>NC_141178.1:81742500-84386441 GCF_055505025.1 Bos grunniens
TTTCTGTGGTCCTCAGGGTGCTCTGTATTCCCGCCACTCTCTTCTGCCCTGGATGCCTCCCTTTAGATGCAGGGAATTGGGGAATCAGCCCGGGGAGAGCACTGCAGTGGAGCTGCACTAGACCACTGGGGAGATGTGGGGAGTCAGGGGAAAAACGGAGGTGCAGTTTTCCCCAGGAGCTCTGGTCAATCAATGCAAGGCGTCATGTTGGGGTGCCCACCTGTCTTCCCCACCCCACTCTCAGTCCACCTGATTCAGGGAAAATTGACAGCCTCTCCTGGAACACGTGACTCAGGCCTCAGCCAATCATGGTAGCGCATTCCCATGGTGGCAGGGATTGGTTGACGAATGGGCATGTGACCCAGTGAGAGCCAATGAGAGGCAAGGAGTTTTGGTTGCGCCTGCAGGGCAGGGATGCTGGGTTCCTCCGCTCTGGAATTTGGGCCAGGAGCTCTGCCCATAGCACCTCGTTGGAGCGAAAACAGTCTCACTTGGCCAACCAGGAAACCCAGGAAACAGGGCTTTGTTTTTAGCTGCTTTTGCAGAGTTGCAAAGCCTTTGCATATATTATTTCATTTAAAGCTTATAACAACATTGCAGGGAAAGTATTATTACCTGTTCTACAGGTAGGGAAAATGTTCAGGAGGTGATGTTAGTCGCCCAGCCCCATGCCGGGCTTGAGGGCGGGTCAGCCTGGCCCAGCCTGGTGGCCTCTGCCTGACTCCCATTGTGTTGTCTGCCCTGGAAGAGCCAGAATTCACACCCACGTCTCTTGTGGGGGACACGGGGCTGGTTGTGGAGCCCCCAACCCCTCCGTCTGTTCTCCACCCATTTGGACACATAGTCACACGGGACTGGCGACGAACGCAGTCATTTGGAAATGCCAAGGCTTGCTCCACGGCTGGGGACGTGCCTTGGGCCAGATTCAGTGCATATTTCTGGACCGGGATTAAACTCCATGGCGGCTCCTGGATGCCAAATGGTTTGGAGGGAAACACTCTGCTCTGTGATGAGAGCCCTCCAGATGGTTCTCGGAAGCACCGGAGGCTGCCAGCAGGACCGGGAGGCTGGCCTGGGTTCTGGAGAGCTCCCCTGCCTGGGCCCGGTGCAGAAGGGACTGGAAAGCCCCCTCCAGGTGCGAGGAAGGTGCCTGGAGCAGAGCACATCTCCCCTTCCTCAGCCCAGAGCTCCCCATTTCCTGGAGGAGAGAAGCAAGGCTCAGAGAGGTAACGTTTCTTTCTGCAGGTCACAGCCCTCCTGAGAACACTGCGGAGTGTGCCTGGGCACCCATGGGGTTGTTCTGGCGGCTCTTGCCCTGGGCAACATGCCCATCACCCACTTCTTTCAGGGCCCTGCGATCACCCCACTTTCCCCGCCTTTGCCTTTGCTCACCGTTGCTTCTCTGGGATGTGCTTCCTGACTACTTTCCAGATGTTCCTGGAAGGCTCCTTCCTCCAGGAAGCCCACCTGGCCTGCCCCTGCCCCACCTGTTGTGCAGCCGAGATGGACTGGGCCTTTCTTCACCTGATGAACGCCTCTGCTGTGGATGGGAAGGACGCTTCTCGGAGACAGAGGCAACATTTACCTTTCTCATCGCCAACTTCCCAGCAGTCCACACGGAGTAGGTGCTCAAAAAATACTGCTGAACTGACAAATGAGAGCATGAAGGAAAAAGTGTGGGTCTCAGACTGAATGTGCTCAAGCCTTGTGCAGTCCTGGTGATGATGCCCACACCCCCAACATCCTGGCTTATTGCAGGGGTAACTGGGGATGGGAGAGGATGGTGGGGGTTGGAATAGACCCAAAGGGGCTTCTTGTAGAAGGTGAGGCAGTGAAGATAATTCAGGCCAGAGAGGGGGCCCTGGCTCCTACGCAGAGCACACTGCCTCTGTGTCTTCAGTGATCGCACAGAGATGACACTTTCCACTTCACCATCCAGCATGGATGGTGCAGAATGGCCAGTGTCACAGGTGTGGAGGTGTGGTCTGAGGCCCGGAGCGTTTGCCCTGGGCCTTTACTGAGTTAAGGCATCTTGTTTTAATGTAGGACAAGGGGGACAGGGACTCATAGACAAGGCTCCCTCTGCCCCTATGCAGCTGTCTGTCCTTGGGAAAGGCGCCCTGGCCTCAGTTTATCACCTGGCAGCTCAGGAGGGTGGGCGGGTCCTGTCCAAGCCCTCTCTTCTCTCTGGGGACCCAGAGCTGAGTGAGTCCCCGGGGCCGTGGCAGAGGCTGGGTGGGCCTGAGCTCCTGCATGGCTGCCTAGCCCTCCAGGAAGGCTGGAGGGGGCGGGGCAGCCACCCACTCCAGTTGGATTACGCTCCCCGCTCCACTCTAACTTCATTACAAAGCCTGTGGCTGATCCTCTTACGGCATCTGCGAGGGAGTGGGGTGTGAGGGAGGCAGGGGAGGATGGTGCTGAGCCGCCCTCCTTGGGGAAGCGGGACACGGCGATTTACATATTTATGAAATCTTTTCCATTTTGCCAGGGCCCTGCGTGCACTAGGAAATGTCACAACTCATTTTAAGTTGGGAATCTGTGCTCCGGGAGTGACAGCTCAAGCCGCCACCGAGGCCTTGCAGATATCTGGAGGTGACGAGCAGCCCTGGGCTGGGCTCCTGTTCCAGATCTGCAGCGACCAGCTGTGCAGCTGCAGACAAGGCCCTTGACCTCTCTGGGCTTCAGTTTCCCCATGTGTAACATGAGGCTGGATGACATCTTTCAGAAGCTGCTTCTAGCATGGCCCCAGTGATCGCCCCACCCCATCCCATCCACCCCCCAGTTTTCACGTACTCATGCCCTCTCTTTCTGAGGGTGGGCTGGGCCCAAGGACTTGCTTCTAACCAACAGAAAACAGTAGACGTGAGGGTGGCACTTTCAGGACTAGGTACAGAGACCATGATGCCGTCTGTTCCTGGACCCTCTTGTCCTCTCTTGTCATCACCCATTGGGATGAAGCCAGCTGCCATGTGGGTGGGAGGGGCCCCAGGCCCAAGTCCACGAGGGACAGCCTCCTGTCAGCAACCACGTGGGCGCCTGGAGGCACGCTCACCACAGCCTCAGTGACATCCCCAGTGCAGCCTGGGGGAGGCCCCGCAGCGGCACAGCCAGATCCCACTCACTGGGTCTGTGGAATAGTCAGAGGTCATTTGGGGCTACGCTGTTACACAGTAGTAGATGGCTGATACACTGTCGTTCTCAAAGGGCTACCTGGTGACCGAGGTGACATGTGATCGTGCAACTGTGGATGAAGTATGTCACCTGCTGTCAAGAAACAAAGGATGCTGCAGCCATCCCTGACTGCAGGATACCAGCCCTAGATAAAGGCACATATCAAACAAGTGATTTCAAGGAGCCCAGACTCTTGGCATCTTCCCATACATAGAAAAGTGCTAAATTCATTAACTTGAGATGTCTGTAGTTTTTTTTTTTTTTTTTTTTAAATTAACAGTAATCTTTTGATGTTCCAACTAGCTGGTTTTTCTTCCAAAACTGCTGTATAACTTGGTTCCTCCCTTACCTCTTTGGAACAGTCTCTCAGCCATCTGAGGGCCTCAGCGTCGCTCTCAGCCTCCCAGGTTTGGGTCCTCAGAAAGTCCGAATAAAATGTAACTCTTGACTTTTAGGTTGTGCGTTTTTTCTCAATTAATGCAGAGCATAGCACTCATGCTTAGTAGGTGCTCAGAAGAGGTGCTGGGTGGGCCTGTGGGTCATGTGAGCGTGTGTCTGGGTCATTTTTCACGTCCAGACCTCTGGTGAGGGGTGGGAGCAGCGCTCGGCCGACGCCTGCTCAGCCCCAGGAATAGGTCACAGACTGTGTCAGCATAGACCTGGAAGCGCACTGGACGCTCGGTGCCCGTGGGCCTCCTGAGATGGGCTTGCTGATGGAGTCCTGACTTGAGCCTCAGCCCTCACCCTGTGGCTTTCTCTGTCTCAGCCGGCTCTGCCTCCCTTTGTCTGCCCCTCTTCTTAAGGACCTTCATCTTTTTCACTTGTGAAATGGGAGAGGAGAACCCCCACCCCAGGCCGGTGCCTGATTGCACTTTTGGGTTTGGAGGGCACGTCTCGGGTCACTCTGTTGTGCCCTGGCGTTGGGTACGGAGTCTGGAACACAGTCTGTGCAGGAGATGTTTGGGGTAACACTACATGTGCTGCCCCGATGGCTCAGACAGTAAAGAATCTGCTTGCAACACAGGAGACCTGGTTTTGATCCTTGGATCAGGAAGATCCCCTGGAGAAGGGAACGACAATCCACTCCAGGGTTGTTGCCTGGAGAATCCCAAGGCCAGAGAAGCCTGGTGGGCTACGGCTCGTGGGGTCGCAAAGAGTCGGAGAGGACAGAGCAACTGACACAAAGACACACTCAGATAATCAGTCCAGAACCAGAGTCAAAACGTGCAGGTGGAGAAGGGGTTCCCGAATATCCCATTTATCCTGTCGGTGCCTGGAATGACTTCCCATCCCCAAGAGTCTCACCCTGGTTTAAGACACCAGTTTAGTTCAGTTCAGTTCAGTCACTCAGTCGTGTCCGACTCTTTGCAACCCCATGAATCGCAGCACGCCAGGCCTCCCTGTCCATCACCAACTCCTGGAGTTCACTCACCAGAGCCCTCATTAAAAGGGCAAATGCATTAATCATGTTTGGCTGATGTGTTTCGCCCCTCCTGCCCTTAATACCACGGTGAACACTGGTTTCTTGTAGGGTGTCCTGCTGGAAAGGAAGGGCCGTGGCCGCAGAGGCACAGGCTTGGGGAGGTTTGCAGAGACCGGGGGAAGGGCCCACGGTAGGCAGGCCAGACTCTGCTCTTCTCTCCGCACCCTGGAAAGCCCTGAGGCTGTGGACAAGCCGGCCGGGACGCACCCTCAGCCTGCAGGAGGCCTGGGGTCCTGTGTCCTGTGTCCATGACACCTCCCTGATGGAAACTTCTGAGGTGAGGAATGCTCTCTTTCTGGGTCATCTGACAGGGTAGCTGCTGGCCATGTGAGGCGGCTGTGCGCCTGGCCCGTGGAGGGCATGACGGGAGAAGGAAATTTCGGTCTCATTCCTTGCTTCTTAGATTTGACCGTGAGAAGCCGTGCGTGGCCGGTGCTCCCGTCGCCCCTCACAGGTCTAGGTCTAGACACAGAGCAGCCTAGCAGATTGGGGCCCGTGCAGTGCTCATGTCTGCAATCAGATCTTTCCAAGAACACTAAAAATAACCTTTAGAAGAAAGAAATAATGCCGGGAGAAGATGAATCTCGCTGGGCTGTGAGGAGCTGGGGAGGAGCTGCCAGAGCATCTAATCCATCACAGAGATCTCGCCATCTGTCCAGGAGACTTCGCTTGAGGGGAAAGAAAATTCTTGACTCATCCCTATTTTTAAAAGTGTTTATCTTCAGATCCGGGAGATGCCAAGGGATAAATCAGTGATGAGCGCCCCTAGGCCCTGTGGTTCTGTGGATGGTGACCTAGTGCGGCCCCAGATCCGGTAGAGGATCCTCTTGGAGAAACAGGATTTCAGATCACAGGGTGATTCTCCTCTCCCCTCCCCTCCCCTCCCCTCCCCTCCCCTCCCCTCCCCTCCTCTCCACTCCCCTCTCCTCCCCTCCCCCTCCCCTCCTCTCCCCTCCCTTTTGTGTGTTCATTGGACGTTGCAGGGCCTGGGCCCGGAAACACTTGGGTCACCGGGTCTCCAGTTTCTCCACTCCCAGCAGTTGCTCCGTCAGCAAGGCCCGTGGTTGTAGGTGACCACATCCCAAACCAAATCCCCCCACGCCACGCACGCCGCCAGTGCCACGGCCACCACCAGTGTCATTACTGTGGCGCTGTGACCAGCTGGCTTCACCACCCTGGTCAGGCATAAGGGCCACATGGGGAGGTTATGGGGAGCTCCTGGGAGGAATCCGCACCCGCCTTGGGAGCCCCCTGGAATCAGGGCTGTCCTTCAGCTTCCAGTTCTCATAGGTCAGCCAAACACCGGGGAGGAAGGTGCATGTAGGTGGGGTAGATGGGAGGCAGTGGAGGGCAGAAGGGGTGTGATGGGTCACTGGGGCCCAGACAGCCACTGGTCACCATCTCCCTTTCCCTTCTCTTCTGCCCAAGCCCATGCCGTGTCTGCCTCAGCGGGGGCCCAGAAAACCTGTGGGCTTCTGGAGAACCATCGAAGAAGCCAAGCCCACCGCCGGGCTCTTTCCTTCTCACTCTGGCAAGGGGGAGCCATTCCCTCACGGACCCTCTGCTGCCCCTGCCCGCCCCTGTGGCCCCTCCAGCTCTCTATAGTTCCCCACTCCAGCCTCTCCCAGCATGGGCAATATTCCAGAAGAATGCCATTATTAATGGAATTTTAATCCAGGCGTCACCCTTCCTAGGGCTGGGATGCTGGGGTAGGGGCATGCGGGTGTGGTCCTGATGACCCACAGGCAGTGCCTGCAGCGTGGTGGGCAGCCTCTGTGCTCAGATGTGCAAACATCATTTGTGGGCCGAGACGGAAGGGCACGGAGGCTCCAGCACCTTCAGGACCCCCCAGGTAGTCTTTTTGGGTGAAGAGTAAAGCACGTTGGCATCCTATGCTGCAGGTCCCAAGCTCTCTGGTCCAGCTCGAGGCCAGTTCAGAGGTAACGCTGTTGGCGGGGAGCACTGCTGGGTGCTGGGCAAGGCTGATGGTCACGAGCACTCGGTGGGGCCTGCTGGTGGAAACAGGACTCAGCAGATAGATGACTGGACGAGTGAAAAAGTCTGGGGTTCTGGACTCACACAGAACTGGTATAGACCCCCGACTCTAGCTCTTCTCGCTGTGTGATTCTGGGCAAGCTGCTTCACCTCTCTGAGGTTCCATCTCCACCCGTGTGGGTGGAGGACAGTTAGAGGTGCACCTGCCGGGGTTCTCGGGGGCTGGATGCACCTACTTTTTATTTCAAAATAACCCCATGGAGGTGCTCTGATAAATCCACGTTATACTGAGAAAGCAGCTCCCAGAGGGTGGGGTGGGAGGCTCAGGGGAACCTGGCTCCTGAAGGACGGCATCAGGCACGTATCAGGATGAACAGGTGAATGACCAGCCGACGGGGGCTCCAAGCCCAGGACTCAGTCGTTCCACCCCGGGTGCTGGGAGGCCTGGTCCCGGGACCCACCTACCAGTCTGGAGAGCATCGGCTGGTGGCTGGAGCCTGGCCTTGGAGTTCCAGACTCTGACTCCACCGCCGCCCTGCACGAGACCTTCACACACTCGGTCACTCTCCCTCTGTGGAGCCTTCCACCGGGAGATGGCGGGAGCAGTTTGCCACATGCTCAGCAAGGGCAGGGATGACCTTGAGGACCATCTGTATAAAGTGACCATGTATGTGGAAGGGGCGGGACGACTCCACCAAGGCTGGAGGGCACCTGGGTGTGAGGCTCAGAGCAGCCAGGTCCCCGCCCCAGGCACACAGCTAGCGGGCAGCAGAGGTCTCAGCGGTCTGGAACCTGAGGGACAGGATAGGGCAGGTGGCAGGGACAAGCCCCATGTGCAGGCTGGGATGGGAAGTGGACCAGCCTCCAAACCGAGGGCCCAGGTCCCAGGCCCTGGAGCACCAGACTCAGCATCAGGCTTCACCTGGAAGCTGCATCGTGCCCATCCTGAGCCCCTGTGGGCAGCCGGGTGTCCTCACCCCAAACCCCCAGGGCCAGCGTCCATGAGTGAGTGACCTCACAGCCTCCCCTGAGTGATGTGGGAGAGGCTCTCCAGAATGGAAAGGGGTGTCTCTGTGGGCCTAAGGGAACTTGGGATGTCGCTGGGGCCAGGAGGGGTCCCTTTCCATCTGCGAGGACCCATCTGAGGAGCTCCCCACCCCGCCTGGCCCTGTCCTTCAGGCAGCTCTTGGACAATTGGGCCATGATTTTGGGGGTATTTATCCCCTGCTGGAGCGGTGCTGGGCACCCCCACACCCCACGGGATGGGTGCTTTCACAGCTGTCGCTGACAGATGAGTAAACTGAGGCCCAGCGAGTGGCTCCAACGGGTCCTATAGCTGGTGTGGGACAGGGCCCTGCTCCTGGTCACTGATGGCCCTTGTTAACCCTGTGCCTCCATGGACAGGCTCATTTCACCTGCACCTCGTCCCCCACCATCTCCCTGAGAAGAAGGGGAGTTCAGAGGACTTGGGAGGCACGCAGACTAAGATCTATATGGATCGAGGACGGACAAGGCCCCGGGCAGGGGCACCAGGGACTGGGTCTTGCCCTGGAGAGAAGGGTGAGGGTTGGGGTTGGGGTCTGCTGGGGAGGCAGGCCTACTAGCAAACAGCTTCTGCAAACCCACGCTCCTGCCCTGAAGGCTGGAGAGAGCCGTGGGCCCGGGGAGCTGCAGCTCTCCGCTGACCTTGGCCCCAGCTCAGCCCCTGACCTGGTGGCCCTGGTGGTGTGCGGAGGCAGCCCCAGCTGGCTCCTGGGGGAAGGAAGCAGCCAGGAGGCTCCCAGGCCGGGTAGGCTCCTCCTGGGCTCCTGTTCGCAGGTGGCGGTGACTGCTCAGAAACGCACTTCAGCTCTGGGCTCTGCCACCTGAGATGGGAGACGCTTACCCCGTGGCTGCCCTCAGCGCCCCTGGGCACTGTACTCACCCCTCCCAGGGTCCTCACAAGCACCCTCCTGTCCGCTAAGGGCCTCCTATCCCAGCTACCAGCCAGGAGTCAGATGCACAGCCTCTGCGTCCTTTGTTTCCTGGTGCGGGTGGAATCGCCACAGGAGGGGGTGGCAGCTGCAGCTGCAGCCAGCTTCCGGGGCTTAGGGCCTCAGATGTAGAGCAGGGGCGGGACCTGCCACCCCAGCGCCCCGGCCCCAGAACAATGACGTGGAGACCGTGCTCCTGAGCCAGTCCTCCACCGCAGTCCCAGCCCCAGAAAGCGGGCTCTTTGATGCGTAATTGCTGGTTTCCTGCCTGCAGACCATTCAAAGGAGGAAAGAGGAAATCTCCTTCATTTTATCTTGGGAAGGCGGCGGCCTCTCTCGGCTCCCCCACGGGCAGCAGCCTTTTCTGAGATCACAGCGATGGGCAACAATTAGACCCCAGCCTGGGGATCAATTGCAGGGACTAAAGGGCTCACGGCAATTGGGAGGAGAGCCTAGGGCATGCGTGGATGCTCCCACAGGCAGGGTCTATGTCTGGGCTGGGGGACAAGTGAGGGGGTGAGCCTCTCTGCAAAGCCGACCCAGGCTCAGGCAGAAAAGGGTCTCTGGGCTCAGGCTACACTCCATCCTCTTGCTCTCCCCAGGCCTCCAGTGGCTTTGATCGCTTGCCATGTGTGGCCCCGAATGCACCCCCACAGCCCTCTGTGCCTGCCCCTGCCTCTGCAGTCTGCTCCCCATCTGGACAGCGTTGGTCCAGAGTTCCTGACCTGTCTCCCCTCCCAACCCCTGCCCCTGCCCTCCTGGCCTGTCCGCCCAACAGGACATACAGCTAGGTGTTCAGGTCAGGATCCGGTGTCCTTGGCACGCTCCCTCTCACTCCATTCTGAATCTTCCGCAGTCCCGGCCACTCCTTGGAGGCCCACATGGCACCTCAGACTTAATGGCCTCATTGCAGGCATCTGAGCCATCCAGGGGGCCAAGGTGTGCCGCACCCCCTCACTCTGCAGGGCCCCCTGGACTCCTACACCAGACCCCGCCTTGAGCCCATGAGCTCCCTCTGTGCTCCAGCCGCCTTGGCCCGTCCCCTGGCCCACGGTGCTCACGCACCTCTGGGGCTTTGGAATGCTTGTCCCTGGAGCTCTGTACCATGCTCTTCACCCTGCAGGGTCTCAGCAGATTCTTTCTCAGGGGCCTTGCCCACACCCTCGTGCCCCACCACTAGCCTGTGCCAATGAGACCCCCCACCAGCTCCCATTTCTTTCTGAATGTCACCCTCTCCTTTTTACTTACCTCTCTCCATGAGGGTCTGGAGGACAGGGGCACTCACTCTGCTCCTGGCTGGAGAGAGAGGCCCCACTGCACAGAGTGCCCATCCAGGGGTGTGTCTGGCCGCATCCAGCGGAGAGGGGCCATGGCTGTGCTAGGCTCACTGGACATCCTGGCCTCTGGTGTAGCCTCGCCCTGAGCCAGCCTGTCCCTTGTTCAGGACCTGTGTCTCCCTTCTGCTCCTGGGGCGAGCTCTCCTCCGCTCTGGTGAGCTGAAGCTGGACTGCCCAGGATTCTGCCCCCATGCTCCCTGGGTGTCCAGGCAGGATGGTGGAGGCTGCTGTTTGAATGATCCCTCCCAGGGGAACGGGCAAACACAGACGGGAGACACGAGGGGACCTTGCATTGAGGGGTGCCTGTGATGTGCTGTGCTGGGGGCCACTGCAAGTTAAGCAGGGTCTTGTCCCAACAGCACCTGCTGAGGGCTGTCATGAAGTTTTCCATGTCACTTACAAAGTGTCTGCTCTGTGCTGAGGCTGTGCTGGGGCCAGACACGCGGCCGTGAAAAAGGCACCCCCGCCTGCCAGCCAAGGGAGACAGAGGAAGAGCAGCTGTGACCTGAATGTGAACAGTGAATGGAGGCCCTGCGGACGACAGACACCCGCGGGGGCTTCCTGGAGGAGGTGATGCCCACCTGAGCCATAAGAGCTGGAGTGGGGCTGGGGTTGTGACGGGAGCACAGGCACCCACAAGGTGTGACGGTGGGGTGGGTTCAGCTGGCGAGAGGTCTTGGGAGGAACTACGGCGGGGCCAGAGACGGGCAGGGACCGTCCCCATGGGCCATGCATGCTGGCTTCTAGCTGGCGGCCAGAGACATAAGTTACATTTCTTATAGGAAAAAAGTGCAAAGCAACGAACAGAAGTGAAGCTGCAGGTGTACTGGGCTCGGTTCAGAACCAGGCAGCGGGGACTGGGTGCTTGGTTCCCACAGGTGAAAGGCACTGAAGTCTTGGTGGGACTCAGGTCAGGGCCTGCCCCTGGGCTTGGAGCCAGGGCTGCCTCTGCCCCCCCTCACTCCTCCCCACCTGCAAAAGCAGCAGCAGACAGACAGACAAGGCCAGTGAGGCCACCTGGGCAGGTGGGAGGAGGCAGAGGGGTTTTCAGTGGAGCCCAGCTCTGGAGTTTGTGAGGGACTGTGAGGGGCAGACGCCCCACTTCTGTCATGGTTTTGTATGGGGGTGTGGAGGGCTGGGAAGAGGCCAGCGGTGAATCCTAATATAAATGCTAGGCTAATGTTAATGATCCTTAGTGTGTCAGTGTTTGCTATTTAGTGCATCAATTTTATATGTGAAGTGCAGCAAAGGTACTACACTAACGCAAGTGGTTATCACCTGGGGAAATGCATGCAGAGAGAGGGCACCCGGGAGGCCTCTGTCCTCCCTGATCAATTTTGTGCAGAATTGCTCTGTTAATTTACAGATTGGAAGTGGCTTTCTTCATATAAGGTAAACGAGATTTCAGAAAACAATATTACCAGGAACAAGTGAAGTCATGTTATGATCAGGTCATCAAGAAGACACGACCCTACGTGTTTAGGCACCTGGTAACTGAGCTTTAAAACGCACAAAGAAAAATCTGGTGAGAGTTGAAATGAGAAGTAGAAAACGTCGCAATTATAGCTGGAAATTTTAACGTGCCTCTCTCAATGAGTGATAGAACAATCTCACAGCAAAACGCTAAGTACACAGAACGTTTAACCTATCAACCAACCCGATGTGACTAACGTTTATAGAAACCTCCATCACCAACAGCAGGATCCACAGTATCTTCAAGGGCATATGAAGCATTTATCAAGATAGATGGACCACATTCTAGGCCATAAAACAATTCACAATACATTTCAAAGGACTCAAGTCATATAAAATATGTACTCATCACAATGGAATTAAACTGAAAATAAATAGTAGAAATGTATCTGAAATGTTAAAACATTAAATGAGACACATATAAGGTATGCGTTGGTCAATGGGAAAAGGGAAATTAGAAAGTATTTTGAAGCAAATTAACATGAAAATTCACCGTATAAGAATTCTGGGGGATGCCTTTACACTAGTACTCAGGAGGAAATTTATAGCAATACTTGACTACATTAGAAAATAAGAAATGCCTGAACTCAATGTCTTTAACTTTCACCTTAAGAGACAAGAAAGAGAAAAGTAAATTAAACCAAAATAAGCAGAAGAAATGAAGTGAGAAGCATCAGACTGAAAATCAAAGAAATATAAAAATAAGAGAAAATCAGTGAACCAACAGCTAGTTCTTAGTGAAGATGAATAACTTTCATAAACTTCTAACCGGAATAATTAGGAAAAAAAATGAGAGAAGGCACAAATTATTATGTCAGGATTTTAAAAGGTGACTTCACCAAAGACCCCATGCATATTGAAGCAGTAATGAAGTAATATCATGAACCAACTTTTACCAATAAGTTTGATGACGTTGACAAAACAGGCAAATTCCAATTTGAAATTTGGGAATGAAAGACATACATTTATCCAAGAAGAAACAGAGAGCCAGAATAGCCCTATATTTATCAAAGAAATTGAATTTAGAGTTAAGAACTTCTCTACAAAGAACTCGAATCCTCATTGGCTTCACTGATGAATTCTACCAAGTACTTAGGAAAGAAATAATATCAGTTCTATACAAACCCTTCCAGAAAATTAAAGTGGAGAGAATACTTTTTACTATGTGCTGGATATTTGCCCAAATTTACATATTAAAACCTAACGCCCAAGGTGACAGCCCCTGGGGATGAGGTCTTTGGGAAATGATTACGACATGAGGGTGAAGCCCTCCTGAATGCAGTTAGTGCCCTTATGGCAGAGACTCCATAGAGCGTCCTTACAAGGACCGCCTTCTGACATGTGATGACACAGTGAGAAGGCACCATCTACGAACCAAAAAGCGGGCCATCGTTACACACTGGATCAGTTGGTGCCTTGATCTTGGATGACTAGCCTCCAGAATCTTGAGAAATAAATTGTACGGGCCACTCGGTCACTGGTATTTTCTCATCACAGCCCAAATGAATTAAGACAAATCCCGACTCTTTCTGTGAGGCCAGCATTACCCTGATACCAAAACCAGACAAAGATATTGCAAACCCCCCACAAAACTACAGACTAATAACTCTTATGTATGTGGATATGTAAGTTTTAAACGTAACTGTATCAAATCAAATCCAACAATATATAAAAGAATAATAACTCATGGTCATGTGGAGATTATCCACCAGGAATGCAGGACTGATTTAACATTTGTAAGTCAGTTAGTTTAATTTACCATAGTAACAAACTAAAAGCAAAACATATGATCATCCCAACATCTGACAAAATTCAACCCCCAGTGATGATACAACTGTCAGCAAGTATAGAAGGAAAATTCCTCAACCTGATATAGATCATCAGTGAGCAGCTCACAACTATTATCTTTCTCAGTGATAAAAGACTGAATGTTTTCTCCTAAGATTAAGAACAACATAATGACATTTGCTTTCAAGACTTCTATTTAACATGTGGTAGAAATTCCAGTCAGAGAAGGCAATGGCACCCCACTCCAGTAATTTTGCCTGTAAAATCCTATGGGCGGAGGAGCCTGGTAGGCTGCAGTCCATGGGGTCGCGAAGAGTCGGACACGACTGAGCGGCTTCACTTTCACTTTTCACTTTCATCCATTGGATAAGGAAATGGCAACCCACTCCAGTGTTCTTGCCTGGAGAATCCCAGGGACAGGGAGCCTGGTGGGCTGCCGTCTATGGAGTCGCACAGAGTCGGACACGACTGAAGCGACTTAGCAGCAGCAGCAGCAGCAGAAGTTCCAGTCACTTCAATAAAGCATGATAAAAAAAAAAATGGGTCATGGAGACTGGAAAGAAGTAAAATTATCTTTACTCATGAATTCTTGGTAGCAGATCTAATGATATCTACATAAAGAAAAACTTACTAGTACTAATAACTGAGTTTAGCAATGTTGCTGAATACAAGATCAATACACAACAATGAACTTCTGTTTAAGGAACAAGAAACAAGTGGAAATTGAATTTAAAGATATTGTTTATCATGGCATCAAAACTATGAAATACTTAGGAACAACTCTGGTAAAGAAAACTTGAAAGACCTGCACAGATGGCCCTTGAACGACATGCTGACTCCTCCCCAGTTGAACATCTGCAAAGAACCTTACAGTTGGTCCTCTGCATCCATGATTCCCTACCTGTGGATTCAGCCAA
This sequence comes from Bos grunniens, assembly GCF_055505025.1. Classification (NCBI taxonomy): domain Eukaryota; kingdom Metazoa; phylum Chordata; class Mammalia; order Artiodactyla; family Bovidae; genus Bos; species Bos grunniens. The sequence continues at coordinate 81,756,638 of NC_141178.1, forward strand.
CAGCAGATTGTGTAGCACTGAGTTATTGAAAAACATCTGCATACCAGTGAACCCTCATAGTTCAAACCTGTGTTGTTCAAGGGCCAACTTTATGTTGAAAAACTATAAAACACTGCTGAAAGAAGGACAGGATCTAAATAAATAGAGAGAGACGCTCTGTGTATGTGACTGAAGATGCAATATTGTTAATGGATTAATTATCCTGGAATCCATCTGCAGATTCAGTGAAGTCTCAGTCAAAACCCAAGCAATTTTATAAAAAAAGAAATTGATCACCATATTCTAAAATCTTTATGGGACTATAACGATCCAAGAGTAAGCAAAACTACTTACAAAAAAGAGTATTGGATTATTAGCATTTATGATTTCAAGGCTTTAAAAAGCTATAGGAATTAAGACAGCATGGTACAGACACAAAATTAGACAAATATATTACTGGAACAGAGTAGACTGTCCAAAAAAAAGACCCATACACATATGGGTTAATGATTTTGAAACAAAGGTACAAAAGCAACTTAGTGGAGAAAGGATGGTCTTTCTCCAAAAGGTGCTGGAACACCATTTGCCAAAAAGAAAAAAGAAACTCAATGTATGCCTTGTATCATTTATAAAAATTAACTAAAAATTAAGGGTAGTCCTAAATACAAAGCCAAACCATACGACTTCTAAAAGAAAATTTAGGGAAAAAAAATCTTTGTAATCTTACATGCAGTTCAGTTCAGTTCAGTCGCTCAGTCGTGTCCGACTCTTTGCGACCCCATGAATCGCAGCACACCAGGCCTCCCTGTCCATCACCAACTCCCGGAGTTCACTCAGACTCACATCCATCGAGTCGGTGATGCCACCCAGCCATCTCATCCTCTGTCGTCCCCTTCTCCTCCTGCCCCCAATCCCTCCCAGCATCAGAGTCTTTTCCAATGAGTCAACTCTTCCCATGAGGTGGCCAAAGTACTGGAGTTTCAGCGTTAGCATCATTCCTTCCAAAGAACACCCAGGACTGATCTCCTTTAGAATGGACTGGTTGGATCTCCTTGCAGTCCAAGGGACTCTCAAGAGTCTTCTCCAACACCACAGTTCAAAAGCATCAAGTCTTCGGTGCTCAGCTTTCTTCACAGTCCAACTCTCACATCCATACATGACCACTGGAAAAACCATAGCCTTGACTAGACGGACCTTTGTTGGCAGAGTAATGTCTCTGCTTTTGAATATGCTCTCTAGGTTGGTCATAACTTTCCTTCCAAGGAGTAAGCGTCTTTTAATTTCATGGCTGCAATCTTACATTAGGCAAAGCTATCTCAGCCATAAGAGCAAAAACATAAAAAACGAAGCTTAACTGTATCAAGATTTTAAACATTTGCTCTTTGAAAGACATTGTAAAAGGGATGAAAATGAAATCCACAGGCTGAAAGAAATAATTGCTACATCATATACCTAACAAAGGGCTTTTACAAGCAGATGAAGAACTCTCAAAATTCAGTAATAAGAACACAAATAAGTTAGTAAAAAAAAAAAATGGGCAAGATATTTGAACGGACAGTTCAAAGATACATGGATGGCAAATAAGCACCGGGAAAGATGCTCTAATAACATTAGTCCTTAGGAAGCTGCAAATTACAACCCCGGGGAGATCTATGTACACACCCACTGGAATGGTTACAATGATAAAATGGACCATACCAAGGGTTGGTAAGGCAGTGTAGCAACTGGACTCATGCTGCCGGTGGGGATGCAAACGGCTACAAGCACTTCATAACAATAATTCTATGTTTCCTAAAAGTTAAACACACACCCACCATGTGATCCAGCCAGTCTCCCCAAGGGAAAAGTCAGCATGTGTCCAAGAAAGACAGCATGTGAGTATTCACAGCAGTTTTATTTAAAAAAGCCCAAAACTGGAAATAGCCCATTTGTCCATCATCACAGGAACGGATGGATTCACACGTTGTATATTCCATCTCTCCGATGGAATCCAACTCAGCAATAAGAAGGAGTGAGTTATTGACACACGCAACCGTATGGATAAATCTCACAATGAGTATACTGTTGGAAAAAGCCAGACACAAAAGGAATACTGAAACTTCTCTACACTGCTTGCTGGTGGAAAGAGGTGGTTTCCATGCATATAATCGACAGAATATTAGTACCTAGAACATAAAGCATATTTGCAAGTCAATAAGAAAAACTTTGTGGAAAAGTCGGTAGAGAATTTTAAATCGACAGTTCACAAAAGAGGAAACAGAATGGCAAATAAATACATGAAAAGAAGTTCAACCTCACTGTTATTCATCGGAAATGGCAGTGAATTCAAAGATATCATTTCATACCCAGCAAATCGACAAAGGCTAGTGTGTGGCAGCAAGTGATTCAAGGATACAGGACAGAGGGTTTCTGACCCACTGCCCATGAAAGGACTCTTGCACCCCACTCTGGAGAGCAAGTATAGGGTGAAGATGAAGGTGTTTATGGCCTGCACCTAGCAGTGCTGCTTCTAGAAAATTCCTCAAGATACACACAGAGAGAGGTTTACAGGAATGCTCATGACAGCACCCTGCAGGGATGCCACAAACAGCCTCACAGCCCATCCACGGGGGACAGTATGTCGGCTGTATGAGGTCAGTAAAGGGCCTGCTGCAGGGCCACTAACCATTTGAACTAGAAGCTCCCTCATGGATGCCGATAACTCTCAGAAAGCACAGAGTGGTTGTTGCAGAGTGGCACACAGCTCAACAGACTGTTTATGTAAAGCTTTAAACCCACAAGGAGCATTATATATTGTTTATGGGGCATAAAGATGCAGTCAAGATAGACAGTGCTGTCTAATGCTGGCGAATGATACTCACCCACTTCCTGCCGGTGGCTGTCTCTGGCAGCGGGTGGAGGGGATGGGAACTGGGAGGGTGGCACAGGCCCCTCCAGGGCCACCTCTATGTGATGGGCCAGTGCCAGGCGTCCCTGGAGGCCAGACCTCCAGACGGAACCTGGGCGCTTCCTGGAGGAGGCGACGATTGCCTGGGGCCTGGAGTGGAAACTGATGCAAGCAGGGGATGGAGGGCATTTCCTGGAGAGAGAGGGTGCCGTGGGGACCTGGGGATGGGGCCTGGAGCTCTGGGGACGGTCAAGCTCACTGTTGGTGCTCTGAGGGCTGCTAGTTGCTGCCCATGTAGTGTGGCCCTGGGGTCCAGGTCACACAGACTGGCGGTCGTTGAAGGGCCTCCTCCAGGCCTCCAGCCTCTCGGACTCCTGCGGGATTCTCGCCCCTGGGGCCGGATTGGGTGCCCAGCCCCACGGAGGCGCTGTGGCAGTGCAGGAGTCCTTCGTGCCACACCACGGCCCCCTTCCTCCCAACACTACCCTTCCTGGGTGCACGTGGCCATCTGACTGGTGCTCCTCAGGTTCCGATGACCTCGGTCATGTCTTCACGGCTGCACACGCCGGCTTCAGCCTTTGCTCACCGTCAGTTGCCTTAACCCCTGTGTGTTACAGAAAGGGCAGCTCGGGCTCCCCGAGTGGTGGGTGTGCTTGGGATCCTGGCCAGCAAATGCAGAGTTGGATGGGACCCCAGGGGTCTGGACGGCCCGCCCATCTCTCTCCCACCCCCAAGTTCCAGGTGTCCTCCTGGAACCAGTGCCACCGATCAGCCAGCAGCGCAGAGCTGGACTCTCCTGGGCAGCCAAGGAGCCCAGCGGACACGCTGACTCCCCTGGGTGTCTTTTCTGCTGAGCCGTCACTCAGGGTGTTATCTGTTGTTGCAATATATTACTGCCGTGGACACCACGTGTTAGATCTCAGTGTCAGCAAAATGATCAAGGAAATTCATTTATTATTAACTTATGATAGATGTAAGACTGATTGCTTCTTAGGATCTGTGCTCGGGGCAAAGTGTGGCAGCAGCAAGTCACTCTTCAAGGCCTCCTCTTTGCCCCGGCTGCCGGGGGCGGGGTTGGCTCAAGGCCAACCTGGGAAATTCATCCTGCGCCTCCTCTGGCCAGCCCCGCGACCAGACCTGTGACCGCCTCCCATCGCCACGGCGAGCCCACCGCCCAGCATCCTTGGACTGCAGCGGCTCGCACAGGGCACGCACGGTGCTTCAGCTCTCAGCAGCCCTCGGAGCAAGTGTGTCAGCGTCTCATCTTACAGCCAGTGGAGGCAGAGCTTCCACACTCCACCCAGGGCCTCACACGCAGACCCGGGAGTGTGGGCCCCGAGCTGCACAGCCTTCGTGCCTGTAGAGGGGCGGTGACTTTTTCCTTGTCTCTCTTCCACCCATTTCCCAGATCGGGAGGCTGAGGTTCAGAGGCGGGCAGTGTCCCATTCAAGGTCATGCGAGGAGGCACTGAGAACACCTGTCTCCTTCTGCCCCTTCTCGCTCCCCACCCTTATCATCCACCCCACACCCCATCCCTCCGGGGCAGGCGGGCCTTCTGCCTGGCCTCGAGCCCGTCCAGCCCCCATCCCACCCCACTCCGAGGCCTGGGAGGTCAGGCAGGCCATCAGGCTGCCCAGGACGGGATCCGCCACGCCAGTGTGCGTGAAGGGGGCCGGCCGGTAGGATGCTGGAGGGAGTGCCCCGGGCCACTGCGGTCCCTCCAGGACGGCTGACTCCCCATCAGGCTCTTGGGTCCCCTGGCTGTACCGTGCGGAGCGGGAGGCTGGAGCAGGACTGAGTGACCGAGCACAAGCATGTCAGAGCGTGCCGTGCAGAGTGGAAGCCCTGAACCCGTGCTGGGCGTCGTCTTTAGCAGCTGTGTTATACTTCTTCCCTGCAGCCCCCCTGAGTGCCTGCCCCCTGCCCCCCTCTCACACAGGGCCCTGTCCTGGGAGGCCCTGGCCAGACCTGCCCCCTGGGACTCCCCCGCCCTCCCCGGAGCTGAGAAGAGGAGCTGGTGCTTTGAATTAAGAACATGTGGATTCTGACCCTATGATTGAGGGGTCGCCCTCCGTGTCCCAGCCCTCACTTGAGGGGAGTGAAGCCCCCGGGGCTGTTTTGATGGAAGGTGTAGCTTCAACACACCCACGAAGGAAGCAGACACAGGGTTTAGTACAGACCTAGAAGGGGCGGGGACCTACGAGGGTCAGGGGGCTCCTGCACCTAGGTCAGGAGCCAGCTGGGTGGCAAGCCCCCGTCACTCACATCAGGTGGCTGGGGTGGAGGTCACTAACTTCTCACAGGCTTATTCCAAGCGGCGACTTTAAAAGGGGCCCCTGGAGAAGCAGGGGGCATCTTGGGGAACCTTGTGAGCTCAGATCCTCATCTTAGCGTCGACGCTGCTGTGACCAGGGTCCTAATGATGCCGAGGCAGCAACTCAGGGAAACAAGACTTGTTTTTTATCACACCTCCCCCTCATCCCCCTTTGCGCTTCTTCTCCGATGTATTCATCTCCATGAATACAGGCCTCACTACAAGCTGACTAGCGTGATAGATACGCTTGAGTGTGTCTAATCCTTGTCAAGAGCTTTGGAGTTGAATTAAACAGAGCAGATGAATTAGCCAGGAGCCAGGGCAGGGGCTTTGTGTGTATCCGAGAACCAGGGAAACTGAGGTTCACAGCTAGTGGCGGGGCGGGGCCTTGAGCCCCGTGTCCTGACCCCAGGCCTGGGTGCCGCAGAGCTGGCCCATGAGGGCCTCCTGATTTTGCGATAAGACTCGGAAGGGAAGGAGTTAAGCTGCTGAGCCGCCTTCCCCGAAGCAATTAATTACAGAAGTAGAGAGGTGGGCCTGGCAATTATGTCCTGGACAAAGGACCTGGAGGGAGGGGGGTAATGACTTCAGAGCGCCTTGCGCTGTGAGATTAATAAGCGTGTGGCATTTGGATGGCACGCCAGGCTCTGCTGTCACCCTGCTCCACGCTGGCCCCTGGGGAGTGCCGGGGCACAGGTCAGGGTTACCGTGGTTACCCGGCCGCGGCCACTGCGACCAGCACACAGCCTGCAGCAGGATGGCCGGACCCAGGGGACTCCCCGCGCCTCCTGGCTTGCTGGCTTCTCCGAGAGGGGTGGGGAGGCAGGCTGGGCAGGGAGGCCGGGCTTGCAGAGATCCAGGCCAGCCCCCAGCGCCCCCATCCAGCCTTGTGGAGGAGAAAGCTGTGGGGCCTGGGCTGGAGTCCCAGCATCGCCACTCACTGGGATGACCTGGGACAAACCAGCCTCTTGCCTCCTTCACCGAGTAGGATAAGAACGCCTGGCGGCGGCTGTGTGAGGCCAAATGAGGGGCGCAGATCGAGCCCTCTGCAGCACGGCGTCTCGGGCTGGCAAAGGCTCCTCCTCTGTTCTTGCCTCCTCAGCCACCCCAGCAGCTGTGCATCCGGAAGGACCACCCCCACCCCACCACCCCCACCCCATGGTCAGGGGAGCCCATCTCAGCCCCGCCAGCAGAGCCCGGCTCCTCCCTGCCCCGGGTGACCCCATCCTGCCGCATCGGAGGGTGCATCTCCACCCCACTCCCCTTCTGCTTCTCTTCCGGAGGTTCTTACCGTCCTTGTCCTGGTCTCTGTCTTTGCCATCCCAAATAGCTATCAACGTCAAGGGAGTTTCTAAAATTTCTAAAATCCAGAATTAAGGGAGAAGGAAATGGTAGCCCTCTCCAGTATCCTTGCCCGGGGAATCCCATGGACAGAGGAGCCTGGTGGGCTACAGTCCATGCGGTCACAAAGAGTCGGACACGACTTAGCGACTAAACAACAGCAGCGAGAAAGCAGCCCGGGTTTGAGGGGAGTCTGTCAGGGCAGTTCAGGTCACTCACCACCCGTCCCTCAAATGCCCTGTGTCCTGGATCCAGGCCTGTGTGCCCCGAGGGCCTCTGTGGACCAGCCCCACCCCGCACATACCCCACCTGCGCGGCGCTCACGCTGGAGATGTGGACGAACGGCCCGGAGGTTGACAAGCCTCGGCAGGGCTTGCGGGTGTGAGGGTCAGGACAGGACAGGGAAGGTCCCAGCCTCACAGCTGACACGAGTCCTGGTACCTCCCGACCCTGAGTGGCACGGTGTCTGCTGCGTGAGAACTAGGGGTCGGGGGCAGCGGGACTCCCCGTGGGGTCAAGACTGCTGGACAAACAGCCCCAGGGTGTTCCGGCCTCAGGCCCCTTCAGGAGCCGTCCCCACGCAGCAGTGGTCGGGTGTGGTGTCCGAGGGTCCAGCTCCTCCTCGCAGGAGGCCCATGGACCCTTAGCTGCTGCAGGGCACGTGGGACGTGGATGAAGGGGTTTCGGCGGATCCCCACAGCTGGCTCGGAACGCAAGTCTGTCTGTGGAATTACACACTCGTGCTCGGCCCAGGCCCCGTCCACAGTCCCAATCAACACAAATGGGAGGACGGTGACACAGGGGAAGAGTAACCTGCCCGGAAAGCCCAGGGTGGATGGAGCCACATCTTGGGAGTGGCCCGCTGGCATGGGAAATGCTCTTGACCTCACTGGAGGGAGACTTGCCCTGCCAGACCCCTTCATCTCCAAGGTCATTCTCAAGACCTGCACACAGGGGCCTGGGCTTTATGGAGCGAGAAACCTCCGTCTGAGTTCTACCTGCTGGCTTCCTGTCCCAAGATTCCGTAGGACACAGGATGCCCTGGGTCCACCCCTCCCCATTCAGCCCCTTCCTGTGAGTACTTCCCAGCTTTCCAAGCAGGAGCTGTGGGGTCCGTGTGGTACCCAGCATTTCCAGTCTGGCCCTGGGATCTGAAGACCCTGCTCAAACCCAAGCCTTCAGAGGGAACAAGGGTCTGTGGTCTGACCTCAGCTCCTCCGGCTGTGAAACAGTAACAGCTGCACAAGCCCTCTCCGTGGGGTTCTCCAAATAGAACTCCAGTCCTGCAGGGGCATCTAGGCCCAGGCTGCTGAGTGGGAAGAGCCCAGCAGTCCCCAGGCCGGGGTGGGGGTGGCCCTTCCCCAGGCCCCCAGCCTCCTCGTGTCCTCCAGTTTGCGCTTGCAGGAGGGGAAAGGTTAGGCCCTGAGGAATTGAAGATCAGTCATGGTTACCAAAAGCCTTTCTCTCGAAGTCTCCAGCCTCCAGGCCTCTCAGGCCATTGAGGAGCACCCTGGCTCCTATCCTGGACCTCCCTCCGTGGCTCCCTCCCATGCACGCGGGGGAGGCAGGCAGAGGCGGGCAAGGGCGAAATTGCCGTTTACTTTGCTGCCCCTATCTCTGGGTAGCAGACATGCGAGGAAGCTTTTAGACACTAAATGAAAAGCCTGGCGCAGCTGGACCTCTGCAGGCAATGCCTTAACTCTTCATTTTCTCCCTGCCCCACACACTCGCTGGCCACGCTGTCTGTTTAATTAGGGAAGAGAGAAAATTGTGACATCGACTCAAGGGCATCACCTTCCTGGAGTGTGAAAGCAGAGAATTAATCCCAGGTCTAGCTGGCCCGTCCCCCAAGGCGCATCTACTCACCGATTTGCACGGCTGCAGATACGGGAACGGGCCGGGCCTCCCAGAGCTGGATTGGAGGACCAGGGCGCAAGACGGTCACCCCTGTGCAGCGAGCCTGGCCCCTTCCAGGAGGCTGGGGAGGGATGAGCAGAAGGACCCAGGGGCACCCACCTCCCAGCCCCACCCCAACCTGCGCTACTCTGGGTCTGAGCAGGGTAGGGGCGGAGGAGCAGGTTTGTATGCATGAGAATCTCTGAGCTGGGCACAGGCAGAGGGGCAGGGAGAGCTGGGCATCAGGAGGTGGGCTGGGAAACCTATTTCCTCTCTAGTCCTCAGGGGCGTGGGGCTGGGGAGAAGGGGTCCAGAAGAGACCGGCCTTCCAGCTGGTCTCGCAGGGCAGGTGGGTGTGGACAGGTGGGTGAGGACTGGGCAAGGAATGCGAGCGGGCGGGCTACTAGAGGAGGGGTGAGGCTGTCTCTGGGGCCACTGGGTGGACATGCCTACGTGGAGGGTGCGGGCAGGAGGCCGGGTCCCCAGCTAGGAGGGTGCATCAGAATGCGCCCTTCCTGGCTTGTAGCAGACTTTCTGGGGAGGGGGTGCCAGGTTCATGGTTCTTTCCACCTCAGCAGGAAGGCAGGGCTGAGAATGGCACGCACAGGGCTTCAGCCCTCACTCTGACCCTCACTCTGCTCGGTTGGTGCGGTGGCCAGACCAAGTGGCCCCCGGATCCAGGCTCTGTTCCAGGCATGAGGAGCATCGGGCTGGAGGGTCCATTCCTGCTGGACAGTTCTGCGCCTCTGAGACAGCCTGGACTCACGGGCTGGCGGTCCGTCCTCAGGGTCTCCACCCCGCCTCCACCTGTCTGTCTGCCTCAGGACCGCTGCTTTGGTGTTTCGCGGGCATGTTATTCCCGCCTCAGACGCGTGTGTTCTGTCGACTGTGGATGTGCCGGTCCTGCTCTTCCCTCCAGGGCCTCTCGGGTCCCCTACCCTACTGACGTGTGCTGCTGCTGAGCAAACCATGCGGAACACAGCGGCTTAAGTCGGCAGCTCCTCTGTGTCCTCCCCTGTCCCGGGGCTCAGCCTCTGTCAGATCTGTCTGTCTGTCTTCCACTCTGGGTGTGTGTCTCTCTGGCCCCCTCCCCCTCATCCCTGCAGAGACAAGACAGTACATCTCTGTTGACCCATTTCCTGGGGAAACGTCTGTTTGATCCTCGCCCCCTCCCCTCAGGCCCCTCCACCTCGCTCCCTGGCCTGGGACCCCAGCCCCACTGGGGAGGGCTGTGTGCCCTGCTGTGTGCCCACCATGCGGCGGGGGTACCCTGCAGAGAGAGTGCAGGGCTCGGACTCCGGGAGGCGGCACTGGCCTCTTTGTCAGCTTTTGAGTCTCAAAGTCTCATTTCCCTGATTTAAAACCAGCCTCTTCAACTGCTAATTGTTGAAAGGAAAAGAGTAAGATGGGAAAAGGAAAATCAATTTGCATGGGGAGATGAAGTGTGCCCATCGGCCCACTGGCCTTTGCGGGGAACACTGTGAGATCTTCAGAGCGGCTGCACCAGCTGCTTATCAGCTCAGAAAGGAGCCCGCGTCCCCCCGCTGGCAGGGAGGGGCCCTTGTCTCCCTCAGCGCCTGGCGCCTCCTGGAGATGTGAGCCAGTGCCTCCCTGGCTGGGCTTCCTGGTCAGTGCCCCACAGTCCCGGGGCACGCTGGCTCCCTAGGCAGGGGATGGTGGGGACTCGCCTGTGGGGTGCTTGTTGGTCCTCAAGCCCCAAGGCAGAGCTGCTGCCCATGGCCCCACCCTGCCCCCGCCTTGTCCTGGGCCCAGACTCTTGGCCTTGCCCAGCAATGGGCAGATGAGACACCCCTGAGTGACCTCAGAGGACACCGGAGCTCCTGCCCCCTGCCCTGACTCCAGGGGTCATCCCGGATGCAACCAGGCCCCCATCTCCGAGAAGACCGGGGGACCCTCCGGTCTGAAGCAGGAGCAGACCTGCCCCCGCCCACCCTGCCTTCCCCAGGGGCCCCAGAGTTGTGGGCAGGCTTTCCCCAGGACGCCCGCCCCTCCGCGCCTGTATCCAAGGCCTCCTCTGCCATGAGGCCCCTGCACCTGGGCAGCAGGGGCATTAGAACCCCACTCGAGGCCTGGCTCTCCAAGGCTTTGGGCCTCATGGGACCGGACTGCAGAGCCTGGCCTGCAGGGTGGGGGTAGGGTCTCCAGATAAGATGCCAAAAGGCATCTTTCAGTTTTAGAAACTCAACGAATACTTTTAAAACTACGTCCCAAATATTACATGGGGCATACTTAAACACTAACTCACTGTGCATCTGAAATTCAGACTTCAGCAGGCGTTTTGGGCTTCTGTGTGCTGAATCTGACGCCCTAGTGACACCCCCACTCAGTCGTGTCCGACTCTCTGTGACCCCATGGACTGCCTGGGATTTCCCAGGCAAGAATACTGGAGTAGGTTGCCATGCCCTTCTCCAGGGGATGTTCCCGACCCAGGAATCGAACCTGGGTCTCCTGCACTGCAGGCAGGTTCTTTACCACTGAGCCACCAGGGACACTCCCTAGAGAGAGGTGAGAAGGCGAGGTCCCTTTCCTGGAGGCCAGCGGACGTGGCCCTGCCGCACCATGACCACGTGCTCGGATGTGTTTTCTGAGAGCCTGTCTGGGCCAGGCCTGCTCTGGGTGCTGGGGTCTCCACTGAGAGCCCTCCTGAAGCTGACCGTGCAGCGGGGAGAAGCAACAGACCAAGAGAACACACTCAGCACTGGACTCCACCCATCTCCTCTTGGGGACTCGCATCTCCTTTTCCCCCAGGTTTTCCTTTTTGGCAGCGGGGTTGGGGTCTGGGGGGGCATCCCTCTGGGCTCTGAGAGGACTTAGGACATGTTCCAGGTCCAACGAGACAGAAGAGCCAACCATGTGCACGTCTGCTTGCTCTGTTCAGTTCTGCACGATTTTTTATGACCCCAAGTAGTGCCGTCAAAGTGAGCCGGCAGAGACTGTTCAACCTGGGTTCTCCTTCCCTTAAAAATACAGGTAATTGTTTTTAGTACACTCTAGTATACAGTCGGAGAAGGCAATGGCACCCCACTCCAGTACTCTTGCCTGGAAAATCCCATGGATGGAGGAGCCTGGTAGGCTGCAGTCCATGGGGTCACGAAGAGTCAGAAACGACTGAGCGACTTCACTTTCACTTTTCACTTTCATGCATTGGAGAAGAAAATGACAACCCACTCCAGTGTTCTTGCCTGGAGAATCCCAGGGACGGGGAGCCTGGTAGGCTGCCATCTATGGGGTCACACAGAGTTGGACATGACTGAAGCGACTTAGCAGCAGCAGCAGCAGCAGCAGCATCAGCAGAGTATATAGTGATTAAGAAGTGTTTGAAAATAAAAAAACGGGGAGAGAGTGCCCAGAGTTGCTCAGTTCAGTTCAGTTCAGTTCAGTCGCTCAGTCGTGTCTGACTCTTCGTGACCCCATGGACTGCAGCATTCCAGGCCTCCCTGTCCATCACCAACTCCCAGAGATCACCCAAACTCATGTCCATCGAGTCAGTGATGTCATCCAGCCATCTCATCCTCTGTCATCCCCTTCTCCTCCTGCCCCCAATCCCTCCCAGCATCAGGGTCTTTTCCAATGAGACAATTCTTCACATGAGGTGGCCAAAGTATTGGAGTTTCAGCTTCAGCATCATTCCTTCCAAAGAACATCCAGGACTGATCTTTAGAATGGACTGGTTGGATCTCCTTGCAGTCCAAGGGACTCTCAAGAGTCTTCTCCAACACCACAGGTCAAAAGCATCAATTCTTTGGCGCTCAGCTTTCTTCACAGTCCAACTCTCACATCCATATGTAACCACAGGAAAAACCATAGCCTTGACTAGACGAGCCTTTGTTGGCAAAGTAATGTCTCTGCTTTTGAACATGCTATCTAGGTTGGTCATAACTTTCCTTCCAAGGAGTAAGCGTCTTTTAATTTCATGGCTGCAATCACCATCTGCAGTGATTCTGGAGCCCCCCAAAATAGTCTGACACTGTTTCCACTGTTTCCCCATCTATTTCCCATGAAGTGATGGGACCAGATGCCATGATCTTCGTTTTCTGAATGTTGAGCTTTAAGCCAACTTTTTCACTCTCCTCTTTCACTTTCATCAAGAGGCTTTTTAGTTCCTCTTCCCTTTCTGCCATAAGGGTGGTGTCGTCTGCATCAGGTGCGTGTAAACCCTGCTGTAATCCTAGTCAGCTTCCTTTCTGCTCTTCACTCCACCCAGAGGCTTCTGTCTATGGCATGACTTCTGTCCACACCCCGTACTTCCCACCATGTCGTTAAAGCGTCTTCCTGAGAATAATTTTTATTGATTCCCACTTGATTGTGAGAATTCATCCTACTTACTGCACAACTTTCCCTCTGTGGCTGACCATTCATATTATTTCCAATATTTTCATATGATATAAAATGCCACAATTAACATCTTTGTGTGAAAAGATGTTACTTCTCCTCTCTATTTGAGAGAGTGTTGTCTCAGATGGATAAACATAAGGGAAATATTGGTCTGCACCTACATTTATCTAAAGTTTTCAGTATGCATTTTTTGTTGCTTGGAATGGAATACTGGTTTTCATTTCAGTTAGAGTTTATTTCTGACATAATATCGTTGTTCAGTTTTATGAATCCCAAATAATCAATTTTTCCTTTGCTGTGTCTTCTATTACTTCTAACCTGAAAAACTCCCTTACTCTCTAGAAGTGGGTATATAGTCAATTTCCAATGTCATTGTTCTTCTAATTTTTCCGGGTGTGTAATTTTTCTTGACATGGCTGGTTCACACCTTGAGGGTGTGTGGGTGTTGGGATAAGGGATGTGTGGGGGGGGGTCTGGATGAGCTGAGAGCCCCTTCTACCACTGAGTCAAACTGTCAAAACCCTGCTCCAAACCCAAACCGTGCCCCAAGCCCAAGCCCCACCCCCAAGCGCAAGCCCCACCCCCAAGCCCAAGCCCCACCCCCAAGCCCAAGCCCCACCCTGCCTGCATATCTCCATCTTTTGTTCTTCCTGTCTCAGAAGGACCGATTCCCAATTTCTCCCTGTTCCCTAACTCCAGGCCCCTCTCCTTGGCCTTGCCCCGTGCCCCTGGTGGGTGACCCCTCTGCCGGGGACACAAGCCCACCTTCATCCACCCTCTGTTTGCACCCTGCCCGCCTCTTGGTGCTGGTGCAGGGCGAGACACTGCCCTCCCCACCTCCCTGCCGAGAAGGCCTTCCGCCTAGACATCCCAGCGTCCCCTCCTCAGAGCCTCACGGTGTCAGTTACGACTTGCTTTTCCTGTGTGCAGACTTCACCTGTCCATGGGGATCTCCTGAGGTCTTTCAAACACTCATTCATTCACTGGTCCATTCATTATCCAACGACCCCGTATTGGATCCTTGCTGAGTGCCGGAGAGGCAGCTTTCAGCAGGTGCCACCAAGTCCTGCTCCAAGCCTTAGAACACAAATATTCCACGGGAGGAGACAGCTGATGGACAGGCCAACATCAGACTTCAGCTAGAAATTTCTCACTTGCTGTGAGTGTGTGGGAATAGAGCTTGCCTGCAGAGGCGGTCCAGCGATGGTGTCTCTGAGGTGACATTTAGCTGAGAGCTGAGAACAGAGGGGAACAGCCTGGCTAGGTGCCACCTGGGAGGGGGATTCCCTGCTCGGGGTGGGGAGGACAGGCCCCGCGATGAGGAGGTTGGGGGGTGGGGAACAGCGAGTGTGGTGTATGTGCGGGCTGGTGGGGAGGGATGCTCCCAGGTGAGGTCATGGAGCCCTCCCAGACCCGCACTGTCCCCTGAGGGAGCCTCCAGCAACATGTGGCTCCTTCAGCTCAAATTTAAATGAATTAGAGCAAAGTACAGTTTAAAAATCTGGTTCTTCCGTCACACTGATTGCTTTTCAAATGGTGAATAGTCACGTGGCTTGTCAGACACAGACCATTCCAGCACCGCTGGTGGTTCTGTTGGGCATGGTGCTCTGGACCGTGGTGGGGGGCTAAGAAGGAGTGGGATCTGAGTTAGGCTTGAGCTCTAGGTGCCTGTGGGGTGAAGGGAGGAAGAGAGGGTTGAATCTGATGATGGAGTGGATGTGGACAGAGCTCCATGCTGACCCCCAGGCTTTGAAGAGCAGTGCCAGTGTTGGAAATTGGTGGGGGGCAACAGGGCATGTAGAGGGTGGGAACTCTGGAGCCCAGGGGAGGACGTGTCAGGGGGGGGATATGGAGGAGGCCACAGTGGAGTTGGTAGGCCCTAGAGCTGATAGGCTGAGGCCTCTGGGGAGCAGGTTTAGCTCACCGTAAAGACAGGCTTCTGACCAAGCAGTCTGCTAATGCACCACAGTAAGCCTCCCGTCTCCAGAGGTAATCAAGCAGGAGGAAGGGCCACCTGGCAGGGATGCTGTGCAGGGAATCTGAGTAACAGATCTTCAGTTTTTATCAAGGTTATTAGAGTGGACTGAATGCTCTCCCTCCAAATATGACCACAATCTGACCCCCAGACCCAGTGAATGTGACCTTATGTGGACAAAGGGCTTTGCAGATGTAACTGAGTTAAGGATCTTGAGATGAGGACAATCTGGACAGGCCCTAAATCCAATGACACATGTCCTTAGAAGAGACGCACAGAAGAGAGACACAGAGAAGGGAGAGGCCACATGAACAATGAGCAGAGACTGGAGTGATGGAGCCACCTCCAAGGATGCCTGGGGCCCTGGAAGAGGGAAGAGGCAGGAGGGATCCCCGTGGAGGCTCGAGAGGGAGCACGGCCCTGCCACCACCTTGATTTTGGATTTCTGGCTGTAAGAGCTGGGAGAGAATAGATCTGTGCCATTTGGAGCCCCCCGGTTTGTGGTCATTCGTGAGGTTGCCCCAAGGCCAGTATACAGGAACGCGAGGAACCGTCAGAGGCCCACCACGTGCAGGCTGTGCCAGGCTGGCCGCGCCACCCCCACCCTCGCTGCCCCTCCCCGCACTTCCAGCTCCACAGAGGCAAATGTCTTCATCTCCTTCTCCTGATAAGCGTGATATTTTTCTTC
This sequence comes from Bos grunniens, assembly GCF_055505025.1. Lineage (NCBI taxonomy): Eukaryota > Metazoa > Chordata > Mammalia > Artiodactyla > Bovidae > Bos > Bos grunniens. The sequence goes on from NC_141178.1 coordinate 81,772,074, forward strand.
CATATCTCTGAGTACACATTGCTTCTTGCTTTTCCAGTCTCCAGCTTTATCAACAGGCTTCTGCCTCGGAGGGGGAGGCTTTGGCGCCTTCCTGCCTTGCCTCGCGTGCCTGCCCCCTGCCCCACCAGCCCAGTACAAGAATAACACCGTTTCTGCCAGATCGATGTTGTAAATTCCTCAAAGCTGAACCCAGAATACATTCTTTCTTTCCTTTGCCTGCATCAACATTTTGTTCCCCTGGAGTAATAATGCTCTTATTTTTCCATTTGCTTTGTTTTCTGCACACTTAACACTAAATCCATGTCAAATTCTCCCCCAGCCATGTAAACACACGGGCTCCCTGGCTCTTTTGTCTGCAGGAATGGCTCTCTGCTGGTCCGAGGGACCCTAGGCCTCTGGTTCCCCTTCTCCCATCAGCCTGGCCACAGGGTTCTGCAAGGCTCTCCTTCTTCTGACTTGGAGTCATTTTGGTGGAGCAAATTCTTCCAGAGAGGGTGTGTGGGAGGCACCTCTGACCTTCGTGGGAGGAGCAGACTCTTTTTTTTGAATGATGCTCTGTTTATCAATTTGTGGCTGCACCTCCAGGCACGTGGGATCTTAGTTCCCCAAAACAGGGATCAAACCCGCACCCCCTGCATTGGAAGTGTGGAGTTTCAGCTACTGGACCACCAGGGCATTCCCAAGCACGTTTATTCTAACCTCACACTAAGTCCGTCTCTCGGCTGGACAGGGTGTGGATGGGAACCAGTCTCTGAGCATTTAGGCATCATGACTGAGCGACTTCACTTTCACTTTTCACTTTCATGCATTGGAGAAGGAAATGGCAACCCACTCCAGTGTTCTTGCCTGGAGAATCCCAGGGACGGGGGAGCCTGGTGGGCTGCCGTCTCTGGGGTCGCACAGAGTTGGACATGACTGAAACGATTTAGCAGCAGCAGCAGCCCTTTCTTTGGGTCCAGCCTTGCATTGGGATCACTGACGTTTTGCCTCTCAGTCCTTTGTATGAAGTGTGATTGTTCCTCTGGATTCTCTGTCCTGCAACACGATGTGAAAATTCTTTGACTCCACAGCATGAGCGTGCTACAGGCTGGGGTGGACATTCCCTCCTAACCACCCCTCCTGGCAGCCACTGGGAGGGAGGGTGGCAGGAGTCAGTCCCCCGTCCTCCCAAGGCCTGGTGCTCCCTCCCCTGCAACGTGCCTTACAGGGATCATTGCTGTTGCCTGCCTGTGTGTTTCCTGTTAGGCTGAGAAATCCAGAGCAGAGATGATCCCTTATTGTTCCTCAGACTCCCAAGGAAGTCACTGCACATCACAGAGCAGGTGCAAGCTGCCTGTAACACGGTACCCCAAACATACAGGGTCTGCAGTCAGCAGCCTGGTGCAGCTCACCCACAGCCTCCAGTGTCTCACGGTAAGCTGTCCAGGTGTTGGTCAAGGCAGAGGGTCTCCCCTGAGGCTCGACTGGGAAGGGACCTGCTTCCAGGCTTACCTGGTTGTTGGCAAGATTCAGTTCCTTGTGGGACTGAGGGGGCCGGAGGAAGACTGTGGGATGAGGACCCAGGCGAGGGGTCCTTGGTCTATGTGACCAAGAATAGGATCCTCTCGGGGGAAACGGACAGCTGGAGACTAGAGAGGAGTGGAGGTGCTGGCCCTGCGTGTAGGTGGGCGGGCCGACCCAGCCACGCGTCCCAGGGAAGTATCCCATGGTGGAGGGGACCCTCACAGGGGGAGGGAGTCGGCCTGTTCAAGAGATTTGCTACAAAGAGGCCACAAGATGCTGAACGGGGGCTGGTGGTATTCAGTTGTGCCTGCCTGGAGGTTCATTTTTCTGCCTGGAGAAGCACTGACTGTCTTGTCGGGCTGCCCCGCTCCTGGGCCAGTAAGCATCCGTTTTTCTCTGTGCCTCGCCTCCTCGCAGGATCTGTCTTATTTCACTCTGCGAGCGGCCGCGTTTAAGCTCCAGTAAATGATTGCAACGTGGGCATGATAACTTGGCCTTCAATGGCATTTATTTTTCCTCCTGGCCAAATGCTGACATATAAAACTCAATTGCATTTTCAAGAAAGTCAAGCGACGTGTGTGTTTGCTCAGACCCCTTGTAAGGCCCTGGGAGGCGCCTTCCACTCTGGCCATTCTCCAGCTGGGTGGATGAAGTTCAGTGGGCTGGGCTGCCTGGAAGTTGGCCCGAGAGGGATCGCCGGGGAGCCTGAAATCACGGGAATGGAGGCGTCTGAATTCGGAAGATGTGGTGCTGTCTACCCCTTAGGGACCTGAGTTAAGACCCTGACAACCTGCTGCAGGAGACCCAGCCCCCCCTCCACTGAGCCTCAAGCTTTCCTCTGTGAAATGGGCCCTCACCCCCAGGGCGCATCCCGCAGGGTCAGAGCACCCGCCGCCCTCGGCCCAGCTGCAGCTCAGACCACGCGCCACTTTGCCCCCTCAGTACCAGGTCTGGGACCAGCTTATGTCACCTCCGAGGGCCTCTGCTTCCCAACCTGCCAAAGAGCAAAGTGCTGGGTGCCAGTTGTGTGGCTGGTGCATTGGCATAGCCCCGGCCTTGCATGGTGCTCGGTCGTGAGTGCGCTCTGCTCCCTTCCCCTGGGTCAGGTTGACTGAGCGTGTCCAGGGCCCAGGAGATGGTGCTGGTCCTCTGCCGATCCTCTGCCACAGGACGCACAGGTCTGGGGGCCCCACAGGCACCAGGCTGGCGGTGGTGGCGAGGATCCAGGCCCTCACTCTGCAGATCGCCTCCCCCGGCCCCGTGTTCTGCTTCCCTGCCTCAGCATCTCGACAGTCTGGGATTTCCATGCTTCTGGTGGTCTTCTGGAGCAGATGGGCCACTGTCTCTGGGTCCACCTGTGCTGAACTCTCACGCCTGTGTCCTCTGATGAGGACTTGGGCTACCTCTCGGAGGAGGGAGTGCAGACTCCCCACTGGCTATGGGTTTGCCCGGGGGACATGGCTGGAAGTGATGTTGGGCCACCTCCTAGTGGGGTCTCTGGAAGCACTGGGTGTCTCCTCCTGCCGCTTGGGTGCCTGTGCTCTACCAGGAGGGCCCCAGCCCCTCCAGCCGGGCCCAGATGGGCCTGCAGACCATGCGTTCAGAGCCCAGCCAGCCACAGAGCATCAGGGAGCTCTCTGTCTGCAGGAGAAGCTGCCTAACTGACCCCGCAGGCAGACATGCTCCGCCAGGCGGGAGTTGTGTTGGCCGGGCTCCCGTGCGGCCCCGGGCCTGGATGCACACACAGCCGCACAAGCTGTGCACTTGATGGATGAGCGCCGGAAGGAGAAGGGAGGCCCGGGAAGACAGCGTTCCTCTCTGAGGCTGCACACATGGCGAGACGGATTCTGGTGGGATCTGGGTTCCCTCTTCCCAGGGTGCTTTTTCAGCAGCGTGTGGAGGTTTTAAGGATAGAAGGGAAAGGGAAAGTGTTATGTCCCACTCTTTGCCTGCCAGGCTCCTCTGTCCATGGAATTCTCCAGGCAAAAATACTGCGGTGGGCAGCCGTTCCCTTCTCCAGGGGATCTTCCCAACCAAGGGATCGAACCTGGGGTTCCTGCATTGCAGGCAGATTCTTTACTGTCTGAGCCACCAGGGAAGCCCTTTTAACGAGAAAAGGAAAAGCATAACTGACCAGTTCACGGAAGAGCAGTGAACCCGGGAGCATTTGCCTCTATCCTGCCTGCCAGGAACTGTGCTTGCTCTCAGCAGGGGGAGGGCCTTTTGGGGTTCATGAGCCCCCTGGTTCCCCAGGAAGTGTCTGAAGAGGCTGACTCCTCTCGTGGACTATTTCTGTTGGAGACTTGGGAGAGAAGAAATCTATTTTAGATCATTAAAAAAAATAACTTTAATATTTTATAATGCTGCTGTAAGGCTCAAATTTTACTTAATGGTGGATTTTTAGACACTTTCACCAAAGGAAGAATGGATTTTCATGGAAAGGTGTGAACCCCACATTCTGTAACCTGCTGCTCCTTTGGCAGCCTGAGGAGGTAGTGCTTATGGGGATGATGAAGACAAGGAAAGAGGGAGGGGGTGGAAACTGCCCCCAGGAAAAGCCGGGCTCCTGGCCTTTACTCACGTTGTGCTCTGTGTCGAACCTCTCTGCCTCCCTCCAGGGACGCGAACCCTCCTTCAGTCTCAGCTGAGGGGTCACCTCCACCCAGCAGTCTGCCATGATTTCCTTAGATTACCCTCTACCCCCACCTTATTCCTCTGCCTTTAAAGGGCAGAGGGCACGCTTCACACATCTTGGGAAGCATTCAGTTCTCCAGGCAGACAGCCTGGCACCAGACAGAGGCGGCTGGTGTGTGACTGGGCTCCTTTCATTCTCAGCTCTGTGACCTTGGCCATATTACTTAACCTCGCTGTGCCTTAGGCTCCTAGGTGTCAAGTGGGACCATCACAGACCCCACCACAGAGGGTTATCACAGAGACAAAGGGGATCATGTATTTAATGCACTTGGTGCAGCACGTGTCGCGAAACAAGCCCTGCTGAGTGATGGCTGGTGGGGTCTGCAGGTGCCAGGGTCGCTGCTGGTGCTGATGTTGAGGCTGCATCGGTGTCTTGGGTGTGTTTTGTCCGCAGGTCCTTGGTGACTGCTGCCCTGATGCAGCTGCGCTAGAGTCAGGGTTGGTGCAGGACACACGGCCGCAGAGTCCAGCAGGCCCTCCCATGGAGGACCTGACCCTTGCCACACTCCGTGTCCGCCTTCAGCACCAATTATCCGTCTCTTTATAGGTGAGAAAACCGGACCAGAGCAGGTTCCACCGGCTCATCCCAGGTCCTGCAACGGCGGGGGCGGCGGGTGTGGGGGCCAGAAAGGCGTCCCCTCCTAGCCTGGTCCTCCATCTACTCACGGGCTTGCAGCCGTAGACAGTGACTCCCTGCCTGCCCAGCTGGTATCCTAATGAAACACATTTCGTGCAGAATTGTGGCTGGATGACTGTGGCATCCTTTCCAGGGAAGCTGTCAGTTCTCGTTAGGCTCCAAGGGGTGACAACACACCTGGAGGATGTCCCCTAAAAATGATAATAACGTGGGCATTTCTGAAGGCGTCATGACGTTGAGAGAAGCAGAGGAGGGCCCTCCACAGCCAGGGTGACGCTGGTGACCATGTCCATCACGTTCCTTCTCACAGATGAGCCGCTGGGGCCCCGTGCTGCTCCTTGTGGCCTGGACCCTGGTCACTACCTCCTCGGGTCCTCCCTCCTCTATACTGGCTGCCCGCGGGGTGCATAGAGGCCTCAGGCCCCAGACGAGGACAGCAGCTTCTCCTGCAGTGGCCAGTGAGCAGAGGCAGCACCCAGCAGACTGCTGTGGGTGCTGTGGTGAGCTGCCCCCGTCCACAGCTCACTCCTGCACCCCCTCCTGGCCTTGCCCCCTGGGCCACAGGGTGTCTGCTCACTAGGTCACACCCTCCCTGGGATGAGACCCCATCAAATGGCCTGGTCCAGTTGCAATGCCCGGTCTCAGCTCCCTGTGGCAGGGGCTCAGCCTCTCCCTCTGCCTGGTCCCGCTCACTGTCCTCACCCTCTTCCAGGGTGCACGCCACAGCCAGCACACAAACCCATCTCAGAAACTCTTTCAGGGAGCCAGTCTAAGGTTATATTCACAGGAAAACCACAGAGGCCCCAGGGGCTGGGGAGCCAGGATTGGGTCAAGTAGGCAGGCTTAGAAACCACGGCAGGCCCTTTGGGGTGGGCTGTGCTTGGTGGCTGAGAGTAGAGCTGGGGAAGGAGTGAGGTTCTGGGGCAGGAGGCTAGGGGGCAGGCTCCAGAGGGACCAGGCCCCACGGCCGGGTGGGGTGCCCAGGTGGGGCCGTGGTGCGCAGGTGTACAACCCGACAATCAGGGGCCTCCCGCAGGACCAAGGGTAGGTATGTCCCCACCAGCACACGAAGCCTGCAGAGCTTCTCCCCAAAGCAAACAGTACCCCAAATCTCCGTGTCTCAGACTCATAAGGGGCCATGTGGGGATCGGGGACCAGCCAATCAAACCAGCAATCAAGGGTTTGTGCAGGACTGGTGTGACCAGTGCCTGGGTGTGGGTGTGGTGGTCAGGTAGGGGATCCCAGCTCAGAGTGAAATGGTTACTGGTGATTTGAAGGTGGTGATGCAGGTTTTGGTAGCTCATTTATGCAACCTTTCTGAGAAACTGGTATGTGCCAGGAACTGTGTTAGGTCCTGGGGATGTGGGGGTGGCGCTGAGGTTTCTGATGATGGTTGTGGTTGTGCTGAACTGAGCAATATGATGACAGTGCTCCTGCTGATGCTAAGATGATGGAGGTGATGGTGGTGATGGTGATAATGGTGGTGATGATGGTGGTGATTGTGATGATGCTAATGATAGTGATGGTGGTGGTATTGATGGTGATGATGGTGATGATGGTGATGGTGGTGGTGATGGTGATGGTGACAATGATAGTGATGGTGATGGTGATGATAGTGATGGTGGCGGTGATGGTGGTGGTGACAATGATAGTGATGGTGGTGATGATGGTGACAATGATAGTGATGATAGTGATGATGGTGATGGTGGTGATGATGGTGATGGTGGTGATGATGGTAATGGTGGTCATGGTGGCGGTGATGGTGATGATCGTGATGGTGGTGGTGATGGTGATGGTGACGATGATAGTGATGGTGGCGGTGATGGTGATGATAGTGATGGTGGCGGTGATGGTGATGATGCTATGATGTTGGTGATGGTGATGATGCTGGTGGTGATGACAGTGATGGTGGTGATGATGATGGTGATAATGGTAGTGATGGTGGTGGTGATGGTATTGATCATGATCATGGCGGTGATGGTGATGATCGTGATGGTGGTGGTGATGGTGATGATGGTGGTGGTGGTGGTGATGGTGATGGTGACAATGATAGTGATGGTGGTGGTGATGGTGATGATGGCGATGATGATGTGATGTTGGTGTTGGTGATGACGGTGATGGCGATGACAGTGATGGTGGTGATGATGGTGATAATGGTACTGATGGTGGTGGTGATTGTGATGATGGTAGAGATAGTGATTGTGGTGATGATGGTAACCATAGTGATGGTGGTGATGATGGTGATAATGGTAGAGATCATGGTGGTGACGGTCATCATGGTGGTGATGGTGTGGTGGTGGTGATGATGGTGATGGCAATGACAGTGATGGTGGTGATGATGATGGTGATAATGGTACTGATGGTGGTGGTGACTGTGATGATGGTAGTGATAGTGATTGTGGTGATGATGGTAATCATAGTGATGGTGGTGATGATGATGGTGATAATGGTAGAGATGGTGGTGGTGACAGTCATCATGGTGGTGATGGTGTGGTGGTAATGATGATGGTAATCATAGTGGTGGTGGTGATGGAGGTGCTTGAATGGTGGTGATAGTGGCAGTGGTAGTGGTAGTATTGTTGGTGGTGGCGATAGGCATGGTGATGGCCATGCTAACGGTGGTGACAGGGCTGGTAGAGGAGACTGTGTTGATGACACAATGTGTGTCTGATATTCAGCACCCCTGAGCTCTGTCAGCTCCTGGCTCTTTCCCTCTCACCCTTCCCTAGTGGGAGTTTTCATTTCCTGAGCAGGCTCTGACTGCGCCAGCAGCAAAAAGACGCTCCAGGAGCAGGAGTATGGGAAACCTTATCTATTAATTGGTTTTCAGCCTCTCTCTCCCCCTGCACTGCTATCCCTCCCCAGTCTCTGCCCTTATCTCAGGGCCTCTCTGTGTTCTGCTAAGTTTAGCTTAATCGGCCATTAGTCCAGCACAAGGTGCGGCCCTTGGCCATCATCCATGGGGGAGCTTCTTGACATCTGTCAGCCCGAGGAGGAAGTGGGGGGCAGAGCAGGGGTTCCAGGGCCTCCCGCAATTCAGAGCAGAGCCACCACAGGAGCAGGTCAACCAGATACACAGGAACTGTGCTGAAGGGCTGCTGTCTGCGATGACCTGGGTCGGGGCACAGGCTGGAGGAGCAGAGGACACACGTGGGGCCATGTCTGGGGGAGGCCCAGGCAGCTCGGGAGACCATCAGTCATGTGTGGAGGGCTGGCTCCCAGACTCAGGGCTGGGTCTGCGTCGGGGGTCTAGGGAGCTGCCAAGGCCTGGGGCTAAGGACCAGGGAGGCGGCAAACAAGACTCCCGACGACCGTGCTCACTGCTTCATCTCTCGACTGTAGTCTCATTTCACTTTGGATTGTGTCCCCTCTCCGTGCAAGCAGGTGTGGCCATGTGGGTCTGGTCAGCCCGTGACTGGGAGAGGCCCTTTCTTCTGGAGGACCGCCTGGGAAGCGTGGATATTGAGTGTATGTGTGGCTGGTCTGGCCTTGTCGGGGAGTAAGGTCACCTTCTGGTTGCACCTGCCACGGCCCCTCTTAGCATGAGAACAGCTGCCTCCCAGCCCGGCTGGCAGAGGTCCTGTGCTCACACGTGCTGGGTCCCCTGTGGTTTAGAGTCAAGGCCCTGGTTTTTAAGTATGAGCATCTCCCCAGGGAAAGTCTGGTAACTGGGTGAGGGAGCTGCATCTGTGCTGGTGAAGTTCCTGGGCTGTGACTGGTTGAGATGATTCTTGGACTGTGGGGGTAGCATGGGTCCTGCCCGGGCACAGGCCCAGAGCACGTCCACAGGCCGCATTCCTCAGGGGAGGAGTGTTCAGGCAGAGCGGGCCCCCAGCGCCGCAGTCCCCCCATCCCTGTCTGCAGACTCATGGCCCCATCCCGGTGCTACCACACAGGATGCGTCCCAGGGTAGCCTGGAGCTGAGAACCGAGGGGCTGAGGTTCATCCCCAGCTCCCTGCTGTGACCCGAGTCCACACACTTACACATCTGCAAACATGTGTGGAGCTGCAACCACGTGCCGGCATGTGCCAAGCCTGGCAGAGCGTGGTGGGAACCAGGCGCGGCTCCTGCCCTGGGAGACCTGACCGTCCAGAGGGCAGAGGGAAGCAGGCAAGACAGCAAACAGATGGGCAGATCACAGATTCCGGGCCTGTTGTGAGGAAGCGCTCTCCCCAGGGCAGGGCCCCAACTGCAGATGGGACGGTGATAACTCGGGGCCCTGGCATATGTGGTGGGAGGAAGAGGGACAGCCCGACGGAGCGGCCGGGAAGGTCAGAGGAGAGCTTGTGTATCAGCCTCCGTGCAGGCTCCCATCACAGAACACGGAGGACTGGGGCTTACAGACGCCAGAAGGCTGTTCTCCCAGCCTGGAGGCTGGACGTCTGAGCTCAAGGTGCCCTGCACCTCCCAGGGGGATGGAGCAATGAGTGGAGGGGACCCCAGGGGGCCAGCCTGGCTGGTGCAGGGCTGTGGCCAGTGTAGGTGGGCCTTTTGGCCATGATGCTTCTGAGCACGAGGGCATCCTTCCCAGGGGCTTTGCTTTGAATATTGACAATAATAAATCTCAGACAACCAGAAAAGATTTCCTCACAAAGCCTCATGTCCCTGCCACCCCAAGTAAAAAAAAAAATTCCTTCCTGGAGGCAACCAATTGACATAAATTGGAGAGTAATTGGTCCACGTTTTATACCTTTTCTGCATATGCATACCATAAACAATATGTCCCATTGTTTTGTGTGTTTAAACATTTACATAATGGGATTATGGTGTAAGTAATGTTCTGGGATTTCTCTCTTTACTCAACATTTTGTTTTTAAGGTCCATCCTTTTCAATAATACAGGTATACTTTGTATATTTTGAAGTGCTACTGTATACTCGGTCATTCAAAAGTATTCGAGTGTGTCCACTTCCAAATTGAGGGGGTTTGGTTTGTTTCTGGTATTTTCTATCACAGGTGGTGTCACAATGAAAATGTTGTCATTTGTCAGGCTTTTACGTGTCATGCGCTAGCCTAGGAATTTTAGTTACATCTGTCTTGGAATCTGCACGGTGATGTCTGGAGGGGATGAGCGCACTTTGCAGGGAAGGGAACTAGGTTCAGAGCGGGTGCCCAACTTGCCTGGGGCTGAGCGGTCAGGAGATGTCCCAGGAAGCCCATCAGGGTTGGGTCCTTTGCCGGACGGGCTCCCCCCCATTTCTGCAGGGCCCGTGTGTGCTCAGAAATGGCCTTGGACTCGCCCGTTCTCCATTCCACTAGATGCCCCCGGTGGTTGTATCTCAAATAGACAGACGTGAAATGCTGAGCTAATGAATGTGGACCTAACCATCACGTATCGGTGACTATGCCACAGTATATATTCACGGTTTAGATCTTCCCTTTGGTGAATTGCCTGTTTGTAGGTTTTGTCTACTTTTCCCTTGGGTGTTAGTCTTTTTATTGACTTGTAGATGTTCTGTATGTATCTGGATATTGATCTGTTTTCTGCTGTGTGTTGTGAAGTCTTTTTCTCAGACGGTCACTTCTCTTTATGTTATGGTCCTTTTTCATACAGAAGTTTTAAATTCTGATATATCCAAGTCGATCATTTTCCTCTCTAGGTCTCCATTTTGTCTTCTTTTAGAAATTCTTCTTTACCCTGAGATCACAGAATATTTTTCTGTACTTTAATTGTTTTAAAGTTTCGTTTATCACATTTAGATCTTCAGTTCTGGATTTTTGCTGTCTTCAATATGTCTAGTCAACTATCAAGTACTATTTATAGTTCAGTGTGAAATTGAACATAAGATAGGCTTTCTCGTCTCGTTCTTCACTGTAATGGGAATGTTTCTAAATGAAGGATGATACTTCTTATAGGTTAACGCAGGAATCTGGGCAGCATCATCGCCGCCACCGCCATCATCAAGCTTTCGTTAAGCCATGAGGGGTCCATGTGGCCTGGACTCCTGGAGTTCTGGGGAGGGAACCAGGACCTTGCCAGGTCTTCCTGCACGAGGCCCACTCAGAACTAGGAAAGACAGTAGCCAGGCTGGGGGGGAGGGGTGTCCAGAAAGGATGGGGGAGGGGGTCTGGAAGGTGAAGGCAATCCCGGGGGACCACGGGAGTGGGTGGAGCAGAGAGTGACAGATGTCATCCAGGTTGGGAGAGCAAGGAGCAGGGAAGACACACAGCATCAGCTCACGGTAAGAGTAAGTGCAGGTGGGTGGTGATTGGAGAGGGCAGGGGCCCAGTGTGATCCTGCCTCTCTCACTTACAGATGGTGCAGCCACGCTCAAGTTACTTAACCTGCTTAGGCCTCAGTTTTATCACCTGTGAAATGGGCTCACAGAAACCCCTTCACAGCATCCCTGGGGCTGAATTGAGTCATGTGGGCAGAGTGCCTGGTACACAGCGAGTGTGTGGGAGGTGGGGAGGGGGTCCCGGTGCCCACAGCTTTGCTGGGGAGGCAGATGTCCTGGCGAGGGCGGCCAGAACATCCTCCTTCCAGCCACGCCCAGGCCAGGGCACTCAGTCCCAGCCACTGGTCCTGGAGGGACAGAGCACTGGGGAGAGGAGCTGGGAATGTACCACACAGTGTCTGCAGGGGCTGAGGATGTGCTCCTGTTTCCACGTCCTGGGGAACTGTCATTGGGATGCGGGCATCAGGGCCAGGCTGCTGGGTCTAGACTCCAAGTCACTGATCCATCCTTTCAGAACAATTCCCACCAGTGGTGAGGACAGAGAGTACCAGTCACTGACACTGGAGGAAACCAGGATGCCCAGCCAAAACTGAACAAAATTCGGTTCAGTTCAGTTCAGCTCAGTCGTGTCCAACTCTGCGACCCCATGAACCGCAGCACGTTAGGCCTCCCTGTCCATCACCAACTGCCGGAGTCTACCCAAACCCATGTCCATTGAGTCGGTGACAAAGTAATGGATAACAATTTTCTAGTAAAATTATACTTCACATAGTGTGGGATATATCTAACTAAAAAAACACTATTTATCTGGAATTCAATGTAACTGGCTGTCTTGTATTTTTATTTACCAGATATTCTGACCCCACTGGGGGGCTGGTGTATGGACAGGGTCTGGGCAAGGCTTCAGATCTGACCACAAGGGCTGAGGCTGGAATCAGGGCCCCAGGTGGGGAAACCAAGGCAGAACCCAGTTAGGGATAGGGGAGGGTGAGGGTGAGCAGGAGCTGCCAAGCAGGGTGTTTTGTGGGGGACCTGGGGACAGAAGACTGGGCCTGCATTCCTCCCTGCACTTGCTTCATGCTTGGAAGGTCACTTCTCCCTGAGCTTCCAACTGCTCAGCTATGAAACAGGGCTCCCAGTACCAGCCCCAAAGCCCAGGGTTACACGCTGCTGCCATCTTGGAGGTGACAGTTTAAAGTGGACCCCACAAAGGAAACAACAGTCCGTAGCAGGAGGCAGGATGTAGCTGGGGAGAGGTAGCTCCATGTAGCTGCAATAGTCCAGACGTAACAGGAAGGGGCACAGAAGGAAGAGTCAGTTTTGGCAGGCAGGCGGGGAGGGCTTCCTGGAGGAGGTGATGCTGGCACTGGGCCCTGCGGGCTGAGCCAGAGCCCACTGGGCAGAGGAATCCTCGTGAGCTGAGCTGGATGGTGCAGAGTCACCCAGCCCAGCCAGGAGCACAGCCCTCACCCCCACTCCCACAGCAGCCTTGGCAGGTGACTTGCGGGCAATGGCTTTGGCCTGAGGATGGGGAGCTCAGCCTGACATGCAGTCACAGTCTCACTGTGGCAGCCTCAGTCCTGGGCCTGGAAAGGGGCCTCACCAGCATTGAATGCTCATTCCAGGGCAGACCCTGGGAGTCTGGCTTACGGCTTGGCTCACCCGAAATGGGCTTGTGATGGTCTGAGGCCCTGGCAGGAAAGCAGGCGTGTGGGGCCCTCCTGAGCACCAAGTGCAAATGCCTCCTGCAGGAGAAACAGCTGTCTGTCATTAGCGCCAGGATTCCCCTCCCCTATCCCTGCACAGCTGGATGCATCTGTGGTCCAGCGCCTGGCGTGCGGGCCGCCTGGGGCCGCCTGCTGGCTCAGGGATGGGAGCCCCGCACGCCAGGGAACACCAGGCGGCCCCGCTGTGGCCTCCGAGGGACCTGCCTCTGTAATCTCATCCCCCTGCTTCTGACTCTGTCCCCTGCTCGGGCTCCGGCCTCCCCTGGGACGCCGGACCTCCTTCAGAACACGTCAGGAAGGCAAGTGTGCTTTTCAGAAGGCATTGCGGGAGACCTCCGTGGCAGGATCCCTGGTCTGAGCCACCCTCCTGAGGTCACTGCCCACCTTGAGCGTCCTGCTCTCCTTGGGCAGGTTCCCTCATATGAGGACACTGCTGTGATGCAAGTTTTGCAGAACGCGCTTGGCGAGCTCTAGCACACAAACATGCGACGGAGTCATGACAAGCAGAGATAGGCGTCCCTGCAGGGAGTCCAAGACTCAGAATTGTGTCAGTTTGGCAAAGGTGCCCGCTACCGGGTACAGAAGATGGAAGCCTGTTCTCCTGAATGCCTGCCACTCACCGCTCAGCTCTGCCATGAGGGTCTCCCTTTCTGAACAGCCCCCTAGGGCAGGTTGCAGGCCCCGTGGGCAGCTGTGGGACAAACTGGGGTTCCTCACTCTGCCCCACTCACCTAGGCAATGGGGGAAAATGGTTAGGGCCTAGTAACTGGGTCCCAAAGCCTCCACCGGGCTTCCCAGGTGGCGCTGGTGGTAAAGAACCTACCTGCCAGTGCAGGAAACATAAGAGACTCAGGTTCCATCTCTGGGTGGGGAAGATCCCCTGGAGAAGGACATGGCTACCCACTGTAGTATTCTTGCCTGGAGAATCCCATGGACAGAGGAGCCTGGCAGGCATGCAAATAGTCCATGGCATCACAAAGACTTGGACACAGCTGAGTGACTGAGCTCCCACAATAAGCTTCCACCAGCCAGTGAGCACGTTCCCATGGGAATGAAGAAGGCAGGTGCCATGGAGACCCACGTGGCCCGGGACATGCTACTAACGGAGGAGGCCTTCGCCACCCAGGGAGCCCCAGCCTCTCCTCCTGTAGCTGGGGGGCCACGGAGGGAGGCCCCCGATCTGTGCAGTCTTCCTGCCAGTCCCACGGCCCCACCCCACCTGCTCCTCCTGGGTGGCGTGGTGCCTGGGATCTCGGGGCCTCTGACCCTCTGCACCGCTGGACGCTCTGTCTGCTTCACAAGGATCCCAGGAAGCAGTTTGCTGGCCCATCTCGTGGACGAGGAAACTGAGACTCACTCAGACTGTGCGCGACCCCTGCCTGGAGTCCAGGGTGCTGTCCCTCCTGAGCCAGTGGTCTGCTCTGGGGCTGTGATGCTTGGGCAGGGGGTTCCAGGCCCTGAGACCACATGACACATGAGCTGCGCTGTCACCGCAGGCTCCTCGGGGCCCCCAGGGTGGTGGGCATGGGTGCTGCTGTGCTCGGGGCCACCAGACTCCTGACCCCACCGGGGACACGCTGACTTCTGCCCTGTTTGTCTGTGACTCTGGGTCCTTGGAACAAATGGTTTCAAGCTGAAGTTCATTCCGGCATTGCAGGTGGGGGTCTCCCAGGACCTCAGGTGGGGTCTCAGAAGGCGGGGCGGGGGTGAGCACACGTGGAACCCTGGTGGGGCCTGAGGTCATCAGTCACAGGGGTGGAGAGCACCCTTCCACACTGGGACCTTCTGGCCTGGGGTTGGATGAGGACTGGGGGCCCCGAGACCAATGCCCCGAGCATGAGAGGCAGGGAAGGGGGCCGCCCCAGGCCTGTGTGCTGACGCCCAGGCCCCCACCCGGCTTGCTGAGGACCGGAATGAGAGGCTGAGGCTGCTGGGTCTGCCCTCTCCCTGACCCCCAGATTACATGATTTCTGGGGCTCACAGATGTTGCAAGCCTATGTTTTTAACAGGCTCAGATGCTAGGCTCCTGAGACAGCACCAGAGATTAGATTTACTTATTTTACCCCAAACTTAATCAGAGTAAAATTTGAGGTGACTTCTAAGAGTCTAAGCTTCTGAAAGGAGGCATCCTTCAAATGCTAACACCCTAAGCTGCTCTGGGGGGAAGATGTGATGATGCCGTGCTTCTGAAAGCCTGTGCTGCTCAGAGTCCCACGTTCCCTAATTCTGTGTCTTTGGCGGGGCTCCGCGTGGCCGAGCCAGTGCCCGTGAATGGTGACAATGCCCGGGCTGATGGGCTATGCGGGCTAATCTTCCCTTTGAGGGGCTTTGATGAGCTCCTGGCACAGCTGCTTCAATCAGAGGGGAATTTTGCTGAGCGCTGGGGATTTGGAGCCTCGGGGGAGAAGCTAATAGCAGCTGCTTTCTGGGAGGCGATTGGAATCTGGAGGAGGAGAGAGAGGCATTAATAAAGCAAGGTGTAAAAACCCGGGGGCCGTCCCAGCCCCAGAGAAATGGACGAGGGATGGAGCTTGGCCCTGTCCTCCCCTCTGCACCTATACACGAGCCCCCACCTCCCAACACGAAGCCCTGGACTGCCCCTCCCCAACCCCAGACACCTCCCCTGAGATCCCCCCTCAGTCCTCCAGACTGGCAAGGTGGCCCCTTGGGTGAGCACTTGACTGAGGGGCAGCTGGGGGAGCAGCCTCAGCCCACAGCAGCCCTCCCCACGCAGCCTGCCCTGGGAGCCCTCTGCGTGATCCCGGCCTGGGCGGCTCCTGCCAGAGGGGTGGGGAAGAGGGGAGGACAGATCAGGCAACTTTCCAGGTGTGGGTGAGATGATTCTCCAGGCTTGGACTTGAATGGAAAGTGTCAGAGTGGGGTCCCTGAACCTCTGTGCTCACACACATTCATTCATTCATTCAATCACTTACTCATTTAGCACCAACTCTGGGCCTGGGACCACGCCAGGAAAAAGGCTCCATTGCTAGCATCATTCACAGTACCCAAGACTTGGAAACAACCTAAGTTGTGCGGATGGATGGGTGAAGCAGTTGTGGTCTTTGTACACCGTGGAACATTATCCAGTCATGAAAAGGAGGAACTCCTGCCATTTCTGACAAGCTGGGTGGACCTTGGCGGCCTTATGCCAAGTGAGATAAGTCAGACAAGAAAGACAAATACGGTCTATGATTTCACCCCGACTTACATGTGGAACCTGAATAAAATACAGACCAAACTCATAGGAAAAGAGATGAGATTTGCAGTTAGCAGAGAGCTAACTGTTGGGAGGGGAACTGGATGAAGGTGGTCAAAGGGTACAGACTAGGAGTTATAAGATAAATAAGCTCCGGGGATAGACAATGTGGTGACTAGGGTTAACACTGCTTCAGGAAATAAAGGGAAGCTGCTGACAGTGGACCGTAAGAGTTCTCATCACACGAAAGAAAGCACATTTTTCTTTTTCTTTATACCTATATGAGATGATGTTAATTAAATCTATTCACAATATATGTAAATCAGACCATCATGCTGTACATCTTAAATTCATAAGATGCTGTATGTCAATTATATCTCAATAAAACAGGGGGGAAAAGACTCTAGTGCCGGACTCAATGTACTCAGAACATGTCAGGGTGTGCTAGGTGGGGGTGCAGGTGGAGAGGAGCTGTGGTTCCCCTTCTGCCTACAGGACCCATGCTCCAAAGGAGCTGAAGAGGGCTGGAGAGGAGGGGCTGATATGAGAGGGAAAGGGCTAGGTGGGGAGGGGCTGGGAGTGAAGGGGAAGGGAGAGGAGGCGGGGAGCTGGGTGGGGAGGGGAGGGGAGGGGAGGGGAGGGGGAGTTAAGAGAGGATGGGAGGGGCTGGGTGGGGAGGAGCTGGGAGGGGAGGGGAGGGTCGGGGTGGGGTGGGGAGGGGATGGGAGGGGCTGGGAGGGGAGAGGAGGGGCTGAGATGGGAGGGCAGGGGCTAGGAGGGGAGGGGTGGGGAGTGGAGGGGAGGGGGTAGTTAGGAGGGGAGGGCCTGGGTGGGGAGGAGCTGGGAGGGGAGGGGAGGGGCTGGGAGGGGAGAGAAGGGGCTGAGATGGGAGAGAAGGGGCTAGTAGGGGAGGGGCTGGGAGTGGAGGGGAAGGGAGAGGAGGCGGGGAGCGGGGAGGGGAGGGGAGGGGAGGGGCGAGGTGGGGCGGGGAGAGGAGGGGAGGGGCTGGGAGGGGAGAGGAGGGGCTGAGATGGGAGAGAAGGGGCTAATAGGGGAGGGGCGGCGTTCTGGGGAGGATTCTTCTCACCCAGGATGGGAAGCAGAGAGGGAAGCAGTCGCTGCACTCCCTGAGCTTGTCCTCCTGGCTGGGTCTCCCAACCTCTTTGGTTTCTCCTCCCCACAGGTGGAGCCTCTTGACCTTGGCCTGAGCCTGGACCTGGCCTGAGGCAAGAGGACTTTAAGGACATCAGGAGCATCCTGTGAACTCCCAGAAGCGAGGACTATGTGTCCTGGGCTGTAGGCGTTCAGCCTCACTCCAGGCCGGATGGTGCCTGGTGGTCCTGCCAAGGGGCCTGAGTGTCACGGCTGGTGACTGAGCACTGGCCTTGCTCCCCGAGCTGCAGCCTCCCTTCTGTCTGTGTGGCCTGGCCTTGTGACTCTGGGGAGTTCCTGTCGCCTGGTGGCACTGAGGACGTGAGGATGCCCACTACTGCAGGCTCTGTGTCCTCGGCCCTGCTGACTGGCCGCCTGGAGCCTGACCCCTTGCCCAGCATCCGCTGGCCTGGACCCAGCCTGCTGTGGGAGCCACATCCCTTGGGTATACTGGCCCCTCTTCTGTGATGAATGCCTCCCGGGGCCCCAGCCTCGGTGGGATCATTTCCCAGTGTTGGACGTATGGGCAGACGGGCCCCTCGTGTCTTGAAAGTGGGAGGGCGCTGGCTCATCACCACCACGCTGTTTGCAGCCCCGCTTCCAGCCAGATAAAGCAAGGTGCTCCCTCCTCTCCTTCTCTGCAGCCCCCCTGTCCTGAAGTCAAGGGAGCAAGACCAAGGTGCACGCAGGAAGCCTGCTGGGACCACGGTGGCTCCTAGATGCCCCCGGGCATGCATCCACCTGGTTCCTAGACCCTGGTGCGGGGAGGCCTTCTGGGCAGACGACTGACACCATCGAAGAAGTTGGCTGTCTGCCGCCGGCCACCTCAGTCCGACTTCAGTCGGGGACAGGAGCTCAGCCTGTCCTTCCCACAGCTGACAGCTTCGCACAGAGGCCGGTCTGGAGTGTGTGACCCTGACCTCTGTTGGCCCTGTGCTGCCTGCGAGGGAGATGGGTGGGAATCAGGTGTAAACATCGGGCGGGGTCGCTGCGCCGTCCTGCGGGCAGCACCCCCACCCTATGCCCGGAGCCAGCCGTGGCTCTGCCCTTGCTTGGCCACTGCACCAGGAAGGTCATGGCCAGTCCTCCGAGCACCCCACTGGGAAGGGCAGAGTGGAGCTTGGTCCGAGGGCTGCGGCGGAGAGGGCAGGGGTCCTGGTCCCGGTGGAGAAGCCTGGGGCAGGGCACTGGCTTGGGTTTGCTGAGGTGTGAGTCCGAGGAGGACCAAGCCTTGGTCCTCGGGTCTATGTCGTGGAGACGGGACGAAGGAGAATTTGGTTCCACCGCCCGTCCTTGGACAAAGGAGGCTGAGGGGTCATCGCTCCCCATCACGGCCGAGCCTGCCCTCTGGGGCCCAGAAATGGCAGCTGGAGGCATCCCCGCCCTGCGTGCCTGCTGCGGAGCCAGTGTTTCCAATTAAATTGGGCCTGTTGGCCGCTCCCTGGGCTGTGACTTGGGCAGCTCCCCGCTGCTTCTCTGGATGCGTGTGCTTAGGCTGCAGAATGTGTTTCAGAGGCTACCACCCACTTCCCACTTCCAGCCTGATTCTCCCAGCGGACCCCCAGTGAGCGGGGAAGGTGCCTGGTCACTGGGTCTCCCTGGATGTGCCGAGATGCCGAGGACTCCTGTGGCAATGGGGAGCCACCCTGCCCCGCAGCCCTTGCTGGTGCTCTATGGCTGAGCCTGTGCATCTGGCCTGGAAGGTGCGCTCTGATGGAGCAGCCTCGCTCCGCAGCCTGGCTGATTTACATCCCCCGCAGCCTGGCCGCCTTGCTCAACTGTCAGGGCACTCAGAGTGAGAGCTTCTGGGGTGGAGGCGGAGGGGGGACTCAGAGCAGAGGGTCCCCCACCCAGGCTGGGGCACCGCCCCCCACACCGCCACACACTGTGACTGCAGACACAGGAGGCCGCAGGTAACTCAATGTTCTGAGCCCGGAACAAAGGTCATCGGGTGTCCTTTGGTTTTAGGACTTATTTAGTGTCAGTGTCCTGGGGGGACTTCCCAGGCGGTGCTAGTGGTAAAGAACCTGCCTGCCAGTGCAGGAGACACAAGAGACACAGGTTCAAACCCAAGTTGAGAAGGTCCCCTGGAGGAGGGCATGGCAACCCACTCCAGTATTCTCTCCTGGAAAGTTCCATAGACAGAGGAGCCTGGCAGGCTGCAGTCCATAAGGTCGCAAAGAGTTGGACACGACAGAGGCAGCTCAGTACGCACCCACAAACATCCCAGGTAGTGAAGTGTGATGGCTGTTTCAGGAAGCGTGGGGCAGAGGGCTTCCCTGGTGCACCGGCTTTGTGAGCACGGGCGGTTACTGGTGGCCTGATCTCCATGTCAGTATCAGTGCTGTGATGCTGGCAGCTGGCTGACAGTGCTCCCGTTTCACAGGAGAGCGTGCTGATGGTTGGGAAGCCCCCGGCCTCCTCCAGGTCCTGTGTCTGACATGCTGTAAAGCCAGGCCCCAGATGAGGTCGGTCCCGAGCCAGGAAAAGCCTGGGTAACACCTGTGCACAGCCTCTGCGGGCCGGTGGCTCCTATTCCACCGCCCTCTGCAGACAGAGCCATGGTTCCTTAGCATCACCCATGCCCCATTCACTCACTTGGCCAACTGATCAGTCATTTATTTACCAAAGGTTTTCTGATCCTGACTGTGCCTCGGGCACTGTGAGGGTAAACAGGTTGGGGAGGACGTCCCCGTGTCCATGTCCTCGGGCGGAGGAGGGAGTGTGCTGGCCGTGACCCCTGGGGGTGAACTTCCTCCAGCGGGCCTGGTATGGGTCTGGGTGACAGAGTGGGACAGGCTTCTCAGAGGACCAGTGTTTTAATGGGCTCCTGTGGAGTGTGTGGGAATCCGAGAGCATCACAGGAAGGGAAGGGCATTCCTGACAGAGGAATAGCATGTGCAAAGACCTGGGCTGGGGAGTACAGAACACACAGCCCTCACAGGTCTGGAGATTAGAGGGCGAGGCGGGCAGGGTAGAGGTGGTCCTCTGACCATCACATGGATCCACGGACCTATCGCATGGACTCGGTAGGTCCAGGATCTGAGGGCCAGAGCTAGGGAGAGAAGGGCAGCTGGAACGCCCTGTCTTGCTGGTTTTTTGAGCGGGTTCCTGGGCAGCCTTGCCCTGGTGCGTCCACCCAGGCACTGGCCCTGATGCTAAGCAAGGTGTCATCTGACACCTGTCACAGTCACAAGCACGGCACACCTGCTGCCCTGTTCTGTCCCCACCATCAACAGCACACTCAGTGAGGTGGTCACTGTCACCACATCACCTGGTCGCCTGGCACCTGGGCTCCCAGGTGGACACACTTAAGTGTTGAGGCTGGAGGCGGAGGCTCCCTGTCTGCTGTGGGGTCACAGGATGTACCCGGAAGTCCTCACCTACCCGGGGGGCCTGCAGAGGCCCCTCCCCACCCTCTCCCCTTGGGCGCCGCCCCTCAGGAGCCTGTTAGGGAGGGGGAGACCCCTGACTCTGCCCTCTTGTCTGCACTCCTGCAAACCCCCAAGGGGCCTGTAAAGGGGGCCCAGCTGCAGCGCCAGTTAGCGCTGAAGATGGGCAGAGCATATGTTGCACTATTTCTGTTTTCTATAAAATCAACATTAAAAATTTTTAACAAAGCACCAGGCACCACTGAGAGCAATTAGTGTCGCATCGCGGACCAAATGGTGGCTTTGCAGAGGCGGCTGCCTTGCGCTGCAGGCCTGACAGGTCCTCTGTGAGGCCGGTCCCCGCGGGGGCAGGGCCAGCCCTGTTGGCCTTTGGGTCCCCCCTCCCCCAGAGCAGCATTTTGTAGCCACAAGCAAGGAGGGCTTGGAATGCGAGCCAGACTCAGGGCTCAGCCCGTGGCCAGTTTGGTTTGTTACGGGGGTCCAGGCTCGGTCTGTGGCCAGGTCAGCGCTCAGTGTGTGAGGGATCAGGGCTCCGTGGGACACGAAGGTCAGGGCTCAGGGTGTGAACGGGAATCAGTCAGTATCAGAACCAGGCTCAGGGTGCACCTTCCTCAGCTTTATAAGTCCTCTGATTTTGTTCCACCCACACTGGCCTCCTTTGCGATCCTGCGTTCACCAAGCTTTCCTGATGGAGGGGCTATTTGTGTTCTCTCTGCCTGAAAAAAAAGATTTGTTGTCCCAGGTTAATGGATCTTTCTCCTCTTTAGTTCTCAGCTCAAACGTCAGGTCCTCAGAGAGATGCACCCGCTTTATCTCCCTCCAGGACACGCATTACGACGCGATCACAGAAAGTCCTTACATGTACATAGGCAAAGAGCAGAGGAGGGGGTCCCGACGCTGGGGCCTGGGCTGGCAGGAATGGGCTGCACAAGGGGGCCCTGGTCTGCTTTTCTGTCTCCCTTCTCTCCCCCTCCTCCTCTGACAGGCCGGGAAGGAAGTGGGGTAAGAAATGATGGCCCAGGAGAAGCCTGGGGGTCACCAAGCGTGGTGCAGCCTGGCCACATCAGCAATCCTTCGTTGTTTGTAAAAGCCGAGGGTAAAAAAAAAAAAAACCCGTGAAGCATTGTTTTCAAAAATAAGACAAGTGAAATATTTCCAGCATGTAGAAAAGTTCAAACTGTAACATGATCGGCATTTACGCGAGCTCCACTTGAGACAGCTCCTCACAGCTCAAGGTATTTGCTTTAACCTTCTCCCAGACACGACTAGGGAAAAACCACCTTATAGACAGAGGCGCTGCCCCCTTGCCCCCAAGGCAACCGCTGTCCCCAGGTCAGAGTGTGCTCATCAACAAAGCTTGGTAATATTTTATGCATTTAAAAATCACTTACAGGTCTCATTCTGCATGTATCCTTCATTACTTTTTTTTTTTTTTCTTTTCACTTAACGTTATGTCTTGGAGATTTATCCATGCTGATGTCTGTAGATCTAACCCCCTCATTTTAACTCTTGTTTAATTGTCATCGCATGAATAACCAATGTATCCCAATTCCCCAGTCGGAGACCAGTTTTTGGTGGACAGTTTACTCTGATGGGCTTCCCTTGTGGCTCAGTTGGTAAAGAATCCGCCTGCAATGTGGGAGACCTGGGTTCAATCCCTGGGTTGGGAAGATCCCCTGAAGAAAGGAAAGGCTACGCACTCCAGTATTCTGTCCTGGAGAATTCCATGGACTATATAGTCCATGGGGTCGCAAAGAGTTGGACAGGACTGAGCGACGTTCACTTTCACTTTGCTCTGATGGATACCCCTCTATGAACAAGCTTTGTGAACAAGTGCAGGGGTGGCTCAAGGAGCTGCCCAGGAGTGGAATCGCTGGGTCATTCAGGAGCAGAGCAATTTCAGCTTCGGTAGAAAATATCCAATTGCTTTCCAGAGTGGTTCAAGCAATTCACCTGCCCACTGGCAATGTGCGAGAGTTCCTGTTTCTCCACATTCTTGCCACCGTTTGGTGTTACCAGACTCGCCAGTGTTTGTGGACTGGGGGGTGTGAGTTGGGGTGTCTCCATGTCTTTGCTTTTCCCTGATGGCTGGTGCGGACAAGCTTGTCCTCATGTCTTTATGGAGGACAATTCGCTGGGCTCCCTCGCCTGTGAATTGCCTGTTCCTGTGCTTTGTCCATTTTTCTGTCGGGTCATTTAGCGTCTTCTGATGTGTGCACTGATTGCACTGACCCCATTAAAATGCAATTGTAACATTCTCTTGTGCTTTTAAAAAATGTTTTGCAGTTTCGCATTTCCCACTGACGTCTCTGATCCATCTGGAATTTATTTTTGTGTTTGCGATGAGGTAATTTTGTCTCCTCAGTCATTTGTTCCTTACTTCTATGGCATGGTCTGGGACAGTGCTTTTTTAAGCCTGGTCCCAGGGGCTCTGGTCTCAGTTGCAGGGGGGACCAGGAACCCTGAAAATCGTGAGAATTGTAAGCAGAGCTGTGTGTGTCTGCACACCTTTCTGCAGAGGGCCCATCCACCTCGTCTGATTCTCCAGGCTGTCGGTGACGCTGATGATCTGAGTAGCCACTGACCAGCGCTCAGAGCCACTGGACCATTGGAAGGCGAGGAGACAAGGCTGTGAGTCTTTCTTCCCCCTGGCCCCTACTTTTGACCTCGTCCTTCCTGGATTCAGTCACCTTTGGAATTCACTTGGGACCATATGGGGCTTCCCTAGTGGCTCAGACGGTAAAGAATCTGCCTGCAGTGTGAAGACTCGGGTTTGATCCCTGAGCTGGGAAGATCCCTTGCAGAAGGGAACAGCAACCCACTCCAGTGTTCTTGCCTGAAGAATCCCATGGACAGAAGAGATAGACCAGACACCTCCTCTCAGTAGAGGCCAAGGACAGCTTGGGGTACAAAGCAATGGTCTGGGAGAAGCCAGCAAGGCAAGCTGTTCTCTTTTACAGGAATCAGGCTCCCAGGGCCCCTGCGCTGGTAGGGGAGAGGACACCATGGGCACAGGGATGGGAACTGGAATTCCTAAGGAGCCTGGACCAGTGGGGAGAAGCCTACATGCCCTGTGCCCGGGCGGCTGCTGGGCGCAGGACAGGGTGGGAAGTGTCTGTCCACAGCCCCCACCTCCATTCTGGACACTGTGGAAGGGACTCCCTTTGCAGAGCCCACATTTGGAGAGCTGGGGACCTGCTCCCTCCCCGCCTGGCAAAGTATCTACATATGTTATTTGGAATTCTTTGGAATAGGAGCTTTGTCTATTCTCCTTTGCTTATTTGTTTACACCATAATTTATTCATATCGATATAGCCTCATGGATATTAATTTTGTACTTATAATCCCTGGCCACAGTATTTTTGTTGCTGGAGTTGTTCCAGCTGCAGCCACCAGGAGCTCTTCCTGTCGACCTTGACATGCTCCCTGGTGATGCTCTTGGTTGAACATCCTCCCTTCCTGACACAGCAGGTGCCCTGGGCTCATCGTGTGGGTGCCCTGCTCTGTCCCAGAGTCAACTGTTCCTTCAAGGAGTCCCGCCTGGAGAACGGGGTTAGAAGCCAACATCTGGGTGCTGGGGGTGCCTGCTGCTGCCGGGTGTCACTGCTCCAGGCTCTCAGCCGACAGAGCAAGGACACGTGTGTGTGTCACCAACCCGGTGCACACGCATGTGCGGACGTTTCTGTGTGTGCCCGCCTGTATCTCTATTCAGCTTGCTCAGTCGTGTCCGACTCTGTGTGACCATACAGTCCGTGGAATTCTCTAGGCTAGAATACTGGAGTGGGTAGCCTTTCCCTTCTCCAGGGGATCTTCCTGACCCAGGAATCACACCGGGTCTCCTGCATTGCAGGCAGATTCTTTACCAGCTGAGCCACCAGGGAAGCCCCTATTAAACTAGACGGGTGCTCATCCTGACGTCTCCAGCGCTAAACCATCCCCACGGGGAACACCCCAGCCTCCTCCCCTTGCTTACCCACAGCCTCCCCTCCAACCTGAAGAAACCCACTCCCTTCACCCGCCACCCACTCATGTAATTGTCCAGCTGGGTCTGCACGTGCAGTGCGATCGGAGCTCCAGGCCTATGCCCCCTGGGGACAGTTTACCCCCGGAGCGCAGAGCTCAGCCCCTCTGCCTTTAGTCCCACACACGCCCCGTGTCCCCATGTTACTTAGGGTAGCTCCTTTCTCCATCCCCTTTCAGTGAGGCACTTCACACATTTGTAATGTAATCATGATGTTTTGGCTCTTTTTTCATTGTATCCACAGATCCTTGAACTTCTAAATTTTGTTTTTTTAATTTGTGTCCATTATGGTTCACTCTTGGTAAAGTTCTACGGGTTTTGACTAAGGTGCGGTGTCCTGTAATGGCCATCTCAGAATCACACAGAATCCTTTCATCCTCCAAGAAATCCCCCGCAATTCCCCCACTCAAGCCTCTTGGACTGTGTACCATCTCCATACAGCTGCCTTTCCCAGGATGTCACATAGACGGAATCATGGACCCAGAGCCCTTCAGAATGACTTCTCTCACTTAGCCAGGTGCATCAAAGTTTCCCTCATATCTTTGCATGGCTGGGTGGCTCCTGCCCTTTTATTGCTGGATGGTGTTCCACGTCTGGATAGCCTACAGGATATCCTACAGGTGTTTACCCCTTCACCTACTTGCTTCCGGTTGGGGGTGAGACTATAAATGTATGTGTGCAGGGCTTTGTGTGAACCTGGTTTCTAATTCCATTGGGTAAATACCTCTGGGCATGATTAATGGATGCGCTGTAAGACTGTGCTTAACTTTGTAAGAAGCAGAGACTGCACAGAGCAGCACATGCCCCTGCGTGTCCCCACGGCCTCACTGCCTTGCCCACGGGGAGGCTCAGGCCACAGCTCTGTGTTCCTGGCGCGGGCTCCATGGGAGGGGGCTGGGCGGAGACGTGAAGAGAGTGCTGACCCACCTCCACGTTCTGCCTCCAGGGGACAACGGCTGCGCACGGCTCAGATTTGCAGACGAGGAGTATATGTCCTCTGGGTTGTTGATCCTCAACCCTGTGCCCGGGGTCACCATGAGGACCCCAAGGGTGCAAACAGCAGAAAGTTCAGGGCAGACCCTCTCTAGCTGGGTCCCATCCAGCAGAGCCTGGCAGGAGGGGAGTGGAGTACGGTTGGCAGAATTCCAAGGCCTCCTCCCCTCCCGTGGACTCGTTCCGTACAATCCCACCCGCCTTGCGCATGGGTGGGGATTTTACATGAAGAAATAACCTTGCCCCTGATTAGGCTGTGTTGTGTGGCAAGTGATGAGGGGTCGATGCTTTGATTAAACTGTTATGAGACCCCAGTGCAGCCCAAGAGGGAACCTCTCCTGCCTGCCTGGAGGAAAGCTGATGGCCTGGTGTGACCTGCAGGAACCCCAGTCCTACAACTGCAGGGAATGGAATTCTTCCAACAATGTGAAAGAACTTGTCCTCACTGGCCCCACAGCCACCACGAGCAGAGACAAGGCATGTCCTCGAGGCACGTGTGACCCCGACAGCTGCAATCCAAGCCCCTTCCCCCTCCACCACCCCTGAGGAAGGGCTGCCTGTCTGTCTCAGCCTCTGACTCCCAGAGAGCAGGGCCTGGGACCATGGTAAGCAGGCCAGAGGCTGGGGAATGGGGGTTGACGACACCCACCCAAGGGTGCATAACTGATCAGGTTACCTGTGTGGGCCTGGGCTTCACCCACCGGGGACCCCACGAGAGGCCCTCTCCCCAGACGTGTCTCTGAGCTGCCCAGAGAGGTGGAAGAGGGCAAGGCTAACAGGTTTATTCCTGGCTCTCACACCCTGTTGGGCACCTGCTGTCCTGTGGGGCAGAGATATCCTCATCGTTGCCGGTCATAGGCACCTGCCCGCCTGGCAGGATTCTGCGTGTACTCCTGTCTGGGCGTTTCGATCAGCGGCTGAAACCACAGAATCGAGTGCCCCACGCTCCCAGAAACTGACAGTTTGAGAGTGGGCATCACTTTCAAGGGTGGTTCCTCCTAAGACTCTAAGGGAGGACTCAGCTCCTTGGGTTGTCGATGGCCGTCTACACGTTCACACAGCCGGCTCCCCGTGTTTGTGTAGTTCCCCCCTACATAAGGCCAGCCATCATTGGATGAGGGCTGTGAGAGGCACAGGGCAGGAGGGACCGCTATAAGAGTGATTCTTGTTCACAGCTCGGAACTGCAAAGGCACCACCGCCCTGGCACCCACGGGTGGCCTCCTGCAGAGAAAGCCGTGGGCCCAGGTCTCTCCAGCATTGTGGCTGAGAGTGCTCACCCGCCTGAGAAGGAATCCTGGCCCCGCAGTCCCCTTTCCAGTCCCTTCTCCCCTCTTCAGAAAGCAGAGATACAGCCAGCATCCAGAGGTGGGGAGTGGCCCCTGGAGACTCCATCCCAGCTCAGCCCCCAGCCGGGCCCTTGTCTAGCTCCCTCAGTCCCCAGAGCATTGCCTTAAATGCTCAGTGATTTCCAGCAAGTAGTTATCCTTTGCTGAGGTTAGAGCGGATGGAGGGCGGGATGTGTGTGTACGTGTGTGCTGGGAGGGAGTGGGTGGAGGAGCGGAGAGGGTGGGAAATCTGTTTACAATTAGCCAGCTCTCCATCTTGGTTTCTTAATGAGACAATTAGATGCCATTTGAGGAGGACAGTTTAGCTTATTTGTGGCTATTAATCCCCTGATGTGCTCTCTTTCCTTCAGGAGGGCTCCAGAATGCTAACATATGGGCTTTCCAGAGGGCGAGTGGGGCCCAGAGCTGCAAACACAGCAGCCACTACCTGTCTCATCACTGCCACTGCCATCTCCTCCACCACCCCCACCATCATCCCCACCACTACCACCATCATCCCCACCAGCATCACCATCATCCCCACCACCATCATCCCCACCATCCCCACCACCATCCCCACCGTCATCCCCACGGATCCCCACCACCATCATCCCCCCCCCACCATCATCCCCACCATCATCCCCACCATCCCCACCACCATCTCCACTGTCATCCCCACAGATCCCCACCACCATCATCCCCACCAGCATCACCATCATCCCCACCACCACCACCATCATCCCCACCAGCATCACCATCATCCCCACCACCACCATCATCCCCACCAGCATCACCATCATCCCCACCACCACCATCCCCACCATCATCCCCACCACCACCATCATCCCCACCACCACCATCCCCACCATCGTCCCCCCCACCACCATCATCCCCACCACCATCACCATCATCCCCCACATCATCCCCACGGATCCCCCCCACCATCATCCCCATCATCATCCTCATGGATCCCTACCATCACAAACCCTGCCACCATCCCACCATCATCCCCACCACCATCACCATCATCCCCACCACCATCACCATCATCCCCACCATCCCCACCATCATCCCCACCACCATCCCACCATCATCCCCACCACCATCATCATCATCCCCATGATCCCCACCATCATCCCCACTATCATCCCCACAGATCCCCTCTGTCACCATCCCCACCATCATCCCCACCACCACCATCCCCACCATCATCATCCCCACCACTGTCATCCCCATGATCATCATTCCCACCATCATCCCCACCATCCCACCATCATCCCCACCATCCCACCATCATCCCCACCATCATCCCCACTATCATCCCCACAGATCCCCTCTGTCACCATCCCCACCATCATCCCCCCCACCACCATCCCCACCATCATCCCCAGAGATCCCCCCCATCATCCCCACCACCATCCCCACCATCATCCCCACGGATCCCCCCCACCATCATCCCCACCACCATCCCCACCACTGTCATCCCCATGATCATCATTCCCACCATCAACCCCACCATCCCACTGTCATCCCCATCACCATCCCCACCATCATCCCCACAGATCCCCTCCACCACCATCCCCACCATCATCCCCAGAGATCCCCCCCATCATCCCCACCACCATCCCCACCATCATCCCCATGGATCCCCCCCACCATCATCCCCACCACCATCCCCACCATCATCCCCATGGATCCCCCCCACCATCATCCCCACCACCATCCCCACCACTGTCATCCCCATGATCATCATTCCCACCATCAACCCCACCATCCCACTGTCATCCCCACCACCATCCCCACAGAACCCCCCTCATCATCCCCACCATCATCCCCACCATCCTCCCCACCACCACCACCATCCCCACCATCATCCCCATGGATTCCCCACCACCACCATCCCCACCGTCATCCCCACCATCATCCCCATCCTCCCACCATCCTCCCCACCACCATCCCCACCATCCCCACCATTCTCCCCGCCTCCCCTACCCTGAGAGTTCTGGGAAATCACAGGGAACTAGTAGAGGACCCATCTGCATGAACACCCTCAATCTACCCGGGGAGGCTGTTGAGAGACCAGCAGTGCTTGGGGGTCTGGAACAAGGGAGATGAGGTTTCCCCTGATGGGGCCGCATACTCAGGGGCCACGGGAGGAAAGCAGGGCTGGTTAGCAGGCAGTGAGGACCATGTCCAGGTAGCCAGGGTGCCCAGGGGCAGACAGGAGGCTGTCAAAAGTCAAGGCGGGACATGTTGACCAGCCTCCTGTTGGGTTTGAAGTAGTCAAGCTGGTGAAGCCAAGGGTAGAGCTGGGACAGCAAATCTTTCCCTGCCTTGTCTCCACACATCATTCCAGGACCACCGGACCCTGGGAAATGGCAGGTAGACAGGACCAGTACGAGGCCCCACGGAGATGTGAGTGTGAACTGACTCAGGGAGCCAGAACCTGATACAGAAAAGGCAGAGCCCTGATTCATGGCTTACATCTTTCTCTTTCAAATGAAATGAGGCTCCTGGAGGATGGGGCCTCCTGACATTTTTCACGACATGATATGTTGGGAAAATGTGATGGTTTGTCCAGCAGTGGAAGTAAACAGACAAGGCTCTCTCGCTGGAGCTGATTAGCTCTGATGGTGGGGGACCGGGGTCTCCCCAGGCCCCACATGTCTGTTGGGGAGCTCTGCTTCAGGAAAGGACTGTGTCTCTGCTCTCTGCCTGGCCTCCTGGCAGAGTTATTCCACATACACATCCTAACAAAGGATCAGGAAATCCATCTGCAAAGTTCTGGGGAGGCCCAGTAACTGACAGGGAGCCAGTTCCCAGCCAGCGACGATTGAGGGAGGGAGGGGGTCTTATACACCCAGTGGGGTTTGCAGGGGTGGGAGGGGAAGGCAGAGGTGCTTTGAGCTTTGGAGACTGGCTGCTGAAACTACTTTGCACCATTCTCAGAGATCTGAAGCAGAGTCACTTTGGAATAAAATGCAGTGAATACTATTAGTTATTCTGAGCAACACCTCCGGGGCGTTACTTGTTTGAGCAGAAGATGGGAGCATTAAAGAATGTCAGGACTGGACTCACGGGCCTGACTCTCCCTGGACACAGGCAGTGGTTGACGGCTCCTGGCATGGGTGAAATCGCCAGGGAGGCTGAGCCCAGGAGCCGGAGCCCAGGAATTTGATCAGAGCAAGAGGCAGGCACTAGAAATGAGGCTCTCATGGGAGATGGGTAGGGAAGAAGGTCCCTTGAGATGAAGGGTGATGGATGGTGATAAAGCAGCGCAGGCAAGAGGGGTCTGAGGGAGGTGGAGGACCAAGCTGGCCCTGGCAGCTTCAGGAAAGTGACAAGGACAAGGAGCCAGGAGGGCAGACACGACGCAGCTGTGGTCCCTCCTGAAATTGGGTGCAAAATGAAATCCTGTAATTGAGTCAACCCATAAATGTTGTAAGGGGAATTGTGTCTTCGAGGGAAGCATACGGAAGCGTCCTTTGTGAATAATGCTGCCTAGCCTCCCCAGAACTTTGCAGATGGATTTCCTGACCCTTCATGAGGGTGTGTGTGTGTGGAATAGCTCAGCCGGGAGGCCAGGCAGGCACTATTATTTCCATTTTGAAAATGAGAAAAGTGGCTTCCGGTGAGTTTAAGAGCGAGTCCTCCAGGGAAGTTTCCTGTTCTGTGTCCTACTTATTGTCTTTATGTCAGGAGGATGTGGTCCTTTTGTTGGTCTCCTCTCTCCTCTGTAAGTTCTCTTCCGGAGACATCATCCCCTCCAGTCACAAGAGTTCTACACAAACATGCTTCTTCTCACCAGTCTTTGATCCAGACTGCTCTCGAGGGTGAGCCCACCAGGCACAGAGTACCCTCAACAGATGTCCCGTACCCCGCTTAGTCAATGTGATGTACTTCATGAAAAGCAGCCCCCATTTGCGTAAATGGTGCAGCCTTTCTCCCAGACGTGCCTTCTGGGTATCCACCCTCTCCATCCACAGCCACTCAGCACCCGCCCCTCTGGAGCTGAGTCCTCAGCACCCCACCCCTGTTGCGTCCTTGGCGCCCCTCATTGAGAGCAGAGCAGTCCCCAAGCTCTTTCCTGGGCTTCCCCAATGGGAGTGGTGGCTGGACAGAGAGAAGGTCTTTATTAGGGGTGAGCCATGTTTCAGGAGGGCTGTAGCTAGTAAGGGAAGAGAAAGGAGGGGGAGAATGAGCAGCCAGGAAAAAATGCAGATGCAGGAATGGGCTGAACTCGCCAGAGAACAGTGAGCAAATCAGAGGATCCCTCCCAGACGTGGCAAGTCGCTAACAGGGAAGATGAAATAAAATTGAGGGCTAGACTCAGGAGAGAGGAGGCTTTGAAGGGTGGAGGGTGTGCTTGGATTTAATATGCAAATAACAAAGCTCCTTTGTCCGTTCTTCATCTTCACAAGACAAGCTGATGATGAACCGAGTCTTTTTTCTACTGCCAGTTACATTCGGTTTTGGCCAAAGAAGTTATGAATAAGTGTGGATGGTGGAGCCAGAAGTGGAGAGGTTGACCCCCATAGTGCAAGTGGGGCTGGCAATGGTCTTGGTGCCTTGAAGACTGAAGGAGAGTGAGGAGGGTTGGTGTGTAGACATCACTTTTGTGATACTAACTGGTAAGTGATACAGGCGTCAGGAGGGCATTTGGCAGACAGAGCTGTATCAGTGTAAAATGGGACAGCCAGCCAAGTTAGTAAGACGAGGAAGCATATCGAGAGGAACAGGGACCTGGCTCTACAGCAGTCCCCATCCTGCCTATCCTGATTGCTCCAGAAAGCCAGCATCTCAGGGAAAGGAAAACAGAACAAAGACCCCCTCACAGAAAAAACTGGGCAGTGCTGGCCAGGCCCCTGCAGTCTCCCTGAACCTCAACATCCTCCTCGGTTGGATGGAGATGCAGGGCACCTTCTTCCCAGGGTGATCATGAGGTCAAATGAAGGTTAAACACTGTCTCAGTCTTTTCACAGAGTACCAGAACTTATACCAGAACTTGGTGCGGGGGGGCGGGGCGGGGGGGGCTTACAAATGATAGCTACATCTGTCCTGGTTCTGGAGGCTAGAAGTCCAGGATCAAGCTGCAGGCAGACTTGGTATTTGATGAGGGCCACTTTCAGGGCTTGCAAACAGTGGTATCCTCCCTGCATCCTCCTCCCCTGGTGGAAGGATGAGAGGGCTCTGAAATCTCATTCATAGGGCCACTAACACCAGTCACAAGGGCCCCACCCTCATGATGTAATCCCCTCCCAAAGGCCTCACATTCTAATGCCACCCATTGGGGATTAGAATGTCAGTGTATGGATTTAAGGGAGAGACAGCATCCAGTTTATGGCAGATGTTTTCTGTGAGCAGTAGGCTGCTTCAAGATGCGTGGCATTCTTCTAACAATTTTGGCAAGACAATGGTGCAGCTCTTGGATTTGAACTTGGATCTGAGACAAATCCACACATGTCCTCCCCCTGCTTACCTGGTTGGTGGGAGATAAACAGGCAGCCTCAGGTGCTCACCTGGGCAGGAGTGCGAGAGCCTTCTTTCCACAGTGGCCATGGCACGTGCATTCTCAGGCAAGCAGAGTGGGGAGGGGGTGTCTGCTGTGAATGGCCATGGGGCAGAGTCCTTCCGCACTGGTTAGGGTGGGTAGGAAGATTTGAATTACAGTTTTCCCCTGGTAGCTCAGACGGTAAAAGAATCTGCCTGCATTGCAGGAGACCGAGGTTTGATTCCTGGGTCAGAAAGATCCCCTGGAGAAGGGAACGGCAACCCACTCCAGTATTCTTGCCTGGAGAATCCCATGGACAGAGAGGCCTGGCAGGCTACAGTCCATGGGACCACGAAGAGTCGAGCACGACCGAGTGACTAACACTTTCCCTTTCTGGCCATGTAATTCTCTTTGCTGCTACCTATTTCTTTTCCTTTTTTTTTTTTTTTTTTTGATTTAAGAAGTATTCTGCATTTATTTTTGAAAATTTGAAAATTATACAGATGTCTTTAGAAAAAAATTAAACTTACATCCAAGTGCATTACCCAGAGATAACTACAAGAAAATTTTGGCTCTGTTTTTTCCAAATCTTTTTTTTTTTTTTAATGTATTTTATTTTATTTTTTAACTTTACAGTATTGTATTGGTTTTTCTGCCTATTTCTTGATCTTCCTTTCCTGGTGATTTTTTCTTTCTTTCTTTCTTTTTTTGGGGGAGGGCAGTGCTGGGCCAGGTGGCATATGGGATCTTGATTTCCTGATCAGTGATTGAATTCCTGCCCCCTGCATTGGAAGTACCAGGGAAATCCCCTTTCTGGTGATTCTTGAGTTGCCCCAAATCTGTACAGTGGACCCCTTTGGGTCCACCAAACTCCCAACCAGCAGAGTTTCTGCTGTGCCACCAGGCACCGCCACGGATGGCACAGCTGAAGCATTCCTCTAGCAAGCAGTGCCACCAGCAGGGTTTCCAGCCACCGAGATCGCTACTGCAGAGTCTGGGCTTAGTGATTCAGGGGGAACCATCTGAAAGGTCTGTGAGTCACGGCCATGAGGTATCGTACAGATAATGGAGAGGCTGGCACTAATGCTGGGCGCCCCGTACTCTGGTCTCTGCAAGCCCCCTTCAGCTGTTGCTGTTGGCTGTTTATCCTGCCAGGGGTCCCCCAGGCTTCCTGCAACTGCAGTTCTTTGTCTGCCGTTAACTGGGGGGAAATCGCCAGGTGTTATTACTCCGATGCTTCTGCTCCGTCCTCCTCTTTCTAGTGTTCCAGTTATATGTGTTACACCTACTCACTGTAGCCCCGCAGTTCTCGGATGCTTTCATTCCGTTTTCATTATTCTTTCATTGTTTTTCTCTCTGATTTCAGTTTGAACACTTATTATCACCCTGTCTTCAAGCTCACGGATTCTTTCCTCAGCTGTGTCCAGTCTACCGAGCAGCCCATGGAGGACACTCTTCTTTTCTGTTCCGGTGTTTAGATTTCTAGCATTTCTTTTTGATTCTCAGAGTTTCCACCTCTGCTTACTTTACCCATCTGTCTTGCATGTGGTCTACATTTCCACAGAGTTCTTAACATATTAATTATAGTTATTTTAAATTCCCTGCCTGATAATTCTAACATCTGTGTCATGTCTGAGTCTGGTTGTGATGTTTGCTTTGTCTCTTCAGACTTTTCTTGCTTCAGTGTTTTCTTGCTTTCTGGCAGACCTTGTAATTTTTTGTTGAAAGCCTGGCATGTGGTATAGGCTTCAGGAACGGAAGTAAAGAGGTCTTTAGTGTGGAGATTTATGCTAACCTGGCCAGGCGTTGGGCCTATAACTGAAGGTGCTGCAGGCTTGATGGGTATCAGTTCCTTTTCTCAGCCCTTTCTCCTGTCAGACCTCAATAAGAAGAAATATTCATGGAACAAACATTACTGGGGCCAGTAAGTACTCCAGGCTTGGGATTCAGTGATGATGAGGAAGCCATGTCCTCGCTCCACCCAAAGGGCTCAGAGGCAAATGAAAACAATGACTATTGTGCTCCACCAAACACTTGTGTGACGTATTGTGGGCTGACTGAGGAGATGCTCTACCTGTTGGATGGGAGGAAGCGGCAGGTGTAAGTACTTCAGTGGGCAACCCTTGAACGAGGCCCTGAAGGCTGTGTAGGAGCTGTTTAGGAAGAAACGGGGAGGAGAGGGACTTTCAAGGATTCTATTTAAACCACTTTAAATCATTTAAGCACTTAAATGGGAAAAGGAAGTGTGTGTGAACGATGCAAACAGGCCCAGATGTGGCTGAGTTAGTTCAAGAGAGGTCCTCTTTTCCACCCACAGCACTTCTGTCCCCATCATACAGTTGGGAGAACGTTGTCCAGTTCCTTCAACCCCAGCATCCTCATGGTTTGGCACAGGGCAGATGCGAAGCAAATACCTGTGGAATCACAGAATGAGCTTGAGTTTGACTGAATCAAAACTGATCACAGCTAAAGACACAGAAGAACATGGTGGAGCAACCCACCTCATACCCACAGCCCGGTATCTGGAGCATCAGAGGGTCACAGCAGGAGAGCAGGACGCCTGCTGGACCACTCAGGAGGCTCTGCAGCTTCACACGTTCCTGCCTCCACACTCCATCCCTACAGTCCTTTCAACAAGATATTCCTCTCGGAGGGAAATCCACGTCGCTCATCATCTGAGTCGTGGGCCTGATTCCGAGGGTCTCACTTTATAGATCCGCAAGCCTGGCCCAGAGAGGGAAAGTCTTTAGCCAGGAAGTCATGTAGCTGGGCCTCAGGCAGGGAGTCCTGGATGCTAGATGGATGCTCTCTGCACTACCCCAGGGTCTCAGCTTTCCAGGGGTGCGAGAGGGCCCCCGGTTTAGTATCCTTGGTTCCTTGCCCTCTGTAGAGCCAAGAGGCCTCTCTTCCTCTTCAGCACACAAACTGGGATAAAACACTTTACCTCTTTAGGCCTCCAGTTCCTCTCTCATCAGATGGAGACAAAGCTCCTCGCCCCAGGGCCTCGCAAATCACCACCTGGTGATGCTGCTGCCCTGGCCCCTCCCTCCAGGATTGCTCTCCTGGGCAGAAACTCAGAGCATCAACATGCACCCTGGACTCTACCCGGTGATCACTGACCTCCGCCACTGTATCAATATTGATCGCGTCTGCCGGGGCTCCGAACGTGTGTGAGGGATTAAATCAATTTAGCCGGGGTCTGAGCGCGAGTTGCATTTTGAGCAGCGTCAGTATGTCCGCCTGTGCAGGGGCTCTCGCTCCCATTACTGATTCACAAAGTGTCTGCTGGAATCAGTAAATCCGTTTCATTTACTTACGTAGGAGATGTTTAATAGCTGCCACATGAAATTTGCAAATTGTGCTCCATCTGAGGCTGATTAATAAAACACCATGGAAAATACATCAGTCATTTCGGTACTTAAATTAGTACCGCATTCGACTTGAATCATCCTCTTTTGCACCAGGGATAACGGCCTCACATCTCCCTCCCTGGTCTTTCTCCTTCATCCCATTTTTCCCTCCCAATCTCTGCAGTTCAGGTGCTTGTTAGGGAAGCCAAGTGGGAGAGCGATGAGCTCGTGGATGCTGCTTATCTCCTGCAGTCAACGTGTACCCAGCGGGAGGCTTATTCATCTCCTCGTACCCAGAGCGCCAGCCCATAGTAGGTGAACGAGAGTCGAAAGGAGAAATCATGAAATCAAGGACCTCTCTATAATAGGCGGTGGTTGTTGTAGGTGAAGAGTAGAGAAAATTTGTCAAACAAGGATGTCAGGCACCATGTGAAGCAATTTGTATACGCTGTTTTTAATGTGATTATCATGATCGCCCAGTGGGAGTCCTGCCATCCATTCTCTCTGGGATGCAGGTGGAGAGGAAGGGATGTGAAACAACCTGCCCAAGGTGACACAGCAAGAAGTGGGGAGGCAGGAATCTGAAGTTTCCAGCACGGTGGCACTTCCTGGGGGCACATCCACTTTGTGGATGGGGGAGTGAGGTACAGAGGAGGCCGAACTCATGGCCACATGCTGGTCGGGGCTCTGGGACCGCAGTCTGCTTAGAACTCATCATCCTTGCGGAGACCCTGTGCACTCCAGGCTGTGTGCTGGGTATGCACACATAAACAGCCAGCAGCGTTCCCGCCCCCAACAAATGGGCTGACGTCCAAGAGTCATTCAGCAAGCAAGTCCACGGAGGTGCACAGTGTGCTGCTCAGAGAAGGGCCGTTCCTCCTTGAGTAACATCTGGATACAAAGAACGGTCATACACACTGTCAGCCAGGAGAAAATAAGTCTTTTCCAGACCCCCTCCCAATTCTGGCCAAATTACCTTATCTTTCTGAGCCTCCATTGCATCATCCATGAAATGGAAATAGAAAAGTGTGGTCTACTTCCCTAAGAGGGCGTTATGAGGATCAGATCTGGAGCGATGTCCCTTGAAAAGACATCTGGAAGTGTTCAACACCACACACACACGGTGGGACAGTCCACCTAACCCTACGAAGGCTGGTGCTTATTAGTCTTTGGGGAAGAAGTGTGGGCAGCATAGCACCCAATCTCAACCCACCCTTGGCTGGCAGCGCACCCAGAGCCCTGATTGTTAACAGATTTTGCATTGTCCCCCAGATCACACACCATTAGCAGCAGCATCCAGTCATGATGGGGGTGCTATGGCGTGACATCTCTGAAACAATGGAAATTCGAATCAGACCCCAGAGACTGTACGGTCTGGTTTAATGAGCTCCCCTCTCCCTTTTGGTGTTCCCAACCCCAGTCAGGTTTCCTCTTAGAATCCCCTTAGAGCGAAGGCAGCATTGACAACCATCTGGTTAGAGCCACAGATGATGGGGGAGGCTCACAGAGGAGCCTAGTGGTCCTTGGAGAGCAGGAAGCCCCAGAGTAGACCAGGGCTTGGGAGCTCAGCCTCACCTCCATGCTGCACCAAGACCTCCCTTCCTCTTGGGGGCTTTCTATAAGCCCCCAAACTGAACTGTAGCCTCCCTGGGTCTTCCATAAGGATCACGAGGCTCCACAGTTCTGCCTTACAATGTTCTCTGTGAAGGGACAGGCTGCACCTGGCAGAGGGTTCAGCTCTTAGCAAGTGTTCAGTATAGGGTTTAAAATGACTGAATGAGCCTCAGCTATAACCTAGGATCTGAACTCACTGCCAACATTGACTGTGCTCATGGCAAGACAAGGCAGTAAGATGAGTCACTCGGAGCCCCAGCCCCACCGATAGGAACACAAGAGAGGACTGGGTAACTGGATCCATGACTAGAGGCAACGACTTTAATCCCAGGGGCCAGGACATGGGAATAGTTAGATAGTTCTAGTAGCTAATGGTTCCTGCTGGCATTGGGAGCTTCTCAAATTGGCCTGGAAGATTCCAGATCCCTCCAAGCATTCCAGGAATACTCGTTTAAAGTTCAGCATTCTCTGTCATAATGTCGTCTCTGAAAACTAGCTTTCCTTGTCCTGGGCTCTCACTTCACGAACATTCCCTGTGAGCATTTGCACTGCAGAACTGGCAGGGTAAACAGGGACAGAACCGCTGGAGTCCCTGCCCTGGAGGTACTCACAGTTCAGTTTGGAAGAAAGTAATGTGCCCAGATAATTAGAGTAGAGTGTGATGAATGTGATAATTGGGTAAGAACAAAGCTGTGCAGAAGCACAGAGCAGAAAGTTAAACTCTGCCTGCTGAACTGCCATGAACTTCAAAGAGGATTAACTTTGGTGGTGAATTTTGGTTATAAGTCGTAGTTCACTCAACATCAACCCAAGGCAGAGGAGGGATAGGAGAGCAGTCCAGGCAGAAAGGACAGTGTAGGCAGAGTCCCAGAGCCCCAGAAGAGATTTTTGTGGAACAATAATGAATTTCCTGGGACTGGAATCTAAGCTGCTTGAGACGGGATGTCAGGCACTATAGCTGGAGAGGCGGCGGGTCAGACTTTGAAGGGCTTTGAACATCTTACTAAGATTATTTAACTTTATCCTGTGGGCCACGGGGAGCCCTTAGAGGGCTTTAAATACGAGGAGTGACATGATGAAATTTGTGTTTTAGAAAGATACCTTTGGCAGCAGCTTTCCATTATTAATGCAAAACTCCCCATCGTGAAAGCTTAGAAGGCAGTCATGTCTTAAACCAGCTTCCCTGCCAGCCCTACGCTTGTCCTCTCATCGTTTGATGAGGGGGAGCATCGTGTTTAAGACTGGGATTCATGTCCTGGTTCTGCCTCTGATTCCCTGAGTGGCTCTGGATAAGAATGTGGACACTGACTCTGCCCGTCTCACAGTGCCAACAGTAGGGGCTGATGGCAAAAAGGATGCGAAGACTGTGTTCAATTGTACTTGATTTTGTAGATGTAAGGGGTTATCATTTTCATTTATAAAAATGGAGCTCCCTATCAAGGCAAAGGAAAAAGGATATTTGAGCAGGACATGGTATTTTGGACAGAAATGAAGCTTCCAATCTTCTACTCTACCCTCCGTCAACCTACACAGCAAACAACGCCCCCCCCCCCGCCCCCCGCAAATACACTTCCAATCTCCTACCATCACTCAAGTCCACTGTAGTCAAGATCCGCAAATCAACGATCCACTCCCAGGGGCTCTGTCTAAGGTGTTGACCCAGGATCCTTACCCAGACCTGGCCGCCTGTGGACTGGGGGCTCTGTCCGTGGTCCTGACCTCCTTACTGTGTTCTTCCCACAAATTCAAGAATTTGCTATGAGCACACATGCAGGGATACTCCGTTTCTGAGCACATTAACCAGAGGAAGTATTACAACCGTCTGTCGCTCTGAACTCACTCTTCCCCAATAGATTTACAACTCATAAACGCAGCCGTCAGAGCCAAGTGCATAAAGCCAAGAGCCCAGCACTCCAACATTAACCGTGAATGAGTAGGAGGGATTCAAGGATCTTGTATCCTAATTCCAACCCATTTATGAACTCGCCTTTCCCAGTGAATCATTTGTCGGACCCACTCCCACTCTCCTTCATCCTCTACTTCTATTGCAGCTCTCACAAAGGGAGGAAATGAGCACTGTTTCAATGGCTGCAGCTGCTGCTCAGAATCTACAAGAACAGCCAGTGTACAAGGAGGAGGGGCGAGACGCCAACTTTGACTGTGGTATGGTAAGGTTTTAGATTTTCTTTGAGCAAGGACTAGATGGCCAGCATAATTCTATTCAATCACTAAGATTCTGTGATTCTGTAATCCCCACACCTTGCAGAACTGCAGCCACCCCCAAGGTGCTCTTGAATGCTGATCACAGTATGCTACATTTCTGCGATTCTGGAAACCTTCCCTGATCCATCCTTCTCTCACTAGAACTTTCCTTTCCTGTGCTCTGCATCTTGAGGACATTCCTAAGATTTCTGAGATTTTCCTCCCTTTTCCCAAGGCTTCTGTCCCCAGAGTATGCCTGGGATGTATTCCAATTTTGCAGATCAGTAGTTCTGAAACTGAGCAAGCTTTCTGTAACTCAACTTTATCTTGGGTGAAATGAGGACATTGACATCCACCTCCTCGGGATTAAGTGACATATTACGTATGAACCATAGTCTCGCATGCCTAAAGTGTAGTGAGTGCTCAAGAAATACTTCCTTTTGTCTTCCTCTTCCAAATCAATGGGTTTATGACAATCCCTGATAATGTATTAATTCAGTAGCACATATTTGCACGTTACCCTCACTTAGCCTCTTGCATTTTTCCTAAAGGAATTGATATCCTTAAAGCGAACACCAGCTCATTGGTGCCTTTTTCAAATCCCGGGAATAACACAATGTGAGGAGCTCATTGTTTTTCCTATGCATAAAATCATGTCAGGACACATGGAACCTTGAAAATAGTTCATTTTCTTCTGGCTAGTGATTTCCTCCAAGCTAAGAGAGTATTTCTTCTTACTTCTTCAACTTTGGAGAGGATGGGAGGCTAAGAAAAGCCACCTTCTTCAGCTAGAATGGAACTAAATTGACTAATTTATAAGCCTGGGCTGTTGTCTGGGCTGGAGTTTCTGTCCTTTGAAGATGTCAAACAGTAATGAAATAAGGCTCCCAGAACCCAACCCACACTAATCACTCCAGTGCTGCTCAGACACAGTGAAACAGCTTGGTTCTTTGCCTGGCAGTGGGGAAATGGAAAGCTCTCCTGATTCAGGCGTCAGCTGGCAGAGACTCCTAAATGAGGTCTTTTGATAGTTCTAGGTTTGACCTTGAGCAAGCCACTTCTTTTACCTGAACCACATCCTGTCTCCCCAATCACAAAGACCCCAGCAATCCCCCTTTCACACTACCAGCTTTATCCTAATCAGCTCCTGTTTATACCTGGTATCCATCTCTCCATCTGTCCTGCCAACCTTCATCTCCCAGAGCATGGTTACTGCCCAGATTTAGGCCTGGACCATCGCTCACCTGGACTGATCAATATCTCCCTGGTGGCTTCCCTCTCCCCCAGATCCCTCACACTTCTTCCAGGCCAATAATTTATAAAATGCAAATTTGGCCTTGTCCCTCCACTGCTTCAAATCTCTCAAAGACTCCTTTATTCTGGCATTCAAGGACCTTCACAATTCGCCCCAGCTCTTCTTCTCCAGCTTATTTCCACACTATCTCTGGATCCCAAGGCCTTACTCCTCGTCTTTTCTCATGCCAGCTTTCTACCCTCATCTTCATACACTCCATTCCGTCTTCCCCCAGCATTGCTCCAAATGCATCCTCCAATACTGAATGACTGTGATGCCTTTCTGGATATTCCTAGACCAGTCTTTACACTCTTTTCAGAGAAATTTTCCCAGGAATAAATGTTCCCATGTGGTCCCCAAAAGTCTGACCAAAGAAACAAAGCCTCCAATAAGAATAGTCAGTCAGTTGCCTGCCACACCCACAGTGAGCTGCCAGGCCCAGTACACCTGGGTCTTCTTATGTCTGGAACTGCCCTGCCTGTGCTGACCAGGTACAAAGCCATTTCCTGTGACTGCCAGCACTGTGAGGAGAAAGCCACTCCTTGGCACCAAGCTGCCTTCAGCATATGCTGCTCAGGATGGCCAACTACATTCTGAAGTTGGAGGATGCTGTGAACAGCTGTGACCATTGACAAGCTGCTGTGAACAAATTACCCTCTTTTTTCCTGGGGGATTACACACCCTGCTCACCTGTCTTCCTGTCTTCTACCTGTGTACCTCTGACCCTCTGTAATGATGGGAGAATACACTTTCTAGAATCCAGATCTGACCATGCTTTGTACCCATGCCCACCACACACACACACACACATACACACACAA
Organism: Bos grunniens; assembly: GCF_055505025.1. Taxonomy (NCBI): domain Eukaryota; kingdom Metazoa; phylum Chordata; class Mammalia; order Artiodactyla; family Bovidae; genus Bos; species Bos grunniens. The sequence goes on from NC_141178.1 coordinate 81,813,666, forward strand.
ACACACACAGACACACTCACATTATGGAGTGACTAGAATTCAAGCTCTGTGGCTTGTCCTGCAAACACAGTCCTTCCTGACCTGGTTCCAACTCCTCTAGCCCCATCTTGAGTCTCTCCCCTGCCTCCCAGGAGCCACATGGTGCATTCACACCATCCCTCTGGGGAGCCGTAGCTACTAGAACCGTACTTTCACACTATCCTGATACATGCTCTTCAGAGAAAAGACCTTTCCCCACATCTTGGTTTGAGGAACTCCTCCTTATGCCTGAACCAACTGAAATTTTCCTCCATTTTTAAACGCTATTTTCCAAACCAGTATCTAGCATTCAATTTTATTCTTTTCAAAATAATATATGCATATGGTTTTATAAAACTTATAAACCACTGGCTCTAATCCTGACTGCTCTCAGCTCTTTCTAGAGGGGACAGCTGCTTACCTCTTGTCCTTTTTTTTTTTTCCAGAAAATATAAGATTCTTCCCTCCCAGAAGGTGGGATGAAGCACCTTCCTGGTGGTGACACTTCCTCTCTTGGACCAGTGGGACACAGTAACCTGGGAAGGATCCTGCTTTATAGAGTTAAACACACCCTCTGACAGGTGGTTCCAGAGTCTAGACCAGTGGTCCAGGCGAGTGATACAGATAGTGAAAAAGAAGTGAGCAGAAGCCATGTTTCGTTTCGCATCAAATGGCCTGCTCCAATTTAACCTTTATTAGTAATAAAGGTGATTTATCCTCCATCTACTGAGGAAGAAGATACTAGTTAATTCAGTTCAGTTCAGTTCAGTCCCTCAGTCGTGTCCGACTCTTTGCCACCCCATGAATTGCAGCACGCCAGGCCTCCCTGTCCATCACCAACTCCCGGAGTTTACCCAAACTCACGTCCATCGAGTCCGTGATGCCATCCAGCCATCTCATCCTCTGTCGTCCCCTTCTCCTCCTGCCCCCAGCATCAGGGTCTTTTCCAATGAGTTAACTCTTCGCATGAGGTGGCCAAAGTATTAGAGTTTCAGCTTCAGCATCAGTCCTTCCAATGAACACCCAAGACTGATCTCCTTTAGGATGGACTTGTTGGATCTCCTTGCAGTCCAGGGGACTCTCAAGAGTCTTCTCCAACACCACAGTTCAAAAGCATCAATTCTTCAGCGCTCAGCTTTCTTCACAGTCCAACTCTCACATCCATACATGATTACTGGAAGTTAATTGGCCTCCCTCAAAATCTTCAGTTCAGTTTAGTTCAGTCACTCAGTTGTGTCCAACTCTTTGTGACCCCATCAGCTGCAGCACACCACGCTCTCCTGTCCATCACCAACTCCCAGAGCTTGCTCAAACTCATGTCTATCGAGTTGGTGAGACCATCCAATAAATTCATCCTCTGTCATTCCCTTCTCCTCCTGCCTTCAATCTTTCCCAACATCAAGGTCTTTTCCATTGAGTGAGTTCTTCACATCAGGTGGCCAAAGTATTGGAGTTTCAGCTCCAGCATCAGTCCTTCCAATGAATATTCATGACTAATCTCCTTTAGGCTGGACTGGTTGGATCTCCTTGTCGTCCAAGGGACTCTCAAGAGCCTGCTCCAACACCACAGCTCAAAAGCATCAACTCTTCGGCCCTCAGCTTTCTTTGTCGTCCAACTCTCACATCCACACATGACTACTGGAAAAACCATAGCTTTAACTACACAGACCTTAGTCAGCAAAGTAATGCCTCTGCTTTTTAATATGCTCTTTAGGTCTCAAAATCTTAATCATTTCCTTTTCCCCAAAGAAACCCATCTCCTCATTTATATCTGTTTTTTCTGTCACTTACCTCCATATTTCTAAATTACATGCTTATCCTGCTAGTTCTTGATTTTCCAGGTTTATGTAAAGTTTACTGACTTCCAGTCACAGGTGGCAATGGTGTATCTCTCTTAGCTCCGGTACCTGCATGCCTGTAATCTCTGTTCTCTGTCCTTTCAGTGGAGTTGGTCAACATTCGAGGATTTTTGTTGTTTAGTCACTAAGTCATGTCTGACTCTTTGTGACCCTGTGGACTGCAGGACTCTAGGCTTCCCTGTCCTTCACGTTGCATTTTTAATCTGGCACCTCAACTGTCAGGGTCTGTGGGTCTTTCCTCCTGGGCCAGTTAGTTCTCCTAGAGAAGATGCCTCTCTTCTGCTTGGGGAGCGTGAGCCTGGCTTCCAGAAGTCTTAGAGTGTGGAAGGGGAGCTGAGGTCACACTGATCAATATATGAATATAAGCCACCCCAGTAAAACACTGTCCCATATTTTTCCATGGTCTAGTCAAGAAGCCATCTCGAGCAACAGTTCCAGAAGGCGAATTCCAAGTCTGCTGCTGGATACAGGTGGTGCTGCTGCCTGATGCTAGGAGGGAGAAGGAGCGTGGATGTGTGTCTCCTTTTCACAAAGGCTTTAAAGCCAGCTTCCCTTTCCTCAACCCCACCTGCACTCTCGCCCTCCTCAGGGACACCCGAGGCTATGATTCTGGAGGCTGTCCATCTAGGGGTCTGAGGAATGGATCACTTTCGCTACAGGCAGACTTCTGTGTTCACCTGACTCCAGTGAGCTCATTCTATCACCTCCCGTCTGTCTCTTTTTATGCCTTTGGCAACTGTGCTGACATTCTGATGTTTTGTCCCTGACATTCTCTTTGTGCTTGTGGTTTTGTGTCTATTCACTTCCTTTCCTGTTATTTTAACAGGGCTCTCTGAGCCCATGGGTTCAAACCACCACATTTAATCAAAGTCCCTGTTACAGGTTCTCTGGCCCATCCATATCTGACAGGCTGCTGCTGTTTACCAAGGAATGTCTATCCCCTGTTAAGTTCCTTGGAGGAGCTTAACATCTCTCACTTCATCTCCTTTGCAATGTGTTATTAACATGTGTTAAATTGAACTGAACTCTAATTACCCTTCACAAGCTTTCTGCATGGAGACAAATATCCTGTTCTAAGTGTATGTCATAGCACCAAGGTCACAGCGACTATGACCTTGGGCTCTCATCCTGGCTTTTTGCAATCCCGGTGACACCAAGTCCCCGAATCTTGGTTTTCATGTCTGCAAAATGGGTATAATACCTACATTGTGAATTATTTTTATAATTAAAAAAGATAATGTATGTAAGATGGCTCAGCATTTACGGGGAACACAGTAAATGTTAGTCCTCCTCCTACTACCTTCAGTCTACGAGAGGTGAGCGCCCTAAAAGGTCAGGCACCTCGCCAGATCTGACAGTGGGGACGATGGAAGGAGGGGTGCTGGGGCCTGTGTTCCCGACACTTCCTGCAGACCCTCACATGATGACAGGCTCCCAGGAGCCAGCTTGCTCTAAATAAAAGCCGAGCTGAACACTTTTCCTTCAGAGTAATTTCCTTGGAGTTATTTAATAGCTGCTGGAGAGAGGGGAAAAGTTCAATCTTGAAGACAATCCCAGTTTATAGCTTCTCGGTGCTGATGACGGCTGCCCATTCAGGACTGCCAGCTTTCCTCTCCATCTTCCCTGTTAAAGACCCATCCTCACCTGTCTCCGCACAGACGTCGCTGGGCCTCACCCCAGAAATGGCCCCGGGGCCCATTTGCAAGCTCGTAAACTTATACTTTCCTCATTAAGAGGAAGAGAGGAAGACACTGTTCAAGCCAAGTGAGCCAGAGAGAAGTGCAGAGCTGTGCTGGGGCCAGAGGAGGGAGGGCTTCCTGCAGGAAGACACCCACAGAGTCATGTCCGCAACAGCAACAATAATAACAAAGGCAGTGACCTCGAGATGTTAGAATGTCCTCCCCCGATACTCTCTTCTGTTCTCATCACGTCCCATAAAGATGGCAGGAAGGGGAGCCCCTCAGGTCAGAAAAGGAGAGTTGGGGGTAGGGGATGAACAGAGGGCTCGTCCATCCCCAAGTCTGGGTTTGATGGCTGCTGCACAGGAACGTGAACTTGGGTCTCAGAAAGGTGAGGCGATTTGACATAGGGCCTGCGGTGATGGACAAACAGAAGCAGGGCTGGAAGCCACCCTTCTGAAGCCCAGAGCCTCTGCCACTCCCAGTCTGCCTTGCTGGCGGCTACCTGGTGGGCAGTAAGTCTGAGGGCTGCAGATCACAAAAGCGGGCCATCTGAAAGCACACACATCATCTAATTATCTCCACTACAATCAGCCCTCACGGCCAGCCTTCCCACAGCCCGTGGGAAGCACGGAGAGTGGTTCTAACAGGGACAGGTTGTCTAGGGCTCACTATTGAAATGCTTAGGGAGACATTCACAACGGAACCACAGCAGGGGAGAGGAAGAAGGACGTGACCCAGGACCATAGATTTGCAGAGCCAGGGCCATGCAGTCTTCACCCCATTTCCTCTGCTTGAGCTGTGGGTGGACTACATTTCCCATCCTCCCTTGCAGGAGGTACAGTGCCAGGTGACGGAGGCCAGGCACAGCACAGCTATCTGTCGTGATGACTGAGCCCTCCCCGCCCCCCGTGAAGGGGAAGCCCGGAGCCCTAGATGGCAGTTAGGTGATAGAAGGAAGGTGTATTTGTTTCTGCAGCATCCTCTAGCCTTTCCTGACTAACACACGAGGGCGCAGAGAAAGAAGTGAAGAAATTGCCCAGCCAGCGAGTCCCCTATAGCTGGTCTGACAAGTTCTTTTACCACCCCCTTCAGCATCTGACCTGATTTATTTTCAGGTCATCGTGTAAACGTCTGGTCCTCCGATATTTTCTCCCTGAGGCTGCCTGTCCCTGCTGTACACACAGGCACTCAGCGTCCTACGTGATGCAAGCTATTCATGTCTGTATGGTTCGCATACCTGGCTGCAGGACGCTAACGCAGCCACAGCAGCGTCAGAACACTGCTTATTCTGAGCCTTTACTCCTGGCGCCCAGCTCAGAGCTGGGCACTAACTGAACTTCACAACTTCCTTAGCCTAGGGGAACCAGAGTGCAGACGGAACCCACAGGGACTATTATTCGTAATAAATATTTTAAATGCACATTTGCATGCTTCTTAGGCTAATTGTTAACGAACTGCGTATATTTATTCACATTTGAGGAAGCTTCATTCCTTTTCAAAAGTCAGTTGTATTGAGGGATAGACTGCACACAACAAAACACACCCATCTTAGACATGCCTTTGGATGAATTTGGACAGATTTATACACCTGTGTGGCCACTACCGCTTAATGATAAAGAACATTTCCATCAGCCTAGAAAATTCCCCTGTGTTCTGTTCCAGTCGGTACCCCCAGCCCCAGCCCCAGGCAACCACCACTCTGCTCTCCATCACTGTAGATTAGATTTGTTTTTCAGGGACTCACATAAATGGAATTCTAAAGTGCCCACTCTTTTGTGTCTGGATTCTTAAGCTCAGCACGTTTTTGAGATTCATCCACGTATTTATATATTTCAGTCATTTATCCATTTTTATTGTTATATTTCCATAGTATGAATATACTATAATTTGCTTATCTGTTTATCTTTTTTCCATTTTAATGACAGCTTTGTTGGGATATAATTCACGTACCATAAAATTTACTCTTTTAAAATGTACAATTCAGTGGCTTCTAGTGTATTTATGGAATTGTACAGCCAGCAGCACTAATTTTAGAAAGCGTTCACCACTCCTGAAGTGATGAAAATTTGCAGTCACCCTCCCCCATTCTCCCATCCCCCCATCCCCTGAAAATCACTAATGTTCTTCCTGTTTATGGGTTGGCCTAATCTGGAGACATTAAATAAATGAAATCATACAACATGCAGCCTTCCAGTCCTGGTTTATTTCACTCAGCGTAGTGTTTTCAAGGTCCAATTGTGTTGTAACCTGTGTCATTATTTCCTTTCTCTTTATGGCCGAGTAATACTCCTTTCTATGAATAGACCACATTTGCTTATCCATCCCCCGGTTGCTGGACTTTGGGGTTTTTCCATCTTTTGACTTTTATGAATAATGCTGCTATGAACATCTGTGTGTGAGTTTTTGCATGAACACATTTTTTCGGTTCTCTTGAGCGTATACCCAGAATTAGAACTGTTGAGTCAAACTGATGATAACTCTATGTTTAACTTTCTGAGGAGCTGCCAAACTGTTTTCCCAACTGACTGCATCATTTTCCATCCCTCCCAGCAACGTACGAGGTTCTAATGTCTCCACGCTCAACGTTTGTCATTGTCCATTTTGTGGATCATAACCATCCTGGTGCGTGTGGGGTGGTATTTCACCATGAGTTTAACTTGTGCTTCCCTGATGTTTAATGACATGGAGCATCTTCTCATGTGCTATTAGACACTTGTGTATCATTTTTCGTAGAAATAGCAGTTCAAATTCTTTGTCCAGTGTTTAAGTTGGGTTGTTTGTCTTTTTATTACTGAATTATAAGAGTTCTTTATATATTCTGATGCTGCTGCTAAGTCACTTCAGTCGTGTCCAACTCTGTGCGACCCCATAGACGGCCTCTTATCAGGCTCCCCCATCCCTGGGATTCTCCAGGCAAAAACACGGAGTGGGTTGCCATTTCCTTCTCCAATGCATGAAAGTGAAAAGTGAAAGTGAAGTCGCTCAGTTGTCTCCGACTCTTAGCGACCCCATAGACTGCAGCCTACCAGGCTCCTCCGTCCATGGGATTTTCCAGGCAGGAGTACTGGAGTGGGGTGCCATTGCCTTCTCCAATTCTGATGCTAGACCCCATCTAATATATGATTTGAAAAATTTTTCTCACATTCTTTAAGTTTTTCACTTTCTTGACAGTGTCCCTTGAAGCACAGAAGTTTAAATTTTTTTTAATTTATTTTTCATTGGAGGATAATTGCTTTACCATATTGTGTTGGTCTCTGCCATACATCAACATGAATTAGCCATAGGCATACATATGTCCTCCTGCTCTTGAACCTCCCTTCCAACTCCCAGCTCCCACCCCATCCCACCTCTCTAGAACACCTGATTTGAGCTCTCTGTGTCATACAGCAAATTCCCATTGGCTGTTTATTTCACATACGGTAATGTATATGTTTCCATGCCACTCTATCAATTCTTCCCACCCTCTCCTTCCCACACTGTGTCCAGCTATACAAAAACAAACAAACAAAAAAACACATTTGAATGAGCCCTAATGAGGTGGATGAACATACAACCTGTTATATGGAGTGAAGTAAGTCAGGAAGAAAAGAGCAAATACCGTACATTAATGCACATATGTGGAGTCTAGAAAGATGGTACTGAGGAACCTGTTTACAGGGCAGCAGGGCAGATGCAGACATAGTGAGTGTTTCAGTTTTGACGAGTCCCAGGTGACTATTAACGTCCTTGCTGTGTGCTTATCCATTCACATCTTCATGGATAATTGGGTGGTTCCAGTCTGGACTATTATGAGTAAGTGAAAGTCGCTCAGTTGTGTGTGACTCTTTGTGATCCCATGGACTGTACAGTCCATGGAATTCTCCAGACCAAATACTGGAGTGGGTAGCCATTCCCTTCTTCAGCAGATCTCCCAACCCAGGGATCAAACCTATATCTCCTACATTGCAGGCAGATTCTTTACCAGCTGAGCCACCAGGGAAGCCCAAAAATACTGGAGTGGGCAGCCTATCCCTTCTCCAGCAGATCTTCTCGACCCAGAAATCAAACTGGGCTCTCCTGCATTGCGGGCGGATTCTTTACCAACTGAGCCACCAGGGAAGCCCATTATGAGATTTACCCATCATGAGTAAAGCCATGAATGTGAAGATGTGAGTAGATGAAGATGATAGGTGTATTCATTTATTTTTGGTAAATACCTGAAATTTCTGGACTGTTTGATAAATGTATATTTAACTTTATTTTTGGCTGCTGGAGACAAGCATCTTTTTCAAAGATACCACCAAAATTTTGGCCAACATTTCAAAACATATTTGTAAACATAATGCTTTCATTTTAAACTGGCAGTGCTTTGAAAAACAATATGATAAGACAACACAACTCGTATCAACATTAGTTCAAAGTCCTTATATCTTTAACCATATAACGTGTTCCCACATGATAAAATGAACGATAACTTAAATCAACGTCAACAGATGAACACCGTGAAATGGAAGTTTGGGCTGTTTGGTGAATCATAGTACATTATGGTTAAATATATCTGCTCTCTCTCTTTTTAATATTCCTGGCACCCAAGATGAAAAAAAAATCTTTAAATATACATTTCATGTGGGTAAAAGCTTCAGTGTGTATTTAACTTTTACGAAATCGCCCACCAGTTTTCCGAGTGGCTGTAGCACTGTTTCCTCCCGTCGGTGACGTGTCAGGGTCTGACTCGCTCAGCATCACACCAACACCTCACATTGTCAGTCTCTTCAAATCTAACCATCCTGATGGCCATGGAGTCCCCACTGTGGTTCAGTATACACTTTCCTGATGTCCAGTAACACTGAGCTTCTCTTCACGTGTTCATTGGCCATGTGTCTTTCTTGCCTTGCAATGTATTATCCAAATCTTTTGCCCATTTGTACTGGGTCTCTTCTTCTTAAACTAAAAAAAAGCTTTATATATCCTGATTATAAGGCCTTTGTCAGATACTGTGTACTGTGAATATTTTCTTTTATTCTCTATCTTGCTTTTTATTTTCCTAACAATGTCTTTCAAAGAGCAGAAGGTTTTAGTTTTGATGAAGTCCAATTTATCAACATTTCATAGTTTGTGCTTATCTAAAGCCTACTTAAGAAATCTTTGCTTATCCCTAGGCAGTAAATATTTTCTACCATGATTTTTGTCTGGAATCTTTGTGGCTTTAGGTTTTACATTTAGGTTTATGATCCATTTCAAGTAACTTTTGAATGGCCTGAAGCTTCATTTTTTTCCATATGTATATGTCATTGTTTCCATAATATTTGTTGAAAAGGCTAGTCTTCCCTCCATTGAATTAACTTGGCATCTTTGTAAAAAAATCAATTTTTCATAACAATCAACAGTAGTTCATTCACTACTAGTGTGTAATAGTAGTAATAGTCAAATGCAACTGACTTTTGTGTAGTGGCCTTGTATTCTGTGATTTTGCCAAGGAAACTAAGATTCTTTTAGATTTTCTCTGTTCACAGTTATGCCATTTGCAAATAAAGACGTTTTTATTTCTTCCTTCCCAATCTGTATGCTTGTTTCTTATTTCTTGTTTTTTGCCTTCTTACACTGGCGAGGATTTTCACAGGGTGGGCATCCTTTTCCAGTTTTAGGAGATGATGTTAGCTGTAGGTTGTTCACATATTCTTCGTCAGGTTGAGGAATTTTATTTCTGTGTAGTTAGCCTATTGAGACTTTTTATCAGACATCGCTGTTAACTTTCATCAAATGCTTTGTTGTCGTCGTTCAGTCACTCAGTCATGTCCAGTTCTTTGTGACCCCATGAACTGCAGCATGCCAGACTTCCCTGTCCTGCACTATCTTCCTGAGTTTGATCAAACTCATGTCCACTGAGTTGGTGATGCCATCCAACCATCTCATCCTCTGTCCCTCCCTTTTCCTCTTGCCCGCAACCTTTCCTAGTATCAGGGTCTTTTCCAATGAGTCGACTCTTCATATCTGGAGGCCAAAGTATTGGCGCTTCAGCACCAGTCTTTCTAATGCATATTCAGGATTGATTCCTTTAGGATTGACTGGTTTGATTTCCTCGCTATCCAAGGGACTCTCAAGAGTCTTCTCAAGCACCACAATTAGAAAGCATCAGGTCTTCAGTGCTCAGCCTTCTTCACACAGCAGGTGGAATCTTAGTTCTCCCACCAGGGATCAAACCCCCGCTCCCTGAAGTGGAAATGCAGAGTCTTAATTGCTGGACTGCTAGGGAAGTCCCAGGACCTATTTCTATCCCAAGGTGCTGGATGTTATATACAAAAGCGTGTGGTTCGAGATGAATTTACTGTATCATTTGGGATCACTGGGAAATCGCCTGAGGTATAAGCAGCAGGGCACTGAGAGTGAGGCAGCTCCAGAGCATGCATGATCCAAGCAGAAGGTGCCCTCCTGCCGTCGTGCGCTCAGAGCCCCTTCCTGGTCCCCAGGACCTGTGGGCCGCGCCTCAGCACAGCACTGCAGGCGACCGCTCTTGGGCAAGTCCTCCGTCTTCTCCACCCGCTCCAGTTCGAGAGCCTCTTCTTTGAGAAAACATAGTATTTTCCTGCTTACAGAGCCTGCTCCAACCCTACTGCCCCATGAGACCTATTTCAGAAATTTCTATCAACTCCTGATCCCTTCTCTTTAGTTAAAACCATCCTATTTGAAACTTAATAGTTTCAAAAAGTGTTCAGTCTTCCCTCATTGAGACTAGATTCACAAACATTGACTAAGCACCTACTGTGTGCGCTGAAGCACGGCAGACACACTCATGTTTGGTGGACGATTGAATTTTCACTAAGGCTCTGAAAAGTAGGTTTGACTCCAGGCATTTAGCCAATAAAGATAAAAGAGTCCAAGGCCAAGTGACTTGTCTTATTTAAATAGCTTTGATACTTATCCTTTCCTCCCTGATTTATGGTTACCAGAACACAGTCTATGGGGAGACGAGGCTGAGTCTGTGTGACCTTGGGAAAATTCCTTCAATTCTTTGAACGTCAGTTTCTTCTGTTACAAAGCGCTTATTGATGTGTCGCAGTGAGAGTGAGAAGATGTGTGTTGAGTCTGAGTGCGGGCGACCTTCCTGACGTGCAGTAGGTGCACAGGGAGCTCCAGTTCTCTTCCTTCCTGGCTCTTCCCCTTACACTCTTAGCTCTTCCATGGCACAGCTATGCTGATGCCTTGGTGATTGTTCTTGCAAACTCTGCTGCTGGCTTAAAACAGAAAGAGAGCACATAAAAACCCAGTGACATGAGCTGCCCAGATGCTTCTGTCTTAGACGATGAGGAAGCATTGGTCTGGTCACTCCGGGCCACTGCATTTCACGCTTCCTTCCTGGACCCTGGGGGTTAAGAGAGCTGCAGCTGCCCTTGAGAATGACCTTGCCTCAAGAGCTCTATATCTTGACTTCAAGTTTCCCTGGAGGCAGCTGTGAACTACCATCTCCGTGAGGAGGAACTTGTTTCTTGGAGCCCTGGGGACCATCTGCCCTGTGACGTGTTCACCGGAAGGGGTGCCGCAGCATGCACAGTGCTCTTCCTGTGGCCCGGCTCTCAAGGCAAGGTCATATCTCAATCCAGAGGTGGACGGAAGGTGACGTCTGTGCTCCCTGCCTTCCTAGGAAGCTCTAAGGAAGGGCCAAGTTGACATGCAAAGATGCTGGTGCTGGGGGAGCTGGGGAGACTTATTATTGGTGATACTTGAGCCTCTGTCTGTCTAAACTGTGGCCTCCTTGAAGGAAGAGGTCTTACCATCTTGGGGAAATCACTTAACCAACTGTGATAATAATTGCTAACATTTATCCAGTCCTCCTTATGTGCCAGGTACTGTATGATGTGCTTTGCATACATAATTGCATTTTAATCCTCACAACAATGACTAAGAGATTTTAATAAATTCCAGGAGACAGAACTCGCAGGGGTGTGAGCGGACCTATAAAAGAGGAGGGGCCTGGAGCCCGGATCCTGGCAGCAGACGTGACTAAGAGTCCTCCCCCGGGACAGAGGAGGGGCCTGGGGCCCAGAGGCAGCAGGTGTGGGTGGGCCGGGGTGAGGAGCCAGGCTGAAAACAGAGGTTGTGGTGAGTCATAAGTGGGGCAAGCCCACTCAGCAGACCCTTGCCCTCCCCACCCGTGGGAGCAGAAGCACAGGCAGAGGGACAAACCGATGGCTCATCACTGAGGCCATGGGGTGAGCCCCACAGGGTCAGCAAACCCCAGAATGAAAGAGGGGGTCCAGGCTTCCACACTCTACAGAGAATCTGCCAGCTGCCACAGTCCTCCCACTCCCCGCAAAGCCCAACGTCAGAGTTATTATCTGGGGGTAGGGGTGAGTAGAAAGGTAAGTCCTGTTAGCCAATAGCAGAGGGGCCCACCCAGCACCCTCACTTGCCCCTTCACCGCGTGACTAGGCAGACGGCACCGCCAGGCAGGGAGCAGAGCCAGAGAAAGACGAAGATAGACGCACGAAAAAACGAAGACCAGAGGAAACAGAGCAAATCAAGTGAAAAGTACACTAGAAAAATTCCAATTAACATAAGCAGAAACATTTGAGCGGATACTATAACTGCAAAATAAAAAATCAGCATGCTTTGAAAGGGGAACGGTCAGAAAATCCAAACAAGCAGAGTCTAAAGTATAACTGCACCCCTAGAAAAACAACAGAGGATGAGAAAGCAGAGTAAGTAAAGAGCCAAGAAGAGAGATTGGAATTATGAGCAAATGGATAAAGGACAAAGAAGAAAGCCTCCAGGAGGCCGACAGCCGGAAAGAAAACAGGAGGAAGTGGAGGGGAGGGAAGAACAAATCAATAATGTAAGGGAATTGCTGAGCTCCAAGGAAAACAGAACCTCAACACTCCAGGGGCCTCCCACAGCACCAAGCAGGATGAATCAAAAAAGAGCCACAGTGAGGCAGGTTACCATCAACCTGCATAACACCATTGGTAGAAAAATCCCCAACATTTACAGAGAGGGAAACACGTCATCTGCAAAGAAGTGAAACAACCTGCCTGCTCTTTGATCAGCCACCCGTTTCAGAAACATAGCCAAGCCCCTAGGATTCTGATGAAGCGCTAGTCACAGCCAAACTAGTGGACACGTGGGAAGAGACATGTTCATACATGCAAGCAAACTTTCATCTGACTCAAGAGCAGTGACTTGAGGATGTACTCCAGGTAAATGAGAAAGTAAATTACAAAAAAGAAAGAAAAAATGAGGACCTAGAATCTAACAAAGAAGGAAAAGAGCCAAGGACAAAGGCCAAAGATCTGAGGATGGCAATTTGGAAAGACAAATCTTGGGTCCTTGCTCACATGTTGGAATTGCAGAGTGAACTCTGGACAGCTCTGTCTGTTAATCAGTGAGATGAGACCCTACGTTTCAGCCTCTGTGAGAGGCCTCATCTGTACCTGTCACTGACATACCTACTCTGGAGCCATTTTTTCTTTTATAAATGGTGCAAACTGTCTTGCCAAAATAAAATGATATGAATATGTGTTTTTAAAACAGAAAAGTTACAGGACAGAAAGTTCTGTTTAAATATCATCTAGTATATTGGTCAGGGTAGGTCAGCTGCTGTAACAAAGACACCCAGATCTCACTAAGGTCTATCTCTCCCTGATGTGAATTGCCACAGTGTCTGCTGAGTGGACCAGGTGCCACACGGTGGACCCAGGCTCCTTCCATTTCGGGGCTCCCCACTCCTCTGGGCTGCCTCGTCCATGCCATTCAACCAGAGGGCGGAGGATGCCTGGTAACAGGCAATGGGCTCCTGGGGAGGGTTTGAAGGGCTGGGTCTGCAGGAGGCACATGTCAGCCACTCATTCCACTGGCCACGCAAGGGGGTGGTGACATGTCCTCTAGCTGTGTCCCCAGGAGGACGAGGTGGGCTCTGCCAGGGTCCGCGGCACAGACAGGCAAGTGCGAATCCACGGGAAGCTGATTTCAGTCCTTGCCTCTGGGGATCCAGGTGAGCATCTTTCTCTACTCTTTCTCTACTCTTGAGTCCTGGCAGCATTGTTTGCTTTTAATGAGTACATGTCTTAAATCAAAATGAAAATATTCTTACTTGGGAAGGACATAGCCTTTGCTGGGCTCCTCTGTGGCCCTAAACCAGTGGATTCCAGTAGCTCCCCAGCTAGTCCACAGTACAGCCCCCGCCCCTGGGTCATCATCACCTCACTTTACAGACTGACACTCCAAGTGACATGCCGAATCCTGCCCTGGCTCCAAACCCACCCCTCCTCCCACTGGCTCCTGGAGTCTGGTGTAGACCAGAGAGTTGCAGTTCAGCCAATAGCTCATGGTTGGTCAAAGAAGACAAAAAATGTGTGTCTTCTCAGGTTTATAATTACATATAGTAAAAGTGTTCTCGGAAAGCTTGTAATGAACCGGAAGGATAATTCTTCTGTCTGAAAACCCCAATTGTCACATGAGGACAGGAAGCCAGGACAGCTGCGTGGATGCCCAAGAGAGACGCCCAGGAGGAAACCAGCCCTGGATCTCAGACTTCTGGCCTCCGGAACTGGTGAGGAAGTGAATTTCCATTGTTTAAGCTGCCCAGTCCATAAGCCTCTGTTATAGTAAATGAATACATATATCCTGGAGAACTCACTGATCCCAGAAGTCTCCAGGATTGGCGGAACTAAAAATCCCAGGAAGCTGGAGAAAGAAGTGGGCAGGAAAGTGCATTTGAATGAATGTGTGTTCTGATTTGGATTGTATCTTGAAAATGAAATTTAAAACACGTGTAGGAGGCTTCATGAATTGGAACGCCCGCCTCTCGGCTTTTCCAAAGGGGAGGGGAAAAACAAAATCAAAGTTAGAAAGGAACATGTTTGCACAGTTTAGGAGACATTGTGAAGATACAGATGAAACAGAATTCCCAGAGGCTGGCCTGATCGTGGTAGATGTATCCCGCCTGTGGTTTCTTTGTTCAGCTGGCCTGCCTGGTTCTGGCCCATCTCTTCCTGAGCTGGGGTCTAACTGGAGCACCAGGGTGAAATTCATTAGGAGAAGCAAGAAGTGTTATGTGGTCACTACTCAAACGAAAACTTCAACACGATTAAAAACAAACAGCAGCAGGGGGACTATTTCACAACCCCTGTTTATTCAAAGGATGAGTGAGCTAATGACCTAAGATATTATCATAAACAAACAACAAGAAGGGCGTCAAGCAGAGACGGACAGGAGTGTGAGTCAGAAGGTCACGGGTGAAGGTGTATGGATGGCCAGCAGGCAAACATAACAGGGTCTCCATCACTGAAAGCCCGCGCATTTCTGTGGGGACACACGAAACCCTGCCCAACAGCTCGCAGACATGAAAACGCGATTCTGCTCAGTGGGAAGCGCGGGTTGGCCTGCCTGGCATGTCCGCAGGTAGTGGATACAGAAACGACGTTAGCGTTTCTGGAGGGAATCGGGATGGCCCCTGCTACGACCCCCAACAGTATGCTGACTGATTCCAGGTATTTCACTCACTCACTCACTCATTCATTCATTCACAGATTTCATCCTTCACTCAGAAAATGCAGAGAGTGCTCCATCAGGAGCCAAAACCTGGGGAGCCTGAGGTCAGGGGTCACCAGAGCGTCCAGGCTAGAGCACTAAGGCCAGTGGACATGAAGGCCCTGTTGCCTCCAGGAGACTTCCGAGCTGCCCCGTGGGAGTGTGGGGGTACAGTACAGTGGGGACCAGGGGGCTGAGCGAAGGCAGTGGAGGGAGGGGGCTGGCAGGAGCCCCACAAGAGAGCAAGGGTCTGTGTGGAGAGGGTGGGCGGGTAGGGGCTGCAGGGGTGGCCGGAAGCCTGGAGGGCAGGCCTGGGCTTCATGGCGGAGCAACAGGAACCGCTGGAGGGTGCTGGCCATGTCGCTCCCTCTGGGAGGAGGGCGGGCTGCAGAGGGGCCCGCAGAGGCAGGAGTGGTTCAAAGACTCCAGGCGGAGGGACGAGAGGGGAGCACAGCCTGTGGCCCGAGAGACGGAGGCCAAGGGGAACGGATGGACAGAACCGCCACGCAGCTGCCGCGGGGAGGCGGGGAGCGTCGCGGATGGATCAGCCGTGTGTGCGTGTGAGTGTGCGCGTGTGTCTGTGTGTGAGCAGGCACACAGAAGATCCTGTTTTTGATACATGTGCGAGGAGAGGGGAGCGAGGGAGGCGGCAGAAGGAGAGAAGACGCCGTCTCCGAAGCGAGCGGTGTTTATCTCTGCGCTGTGCAATTACGGGTAATTTTTCCTTCCATTGTTTGTTTCCCAAGTGTTCTGCATTGAACAAATATTGACTTAGTCATTTTAAAAAAATGTGTTATGAAAAAGATAAAGGCAGCTTGCAAAGACTCCCAGTCCCCCACTTCACTGAGTTCAAATGCCTGCCCGGTGGGCGGGCTGGAATCACCCCACCTGTCCTCCAGGTGTGCTGACCACGGGGGTCAGGAGCCTGCTGACTGCTGTGAGCTCCCTGTGGGAGCCGGGAGGCTGAGCAAGACCCACCCAACCAGTCCGGGTGGGGCCGTGACCTGTGGGGCTCCGGGGTGGTGGGAGGGATGCACGGGGTCTGGGAGCTGTGGGCCAGACCCTAATATAAGGTGTCCTGAGGAGGTGGGGCCAGGAGGCAGTGGGAGGGGAGCCCGGGTCTCCCGGCCGGGTCGGGGGGGCTGTGCAGGGCGGGGCTGCTGGCCTGAGGAGGAGGCACGTCTGTGGCCCAGAGAGTGGGACTCGGGGCTGGGGCGGTGGATGGGGACCGGATGGCAGGGGCGCTGGCTCCTTAGCACCAGGCACTGCTGCTTTGAAGACAAGAACCCCAGCTGCGCAGGGATGGAGAGGACGTGCCCGGAATAGGGTGCTGCCTGCTTTCACCCCTGCAGCCTGCAGGCAGTACCAAGGAGACTGGCCCCATCCACGGTGCTGGCAAATGGTGCTGTCCACGGAAGCGTGAACTTCCCCGTATCTCAAGCCATTCCTGCACCCAAGCTCCCTGGACAGCCTGAGCACAGGCATAGGAGTGGCCAAGGACAGAGATGAGCGGGTACCTCCTGAGATCTCATTTCATCGACTTGGTCCTTTAGTTTTTCTGAACTGTAGACACAGAAGAGAGAACCCAAAGGAGGCCTCATCTCCACGCCCCCCGAACCCAGGGCTGTGGGGTCATCATTCGAGAAAACCAAGTACAGAAGTGGAAGCGCAGCTGGCTCTCAGCCTTATGACAGGAAACCCGCGATGTGGCTGATGTGAGGTGGGCGGGGTCAAGGCGTGGGGTTTCTCCTTCCCACGCTGTGCCAGGAGCACGCGTCAGATTAGCAGTTTCCTTCCTAAGGGAAACATTAAGAGAGTTGCCAAACCACGGCTGGGACTGAGACCGGAGGCGGAGGACACGCTGACCTACTGCTACAGAGCTGTGTCCGGGGGATGGACGGGGACATCCGAGGGTGCGTGTCTATTCACCTCATATTCTCACTGGGAAGAAGGGCTATGTCAGTGGCTGTAAGTCTCAGATGGAAGTTTCCGCAATGTGGACACCATGTAGGAACTTAAAATCACCACTGTGGGCAAGAGAGAGGGGCCTGGAGGAGGGTCGGGAGGGCTCAGGGCTCCGTGGGCAGTGGCCCAGCTTGTGGGCACTCCCCCGGGACAGGTGGTGGGCTGGGAAGGGCATGGAGCAGACCGAGTGGCCGGGCCTGGTTTGGGTTCCCCAGCAGGTGCAGTGGGAGGCCAGAGAGAGGGCCAGCCGTGGCCAAGGTCAGGTTCGGCAGGTGTGTGGACACAGTCCTGGCGTGGGAGGTGCAGGAAGCAAGCCAGGGCTGGTGGATCAGAGACAGTCAAAGGGTCAAGAGCCGGGAGGTGTCGTCAGACTCCAGTTCTGGTGTGCAGGAGGGACGGGGCCCATGGGCTGGCAGCTGGGAGGCCGGGGCAGAGGTGGGATCCTGTAGCTGAGGTTTCAGAGAAGGTGACAGAGGCTGCCTGCAAGAGGAGGGGCAGAGATGACTCCAGTTAGACACTAAAGGTACACCAAATGATGGCAGGAGGCTCCATGGAGACAAACCCGGGCCCTGGGTGTTAGGACCTCCTGTCAGTGAGGTGATGGTGGCAAGGAGGAGGCGAGCAGTCGTTAGGGGAGGAGAGGACTATTCTGCTTGGGATGAACCTTGGCGATTAGCAGGCGGGGAAGGTGAGCAGGGCCCATCCAAGGAGGCCTGTCACCCAAGAGGCCAAGCTCTGAAGATGCAGGTGATTTCTTTACCATGTGTGAGTTCCAGGGAGCAGAGCAGAAAACTCTGGGGGGCCGTGTCATGAGGAGGGTCCTGGGGAGGAAGGGCTGACAGTTTAAGTGGTGATCCACGGAGAGTGACGGAAGCCTGGGGTGCTGGGGCAGGGGGCTTCTGTCCGGGCCCAGCCCTGGGCCCCAGAGGCATCAAGGGCAGAGATTCTAGCAGGCAAGCTGCTGGCCTTGAGAGGATGAAGCCATGCTGATGGAAATGCTGGTGGGTCAGCTCATGGGAAAAGGGCTTGGATGCCGGGAGTGTGGCCGATGTCGTGGAGACCCTGAAGATGCTTTGTAGAGGGGAGTGCCATGAGCAGTCTGCTGTTTAAAGATGCCTGGGGTGGTGGGTGAGGAGGGTGGGATGGTGTCATGTGACTGGCCTGGGGGCTGGTGCTGCTGATGACCTAGCTCGGAGGACTCAGAGAGAAAGGTGTGCTCTAAGGCTGGGACCCTGGCTGGCCCCTCAACTGCAAACTCCGAAGGGTTCCTGCAGGCCAGAGTTCAGGAGAGGATAAATCCATGCAGGAGGTGCATTTGCTTAATGGTAGGTGCAGACAATATTTAATGGCAAACGAGACAATAAAACATGTAATTAGCAGATGTGCAGCACTGCTTGCCAGGGACTACAATGAAAGGCACGAAAGCACTACCAAGATTAGCAGGCAGCTCGTAAGGGAGCTAGTTAGAGGACTGACACGTGCTGGGGTGGGAAGTACAGACCTGGGGGAGCTCTGGATACGGGACAGGGGGGCATGAATCCTGCCCCAGCTTGTGCCCGAGGGCTGTGTGACTCCGGGTGTTCATTTTGGCATCTAGAAAATGGGGCTGTTGATAGTGAATGCCGTAGAAGATGAGGATTGAACGAGACGGAGAACATGACACATTCAGCACGTTGCCTAGCCAAGTGCTCAGTCAATGCTGCCATTATTAAAGTCACCCTCATCCTCATCACCATCACCATGGCTACCATCACCATGGCTACCATCACCATGGCTACCATCATCCCCACCGTCAGCACCACCGTCACCCTTATCTCCATCACCGCCATCACCAACCTCACCCATCGTCACCACCACCACCATCACCACCATTACTGTCACCATCATCCTAGCATCACCATCACCACCATCCTATCCTTGTTATTATTACTGTTGTTATTAAAACCGGGAATTCTATGATCCTCCCATTACTTCATAGACAGTAATCCAAGTCTATGCCCCAAGCACTAATGCCAAGGAAGCTGAAGTTGAGCGGTTCTATGATGACCTACAAGATCTTCTAGAACCAACACCAAAAGAAGATGTCCTTTTCATCATAGGGGACTGGAATGCAAAAATAGGAAGTTAAGAGATACATGGCGTAACAGGTAAGTTTGGCCTTGGAGTACAAAATGAAGCAGGGCAAAGGCTAACAGAGTTTTGCCAAGAGAACACACTGGTCATAGCAAACACCCTCTTCCAACAACATAAGAGAAGACTCTACACATGGATATCACCAGATGGTCAGTACCAAAATCAGATTGATTATATTCTTTGCAGCCAAAGATGGAGAAGCTTTATACAGTCAGCAAAAACAAGACAGAGCTGACTGTGGCTCAGATCATGAACTCCTTATTGGAAAATTCAGACTTAAATTGAAGAAAGTGGGGAAAACCACTGACCATTCAGGAATGACCTAAATCAAATCCCTTACTATTATACAGTGGAATTGACAAATAGATCCAAGGGATTAGATCTGATAGACAGAGTGCCTAAAGAACTATGGGCAGATGTTCGTGACATTGTACAGGAGGCAGTGATCAACACCATTCCCAGGAAAAGGAAATGCAAAAAGGCAAAATGGTTGTCAGAGGAGGCCTTACAAATAGCTAAGAAGAGAAACTAAAGGCAAAGGAGAAAAGAAAAGATATAGCCATCTGAATGCAGAGTTCCAATGAATAGCAAAGAGAGATAAGAAAGCCTTCCTCAGTGATCAATGCAAAGAAATAGAGGAAAACAATAGAATGGGAAACACTAGAGATCTCTTCAAGAAAATTAGAGATACCAAGGGGACATTTCATGGAAAGATGGGCACAATAAAGGACAGAAATGGCATGGACCTAACAGAAGTAGAAGATATTAAGAAGAGGTGGCAAGAATACACAGAAGAACTATACAAGAAAGATCTTCATGACACAGATAACCACGATGGTCTGATCACCCACCTAGAGCCAGACATCCTGGAATGTGAAGTCAAGTGGGCCTTAACCAGTGGAGGTGATGGAATTCTAGTTGAGCTATTTCAAATCCTGAAAGATGATGCTGTGAAAGTGCTGCACTCAGTGTGGAAGCAGATTTGGAAAACTCAGCAGTGGCCACAGGACTGGAAAAGGTCAGTTTTCATTCCAATCCCAAAGAAAGGCAATGCCAAAGAGTGTTGAAACTATTGCACAATTGCATTCATCTCACATGCTAGCAAAGTAATGCTCAAAATCCTCCAAGCCAGGCCACAACATTATGTGAATTGAGAACTTCCAGATGTTCAAACTGGATTTAGAAAAGGCAGAGGAACCAGAGAGCAAGTTGCAAACATCCATTGGATCATAGAAATAGGAAGAGAGTTCCAGAAAAACATCTACTTCTGCTTTATTGATTATACCAAAGCCTTTGACTGTGTGGAACACAACAAACTGTGGAAAATTCCTAAAGAGATGGGAATACCAGACCTCCTGACCTGCCTCCTGAGAAATCTGTTGTCAAGAAGCAACAGTTAGAACTGGACATGAAACAATGGACTGGTTCCAAATCGGGAAAGGAGTATGTCAAGGCTGTATATTGTCACCCTGCTTATTTAATTTATATGCAGAGTACATCATAAGAAATGCTGGGCTGGATGAAGCACAAGCTGGAATCAAGATTGCCGGGAGAAATATCAATAATAACCTCAGATACACAGATGACACCACCCTTATGGCATAAAGTGAAGAAGAACTAAAGACCCTCTTGATGAAAGTGAAAAAGGAGAGTGAAAAAGCTGGCCTAAAAGTCAACATTCAAAAAATGAAGATCATGACATATAGTGTCATCACTCCATGGTAAATAGATGGGGAAACAATGGAAATAGTGATAGACTTTTTCTTTCTTGGGCTCCAAAATCACTGCAGATGGTGACCGTAGCCATGAAATTAAAAGACACTTGCTCTTTGGAAGAAAAGTTATGACCAACATAGACAGCATATTAAAAAGCAGAGACATTAATTACTTTGCTGACAAAGATCTGTCTAATCAAAGCTATGGGTTTTCCAGCAGTCATGTATGGATGTGAGAGTTGGACCATAAAGAAAGCTGAATGCCGGAGAATTGATGCTTTTGAACTGTGGAGTTGGAGAAGACTCCTGAGAGTCCCTTGGACTACAAGGAGATCCAACCAGTCCATCCTAAAGGAAATCAGTCCTGAATATTCATAGGAAGGACTGATGCTGAAGCTGAAACTGCAATGCTTTGGCCACCTAATGTGAAAAACTGACTCATTGGGAAAGACCCTGATGCTGGGAAAGATTGAGGGCAGGAGGAGAAGGGGACAACAGAGGATGAGATGGTTGGATGGCATCACCGACTCGATGCACATGAGTTTGAACAAGCTCTGGGAGTTGGTGATGGAAGGGAAGCCTCACATGCTGTAGTCCATGGGGTTGCAAAGAGTCAGACATGACTGAGCAACTGAATTGATCCTGATACGCATCTTCTGGAAACAGCTGCACAGAGACCAGTCTCTCTGAGGCCTCAGTGTCCCTCTGCTCTGTGGTGAGGTCACAGTGAGCTAGAAGAGTATGTGACTTGCTCCAGGTGATGGAACGTTAGTGTGGTATCAGCTGAAGTCAAAGGTGGCTTCCTGCCACAGCTCCTTGCCACTCCTGCATATTACGTGACCTTGGGAAGATGATTTTTCTTATTTGTGCCTCTATTTCACCTAAGCAAAACCAGGAGAGAAACAGACAAGCCCTGCAGATCTCCATGCAGTCACAGTTTAAGCATATTCACTTCACGGACTGCACCTGCCTGATTAAAGCAGTGAGGCCACGTGTCCCCCAGGAGACACTCATGCCCTGACTTCCTGCTTGGCCCAGCCCTGCTGACGTCTGCTGACTCCTCCTGGGAGAGGCTCCAGGGCTGCAGAGGGTGGGGGAGCCCCTTAGCAGAGCACTGTGCCCCCTGCCCCCTTCCCGTGCCTCAGGCCGACCCTGGACTGGCCTCCGTCTCCTACTCCATTCCCATTAATCCATGATTAGATATACATCTTTGCTTCCTATCGAGGAGCTGGTGAATTGGGCCATTAGATGGAGAAAAAAGCGTTTTGCAATGATCACCAGGGAGAGGAGATGCCGCCAGTGCCGAGTGGAGAATCAATTTGAGCCAGGAAGGCCCTGCCATCCATCTCCGTTTGCCGGGTAATTTAGGCCTCAGAGGCGCCGAGCAGATAGCGGCACTGCAGGAGCACCCCTGCCGAGGCCGGGTGGAAGGTGCAGCCTCGCACCTTGGTCCTCATCTCAGGGAGGCTGGGGGAGGGCGGAAAGAAGGAGCGGGCCTACGGGGAGGAGCAGGATTTCCACTCTGGGCGCACTTGGACATGGTGGGGTGTATTCTCACGTGGACCCCACTCGGTCCTCGTTGTAGGGGTTGGGTTTGTGTCAGTCCCTGGGCAGCCTCCAGCCCAAACCACCCTCCCTAACTCTCTCCCTCCCCCACTGTTCTCTCTTCCAGGAGAGGGTGACTCAGGTCCCCACGTGGAACCAGCTGAACGAGAAGGGGCGGGTTGGGAGCTGGGACCACAGGAGCTCGAGCGTCTGCTGGCGCAGGCACCCGGCTGGGACGCGAGGCCGTGACTTGTGCAGCAGCGCAGACTTCTGTCACATCGGAAAAGGATCTGAGGGTCAGGGGCTCAGTGACTTTCTAGGGCTGCTCAGCGCTCAGGTGGGGGCTCGGGCAACCACAGCAGGGCACGTCCGCCAGCAGAGCTCAGCCTCCTCAGTAGCCAGCTGTGCAAGGTCACCGACAGCGTCAATGGTGGCACTGCTCAGGGGCCATGCTATGAGCCCACTTTGCAGATGCGAGAACTGAGACTTGAGAGGAATGACACCATCAGCCAAGGCTGCCCAGCTCCTGGGGCGAGGCCCTGGCACTGCCAAGTCTGAACCTCAGTGTTTGGCCCCCTGCCACACTCGCAGTGTACCTAGGCTGTGTCCCGTGGGAATGAAATCTCCCAGCCAGCACATCCACCCGACCGACAAGGCCGTGCTGTGTGAGGTCAGGAGGATTTTGGCCCAGCTGCCGCAGGCTGTCCGGCCTCTTTGGGGGACAGGTGGGGGCTTTATAAGATGACGGGACTGCCTCTCTCTGCCCCCATGTCTTGCTCCTCCCTCTCTGGTGCCGGGCAGCTCCTCTAGCCTGGCTGGCTAGGGTCCTGGTCCTGGGCCTCGTTTGCTCTTCGCACACGACCTAAAGGAGGACCCTGCCCTTCTCCTGCCTGCTCCCTGTTGGGGAAGAGGGTGGATCGCTGTGCTTGTCCAGGCACGGGCAATGGGTGAAGAGGGCCGGGGTGCTGGTCATCTTCTCAGGGGGCACCCCACAGGGCCAGAGCCCAGGCATTGCCCACCACATTGCCAAGGTTGACAAACGTTGTGAGGGGGAGGACCCCTCTGTTCTGCCCACCCTGAGCCGGAGAAGAAAAGACGCAGGAGGCCACTGCTGGCCGCTCAGCCTGAGGTGGGTGGCCCCCAGTGGAGGTATCCACGCGCTTCTCTGCCAGGAAGAGGGAAGGAGCCCCCATCCCAGGCCGGTCCAGCTCTCCCCAGTCCAGGTCTTCTCCCTGCAGCTCCCTCCCTGGGGATACTCTGCCTGGCTTGGATCAAATGTCATGCCTCCTCCAGCTGTTTCCTGGGAGCTGGTCCCTCCCTTCTCTGCCTGGGGACAGGCCTGAACAAGACTGAAAATGTGGCCGATGAGCAGGTGTCAAAATGCATCCATGGAGAGGCCCCGCCAGGGCCTGGCAGGTATTGGGCGCTAACAGCTGTGTGTAGAGCTGTGAGGAGATGGCCCCAGGCTGGAGTGAAGTGCGGTCAACAGCGTCAGATGGGGCGGGGGAGGGGACTGAGCGCCCAGTGGGGCGGGGTCTGCAGGCACAGCCAGGAGAAGGGGAGAAGGGCTCTGGATGACAGGAGGGAAAGCCAGTGGCCTTCCTGAAGGAAGAAGAAATGAGTTTCAATTCCACACACAGGGAGACCTGATAATACATACCACATATCCTCACCTAAACCCTGGGGATGGAGGGAGGGGGACGGAGGGAGGGGGACAGAGGGAAGGGGACGGAGGGAGGGGGATGGAGGGAAGGGGACAGAGGGAGACGGCGGGGGGTTGGAGGGAGGGTGATGGAGGGAGGGTGATGGAGGGGGACGGAGGGGGTTGGAGCTGCTCTCACCAGATTTCAGCAGCCGGCTTTCGATGCCCACCGCCAGCCAGGGCCTTCCAGGGCAGGGCGCCTGCTCCCTGCTAGGGAAACACCTTGTTAATTATCTCTCAGGCATTGTCCTCGCCTCAGAGCTGCAGTAATTGAAAACTCACCTTCGCAGCAGCGGCTTGGCCACTTTCAGAACTGCTGGCTGGGTGGGAAGCCCGGGGTCACTCTGGATACCCCACTGGATCCAGGAGAGGACAATAGAGAGCCAGGCCAGAAGGGCCAATGGGCAGGGCCGGCAGCCACTGACCGGGGCCAGGACTGTCCCCCGCAGGAGCAGGGCCTAAGTGCCAGCTGTTGTCTACCTGGAGCTTCTCTCAGCCCGCAGGACCCTGGCTCTAAACAGACTCAAGTTCCCATGTCATCCGTCAGCTGGCCCGTCCTTCCCTGGGGCTCAGAACCTCCCACAATTGCACTAGACGGGGTCCGAGACCCGGGCTCCAGTCAGTGTTGGCCACTGGGGGACTTTCAACCAGCCCCTCCAAGAAGACAGTCCCAACCAAGCCCCTCAGCCATGGCCAAGGTTGGGATGAATGCACAGCACTAACAGAAGATGCCAGTGGGGGCAGTGGGCGTGGGTTCACGGGAGACTCTGCAAATGATGCTCTAAACATCATCTGGGCTTCCCTGGTGGCTCAGATGGTAAAGAATCTTTGTAGAGAACGCACGAGCCACACTCTGAGGCTTTATGCAGGCAGCCTCAGGGTCCAGAGGTGGGGAGAAATTTTGTCTGTGTCCTCAGCATAGTGGAGAGGCAGAGAGCTCTGGGGGTGAGTCTGGGTGCTGTTTGGGGCGCCCCCAGAACCACCCCACATGAGGTCAACCCTGGGCCTGTGCCTCCAGTCACCCCCAGCCTCATGCACTGCCACCAGAGCCTGTGATTCATCAACAGCAAGTCCGGACGCACAGGCGCGCACACGGGGGCTCCCTGCTGACTCGTGGGCGGCCACCTGTCCTGCCCTTGCTCACACTTGCTGGTGGGGAGAGAAACGTATTTTTAACAGCCATACATATCTATTAATAAAAATATTAGCCAGTTGAAGAGTTTTTCCCAAAAGCAAAAAAATTTCCATGGAGAAAGTTCCAGGTCTCATCAGGAACACAAATGATGGTTGCCTGGTGTTAATTAAGACTCCGGCTCACAGCCTTTCCCGAGACAGAGGAGCCCAGGACCTCTGGACCGGGGTGTTGGGCCTAATGGCTGCGCAGACTCCAGGTCACAGCCTTTCCTGAGACAGAGGAGCCCAGGGCCTCTGGACCGGGGTGTTGGGCCTAATGGCTGCGCTGGGAGCCCAAAGGACCACCTGTCTCCCCAGCCCCTGTCTGGGGCGGCGCTCGGGAGGGCTGGGTGGCCGCGGGGGTCTCCTGGATCCATCAGCAAGGCTTGCTGCCCCCTCTTCCAGTTGCGGCCCACTCTGCCTGGATGGCCTGGGGCTTAGAGAAAGAACCCAGGGAGAAGTCCTGACGCTCCGCTTGTGGCCTCCGGGGCTGCAGAGGAGGGCCCT
Source organism: Bos grunniens (assembly GCF_055505025.1). Lineage (NCBI taxonomy): Eukaryota > Metazoa > Chordata > Mammalia > Artiodactyla > Bovidae > Bos > Bos grunniens. Next base: position 81,839,467 of record NC_141178.1, read on the forward strand.
GCAGAATGAGGTGGAACCTTCTCTTGTGAGCCCAGAGGCACCAGTGGCAAGTCCTGACACAGTCATTGCCAGCACTGGACGTGCTGGGTCCCCCCTCGCCCGCCTGCCCCGGGCGGGCCACCCAGAGAGGGCCAGCCCTGCCTCTCATGTGCCTGCTCCCAGCCATGCTCTCAGGGGCCCCCCTGCCTCTCTGGGGACCCCAGGAATGTCAGACCGAGAGTGACAGGGAACAACGGCTGGTGCTCAGAAGAGCCTCCAGCTGTGGGTACCAACTCCTTGTCGGGCCAGGCTGCGTGCTGTGGGCCTGGGGCCCCCGCGAGCTTGCACGACCACCTGAGGGCCTGCGGGGACCAGGCAAATGGGGGGATGCTCCCACAGGACCTCAGGACCTCACGAGTGCCTGGAACTTTCCCTCCCATGCCAGAGGAAGTGATGCAGGCTGACTTCTTTCTTATTTTCTCAGTTCAGTAGCTCAGTCATGTCCGACTCTGTAACCCCATGGACTACAGCATGTGAGGCTTCCCTGTCCATCACCAGCTCCCAGAGTTTACTCAAACTTATGTCCATTAAGTCGGTGATGCCATCCAACCATCTCATCCTCTGTCATCCCCTTCTCCTCCTGCCTTCAATCTTGCCCAGCATCAGGGTCTTTTCCAAGGAGTTAATTCTTCGCATCAGGTGGCCAAAGTATTGGAGTTTCAGCTTCACCATCAGTCCTTCGAATGAATATTCAGGACTGATTTCCTTTAGGTTGGATCTCCTTTTAGTCCAAGGGACTCTCAAGCGTCTTCTCTACCACCACAGTTCAAAAGCATCAGTTCTTCTTATTTTCTCATCAACTTGAAATTGCGGGCCAGTTTTAGGTTTAGAGCATCGTTGACAGAGCCTTCCTGTGAATCCTCACCCCTCTACCCGCTTTCGCATCTTCTGGTAGTGCTGTGCATTGATCCCTAGGAAGGAGCCAGTGCTGATAAGTAACTAACAACTGAAGTCCAGCTGTGTCCGGATGCCTGTCCCCTCGCTCCATCTTTCCCAGCTGTGTTTCTCTGCTCTAGGCTCCCACCCAGGTGCCAAGTTCCGTTTAATCCTCACGTTTCCTACTAGGTGAGACGGGCAGAGCAAAATCTTCAGTGTGCTGCTCTGAGGATTTTTACATCAAGATGTACCCACAGATCAAGAGACTGTGTCCCACCCCCAGGGCTCGCCGGCCCCCTCCCGGCAGTGCTCCCCGCACCACCCCAGAGGGCACCGGGCTGCCTGTGGGCTGTGGGTTGAAGGAGCACTCACTTCAAGTCCTCCGTGTCTGGTTCGCCCCCAGTTTGCCTGTGAGCAGTGGCTCTGCCGCTGCGGACACTGGGAAAGGATTTCAGTGCAAAACACAGAACGAAACAGTGACCGCCGGTGTCCCCACCACCCACACTCGGGCATTTTAAATTCTCACCATGTGAGTCTCATTATGACCTTGCCTCCTGCCACTTCTAGAGGCTGTCACTGACCCCTGAAGTCACTGAGACCCCTCCCTGCTTTCCCTCTACATACCCGTAAACAGCTCACGTGATTAACTGGGAGGATTTTAACCTTCACATCAGCGGCACCATACGTGTTCAGCAGTCTGCTCTCTGCTTTTCCCACCCGACGCTGCATTCTGAAGATCAGTGCATGTACCACATGCAGCTCTGTTTTGCCCCTTTCAGCTGCCGTGTACACGAACAGGCTGCAGTTGATCTTCCCATTGTCCTGTTGATAAATTTGGGGTCTTTTCTGCTTCTTTCCTTTCACAGGTTCTGATAGAACGAGACAAGAAATGACCCGGAACCATCTCCTTCTGCACCTGTGTGTGTTTCTCTTATATTCATCTAGGTGTGGACTGGCTGGGTGTGGGGGTAGATGCCCTTTCAACCTTATTTTTTTCATACTTGCGTGTCTTAGCTTGGGCTGATATCACAGGATACTGTAGACTGGATAGGTTGAGCAACAGGTGTTATTTCTCACAGTTCTGGAGGCTGAACGTCTGTGATCAAGGTGCCGGCACACTGGGTTCCTGGTGGAGTCTCTGCCTGGTTTGCAGTGGCAGAGAGGGCGAGAGTTTTCTGCATTCTTCATGTAAGGGCACTAATCTCATTCATGAGGGCCCCACCCCCATGATCTCATGGCCCTCAAATGCTATGCCTCCTAATTGAAGGTTGGACTCCAATGTGTTGTTTTGGGGGGACACAGACGTTTGGTTCATGGCATGGCTCTTCCCCAAGTGTGCACCCATTCACATTCACACCACAGCTCAGGAAAGTCGCCACTTCCCCACATTCTCACCAACACTCACTCCTGTGGGATGCTGTGACTCCTGCCTGGCTGTTGGGGATGGAATAGCATCTCCTTGTTGTAACTTGCATTTCTTGGGTTACTTGATGTAGTCTACTGGCCATTTGTATATCTTCTTTCCTGTGAAATCCACGCTGATTGTGTGTGTGTGTGTGTGTGTGTGTTTAGTCACTTAGTCGTGTCTGGCTTTTTGCACCCCCATGGACTGTAGCTTGCCAGACTCCTTAGCCCATGGGATTCTCCAGGAAAGAATAATGGCGTGGACAGCCATTCCCTTCTCCATGGGATATTCCCAACCCAGGGATCGAACCTGGATATCCTGCATTATAGGCAGATTCTTTCTTGTCTGAGCCACCAGGAAAACTGATTTGTTTTTACTTATTTTTTGTGGGGTGGGGGGAATATTTTGCCTTTTCCTCAAAGCTACATGGGAATTCTTTGTATACTATGAGGACTAATATTTTATTGATTTTATGCATTAAAAGGGCTTCCTCCCAGAAGATGGCTTATCATTCTATGTTTGTACAGAGTTTTTCTGTTTTGTTTTTGTATGATGACTCACTTCATCTGCAAGCTTTCACATTTATTGGCATGAGATAACTCAAAGCATCTCCTCTCTTGTGTTTCTAATACATTCATTTGTATACTCTCTTTTCTTCATCCAATTTGCCAGAGATTGTTTTACCTTATTATTCTTTACAAAAGAAAAAAAAAAAAGCAAAGCAAAACATTGGCTATTTGATTTCTGTTTTTAAATATCCACTTTTATCTTTATTATTCTCCTTTTTCTATTTTTTGCCATTGTTCTTTTAGTTTCTTGAACTGAAAATTTAATTCACTTTTATTATTTTCATTGTTTGCTTAAATTCATTTAAACTTAAGGTTTACCCAGAATGATTTTTCTTACCGTTTACTTCTAGACATTTTCAAACTCTCCAATGTAAGTTTTTTAAAACTCATGATATATTCATCAAATCTGGGGAATTTTCAGTCATCATTTCTCTAAGTATTAATTTCTTCCCCTTTATGTTAGACTGTTTGATATTATCCCACATATCCTTGAGGCTCTGTTCATTTTTCTTCAGTTTTCCCCTCCTTTGTTCTCTGGGTTGGATAATTTCTATTGATCTGTTCTCAAATTCACTGACTTTCCTGACATCGAAAATCTCCTTTAAAGCCCTTTCAGTTAATTTTTCACTTCAGCAATTGTAACTTTCAGCTCAAGAATTTCCCTTGGTTCTTTTTTTTTTATATAGTTTCCATTTCTCTGCTGAGATTACCTATCTGTTCACTCATAAGATTATATTTCCTTTAATTCTTTGAAGATTTCTTCCCACATAAATTTATAATAATTGCCTTAAACCCTTTATCTGCTGCACCCAGCACCTGGACTGTCTCCAAGTTCAACTTCCACTGACGGATCCGCTTTTACTCACCAGGAATCACATTTTTCTACTCCTTTGCTTTGTCCAGTGATTCCTGATTGTATTTTAGCCACTACTGGTTCTTGGTAGCAGAGACTTTCATTTCCATCTTCCTTCTCAGATGAGACTTGGCTCTCGCTGGGCAGGCATTCAGCTGCAGGCTGATGACCTGACCTCTGTGCAAACTTGCTTGTGTGAATCATCAGTGCAAGTCCAAGGACGCACATGGTGTCTCTCAAGCCCTTCTACCTCCGAAGGACATAACCTGTAAGCTGTAAGCCTTGCAGATCTGTCCGGGGGCTTGTTACAGGTTGTATCCGGTGAGTCTAGAGTAAGGCTTGGTCCTTGCCCCAGAGTTGTGGCATTCCTGGGGTCCCCTCTTTACAGAGCTCCCTGGTCCACAGATTCCAGTGGCTTCAGGTGAACTCATGCCCTGCTCTGAACCAGCTCTCCAGGCTATGGTTGGAAACCATCCCCAGGCAGACTACTGGGCCTCATCTAGAAGAGTCCTGCCTCTCCCTTCCTGCAATGCTTGCTGCACTGCCCAGAAGAGCTGTTTCTTTTATCTTGACAAGTTTTATGGTTGTTGTTGGTGAGAGGGGTTACCCTGTACCACCTGCTCCATCATGGTTAAATGTGCAAGTTTCTCCAACTCATAAGCTTTTTTAGGACAGCACTGATTGGTTTTATTATCATCACTGAGGTATAAGATATATAAAATAAAATATAGAAACCTTAAGAGTCCACTTTGAGGAGATTTGACAATTGTACACAGAACTTTTCTAACGGCTCTGAGTCTGTCATATTCATTGGCATTTACTTCCCCTCCATCCTCAGAAGCAACCACTGACATGATTTTTGCTGCCATGTACCAGTTGCAACTGTTCTGGTCTTTATGTAAATGAAATCAGTTCTCTTGTGTCTCTGACTTTTCGTTCAACAGGTTTTACCGCCCTTTATTGTTGTTGAACTTATCAATAGTTTGTTTATTTTCATTGTTGAGTAGCAGCCATTGTAGACATTTCCATTGTGTGAATAGCTCACAACTTTGTTATCTATTCTTTAGTTAAGAAGCATGCAAAATAATGTTGTTGTTGTTAAGTCGCTTCAGTCGTGTCCGACTCTGTGCGACCCCAGAGACGGCAGCCCACCAGGCTCCCCGGCCCTGGGATTCTCCAGGCAAGAACACCGGAGTGGGTTGCCACTTCCTTCTCCAATGCATGAAAGTGAAAAGTGAAAGTGAAGTCGCTCAGTCGTGTCCGACTCCTAACGACCCCATGGACTGCAGCCTACCAGGCTCCTCCATCCATGGGATTCCCCAGGCAAGAGTACTGGAGTGGGGTGCCATCGCCTTCTCCGTTAGATCATAACAAAAGAGCAACAGACAGGGAGGGCAGGAGAGGTGAGAGCTGATCTATAGACAGTAGGGTAGAGATCACACACGTGCCATGGTAGTCGGTGCAGTGGGCAGGTGAGGGTGGGCAGGTGAGGGCAGTGGGGGGGTGCAGTGGGCAGGTGAGGGTGGGCAGGTGAGGGTGGGCAGGTGAGGGTGGTGGTGGTGGTCTTGCCATAGACTGAGCACAGTGCGGCAGTAGCGCCCGTTTGAGCCCGGTGCCATTAGTGGTGAACTGAGCGGTCTCTGCCATAGATGCTCTGGTCCCCTGGCCAGTGGGCAGGGCTGTTCCTGTGTAGCCAGTCCCTGGGTGACATCTGAACTGGAGCCTCTGTGAGCGAGGCAAAGAGCAGACGGGGGGAGTTGTCTGGCTCCCACTTATCCAATAAGTGCGATTCTGAGGGCATGATTCAATAAGAGTCCTGTTACTTCTGGCTTGGGGCTGTGCAGGAGCTGAAAAATTGATTGCAGGATCAGACACCTTAGCCAGGGCAGGAGTGAAGCCTCTTCCTTGGCAGAGAGGGGCTGGGGTTTGCGTTGGATTTCACCGGAAGGTGCTGCACAGGCCTGTCCTTGCTGATTGTCAGTGAGCCAGGGTACTGAGGCAGAGGAGACAAGAGAGGTCTCCTGGGCCAGCCCTGCTCCCCACCAACCACACGGCAACACACGACCGTGCATTTGTGCTCCAGAGTCCCATGGGGTCGGGGAGGTGCTCTCACTCTCCCTGGACAGTGGGAATACCCAGTCCTGGTCACTTGTCACACACCTGTCCACGGCCTCCCAGAGCCCGCATGGACAAGAAGTGTGCGGCCACATCCTTCAGACAGGCCAGGACCAGGCCCTCACAGTTCAAAGCCAGTGCTGCAGGCATCTGGGTCCAAGACATGCTCAATTCCATGGACAAAGGAGAGGCTCCGGGCTGGGGCCCAGACTCTCCCTCCGCAGGAGCCCTGGCAGCAGGCAGCCCTCTGGACCTCATTTCCACCCCAGGGGGCAGCTGGGCTGGGCAACCACGAGCCCCTGAGCCTCCCTCCCATGTCTGTTTATACAGACCTGTGCTTTGCTCTGCTCACCCAACCAGGTCAGGGCCAGGAGCTGTGTGGCCTCCCCTTGGCCCTGACCTGATGCCAGAAAGTGTTGTCCAGTGGTCAAGAACCAGCCTCAAATATCTGACATTTGCAGGTTTGAATCTGAATGTACTGTTTTCTAGTTGGGACCCTTGGAAAGCCATGCACCTGCTCTGAGCCTCAATCTTCTCATCTGTAAAGTGGGGATTATCAAAGAGAACCATCTACAAAGAGCTCTGCATGCCTGGAGTGGCTGGAGGTGTCTTGCAGGAGGGCTGTGCTGGGCTATGGAATTTGCTGATTCCCTTCTTTGGGGACATTTGGGTCCTGGCCCCAGCACCGCAACGCCAGTGACGGAGGACAAGCTGCCCACGTGATCTGAGCCCTTGTTATAAAATTGGGAGTAACATTCCACTAGAGCCGTTCTTTCCAGAATGAATTCATCCCCAGGTAGAGTACCCATCACTTATGAGTCCTTGCCCAGGTTCTTTATATGGCATCAAGGTGGGGTGAATCTGGGCCTTCCCAGGGGTCATGCAGGTGGTACTGATGGGGGGCAGAAGCTGGGAAGGGCCAGGAGACCCAAGAGGACTGGGGATGACAGGAAGAGGTGGAGGAATTTCACCACAAGAAGCTGCAGGGGTTCCAGCAGAGCAGTGATGGTGCAGAAAGGAGCAGCAGATGAAGGAGAAAAAGTCCAGAAACAGGACTTATGCACATGGGAATTCATTGTAGCAGGAAGTGCTATCTTAATTACTGAGGGCAGGAAGAGTTATTCAAGAATTTGTCTTTGGATGATTGGTAACAAAAAAAAAATGTTAAGTTAAATGTATCCCATTCTGCGTTGCTGCTGTTTAGCTGCTAAATTGTGTCTGGACTCTTTGCAACCCCATGGACTTAGCCTGCCAGGCTCCTCTGTCTGTGAGATTTCCCAGGCAAGAATACTGGGGTAGTTGCCATTTCCTCTCCAGGGGATTCCTCCCCCAGGGACTGAATCCTCCTCTCCTGCATTGGCAGGTGGAGTCTATCGGTGAGCCACCAGGGAAGCCCGTACTCCACGTTCAACTCAAAAATAAATTATAGTCAAATTTTAAAAATGAACTTATTTTTTGAGAAGAGCATAAAGACCTTAAAATATAGGACATAACGTTTCTAAAACTTTTGAAACATATGAAAAAACCTCTAGAAAAGACCTGAGCCTCTAAGATATAAAGAAAATATTGAAATATTTGAGGCCATAAAAAAGAAAACTTTCTGTATTGGATTTTAAAAAGAAGTCACCATAAACAGGGCTAAGAAGACAGTAACAATCTGGGAAAACAAATGCTGAGTCTGAACAGAAATGATTAGTATCCATAATATATAAAGAGCACCCACATATCAGCAACAAAAGGTAAGTTACATACAGAGTGTGAGCAGCTGAGGGCAGAAGAACCCAGACTCACAGTAGACTAGACATGCTCACCTTCACCAAGAATCGGGGAAATGAAATGGTGAGATTTACCCTTTTTTACCTGATAGTGTGGGAAACCTAAATGACTGATCGTGTTGGGTGCCAGAGACTGAGCACACGGGAGCAGCACCCTCCGACTGCCGGTGAGAACATAAATCAGCACAGCCTCTTGAAAGACAAGTGGCAAAATCTACCAAAACGGGGTTGACCAGTGACCCCACGTCTAGTGACCCGTCACGAAGAAAGGCGTGTGAACGTGCACAACATACACAGGCACCGTTCTTGAGAATCAGAGACCACCCAGGTGCTCATCAGTAGGGGAGGTGACCCCACCCCGTGTCCTGGGGAAATGACCAGGATATTGAGGCAGGCAGACCGGTAACAGCTGGTACAGCAACGCATCAGAATGTTTTTACTGATTTGCAAACAATCCCCTCGCATGTGCCTGCATTTGTGAGGACCAGCCAGCTATGCTTGGGTGCTGTGGGACCGGCTCCAGCATGGAGGTGGAAGGGGTCTCTCCAAGGGGGGCAGGAGGCAGGAGGAGGGTGTGCAAGAGGAACATTTCTGCTTTGCTCTCTTTCCTCCTGTTCGGTTAAATATCTTGCTGCAAGAACATAGACATGCACCACAGAAGGAGACCACAGAAGGACAGCAGACCTCCTTGGGAGAGCGAGGGCTGTGCACCATGCGGGCCAGGGGCTAGTCCCACCTCTCAGGCCTGGTCTCCCCAGAAGGACTGGATGCTCCTGCCCACCCCCTGCACCTGGGCCAGGACCCACCTGGGTCTGTCTCTTCGTGGGGTCCCCAGGCTGGTGCCCATAAGGTGGCTGGTCTCAGAATGAGGCGGGTGCTGCACCCCAGGCCTGACAGCCCCTGTGCAGGATGTGTGTTCAGGGCAGTGGGGTTTTCCACAGACATGCAGGCATTTAGTTATTAATCTCTGATTAGTTTCCTAGGCCACCGTGATAAACTGCCACCACCTGGATGGCTTAAAAAAATCAAACAGAAATGTATTCCATCACAGCTCAGATGTGCAAAGTAAGATGCTGCATTCCCTCTGGACAGTGGGGAGGAAGAACCTTGCTGCCTCTTCCGGCTTCAGGGGGCTCCAGGCATGCCTTGGCTTGTGGTTGCATATTTTGGGGGCCAATTTCCCTTAGTTCCCTTTTCTCCAACCTCCCAGCTCTGACGGCTGGGAGCATGCTGCCCTAACCTTCTGCTTTCTGCTCCACCAGCACAGAGCCTAGCACAGCGGTCAGCTCACATTGACCAGGGACAAATCAGGGTCCCCGACCCTCTTCCTGAGCAGACTTGGGATTAAAATTGCAAAGTGCAAACCCCAGAGATGGGAGACTCACCCAGGAGGTGTGATGGAAGAAGAAATAGAAACACCGGGTCCAGCGGGTCCCTTCCTCACCCTGGAAGATCCTCACTGCAGAGGACGTGCCTGCCTGACCATCAGCAGTGGGAGCCTGTGTCCCCTGTCCTCGGTGTCCCGGGGAGGTGGGAGGCACCTCCTCACCCTCCTCTCTGCAGGCAGGAGCTGCATCTCTTAACAAGCAGCACGGGGCTGAGCAGGAAACTCTGATCCAATGAGGCCCTGTCTTGTCCCCACTTGGGTGACAGAGGGGTGTCATGAACAGTTCCAGGAAGAGAAACCTGGAGGCCCTGGGAGCCTGTTCCCACATCCAGGGCTCTGGCACAAGACGCACCTCACTCCAGACAGAGCCTCTGCCTTCAAGCACATCACATGAGCGCCTGAGTGCCTCGGGCACCTGCCCAGAGAAGACGCCTCGGCTTTGACTCCACGCCCCGGGAAGGAATTGCTCAAGGCTATAGTTAAGCAGGCCGTCTGAAGTCTCCTGTATGCATTCACAGTGCTCCCGCCAGTCAGGCCTGGGGTATGAGACATGTTTCAAGGCCACAGAGAGCGGGCGGCGGCTGGGTGGACAGGTCACGCTGTAACAAGGCCAGTCACCCGGGAATGGGCCGTGGCTCATGAGGCTGAGGTCGTGTAGACGGCCACGGGACCCCTTTCCAGGATGGCTGCCCTGTGCAGACACACGATGTGGCCAGGGCTCAGGCTGCTGCGGGCTGTTGCACGCCTGTTGCACATGAGCAGAGTGTCCCTGGGGAGGTTACTGACCCGCCTGCTGTCAGACGCCAGCAGGGAACAGATCAGGGGTTGTAGCCCAGGCCGCCGGCAGCACCTGTTGCCCCGGTCAGACGTCCATCCTGGTACCTGCAGAGCCGGAGCAGGAGCAGGAAGTGGGGATGCAGGGGAGAGCCGGGAAGGTTCGGGCAGAGGAAGCCTGCACAGAAGCAGGGATGCTGGACGTGGATGGACGCCCCGCTCTCTCTGCTGTGTGCTCTGTGCCTTTGGCCAGGCCGGGCTGGTCAGTGTCCCTCACAAGCTCACAAGCAGAACCCATGGGCCCAGGGTGAGTGCCCGCTGCCAGAGATGCCGGCACTGCTCACCCGGTTCCTCAGCATAACTCTCTATGCCCCGCTCTGCCCTGGGGGCGCTGCCCGCCCATCCGTTCTGTAAATACACAGGACACAGGGCGGGGAGGCGGCAGGAGGTGGGAGGGGAGGGAGGAAATAGGTAGGGGGTCCCAAACGCTCCCCTCAAAGGAGACACTTCCTAGATGCCAGCCCCCTTCTCTGGGTTCCCTTGTGTCCCACCCTGTCCCACCCCCTGGATGCCCTGCGCCTGACCCGGTTCCAGAGCCTCCCAGGCCTCACGGGGAGGCTGGCGGTGAATGGGCTGTTGGGAGGAAGGGTGGCAAGAGGCGTCAGGCCCACTCTGCTCACAGTGCCCGGGCTGGTGCCAGGCCCCAGCAGACAGAACCCACTCTGGGCCAGGAGGGAGGCTCGTGGTCACTGTCGCTACATGGGGACGGGGAGAAGGAGGGAAGGACCCGGACCGGACCACAAGAACCATGTTTGGCAGGACGCCTGCCCGCTCCAGGCCGGGCGCCCGGGGCTGCTCTGCTCTGCCGCAGTTGTTTTCTCTTGTGCTTCATGTTTTCACCAACCAGAGACATGCTGATTGGCCAGAAGTGAAGACAGGAAAAAAAACACCCCAAAAGCCTCAATGCTGCAGAGGAAACAATACCTGCACGGCCCCTCCAAGCCACCCCCCACAGGAAGAAGAGCTGTGAGCTCTGTCCCCAACAAAGTTGCCCACCCTGGGGCCAGAGCCTTGGCCTTGTGCCCAGAGGCAGCTTCAGACCAGGAAGCCTGGTTTCTCCCACTGCTGTCCATTTCTGGTTGCCTAGCCCCTGCTGCCCTTCCCACTGAGTGTCCACGATGTTTCCCAGTATCCCCCTGGGACAGCTGTTCCTTCCTTCCTGGTTTGGTGCCATGGAGAGGATACACCCTAGACTGCAATCCCCCCCACTCCCACCCCAGTGATCACTTCCATTGGCTCCGTTTCAAAACTGAGGACCCCTGGCTCAGTCCAGTAATGGTCACGGCCAGGGCCACACCATCAGGAGGTGGCATAGCTGGCACTCAGCCCTGCCCCCGTGATGTTGGCCACTGGGCAGCTCTGCCCTCTGAGATGTCACATGTCCCTTTCATCAGGTGGCAGAGTGGCTGCTCTGTTGTGCCCCAGGGGTCAGTCGGCAGAATGGTGGGCAATAGCATGGGGGTGGGGCTGAGTGGATCCAGCTCAGTCACAGCTAGGGAGCCTGCTTCTGCAACAGATGGGGCGTGGTGGGGGGAGAGTGACGCCTTCAAACCAGCTTAAAGGAAGGAAAGATTGTATGTGTGTGTGTGATTCTATGACCAAGCAACAGGAAGCCCTGCGGTGGTCCAGTTACTGAAGGATTCTAGGCTCCAGTGAGGCAGGAAGACTCAGTTTCCCCTCATCGCTCAGCTTTGCCACCAGCCACAATGGCTTCATCCTCTAGCTTCCTGAGATAACTCAGCACCTCCAGGGACCCATGGAAGTACCTCCAGATTCCTCATGGTCACAAAATGGCTGCAGACTCACACCCATTAGGGAAGAGTACAATCTTCTCCAAGGGCCAAATATAGTGCTGCTTGTCACCCACACTGTGAGACAAACTGGAGTCACATGCTCACTCTGAGCCAGTCATGTGACCGGGAGGGGCAGACCTGTGATTGCCAAGGCCTGAGTCACATGTCCTCCCTGGCATCATCCACAGATCACCTGGGCAGAGAGGGCCGGGAGTTGCAGGAGGAAGGGGACAGCCAGCCCAGAGTGGCGTCCGCAGAGGCTGCAGGGAGTCCGTCCTCTGAGCTGCCCAGAGCCCTTTGCGGCAGTTCAGCCTTGGGCCTGCAGTGGTCTGTCCAGGGTCTAACGTTTCTGCTACAAACCTTTCCAGGAAATTCAAGTGGGGCCAACAGAGAAGCCCTTTAAGAAACGGGCTCAGCTGCCTGTAGGAGTCAGGAAGTGGGAAGGAGAGGACCTGACTGTCAGGGTGAGGGCGTGTGGGCACAGAGGAGGTGCCTGAGGACAGAGGAGGAGGCAAACTGCCTGGCAGCCTGGGGCTGCTCCCGATGGCAGCACGCACCTGGAAGTGATGGATGGCTCCCTGGGAAGCGGGGGAACGTAGGGGTGGAGGAAGCAGTGGGCACATCGGCACCTCCTCTGAGAGGTCAGCCTCCACCCTAGGTCCTTCTGTGGTTCAGAGCCCTGGGGCCAGCAGCCCAGAGCCGCGCTCCCCAAGCCGAGCGTAATGCGTGCGGCTTGGCTGTCAAGCTGACATCCTCCATTAATGCTGCAATGCATTTTTAATACATTCCATTTTTCTTTAATTTCAGATTATATTGGGTCTGGTAGACTCTCTTCATTACTGAGTTGTGCATCGTTAAGCAGTGAGAATGGCTCCGTGGAGCGAGGCGGCTTCCCTCCCTTTCAGGGACCCCTCCCCAGGAACCCAGTCTTTGTGGTTTGGTTTGAAGGACAGAGATGTGAAGTTGCTCCTCCAGAGCCCACAGCAGCTGCTGCCCGCTGCCCGCAGTCTCTTCTCTCCCAGGCTGCCCCCACCCCTCCCTACTCTGTAGCCAACCCCTCTCTTGGGGAACTGGGCTGGGGGACCTGGGCAAGCCCTCATCTTCTGGCTGCTCCCCTGTGGTGGCCCAGGCTCATCAGAAGGGACCTCATCAGAAGGGATCCTCACTCATCAGAAGGGACCCATGTCTGGCACAGGTCTGACCACTTCCCCTGACCTGCCTCCCAAATCGGAAGGTCATGATGGAGTTTCCACTGAGGCCCAGCGCTGAGTTACCTCCCTGTGGGAGAAGCAAAGGGAGAAAATGGTTGCCATTGACAGAGACCTTAGGACTTAGTGGGAAACGTGCGCCGCCTGCACATGAAACATAGTCACAGCTGAGAGGACGGTGTGCAGGTGGGGCTGAGCAGTCAGGGTAGGCTTCCTGGAGGAGGAGGAGCTGCGGGCCTTGCTCCGCTCTGCCAGCCAGATGTTCACCCACACTGGGCCTGGAGCGCCCCAACAGTCTGCTGCTTCCTTCCTCGTGTTTCCTTTAAATGAAGGAATGAACTATCAAGAGACAAACCCAAGGAAGCAGCGGAAGGTGGGGTGGGAGTGGGGGGAGGGGGGAAATGGAGCACCCAGCTCCCTGCTCTGGAGGCTCCAGGGATGAAGAGAAGGAGGGGCACTGACCTCCATCCCAACAGGGCCTGCGGTCAGCTCCTTGCCAGCCTTGCTGCTCCCAGGCCATCCTCGCCCTCCAGAGTGGCTGCGTCCTCACCAGCACACACAGAACGCTCCGTCAGCGTCACCTTGGTAGGGACCTGGGTAGAAATGCAGACTCAGCCCCACCCACACCCGCAGACAAGTCTGTAGGTTATATCTGGGGGAGTTCTCTTTTCAAAAGCCAACATCTGCCTGCTTGTTGATGGCTCAATTCTCCCTGTTTCCTCATGAATGAAGGTGCAGGCCCCTTTGCCAAGGATAACTGTCCAGCCAGCCCCTCGCCATCACCTTTTGACTAGTCAGCTCATGCTGTGGAGTAAGCCACTCAGTGCCTTCCTCCCTGAGTCACTGCCTCTGCCCAGAGCCCTCCCCAGAGTCCCTGCCTTACCAGCCCTCCAGATCCTCCCCAAGCCTCCCACCAAGCCCATCACTCTCTGTCCACTGCTGTCTGGGCCCAGGACCAATCACAGCCCCTGTTCACAAAGGCGGGGCCAAGTCAGCATCAGTTTGGAATCTGCAGCCCTGTCTGTGCCTGGCGCAGAGCAGGCATCCATGAAGAGCTGCCAAATGCGTGGGTGGGTGTTCTCTGTCCCAAGCAGCTCTTAATCTGATGATGAACTGCAGCCCCACTCTGGAGACCGCCGTCCTGAAGAGACGGCAGAGCCCAGCCTCCTGCAGCCTTAATCTAGTCAGGGGTAAACAGCTTCGCACACAAAAGTAACTTGAGAACAGGGACCGAGAGCCGTGCGGCCAGTGCCAATGAATGCAGTGCACCCAAGGCTGAAATTAGGGGGAAAATGCATTAACCTGGTGGTTTAAATTAAATCACAGCCACATCTCTTTTCAAATTAAATCCCTTGTTCATATTGTTCCTCATCACATGGGAGGAGCTGCCGCTACCGGCGGTCCATTTTCCCTCTCCGTGAATTGGGACATGGCTGAAAAATGAAAGGGGCCCCCTGAGTCCCCAGGAGACTCTGCAGACAGTGAAGGGCTTGCGCCTCAGAATTGGTGCATTTTCCTACAGTTCAGGGGTTTCCATGCACCAGTTACTGAAATGAGAAAGTTGAAATATGCAGAATGTTCACATGGAATATTAACGGTCCTTTCTCACCTGGAATCCTTGCTTACAGGACATTTAATGATCTAGACCTCTGTAAAAATGACTCTCCTGGTTGTTAGCTTGGTCTGAGGGTCTCTCTGCACACCTGACAACCTCCTTTGTCTCCCACCCCCACCTTTTCTGCAGATCCAAGTGTTCTTGACGTGGCAAGAAGAGGCCATTCCTGCCCACATGCCCGGCTTTGTCTGCAGCCGCGGCCCCTCACTCTGTCCTCCCATGGCACTGGAGCTTTTTGCAGTGACTCATACCCAGTAGACGCTACTTCCTGTTCAGCCTCCGCAGTGCTGAGCCTTCTGCCTGGAACCCACACCTTGCTCCCTTTGCCTGGGTAATTCCCCTCATCCCTGTGACTCAGCTCAAGGACCCTGGGCTTTGGCAAGCTCTCAGTGCTCTCACATCAGTTTCCTCTTAGAATGAGAATCTCTCAAGGGCAGGTTCCTGACCATGACCAGCACCAGGCCATGACCATTACCAGAAAAAGATATATTCAGTTAATACATTCAGAGTCTAGGTGCTTGGTTTTCTTGCTTTCTGGTTCTTTCTGGGGATGCTTGTGAGCCATTATTGTCAAATACTTCAGTTCTGGAGTCTGAGGTTGTGACTTCAAATTCCCCCTCGGTCACTTGCTGTCCATGTGGCCTTGGCTGCTCTCCTAGCTGCTCTGTGTTAAGTTTATCATTCTTAGAGGATGAATAGCCTGCCATCCCATAGGCCACTGAAAGAATGAAATGAGACCCTGCATAGGAAGCACTCTGGACAGTGATGGACAGGAGCCCATTTATGGACTCAATGTGATTGAGGACCCACGGTATCCTAGGGCTGGTCACCCAGCAGGGAAGCACTGCAGTCACTACTGCCTCAGCCACTCTGGTTGCTATTACTACCACTGCTAATATTAGTAACACCAGTACTCCTAGAACCTGGGGTAGAGGTTCCACCTCTACCAGTGGCTGGAACAACCATGTGCTATCCTGAGTTTAGTCACTCAATCACGTCCAAGTCTTTGCAACCCCATGGACTGCAGCCCACCAGGCTCCTCTGTCCCTGGGGATTCTCCAGGCAAGCATACTGCAGTGGGTTGTCATGCCTTCCTCCAGGGTAATCTTCCCAACTCAGGGGTTAAACCCAGGTCTCCCTCATTGCAGGCAGGTTCTTTACCATCTGGGTCACCAGGGAAGCCCAAGGATATTGGAGTGCGTAGCCTATGCCTTCTCCAGAGGAACTTCTGGACCCAGGAACTGAGCCAGGGGAATGACCACATCAGTGACTAAAAATGCTGGAGAAAAACTTTCAGGTGAGAAAGGACTGTTTCTATTCCATGCAAACATTTTGAATATTTGGGTTTTCTCATTTCAGTAACTTGTACATGGAAATCCCTGAACTGAAGGAAAAGGTACCATTTCTGAGGCATGACAGAAGAATCAAGATTCAATATGTTAGTCAGAATTGAAGTAGGAACGTCTCCCTTCCCATTTCAAACATGTTAAATATTGATTAAAATGGAAGCCCTCCCCCAGTTATATATACATTTCAAAGCTTAAAAGAGATCATTTTATATAAGAAAGAGATGGAGTCTTAAAAGATGGAGCAAGAAAACCAAACATGGTCTCATATGAGTTTCAGAAGGAGACAGAGTGAATTGGAGAGGAAATGTTGGTGGATATTATGACTATAAATATTCTAGAAGCAGAGAAATATACGTCTTCAGATAAGAGAAGCACAATTTATGCCAAGAAGGGTGAATACAAACAAATGCACAAGACATATTTTAACGAAATGGCAAAATGTCAAAGAAAAATATCTTAAAAGCTACAAGAGAGAAGAGATAAAGGCAAACTTATTATCAGTCACAAGGGGTTCCTGGAAGAATATAATAACTCATTCAAATTGCTGAGGAAAATTAATGTTCAACCATGAATTCTATACCCAGCCAGACTACCATCCAAGGACGACAAAAGTCAAGACTGTTCAGATGTCCAAGGATTATTGATCTCAAACCTCACTGAAAGAACTGACACTGCGAAAAGGTACCCAGAGGAAAAGAGCTAAAATTCAAGGAACAGAAAGGGTGCATTGACTGATAAAATATCTTTGTAAATATCATTGAAGTACTAACCATATTTAATAATCCGATTAAATTTTTATGCTTATACAAAGGAGCAAAAAAAAAAATCCTACAGAATAAAGAGAAAATGAACTCAGTGCTTAAAGTATGGGAAGACCTTGGTCATTCACAGAAAGAAGATGGAGATTCTGAAGTTCTCTATAATTTCTAGAATTTTAAAATTTAATTCTGTGTTTATAATTTCAAGTAATCACTAAAATATTTGAAATGTAACTAATCATTGCCAAGCCTGCTGAGATACAAAAGAGAAAGCTGTCAATCCAACAGACAGCAAAAAAGGATGAAAAAAAAGCAAAGGATAGTAAAGTCAAAAAAAAGGATAGAAATAAGTACAATATTATAATAATCAATTGCAATAAATGCAAATGTATTCAAAAGAGATTATAAGGTTAGAACATAAATGGAATTTATATGAATGTATATATGTAGGAAAGTTAAAGCAAAAGCATACAATACTAATTATAACAAAATCATTCTAGCAACATTAATATCATGTGAAATTAAATTTAAGATGGCTGAACTGGCGAATCAAGAGTCATTTCTGTTTAAGTCAAGGCATGGTTGATGGCAATCAGTGCTGCTATTCAGCATTTCCCTGGATGCTATAATCTGTGTTACAAAAGGAAAAAGATAGACAATGGAAGGAGCTAAAATTGTGGTTATTTACAAATTACGCAATTGTCCAGGAATCTGGACAATTGATGAAAGCTCAGAAGAGACATCATCAGAGTTCCCAGATACAGTAATCAACATATATAAAAAAAAAAAAAGAGTAGTTGAATATAGAACTAGCATTTAAAGAATCCATAATATTCTCACATGCAATAAGCTAGCAAAGAAATGTGACAGAGAGAAAAGTCCCATTCACAATAATGATAAAAACTATGTTACCTAGGAATAAATGTAATAAAAGATACATAAGAGTTTTTATGAAGAAATTACAAAATTTATTGAAGAATGTAATAGAATGATAGATTTTCATGGATGGGTAGACTTACTATTGTAAAAATTATAATTCTTTCCAAATTAATTAATACATTCAGTGGTATCTCAATCAAAATTCCAATTGTACTATTAGTGAAAATTGACAAGCCAATTCCAAAATTCATTTGGAGTAAAAGTCCAAGAATAATCTTTAAGAAAATAAGTTTACAGAGGGAGGACTTGAATACCAGGTGTTCAAAAGTATTATGAAAACATAGAAAATAAAACTGGACTATACTGCTACAGCAAATTACAAATATCACAAATGGATCAGTGGAACAACAATGAAAAAGCCCTGCAGAACAGCTTTGAAACAAGATGATGTACATTTGGGAATTTAATGAATTATAGAGGCAGTGTTACAAACCAGTGAAGAATGGATGGATGGCTTAATATGGGAACTTTTCATCAGAAAAGAAAATAATTAGGTTCCCTCCCTTACTCTACTCAATATAATGAATTCCACATGATTAAAGACAGAAATGAGAATTTTTTTAAAGTCTTTAAAACTCCTTAAAAGAATTATATAATATTTTTATTACAACCCAAGAATAAGAAATAACTTCTTAGACAAAACCCAAAGAAAGCAATATCCAAAGCAAAGATTAATGAAAGTAACTACAACAAATGAAAAACTTTGCTACCCAATAAACCAACAAACATAATAAGTGCAGCAGCAGGCGGGGAACAATTTGCAGCACACGGGAAAAACACTAGTGTCCAGATTGGTAAATAACCTGCAGCAGTCAATTAAGAATAAAGTAATACTTTAACCAGTTGATGTGAAGACTTGAGTCATTGGAAAAGATGTTGATGCTGGGAAAGATTGAAGGCAAAAGAAGGGAGTGGCAGAGAATGAGAGGGTTAGATAGCATCTTTGACTCAACGGACATGAATTTGAGCACACTCTGGCAGATAGTGAGGAACAGAGAAGCCTGGCCTGCTGCAGCCCCTGTTGTCACAAAGAGTTGAACATGACTTAACTACTGAGCAACAGCAAAATGATACAGTAGAAAAATGTACAGAGGATGTGAACTTCAAGTCACCAAGGAGGATTCCCAGGTGGTTAACAGAGGGGAATGATGTATAAACTCAGCAGCACTAGGGACGTGCAAATTAAACAATAGATACCATGCATAAGCATTACCAAAACAAGACAACGGTGTGAGGGCTAATGAGGATGTGGACTCTGGGAAGGAGGCGGCTTGCTGTGCAGCAGGAAGCATCATTGTTTCAGCACCGTGGACAGCAGCCCGGCGAGCCCAGTGAGGGTGAAAACGTGGGCGTCCCTTTTGCCTGAAATTCTGCCTCTGTTCCTCCAGACCCAGCAAGCCCTTCTCATTATAAATACTGTATAACACGCTGCTACTCTCTTGACATGAAAATCATAGGCATTATAACCTAACCATCACATATTATTTTTTTAAAAAAATCAATATAATGCCCTACCTATAATGTGAAATAGAAATAAAAGGAGAGGAATTTACAATAGAACGGTATGTAATTCCATATATTCATGCTCAGGCACAGTGAAGTGAGAGACTCAATGAAGGTGTCAAATGCTTTTATTTTCTTAGAATGAGTAAGTTTGTATTTGAAATATTTAGCTGAATAACGTCTACACTTTCCTATGCATACAACATTCTGAAATAAGACTAAGTAAAAACTCTGGCATGAATGTGTGTGTATAATCACTGTCAGTAATGATGTAAGCATGGACTAATACTGGTGCACTGTGTGGGTGCCTAGGAGAAAGACTGTGGGCTGCACAGCCCACAGGTCTGACATTCCAGAGAGCCTCCAACATGGTGGCACTGTCAAACGCCTTTGGTGACATGACTGGCTGAAACGGAGAAGGACTCTGGTAAAGTTCTGAATAAAATGCCCTCTGATCCAAGCTGTATTTACAGGGTAGTTGCATTACCGGCAAGCTGCACATTAAGTGTTCAGTTTATATCCACTCTTTCTACCAAAAACATTTTTATTTAGGTAATAAATTGTGTGAACAGATTCCCCAGTGTGAATGCTCAGATGGCATGTCTGAAAGCTGTGTGCACTGCAGAGCAACCCTTCCTTTGCGTGCTAACCCCAGATGGCAGTGTCACCCCCCACAACTAGCACTCCTGGCCCCTGCCCCTCAATGCCTGTACCGTGATTCCAGGCATGCGAAAGCCCCCCGTGGGTGATAACAGGGGTGGCAATGCCCCACCGGGCACCAGAGCCCAAGACCCCCATCAGGTGGATGCACAGGGGGCCAGGCGCTGGGCTGCTTGGTGTCTGTGCCAGTGGACACCTAGAAAACGAGCACATGGGATGGACCATTACAGGGAAAAAGGTAAACTCAGGGGACCTTTGCTTCCAGTAACAATGGGCTCAGCAATTATTTCTAACTTTTCTGCTAAAACTGGATAACTTACTGAAAACAACATCTTAAAGCATTGAACAATGACGCAGAGCGAAGAGCCCAGAAACTGACCAATACAAATATAGTCTAGTGAGTTTTAGAAAGTGCAAAAGCATTGGCCTTGGCAGTGGAGAATTTCTACAAATGGTGGTGAAACAATGGCCACGCAAAAATTGAATCTTGACCCTTAACTCACATGTGACCCCCAAATTAACTCAACATGGACTACAGACATAAAAGTGAATGTAAAGTTTAAAACTTCTACAAGGAAACGTAAGAGAAAAATCTTTGTGACCTTGGGTTAGGCTAGGAGTCAACCACGGTCCATACAAAGCACTGTCATAATTTAATAAGAAGAAAACTAATAAACCAGTAAAAATGGGCCGAGATATGAACATTTTACCTAAGGAAATACACTGGAGACAAATAAACAGAAGAAAATACACTCAACATTAGTCACCAGGAGAGACATACAAATTAAGATTACTATAAGTAAACAATACACATCTATTAAAGTGTGAGTGTGTACAGGGCCTCCCTGGTGGCTCAGTGATAAAGAACCCGCCTGCCCATGCAGGAGACATAAGAGACATGAGTTCGATCCCTGAGTCGGGAAGATCCCCTGGAGGAGGGCATGGCAACCCATTCCAGTATTCTTGCCTGGAGAATCCCATCGACAGAGGAGCCTGGCATGCTACAGTCCATAGGGTCGCTAAGAGCTGGACGTGACTGAAGTGACTTAGTATGCGTGTGTATATATGCTATACTTACCCAGCAACATCAAGTTCTCGAAAGGAGGCATCCTGAATTCATCGCTGGTGGGGGTGTGAGTGGTGCAGCAGCATCTCAACTTTGGAAACACAGTTTGGTATTTCCCTAAGTAGTCAAGGGTGCCCTTGTAGTATGACCCAGCGATCCCACGCTTAGGCCTTTTCCCAAGAGAAATGAAAGCCGATATTTTCACTAGACCTATGTGTGAATATTTGCCATCACCAAAAATCCCCAAACAGCCTCTCTCGGGTGGAGGAATGAACACAGTGGGTCCCTCTGCACTGCAGGGTCCTCTTCAGGACCAAGCAGGAATGAGCTGGATGCTCTTGAGCACTGGGGTGAGTTCCAGAGGCAGGAAGCCAGTGAAGGAAGCCAAACCCCAAATGGCACACACTCTGCTATTCCATTTACACGCCATTCGAGAAGAAGCAAATGGATGAAGAGACTGGTGGCTGCCTGGGGTAGAGATGCGGCGAGCGGTGGACCACAGAGAAGCGGGAGCAGGAATTTGGGGTTGATAAGGCTCCTAAATGTGATGAGGATTTGTCAAAATCTTTTAAACTGGACACAAAGAGTGAATGTTACTGTATGCAAATTAAACATAAACTTAAGCAAATAAAAATGTAGCTGTTCAAACATCTGACTCATCAAATCTACCTAGACGAATATAGAATCTTATGCAAATCTGAAAGAGTGCTGAGATAAACGCATGGAATTTTCACTGTGGCGTTGTTTCTAACAGGGGAAGTCAAGCATAAATCCGGACATCAGGGGTTCCATTTGAATACATTCTGATACAGCTACAAGATCTTAGTAGACTACAGACATAATGAATGACGTGGCTAGATTTCAAAGGCACATTTTGAATGAAAAAAAATGTTTCGGAATACGTACAGCAGGGGAGAATGTTAATTACCATGACTTCATAGTAAGTCTTGATTTATAATTCACTCTTATATGATTTTTTAAAAACCCCATGGCAATAACATGCGTTTTTCACTGACACATACGTCACAGCATTAATATAAAGAAAAGTGCCGGCAGTTTATCCTCACGGCTGAGAGATGAATTCTCTGAGCTTGAGGACAGTGAAGAAGACTTCAGCCTGATCAGAATTGTTCATTTCCTTTATATTTTAAATATCTGGAGCAAAATGAGGAAAAATTAATTTGGGTGGGTAGATGTGGGTGTTTGTTTTTAATTCACTGCAAAAAGAAAAAAAAAATGAGCTATCAACTAGCCCCAGTTCCCTTCCTGTCAATGCAGAGCTGGTTTCTCTGTCTCTTGGCTCCAAGTCCAAACTCCCGTGCTTTGCTCTGTGGCCCTGGGGCTGGGATTGGCAAGCACCAGCCCCAGGCCCTGGGCGTCTGACTGCTCTTTGCTGCTGCCAGTGGGGGACTGGGAGGCACAGTGGGGACAAGGGACTGCAGAGCTCTTTGACGGCCTTGGCGCATTACCCCAGCACAGTCACCCCCCACAGGGGCACCCACAGGGCCAGGGGCTGAGCCCGGCTGCTGGGAGTCGCTGTTCCAGCTCTGCAGAGCAAGATTCAGCACCAGCCCACAGGCACTCCTCTGAGCTCTTCTGAGCTCCAGCAGCGTAGGGAACACACTGCCTCGGCAGCTACAGCGTCTGAGTCACCTCACCTCCCTCCGTCTGCCGCCTCAACCTCCAACA
Source organism: Bos grunniens (assembly GCF_055505025.1). Lineage (NCBI taxonomy): Eukaryota > Metazoa > Chordata > Mammalia > Artiodactyla > Bovidae > Bos > Bos grunniens. The sequence continues at coordinate 81,861,900 of NC_141178.1, forward strand.
CCAGGTAAGCACCCCCACGCCAGCCTCCCTCTGATTACCGCACCTGGATCCCGCTGATGTGCAGCCGCCACCATATTCGGCAGGTTCTGATTTTGTCGGTTCCCACGCTTCCCTTCATCTGCGCCCCCCCCCACCGCCCCCGCCCCGGGCTTCAGGGAGCCCACCCACCTTCTCCACCAACCCGGGTTCAGCTAGCCGTCTTTCTTCTGCCTCTCTGGGCCTGACGCTCTACAGAACCACACACTTCAATTCCAGAAGATCCAGTTTAGCAAAAACTCACTTGCCGGGCGTGGCAGCTTAGTGGCGTCCGTGGGGGGCTGAGAAAAGAACGTGACGGTGCTTACCTCCTGGGGACGTCAGACTCACTGCAGACAGGCATCAAAACAGCAGCACCCAGGAGTCTATACCGCACGTCAAACGACGGTGCCTGAAGACTTCTGCTTCTCCGGTGGCAAGACCCAGGTAATCCAAGAGGACGGGCATCTGAGGCCCGGCTCCACAGCTGGACACCGGGAGACCTGAGGGAGGCCAGGCCAGGCGTGGGATGGTGCCGGGAGAGGCGCTGCAGCCTGCCCCAGTGGAACTGGTTCAGGGAACCCTGAGAGCACAACCACTCCCTGAAAGGTCAGGGGCTGGGGCCGGCGGTCGGGGGAGGGAGGCTGGCTGTGGGGGCCCCTGAGGAGTGTGAGCAGGATGGCCAGGGGTGATGGCCATCCAGAACCCTCCACGCTGCAGAGTGCTGTGCCATTCAGGGCTTGGCATGTGGGTGTTGTGAATGAGGAGGGTGCTGGGTCCAGAAGCTCCTCGCCACAGTTAACATGCCGCCTTCCCGGGAAACAGGGTGCTGATCAAAGGAGCAGGCTCACAGCACCTCCCTAGCTGTCACCCCAACTTCTGATCCATCGCAGCTTGTGGACTTTACCCTCTAAATGGTTTTATACCCAGGCTTCTTCCTACTACTCATTTCCACATCCTGAGCCACCTTTGTCTTTGACCTTGGAAATGGCAGTGACCTGTGAGCTGATCTCACCGCTGCTGCTCTGTGCCCCGTCCCACTCGCTGTCCCTGGGATAAAGCTGTACCTTTACTGTGGTCTCCGATGGAGGCAGAGTCTGGCCTCACCTGCCTGTCAAGCTCCCCTTCTTCCACACCCTCCCTTGCTAGCCGCCCTCCATTTCCCCGCATGCCCTGCACTCTCTCACCCCAGGGCCCTTCAAAGACTCTGAGGACCCTCACCAACGCGCTGTCTCACTTGATCCCTTCTGGCTGGGTCCTCCTTCTCCCTCAGATCCAAGCCCGGGTGTCTTTCAGGCCTCCTTACCTGACCCTAAGGCAGGCCCTTCATTTGCTTTCCCAGCAGATGCTGTGCCTTCCCTGGAAGGAACCTGAGGTTTTCATCTAACATCTACATCAGTTAGCATCATAATTAGTGGTGGAAGAATGAGTACTCCTCCCCTGATAGCTGAGAATGAGGTGAGGGTGACTCTCACCACTGCTGGTCAACACGGCGCCTAAGGTCTAGGCAGAGAGAGAAGGCAAGTGAAAGTAACAGAAAGCTGTGTGCATTGGGAAGGAAGAAACAAAACTGGACCTAGATATAGATAACGTGAAAGTGTCAATGTAGAATCCCAAGGAATAGACTAATTTAAAAGGGAAAAAAGAAGATCATGAAGAAGGAAAAAACCTCCTAGAATTAGCAAGTGTGTTTAGCCAGATCATAGGCTACAAGATCAACATACAAAAATAAATGTATTTTAAATACTAGCAGTGAATATGTGGAAAGTGAGATTAAAAATACAAAGCCATTTATAATTACTCAAAAAATGAAGTAGTTGTAAATCTAATACAACATGTTCAAAAACTGTATGCTGAAAGCCACACAAATGCTGATGAAGGAAATTTAAAAGATCTGAGTAAATGGAGACAAATACCATGTTCATGGATTGGAATAGTCAACAGACTAAAGGCATTCATTTTCCCCAAACTGATATGCAGGTTTAGCACAATTCCTATCAAAATCCCAGGAAGTATTTTCTATAGATGTAAATAAGATCATTCTCAAATTTGTATGGAAAGTCTGATAAACTAGAATAACTATTTTGAAAGAGAAATTTGAAAACAATTTTGAAAGAGAAGAATGAACCAGAGGGATCAGCCTATCTGATTTCAAGACTTATTGTGTTTTAATCAAGACTGTGTGGTATTGCCAGAGGAAGGGGACACGGAGATTAGTGGAACAGAACAGGAAACCCAGAAATATACTCTCTCAAATTACTCAACTGATTTTTGACAAAAAAGCAAAAGCAATTCCACGGGGAAGGACAGTTTCTTAAACAATGGTCCTAGAGCACTTGGATATCCACAGATAAAAAGCAAAGAGCCCTCAACCGACACCTAACACCTTATGTAAAATCAAATCCAAATGATCATAGATTTAAATGAAAAAGGATAAAACTGTGAGACTTTTTGAAGAACACATAGGAGAAAATTTTCCAGACTTGGTGAAGAGTTCTTAGACATGACACAGAAAGTATGAGCCATAAAAAAAAAATTAATAAAGCTGGATCTCATCAAAACTAAAAACTTGTGCTCTGCAAATGGCATACTCAAGGGAATGAAAAGATAAGCTATGGATGGAGGCAAAAACTCATATCTAACACTATACACATTTCTAAAATATACAAAAAACTCTCAAAATTTAACAGCAAGAAAACCAACACGTCAAATTAAAAAATGGCAAAGGAAGTGAAGAAACCGTTCCCTAAAGAGTGTGTACGGGCTTCCCTGGTGACGTTAGTGGTAAAGAACTTGCCTGCCAATGCAGGAGATATAAGAGATGTGGGTTCGATCCCTGGGTCAGGAAGATCCCTTGGAGGGGGTATGGCAATCCACTCCAGTATTCTTGCCTAGAGAATGCCATGGACAGAGGAGAGTGGTGGGCTATAGTCCACAGGGTCACAAGAGTTGGACACAGCTGAAGAGACTTAGCAGCAGCAGCAGCATCAAGAGGGCACACAGATGGAAGGAAAGCGCATGAGATGTTCAACGTCACTGGCCATTGGGGAAATGCAAATTAAGGCCACAGTGAGAAACCCCCATATACCTATTAGGGCAGCGACACTCCAAACACGATGTATGCACACACAGTACCAGATGCTGGTGAGGACACGAAGAAAGTGCCGGCGAGGCCATCTGAGTCTCAGACCCTCTGGTTGGAACGTAAAACGGTACAGACACCCTGGAGGATTGTTCCTAAAAATCTAATCAAACACAGACCATACAACCCAGCAACTGCACTCGGGCATTTATCCTAGAGACTGAGAATTTGGGTCCCTATAGATACCTGTATACAATTGTTTACAGCAGCTTTGTTCGTAAGTGCCCCAAACTGGAAACAACCCAAATGACCCTCTGTAAGAGAAAGTTTAGAACAAGTTCTGGCCTGGCCGGTCCACTCCGCGAATCTCTACTCGGGTAAAAAGACTCGCACTGCTGAGGCCCACCGCAGTCTGGCTGGATCCCAGTGACATTACGCTGAGTAAAAATAAACCGACCTCTAAAGGTTACACACTGCACGAAGAACACAACATTCTTGAAAATCATAGAGCTGGAGAAACAGATTAGTGGTTGCCAAGGGTCAGCGTGGTGGCAGGGAGCCATCCTGTAACCCGACCCCAGTGGGGGTCGCACGGAGGGACACGAGTGATTAGGTGTTGAAAAGCTCCATGCACGCCACTCCAGGGCCAGGCTCCTGGCTTCGGTGGAGTGCTCTACGTCTTCATCATCCTGCCTGTGTCGAGGAAACTGAAGAAAGGGCCCGTGGGACTTCTCTGTACTCTTTGCAACTTTCTATGAATCCATAATGATTTCAAAATTAAAAAAAATTTTTTTTAATGTTAATTGTAGAAAAATACAGAAGCACCTTGTTTGGGCAGCCTTCATTCCTCCTCCTGACATGCCGATCCCTTTTCCCTTGCACCCCAGCAAAGGAGGTCTGGAGCCTGAACTTGGGGGGTGGGCTCGTGGGTGTGAGCTTCGGCAGTGGGGCAGGAGGCAGGGAAGCGTCCTGAGTCTGGACCCCAAATAGCTCAGGTTTGCTCATTATTTGGCAGCTTCTGGACTGGGTGCCCCGTGTCCTGTCTGCACGGTGCGGGTGGAGATGCTGCGAGGGTGAAGTGGAATCATGGCTGGTACACATTCTGCAAACTGTAAGCTCCTGAATCAGGATAGGAGGGATGCATGCCAGGCATTTCCAGCGCTCTCAGGAGCTCCCCGGAGCTGGGCTGTTGTGTCCTGCTGTGATCTTCAGTGAGACTAGAGGATGTGCCTGGGATGTAGGACAGAGCTGGGCTCAGAGAGGAGGGGTGTCACTGTGCTCCCCTCAGCGGGAGGGCTCCCTGTGGCAGGTCCCTCCTGCTCTGTTCCCTGGGCCCTGGAGTGGCAGGCATGGGTGGGGACGTGTGACAGCCACAGCCTTTCAGAGCTGGGAAGGGCGAGCAGGACAGCTGGAGGCCTCCCGCTGAGCGGCTTCATAATTAGAAGCAAAATCAAAGAAAACTGCTGCAGCAATGGCTTCAAACAGGGCAGGTTTTAAATCAGCCCACGTCAGGGCTTGTCAGCTGGGATGCTGATTAGAAAGAAAGGTGAGTGTGCGAGTGTGTGTGTGTGTGTGTGTGTGCACGTGTGCACACGTGGCTTTGAATTTTCTCCAGAATTGCTGGTGGTGTCCCAGAGCCGAGTGTCTCCCAGGAAACCTGCTGAGTGTCATTGACTTGCAGCTTGAGACACATTTGGCTCTTCGCCGCCTGCCCAGAGCCTGGATCTCAGTGGACGCTCCTGTTACCTTGCAGGACAGCAGGAGCAGCTGGCGAAGGAGGGACAGGGCTGGCACCTGGGAGACAGAGGGATCCCTCCACCCACCTCCATCCCAGCACGCGGTGGGTGGGTGCAGAGTGGCTGTTCACTCCATCCAGCAGAGGCTGCAGAGCCGGTCAGGGCAGAGGGCACGTCCAGAGAAGTCCAAGTCTCAGAGCCACTCTGGAGAACAAGGGGAGTCTTCAGGAAGAAGTGGGTGGCAGGAAGTCTCCTTCCCAGGAGCCTGGCTTTGAGCCTTGCTGTCAGGGAGTGAGGACAAGCCCCCCCACCAGCCCCAGGGCAGAGTGGAGCAGGAAGACCCTCACTCCCTCTGTGATGGGAACAAAGCAGGAGACAAAGTAAGCTCTGCAGAGCCCCAGGTACAATTCAAAGCCGACAGTCCACCTGCTCTCTCTCTCCTTCCAGAGGCTGCCCCCTCTCCATCCTTACCTTCCCCCCTCACCTCCAGGCACCGGACAGCTCAGATGCAGCCCAGCCTCCGGGCAGGTGGGCAGGCGTTCCTGGGCAGGTCTGGGTGGTGCCCTACCCGGAGCCGTGCTCTCTGGCCCCCGTGAGCAGGCTCAAGGGCAGGTCCAGGAAATAGCCTTGATTCACTGCCAGAGCCCCTGACAGCAGCCTTTACCCAGCAGAGCCGGAGATAGCCTTGTGGGCAGGGCTGGTGGGGAGTGGCAGGGGTCACCCTCCCAGGAAGCAGCCGAGGGGTAGCAAGGTGCCGGAGCCCTCTCGCAGCCCTGGAACTTGCTGGGAACAGGATAAGCAGAGGTGGTCCTGCAGGGATGGGAGGTAGCCTTGACCTCTGCAGGCCTTTGATGCCCCATGGCTGAGCCCAGAGCCCCAGCCTGCCGTCTGACACCCATGTCACTGCCACCCTTCAGGAATGAGACTGCCAGCCAGCAAGGAGCTCCTGGGATGGGAGGCCTGGGAGACGTCTGATGGGCTCCCTGCCGAGACCCATCAATTGTCCCAGTATGATTTCTTAATCATTTTGCAAGTAATTAACTGGTGCTCTCATTAGCACGCAGGCGCTCTGTAAAAGTTTCAGGGGGCAGGCAGCTATATTGGGTGAAACTCAAACTGGGTGATTTTTAATTACAGACAAACCCGCCGGGGACAGATGCCTTGTCAGTTTTGCCACCTATTTATTCATTTTTCACCTCTTCTTGGAAATGGAGAGCAAAATGCTTGTCACTTACCTTTGAACGCATCCCAAGTGACATAAAAGCACAGAGGGAATGGGGGTCATGGGTGGGACTCACTGGATGAGCCTCAGCACAGCTCGGCCGGCAGTGGACCCCGAGGGAAGCAGATGTGTACCACGGGAGAGGGGTTCCCTGGAGGACTGTCAGCAGAGCCCCAGAGGAGTAGACTGTGGGTGTGCATGTGTGTGCATGTGTGTGCGTGTGCATCTATGCTGACACTAGGCCCCTGGTAACAAGTGTGGTTAGGAAACAGCACAGGAAGATAGAGGGCTGCATCCTTTCATAATCAGGGAAGCTGGAAAGACACATCTCTTTAACTGAATACTGACCACCACGCACTTACACATCAAATATTCTCAGGAATCCATTGAGTCCCACCTCACAAACTGTTTCTCCAGCATCATTATTAAACTTGAGTTTTACAGCAACATAAACAGACCTCACACCAGGCAGGACTTCTGGGAAATGCAGCCCAGGAACTCCTGGTTTACTGTAAACTTATTAAGTGCCGGCACTGTAGGTCCAGCAGTTTACCTGGCCTTCCCTGGAACCCCGAGGGAGCCCACTCTATCTGGTGAGATGGACACTGGAGGTCAGAGAAGTGGCCTTCAAAGGTCACTGTGCTAACAGGTGGTGGACAAGAAGTGGCCTGTGTAGGTCACTGTGCTAACAGGTGGTGGACAGGAAGTGGTCTGCACAGGTCACTGTGCTAACAGGAAGTGGACAGGAAGTGGCCTGTGTAGGTCACTGGGCTGATAGGCGGTAGACAGGAAGTGGCCTGTGTAGGTCACTGTGCTAACAGGCGGTGGACAGGAAGTGGTCTGCACAGGTCACTGTGCTAACAGGCGGTGGACAGGAAGTGGTCTGCACAGGTCACTGTGCTAACAGGCGGTGGACAGGAAGTGGTCTGCACAGGTCACTGTGCTAACAGGCGGTGGACAGGAAGTGGCCTGTGTAGGTCACTGTGCTAACAGGTGATAGACAGGAAGTGGCCTGTGTAGGTCACTGTGCTAACAGGAGGTGGACAAGGAAGTAGTCAGCACAGGTCACTGTGCTAACAGGTGGTGAACAGGAAGTGGGTTGCACAAGTCACTGTGCTAACAGGTGGTGAACAGGAAGTGGGTTGCACAAGTCACTGTGCTAACAGGTGGTGGACAAGGAAGTAGCACAGGTCACTGTGCTAACAGACGGTGGACAGGAAGTGGTCTGCACAGGTCACTGTGCTAACAGGCAGTGGACAGGAAGTGGTCTGCACAGGTCACTGTGCTAACAGGCAGTGAACAGGAAGTGGCCTGTGTAGGTCACTGTGCTAACAGGCGGTGGACAGGAAGTGGTCTGCACAGGTCACTGTGCTAACAGGCGGTGGACAGGAAGTGGTCTGCACAGGTCACTGTGGTAATAGGCGGTGGACAGGAAGTGGCCTGTGTAGGTCACTGTGCTAACAAGTGATAGACAGGAAGTGGCCTGTGTAGGTCACTGTGCTAACAGGAGGTGGACAAGGAAGTAGTCAGCACAGGTCACTGTGCTAACAGGTGGTGAACAGGAAGTGGGTTGCACAAATCACTGTGCTAACAGGTGGTGGACAAGGAAGTAGCACAGGTCACTGTGCTAACAGACGGTGAACAGGAAGTGGTCTGCACAGGTCACTGTGCTAACAGGCAGTGAACAGGAAGTGGCCTGTGTAGGTCAGTGTGCTAACAGGCGGTGGACAGGAAGTGGTCTGCACAGGTCACTGTGCTAACAGGCGGTGGACAGGAAGTGGTCTGCACAGGCCACTGTGCTAACAGACGGTGGACAGGAAGTGGTCTGCACAGGTCACTGTGCTAACAGGCGGTAGACAGGAAGTGGTCTGCACAGGTCACTGTGCTGACAGACGGTGGACAGGAAGTGGTCTGCACAGGTCACTGTGCTAACTGGCTGTGGACAGGAAGTGGTCTGCATAGGTCACTGTGCTAACTGGCTGTTGACAGGAAGTGGTCTGCACAGGTCACTGTGCTAACAGGCGGTAGACAGGAAGTGGTCTGCACAGGTCACTGTGCTAACAGGCTATGGACAGGAAGTGGTCTGCACAGGTCACTGTGCTGACAGATGGTGGACAGGAAGTGGTCTGCACAGGTCACTGTGCTGACAGGCAGTGGACAGGAAGTGGCCTGTGTAGGTCACTGTGCTAACAGGCGGTGGACAGGAAGTGGCCTGTGTAGGTCACTGTGCTAACAGGCAGTGGACAGGAAGTGGCCTGTGTAGGTCACTGTGCTAACAGGTGGTGGATAGGAAGTGGTCTGCACAGGTCAATGTGCTACAGGCAGTGGACAGGAAGTGACCTGCACAGGTCACTGTGCTAACAGGCGGTGGACAGGAAGTGGCCTGTGTAGGTCAGTGTGCTAACAGGCGGTGGACAGGAAGTGGTCTGCACAGGTCACTGTGCTAACTGGCTGTGGACAGGAAGTGGTCTGCATAGGTCACTGTGCTAACTGGCTGTTGACAGGAAGTGGTCTGCACAGGTCACTGTGCTAACAGGCGGTAGACAGGAAGTGGTCTGCACAGGTCACTGTGCTAACAGGCTATGGACAGGAAGTGGTCTGCACAGGTCACTGTGCTAACAGACGGTGGGCAGGATGTGGTCTGCACAGGTCACTGTGCTAACAGGCGGTGGACAGGAAGTGGCCTGTGTAGGTCACTGTGCTAACAGGTGGTGGATAGGAAGTGGTCTGCACAGGTCAATGTGCTACAGGCAGTGGACAGGAAGTGACCTGCACAGGTCACTGTGCTAACAAGTGGTAGACAGAACTTCTTCCCAGAACTTCGGACTGATAGCACTGCACCCCGCCCTCAACCCTAAAGCAGCAGTGATGGGAAGAGGAACACCCCGGGTTTCCTGCTGTTTGTCTCCACGCAGTGTGAAAGGAGGACAGAGCTGTCTCTCCCCTGGTTGGGCAGGAGAAGGATCTCCAGGGTGGTGACAGGGGTCCACACCTGTCTTTGAGGGCTCCCGCATCCTAGTGAAGCTGCCTCAGAGCCTGTATCCATGCAGACCACACCATGGCCCTGTTCCCGAAGGCCTGACTCCAGCCTCAGCCAGCCAAAGAGCTGTCCAGTGTGGAAGCCACTGGCCAGACATGGAGCTTAAAGTAAAGTTAATTGTTTCCAGGGGCTCAGACAGTAAAGAATCCACCTGCAATGCAGGAAACCTGGGTTCGATCCTTGGGTTGGGAAGATCCCCTGGAGGTGGGCAGGGCAACCCACTGCAGTATTCTTGCCTGGAGAATCCCATGGATAGAGGAGCCTGGAGGCCTACAGTCCACGGGGTTGCAAAGAGTCAGGCACAGCTAAGTGAGTAACACTAACACTAGGGTTACCTACAGTCAAGATCTGCTTCTTCGGTGGCACTGGGCACATCACAAGTCCTCGTAGCTTCATACTGCCCAGTACAGAGAACACGCCCTTCATCCAGGCAGCTCTCTGCCTGGTGCTGCTCAGTGGCAGGGCCCAAACGGTCAGTATTTAGGCATTGCAGATCATGCAGACAGTCACAACTCCTGCGCCACGGGGGCGGAGAAAAGCCAGCCTACCCAGGACCCCACACGTGGGTGTGGGTGAGTGCCAGTGAAGCCTGACTCACAAGACAGGTGGCACGCCAGGCTTGGCCTTGGCTGTCAGCCAGTCCGTGCTCCCAGCTGTGGTCATTCACAATATCAGAAAGTGGAAAAGAGAAATTGTTGAAACACGCAGATTTTCAATCAACTCTCACTTCCTAGAATATTCAAGTATTAACACCTCTAGAAACTTGTCTGTACACTCTTTCCTGTACTTTTGAGGAAGTTCTCCAGCAAAACAAAGGAATCAAGCAGGACTGAAGGATCACAGGCACACTGGGGGAGGTCACGTCAGACGACATGTCCCAGGATGCCGAGCCCCCGTGGGCATCCAGGGCCACTGTTTGGATGCAGTGGGAGGTGGGAAGCCCTGGAGGCAGGACTCCAGGGAAAAAGAAGGGGACAGGGACTCAACAGAATCCCTTCATGGATGAAGATTTTGAAAACATAATATGATGAACATGTGTAAACAGTAACAGAAGAAAAGGCAAATGGAAATTCTAGAGGAAAAAAAAAATTCTCTCTGTGAACACGCCATGTGCATTTTCTCAAATTTTCAGATTTGAGAAGCAGCCTGGAGGCAAAGTGCAGGGGCTTAACTGCAGCCACGTGCGAACTGTGCCACCTCTAACCCCAAGGATGCCAGTGGTAGAAAGGGCAGGTGCTCGGAAGGGGGCGGGGTCATCATTTTCTGGTGAGGGAGTCAGTGCGGGTCTTTTGTATTTGGTGGGAAAGACACAGAGCATCAGTGCATGACGCGAGTCACAGAAATTAAATGCTGGTGCCTTGACTGGCGAGGGAGGCGGGTGATGAGCCAAATCCTCACCTACTGTTGTCAGAGGTCAGCTGATAATGCGTAAAACTGAAAACAAAGTTTATAAAGCGAGAGAGAAGAATTGTATTTGAAATATGAATGCAGTTATTGGGAGATTCAGCTAAAAGGATTCCAAGAGGTCATCTCAAGGTGGGGAGGGGGGGCAAAGAGGGATGGTCAAGGGCGGCTATTTTTATTAGAAACTCATCTCTTTCTTTCTTATCTATTTTACAAATGAAGGTATTGTGTTGATTAAGTTCTAACTACTTAATGAGATGAAATGAGATTTCTCTAGCTTGCAGGAGGTGGTGGCAAGACAGAGGCGGGTCCATGCCGAGCGCTGGCGGCTGGCGTGGGAGGGGGACGGCGGGATGATGGCGGTACCTCGTCTGTCGAGGTGTCTCCGCTCAAAAGTGTTTTCACGACATCCTTGTCAGTTGTCCCTGTTTCCTCTCAGAAATGCTTCGGTTTGGACAGTGAAATAGACAGCCGTTCAGTCAAATATATGGCGGTATGAATGGGTGGGTGGCAGACATTGAGCAGCCAGGGACTGCTGAAACCCCAGCAGGGTTGGGACCGGCTGCCTTTGAGAGGCCGAAGCTTTGACAAGGGGAGAAATCAACTCATTACAACTAAAATGTAGCACATGCTCTGTGTGCTGGGTCCTTTTCTGACTGATCCACATGTGGTAGCTCATCTCAGCCTCACGGTCACCGTCCTAATTTACAGATGAGTAAAGAAGGAAAGTTATGACCAACCTAGATAGCATATTCAAAAGCAGAGACATTACTTTGCCAACAAAGGTTCGTCTAGTCAAGGCTATGGTTTTTCCTGTGGTCATGTATGGATGTGAGAGTTGGACTGTGAAGAAGGCTGAGCACCGAAGAACTGATGCTTTTGAAGTGTGGTGTTGGAGAAGACTCTTGAGAGTCCCTTGGACTGCAAGGAGATCCAACCAGTCCATTCTGGAGGAGATCAGCCGTGGGTGTTTTTTGGAAGGAATGATGCTAAAGCTGAAACTCCAGTGCTTTGGCCACCTCATGCAAAGAGTTGATTCACTGGAAAAGACTCTGATGCTGGGAGGGATTGGGGGCAGGAGAAGAAGGGGACGACAGAGGATGAGATGGCTGGATGGCATCACTGACTCGATGGACATGAGTCTGAGTGAACTCCGGGAGTTGGTGATGGACAGGGAGGCCTGGTGTGCTGCGATTCATGGGGTCGCAAAGAGTCGGATACGACTGAGCGACTGATCTGATCTGATCTGAAACTGAGGCACAAAGAAGTTAAGGGACCTAACCAATGTCACACAGCTAACGAGAGGTAAAATTCCAAGTCTAGTCAGGCAAGGGAGGTCCAGAGTCCACCCTGGGCGGCTCCTCTGTGCTGTGTCCTCTGTTCCGCCCCCAACTGCCCCCAGACCTATCTTTGCCCCTCTCCACCCTCTGTGCCCTGGGCAGCCAGACACGTTGTCCCCTCCAGCTCTGGGGTGTGCTTGATGGGTGGGGTGCTGAGGAGTGCAGAGGATGGGGCTGGGGCCTTGGTTCCTCTCCTGCCCTGCGTGCCGTTGGGGGGGGGTCACACACTCCTCCCAAAAGACTGGCTTCCTCTTGCTGGTCCTGGTCATTCTTCCCTTGCTGGCGCCTCCGGGCAGATGGCAGAAATGGCTCTCTTGGGCACTAATTCTCTCACTTTCCTGCAGCCAGTGGCCAGCTGTCTGCCTCGCTGGGGGGACCTGGTCTGCGGCTGACCCCAGGGGAGAGGTGTTTGAGGTCGTCAGAACAGATGCAACCATAAAGCCAGAGGTCCGGGGATTTCCAGAGGAGAGATTGTGGAGAAGGGTCGGGGAGGCCCCACCGTGTGCTCCTGAACAGGCAGAACATGGAGCAGACCCGGCCCAGAAGGCAGAGAAGATTCCGGAAAGGATGCACGGAGACCTGAGAGCGGGAGTGTCCCAGGGAGCGAGGGAGTGGCCTGGAGCACCCTGAGCCAGCCGCCAGGGAAGGGCTGAGACTCGTCATAAATCCAGAACCAGGGAAGCTGAAACCAGGTCAGTTAGTCTTTAGGAAGAGTTTACACAGAACCCTTGCACAGGGGAGCCTCCACATCTAGAGCTGAGCGGAGCCCGAGGCGGAGGTTACAGCGTGACCTCTGGAATGAAAAGGAGGTGACTATTTATCCAAGGTGGGTTTTCACAATGGGGCTTCCAGGCGGCAGGGGGCTGGTTGAAAGCGACCATCTTCTACCGTTTTAGGAAGAAGACTTCAGTTTTCCTTGGATCATTACCAGAGAGAGGCATTTACAACAAATAACCTACATTTTGCTTATGTTCCAGAAATACGCTCAATTCAGTTTTGCTCACGCAGCTTAAATGGTTTTGTCTGTTTGGGAGATTGTCCAGCCTGGTCTTTATTCTATTTGATTTTAACAGCCTCCAGGGAAGTCATCCACTTCCAGACCCAGGCGAGTCAGCCTGAGCCATCTGTCTCAAAGGGCAGGTGGGGTAGAGGCTGCCTGGACCAGGGATGGAGGGAGTGGAGGAAATGGAGGCCCAGAGCAGGCTCTCTCCTGAGCACAAGGTGGTGAGCTCACAGGAACCGGGGCTGCTCTCTTTACCCCCAGGACCCCCTCCGCCCTCTTCCCACCACGCTGTGCCCTCACTGTGGACACTGTGTGGACTGCATCCAAGGACGCCCTGCCTGCAGCTCCTGGCTGGATGTGATCAGAGAGGCGGCGGCGGGAGGCTGGCTGGTGCTCCCTCAGCTCCTCCCTGCCTGGTGGTGCTGGTGGACTTCCTCCCGGACCCAGGGCCCTTCTCCACCCAGCTCCTCCTGGGGATCAGCCCAGAAGGGCGTGGGGCAGCTCAGGGGAGCCTGGGGACAGAGCGAAGCAGAGGGGTCAGGAGGACAGGGGTCCTTCCAGGATGAAGAAGACCTGGGGGAACAGAGCAGACGGGAAGCACTGGCCAGAGTAGACGGGAAGCACTGGCCAGAGTGGGGGACTCAGAGCCTGGGGTTCCAGAATTAGGGATCTGGGGTGGAACAGTTCTGAAGGACAGTGGGGTCCAGGTGGGAGATGGGATGGCCACCTAGGAGAGAGGAAAAGTGGAAACACTCTCGCTGTGCTCTGATCAGAGTGAATGGTGCTCCACGGCCCTGCAGCTAGAGGCTGACGGGCCTGCAGCAAACACAGCCGGTGTGCAAATCCACACATGCATTCACGCCGGGTCACTTCAGTCATGTCTGAGTCTTTGCAAACCTATAGGCTGTACCCCACCAGGCTCCTCTGTCCATGGGATTCTCCAGGTGAGAATACTAGTGGGTTGCTGTGCCCTCCTCCAGGGGATCCTCCCAACGCAGGGATCTTAAGTCTCCTGCGCTGGCAGGCGGGTTCTTTACAACTAGCACCACCTGGGAAACCTATAATGTAAAGTGGAAAATATTTATTTATTTAGGTCACACCACATGGCTTTTAGGGTTTTAGTTTCCTGACCAGGCATGGAACTCCAGCCCCCTGAGTCCCAACCACTGGACCGCCAGGGAATTCCCATGAAACTTGGAAAATGTTTAGAACTTGATGAAAATAAAAATATTCTGAGGGAAAACCTGTGGGATGCAACTAAAGCAATCCTCAGGAGGATAAAAGAAACGCTGAAGATGAATGACTTGAGCATCCATTTTTAGAAGTTAGGGGGAAAAAAACAAAATAAACCCAGTATAGAACAATAGGATGAAAAAAATCAATAGTAGAGATAAAAAGATAAATTGATGAACTAGGGAAGAAACAAGAGAGGGTCAGGAAAGTCAGAAGCTGGTCCTTTGCAAACTACTAATGAGAATAACGGTCTTTGGTGAGACTGGTGGTAAGAAGCACTGACGGCAGGTGGGGTGGAGCCACAGACGGCGCTGCAGGGAGGAGTGGTGAGCGGCTTGCTCTCCCCCTGCACAGGGTCCCAGGAAGGCTCTCGTCCGAAGAGCGACGTGAAAAAGCGCTACACGCAGGGAGTGATGGCTTCCAAGCGGCTGCACAGCAGATGGGGGCAGGAACGGCTGAGACGGAGGGACAAGACCAAGTGGCTGCACAGCACACGGGGATAGGGACGGCTGAGACGGAGAAACAAGACGGTAAAAGATGCACAGGACCTTGTGGGTAAAATCTGGAGAACTGTCTACATTTGGGGGGTAATTAGACCATTTTATCGTGAGCTGTTAATGAAAACCTAAATAAATAACATTGCATTTTCATGGATTGGAAGATTGAGTATAGAAAAATGTCAACTATCCAAAACCGGTTTACTGATCCAATGCAATAATACGAATCCTTTTAAATTTTTGGTGTGACATATGATAAACTACTTCAGAAATACATATGGAAATGCAAAGGGCCAGAGATCAGTGAGTTCCTGGAAGCTAACGCCATAGGCAGACTTGTTCTCTCAGTTGACTAGACTTCTGTACGCTTAATTAGGGCGAGTGATCATTATTCAGGAGCAAAAAAATTACACCAGGAAAACAGAGCACATCCCAGGAATAGACCCACAGTTTATAGAAATGTCTGAATATTGAAGATTGTTGAAGATTAGAGGGGAAAAATTGAGCTTTTCAAGAAACCAAGCTGGGGAAATTGGGTGTCCGGGCAGAAAAGAAATGAAATTGAATCCCTATCTTATACTACATGCAAAAAATAATTTCACATGGATTTAAGACTTAGGGAATGCAAAACTATAATGCTATTGGAAAACATTAAGATTTTAAAAATAAGACACAAAAAAGTTCAAACCCAAAGGAAAAGATTTATTAATTTGTTTGTATAAAATCGAAGAACTCTGATTTATTGAATCAAATTGAATTCAAATTGAATTTTAAATAAAAGAATAAACCACAAACTAAGACAAGAGATTTTCATTGTATTTAACCAACCAATTAGTGATTTCTAACACAAAGAGCTCCTCTCAAATAGAAAGACTGAGCAAAGACTTTGAGACATCTCACCAAAAAAATCCCCAAATCTTATAAATATGAAAATGTGCTGAATTTGATTAGAAATCAGGAAAAGGCAAATCGAAATCTCAGTGAGATGCCACTGCACATCCAGTAGATTGGCAAAAATCAAAAGTCAAACAGCATCAGATGATGGTAGGAATGAGGAGGCACCAAAATTTCCCACTGTTTTAAAAAGCAATCAGTTTACAAAGCAGTGAAAAAGTTGGCTTAAAACTCAACATTCAAAATACTAAGATCATGGCATCTGGTCTCATCACTTCATGGCAAATAGAGAAACAATGGAAACAGTGAGAGACTTTATTTTGGGGGGCTACAAAATCACTGCAGATGGTGACTGCAGTCATGAAATTAAATTGAATATGATCAATCTAGACAGCATATTAAAAAGCAGAGACATTACTTTGCTGACAAAAGTCCATCTAGTCAAGGCTATGGTTTTTCCAGTAGTCATGTATGGATGTGAGAGTTGGACCATAAAGAAAGCAGAACGCTGAAGAATTAATGCTTTTGAACTGTGGTGTTGGAGAAGACTCTTGAGAATCCCCTGGACTGCAAGGAGATCAAACCAGTAAATCCTAAAGGAAATCAGTCCTGAATTTTCACTGGAAGGAATTATGCTGAAGTTGAAACTGCAATTCTTTGGCCACCTGATGAGAACTGACTCATTGGAAAAGGCTCTGATGTTGGGAAAGATTGAAGGCAGTTTGAGAAGGGGACGATAGAGGATGAAATGGTTGGATGGCCTCACGGACTCAATGCACATGAGTTTGAGCAAGCTCTGGGAGCTGGTGATGGACAGGGAAGCCTGGGGTTGCAGAGAGTCAGACACTACTGAGAGACTGAACTGAACTTACAAAGCAGCCTGGATAAATCTGAACATGGCCCTACCTTATGGTTTGCCAATTCCATGTCCGAGTCTCTAAGCTTAGAACACAGGACAGGTGAACCAGATCCACATCTGACTACCCGGTTATCCATCCAAATAAATAGAATATGCACAATGTGGCAAATTCATGCGAAGGATCCTCTAAGAGCTCAGGCTGCAGCTGTAAATATCCCGAAAGTTAATCTCACAACATAGCGTTGATGAAAAAAGCAAGTCCAAAAAGAGTACATATTCTGTGAAAAGTGAAAGCCGTTCAGTCATGTCTGACTCTTTGCGACCCCATGGACTGTAGTCCATAGAATTTCTCCAGGCCAGAATACTGCAGTGGGTAGCCTTTTTCTTCTCCAGGGGATCTTCCCAACCCAGGGATAGAACCCAGGTCTCCCACATTGCAGGCGGGTTCTTTACCAGCTGAGCCACAAGGGAAGTCTCATAATACTGGAATAGGCAGCCTATCACTTCTCCGGGGGATCTTCCTGATCCAGGAATCAAACCAGGGTATCCTGCATTGCAGGTGGATTCTTTTATCAACTGAGCTACCAGGGAGGCATTACATGTTGTGTGCTTCCCTTTATATAAACTTCAAAGCTGGTGACATTAAGCTGTGTGTTGTTTAGGACATACGCATAGATGATCAAACTAAAGGAAGATGCTCACAAAACCAGGGCAGTAGTGACCTCTGGGTCGAGGGGAGATGGAGTGGCAAGGGGCCAGTGATGCTCTATCTCCTAAACTCCATGGTGGTTCTGTGCATGCTTCGTTGTGGCTGTTTAAGCGTGTGTGTGTTTCATGCATGTTCTGTGCATACATGTTGTGATTGTTCTTTTAATTAATAAAGGGCATCCTCTTCAAAGTTCTAGGAGAGAAGACTTTGGGGAAAGGGTTACCGATTAAACATCCTAGAAAACTGACAACCTCAGCCAGATGCCAAATGCCATGGCTCTCTCAAAATCGAGAGACAGCCAGCCACGGGGAGAGAATGAGCTGAGATGAAAGAGCGGGGGAGACAACTCAGGCTGCAGGGAAGCCCGAAGCGCAGCGTTAAGGACTGTGTGGGGACAGGGAGGAAAAGATATGAGATGGAGGAGAATTAGATCAGGGCCACCTTGAGAGGCTTCCTTGCAATTTACAACAACAAAAAAAATTATAAATACCTGAATCTTACATAAAAAGCGATTTGCTAGGGAGGACAGAGAATAGAAACCCAAGCTTTCGAAACATAGAAATGTTTCTAAGGAAGAACTCTGATAACTTGGATCATGAGCAATTATCAAATATGCAATTGAAGAAAGCTTTCCTAGAGAGAAAGAAAACAGAGAAGAAAGGTCACAAGGGCTCAGCCTTCCCCAAACAGAATCAGAGAAAGTGTCCCAGGCCCAGCGGTTAGGTTTCTCTTTATTTCAAGAATGAATACATCATCTTTCAGCATTCTGTCAGAAAAAAATTATACCGCGAAGGGACAAAGGTAAGGCTGGGCTTGCAGCCACGAAGGCGGGTGGGCAGGGGAGCACACCGCAGATGTCTGAAGTGAATGTGTTCTACGGTTCAAGGAAGGTTTCCAAGGGAGACGAATGAAGGGTGAGGACCCCAGATGGGTCAGAGGAGGCGCTCTGGGCAGGACACTCTGGGAATCTGCCTGGAGACGGTGAGTGGGGTGGACGCTGGGGCTGTCAGCGTGTCCCCGAGCTCCTGGACAGAGGAGAGCCGGGGTCAGTGCCCAGGAGGGCAGCGGCGTTTCAGGGAACAGGATGAGAGCCAGCCTGCGCTGGGACCCAAGGGGCGGTCAGGGAGGAGGGCGGGGGTGGACCCGAGAAGTCAGGCTGGCACTTAGGACAAATGCCATCAGCTCCACCCTGACGGTCTCGGTGGTGGGGGAGGGCAGGAGCTGGTGTGCTGGCCTGAGCTCCCAGACGGGCTGGGCATCCTCACCAGGGGCGGGGATGCGGGGCCAGCCCACGCGGGTGGGATGGGGGCCTTGACCTCGGTCCTGGGCTTGAGTTAAGGGCACCCTGCATGTCCGGGTGGAGGTTTTGAGTAGGCAGTAGGGTACAGGAGTGGGCACCAGCAGCGCTCCTGACTTCGATACTGAGAGGAGGCCCAAGCGGTCACACCACAGCCAGGATGAGACCACCTGTGTGTGCAGGACAGGCAAGTAGGCCTTCTGTCCTTGACCCCAGGCCAGAGGAGGCCCCCGACCCCAAACTCCCAGAGCAGGAGGAAGTGCTCATCCCACCTGCCCCCAAACCAAGTGCCACCTGAGAGCTGTCTCAGTCATGACACTGGCACGCGTGTCACTGGAAAGTGTCACACGGCCGCTGTGGCTGGTGTGAGAGGCCACCGGGTGAATGGCCGTGCCGATCAGGTGCACCAGGCGCAGCCTGCACCCTGCTGGGGGCACGGCTCCCCAGCCCCCAGTGGTGCCCCCTCCCCTGCGGCTCCCCAGCCCCCCATGGCCCCCCTTCCCCTGTGGCTCCCCAGCCCCCTGTGGCCCCCCCTTCCCTGTGGCTCCCCATCCCCCCGTGGCCCCCCTTTCCCCTGCGGCTCCCCAGCCCCCCGTGGCCCCCCTTCCCCTGTGGCTCCCCAGCCCCCTGTAGCCCCCCCTTCACTGTGGCTCCCCAGCCCCCTGTGTTTCCCCAGTCCCCCGTGTCTCCCCAGCCCCCCATGTCTCCCCCGTCCCAAATGTCTCCCCAGCCCCCCATGGCTCCCCTTCCCCTGTGGCTCCCCTGTCCCCCGTGGCCCCCCTTCACTGTAGCTCCCCACCCCCCCCATATTTCCCCTGTCCCCCGTGTCTCCCCAGCCCCCTGTGGCCCCCCTTCCCCTGCGTCTCCCCAGCCCCCCATGGTTCATGCCCCTGAGTCTGTTCTCCCAGGTCCCCCTTCAGCAGACAGACATCACAGGAGGCTCTGCTCACAGACCACCCAGGTGGCACTGAGTTCACCACCAATTACTGTGTGAACTTGGCTGGGTTTTTCCTCTCTGTGTAGTCAACACTCCCAACCTTTCGCAGGGCCCAGAGGTCACAGCTGAAGCAATTAATTTGAGCCAGTCTGTTCCACACTCAGTGCCTCCTCGCACCAGGCTCCCCTTGGTGTCAGCAGTCTGTCTTCACTGGGAGCCTGACGGGCTGGCAGTGTTTCATTTTATTTTCTTTTTTGCCTGTCCTCTGCAAGGCCTGTGGTGGGGAGGGGAGTGCTAGTTTCCCCTGGGAGAATAATTAAAGCGCCTTGGTTCTGAGCCAGGTTTAATGAAGCTAATGGTCCGAGTGGCTCAGTCTACCAGTAGGACCAGCGGAGGGTGGCAGAGCCCCAACCAGGCCCACCCCAGAGGGCTCCAGGCCCAACGCCACTCATGGGCACTCACGGCCACTGTGAAAACTGCAGACGCACAAAGTCCCTTCCCTCGGAGGCCCTGGTCTGCATGTGCAGCCAGGGACAACAATGGACACTCACTGCATCTGGGGTGGAGGGTGAGCCTGGACATCAACCCCGCTTCTTGAGCCTTGTGGCTCAGGGGATGGGCAGAGGGGACCCTTGGCCACTCAGAAAGTTCAGCTGAGCATTAGTTTTAAGAATTATTTTAAAGTTTTAACACTAAATAATATTAATTGACATACTTCTATGTTTTTAGGAATTATTGTGCATTAACTGAGGACGAACCCCATGACAACTTGCCCTCTTCTGCCCGTGGAAAGATGTCAGGACTCACACAGGGACACGTCCCGTCTTGCGTCTGCCACTGCTCCCTGGGTCACCCGGGTCCTCTGATAAGGTGACCATCTAAGATGCTCCCACAGCAGAGCAAGTCAAGGGTGCTTCAGAAAACCGGACGTCCAGAGGTGTTAAATGTTACTCTTGATGTAATGTACGCAATAAAATAAAACGACGCACAAAAGACTGTAACATCCTACTACATAAAAACTGCCATATTACTCTCAGATTTTTAAACTAGACCGAGGGCCATTTGGTACAGAGAGAAATCATTGTTAGAGATAAAACTTTATATATATTTTCTGCTTATTTCAGCAAACAGACCCTAAGCTCAGGATTTGCCCTAATTTCTCAAACAGCGTCATAAAACCTTTAAGATGATGAATTAATTTATTTAAAACCTTTAATTTCTTTATACCAATACACACCTCTGCATATTTTTGCATAATTGCAAGCACTTGCATTCTTTGGCAGACATTTCTTTTCTTGTGCCCCCAGACCCTGCCCCTCCCCCCAGCCACACTGCGGGGTTTTCACTGCAGTATATCCACCAGCCTTCAGGGGCACCCAGAGATGGGATACTTCCCCAGAACACTGGGCGCCACTCTCCAAACTCACCAGATGCGGATGGTTGCCTGCTGGGGGGCATAGTAGTCCTGGCCCACAGTCCTTGGAAGGGGAGGGCCTGAGTGCCTAGCAAGTCCTGGAAGCCTGAGGCTCTGTCTAGCCACCGTCTGAAACAGAAGCATACGTGAGGATGGCACCCACCTCGTGGGGTCCTTTGACCAGCCTCCAAGGGCCGCCCTTGGGTGAGAAATTTCCTCTCCTTTCCCAGGCCCCTGTGTGTGACTGGATCAGAACCACATCTGGAACCACGTCTGCCAGCTCCCCTGCTGTGTGTCTCGGTGGGGGGAGGTAGCATGTGCGGCCGGTGCCTGGGCCCACACAAGGTCAATACCCACGTGGGCCCCGGGCTGCCACAGTGGACAGAGCAGGTTCAGCCTGTGTGAGCACGAAGGCAGGCGGAGAAAGGAAGGGAGCGAGTGACCAGGTGGACAGCGGAGGCATGAAGGTCAGTTCCCACCTCCTGTGTGGCTTCCTTCCTGGCCTGGGCTCCCTCGATGGCCCAACTTTTCCTGACTTGTCTTCTAGCTTCCAGCTTCCATCCAGCCACATGGGAGGTGCTTAGAAAATGGTCAGTGGAATCTGCATGGCTGGTGCCCAGTTGCCTGTATCCCAGGAGGTCCCTTGGCGTTGGCTCTTCTGGGACCCGGGTCCCAGGGCTCTGTGTAAGATGGTCAGTCTGCATCATCTGCGTTTCCTAGGTGCCCTTGGGTTGGCTCCAGAGCCATTCGTGATAGCACGACCCAGGCCACCTGAGGCAGACGCGTCTGTAACATTTAGATCCTTTCTTGGGAGGCTGTGGCTTCCACAATTGAGTAAGCATCAAAGTAAAGGTTATTTCCAACCCCACAGTTAAATCGACATGGTGATATATTGGCCTGATGACTCCTTTTACAAAATTATCTCTGAAATGTTATGTTTCATTCCACAAGACTCATTCCAGCTCAGTTCCTCCTTGACCTTTATCACCTACTCTGCAGAATGCATGCACCCATCCACGGTTCTGGAAGCTTCTCCAGGCATCCGACCTGCAGTGCCCCTTTCTGACCTGATCTGTGGGTGGGGAGCAGGGTGGGGCGTGGGGTTCTGATTGACAGGTGTTGTCCACCCCCTCAGAGGAGCCCCGGGCCCCTCCACCCGTCCGGCTGCTCCAGGTGTTTGGGAAGCACCCGGGCCGACCTGCTGTCAGCCTCCCACACGGCAGGTGTTCTCCCCAGGGGCAGCTGGCAGCGGGTGGGCGCCAAGGATGGTGATGAAAATCACCCTGGGGCTTTCCCACACTCACCGAAGACGTTGCTACAGAGAAGTTAGAGCTGCTCTGTGTGCGTGTCCCCTGTGGGGGCCTCTAATTAAGGCTCCACTGACGGCCTCAGAGGCTGGGACGGGTTCCCCTGTGTTCAGGCCAGGAGAGCGGGAGGCCCAGCAGGAAGGAGCTGAGACACACCCCCACTTATCTATAGGGGTGTCTCAGCTCTGGGCTCCAGCCCCTCAGCTCAGCCCCATCCTCACCCCCTGGGGGAACTGGACATAGCTCCCCCCACCACCTGGTACCTATGGATGGCATGTGGGCTACTACGTGGGCCTGGCCGTGGCTCTGAGCCCCAGGTCCTTCACAGGTGGGCCCAGCTGGCCTGGCTCACCCCCACGGGTTCACCGACGGCTCACAGGCAGGTCATGCAGGCTCCCAGCGTGTGTGAGCCACTGGTCGTCATGAACAAGACTGGCGACCTCACTACTAGATGTCCCTCAACCACAGAGCTAGCTCCAGGGTGGTCGGTGCTCTCTGCAGAGTGTGGCTGAAGCCGCGTCTTCATAGAGAAAGGCAGACGGAAGAGCAGAGAAGCCTCTGGGGTTCCTGCGGGCAGCCCTCAGGGCGCACCTGCCTGCCTGCGTGGCTTTCCCCGCCGCCCCTCCATGGCAGCGTCTGCTCATCTTCCTGACCCCGCGCCCCAGGGTCCCCAGCAGGGGCTCAGCTGAGGCCTGGCAAGGCTGGTCGAGGGGGTGAAGTGGACAAAGGGCAGCACAGACGCCAACGGGCCCAGGGCACCACAGCCTGTCAGCTGAAACTTGGGGTGACCCTCTGAGCCTTCTGCCTCCCAGTGCAAAAAGCGTGCAGCTCTTCCCTGCAGTCCAGACGCCAGGCTCCCGGGGCTCCTGTGGGAGTTAGGCAGCCACAGGGTGGAGTGCCTGGCACCCAGCGGGCCTGGCCGCGTGGGCTGGGCGTGACAGCGGAGAGGGGCAGGAAAGGTGGAGATCCAGACCCCAAAAGTGTCTGTCGGCCTAGGGAGCCTCCCCTCTCTGACCCTGAGACCACCCCTCCCTCTGCGTTCTGTCCTGCTGACTGCTGCCCCCTCCCCCGGGCCCTCACTCTAGACCCCGCTGGTGTCAGGGGCCATCCTGTCACTGGGGTATGAGACACGGCCGCACCCAGCCCAGATGTGACAACTGAGAATGTCTCTGGCACCCCCAGGACACAGTCATATCAGGACCCCCGGCTTGCCCTCCTGGTTGGTGTTGGCAGGCGTCCGTGGCCCCCAGAGCCAGGAGCCTGCGCCCACCTGCAAAGGTGGCAGTGACGGCGACACTTGGCCCCTGCCCTGCACCAGACCCCGCCCTGCACCAGACCCTGTCCGGGTCACTTACATGTGTGACCCTGAGGGCAGCCCTGCCCGGTGGGGTCACCCTCATCCCACTTCACAGAGCTGATGCGTCCGGACTTTACCCTAGCTCTGCAGGCTTCACCTTAGGGTGTTCTGCTTCACTGGGTCTGGGAAGGGCGGGGCGGCCCCCCTGCAGGGACCAGGCAGCGGTGCGCCCCTCCCCGGGGCTCCACGCCTCCACTTCACGGAGGGAGCACTCACTGCACGTGCTCCACGGCTCCGGGGAGGGGCAATCTGTGCGCTGATTGTGGGTTGCAAGCGCCCGGGACGCTGGCGCATCGCTCCTGAACCAGCTTATCATCGATCAGAAACGCGACAGGCCCCCGTCAACGGCCAGGCTGTGCCAGAACCATTGTCACACTCCGCAGCCATCTCGGCGTTGTTTTTCAGCTAATGATTCCTTAAAGACCGAGACAATAGTCGTTTAATATCGTTTGCTCAAATGAACAGTTCCCTGAGCAAATAATAATAGTAAAAAAAAGTCCCCGAGAAGCCAATTAGATGTTGCCGCTCGTACCCAGCAACGGCCTTTTAAATAGATGCCCCCTTTTTTTTTTAAAGAGCAGCTGTGTCACCCAGACGAAGGCATCAGGCCCTGCTCTCGCCGCTGATGTGTAAATAAATGCAGGCGATCGCATGCAGAACAGCCCTCTTCCATCAGCAGGGATTAGACACCCGATAGGAACGATTCAGATAAAGTGGTAGTTGGCAGAAGAGATTTTTTTCTGAAGAGAATGAGGGATGGTCGGAGGTAGGAAAAGCCAAGAGACGTTCTGGGGTCAAGAAACATGATTGAGCCCCAAGGGAAGGCTCAGCTTCCCACCGGGAAGCCAATGCCCTCCATCGACTTCTGTTAGTAAAGACTCCAGAGGTCACGCCCAGGCCGCATTCCCAGGGCACACCAGCCTCCACGCTCAGCTGTGGGGGCACACACTCTGCTTCCCTCCAAAGACTGAGTCTAAAGCCCAGGGTTTGCATATAGATCCAGGCCCGGGGAACCCTAAGGCGGGGCACGAGAGAGCATTTGGAAATGCAGTTCTCAACCAGGGCGACTTACCCCAGGAGACGTGTGACAGTGTCAACAGCAAGGGGAAAGGATGCTCCTAGCCTCTCCTGGGCGGAGGCAGGGGCACAGCTCAGCACCTGCAGTGCCCAGGGCAGCTCTCCCTAGGGAACGACCCTGTTCAGATGTCCACAGCTGGAGGCTGAGATGAAGAAGCTCTGCCCTGGCATGACCTGCCCAGAGTGGACCCCACGGATCATCCTTCTAACCTCCCTGTGTTTGAAGAGGGAAAATGGAGGTCCGGGATGGGGAAGTGACTTGCCCAGACAGTCGTGGCGGCAGAGACAGCCCCTGAATCTGAACAGTGCCTTCACCCGACCCGAGGCTCTCCTGACACTGAATCCCAGGCTGGGTTTCTCTGGGCCTCTCCTCTCCCTCCTCTCAAAGCCCGTTTCCAGCCGAGACTGTGGCCCTGCTGGGATCCCGTGCTCCCGTGCTCCCTTGGGACGTGTTCCCTGCGCTGACCCCCGGATCCACCTTCCAGCACAGCAGCGGCTCCTGTGACAGGCGCGCGTCCCAGACAGCGGAGCACAGGTGCTTCTGTCCATGGCGAGCGGCAAGATCGCGAGGTTTAGGAAGCTCTGGATCAGAGTCCTGGCTCCTCCGCTTCTTCGTGTCATTTATCCTCTTGGAAACCGGGCTGCAATATGCTCTCACAGGAAGAGCAGACGCACGCGCTCTGTGAGGGGCCGTGCACGGATCAGGGCTCGCCACTGACGCCGCCACCCCCACCACATGTCCCTGCCCCATGCGGGCCGCAGACCCCGCCTCCAGGAGCTCTGGAAAAGCCACCGCGGCAGATGGCAGGAGGGGCCGAGCAGCCAGTGTGAGCCCGGGCCTGGCCCAGAGCCATCTGTCCTGCTTCAGGCATCCTGCCGGCCGGCCATGCATTCAGACGTTCAGCCACATCAGCATTTTGCAAAATGCCAGCCCGAGCAGGGGACCCTCGTGGGCTGTCGTTGCTGCCAGCCATCCGATTTTGACATATTCCGGCCACTGTAGGCACGCTGGAGCTTCATTTGCATGTGGAGGAATCCAGAGAACGCAGGAAGGACATGCGGAACATCCACTTTGTTGTAATGCTTCTTAGAATTGCACAGGCTTGGGAGCTCAGGGCCACCTCATTCCCTCTTCTCAAGGCAGCCAGCTCTGTGTCTCCTGATGAGGGTCACCCCAGCTGTGATGGAACCCCTTCTCCAGAGGCAGGCCAGCTACCTCTCTGGAAGCATCCTCTCTCCCGGACACCTTGGCTCTGAGAGCCTTTCTTTCGTTAAGCCAATGTTTTGTCCACTTAGGACAGACCTGCCCTTCTGCCGTGCCCATCTGGACGAAACAGGAGGGACAAGGTGTAGGTGGTTCGAAAGGGAGCCCTGGACACCCAAGCATGGTCTGAAGATGCCTGACCAAGGAATGGAGGTCTGGCTGAACTCAAACAGGAGCCTCCATATAGGTCATGAAGACAAATTTGTATTTCCCTGGTTAGGACTCTCTCTGTTGTGAGAGACAGCAACCAAATTAAAACAGGCTTTACATGAAAAAAAGGGGAAAAAAAGAAAAAAGATAAAATGAATGCGTTGGCTCAGACAATGGCTAAAAATTCAAAGATGTCTCTGCTTCAGGTGTGGCTGGATCCAGGCCCTCAGCAGAGGCAAGGGAGCTGGAGCCAGAGGCCTAGAGCCCAGCCAGGTGTCAGCTCGCAGCCCGGCACACACCAGGCATTTATCTGGTGAGAGAGGCAGAATGAACACCAAAATCCACGCCATGAGATGTTCAGCTAGCACGTGTCGGGTGTCGCCAACCAGACCAATGTCATGCCGGATTTCAGACCGGAAACACCTCACAGTATTTGCTGAATGGATGTTTACATGACAGTCACTGGGGGTCCCCCCTTCTGTGAACTGCCTCCTGGAACCTGGTGCTCATTTTTTACTGTTTCTTATCTGCTGCTTCTTGCTCTTCAGGGTGCCCTAAAGCATCATTTCTTTGATAACACTGCAGATTCTTTTCACCCCAGCTGGGCCTGTGTCTCTCCCTTGACTTGGGAGGAAAGGTTCTTGCTGACGTGATCGCATCTACCAGGGACCCAACCCCTCATGCTTCTGCTAGCAGGGTCTTGATGAGAAAGCCCTTCTCCCCACCTCAAGGCCACAAAGACATTCTGCATTTTAAAAACCAGCTTGATCGTTTCACCGTTCTCACTGAGGTACTGAATTCCTCTGGAGTTAATTTAGCTAATACAGCGGAGAGTGGGAAGCTGATTTTATTTCTGCAAACACTGCCCACACTTCCTGTACTACTTAGTAAGTGACCTACCTTTTCCCCAATTATGTATTACCATGTGTCAGCCACACACACACTCAGGGGTCTCTTGCCCAACACCTCTGCCCACCACTCCCAGACGGTGTGCCCCCGACAGGCTCATGCCCCTCGCTCTTGAAGTCTAGGAAGCCTTGAGCTTCCCTCAACGCCCAAAACTTTGCTCATCTTTTTCAAAATGTTCTAAGCTATTCATAGAGTTATTTACATACATAATTTAGAATTCGTTTTTCAAGTTCTAAAAATTTCTTTTGAGAATTTGATTAGATAATGTATTGAATTCATACATTAATTTAGGAGAAGTTGGCGTCTTTACAGCATTTTGTTGTCTCATTTGGGAGCACAGCTGTATCAGTCAGCAAATGCTGTAATAACCATGCGTAACAAGCAGGTCCAAAGCCCAGCAACTTACCACAACAAGCCCCTGACCCGGGGAACTCGTGTCTCTGTGTGAGTGATCTAGGGCTGGCTGAAGGATGGGTTCAGAGCTGCTTTGTGGGTCAGCTCTTCTCTTTGGACCAGTGGATGACTTGGGGGCAGGTTCTATATTTTATGGCCAATGGGAGAGTATAGAGGAGGTGAGAGGACAAGGCTCCACCCCCGACTATTGCTCTGCCCACAAGCTGTGGTCAAGGCAGCCAAGCAGCCAAGCCCGTCTCCATGGGGGTGGGGGAATCTCTGGAAGGCTCTTTCCTTGGCAGAGGGCAAAGCCTCTAACCCCATTGGAGGAGGCAAGACTTGAAAACAGTCATCCTGTCTCCCACAAAGGGAAGTCTCTTTATTTACTCAGATCTATTGCATGTCATTATAATTGCTGCAGATGCTTCTTGGGAAGGCCAGGCCCCCTTGTCAGGCTGGCTCCTGCCTGGGGACTCTCCCTGATGCCTGGACAGCCCCTTGCTGCAGCCCCTGCACAGCCAGCTCTCCTCCTGGCAACAGCACCTGGAGAGGAACACAAGCTCCTCCACTAGAGGAACTGAACCCAGGGGCCCTGCATCGCTCCATAGGCTCCAGAGGCTGCTTCCAGGAGCACAGTAGAACAGACTGAGCGGAGCCTGGACCCTGGGAAGGAGCTCACTTCTGAAATCAGGCCACATCAGTTCTGGGGCTGACTCTGTCACAGGTGTGATGCGTGTCCTGGCATGGCCTGCATGAGCCCTGGGCCTCCAGCTCTCCTGTGTGCAAAATGAGGGCACCTGACCTAAAGCCTTCTAGAGGCCTGTCCCAAATCTGTGGCGCTTTATGAATCTATAATTCATGGTGCAGTGAGAGCATCCCAGCGTGGGAAGAGCCTGCAGAGGAGAGGGGTGGGGATGCCCAGGGGTCAGTCATAAATCTAGGGAGGGGTGTGTGTGTGTGTGTGTGCATGTAGGGGGGAGTGTGTGTGTATGTGGGAGGGAGTGTGTGTGTGGAGAATGGGTGTGTGTGTGTGGGTGTGGGTGTGTATGGGGAGTGGGTGTGTGAATGTGTATGTCGGGGGGAGTGTCTGTGTGTGGGTATGTGTGTAGGGAGTGGGTGTGTGGGTGTGGAGGGGTGTGTGTGGGGTGTGTGTGTTTGGGGGTGTGTATAGGGGTGTGTGTGGGTAGGTGTGTGTGTAGAGGCATCTGTAGGGGTGTGTAGGGGTGTGGGGGGTTGTGGGGTAGTGGGTGTGTGTAATGGGGTGTATGTGTGTGTGTAGGGGTGTGGGGGGATGTGGGTGTGTTTGTGTGGGAGTGTGTGTAGGGGCATCTGTAGGGGTGTGTGGGGGATGTGTGTGGGTGTGTGTGTGTGTGAAGGGATGTGAGGGCATGTGGGTGTGTGTGGAGTGTGTAGGGGCATGTGTAAGGGTGTGGGGGGTACGTGTGTGTGTGTGTGTGTGTGGCTGTATATGGGAGTTTGTGTGTGTGTGTGGCCATGTGTAGGGGTGTGTGTGTGTGTGTGTAGGGGTGTCTGTAGGGGCGTGTGTGGGGGCATGTGTAGAGGTGTGGGGGGGTGTGAGGGAGCAGGTATGTGTAATGGGGTGTGTGTGTGTGTGTGTGTGTGTTTAGGAGGATGGGAGGGGGTGATGCTCACTATTTTCGAGGTTTCAAAGGAAGTAATGGAGCGGAAAGAGCAGAATGGTCCTGTGTGGCTGGAAATGTCAGGACTGGGAACCAGTGCCTGGAAGACACGGGAGGCGGACACAGCCCAGCCCACAGAGGCCGTCTTCTCCCTCCCGGCACTTTCTGGGGAGGAGAAGGGCTCCCAGAGCAGAAGGGCTCGGGCCTGGGCAGGGACAAAGGTGCGCGTGCTCTGAGCTCTGTGATCCCTGATAAAATGTGCCTTCGGGATGTTTCTTCTTTTATCTCCAGCAGCAGAGGGGAACCCTTGCTGTTTGGTCTTGCTCTTTCTCTCCCTCTGGACGCAGCCCCCAGTCATGGCCTGAGCAGCTGGGCAGGAGCCCGCCTGGTGGACCCGTGCGTTCTAGCCAGCTGATGGTCAAACACCCTGACGCAGTTTGCCTAGAGGTGGCTCCTGGCCTGTGTGCCTCAGCGGGGAGCTTCAGGGGTCAGAGTGGGAGAAGGAAAGACAGGTGATGGTGGGAGACCTTTCCATGATTCAGTTCAGTACTTAGATCTGGGCTCTTCCTTCTGGCAGCAGACTTGAGGGCAGACACGGGTCTCTGCGTCCGGCCACAGCTGGGGGTAACCAGGCATGTTTCCAGGTGATCGGAGGACTCACCCCAGGAGGTGGAGGTGAGCGAGAGCGGGGAGAGAAGCCCTCCCGACAGGCCCAGGGGCAGAGCGCACTAAGCTCCTCACTCCACGATGGCTCCTGTGTCCCGGACACCGACTGGCCCAACACACAGCTGCAGTGTCCTCCGGGCGGAGGCGGGCGGGCCAGGGCGTCGGCAGGTGCTGATAGCGGTCCGGGACATGGCAGCGCCGTTGGTGCTCCCACATCCTGTGGTCCATGACACTCTGCTCTGCTCTCTGCTCTCTGTGCCGCCTGTGTCCTGAGCGGATGGGCAACCCCAGCTGGAGGGAGAGTAGCCTTCCTGTGAAGGGCCATCAGCAGGGTGCAGTCCACGGACAGATCCAGTGCCACTTGGTTTCAGCATTCAGTGCGTGTGGGATCTTCCCTCCACGGTCAGTTCCCTTAGAGCTCCTTTCACGTTTCCATGGTAACCATAGCCCCCTGGAGCGCTCAAGGGCCTGCGTCCACAGCCTTTTTCCTTGCGTCTCCGCACCCCAGCACAGAGAGGGGCCCACTGAATGCCATTGTCACAACAGGTACAGGAAGGCAGCTCAGCTCCCTCTCCTGCTGCGCTACCCCCGGCCCCACCGCAGACCCTCTGCCCAAGACGGCGGGGCCGGTCCCTGCCTTCCAGAAATGGGCGTCACATGGCAGCGTGCCAGGGGTTCCTTGGTGAGATCTCAGGGGAGAGAAGGGGAGCAAAGCGACGCATGCTGGGCCCCATCTCTGCGCCGGGCGCGGACCTGTTACCCCTGTCACCACCCTGTTACCCCTCCTCATGTCATGGCGAGGTGGAGATGCTACTCTCCTATGCATGGCGACAAGCTGAACTTGGAGGAGTGTGGACTTGCGATGAGCCCTTCAGATGAGAACTGAATCTCACAGCTAGACAATTTGGTCTGAACCGGCACCTGATTCTGGAACAGCTCCATCACGTGATGCCAAGGGCCCTGGGGGATCTGCGATCAGGCTCACTCAACCTGGAAGGTGATGCTATGAGATGAAAATTGTCCTCTCCTCAAAACCACCTCTTGGAAGTTCCAGCACAGGTAACAACCAAGTTTAGAGAGACCAGGGTGCTTACACACAAGGGGCTTGCTTATCTTCCTAGGAAAACTAAACCCACATGAAACAGAACTCATGTGGCTAACGTCATAGGCCATGATAGAACTCAAATAGCACTTATTCAAAGAACTCAAATATTTGTTATGTTGTCTCTACTCCAAAAACCTGCCAAATTACTCCTTGTTTTCTCTGGACTTTGTATGGGCAGCCCAGATAAATATAACCCCAGATGATTTTTTTACTGAAATTACCCAAGTAATTGCTTCCGTTTTTAGTTTCTACATAAAACTGTGTTTGCTGGACCCCAAGAGTGTGCTCAGGATAAAATTAGGTTGTGTGAAATTGAAAATATGGGGAAAACCAGACTATGGAAGCTTATAGTCTGGTTATGGGGAAAAATCAATTATATGAAGCAGATGACTTCTACTTACAGAATATGTTGTGCCAGACCAACATTCCCACAAATAATGGTCAGTAAAGCTGGGTAACACATAAGAGAAACTGCTGTTTGAAAGCATCAAATACACCCAAGACAGCCAAGATCATCCCCAGGAGGAGGGGGGCAGGGAACAGAGGAGGGAAGGGGACGCCTCCCCGCTCTGGGGACGTGTGTGATTTGCTGTTCAGGGCACAAAGTCCAAGCAGAGAATGCATGTCTCATGGGTCTGAAAAGATCACAGACAACTCAGGATCATCCAGGCAGTCAGGACTTGAGGGGCCAAAGTCTATGGGAAAAGAGAATTGCACAGATGTGATTCTACCATCTTGATCAAACATTTCTCTTGGAGAATTTGCCAAATCCCAAGCCCCAGGTGATTGTAAACACCTAGAAACCATGCCCAGAGCAACTGAGCAGGGCTCTGAAGCCAAGCAGGGCTTTGGAGTCTCAAAGAACTTGGGAGGAAACAACTGGGGAGAAAGAACCCTCACTCTGCGAGCAGAGGCCCCAACGGTGCAACAGACTGGAGTAAAGATGAGGCAGGCAGAAGTTGGAGGAGCTGCAATCCCCGAGATAAGAGGGTTAAATTGCCTGTGGGCTCCAGCCACCTGGCTTTTTCCCTGAGAGAATGTCCAGTCCACAGGACACAAGCTGAATCCAGTCAGATCAGAGCTCAAGAAGAAATCAGAAATCTTACTGGGCTAGAAAGTCAGATATCAAATTTAGTAACACCAGGGAGGCTGGAAACTGAAGGAGAAAGTCCTGGATTGCAGGAAGACACCCCAACACTGTGAGCTCCCAGCTGCCTCCCAGACTGCACAGACACAGGACAAGGCAACAGGAGCCTCGCCAAACAGTGAGCGAGAAGGCTGGAAGGCTGCAGCAGAGAATTCAACAGCTACAAAGACAGAAGTTACTATGGAGGGTGGGGACCTGAGGAGACCGTTCAAGGGCACAAACTTGAAAGTAGATAATGATAAGTCCTGGAGATCTAGCACACACCATAGTGATCATAGTCAACAAGACTGTATTCAAGTTGTTAAGAGAAAAGATCTTAATGGTTCCTGCCACAAAAAATAAATGGTAATTATGTGACATGATAGGGGTGTTAGCTAACTACTGTGGTAATAATATTGCAATATATAAATGCATCGAGTCAACATGTTGTATATCTTAAATTGCACAATATTACATGTCAATTCTATTTCAATAAAACAGAAACAAAAATGATCAGAGCCGAGATGCAGTAGACATCTGTTAGGCAAGATTAAAAAAAAAAAGTCATAAAAACAGATCCAGACATGAAATTAGAAGAAAAGGACTTCACAATATCTATGATAACTATGTGAAAGTGTCTATCAGTAAAAATGTATATAATGAGTGAAGAGGTAAGGAATGTTTGAGAGAGCTATCAAAACTCTAAAAGCAAGTGGAAAACTCATTAGACTCTACAATAGAAAAGAGCATTGTACTTGAAGACAGGTTATTTGAGATGGAATAAATTAAACCATGGAGAACAAAAAAAACTGAATTTCATTCACCTGTGGAATAATATAAGTGATCTAACACATAAGTAACAGAGAATAAGAAGGAAAAAGTATTTAAATACACTTTATCTGAAATCTTCTAAAGGTAAGTAAGACTATCAGTCCAAGAAACTAGGTAAAATCAACCAAAATAAACACAAAGAAAGGCACAATTAGGCATACCCTAGCCAAACTGCTGAATCTCACAGCTAAAGGGAGACTCCCTGAGGCATTGAGAGGGGAAAATAGCAGCTGATATCTCCCAGAAACACTGAGGCAGGAAGACCAGGGAATGCCATCATTCAAAGTCAACCTAGAATTCTATAAGCAGCAAAATGCTCTTGAATATGAGGGTCAAAGAAAGATACTTCCATAGAAACGAATACAGAATTCACCAGTGCTCCTATCTTGGGGAAAAAAAAAAAAAAATTCCTCCCATAAAAGGAAAAAAAAAAAATGAGCATTGGAAATGCTAGCTCTGAAATGGTAAGCATGTGGGTAAAGAAGATGACTTTTCCCTTAAATTCTTGAAAAGCTGGTTGACAAATAATAGTCAAAAGAGATGACAGAGTTAGAATATCACCTTCCACACCCATGGATGAGTTAGGAGGGCTCGGCATTAGAAATAAGGCTGTTCACATGACAAAGAGATAGAATCAGAAATAATGTGCCTCTTGCTGTCTGGCCAAACACCAAATAGCATCTTACGAAAGGGATTAAGCTTGAGTCTGACCCAGCCTCTGGACCCAGCAGCCAATATGCAGAAAGTATAAAGACAGAGGAATACACGGAGAATGCTATCGGCAAAATCCAGACTGCCGGCAAGTCTGCAAGTCAAAGGAACCCGGCTTCCCTATAGATAATGGTGAGGAGCCGAAAGAAGTAGGGGGGACTTGCAGGATGAAAGAAACTTAAAGGACGTGTCATATTTTTAAATTGAGCGAAAGTAAGCCGCAATGTCCAGGGATTCACCTTTGAATGATAAAGCTTTTTTTTTTTTTTTTAATTTAAAAAACGTAATTGCAATGAAAATCAGGATAGTGGTACTTGTAGGGATGTGGAGGAGAGTAGAGGGGCTTTGGTTGAGGTGAGGCTTATAGGCAGAGCTCCCAGGATGGGCAACACAGCTCTGTTTCTTGAACTCAGGGTGATTATCAGGGTGTTTGCCTAGGAATGCTTTGTAAATCATGTATGTGATTTTTTTTTTTTGTTTCTGAGTTTTAAAATATAAAAGTATTTTAAAAGTAAATCAACACTTTGAAGCAAAAATAATAATTTAGTGTGATGGTTTAAAGTGAAAGTTTCTCAGTCATTTCTGACTCTTTGAGACCCCATGGACTATACAGCCCCTGGAATTCTCCAGGCCAGAATACTGGAGTGGGTAGCCTTTCCCTTCTCCAGGGGATCGTCCCAACCCAGAGGTCAAACCCAGGCCTCCTGCACTGCAGGTGGATTCTTTCCCAGCTGAGCCACGAGGGAAGCCCGGTGGTTTAAAAAGTATGTGGAAATAAGATGACAGTGCATGCATGCCGTCGACTTAAAAAAAATGCACAATGTGTGGGTCCCGAGTAAAGTTTTATCTGGGGCAAAATGAGGCGTGCAGCCTAGGAGACAGCACTTGAGAGAGCTCTGAGAGACTGCTCCCAAGAGGCAGGTGGGGGAGGTCAATACGTTCCCGTGATGGGGGAGTGCATGCAATCAGGCACATACTTTTGTAGAACGTTTCTGTGGGTCTCATGAAGCTTCTGCTAGTCACCAGAAACAATCATCACCATTAAGGATTTTGTTGCTTTAGCTACGAGGAGACACAAATTTGGGCTCATAAAATCTCTCTGAAGACCTGTCCTGCCTGTTTTCCCTCATTCCTGCTCTCCTCCCTGAGCTCCTCTGGGGTGTTGGAAGTCAGCAGCTGCAGCGTCACATGATTTAATCCTTGTCGGTAAATGACAAGTGCCCACAAATGGCCAATTTGTAGCTGACAATGCAGTGAGGGAACTGCTGAGCTGCTTGAGGCTGGAGAAAGACGGGCCCTTGAGAATTAGAACAAGTCCCCATGTCCACACAGGGCAGGGGGTATTGGGCTCATCTCTCCTCTCATTTCAATAGTCAGACAGCAAGACCTCGTAACGCAAGGGCTCAGGTATTCGGGAAGTCTTGCTCAGGAGTAATTATTATTCTCAGGAGTAATTATTATTATGCCTCAGGAGTATTATTGCTCAGGGAATAATTATCTCACACCGAAGGGTGACTCTGATCCAACCTAATGAATCTTAGGAAAGGTCTTAAAAGGGCAGAAATATTCCCAAGGAACTCAATTAGATCCCATGGTAATGCTCAAGAACACTGTTAGAAACACAAAAATATCCAGGACCCAACAAGATAAAATTCACAGTATTTGCTATCCGGTCAACTTCCCGGGTATGTGAAGCAGCAGGAAAATATGACCCAAGATGATGAGAAAAAGTATTCAATAGAAAGTAACGTAGAATTGACACAGATTGTTGCAGTGATAGGCAAGGACGTGAAATTGCTCTTGGAACTATATTCCACACGTTCAAAAAGATAAAGATGGAACATATTAAGGAATGACATGGAAAATGTGAAAGGACCCAAATTGAACCTCTAGACATGCACACAGCATGTAGACTTAAAAAAGGAAAAACAACAATGAAAAGATGCTTAGAAGACAGGCATCAAAAAGCAACATAAGCACAAACGTTATCAATAATTACTTTAAATTTAAATTTTCTCAACACATCAATCAGGAGACAGAGGTTTTCAGGTTGGATGCAGAAAGAAAGACCCAACTTGATGCTGTCTGCAAAAGCTCACTCTAAATATAAAGACACAATAGGATAAAAGTAAAATCATAGAAAATGGTCTACTGAACTAGCCTTTATGGAAAAAAGAGGCATGAGGGGGCTGGAGGGGCTACAAGAATATCAGACAACATAGATTTCAGAGTGAGGAATGTTAGTACGGATTTAAAAATTCATCTTGAATGATAAAGGTTTTGATTCATCATGAGAACATAATAATCTTAAATGTCAATGCACTTAATAACAGCAACTCAGAATGCATGAAGCCAAAATGCATAGAAACACAGGGAAACAGACAAACCACAAAAATGTTGAGACTTAAACACCTGTTTTTCAATAATTGATGGATTAAGTGCGGCAAATCAGTAAAGACACTAAACCCTTAAAAAAATTGTTTTGACTTTTTATTTTGTATTGCGGTATAGCCAATTAACAATGCTGTGATAGCTTCAGGTGAACAACCAGGAGCCAGTCATACGTAGATAAGGACGTGAGAAGCTCTGAACAGCACTGCTAACCAAGGTGACCTGACTGACGTTTATGAAGCACGTTCTTTTCAAGTGCGCGTGGAGCTTTACCAAGGCAGACTGCATTCCGGCCATTAAGACAAGATCTCAATCCATTAAAAAGGAATCAGGTCATAGACAGTGTGTTCTGTGACCACGATAGACTTAAACTGGAAATCAATAGGACAAAGATTTCTGGAAAGTCCCCAAATATTTAGAATCCAAACAACACTCTTGTAAGTGGATCCATGCATCAACAAAGAAACCCAAAGGAAATTAGAAAGTATTTTGAACTGGATGAAAATTAAAATAGAATGTATCAGAATTTGTAAAATGTCAGTAGGTAAATGTAAAACAGTAGGTTGGGAGAAATTCAGAGGATTAAGGACCATTATTGAAAGAGAAGTTTCAAATCAAAGCTCTGTGCTTTTACCTTAAAGAGTCCGTAGAGGAGCAAACAGAACTGAAATTAAGCAGGTTAGGAGACACTCAAGATTAGGGCAGAAATCATGCAATAGAGGAGAGAAGAACAATAGAGAAGATCAATGAGGCAAAGCTGGGTTTTTTGTTTTCTTTTTTTGTCTGAGAAGATCATTAAAATTGGTAATTCTCTAGCTAGATTGAATAGAAAAAAAGATATTCACCATAAACTTCAGAAATGACAAAGGTGACCTCATTACAGTCTGAGTAGATATTAAAAGGCTAATGAGGACATCTTACAAACTTTATTCCAATAAATGCATGATAACTTAGATAAAATTCACAACCTCTTTAAATACACAAGCAACCATGGTTGCCTGAAGAGCAAATAACTAACTGGCATGACCCTTAAATTACTGAAAGAAAATGAATTTGTACTTGAAAACTTTTCCACAAAGAAAATTCTTATGATTTTTACCAAGGTGCCCCCACAGTATGGTGGGGAAAACCAGTCTTTCCAATAAATGATGCCCTGTCAATTGGATGTTGATACATGAAAAAAACAGAGAAGGCAATGGCACCCCACTCCAGTACTCTTGCCTGGAAAATCCCATGGATGGAGGAGCCTGGTGGGCTGCAGTCCATGGGGTCCCTAGGAGTCGGACACGACTGAGCGACTTCACTTTCACTTTTCACTTTCGTGCATTGGAGAAGGAAATGGCAACCCACTCCAGTGTTCTTGCCTGGAGAATCCCAGGGGCGGGGGAGCCTGGTGGGCTGCCGTCTCTGGGGTCGCACAGGGTCGGACACGACGGAAGCAACTTAGCAGCAGCAGCAGCACATGAAAAAAAAAAAAAAAGAGTTGGCCATCACCTCACATTACATCAAAGTTATCCAAAAACCACTCAAAATACCGGTTCAGAGTTAGATTTTAGACCTAACTGTGAAAAGTAGAACAAAAAAGGCCAAGAAATGACACAGGCCTCCTCCTTGTAGAACTCAAGGTGGCTGCTATTTGATTAGAATTAAGAATTAACGTCCATCAAAAGACTCAGAACAAATTTAAAAGAGAACTTCTTTAAGTCAACAGGGAACATACAAACAACCCAATTTTTTAAAATGACAAATAGCTTGAACAGGAACTTCACGAGGATATAACTCCGAATTGGGCCATGAACAAGAGTGCGTAATCTCATTAGGCCCCAAGAAAATGTACGTTAAAATCATGGAACAGCAGTCCCACCCATAACGGCTGAATTTTTATAATGTGAAGAGGCTAAATGTCAGCAAAGATGTGAAGTAGCTAAAAACACACAGCCAGCAGGAGTATAAATTGGTACAACCACTTTGAAGCAGTGTTCACCAGGATCCAATGAAGTTGAGTCTAACCCCTCTTTTCATGACCCATTAATTCCACTCCTTGACACTGACCCAACAGAAATGCTGTAGGTATTCATCCAAAGACCTGCACATGGAGATTTATAACAGTTCTAATGATGATAACTCAGCAGTGGCCACAGGACTGGAAAAGGTCAGTTTTCATTCCAATCCCAAAGAAAGGCAATGCCAAAGAATGCTCAAACTACCGCACAATTGCACTCATCTCACACGCTAGTAGAGTAATGCTCAAAATTCCCCAAGCCAGGCTTCAGCAATATGTGAACTGTGAACTTCCAGATGTTCAAGCTGGTTTTAGAAAAGGCAGAGGAACCAGAAATCAAATTGCCAACATTCGCTGGATCATGGAAAAAGCAAGAGAGTTCCATAAAAACATCTATTTCTGCTTTTTTGACTATGCCAAAGCCTTTGCCTGTGTGGATCACAATAAACTGTGGAAAATTCTGAAGGAGATGGGAATACCAGACCACCTGACCTGCCTCTTGAGAAACCTATATGCAGGTCAGGAAGCAACAGTTAGAACTGGACATGGAACAGACTGGTTCCAAAGAGGAAAAGGAGTACGTCAAGGCTGTATATTGTCACCTTGCTTATTTAACTTATATGCAGAGTACATCATGAGAAAAGCTGGACTGGATGAAGCACAAGCTGGAATCAAGATTGCTGGCAGAAATATCAATAACCTCAGATATGCAGATGACACCACCCTTATGGCAGAAAGTGAAGAGGAACTAAAGAGCCTCTTGATGAAAGTGAAAGAGGAGAGTGAAAATGTTGGCTTAAAGCTCAACATTCAGAAAACTAAGATCATGGCATCTGGTCCCATCACTTCATGGCAAATAGATAGGGAAACAGTGGAAACTGTGTCAGACTTTATTTTTTTGGGCTCCAAAATCACTGCAGATGATTATTGCAGCCATGAAATTAAAAGATGCTTACTCCTTGGAAGGAAAGTTATGACCAACCTAGATAGTATATTGAAAAGCAGAGACATTACTTTGCCAACAAAGGTCCGTCTAGTCAAGGCTATGGTTTTTCCAGTGGTCATGTATGGATGTGAGAGTTGGACTGTGAAGAAAGCTGAGCACCGAAGAATTGATGCTTTTGAACTGTGGTGTTGAAGAAGACTCTTGAGAGTCACTTGGACTTCAAGGAGATCCAACCAGTCCATCCTAAAGGAGTTCAGTCCTGGGTGTTCACTGGAAGGACTGACGCTGAAGCTGAAACTCCTA
This sequence comes from Bos grunniens, assembly GCF_055505025.1. Taxonomy (NCBI): domain Eukaryota; kingdom Metazoa; phylum Chordata; class Mammalia; order Artiodactyla; family Bovidae; genus Bos; species Bos grunniens. The sequence continues at coordinate 81,900,760 of NC_141178.1, forward strand.
TACTTTGGCCACCTCATGTGAAGCGTTGACTCATTGGAAAAGACTCTGATGCTGGGAGGAATTAGGGGCAGGAGGAGAAGGGGACGACAGAGGATGAGATGGCTGGATGGTATCACTAACTCGATGGAGGTGAGTTTGGGTGAACTCCGGGAGTTGGTGATGGACAGAGAGGCCTGGCGTGCTGCAATTCATGGGGTCGCAATGAGTCGGACACGACTGAGCAACTGAACTGAACTGAATGATGATAACCAAAAAATCAGTAATGATCATATTGCCCATCAATTTTAAAATGTATAATAAATGTTAATATAGTCATACACAAATAATACAGCCATAAATAGAGGAATATTGCTACCGTCAACAGCATGGAGGATTCACAAACATTGTGTTGGAAGGAGCCAGACCCAAAAGAGTACCTAGTACATGATGCAATCTATATGAAGTTCTAAAGTTCTAGGCTGGTGTACAGTATTGGAAGTTAGAATGGCGGGGTAGTCTTTGAGGCGTGGTAATGGGAGGGAAGACTGTAAGGATCTATTTCTCGACCTGGCTGGTGGTTTCCTGGATGAGTTAACCCTGTAAAGTCTCATCAGCCTGTCCACTCATGACTCCTGCATCTTTCTGAGCGAGTGTTCTACCTGCATAAAATGCCAGAGAGGGTTATGAATTACACAACAGCAGAATTAAAACTGTGTGGTGTTGGGGCCGCGTGAGGGGCAGTGTACCTGCTGGAACCAGGAGATCTGAGTTCAGATGCCAGCTCCGCCGTGTCTGAGCCCGAAACCATGCTGAAGTTTTTTCAGCTTCCTCACCTTCGATGGCCCCGTCTTTCTGCCCCATTACAGGGTGGTTTGGGGGTTAATAGGTGATCTAATTGTGCGCCTGGTTCAAGACCTCGTTCACAGCAGATGTGCAGAGAATATCAGTGGTGCTGAGCGTTGGTTGTCAACATGGGCTCCGGAGTCAGACTGCCAGGTTTGAATCCAGACTCCTCCACTTATGGCAGTCTGACCCTGAGGAAGTTATGTGACATCCCCGTCCTGTCTCCTCATCTGTAAACTGAGGAGAAGATTAGTTAAGACTTAGCACATAGAGCATGCCATGTATCTGGTTGCAACTACTATGAATATTTCTATTACTAGTTGATACTGGAGCTTGGAGAAGGGAAATTCTCATCAGCAGGAGGAAAGATTCCCAGGGAGGCTGGGCTTCAGGTGGCTTTGCCAGGATGAACATGCTTTGGAGTATCTTGAAAAAAAGAAAGTGAAGTCACTCAGTTGTGTCCAACTCTTTGTGACCCCATGGACTCTAGCCTGCCAGGGTCCTCCATCCATGGGATTTTCCAGGCAAGAATACCGGAGTGGGTTGCCATTTCCTTCTCCAAGGAATCTTTGCGACCCAGGGATCAAACCCAGACCTCCCACATTGTAGGCAGACTCTTTATCATCTGAATCACCCGGGAAGTACCTACAAGTACCTAAGATGCTCCGAAGCATCTTACATCAGTTGAATCAGGGCTTCTTTGGTTCACTCCCCAGCCCCCTGCCCCATTACCTAAATAGGATCCCCCACCAAGACAGTCAAAGACTCAACATGAAGTCCAGCCCTAAGCAACTGTCCCCACTTTCCACGGAAGAAACTGCTGCCCCAAGGGCTCAGGGTACCATCCAGGGTTCGGGGGGTCTGAGGAGGACATGGGTCAAGTCTCTCCTTCTCTGCTCCCCAAGCCCCCAGGTTCCCAAAGCTGTCGTCCTCCTTCGAGGACTGGAGGAGAAGGCCTCAGGGGACACGCATTCCTGAGGCTCTCTGACGTGCCCACTGCGGAAAGGGTGAACCCCAGCCACAGAAGTGGGGGACGCGCCTCCTTCAGATGAGAACGCCGACGGCCACACGCCGCCTCCCCCACGCCTCTTCACCGTCGCACTTTTCTGCAGCGAGCACAGGAGCTAATGGGCTTTTACAGCTTTTACATCCAACACACTAATTATAGTTCAAAGAACCACGTGCAGATTCCAACATTCTTCTTTTACCACGTTTCCCGATCTCCATGAAGAACTAATTAAAAACTTTTTTTTTTTTTCTGTTGTCGCTTGTCTGACAGTTTTGCCAATTTGCAGCCTGACGTGCAGAGCTAATTAGAAGTGAAGGCCATCAGCAGATGCCCACGTCTGAGGTGCGGGGGCCCAGGAGGACGTGCCTCTGAGAGAAGGGTATATCAGATAGATCAGCTCTGGGGGGTCCAGTAAACACTTAGGGGGCTGCTCTTTGTGGGCAAGGACCTGGGCTGTGGCAGAGAAGGAGGCTGATGTGGTCCAACCTAGGAGCTTAGGTCGCAATCTCCCGGAGACGTGGGGCCCGGGTCCATCACGTGTGGGTGTGATGGACGTCACTCTGGCCCCCACCATGACGCTGCACAGGTGATGTCGAGGCCTTTGGAAGTGAAAAAGCCAGGTTGCTGTCTCCCCAACTCCTCGCAGCCACGCTGCAATGCGGAGACTGCCATCCCCCCCTGCAGATGGAGAACATCTGCTCAGGGGACAGGAGCTGACGGTGCCCCTCCCGGTGGAACAGCACCGCAGGGCTGGGGAGGACACCTGGCCTGTGTCGCAGGAGCCCTGCTGCGGTGGTTTCTCCTCCAGGACACTGCCCATCCTCTCTGCATGCGACAGACCAGAGCTCGCAGCGTCTCGCTGTCTTTGTATTAATAAAAGGCGGATTCTGAGCTTGGTGTGAGGAGGAGGCATGCAGTCCGGTCCTGTACAAGCCTTTCTGCCCTCGCTGTCAGCCCCAGCCTCGGGCCCTGGGAGCGCAGGGTCGCCGGTGACAGCTCAGAGCCCCTCATGGTCCCTCCTCCAGCTGCCCCCAGATGCCTGGCATTCTGCCGTCCCTCTCGGTCACTGGGAAAAGGCCACAGTGAAGGTAGTAACACTCGTTCACCACGTAATATCTGAGTGAACCCACCTTCAGCCTGAGCAGAGCTACAGGGAAACTGGAGCAAGAAGGCCTGGCCTTGCCTGCCCTCGAAGAGCTGATAGAAGAGAGGGTGCGCTGACACACCCTGGTGATGGCTCCACTGAACTGGGTTCTGAGACGGGGAGCTTGGGCCGTGTCGTTCCTGAAGGGTGCCAGGGAGGGAGAGAGCCGTTTGGGAAGAGTGATCGTTGGTCAGGCAGGAGAGGGTTCATCGTGCCTGGGAAACAGTCTCTCTGGGGTGGGATGTGCGGGTCAGATGAACTTGGCAGGTGAGAATGGCCTGCTTGTCAAGATCCCTAGCTTAGGTTTGTTCTAGAAGCAATGGGGAAAAAAAAAAAAAAAAACTGAAGGCCTTTAAGCTGTGACGCTGGCATAAGATGCGCGGTTGAAAGGCCTCTCTGGCCTTGGGGAGGGGATAAGCTCAAGGGAATAAAACTGGAGTTGGGAGGGGGTGGCGAGGAGGTGGTCACCGTGGTCTGGATGGGGCCCCGGCTGGCCTTGCCCAGGGTGGAGGCAGCGGGCTGAAGACAAGTGGATGGATTCTTTAAACATTTCAGAGGTCGATGTGATGTAGTGAGGGGCTGATGCGGGCATGAGGGAGAAGGAGGAGACCCAGGTTTCTGAATTGGGCAACTAAGTGGATGGGAGCGGATGGGACTGGGAGTTTCAGGTGAAGAACGAGGACAATGAAAACATGAACTGGAATCTCGGCAAGCAGCCCTGGGCCCCCAGGGCAAGAGGCACGTTCGTGTGTTCCGTCCTGCCCCCACGGGTTTCCTTCTTTTTCCTCTGAATCCAGGCTTCATTTTGTCCCTTTGGGTACTGCCTTCTGGCCTAGTTAAGACAGTCCTCAGGAGTCTCATAAATGCCCTTTTGTTTTAGAAAACATCTGGTCCTTTTTGTGAGTGGAATTTAGGAAAAGCAGTTACTGGTGAGTCCCCGCCTCCGTGGGTGGGTAGGATTTATGCAAACCTGATTTGGAAGAGATTGGGCTGGATGGCATTTGCTGGTTTGGGGGCCAAGAGTATGTGAGCCTCATCCAGCCAACCTCTTCCTCATCAACCCAACAAGATTCTCAAGGAAGTTATCATCACAGACTGAATGAAATCACCGAGTCAGCTGCTCTTGACCCACAGAATGGCAATTTCATGGGGCTCAACCCACAGAAGCAGGGAGGCCCTGCAGGCCTCTCTCATAAGTGTGGATACAGAGAAACACACAGGCCCCACTGAGGCCAGGCTGCCTCCCCCCTAAGCCCCTGGGGCCTCATCTCTCTCTCTATCCAAATAAGTTTGCAAAGAGAGGGGTCTAGTCATGTGGCAGTTAACACCTTAACCCAACTCTGATAAGCTGGGGCCTGCGAGCAACATTTTTTTGTGTGTGTGGGAAGGAGGAAAGAAAGCTAAGGGGGAGGGCCAAGAAATCCTTCCCCTTAGAACCACCCAATCCTGTGCTCACTTCAGTAGCACATATACTAGGATCACCCAATCATGCCAGTTGACGGGGACGTCCATTGTGGCAACTCATGGAATGCCTGCATCATAGATACTGAAAGAATCTTAATTTAGAATGAGGTTCCCTGATTGATTGGTCACACACACACACACACACACACACACAAAATACCACTGGGTGAGACCTTGATGACCAACCACCTCTGGTGTAGAAGGTCCTCTGTAGGTTAGCTCTACCTGCTTGAGTTTGTTTCATCCATTAAGAAGCAGCTGCCAAGATGAGATTTAATGTGCAGGGCATTTTTTGTGGGGGAAATGAGTGTGAAGAATCAAGGAAGGAGATTGAAAAAGATGAAGGCAGGTGGACCCCTCAGCTCTCTTGCAGATTTGACACCTGTAAAGAAAAATATGGGGGTGGGAGGCTTGGATGACGGGTACCAGCACAGTGGTACCAGCAGAGCCTCTGTGGGGTCCTTCAGTCAGTGGTGGTCCCTGCGGCAGGAGCAGCACGTGTTAGGGCCACCATTTCATGTACCTGGAAAGGTCTCACTGATTGTCACAGCATATAAATCACTGGGTTAGACAGAAGTAATTCAATAAGGCGAAAAGCACTGCTGCTATTTAGTGTGGAAAGGGACTAAGCTTATGTGCACTGCGTGAAAACTTATTCTTTTGATGTGAGTTTGACGCCCTGCATAAACCTTCCTCTGTGTTTCCCATGATCCACACAAGCTGTAGCTTCTCCAAGCTCTTCCAGCCTGGCAGACTGACTCCTGTCTTTGTCTTGTCCCCTGTTGACTGCAGGAAAACCATTAAGGAAGGAGATGGGAGAAACGATATGTCCCGCAGTGGGCGGTTAAGCATGCAAGTGGACAAGGGCATGTAGTTAGACCTGGATTCAAATACTGACCCTGCCCTTCCCTCTACCAGCTGTCCACGCTTGGACACTCTCTAAACCTTCCACAGTGGAAAAAGACAACGTTCCTAGTACTCACCTTGCCAGGTGGCCATGAGAATCATGTGATATCACCTGTAAACACTGCCTAGCAATGTGCCTGGCATGTCGTGGGCTTTGTGTAAAAAACCAGCCTCTCCTACCCTATTTCCCTTTCCTCTGTGTCCCACCCTCTCCAATACAGATGAAATACAGTAAATTGAGTGATGTTTATGATTTATGGCTAGTAAAATAGCAATTAAACATGTAGGCTGATGTGGTTAAATTTGACACCACAAATCATGTTTGAATACCTCTGGACACGTGAGTGTGCTCTTGTTCTGTTCTTGCTTAGTTACTAAATCGTGTCTGACTCTTTTGTGGCTCCAAGGACTCCTCTGTCCATGGGATTTCCCAGGCAAGAATAGTGGAGTGATTGCCATTTCCCTCTCCAGGGGATCTTTCGACTCAGGGATCAAACCTGCATCGCCTGCTTGGCAGGCGGATTCTTTACCCTCCGAGTGTAGTCTCGGCTGGACGCTAAGTCACTTTCAGCACCAGGGACAGCCACTTGGGCACTGAGGGACATTGTGGGTCCTGGGGGCAGGGCTGAATGAAATTCTCTCAGCACTTTATTTGTCTCTTTCTTGGGGTCACTCCACAATATCTTGCCTCCATCTCTTACATCATCAAACTTCTCCGTTCTACTGAATCATAAAATTTTGTGATAAATATCTTTCATATGTATGAAATGTGCGTGTGTGTAAAAGACATATAAATATTTTTCCCATGTGTGTGCATGTGTACACATGGACGTTGTCCCTACATTTTTATGAGCCGTGTCCTTTTCTCTACTTGCATTTATAGTATGTGCCCTTTGGCAAATTGTCTCTGCTTGTTTCCTCTTCTTCTTCCCTTATTTCTGTAATCCCTGCAGAGTTTGTTCTCACCATCTAACTAAACAGCGCTTGTAGCGTCTTCATGATGCTAAACCCAGTGGTCATCTCGGCTCTCACTTCACTCAGCCTGCTGCTAGTGCTTAAGGTGCACCTTCTTTGGCAGCTCCCTGTCCACTTCACTTCCAAGAAGCCACACAGCCTCAGTCTCCTCCGACCTCACTGGGCAGTCTTTCTCAGTGTCCTTCGCTGGTTTTCCCAGCAAAATTCTACACAGTCTGAAATTCCCACCTCTACCCACAGTGTCTCCATACCACACCCCATCACCTTCCCACTTCCCACTCCTCTCCCATCACACTTCCACCTCATTTTCTTTTCCCTGTTTCCCCTCTCTCTGAATACCCTTCCCCTGGTACAGCCATGAGTCCCTCTTTGTCTTCAAAGACATCATTCAAAAGCCACCTGGTCAGATGCCTTGTTTGGCCGCCATGCATAAAATAGCGCCGTCCACAACCATTCTCTCTGTCTTTAGCACCTGTCACCACTTGACACGTCTGCAGGCGTGCTCAGTCGCTTCAGTCCTGTCTGACTCTTTGTGACCCCATGGGCCACAGCCTGCCAGGCTCCTCTGTCCATGGGATTCTCCAGGCAAGGACACTGGAGTGGGTTGCCATGCCATCCTCCAGGGGATCTTCCCAACAGGGATTAAACCCGGGTCTCCTGTATTGCAGGCTGATTCTTTACCGCTGAGGCACTGGGGAAGCCCCATCGCTTGACGCATTCCTTATTAATTGTCTGCTTTCCTCACTGGAGTGCATGCTCCATGAGGGGAAATTGTCTGTCGTATTTTACTACCCCATGCTCAGCATTCGAAATAGCAGAGGGGCCCTGACAGCTGCTGATGGAAAGAAAGAAAGGGAAGAAAGCAAGGAGGGAAGGAGGGGGAAGAGAAAGAAAGAGGAAAGAAGAAGGAAGTGGGGAGAAAGAGAGAAGGGAGGGAGGGAAGGAGTGTGGGGGAGTGGGAGGAAGGAAGGAAAAATGAATGAATTTTGGTACAGGGCATCTCCGGTATTGGCTGACAACCCTGGACATCAGGGGCCAGCCTTGACTCATTTTTCGCATTCTCCCAGGACTTGCCATGTGTACAGGTGGTACACACTCAGGAAATGGTCACCCCGGGAGTGGATCACTGAACGAACAACTGCCTTGCTCAAGCGGGTGGGGAGAGCAATAGCCTAGGTTCCTCCTGAAAGCAAGCAGGTCAGAGAGCACAGCCCAGGGTGACGAACATGTCATGGTTCCAAGTTCCAGTAGAAAAGCACTCACATCTCAGGGACCCTGCGCTTCCTGTTGCCTCCTCCTGGCCGGGACGAGCCTCTGGGGGTGTCTGAGTCTGGGCCTCGAGTCACAGGTGTGGCGCTTGGAGGAGGGATGGAGGAAGATGGGGCTAGTTCCTTCTTCAACGGCCGGGTTTCATTCAGCTTGACCTGGGGGGTCTTCTGTTCAGCTCGACCAAAGGGCCCCCAGCTCATGCCATTTATCTGTGTGTTTTCCATGGCAGAATCATGGGGGGAGGGACAGGTAATGCCCTACCATCAGATTCCTCAAAGTGCAAGCACACAGCACCCTGGCTTCTGAGCTCTGAGTGCCCACTCACGGCCGATGACACAGCAGCCATCGTCCTCAGAAGGGAGATGGCCACCGGGGACTTCTGCTGACCGTTAAGTGCCTGGAGAGCTCTAATTTCATTATCAACTCAACAATAATGTGACGCATGTATTTACTATATCAGTGTGTGTACCTGGACACACACACACATACACACACAGTCCCTCTAAGTGGTCATAAATAATAAATAAATCAATACCCCGAAACGCAGTAAATCAGACCTCGAAAGGCAATCAGATATCAGGAATTGCAGCTGGGTCTGAATGAATGAGGGGGCACAGTCTGTGGCGTCCGACTCAGCCTTCCCTGCACTTTCTGAAGCCCCGCCGTGGACACGCACTCTGTCACCATTAACTGTGAGAGGGTATTTATGAGTTTGGTTGGTTGTTAACAACTTGGCCCTGCAGCAATTAATATTTATATTTGCAATCCTCAGCGCTGATAATGGACAACTCACATGCTTTGGTAATTGGCTCGCCACCCCCAGCCTCTTCCCGGGTCTTTCCTGACCAGGGGAGCTGTCTTTCCCAGGGAATCTTATAATGGGCTTTTCATGTGTTGGTGATTTTAATTACCTTTTTATTGCTATGCAAATCATCCTTCGTTTAATCTGCCAACTAAAAGGAGGGACTGAGGTGACGGGCGACAGTGGAGACAGAAGGATGGAAAGGCTGAGGCTGCCAAGCAGGTCAGGGCTGAGGGCCGATGGATGTGGGAAGCGGGGCTAGTCTAAGTGCAGTTGTTCGGGGTGTGGCTTTGGGAGCTCTCAGAGGAGACTGCTGGCTCGGCAGAGTGGCGCACCTTTGGGAGCCCCTGGGGCAGACCCTGAAGGCCCAGCAGGATGGAGCATCTGCACTTCGGGGAGCCACTGGAAAAAGGTTCTGCTCGTGGAGATTCACCGAGTTCTCAGCATCAGGCGAGGGAGGAAACCGAGGCTCCGCAAAGGACCCCGGGAGGACGCAGCCAGCGTGGCCTGCCTGCTGTGCCCCGTATGTATGTGGACCAGACTGTGAGGACCTTTCTACCAACAAGCTGCCTTGTCCCCCGGCCTGGAGGACAGAGCTGGAGCTCCCCCATCAGAGCAGGGATTTGGGAGAGGCCCCCGTGTCCCGAGTGAGCGAGCGCTCCAGGGCTTCTGCTCAGCAACGTCTGGAAGTGGGCCAGGAAGGGGCACAAGAGGGCCACCTTCCCCGCGTCATCTGTCCCCCCAGGCCACAGCCTCCAGGGCGACACCTCCAGTGGAGGGTGCCTTTGGGCATCTCAGAGCTCCCTCGAGCTGGCCTTCGCTCCACCCCAGCCTGCTGCTTCCAGCGTGATGGGGCATCAAGGTTCGGGGCTGGGGATGACAGGTCCCCATTCTGGCCAATATTTTACATCTTGGGTCATATCGCCTCCCCCTCACCAGGTGTGTTTTTCTGACCACTCAGAGCAGCAGAGAGCTGGCCTGGCCCTCAGGTGTGTCTCTTCCTGCAGGAGAGAAAGAGAGGTTTCCAGCAAACTCCCATAGGTGAGGGAGGCCCCCGTCTCTGCGCTTTGGCTCCGTGCATGGCTTCAGCTGTGGGAGATTTTGAAGTGAGGAAGTAGAAGCCAACGGAGACTGCTAAGGGGAGGGCAGGCCCTGGACCGGGGCCTCCCAGCCCTGGCCTCCAGGGTCCCTGCCACCTCCAGCTGTGCACCTGGGGCAGAATGGCTTCACCTCTCTGAGTCCAATGCTGTCATGTCTCAAATGTCAGGAGGGCTAAAGGAGACAGGTTTGTATGTTACACAGGTACTGTTCTAATAAAAGATGATGTGATCATCCAGAAGTGTATTACAGCAATTACATCAGACCTGTGACTTCCCAGATACTATGTAGTAATACAATATCTTAATTTAAACAATTAAGTAATACAATATCTTAATTTAAACAAAAAATATGAATAAATTGAAGTAAAAATAAGGTCATAGAGCAAACTCATTGAGATGACCTGAGTTTAAGAAATGCTGAGATGTCGAATGGGAAAAAGTCCCCACCTGGCGTCTGGGCTGAGCCGTCTGCAAGTGTGTGCCCACCCTGCACATCCCATACTCCATGCGGATGAATCTCGGCTCTTAACTCAAGCAGCTGAGACCAGCAGCCCCGATACCTCTGCCCCGTGAGGGTAACGTAGACAGAGCCCAGGCCGCCCATGGCTGCTCCCCTCCCATGCTCTACACACAGAAAACTAACGAAGCACAAGCATGCACACTCTTGTATGCACACTCACATTTCCACCTATAAATTTAACTCCTCCACACAGGTAAACTGTGAGGAAACATCCGATAACGCTCCTCAGTGTTCCATCCGGGCCTCTGGACGTCTCATTAGATTATACAAGGTGTGGGTAATTACCCGGAAAATATACACCACTTTCCTGTGATGCCTAATTTCCTCTCCTCGCTCCTTAGCTTCCCTTCAGGCAAAGGAGAAAGATTCACCGTTCTGTGACCAAGTACGGCGGGGTGTGTGTGTGGTATGTGTGTGTGCATGTATGAGCACACGTGCACGAGTGTACCAGGCGGGCAAAGACTGCTCAGGGAACTTTGCACGCGGGCTTCTGTGGGGGCCGCGTCTGGAGCAGGAGGAGGCAGGCTGGTGTGCAGGGCCAGCCCGGCCCTGGCAGAGGCCGGTCAGGCTCTCTCTCCCGAGATGCTGTACTCTCACGCCCGTGCGGTTTCTGCTCCGGAGGCTCCTGGCTGCCCCTGGAGGAGGGGTTTGCGTGGTTGATTTGGGGTGAAGCGACCATCTCTAAGATTCGTGGTCTTGGACGCCTTCCCCAGTCTCCATTCCCCCTCAACTGACCAGAAAGTAATTACTGACTTAGATCTTCTCTCCGAAGCAAGGAGGTAGGAGAGGTAACGAGCTGGGCTTGGAAGACCAAGAGGTAAGAGGCTCAGGCCAACTGGCTGGCCACGAGCCCAGGCCCCTAGGCCCCGTTACTCACCTAACACCCACGGGACAGTCTCCATACCAGGATCCCAGGGCTACAGGTGAGACAGGAGTGCCAGTGGGGGAGGGGGCAGCATCTCTTGGAAGATTCCTGTCTCCGTGGGGCTGTTGGCAGGATCACAGGAGACAAGAATAAGTGCACAGAATCCCAGGCTGCTCTTGTTGGTGCTGATCATAGTGTGCACGGCTTAGCCTGGCAGGCGAGGGTGGCACTGGAGATAGGGCTACAGGGGGCTGTCTGGTCTGAAGCGTCCCCACATCTCAGTGGCCACCCACTGCTTCCCAGGAAACTTGCAGCTCCCTTCCGCAGCCCTTGCCCCCACCTGCCCCACCCAGCCAGCAGCCAGTCCTGCAGCTTCTGCTTGAACTTGGGAGGCGGGGGAGCTACCTGTTCCTGGCTGTCCCCTTGTCATGTTGTCAGGCAGCCAGATGGTAGGGAAACCTCCCCATGACTCAGACACCTGTCACCAGCTCTCTGTTCTGAGAGCTCCTGCTCTGTGGGACGCGGTGCTGGGGCTGAGTCCCAGTGACCCAAATGATCACCCCAGACTGAAGAAAGCATTCCTAAGATGGGCCGTGACAGTAGTGTGAGGGCTGGTAGGGAATCAGGTCCCCGAGAGCTGGGTCAGAGCACACGCAGGCCCAGGGGAAGGGGTTCGAGAATCCCAGGAGGGCAGACACTTGGGGTGCACCAAACTGAATCGTGTCCTCCCAAAAATTCACATCCACCCGAACCTCAGAATGTGACCTTTTCCGGAAACAAGGTGTTTGCAAAACTGAGGAGCAAAGATGAGGTCATCCTGCAATAGGGTGGGCCCTGCATCCAAGGACAGGTGTCCACACACGAAGGTCATGTGGAGACCTGCAGGGAGAAGGCCAAGGATGACGGAGGCAGAGACTGGAGCCATGTGTCCAATGAGCTGAGCAATACCAAGGGCGGCCCTCCTAATCTAGGTGAAGATTTCAGGCATCTTTGGGGTGATGGAATGTTTGGGGTCCTTTGGAAGGACAGGCCATTAAAGCCTGTCCTTCCACCAAGGTTGGAATTGTCCTGCAATTGGGCAGAGCCTGAGGGGGGACAGGGGCAGGGAGAGGTTCCAGCAGGTGGCGATTTCCACCAGGGTCTGAGGGAAACAGTGTAGCCCCCAGGGAGGAGGGGGGCCTCAGGCACCCCAGCTGGCCGGCCGGAGAGGGGCTGCATCTGGATTCCTCACCCGAGGCCTCCAACAGGGGCCTGGGCAGTTGCTCCTAGCACTCTGGACTTAGAGAAGCAAGATAGAGCGTGAGAGGGGTCACGACAGGGACGACAAAGGGTGTGGCTCCCAGAGGCCCCTGGTGGCCCTGCACAGCACATCCCCAGCCAGGATCCCTCTCGGCAGGCTGGACTGCAGGCTCTGGGAGCCTCTCCAGGTGTGCCAGAAGCCCTGCTGTTTAAGCTCTGAGCCTGGCTTCCTGCTCTGCGTGATGAGAATGCTCAGGTTCCCTTCTCTGTGACCCCATGAACATGAGACTGCGTGTTGGGTGTCTGATGGCAGCTGCCCACCACATGCCCGAGGAGGTGGTAACAAGAACCACACAGAAGGAGAGTACTGGTCGTGTAGACCGATCAGAGATGGGCGCTGTGGACCAGAGCGGGGTGTAGGGGAGGAAGCTCGGACCGGTCCAGTACGACCACTGAGGTCAACTGAGGGCAAAGGGCAGGATCAACTGAGGCCCAGGTGGGTCGAGCAGCTCCATCACAGCCTCGCCCAGGCTTGTCCAAAGGCAGGGCACCAGGGACGGTGGCCTGGCCCCTCCTGCCAGTCACTCAAGGCCCCCACAGAGCCAGGGTCCAGGCTTCCTGTGGGAGGGTTCCCCCAGGGCCCCCATCTCTCCACCTGGCCATCTTCAACGTGGTCCCCTGTGGACTGCCAACTGCAGCTGGCAATTATCGGCTGTGTCCCCGGAACAGATAGCTGTCTCTGTCACTTCCCAGGAAGTCCCCTCGTCTCTTGTCATTACTCATCCATTCACTGAGTCCCCCCAAAACAGCAGACAGCAAGACAAACAAAGAATACCAAAGGGCAGCTCTGTACTCTGGGAAGTCATGACTGAAAGGCACTTTGGGAGACATCTGGTCTACCCACCTCCCTAAGCCCAGTCATGTTTCTAAGCCTGAGTCTCTGGATGGAGAGGATGTTTGAGGGTGTTCAGGGCAGTCTGCACAGTCCTTGAGTTCTTAGGCATCCACTGAGTCTGGACTGAACACTCCCAGGCTTTGGGCAGCTCACCCCCTTGGAAGCCTGCCTTTCCATTGTGAATTGCTTTGACTGCCAGAGACTTTTTTCTCCACCAAGCTGGGCTGCCTACTCGTACCTTCACCTGCTCAGTCCTACTTGTGGCTTTGGTGACTCCACAAAGCATATTGGCTTCATCTGCCCATCAAACTCCACGAAATGTTAACGCTTCTTAGAAACTAATACATTTGAGGGTTTATTCCCCAATCTAATCAGTCAAAGGAGCACATACGAACAGCTCTGAAATAGGCTGCTTCTCATGCCAATGACGTCTTGCAATGCAGTTGTCCATCTTTTTCTTTTTTAGTAATGCCGAGAAAAAGAGTGCATCTCAAAATCTGCAGTGTCTCTGATTAGATGAAGAGCAGCCTTTGTGGCCAGCTGCGTCCCCAAGGTCACACAGCTAGGGAGTCAGAGACCCAGCGCTTGAGCTCCAGCCTGGTGCACTAAAGACTGCTTCTGACTCAGCCGAGAACCACTCCCTGAGCGTCTGGCCAGGCGGTCCGGGTGGGATAAAGGTGCTGGCCCGGCTCCTGCCCGCACCTCCTGGCCAAGAGCCCCATAAAGCCGCCCACTCTGTCCTCAGCTTCTGTGCACATTGTGGGGGTGGGCGCCAGGCCAGGCTGGCAGTGAGCCCTGAGCTCACAGAGGCAGAGAGGCCTGGCTGAGGGCAAGAGGATGCGTGTTTGGGTTCACGCTGCACTCCTGTCAGCCCTAATTTGTCCCTGTCGTATACTCCTCGGGAAGATTAAATTTGGGAGCAACCGTCTCCATGTTTATTCATTGCTGGGCCTCGGGCGTGCTTGGTCAGTGCCATCTCCCTCCAGAGCTGCGGAAGGACGTGCCGGGCACATCAGTGACTCAGGATCACGTGTCCCCACGTGTCATACACACTTTGATATGGCAGGACCTCCGACCTGTTTGACAAAGACAGTTCCCCCCACTTTCCTGCTTCCCAGGAAGCTGAGGACCTGGGTGGAGGTCTAGGTTGAACGCTCCGCCAGAGCCCCCAGCGCATCTCCCCTTCAAAGCGGGCATCCTGTGGGCAGGCGGCTTGGTCTTCCTCAGCCCAGTGGGCACACATACCCATCTCACCTGCCTCCTGGGCTGTGGGAGGCACACATCAGAGCCCTCCGTGGCAAATGGGATGAGGACGAGAGAGCCTGAGAGCCCTGTGATCCACACAAGGTCACAACTCAAGGTCAAGCCAAACGCATCCTCGGTGGCAGATGCTGACTGAATCAGAGTCTCTGGACTTTGGGGAGGTAGTCCCCACCACTCATTGAGCCCTTTCCCTGGGCAGTAACTCTGTGCCCCCAGCACTGTGCTTGGAAAAAGGCTCATCAATGTTTGCAATGTGTACAAAAAAGAAATAACACCGATGTGGTGAGATGGAGGTAGCAAATACTCCTGGTGTGATCATTTTGCAATTTATCAATGTATCAAATCAACGCTTCATAAACCTTCAATTTACACAATGTTATGTGTCAATTACACCTCAATAAAACTGGGGGGAAATGCTGACAAAGTGCCACTCAGTGACATCATTAGCTGCACTGACTTCTGACTCGGGGAATAAACAGCCGCCATAATCACTGGCCAAGTGCCCCACGGCTGAGTGTGGCCAAATTGTCCTTTATCCTGAGAATTACTCTGGGTGGGGCCAAGGACAAAATGTCCCGAGGCTGAAAGGGCCTGGAGGGGAGACCCCAGCGTTATTGACATCAGGATGTCCCCACGGCACCAGGGACCCTGCGTGTTCAGTGTGTGACACCAGAACCCATCAGGGGATCAGGAGGGACACAGAGACCCAGGCCTGGAACCTCTTCAACCGCTTTCCCCCTCTTCTGACACCTCCACTCTCCACCCTGTCTCCTCCCCGTCTCCCCCTCCCTGTAGGCTCAGACTCAGGGCTGCACCGCCCGGGCGGCCTGCTCCTTCAGGCCTCGAGGTATTGCTCTCGCTGTTCTGCTAGAACACCCTCTCTCCCACCTCCAGCCTTCAGCACTGGCTCTGCTTCTCCAGGCTCAGACTGATTGCTGCCTCCTCCATGAATCCTCCCCTGGTTACCTCTCCCACCTCAAGCCCTCTAGCTTTTTGTCTTTATATATTTGTGTTTCTTTTTCGTTCTTTGTTTCTTTCTTGGTTTACTGTTACTTATTTATTTATTCTTTTGGCCTCACCTTGTGGCATTGCGACATCTTAGCTCCCTAACCAGGGATTGACCTGCAACTCTGGCGTTGGAGGTGTACAGTCTTAACCACTGGGCCACCAGGGAAGTCTCCCCCCAACCCCTCGTAGTGCTCTGTGTCTCTCTCCTGCAGGGCCCTTTCCTGGACATGTCCTGTCATTTCAACTGGACACTACTCCCCAGGTCACAGGGGCCACTGACAAAGTGCCATTCGATGACATCATTAGCCGCACTGACTTATGACTCATGACTTATGACTTATGACTTATGAGCGGCCGATGGGAGCGTTCTTTTCCCGACCAGGCCCAGGAGCCGTTTGCTGAAGGATCAGACAGATGCATCGAGCCCCGTGTCAGACTGCTTGTCTTGCTCCCAGCCAAGCGGCCCTCCCACTCGGACTCTCCCAGTTTGCTGGGAGCCAAATATGATTTTTGGCTGGCCTTGCAGAGGAGACATTCAAAAGCCCAGGCTGCCACATGAAATCTCCTCCTGGCTCCTCCTCTGTGATTTTCAGACTAAAAATAAAATCCCCGGGGACCCCAGTCAATGCCATTGTCACTGCTATTGAAACGTGATGAGCGCCTGATCAAAATTATTGTGCGTTGTTGACGGGGAGGCAGGCCAGTGCTGATCTCCCAGCGACTTTAAAAATAGAGCTTCTTCCTTTTGTGCCAGGGCAAAGCAATAATTTAGATAATTGAAACTCTGAAATGAGTTGGAGACAAATCACTGTGGCTTTGGGCTTTTTTATAATACTTTTTCTTTGTATCAAAAAGAATGGAGTCAGAAGAAGAATGTTTGGCTCGCACAAAGACCCCGAGAGGGATGGAAGGAGTTGGTGTGGGAGCCGAGCTGCTCTGAGACCCCGGGCGTACAACTGGGGATCATCGTTCCCCTGCAGGCGCCCAGGAGCAGCAGCACCCCGGAGGCTCCAGGGACCGCAGCCTCCTTTCTCCCTAGACTGACGGAGGGCGCTGGGAAACGGGTCGAGTCCCAGGAGCTGGGAGTGGGTGGAAAAGGACGGTCTTCAGCTGAGCCTTCTGCTCTTGCCTTGGGGTAATTTCTCACCTGGGACTGGAAAGTGACAGGGCTGGGCTAGGGGACCCTGGAAACATGGCTAGGCATCTCGAGTTAAACGTCTTTGAAAGTATATTAGGGAGTATGACAACATAGGGGAGGCATATGGATTAAATTGTTTAAGTCATAAAAGCATCTGGTTCAGAGCAAACAATCGATAGATCTATACACCCATCCACTCACCCATCATCCATCCATCCACCAACCCATCCACTCATCCACCCATCCACTCATCTACCCATCTCTCTATTCATCTATCCATCTCTCCACTCATCTACCATCTATTCAATCATCTACCATCTCTCCACTCAACTACCATCTCTCCACTCAACTACCATCTCTCCACTCATCTACCCATCTCTCCACTCATCTACCATCTATCCACTCAACTACCATCTCTCCACTCATCTACCCATCTCTCCACTCATCTACCATCTATCTACTCATTTACCATCTCTCCACTCATCTACCCATCTCTCCACTCATCTACCCATCTCTCCACTCATCTACCACCTATCCACTCATCTACCCATCTATCCACCATCCATCTACTCATCTACCCATCCACTCATCTACCCTTCCACTCATCTATCACACTTCCCTCATCCATCCTTCTTCCCTTCATCAGAACTGATGGATCAGATCTAGACCACTTTGTACCAAGGGTTGTGACAAGTCTCATAAGGACCAGAATTTAAAACAGAATCACTTGATTCCAACCCCATGCTCTTCAACAGTCCTGACTTGAGACAGAGAAGTGAGCACCATGGTGGTCACTGCCGAGTGGTCTTGGCCAGGCTGGGCTGCCTGTCCTCAGCGATGGAGGTAGATCTTAGCACTCCTCATGGATTCCTGGGTCTCCTCTCTTCCAGGCAGGGGTGGCCTCCTCTTCCCATCCCCCGAGGTTGGGTGGAGCCACATAACTGGCCATGGTGGACACGCATTGTGTAGAGGGATCCACGCCGCGTACAGACGGGACTGTGTGCTTGTGGACTAGGATGCCCTCCCCTCCCTGCCCTCAGCCGGAGCAGGCAGGATATTCAGAGTGGCAGCCATTCTATCAGCCTAGGTACCCAAGTTGCCAGGGCGGACAAAGCATCCTGCTGACCTGCAAGGGCCCGAGAAACAAATGAGGGTGGTTTGGGGCCATGGACGCATGGGGACTGTTACCCAGCTCAGCTCAGCCTGTCTGACGGACACGGCTTCCTGTTGGCATGTCTTCTTTCCATCTCCTGGCACCGCTGGGACAAAGCACCACAAACCAGGCAGTCTAAAACAACGGAAATGCAGTCGCTCATGGGTCTGGAAGCCAAAAGTCTGAGCTGAACGTGTTGACAAGGCCGGTTCTTCCCAGAGGCTCTGGAAGAGTCCGTCCCAGGCCTCTCCTCCAGCCACGGCGCGTGCCCGCCATCCTCAGTGACCCTCATTTGCATCATTCGACATCCACCACTGTCTTCATGGGGTCTTCTTTCCTCTGTGGTGTCTCCGTGTCTCTTTCTATAAGGATTCCAGTCACTGGGTGAAGGGCTGCCCTGTTCAAATTTAACCTCATCTTGACCAATGACATTGGCAAAGATCTTTTCTCCAGATACGGTCACATTTTGAGATTCCTAGAGGATATGATCCTGGAGAAGGAAATGGCAACCCATTCCAGTATCCTTGTCTGGAAAAATCCCACGGATAGAGGAGCCTTGTAGGCTACAGTCCCTGGGGTCGCAAAGAGTCGGACACAACTAAGCAACTTCAGTTTCACTTTTCAGAGGATATGAAGTTGGGCACCACTAACCTAGCATGTTACCACATCCTAAGTTTAATTCAAGTCAGCAAATGTTTAAAGACTCGCCACATGTCGGAACTACTGGGGCGTTTCCCAATGAGACAGGAATGAAGGATTCCACAGCGAGGGGAGCACTGGAGATGACGGGCTGGTCTGAGTTCAGAGTCAGAAGGCGGAGGGGGCAGAGTTCTTGGACAGTCCTGACAGAGTAGAGGGTGTGCTGTCATGATAGCGGCGTGGGTGGGCATCCCGCTGGCCAGTGAGGGTCCCTTCGAGCTGCTGAGCACCTGTGCCTCGCCTGCCTGTGCCTCCAGCACCCAGCTAAGGACGGGCGCCTGGCGAGTTCTCCGTAGCTGCTGGGTGAGCCATCGCTCACTTAAACGTGGTGCCCGCCTGTCTCCTGCCATCCTCACTATTTGTGGAGCCCATCTGTGAGGGACACCGGGCCAGGCTGGCGTGGCGGCAGCCCAACTGGAAAGGCCTGTGGTCTGCTCGGCAGCAAGGCTGGCCCGGGGCCCCTGGCTCTGGTGCTCTGAGCGGCTCTCAAGAGCACCCATGGGGCCCATCCATCATGCCAGATTCCCCGGTGTGTGTCAGCCTTGCTGAGTGGGAAGTTGCACAAACTTACAGCTTCCTCTGATTTCTGGGTGGCAACTTCAACTCTGGAAGGTCCAGGGCAGCAGGGTCTCCTGCTCTGTTCCTCCCAGAGATCACCACAAACCTACCTCCTTGGGGTTAGCTCCCCCGTCCTCCCAGAGCAGATGTTCCTACCTTCCCATGTGAGTCTAGAGACCACCACTGACCCCAAAGTTGCCTGGACTACCCTTCAAGCCCAGGGTGTGATCTGGGACCCACAGTTGAAGACGTGGACATACAGGAGATCCAGAAGATGCTGCATCCACGGTGCCACCCTTGGGAGCAGGTTCTCCAAGGCGTTCCAGGAGCTGTCACCCAGGTCTGCCCCTCCATATGAGTGGAAGGGAAGGGATGGAGCTCAACTTGTCCCACACAGCCCACTGTGCCCTTTCCCCAGGGGCGACCATAGGAAGCAAACCCAGCAGAGCCTTTGGGGGTACGACCTCAGCTTCCCGTCCAACTTGGGCCCGGGCACTCATCAGCTGTGTGATCAGAGCCAGCAAATGAACCTCTCTGAGCCTGTTCTCTAGGAGGCAGATAATAACAGGAGTCACTCACAGAGTGACAATTAAATGAGGTCTTCCTTCATCTGAGTCCCTGACTCAACAACGAGGACAGTCATTATCCTGACGAGGCCTGGGGGTTGACCTGCTTCTGAATGCCAGGGCTCCCCAGGGCCCCTCAGCCTGGGACCCAGGCCCTTCTGCATGGGACTGGCTTGCCCCCAGCTCCCCAGGCCCCAGGCATGCTGCAGGGGCTCTGCGTGCCCGCCTCCAGGCTGCGGCCCGAGCAGCTCCTCCATTTCTCGGGGTGCTCAGAACACTCTACCCATGGGCTCCAGAGCAGGAGCCCCCAGGGCTCATTTTTACCCTATGTGAGTGGCCTGTGGCTGCCCAAACAAGTGACCACAAACAGGTGGGCTTCACACTACAGGGATGGATTATCTCCCAGTTCTGGAGGCCAGCATCTGACATCAGAATGTGGGCAGGGCCTCCCTCTGAGGCCCCAGGGAGAGTCCCACCTGCCTCCTCCAGCTCCCAGGGCTCCAGGCACCCAAGGTCCCTCCCGTCTCTGCCTCAATCATCACTTGGCCTCTGGGAGTCCCTGTCTGTTTCCTTTACCATCTCTTCTGAGGACACTCTTACTGAACTTAGGGCCCACCTGGATCCAGAAAGATCTCATCTCGAGATCCCGGACTTCATCGCATCTACAAAGACCCTTTTCCAGATGAGGCTGGTTCCGCGGCCCCTGAGTTCCCTCTGATTCGCAGTGCTGCCACTGTCCATCAGTGCAGGTCTGACTCAAGTGGTCCAGAAACCAGACTGGGACATGGGCTAGAGTGAGACCCCGGGCCAGCAATGACCCAGAAACAGGGCAGGGCCCCCGAGACCTGACCGCCCCAGACACCCTGGGAAGGCCTGACATGGGGTCTGGTGCAGATGACATACCAGGGCTTCGTGTCTCATCGAGCCTCAGAGTTATTAGTTCTCATGAGTGGTCAGAGAATAAATTGTCTGAGAAGGGCCCCCTGAGGCAACAGGGCACAGTAGACGCACAGCTGGGATCAGGCCTTGAAACCTTCCTCCGGCAACTCCTGGGAGTCACTGAGTTGAACCGTGCGTCCATGTCCACCCCACCAGAAGCACCTGGCTGCCGGCCGTCCCCTCCACCTCCTCTGTCTTGGCAGCTGAGGAGTCCAGGGACACGGGACAGGTCCAGGCGGGCCTGGGGTCTCAGGCCAGCAACGTTCCATCTAAGTGGGCCCCACACTGCATCCAGGTGAACAGAATGATTAGGGGAAATTTATGCCTCGTGCCTTCCTGGAAGGAGCTCTGGCTAGCAGCATGGACGAATTTTAGATTACAGGTTTTCAAAAGAGAGGGGGACGTCCTTCAAATGGATCTTTCTTGTTATATCCTTTCCATAAAAGCCAGGACATAACATTAAATCATCGCCCTGGGAAGGAGGCATTTCGGAAGGGAACGCAGATGATATAAAGCTGGCGCGTCGCGTTCTGCTGGTTTAACCCAACCCAGGCCACATCATTATCACCTGTTTAATGTCCTGGATCCGGGGACGGGAAAGCAACTGCGTTAGATCCTAAAACACTTACTAGCAGGCAAGGGGCTTCATCTTTCTGTTTGCCGAGTGCTTTATTTACTTTACAATGAAATAATAGAATTTTTTTTTCTGATCCGAGCTCTCATTGGGGCACATCCATCCTGGCAGGCAGTGTGGCCATGTGTGCAGTGACACAGAACACACGTGTGTGCAATCACATGCTTCATCCTCAGCCCTTGCTGTGGGGGGTTGGCTGCGTTGATGAAGAAAAAAGCAAGGCCAAAGTTTCATCCATTCATCATCCTTCATTCATTAAATAAATATTTGCTCGACAGGTGACTCAATCGGTAAAGAAACTGCCTATAATGCAGGAGACCAGGGTTCAATCCCTGGGTCGGGAAGGTGCCCTGGAGGAGGGAATGACTACCCACTCCAGTATGCTTGCCTGAGAATCCCACAGACAGAGGAGCCTGTTGGGCTGCTGTCCATGGGGTTGCAAAGAGTTGGACACGACTGAGCGACAGACACTTTCACACTTGCACTCCATGTGGCTGCTTAGGTACAGTGACATTATCCAGGGACACAGCCTCAACCCACACGGTGCATGTGAAGAATGACCTTGTCTGCGACTTTGGAGGGCATGATGGCAGCCGCTGATCTGACAACCTGCCTCCTGGAACTTGGGCAGTCTGCTTGGCAACAGCTCTAGAGGTGCCCGTGTGAGCGGGGAGGATCTCCGCAGTGCATTGGTCACCACAGTGCTCACCACGATGGCCAGCCACAACTGAAACGCCTGCACAGGACCTGGCCACCCCGGAGGCTCCACCGCAGTTCCCACAGAAACGGACGAGTCTCAGGCTCTGCTGGAAATGAGCTCAGGACAGCAGAAGCCACGTGGCGGTGCGTCCAGTGTGGTGCCTGGACCTGAACACACAAAGGTCGCCAGCAGCCCTGGCCCACGGGGACTCGTGAAGGTGGGAAGAGAGTGAGGAGCCAGGGGAGGGACCCCAGCAGACTCTCCACACACCTGCTCTGCCCGAGTGCTTCCTGATGTGTCTGATCCCAGCTCCAGCCTGTAGGTGAGTCCCAGGGCCTCTTACAGGGAGGGACCTCGAGCACAGACACACCAAGGACGTGCCAAGGTCACAGCTCCCCCAGGGACGTCCTGGGCCCGTGGTCTGCACCCTCTCCCCCAGGCCGAGCCGTCCGTATTTCTCTCTCCCTCTCCGTGCCTCTGGGTCTCCCTTCCTCTCTTCCTGCTCCTCCCCTCCCCACCACCTTTGCTCTCTCTCTCTCTCACTCACATACATACAGGCGCAGGCGTGTACACACACACACACACACACACACACACGTGCGTGCATGCAGCAGTGACTTGGACAAGAACCACGAGGCTGTCATTGTCTCACCATCTCGTTTCAGGGCGGATATGCACTCAGACAGCAGAGCAGTCTGGGCCATCGGGTCTTCACCACGTGCCCCGGGCCATCCGTCCCTCAAACCCCAGATGTCTCAAGTGGGCTCTTGGCAAGCACCGAGTCACTGTGGCGTCATGGGCTCCGTGCTGAGCGCCTGGAGTGTCACTGTTCTCGGTGGTTGATTGAAGAGCGTGATGATCTGGGTTAATGATGTAGCAATTCCTGAGTGATTGGAATCGGTGAGAAGATATTATAGGAGCTGACCCAATTCTCTCAACTGCTCTAACTGCACACTGAGCCTCGAGACAAAACGGGGAGGAGATGGGGCCCGGGCTTACGGAGCCCCTACTACGTGCTGGGCATCTTGTTGGCACCAGCCTCGTTCACGCTCTCAGCAAAACACCAGCAATGAGCAATGTTTACGGTGCCCACAGTCTGGACTGGGCCCCGTGCCACCACTTTGCAGGCCCCCATCAACCCAGTGAGACCAGAACCTGTGTTTCGACTCCTGCGCGTCTGAAATTCACAACACGGAGACGTCTCAGCACCAGGGTATGGTCAGGATGGGGTGCGAGGAGGACAGGGTGAGCAGACACCACGTGGCAGGTCTGTCGGTGCCTGGCCCACCCCCACTCCTTCACTGCTCCCCATGCCCCATGGGGGAGCTTTCTCCCCCACTACCCCACCCAAGACTATTCCAGACCCTCCTCTCTTCTCAAGTCCAGGGACCCCACGGGGGTCTGACCACACTGGGCTGTTTCAAACGTCTCATGACCTAGAGATGAGTGAAAAGAAGGTTGAATTCTCTGCTAGTGACATGAGGTGCTATTATATGCACCCTGATTTCACGGTCAAATCCCTGAGCTCAGTGTGGGTGAAGACACGTGAAGAGTGACTGTCCTGGGTGTACCCTGGGGGTAACACCCTTCAGCATGACTGCTCAGGTGAACATGCCTCTTGGCTGGGCTGGGCTATGGGGCCCAGGCATTTGGTCAAGCACCACTCTCTGCACGGCTGTGAAGGTATTTTGGACATGTGATCAGTGGCCACAATCAGTGGACTTGGACTCAAGCAGGAGACCCTCTGTGGTGTGGCGGGCCTCGTCCAATCAGTTGAAGGTCATAAGAGCAAAATGGTCGTCTCCTGGAGAAAAGGGAATTAATTCATCTTGGACAAGAGTCCTGCCTGAGTTTCCAGCCCACTGGCCGGCCCTGTAAACTTCAGACTCACCAGCCCCACAACCACAGAGCATGTGACCTGGTGACAAGTGTCATTAGCCCTAACATCCCATGTTGGAATCACAGTCCCAGGGATGGCAAAAGCTCCCGTGTGCAGAGGTGTTTGTCACCAAAGCCTTCATGGAAATGAGCACCTGGAAGAATGCAATGCCTAGCAGTCAGGGAGGGGGAACAGACCCAGGGTCGTCCCCGGAGGAAGACAAGCATCTCACAGGGAGGATGGCAAGTGGCCGGCAGCAGCGTGGATGCAGCTTCCTACATTTACAAGGACACAGAGATGTGCGCATGTTGTGTGTCTATAGGGTGTTATGGTTGGAGACAGTCTGGAAGAGATGAACCAGCATGAACACAGCCCACATGGCATCTTCCCAGAAACTGAAAGCCACCCCCGTGCCTCCCATCCTGCCAGGGGGATGCAGCCGCCCTCAGGGAGCGTGGCTGCTAAACAAACCACAAGCTGCAACTGCGTCCTCCCCCAGCCCCTTTGTGCGGTGAGCACCATCACAGCCACACGGGGCTGTCCTGAAATAGTGACTCTGAGGTGGAACTGGGACTCTGAGTCATCGCTGTGTTTTTACTTACGCTTTTCAACATTTTCTAAGATGTATGCCCCGAGTGTTCGCTATTTCCTTATCAGAGCAAAATAAGCACTGGAAGCAAACCAGGACTGCTCGCTGCTCCTGGCTGCCAGCAGAGGAGGCTGAGGACGGCGCCCGCCTGGCCTGAGATCAGCCCGCAGAGGAGGCTGAGGGCGGCGCCCTCCTGGCCTGTGATCGGCCAGCACAGGAGGCTGAGGACGGCGCCCGCCTGGCCTGAGATTGACCCTCAGAGGAGGTCGAGGACTGTATCTGCCTGGCCTGAGATCGGCTCGTGCCTCTTGGTGTCCCTCTGCCTCCTGCCCCCAAGGCCTCCACGGCCCCTCTGAAGCCAGACAGTCCAGGGTCCTGAGCCCCCGATGGTTCACGGAGGGGTAAGGCTCAGACACGGCCCAGGAGAAGGATGATCTGCAGTGACGCCACCTGACTGCCAGCTCAGCGTGTAGGAAGTACTGTCCCTTCTTCATTGGCCACCCACCGAAGAGGCCCACCCGGGCCCACCCCCAGGCCCCTCCCCACGCCCCCAGCAGCTGACTCTCTCTCGCGCGCGCACACACACACGCCCTGGCTCTTACTCATCTGACTGTGGCTTGGGGCTCATTTCTCAGGAAGCCTTTCTGACTACGCATAGCTGCCCACCACGTGTGCCTCCCGCCCTCGGATCCCGTCTTTACCTCCTGGATGCTCCAGGACAGCATCTGCTTCCTCTGCTGTATGAGAAAAGCAGCCTCTTGACCAAAGGAATCATGGTTTGGATTTGACCAACTCATTCACTCACTTCTTAACTCCGCAGACTTGTGCCACACAGGGGCTCTGAGCCAGGCCCTGGGGGTGTCATGTGAACAAGTGCACACCAAGCCCACCCTCTCGGCTCGTTGTCCACCTGAGCGGGCACACACCTGAGCAACAGTGTGACAGAGAGATGTCTGTCTGCCACCCCTGGGGACGTCCAGACTCACGCATGTCAGCCGTGACGGGAAATTCTGCTCATAAGTAGCCCTTGTCATGAAACCGGAGGACCGCAGAACGCCCAGGCCAGCAGGTCACCGTACCGCCCATGACCGTTGCTCTTTGTCCCACTGTCGTTCAAGTGTGTCCTCTCGGGTGGACAACGAGCCAAGAGGGCGGGCTCGGTGTCCATCTGTTCACGTGACATCCCCAGGGCCTGGCTCAGAGCGCCTGTTTGGGACAAGTCTATGGAGTTAACGAGTGAACATTAATGAGTGAAAGGTCTTGTTCTGGAGGGTCAGGGCTGAGTGTGTGACCAGGACCAGGTCTGAGTGTGACCGGAGTCTGGGGTCAAGGTGGGACCAGTCAGGGGTCAGAGTGTGGCCAGAGTCAGGCCTCAGAGGAGTGTGACCAGGGTCAGGGCTCAGTGTGTGATGAGGATCAGGGCTCAGAGTGTGACCAGGGTCAAGGGTCGGTGTGGTACCAGGGTCAGGGGTCAGTGTGGGACCAGGGTCAGGGGTCAGTGTGGAACTAGGGTCAGTGTGGGACTAGGGTCAGGACTCAGAGTGTGATCAGGGTGAGGGGTCAGCGTGGGACCAGGGTCAGGGCTCAGAGTGGAACCAGGGTCAGGGCTCAGAGTGGGACCAGAGTCAGGGGTCAGTGTGAGGCCGGGGTCAATGTGAGACCAGGGTCAGGGGTCAGTGTGGGACCAGGGTCAAGGGTCAGAGGGGGACCAGGGTCCAGGCTCATAACGTGACCAGGGTCAGGGCTCAGAGTGTGACCAGGGTCAGGGCTCAGTGTACAGCCGTGCTGGTCAGAGCACAGTGTGGGCCTGAGACTGGGGCTTGGCCTGGCCCGTGGGCAGGGCTCTCAGCCTCCCAGCTGCGCCCGCTGTTCCGACTCTGGGAGTCTCCTTCTGCCTCTAGGTCTGGTCCCAAGGTGGCCTGGCCTCTGGCCCTGCACACTTTTTCCTATGGAAATCCCCTTTGGCTCTAGTCCTAATTATGTTTAAAACCCCCATCCTGGCCAGGGGATCTCATCAGAGAGCAGGAGCCAGGAGCCGGGATGCTGCAGAGAAAATGAGGGCTGGTGGCCTGGACAATTCCTCCAGAACCCAATCAGGGCGCCTGCACACCCGGATTTGCATAAACCCGTAAGCCGATTAGAGGAGCATTCAGAGTAAGCAGCGCAGGTACGGAGCCAGCAAAGCCGCCCTCCTCTCCGTGTAGATTAATTGCTCTCGTCCCAGCTGGTCCCAAAGCCCCGTTCATTATCTCTCTCCACAAACCGGCACCTCCCCCCAGCTCCTTCCCTGCTTCCCTTGGTGGCACCCAATTATAGATCTGCGTCACCCTGAATGCCTCCTCTCCCCTGTCCTCTGCTCAGCCCACCTCATCTGTCGCAGCCCCTGCAGCCTCAGCCTGGCCCATCCCTCCGTCCCCACAGCCCCACGGGCCACCCTCTCAGGCCGCACTCCTGCCACAACCCAAGATGCCTCCGGCATCAGCCCTCCTCCCGGCCATGCCGGCTCGGAGCCCAGGACAAAGGCCCTCTCTGCCAAGGGTTGCACAGAAGGGCTGGTGCCTGGGCTTCCTGGGCTCTTGCTTCGTCCTTCCGAAGAGGGCGCTGCTCTGCACATGGTTGGCCAGCACCCTCCCCACTCCCCAGCTGGGCACTGAGGCTGGGGCTAAGCCTGGCCCCGGCACACAGCCCACACACAGCCACACTGGCTGCCCTCTGTGTGACCGATCGCTGCAGATGGGCCTGCTCCCCTTCATTCCCACGGCCTGGTTGCGTACTCTCCCCATGGGCGGGTGCAAGTTCACGCTTTCCTGGCCTGGCTTCTACCTGCTCCAAGAGGCTCCTGCCCCTGTTCTGCTGCCCTGAGACGCTGGCGAGGACACCTGTCTGGGAGAGGATGGGGCAGAGGCCGTGATAAGGGTCAGAGAGGGCCCCAAGGGGCAGTAGTTGTCAGGTGGCCGCACCTGGTCTGAAGCCACTCTCTTCCCCTCGCCACTGGAGCGACACTTGGTGCAGGGGGCTGGGGTCCCCGGGGTACCCCGCTGCTGCAGTCTACACAGAAACTGTAGGTGGGAGGGGGATGAACCAGGATCTCAACCCTGGCCCCCGTTGGGTCCCCTTGACCCTGTCACCCTGGCCAAGCCAGCCCCTCATTGAGAAAACAAGAAGTGGGTTGCCGACCTCTGGGCATTGCCTCTTTGCAAGACTTGAATCTGTGAAATGGGGTCTGAGAGCTTTAAACCAAACAATGCCGTCTTAGGCAGCCTCAGGAGACTCAGGCATGTGTGTGGGGGAGGGGGTGTCTCTGCTTCAGGCTTGCTCCAGATGTGGGAGGAACTCGTTTATGCCATGACACTCTGCTGGATGTAAGGTCGCCATGGTCACCACCATCATCACCATCAGCACTGCAAGGGCCAAGCCCCTGGCTGGTGTGACCCTGGACTGACCCCTTCATCCTCCTGAGCTTTGGATGGGCCAAAAAGTGGGAGAAAAGTTTTTCCTTCCTTCACGGGGCCTTCAGTTTAAGAGGTAGGGGGTGTGGAGGTGCCCTGGAGGAGAGAGGTGAGACACAGGCTCAGGGTGGCTGTTCACAAGATGGTCCCAGAGCTGGCGAAGAAGCTGGCGCTGGCTCCTGATGCCCAGAGCTGGTGTGGCCCTGCCCCTGGCACCGAGCCGAGTGCCCTGTGGGCCCAGCACTCCCCACCCTGCTTGGGACCTACCACCTCCAGCCCTTCCCAGCTGGAGCCTGGAGGCCCCTCTGTGAGTTCCACACCCCCAAGAGAAGCCACTCAGCACTGAGGAGCCCAGGCCTCAGGCCCACACAGAGGAGGGGACAGGCACAGAAAGAGTCCATCCCAGCTGCACCAGGCTGAGCCAGCTCTCCATGTCTGGGACAGGTGCGGGCAGAGGAAGTTAGCACCCCGCGCCTCTACTTCCCCTCCCTGTGGCCCCTGGCGCCGAGAGCGTCTCCAATTTCCCGGTCACAAATGGCAGTTGGCTGAGTCCTGGGCCTCCCGGGCCTGGCTGGGCTGGTGCTCTGGACGGCTGACAGCTGCTGCCGCTGCGACAAGCATATGCTCGTCCGACCCCACTCCCACCAGCCTGCCTGGAGCCGAAGCTGGGTCCCTCCGGTTCCCATTCGTCTCCCACAAGCCTGTGTGGCCCCCAGGCGCAGGGTGGCCGGGCCTGCTGTGACGCGGCTGACTGTTTGCTCGGGCACCTTCAGGGGCCTCACATCCCCGCTCAGAGTCAGGGCCAGTGGTCCCTCCCCTTCTGCCCGCTCTGCCATCCCAGCCTGGTAGAGACCTTGGGTCCCCAGGAGACAGGAGGGGCTGACACCTGCTTCAGGGCCTGGGGGAGCCCAGCACCCCTCACTGTCCACAGGAGCCCCCCTCTTCTTCAGAGCCCCCCTGGTGCCCAGAGCTGGGCTTCCCACAACGTCTCCATCTCTTCTCACCCTTTCTGCCCCAGGGGCCCGAGGGCCACCCAGGATCCCCAAGCGGGGCCCCCTGCACCCTGCGCGCGTGAGCTGGACCTACCAGGAATGTGGCGGCTCTGACCTGCAAGGAGCAGGGGCCTTCCCTCGGGGCACAGCTCTGGGCCACCTGTCCCAGGGCTCCTCAGAAGCCAGAGGCTGGAGCCCCAGCTGCCCGCATGGGGTCCATCTGGAAGACACGTGTCCGTATGAGCCCTCCTCTGCTGCCCTTCACCCTCCCGGCCTCTGAGGCCTGCACTCCTGAGGCATCTTGCCAATAAAAGCTGCCCTCATGTTAACCTCTGTCTCAAGTTGCTTTTGGGGATGGCGGAGTCAGCCCTCAGTCAGCTCTTCCCAGAGTGGGCACCCTGGCAGCCTCCCGTTGAGTGTGGCCTGGCCTCACGGCTTGACTTGCTACCGACCAGCAGAACATGGGAATGTGTCGGGACACGGCTTTGTGATTAGGTCACGGGAGAGCGGGTCTTCTGTCTAGCTGACAGACTCCCTCCTCCTGGCTAAACCACTCGGAGGGAAGTCCACACACCAAGGAACAGAGGGCAGCCTCCATCATGGTCAGGGAGGAGCGATGGCCTTGGCCAAGAAGACCTGAGCAACGGACCCCCCAGCACCAGGTGGGCCTAACCCACCCTCCCCGGTCAGGCCTCAGATGAGAGGCGGCCCCACTGACACCTGGACTGCAGCCTCTGAAAGCCCGGGCTGAGCCGGGGTGCTGACCACAGACGCTGAGCTATTGACATGCGGGTTCACCCCTGCAGGTGGAGGCAATGTGTGTGGAGTCAAGGCCAATATGGGACTCTGGCTAAGACACCTGTCCCACGCTCCCTAGTTCATACTCATGCTCCTGCCCTGCACCCCCAGACCCCATGGCTCTCAGCAGCCCCTCCACACCACATGTGCCCTAGTCCTGGTCCCTCGTCCGCTCCGTGATGCAGGCATCCGCACTGACGTCACAAGGGCCCAGATGAGTGCTTGCCACTGGGTGGGTGCTCGGTACTCGTTAAATGAGGCCTCACAACAGGACACCTGGTGTTGGGTCCAGGGATTGGGCGGAGGTGGTGCTTGTCAGCTGGAGTGGCCCAGTCATGCACTGACCGTGTGACTGTCCCCAAACCCCCAGTGATCAGATGCTCAGGCAAGTACCAGACCCAGGAGGCACAGGCAGAGCCACCTGTGAGCTCACAAGAGCAGTTACCAGTGTGGGAATAGCCCACACTCCCCCACCGGCTCTCACTGCCGCTTCTGTGTTAGGACACAGTGAAGCTCCCCAGTCCCCAGCGAAGCCCAGGTCAGAGCTGGGGGATGGGTTGGGAGGCAGGTGGGCGGCAGGAGCCCCGGGGGCCGTCTGCGAGGTAAGGGCCACCCACCCACGGGAAGGTCAGTACACCACAGAAATGCCCTTCCAGACAGTTCCTGGACGATTGCAATCTCTCCCGCTCGTGTTTGAAATGCGTTTCTGCTGTGGTCTGCCCTTCCTCAGGGACAAATAATTCCTCCAGTGCAGAGGGACGCTGACAGCCAGTTTTCATTTATCTCTTTGAGATGCAGATTCCCTGACCCGGGCCATCCCTCCCTGCCGATCCCTCCCCAGCCAGCCTGCTGGCCTCAGATCAGCCTGCAGGGAGGCCAGCAGGCCCAGCGGCCCTGGACTACCTGCCTTGTCAGCCCCCGGGGCCCGTCTGCCAGCTGCCCACCGGTGAGGGACCTCGGGGGGCACGCAGCCTGGAGGGCTGTGCAGGTGGGCGGCTGAGCTCCCTGCAGCTCACGCAGCTCCGTTCTTCCTTATCTTTGTTCGGAGGCGGCCCAGAGGACTCGAGCTCTGCCTGAACTTTTGCTGGAACGTGGCCTGGGTTCATCTCAGGTCCCACTGTTCAGAAGCCCCCCCTTCTAGTTCAGGCAGACAGCTGACCAGGGGAGTCAACCTTGGCCTGAGGGTGCCCCCCCTTCCCTCTCCTCCAGATGGGGTGTCCCTCCCCGAGGGTGTGCTGAAAGCCAAGAGACATCAGGCTACATGTCACCTAAGTGAGAGGTGATGCCCTTGATCAGATGAGGAGGTTCAGCAGCGACACCCCAGGCATCCTCAGGGAGAAGTGCCTCGTGGGCGCACCGGCCTCGGGGCCTCAGGGGGCCTCGGAGCAGCCAGAGAGCAATGACAGAGGCCACTTTACCCGCTGGTGGCTCGGGTGCACAGGCGATGGTCAGCGTCTCCGACCCAGTTCCTCCTTGCGTCTGCTGAGCAGAGGGAGCCTCTCAAAGCGGCTTGGACCCTCCCTTGAGGTCAGCCCACACCACAGTCCCTGAGATCAGGCATGCCAGGCAGAAGTGTGCCACCAGCTTGAGGCTGAACTTCAAGCAAAGGGCAGACTTGAGGTTGGCTGCCACGGTGACCTGAGCACGCGCTCTGCTGTGGGAGTGGAGGAGACTGAGGACCAAGGTTAGTGCGTTAGCAGAAACTGTGCTTCCTTGGGCTGTGCTGGCTGTACCCTTGCTGGACGGCGTTCAGGGTGAGGGGCAAAGCCTCTGTGCTATCCCAGGAGTGTGCAGGGCGTATGCCATTGTGTCCATGTGCTTCTGCTTGTATATGCGCACGTGTGAGCGTGGACACACACACGCCTGTATGCAGGCATGCTTGTATGCACACGAATGTATCTGTGCCCGGGCGTTTGTATATGTATACGCACATGCGAGCAAGTCGATCGCAAATGCTCCTGTGTGTGCCCAAGTGCGTGTCCCCGTGTTCCTATATGTGCACGTGTGTGTGTGTGTAACTAGGTACCCCTGTGCGTTGCAGGTGTGAGCCCATGTGTATCATATGCGTGCAGGCATACACACGTGTGTGTGCACTAGTGCAGACATGTGCACACACGTGTGTGAAGTGGGCCTCACCCAGTAGCACCAGGCACAACCTCAGCCTCTCCCTCAGAGCATGCTTTCACACAGATGGTTGCACTTTCTGGCTTCAACTGCCCTCTCCAGCTCAATGGTTCCCAAACACTATCCCCAACTGACATTTCTCTTTGAGCATCACGCACACAGAGCTCACACGTTCCCTTTCACTTATTCAACAGAGCCACTGCGCACAGGAAAATGAGCTGGCAGGAGGGGAGCCCCGGGCCCCGTCGCTGGCGGGTGGCCGCAGGGTTTGCTGCCCGGGGCTGAGGGCCCAACTGGAGGACATGGCACCCAGGCAGCCCCCCGCAGGCTGACTCTCAGGCTGGTTTCTGGGAGGAGCCTGCCATCCAGCCTCACAGTCTGACCCTCACACTTCCAGCCGCTGCAAGGAATTCAGGACCGTGTTCAGAACAGCTTCTTGGGTGTGACTCCTGGCAGTCGTGGGTGGCCTGAGCTTCAGCATGACAACTGTTCCCTCTCCGCTCTGTCTTGAGGAGGGTGGCCACAGCCCAGCCAGGGGACAGAGCCTGAGCAGACAAGAGTGACAGGCACGGGCCAGCGGCCACGTTGCTGCTGCCCAAAGTGATGGTAGGAGCCGGGCTGAGTCCTGGGCCACCTGCTGAGCTCAGAACCTGTGCCAGGCCTGCCGTCTGCCTCAGGCAGGCACCATCTGCTCCTCTGGCAGGTGGCATGGTGCTCTGGAGTGACGGCAAACCAGACCCCGGGGAGTAGCTGGCGCATCCGTGGGGTCCAAAGGGCCCTGACTCAGGACCGTGCAGATCTCCCAGAACCTTCAGGTTCAGGCTCAGTTCCTCACCTGAGAACATGGGGTAGTAACTCTCTCCTTTTTAGAGCCAGGGAGTTAATTCAAGGCCTTTGTTCACTTATTCATTCACTCACTCATTCATTGGGCCCAGCAACTGGTTACAGACCTGGGGACAGGATTTGCCACTGACCA
The DNA here is from genome assembly GCF_055505025.1 of Bos grunniens. Classification (NCBI taxonomy): domain Eukaryota; kingdom Metazoa; phylum Chordata; class Mammalia; order Artiodactyla; family Bovidae; genus Bos; species Bos grunniens. The sequence continues at coordinate 81,933,235 of NC_141178.1, forward strand.
AGGGCCCAGACAACGAGATGCATTGTTAGCAGTCCCCCCAGGCGACTCCTCACCACTCCGCCCCAGGTCCAGAGTCCCAGAGACCCTTCTGGCTGGGACAGTTTCTGCTCTGCCACTGTCCAGCTATGGGCTCTTTCCCTCCCTGAAGCTACATCTGTGTGTCTGCCCACCTAACGACTCTGAGCCATGGCCCCTGAGGGTGGCTTCCTGTCTGTCTGGATCACTGAAGAGCCCCTAGATCACAGTAGGTGCTCAATAAATATTGGTGGCGATGGAGGTTGTCCAGGCCGGGACTCAGAGTAGAAGTCAGGCCTTCAGACAGACCAGGGCTGGCCCCAGTGGGCACTCACCACTGTCCCGAGGATGGAACCAGAGATGGAGGGGCCTCCTGTCTCCAGTCAGAAACTCGGGCTGGTGGAGGGACCTCAGTTTCCCTTGTGTTGGGGGAAGGAGGAGGACAGATGGCCAGGAAGAAGCCAGACAGATGCCGAGAGCCCACAGCCCTCTCCTGCTTCTCAGACCCTGGCAGTTCACCCTGTCTGGTCATCTCTTAAAAGCTTGAGGAAGGAAATTCTATCTTTCTGGAGACACCCTTCTTCTCTTGACCTTTGGGTCTGCGTATCCATCTCCAACTCTGATCACCCAGTGAATCCAGGAGTCTTCCTTTATTAAGAAGCCAGGGAAGCCAGTCCAGTGGAGCTGGGGAACAGGTGAGAACACCTTGCCCTGAGGAGGCCCTCTGTCTGAATGAGAAACTGACACCCACCCATCATTTAATTTCCAGTCCTCAGACACTGCTAGATGCGTTTCTTTCTCCCGGCCCCCCTTGCCCTCTGTCTGAAAGTCATTCCAGCTCTACTTTAAAACAGAAAATCAAGCTTGTCTCACCACCTCTGCTGCTGAGTCTTCCACCTGGGACCCTGCAGCAGCTCCCCAGTCCTGCTGTTGCCTCTGATGATGCTCCATTTGAACGCATAGGCAGAGGGGTTGCCTGTCCCCAGGGTCCCCCTCCTGCCAACTGTAACTGTGACCCTTGGCTGAAGACAGAGCAGCTCTTTGGGGTGGACTACCGGCAGTGCAAGGTTGCAACGCAAATCGAACTCCTCAAGCGGAAACCACAATGTCCGAGATGAACAGTACATTGATCAGATTAAAGATGGATCGGGGAGAAAAGGTTAGTGACCTTGATGGCAAAGCAATAGAAGCTATCCAGAATGAAAGACACAAAGTCCAAGAATTTGCAGAGCAGCAGCGAGCCAGGGCCTCTCAGCAGCCCGATGGATGTGTCCACAGTGCTGAAGAGGGGAGAGAGACAGACCAGGAGGAGGGAGAACAGGAATCATATTCAAAGAAGTAAAGGCTGCACGTTTTCCAAATGTGATGGAAACTACAAACCTACAGATCCAAGAAGTTAAAAACACACAAACACACGCACACAAAACACACACACACAAGGAGAAACATTCACCATGACTCATCGAAACCAAATTACTCAACACCAGTGTTAGAGAGAAAATCTGGGGAAAGAAAAAGGCATGTTTTATATAAAGGAGCCAAGATAAGGATGGTAGGAGACTCCTCACTGGAAATGATGCGTAAGAGTCTCACGGAACTACATCTTCAAGGTACTGAAAGAAAAAACCCATCAACTGAAAATTCTCTACCCAACAAAAATAGTATTCAGAAACAAAGGCACAACAGACCTTTTCAGACATAAAAAGCAAAAAATGTCACCACCTGCTGCCTCGCCCTACGAGAAATGCTAAAGGGAGCCCTCCAGGCAGAAGGAAAAAGATGCCAGACGGGAACATCAATCAGATACAGGAGTGAAGAGCCCCGAAAATGGAAACTACATGGGCAAAGGGACAGGATTTCTTTCTTTAAGTCTCTCTAAAAGATTTCAACGGCATGGCCACGTGTGGCTGGTGGCAGGCGGTCAGCCACGGCTGGCACTGGGCTCCGTAAAGGGCCAGTGGTGGGAGGTCAGCTTGGGTTGAGGGCTGCTGGTGTCGGAGTTTCTCAGGGCCTGCGTAACACAGCCCCCAGATGGGGAATTAAACAATAGGTGTGTATCGTCTCCCAGTTCTGGAGATCATGGCATCAGCAGGGCTGGTTACCCCTGAGGCCTCCCTCCCTGGCATGTAGATGCCATCTTCTCCCAGTGACCTTGAGTAGTCATCCCTCTGTCCACGTCTGGGTCCTGATCTTCTCTTATAATAAGGACGCCTGTCAGACTGGGCCAGTGTGACCGTTTCCTCATGACCCCATTCAGCCTTAATCACCCCTTGGAAGGTCTGTTCTCCAAACACAGCCCCATCCTGAGGTCCTGGGGTCAGGACTTCAGCACAGGGATTCCGGGACACAGTTGGCGATCAGGGCCAGAGGCTGCAAACCGTGAACTCAGGATGAACGCAGACTTCAGAGGGTACGGGGAGGAAGGAGGCTTCCCCGCCATCCGTGGTGGGTACTGTGGCCCCTGAGCTGGCTGTGCGGAGGGCCAGGGACCACCTGTGCCAGGGTGCTCTCAAGGGTCCTCACTGGCTCTGGTTGGGCTTCCTGGAAACAGAGCAACATCTGTTCCTGAAAGGGAACCAGCTGATGGGCTAGGAGATCCAAGACTGCCTTCGTCCTGGCTGTCTCCACTTTAAGGAGGACTGAAAAGCAATACCAGTTTCTGCTCCTCACCAGGACTGGCCCTTTGTGAGCAGACCCCATGTTAAACGCCTCTTGGGGTTTATTTCCTCAACTCTGACAACCACAGAAATCAGTGCTGCTGCTGAACTTCTGACAGCATTCTTTTATGAATGCTTTTAGTGTCTGGCTTTCGACCACTGGGAGCCTTCGACCTCTGGAGAGCAGGGTCTGTCTGTGGTGTGAGTGCATGCTTGTGCATGCACAGGCCATGCGTTTCTCTTTGCAGGAGGACATGTGTGGCCTGAGGCCAGTGTGAGCAGATGTCTGTGAGCACACTTGTCTGGTCATGGGCTTGCGTGTGCACCTATCCAGCATGTGTGCAGCCTGGCCACAGGGATATGCAACATGTAAGCCACTGGCAGCATGATGAAGTTCATGCCCACGTGTATGAGGGAATATCCATGGTGGTGTGTGTGTCACGCTTATGTGTAAAGGTGTGTGCACATGCTCCAGGGGGTGGACACAGCCTGCATGCCTCATTTGCATCCATCAGTGTGAAAACAGACCCATGGCTGTAAACTCTTTTCTCTGATCTGAACCAAAAAAGAGAGGGAAACAGAGTTATTTGCATCGCTTAGCCCTGGATGTGAACCTCATTTTGGTGGGAAATGAACACAGCAGGAGTCTGTAAGGATCCATCAGTCCCTGTTCCCAGGCCTGCAGATTCAAATAAGCCCATGAAAACCTGGCTGGTAAGTGACATCTCTCATCCTGGCTCCCCTGCCTGGGCTTTCTCCGGAGCCACATTTATCAGCAATGCCTGGAGAAGGAAGAGCAGCCCCAGGGTGTCCGTGGGCTCAGCATTTACCTGCTGAGCAACCCAGGACAAGCTGCGGAGCCAGGCCAGCCTGAGAATCTCACATGGGAAAAGGGTTCACACGGGCCCCAGCAAGGCACATAGGCCCCTCTGTCTGGCCCACAGAGGGTTGCACTGTGGATTGTGGTCGGTGCTGTCTTCTAGCAATGCCAGCCAAAGTCTTAGAGCAAGGCTTGCGTCACATGCCTCTACCCCAGACTGTTCCTTGAAAAGAGCAGACGGTGTCTACCAATGGCTAATGACTGACAGGCCCCGGAGGCACAAGGACCCTTGTGCTCAGTTGTGCAAGTCCTCTGCCTCTCAACTCCAAGGAGTGTGATTCACACAGTGTCCTATGTGAACACTTAAGCTGGCACTTCTTGAGTTGGGCAGTATACAACCTGTGTGCCCATCCATGGTAGACTTACACACCTTGACACTTGTAGCGTCACTGGTGAAGGAGTAGGGAAAGAAATGCCTCAATAAAAGCACGAGGAGACCAGAAATTCACACACTTCCCCCTGACCTGCCAGCAGCCTCTTCTGTTCTTTGGGAACATTTTGTTGTTCAGTCGCTAAGTCATGTCCGACTCTGCAACCCCCTGGACGGCAGCACGCCAGGCCTCCCTGTCCCTTACCATCTCCAGGAGTTCGCCCAAGTTCATGTCCATGATTCAGTGACGCCATCCAATCATCTCATCCTCTGTTGGCCCCTTCTCCTCCTGCTCTCAATGTTTCCTAGCATCGGGGTCTTTACCAATGAATTGGCTGTTTGTATCAGGTGGTGAACATTTATCAAGAATTAATTGAGACATTTTCCAAAGCCAGACTGAGTTGATACCCAGTGCAAATTGTATAACTTTTAAATCCTTGTTATTCTGCAGAAACATGAAAGTCACACAACCCAGGAGAACAAACTCATTAGGGGGCGGTCCTCCAGGACCCATTCTGAAAGATGAGAATTACTTGTGATTAGTATGTGACTGGACACAAACAGCATTCCTGCACACTGTCTTAGTCTCAAAAGCAGAAGAAACGTCCCTCCCATAGCCCCAAGCTCTCCAGTCACAGTGCCCAGAGGCCCCACGAAGGCGCGCCCTCCACCTCCTGCCAGGGATCACGGAGTTGCATGGTCTGAAGATCTAATCACCGCTTGTCCACACACATCAGGCCCTATCCTGGGAACAGAAATCCCACAGGGCGGGCAAGATGCTGGAGATCCATGACTACAGGGGTGCACTCTCCAGGGAGTGGGACAGGCAGTAGACTCCTGCACCCCACAGGTAAACAAGAAAACCGCCCAAAGTAAGGGATGCTACGAGGAAAGCATATTGGCCTAAACTCCTGCCTGGAAAGGGCCCAGGCTGCTCCCCCACCCCGAGCCCCAGAGTCAGCTTCCAGAGGACAGAGGAGCTACAGCCTCAGCATCTGAGGGCAGTGGAGAGCCAGTCTGCAGGGGGAGGGCCACGGCTGCAGCTGGGCAGAGGGTGGTCTCCCGCTTCTAGTCCCACTCCGGCTGTCCCCGTCCCCATGTGTCTTCAGACAAGCCCTGCCCATCCCACGTGCAGATGACAGCACGAACACCCCAGGGTCCAGCTTGCACCCGAGACCCTCCCTCTATGGCCCAGGGCTGGGAACGGCACCATGAAATCCTGCCCTGAAGTCTTCCCCGTGGGGTGATGGGACCCCCGGACCAGACGGCCCGCCAAGGCAGTGGGTTTTCTGGTGCCCGCCTGGGGCTTCCTGCCTGGAGCTGGTCCCTCCTGCACGTCAGGCTCAGGGCTAGCCCTTCCCAACACCTGTATCAGAGCTGGATGGGAGGTAAAGGGTTAAAAACAGATTTTTTGTTTTTCTCTGTAGTAAACTTCAGTACAGAATCAGACTCAACTCCGAATGCAGCAGAAGCAAGGCAAGGAGCAAGTGGGAGTGTGGTTGGAAACTCACTAAGAGGAAACCTTAGGGATGATGGGAGGTGGTCTCTGTTGAAACAGACCCAACAGGCCTCTTGCTAAAGGCAGGCCAGGCGATCAGATCTGGTGTGAGAGCGATCAGACCTGATCACAGCTGATCAGGGATTTGACCGGATATCAAGGGAGGGGATGCTAGATAATCCGGCGTGTTTGTAGGATTGTTGTAGAATTCTTCCTACACCTGGGCTCTTGAGGACATGCGAAGTGCTTGCCTAGTGAAAGAAGGGCCCCATGGAGATGGACCAGAGTCTGGTCAAGGAGGGAGTCTCTGTGAGCCCCGCTACTTGTTCAAGGACGGAACAGACCCCTTCTTTGTTCTGTACCGCGTACGCCCACTTCTCACTCGATTACCTCTGTTCGTGGAGCGGCAGTTGAGCCCCTGTCAGCACTTGGTAGTGGAGGGTGCTTGCTGGATGATAAGAGCAGTCAGGCTTCAGATGAGGAGTTTCTATGAAAAGAGAAAAATGCAGATGAATGGTTGGAATGGACTGTTTTCTGAGTCCCAGAGAACAGCCCGCAGTTTCCAGATGCTGGATTCAGAGCGTCTTAGCGGTGGAGTGAGGGTGGCGGATAACATCGGTTACTTGCCTAGCTTGAGACACCACGTTCTCACGGGCTTCCTGAGTGGCCCGCCCGGTGCGGTGATAAATCCTCAGATGTTATAACAAATCGCCTGGTTTCAGCATGCAAGGCTTCCAGAAAAGGGCAGTTTTTGTTCTCAGTGATGTCAACTTGGGAGGATGGGAGAAAAATGGAAACGGAACGTCATTTTCTGACAAAATATGCAAGATGGCAGGATCCAGTTTACAAAAAGGTGAGAACAGCTCAAAGGCAATGAATAGGATTAGAATCTAATAACCCACAGTGCAGATATTCATTTTCTACTGAAACATAAAATTTATCTCTACCGTCACCTGCCTTTTTGATCAAAGATAATCAACCCCGAATACTTGTCAGAAGGATTGAGGGCACAAGGAGAGGAGGGTGTCAGAGGATGAGATGGCTGGATGGCATCACCAATGAAGTGAACGTGAACTTGGGCAAACTCTGGGAGATGGTGAGGGACAAGGAGGCCTGGCGTGCTGCAGTCCATGGGGTCGTAAAGAGTCAGACATGACTGGGTGACTGAACAACAAAAGTCAGAGTAATGTCATTTTTGTTTACAAAATTAGTCTAGTTTCATTAGATTTGGCCAGATTATTCACGAAAGTGCTATAAGGATGATATAGTAGTAGTGTGAGTCGCTCAGTCCTGTCCGACTCTTTGAGACCCCATGGACTGTAGCCCACCAGGCTCCTTTGTCAATGGGCTTCTCCAGGCAAGAATACTGGAGTGGGCTGCCATTTCCTTCTCCAGGGGATCTTCCCAACCCAGGGATCGAACCCAGGGTCTCCTGCACTAGAAGCAGATTCTTTACTGTCTGAGCCATCAGGAAAGCCCGTGTTACAAGAATGGTAACAGATCACTAAAGCCTTTTCTGGCTCGCTTTGCTGGAACTTTACATCATGAGTCTCAGATTGAACTTTTAAGTCTCTCAAGTCCAGGAAGCCAAGCCGAGAACCCATCACTAGATTTTGCCCGTGATGCCTAAAGGTTTGGGTGAATTTTTTCTCTTCTCAAGGTCTCCAAAATATCTTCGGTTTTCTGGGCCTGCCAGGAAGTGACCTCGCTATTCATCTGTAAGGCTGGGAGCTGTGTACACCAGGTACCCAAGAGGGCTTTGTAACCATTCGTCCATGAAGTCAGTTTTTAGTTCTTTAAAATTGTTTGGCCATCGTTTTCAGATACTACTTTCCAGTCAAAGCCTTTGTTATATAACCAATATTTCTACTTATGTCCTATCTCAAGGAGGACAGATTCTTACCAAACTTTCACAAACAATTATAAGACTATGAAAATAAATGTACTGAATAGTAGCTTTGAATTCTGGAGGAGTCAGGCAGGGAGACAAGATAAATGTTTTATCTCTGTCTACAAAAATATAATCTATTCATTGATACAAGTATAGATAAGAAATAAGGGACAGAAGTTTCACTTCTTACATCCAGAAAATAGAACGTCATAGAACCGGCTGCTGCTGCTGCTAAGTCGCTTCAGTCGTGTCCGACTCTGTGCGACCCCACAGACGGCAGCCCACCAGGCTCCCCAGTCCCTGGGATTCTCCAGGCAAGAACACTGGAGTGGGTTGCCATTTCCTTCTCCAATGCATGAAAGTGAAAAGTCAAAGTGAAGTCGCTCAGTCGTGTCCAACTCTTAGCGACCCCATGGACTGCAGCCTACCAGGCTCCTCCGTCCATGGGATTTTCCAGGCAAGAGTACTGGAGTGGGGTGCCATTGCCTTCTCCTATCACTTAGTCCCATGTAATTAATTCTTGTTCTGCTTGCTCTTGACTTAGCAGTTTTATAAGCCCATCTTCTTCTCCACTAGACTTCTGAAACTCCAGACTCAGTCCACTGGGCTGATCTCAAAGTTATTTAAGCAACGATATCAAAAGCTTGTCTACCAGAATACCTGCCATGGTTCTTTCCTTGGATCTCTGAGACAGTCCCTTTTTATGAAGATGGAGCACTCTGACTGTAAATGCTATCAGAGAATAGAGTAAAACAAAAACTATTTGTGGAAGACGGGAGACCTAAAATGGTTGTTAAGTGAATGAGAGTTCATTTGACAAGAAACTTTGGTTATTTCTGTGGCATGCAACGTTTGAAATAATAGCTGGAATGATGACTGATACCATTTACTGGAAATATGATAGAAAATGAGAGTGTTGAGGCATTTCTATGGACTTCAGTCATTGCTGAAAGATCTATGCTAATGACATTTTCCCATCAAACATAACCTAGGGAAGGTTAATCATCTCTTCTTATTTGACAATGTTCTTCAGGCAATTCAGCATAATAAGTAAACCAAATTATTTTTATGAATTCCTTTCTTTACAAGTTGACAAACAGATCCTTCAAGATTTTGGAAACCTGTTGGAAAATCTCAAGGACAGTTTGAGGTCAAATTTTCACTTAGGATTTGATTTGGGAAAGTTGTCAAAAAGGCCAAAAGTTTTGGACACAATTAAGTAGGACCTGTGATAACTATGAAATTATACGTAGCTTCTCTTAAGTAATCAAAGACATAGCAAGGTTAAAACAAAACACCAGAAATGATTCTGACAAGACCTAGAATCTATTTAGTATGGAAATTACTCAAAATGTAAAGAAAAACCATTTATAATCTCTTATGAAGGACAGACCAGTAATCCAAAAAAAGATTGTTGTTACAACAAAGAAAACCAAACTCTAGTTTTATAGTCAGTAGACTATTGAGTTTATTTTTCAAAACCTTATAAACAAATTCATTCAAACACAGCTTGAACATACATAAAATTTTTTTTTGAAGATCTTCTCTTAACACAGCTTTCGATATATATCCATTCAGGTTTTGGCCTATGTTTTTATGATTTCTTATTTTGAAACAGCCAGTCATCTTACTTTACAAGAAAATTACTCTCATTTTTTCATTAGCAAAATACATTCTATTTTTCCTTGTATACTTAGAATACAAAGGTGTGCCCCTCACTATTTTTGGTAGCTTTGTTTACATATATTGAGGATAATTTTTTAACCATGTCACCTTTCTATTAAAGAGAAAACTAAGAGGCAAACAGTTGTGCATTGTCTGTCCCATACCAGCATTCTGTAGCAGATAAGCAAATTTTATCCATACATCATCTCACAATTTTTATAGGCATGTGCTTCATTAAAGTACAATTTTTTCAAAGTGGCAAAAAGAGCTTGTTTATTAACAGATTCAGATCCATTTAGTCTCTCAATACCATATAAGAACCCATAATGCCATAAATTTTTACTCAGCAATGAATATTTCTGTGGTTCATCTCACTGTAGAACGATCTGGACATTATTTCAAGCAGACATAGCATGTTATTAAACATAGCTCACCATCATCTTAAGTTTTTCCCCTGTTAACTATTTTTACAACATATGCATTTAGACAAGCATCAGACAGCAAAAATTTACAAAGTGAATGTTTTATTTTTTATTTTACTGCTATGCTTGATACATAGGAAGTAATGTACATCAAGCAATTCATTTTTATGACATCTTTACTTATACATTTGTTCTTCAACTGAATTTATAATGTGTATAATTTAAAATATCTGGTCCTGTGCTGTGCTTAGTCATTCAATCATGTCCGCCTCTTTGCAACCCTAGAGACTATAGCCTGCCAGGCTCCTCTGTCCATGGGGATTCTCCAGGCAAGAACATTGGAGTGGATTGCCATGCCCTCCTCCAGAGAATCTTCCCAACCCAGGGATTGAACCCAGGCCTCCTACATGGCAGGTAGATTCTTTACCATCTGAGGCACCTAACATTCCCTTACTCTAACTAGTAAACCCAAATAGAACAAAACTGTGTTCTCATGGTAATAATTCAGGAGACATACTACCTTTTATTAAGCCAGCAATATTAAACTAATTATATTAATCAAAGGTTACCCAGATCACAAACTTGGAGAGCATCTGGGTTAGTTTTTATGTTTCTGAGACTTATAGAAATATTTAATTTATATGTAAATGCTTACTTATCCCTAAGTCAACTGAAACAGAGCTCTCTTATAAGATTTTATGAATTAACTTGGTAATACCATCCAGAGGTGGAGAAATATCACATATACAGCATATATATATATATATATATATATACAGACAAGCAGGCAGGCACACACAGAGACCTTGTAACTCTCAGATTTTAGCCAAGAGTCAGGTAAACATGGTGATACAAAACCCACTAGCTCACCTCCACTTCGTATTTCTGTCTAAATTATGCTTGGCAAGTGAAGATCTCCTGCTCGTTATGAGGACCAGTGTGCCCACCAGCATGTGTGGAGCGGGGATCGAGGGTGAGCTGTACTAGGTGACCCTTGGGTCTGCAGCCGAGGTCCAAGAGCACACAGAACAGGCAGCTGCGGCCCAGCCTCTGCCCCTCACCTCCAGGAGGAAGCAGTTCCCGTCTGGAAGGAACTCCCCTTCCCGGGAACAAGAAATTGGGGGACAAGATCTATGAAAATCCACCCCCACCATCCCACGTGTAATCTCATGGAGGCTGTGGTCTAAGCCTTAGAGGACAGACCGAGGGACATCAAGCAGCCGTCTGGACGTCTCCAAGCTCGCAGGTAGGATGAACATCCTGTCTCTTCCCCACTGGCCTTTTCTCCCCTCCTTTCAGCCTCAGGCAGCTGTTGCCACAGTCCCTGAGTCCCCTGCAAGCCCAGTGAAGGCAGGCAGCCTGAAGCTTTGGTGACTGAGCTGAGGGCCTGGAGGAAGCCGGAGCTTCCCACGACAGGGGGACTCCAGGTGAGGACAGCCCCCCGAAGAGGCAGCCCCCAAGCTGCTCGTGAAGACTGAGGGTCACTCAGAAACTAAGGGGAAGAGAAGACCAAAGACCAGGAGGCCACAGATGTGCTGCTAAGACAGAGCAGCAGGCAAGCGGGTGGGCCCGGAGGGTGGTAGGTGAGCTCAAAGCCCCATGGTCTCCCCAACTGCTCTTGCCTGGAGAATCCGGCCACACCCCTGCCCTAGCTGCCCCCGAGAACCCAAGAAGGTGGCCTACGTAGGACCTGGTGCTAACTGCTACAGGCAGATCCCTGACCTGGGGTCACCAATCTGTGAGTGACCAGTGGCCTCTTGCCCACATGAGCTGAAGGGACACAGAAAGAAAACCAGGTAGGTGGAGACTGGACCTGGAACAGAAAGGCCAGTGGAGCCAAGGATGGCGCTGACTCTGGGGTGGCCAGAGCGATCACAGCAGAGACCCTAGAAACAGCCAGAGCATCTGGTTAGCTGGGAGCTGGGAGGAGGTGTCCAGGGGGGAGCAGCCAGGAAGCCCCCGCCATGCTCAGGCCCAGCCCGGGGCTTGGGGGACACCCAAAAGGGCACCGGCCAGACCCCTGAAAGGCGCTCTGGGTCCCAAGGTATGGGGAGGGCTGGGTGTTGGATGGAGTCTGAATCATATTTAATAATCAGCCTGGACGGAGAGGAATGGGGGTGTGTGTTTGGCGGCAGCTAAGGGTAGGGTGATGGAGACAATGAGAGGCTTTATTTTCTTGGGCTCCAAAATCACTGCAGATGGTGACTACAGCCATGAAATTAAAAGATGCTCGCTCCTTGGAAGAAAAGCTATGACCGACCTAGACAGCATACTAAAAAGCAGAGACATTACTTTGCCAACAAAGGTCCATATAGTCAAGGTTATGGTTTTTCCAGTAGTCATGTATGGATGCGAAAGTTGGACCATAAAGAAAGCTGAGCGCTGAAGAATTAATACTTTTGAACTGTGGTGTTGGAGAAGACTCTTGAGAGCCCCTTGGACTGCAAGGAGATCCAACCCGTTCATCCTAAAGGAAATCAATGCTGAATATTCATTGGAAGGACTGATGCTGAAGCTCCAATACTTTGGCCCCCTGATGTAAAGAGCTGACTCATTAGAAAAGACCCTGAAGCTGGGAAAGATTGAAGGTAGGAGGAGAAGGGGATGACAGAGGATGAGGTGGTTGGATAGCATCACCGACTCAATAGACATGAGTTTGAGCAAGCTCCCGGAGATGGTAAAGGACAGGGAAGTCTGGTGTCCTGCAGTCCGTGGGGTCGCAGAGAGTTGGACATGTCTGAGCGACTGAATAACAACAGAGGTGGGGCAATGCATTTAGAATCAGCCTTGGAAAGACAGGGCTTCACTGGTGGCTCAGACAAGACGGTGAAGAATCCACCTGCAATGTGAGAGACACAGGTTTGATCCCTGGGTTGGGAAAGACCCCCTGGAGAAGGAAATGGCAACCCTCTCCAGCATTCTTGCTTGGAGAATCCCATGGACAGAGGAGCCTGGCGGGCAACAGTCCATGCACTTGCAAAGAGTCAGACACGACTGAGCAACAAATACTTTCTTTCACACTTGGAAAGACATCTGGGGAGGGGTTGAGATTGACAAAGGAAGACCCTGCTCACCGTCCAGGCGCTGGACCCCCCAAGGGAGGACAGTGATCCAGGGGGCGTTGAGTTCAGTTCAGTCGCTCAGTCATGTCTGACTCTTGGTGACCCTATGGACTGCAGCACGCCAGGCTTCCCTGTCCATCACCAACTCCAGGGGGTATTAGGACACCAGAAAGGAAGCAGTTTTGAGTGTCTCCCCTCCTTCTTCATCAGCTGGGCTCAGAGGACGAGGTTCAACATTCCATTCAGGTGCGTATCTGCTGGGAACTCTCAGAATTGTGACTCAAAAACAATAGTAAATGAGGCTTTTTTACAAGCCCCGGTTATGACAGGCTATGAAGAGAGCTTACAGCCCTTGTAAGGTGCAGTGTAGCCCTGGCGTCTTATAAGCACCTACTGTGTGCTAGACCCAGGGATGGGCACGCGACCCTGCCTTGTCAAAGGTCAGTCATTAAGAAGCGGTGATCTTGAGGAAGTTCAAGGGTAGCAGTGTGAGAGGTCTGGCCCTAGCCCAGGGTGGGGCAGGCAGGAGCCGTGTCTGGGGGTTCGAGCTGTCCTCGTGGGAGAAAAAAGGCCTGATGTTCAGGAGGTTTTCTGAGTTAGGGGGACCGTGGGGACAGAGAATTGCAGAAAAGCCCTGAACATCACACAGGGACCCTGTCCGCTCCAGGCCACTGGGAGCCAGGAGGGGATTCAGGCCGAGTGTTTTCCCTGGCCCAGGTTCGCTCTGAATTTTTGATGATACCTCTGAATTACCCAGAAGGAAACTTGAATGAGATTTGCTCCCCCCACCCTTATAAGGGCTTCCTACAGGCAAAGAAGGACCACAAAGCCCATGATCTGATACCAGAAATTACATTTCTATATGTCAAAATCATAACCAAAAACTACATGGTGAAGGAAGGGCAGAAAACGTTTGTAGCAATTATAGTAGCGCTGACTTGTAATTATATAAAGAGCTCCTAGAAATCGATAAGAAAAATACGAAGTCCTGTGCTGAAAAATGAGCAAAATGCATGAAAAGACACTCCAGAAAATAGGACTCACAAATGCCAGACACACACATGGAGATAAATCAGTTATCCTCCCAAGTAATGAAAGAAATGAAAATAGAAACAGCACCAAGATGCCCTTCTGCCTATCGAGTGTGTGTGGATTAATTATTCCGCTGGGCCCTGGGGGAGTGCAGACCGTCCGCTCCTCTTCCCAGAAGCAACTTGACAGTTCATGCGGACATCATCCTGATCAGAAGGGCTGACCCAGTAATTCTATGCCGCCCAGTTTGTCAGAGGAGATGGTCTGAAATGCAAACAAAGCTTTTGAACAAATTTGCCCATCCAATTGCTCATAATCAGGAACTCAGGGAGCAACTCACCAACCCGACTGCATGCCACGTGGGAGAATCGACCCAGCGCCACCGCCAGGCTCTGGTGACTTCGGACCAGGCTCAGGGGGAGCGGTTGGAGCCGGTGGCCAAGCACAGGAGTGTGCTGTGTGCACACGTGCTCAGAGCAGCACGACTCACTGACGCCCAAGGGTGGAGCCGCCTGTGTCCATCAGCGGGTGGGTGGGGTCCCAGCGTGGTCCAGCCACACGACGGGCACGATAGGAGGGACTCTGTCCCCTGCCACAACATGGATGGACCTCGAGGACTAGGCTCATGAGATAAGCCGGTCGCCATGGGACAAACGCTGCACGGCTCCACTTACTCAAGAAGCCCAGAGTCCACAAGCTCACAGAGACAAGACACAGAACAGGGAGCAGGTGGAAAGCGAGTGCTTATGGGGGCGGAGCTTCAGTCTGGGAAGATGGAAAAGTTCTAGAGACGGGCTGGGGGGTGCGTGGGCGGGACAGCTCACGACAACGCGAGGGTACTCCGTGCCGCGGACCAATGCACTTAGAAGCGTTCAGGTGGTAACTTCGGCGTTACGTGCTTTTTAGGACAAATAAAAAACAAACAAGCTCATAAATAAAAGAAGCCTGAAGAAGGCACCCTGTGACACGTGTGACCACAGCTGCCATGTGCAAACCCCTGGGGCACGTGCTGGAGCCGGGTCGCGTGACCTCACGCTCACCAGGGCCCTTCCCTGGATTTTCCAGACTTTCTACCAGGAGCTTGTGTTAAGGAAACAGGAGGAAGGTAACTTTCTCAGTTCGTGTATTTACTGAGCATTCTGCCCCCTACAGAGCTGGGAGGAATGGGCCCAGAGGTGTGCGGACTGCGCCTGAGCAGGGTCGTCTGTCACAGCCGCCTCCGAGGTCAACCCCAGGCCCCGCCCGCTCCTGCCACGACGCCCACCCGCCTGTAGAATCCGTGGAGATGTGTGGCCGCCCCCGCCATTGCAGAGCCGCTCAGCCCACTCCGCAGCCCCTCCCTCCCCGGTCCCGGCAGGCTTTCCCACCTGGTCTGCATCAGGTGGGCCTCGCAGTCCGCCTGTGTGTCGGGCGCTGGCCATGCGGCCAGGAGCACCACGGCGTCTGCCGTGGGCACCTCCTCAACACCCCGACCCTGCTCCTGTGCTCTGCTCGTCTCCGACTGTGTGCTGGCCTCACTCTGTGCAGACCCCTCCGCAGACAGGAGGCAGGGCAGCCCCGCCAGCCCCTGGTCTAGAAATCACTCTGTTGGGGACGGGTACAGAATTTGTCAAATCTCCTTCTCAGGGGGCCTCTGATGGGCTCCATCAGGAGCGCCTGGCACTCTGAAGCCCTTCTGTGTTCCTGGGGTCCCCTGGGGGTCCTGTGAGAGTCGGGACCTCCACATTCAGACCCTCGAGGCAGAAGGACAGGCCTGAGAGCAGGGGCAGTGGGTGGAAGGCGAGGGGCCGCAGTCCAAGGGCAAGATGGGGAAGGAGTCCCATGGGCAGTGGCCGGGTCGGGGCTGACCAGCAGGGGTCCCTGCGCAGAGAGATGCCCGGGGCCCTGGAGGAGGGCTGGAGGGCAGCGGGTGGGTTTGCGGGGACTTGCTGGGGGTCAGGACACCAGCCTGCTTGTCCTCACGAGGGCCTTGGCGTTCCCAGGTCTGCCCCTGCCCAACCCCGCTGGGAGCCCAGCCCCTCAGAGCCATGACTGGGCCACGCCCGCCAAGCCCCAGGCCTTGCGGGTGTGGCCCTCGGCTCTGAGCAGCTGTCTGAGCGGGTGTGCAGAGCGCGGACCGCCAGGCCATTACAGGGCCGCAGGGCCAGAGGCTGGCCTGACAAGCGGCAGTGAGGGATTTGTCAACAGCCGCGCTGGATCCAGGCGGCCGAGGAGACCCTGAGGAGAACACGAGCAATTACACGAACATCTTAGAATGCACGGCTCCCACCTGCTCAGAGGCTACAACCCAGCTTCATCTTCCCGATCGCCGCTGAAGTGCGTCCCTTCAACATGTCACTTTGCCAAACGAATGAAATGTCCCTTCATGTCCCAGGAGACCAGCTTTCCTGTTTCAAGTCCACCAAGGCTGGCCGGGAGCCGGCGGCGGGCTTTGTCAGCCTCCCAGAGGGCCTGCCGCGGGCTCCACGGGAGCAGCGAGACTCTTCCCGCACCCCCGCCGAGTGATGGACGCTCTCTCGGGCCGCAGCTGCGCGGTGCCCACAGCCCGTCCTGGCTAGGAGCCAGGAGAGGCCCCGGGACGGAGCAGAGGCCCGGGTCTGCTCCAAGTGCCCAGGGCATAGATCCCCGCCAAGGGATGCGGGGTGGGCGTCCGCTCCCCCGCCTGAGGGCTGACTGCGGTCGCCCTGCAGGAGCAGTGGGTGGTGGTGGACAGGCGTCTCTGAACCTGGGCAGCCAGCCTCGGGCTCCCAGCCTGGACCTCACGGGGAGGATCCCAAGCCTGGAGGCTGAAGGCAGAGCCGGCTTCTGGGGAGGTCTCTGCCCGCCTCGGCTCCCATTCTCTGCCTTCAGCTTCCTCACTGTACCACAAAGACCACAGGCCACTGCACCCAGAAAGTGTGTCCGAAGGCCTAACCCTGAACCCAACAGTACCGACAACTTCAAGGCCAGGAGCCAGGGGCCAAGGCCGAGGGGTGAAGCTGAAGCAGGATGGCTGCCCGGCTCCCCTGCCCAGGTAGGGAGCTGTGGGAGGCGGGGCACAGGTCCAGGGAACAGGGCAGGCAGAGGCACTTAGGACTTGCCTCTGAGACCCCAGGCAGGCTCGCTCTGCCCATCTGGGCAACGGGCACAATGTTCCCCTCTCAGGGAGGTGGTGAGGGTTAGGTGAGAGCCACAAGCAGGACTGACAGGTGTGAGCCCCCTGCTCCCTACCCCGGCACCCAGGAAGGGCTACCCCAGCTCTCCCTGTCCCAGCCCCCTGCCAGCCACGCCGTCTGGCAGTGAGGAGCTTGAGCAGGAGAGAGCTGCTGGGACACAGACAGTGCCTGTGACACTGGTGGGGAGGGAGAGGACTGCCCGCTCACACCTCTGTGAGAAGCCTGGTACCCAGCCTGGTACCCAGGAGGCACTGGTAAAATCATTCCACGCCAATGCACACACAAGCGCGCATGCACACAAGTGAAAACTCAGGTGTGCGCTTCATGCAGGCACCCACTCCCTCGGGTGGGCACATGCCCTGTGACAAGGGTCTCCCTCCGTTTCCTCCAGCCCACGTCCGCAGGGGCCCTCCCCACAGGGGATGCCATTGAATGAGTGAATGAACTGGTGCTTGAGTGAAGCATGGTTCTCAGACACACCTCGACCGCTGCAAACACGTACACGGCCGGGTGCAGACACTGACCCTGCCCAGAGAGGGTGCACCCCCAGCTCACAGGCAGGTGTGCCCACTCCCCCGAGAGCTTGCTCCCGGGACCACATCCCTCCCCTGCAGGCATTCACCTACCCAAGTGCACACAGGCCAGCTGGGAGAGGATAATTATGGGGTTTTATGAGGGCTTTCCTTTTTATTAAAAAAAATCACTTGTGCGGCATCTAAGTGCACTTTTCCGCAGCCCTCACATTTTATCGGCTCTAGAAGTGGTTCAGCTCCGTAATGTACGAGCACCCCTGGGCTCAGATGGGAGCTGTCCCAGGGGGTGCCAGTGTGTGGAGATGAGCCGGTTCCCCCAGGCTCCTGCCAGCAGGAAGGAGGGGCTCCCTGAGGCTCAGGGACCCCAAGGGCTGGTGGGAGGGATGCAGTGGGTTGAAGAGTGTCTCCCCCAGTCCACATCCACTAGACCTCAGATTGTGACCTTTTTGGGAACAGAGTCATTGCAGATGTAAATAAGGTAACATCCCAAGATGGGACTGCGGGGGGCTCCAAACCCAGTGAATGGTGTCCTCAGAAGAAGAAGAGAGACACACAGACATGGGCGGGGGTCGCGTGGAGACGGGGCAGAGACCAGAGTGATGGGCCGCAGCCACACAGACCCTCCAGAGCCAGAGGGGCAGGAGGACCCTCCCCTGGAGCCTCTGCAGGGAGCCCGCCCTGCTGACACCCTGGCTTCAGACGCCTGGCCTCCAGCGCTGTGCGAGGACATATTTCTGCTGCTTTACACCCCCAGCGTGTGGCACTTTGTAACAGGAGCCCCGGAGCCTGATAGCAAGGGACACCGGGATGGCCACGCATAGATCCACGTCCAGCAGGAGAGCCCTGGGGACCCGCGAGGCCAGCTGTGCCCCTGGGGAACTGGAGCATCCTTACCCCCGCCCCTCCTCCCGCCACGCAGGGCTCTGCCCCACCTCCCGGGGCATGGGGGGAAAGCCTGGACCCCTGCAGGAACAGGAACCAGGGCCACAGTTCCAGTGCTGGTTCCCAGGTGTCCTCACCTGGGCGCCTGCAGACCCTGCAGAGCTTCATCTCCTCTGGCCGAGCCCGCCTGTGACTGTCCACCAGGGGCTCCCCGATGCCAGCTGGGACCCCAGCTTCCCCGAGGCTCCTGTAGATCCCTCCTACTGGGACCCTGCAGCTCTGTCTGCCCACGTAGGCCTCCTGCCTGTGCTGGACAGACTCTAGGGGGCCCCTGGAGCTCTCCTGGTCCTCACATCCCACATCTTCCCCATTCCAGGGAGGCTGGCCCATGACTGGCCCTTCTTTTTTTTTTAAATGAGCCTTGTATTGGGGGCTAATTGTAGGTTCACATGTAAGAAATAATACACACAGAGACCCTGTGTGCCAGGATCATCTTACAACACGGCAGCACAATGTCACACCCAGAACATTCACACTGAAACAGGACTCAGGACCTTTCCAGAAGCATCCTTCAGGAAGTCCTTTATGCACCACCCCTTCCTTCCGCCCCCACCCCCTTAACCCCTGGAGACTGCTAATCTGTTTTCTGTTCTCATTGCTGAGTTGCAACCCACGGCGTGGAAGGACCAGAGTGGATTGAATGTCACCCATCTAAGGACACCTGGCTAGACTCAGGCTTTCAGCCCCCACATCCACTACGACATCCATGTGCAGGCTTTGTGTGAACAGAAGTCATTGGTTCTCTGCAGCACACGCCCAGAAGTGCCATCCATCGCTTGCTTGGGTTGTGCTCGGATGTTTAAGTAAAGGACCGAACCGTCTTCCAGAGTGGCTGCCACCTTCCACCACCCCCAGGGCTGTAGGATGGCTCAGTATCTGGGCGTCCGCTCCAGAATTTAATGTCCTCACTCCTTCATTTTAGCCACTTTGGATAGGTACGTGATGATATCTTACAGTGGTTTTAATTTGCATTTCCCCAGTGGCTAATTATGTCGAGCATCTTTTTATGGGCTCATTTGCCATCTGTATATCTCTGTCTGTGAAATGTCTCTTCCTGCTTTGTCCGTGGATTGGTTGGGGGCTTGTTTTTTAGTTTTGAGTTCTGACAGTTTTTTCTATATTCTAGACACAAGTCGTTTGTTGGTTGGTTAATGCTGTTTTCAAAAATAATCTCCCACACAATATTTTCACTTTTCATCTTCTCGAGGAGAACTTTCACAGAGTCAGGTTTTAAATTTGGATGAACTTTGATTTACCAATATTTTCCTTTTATAGATTTTGTTTTTACTGTCAAGTCTAAGAACTCTTTATCTAGTTCAATATCCTGAAGATACTCTCCTATGTTATTTTCATAAAACTTTTATAGTTTGGGGTTTAACACTCGAGCCCAAGATCTACATTGAGTTAAAATAGGAGTCAGAAGAGTCAGGCCATTATTACATATAGCGTCGAGGCCTTAGACAAAGACAGCTCCAGGGCTGCAGTTACAGCAGCGTCTTCGAGCCACAGAAACCTGGTCGTCCCTGGGTCTGCAGAGAGGGAGCATGGCTGCAGCCCCCGCAAGTATCCCTGCAGTCTCTCACTGGCTTCTGGAGCCTTCAGCGCCAGCTCGTCCTTGGGAAGTACATGCGTGTGTATAGCACATGCCATCCAGGGGCCTGGGAAGCATACAGAGGAACCCCTGCCGCCACCTGCTCCAGGGGCCGGGTCTCGGCCCGCCGGGCTCTGCCCACAAGCTGCCCGGGAGAAGGCAGACCGAGAGGTCGCCGCCAGCACCCGCGGACCAGGCCCGGGAGAGCTCTGCCCCGAGCTGGGGTTCCCAGAACACAGTCAGCCCGTCACCCTGGGACTTGCCCCAGAGCTGAAGTTCAGCTGATTCACTCATGCTTCCCCTCACCAGCCGCCAGCCCAAGCCCACCAGACAGACCCTGCAGGAGGGTTCACGCTGCGTCCCTGACCCCTCAGAATGGGACTGTATGAGACAGGCCTATGAAGAGGTGTTTAAGGCAAAACAAGGTCACGAGGGCGGCCCTAACCCAATGTGACCGGTGTCCTTACAAGAGATCAGGACACAGACACGAGAGGACAATCATGTGAGGACACAGGGGAGACAAGCCTGCCCATGCCGTGGACCCCCGGCCTCCAGGACACAGCGGGGTGAGGGCTGGGAGATGCTCATGACCGGCCCAGGGCGGGGGCCAGCCGCAGACCCCTCACCGAGCCCACAGGCCTCCACGAGGGCACTCTGCCGGACTGCCCCCAGAGCCTCTCCTGCAGGCCCCCTGCCAGGCACCCCTCACCCCGCCTTCTCACCCCCGCCCTGTGCCCGGCTCACAAAGATCAGATTTTTCATGAAGAGTTGACACCCCTGTCTCTGGAGAGCACAGTGAGTACCTGGTTTTTCAGGAGGAGTTCCGTCATCGGGCCATTGGTGGTTGGGGTTAGAGGGTGGAGGGCAGCCTCCTAATGTGGGGCCTGAGACATGGCCAGGTTGCGTGACCCCAGACAGCCCTGGGAGCCACGTGGAAGGGGGGCCGGGGGACCTCTGTTCGTGGTAATGACTGAGGATCCCAGGCGAGGCCAGAGCCGTCTTCCCGTGTGAAGCGAGGTGGCATGGCCGGGCGCGGGCCGTGCGCCAGGCCCGGAGGTAGCACGCGGACTTTATCTCCCTCGCTGATTCTTAGAAGCTACATCCAATTATCTCTTCTTTACAGACCAGGAAACCACGAGGAGGATGTAATTGGGCCAAAACCAATTTGGTCGAGAAGAAAGTGGCCAAATATAATTTGGCCCAAAACAAGCTAATTGCCGTAATAATATGTTAGAAGCTATTTAGTTAAAAATGAGTATTTGCTGTCGCTGATTGTGGACATGTTAAGTTGTGTGTGTTAAGAGTCAGTTTTTTGCGGCTGTAAAAGAAGTGGCAGGCTCGTTTCCCATCACGTGTTGCATGGCCTCTTTTGCGGCTCTTTGATTCCCATCACTTTGTCACTCAATCCTTTCTCCTCTACCCTGTGTGTGAGTGGGGGAAAAGCGGAAGCCCTTCCTAGGTTTAGAGAAGCTAAAAACTGAGCAAGAATGTTGTTTACTGGTTCCTTTTGTTGCTTGCATTTATATTTCTTATTAGACGAGCTGCTGGCACTTCTTACGGAGACTCAGAAGCTGCGAGGAAACAGCAGAGCGCCTCTGTGTTTTCCCCACGCACAGAGCACCACTGACCTGCAAGTCCAGACGCTATACATCGAGGGAAGAGAGATGATTGTCCTACAAAAGAGGCCTGAGCCGTGCCGTGGCCTTTTTAGTCCACTGTGGCTTTTCGCTTCTCACGGGTGCTGGCGGTCTGGCTCTTCCAAATGTCCCTTGGAGGCTCAACGTTTGCTTTGCACAAATTGCTCTGGGCCCAGGGGGACCCGTGCCGGAGTCTGAGAGCTGAGAAGTGTTCCTGCCCAAGGTGCCCCCGCAGGGCACGAAGCCCGAGGCTAGAGGACTCTGCTCCCTCCATGGCAGAGTTCCGGAACCTTCTAAAGCTTGGGCAGACTTCACTGTTGGAAACCTCTTGGCCGACCGAGCGGCTTTAGGGGTGTGCTGACATGGAAGGAGCCATGGGAACTCCCACCAGGACAAGGGCAGGGCTCCTGGACTGGGGTTTGGGGAGCTGAGGGGTCTGTCCTGGCCCCCCGTCCTCAGATCAGCACTCCATGTATTCACGTGGCAGTGCTGATTCTTTTGAGAAGGACACTACTGTTTCCTTAGCTTTGGAATCCATGAGCTGCCTGTATGGAGGAGGAAGGAAATTAAGGCACGAAACGCGAGAATTTAACATTTGCACAAGGTCCCGAGGCTTCAACCATGAGTCCACGGAGGAGAGTGGGGACGGTGGGGACACTGGAGTCAGGGGCAGACTGTCTTTAAATACATAAAATGTTTCAGAAGACACCGAAAGCCTGAATGGAAGGGAGAGGCACCATTTCTGGGGGTGGGTGAGCCCCACTGCAGTAAAAACCACTCCAGCATCTCAGGGGCTTCGTCCAGGAAGAGCGTGGTCAGGCGGTGCTGGTCCGTGTTTAGCAACAGGCTCCCCAGAAAGTGGCTCAGATGGTAAAGAATCTGCCTGCAAAGTAGACTAGCTTTGATCCCTGGGTGGGAAAGGTCCCCTGGAGAAGGGAATGGCAACCCACTCCAGTATTCTTGCCTGGAGAATCCCACGGACAGAGGAGTCTGGCAGGCTACAGTCCATGGGGTCTCAAAGAGTCTGACATACAGACTAACACATCCCAGAACCACAATAAAGTTTTTAAGCAAAATAAAGAGCCTTGCTCTTCAGGTGGGGAAAAAAAAAAGGTGCTGATTTCTTGCATTTTTATATTTCTGTGGTGTGGATATCCCCCACCATGGTGGACTTTGAGAGAGCACCATGAATTAAACCAGCAACATCCTTCAACTCCGGCTCCCCTGAACTGTACGCGCTGACGCTGGTACACAACCCGTGCATGGCTCGCCCTCCCTGCCGATCCACTGTGGGCTGCAGTGCCCTCTCACCTCTAGTACTGGCGGTCCTGGTGCCTGCCAGGGGAGAAGGGAACCCTGCAGGGACACACTCCCCACAAGGTGCCTCACCCAGAGGGACATGAAGTGCCACATGCCCATTTCTGAAAGGGAGAGGAGGGATGTCCAGTGCCTAGCACCAGTGACCACCGCTCACACCGTGTCCCCGGACAGAAAGACTCAGGACCTATGCAACAGGACTTTCCCCCAAAGTAGTTTGTAGGTCATTCCATTAAAATCAAATTTCAGTGGGCATTTCATGGACCTTCCTGGCCAATCAGGAAATGGATAAGGAAAAAGCCGATGTGTCCATCAGAAGTCAGAGCAACAGCACCTGCGTCCATGTGTCCCTGAGACAGAAAATGGACCGGAAGCCAGTTTCTTTTCAGGTGGGGGTTTGAGAAATGTCAGGGGAGGAGCTGGCTTCGTGTGGAACACCTTAGCTGTGCACTGAATAGCCGGGAAACAACTGTTCTCCATAATATAATAAAATTAGATCCTCACTCATTACCAGACACAAAAATAAATCCCAGGTGGAGTAAATCCCTAATGTGAAGAACATGACTTTCAAAAGAAAATGTTAGATTGCATCTCTATAAACCTGAGGAAAGGATTAATTAGAGATTAAAAAGCCCGTGACCTTCAGTGTAGAGTCATTTTGACTCAATTAAAATCAAAACATCTTCTACAACAAAAATTCCATAAACAAAGGAAAAATACAGGGAAGAGATGCACAGTGCATGTGGCTGACAAGGGATTAGAAAAGAGACACTGGAGTGAACTCCTACCAACCAGTGAGATAAAGCCAGCAGTTTAGAAGCAAGGGCGGAGGGGGGACAGAGGGGGACAAGTCACAAAAGAGGGAATGCGAACAGCCAATAAATGTATTTTTAAACATTCAACCTCACTATTCATCAGGGAAGTGCAATTAAAACAAGAGTATCTCACCCTTTTACACCCACGAATTGAGCAAAATCTGTAAAGCTGATGATGTCAACAGTTAGGGAAGAAAACAGAGGTACATGTAGCCAATGGGGGGGGGGTGATTCAGTGCGGCCCCCGTGAGAGCCATTTGGTGATATTTAATGAATCTGAGGATGTCTGTCCTCTCCCTCACACGGCAATCCTACCTCAGGCTGTATCTCCAGAGAGAGTCACCCAGAGTTATACTGTGACACAGAGGGGAGAATTATTAGCAAAAGAAAAAGAAAAAGAAGCTGGGACGTAGCCCCGCCCCCACCCCCACCCAGGGATCCAGGAAGCAGGTCCTGCTTCCCCAGGAAGAGACTGAACTCTCGAAATCAAGGCCGTGGTCCAGGTCAGGCGGGTACAGGTTCAGAGAGGCGCCAGGGAGCCTGGATACTGGACTCTGCCCCCCATGTCCACTCCCGCCCTCTGCCACGTGGGTTTGTGGTGTCCAGTACCAGGGAGGTCTTGGAAGCGTTTGCATCGTTTGGTTTGACCTCCTGTGCCTCTGTTTCCTGGGCTGCAGGAGAATATGCCCCGGCAGCTGCTCTAGAACGTGGGACCTGTGGGCCAAACCTGGAACCAAGCCCGCATGATCCACAACAAACCCTCCAGAGCACAGACACCCACAGGCCTGTGAGCCAGAAACCGGTGCCTGGTGCTAGAAGCCGCGGAGCCGTGGGCGTGCGTCACACAACGTCACAGCCGCAGGCAGCGGGCAGAGGCAAGGCCTCGGCTCAGCTCTTGAAGGAAGAGCAAAGTTGTGGTGTTGGAGGAGAGAGCAGCCCTGGAAGGTGAACCCTACGAGGACCTCCAGAGCTATCTCCTGGGCTCCAGAAGTTTACAGATCAAAACAACACCAACTGAACATTCTGAGATGGGGAATTGGGAAGAGGGGACCAGGCATGAAGCAGGGGACTGCTTCCGCTGAATTAGGTTCTGGATATGAAGATAAATGACACAGCCCAGTCACAGAGAGAGCCCGGGTCCCCTTCAGGGACTGTAGACCCTGAAGAACCAAAGGTCTGCAGCAGCTCTGAGCCTAAGTTGCCGAGATGAGGCCGCCAACAAGTGGCAGCAACTCATATGATTTATTTAACATTGCTGTGTTTTATACCTAATGGATTCCTCCGCCCTGTGGCTAAAATCTTAAGAGTGTTTCTACAGTTCAAACATATTCTCTCTGTTTGCCACTTTGGGATCTAAAATAAACATATGCCCTGCAGATAAAAGAAGAACTCTGAAGCTGAGTCTAATTGTACATTAATAGCACAAAAAGCAAATGCTGGGGGCAAAAAATAAAGGAAAAGTACACGAGTGCACAGGAAAAGAATGCAAACCAGCTATGGTGTGAGGATGGAGTGAGACCTGGAGCAGAGCTGTGCCCTGGCCCCACTGGGCTCGGGGCCCCGCATGCTCTGACCCGGTCTCCCCGTTCCAACATGGGAGAGAGCACAGAACTATGGTTCTTTCCAGTTCTGACACCTTAGGGACATTGGTCTGAGATTCTGAGAGATATAGACCCAACCCCCACACCTGTCGAGTAGAAGGCATGTGAAAAGCAGAGAAGATGTGTGTCACCCGGCGATGAATTCCTGCGGTATTCCTCTCTCCGTCCTGACTGTCTGACTTGCCCTCCAAGGATGAGTCCCTGTTCTTTCTTCATCCCCAAGGTCAGTTGCTCTGGCTTACATATATGTATGTATGTGTGTGTATATATATATATATATATATCCTTTACCAAAAAATATTTATTTATTTGGCTGTGCCAGGTCTTAGTTTCAGAATGCAGGGTCTTTAGTTGCAGCATGGAAAGTCTTAGCTGTGGCACGTGGAATCCAGTTCCCTGACCAGGGATTGAACCCAGGGCCGCTGAGCTCCCCTGGGAGTGCAAAGTCTTAGCCACTAGACCGCCGGGGAAGTCCCCCAGCTCTGATGTATGAACTCTGAGCTCTAAGTCACCTTCATCCTGGGCACTGAAATGTTTGCCGCAGTCAATTGGGGGAAACGGTGCTGCCCACGTTGGGGTGCGTTGGTTGGGGTGCTGTGAGGCTTAGTGGGGATGGTGCGTATGGAGGCACTCTGGACCGGGAAACTCTATGTACATCTGCACTCAAGACATGCTGGGATGGAGCAGGGGGACCAGATCTACCCTCCTGTCCAAAGCAATACAGAAAAAGGCAAAACACGAGGTTTTCAAAACACTGGAGACCAGAGAATGAGGCCTGTGGTCCCTGGGATGGGAGGCAAGTGAGACAAATGTCTGCTTTTGTGGCCGAGCACCCAGGCAGTCATGGGAGGGAGACCCAGGCTGAACCCTGAACCCCTGAGATGAGCAGACAGCGCTGTGGGCCTGTGGCGGCCACAGTGGTATGTGGAGCGGGGAAGGGCTGCCCAGAGAGCACTCTGGGGGTCTCCATAGGCCTCCCGGGCATGTGTAACCAAGAACACGTGTAAAGAAACTAGCTGAGGTCAAAGACCCACCAGACAGGATCCTAGGAAAAGGTGGTCCTGCATTCACATAGAGCCCAGATATGCAACTGTCCCAGCCAGCAGCAGGCAAGCCTCAACTATAAGAAAACAAAGTCCAGATAATAAATACAGAGGAAACGAAAGAATAAAAAAGAACCTCCACCAAAACTCCACGGTGACAATTGCTTTAGGAGATAACCAGTGATGAATGCTAAAATTAGAAGGTAGCGTTAAGAAGTGGGATATTTGCAAAGCCTCAAAGCATGTCTTCCAGAGTATTTATTAATTACTGTGTTATTCTAACATATGTCCACAAGCGCTTTGATGCAGCTCCCTCCAGGAGGTGCGCTTAATTCGGCTCCCCAGAGAGGGGGCTGTACTTCAAAGGTGTCAGAGCTGCAAACATGGAGCGGCTGAGAAACCATGGGATGGGAGCGGCTTGGAAAGCTGGCAGCTGAGTACGGTGGACCTTGGACTGCACCCCGAAAATGGAAAAGGGCACTTGGAGAGAAAGCTGTTGAAATGGAGTCTGTATCACGTAGACGTAGCACCACTCCTGAGGCCCCTCTGCCCGCCTCGTGCCCCTCCTTCCACAAAGACAGGAGGGGCAGCAGGATGCCAACATGGGCTGGGGGCAGCCTGGGATCTGGAGTGATTCTCACTCTTGCTGTTCTGAGCAGCTAGGCCTTCCGGAAGCCCACTGTCTACCAGAAGGCAGTGATGCAGGCTCCAAGGGAGTCAATGAGCCAGAGAATGCTCAAGTGCACCGCACAGCTTCACTCTCAGCTGCCCCAGCCTCTCCTTCCTCGCTGTGGAAGGATGACTCTCCCCAGGGCAGCTGGCACAGCAGCTGCAGGCCTCTGGCCTCTGAATCCCGAGAGCCTTCCTAGCGCCATCTGCATCCCTCTTGCCATCATGCATCCTTGGCTGCCGAGGCCCAGGCTCCAGAGCAGATGGTACTTGAGCTGCAGGTGCCAGGGGTACTCGGCAAACGCGACCAGCAGACGTAGTACCCTGGACCCACTGCCCATTAAATATGGCTGGTAACCCAGCTGCACTGGGATGATAAGGGATGGGGCAGCCTCCTCCTAAGAGCAGAGGCAGAGTCAGAAGCCAGCCATGAAGGCTCTCAGCTGAGCATCCAGTTCCCAGAGCCCATTGCCTCAGCTTTGAGTTCTGCCCCCTACCTCCAGATGTGAGCTCAGGAGAATGGGCATGAACCAGAAAATCGATGGTTTGCACAGACCCTGTACCCACGACAGTGATTTGCTTGCAGGTAGCCCAGTGCCAATGTAGGAAATGCAGGTTCGATCCCTAAGCCAGGAAGATCCCCTGGAGAAGGAAATGGCAACCCATTCCAGTATTTTCACCTGGAGAATCCTATGGACAGAGGAGCCTGGTGGGCTATAGTCCCTGAGGTCACAGAGTCAGACACAACTGAGCAACTGAGCACACACACAGCATATCCCCACTAACATGCAGGAGAGACCTCCGTGTCCAGATCTATCAGCAAGAACTGGCCTCCACGGGTTTTCTCCAAGGACCTCCTACAAGCAGGGAGGTGGGGCTGCCATCTCACATCCTTGCTGATCAAGGCGGAAGCTTGGGATGTGCAGGCATGGCTTCACCCATCAGCTTCCCCATTTTTTACTTCCCTATTTCCTACAACAATCACCAAAGGCATTTAAAACCCACTTAACAGATGACAAGACTGAGGCTCAGAGTGATTGAATCAGGAGAAACAGTATGCGTGCACACAGTTTTTTCATTGGCATTCTCAAAGTGAGTCTTTGATCAGTAATTCCGGGAGACATCCCAAAGGAAAAGGAATTCCAGACTAAACAGTTCTGGTAAACCAAGCATACTTATTGACTCTTCAGGAGTCACTGCATGGGGCCGATTCAAGGCTCTGAGACATTCTGTAGTCAAGAATATTCCTTCATGAAAGTCCATCTTTCTTTAATGACCTCTACATGGACCACCCTGATCTACCTGCTACTCATCTGGCTATTTCCTTAGACTTCTGTGGTGTTTGTAAAACCAGTTCCTGGCAAACCAACACAAGTTTGTGACTTACTTCTAATTAAAAAAAAAAAGAGCATAGAGGAACACAAGATGCAGACGGACACCCTTCCCATTCAGATCCCCCCGCGTTCGTCTCCTGAGACAGTCATTTCCAACCATTTCAGGATTTAACGCTCCTAGTGGGTATCACCATAACTCCAAACTATAAACTTTGGTTTCTTCATTTTTCTAGATTGTTTCATCATTTATTGACACTGCAGGACTGCTGGTTTCAGGTTAGTGATGTAGAGAGCAGGCAAGTGCATCACTCCCACTCTTACAAAAAAGAAAAACTAGAAAACTGCAGATCAGTGACTTTTGTTGAGCCCACCAGAGAACGGATATCATAAGACAACCAAGTAACTTGAAATCTGAAATAGAAAGGCGTCTGCAGGGAGAAACAGGACCCAAGATCTTTCCGACCTGAGACAGACACTATATATGCTAGTGAAAAGATTTGGCTAAAATCTGTAATAAATTGATGGAGATCAAGTGTGGGCTACCATGAGAGTGTGAACACCCAGGGGCTGCAGAGGTATGGAGGGTTATATCTTCTTGCAGAATTTTCTTCCACAAATTCCATCCAGTGCTTACAGGGAAGATCTGGGATCTTGGAAAAGCTTCCTCTGCAGTCTGGGTGGAGAAAGATGTCAGCCGCTGCTGAAAATCTGCTTGGACCCATCCAGCTACCTCCCCTACAGGAAAAAGTACAAAATCTGTGGGAGGGAGAACAAAAACAAATTGTCATCAAGGGCACTGATGAAAACCCATGGAAGCTAAGAGAAGAAAAGAGAAAAAATTAAAATAAAATCTCCAGCCCTGGGGGTGTTGTAGGAACACGCGCTATGACCAGAGCTATAGCTGCAGGATGAGCAAGAACCCCGTGAAGACCACACCCCCAGAATTTGCATCCCATAATGTACCAAGAGCAATCACAGCAATAGTAAACCTCCATACCAGCCCACTTCCTGCCTAGATTGACACAGACCTGCACACTAAAGGCGCAGCAGAAGCTAAAGCATAAGCATCTCTAAGTATAAAAAATATTTACCTCTGTATCTTCTGTTTTAAACAATATGTCCAGCTTCCAACCAAAATTTGAAGGTATGCAGAAAGCAAGACAAAACACATTCCCAAGAGACAGAGCAATTGTCAGAACCAAACTCGGGAAGGACACAGAGGTTCTAACTATCCATCAGGGGAACTGAAGTAACTATCATTCATGTGCTAAAGGCTGTAATGGAAAAAGTATATAACATGCAAGATCAGACAGATAATCACAGCAGACAGAGGAAATTCTAATCGAAATGCTAGAAATAGAAAGCACTGTGGCAGTGATGAAGAACACCTTTGATGGTGTCATCAGTAGAACCGAACCTGAGAAAAGAATCAGTGAACCAGAAAATATATTCCTGGAAGTTACCTAATCAGAAGCACAAAGAGAAAAATAGGGACACAGGAGGGGAAAGACAGAACAGAGCACCCAAGAACCATGGGAACAGCATCAAATATTTTAATATACACACAATTGGAATCTTGAAAGGGGAAGAGAGTCTGCTCAGAAGAAACATGTAAGGCATTAATGGTCATTTTTTTTTAATTAATGAAAGACATCAAAACACAGATTCAAGAAACTCAGAGAACAGTAAGCAGGATACACTACTCTTCTCCTCTCCCAAAACATTCAAACTTCAGAATACTAAAACTAAGAAAATATTGACAGCAGCCAGAAGGGGAGAACTCTGCATTCAAATGGATATATCTATCCTTGTCTCCTTTGCATTTAGTAAAAAGGCAGCTTTTTGCTAAGTTTCTTTTCTTAGCTATTGGTAAGGACTCTTTTTGCATTTCTTTTTCTTGGGGATGGTCTTGATCACTGCCTCCTATACAATGTCATGAACCTCTGTCCACAGTTAATCAGGCACTCTTGTCTATCAGATCTAATCCCTTGAATCTATTTGTCACTTCCACTGTATAATCGTAAGGGATTTGATTTAGGTCATACCTGAATGGTCTAGTGGTTTTCCCTGCTTGAGCCACAGTCAGCTCCCAGTCTTGTTTTTGCTGACTGTATAGAGCTTCTCCATCTTTGGCTGCAAAGAATAAATCAATCTGATTTCACCATCTGGTGATGTCCATGTGTAGAGTCTTCTCTTGTGTTGTTGGAACAGGGTGTTTGCTATGACCAGTACATTCTCTTGGTAAAATTCTGTTAGCCTTTGACCTGCTTCATTTTGTACTCCAAGGCCAAATTTGCCTGTTACTCCAGATATCTCTTGACTTCCTACTTTTGCATTCCAGTCCCCTATAATGAAAAGGACATCTTTTTGGGTATTAGTTCTAGAAAGTCTTATAGGTCTTCATAGAACCATTAAACTTCAGCTTCTTCAGCATTACTGGTCAAGGCATAGACTTATATTACTATGATACTGAATGGTTTGCCTTGGAAACCAACAGAGATCATTCGCTGTCATTCTTCTAACAGAAGCAGAAAATATTAAGAAGAAGTGGCAAGAATACACGGAAGAACTATGCAAAAAAGATCTTCATGACCCAGATAACCATGATGGTGTGATCACTCACCTAGAGCCAGATATCCTGGAATGCAAAGTCAAGTGGGCCTTAGGAAGCATCACTACAAACAAAGCTAGTGGAGGTGATGGAATTCCAGTTGACCTATTTTAAATCCTAAAAGATGATGCTGTGAAGTGCTGCACTCAATATGCCAGCAAATCTGAAAAATTCAGCAGTGGCCACAGGACTGGAAAAGGTCAGTTTTCATTCCAATCCCAGAAAAAGGCAATGCCAAAGAGTATTCAAACTACCACACAATTGCACTCATCTCACACACTAGCAAAGTATTGCTCAAAATTCTCCAAGCCAGGCTTCGTGAAAGGTGAATTTCCAGATGTTCAAGCTGGATTTAGAAAAGGCAGAGGAACCACAGACCAAATTGCCAACATCTCCTGGATGATTGAAAAAGCAAGAGAGTTCCAGAAAAACATCTACTTCTGCTTTATTGACTATGCCAAAGCCTTTGTGTGGATCACAACAAACCGTGGAAAATTCTTAAAGAGATGGGAATACCAGACCACCTGACCTGCCTCCTGAGACACCTGTATGCAGGTCAGGAAGCAACAGTTAGAACTGGGCATGGAACATCAGGCTGGTCCAAATTGGGAAAGGAATACGTCAAGGCTGTATATTGTCACCCTGCTTGTTTAACTTAGATGCAGAGTATGTCATGCAAAACGCTGGGCTGGATGAAGCACAGGCTGGAATCAAGATTACCAGGAGAAATATCAATAATTTCAGATATGCAGATGACATGACCCTTATGGCAGAAAGTGAAGAAGAACTAAAGAGCCTCTTGATGAAAGTGAAAAAGGAGCGTGAAAAAGTTGGCTTAAAATTCAACATTCAGAAAAACTAAGATCATGGCATCCATTCCCATCACTTCATGGCAAATAGATGGGGAAACAATGGAAACTGTGAAAGACTTTATTTTTTTTGGCTCCAAAATCACTGCAGATGGTGACTGCAGCCATGAAATTAAAAGACACTTGCTCCTTGGAAGAAAAGTTATAACCAACCTAGACAGCATATTAAAAAGCAGAGACATTACTTTAGCAACAAAGGCCCATCTAGTCAAAGCTATGGTTTTTCCAGTAGTCATGTATGGATGTGAAAGTTGGACTATAAAGAAAGCTGAGTGCTGAAGAATTGA
Source organism: Bos grunniens (assembly GCF_055505025.1). Lineage (NCBI taxonomy): Eukaryota > Metazoa > Chordata > Mammalia > Artiodactyla > Bovidae > Bos > Bos grunniens. Next base: position 81,965,131 of record NC_141178.1, read on the forward strand.
TGCTTTTAAACTGTGGTGTTGGAGAAGACTCTTGAGAGTCCCTTGGACTGCAAGGAGGTCCAACCAGTCCATCCTAAAGGATATCAGTCCTGCATATTCATTGGAAGGACTGATGCTGAAGCTGAAACTCCAGTACTTTGGCCACCTGATGTGAAGAAGTGACACACTGGAAAAGACCCTGATGCTGAGAAAGATTGAAGGCATCAGGAGAAGGGGACGGCAGAGGATAAGATGGTTGAATGGCATCACTGAGGCAATGAACTTGAGTTTGAGTAAGCTCTGGGAGTTGGTGATGGACAGGGAAGCCTGACGTGCTGCAGTCCATGGGGTTGCAAAGAGTCAGATACGACTTGAGCAACTGAACTGAACTGAAGAAGTGGAGAAAATGCATTACCTATGGAGGCGCTGAGGTAAGAATTACAGTCAACTTCTCTTCAGAAGTAATGAATACAAAAAGACAATGGGGGAAATCTTTAAAATGATGAAGGACAAAGCTTGTCAACCCCATATTCTTCAAAAAGTCCTTCAAAACTGGAGTAAACTGTCATGAAATATTTAGGGAAATTGAAACCTGTCTGAATATTTTATGATATTAAGAAAATATTGCTAATTTTTCATGGGCAACTCTGCTCATTTTTTAGGATTTTTAAATCCTTACCTTCGGTGGTTTATGGTCACTATCTTTTACACACACATGCTAATATTTTATGGAAGATATCATGTGTGTGATTTTCAGGAGGAAGTGTCAGGGTGTAGAGGGCATAAGATGGGCCCAGAATTGATATTGTAAAAGATGGGAGATGATTATATTGGGGTTCATTTTCATTATACAACACCCCTCCAATTTTAAACAGGTTTTAAATTTTTACAATTAAAAAAAAGAGTTCATGAATAAATGAAGGAGAAGTACAGATTTTTCTCAGACAAATGAAACCTGAGGGAATTTACTGCCCATAGAGTCTCTAAGAAGTGATCAAGGAGATTCTTCATGGAAGGAATGGATCAGTCAGAAAATGTATTTACAGGCTTGTTAGAAATGAAATGAATGAGATAAAATAAAATTTACTTTTTCTTTAGTTTTAATTGATCTAAACAGCGTGTGTGTTAGTTGCTCATTTGTATCCGACTCTGCAACCCCGAGGACTGTAGCCCACCAGACTACAGGCTCCTCTGTCCGTGGGATTTTCCAGCCAAGAACACTGGAGTGGGTGCCATTCCCTTCTCCAGGGGGTCTTCCCAACCCAGGGATTGAACCCAAGTCTCCTGCATTGCAGGCAGATTCTTTACCACCTGAACCAGCACAGAAGCCCTGATCTAAACTAGGAGTCAGCAAATGTTTTCTTAGAGAGAAAGATAGTAAATGTTTTAGGTATTGTGAGCCAGATGCTCTTTGTTCAACTACCTGACTGCACTCAACTCTGCCCTTGTAAATATGTAAATATGTAAATAAGCATGAAAGCAGCCCCAAATGTAAATAAATAGGTTGTGTGCCAAGAAACCCTTGTTTATAAATCAAGCCACTGGTCATGGCTTACTGACCCCAGTTCTGAAAGATAACTGCCTAAGAAAAAAAAAAATAACAAGGTATTGTGTGCATATAGAATCTGCAAAAGAAAAACAGAACAGAAAAAAAGTGAGAGGGGATTGGGACTACTGTTATCAGATCTTTACAGTACACATGAAATTGAATAACAGTATTTGACTCAATTCCCTTAAAAACATACGTTGTAAACCCTAGGGAAAGCATTGGTACTTTTTTAAAGAGAGGTAAATAGTAAGACAACAGAGAGGATAAAATGGAATCATAAAATGTGTCCAATTAAATGCAGAAAAGCAGAAAGAGAGGGAAAGAGAAACGAAGTAGAAGGGGAGCAAATAGAAAACAGCTGTCAAAGTGACAGATTTTAATCCATCTTAGTAATCACTTTAAACGTGAATAGTCTAAACACAGCAGTTAAAAGACAGAGATTGTCAGAGTCGATCGTAAAAAAAGCAAAACCCAACTCTATTCTGACCAGGTTTCAATATAAAGACGTGGATACTTTTAAGAAGAAGGACGGTGACAGGTAGCAGCAATCACTAAACAAAGGGGGCTGAAGCAGGTAAATGAGTGTCGCACAGGCAGATTCAGAACAAGGACGATAATCAGAGATAAAGAGGGACGTTACATAACAATAAAGGGCCCCGTTCAAAGGCAGACGTGCCTAATGACAGAACTTCACAATTTCGGAGGCAGGACTAATGGGACTGAAAGGAGAAATCCACAATTCAAGTCCAGACGTCAACCCTCCTCTCTGCGTAATTGATAGAACAAGCAGACAGAAAATCAGTAGGGATGTGTGAGATCAGACAGCACTGTCCACAACCAGGTCTAGCTGACACTGATTGAACTCTCTATCAGCAACCTCAGAGCACATATTCCTCTCCAGCGCCCATGGAACACTCACCAAGACTGGCCTCGTCGTGGGCCATAAAACCAACCTTGACACGTTTAAAAGAAGAGAAATCATACAGGACTGGTCCTCAGATCTTCATGGAATGAAACTAGAAATCCAAAACAACAGGTCCACACTGCAGAGCCAAGAGTCTGTGGTAAGACCCAGGGGAAGGCCCTGATTCGGACTCCAGGCTTTGGGGGGCACAGAGCAGGAAGGGACTCTTGGCGGGTCCAGGCTGCGGTGCTGGTGGCCCGACGCGGGAGCAGCACGTGTACTGTGTACTGGGAGGCGACAGTGTGGAGTTTGCGATGAGGCACAGCGGGGAGAGGCGGGCCCACCAAGTCACGCGGGTGGCTGGGCCCAGCCAGAAGTGGTACCCACACCACCCTGGCACAAGCACAGGAAGCTGAAGCACCAACGCCTGGAGTCAGCCCGAGACTCGGGGACAGGAATGCAGAGACAGAGGCTGCCAAAGGCCAGCTCAGTCCCCCTCCTTCTGGAAAGTGAGACCTAGGGGGCTTCCCAGAGGAAGAGAGCTGAGCAGGACCCTAGTCCTGCCCTTCTAAGGACTGTGCCCCCTGCTTGCAGGCCCCTGCAGCCCACATCCCAGGCCTCCTGCTCTGGTCTGATCCCACCCCCGTCCCAGTGCAGGCAGACTTTTACTCACTTTCTCCCACCCTCCCACTCACCAAGGGGCTGCCCACCTCAGGCCCTTTGCACCTCCTTTCCCCTCGACTGCACACTCTTCCTGTAGATTTGAATCTTGGTCCAAGCCTCCCCTGACTCGCCCGAAGTCTAAATCTGGACACCTGCTAACTTGTCTCTGAACCCTAGCACCACCGTGCCCTATGCATTTGGCAGAGACGGAGAAGCAGTAAGACAGGCAGGTAAGCACACAGCCCCGCCAGTGGGCAGCCTGAGCGAGAATCCTGGCTCCTTCCACTGGTCGCTGTGCGACCTTGGGCCAAGCTCTTAGCTTCTCTGTGCCCTGATCTCCCGGTGTGTAGGATGCGGGAAGGGATGAGGAAAGTATCTAATGAGTTCACACAAGTCCAGTACTCCCGGGAAGGGACCTCTGTGTGGAATGCAACTCGTCATTGGTGTCTTCCTCCATCATCAGACAATGTGCCTTCAAGGGGAAGGTCAGCTCACCACTGTCTTCAGAGCTGGCCCATGGGGCGCCCCAGGCAGGAAGGAGGGTGGGAGGTAATAAACGCTGGCCCCGGGGTGACAGAAGAGACTGGAAGAGACGGGAAGAGGCAGAGGCCCTGCTGCCTGTGCCCCGCCTCCCTGTCCCCCACCCTGCTCCAGCCTCTGGTCAGTGTCCAACACCAACATGCTTCCTGGCAAAGCCCGTTTAAATTCGTCTTGCAGCGCTGCAGGGTGCAGTGTGCAGGCCCTATTAAAATCTAATTAGCCAAATGGATGAATAATCACACGCAAGCTTAACTCTTTGCTGCAATCATGAAGCATGCTCCTTGCAACCAGGTGGGCGGCCGGGCCTCTGACCTAGTTTGAGCGGCTGTCCTGCCTGAACTTGGCGGGTCACCGAGCTGGCAGTGAGTCCGGAGACACACTGTCCTTTTCCCCGAGATGGTGTCAGTGTGACGAGCCGCAGACCTGACCTTGACCGCTCCAGCCTTGTCACGAGGACGAGTCACACACAGAACCGCGAGCACCTCTGCTCCCTCTACGTGTCCACTCAGGGACATGCCTGTAGATCAGGGGTCTGAGGCTGACCTCAGCTAAGGAAACGCATGTGTGGCTTTGCCTTCTAGAAACCCTTGATCTGATGGAGGAGACAGGCAGGTGAACAAGTAATTAGGATACAGGGAAAATGAAGCCGTCTGAGCACAGGGCGTGAGAACTGAAGCCTGTCTGTGGGCATCACAACAGGTGGACGTGTTGGCAGGGTTTTAGGGGATGAATAGGAGTTTGCCAGGTGGGGCATAAAGCCATTCAAGAAAATGGAACAAGGGAAAAAAAAAGAAAAAAGAAAATGGAACAACGGCGTACAAGCTCAGGGAAGTAATATCCTCCCCACTGTGTTCTGTATATTCGTGGAAGAACCTCAAGCAGCTTGACACTGCTGGAGACGGAGGTGCAGAGGGGCGGGCACAGGCCGAGCTGGAGTCCATCTCTGGACTCCCGTGGGGGCAGGCCACTGGGAAGGACGTCAGCATAGGGGGAACAGGCCACAGGCCACGCAGTGAGGAGGCCGCTCGGATGGTCCAGTCCAGGCTGACACACGCAGGCCAGTGGGTTGGTCCATGCAGACTTCCTGGCCTGTTGGATGTGAGGCTGAGAGAAAGGCTGGGGGAGGCGAGCAGGTCTCTGTGTGCCCTGGGTCCAGTTCCACCTGAGGACCAGGACCCCTGTGCCTGGGCTGCTGGAGGGGAGGCTCCCAGTGTGTCTCCTACGGGTGTGCCCACGGGGTCCCCTGGGCGAGGCCTGCGAGGGGAGCAGAGGCAGACTAGGGCTCGCAGGCAGACAGAGGAGGCTGGCTGCTGCAGAGAGGGTGTGAGGAGAGAGGAGGAGTACCCTGGACCCCACCCCAGCAGCAGAGGGGAACACGCAGGCCCCCAGGCACCAGACTCTCAGGCATTCCCTCCTGTAATCCTCATGAGGTTGATGCTCTTCAATGAGCCCCTGAGAGTTGGAAAACCAGGAGAGGGTGGAATCTCAGCCCCCAGCCCTGGACCCTCACCCAGCCAGGGTTCTCTCGCAGCCCTTCGGCCTCACTGCTTGGACTTTGTAGGTGCCGCCTCCTCCAGGCAGTCTTCCAGGTGCTCTCTTCCTGCTCAACTGCCTCCTCTGAATTCCTTGGGCAGGCAGGGGAGCTCCTGCCATCCTGGGCCCCGACACACAACACAGCCTGACTCAGGGTGACACTGTCCAGCACTTACAAAGAAAGCAAGAAATGGAGTGAATGAAGAGCAGTGAGAACAAGCCCCACCAGTCCTGGCCTCCGGAGGGGACCATCAGCATGAAGCAAAGGCTGCCCAGCCCGTCCTCGCCAGTGGGAGACCTCTGAGTAACTCCTGGCAGGCAGGCAGCCAGGGACCAGCAGCCGTCACCTCCCCCTGACCTCCGCCCCCGGCCAGCGCGTCTCGGGGAGCCCAGCCCGTGTGCAAGTCCACACAGGGCCCTTCTCCCCACCACTCCGCTGCTTGTCCTTGTCTGTCCCTTTCCACTCTACAGGTCATCATCTAATGGGCTTAAGGTGGATTTTTTTTGTGCGATTATGCTCTGGCAAAATGTACACCATGACTTGTGTCCATATTTTAAATTTTCATAAATAGCCTCATTTGTTGGCTCATCTGCTTCTCTCTGTGCTCTGTCCCCAGGGGTCACCTAACACCCGCCCTCCACTGGCCTCCGAGTGCCACAGGGGCTGCCCCAACCCCCCACCTCCCCCGTGACCGGCACCCGCGTGACCTCCAGCCCCACCTTACAAACAGATGCTCAGCCCGCCGAGAACCCAGGAGCGGACATGATCGAGCTGGAGCCAAGCATGCCCCTGAAGGCCCAGGGGCTCCTCCTGACCACAGCCCACCCTCCCAGCTCCCCCACTTGCCCCATCCTTCCACCACCCTCCTGCCCAGAACAGACACCAAGTACAAGTCCTTGTCACACATAATAATTTAGTTAAGGTCTCCCAACAGGGCCCAAGGACATCTCCAGTGGACGGGCCCAAGCTTGGTAAGCTGGAGTCCCAGGGCCCTTGGGAGAGAAGCTATTTTACTCCAAACATGAAAGGAGTGAAGTCATCCTAGATGAGCATCTCCAGACCTCTGGATGGGGTGGGGGGTGGGGGTTGTACCTGTGTGTGTGAGTGTGTGTGTGTGCATGGTGCACGTGTACATGTGTGTGCACACATGCATGGACCACCCCATGGGTTAGAAATACATCAGTGCCTTTTCCCACCTGCAAGTCCACCCACCTGTGTCTCTAAACAGTGTGGCCTGAGTCCTCCACCCCTGAGACCTGACAGGGGACCCAGAACTGACAGGGGGTCTGCTTTGGCCCTAAGCGGGGCCCTGGGCTGATTCAAGGAGCACAGAGCTCCGAGCCCCCTGGGTCTTTACCCTCCACTCACATGACTGTGATCAGGCCCTTCACCTGCCTGGGCCTCCGGGCCATGTGTCAGCCTCCCCATCAGCAGATCTGGTCAAAGTGGAAATTACCCAAGTGCCCGACATCAGAACGCTGCAGAGGCTGACCCTGGGCCCAGCAGCACTGCACACAGAGCCCACAGACATGCCTACCACGGCACCATGGGGTTAATGCAGGGAGAGAGGGGAAGGGAAAGAAATAAGGGGAGACAGACTGACTGACCGAGAGGATGTCCACAACAGCATCTTCCACAAGAGCCGAGAAGTGCAGGCAACCCACGTGTTCATGCACGATGACTAGACGAGAAAACGTGGTATGTGAGTCACAGTGGTCTGTTACTCAGCCTCAGAAAGAAGGAAATCCTGCTTTTGCATCAGCATGGATGGGCCTTGAGAGCTTCATGCTGAGTGAGAGAAGTTAGTCAATTCAGTCGCTCAGTCGTGTCCGACTCTTTGCGACCCCATGGATCGCAGCACGCCAGGCCTCCCTGTCCATCACCAACTCCCAGAGCTTGCTCAAACTCATGTCCATCAAGTCGGTGAAGCCATCCAACCATCTCATCCTCTGTCATCCCCTTCTCCTCCTGCCTTCAATCTTTCCCAGCATCAGGGTCTTTTCCAATGAGTCAGTTCTTCACATCAGGTGGCCAGAGTATTGGAGTTTCAGCTTCAGCATCAGCCCTTCCAATGAATATTCAAGACTGATTTCCTTTAGTATTGACTGGATTCCTTTAGGATTTCCTTTAGGATTGACTTTAGATTGAGAGAAGTCAGAGACAAACAAATACTACTTAGATGTGGAATCTGAAATACAGGAACCCACAGGAGCAGGGGGCAGGCTGCCGGTCACTGGGGCTGGGGTGAGGTGGGGGGCAGGGAGGTGGTCAGGCACCAAGTCCTAGTGTGGGATGAGTGAGTCTGGGCTCTAAGGCACAGATGACCAGAGCCGGAAATACTGTATCGTGTGCTTGAAAGTCACTGAGAGAGCAGATCCTCACTGTTGTTACCAAAACAAAAGAGAAAAAGAAGGAAGTGGTGAGACCTTGTCAGGAGATGGGTGAGCTAATTAGCTTGGTTGTGTGAGCATTTCACAGTGTTTAAATGTGTCATGCGACCGTAAGTATACACCCTTTTTATTTGTCTATTAGACCTCTATAAAGCTGGGGAGAAAAGAAGGGGGAGAGAAAGAAAGGGCGAGGAGAGGAGCCAGGATAGAGTGCTTGGGGTCGGGGGTGGGGCAAACCCACTGACGACAGTCGAGAGAGAAGATGGGACAGCCAGGTGCTCTGCCCGGAGCACCTGGAAGGCTCCTCCTGCAGGGGATGTGATCTGAGGGCAGGGGTGCCCCGAGGGGAGCAGGACTGAGCAAGACGCGGGAGGGGACCCAGCCGTGCATTCACTCTGCCCTGAGGGTCTCCGGGGTATGACCTGTCATCAGTGGTGTCCCTTAATGAAGCAGTAATTGGTCCTTTAAACATATTTACGGACTTCAAGTATCTGTAATCAGACGTGTCGCACACAGTTGTAAGGGTATTAATTTTTAATAATTAAGTGATGCTTAATGACACAGGACTAACCAGAAGCTTCTCTTTGAGACACGTGACTTCATATCTCCTTAAGCACCCACATCTCTTGCCCACCCAGGCCCCTGGCAGGGGACAAGCAGGCTGTGTCTGTGGTGTGGGGTGACTCTGTGGGGCCACGGGGTGTCTGAGATGAAGTAAGGCCCATGAGACCCACGCCCCCCACCCCTCAGCACATCACCCCGGGGAGGGGCCCTCAGGGTGAGTCCATGAGATGGAATCCAATCCCTCTGGGGCTGCCTGGAGCCGGGCCCAGGCCTCCACCGCTTCAGCTCAGTCAGACCACGTCTGAGATGAGGAAACAGGCATGGAGAAAGGACATGACCTCGCCCACGGCGCCCGGGCCAGGAGGGCCAGTGCTGGGACCGCGGCCACACTTGAGTCAAGAGCTGCCCTGACCACCGGGCACACACTGCTCCCTTCTGAGTGGGCCGCTGGTCAGGATACCGCGAACCATCAGGGCCAGAGGAAGCCAGCCACAGCCACCACCCCGAGGAACCGACGGTTTTCAAACTTTGAATTCTTATTTATAGTCAAATGCACTTGGAATATAATTCAAAAGGAAGAAAAGCCCACTGTGAAGGTTGAAACACTAAACACCGCACAGGAGATGGGGACCCTCTTTGAGTCTAAGCGGTCAGCATCCAGCCACACATCCTCCTGGGCCAGGCTATCATTAATCACTTATTGATCCGCTCCCTCAGTCCCAGACAGAGCCTCCACGCCAGGCTCTGTTTTGTGCCCAGATGTGACCGAGGAGTGGGGAGAGCTGCACCTACTCCCACAGTGGGGTGAGAAGGATGCCCCGAGGGTGTACGGGCTGGGCCTGGGAGGATGATGGGACTTCCCTGCCAGAGGCCCGGCTCCCCCGCACCCCCATCTCCAGAGGCCTGGTTCCCCCTAACCCCGTCTCCAGAGGCCCGGCTCCCCCGCACCCCCATCTCCAGAGGCCTGCGCCCACCGGCCCCCGTCCTGCTGCCTTTCCCGCCCTGGCAGAGGCCCAGGACTGGCTGTGCCCACGAGATACCTGGGCTGGGCAGGGAGCGGAGGGACGGGCCGATGAAAATGAGACAACCCCTAAGGCGAGACAGCTGCTGCCTTCAGTGTCAAGGCTAGCGCGTGTGCCTGCCTCACCCGCCGCCCCCATGCCAACCGCAGGCTGGCCCTCGGACCAAGGCGCAGGCTCTGCACGTTGAGTCAGTTCATCAGGCTTCGCAAAGGCTAGGGAGAGGCCCGGACCCAGTGGTGAACGCACTGCTTGCACTCACGGGGAGCCACTAGCAGCTGGGAGCCAGGGCTTACTGCTGACCTGGGACGGGCCAGAGTCCCTGGATGTCCACCGCCTCATCTGGATGCTGAGGACCAGCCACAGCCCTGCCCAGGTTACTAGGATGCTGCGGGATCTGACAGCGTCGCGTGGATAGCAGGTGAGGCAGAGACAGGGCAGATGAGAGCGCTGGGGAGACCACACAGGCTCCTACTGGCCAGCTCGTGGGGGAGGCTGCGCCCGGTGCCCACTCTCGGCTCCTCTCCAGTTTTCTCCAGGGTACCTGCCGCCCAACAAGAGGGCATTGTCTCCCTGTGCGGCTCAGAGCGCTCCTGTGAACTCACTCATGTCCTCAGATGGGAGCAGAGGTTGTGACCTTGAAAGAGGGGCCAGACCTACCCCTCTGCCCTTGTCTCCCCCACATTGAAGGGTGGACGTGCTCAGTGAGAGCCGCGCCTGAACGTGCCCCGTGCCCTGCTCCCTGGGCTTCCTTGGCTCACTTCTGCTGCACTTACACGTGTTGAAGTCGCTCAAAATTCAGATTCTCCATCATGTACAAAGGAACCCGTAGCCTAATAAATACACCAGCTGAACACACGTTTTTGTAAAAATTGTAAAAATGCCACCACGTTCTGCAAACGCGGTCCATTACCTACTATGACCACTTCATTTTAGAAACACAAGCACCTCAGTGACCCAAGGCATCGTACGTGCGTGGAGTCTACCAGCTTCCCAAATACCCGCGTGCTGTGACTCTGCAGGTCCCTGGTGACAGGTGGAGAAGCCCAGGCGCTGTTCATGGCTGATCTGCTTGTAGCCAAGTGCAGAGTACTTCCTCTTCACCCATTCGTGCAAAGCCTCATTTATAAAATCCTTCTTTTGGGCCAGAAGGTCTATAATGCCTCAGATTTCTACGAGAGTCTATTAGGAAGACAGGCCTGACTTTATTTCCTGCTCCATTCACCTACAGTCACTAAACCAACTTACTTGCTTGGGTTCCATTTGTTTCTTTTCAGAAAGCACAGGCTCTGGGAACGAACTGGCTGGGCTGTGTGACCTCAGGCAGCTTCCTTAACTTCTCTGTGCTCTCCGTATAAACTGAGAATACTCTCCATTAGGCCTCTTGGAATTCTCTGGAGCACAAACAGAAGTGATAACGCTAAAATGGACTTGACATGGCACCTAATGACACTCTTGTTATCAGTAAACTAGGAGCAGGAGTCATAGGAGCTGCTCAGTCATTCAGTAACTTCTTAAAAGGTCAAGCAGGTTCCTGTGCTAGGTGATGAAGGGTATGAAGATGAATCAGACATTGATCTTGCAGAAAGATGAATACTCAGGCAATTAGAGAATAAAGCAAATATGAAAATGGTGCACTCAGACACATGCTCCAGAAAGCGAGATGCCGTGGGCACTCAGGAGGAGGGGATCGGACCAGATGACTGGGGAAGGCAGCCTGCAGCTTTATTGAATATGAGTTTGGGCCAAAAACGATAGAGAGAAGCTGGATACTTGAGGCTGGCTCTTGAAACCCTGCCCCTCGCTGATGCAGGCGTTTGGGCTTTGTTACTGGCTTCTGTCAGCTGCACGCTCTAACCTTCAGAGGAAGGCTGGCGACCAGGCCTCAGTGGACCTCAGACCACACTCAGGAAGCCATGGGGACTCTGATAACCATAAAGGCAAAGACTGGAGGGTCTATTAGAAAGGTGAAATGTAAGTAAAACTAGATCATGGAAAACTCTTTGTGAGTCCTCTTTTTATCTATTACATGCTGTTTCTCCTTTTTCACCTCTCACTGGGCTAGATAAGAAACGGGTCCAAGGATCAGGTGGGCTCTATGTAATCTCTGCCCACTGCACCCAAAACTGTTGACCAAGCATTGAAGGACTCAGGACACTGTGTAGAATTCTGTGCAGGGAAGAGAAAATGGTCCTGGGTCTTTGACCCAGTGACCTCACATTCCAGTGTGCAGACACCCATGAGGGGCTTCAGGATCCTGAGGGAAGGTACTTCTGGGCAGGAGGTCCTATGGGGCTGCCCTACAACCACAGGTCAAGAGGCACCCACTCTGATCAGGGCTCACAGTGGCCCCAGGCGGGAGAGAAGTTGTAACACAGACCCAGTGCCAGGGAAAGCAGATGGTTTCAGTACCATGGAGAGCTCATGGAGCCGCTTTCCTGGAGATAGACTTTAGCTTCTCTTTCTGCCCCTCTCCGGCCCTGGACTGTCCAGGAATTACAGCGTTTCTGATGAGTCTTTCCCAGAAACCTGTCAGAGTCCTGGACATCGAGATTGGATGAAGGTCATGGCTCATTCTTCAGTCCTAGAGGGGTATCCGTGCCCTGAGCTCTCCAGGGATGGGTGTTCTGTGGGGGGACTGGTTAAGGGGTTCTGGGATACTCTCCAGCAGAGCCCATCAGGTAAGGCTTGAGTTCTTACTGAAGATATAACACGGGTCTCCCCTCAACCCCACCCCCACCCAATCCCAGGGTTTTCATCACAGCCTTCACAGTGCTTCCTGGGCAGTCCTTCAGCCCAGCCGCCCTGGGGACCCCGGCCACAGCCCAGGGTCAGACTCAGAAGGACACTGAGTCCATCACCCAGGATCTGCCACATGTGCTGCTCAGTAAGAGTGCGACTGAGAACATCTGGATTTTCCCCTTTCAACCAGTTGGCTAAGTGCCTCTTGGCTCCCTCCAGAGTCAATAAAACCAAACCAGGCAACCACCCCCTCAGCCCTGGCAGATGCTGGTTGTCTTTGGAGCAGTAATCTGCCTGTCTTGACACCATCCCTATGCCTCTCCATGGGCAGGTGCTGACCCTCCTCTTTAGACCGCAGGGTACCTGGTGGGTAGGGCCCAAGGGGTTTCCAACCTCTGTAAGACTGTGTAGCCCCCTGGAGGCTGTGGTTTCCCTGGGAGGCCAGGCTCTCAGAAGAAAGAATCTTGCCTTTCTGCTCCAACCAGGGAATCATGAAGACTAGAGACTGCATCTCCCACATCTGAGCAGCAGAAAGAGAGGCAGAGGGTCCCCCATCTGACCATAAGATTTGGCAGGTGGTATGTCCTGCATCTGACCAGCAGATGAGGAGATATATCACTCCCATCTGAGCATCAGGCCAGGGGCTATGGATCAGGGGCTGAATCCCCTCCATCTGTCCAGCAGATCAGGAACCGCCTCCTCCATCAGACTGGATGAGGCCCTGAGATCAGGAGCTGTGTCTTCATGACCAAGCTGGGTACCTCCTTCTCAGTGGAGGGCAGTGCACACAGTTCCCTCTGTCAGAGCCCAGGCTCTCTCCGCAGAGGGTGATGAAGGGTGTGTCACTGACCAGCAGATGGATGTGCTGGTCTCTGATCACTCTATTGGCTAGGAGCTTGGGACATCTGCTCTCGGAGGACTTATCTGAACAAATGAGTAACCCACACAGCTGAGCAAACAGAAGGAGACAGTGATGCTTCTTTTTTAAAGAAGAAAACATCACTCACAAGATGAGCAGGAAATAGTGTCATTTATTTCAGTCTCGGTGCAATGGCAAACAAGTCAATTTCTCACCCTAGGTGCTCTGGTGGGGAGGAAATGGAGATGGATGGATGTTTGCTATGACAAGAGGGTGTTCCGGTTTTCCTCTTGAAGACACAGATGGGATGTGGGCAGAGCCCCACCTCTGGGCCCCTGTTCCACATCCCGCTCCTTGGTCCCACGGGCAGAGCACTTTCCGAGCTGACTCAGAGCAGCGAGCTGCTGTTTCCTGAACCCTCTCGGTGGGCAAAGTGAAGCTCAGAGCAAATGTTCTGGAAAATTATTCTGATCCCAACTTAAGGCATGGCCTTGAGTCTATAACTTCATCTTTTAGGAGCCAGCGATGTCACCTGTCAGAGTGGGACCAGGTTAGCTGCCTGAGGTCTCATCACCATCTGAGGATGGGGACGCTGCAGAACGCATCCCCAGGACTCAGCTCTCTGCCATCACGACTACTGGATGCACGTGCTGGCCACTTGGCACTTCATAGAGCTCTTCACATTGTCCGTGATGAGAGCCCAGGACGAGAGACCCTGCCCAGGCTGGCCCTGGGCGCCTGGTCTCACACCCCGTCCACCGAGTCCGCTCGCCTCCCTCACAGACACGCGCCTGCAAGTGCCCAGAGGTCGTGGCCTCTGCGGGCCCGGAGGGAAGATTCAAAGGCTGTGCTCTACTTCCTCACCTCACTCCCCGCCAGTATAAAGATATTACAGTATCGATTCGTGAAACCACGCGGATTCAGGGCCCATTCATCACTGCCTGCGGCTGGAAAGGAGGCAATTATTGGAGTCATCTGTTGTCCTCAGGCCACTGCTTCAGGCAAAAGCGGGGGTCACGGATGCCCTGGGCCTCTCCCAGGAGCAGATGGCTGGGAGAAAGGAGCGGGCGGCTCTGGGCCGGTCACCGTGCTGTGTGCAGCCCACCAGCCCGACGCTCATCTGAGGGGCTGGCTCCGCACTCACGGATGCCAAACTGTGGCCTGAGAGGAGGGCTGCACCACAGCCGCCCCATCCCATCGGTCCCCCACTGTCCCTCCCAGCTGCCACCACACTGCCTTCCCTCGGGCCCGTGAGCCTGCCCAGCGTGTCCCCGCCTCCAGGACGTTCACTGCTCTGGGGGACCCTTCCGCCCACCCTCCAGGACCCTCCTCTGCGTCCCCGGACCTCAGCAGGAGGGCCTGTCTTCCAGGGGCCCTTCACCAGCGCCGAACCTCCGGGCCCGCGGCACCGTCACCATCCCTGCGTCTCCTCCTGACAGTTCACTTGCCGGGGGTGACTCCTCATTGCCTGTCTGCCACACCTGCATGAGGGCAGGGCCCCACCCCCTGGCCTCAGCTGCCACTCACCTGGTCCTGCGCCTGGCATGAGGGAGTGACTCCACAAATACCAGAGAACAGACAGAGCCACCTGTGCCCTGGCTGGACCTTGGTGGGAATTGACTTCTCACGTAGCACATGGAGGCAGGCTTCACAGGATCCAGGGAGAGTCCCCTGGAGCCTCCCTTCTCATGGCTCTGCTACCCAGGTCCTCCCAGGATCCACATCTGGCTAGAGGTAGGATAACTTGGGCCCCAGACCCTAAGTGAAGCTCAGCCCTTCTGCTCACACCTGCTGCCTAGAGCACAGCCACGTGGCTATAAAGAGAAGTGAAGTCGCCCAGCCGTGTCCGACTCTTGTGACCCCGTGGACTGTAGCCCACCAGGCTCCTCTGTCCATGGGATTCTCCAGGCAAGAGTACTGGAGTGGGTTGCCATTTCCTTCTCCAGGGGATCTTCCTGACCCAGGGATCGAACCTGGGTCTCCCACATTGTAGGCAGATGCTTTACCGTCTGTGCCACCAGGGAAGTCAACCTGTCAACCTGGCCATACCTGGCACCAAAAGCAGCTGGGAATGATCTAATTAAGCCCCAGAAAGAGAGGAAGCAAGTTGCTAGTGAATGGGCAGCTGTCTGTGCTACAGGGCGTCTTTTACCAGCAGTGTGTGGCTGGTGCTGGATGAAAAGAAGAAAAATCGGGTTAGCAGGTTCTTTTTTTTTTTTCTAAATTGTACAGAACTAGTCCCCTGAAGTCAGGACGTCTAGGGCAAGAACTGGTCAGAATACCCATGTGCTTCTCATGCAGTCTCTCATAGGACATTTATCAGAAATCTGGTGATGTACAAGATGGGGAACCACAGGGCATCTTTGACCACACAGTGTGAACTCCCCATGCCCTGCCTCCTGCTTCCTCCCAGGGGCACAGCAAGCTCCCAGCGCCCTCTACTGCCTGCCAGTTTCCTCACTGTCCTGCTGCCATGGGAACTGCGTGTTGAGATACGACTGTCCTCTTCAGCAACCCCCTGGGGCAGCCATTAAAGAAAGGCATTATCTAAAGCACTGAGCTAGGGGTAAGGAGGACGGGTGAGCAAGAAGCATAATCAATTGTTTCTAATTAAAATGGAAATAATACAGAACATTACCACGGATGATGGGTGAGTTCTGCAGGCTCCAGTTATGGCTGAAGGCTGCTTTATGTAACTCAGAACCGGAGAAATACAATTGCTGATTCATGGTTCCCAGCAGGCCATGGCACCAGTTCCTGTCCTGCAAGCCCAGGCCTTCTCCTTCCTCGAGTGCTCCCTGACGCCACCTGCTGCTGGACTGGCCATCTGGCCATGGGCGCACATCCTGGGGCACTCTGTCAAGGACCAGAGTCTACCCACTGAGCCTGTTTCAAGACCGAGGCCTCTGCCCACAGTACCTGTGACCATGGGTCACAGACCAGCTCCATCACCTGGGCAAGTGGTTCCCTTCTCCAGACCTTTCCTCCCCACTCGCCAGGCGCAGGGAGGGAACGCAGAGCTCGTGTTCCTGCTCCCAGGAGGAGAGGAAACCCTCCACTTCTAAAACCTCGTGATCCTGTGATTCCACTGCTCAGGCAGGTCTGGGGCCTGGGATCCCCGTACACTGGATCCAGATCTAATCACATGGCTATTTTTCTCCAGTGAGGCTGTCCCCCGGCTGTCACAGGAGAGCGCATAGCAGGTGTGAGTTTGGTGTCTTACAATGCAAATAGGCACATTCTCGAGCCTGGATAAACTACTCATTAATACTTGTGAGAGGAGAACTAGTGACTGAACACTTACCAGGCACCTCCTCTGGGCCAGGGTTGTGCTGAGGCCCTGGCGGATTTTATTTGCACTTTCGTCGTTTGACCCCCAACAGCTCTCCTAGGTGAGCACGCTTTTTATTCCATGTCAAAGATGAAGACACAGAGGGTTAGAAAATGGAAGTCAGGAGGCCACGTGAATGCAACTTTGGAGCCCAGGGCGGTGGGTCCCCAGCCACGTCCCTAACAATCCCAGGGGCTGCAGACGTCCGTGCCTCCAGCCGCCAAGGCAGTGCCCCGGGGGCAGCTCAGAGTTGGGGGAGGCCCAGGAGGGCCAAGAGGGGGGTATGGTCTGACAGGGCAGGGAGGGGCCCCTCCTGGGGACAGCCCACTCTGCAGCTCAGGCTGGCAGTTTCCCCCATGATGCCCAAGGGGTCCTGGGGAGCCGTGTCGCTCCCCTCGGTGCTGAACTAGGTGCTTGGCACACACTCTGAAGGTTCTGATGAGGAAGGTGGGTGCCAAGGGTCCCTGGCAGATCCTGGGACCCGCCTCTGTGAGCCCTGGGTTTCCAGTCCAGCTCTGAGCCGATGGAGCAGCCTCTCCATTCGCCCTTCAGAGGCCGTGCATGTCTCACCTGCTTTCCTCCCGGACCTGAGGACATGTCATGAGCATGTTAGCACTCCCACTTTCCACAAGGACTCCCAGGCTCCTCCAAGAAGTTTAGTGACAGGATGGACATCCCTTGCAGTGGGGCACCCTCAGGTCTCCCCAGCATCTGGCCAGCCGGGGCGCTTTGCGCTATTGTCCATGAACAAATATTGGGCCATCAGAGAAGTACAGAGGGCAAGCCCACCCCAGACTAAGCTGATCAGAAAACCGGCTGCCTGGGTGAGTGGCCCGACCACCAGGAGAAGGGCTTGGTTCCCCAGGAGCACAGAGCCGGGCAGCTCATCTTGTGGATGAAGGACAACAGATTCGATTAGAGAGTCCTGCAACCGACTTAGAATTGATTTGGATATAAATAGACGGCGTGAAACCCATCCCAGTACCGCAGGGGCCTGGCCCCTCCCTCGGGGTCAGGCTGAAAGACGCATGAAATCACGGTCACTTCTAAGCCCAATTAGTTCTGTGACTCCTAACGCCCAAGACACAGCTGGCCGGGTCTCAGGACAGAGAGACTCAGCTGCACTTGGTCCCAGGTCCCCTCCTGTCTTTCTCTCTGTCTTTTATCTATCATCTGTCTGCCTACCATTCTATTTATTTATCATCTATCCAGCTATCAACCTGTCTCCTTCTCTCCCCCTCTGTCAATCTGTCATCTACCTGTCTGTCTGTGTGTCTGCCAGTCTATTATCTACCTGCTATCTGTCTATCTCTCTATTATCCGTCTTGTCCGCACATCACGTAAACTTTCTTGCCCAGTCTCACTCCAAGGGGGAGGAGACTTAATTATTCATCAGCTACCAAGGCATTTGGACCCATCGATTTTGTTTCTGGTTCCCCCTTGGATCCGGTACACGGATCCTGGTTTGAGCGCATTAAGTCTCTTGAATAATTAATATGGTAATTTAACCTGAGCAGAATGAACAAATGTTACCTTCTGCTTAGAGAGTGGGAAAAAGAATTTCCCTGAGGCAGTTTTCCCAGACCCCTTCCTGTCACTCCAGCCCTTGAGAAGTGGCATCTGTCCTGCAGAAGGAAACTTCCAGCTGTTCCTCCCAGTCCCTTCCTGAAGGGAGGCAAAGGGCGCCTCAAGCGCTGCAGGGGAATCTTGGTAGCCAGCCTCCGGCTGGCTCCGCGGGGCAACGAGGACCCGAGTCTAGTTTCCCTTGGACCTGATGGCCGGGTCCTTCTCTAGAGGCCTCACGCCTGCCTGCCTCCCTTGTCATTGCATGTGGGACCGGGGAGAGTCTCAGGGCTGAGTGTCCCCTGGGGATCCCTGGTGGACCCTGCACTGCGGGCCCCATGCCATCCGTGGCTTGGAAGGCCGGGTCGCACAGGTGGCAGGGAGACAGCAGCTCCCGGACATGGTAACAGAATGAAAATCGCAACTCTGAGAGCCAGGAAAAAAGGCAGGAGAAACCGGTTAGGAAGTGGCATGGAAAGTCCCATGTGGGATTTCGGGAACATCTTTCAGATCCCAGGGGCCGTCATGAGGCTGTGTCTTTTCCACAGTCCAAGAAACACCAGTCTTTCCCAGCAGGGGCCCATCACTGGTTTCCAGGGCAGCAAGAATCTGCATTTCCAGAGCCCCCACCCCCACCCCATCGATGCCAGTGGTGTCCAGGGAGTAGATTACCAGCCCTCCACGTGGCATGAAGCCCTCCAAGAAATTCCCTCCGTAACGCGGCATCACCTAGGAACCCACAGCTCCTGTAGCCCTGGTATCCTGTTACCCTCGTCACAGGCTGGCCTCCAGGACCGCCCCTTCCTGGTGCCCACGGCCTGCCACGCTCTCCCCTCCTCTGAGGACACTGCCCTGGCGTCCAGCTCACCTCCACAGCCCTGCTCCCGCTCTTGGGATGCCTTCTGCATATTTCATGGGATGCGCTGGGCGCATCATACAATGGACACCTGCTTCTGTCTCCTGACCCCACTGGACTGCACGCCCAAGAGCGCTTTCTCTTCCCTGCTCTTGGTATTAGTAAATTTTTGAGTGACTAAATGATGGTAGATAAATGCCAGTAAGAAGCATTAAGGAGGGAGGGGGCCTGGGGTCTGTTGGGACCCCTTTGTTCTCCTGCTGAGGACCACCCTACCGAGCACCATGGCCTGGCAGACCCAGAGGATGTGGGACCAGCTGCTCAGGCAGCAGGGACGCCTGGGGCCCTCCCGGTCCCGGTCAGCAGCTGAGCGCGACGGGGAGGCTGGGGTTGCAGCCTGTGTGCTGATTTCCTGGCGCTGTCGTAACAATATATCACCACTGGGGCAGCTTGAAACAACAGAAATTTATTCTCTCGCAGTCAGAGGCCAGAAGTCTGAAATCAGGGTGTCAGCAAGTTGGGCTCCTACTGAGGGCTCTGGGGGCGAGTGTTTCCCTGCCCACCCCGCAGCCACTGGCGTGGACAGGATCCTCGGCGCCCTTGGGGAGTGGAGGCCTCCTTCCAGCCTTCCCCTGGTCTGCAGCGGCCGCCTCCCCACGCCTGTCTGACCATCACCCTCGTCTGACCATGGCACGGTCACATCAGATGGTGGCCGCCCCGTTCCCATGACCTCACCTTAACTTCGTCATCTGCAGAGACCTGCTTCCAAATGCGGTCACCCTCGCAGGTACCCGCAGATTTAGATGTTTCGGGAAGGGGGACACACTTCAACCACTACAGCCATGGTAGAGACAAAGAAACCAAGGCTCAGAGCATCCAGGAAAATTCCCAAAGGCTGTGCCATTCGTGAGTGGCCCAGCCTGGACTCGGTCAAGCCTCACCCACTGCCCGGGCCTTTGCCTGTGCCCCCTTCTCCCCATGGGACCACCGGTGTCTCTACATTTCTCCAGGGCCTGTCAACCATGTCATCGCTGATAGGAGACGAGCAGAAGCCTTTTTGCAGCCTCAACTCCTACATTTTAGGCTCTGTACTCAGCATCCCACCAGTTAGATTTACTCTCCTGTTTCTCCAGGCGGGGGGAACTGGGGCACAGCGACCAGCCTTGTGGGCCCCCTGGGGGAGGAGAGTCTGAGAGGATGACTTGGAGTTCATGTTGGAGGGTGTCTAGGGCCAGAGTCCCCAAGTTTTTCATTCAACTGTGCCGGGGTCCAGCCCGGTGGATCCAGGGAATTCGAAGCGGGGACGGCGTTGGCGAGGGTCAGGATACAATAGCTTCAATTAGATATTAACTAGAGATGTAAAGAGTAATAGAATGAGGATAGCTCAGTGAGGAAATTCAGTGGAGAAAAGAGGCTGAATAAAATTCCAAAGCAGGGAATTTACGTCACCTACGAAGGCCGCAGGCGTCCTCCCGTTCTCCCGAAGGAGAGGAGACACTAAGGCCTCCCTGGTCAGATCTTAGAAGCCCAGGCAAAATTAGTAGGCTTGACGAGCTTCCCCGCCTCAGAGGAAAAATTCAGCTAGAAGGTGAAAGAAAGAATGACATGGGGAGACCAAGTTTCGGTGAACAAGGCCCGCACTTTATTTTCCAAAGTAGTTTTTTGTACCTTAAGTTGTGCATAGAGGATAATGGGGGAAGGGGTGGAGTCATGCAAGGACAGCAGTTCCTGGTCCTAATAGAATCCAGGCTTTCAAACTTATCATATGCAAAAGTTCAGGTGATTTGCATCATCTTCTGGCCAGGAGGCCTGTTAACATTTTAAGAAACTTATCTTTCTCTAAAGGTGATTATTCCAAAGTCAGGCACCAGCCTCCAAAAAAGCATTGGACAAAGCTGCATTCCTATAGGGCAAAGGTGAGGTGGGCTCAATCAAGAAAAGAATTAACTCAAGGGTCCAAGGTTACAAACATTGAGGCTACTACTTACATTTCTATACACCCATTATATCAATCAATACACTGCCAAGGACACAGTAGGTAAGGGGTATGGAGACTTAGCAGCAAACATTGGCCCAATAAGTGAAAAACCCTTCACCAATACAATTTCTAATCAATCTTTTAACTGCTCAAAGGACTCTGTATTTAGACAGTTTAGAACATCTCATGCCTCTCACAGTTTGGAGGCTCTGAGCAATCACATGTGGCCGAAAAAACCTATTCAGGCAGGCTAGAGGATTTCCAAAGGAGTTTGTAGGTTGAAACACTGTCACATCCAGGAATTATTAACTGGAGCTGTAAGCTAACTCTTTTTTCAGAGAGAGGTAGTGGGGGACAGCCCCCCGTAAAGTCAGAGGTGTAGGTGAAAGCACAAAGCAGAAAGTAGGCAGACTCTGGTTTTGGGGGTAGATGCTCGAGAATTTCCAGGGGGACTCCTGAGGCTCGATCCCGCCTTTGCGTATGCTGAGCCTCCTTCCTCATGACCACGGGCGGAGCTTGCTCCCCGCACAACTGTCCCCACGAGAGGAAAACAGAACCGTGATCCCCCGCAAGCTTGATATGCCTGAACTCAGGCCACTGAGCTTCAGCCATCACTTCACAGGAAAGCTGGAGTCCACAGCTACCTCAGGGCTTGTCGACTAATAACCGGCCCAGCCGCCAACCGCGTCCCCTGCATTTGCCGCAAAAGGGTTTCGTGTGCTAATATGATAAATGCTTGTGGGTTTTTTAATTGGCACTGATTATTCCTCATCCTGTATTAAAAAAAAAAAAAGATAATTAGACATATCTTTGGAGGAAATGCCCCACGTTACCTGTCTGAACTTCTGTAGCACGGGTGCTTCACGGCACTCAGAGTCCTCGAAGTAGCGGCATTAGGTGGACCAGACAGGACTCATGGCCGCAACCCTGTTTTCACGGGTGAGGACACCGAGGGACAGAGAAGCTGATTAAATCGTGCTGAGGAACGGGGCAAGGCCTAGCGGAGCCCAGACCGGAGCCCAGTCCTGACCGCCACCTACATGCTTCCTACATCATCGTTTGTCTCCCGTCTGAGGTCAATTCAAGGGCAGCCCAAGGGACCAAAAACCCATACCCACGTATGGCGTACACATGCATACCCAACTTCTCACTTACTTTCTTAATGGACATCCACCGCGCCTGTGCTTCAGCAAAGCCTCGAAGGTTTGAGAATCTCACCTCTCATCTCTAATAGCTTCAGCCAAACACAATTGCATATGTGTCTGGTCATGGAAGAGCCAACAATCATGGTTCCGGCTCATGAAACAGAGGACAATACAGCCAAAATGTGTGCTTCCCCTAATAAACCACTGAATAAATTGTGCAGATAGGCCTGAAATATGGTGGCCAAGCTCCAGCTGCTCACAGGTCCCTGGTATCTGATCTCTGTCACTCACCCAGAGCCTCTGACGGCAGACTGAATGCTTGGGCCGGGGCCAGGACGATGCCTGCGCCTCGGAGAGGTCCTTCATCTCAGGAAAGGGCTTCGGGCACTGTGATTTATTTCAGAATTCCTCCCAATTCTGACTTAGGACCCACCAAAGTCAGAGATGCACTGAGAATGACCTTGAATCTCAGTGGACCTGAGACAGTGTCATGCACACTCACACGTGTTCTGTGCTCGCAGTGGAAGGAGCTGACTACTGATTTCTGTCTGGGGCACCAAAAAGAGCATGGGTGTAAGGGGAAAAATGATCCGATCCAGATGTTGATCCACACACACACACACACACACATCCTGGTCTATCTGATGAAGAAACAAACTAGCTCACCTTTCAGTTCAGCCTCTACTTAACAGTGTGACTTTCTTGGTTTCTTAACCAACCAATCAATAGGTCAACCAATCAGCAAATACCTTCACGGACACATTCTCTGCACCGGGAGCCCTGCCAGCCTCCAGTACGTGAAACCAAGTTCCATTCTGAAGGCTCTCAGCACTGGGGAAGCTGAAGGGCAGGACTTAAAGCTATTTCCTAGAGCACAGTTCTTGTGGGCACCCAGCCTCCTGGGTTGCACACAGTAGGCTTTCAGTAAGCACTTGGGTTGCTGGGGGCAGGGGTGTTGATGCCTCCCTGGAGTCTCCGATGGCCTTCCAGCTGCAGCGTCAGCTGGGGCAGAGTGGTCAGCCCAGGACCTCCCAGGCCCCGGCTCCCGTCTCCTGCGCTTGCTGACGCTTCCCTGCACGGTGTTAGAAGACACTAGGTAAATGTTAGCAGGACGATGAAAGCTGCTTCTGAACCAGCTCATTTTTCTGAGCCCCGAAGCGCCTGGGGCCTGGATGGGGAGTTGTCAGAGGTAATGAATGGATCGTTCCCGGAATGAGGGGCCTGGGAAAGATGTTTTAAAATTGGAAGCATGGGGTTTTTATTTATTTATCTCTTTATGCCCTGCCTTGTTCAAAAAGGATTTAAGACAGCTTATGAAGATTCATAAACTAGAACAAAGAAATATAAATGAGGGTCTGGGAGAGGGAAGCAGGGTTTCCCAGGCCAGGAGAAACCTGTGCCCCACAGGTGTCCTGCCACCCTCTGCCTCCCTGAGCCTTGGCCTCTGGGGACACTGCCAGGATCCCAGGTCACCGGTCAGGACCTGCTCCACCATGCTGGAGATGCTGATGCTTGTGAGCTCCACATCACACATGCTCCTGGGTGTGCATACACGTGCACCCATCACACACATCACTGTGAATACAAGCTTGCATACATACACACATGCACACACGGACATGCACATTCATATGCATATATCACACACAGCATGCAGGTGTACCTACATACTCACACCTACAAACGTACACATGCCACTCACATACACACGTGCACACACAACACATATGCACATACACACAAGCACATCCCACAGAAGGACAAAGCCTCCGGAGGGGGCTGTGTGCTTTCTGCACAGAGAGGCCTGGTCAAGCAGAAAAGCCCTGAGATTTGGAGGCCCACAGGCCCAGCCAGGCGGGTGGTTTTGAGCTGGGAGGCTTGGCTGCGGTCTCCTGGGAGAAGGACCTTGTCCTCTCACACACACGCCCCAGGAGACAGATGAACCACCTGCCTTTTGTGGCCGTTCTAATTTAAGAGACCCCAGTCAAGCCTAAGGTTAAAGCGTCTGCCTGAATGCGGGAGACCTGGGTTCGATCCCTGGGTCGGGAAGATCCCCTGGAGAAGGGAATGGCAATCCACTCCAGTACTCTGGCCTGGAGAATCCCATGGAGGGAGGAGCCTGGTAGGCTACAGTCCATGGGGTCGCAAAGAGTCAGACACGACTGAGTGACTTCACTTCACTTCAGTCAAGCCTGATGCTCCCCACATGACCTGCTTCCATCCCTGTTCACACCCACCCTGTCTGCTCCCTCACCCACTCCCTGTAGTGGACAGAACGACCCCCCCAAGGTACGCCCATGCCCCAAACCCCAGAAACTGTGGATGGGGCCTTGTTCAGAAAAGAGGTCTTTTCAGATGTAGTTAAGGGTCTCAAAATGAGATAATCCTAAATCGAGGGTCAACTCCTGTTTCAATGGTTGCTGTCCTCATAAGACACAGAGGAGAGGCGGACCCAGAGGGACACCCCGGTATCGGGGAGGCCATGTGAAGACAGAAACACAGGCTGGAGGGATGCTGCCACTGCCGAGAAACCCCGGGGCCACCAGAAGCTGGGAGAGGCGCAAAGGACCTTGCCCTGGAGCCTTTCGGGGGAACGCGTCTGGTACACCTTGCTTTCAGACCTCTGGAACTGGGAGAGAATGAATTTCTGTTGTTTTAAGCTGTCTAGTTTGTGCCGATTTGTTTGGTGGCCATGGGGAACGAATACACTTACTTTGTTATTTGTAAAATGCAATAAACCGTCATAAGCTCCTCAGCAACACAGCCACGGCGGCCACCCACGCTTAACCCTTTGTCCTTCTATGCCATTCCCTTGCTCCCCCATCCAGGTGATTTTCATCTCCAATTCGTAATTTTTGCCAATTTAACCGGCACCGTCACATCCTCCAGAACTTGGACCTTCCTCCCCTGATGGCCAGTGACCAAGGCCACTTCCTGTCCTCACTGGCCAAGGGGGTCTCCTCTGGGCGGAGGTGCAAGCTGCGTCTCTGTATTCAGGACATGGACCTTTCTTTGGTTATATTTGCAGCAAGATAACTTGTCCCAGTTTGTAGCTAGTCTCTTGGTTTCTTCTGATGAACAGAATTTCACATGGGATGCAGGATTCCAACGAAAACATGAATGAGAGAATGAATGAATGAGTCAGTGAGTCGTTTTCAGTCCTGGCTTTTCCACCCATGGCACTGAGGTCCCTGCAGTCCAACGGGCCCCAGCTTCCTTATTGTCAGCACAAGGGCCTGGGTCTCATTCCTGGCCCAGCCTCCCCCACCTGGCTCTCTGATGCCACAGGATCCGCTGCACCGCAGGGGAAGAGCCTTGAGGATTACTAGGAGCTTCTTAGACAAAGCAATTTCTAAGCCTCTTTAAATCCCTCCTGAAACATGCTGGCATATAAATAAATAAACAGCAATTTCCAAATTTTCCAAAGCAATTTGCATCTGCCCTCCCCAAGCTGGGATCCTTCCAAGCCACTGGCCAAGAGTTTCTGAAACCTCCACGAGCCCCGGGCCGGCCCGAGGGCCCACACGGAGGCACCCGTCCCCCCCGGCCCAGCAGCACCCTCTCTGAACGCCAGCTTCTCTGCAGCCGGGAGCAACTGGACTCTGCAGACAAGTAATCTCTTTACGGCCTGTTTCATTGTGAATCGTCACCAGACAACTATTAATCTTCAATCATACTTTTATCAAGAGTTTATTTTTTTTTCCTGTCTCTCTCCCCAAGACTGGGAATATCAATATAGCAGCTGTCACGGGTCGTTACCAACTGCATCTTCCCCGCTATTACAGCGAAATAAAGCCAGATAGCGAGAGACTGGAGGAGCCATCCGATCGACAGCTTATCTGGGGATCCGAGAGCTGCCCAGCGAGATGACATTGCTCTGTCACATCTGGGCATGTATCTCCCCTGTGAACAGAGGACATGGCAAACGGATGCTGTTGCCCCATGGCGGCCCATGCCCAGCACCCGACCACAAGTGTCCCAGCACAGGGGAGCGGGTCCCACTGGGGATGGATGGCAGACGGGGAACCAGAGGGCCAGGCAGTGGGATAGCCTCTGCGTTACCATTTAGATGGAGCAGGAAATGGGGACCATCATCCCTTGCTGCAAAGCTGCCACAGGGATCACTGGAACCCAGCCCAGGGCACGGAGCACCAGCGTCGTCACCCCATGAGAGAGGGAGGGGATGGGGGCAGAGACAGCTGCGATGAGGACGGCGGTCCTGCCGGTCAGAGAGACCACAGGCAGGGAAGGCCGGGCTGGCACTGGCCCCTAGGGCTGCCACCAAATTCCCACAGGCTGGGCGGCTCTAAACAACAGAGGTCCGCTCCCTCAGGGCCTGGAGGCCAAAAGTCCGGAGTCAGGGCTCCTCCTGGAGGCCCAGGGGGAGGGCCGGCCCAGCTCCCAGGGGCGGCAGGCTGACCCTGGCCCTCCTAGGGCGGCAGCGCATCACGCCAGTCTCTGCCTTATCTGCACGTGTCGCTGATTCCCTCCCTGCCTGCCTGCCCAAGCTTCATCTTCTCAGGTCTTTGCATTAGGTCCTCCCTAACTCTGGGAGGCGGAGAAGGCAATGGCACCCCACTCCAGTACTGTTGCCTGGAAAATCCCATGGATGGAAGAGCCTGGTAGGCTGCAGTCCATGGGGTCGCTCAGAGTTGGACACGACTGAGCGACTTCACTTTCACTTTTCACTTTCATGCATTGGAGAAGGATATGGCAACCCACTCCAGTGTTCTTGCCTGGAGAATCCCAGGGACGGGGAAGCCTGGTAGGCTGCTGTCTCAGGGGTCGCGCAGAGTCAGACATGACTGAAGCGACTTAGCAGCAGCAGCAGCAACTCTGGGAGGACCTCCCCTTCCTCTGATTGATTACGGCTGCAAAGTCTCTATTTCCAAATAAGGTCGCACACACAGCTGCTGGGGGTTACGACCTCAACAGATGTTTCTGGGCTACACAAATCAGCCAAGGCCTGGAACCACCGGCCGGCTGCTGCGTGCTGACCCTGGAGGGGAGGTGTCCTTCCCCTCCACTGGGTGGTCTACGGCCTAGCGCAGGCAGCGCCTCTCCAGGGACCTCCCCCAGCAAGGAGAGGCCATCCTGGACAGCCTGCCCCCCTGTACCCACTGTCCTTCACTGAATCTTTCTCTGTGTTCCTTTAGGGTCACACCGGGGGACGGGCATCCAGACCCCAGCCGTCCGTCTGGAGAGCGAAGCAGACCTTCTCAATCCCCTTCTCAATCCACACCCTGGAAGCCACAGACTAATCCGTGAAGTCACTGCAGTCCACAGGGACGCCACATCTGAGGCCAAACCCAGCCCTTGGACGGCCAGGCTGCAGCTCTCTTGAAGGGAGGGGTGGGGGGGAAGGGACAGAGAGGAAGCGGGGTGGCCGAGGGGAGGAGAGGGAGGGGAGAGGAGAGAGAGCTGCGCCACGGGGCGGGGTCTGCATCCCCCTTCTGTCGACCTCCAGATGTGAGCATTTGTGTTCAGAGCTTGGGCCAGACACCAGAGAGAAAGTCAGAGATAAAATTGAACTGAAGTACGTCTGCCTCACGCAGGGCCCGTCCGGAGTGAGAGGCCCCTGCCTGTCACCTCGAGCCCACGTGGGGAGGCCTGGGCTGCCTCTCCTCTCTCTGGGGGCCAGTCCTTCTGCAAACAGAAGCACCTGCTGGGCTCAGGGGCCCTTCCAAAGACTCCTGGGAAGGGACTGGAGAAGGCGGAGGTCAGGAAGGGACTGCAGCCCAGATGCAGCCCAGAACCTCTCTCAACCCTGTGCTCCGGGCATTGTTCACCAACTGGCCCACAGGCACTGTCCACCTGCCACCCCCGAGCTGTCCAGTGAGAGGGCCAAGGTGCGAACAGCAGGCAGGGGAGGCAGGATCCACTCTGAGGGGACTCTGTGTGCTGAGTGACTGGGTGGCCCCACCCCAGGGCTCAAGCTCAGGACGGGCGGTGGGAGCCAGGCGTGCAGAGCCCTGCAGGAGCCACGCTGCTGAGGGAGGGGTCCTGTGTTTCAGGGACAGGCCGGCAAGGTCATGGGGTGAGACGGGAGGTGTGGATGGGCCTGATGGGCCCAGATGAGGGTGGGGGGTGTGCTCTGGGAAGGCTCGTGGGCGCCCCTCCCGGCCACCGGCTAGCAGAAACACTGTGTTTGCTCCTTTCTCAGCAACCAAGCACGGAGTTCCCCCCACTCCCCTCGCCACTCCCTCCCGGAGGATCTCGGCCAGTGACAGTTCAGTTCAGTGGCTCAGTCATGTCCAACTCTTTGTGACCTCATGGACCGCAGCACCCCGGGTCTCCCTGTCCACCACCAACTCCCGGAGTTTACTCAAACTCATGTCCATCAAGTCAGTGATGCCATCCAACCATCTCATCCTCTGTCGTCCCCTTCTCCTCCTGCCCTCAATCTTTCCCAGCATCAGGGTCTTTTCAAATGAGTCAGCTCTTCGCATCAGGTGGCCAAAGTATTGGAGCTTCAGCTTCAGCATCAGTCCTTCCAATGAATATTCAGGACTGATTTCCTTTAGGATGGACTGGTTGGATCTCCTTGCAGTCCAAGGGACTCTCAAGAGTCTTGTCCAACACCACAGTTCAAAAGCATCGATTTGTTGGTGCTCAGCTTTATGGTCCAGCTCTCATATCCATACGTGACCACTGGAAAAACCGCAGCTTTGACTAGACACACCTTTGTTGGCCGGTGACACACAAAGGCCAACGCGCCACTGCTCCAGACTGGACACGCTCCCTCCACACGCTCGCTGCTGCCGGCACCATCGAACTTTAATTAACACAATGACAAGCAGCCCCGTGCAAATCAAACGTTGAAGGGTCTGACCGCTCATAGCCAGCTAGCCTCCTGCTCCAAACGCCTCTGGCAGAAGGGCAGGCGCTGGGAAAGCCCACAGGATGAGGCTGGAGGGCGCCGCGGGGGAGGAGCCTGGTCGCCAGTGGCCCCGAGTGCCACCCTCTGGCCCTGGTCCTCCGCAGCCAGTGGCATGGGGCCGAGGGGCATGTCCTCGTGGTCTCTCTTCCAGAAAGCGGGGGAGGTCCAGCACTCACTGGGCTGCTGAGGGTGGGAACTTGCTTGTTATGATTAAAAAACACAGTTTATTTAAACTCTTACTTCTCATAATTCACTGGATATTATTACAGGTCAGGATGGTCCCTCCGTTAACATATTGAGTACATCCATTAGTGTTGTAGAAAACTTCATATATAATTCAGTAAGAATTCGAAGTATACTTAAGCAGACCGTCAGGGTACGGGAGGTCTCCATCATGCACCTGCAGCCTCGAGGTCCTTCCTGCAGGCTCGGTGATTTGTGTCCTCACTCAGTCCCCTGACTGTCTGGCCTTACAAGCATGACGGTGTGTCTGCTTGGAGAGAGGCCCTGGGCTCAGCTTGGGGAGCGGGGAGCCAAGGCCGTCCAGGCAGAGAAAGGAGGTGGTTCTGCTCAAAGAGGTGCAGCTGGGCCTCAAACTCACATGGGTACCAAGCCTCTGTCCCCTGGGACACCCACTGCCTTCTCCAGGGACCGTGAGCACCCACGCAGACGGCTCTCCCTCCTACTCCCGGGGTACCTATCCCGGCTCCCGGGGTGCCACCCCCTCGGTGCCACACTGCACGGGCACCTCCGCAGGCACCCACCACCTTGGGATCAGGATGCGGCTGGTTGCCCCCAGAAGACAGCAAATGCCGGGGACAGCGGCCACAGCTCGCTTGTCACACAGTAGGTCCTTGGAGAGGAAGCTGACTGCCTGAGCCACCCAGAGACCAAGCAGGGACAGGGCCCCAGGGGGAGGCACGGCCACAGCCAGGGACAGGCCCAGGGCCCACAGGTGAGGCGGGGAGCTCGCACGTGGGCAGGCGGCCCTGTTCAGACAGACGCCTCACTAGGTCCAAGCCCCGAGTCACAGATCGGGAGCCAGCCTGCCAGGCCAAGCGTTCCCCACTAACAGTCTGGAGGCAAATCGTGGGGCTGCCCACCACCCGACACCACCTCTCTCCCTCCTTCCCCCT
The DNA here is from genome assembly GCF_055505025.1 of Bos grunniens. Taxonomy (NCBI): domain Eukaryota; kingdom Metazoa; phylum Chordata; class Mammalia; order Artiodactyla; family Bovidae; genus Bos; species Bos grunniens. The sequence goes on from NC_141178.1 coordinate 81,994,763, forward strand.
CCCTCCATCTCTGTCTCTCCTCAACAAGCACTCAAGCCTTAAGTAACTTTCCTGACGGCATTTCCATGATTTAAAAACAATGGACCCAGGACACTAATCTCAAACACTAAGGGCATGGTTATGAGGAAACTTAGACCTCAAAGTACAGTGTGGAGGTGAAAGCCGGCATCTGACTGGAAGATCTCTGACTCCTCTTGTGGGAAGAGACGTGGTTATCTCTGATAAGTGACAGCTCCCACCTCCCCAAACTCACCCTTTCCTCATCTGTGCTGGCTCCAGTAATTGCAGGATCCACAACGTACATCCATCCACCCACCCGTCCACCCAACCACACTAATGTATTCATCCATCTGTCACTCACCACAGGCCAATCTGTCCATCTGTGCATCATCACCCATTCATCATCCACCCACCCACCCATCCATCTACCCATTAATCCATCCATCCCCCTATCCGTCTATTCGTTCTTCCACCCACCCATGGCCTGCCTTCCTCCCCTTTCACCCCAGCATGCCTCCATGCCTGTATCTGTCCTTCATCTGTCCCTCCAACCATCTGTCCATTCATCTTCCATCATCCACCACCCATTTTCCCATTCCAGCCTCCCAACTTTCATCACCATCATCATCCACCCATCCACCCATGCATCCACCCATCCTCTCATCCATCCATCCATCCACTCACCATTCATCCATCCATCCAGCCATCCATCCATCCACTCATCCACCCATCCATTCACCCATCAACCCATCCACTCACCATTCTTTCATCCATCCACCATCCATCCATCTACCCATTCACCCATCCATCCATCCACTCATCCATCATCCATCCACCCATCCATCCATCCACTCATCCGCCCATCCATTCAACCATCAACCCATCCACTCACCATTCATCCATCCATCCACCATCCATCCATCCACCCATCCACTCATCAACCCATCCACTCATCCATCATCCATCCACCCATCCATCCATCCACTCATCCACCCATCCATTCACCCATCAACACATCCACTCACCGTTCATCCATTCATCCACCATCCAGCCAGCCAGCCATCCACCCATCCGCTCATCCACCCATCCATTCACCCATCCACCCATCCACTCATCCATCATCCATCCACCCATCCACCATCCATCCATCCAGCTATCCACCCATCCAGCCAGCCAGCCAGCCATCTAACCATCCACCATCCACTAAGTGAATGCTAATTAAGCCCCTTAATATGCCCCGATGTACCCGGTACTGAGGATAAAGAAAGGTTAAAAAGTGGTGGTCCCTGCTCTCTGAGCACATTATTCTCCTATTTGTCTGTCAAATTAAACCACACGTGTGCCAGATGAAGTCATCTACTGCCAGGCCCCATCCACTGATGAGGTTCCTGTCCAACCTCATCACTTAACAGCAACTTTACGGCCAATCTGTCCCACAACAAAACCGGATCACTCACTGTCCCTCAAAGTCCTGCTGCCCCTCTTACTTCAGAGCCACTGCTCACGCTGTGTCTTTTCTCTGTGATGCCCTTTCTCCTATCATCTTTCTCCACCAACATTCTGCCCCACACCAATGCCCTGTTTAACACCCCCTCCTCCAGGAAGGCTTCCCTGATCCCCTCATTAAGATGAGTCAGCTTCCTTCTCTGACAGCAATGGTAGACAGCCTGCCTCTGCCCTACAGAACACTTGGCTCTCGTGTGAGCTGGAGGGTGTGGCTGGGACAAGTCAGAGGACAGCTGGGAGCATTTTCTCTTCTTTCGGGGGGCTTCTCCTTTATCTCTCCTTCTGGAATGTTTATTTCAGCACAAATCATGTCGTGTTCAAGAGCAACTTCCATGCCCTTGACTGTGCTGTGGCATCTTCCCTCCAGGTGTTCGGGGATCTCCGGGCCACCAATGCTCCAGAACCTGCCGGGGTGGGCTGCAATCACTGCCCAGTGTCCTCTTGTGGGGACAGCATGTCAGCCAAGTCTGTGTGACAGGGTGGGACAGAGTCTGCCCTGGGGCCCCTGGCCCACCCCTGGAATCACAACCCCAGCTCCTCCAGATGGACGAGCCCCTCCTCTATCCCGTCTGGAGCCTGCTCCTCCCCCCACGCTCATATGCCCAGGACCAGGGCTCTTTCATGTTGGCTGTGAAGGTCCACGGAGGAAATGCTCCCAGTTGTGCAAGACTTCCTTTGCGGTAACTGTTCAGTTCCGCTGCTACAGCCCCAGAGAAGCCATGGCAAGCACAGGGCGTGACTGTGGCCTGGTACACCTCCATCCACGGGACTCACGAGGCCGGGCCTGCCCTCCACACACCCACCTGGCAGCTGGCAGAGGGGGCAGGGCACCCCCTTTCTCCCCGCAGAAGTCTCTGCTCACATGAGGGTCTCCATTCTGCACCCCGAGCTCTGGCCATTGAGGACCGTGGCTGAGTGTCCATCATCTCATCTGAAGCTGCCCAGCATTTAGGGAGAGCGGGCATCATGACCTGGTCCTTCCTCAGGGGCGTCACCTCGCCTGAGTGCTCAGGTGTGCGGAGACAGCACCTTCTGCCAAGTGGCAGACCCTGGGGGTGGAGTTGGGCTGCCACAGGGCCTGGTACCCACTGCCCGCCTCACCACCTCAGGTCAGACTCTGGGGACAAATGGGGCCTTGAAGGAGATCACACTCACATGCTGCCCATTTCACAGTGGATGGCAGAGACCAGAGCTGTTCCCTGAGCCCAGAGCACGCGGTGGTGGGGGCTGCCAGAGGCACACCCCATCCATCCCCAGGCAGATGGACGCAGCATCTCCCTCCCACCTGGGCTTGAGCACACAGGCGCCTTGCTCGGGACACCCTCCCCGCCAGCCCGCCTTGTCTCAGCAACCCCTGACCCCACCAGTCGCTGCCCCCTCGCGCTCACAGGAAGCGAGGATACACAACCGCATCCGCCCCCCAGCCCCCGAGCTCTGCTGGATGAGCCTGAGTGTGCCTCCTCTGTGAGCCCTGTCCAGCCTGCAGTGATGCACATGGACGCTCAGTGATGCACGTGGACGCTCAGTGATGCCCGTGGACTCTCAGTGGCCACGTGGACGCTCGGTGACCATCTAGATGCTTGGTGACCACGTGGATGCTCAGTGACCCATGTGGACTCTCAGTGATGCCCGTGGACTCTCGGTGGCCACGTGGATGCTTGGTGACCATGTGGATGCTCAGTGACCCACGTGTGCTAAGCTGACCTGCCATCCACGTCTGCTGCCATCAAGACCCCCTGGAACCAGCTTTGTGGTGTTATCATCACCTACAGCCACTTGCTGGGCTTCTCTGTTGATTTTCTGTGCCCCTCCCCCATCAGACATCCGGCTCCAGGAGGGCAGGGACCCATGTGTCTCCAGCGCCATGGCCACCACTTGGTGGGGGATGTCAAAGGTTGTGAAGGGAATGACAGTTCACAGGGTAGTCACACACATTTAGCAACTGTGCGCGGGCCTGTCCTCACTGGACTCTGTTCAAACACTCAGTCCCTTCAGCTCATCCATCAGCCTGACAGGACCCTGATTTAATTGCCCTGTGGCTGGATTGAGCTGACCTGCGGGGGCAGGCAGTACTGGTGGAGAAGTGCAGTGGAGGGCGCCGCCAGGTCCCGTCTCTGCAAGCCCCCTCTTTAACGGACACGCACGGGCGGCTCTTCCCAGCTGGAACACGGCCTCCCGCGTCCTGAGCGGAGAGTCAGCGGTGCGGCTCTGCCTGCCAGGCGGGAGCCGCTGGGAGGAGCCCGGTGCCCCAAGCCCGCAGGGAATTGCACTAGGAGTGCACCTCGTGGGTGTTCTGTGCATCTGACTGGCCCCACACACCTCTTCATTTATGGCAGCCGGAGAGAGAAACACAGAACTCCAGCGTGGCCGGGAACGGGCACCTGCTTCAGCCCATCACGGAGCAGCTAGTGACCTGGGTGTGTGACACCCCAGCCGCGTGAACACCTCCCCTCAGACCACTGGGTCCTGGTTTCCTCAGCTACAAGGGTGGCTGCCCAGGCCATATCCTTGTGAGGATGGAGGCTGGAGGAGCCTTCTGCAAACTCCAAGCTGGAGGCTGGAGAAGCAGCTGCTGGCCAAGAGCTCCAGGAGGTCTGAGCCGCTTCCAGAGTCAGGCTCAGACAGAATCGCATGAAATTTGGGGCTTCCCTGGTGGCTCAGATGATAAAGAATCTGCCTGCAGTGCAGAAGACCCTGGTTCAATCCCTGGGTTGGGAAGATCCCCTGGAGAAGGAAATGGCAACCCACTCCAGTATTCTTACCTGGACAATTCCATGGACAGAGGAGCCTGGCGGGCTATAGTCCATGGGATCACAAATACGGCTGAGTGACTAACACACTTCCCAACAAAGCTACACTCATATTGTTACCTTAATGAACAATGACAATCGGGCTCAGAAAGGGTGAAGTATTTTCTCAGGAGTATAAAAGCCTGTGTGTGAGTCAGGTTTCTGCTGCAATAATGTTTTGTAGCAAACCAACCTCCTAGCCGGTGGTTTAGGAGGAGCCCTCCTTTTCCTGGCTCTCAGGGCTGCAGGCAGGCTGTGGGCACTGCTCCCGGCCCGTGTGTGGTCAGCCGGGTCCGTGCCTCTGGGACCCGTGGCTACTGGGTGCACCTTTCTCACAGCAGATGACAGCCCAGGGTCCAAGCCTGTGTCCTGTCTGCTAATATCCAATGGCCAAAGGCATTCGATGGCCAAGCCAGCAGCAACGATCAGATAAACTAGCTCCTGCGCTGGTTTGGAACAGGGCAAACTGGGCATAATTCCAAACACAGGCAGGAAAAGAACTGGGACGAGAGGCTGATTCCACTCTGACCACACAGCCAGTCCACCTCCCCGTCACTTGGCTTCAAGGACCTTCTGTCCCCTGACCCGAGGGCCCTGGGAATGCACTGGGCTTAACCTCCGCTCTCCTGATGCCCAGGGTCCACTCTGCCACACCCAGAAGGACCCCACGGGCCGGTGTCGCCATCCACGCTCACACTCTCCGCCTCTACTGGAGAGCGTGGTGCCCTCTCTTCTGACGCCAGGCCCACCTCTGGTCCAGCCCTGCCTCAGCCCACCTCACAACCACATCTGGCCAGGCCCACGGGGTGGGAGCCAAGCAGGAGGAACCAGCTGACCTGCATGAAGAGGGAAGATGTTCCCCAGCCCCACTCACAGTGCTCTTGGCACTGAACCGGCTCCTAACAGGCATTTTTAGAAAAATGGAAAAATACAGAAACAGGTCCAGAAAAGGAATCTTCAGCTAAATGCGCAGGGCAGAGCAGGTCTTCTGGCTCCCAGGGCCCTTTGCACCCTGCACGCCTCTCCCCCAGGGCTCTCTCCTCGCTGTTCTGAGGACTTGGAGGCTCTGCTGTGCAGGCGTGTGGTGTGTGCAAGCACATAGCATGTGTACATGTGTGTGATGCATGTGTTTGTGTGTGTGTGTGTGATGCGTGCGTGACTGTGATGCCAGCATGCAATGCGTGTGTGTGTGACGTGTGTGTGCACAGGTAGCGCAGAGAAAAGGGGTCAGGGTGCATTTGCATCTGAACAGTCAGAAGTCCCCTGCAGAGATGATTTAAGGGGTGACAGTGCCAGGGCTCAGCTAAACAAAGGGCTGGCGGATAGTCCGTGTTCCATCCGAATGCCTACTGAGGTATGAAATTAAGTCAAACGCTTCTACTCAGCTGGACTGATTACTGGCACTGAGGCTGCAGGGGACAAGCCTTGCTCACTTCGCTGCCCCGGCCCCCACCCTCACGAGGTGGGCTTCATGGCCGGGAGCCTCCATTGCTCTCCAAGGGTCTCATGGACATCTTGGCTGCGGAATTCATGTTGACAATTTCTGATGTGATGGGGCCCAGCTCCAATCCATATGTAATTTCCATTTCTGTCTGACTATGCTGGACCCTGTGTTGGGGATTCGAGACACACAGTGGAGAAAACCCAGTCTGCAGCCTCAGGGACCTACGCTCAGTCCATCTCCGACTGGCCAAGGTGCTGCGATGTGGCTGTGGAGCCAAAAGAGAGGGCGACTGTGGTCCTGGCAGGGTGGCGGAGCTGAGGTGATGAACAAACACGGAGCAGCAATCACATAATACGTGTTACGATAACGTGTCTGCAGTGGGGATGGAGCATCGTGGGTGAACCCGGGGACTCTGGGTTTCTCCGGCCACCATCACTGATGTGAGCTCTCCCCTTCCACAAACCTTAGTGCCCATGAAGGGCCCCAAGTCATGCCGAGATGGGGGTGTGCTGGGGCGTGGTCCAGAAGTATGGGGTGCGGGAGAACGATGGTGATGGTGTGGGTGGACACGGCCTCGCTGACGCTGGTGCTGCACACAGCTGGGGCGGTTCTGAGAGGATGGCACCGTGAGGGTGATGCTGAGGTCGTTGTGTTAGGAATGGCGGTGGAGAGCTGTGAGCACAGGGACAGCAGAGCTGGAGGGGTGAAGGCGGTGACGGTGGTCACGGTGATACCAGAGCAAAGCCGGAGGGGTGACGGTGGTGACGGTGGCCATGGTGATGGCAGAGCAAAGCTGGAGGGGTGATGGTGGTGACGGTGGCCATGGTGATGGCAGAGCAAAGCTGGAGACGTGAAGGCGGTGATGGTGGTCACAGTGATACCAGAGCAAAGCCGGAGGGGTGATGGTGGTGATGGGGGTCGTGGTGATGGCAGAGCAAAGCTGGAGATGTGAAGGCGGTGACGGTGGTCACAGTGATACCAGAGCAAAGCTGGAGACGTGAAGGCGGTGATGGTGGTCACGGTGATACCAGAGCAAAGCCGGAGGGCTGACGGTGGTGACGGGGGTCACAGTGATACCAGAGCAAAGCCGGAGGGCTGACGGTGGTGACGGGGGTCACAGTGATACCAGAGCAAAGCTGGAGGGGTGATGGTGGTGACGGGGGTCGCGGTGATACCAGAGCAAAGCTGGAGACGTGAAGGCGGTGATGGTGGTCACAGTGATACCAGAGCAAAGCCGGAGGGGTGATGGTGGTGATGGGGGTCGTGGTGATGGCAGAGCAAAGCTGGAGACGTGAAGGCGGTGACGGTGGTCACAGTGATACCAGAGCAAAGCTGGAGACGTGAAGGCGGTGATGGTGGTCACAGTGATACCAGACCAAAGCCGGAGGGCTGACGGTGGTGACGGGGGTCGCGGTGATACCAGAGCAAAGCTGGAGGGCTGACGGTGGTGACGGGGGTCATGCTGATGGCAGAGCAAAGCTGGAGGGGTGACCGTGGTGATGGTGGCCGTGGTGATAGCAGAGGAAGCCTTGAGTTCTCAGCACCATGACCCCGTCCTCTGCCTCTCCCTGCAGGTTCCAGTAACAATAGGGCATCTGTCGTCCCAACAAGTGTAAAAGCAGAGGGAGTCTTCTCAGTTGGTGGTCCTCCGTCTTCACCTCCCACACCTGGCACGCTCTTGAGGAACCCAGGAGCCACCGTGGTAGAAATTTAAAAATTTCCCCCAAATCACACTGGTCTGTGCTCAGGTGCTCTGCTGTTGTGTTTGGGGGACAAAAAGAGCCACGGTGGTGTGACTGGGGACAAATCTGATCATGGTGATGAAGTCTTGGTCGGTGTTTAGGGATCTCTGTATTCTATCTAGACATTTTTGTGTCCCACCGGTGGCACGTCCACGCAGCACAGAGGACTCTGTCCTGCACAGGCTCAAACCACAACATCTGTGTGACGCACCTCACTTTGTGCCAGGAGGCAAACACTCTGCAAAGTTGACATTTGTGATAATATATTATGTCAGGTGAAATAGGCAAGAAGTTAATTAAAGTCAGGGAGTTAATTAATGAGATCCAGTGCACATTAACGATCATTACCTCATGTGAGAAGAGTAATTAGTGGCGTGGCTGGGGTTTCCCTGTCCTCCTGGGCGGTGTGTTGACATGGCACATAAGTCACTCACAGCTGGGGGGGCACCTCCTCGTGCAGCAGCCGGGACAGCCGAACGTCATCAACCCCCGGCTTAGAAAGCTGTGTGACCCTCGTCGGACATCCGAGGAGCCACGGGCATCAGGGGTGGCCAGAGCCAGGCAGCTTCGACCGACGCTGCCTCCCACTAAGCCTCGGCCCACTGCTCTGAAACAGGGGCTGATCACAGCCCCCTTGCGGGACTGAGCCGATGTTCAGCACAAAGATGAAGGGACACACGGGCGATGAGAAAGGCTCGGTAAATCAGCCCAAGTAGGAACAGGCTCCAGGCCATCCTTGCGCCCGCAGGCCCCCACGTCATGCAAGAGCTCTGTTCTGACCCTGCGAGGGGCCGGCGGTGGACCGGGGCGCAGTCAGGCTGGAAGGCACGGCCACACAGGGTGTGAGGAGCGCCTGGGTCGGGTGGGGGAACCTGAGCTGGGGCCTAGGGTGGGTTTGGTGAGACTCAGGCCTGAACAGACCCTTGGGGTTTGGAGAATGGGGGAGACACAACCCCTGACCCCACTCAGCCGCTGGCCCACTGGTGGAGACATCCTGATGGTCCCAGAGCTTGGGCAGAGATGCTGTCCTCCCCTGGGGCCCTCCTCCCTGAGTGATGGGAGCACAGGGCCAAGTCACACTCCTGCGTCTGACAGGTGCCCCGCTGTGCAGGAGGGACTCTGTCTTAGGGGCGACGGTGCCCACCTTGGATGGGGTGGTGCCTGCTGGGCACCTCCAGCCCCTCACCAGCCTGGGGACAGGGCAGTGGGGGGCCTTGGCGGGGGGCGGCCACGTGTCTCCACACAATGTCTTCGAGTTCTGTCACTAAGCAGGACTCACTCAATCTTCATGTGACCCAATACATCTTTGCTGACCGGGTACAGCCTGCCCTGCGTGTCACAGACGGCCGCCTTCCTCCGGGCCCTGCCTTATAAAAACAGGGGCTGTACAGTGACTGCCAGGCAGGCGGGGCAAGGACAGCAGCAGTCAACCCACCTTGCTGTGGCTGAGCCAACAGCATTTAGGCAGAGGGAAGAGAAGCACCGGAGCCCCGAGGCCGAGCAGCTGTAAGAGCCCGGAGGAGGCCCCGCGTGGCTGGATGCTGTCCCAACGGCCCAGACCACCCCGGCCAGCTTCACTACTGGACTCTCTGGGGGACCTGCTCGCACGGGGACGGAGGCTGATCCTGGGACTCCGAGCAAGGCTCGTCGAATTCACGGGAACTGGTGGGGCCAGCGAGGGCCAGATGGCGGGGCCCTGCCGCTCTAGCAGATGCAGACCCAGCTCAGAGGGCCCGAGGCGCAGCGAGCCTGGCTTAAACTAATGACTGCGTAATGAACGATATCTGGTCACCGAGCCTCACAAGAGTTATGGACTACGGAATTCTCACCAACAGTGGTAGATATGCGCCCACACCCATAAACACTGGGGCCTCGTGTTCTCTCGGGAAATATGGGCACACACACACACACACACACACACATACATACAGACTGGGGCTGCACGCTCTCCCAGCACCTCAGAGGCCCCTGTCGTCCTGGTGGAGCCCCAGCCCCTCCCCTGCTCCCTCCACGGTCTAGTCTGCAGGGCCTCCCGCTCCACCCTTGACCCTGCGCCCTGCCTCCTGGAGGAATGCGCCCTCTGGGCCCAGCCACGCCTCTGGGGCCTTGCTTCTCCGCTGCTGGCCTCAGTAGCCGCAGGACTGGGCTCCTCCGCCAGCCTAGGGCCAGTCACCTGGGAGTCTGCCCCGCTGATCCTCTGACCAGAGCCCACCCTGCTTCTGCCGGCCACTCCCACCCAGCCTAGGGCTCAGCCCTGGTATCACCTCCCCTGTGAAGCCCTCCTGGCCTGGCCCCGTGTCCCTTGGCTCCCATAATGGGCCACATGCCCTATCGAGCTCTTCCCAGGGCTGCAAAGGGCCCTGTCCTCCTCTGCATCCCACCTCGTGGAGGGTGGCCTGCCATGGGGCTGTGGGCTCGTCACCTGATGTCCAGGCTCGGGTCTGGCCCGGCCCACTGCCCCGCCCCACAGCAGACATTCTTCCCTGCACCCTCTCCGTCGGTGAACAGACAGTATGATGTGTGCCCAGGCCACTGGCCCCGGTGCCTGTGCCTTCGTTTCTACGGGTCACCCGAATCCAGACTGACCTCATCTCGGAGCTTCACCTTAGTTTCATCTGTGACCCCATGGACTGTAGCCTGCCAGGCTCCTCTGTCCATGGGATTCTCCGGAATACTGAAGTGGGTTGCCATTCCCTTCTCCAGGGCGTCTTCCTGACCCAGGGATTGAAACTGGGTCTCCTGCATTGCAGGCAGTCTTTAGCATCTGAGCCACGAGGAAGCCTGTAATTACATCTGCAAAGGCCCTATTCCAAGTAAGTTTGCATTCCAAGGGTCTGATTGGATGTGAATTTGCAGGGACACCGTTCAAGCCATTCAGGCCCCAACAAGGGAAGGACACAGGCAGGGGCAAATCAGGTCCCAGGCAGATCTGAGCTACAGAATCAGGCTGGCAGTGTCCCTTCAACACAGCCCAGCACCAGGCACCCCTGCCCCCTGCCCTGAGTCCCCAGAGGGGGCCTCCGCTGCCCTAGCTGAGTGGCAGGTGTCCACGCTCCATGCCCCTCACCTGCCTGGCTCTGCTCTGACCCCTCGGCAGCCGGGCTGCAGCAAAGGGGCAGCCGGGAGGTGGGCCGACCGGGAGTTGCTGCTGCCACCACTGCCAAACACCCCTGGGCACAGGAAGATACCTGAGGTCCAGGGAGTGCAGCCACCCTCTGGCTGCTGGAGCCAGGGGTGCGGGCGGATGGCCTGGGCCCCTTTTGTCCTCAATTTTCAGAATGAGCATTCTGATCAAAGGCCAGAAGCCCAGCTTGACACCGAGCTATGGACCGCCTCTCACTCCCGGTGTAGCGGAATGGCCTGTCAGCCACCTTCTGAGGCTCCCAGGGAGTTCGGGTCTGTGAGGCTGGAGGGTCCTTGTCCTCACTGACCCCTGATTCTCGCTTGTCCTCCTTGCCAGACCCTCCCAAGCCCACCTGGGTCAGGATCCTGTGCTCCAGCTCACATGAGCATCTCCTGGGCACTTCTTTTAACAGCGCAGACACGGGCCTGCCCTGGAGAGACTGATTCAGCTGTCTGGGCAGAGCCTGGGGCGGGGGTGTAAGGTTCCCCAGGCCTGAGCCATGGATCTAAACTATGAGCCAACCTGGATGGGCGCATGCCCTGCCCATGGGGAGGCAGGTGGGCCTGTGCCCACAAGTGTGCGCGGCTCACCCCAGAGGCAAAGCAGGCAAGTGGCTGCCTGGCCAATCTGCGTGCCCATCACACCCGCAAAATGTTTAAGAAGTGTCCTGCTAGGAACTCCGGCTATTTCTGTCCCTAACGCTGGAGAATGGAACGTGGAGAGAGAAAGCAAACGCGAACAGGTGGAGAGGCCGAGTCCACGGGCCCGGCTCCGGGCAGGAAGGACCCCGGGGTCCCTGCAGGCTCGCCGTGCATGCCCAGGCCTGGCCTGCCCACCCCCAACCAAGGGTAACACAGGAGGAGGGACAGCTGCCAGCCGTGAAAGGGATTTTAAATTCTATGTTGCAGCGTGAAACGGGCAGCTCAACCCCCAGTCGTGTTTATTCTTTCCTCTCTAGGACACACTCATGCATAGCCAAGAAGATTTAAAATGTTTATGCATTATGCGGGCCGGCATAAAACCAGCCAAAGCACTGCTATTGCCGGGTGCTCAGACTCATAATAAGCCGCTCCTCAAGGAAGTAACAAAGAGAGCAAAGCTCACCGATGTCGTGGGCACTTCAGGAAGGAGTGGAAGGGGAGAGGCGGCCCGGGCCCGTGTCAGCGGGACTCCCCGTCCAGAGCTGACCTCCAGGCCAGAGGCTGCAGCCTGCCCCTCTGCCTGCCAAAACCCGGCCTCTGGGATGGCAGAGAAGCCCCACGTTAGCCACTGCTTTCACAGACAGCATCTTGTCTGGGACCCACCACGCCTGCACATTTATAGACAAATGGCTGAGGCTCCAGGGGGAGAGGGGGCCTCCCTGAGGTCACATCCCGAGTGGCAGGGCCAGTCACACCAGCAACTCAAGCCCTGCCCTTCTGCTCCCCAGCCACCTCCGAGCCTCCCTTGTAAGGTTGACGCCTAGATGGCAGCCTGGACCCCTGGGAACCAGGCAGGAACCCCGAGAGGGGAGATCTGACCCTCGTCACTCAGAGAAGAAGCAGTCTGGGTCTGCAATGGCCCACAGTGTCAGACAGGGACAGGCTGGAGAGGTAGTGAGGTCCCTGTCACCGTCAGGGCCCAAGGAAGCAGGAGAGTGCAGACTGACGTCAGAGAGAACCCTGAGAACCAGCTCTGCACCCAGCAGGAGACCTTCCTGGAGGCCCCTCATCCATCCCTGCCTCAGCTTCCTTGGCTGTGAAATGGGTATAGGCATATGACAGCTCCCAGGTAGAGTGTGAGGATTGGGTGAGCTAACAGTTTTGTGGTTGTGAACACCCATCACAGCCTGGCCCCTCATCAGTCCTGAGCTCCCCCAGCCCCCTGCTGACGAGGCCTCTCCACACCAGAGGTGATGATGGAAGCCGAAATTCAATTCAGTGCCCTAACCCGACAGAGGAGACACCGTGGCTCCTGGTTTTGTGTGTGCTGCTGTTTGGATGCACGGGTGGGGGCTCTCCCGGGGGCCTGGCAGGCTTGGACAGGAGGTGGTTGCAGGAAAAAGGAGACTTGGCCAGGCCCTCGGGGGTCAGATCCTAGTCCTGCAGCCTCGGGAGCTGGGCTCCTCGTCAACCACACCCACCCGGCCTCTGTCCACCCCTCCCGCCTCCTGGAGGGAAGGACTCAGCAATGCCGTGGACGGTCCCCCTGGTCTGGAGGCCAGAAGGGGGATGCCTTCCTAGAGGCCGCACCTCTGTCACCATGGTTTCCCCAGGGCCTCTTTCCCGCCTCTCAGGTCTCTCAAAAGTGCTTGAAAGGGTTAGGCCCCTCATCCATCCCTGCCTCAGCTTCTTTGGCTGTGAAATGGGTATAGGCATATGACAGCTCCCAGGTAAAGAGTGTGAGGATTGGGTGAGCTAACAGTTTTGTGGTTGTGAACTACACAACTCAGCCAGGGAAGAGCATGGTCCAGCCTCATCCACCCCACCTTGCTCCTTCAAGTCCCCAGCTCTGGAAAACAGGAAGCACCAATGCTGGGATATTTAGGGTGCTGCTCTGGGGTTACTGCAAGCATGTTAGAGCCTGCCAGATGCTGTCGGGGTGGGGATGGAGGCGGGAGGGGACGCCTGCACTCACAGCCTGCAGGACAGGCTGGGCACTAGACAGCTGGAGAAATAGGGGCCCCTGCTGCTGCTGCTAAGTCGCTTCAGTCATGTCTGACTTTGTGCGACTCCATAGACGGCCTCCTACCAGGCTCCTCTGTCCCTGGGATTCTCCAGGCAAGAACACTAGAATGGGTTGCCATGTCCTTCTCCAATGCGTGAAAGTGAAGTTGCTCAGTCATGTCTGACTCTTAGCGACCTCATGGACTGCAGCCTACCAGGCTCCTCCGCCCATGGGATTTTCCAGGCAAGAGTACTGGAGTGGGGTGCCATTGCCTTCTCTGATAGGGGCCCCTAGGACCATGGAACTCGGCTACTCACATCCTCCCGTGCACATAGGATGCTAAAACATACGACGCTCAGTTAAATTTGAGTTTCAAGCAAACAAGGGATACTTTCTCAGGATGAGTATGTCTGGTGTGGTATTGGTTGCATCTCCTGTCTTCCCCAGCTCCAGAGGGTAGGGGGCAGCTCTGACTGAGTCTCTTCCAAGGACCACAGCCTTCATCCTTCTCCTAGAGTCTTCCTCCCTTTCCTCCTCCTTCTCCTCCTCCTCCCCCTCCCCACCCCCGAGTGTTGGCAGAACCCACAGAAGGAGGGGGACACAGCTCCTTGATGCATTCCATAAAGGTCAGCCTCCCAAGACACAGGATCAGAGGAGAGTGGACCTGAAGGGCCAGATGGGGGACATCCAGCCCAGGGGTGGGGTGGTGGCCACCATGGCGACGGCGGAGGTTGCGGTAACCATGGTGGTGGACCTGGCAGTGACAGTAACCACGGTGACGGTGGGGGTGGTGTTGGTAACCATGGTGACGGTGGGAGTGACAGCGGCTCTGGAGACGCCCCCAGGATTGACGGTACTCATGACAACCATCAAGAGAAGTCGGTGGCCTTTGCCGTGATGGAGATGCTGTCCCATCCCTCTCGATCCCCGAAACATGGCCGGCAGTGAGTGGGCCCTCTCCCGTCCACCTGGGGATCCCCAAGCACCACCTCCCCAACAGCCTGCTCAGCGTCAAGGGGAACAGTTTGCCAAGACGGGTCTTCAGCTTGGGCAAGCGCTCATAGCAAGAGACCGTGGGGGAGGAAGCAGGCAGGGCGTCTGGTGGAGGGGCCGGCCTGGCTGCCACACTAATGAAGCCCCCACTCCCCTCCCTTGGGAAGAACCGTCCTTTCCACTGGCTCCTCCAAGCTGTAATCTGGCGGCTGGTTAATTAAAGCCAATTTGCTTTGGATCCAAACAGTGTTCACTGTGACACACAGGCAGGCAGGGGACAGTGGGGAGCACTCCCCAGCCCCCACAAGGAGAGAGGGCACGTATGCCGCCAGACGGGGGTGCCCGGGCACCTGGGCCCCTCGTGGGGGCGCCTCTCCCCGATTCCACGCAGAGAACAGGAGAGGCTCAGCCCAGGACACACACCCCACAGGTCCGAGCCCTGGCCTCCCACCCCAGAGTCTAGGGTGGTCCCAGGAGAGTCCCTTCACTCCAGAGCTCCTGAGTCCTCACACTCGGCGGGGATCCTGAGGGCCCCCACAAGCCCACTGTGCACACTGAGTGGGTGACGCTGCTGCTGGGGGGCTGCAGAGCCTGTGTGTGGAGCCGCCTCACCCCCCAGAACAGGCAGTATCTGCAGCCCAGATGAAAACCACCCTGCAGCCATGGTCCAGTCGTCCGGTGAGCCCGGCCTGCCCCCCAGCAAGGGTTGTGGCCGCCCGGAAAGACTGAGGCAGGACCTTGGGCTCTAGGCCCCGCCCGGCAGTGCTCTGGGCCCTCTGTCAACCGATGAGCAGGACTGGTCACAGGGGCCCCAGCCTACCCAGGACTGGGGAGGAAATAGCCCAGCAGACTTATCTCCTGCTGCTTCTCCCCAGGATTTACAGCTCATGTGGGGAGACCCACCTCTGTGACCTCCTGAAGGATGTGCATCAGGACATAAATCTCGACTCAGAAAAGCAATGAAGCAGTCGGAGCAGGCTGCCTGGAGGAGGCGGCAATTCAGACTGATCCTCACAGAGACGGGATCTGTGGTCCTGGGGAAAGAGCACAGCTTCAGAGGTGGAGGCTGGAGCTCAAGCTGGGCTCTGCCACGTGCCTGCCGTGGAATTAGTTCCTCCCAAGCCTCCGTCAACCCATCTGTGAAGTGGAAGCGGCGGTGTTTAAGCAGAGCGCGGATGTAGCACGCAGTGCAGGACCAGGTCCTCAGCGGAGGGCCCAGAGGCGAGGCGTCACTATGGTGTGACGGAGAGCAGGCCGAGGGGACACAGTGACCGTGGTCCGCGCCTGGAGTCAGCCCCTCTCGTGGCTCACGTCCCAGGCTCTGGCCTCTCCCTTGGACGTAAGCCGCCCCTTCCCAGCACCCTGCCACAGCCCCTGCCTCCATCCACGCATCAGCCTGGCTCAGCTCACACCGCACAGCTGGTCCGATGTCTGACTGCTGAGGTCACACCCGCTGGACTCAGGCTGGTCTGAATTCACGCCACGTGGTGCCTGTGTTCTGAGATCCAGCTCTGGACGGCCTGCCCTTGGGGGCTCCGACTCGGGGGTGACCACGGTGGGCCCCTGGGAAACTGCAGAGGCATCACCACGCAGCAGAGAATCGGTGAATCAGTGCGGGGGCTGGGGAGGGGGGCGTCTATGGCCCGCCTGCGGTGGCCCGACTTCCCCCCAGGACAGCTAGGGGCCTTGGCTCCGGGCAGCAGGGATGGGAACCGAGCGGGCAACAGCCTCAGGGTCTCTTCCCTCGTGGGCCTCCCCAGCCTGGACCACTCTGGGCAGGAAGAGGTGCCAGCAGCGGGGGCAGGGCTAGGGGTGGGCAGACTCCCCGCAGCAGTCCCCAGCCTTAAGTCGGGCGGCCGCTCTCCTGGGCGTCTGGGGTGCATTTGGCCCCCGGGGCAGAGGGCCAGGCTGGAGGTGCCTGAATATTGGGATGCTCAGCTCCTCTTTCGAGTCGGGCGCCTGGAAATAATTTCATGGAGGTCAGGGCCAGGCAAGGGGAGAGCACTTAGGAAACAGAAATTACAAAATTCTGACTAATCGCCTCTTAAAAGCACTGGAAGGCCCTAGAGATGAGAGGTCCTCGGGTTTAATCGCTTCTCGGGCACTGGCGGCCAGCGAGGGGCCCTGGCCCTGGCTCCCCAGTCCTGTACCTCCAGCTCCCGGGGTCAGGGGGACACAGAGCACTCTGGGGACAGAGACCGAGCCCGGTGCGACCCCCTCCCACGCGTGGCAGCTGGCACAACTGCACGTCCATGGACCCACGGGCGCGGCGGCCACTCCCCTGCAGGGCAGCACAGCCAACGCTCCCCACGACCAGACCCCCAGGGTCACGTGTGGCCCTCGATCCCCTTTCCCCTCCAAGATGGGGCCCAGACCTTCTCAGCGAGTGACCTTCCACTGTCATCCAGGAGCCGCAGCAAGGAGCAAGGAGCACCCTGAAACGAGCTCGGGTGTGGGTGGTGGCTGCAGCCATGGGCATCCCAGCCCCAGGACCTGCGGAAGGGACGCAGGCTGCATAGACCCGAGCTCAGCCAGACGGTTTGGACTTGGCCGCATGGGGTGGAGCCAGCCCTGCCCCCCGGGCCCCCACTGCCACCCCAGCTTTAAGGAGGGTGAGGCCTCAGGCAAGAGTGTCCCTGGGGGGCTCTGGGGGGCTCCAAGCTGCCCTGTTTGATCATTATGATGGAAAACTGGTGATGACATCGAAGACAATAATCACAAACCTAGTCAGGGTCTCGGTGAGCTGCGGGAAGGAGGTCAGACTCTGGTCCGACTGAAGGGACTGGGTCCAGAGGGTGCGAGGGGGGCGCCACACGAGGCAGAGCGCGGCAAGGCGAGTGGTCACTCCTCGGCCTGTGAGATGAGCGGATAACGCGGGCCCTGGCAGCTCACGGGCTGTGGCAACTGAGGCTGGCTTGCAGCAAGGAAGGGGGCGACCTCCAGGGTCCCCGCCGGGACATGCAGACAAAGCTCAAGGAGAGGGCTCTCGCTGTGACAACACCGGGGCCTCGCTCCCTCCTGACCCTCCACAGTCTGCGGGCAGGGTCTCTGCAGAGGTGGAAACGGAGGACCGGGGAGTGGGGGGCCAGCGGGCTGCAGCCGGGCGGACCAGGCTGTCCCTCTCCTGCCCGCCGGAGCCCCGGCCCGTCACTCGCGACGCCTGTGAAGTCACACCGCTTGGAGCCCTGGGGGGTGATGGTCAGGATCTGAGTCCTGTCTGAGCACTGCGGCCACTCTTGGCCCATGAAGTCCGGGGCAGCTAGCTCGGGAGAGGTTCACCCATCTTGGCAGGAAAGTGAGGGAGCAGTGAATGAGGACGCAGCCCCACCTCCGCCCCCGCCGCCCGCCAGCCTCAGTGTCCGCTGCTGGGAAATGGGAACGAGGGATGGGCCCCATTCACGTCAGCGAGCGCGCAGGTCTTGGGCCTCGTGGCACTCCCAGGGTGACCCTTGGGAGGACGCTGTGGTCCCGAGACAAAGGGCCCCGGGAGGAGGGCCTGCAGCTGCCCACGCGGCTCTCCCAGGACCGGCCCCGCTGCCTGTCCATCTGGCGTCTGCCAGGCTTCAGGCACCGGCGTCACACTCTCCGCCGTCCGGGGGTAGCGTCACACTCTCCGCCGTCCGGGGCAGCAGAGCAACAGAGCCGGCTGCCCGATGCCCCTGTTTGCAGCAGACGCTGTTGTTCCCCGGGTGTTGTTCCCTCGTGGATCAGGCAACACAAATGTGCTGGTCTTCCCTTTGCTTTCTTTATTTCTTTATTTTGTTACGGTTTAAGTTAATGCTATTAAGCAGTCAGACGCTGGCCCATCCTGGGGCTCCGGAGGGCAGGGCCCTCCCGGCTGCAGGAGAAGGGCGGAACCGCACCCCGGCTTGTGCCCACCCAGGGTTCTGGCGCACAGGAGCCCGCTGTGACGGGCCCCACTGGCAAGGCCCGAGCCACCACCTCCCAGTTCACAGCTGCAGGAGCCCGAGGAACGCCTTCAGACACTGTGACCTTCACACGTGTGAGGACGTGGCTGCTGCAAGTCACAGGCTAGGTCCTAGGCAGGGGTCCCCTGGCACAGGCAGAAGTGAGAGCCTGGGAGCCCCAGGCAGAGACCAGGGTTGGGGTGAGGGGCCAGGGTGCGGAGGGAGCCGGAGAAGCGCAGGCTGTGGCCAGCGAGGCAGATCCTATAGCCTCTCTCAGACGCTGAGACCCCGAGGGCGGGGGCTGAGCCTTGTCCACTTCTCTGCCCAGCGCCCAGCCAGCAATAAGAAAGCTATTGAGAGGGTGAGCCACAGGCTCAAGGTCGCCCAGCCCCACAAGGTCACCTCCTCCCAGAAGCTCTGCCGTGGGCTCCTTCTGCTTCTCGAGGTTGGTACACCAAGGGGGCCCCCTGGATTCCTGCCTCCCCCAGAGGAGCAGCGGGTACTGATGTGGGAGCCACACCCCTGCCCCGGCCTCCTGTCTCCACGCGGTCCGCTCAGGGAGGCGACAGAGGCTCAGAGGCAAAGGGCCTGGTGGAGGCACTCAGACTCTGACAGCACACGCTCCCGAGGGTGCGGCCAGCAGACCTCTGCACCCCCACCCTACTCAGTCTGGGACCCACCACACACAACCCTCAGCCCAGGACTGCATCCTCCCAGGGCTCTCCCTGCCCCCGCCCAGCTGTGCTGCCCCTGCCTGGACACACCAGGCATATCTCGTCCTCTTTCATCTTCCAGGTTATGGGCAGGAAAAAACAGATCATCAAACATCTAATGATTTAAGAAATTATGGACAAGTGAACGAATAACATGCTTTCTTATCTCGAGCATTTTCCCACGTACTTATTCACAACAACAAAAGTCAAACACCAGAGGCAGAGTGGATAACTGTGTGAGCAGTTTTGGGCTTTTTTCCCAGGCATGGTTTTTTCTTTAAAATAAATAAATAAATCCCTTGGTGACTTTAATTAAATCCTTCCTGAGAGAACCTTTTCTGGAAGGAATCTGTGTGTCCAGTGTCAGGATTACATGGAAACCAGGCTGCCCAGGAGAGGCTCCAGCCAGCACCGGGCCTGGGGGTCCGACCCTCCCACGCTCACATGCCCAGGAGAACCGGCGGGCTTCGTCCCCAGTTGAGGACTTGAGTGCCGGACCAGCCGTGCGTCCCACTGCCTCTGCTGGGTCCTTCCCTGCTTCTCCCAGCAGTGACCATGGCCCCAGCACTGCCCCCGAGACCCTGCTGACCAGGGTCGGTCACTGGGTACGCTGGACACCTGGATGACTGACCTCAACCTCCAGCCCCTCCGGAGGCGGAGCTGAGACTGTGCGGCTCAGGGGCCCCCCAAAATCACCTCACTAGCACAGAGAAGTCCCGTGGCGGAAGGCCCCCTGGGAACAGAGATGCTCTCGTCAGGCAGGACATTCAAGGGCTCAGAGGTCACCTCCAAGGAGCTGACAAAGGCCAAACCTTTTGGCAGGGGGCAAATTTAATTCTTTATTGCATAAATAACAAATAAGATTTACTTCCCAAATATTGCGTGGGTCATTCTTTTTCTTTTTCACTGCACTGGGTCTTTTTAGCACGTGGGCCAACTGCGGTGAGCAGGGCGACTCTTCTTGTGGTATGCGGGCTTCTCATTGCGGTGGCTGCTCTTGTTGGAGAGCTTGGGTTCTAGACACACGAGCTCAGCAGTTGCAGCTCCCGGGCCTCAGAACATGGGCTTCAATAGTCGGTGCACGGGCTTCGCGGCCCCACGGCATGTGGAATCTCTCTGGGCCAAGGATTGAACCCGTGTCCCCTGCATTGGCAGGTGGTTAAGAACCCACTGCACCACCAGGGAGTCCATGCATGGGACATTCTTTCTCTGAAAATTTTCCTGTCGCTGATCTGAAATTCCAGTTTGCCTGCGCGTCCTGTGTGTGAGTTGCTCCCAGCATCCGCCACACAGCTCGTCCCTGTAGACCCGCGGCCACTGGCTGGGGACAGGCCACCCCCAGGGAGCACAGAAGGGGGCACGTCGATGCCAGTCCCGTAACGCGGCAAACCTGCCCACCCCCAAGCAAGATGCGCGTGGGAATGACTGTATAAACTGGGAATCAAAGCGGGAGAGGACAGAAAGAAGTGACTAAAAACAACACGTAAAATATTTTCAACAAGATTGGAGAAACCACACACTAAACACCAGGAAGCCGCTGCCGTGGCCCTCCTAAACACCACCATTGTCAAACTTCAACATTCTGTCCTCTGCCTCCGATCTCATTTCCTCTAAGAAATAAAATCTTAGGGATGAGCCCTCCTGGCCCCCTCCCTCTCTCCTCCCCCTCAGTCCTTTCCCAGAAGGAGCTGCGGCGAGAGCCTCAGTTGAAACCTTTCATGTTGGCACACACGCCGGTGCGTTGGTCACAAGAGCAGTTTCCTTCACATCAAACATGCGGGGCGTCTGGGTAATCCTCAGCATTTCAGCTTCTTTGTGAAACATCCAGACACGTAATACTCCCTCATTGTGAAAATGATGATACCTAGCTACAGCCTCAGACATGTGAGCCGGCTTTCCTGACGAGATCAGAGGATTCAAACAGAGGTGAGTCAGGACCCACGTCGCCGACACATGCATTGTCTGCCCTCGAGAACGGGAGAGGAAGTCACCCTGGGAGGGGGGCCATGGTGTTTTTCCCAGCCTATTGTACCTGCCTCTATTACAGGTTGACAAACTCACCTGTATTAATTTGGAGATGAAAAGTGGAGAGCTGGAGACCTCAGGGTTCTCCAGGGCCCGCTGGCTGAGGGTCCGAGTGCCCTGAGGGAAGCCCACAGGCGGGGCCGCTCAGGAAGCCACTGGGACCGGTCCCTGCAGACGCGCGCATCTCTGGGTCAGAGTGGTCTCAGCACCCCCAGCCCGCCCCCATCCCTGCGCCGGCAGGCAGGGAACTGGCAATGACAGCTCGGCTCCCAGAAGCTCGCAGTCCAGGCCAGGTAGGGGGACTCGGGCTGTGAGGCCCGGCCCGGGTGGACATGGGAAGACAGGTCATGTGTGTGGTCACCCTCCAGGGGGCCACTCTGCCAGCAGGGTTGCTGGGCAGTGGGTGCTCCTGATCCTTTGAGCACTTGGAGAGGCCACAGGGCCTCCCCAAACCCGGCCAGCTCAGGACAGCTGGCTCACCCAGGCAGCCACGTTGTTGGCTGGGGTGGGAGGAGCCCCTCAGGGCCTACAGTCCTGGCAGGCATGCTGGCGACTGTCCTACAGCCTTACCCACTCTCAGGCTCAAACCACCCTCTCTTCTTGCCAGTAACCTAGTGTTAGAGCTTCTGGCCCGTCCCCTCCAGCCTCCCCTGAACCACAGAGGAGGCCGGGTCCCCCGGTGGCCGAGAGGCGACGGTGGCGGAGGTGTACTTGACCGTCACAGTCGTGTTCCCGTGTCTGGGCTGGTGAGCGCCATGAGGTGACAGGGGGCTGGGGCGACGGCAGGCTCTGAGAGCCGAGGTGACGGTGTCCTGAATGAGGTGGAGGGTGGTGACCAGGGCGACTGAGCCACACAGGGTCTTGGATGCCACTCAGGGGAGCGACCAGGGTACCCCAGACCCGTTCTGCGTTGGCTAGGCCTGACTCTGACCACCGGTCAGTCAGTCAGTTCAATGGCTCAGTCGTCTCTGACTCTGCGACCCCATGAACCATAGCACGCCAGGCCTCCCTGTCCATCACCATCTCCCAGAGTCCACCCAAACCCATGTCCATTGAGTTGGCTATGCCATCCAACCATCTCATCCTCTGTCATCCCCTTCTCCTGCCCTCAATCTTTCCCAGCATCAGGGTCTTTTCACATGAGTCAGCTCTTCGCATCAGGTGGCCAAAGTATTGGAGTTTCAGCTTTAACATCAGCGCTTCCAATGAACACCCAGGACTGATCTCCTTTAGGATGGACTGGTTGGATCTCCTTGCAGTCCAAGGGACTCTCAAGAGTCTTGTCCAACACCACAGTTCAAAAGCATCAATTCTTCGGCGCTCAGCTTTCTTTCTTTTCTGACCACCAGGCAGGACTCAATACACTCCTAGACCGACATCCAGGAAGGAGCCCGCACGGGGGTCAGGAGCCTCCCCTGCCAAGCTTCCCAGGATGCCGAAAGCATGAACAGTCCCAAGGCGCTGATGAGACGTCTCCACGCCCTGCAAACAGGCCTGGACCAAGCACCCCGGAAGTTAACGGGGCAGGGAGCCTTCTCCCAAGAAGGTGATGTGTAGAGATTGAAGGCTTCTTTGTCTTCAGGTCTCAGACACAGCACAATAAGAAGGCGGCTGCTTCCTGAGCTTGAAAACTGCTGACACCTTAAATCAACCTGAACCTGTCCGCTGTCATCCCAGACGCCACCTGAAGGGAATTCATTGCCCTCAGGACCCAGGTACCCCACCTCCAGGCCGGAAGCTGCACCCTGGCTGCTGAGTGGCTGCTTCCTTCCTTTCTTACTTCTGCTGTTGTTTCTCACCCCGAGTGGAGTGTGCAGAGTGCTGGGGACCTTAGACCCATGGTCATCTGCCTCTTTCCCAACCCTCCTCCCCGCAACAGCCAGAAGCCTGGCTTTAGGGGCCAGCCTGGGGAGACGGGCCTATCCACGCCTGCCATGTGGGGTGAGGCGCGCAGTCCATGGGCGCACCAGGGGCCACCAAGGTCAGCAGGCTGTGGTTTCTGAGTCTGTGGGGGTGGCA
Source organism: Bos grunniens (assembly GCF_055505025.1). Taxonomy (NCBI): domain Eukaryota; kingdom Metazoa; phylum Chordata; class Mammalia; order Artiodactyla; family Bovidae; genus Bos; species Bos grunniens. The sequence goes on from NC_141178.1 coordinate 82,017,672, forward strand.
GCAGCAGTGGACACGGCCCAGTGGCCCCAGATGTGCACAGGCCAGGAAGGGTCCTTCCAGCTGGTCTTCTTCCTCCGGCTCCTGGGAACGCACATACCCTGAGTCAGGCAGAGAGGCTGGCCTGGGCACCTTCACCAACGGCAGTGTCCACCTATTAGCCCTTTAGCAAATAAGCAGACGGGGGCACGGAGGAGCCATGTCCTGCTCTTGGGCTGAAAGGGCTCCCGGGAGAGAGCAGTGTGGTCGTTAGCGTGTATTTGACACTTGCTGTGTGCCCAGCACCCATGGGTGAGCCCAATCACAAGTCCTCTCTGTCCACATCTTTCTGGCCATGTGGTCTGGGGGTGCCCAGTCCCCCCACCAGTAACGTGGCCAAGATGCAGGCCTTCCTGCCACACAGAGCCTGACTCCCTCGGTGCCCAAAACATCAGCCGTCGTGTTTATCATCGAGACGAACAAGGCCCAGAGAGGCAGAGGCTCCCTGCAGCGTGGACCACAGAATGCAGGGGCCCTGGGTCCCAGTCCCCCTGCCAGACGTCCCTGTCCTGAGCGACCCCCCGGCAGGGCCTGGTGCTGAGTGAACAGCACTGCCTTCCCCATCCCTGCTGGCTGATGTTCAGGGCACATCTTTCTCACTGCCTGGTCTTGGCAGATCCTCCCAGTTCCCCAAGCCCCAGCAGGTGGGTGGGAGGATTTGGGGAGATGAAACCTGCAGGATGCCAGCTCCATGCAGCCTTCCCGGATGGACGGATGGACGGACAGTAGGTAGAGAGCGGCGAGGAAGGCTTTGGATTCCTGCCCAGCGCCCCCTGCACCCAGCACAGGCCTGGCTGTAGTAGGAGCTCAATAAATGTTTGCTGAGCTGAACTGAAGGAGAAAATTGACTTTCTTCTGCCCAGTGCAGCCCAGAGGCCCCTGATCGATAGCAGCCTTCGCGCCTCCTGCTTTATAAAGTGGTCACGCTGCTGTGTTCAGAGCTGCCAGAGAAATGCGCAGGTGAGCCTTCGATTCTGGGGAGAGCGTAATGGCATGGCCCTGCCCGCGGAGCCCAGCCAGTGGAGGTGGGGGTCACCCATGGTGACCCAGGGGCGGAGCCTCTGGGGTCCAGTCTGTGTGGCTGGGAGGAGCCGCCCCCTCCTCAGGGGTCTCTGTCATACCGGGGGACAGGCAGGAACAGAAGAGGCTCCTGGCCCTGCCTCTGAGCACCCCCAATCTGGGCTTGGAGGGAAGGGTCAGACCCACACCATCAGAAATTGCCAATTCGAGGGAGGGAGTGGGCAGAGGGCACCATGCTCCACAGAGAAGGGCCCAGGCTGAAGGGCAGCAGGAGGCAGGTGCCAGCCACTCTGGTCCCACCGTCATACCAGCAGCCCCTGCTCTGGGCCGCCCTGTGCGGGGCCCAGGGAGCCCATGGGTCTGCCCACCCTCGGACCGAGTGCTCTAGAGCAGGGCCTGGGCCTCCCCAGCCTCCACGCCCAATTGAGTGGACAGCTCCCCTGCCACACCGTCGGGGGGCCCAGTCCCGGCTCCACCACCCGGAGGGGACCTCCCTTCCCCAGCAGGGACCCAGCCCTGGACACCCTGTGCCATTTCCAGAGGCTCCCTGGATGCCTGACGCCTCCACCTCGGCCACTCCTGCAGGAGAGGACGTCCTCTCCTGGGGGTTGGTGGGGGGCCCCCAAGAGCCCCCCCTCCCAAGTCTTATTGGTTTTTCCCCAGCTGCCTCTCCCCCCAGAGACTTATGCAAATCCCGTTGCCGGATTGTTCTTTAATGTCAAGTGCAGGCGGATGAATGTCAGATTCCGTCCCAGCCTCAGTCAGTAACGACACTTGATAGGGTAGATTGTAATTTCTTCCCAAGCCAGAGGGATCAGCTCTTTAAGTCCATCACTCAACAAATATCTCCTCTCTCTCTGCCTGCCTGCTAGCCACCCTGTGCCCCTGCCCTGAGGACAGCTGCAAGGCCCTTAATCCCACACTCACACCCCCTCTGCAGCTTCTGTGAAACCAGGAATTGGGTGCTGGAATTGATTCTGCTCTGTCAATCGGGGTGCATCTTGATCAGCTGTAGCCCTGCTACCATCACCTCCCCCTCCATCAGCTTCATCAACAATGGCCCCCGACTCAGCCCTTCCCACTCCCCGTCACTGCCTTCACCAGCACCCCCAAGCTCACTACATGCCTGGTGTCCATCATTCCATCCTGGCTGACCTTCACAGAGCGGACCCAAGACACCAGCCACTGCAACTCAACCAAAAACAAATCACCAGTTAGAGACTGGGCAGAGGGTTTGAACAGACAGTTCCCCAGGAAGATATGCAAGTGGCCATCAGCTCAGGGAGACGTGCGCAGCATCACAGATCACTAGGGGATGCAAATCACACCACAGTGAGGGGCTGTCTCACACCCATCAGAATGGCTACTATGAAGAAAGTGTCTAAAAACAAAACAACTGGTATTGGTGAGGATGTGGAGAAATTGGAATCCTTGTTCACGTTGGTGAGAACATGAAAGGGGGCAGCCACTGTGGAAAACAGCACAGAGGTTCCTCAAAAACTTAAACACAGAATAACCATGCAATTCAGCAATTCCACTCCTGAGTAAATATCCAAAAGAAGGGAAAACAGGGTTTTGAAGAGAGATGCGTACACTCGCGTTTATAGCAGCATTATGCATGATAATTATAAGATGGAAGCAAGCCACGTGTCTACTGACAGATGGACGGATGAACACGATGGAATATTACTCGGCCTTGAAAGGGAGGGACGCTCCGACACCCGTTAGAACATGGACGAGCCTTGAGGACATTCTCCAGGCCAGAATACTGAGTGGGGAGCCTTTCTCTCGTCCAGGGGATCTTCCCAACCCAGGGGTCAAACCCAGGTTTCCCACATTGCAGGCAGATTCTTTACCAGCTGAGCCACAAGGGAAGCCCTGAGGACATTATGTTAAGTGAAATAAGAGAGTCACAAAAGGACAAGCACTGCGTGATTCCACTTCTGTGAGATCCCTGGAGCAGTCACATCCCGAGACAGAGTAGAACGGTGGGTGGCCGGGCTGGAGAGTCAGTGTAAAGGGGGACAGAGTTTCACTTTGCAAAAGTGCAAAGAGCTCCGAGGAGGGTGGTGACGGCCGCGAGGGCTGCACGGCAGCGTGAGCACACCTCATATTGTATTCATGGTGTTAGTGTTTGAGTGTGTTAAGTGCACCTTAAACATGATAAGCATACAAGTTTTGTGTCATGTATGAGAAGTGAAGTGAAAGCGTCACTCAGTCAGGTCCAACTCTTGAGACCCCATGGACTGTGGCCCGCCAGGCTTCTCTGTCTATTGGATTCTCCAGGCAAGAATACTGGAGTGGGTTGCCATTCCCTTCTCCAGGGGATCGTCCCAACCCAGGGATTGAACCCAGGTCTCTTGCATTGCAGGCAGACTCTTTACCATCTGAACCACCAGGGAAGACCTATGTCATGTATATTTTAGCACCAGTTTTTGTTTTTTTTTTTTAGAGACAGAATGAATCAGGCCATCCTGCCACACAGATACATTCACAGAAATTACAAGGAAAACCCAAGTGAACGTCCAAGGTCAGCAGACACGGACAGATTCTGGAGGATCCAGGGAAGGAGAGTGACACCTCAGTCCTGAGCTCCTTCAAGGCGCCAAAGTTCCGCACATAGCAGCCCAGGGCCCCCAAGGGGAGCCCACCCGAGTCCTGCCTCCTGCAGCCCGCAGCAGGACGTGACCTCCTGGGCAGCCAACGAGCTGCCCCAGATCTCAGCACCTGAAGCCCACTTTCACCTGCCGGGGACACAAGAATAATGCAAAGGTGTGTTCAGTGAACTCTCATGCCCCGGACCCAGGCGGCTCCTCAGAGCAGGAGTGGGCAGCCAGGGACAGCCTGGCCTCCTTCCCAGGCCCCCCTGTGCACGGGGCAAGCCCCTGTCCTTGCCACTGTCCGAGCCTGGCTCTGCGCCCCCTGCTCGGACAGAGTCCAGCCTTGGCCCTCTATGGGACGCAGCACCTCCCCTCCCCACCCGCACAAAGTGTGACAGATGCTTGTGGGAGATGAACCCGTGAATGAACAGACGCAGGAAGATACATTCAAGCCAGGGGTGGGGAGGACGTGGGGCTGGCCCTTCAGACAGGAGGGGTCCAGACCTGCTGGCTCCATTCCGCCCAGTCATCCACCCCCAGGCACAAGCCCTGTGAGCACTGATCACACAAGTGCGTGTGTCAGTAAGTGAGAAGTGAGCACCCTCTGTGTGCTGGGCTGTGCGGGGCCATCAGGGTCTTGACAGATGCATGTGAGGGTGTGGCCAGCACACAGTCTCTGGGTTCAGACACACCTGCAGCCCTGCCACCCTCTAGCTGTGTGACCCTGGCCGAGCCCAGTGCCTTTTTGAGCCTCAGTTTTCTCCTCTCTACGATGGGGACAACAGCACCTACACCATAGGGTCGGGGAGAGAATTGAAGATGCTGGAAGGTCAGCTCCCTGCGGGACTCTGCAGGGGCCAGCTCTGCTCAGTGTCCACATTGGGAGCCCCGTGGGGCAGAGAGGAGCCCGGGGGAAGGCCTTGGGCGCTGAGTGGGGAGCAGAGGCTTTGCTGGCAGTAGGGAGCCTCTGAGGGTGGTACAGCTAGAAAGTCACGTGGGCAGCCTCTCCCCCAACACTCCCTGGAGGCCGTGGCCCCTGTGGGCACGTCCTGTGGACCTTCTCGCCTGGCCCGGCCCCTGTCCAGCACCAGGGGCAGCCCCTTCTAGCTGAGGTGAGCACCCCTGTTTTCCCTTCCCTGGAGCTCTTGGTGCAGGGAGGCGGCCACAGCTCCGCAGCCAGAGCCTGGGATTCCAGGAGGGTGGGCTTCAAGCCTCAGTTTCTCACCAGCACCAGACCAGAGGCCTGTTGGACCCAGTAAGCAGGCGGCTGACTCACGCTGTTCCTCCAGCCCTGCTCCCAAAGTGGGCTCGGAACAGGCCTGCCAGCTGCCCGGGGGAGACACCTGCCGTCGGAGGGGGCGTTGAGATGTCACGAGCCAGTCCCTCTCTCTTCCAGGGGCCATCAAAGCCTGGCAGGAAGCCAGAATTCACCCAGAAGGGAAGCTGCTAAGCAAGAAATGAGAAATAAAAATAGAAGCCCCCACCCTCATTGGCGGCATGATAACGAGAAATTAAAAGTAGGAAGGAGGGGCAGGACAAAGCTAGCTGGGAGCTAACAGGTGGGATATTTATGGAATTCTTCAATAAAAGGCTGGGAGGGTGAATATACTTATGATTCAGATTGTCTGGCTCCTGAAACAATCAAGGTTCATCGGAAACAATGTATGCAAATTTATTTAAATGACTTGGGAGGGCAAGGCAGGGGCCTGGGAGGCTCTGCAGAGGGAGGGGAGGACAGGGAGGCCTGCAGGCATCCAGAAGCTGCCCCTGGGCCGGGGTCATACCAGCCGAGGGACCAAGAGTGGCTGGTTTACCCTCCTCCTCTAAGTCTCATCTCAGGCCCACAGAGTGACCGCCAGTGACATTCAGTGTGTCGTGGGCAGAGGGAGGCCTGGATTCTGCATAAAGGGGAGTCCTCTGGGAAGTCCCTGACCTGTTTGTGTCCTGGCACCTGTGAAAACCGATGGCTGGGCACTAACCCCCACCCTCCTAGTCACTATGGCCCACTTGCCTCTTTGGTTCAGCCCTGAATCCCTGGAGGGCAGAATCCCTGACCATCCTGCCCTCTCCCCGCCTCCCCCGTGGTCCCTGCAGCCAGGATGGTCGTGTACAACACAGGGGCTCTGTTTACAGAACGAATGAGGGAGGGAAGGAGCCAACAGGAAGGACAGATGCCTAGGCCAGTCACTCACCCTTCAACAGAACCTCCTTGAATGAATGAGTCAATCATTCATTTACTCTCCAGAACAAAACTAATGATGTGTCCACTTTACAGGTGAGAAAACAGGCTCAGGGCCACACAGTGACTTCCTGGGGCTTTTGGTTTAGGGAGGCAGGGAGCTCACTGGAAACAGCACCCGCTTTGCAGACAGACCTGCCTGCTCTGGTCACTTACCTCCGTGGGGCCACTGCCCTGTAAACAGTGCCACGTGACTGCTGAAGGCTGAACTGCCTCCCCACAAAGATCACCCAGATCCAGCGAAATTCCTGTGCTGAAGCCCTGACCCCAGGACCTCAGGAGGGGACAGTGTGTGGACACAGGAATTAAGGGAAGCCAGCTCATGAGGGCGGCACTAACCCAGTCTGACCGGCGTCCTTGTTAGAGGAGATCAGGACACAGGGGGCTATCCGCCTGAGGACGCAGGGAGGAGAGGAGACAGTCGTCTGCACATCAAGAGGAGCGGCCTCGGGGGCTCCCAGCCCTGCCGACGTCGTGATCTCGACCTTCCAGCCTCAGAACCGGGAGACGGCGAGTTTCTGTGTTTCTGCCTCCCAGTGTGGTGGCTCTTATGACAGCCTGGGCTGGTCATTACACTGGGCCGTGGCTTATATTAGAGGAAATGACCAGGGAGAGAGGAGGGGTCAGAGCGGACACACAAAGGGAGGATGGAGCCAGGATGCAGGCCTCGCGTGTCAACCGCCCCCTTCCGAATTTAATTTAAAATGAATTAATTTCAATTTAAGGAGGCATGTGTGGCTGGTGGCTGGCGCCCAGGACGGTGGAGCTCAAAGAGCCTTCTGGTGATGGAGAGGACGGCATGGGGACAAGGGGGTGGGCTGGGGCACCCACTCCCTACAAACCTGAAGGTAAAGATCCAGCAGCCCCGTGCAGCCCCACCGCCCAGTGGAGCGAGGCCCAGCCCTGCAAGACACTCCTCCTCGCTGCCTGGTGCCAGCTGACTGTCCCTGGCTGGCCCACCCAGAAGTGGGTACAGGGGGCAAAGAACAGGGGCCGGGCAGGAGGAGAAAGGATTTCCAAGGCCATTCTCACCTTGAACCCAGACAAGAGAGTCCAACACTCTCTGCCGCTGACAGCTCCTGCCGGAAGCTGCAATTAACACAGAGCCGTTGACATCTAAATAATATAACAGTTATCATAAAAAATATGCGGCCGTGATGAAGATCAAGTTATTTATAAAAGAATTAATAATTGAGACGTGAGCGTGCTGTTGGATGAGATTCAGCGGGGACACTGCTCGGCTCCCTGATCAGAATTTCTGTGGGGAATAAAGAGTCCCCTTAAGAAGACGAAGACCTTGATGTCTCCTCTGCTGTTTACAAACTGATTCCTGGCGATGAGGAAATTAACGTGGGGAGTCGGGCTGAGCTCCGGGGACTGGGGAGGGCAGGAGATGCATCTGGCCCTGGCATCCCAGCCCGGAGAGGACCACACGACTTGTCATCGGTTCTGGAATGCGGCTGATGAAGGGAGTTATTGGAACAAAAGATCAGAGACCACCCTCGGAACACAGATGTGCAAGGAGCTCTGAAGTGGGGACCCACTGGCCCTTTGCCACACAGGCCTCCGCATGCTCCTGAAATAGCGGGAAACTTGACCGACCGGCCTGGGTTGGTCACCAGGGGCCATGCGGAGAGGAACCAGGCTGGCTGCAGGACTGCCCTCTCCCCCCGCTCCCAGCTACCGGGAGTGCTGGTAAACCAAGGGTTTGCCTCTGCCAGCCCTGCTTCCGAGGGCTGGTCCCAGGCCAGGGGCAGGCCGGAGCTCGGTCTCACCCAAATGGAGGCACTTCCTGCTGGACATGTCTGATTTCTGGGGGCCACTCTGCCTCCAAGGCCTTCCCCACTCCTCACCTCCCTCCCCACCGGGTCTCTGAGGCCAGCTTACGTCATCTCAGTCTCCCAGGGCAGTCGTAACCAAGCCCCACCCAAGGGGCAGCTTAGGCAACGGACGTCTATGGTCTCAGGGCCCTGGAGGCCAGGACACCTGAGATCAAGGTGTGGGGAGGGCTCACTCCTTCCAAGGCCTGGAGGGAGAGGTGTCCAGGCCCCTCCCCCAGCTTCCGGTGCTGCCAGCATCCGTGGCCTTTCCTGGCTTGGAGAAGTATCATTTGGCCTCTTTGTGTTCAAGGGGCAAACGTGTCTATGTTCAAATTTCCCTTCTCAGAAGGACCCCAGTCATGCTGGATGAGGGCTGACTCTGCCCAGTGTAACTTCATCTCATCTAATTATTCCTGCAAAGACCCTGTTTCCAAATACAGTCACATTCTGAGGTCCTGGGGGCTCAAGTTGCAACATGAATCTTGAGGAGATGCCATCTGGTCCAGGACACCCCATGGGCAGGACCCCCTGGTGCAGCCTGACCATCATTAAGGGCAGGAAACAGCCTCAGGAGGAGCTGGCAGTCATGGGGTGCAGGGAGGCCACCCTGAGCTGGACACCCAGGAGCTGCACACTCTCTGCCCCCCTGCATGGGCGTGGCCCCCAGACAGAGGAGACTCGGACCCCAATTCCAAGCCATCAGCAGTGTTGGGCGGAGGCTCATTCACTCATGGTACTTTTGCATACTGATTTGAAGGGTTGCTGTTGCCCAACCAGTAACACTGAAGAAGCTGAAGTTGAACGGTTCTATGAAGACCTACAAGACCTTTTAGAACTAACACCCAAAAAAGATGTCCTTTTCATTATAGGGGACTGGAATGCAAAAGTAGGAAGTCAAGAAACACCTGGAGTAACAGGCAAATTTGGCTTTGGAATACGTAATGAAGCAGGGCAAAGGCTAATAGAGTTTTGCCAAGAGAACACACTAGTCATAGCAAACACCCTCTTCCAACAACACAAGAGAAGACTCTACACATAGACATCACCAGATGGCCAACACCGAAATCAGATTGATTATATTCTTTGTAGCCAAAAATGGAGAAGCTCTATACAGTCAGCAAAAACAAGACCAGGAGCTGACTGTGGCTCAGACCATGAACTCCTTATTGCCAAATTCAGACTGAAATTGAAGAAAGTAGGGAAAACCACTAGACCATTCAGGTATGATCTAAATCAAATCCCTTATGATTATACAGTGGAAGTGAGAAATAGATTTAAGGGACTAGATCTGATAGACAGAGAACCTTGATGAACTATGGAAAGAGGTTCATGACATTGTACAGGAGACAGGTATCAAGATCATCCCCATGGAAAAGAAATGCAAAAAAGCAAAATGGCTGTCTGGGGAGGCCTTACAAATAGCTCTGTAAAGAAGAGAAGCAAAAAGCAAAGGAGAAAAGGAAAGATATAAGCATCTGAATGCAGAGTTCCAAAGAATAGCAAGGAGACATAAGAAAGCCTTTCTCAGTGATCAATGCAAAGAAATAGAGGAAAACAACAGAATGAGAAAGACTAGAGATCTCTTCAAGAAAATAAAAGACACCATGGGAACATTTCATGCAAAATTGGGCTCGATAAAGGACAGAAATGGTATGGACCTAACAGAAGCAGAAGATATTAAGAAGAAGTGGCAAGACTACACACAAGAACTATACAAAAAAGATCTTCACGACCAAGATAATCACGATGGTGTGATCACTCACCGAGACCCAGACATCCTGGAATGTGAAGTCAAGTGGGCCTTAGGAAGCATCACTATGAACAAAGCTAGTGGAGGTGATGGAATTCCAGTTGAGCTATTTCAAATCCTGAAAGATGATGCTGTGAAAGTGCTGCACTCAATATGCCAGCAAATTTGGAAAACTCAGCAGTGGCAACAGGACTGGAAAAGGTCAGTTTTCATTCCAATTCCAAAGAAAGGCTCAAACTACCGCACAATTGCACTCATCTCACACACTAGTAAAGTAATGCTCAAAATTCTCCAAGCCAGGCTTCAGCAATATGTGAACCGTGAACTTCCAGATGTTCAAGCTGATTTTAGAAAAGGCAGAGGAACCAGAGATCAGATTGCCAACATCCTCTGGATCATGGAAAAAGCAAGAGAGTTCCAGAAAAACATCTATTTCTGCTTTATTGACTATGCCAAAGCCTTTGACTGTGTGGATCACAATCAACTGTGGGAAATTCTGAAAGAGATGGGAATACCAGACCACCTGACCTGCCTCTTGAGAAAGCTGTATACAGGTCAGGAAGCAACAGTTCGAACTGGACATGGAACAACAGACTGGTTCCAAATAGGAAAAGGAGTACGTCAAGGCTGTATATTGTCACCCTGCTTATTTAACTTATATGCAGAGTACATCATGAGAAACCCTGGGCTGGAAGAAGCACAGGCTAGAATCAAGATTGCAGGGAGAAATATCAATAACCTCAGATATGCAGATGACACCACCCTTATGGCAGAAAGTGAAGAGGAACTAAAAAGCCTCTTGATTAAAGTGAAAGAGGAGAGTGAAAAAGTTGGCTTAATGCTCAACATTCAGAAAACTAAGATCATGGCATCTGGTCCCATCACTTCATGGCAAATAGATGGGGAAACAGTGGAAACAGTGTCAGACTTTATTTTTGGGGGACTCCAAAATCATTGCAGATGGTGATTGCAACCATGAAATTAAAAGATGCTAACTCCTTGGAAGGAAAGTTATGACCAACCTAGATAGCATATTAAAAAGCAGAGATATTACTTTGCCAACAAAGGTCCGTCTAGTCAAGGCTATGGTTTTTCCAGTGGTCATGCACAGATGTGAGAGTTGGACTGTGAAGAAAGCTGAGTGCCAAAGAATTGATGCCTTTGAACTGTGGTGTTGGAGAAGACTCTTGAGAGTCCCTTGGACTGCAAGGAGATCCAACCAGTCCATCCTAAAGGAGACCAGTCCTGGGTGTTCATTGGAAGGACTGATGCTGAGGCTGAAACTCCAATACTTTGGCCACCTCATGCGAAGAGTTGACTCATTGGAAAAGACCCTGATGCTGGGAGGGATTGGGGGCAGGAGGAGAAGGGGACGACAGAGGATGAGATGGCAGGATGGGATCACTGACTCAATGCACATGAGTTTGGGTAGACTCCAGGAGTTGGTGATGGACAGGGAGGCCTGGCATGCTGCGATTCATGGGGTCGCAAAGAGTTGGACACGACTGAGCGACTGAACTGAACTGAACTGCTGTTGTTCAGTCACTAAGCTGTGTCCGATTCTTTGTGACCCCGTGGACTGCAGCACCCCAGGCCTCCCTGTCCTTCACTATCTCCCAGAGTTCACGCAAACTCATGTCCATTGAGTCGGTGATGCCATCCCACCGTCTCATCCTCTGTTACCCCCTTCTCCTCCTGCCTTCAATCTTTCCCAGCATCAGGGTCTTTTCCAATGAGTCAGTTCTTCATGTTACATGGCCAAAGTATTGGAGCTTCAGCTTCAGCATCAGTCCTTCCAATGAATATTCAGAGTTGATTTCCTTTAGGATTGACTGGTTTGATCTCCTTGCTGTTCAAGGGACTCTCAAGGATCTTCTCCAGCACCACAATTCAAACGCATCAATTCTTCGGTGCTCAGGTTGATCCTCAGAACAGAGATCCTTGACACAGCCTGGTCCAAAATGCCACCAGAGTCATGACCCTGTCCTCTACAACGTGCCACCCAGCGCTTCAGGGACACAGGGCACTCCCTCAGAGACAGGTACGAGCTTGTCAGAGCCTGCTCCACACCCGGTGCCATAGGCAGCTCCCACTTTGCTCTTCATCACCCAGGGAGGCCTCATCCCTCTTTTGCAAATGAACAGGCCCAGAGAGGCTGAGGGGCAGCCTGCGATCACACAGCCAGCCGGGACAGGCCGCCACCGGACTCCCAGCTACACCCGGCCTGCCTGCCTCACTGCCTGCACTTACAGGCTCCCTTTCTCACCCGGGACCAAACTGCCCCCCCAGAGTGGCCCCGACTCTGCATCACCTGTAACAAGAGGTCTCCAGACCCACCTCCCTTGGCTGGCTCCATGACTCAGCCAAACACAGCGCCCGGCAGTGGTGGGGCCAGGCCATCATCAGCTGTTCACTCCAACAGCCTTTCAGAGATGCTAAACCTGCCCGGAGAGCCACCCGCAAACCCGCATCCCTGTCAGGGGAGGTCCGCAGCAGGAATGCTCGTAGGGCCCCTCCGCAGTGTGCTTGCAGGGGGCTGCCCCTCCCTGCTCTCCGCCCCATCTCTGATGCAGTCTTGGCCCCTCTTGGGGGGCTGCCAGCCTGGCTCCAGGCTCTATTTCTGCTCCCAACATTCATAACCACATCTAAAGCCTGCTGCCTTCTGGAGCTGGCCTGCTTCACGTCCCCACAAAGCGCCGGAATACTAATTGAAAAGTGATTAATTGCATTCACGGCGATGTCTCCGTGCAGGAGCTGGGGGCTGCTCCCCACACTTCCTGAGTGGGCTTAGGACAGCGGGGGACCCATGCTTTTGTGTTTTTAATGCTGAGCTGTTTCTAGTCTGATTTAATTCTCACAAAGAGAGCCTTATACCATGAGCCTGACTCAGCGATGGGGTCCAGTCCACCCCTTTCGGAACCTCCTTTTCCTCCTTTGAAGGTGGGGCTGCTGGCCCCAGGGATGTTGGGATCAGACTGTCCGGATTCAAATCCCAGCACCCTGTCATCACTGTGGCGGAGTTTGACCCAGTGCTGTCAGCCTCCTGGCCCCTTTGCTCCCTCCAATACACTCACATTCCCCATATCTACCCACTGCCCACTTCCCAAGATTCTGCTCAGATGTCACTTCTTCCAGGCAGCCTGCCAGGAGCCTTCCTCTCTGTTCCACTTGCACTTGGGCATCTCCCCACAAGAAGCTGTTGTGGTTGCCGGTCACCCACTGGAGAACAAGGCCAGTATCTGGCTACTCCCACTCCCACAAAACTCACACCTGGAGACACACCCAAGCAAGTGCATTACCCACCGCACTTGCTTGGGCATGTCTCCATGTATCTGAGCCCCCAGGATGGAACCCAGATTGAACGAGGCATCAGGACGTCAGAACCTCACACACAGCAGGTGCTCAGGCACCGATCAGCCAACCTCTCCCAAAGCCTAGGGTAGCCCCTCACGCCTCTCTGGGCCTCCAATTTCTCAGCTGTGAGAGGGGGTGACTGCCGGGGCCGCCCTGCAGGGCTGCAAGGGTTAATGAGGCCACGGGCACCGAGCACAGGGCGGGCTGGTCTAGACGCTGAGTGTCTGCACCCCATTTCCAGCCTCCAACCTCCGGGACCCAGGGTTTCCTCAAGCTGGTCTCAGTGCAGGTGACAGTCTGAGCCCAGGGGACCTGGGGGAGGACCGGGGCACTGCCGTGAGAGGCCCTGACCCCTCTGACCCCAGACGAGTGGGGTCTTTAAGTGGAAACTGGATGCTCATGATGAAGTACGTCTTCCTGGATCCAGGTGGGAAGCCTGGGCCAGGACAGCTCCGTGGGGAAGCACAGACAGCCCCTCCGGTGGGAGCGTCAGAGCTACCTGGAGAGGCTCCACAGGTCCAGGAGGGGGTGGGGACCCCTCAGGGGTAGGTGGGGCCAGCGCCCGGCTCCGCCCTCCTTCCCCTGCAGGCGCTCAGGCCGCTGGTTGACCCCTCCCGGCCTGGGCTGTGCGGGGACACCCCTCACTCAGTCCAAGCCTTGGGTCCAGCCCACACTCGCTCCGCCTTGAGCAGTAGCAGAGGCTCTGGTCCTGGCTGGAGCCGGCGGCCCCCTGGGCACATCCTTGGGCTTGGCTGTGAAAGGATGACGTTTCGGGGAGAGTGACCCTCTGGTGAGGACAGGGCGAAGGGGGCTTCAGTGCTGAGTGCAGGCGAGCTGGTGGGATTTCCATGGGCGGTGCCTCTTGTCCTGGGTGCAGGGCTGTCCCCACCTGGGGCCACACGTGGAAAAGTGGGAGGGGGATAGCGGTGGGAGAGGGGGAAGGAGGTGCTGCCAGGACTTCAGGGGCCACTGGGTTCTGGACATGGGGACGTGATCTGACCCGGATGCTGGTGGGACCCTGGGGGGCGCTGAGAACCCACAGTGACGGGAGACCAGAGGGGCGGGCAGGGCCGGACTTCAGTCTCCTCTGAAGACGGGGTGGACAGCCTCTGCCAACAGACAGAGGTGAGGGACCAGCAGCCCAGCCCTGAGCTTCTTGGGGCAGAGCAGCCGGCGGCCGACGCAGAGTCCACGGGAGGAGCTCCGGAGCTCAGGGTTTCCCGTGCTGAGCTCTGGTGACTGTGACCCCCGGGCAGAAGGCGGCGGCTGGAAGTGGGAGTTCTGGAGAGGCCTGGCTGGACACAGGCCCCGGAGAGCCTCTGAACGGCCGAGCACAGGACGGCAGGAACAGGGACCCGGGGCTGAGGCAGGAGCCCAGGCCTCTGGTCACCGCTGACGTGGAGCCGGTCTGAAGGTAACCACCCTGCCGGCCTGGGGCAGGCTGCCAGGCCTGACGCCCCAGCTGAGTCTGAAGCTGCCCAGGGGTGAGAACGGAGCTCGGACTGGACCCCAGATCTGGTGTTCTCGTAAAGACCCGTGTGGGCCGGGCCAGGGCCGGTCTTAGGAAGAGCAGCCCTATGCTGGTGGCTCCTTCCCAGAGCTTCACTCTGGAACGCTGGTTCCCAGGCTGTGCCAAGCACACTGAGAGCTTACTCACTTGTTACTCAAGAGCTTCCTTACTTGTTTTTCCCCCTCCTTTGATAAAATTATAGATTAATTAATTCTCACCAAGCAATATCTGACCTACATCAGTGCCTCTGTAAGATGGCAGAGCCAGAAGCAAGAAGCATTTGGCTATATAAAGACAAGAATCTATTTTAAAAGAGGCCCGTGTGCGGAGAGTCAGCTGCTCCAACGACGCCTCGTTACATAAGGCTTATTTAAAGGCGCCACACACCCGCTCGCCCGCGCTCGATTCACCACCGGGGAGCTCCGAGCGCAGGTTAATTGCCTGACTCAGTCTGGACACAGCGGAGGGGCTCTGAGCGGGGAACGGTCCTCCGCGGGTGGACAGTTTCGGGGGGCACGGGCACCGGGGCCAGAGTGCCTCCCCTGCCTCCTGCCCGGCAAACACTGGTCTCCTCATATTTCGGCTGCAGGATCCTCATCGCATTCATCTTGGTCTCCTGCAACACCAGTGCGATCTCGGGAAGCCGTCGGAGGCATCACCGCTGAAGAATTAGCCCGTGATGTGGCAAGGGGCCGACCAGGCCCCGGAAGCGGCCACCTCGCTCTGCCGTGCACCTGGCGCTCTGACCAGCTCATGGGTACACAATCCTTAATCACCTCGGCTGCCCAGGGAGGACGGTCCCCCCGCAGTGGTGGCCGCTCCTGGTGCCCACGCCCCGAGCCGCCCTTCCCTCTGCGAGGCAGGACTCCCCACATTTGTAAGAAACAGAACCGGCAGAGGAGATGGGGTGTCCCTTCTGAGATTGCTCTCTCTAGCTCTTCGTGGGAAGCCCCTGTCCTGTTGAGAGGCAGCGCTGGGCAGAGGCTCCCATGACAAGGGACTGAACCCTCCAACACGACTCGAGGGAGCTTGGAGGCCTCCCACGGTCCAGCCCCCAACCCCCTCTCCCCCACCCACTGTCCAGCCCTCAGAGGAGACCACAGCCCCGGCCCACAGCTCAACAACCCCCTCGTGATGGGCCCTGGCACCTGGCTCCTGACCTGCCAACACCGTGAGGGGATAACTGCTGGCCATCTAATGCACGTGCACCCGGGAACTTGTCACACAGCAGGCAGCCGACATGCCGCTCACTGTAGGACAGGAAGCTGACGCTCCGAGCCATGGACGTGGCTCAGGCCACAGTCACGCGGCCAAACCCTTGTTTAACCCCGGTCCACCTGGCCCTGCATAGCACACAGATCTGGCCCCGAGATTACAGGCAGGGGGCCAAGCCCTGGCCTGCTGTACTCTGCGGGAGGCAGTGGAGGGCCAACCCCAGGACCCAGCAGAGGGGTCCATCACCAAGGTCTGCCTGCTCCATGAAGGGCCCACCACCCCCTCCATCCCTGCTCCCCAGGGTCCTCCCGATGCTTTTACCCCCAAATTTCCCTAGTTCAGGCTCAGCCCCTCCCACAGGAAACTCCTCATCTGCTTCAGCCAGGAAGCAGGCCTGACCACAGGTCACCTGAAGAACCCTAGGAGGGGCTGTCCCTGCCCCAAACCCCAGTCTTCTGTGGGGCCGTGTCTGACCCCAAGCTCAAAGGGCAGAGACTGGTCGCCCACAGGCTGTGGGGCATGAGTCCGCACTGGGTGTGGCCCTGTCCTGGTGGCCCCGTCTTGACTTGTTCATAAGATGGACCAGTGGGTGAGCCCCCGGCTGGTATGCTCGCCACCCTCATGCCGGCCACAGCTCAGCGGCCGCTTCCAGGCTAGTGCTGGGCCCCAGGTGCAATGGGGTAGGGGCTTCCCAAGGGCCTTCCCATCCCCATGACCTGCCCCCCAGCTAGGCCAGGCTCACATCAGGGCCCCTAATTCAGCGGGGGGCACGGTGCCCTGCCTCATGAAGGCGCCTGGGGGCCTGCCCGGTAGGGGGGACATTGCCAGGAGGTGGGAACACCTTCCAGTCCTGCTGGTTCAGCGTCCTGTCCGTCAGGAGCACTGTGCCACTGGCTGGGTGGTTGGGGTGGACATGGGGTTGGGGTGAGATGGCTCTGCAGGATTAGGGAGACAGGGGTCAGTCAACTCAGAAAAGCCACCCTGTACCCTCCCCACCCCCACACCCATATTCCTGGGTCCCGGGGGTCCATGACACGCCTCCCCCACCAAGCACAGGCTGAGAGTAATGTGGGGCTGGCAGAAATCTCCCCACCCAGGGCGTCCTGTCCACTGACGCCTTCACTCACTTCCTTGTGCACTGGTCTTCTGGGCAAGCCCCCTGCAGCCAACAGCATGGAGACCTGCCCGCTGAAGCTCACAGTCTGGCCGGGGGGAAAATAGACCATGGAAAGGAAACCAGCAAACACCCACAGGTCAGGGGAGGAGCAGCCTCTCAGACCAGGGGCCTGTGGATGCCGGACCTTCAGGGGTGAATATGGAGTCTCTGTGACAAGGGGGTGACAGAGGATGAGACAGTTGGATGGACCTGAGTCTGACCAAACTCCAGGAGACAGTGAAGGACCGGGAAGCTAGTGTGCCGCAGTCCATGGGGTAGCAAAGAGTCACACACGACTGAGCGACTGAACAACCAGTAGCCCTTCGGGTCCCTCGGTCCCCGGGGGAAGTGACTTCTGGGCTGCTGTCAAGACAATCCAGCCACTCAGGAGAAATAGCAGCTCAGACAGAGGAGGGGGGCCGCTGGACGGGGCCAGGCCTTCTCGGGCTGTGGGGCAGGGAACTTCCCTGAACCCGCCAGTGTGGACGGGAGGGGTCTCCCCAGGGAGAGTATGGCCACCAGGTGACCCTAAACATCGCTGAGTCCAGTCCTCAGGAAGTTCCCTTTTCTTTTCTCCACCCCTTATCTTCTGGATGTTCCCAGCGGCCCTCCAGGTGGGATGCCCCAGTGTTCAGCTGAAGAAAACACTCCAGCTCTTCTCACTGCGTTAAGTTTCACAGCTTCCATTTATTTATGGAGAAGAAAAAAAAAAATCTTTCCCCTGTAGCCAGAACACAAGCATTCCAGGTAAAAGAAAAGCATTTTGGCTATGTGCATATCTGTGAAGACTCCAGGGCAGGTGGGCCCTCCATCCACCCACCATAGGGCTTCCCCAAGAGCAGGGAGACCAGACGTGAGCCTGGAATGGTGGGCCCTGAGCTGTTCGCTTCCCAAGCCCAGCCCAGGGGCCCAGGACCCAGGAGGCAGCCCCTTCTGTGCAGGGAGCCTATGGGGTGTGGGGGTTGACATGGGGGCTCCCCCAGCTCCAGAGCAGCCTTCCCGCCGTGCCCAGACACCACCTGGACACCGGGCCCGGTGCCAGGCTCTGCACCCGTTTCCTTCCAGGCCCTCCCTCGAGCGCTTCCTAATGCAGCCGTAGGAAGGTTTCTCATCTCCGCCTCACCGTTAGGTTCCCAGGGACTTTCTCTTATTCGTTTACTTCTCCACACGTTGACTGTGCTCAGGTATTACTACACTATAGTATCAGGTGATACTGCAGTTGGATATTACACGCACTGAGCAAATGAGACAGGGGTGGTGCAGGGAGGTTAATTCACTTGCCCCCAGACACACAATAAGAGAGGCTGGGCTGCTACCTGCAGCTCCAGCCCATGGCTCTCTGCAAGCCCCTCCAAGCAAAAGCCAGTCTCAGACTCCATGTTGCAAATCCCAGACGCCTAAAACCCGAGCCCGCTCTTCCCAGCTTTAGAAACTGCCCACGCTCTGCAGTCTAACATGGCAGAGAGTCAGGAAAAACCGTACCACCCGCTGGGTCCCTCATCAGCTGACTAGGCGGCGGGCAGCCTGAGGACCAGATGGCCAGTGTCACCTGGGGGCCTCGGGCTCACCCAGGCTTGCCTGGTGAAAAACTGCCTGTTAACCAGATCCTTGGGCAACACTGAGCCCCAGGTTGGAAGAGCTCCCAGACAGGGCTGTGGAGGGGAGCACTTACCCCATGGCCCCCACTGCAAAGACCCGCCAGTGGTCTATTGTCTGGCAACAGGGATTCGGTAGGGGCCCCAGAATCAGCTAATATGACACCCAGCGGCGGCCTCCTCCACCGACCTGGAATGCCAGCTCGGAGGACGAGCCTTAGGTCAGGGTGCTCTGCCCAGGCCTGGACACTCCCGCAGGCCACCAGGCTCGCAGGCCAAGCCAGGCTGTTGATAGAGTCTGGGCTCCTGTCCAGAGATCATCTCTGGCTTTGACGCCACTTAATGTTCCTTCGATATATTATTCACCCCCGTGAATTGCAGAGCTCACTCTTCAAAGCTTAGACACACACACACAGCCTGACTGAGCACTCAACACTTGTCCCCACTCTATCTCCATCCACATTTGACCCCCACTCACATCGTCATCCCACCCACCACAACCCTTCCCCTCTTCTCTCCCTGAACTCTGTCCACAAAGACCCAGGACTGACTTTCCAGTATCCGGACTCCAGTTTGGAATTTGCTGTGTGGCCATGGGGAAGTGACTTTGCTTCTCTGGACTGGACCAAAGTTCTGAGAATCCCAGAAACTCAGGGTTGGGAGGAACCTTGGGGCCCTCCAGCGGGGAGTGGAGTATTTCCTGCCGTATAGTAAACAAGGATGTCAGAGTCATCAAGCACTGCGGTCCTCCAAATGTGAATTCCTCCAGAAGAGAAAGATACTTGTGTGATCCAGCAGCTGCCAGGCTGCAGCCACTCCTATGGTGAGCCCTGGGGAACTCAGGATGTGATAACACACGGGGTGCTGGCCCCAGGTAGCTGAGATGCGTGTGAGTGGACCGATTTCAGCAAGCTCAGACTCTTGCACCTTCCCAGACACAGAAAAGCACTAAACTCCTTAACTGGAGATATCTGGTTCTCTTTAATTCACAAAATACTTTTGATGTTCACACTACCTGCCCTTTGTTGAAAGCGTCTATGTAAACTGACTCCTCCCCTGCCTCCTCCTCACAGCGATTCCCTCAGGGTCACTTGAGATGCCGTCTCCCGGGCTTGAAGTCCTAAAAATTCCCACCAAATAAAACATAACGCTCAACTTTTAGGTTGTGGCTCTTTTTTAAGTCAACACCTAGGTCATCAACCATAGAAGACATGGATCTTGCAACAGCATCTCACCCAGGAGGACACGCGTGGGGTGCTTACTCACCTCTGGGGATGGGAACCCACTTTCTGAATAAAGTCAGAGGCTCAGCCCCGGGAACTGAGCCCCGAGCTGTGTCACTTGTGACCCTGAAGTCCCTCCCTCTTGCCCTTTCTTGCTGTCCAGAGCAATATTCAAAGGTGGGTGAGTTGCCACAATATCACATAAAATCAGGATGATGGGTAAGTGATAATAGAATTGTTGATTGGCTCTTATCCTTTTTTTCCTTTCTGACACTTCAATTATTTCAGTTATGACTTTTTCATAAAACAGCTCATAGATTGCAGGGGAACAAGTAACCTTTAAATCTCCCATTTAGCGTATTACAATAATTTCCTTGGAAATGTATTAGAATATCACAGGTGCTCATGCTATATGACCTACCGCAGGCTCTCCATCAGCAAATTAATGTCGAGGTTAATTCAAACTTTGGGAGAAAGTGCAAGCTTGACAAAGACAAATCTAGCCATTCCCAGTAATGACAAGATGGCACAGATAGGCGGCTGGTGGTGGTGTTCCTGGAGAACAAGCTCGGCAGGCAAGTGAGCAGCTGTGGTTTATCAGAAGTTTGGGTTAAAAGCAGGTGTTCCGAGGTCAGTGTGCTGAGTTCAAACTCTGACTCAAACCCTACTAGAAGTCATGGAGCCATGCATGAGCAAGCGACTGCCCATTTCTGGATCCCAGTCTCTTCATCTATGAAATGGATAGATACTAGCATCTGTCTCATTGTGTGGATTACATGAGTTAATAATGCATGGCAAAGTGTTGGAGCCACCGTTTATTTAAGGTCAACAAATGTTAACTTTCACCATTCTCTTCATCATTACCATCATCGTCACCATGATATTCATCACCATAGCCATCACCATTCACACTGTCATCATCACCACCGTCACCACTACCATCACCACCGTCACCAACACGTCACCCTCACCACCACCATAGTCATCACCATCGACACCACCACCATCATCACCATCATCATCACCATGGTATCACCGTACCCATCACCATTCACACTATCATCATCACCACCGTCACCACTACCATCACCACCGTCATCAACACGTCACCCTCACCACCACCATCGTCATCACCACCGTCATCACCATTGTCATCACCACGGTATCATGGTACCCATCACCATTCACACCATGACCATCACCACTGCTACATCCATCACCCTCATCACCACCATCGTCACCATCCCAGCGAGTCCTGCAGATGCCTGGCCCACCAGAACCTCACAGGCCTGGATTCAGGACCCAGCTCCAGGACTCCCTCCTCAGAGAAGTCTCCTGAGACCTTCAGTAGCATGGTCCTCCCACCAAGTGTCTCTAACCCACTCCAGCGTATTCACAGCACCTCTTCGATGGCTTGTTTTCTGTCTACCCTCTTGCCTCTTTGTCCCAGTAGGGGGAGAAAACCCAGGACCTAGAACACCATACCACAGACAAAAGCTCTCCAATCAAGATTTTTAAATGAATGAATTAATAAAAGAATGAATGGATGATTGAACAAGTAAGAAATCCCATTGCCGATCTGGGCTGAAGG
Organism: Bos grunniens; assembly: GCF_055505025.1. Taxonomy (NCBI): domain Eukaryota; kingdom Metazoa; phylum Chordata; class Mammalia; order Artiodactyla; family Bovidae; genus Bos; species Bos grunniens. The sequence continues at coordinate 82,038,781 of NC_141178.1, forward strand.
CCTGCCTTGCCTCCCTGCCCCACCCTTCCTGGAGGAGAAGGAACAGGGAGCCCCAGGTCAGCGGAGCCCCAGCTCCCCCACGCCAGCACCTCCCCAACTCCCTCAGGCGAGCAGCAGCCCAAGGAGCCCACTTCACAGGAGAGGAAAGTGAGGAGGTGTCCGAGGGGACCAGGGCTCAAGCCCATCACTGAGAGCTGCAGAGCCAGGATGGGAACAAGGTTCTCCTGACCCACAGCTGTCCTTTCTCCACCTAAGGGCCCCTCCCTACTCCCCTAAACCCCAGAACCAGAGTCACTATCAGGCTACCCCTCCCCACCCCCGCTCTGCCGCCCACCCACAAGCCTGGGCTCTGAAAGCCTCCTCAGACCTTCAGGAGCCCACCTCTCCCCCTCGGGGCTGTGACTGCCCCACCCCAGGGAGTCCCCAGGTGAGGGGAGCAGGATCCACCTCCTCCTCCCCGCTGAGCCCCATTTCTGCGCCCAGCCCAGCACCCGTCTCCTTGTCTGCTGCATCCAGGTGGGCTGTGCCGACGGGGCTGGTTGTCACCCAGCGTGTACCCTGAACACAGCAGCTGAAAACTGAGTCTCAGAGGGAAGCTCTTAAATCGTCCCGGACCCAGGGTGGATGTGGAGGGGGTACTCAGACATAGCACAGCAGGGATGGTGTCACCCTGGGCGGGTGTTTCTGGCTGTGGAGGTGGGCGAGGGTGCTGGTACCCAGGATTCTGGCAAAAGGAAGGGAGCCCCAGCCAGGGAGAAGTATCAGAAGGACTGGTGGGCCAGGCAGGGAACCCCAACCCAGCCTGGGCTCCCCAGTGCCCAGCAGCCCAGCCTGAAAAGCTCAGCAGACCCTCAGCCCACTGCCAGCACACTCTGCAGAGGCAGGAGTGCCCTCCTCCTGGTCCTGGGGTGCGGGACAACGGGCTCCTGGGGATCTCTGCACCTTGAGGTCATGGCTGCCTGCTCACTGACAGTTGCCTGAATGCGCTCACAGCTCTACGCCAGAGATGGAGCTCAGCTCCCTGCTTCCTACACAGGAAAGGCAGATGGCTGGGCCCCTCACGTGGTCACCCTCCAGGGGCACAGGCCCTCGGGACACTGCTGGCCAGGCCAGGGAGCTCCTGCTGCCTGCAGTTCCAGGAGGGCAGAGTCCGCACATGGGCAGGGACCCCGGGGGAACCACAGGATTAACACAAGCGTCTGCAGGGGGTGAGGGGGTGGGGAGCAGGGAGGCCCCCATCTTCAAGAGGGTTTAACTTGGAGACTTGGGAGACGGACTGGACCGTCTGGTGGGATTGGGCTGGGCACTTGCACAGTCCCTTCCACTCTGGGGTCTGACTCCCAGGGGTGGCCCAGGTTCTAGTGTCGGGGCTGGGTGGGCCCATCCCCAGCTCAGGCAGCCCCTGCCTGACCCAGCCTCCATCTGTTCCTTTCTTATGCCAGATGCTGGGCTCCCCCAGGGCTGGCTAGGGTCCACTGCGTCTCCCCAGGGTGGCTGGGGGTCAGCTCTCTGTTGGGAGGTGGGAGCAATTATTTACTAAAGCTTCCTTAGGGGCATAGGGAGAAGAGTATTTTTAGCAAGTAAATAAAGTCCTTCATGGAGAAAAAAAATACTAACGTCGGGATGCAGACCCAGGAACCAGAGACAGCCAGGCTGGGTACGCAGAAAGGCAGTCAGACACAGTGGGCCTGCCTCAGGCTCGTCCCGGGGGGCGTCTCCAGAAAGGGGCTGAACCTGGAGCTTAGCAAGAGGCTGGGGCAGAGGCCACCTGAGCTGGACCACGGGGGCCCTGGATCAACTCCTGTGCAGGGAGCAGCCTGGAGGCACCCCCACCCCGCCGTGTCCACCCTGCAGCTCATCCGTGGCCAGCGAGAGCGTGGACTCAGCAAAGCGCTCACCACTCAGCAACTCCCCACACAGCTGTAGGATGCAGCGTGTGCTGTGGCCAGTGTCTGGGCCAAGGACCCCGGAGATGGCGCCCAGGCCCTCCCGCCACGAGGGCTGTCCGAGGGGACAGCAAAGGGCCCACAGGGCTTGGTCGGGTTTGTGCCAGGACCCCCACCTGTCTCAGGACTTGCAGCTGATGGCCCGCTGAGAGTCAAAGGCCCCTCCCCAGGCCCCGGAGGCCTGATCAGGGCAGAGGGTCTCCCCTCGCAGACCCCACCCACTGGAAGACCAGGCTCCTCCTTGTCTCCTCTGGGTGGGGGGCTGGGGGTGAGATGGGAGGGGGATGGGCCCCCACAGGCCTTCAGTGTCCCTGTTCTAACCCCTCTCCTGTCCCAACCTTGCTCCAGGAGAGGCGACGAGGCCAACCTCCCAGGAAGATCAACTTGCAGGCTCGTGTCAGCCCTGCCTCCCACTAGAGGGATCGCTGAAGACTCTAGACGAAGCTGGAGCATGGCTACGGTCGGGGAGGAGTGGGTGCTGTGCTGCTGGGCAGGGAGACCCACACATCTGCACTAGGCAGGTTAACTGAATGTACACTCATGAGCATGCACACCCACACTCACGTGCAGACTCACATGTGCACATGCACACAGAGCCACACGTATATGTGCACACATGCTTCGCTCACACACGTGTGCAAGCATGTTCGCGCACACAGGCACCAGGGCAGACCCCCAGGCGCCGAGCTCGGGGCCTGGTCCTGGTGGGAGGGCTGGCCCCAGTCGCCCGTCCTGCCCTGAGCTGCCCTCCTGCTGGCCCGTGCCAGTCTGGGCTGGGAGAGCACGGCCGCCCATGCGCTGTCAGCTGGCGCCCGGCTCGCAGGGCAGCAGATGCCGGCAGCCTGGTGACCCGCCGTTCACCCTGTTCGCACACCGGCCCCATCCCAGATGGCTGGAGACCTGGTCTCCTCTCCAGACACCACCTGCCGTCAGCGCCCCCATTAGCAAAAGTGCTTCCACTCAGAGGTCAAAGGGATGACGTTTGCCCCAGACTCCTGGACGCGGGTTGAGCGCACCGCGCCGCCGGGCTTATGACTTCACTTTCCGGCAGGAGTCGGAGCAAACCAAGAGCGAGTGTCCAGTGGCCTAGGTGGCGCCAGCCCGGAGCAGGACCTCGGGTCACAGGACGAACCCCCTCGCTTTCCCCCAAGGCAACATCACCCCCAGGCACCCACAGCCTTATGTCTGATAGCCTGTCCTGCCCAGGGCCACACACTCAGCAGGGCACAGCTGGTCTGTGAACTCTAAGCCTCACACTGTCCCACTGGGGCCACCCAGAGAAGAACAGAATTGGCACGGTCACCCGGACAGGCCTCTGACATCATGCACACCCATGGAGGGCTGCAGAGCTGGGCTCGGGCCAGAGTTGGGTCTGTGTGGACTGGCACTCGGGCCAAAGATGGGGCCTGCCCCATGGTGACAGGGTGCTGTCACTACAGGATGGGGTGTCCATGACCTCTTCTCAGCTGCCCACGCCAGGCCCCGGCCCTGCCTGGACACTCCAGCCACCCCCCACCCCAGGGCGGCCCCTCACCCCCAGGCTGCGGTCTGTCCCTCCACCTCCGCTCATGATGAGCCTCTGCAGACAGCTCCGATCCCTCACCCCTGGCCCCCCACTCCTCCCTTCCCAGTCTGCACTTCTGCAGGTCCAGCAGTCTTAGCTGTCCTTTTGGCTTCAAGAAGGGATGGTGGGCACTTGTCAGTGTCCTAACAGGAGATCGCACAGAGGAGGGGTCATTTGAGCTGGGTTTTGAAGGATGGGGAGGAGTTCACCAGCTGACCGAAGGGCAGGTGAGGTGCACTTTGAGCGGACACAGAGGTGTCAGATATCTGAGGAGGAGAGGGATTGGCAAGACTCATGTGAGGACTTGGGGACGTGGGACTTGATGGAGGTGATTGAACCTTGTGGGCCTTGAGTGCTTGAGTCCCAGGGCCTTGAGTGCCAGCCAGGGCCACCGAGGGTAGGGGGAAGGCAAGGGATGAGAGGGCCATTCAGGAGGCAAAAATAAATGGAATACTTACTTTGGAGCCTTTTATAGATTCAAAGTCACTTTGTTAACTTAAGAACATAAAAATGTATAATGCATGGCTTGATTTGTTCATAAAATTACCATGTTTTGGTCTATTTAGAGAAGACAGCCTGAGGGAGGGAGCCAGTATGGGGGTGGGGGAGAGGAGTTCCTCAAAGATTTGTTCAACTTACTTTTCTCTGGTCTTTGTCACACGGGTAACTTGTCCATCTGGCGTTGCTCCAGCATGTCAGGGGTCAGAGGTGGGAGGTCAGCCTAGCAGGGAGGCAGAGCCTCTGGTCCCCGCAGCAGCACAGAGCGCCCCTCCCTGGAGGCCCGGGGCGGGGGAGCATGTCTCAGTAGACAGACGCAAAGTTATCCCGGGAGGGGGGCCGTCTGCCTTCCACAAGTGCCGGCACATGAGGACAGGGCGGCCCTGCCCACCTGCACACCCACGTCCTGATGGCCTCGGTGTCACAGCAGGCTGGGGGAGTCGCGCTCTAGAGAGGCAGAAGGGAGCCCACCCTGGGCCTCCGCTTGGCCTCTCCACCTGGAGTCCCCTGCCTTGGGGCTCCTCACCCTGCCCTCCCCGGCTCTGCCCCTTGGGGCTTTTCCTGGGGGCTGTGTCTGATTTCCCCAGGGAGCCTCCGCCTCCCACACAGGGCCCACCTGAGAAAGGGGCAAGTGCGTGTTTGCTGAGTGACTTAACGAGGGACTCAGGGGGCTGGGCCCAAAGCCCCAGGCAGGACAGCAGGCCCTGGGTGGGAGTGCGGATGTCAGGCTCCTCAACGCTCCCTGGGCTCTGGAGCAGAGAAGCGAGGACCGGGACTCACACGGGAGCCAGCGAGTGGGAGGAGAAGAAACCCGAGTCCAGAGGCAGGCCCTGGAGGAGGAAGCAGGAACTGAGGCAGACGCATGGGAAGCCGCCTTCCCAGGCCCCTCCGGCAGGGCCCCAGTTCCCTGTCGGGAGCACCCCAAATGCTCTGCTCCCTCTCCACAGAGCCACCGTCCAGACCCGTCCTCACACTGAGGAGCTGCCTGCGTGTCAGGGGAATGAGGAAATCACTTCCTACTGACCATTATTCTGTTGCAATTTTTTTGTTTTTTGGGGGCTGTGACTCAGTGGAAGCTTACCTGCACAGCCCATGGATGGGGTGAGCTGACCTCCATGACCCCAGTCCCCGACATACGTACGATGCAGCTCCTGCCTTGGCCTCTCAGGGGCCGGGAGCTCCTGGAGAAGGGGCCCACCATCCCCCTCCCCTCCCCATCCCCTTCTTGGACTCCTGGGACTCTGTCTGCAAAGACCAAGTCAGAGTCCAGGTCCCCTCAGCTGCCCAGAAGAGTTGAGGGTTATTAAGCAGAAAAGCCATAAATGCCTTTGTATTCTGCTGGCTGTCTTGCCAGCCTGTAGATCAATTATTTCCGGTTTATGGACAGCATACCCAGGATGCTGCTGGAGTCTGCAATGCCCCATTGGTTTGTCTCTGCCTCCCCCGCCCGGGGACCAGCGTCAGAAGCCTGAGGTGCCGTGACGGATGGTGCTGGCCAAGGCAGGAAGCAAACGATGCTCCCTCCAGCCGAGGGCTCGTGGTGCCGGGTGTGGGGTGGGGGGGCCTTGGGAGGTGTGGACGGTGCTGCAGGCACCAGAGGGGCACTGCCAGCTGAGAGGCCGTGGGCTCTGCCTCTGCCCAGGCTCTCACTCTCCCAAGCTGTGTGGTCCCAGGAAAGTGTCCTAACCTCTCTGGGCCACTAACTGTCACTGGCTTGGGGTGAGGATCAGTGTAAAAACTGGGCATCCTGTGTACACATTACCATGGCCCAGGAAAGCATCACATGGCACCTTGTGCCATTAGCACAGGCTCCCCACAGGCCGGGTTCGTTGATCCAGAACTTTCTATGCTTGTGCTTATCTATCTCAGCTTCAGGCAGCCCCAAGGTGGGAGCTTGGCTCTGCTTTACCCGGGTTCCTGGGTACAGGTAGCTGGTGTCCTGGACTCAGGCCCGGACCCCACATGTCTGAGCCTTGCTTTCCCCAGGCAGGGCCGCGGAAGCTGAGCCGCAGACACAGCACGCAGCCGGCTCCACCAGCAACCACCTGAGCAGAGCCGCCCCGCCTGGACACTGCCTGTTCTCCCGGGAGCTGGGGGCGGCCCTGCCTCCAGGGGCTCCTGGTCACAAGCGCCCAGCGGCTGGCTTGGGGCACACGGCAGAGCCCCCGGAAATGCGGGCTCCTCCTCCTTCTCCCCTTGGCCTCTGCCCTGCGCTTCTTCCCGTGAGAGGCTGCAAGTCACACACCTTCCCGGAACCTCTCAGGGACACTGGGCAGCAGGCCAGGAGCACGGCAGCTGCCCGGCCCAAAGAGAGAGGAGGGAGGCTCCAGGCCTTGGGGGACCGGGCGCTGCTCGTGGTCACCCAGCTGCAGAGTGGGAGACCTGAGTGAATCCACACCTCCCACCGATGAAGGAGCCCCAGGAGCGACTCTGGAAGCGGCCAGACTGCTCCTTCATGTCTCCAGCCTGGCCCCTGCCTCCTTCCCAGGAGCCTTATTTTGCAGCGTGACCAGACCGCCCCATTATTTAATAAAACTGTCAGAACCACTGATTTGTGCAAGGCACATGGCTCTCTCCTTCTCCCGCTCCTTTCTTTCCAGATTCAATAAACCCTGAAATTGTTCCAAGAAGACGGAGAGTGATGGGAAGTATCAACAACACGTGAGAAAATGGGGCCGTGCAAGCAGGATGCCCTTTGCCTGCAACACCCACCTGGACCAGGTAAAGCACCCCCACCCCAGAAAAGGTCAGGCAGCTGCTCAGGGCAGGGAAAGCAGGCTTGGGCAAGGGCTGGAGCTCACAGGAAGCCCCACCAACCCTCCTACCCCCCACAAGGGGCGGGAGGAGCTGCGTGGGGTGGGCACAATCTGGGGAGACTTCCTGGAAGAGGAGACACCAAGACCACATCTTGAAGCATGAGCAGGAGTTCCCCCTTGGAAAAGGGTGCAAGGGGATTGCACCCCAGTGGAACATTGAGAGGGCAGGGCTGTGTGCAGCAGGGCAGGGCTATGAGAGGGCACTGGGGTGACAGAGTGTGCGGCATCTGGGCCAGAACCTGTCCGGGGCCTGCTGCCAAGATGAGGTCCTCCATGTCCATCTTGGGGTCGCTCATGGGCCACAGGAATCTCAGGAGGGAAGCTGCCCTTAGCCACAGGCACTGGGACCAGGGAAGGGTCAGCGCCTCAGCCCACGAAGGGGGAGACAGGACGGGGAGCCCTGGTGCCTCCTCACCCAGAGGGCAGAGCCCCCACCCGCAGGCTGTCCCGCTGCTGCGCACCCAGGCCCAGCGGGCGTCTCGTGGGTCCTGCCCCACAGTAGCTCCCGGCCTGCTGTGGCTCAAAAGGGTGATTGCCCGGCTACCCAGCACCCCAACCTGTAATCACAAGGGCCTGCATGGTGAAGGCAGGAGCCAGGGTGACGGCGAGCAGAGACAGACTGATGCTACAAAGGCCCAGGGGTGCAGGCCGCCGGCGCTGGAAGATGCAAGCAAACGTCCCAGAGCCTCTGAGGACCCAGCCCTGCCAGCGCCCGGACGCCAGACCCTTAACACCCACTCGCTCAGGAATCAGGGCTTCCTGACCCCCAGAGCCATAACAAACGAACAGACATTGTCTCTAGTCACCAAGCTGGGGATTTGTGACAGCAGAAACAAGAAAACTAGCACCATGGCTTTGCTCCTAACTTCACTCCTCGACTCTGTTTCTTCCTGAAGGTCTCATCACAGACTCCAGCTGCGGGGCCGGGGCGGGTCCCCTGCCCTGACACGGGGGCCCAGGGGCGAGGATGCCGAGCTGCCACCCCGAGGGGCTGCAGCCCCGCCAAGGCCTCCCCCGCCGCGGCATTGCTGGCAATGACTAGGGACTTCCTGCTGAACGTTAAAGATATTTTACACTGGAGATTTAATACGGAACATTAAGAACCATTGAGATCACTCATATCAATTGAAGATATAATAATTGAACCCCATAAAGATCGCTGAGAAGCTGGTGGAGCTGTAGGGAGAGACAGGAAGAGAGATGAATGGGCCCCCGTTCCTCTCCCCGCACCCCCCACCCCACCAGAGGTGCTCATTAGAGATGCTCGTGGGGCCTCCGTCAGCGGCACAGGCCTCAGCCGGGAGAGGGGCCCAGGGCTCTAGTCTCAGAGGGGCCTGGGCAGATCCAGAAAGTCCTGTGCATCTCACGAAATTCTCGATCATATATTCGGCTAAGAGGTGGAGCAAAGGCACCGAGGAGGTTAGAAATCCGATCTTGTGTGCCCCAGGACCCTGCATCCCATCTCCGTGCTGTGCTCTGGGCCGCAATCACGGACGCAGAGTGAGCCCTGATCTTTGTCCCACTCCGACCGTGACCATGGTCACGCTGACCCCTTGTTTCTCTCCCAGGCGGGTCTCGATCCCAGAGTTGGAGACCTGCCCTGACCCCCGCCCCATTCATGCACTCAGCCCCTCCCTGCATGCTGGCTCTGCTTGTCTCTAGAAGGTTCCATGCCCTTGGGGAGGTTGGTCGGGGGAGACAGCTGGGGAACAGCCACGGTCAGCCAAGTGACCCGAGACGTCTCAGCAGGGGGCAGTGACCCGCCTCGCCCCCGACTTCCTGTCCCCAGCTCTGACCCCAGGGGCCTCCAGTCTTTCCGTCTCTGGGAGTGAGGTCCTCAGACAAGCCAAGCCCGGCTCCTGGGTCTCTCCTCGCTGACCCTCTGTGTGGGTCCCCCTTCTGATCTGAAATATGCCAAGGCCAAGGTCACAGAGACCAAGCGCTGGGGCTGAGCTGGGACCCTCCACCACGAGGGGCCCCACTCCTGCATGTCGCCCTCACCTAGCTCAGAAGAGCTGACCAGGAGGAGAGAGGGGTACAAGTCAGCCTGGCTTTGAAGCCCTTGTCTGCTCCTTCGCTGTGTGACACAGGGAAGGCCGCGTGACCCCTCTGATCCTGGCCTGCCCACCGGCAGTGGGATCATGGTGCCACCAGACTGCTGGGTGTGAGCTGACCCTCAGCAAGTCCCTGGAACACACAGCCCTCTGACGTGGAATCTCCCAGGTCCCTGGGGCCCGGGTGTGAGTCCAGGAGTGGAAATGGTGCTGGGTGAACAGCTGGTGCCCCAGCTACCCAGCCTGAAACAAGTCCTGCCAGGCTCATAAATCTGCCCCATTCCCCTCAAGCTGACACCCAGCCCAGCCGTCTGCATGATCCAATATGTTTCGTTTACAAGCTAGTCTATTACCCGATTCATAACCGATCTGTCACCCTGAGGAATCAATGCGTTCTCAGGGGCGCCACATACATAACACCTGGTGTGGAATTGAATCCAGGCTCCCTGGCATCTCACTGCACTGTGCGTGCCCCTCGGGAGCCATCGCCACCCCCACCCCCACCCCCAGCCTGGGGCGAAAGCGCAGAGAAGGGGCCTCCCGGGCCCAGCTCACAGGAACGAAGTGTGATCTTAGGAGGACTTCCACGGTCCTAAGCGAGCTGGGTCACTCCCATCCCTGGGGGGCCTTCCTTGCATTCTCTTTTGATCCCCACTGAGCAGGCCTCTGGGCCCCCTCTGCCAGTCTCCCAGGCCTGGGGTCTCATACCTACCCCCGTGAAGGGCACTCACTCTGGCCCAGGGCCACATTCATCAGGTACATTCCTCGAAGCGCCAACGTCAGCTGCTCAACACTTTTAGAGAAAGGTATTATCTTCCCATTTTACAGAGAAGGATGCTACGGTTGAGAATGACTTTCCCAGGCTGGCGTGTGAGAGCTGGCTCTGAGCCCATGCCAGGACCCCCAGCCAGGCCCCGACCACCCGCACTGAGATGACACTGACCCTCTTCCCCAGGGGGTCAGCAGGCAGAGGGCTGAGCGAGGGTGGGCCCCCACCAAAGTGAGACTGAGCTTTTCACTGGGGTTTGTGTGCGATGGGGGTGCCGTCTCCCTCAGGGCAGCCTATCTAGGGAGAGAGACCCCGGTGGCTGGGCACAAGCCTGCCCCACGCCCAGCTGTGGCCCTGCCGCTCTGGCCCACGTATCCGGCTGATTGCCCAGCCCAGGGGCTCCGCCACCCCGGCTGGTGGCAGCTCCAGCGAGGTCCGCGGCGGCAGGCTGGGCACCCTCTGCACCCGACCTTTCTGGAAGCCTGTGCGGCTGACCTCCCAGGGCCGAGCTCAGCGTGGCTTGCTCCTCCCCACCCCACCTTCTCGCTTCTCTGTTACTGATTCTCCTTTTCACAGACGTGGCTCCCTGATGGAAACGGCGTCCCGCCTTCTGCAAGGATTCACATATCCCCAAAAGAGCAGCAAGTCCCCATCGTGTGAGAATTTCTCCACAGAGGCGGTGCAGAATGGGGCTGTCGGGCTGGGTTTCCACAGCGACCTGATCTATAGGCACCTACCTCCATTCCCAGGGTGGCCAAACAAACCGGCTCGAGGCCTGGGAGCCGTCCATCTCCCCAGCGCCAGGATGGCAGAGGCGGAGGGCACGCTGGGGCCGGAGGCCAGATCTGGACCCCCAGCCTTAGCTCTGTGTCTGTCACAGGCAGGGGACTAGGCCCCGCTGCACGCGCAGGTGAGGGTCGGACAGCATCCGTCACCCGTGAAAGGCCACGCAGACACCCCTCATCCACACCACACATCACAGGTAAGAGACAGGCCTGGACAGGGAGGGAGTTAGGTACTCCGGGCTCCAGTCGGGCAGGCTGGGCCTGAGCCGGGACGCCCCAGCGCCAGGCTCTGAGGATGGACACACAGCCACACGCACACACACCCAGAGGCTGCTGGCATGTTCAAGGGGGTGGCCAAGGGGTCACGGAGCTTCCCAGGTGGCCCAGCAGTAAAGACCCCACCGCCAATGCGGGTTTGATCCCTGGGTCAGGAAGATCCCCTGGAGAAGGAAATGGTAACCCCCTGCAGTATTCTTGCCTGGAGAAGCCCATGGACAGAGGAGCCTGGAGGGCTACAGTCTACAGGGTCACAAAGAGTCTGACATGACTGCGTGACTAAGCATGGGGTGACAGCCTCTCAGGCCCTGCTGGCCTTACCAGCATGTCACCACCTGGCTGCCTGGGCACCTGGGGAAGCTCCCTCCAGAGAGGGCAGGGTGCAGGTGTTCAGGCTCAGTCAACCAGCACAGAGTGCATGAGGGGCTCTGGGGAGGCTCCCCCTGCCCCAGCAGCCCGCCTGGCAGGCCTCCGGGGAAGCAGAGGCAGGCGTCCCCAGGTGGGCGGTGGCCCAGTGGGAGAAGATCCAACCCCTGCTCCAGCACTGCCCGGGGTGGGGACACTGGGCAAGTTCACAGCCCACGTGGTCCCTCTGAGCTTCAATGTCTCTCCTGGCAAGCCGGGTGGGGTGCCCACCTGCACCCCAAGTTGGCCCCAGGACAGACCCGAGTGGATGGTCCCCTTGGAGCCTGTGACTGTGCATCAGGACTAGAAAGGAGGAGGCCGGGGACAGTGGGGGAGGAGAGGTGGGGAGAGAGGGTGCCTCTCACAGGTGGGGAAACTGAGGCCCAGAGGGGAACAGAGGTTTGTTCAGGGGCACCCAGCAGGAGCAAAGCCATTGAAGATGGAGGGAGGGGGCGGGAGCACCTTCCGGCTCCCAGGCGCCCCATCCTGAGCTCCCATCCTGGCGATGACAGGAGAAGCCTTTTGTGGGACCTTCCGGGCCCAGCCTGGGCAGTCTGAAAGGGACAGAAGCCTGCAGGGCCAGAGCCCTGGGGGCTGGCAGCGCCCAGCACAGCCTCTGCCCGGAGCCATCCACTATCCTTCCACAGCTAAGGAGGAGGATTGCGAGGACAATTAGTCTCAGAATTACCGGTGGAGGAGAACGTTAAGGGGGAAATAAATTAAAAAGAAATCCATTCGAGCTGTAATTGTAATACAGTGTATCATAGTCAATTGAATCACAAATACAAGCTGGTCCCTTGTCAATTGATTTCAGCAAGTAAACAATTTGGGTATTTAAATTGGAAATTCACCGCGAAGGGAGTGGGATTTGGTTCAAGGAGAACTAAAACTTCAGCTCGAAGTTGGCTCTGGGTCTCCAGCGCTGATTGGCCTGGCGACTCTGCACTGGAGGGAGGGGACACGTTCCTGCCCTGCCTGCCACTTGGGGGTCACCTCCTCAGGACACTGTCCTAGCCCCCAGCCAGAGCACATGGCCACCTGCTCTGGGCCACCTTTGCTCCTAGGTACTTCCGCCTCTGCCCGTGCTTCCCGCAGCAAGCTGGGGCTTCTCTGTCACATGGATGAATCTCCCTCCACACTAGGGGCTTCCAGTGGGCAGGGGTGCTGGTTTACTTCCTGAGCCAAGCCCAGGTGAGAGGGCAGTGCTTGGACCATGCAGCTGTCGAGAGAATAAGTGGGTGAGTAATGGCTGAGGGGATGGATGGGTGAAAGAATGGATGGACAGATGGACAGGCAGGTAGATGGGTGGGTGGATGGATAGGTGGATGGGTGGGTGGATAGATGGATAGGTAGGCGGATGGGTGAGGGGATGGATGGATGGATAGATGGATAGGTAGGTGGATGGGTGAGGGGATGGATGGATGGATGGATGGATAGATGGATAGGTAGGTGGATGGGTGGGTGGGTGTGTGGATAGACGGATGGATGGATGGATGAATAGAAGGATAGGTAGGTGGATGGTGGATGGGTGCATAGATGGGTAGGTAGGTGCATGGATGGATGGGGTGGCTGAATGGATAGGTGGATGGGTGGGTGGATGGATGGATGGATAGATAGATAGGTAAATGGATAGGTAGGTAGATAGATAGGTATGTAGGTGGATAGATGGGTAGGTAGGTGGATGGATGGATGGATAGATGGATGGGTAGGTGGATGGGTGAGTGGATGGATGGATGGGTAGGTAGATGGATAGGTGGATGGATGGGTGGATGGTGGATGGGTGCATAGATAGGTAGATAGGTGGATGGATGGATGGATGGGGTGGCTGGATGGATAGGTGGATGGGTATGTAGGTGGATGGATGGATGGATAGATGGATGGGTAGGTGGATGGGTGAGTGGATGGATGGATGGGTGGGTAGATGGATAGATAGGTGGATGCGTGTGTGGATGAATGGATGGGTGGGTGGATGGATGGGTGGATGGATGGGTGGATGGATAGGTAGATGGATGGGTGAGTGGATGGATGGATGGGTGGGTAGATGGATAGGTAGGTGATGGGTGGATGGATAGGTAGGTGGATGGATGGGTGGATGGATGGATAGGTGGATGGGTGGGTGGATGGATAGGTAGATGGATAGGTAGGTAGATGGATGGGTGGGTGGGTGGGTAGGTGGGTGCAGAGTGGCTAGAGAGATGCGTGAACAGCTTAGCAAGACTGCTGGATGTTTCTAAGCTAATCAAGACAAGTGCCTTTCGTATTCCAGAGCCTTTCTTACTTCCAACCAAGAAACTGTTTTCAGAGCAAAGCAATGCCTGTTGCCTAGAGGATTTACAGGTATCCCCGTCGACTGAAGCAGCTGGCCTTGAGCACAATGAACAGCCCCTGGACGACCCCTCCAGGAACAGCGCCCATAAGGAGGGGTGCACTCCTGCAGGGCAGGGCATCTGCAGGAGCCTGTGGAGGTCACGCCTCTCCAAGTTACCTCCCCCATGGGGTCACACTGTGTCCACCCCAGGGCCTGCCTGAGCTGGCACCAAGGAGGACTCTTCACCTGGCGGTCTCAGCACCGGCTCTGCTGCAGTGAGGCTGACAGGGCCACCTGTCCAGGGCCACGGAGTTAACAGGCTGAGAGGACATGGGAGCCGTGGCCGAGGGCAGGCGATCTGAGGGTGGGGGCAGGGCAGAGAGGACGGAGCCGAGGTCCCAGAGCAGCGTGTGTTCCCATGGCGTCCACGGCAGGCAGGCCCTCCTCACTCTGACGAAGAGTGAAGTCACGGCACAGCAAGCGAAGAAGGAAGTGAAGGGGGACGGGGGCAGGGTGTACTTTCCAGAGACGGCCACGTTGCAGTTCTTCCCAAGAGGTGATGTCTCCCTCCCTGCCCGTGAACCTGGCGGGCTCAGCCTTGCTCACTGCAGTCCCAGTGATGCTGTGTGACTTCGGAGATGAGGTCTCAGACTAGGATGCTGTTTCTGCCGGGCTCTCCCTCTGGGGCTGCTCCCTGGGACCAGCGGCCAGCCACACGGAAGCCCGGACCACAGGGAGAGGCCACATGCTGGCTTGAGGCCGGCGACCCAAGCTCAGATGCCAGTCGACAGCCAGCACTGACCGGCAGGCCTGCAGCTGAGTGAACCCGTGGGTGATTCCAAACCAGGACCAGAGACGAGCTGTCCCTGCAGGGCCCCGGCCTAACCGGAGGGTCAGTGGTGCTGTCAGGGGCTATTTTGTTCCACGGTCATGACAGCTACTACATACACTAGCTGAGTCTCCCGCTCTGCTGTCTATTTAATGAGTCCCCTCCTGGTTTTCTACTCTGCCCGCCCCGTCCGCGTATCACTCGGGCTGCCTTAGAGGAGGCTGTGCTTCCTACTGAGTCCATAAACCACAGGACTTGGCAATGGCTTCACGACAGTGCTAGAAAACATCTGAGAGCAACGGTGCCTGGTGGACATCCCCTTAGGGAGAAGAAGGCACTCTTTCTTTTTGTCCTGTTTTGTTTGGTTGTGTTTGGTTGTCTGCCTGAGTTGTGTCCTGTGAAGTGGAGGAGTTGCTGAGATTGTATGTGGCTGACAGTGTACACACAGAGTGGAAGGACCCCTTGGATGCAGCCCCCCACCCAAGGCTGGCTCAGCGAGGGGCTCTTACAGGTTTGTGGCTCAGGGTCCAAGGGGCCCTGAAGTGCTGGGTCCGGATCCTGGGCAGAGGGTCCCCGCAACAGGGTCCTCTCAGGCTTCTGCAGCAAGCAGGGAGCAGGCAGGGCACGGCCAGCACAGGGTGGAGCCTGAGCCCCGGCCTTGTGCAGGCCTGGCTCCCGTCACCCTCCCGCTGGAGACTCTAACAGTCCCATTCTACAGACAGGAAACCGAGGCTCAGGGGAGGCAGCCATGAGTGCCCCTGGGCTGTGATCAACGTTGAACAAATACCTCTCTTACACCAACTCGGTGCCGAAGCCAGGTTCTTCCCAGCGCCCACACGCTCCCCAGAAGGAAAGTTCAATGCAGCCAGCCTCTAGCTTCCCGTGACTCGTGTCTGGCCTGGAGACGTGAGACTGATTCCAAATCTGGCTCTGCTGCCGCGTACTGTGGGACTTCAGGGAGCCTGGTCTCTCTCTGGGCCTTCCCAGGAGAGGAAGGGACAGAGTGGGGGTGCTCCCCGCATCCCGCTGGCTCCAGGAGGGCACAGTGGGTACCGCCGGTCATAGTGGCCCCGGCCCATTCTGTGCAGGCACCAGATGGGCACTGCTGGCCGGCTGCTCGCTGTCTGCACCCCGACAGCTGGCCTGGCTCTCGACCTCCCTGCTGCTCCAGACAGCAGGAGCCCAAGGTCACCCTGACGCGTCACTCTCCAGCAGGGAGGCTCGGAGTCCAGCCAGGTGGTGGCCACTGCTGCCACCAGCCCTGCCCTGGGCGCCTTCCTCCTGGCCCTGTGCTGCCCTCAGCCCGTCCATGCCAAGGCCTGGCCCCAGAACACCTGCTCCCCCAGGGTCAGCGAGTGGTGCTGGCGGGGTGGCAGGGGGTGCTGGGGTCCCGGCAGCCCCTCCCACACCCCCTCACCCCCAGACACTCCAGGGTCTGGTGGCCGAGAGTGAGCAGATGCAGAGTCTGTGCAGGCAAGCCAGGGTCCCCCGTGCTCAGGCGTCCAGGCGGGGCGCGGGGGACTGGCCAGCCATCTCCTGTCCCTCTGTCCCGATGCCCAGCCTTGCCCCACCCCAGGCTGCCCTGCCTCAAGAGCCTCCCCTCTGCAGCCCACCCCCGGCCTGGCCAGCAGAGCTGGGCTGTGCACTCACATGTGCCGCCCTCCTGGCTCCTGAAGGCCCAAGGCCTCGCACCTGCGGCCGGAGGTGTAAAATCCAATTTGCGGCCGACACCTCCTCCAGACACCCTGGGCCTGAGCAGCCAGCGGCCCCATGGCTGCAAAGTGAGGATGCAGCTGCCGCCCCCACCCAGGGGTCTGCCCACCACCTCGCCCCTCAAGCCTGTCTTGCCGCCGTGCCCACACTGCCGCAGGGTCGCATTTCCCAGGCCTTGGGGAAGAAAGTGTCAAGAAACGCAGAGCTTCGCAGGATCGTTCAACCTGAAGCTGTCTTTGGGGCAAAGCAGCCAGGGTCCGGAATGCTTCAGACCCTCTGCAGCAGAAGACGGACTGGGGGGTGGGGATGGGGGGCTGGAGAACGAGGGGCCGCTGAGCAGGAAGCAGCCTCCTGCAGACCCTTCTGGAATTCTGAGGCCATGGACTCTGCCTGTCCTGGGGCCTGGTGTGTGCAGCCCCCAGCCCACAAGGTCCTTAGCTCTATGGGGGCCTGGGAAGGGCAACGCTGAGTCCTGCAGAGAGGGGTTGGGGTCTGCCTGCACGCCCTCCCCACGGCGGGCGGGGGCATCTCCCGCCCTCTTCTACCTGCAGAGGCCATGCACTCCCAGTGGCCTCTCTGGCTCCAGCCCCTCCTGGGTAGGAATGCCTCCCCCACGCCTCACTCCTGCAGAAGAGGGGGACCCACGGACAACCTGGGCTGGGCTCTTCCCACCTGGGACCCTATTCTCCGTGCCCAGCACCTGGCCGTGTGCCCAGAAGCAGAAAAGCTGTGACATCACTTCGGGAGCTGGAGAGGCCACAGAGCTGCGTTGGGGGAACAGGGTGGTGGGCTGCCCACTGGTCCTTGGGGAG
This sequence comes from Bos grunniens, assembly GCF_055505025.1. Taxonomy (NCBI): domain Eukaryota; kingdom Metazoa; phylum Chordata; class Mammalia; order Artiodactyla; family Bovidae; genus Bos; species Bos grunniens. The sequence continues at coordinate 82,055,556 of NC_141178.1, forward strand.
GACGGGGCCAGCCACGGCCAGGCTGGGCTCCCACGGTCGGTGGAGGCCCACCCCCATCTTGCATTTCCTGCCCACGCGGCCATCTCACTCACACACTCACACACTCACACACACCCCCGCCACCCCTCCCACCCAACACAGCCCAGGCTCCATCTCTGGGGTCCCAGAGCCAGAAGCTGCCTCCTGCTGACGGATGACAGATGGAGACCAGTGGTCCTGTAGCTGGCTATGATGGCAGTTTATTGGGCGGCTCAGCCAGGGGCCGGCACAGAGGCAGGGGGTCGGCATGTGGCAGGCAGGTGCAAAGCTCTGCGGGTCCATGCAGGCCAGGCGACAGCATCAGCCTGCAACACAAGAGGCTCCGTCAGCTCCTGGCGAGAGCCCGGCTCAGCTGCGGCAAGAGCAGTCAGGGAGGAGGCCCAGGAGCCAACGGCGGGCAAGGGATCCTGCTGGCTCCCAGGCCTGGGTGTCCCCAACACGCCAGCCTCCTTGGGGAGCCGAGGGCCTTCCCTTGGGCAGGGCTGTTGGAGCTGGGATCCCTGTCCCTGCGATCCTGGGGGCAAGACGCTGGGCAGTGAGTCACAAGGTGGCAAGGAGCGTGGGCCCTGGCGACCAGCCTCCATCTCGCAGGTGAGAAGGCAGAGGTCCCGGGAGGGGAGCCACCATGGCCGCAGTGCCGGCGTGGACCACCCCCGCCCTGGCCCAGGTCAGGCTTCCCCAAACCTCACTGACCTCCCTCCACCCCTGTCCAGCCTGTCCTCACCCGCGAGTCCAGCCTGGCTGCCCTGCTCTCTCCTGCCTCCAAAGCCACACGCCAGGAGCTGTCCTCGGCGCCTCCTGGCCCCCGGCCTCTCCCTTCCCGGAACGTCACAGCTGGCCGGCCCCTGCAGCCCCGAGGGCCCCGCTGACCGCCCATCCTCCTCCTCTCCTGCAGCGCCGCCCACATGTCCTCCTCGGAACCACAAGGACTGCGGCCACGCGCGTCTGCACAGGCTGGGGGCCCCCCGCACCATCCTGGAGCCACGAGCCAGCGGGTGAACGGCAGCTCCTCAAACGGCGCCTCTTAAGGAGGCCCCAGAGCACATGTTGAAAATCACAGCCCGCCGTGGCGGGCACAGGCCAGGCCCCTGAAAAGGCCCTGAGGAACGGGACCCCCGCCGGCCCGCGCACCCCTTGCACGTGGTCTCCAGGCGCGTGCCACCTCCCTCGCCTCCCCACAGCCCCTCTGCCTCAGCCAGGGCCCAGCAGCAAACCTGAGGACCACAAGGAACCGCCGCTGGCCTATGCTTCCCTCCCTGCTGGGCAAGCTTGCCCACCTTCCTCCCAGAGGGTATGCTGAGTGCCAGGAAGGGGAGGGCAGGGAGGAGAGCAGCAGTCGCTCCCCAATGCGCCCCCAGACACAGGCCTAAAAGGGTGACCGAGGCTCAGCCCACATGGGCACTCTTCAGAGCTGTGCCTGCCTCAGCCCCCACCAGAGAGCCCCCGGCACCTGCGTGCCTCCTCTGTGGCCTCTCCCGCCTTCCTGTCCCTGCACCCCACCTCCACACCTGTCACCTCCTCCCCAGGGTCCCTCCCAGGAGGCCCTCTCAATGCCAGCTTCACAGGAGACCCCATCCCGAGAGCCAGCTGCAGGCCTGGGCCTCTAAGCTCCATCTCCTGGTTAGTAAAATGGGGCTATAGTCAGCTGGCACCCCCAAGCTGGCTTAGCCCTTCCTGGAAGCCTGGGCACAGGCTCTGGCTGGCAGGATGGTGAAGACTCAGCACGCCCCTGCCGACCCCAGCCCCCAGGCCTGTGCAGACCCCATCTGGCCCTCTGCAGGTGCGTCTCCACCTGCATGAATGGACTCACGTGGGGCCCCCCGCACCCAGCACGCGGCCCCCACCCCAAGTGCCCCGCCTGCTGCCCCGTGCTCTGCAGGCGGAGCCTCAGCCACATGGTTCTGACGCGAGGCTATGGAGCAGACCTTTGGGTCTGAACAGATGGGACGCTGACGGGATCTGAAAGGTGCTGGGGACAGGCCACGGCCTGCAGGGCTGAGCCCCCGGCACTGGGATCTCCCCCGGGCTGGGGTCCACAGGGCCTCCAGGAGGGCACCCACAGGTCCATGGTGCGGAGACTGGCTCTCAGGGTGCTGGGGCTGGAGGGGGCCGTCTTTCCGGGCTTCGCACAACCCGCAGCCCTGCCCTGCCCCCATCTCTGCTGCACCCTTTTCCTGCCCCGGCCAAACTCCTCAGTCCCCATCTCCTCAGGGTGGCGTCACCTTGGGGGCCACAGGGGCTTCACACACCCCCATCCCATCAAGATGGTGCCCGGCTCCAAACACCCCCGGGGTCTCAGGGACCCTTGATTGATTTAGACCCATAACCTGCACTGACCACGTTCCCCACCTCACCATCAACTTCATGTAGCAGACACACTGTGCCTGCCCCGTGCTTTCTCATCTCTTAAGAGCAGGGTCAGGGCCGGGTCTACAGCCAGGATCAGGTTCAGAGTCAGGTCCATCACATGACCAGAGCAGGACCAGGGTCAGGGCTCAGGGTGTGACCAGGGTCAAGGCTCTGAGTGTGACCAGGCTCAGGGCTCAGGGTGTGACCAGGGTCAGGGCTCAGGGCGGGACCAGGGTCAGGGCTCAGGGTGTGACCAGGGTCAGGCCTCAGAGCGTGACCAGGGTCAGGGCTCAGGGTGGGACCAGGGTCAGGGCTCAGGGCGTGACCAGGGTCAGGCCTCAGAGTGTGACCAGGGTCAGGGCTCAGGGTGGGACCAGGGTCAGGGCTCTGAGTGTGACCAGGCTCAGGGCTCAGAGTGGGAGCAGGCTGCCCTAGGGTCCGTCTGGAGCACCGTCCTTTGACTGTCTGGGGCTCAGATCACCGTGAGCTCCCTGGGCTATGGGGTGATGGTGAGAGGCCTTCTCAAGGTGCAGGCACCACAGGGACTGGGCTTGGCTCCCATCCCTCAGGTCACTGTCAATGTCCCTCAGACAAGTCATTTCTCATCCACTCACCACTCTGCCAGGGATGCGCCCACCCCCTTGGTGGTGGGCAACTTCAGCTGCCATGGGGACCCAGGCCCAGACCCCTGGGCATCCTCCTCCACTGCTGGGCCTGATGCCAGTCTCGTGTGCCTGCTGGCCGACTGACAGGCCAACTGACAGCACAGTGACCATTGCCCCCTGGACTGAGGCTACATGTGGGTTAGCCCTGCCCTGGCAGGGAGAGCTCGGGGGCTGGGCAGGAGAGCGCCCAGCGCAGATACAGTCTGCTGGTCCTCCCTAGTGACCCTGTCTGAATAGCTTATTAGAAATTAATATTTAATTCTCTTCTGTGGGTTTAGCTTAATTATTCAATTTATTATTGCAATCACTGAGAAGCACCCAGAAGCAAAACTGCTAGCTTTGAGCAGGGACACAGTCAGGGGGCGGGGTGGGGCGTCTTGCGAAACGCAGCTGACCCTCAGAATGCTTGCTTCGCAGACTTTGGCCCAGGGGCTCCCCCTGGCCCCCTGAAGTCCTCGTTCTGCAGTGAAGCCCTCTCTCCTCTGTCAGGCCTGGCGGCTCCCTTCCAAGTGCCTGCCCTGCAAGTGGGGCCTGGAGCCCTCCTCTCAGGGGGTCCCCAAGGGCAGGACCCCACCGGCCGCCTCCTGCGTGGCTCTGGAGAAGCAAGGGAAGGAAAGTGGCCAGGCCCTCACCCGCCCTGCTGGGCTGATTGACGGGGCTCCTGCAGGAGCGCCCATGACCGCGCAGCCCTATGTCGGGGCGGGGACTATCCCCCCTCACAGGTCTGATACCAAAGCTGCATGGAGCTGGGGACCTGCCCTCTGCCCCAGGTGGAGATGGCAGGTGGGACCCAAACCCAGGGCTATGCCACCGCACAGACACGCTTTCGCCCAACCCTTGGCCTCAGGCAATGTGTCCTCCTGCCGCCTGGTGAGTGGGGTCATCACAGTGGACACAGGACTGGATGGCTCAGTGGCCTGACCCTGAGGTCAAGGTGGGCATGGGGGATGAGGGTGGTGCCGAGCTTCGCCTTCCTCCTGCTCAGAGGGCCCCCGGCTGGCATCATCAGGTACCCCCACTCCCATCCTGATGTTGCTGAGGGCCTAGGGCCCTGGCACAGCCTGGGATTCTGTGTGTCCAGTGGTCACTCCAGGGACAGTGTGACCCCTGGACAGGTGCGGCCCCAGAGCCCGGAGTCACAGAACCAAATCTGAGGCCAGTGCCAGCTGGGGAAGGGAGGGGGTAGGGGAGAAGGGGACGGTGAGGGCAGGGGCTTGCCCCAGGGACACGGAGGGCCATGGCCGCTTCCCCAGGAGCTGGGCACACAGGCCTCAAGCGCCCCTACCCCCCATGATGGGAACAAAGGCCTGGGGCTGGGGTCTGAGCAAGGTTCCCAGCCTGGGTTACAGGAGTCATCGGGGAACCCGAACTCCTGCTTCTGGGGAGGTGTGTGGTCGGGCAGGTTGGCGGCCAGCTTGCAGGAGAGGAAGCCTGCACGTCCCCGTGGGCACCTGGGGTGGCTGGGACTCGAAAGGCTCCAGGCCATTCCACCTCACCCCTGCCTAGCGGCCGGCAAACGCCACCACACCGTCCATCAGGCCTCCCGTCTTCTCACTTCTGTGCGGCCGCTGGCACTGGCGTGCTTCTGTTCTTTTCCACCTTTGTCCTGGTGGAGGGCATTCCCACCGGCTGGCTAGGCCAGCCCTCCTCAGGTGGCCTTCTGCCCAGCCTGGGGGTGCTGAGGGGTGGGGCCATCACATGCAAGGGGAAGGGGGCCTGCTGGGAGCGAACACTGCTTCTGACAAGTGGCCCCAGGAAGCCTGGGGGCCTCCTGAACGCGGCCTGGCCTGGCTTTTGCTGCCGTGCTCCACCCACAGTGACCGCAGGCCTTTGCCTGTCCCTGCTCTCAGCCCCGAGTGCCCACCTTCTTGTTTGATGGACCCCATCCCCACCTCTCAATCCTCAGCTCTCAAGAACCACCTCCTCCAGGAAGCCCTCCCTGCAGACCTGCGCCCCTTCCAGCTTCCACTCTGCTCCTGACAGGTCAGCACCTCAGGGGCCTGCCTCTCCCCTGAGGGAGCAGTGCTGGGTCTGCTTCCAACTGGCAGGGGCGGGGGTGTTTACTGAATCAGACAGAGGCATCGCCGACCTCTGGGCTGCTGGGACTTGTGCCCGTGTGTCCTGCCAGAGGTGACCGGGAGGACAAGGCCTGGCCCTGCTGGCTGGAGGGCCACACGGGAACATCAGAGAGAAAGGCCAGCTGAGTGTCCTGTCTCCATGAACAAGAGCAGGCTCGTGACAATAGTAACACCATTGCAAAGGTGACGGCGTGGTGAGGAGACAGACTGTCACAGAGGGCGGGACTCCTCTGAGCAGGACATCCGGCGGCCTTCACCGCTGATGCCCACGGTCACTGCAGAGGCAACACGGATGACCCTTCATAGATCTGGGCCATGATGGGGGCCACAGCCCCTCCCCTCCTCCTGCTGCCCCCAGCCTCTCCCAGGGGTCTCTGCCCACCTGCCTGCTGACCGGGGGCTCTGGGAGGTGGGCGCTGGGTCCCTGGAGGAGATTTCCATGCATAAATGCCCAGGGAGCCGCGTGACCTTCAGGGAGCCCTCCCAGCACCCCCGGCAGGCACGCTTACCACTGAGGCAGGGCGGGCAGGGCTGCCCAGTGTCACCAGCCTGCAGATGACGAGGCCACCAGGCCTTTTGCAGGCTCAGCCTAGAGCAGTCATCTGAGCCACCTCCATGAGCATGCCCCGAGGACAGCGCCACTGACCACCCAGGCCACGTGGACGATCCGCAGTCCCCACACCACCAGACCTCAGGGTCGCGCAGACCCGAGCTACAGCCTGACCCCACACTCCCGCTCTGTGATCCTGGACAGCCACTTGGCCTTCTGGGCAGTGTTTCCCTGGCACTCCCAACCCCAGGAGGCTCACCCCTCTGTGCTATCCCCTCCGGGTAAGTCCCTTCATCTCTCCATGTGTCAGTTTTCTCATCTGAAAAATGGGGACACACCAGCACCTCCTTCATGGAGCTGTGGTGAGGATTAAGTGAGGTTCTCCCATGTAAAGCTCCTACGCATGGGGCACAGTCATCTCCTGCCCACCCGGATGCCATGCTCCATCCACCACCGCAGCCTCTGGGGAGGGGGAGCAGGCAGCTCAAGGGGGGGTCTGTCCCTCCCTCCTGACCTCACACATGTGCACACACATGCAGACACACACACACACACACAGATACACGTGTGTACACACAGACACACATGCACACAGAGAGACACACATGCACACAGAGATGCACGTGCACACGCATGTACACAGACACACGTGTACACAAAGAGACACACACGTGAACATAGATACATAGGCATGCAGACACACGCATGCACACACAGATACACATGTACACATACATGCACACAGAGACACGCATGCACACAGAGATGCATGTACACAGATGCACGTGTACACAAAGGGACACACGTGAACATAGATACATAGGCATGCAGACACACGCGTGCACACACAGATACACGTGTACACATACATGCACGCAGAGACACACGTGCACACAGACATGCACACACGCATGTACACAGACACGTGTACACACAGAGACACACATGCGCATGCACAGACACACATGCAGGTGCACACAGAAACACACACAACACACACGCAAACAGAAGCACACACGCATGCACACAGAGCTGCAGACACACACGTGCACAGAGGAACCTGGAGATGAAGACCCCACCACTCACTTCCCAAATGGAAATCAATGGCTTCGAGGTTGATATTCCACAGCTTTCAGAAAACATAAAAAACACGATTTGCTATGAGCCTCCATTGAGCCCCTTAAATTTTTGTGCTTGTGAAAAATGCTTCATGGATTGTTGCCCAGATACTGGAATTTCCTATTTGTTGAGGCCCAGCCTTGTGACCCCAGCGGGGGCAGGCGAGGACAAGCCCTCGCTTGCCCTGACCCCCTGCTCCCTCCTCCAGCCACTCCCCCATCCCGCACCAAGACTTGGGACCCAGAGCGCCCACAGGGACACACAGACAGATCCACAGAGAACACAGTTACACGTGAAAAGAGATCCTGAGGGTGTAAGCGCCGAAGTTGTGGGTCCCCAGGAGGACAGAGGGACGGGGAAGCCCCCCAGATCCAAGGGCTCAACTCCTCCTACCGATTCCACCAGCTCCTTCCCCTCAGGAGCCACGGCCGAGACCTGGGCAATCCTGCTGCCGGCCAGTTGCACTGGGCACTGGGAAACCAGCCCCCCTGCAGCCTGACACGCTGCCCCGCGTCCCGAGAAATCACAGGGGTACATGCCCGGGCCCTGGGCCTTGCTGGGGACCCAGAGTCACCATAGCTTCCTCTGCCTGGCTTCTGGGATCGCATCCCTGAAAACCAAGGTTGACCCCAAACCTTCATCTCTCAGATCTGCTCAAAGCGACTGGGCTTGGAGGTACTTCTGGAAACACCACTTTCCAGAAAGGCAAGGGGGTCGGATATGAGATGAGGGGCTGGGGCAGGAGCTGGGCTTGACCAGGACAGGCACCCTTGCTTCTGCTTCTGTGTCATCCAACGTTCCTACCAGGGCTAAGGAGGCTCAACCCGGACCACAGACTTGGTCCATAGCCTCGTCACACTATGAGGCCGACCCAGTCACACTCTGAGTCCTGACCCTGGTCACACTATGAGGCTGATCCCAGTCACACTCTGAGCCCTGAACTGGTCATATGCTGAGCCCTGACCCTGGTCCCACTTTGAGCCCTGACCCTGGTCACACACTGAGCCCTGATCCGGTCACACACTGAGCCCCTGACCCCGGTCCCACTCTGAGCCCTGACCCTGGTCACAGTCTGAACCCTGACCCTGGTTACACTGAGCCTTGACCCTGGTCACACACTGAGCTTGATCCTGGTCCCACTCTGAGCCCTGACCCTGGTCCCACTCTGAGCCCTGACCCTGGTCACAATCTGAGCCCTGACCCGGTCACACACTGAGCCCTGACCCCGGTCACACTCTGAGCCCTGACCCTGGTCACACACTGAGCCTTGACCCTGGTCACACACTGAGCCTGATCCTGGTCACACTCTGAGCCCTGACCCTGGTCCCACTTGGAGCCCTGACCCCGGTCACACAGTGAGCCCTGACCCCAGTCACACTCTGAGCCGTGACCCCGGTCACACTCTGAACCCTGACCCCGGTCACACTCTGAGCCCTGACCCTGCTCACACTCTGAGTCCTGACCCTGCTCACACTCTGAGCCCTGACCCTGGTCCTGGACAAGCCCTCATCCTGCTGTAAATTGAGTGCAGGAGCTCACAGGTGAGCGAGGCCTGCTGAGCTAGATAGGCGGTCCTTCCACATTGGAGAGTTCCAGGTCCTGACGTGCCCCGCCCACACACCCCCAAGCCCCAGCCTGTAAGGACCAGGCAGAGGGGCCTGCAAACCTCGGCAGCTGGGAAGAACTGAGCCTAGGGGAGTCGCAGCCCCGGGAGCCGGCAGGGGCCCTTGGGGGGTGGCCTGGACAGTGGAGTGGGGGTGATGTAGGGCCGCAACCCCTCCTTGGGAGACCCCTGGAGGGCAGGGCCTTGCCCGACATACAAACACAGAACGGGCGCGTGAGGCTGCGGGTGTCAGGGAGCCCCTCCCTCAAGGCCTGTTTTTTCTGCAGAAGTAATAACCCCCTGCGTTTGAACAGAGCCTTTTCCTTCCTCAAAGCACTGTTTATATTTAGCCATTATCTGCCTTTGTCCTCAGAGCAACTCGGCAGCAAGAGAGAGGCAGACGGTAGCCCCACAGCTCTGCAGAAGCCGTGCCCAGAGCAGGTGGGCCTCCAGGTCCCGGGACCCCTGCCGCATGGCCTGCGGGTCACAGAGGGTGCCTGAGCACAGTGGGCTGGGGTATCTCCTGGCTTGGTGATGCGCCAGAGATGAGGTGTCCCTACAGGGATGGGCTCAGGGCTCCTCCGGTCCCACAGTGCCCAGGGACACCCACACCCCTGCGCCCCCCTCCAGGTGGCCTGGGGCCTGACTCCCAGCTTGTCCTACCAGGGTCTGAGCTGCCCCAGCCCCAGGCCCTCCCCACTGTTTGTCTATAAGCTGCTAGGAGCTGGAGACCCCTCCTGCCCCCTGAGCCCGCGGGCCACTAAGGGGCTACTGGCCGGCCATGTGGCCTGCGTCTCAGCCTCGCCTTCCGTCTCCCCAGGGGTCAGTCCGCTCCAGCCAGGGAGCTCACTGGAGGCCGATCAGCTGTTCCCGCGGGGTCTGCGTGCCTGGCCCGAGGATGCATCCTTGGGTTCCCTCTAGCAGTGGGACGGGTTTCCCAGCCCTGGGGCGGGGTCACAGCTGGGTGTGCAGGGGAGGGTGGGGCGGGAGGGTAAGTGGGAGGTCTGGGAGGTCTGAGCAAAGGAGGGCTGTAGGGAAATCTGAAGGAGTGGAGAGAGGAGGGAAGCCCCTCCCCACTGGTCCCTCAGCGCCAGGTACTGTCCCCGCCCAGGACCCAGGAGCACGGGAGGCCCCGTCATCATGGACCCTCACCTCTGGTGATGGAGCCCAGCCTTGGACATGGCAGTGCCCTACATACGACCGTGGGCCTCAGTCTCCCCTGCTGGATGGTGCTGATGATGACCGTCCCACCATTGTGAGCAGAATGACCTAAGTAGTAGGCGTGTCACCCCCAAGGGTGACATCTGGAGCTCTATCTATGCCCTAGGCTGCCGTCACAGATGACCACAGATGGGGTGGGGTTTTGTCCCAGCTCTGGAGGCCAGGACCCAAAATCAAGGGCCAGCAGGGCCTTAGACCCTCTGAAGCTCCAGGGAGGGTCTGCTGCCTGACTCTGCTCAATACCATCCCAGGGGACTAGTCAGTCGTGACCTTCTGGAAGTCAGCGCTTACACAGGGGTCTTCAGGAGAGCCTGCCCTGGGCTGTGAGCTCCAGGCACGTGGGCTGCCCTCTGCCTTGTTCACCACTGGTCAGCAGGGCCCAGCCATGGCTGACACATCGGAGGATGAACGGATGGATAAGTGGACGGGTGGGTGGACCAGAGATGGGGAGACGAGTGGATGGATAAGTGGTGGGTGGTGGATGGGGGTGGGTCAAAGGAGATCAGATGGGTGGTGTGGGGGCAGGGACCGCACCTACCCGGGGCGGCATCACTTTCGGACGGAGGTGGCGACGATGAGGACGATGACCAGCAGGATGGTGACACCAGCCGCCAGGAGGAAGCACTTGACCTTGCGTCTCCGGAGCTGGACAGAGAGACAGAGGCTGCTGTCGTGTGTTGGGCGCCTGGCCTCCCATCCTGGGGGACACTGGGCCTGTGACTGCAGGGGGCTGGGCCCACCTGAGGCCAAGGCCCACACAGTCCTTGTCCCTTGCAGGGGACAGATGGCACATACTCATCCAAGAGCCGCTCTGGGTTGGCCCTGGAAAGGAGGCAGGAGAGCCAGTGAGGCGCCGACAGCTCCAGAGGCAGCCAGGCTTGGGAGTGGCTCCTGGTTTGCCCTCCTCCTTAGCCACGCCCCTTCCTGGGACCTTGGATTCTTCTGCAAGTATAAGATGATGCCGTGGACTCCAGGAGCCACTTGGAAGACTTCAAAAGATGACGCATGGCAAGTACACGCCATGGAGTCTGACAAATGCCAGCCACAAAGTCCTCCCCACTTTTCTTATTCCTCTGTGTTGTTGTGGTCACTATAAATTTACAACTTGCGGGCACACCATCAAAGGCCTCAGGGCGGGAAGACACACAGATCGGTGCTGGAGAACTCGTCAGGGAGGGTTCTAACTCTCCAGGTCCTGAGCGCAGGGGGTGTGACTCCCCAGGCACACCAGCCGGTGGGAGGTAAGGGACCAAGGTGGAACCTGGTGCAAAGCGAGAGCTTAGAATAGCCTGGGAGGTCACCAAGCAGTTCAAGAGGGTTGGTGACAAGCCCTCCAACTTCACAAGAGTTAGTGACTTAGGAAGTAACTAGGAGGTTGGGGAGGAGAAGGAAGACCGATCCCTGGAAAGACAAAGGCCTCAAGCAGAAGGGGAATCTGAGAGGATGGGGGCAAGACCAGGAGGGGGACCCTCAGAACCTGGCTGTGACGGGCTACTCAAGAGAAGGGAAAGAGGTCAAGGATGAATCCCCCGACAGCTCACCTGAGCCATCACGCGGATGTTGGGGCTGGCCCTGCATTCATCCGTTCATTATTGCACTCCTTCCATTGTTCCATCCATCACTCATCCATTCATTCCAATGACCCACCTGCCTGCCAGTCCACACACCCATTCCTCCATCCACTCATCCATCCCCCCACCCCTCCACCCCTCCAGCAACGTGATCACACACACACAACAATCCACCCATCTATCCACCTTTCTGCCCTTCCACTCTTGCAAGGTGGCTCTGGTCTCTAAGCGGACATTACAGTGGAAAGCTGACTCAGCTGTGGGGAAGGGAAGAGCCTGGCAGGGACAGGGTAGGCAGGGTCCCTGGAGTAGGCAGGACTGAACTCTGCTTCAGGGCAGTGTCTCAGATCTGCTGGATGACGGATGGATGACCAACCCCATCCCCATCTTCACTGCCTCAGTGTTACTCCAGCTGAAGACCAGCCATCATCAGAACAGCCCTGCCTCCCAGGCCTGTGGACAAGTACTGTCATGCCATATCCTGGGCCAGCACTTGGCTCAGAGAGGTTAAGTGACCTGCCCCGGCCTCAGAAATGGTGTGCTCATCTGCGGTTCAGCCTCTCTGCCCCGCTTCCCAGCTTTCACAAGTCACACTGCTGCCCTGGCATGCCAGCTGTGTGGGGGAGGGGCCAGAATGAATCAGACATAGCCTTCAGGGAGCCCAGAGCTGGGGGTGGGGGAGGTCGGAAACCCACAGCCCTCCTGGCAGAAAGGGTCTCCAAGCCAGGGCCCCTCAGGACCCTGGACAGGGCCCGCTGTCCGAGTGCAGCAGGACAGCCCCCCTTTTGAAAACTTGTGAGTGCCCAGGGTCCCCCACGGACTGCCTGGACTCAGCCCCTCCCCAACACTGACCGGCGGGTCCTGTCAACGTGTCTGCAGACAAAGAGCCGCCAGCTCACGAGCTGCAGTCAGGATTCCAACCCGGTGCCCGTGGCAGGCCTGTGTGTATGCTCCACATCCCCCACAGAAGGGCCGACGGGCCCTGTGAGCTCTCAGCACCCCTCGCACGCCTGGGCCCCCACACAAGCATGGATGGGGACCATCTGCAGGAATCTGGACGCCCATGAGAAACACAGCTGCCAGGGCTGGGCAGAGCTGGCTTCCACGACCTGACTGTGTGAGGCTGGGGCACACTGCCTGCCTCCCAGGCTCCAGGCGGTCACAGCAAGCCGCTGTCCCAGCTCTCCCATCCACGTGGCTCAGGTACAGCCCAGCTGGGATCAGCCTGGCCTCATGCTCGCCACCGGCAGGAGGAGTGTCCGTGCCCGGCCCAGCCCCGGTCAGCCTTCCCGGGACCCTCAGGCTGACCTCGAGCTGGACAGCAGCTGAGCACCTGCGTGGGTATGATCTATGCCAGGCCTGTGCCTCCCTGGTCCCCCTTTGTCCACCCTCCACACCTCACCGCCACGTCACACAGAGCAAGGGGAGGGAGGCAGTGGAACTGGAGCCACGCCAGCAGCCCAGGGGCCTGGCTGGAGGGAGGACAAGAGCAGCAGGACAGGTCACCGGGGGGAACGGGGTCGGCAGGCAGCCTCCCCAGGCCCTGCTAGCCCTGCCAGCCTCCACCAGGCCCGCCCCTTCTTGTCCCTCCTCTCCCCACAGTGAACCATGCTGGGCTTCTCCTCCAACTTCAAGGGGAAGAGGCGGGCAGGCGATGACAGGTAGGCCGGGGGCCGCCAGATGCTCAGGTAAAGACAGATGGAGGAGCAGAGGCAGGCTTTGATGACATGCTCTGTAGTCCCGGCCCCTGGGGCCCCCTCCCATGGCACAAGGCAGAGCCCCGCCAGCCCCTAGCCTCTGCTCAGCCCCGGGCACCTGCACCCTCACCCGCAGGGATGGAGGCGGCTTCTGTGGGGCTGGGCTGGCCCAGGGACAGAGGCCACACTGGGCTCCCCCAGGAGCAGCCGGTGAGACGAGAGCCCCTCCCGGAGCTCCGGGGAGCAGGAAGCCTGGACACAACCTCGACTGATGGGCTGACCTTTCCGGCTCCCAACGGAGGTGTCCTGACCGCATCCGTGACCTTCCAGTAAAGCATGGAGGAGACGTCCTTAAGGAGGCATGATGAGATTTCCTGTTAACACCACTGTGTCCGACAAGGAAGACGGGCCTGGAAGGGCCCCTCAAGGTGCTAAGAACTGGCGCACTTTTTTTGCATGGAGCTAGAGCCATTTTTAAAGGCAGGAGGAGCCCAGGGACCCAGGCAGAGGCTGTGGGAAGGATCATAGGGGCCTAGGGTCCCCGAGCCCCTACTCTCCAAGCTGGGCGGGGGGGGCACCCTCGTCCACACCAAGCTCTCATAACCCCACACTGTGGGCACTGCCCTGGCCCCCTGCTGCAGGGACCCCAGGACACAGACCTAGGAGGCCCAGGGTTACAGGCTAAGCTGAGTTCCCGAGACAGACCCCAAGAGAGATGCTGAGCCTTATCCAGGACCTCAGAGCGGGGCCTAAACAGGAGACGGGCTTTCACGGAGGCCACCAGGTGAATGCAGGGTCCTCTGACCAGCTCCATGGGGAGAAGGCCGTGTGAACATGCAGAGGCCACCTGCAGCCCAAGAGGGAGGCCTGGAGCGGAGTCCCTCTCCCGTGGCAGAAGCAGCCGGCCATGCTGACATCCTGATCTCGCACTTCCGGTCTCCAGAGTCTCGAGACTGTAAATGTCCAGTTTTCGCCGCCCATCTGTAGGGTCTGTTATGGCAGCCCGCACTGACCACAGGCCCGGCCCTGACCCATCTCCCCCGCCGACCCCGGGGAGCAGCTGCACCCCAGTTGCCAGAGGCCTTCAGACACAAAGCTCGTGGGTCCAGCAGCATCTTGGGCCTTATCCAGGCCCGCCTTGGGCACCCCACAAAAGCACCTCCACCCTGCTCACTGATGCCCTCACTGCCCTGGGCGCCCTCGGGCCCTGTTCCTGCCCCCCTCCAGGAGCCGGGCCTAGGACATGGGGGTCAAAGGCCAGTGGGGCCGCAGGTCCCTTAAGTCCATCACATCCTACACAGGAGGGGGTGGCCTCAACAAGGATGCTCACAGGGCTATGGATGCCTCCGGAGGTGGAGAGCTCTGCACTGGGCACGTCCGGGCAGCCAGCACCAGAGGTCACCATCTGGAGCAAGGGTGGTGGGCTGCCCAGAGCCCTCATCCTTCGTCTGGGGCCTGTTCCCACAAGGCAGTCATGAGGCCCCTGGGGAACAGACTCCACACAGAGGCTCCCAAGACACAGAGTAGCCCCTTCCTGGTGGCTGCTGCCTCAGTCCCCTCAGAGAGGTGCTGGGTGCTGCATGCTGACAATGACCCTCAGGACAGCCCTGCAAGTGGCCCAAGCACACCCATTTCAGAGGTGAAAACACTGAGGCTTGGGAAGTGCAGTTCGCCCACACCCCTGAGTAATGGTTGGGGACAGAGCTGCCCAGGGACCACACAGGAGGGAAGGAGCAGGAGAGCATGCTGTGGGGACGGGACAAGTGAGGCCGGTAGGGGGACCCCCGCCCTGCCTCCCTGCCTGCCCCTGCCTGGCTCCCTATGCCCCGGGTGCCCCGGCTGTCAGTGTCAGCTGATGAATCACTCTTAAACAGCAGCCCCACGCTGAAGGAGTCTGATGGGGGCTGGCAGCAGGGAGCCAATTAACCTGAATTAGGCTCTTGATTGGGGCCCAATTAGTGTTGGCCGCGTGGGGTCAGAAGCAGTCCTGGTGCAGTAATTGTTGAATTAATTCCCTGGCTGGGGAGGGCTGCACCTCCCCGCCCCGGCTCGGGACACCGGCTGGCTTCCCACAGCTTCAGTGAAGCTGCAGCTTCCACCCCACCCCACCCCACCACTGCCGTCCTGCCCCGCCCTGGCCTGGCCCAGCCCACTCACCCTGTGGGAGGGGGTGGCCACATGACAGTCTGGGAAGGGGGCTTGCTCAGACAGCCCCCCTCCACAGGGCCTTCCTATGTATCCCTCCCTCTGCAGTGCTTCACTCAGAGAACAACTCACTCTTTAAAACCCACCTCCAGCATCACCACCTCCAGGATGTCTGCCCAGGTGCTCCCTAGTTGCACCAGGAGCTGTCTCTGGGGTCCCCGGCCCTGCTTCCCTCTGCTCAAAACTTGCCTCCTTCTGGCTATAGCTGTTGAAGGTGACCACGACCCTGCCCCAAGGTTGGCAGGACTCAGCGGAAGCAGGATGAGCAAGAGGAGCATCCCAGCCTCGGGGTCCAGGGACGGGCTCTGTGGACACACCCTCAGGCCACCTCAGGCTCATGTCCATGGCGAGGGAAGGTGGACACTGGCCGGTCGGTCCAACGGGCTCACAGAGCTGCCACCCTCTGCCTGCCCCTTACCCACGAGAACGAAGATCCAGAGTGTGTAGTTCGGGAGAGACAGCAAGGGTGAGGCGGCAAGGCTGGGGTTAGTTGTCGGGGCTGGGCCAGCCTGAGCAGAGCGAGGGGAGGAACCCCTGGGGCTGCGGAGGGGTGCAGCCACTGTGAGAAGCGAGGCCCCAGCTCCCACGGCCCCGACAAGCAGGGCCCCCGAGGAGGGGAGGGCGCTGACTTGGAGCCCCACAGCCCCAGGCCCCTCCCCACCCCCAGGGACCAGGCTGCTGTCTGGAGGAGTCATCTGAGCGCCTGAGCTCTGGGGCTTCAGGCCCGGTGAAGGGCGCAGCAGCAGAGGATCAGAGCAGAGCTCAGGGTGGAGCCCCAGCTACCCAGGGAGGCCGCGACCCCTGTAAAGCTCACGGCGGCTCACACCTTTCGAAGCCCCTTCCAGCCAGCGTGTGTGCACCCCCTTCGGGACCAGCAGGGCTCGTTTCTCTGTCCTCTCAGCCCCCAGTTCAAGAGCTGCCCCTATCCTAGGTGTCCCAGGCCAGCAGGGCCCACCCACGCACAGCAGGTGCTCACTGAAGCCCGAGCCTCCTCCAGGGCCCACGTGTGCTGAGGCCGCAGCCTGGCCCTCTGGGTCCTTCTGGGCTTATCGTCCCCTGATGAGTAGGCCAGAAGGGCTCAGGGCCCTGGACTCCCCCATCTCCAGCAGCCAGGGGCTCTGCGGGGGAGGAGGGAGCAGGGAGGAAGGAGGGAGGGGCAGGTGAGGAGGGGCCAGGGCACTTGGGCATCAGATGCCCGCTTGGGACTCAGTGGGACCAACACTCACCCTGCCCCCACCCCCGACACCGGCTGCAGGGAATGTGGGGGCTGTCCTCGAGGCCCTGGGGAGCACGAAGCCCAGAGAAGGGTGATGGCGCACCAGCGAGGAGAATGGTGAAAGTTGAGTTACCGACCTTAAACGAACGGTGGGCCCGTAATCTCTGTGTCCTCGGTCTCCAGCCCTCGCCCCCTGCCCCTCCCGTCTGACCCACGGCCCGGCATCCCCTCCTCAGAAGCCATCAGGCTCCCACTCTCTTCCTCAGAAGCCGCTTCTCATGCAAATGTATTCAGAATACATGACATTTCAGAAACATCTATTTTGTATATATTTAGACTCCATTTCAAAAGAATTATTCAAAATCGGAGCCATTTGGATGGATGGGTATGGAACGGATTGTTTCTTAAGTGTGAGCATCACAAACACCGTGTTTTCTAAATGGATTACAGATGCTGTAATTATTGAAACATTCGGCTGGGGGGAAATTCCACAACTGTGACTTTTGACTCGGGGACTCTGTGTCTCAGGACGGGGGCTCAGGGGCACTTGTCCTGAGGATGGAACCCAAGGGTGGCTGAGAGCTCCCGGCTTGTCTGCTGCTCTGGCAGAGGCTGGGGTCCCCACACCAGGCAGGGTCCTGCACGGGACATGGGCCTGTCCACTAGGGCCTGAACCGTCCGCGTCCACCCTCCAGCTGACTCACGTCCTGACCTGAAGACCGGGTCCAGTACCTCCAGGGATGGAGCCCCACACCATGCCTGCACACCACGCCCCCACATCAGAACTGGTGAGCTGGGCTCCCTCCCCCAGCAGCACCCGGGAAGGAGCAGTCATTGAGTCATCCGAGGAGGGCTGGTCTCCCAGGAACTCTCTGCTTCAGAGAGCGACCCCGTAGAACTGGGCAGGAGAATCAAGTAAGCGGGGCTGAGACGTCCAGCAGTCGGCTCGGTCCCCACCTCCTGAAGGGAGGGAGGCCAGACCCCACCGACGTGGTTACGGATGATGCAGTAGGGCCGTGGCGGCGGGCAAGTAGAATTCAACGCTCTCTGGATGAGAAACCCCCAACTCCAACTCAGCCAAGCCATGAACTCGGCATCAAACATCATCAAACGAGGAGGCAGCAGCGTCAGGAAACAGATTAGACCACCGAGACTGTAAAAACCCAGGGCAACGCACGGGTAAATGTCTAAAGAATGAAGGATACGGTCATTGAGAGGCAACCAGGGACTATTGAGAACGAACAGAAGATCTGGAAAAGAAATGAACTTCTGGAAAGAAACACGGTTTTTGAAGTGAAAGACTGAGCTGACAAGTTCAGCAGAAGACGTGACCCAGCCTAAACCAGAGAGACACATCTGAGTGAACCAGCCGTCACCCCAGGGGGCAAGCAGACTGGAAAGCAGGAAGGAGATGGTCCAAGCTACAGAGACGGCAGGAGGCCTCTAAGCCAGGCCCCGCTGACGACGGGCCTGCAGGGAGCACGGGGACAGGTCTATGTAAGGGGTGACGGCCGCGGTCTCCCAGGACGGGTCCACACAGGCGTCCACTGACCCAACAGCCATAAAGCAGAAGGGGAAAAATCCACATCTGGACATACCTTGGGAAAACCATAAATTCTAAATACAAAGACAAGCTCTTCAATTGGCCAGGGGGAAAAAAAAAACAGATCCCCAAAAATAAGAAGAAGGCAGGAGGACAGTCAGGAAATGCCTTGGTAGCCAAATGGAGCCAGCTGGCACTGGACGGAACTCCTGACAGCAACACCCTGTGTGAAGACTTGGGCAACGCAGAAACAAAGACAAACAGAACCTGTCCACGTGGAACTTCCCTGGGGGTCCAGCAGTTAGGACTCTGCACTTCCAATGCAGGGGACACCACTTTGATCCCTGGTCTGGGAACTAAGATCCCATATGCCTTGTGGCTAAAAAAAAAAAAAGAAACTGTCTACATGATCACCAAGACTGGTCCCAAAAACTGACTTCAGGAAGGAGAAAGAGCCCAGAAGATCTGAGATAAAAAGAGCCACTGGTGCCCAGTACATGACACAGTGGATCCTCACTCACACCAGCTGCAAAAATCAGGGCATCCCACCGGGGAGTCTGTGAAAAAAAGAACTGAGGATGTCGGGGGTCCAAGGCAGGGGCCTGAGCTCACACATCCAGCAGCTCCGTGTGCCCATCAGGAAGGGGCAGCAGTCATGTCTGCCTTTAGACTTTGCAGCCAGATCGCAAGGCAAACAAATGAAAGATGGAAATAAACTGCAAGAAAAAAAAAGGAACTAATTTCTAAACACTCCATGGATTAAAGAGATGCGACTAAACCCAACAAATGAAACTGGGTTAGAATCCTGGAGGTTAAGAACATTATTGGAACCATCGCTGACACCTGAACGGAGTCAATGATTCGACAGTCACATCTGATGAGTGTTGATTTACTGGTTTGATGGCTATCCAGAAGCACGTCCTGGCCTTCAGTAATTCCACGCTGAGGTATTACAGAGCAACATTGTGGTGTAAGTGATTCTCAGGACAAAGAAGTGCCAAAGACTGGGGAGCATGGCTTAAAGAGATGCAGGAACTCTGAGTCCTAGCTCTGCAACATTCATGTAAATACGAAATCTCTATCAAAATAAAAAGTTTACAACTTAGAACTAAAAAAGCAGTTTTCAAAAATAAAGATTAGTGGAAATCAAAAAGTAAGATGAGAGAAATGAGAGCTAATACATCAGCTGTGGCTGAAGCTCAGTCAGGACAAGAGCTAGACTGTCACTATGGATTTTCAAATCCAGCTCAATGTCGTTTACGAGCGACATATCAAAAGCATAAAAGAATAGGAAAATATATTGTGAGAGCATTAATCAAAAGAAAGCAGAAATAGACCCATTGAGAGCAGACAAAATGGGTTTTGAGATAAAAGGCATCATGTGGGATAGGAAAGGTCACTTCGTAACGCTGAGTTTCAATTTACCAAGATGATACACTCACCCTAAACTTGTATGCAACCCAGAAAAAAAAGAGCCATAGAATATATAAAGCAAACACTTATAGAGCTACAGGGAGAAATTTCCAAATCTAGCAATGTGGTATAAGATTTCAACAGATTTCTCTCAATTCCTGATGTCAGGCAGACCACAAACTATCTGAATTACCTAGCTTGGTTTATTGGACACTAATAGAATTTTCCATGTCTGTGTATTTAAAGAATGCACATTCCTCTCTCATACACATGCAATATTTGCAGAACTGGAAAGCTCTAAGCCATAAAGAAAGTCTTAACAAATTTCACATAAAAGAAATCCTCTAAACAAAATGCGACTATTAGAAGATAACAGAAAAGAGCAAATTTAAAATCCCCATGGATTTAGAAATCCTACCATTCATTTCTAAATAACTCATGGGTCAGAGAAAAAAATCATAATAGATAAACTATTTTAAATTGAACGATAATGGATATGTGATATACCATTACGTGGAGCCACAGTAACCATGGCCCTTTAAGGGGGGTTGTAGACTCAAAATGCTGATGTCAGAAAACAAGAGAAGGGCTGCAACTGCGTGGGCTGAGCACCAGGCTGTAGACGCTGGGAGGAAGAGCAGCCACACACGCAGAGAAAGAGAACCAGGAGATGGAATAGCACAAGAGAGAACAAAGGACCAGAGTCCGGAAAGAGCGATCAGGGCAGAAAGGAACTGGACCAATAAGGTAGGAATGAGAGAGCTACAGACCGCAGGTGGACCGGACACCGTGCAGTAATTAACAAGGTCATCAGCACCTGGAGCCTCCACGCCGAAAAACCGAGACCAGTGGACAGACTCTTAAAACAGGTGGCTTACCAAAAGCGTCGAGAATAAGAAAGAACCTGAGTGGTCTGTGAGCACTCTGAGAACCCAGAGAACAGAGGAGACAGGGCAAGAACACACCCCTAAGCTTCATATGAAGCAGACACAGACGTGCCACTAAAACGGGACAAGATTATCACGGGCAGGGGCGTGCAGAGGCCACACAGGAGCAACAGTCCCAAAAAGACCAGCAGCGAGAGCGAGCCCACATCACCGTCAGTTGCTGGGATCACTCACTCCGCTGAGAACGCAAGAAGAGCGACACGCACCAAGTTAACAGAGCAAAAGAAAAACAAATAATCATCTTAACAGATAAATATATACACGATGTAATTGGACACCCAGCCCTTAGTTTTTCTAAAAAAGCTCTTGTCGAGCCCTTAGCAAATATCCTTCATCTGACAAAGAGTACAATAAATCTAAAATTAACATTCTTCACAGGCTAAGGTTGGAAGCATTCCTTTTTAAAATTAGGAACCAAACAAGGAAGCCCATTTTCCCTCCTTCTAAGTCAGGACTCACCAGGGCTCCCTGCCTACACAGCGATCAGGAAAGAGAAATTAAAAGGCATCAGGATGGAAGAAATAAAGCTGTTATTATCGATAATAACAGGATTATCTTCAAAGGAAACCTAACAGAATCCTTAGGCAAAGTATGAGAAATAATTAGACATTAACATCTGGCTGAACATAGACTCAATTCACAAAAATCACACACATTTCTACATACCAGCAACATGCTGGTACATGTACCATTTATAGAAGCAAACAAATATGTTTAGGTATATACCTCTTAAAAGATATGATATTTATATATACGGAGACAGTCATTGTTTAAATGTATTTTAAAACACTTTAAAAGACATAAATAGATACACTGTGGGCTTCCCTGGTGGCTCAGAGGTTATAGCATCTGCCTGCAATGTGGGAGACCTGGGTTCGATCCCTGGGTCGGGAAGATCCCCAGAAGGAGGAAATGGCAACCCACTCCAGTATTCCTGCCTGGAGAATCCCATGGATGAAGGAGCCTGGTGGGCTTCAGTCCACGGGGTAGCAAAGAGCCGGACACAACTGAGCGACTTCTCCTTTTTTAGATACACTGTATTCACAGACAGGAAGTCTCCATACCATGAGGATATCAGTTCCTAACAACTGGAGCCACAGGTGCAATGCAATTCCAATAAAGATTGCTGACTGGGTTGTTTACGGAAACTGACGAGATTCCAAAACATACACAGGAGTGCACAGGGCCAGGGAGACCGAGGAGAGTGCTAGAAATAATAAGGGTGGGTCCACCTGCCAGGGAGAGTCGCTCAGCACAAAAGCGGAGATATGCGCACAGGGAGGCCGTGATGTGGGAAGAGGCTCGGCAGGACCAGAGGGACCACGCGGAGCCTGCACGGGACTGGGAGCAGAGGCGGAGCCAGCGCCGCACTGGGAGCAGGGCCGAGACACGAGGAGGGGTGTTCAGACGTGGTGAAGGCAACTGAACCCCGGAGCTGGAGGCAGCTGGAGGTCTGCGGGAAAAAAAACAAAGAAGAACCCCTCCCGGACGCGGGGTGTGGGGGACCCAGGAGTGGGCACGGACCCCCGGAGTCCTCAGGAGACTCCGAGAGGCGGGGAGAGTGGTGATGTTGGCGGCGGGGCCAGGCGCACAGGGCAGCGTCGCCCAGGTTGGAGCGCGCACACGTGTGTGTACATTCCGCAAATCACCGAGGAGCAAAAACAAACACTCCAAGTGTTTAAATGGGCAAAAGGCATGAACAGACTTCACAGCAAAGGAAACACAAATATAAACATACAAAAATTCCAACTGCGTTAGTAATCAAGAAAATGCAAATGAGGACCACAATTACACACGATCTCACTCCCACCAGACTGGCCGAGATTAGAGAAGCCGATGGTATCCAACACTGCGGGCAGAGCCCACACGGCGCTGGGGGGAGTGCGGTGGTCAACACCCATCTGGTCAAGCTGAGCCGTCCACGTGCCTGTGACCCAGCGGCCCTGCTCCTGCGCCGTGACCCAGAAAAAGCCTTCCCCACCAAGCGCACCCTCGAGGGAGCACCTTTCCGTCCCGAGGAGAGTGGTCACGCGGACTCTGACAACACTCACACTGTGTCACATGGGACCAGTGAGATGTGTGGACCAGAGCCACGCACAAGCACACAGCGGGTCCTGGAAATGAGGCTGGATCAGAAAGGCAGCCAGTCCTGGGGAAGGAAGGAGAGTCTGGCTTGATTTTTATGGAGATAAAAAGCAAGCGCAACTGGACAATCCACACAGAGCAGTTCAGGGGCAGCGGGTGAGCTGGGGAGGGCCCGAGCTGCCCCCTGGGCACAGGGGCCATCCCAGTGGCCTGCTGAGGGGGCTGGTGAAAACCCACTGTACCGTCACACTTTATATCATTAAGTATGTGAGGTGTACAATTTGTACGAGTTATCAAACACTGTATTAGAAAAAGGCCGTAACGATGACAGTGTGGGGACTGGCGAGGGCTCTGCAGCCAGCTGGCTGTAGCCATCACAGCACTCAGGCCCTCCCCCAGGTGCGCTGAGACCTGTCAGGGTCAGGGGAGGGCTTTGGGGGGCAAAGATATAGGGATGCAGGAGGGCTGGATGTTCCCAGGCAGAGAAGTACAAGGAGGGCCTGGGGGGCCCCCTGGATGTGCCCCAAACCCCGGGGACCAGGGGCCCAGACCAGGCAACATCCTCCCTTGGGGGTGGACCCAGCCGCCAGGGAGAGAGGTCCAGGGGGTGAGAAGGGAGCAGGTCCAGGGGGTGAGAAGGGACAGCAGGTCCAGGGGGTGAGAAGGGAGTAGGTCCGGGGTGAGAAGGGAGAGCAGGTCCAGCGGGTGAGAAGGGAGAGCGGGTCCAGGAGTGAGAAGGGAGTAGGTCCGGGGTGAGAAGGGACAGCAGGTTCAGGGGTGAGAAGGGAGCAGGTCCGGGGTGAGAAGGGACAGCAGGTTCAGGGGTGAGAAGGGAGCAGGTCCGGGGTGAGAAGGGAGAGCAGGTCCAGGAGTGAGAAGGGAGTAGGTCCGGGGTGAGAAGGGAGCAGGTCCGGGGTGAGAAGGGACAGCAGGTCCAGGGGGTGAGAAGGGAGCAGGTCCAGGAGGTGAGAAGGGAGAAGGTTCAAACCCGGGTGGAGGCTGGGGGGGTGGGGGGGCGGGGGGAGGGTCACTGAGGTTAGTGTGTGTCTGTGGTGACAAATTCCCAAGTCCAGGGAATGGAGCAGGGTGGTCAGTCCCCAGACCCCTAGGGAGGGCAGGCCTGGCCGGAGGCCACGAGAGGAGGGGAATGGAAGTTGGGGTGGAGGCGGCTTGCTGGGTGTAGAGGTGTGATTCTGAGCAGGGGGAGATTTGGACCACTGCTCAAAAATGCACAGCTGTTCTCCTGGGCTTCTCCCTCCCTCCCTGAAGGAGCACCCACTGCAGCCCCGCCAGCCCCGCTCTGGCCTATGAAGGGCCCAGTGGGTGCAGCATGGCAAAGGGTCACTTGCTGCTCCCAAGCAGACCCTCAAAGCTTCTGTTCAGTTCTTCCACTGCCCTCACCTGCCGTGAGCCTGGCAAGGGGAGGCCGCCCACCGGTCTGGATTCCAGAGTCAAACACAAGAGCAAAGGCACGTCCATCCCGCTATGGGTTTGCAACACAAGCAAGAGCCAAACTCAGCCCTGGGCTCGTTTATTAATGCAGCCAAACAGCCTGTGCTGACTGACACAGGGGGACGGGACGAGCCCCGTTTAACAAAGGGGTTGGAAATCCTGCGCTAGCCAGCCACATGACCCTCGGTGGCCCTTGAGGCCTCTCCAGCCTCTCACCCTCTTCTCCAAAGCGGACGGCACAGGCCAGCTGGTGCCGAGGCTGGCAGCTCGG
The DNA here is from genome assembly GCF_055505025.1 of Bos grunniens. Taxonomy (NCBI): domain Eukaryota; kingdom Metazoa; phylum Chordata; class Mammalia; order Artiodactyla; family Bovidae; genus Bos; species Bos grunniens. The sequence continues at coordinate 82,079,580 of NC_141178.1, forward strand.
TGAGGAGTGTGTGCTGGTCTGTAACTCGGGCAGGCCCTGAGTTGACCAACCCCACCCGGAACCCTCAGGCTCACAGCTGCGCACTCCTCTCTGGTTTTCACATCTCTTCTCCTGCCAGCGGTGAGAGCGTTCTGAGGAAGATGCAAACCCGGGGAACAGGTGAGCTCTGCACAGCTGACACCGTGCCAGGGCGAGGCTCCCTCCCCAGGGCAAGAGCAAGCTGAAATCCTCCAGGTGCCGATGCTTCCGGTGTGGGGGCACCAAGGTGGAGCCCCAGACCCCTTTCCCGGCAGACGGCAGTGCAGGCTGAACCAGTGGAAAGGGAAGCAGCCGTCAACGCCGCTGGCCGTCTGCGCAGCAGAAGCCTTGCTTGCGGTGACAGCACCGGGACGACTTAACAATCCAGGATCAGAGGCGTCCCCTCGCTTTGGGTTCCTCTTCTGAGGCTTTTCATCAACCCTGTTGACAGCATTACTAATGAGCTGTCATCAGATGTTCCTGAAGCCACGGTGAAGAACCGGGGCGGGGGTAGTGGGGAGGGAAGTGGGGAACACGGAGTCGGTGCGCCCAGGACCTCCCCGATGTGTGAGGTCGGGTGGGCCACTGGGCGCTTGTGGTGCAGGCAGGGGTTAGCCTAACTGCCACTCCTGCTGCTTCTGTGTGCACAAAGCTCTGACCCTGGGGCCTCAGGGCGGCACACCGGGGAAACAGGTGGAGCCTCTTAAGGGGAGGGACAGTGCTTAGTGACCGTCCTCTCCCTCCCAGGGCCCCTCAGCCTGACGAATGTGAGACACTGCCCCCTGGCCTGGGGTCTGAGCCTGTAGAGGGTGACCCGGAGTTCAGCCACCCTGCCTCTGTCCATGGTGCTGACACTCTTGCCTGACACTGCTGCGGCCCATTCACAGGCTGGGGACACCAAGACCTGGGCACACACAGAAGGCCAGGGATGGGGTCAGACCCATCAGACTTCTCACCCACCCTCACCTCAGTCAGATTCTGAACCCAGACCTGGACTCATCCGACAGTGCCCACTTGGGGCTTCTCGGGGCTCATGGTTCCCACCAGCTGGGACTGAGAAGAAGACAACCCCCCAAAAGCCACAGTCAAGGAGAGCTGGGCCTCACTGTTTGGGAAGAACAGGAGGCTGTGGGCAGAGCATGGGGACCGCGGGTCCTGCTCACACCCCTCTCCGCCCCATGCGTCCAGGACAGCCGGCCAGCAGCTGCTGCCAATCAGGACACCTACCCACTCTGGGCAGGCTGCCTGGCGCCCCTGCCTGCTGAAAGCATTGGTTAGGCCGGAGCGCTCCCACCCTGGAGACAGGCAGGCCCATGATTCGCCAGAGAGACCATGTCCTCAGTCCCAGCAGCCACGCCCCACGCCCATCCTTCCATCTGCAGAGCACGCGCTCGGAGGGAGAGCTTGTTTGATGTCTGGGCGGTTTGTTTGGTTTAATTTTGTTGTTCACCATCTCTGCTGTCAAGAGGTAAACAGACACGCTGCTTGTCTTCCAAGGAGGGCCGGATTAATAATGCATTGGCAGCAGGTGGAGGTGTATGGCCAGGACTCAGGCACCAGGGTTTCCATCCGGGCTGGGCCCGCAACTGGCTGAGTGACCCAGGCCAAGGCTCTGAGCCTCTCTGGGCCTCTTCTCTCCTCACAGACAGTCTGAGGCTGGGGTCCTGCCCTCCACCCCCATTTTGGTGCTGGTGGAGACAGTGCTCGCTGCAAGAAGGCCTGGCTGTGCTGGGTTCCCGATGGGAGTTACTGGCAGTTTTCCTGGGCAAGGGGATTCCTCCAGACAAGAACGGCTCAGAGATTGTACGAGGCCTCGTCAAAGTCACACAGCAAGTAATTAACGCAGCCAGAACTCAGGCTGGGCCAGTTCTAAGCTCCGTTCCTTTCCCGGGAGGAGCTGGTCAGGACCAGACAGCCCTGCAGGCACCCCCGTCACTCACTGTCACCACTGCCGCCATCACCCCCACATCAGGCCCAGGGGCGGCCCCAGCATCGCATCCCCATTCGGGGATCTTCCTTGCACTGGGTGCCCCCCAACCATTCCCGACACCCCACCTGTCTCTTCTATACAGCGGGCACATTGCCTCCTGCCTGCCCTGCGGACGGCAGACGTGAGGATTGGCTGAGTGAAGGGGGGGTGCACAGAGCTGGGACACAAGCCCCCTCCACCCTGCCCTGCACCTCCCGCCCTGGAGGACGGCATCTGAGCCCTCACACAGACAAGGAGCCCACACCTCTTCAGACCTGAGGCTGGCCTGGGATGGGGCTGCAGTAAGAGCTGAGCCTGTTCCAGGGACAGCAATCAATTCCACTGAGCTTCCCCCAGCTTCTCACTGAGGGGGCTACAGTTCTGCCTCCCTCTCCCCTTCTTTCCCAGCAGAAAGCACAGGAGAGCTGAGGCCTGGTCCCGTGGGCCTGGTAGCACTGAGGTTTTCAATGAAACAATCTATATCTGTTTGTGGAAGGCAGGGCCCAGCCACCTGGATTCCTCTGGGATCCAAGCCTTGGGGCTGTGGCCAGCCTCCAGGCGGCCCATGTGTTCTGAGGCCTGGCTTGGAGGCCTCCCCCTCGCCCCAGCCTTGCCCCTCCCTCCACTGAGGAGCTGCTCCCCCCAACCAAGCCCATCACCCTCTCCGGACCACCTCCAGCAGCTCGAGGTGATGGACAGGACAATTATTCCCTGGGCTGCCAGAGCACTCTGAAGCCCTGTCTGCGCATGGCGGGTGGGGTGGGGGCTGCCCCCCCGGACCCTTGCACCCCGTCTCTCTGCGGCCATTACCCCCCGGTTCCTCCCACTGCCAGGTCCTTCCAGCACGACACTCGTCTGGTTCGGTCAGAAATCCTGAGATGCGCAGGCAAGCCCAGGCATCAGAGACCTGGATTCGAATTCTGACCCCGCCCTGTCACCAGCCGCACAATTTGGGGCAAGTGCTGGCTTTTCCGGAGTTTTAGCCCCATATCCACAAAGCGGGCAACAGTGGCTATTTGTCACGAGAGCAGGACGGGGACTGGCCACACTCTGGGGCTCTGCATGCTGTAGCTCCATCCTCCGACCACCCTCACTGCACAGTGGGGAGCGCAGCAGCTCCTCTGGCAGGTCCGTCCTTGACACTCACGCTGCACTTGGCCTATGCTGTCGGCCAGGAGAGTAGAGACGCACACGTGCCCGCCCGGGGAGCTGGAGGCCTGGGGAGGCAGGTCCCGGAGGCAGGATGACAGCGGGGTGGGGGCACAGCAGTGCAGAGGAAGGAGCGGGGCCTGGGGCTGCCGTCTGCACCGAGCACAGGGTGTGTCCTGTGGTGGGGGCGGGGGGAGAGGGCCAGGAGTGCTCGCCATCCTCCCTGTGCTCCCCACCCCCACCTGCACCACCCTCCTGGCACAGCAGGGCCTCTGGAAAGGAAGGTCCCCAGGCCAATGTCACAGCCGCCCTAAGTCAGGCATATTGGCAGCCCCGAAGGGCAAGGCGGCAGTGGAGGCATCGTGGAGAGCAGAGCTCCTAGGGACAGAGGCCTCCGGGGGTTGGAGGGTAAGGACACAAGTTGGGATGTCAGCCCCACCTTGGGGAGGCCTCTGCAGACAATCCAAGCATCTCACAGACAGAGATCACTTTCTTCTCCCTTCTCCCAGCTTCAGTCCCAGACCTGTTGTGGAGGACTTGCTCTTATCCCCATCACCACCACTGCCACCACCACACATCACCACCATCACCATCATCACCGCTATCACATCACCACCATCATCAACTTCACCATTATCACCATCACCACCACCACCACCACCACCACATCACCACCATCACCACCATCACTACCATAACCACTACCACCACCACCACATCACCACCACCACCACCATCACATCACCACCACCATCACCATCACCACTATCACATCACCACCATCAACTTCACCATTATCACCATCACCACCACCACCACCACCACCACCACATCACCACCACCACTACCATAACCACCACCACCACCACATCACCACCACCACCACCATCACATCACCACCACCATCACCATCACCACTATCAAATCACCACCATCATCAACTTCACCATTATCACCATCACCACCACCACCACCACATCACCACCATCACCACCATCACTACCATAACCACCATCACCACCACATCACCACCACCACCACCATCACATCACCACCATCATCACCATCACCACTATCACATCACCACCATCATCAACTTCACCATTATCACCATCACCACCACCACCACCACCACATCACCACCATCACCACCATCACATCACCACCACCATCACCACCATCACATCACCACCACCAACTTCACCATTATCACCATCACCACCATCACTACCATAACCACCACCACTATCACCACCATCACCATCACCACCATCACCAATCACCACCATCACCATCTTCACCATCACCACCACCACCACCATCATCACCACCATCACCATCACCAACTTCACCACCACCATCACCACTATCACCATTTTCACCATCACCATCACTATCACCATCATCATCACCATCTTCATCTTCACCATCATCACCACCACCATCACCATTATCATCACCATCATCACCCTCAGCATTCCCACTGTGTCAGTCAGCTCAGGTGCCTGTAACAAAATACTATAGTCCACACCACCACCACCATCCCCACCACCACCATAGGAACAAGTCACCGTGTTAAGTGCTCCGCAGGCAACCAGCATTATCAGTTCGTGTTTTACAGCAAAGGAAAACAAAGAGCAGAGAGACTCAGCGATGTGCTCAGTCATACACAGGTAGTCATTGCAGAGCTGGGACTAGAACCCAGTCTGATGGACTCCAGGGACCGTCCTCACATTACAGAAGCAGCAGTGTCCCCTACTCGGCCCGGCTTCTGAAGAAGGGGGTTCTTGCTATGCATGCGGACAGGATGCTGGGCTGATCTGGTTCTCCAGAACCCCATTTCCCTGGGCCTCTCCTGGGTACTGGAAGAGAGGCAGGCTCATTTGCATTCAATTTGCATACAGCTGCTGAAAATGAGCCCAAATTCCCTACCACTTCAAAACTGCATTGTTTCTGCCTTGAAAGGGACCTTCCCACGCACACAGCCATCCCCGTCACTCCACCGAGGGGCAGTGTCCCCTCGTCACCTCTCCGGAGGAGCCAATTCCCCACTCCTAGCCCAGCCCCCGCCTGGGGGTGACCGCAGCCTTAGCCTCCTTCCTCCTTCCTCTCCAGGGGCCACAGGTCCCCACGGCCCTCCCCACGACACAGCAGGCAGGGGCAGGGGCAGGAAGGTCCTGCAGGGGAGACGCTGGGGCCACTGGCATGAGCCGGAGTCCTCTGTGAGCCCGGCATCCTGGACAGCCAGTCAGTCAACACCAGGACTGGGCCGGACGTCAGGCACTGCCTCCGGGAGCCTCCTACCTCCTCCAGACCATCGTCTTTCTGCGGGACCCCTGGCCCCTCATCTGCCCACCCTGCCCTCGGATGCCCAGCTTGGGACTGTCAGCCCAGGAGGAAGCTCTGTTAGAAGGGCCGCCTGGAGGCTGGGGGTCAGGGGCGCTGTGGACAGGGCCTGGGCTCTCTACAGACCCGCCCTGGAGAGGGCCTGTCTGACCAGGGACCGGGAACTGTGAGGTGCAGGCCGGCGCCCCGCCTCCTCCCGGGGTGGGGTGGGCAGCGCAGAGGCTGGAGGCCTGGCCCCGGGCGTCCAGCTCTTCCTCTGCCCAGAGTCCAGCTCTCTCTTCCGCCTCCTGCAGACCAGCTGCCTCCCGGAGAAGCTTTTCTGCACACCTGGCGCCCCATCCAGGAAGTGGACCATGCCCATCTCCGGGTTCCCAACTCTGTCCGGGAGGCAAGCTAGGGGCACACACCTCTGCACACCAGTGCACAGGCACATACAACACACACGTGAACACACATAAACTTCATGCACAGCACAACATGCCTGAGCACACGCACACACAGGCACCACCCGAGGGCCTGCCCACCCCCGTGCCCCTACGGGGTTGAGCGGTGCTGGCTGTGTGTCTTGGAGTCCTGGACGAGCCTTCACCGTGTGGCCTCATGGAGTTCATCTGAGCAGGGGTTGAGACTCTTCTCATCTTGGGGGCTCAAAGGTACCCCTCGGGGTTGGAGGGAAGCAGGAGGCAGGCACTTCTAGCTTAAGACAGTCCCACCACCCCTCAGGGGCTTCCCAGGTGGCTCAGTGGTAAAGAATCCACCTGCCAGTGCAGGAGACAAAAGAGACAGGGGCTCAAACCCTGCATCACGAAGATCCCCTGGAGAAGGAAATGGCAACCCACTCCAGTATTCTTGCCTGGAGAATTCCAGGGACAGAGGAGCCTGACGGGCTACAGTCCATGGGGTTGCAAAGAGTCAGACATGACTGAGTGACCGAGCATGCACGCGCCGCCCTGAGACACTTCCTTCCCCCTTGGGAGGCTGTGGGGATTTATCCTCCATCCAGGTCTGGCCCACAGGGCTGGCATTTCAGTCATCTCTGTAGCACTTCCTCTCAGGCCTCAAGGACATCCCTGACCCTGGTCTACAAATCGGGGGCGTGTGCCAGGCTGGCCGCCAGCGCCCGGCTGGACTCCCACATTCAAAGGGAGCTCTACTCGTGAGATTAGTGCAGCAGGAAGAACTCGGGAGGGGGCCCCAAATCAGGGCTGAGCCCACCCCCAAGAGCAGGCTCACCTCCCCTGAGCAGACTTCTTCCCGGGGCAAAAAAGGGTGAGGGGGCCTCGCTGGGAGAGGCCCACAGGAGCTCAAGGCTGCAGTTGCCCACCTTGGGCCCCAGGAAATGAGCCGCTCCCTGCTGCCTGTGGGCTCCAAGTGCCCCCCACCCAGGTCTGGTCCCCACGCCTGTCGGAGAGCTGGGGCTGGGGGGTTCGGTGGGGGGTAGGGACAGCCCACAGAGTCACACTGAAACTAGGCCACAGGCTTGAACGCAGACCCTCCCAACCTGAAGCTGCTCCGAGTTGCCAAGGACACGGGGGCAGGTGGGCAGAGTGGGGTGCAGGGCTCCCCAGTTTCTCTGTGCTATGCCCGTGACCTCTGCCTGTGACCTCTGCCCATCCACCCAGGCGCAGCGAGCCCAGTAATGAGCAGACGGGTTTAAATGTTTGCTGGGGTTCTGTCTCTGCTGGCAATCACTTCGAGAGGGACTGGAGGAGCAAACAGAGCAGGGTGGGAAAGGGCCCGGCCTGGGGCCCAGCCCGAGGCCCAAGTGCGGGCCACCCTCCCGCCCCCGGCCCTGTGGCCCCACCAGCTGTCCCTCCCCGCGCCTGGAACCCAACTCACATCTACATTTCTCAGCAGACGGCAGGGAGAAGCTATAACAATGCGATCACAATGAGGTTCTCCGGTGTTCTCGATACCCAGGGCTCAGGCCTTGGCAAATCCATCGCTGCTTATTTACCCAGCTCGCCTCCAAATGAAAAGGCAGCTTCCCCTCCCCCAGGGCGGGCTCCCAGCCCGGCCAGGGCAGCAGGGTTCACACCCACTGCCCAGGCGAGGCCTCGTGGCTCTCAGGTCACTGGGGACAGGACGGAGGGCTCCGGCTGGGGAGTCCCTCCTCGTCCTCCCTGGAGGCTCCGGGCCTGGGCCAGGCTGCCCGGAGTCCTGCCCTTTGCTGGACTTGGATGAGTTCAGGTGCCCTCGCTCCTCAGGCCTGCACCGGACACCGGGCCCGGCCCACTGGAGACCTTCCTTCTTTCTGCATCTCTTATCTTTCTGATCAGAACCACACCCGTTTTGCCTCCCGGTGCCTCTGATGCCCCGGCCTCATCCACACCTGGGCAGCCAGGAGGTGCAGGAGCCACGCGGTGTGTGCTGACCAAGCACGGGCTCGTGCTGAGCGCCGTCCTGGGGGCTGGGGCACCCAGAGCCCAGCCGGGTGGAGGTCACCTGCCCAAGAGGACAAGGACTCCCAGGGCACGTGTGCAGGCATGTGGCTGTGAGGGTGAGAGGGATCGCGGATGCCTCTCTGAGGAGCACGTGTCTGAGTGAAGACCTTCAGGAAAGGGGCAGTGAGGACCTGGAAAGCATGCAGGACAGGAGGAAGGGAGAAGGCCAACCTCCGCTGAGCACCCAGGAGCCAGGACGGGCATTCTTTTTTTTTTTCAGGACGGGCATTCTTGCTGTCTGCTGCCGCCCAAGGGTGGGGGACGAGGGGGCTGTTCTCAGCTCAGCATCCTCCGTCATCCGCCCCCAGAAGCAGCACCCTGGGTGGGGGTGGGAGGACATTATTTTCCCCAAAGCCAGTGTTTCCTCGTTTCCTGCTAAACCACCAAAAGGCAGGCCACAGGGCTCAGCATGGTCAGCGCATGCTGTGCTCTGATGGTCTGTGTCCATGAGACAGATGGGCCCGTAATGTCCCTCTCCTGAATGTATGCCATCTCTGATTCGACCTACTGTTACATATTTAGGAATTTCCCTTTTTCCTGTGGTCCAGGAATGTTTGTACAAGACTGGATCTCTGCTCTGAAAGTTGGGTAGAACATACATCAAAGGCCAGTCTCCACAGTGGAGGGGGGGTCTTCCTGACCCATTCCATTTCTTTAATGGTTACAAGGACCACCAATCCTTTTACCCTTTAGTTGGTGTCGACAAATTGTACTTTTCTAGAAATCTGTCCATTTGCCCGTTTCCAAACTTGTTGGCCTAGGCCTGCTCACAGAATTCTCTCATTACTTTGGAATGTCTGTTCCTTCAATGTGCGATCAACCTTACCAGTGGTTTGTCCATTTTCGTGGTCTTTTCAAAGAGCCAGCCCTTGTTGTTCTCATCCAGTTGCTCTGTCGTGTCCGACTCTTTGCGACTACGTGGACTGCAGCACACCAGGCTTCCCTGTCCTTCACCATCACCTGGAGTTTGCTCAGATTCATGCCCATTGAGTCAGTGATGCCATCCAACTGTCTCATCCTCTGTCGCCCCCTTCTCCTCTTGCTCTCAATTTTTCCCAGCATCAGGGTCTTGTCCACTGAGTCAGCTCTTCACATCAGGTGGCCAAAGTATTGGAGCGTCAGTAATAAATTCTGCTTTGTCTCTATAATCTTCTTCTTTCTAATTTCTCAGGGTTTATTCTGCAGTCATTTTACTCTTATTTAATGTCTTTTTAATATCTTAATTCATTAATTTCCAGCCTTTTTTTGTTGTATAAGCATTTAAGGCTATTAATTTCCTTTGAAGTACCCCCACAGATTTTGACATGCAGTATTTTCATTATTATTCAATTATGTATTTTTACATATCCGTTAATGATTTATTCTTCTTGACTTCCCAATTATCTAGAACTGTTTAAAATATTTCCCAACATACAAGGAAATTTTTCTTTTTGTGCTGATGCTATCTAATGAGAGAATTTTCCTAATTGCATTTTTGAATAATTGCAGTGTTTCACCCATTTACTGATTCTTTGAAGTTTGCTGACACTTGGTCTTCGACCTAAGTCATGATCAAAATCCAGGCGTCCTGGAGAAGACTGGGTGTTATCTGCCGAGTGTTACTTGTTTGAGGGTCTGGTGAGTCAGCTGCTGGTTATCAGTGAAACCTGCACCATCTTAATGAATTCCTGCTCTGTGCCCATGCTGACACCTTCCACTCTCAGGATGGACTCCCTCTGCAGGCAGGCAGTTCCGGCTTTACCCATCTATTTGGAGCTCGTTTTAAGTGTACAGAGATGAAGGATTTTTCGTCTTTCTGAAGAGCTGAACCGGCCATGCTGTCCTATTTAATATGAGTGATGTTGATAGGGCTAGCCCCTCACGTTCTTCCCAGCTCTGACTGCCACGTCTTTCTCTACACTTTCTCACCTTCTTGTCCTTATGTTTTACTGGATTAGTTTTAAATGGCAAAGAGATGTTTTTTCCTACACTCTGTTGAGTCTCGACGTTTAATGGGCTCTTTGAGTCCATCCACATTAACCTGTTTACTGGACTCAATACCAAAGGTTTGCCGCGGGTTTTCTATTTATCTATTGTCTTCTTCTATATTATTTTAATTTCTCTTTTCCCCCCTTTTTTATTCAGTAATGAGTTTTGTCTGCTTAGTTGCATTCTTATTCCTTTTTTCCTATCTATGTATCTTCTTTGGTGAAGGACCTGCTCAAATCTTTTGCCCAAATTTTCTAATTCAAGTGTTTGTTTTCTTGTAGCTGGATTTGGAGAGCTCTTAATACATTCAGAATACAAGTCCTATATCAGATATGTGATATACATTTTCTCCCAGTAAGTAGCTTGCCTTTTTATCCTATTAACAGAGTCATTTGCAGAGTGTAAGTTTTCAATTTCAGTGAAGGAACCCTTCAGTTTTTAACCACATATAGCTACTAACAGGCACCAAAATTAATAATGTAATCACCCTTTGCAACCAACACACTGTCATTGCCCCACTGCTGTTCCGTCTTTTGGAAACATTGACCCACGCAAATCAGACAGCACACTCCAAGTTCATTGCTTAATATGAAACGGTTTCACCATCAGTCCTGTATCAACCAGCTTCCTGGCTCACCGCCCGTGTCACACACCTTCCTCCTGGGGCCATCCTGCAGTCCGCCCTCCAGAGGCTCTTCTTGTCAAAGTCCCTTGGCAACAGATCCTCATGCTTTCAGTCCTCTTTGTCCTGAGGTGGCTTTGCCTGGGGCCTGATTCCAGGTGACAGTCCCTCTCTGGGCCTGGTCTCCCCACGGCCTCCACTGCTGAGCCTGTGACTGAGCTGGTGGGGGTGGGGCTGTCGCTCTGTCCCCCTTCCTGAGCCGGCCTCCCGCTCAGGGGCCGAGGTTTCCCAGCACGTGGAGCCACCCGGTGCTGTGCGTGCCCCCCACCCCCATCTGCCGGACAGCGGGTCAGGGGGTCACACACCACCTTTCCTCATTCGAATTTCTTCTCCTGGGACCCTGCCAGACCCAGGCTGGATTTCTGGTCCTCTGCACCCTTTCATCTCTCTGTCACCCTTCCCACCTTCTGAGGTCTCCTGTCGTGTTGCTATTTCTCCAACTAAGCCTCAAATGTCATCTGTGACCAAGGATGCTGCCAGGCTTCCCGCCGAGTTCTTTGTTCTTAAAAGTTGTCACTGGCCCTTTCCAGACATGCTGGGTCACTTCTGATCATGTTACTACTACTCATCTTTGTGACTTCACCTCATTTTAAAAATATTCCTTAGAAACTATCTTACGTTAGGTATCTGCTTGATTCCTCCGGGGTCTGCACGGGCCAGTAACAGCTGCCTGCCGAATCAAATAACACAGACTCGGCAGCTCTAACAGAAATGCAACCCCCGCCCACCCCCGTCCTGGAGGCGGGAGGTCAGAGATGAGGGCGAACAGGCCTCTCCCCCGGCGTGTGGCTGGCCGCCTCCTCCCGGGTCCTCACACAGCCATCCCCCCGCACGCATCTCTGTCCTCATTTCTTCTTCACACTGAGATGGAAGTCACCCCAGGGATCCCACTTCACCTCGATCCCTTCTAAAAGCCTCAACTTCTAACACAGTCACCTGCTCAGGTCCCGGGGTGCAGACCTCCGCACCTGGCGGGCCTGAACCTGTTATTCTGCGATGCTGGCCCTCCTGCCCCCTGCAGACTACGTGACAGCTGCCTGTGGGCTCACGTGATGCTTCTTCCTCCCTCTGAGGGTCCCCCAGAGGCCTGCAGGGCCCTCCCCCAGCCAGAAAGACCCGTCTGCCAGGAACCCGGATCTCAGGGCCGGCCTCAGAGATGCCTCCAGCTCAGTGCTGGGGTAACTGGTGAGGTGAGGGGGTTGCAGGGAGGGGACAAGCCTGGCTATTTCGCTTCTCCCTGCAAACCAGCAAAGCCTTTACAACCACAGCTTTTTCCACATTAATCTGTTTCCCGCGTGGGCTCCTAGTAAAAGTCTCTCAGTACTGTTCGACTCTGTGACCCCATGGACTATAGCTTATCACTCTCCTCCGTCCATGGGATTTTCCAGGCTAGAGCACTGGAGTGGGCTGCCATTTCCTTCTCCAGGGGATCTTCCCGACCCAGGGATTGAACCCAGGTCTCCCGCATGGCTGGCAGACTCTTTACAGTCTGAACCACCCCTAACCTGCAGTTTATCCACCAAGAGCAGACCTGAGATACACCCAACCTTTGCAGGGCAGCAGGAAAGGCCACCCTGGAGAACACCCGGTCTCGTCTGACCACAGGGACGAGGAGGTTGGAAGGACGCTGGCCACGCTGCAGAGTGCTGGATAGGCCACTAAGCAACCTGGGGGCTTTTGTGGACGAGAGTTACTGACTCACCGCTGGCTCCGCGGGAAACAGTGAAACCACGAAACATCCCTCCTTCCGTGTAGGTTCCACCCTGTGCTCAGCTCCTTCCGAGCCGGGCTGCCCCGGGAGCCTGGGGGTCAGCTCACTGTCTGGTTCCTGCCAAGACCTCAGCGTCCTACTTCCGGAAAAGGCTGTTATCACAAGTCCGGAGAAGGAGGCAAAGGGGAAGTCGGAGCGGAGCCCGGCCTCAGGGCCACAAGGGCCCCGACCCCCACTGAAGCACGTGGCCGGCCATGAGCCTGCCTCCTGGGGCTGCCCCGAAGGGCCGCCCCATCCTAGGGTCACAGGCGAGGCGGATCGCAAGCCCAGGGAGGGCTGAGGGCTGCCTGCGGGGAACCGCAGGGGACAGACCACCACCAGGACAGACCGGCTGCACCTCACTTTCTGTCAGCATCGCCCGCGTCACTGCTTTCGTTTTTTAATGTGATATTTTATATTTATATAAGAAAAATATTTTTCCAAAAAAAGTCAGTAGGTATAAAATGGCACCCCACCCCGACGAGTACCAAGGAATATTTGTACACACATATATCTTTCATCGTAGACATAAACAATGACCGCAGGCCCTCAGGCGTGGGTCCCTTGGGGCAAAACCAAGCAGACGCAGGGGCCCAGCCCCCACCCCAGTCTGTACACCTGCAGAGCAGCGGGGCTCCCAGGAGTCACTCCAGGGCACACACTGGGCGTCTTCTGGGTGCCCGGCTGAGGCACACTTCCAGGGTCTGCACACCAGGCGGTGGTCTGGAGGTGCTGTGCCCGCGTGCACGTGCCGGATGGGAGGGTGGGGCTCTGCCATCGCCCACACCGTCCCTGAGCAGACCTCGTTCCTGTACTCCCCGGGGTCGCTGGGCCCACAGGCGCTGGCAGGGCAGAAGGGGCGCGCTGGCGATGTCCCGCGTCCTCTCCACGCTGGCGATGTCCCGCGTCCTCTCCGGCCCCGCCTAGGGCCCGTGGGGCTCGGACCCTAGGTTTCCTCCTCCACCTTCAGGATCATCCCTGAGAAGGCCTCTGGCCCAGTACGGCTGCCCTGCGAGGCTCTGGCCGGCCTGCAACCGGTCCCGCCCCCCGGGGAGCCGCCTGGGCTGGCGGGCCAGGCACCCCGGGCCGGGAGGGCCTCCACCAGCCTCCCCAGGGTCTGGGTGAGCGCCTCGACGCCATCGGCCAGCCGCTGGCTCTGCTCGGTCAGCCGCTCCAGCAGGAGGTTCTGCTGGGCCATCAGCGTGCTCTGCTGCTGGGACCAGGCGCTGAGCAGGGCACCCTGCCGCCGCTGTGCATCCAGCAGCCGCCGCTCCAGCTCCGAGGCCTCGGGCCCCGCAGCCTTCCCAGAGGGCTGGGATCCTGCCGAGGTGGGCGGTGAGGGCCGGGGGGGCCCAGGAAGCGCAGCCGCCGGGGACGCTGAGCCCGGGGAGGTGGGCGGGGAGGGTGAGGAGGCGGCCATGGGGAAGGCTCCTCGGGGGTCCAGAGGGTCGGCTTCGGGCGGGCTTGGCCCATCCAGCATCCGCAGGGGGAACCACAGGCAGCCGGGGGCCTCGTCTTCCTTGTCAGCTAGCAGGGGGAGACGGGAAACGTGAGCCTTCGCCAGCCAGGACCCGGGCAGTGCAGGGAGGGCCCTCAGTGCATGAGGCCCTCTGCACACACAGCGGATCTCGGCCTCTCTCGGGGCCCGTGGTCGGCAGCAGCGCCCTCACAGGACGCTGAGACTCAGAGGGCAAAGGATGTCCTCCAGGGATGCTGAGAAAAAACTCCAACCTGGCGGCTCCAAGGCCAAGGTGCCACCACTAGGTTGCCATCTGTCTGTCTGTCTGTCTGCTCACCCAATCTGGCCATCATCTACCCACTGTCCTGTCTGTCCATCTGTCTACCTACACATATCCACCCACACATCCATCCCTTCATCTGTCTGCCCGTTTGCTGGTCAAGCATCCACCCGTCCCTCCATCAGCCCACCTCCTTCATTCCATCCACCCATCCATCCGTGTGCATCTTCCCGTCCATCCACTTCATCTCTCAGCCGTCCACCCATAAGCCAGCCCACACACCCAGCCATCATTCACCCACGTCTCTGTCTGTCCAGCCACGTGCTTGTGCTAATCCCCTTCCAGCCCTTCAGTCCATCTGTCCATCTCCCCAACCCTCCATTCATCTGTCTGTCCAGCCAGCCATCCGCCACGTGGACGACCAGGAAGATAAGCAGAGTGGACATAAAAGCAGCACTTCTCCAGGAGAAGCTGAGACCTGGACCCCTACACGCTGGGCTCCAAAACCAGCTCCACCTCCTGGGAGCCGTGTGACTGTGGGACGCCCTCCTCTCCTCTGGGTCTCAAAGCCCTGTCTGCACGCGGAAGGCTAGAGGCCGTGATACCTGTCCTGCCGACACCTCCCAGCACCTCAGGCAGCGGGCGGGAGCCGGAGGGCTTCCTGCGTGGTGGCCACCGTAGGCCACCTCCTGGGCGGAGCCCCCTCACCTCACCTATGGGGCAGGGTCCCACCTTGGGAGGGTAGCTTCACCCCAGAGCACCAGGCCCACGCGCCTCTGGTAACAGGCAGGCCAGGTTCCAAGCCTGCTGCATCCCAGGCACGGGTGGCCGCCCGCCACCACCTCCTCGTCCTCCTCCTCCTTCCACAGTCCAGGCTCGTGCTGATCCTTCTGACCCGGTGGCCCCTGGGGGCACGAGGAGGAGTCAGCTGCCCTGCTGGCTCGTTGCTTCTCTCCTGAGATAAGGCTTCGGGAGTGAGGCCCTCAGCGGGCAACGTCCAGCTCCGCATTCCTGCGGCAGAGACCAGGCTGGGCTTCCGACAAGTCCGCCATGCTTGCCAGTTCTGGTGGTGCCCTCTCTCTGGAGGCCCGGGGAGCCCACCGTGCTTGCCAGTTCCGGCGGTGCCCTCTCTCTGGGAGGCAGGCTGTGTGGGCAGAGGGCGCCGAGCCGCCACCAGACGCCGCAGCCCTGCCCCGCCCCACCCTGCAGACGCAGGCCACCCCCGGCAGCCACACCAGCTGTCACGTGTGCCCAACCCTTGCCCTGGCCGAGGAGTCAGGGGGCCCCGATGCAAAAAAGGGGCAGCCAGCAGTGGGCCCAGCGGGTGCCCCCACGACGCGCCCTTGCAGAGTCCGATGGCCTCCGGGCTCCCCACCAGGGGAGGCCTGGGGACGGAGGCTCTGCTGGGAGGGGCTGCTCTCCCCTGTGGCCGGCCCCACCCTGCGCCCCTCCTACCCGGAGGCACCCCGAGTCCCTCTCCCAGCACAGTGCCGACGTTCCAAAGCCCCCGGGGAGCATGGACAGCGTCCACCACCTCCCCGGCCCCTCCCTGGCCCCAGTGGCACGGCCCACACAGGTCCAGCCCCTGGCCGTGGCACCCTGAGCCTGCCTGGGCAGCCCCTTCCTCGGCCTCTGCCCTGGCTCCTGCTCGGCATGCCCTGGGAAGCCCTCCCTGCCTCAGCAGGCACAGGGCCCCGTGTCACTGGACTGCACCATCCGGCCACCCCACCCCTAGGACGCGAGATCTGGGGAACACAGGCTCTGGGGGCTCCGTCTCTGAGCGAGGGCCCGGCACGGAGCAGGGGACCTGGGGGCAGGCGGCAGGCGCGAGGATGCTCGCAGCGCCCACTTCCTGCTGGACCCAGGCCCGGCCAGGGGCTCACGGCTGTGTCGCGGCTGTGTCCCCAGAGCTGCCTGATGCCCCGCCTCAAGCAAACGAAGGTCAGACATTGGTCCTTACTGTCCCAGAGCCAGCCGACACATTCCAAGTGGCGAGGCCCGGCCAGCTCCAGCCCCACGCCTGGCCCAGGGCAGACAGGGAGCCCTCTCCACAGCATCCCACTCCAGGACAGCCGAAGCCACTGGGCCTCCTGTCGGGGCAGCCAGGTGCTGCCCACCGGGCTGGGGAGCCGCAGCCCCGCCGGTGCCCACGGCAGCGAGACCCGCCCCTGGGAGACGCTCACCCCTCACCCCTGCCTCTCACTTGCTGAGCCGGGGACAGAGGCCTGGGACACAGCCTCGGTGGGGGTGCAGACCGGGCAGGCAAGGTTGACCGCCCTGGGCACGCGGCCCACACCCCTACCTCTCCCCTCCCCCATAGCAGTCGGCTTGGGCGCAGAGAAGACCCTGAGGGCCTGCCCCTCTGGTGCGGGCAGGGGCGGAGGGCTGTGCCCTCACACTGACTTACTTGGTGCCGGCTGGCTCCAGCGAGGAGCTCACTGGCCGCCTCTGTGTGCGAGGACGCAGCCTCAAGGCCGGCTTCAATACTATCTGCAAATCAAGACAACACAAGCAATTACAGAGAGGAGACCCTCCGGTCACCCGGAGCGGGGGCGGGGGAGGCACAAATGGGGAGTCCGGCCTCCAGAGGTCAGAGGCTGCAGGGATGGGCACCGCCCACCCGCCCGGCGAGGGCCCTGGCTCGCCTGAGTGTCAGGACAGAGCGCCTGGCACTGTCTGTCCTTGGGGCCTGGCAGCCCCTCAGAATGGGTGAGTCCAAGCCGGGAACAGCTCTGCACACAGAGAGCCACCGCGAAGACAGCCAGCAGGGTCTGGGAACACCGCTGCCCCCAGGACACTAGCACGTGCCGGCCGCCGGCGTCCCCGCACCACGCAGCTGGTTCTGACGACCGTGCAGCCCCGAGTGGGGACCAGGGGCTTCAAGCAGGGGCCTGCTGGGTGTGTCAGCAAAGCCCCCAAGACGTCGCCCCAGCAGCACAGCTGAGCCACCCTGGGACACCAGAGGACACCCCTCTGCGGCAACAGGGGGAAAGGCAGTGTCACGTAAAGCACCGTGGGTCCACCCCACCCTGCAACGACGCGTGGCCAGGCTGGCGGCACAGGACAGGGGTGGGCCAGCACCTGGGCTCGCGACCCGGTAGGAACGGGGCTGGAACCCCCGGGAGCACCAGGGCAGTTCTCTATGCTGTTTCCTCTCCCCCCAAGAAGGACCCAGTGCTGCCCAGACAAGCGGGCAATGACCACAGGTGTGGGCATAGCCCTCAGCACAGACCAGCTGGTGCTTTGTGGGCTGACCTGTCAGATGCAAACACGCATCAAGCCAACTCTTAGGAAGAGAGGACGAGCCTCTGAATTCGCGCATTTTGGTGAAAACTCAGAGGTAGAAATGGCTACATGCACACATCTCCCCGATGCTGGGAAAGATTGAAGATGGGAGGAGAAAGGGACGACAGAGGATGAGATGGTTGGATGTCATCACTGACTCAATAGACATCAGTTTGAGTAAACTCCAGGAGTTGGTAATGGACAGGGAGGCCTGGCGTGCTGTAGTCCACAGGGTCGCAAAGAGTCGGACAAGACTGAGCAACTGAACAGAAGTGAACACATCTCCCTCGACCGCCCAGGGCCTGAGGCAGAGACGGCGCCCATAAACACAGGTGCAGCCCAAGCACTGAGGGCTGCCCCGGTGGGCGAGAGCCTGAGGGTCACGGCGGATGGGGGACGGGGTGACGGCCCACTAGGGCGGGTGGGACGTCTGGGCTGAGCTGGGCCTCATGGCGGAACTTGCAGAACCAAGAGTCACGCACGGGGGCCACCGAGCTCCTGCCCCGCTCCCAGGCAGGGGGCCAGCAGGACGGGTCTGAGCACCCGGGGCCCCCCCGCCAGCTCCCCTGGGCCTTAGAGTGTGCCCACCTGCAGCATCCCAAGGCTGGGCCTGGCTCTGCCGGTAGAACAGGCGGCCTCCCCGTGACTGACAGGCAGGCCCTGCCGCGTCGTCCAGGCCTGTGACGGTCCAGCTCAGGGCATGGCTGTGTCCTGGGTGCGTGTGCATCTCTGACCTGCCCCCACCTGTTTGGTGCAGACCCCCTGAAAAGGTCTGCTGGGGCCTCTGCTGGGGCGTCGACGGCCCTGCTGTTCCTGCAGGCCCTCCTGCTGTCCGCTCGGCAGCCCTCAGGACGCAGGTGGTCCTGCTTCCAGCTTCTCCCTAAAGTCCTTCCAGTAGCTCCCCAGGACGGGGGAGGCGAGGGTCCGCGGGGCCCTGCTTCGAGCTGTGAGTGGAGC
Source organism: Bos grunniens (assembly GCF_055505025.1). Lineage (NCBI taxonomy): Eukaryota > Metazoa > Chordata > Mammalia > Artiodactyla > Bovidae > Bos > Bos grunniens. The sequence continues at coordinate 82,097,887 of NC_141178.1, forward strand.
CGATGCTACTGTGGTGAAGGGCGCTGTGATGGGCTTGCAGAGGTGTCTTGAGAGGAGGAGGATGAGGAGCAGGAGGAGGAGGAGCTGGAGGCGGCGGCCAAGACCCAGCCGGGCTCAGGAGCGGCCGCAAAGGTGGCCAGCGGTGGGCCTGGGGCTCTGGGGTCAGCGTGCCCTGGGAGGCTGAGGGCCCCTGACGCTGCCTGGCCTGGCCTGCGGCTGAGTGACGTGAACGAGCGGCGCCCCTCCCTGGCCTGGAGCCTCGGCCTCCCCATCTGGATGCAAAGCGGGCCTTGCTGGAGGCTCCGATCGGGCTGTGGGGAGCCACTTACTTGGCAGGGGCTTGGCGGCACGGCCCTCCCCGGGGGCGCCCGGGGCCGCGAAGGTCTCGGCCACCATGCGCTCGATGGGTGTGAGGACGGCGGGGGTGCGGGGGCCCTCGGCCAGCTTCCGGCGCACCACCCCGCGCAGGTCGCGCCACTTGTGCTTGACGTCGCCCAGGTCCCGGCGGCAGTAGCCCAGCGCGTTCACCGCCTGCAGGATCTTGCTCCACACGCGGTGTTTGCGGGCAGGCGGGCCCCGCAGCGCCCCGAACAGCAGCGGGTAGTGGCGTGTCACCCTCTGCACCAGCACCTCCGTCTCCTGGGGGCTGAAGTTGGGCTTCCGCGTCTTGGTGCGTGAGTGGGGGCCCGGCCCGGGCAGCAGGGCTGCCACAGCGGGCTCGGGGCTGGAGCTGCGCCCGCACGGGGCCTTGCTGCTGCTTGACCCTGGAAAGGCACCGGAGGCTGAGGGCAGCAGGCTGGCCCCACCGCCCGTGCGGGGGGACGCGGGCCTCACCGACACCCGCCGTCCCGGGGACACCCACTCCAGCACGCAGTGGGGTCCTGGGCTGTGGCTATTCTGGGCACTGGGGCCCACCTCTCCAGCAGGCATAGCACTGGAGGAGGTCAGTCCTTGCCAGCCCCCCACCCGGCGAGAGCAGAGAGGCCCTCCTCATTGGCCCATCGCTGAGACCGAGTGACCATCTGGTGACCATCCGGGAAACACCTGGGTGTCCATCTGGAGCGTACAAAGCATTCTGCACACCCACCCTGAGACGGTCACCCACAGAGGTAATCAAGCACGTGGAGACGGAGGGTCCCAGGAGAGGTGCCGTGAGCCGGGACGGGTGATGCCCAGAGCTGCCCACAGCAGGAGCTGGGGTCCCGTGGGCACCCAGGCTTGCGGACCAGTGAGGGGCTGGCAGGCGGCACGGCCCAACCCCCTCCTTCGCTCTGCTCCTGGGGATGCAGCACACACCAGGGTGGGGGCTGGGCTGCCTCTTGGGGAGCAATACACGCCTGCGCCTCAGCACGCCCCGGCCTCCAGGCTCCATTGAGGCGACGACTCAGCCCGAGATCAGGGTGCAGAGGGGTGTGGGGAGGCCTGGGCCCCGGCCACAAGCTGCCTGTTACCAAGTGGCTCTGGGCACTGGGAGCCACCTCACTCCTGAGGGCCGCAGGCTGTGGCCTAGCACCGCCCCAGGCACCCGGGTACAGGGGGGAGGAGCAGGAAAGCCTTGTGGCCACACAGCTAGACAGCCGGGCTGGTGCGGCGGGGGCCCTCGCGTGGAGGGAAAGAGCCGCCGCAGGGGCAGGACAGCTCTCCCCGCACAGCCAGTCCCCACCGCACACGCTCCTGAGAGGAAGGCGCAGGGTGAGGGGCAGGCGGCCCTGACGCTCCCACGAGCAGGAAGAGGGGCCCACCCCTCAGGGGCGTCCCCGGGCTGGCCTTCCTGAGGGGCTGGGCCGACCCAGGGTGGTGGGAGGGCATGGAGAGCGGCCAGCAGAGGCTCGGACCGCCGGAACTTGCCCAGGCCCCACTGTGTGCCAGGCAACCCCGCCAGACCATGCCCACCCCTCCCTGGGGCAGTTGCTGGAAGGATTCGGGTCGAAGCCAGACAGAGGGCACCCCCGAGGACGGCCTGGGGCAGGCAGGGCAGGTGGCTTGGCAGATGCTGTGGGTACCCACCGATGGCCTCTCCTTGCTCTGAAACCATGGAGGCCAAGTCCTTGATGATCTGGTTCACATCTAACAGGTCGCTCTGTGGAAAGAAGAGGACAGCCGTTAGGTTCCTGGGGCAGCAGTTCAGAGGTCAAGGGCACAGCCAAGAACCAGAAATGAGCCAAGGGCGACCCCTCAACTCAAAAACACTGCTGGGATCTGAAGCACTGTCCCCCAACGCGAAGGTCAAAGCCCACGCTGAGCATCCCAGGGCCGTGAGCGCCCTCCCTGGGTGCAGAGGACCCCGCGCTGGCCCTTGAAGGGTGCAGTCTTCTGCAGGATGGCGTCCCCAGCACTGACCCGCAGGCCTGACCAGAGGAGAGGAGGATGTCCGGAATGGAGGGCTCAGTGCACCTCCCGCAGGCCCCTCAGTCCTGCAGACACCTCACTCCTCGTCCCCTCCTGCGGCTCCTCGACTGAGGGGCCGACCTGCCCCTCTCTGTACACCTGGCACCCAGCATGGCCGGCACACGTGGGTGGTAGATGGTGGATGGATGAATAGTGGATGGTGGGCAGGTGGGTGCTGGGCGGTGGGTGGACGGACAGTGGACGGATGGATGCTGAACTGGATGGGTGGATGAACGGAGAGATGAACAGTGGATGGATAGATGGATGGCGGATGGAAGCGAAACTGACGGGTAGACGGCTGGATGGACAGAATAGTGGACAGTGGATGGACGGAAGCCCCTCTGCTGTCTGAAGACTGAGGAACTTCTTGAAGCCAGTGAGTGGGGTAAGAAGCAGAACTTGGACCCGGAGACTCTGGGGTACATCCCACCCTGCTCATCGTGCTGGCCGCTTGCGTTCTTCTTGCCACCCTCCTGTATCTTAACTCCACTCGCCCAACAAAGCAGAAGTGATGTGGATGAAGGATGCGGGCATGCCACTTACAGAGCACACGCCTGGGGCTGTGCTGGGCGCACTGAGGTCACAGGGCTTCGAGAAGGGCCTCTCAGAAAGGGGGAGGGTGGGGGTTGGCACCAATGCCCGCTGACTTGAGCCCCTTCCCTGCAGGAGATGGCTCCTCCACTGGCCAGCCAGGTGACCCTGGGCAAAGCGGCTCACCTAGGAGTCAAGTCCCCACACCTACCACCCAGCAAATCCAAGCCTCCTCCCTCGGTGCCGGGCGCGTGGCCAGGGTAGAGCCAGGAGGGGAGGCCCCTCCAACACCTCTGAGATGCAGGCACCACGCCCCTGCCCGCCGTCCACCACCCTGCAGCCCATCAGGACCCTGGATTCATTTCCACCAGGGTCATTTCACCCCACTGCTAAATATCGCAGGGAGATTCATTTTCTTTTTAGGAGTGTTCTGGGAAATGAAGCAATTAGCATGATCTTAAACCGACAAGTACTATCAATCGCAATTCAATTACCGGGCTTACACACAGCAGAGGCGGTGGCTCTGCGGGAACCGGGCCACGGCCGGGAAGGTGGTGATGAGTGCGGGGCCTCGGGCGGCCTCTGGCCTGGACCCACTTCTGGGATCTGCATCCCCACAGCCCTCCCTGGACGAGGCTGCTGGTGGGAAGGCTGAACTCAGGTGCAACCCAAAGGTCCAGACCCTGAGGCCACCCGTGACGGCCTTGGCCTCAGCCAGACCTCACCGACATAAGCCCACCTCCCCACTCTTCCAGGTCCCCACCCCAAGGCGTCCAGACGGCCAGCCTCGACCTCAGCCACTGAGCCTGCACCGTGGGCAGAAGCCTGGGGGGTCCCGAGTCTTGGACTCGGGGGCTCCAAGGGGCCTTTTAAGGTGCTCAGTCTCCCCTGGCTGCATGAGGTCACCGCCAGGCAGGCAGGGAAGCCAGCACCAGAGGTTAAGGGGCTCTCCTGGGACACCCCTGCTCACCAGGAGCCAGGCAGCCCCGGCAGTCCGGACCCCTAAACAGCACCAGGGATGGCAGGCTCACTCTTGGGAGGCCTCCTGCCCCAGCCGCTGGTGAACTCAGCACGCGTGTGGTGGACCCCTTCCCCCGGGCACAGGGACAGTGTCTCAGGGAAGGACAGGGTGGGAGGGGTGGCAAGCAGGAGCCACAAGCCTGGGGTCTCTGGGGGCCCAGGACCACAGGCTGCCTGCCCAGGTGCGTAGGGGCGGAAGCTGGAGCAGTGGCACACAGCTGTGGCCCGGCTCTGACGGGGACACACGGCTACTGGGGCAGGTGCTCCTTGTCCAAGTAGCACTGACCCCAAGAACCCGGGACTGCCTGGGTGGGACAGCAGGTCCCCAGTCCAGCTCCCTTCAGGGCTTCAAGAGAGGCCTCCCACTTCAGGAGATGCAGTGGCCAAAGCTAATCTCTAACTGCTGCAGACACATGGGGGCCACCCCCTCCATGGTCCCTCCCCACACCACGCTTCTGTAGAAAGCAACCCCCCGAACACCGTCAGGGCTGTGGCTGCGGATGGCGGACAGGAGCCGGTGCCAGCCCAGCCATCTGGGGCCTGGGGTCGCTCCCAGGCCCCCTCCACCCGCCCTCCACACCCGCCATGCCCGGCGGCGCATGCACGGGGTAGGTCTGGAGCCAGGTGGCTGCTGCCAGAGTGCTGGCTGCTCCTGGCTGGCCCAGCAGAGCAGCACTGACCTGGCCCACAGGCGTGAACCGAGATGCCCCCAGCGCCCCAGATCCACAGAGCAGCAGCTCCGGGGGAGCCTCGTGTGGGTGACACCCCCCCGCCCACCAGACATCATGCCAAGGGCATGGCATCCCGTCTCGAGAAGGTCGTCGTCAAAAGACCGCCGCCAGGGAGGTTTCCACTCACCAGCCTCTTGGACGTGGACGTGACCTTTGACACTGGCACCCTGCTTGGTTCCCAGCTCCCCTCCTTGGAGAAGGGAATGGCAACCCACTCCAGTACTCTTGCCTGGAGAATCCCATGGACAGAGGAGCCTGGCGGGCTACAGTTCATGGGATTGCAGGAGTTGGACACGACTTAGTGCTATCTTTTCTTTTCTTTCCCTCTTCTGATGATGCCCGAGACTCCAACGCTGACTTGTGCCCACCTCTCAGCTGACACTGAGAAGCATGGCGGCCCATGTCCCCAGCAGGCTGTCCTGGGGCCCTGCTTTGCCCTCAGGCCTGTGACCCTCTGAGTCGTCCAGGGATGAACTAACTACCCTCTGGAATAGACGCTCAGGCTGGGCCCCCGGCCCCCTCTCTGTGCCCCGGGAACCACCTACTACAGAGACCCCTTCCCCACTCACCTCCGCCACCGACTCCCCCGGTTGAGGGGGGCCCACACCCCTAACACCTGCTCTGTGCGTTCCCGTGGTGAGCCGAACCAACCGCTGACCGGCCCCCTGACCCGTCAGGACAGGAGGTGTGCTGGCTGAGTCTGAGCTGGCTCCTCTCAGAACCCGGGCCGCAAGGACACACCCCAGGCCAGAGCCCTTCCACTCTGCTTCCCCGCCCCCGCCCCTGCAGAAGACAGCGGGAGTCCCAGCGCTCCAGGGTTCGCAGGTCTGTCACAGCGTTCTCCTGGCTCAAGAGCCCCCCAACCACTGGAATTATCCTTTTGAATAAAGAGCAACCCCAGCTCTTGCTCAAGAAGGAAGCAAGCCACCTTGGAGGGAATAAGGGGAGTGGGGGTGTCCCAGGGCCCTGGGCTGCAGCCCGTCTCCGCCAGCTTGGCGGCCGAGGAAGCAAGGGCGGACTCGGGGGACACCGCCCCAGCAGCAGGCTGGCCCGCAGGCACACCTGAGGCCTGACCCCCAGCCGTGAGCCGCTGTGAGGGGTCAGCAGGGGGCACCCTCCAGGCAGAGCAGGCCAGACTGTGGAGAGAGGATGGCAGGCGAGCCTGGGGTCAGACCCCTCCGGGACCACGAGGCAGCAGCCTCCTAGGTGATCTCAGAGTCGACCAGGCTGGCTCCAGGGCGCTGGGTCCCAGCTCCCAGGCAGATCAGCCTGTGGGCATACAGCCCCCGCCCTCCAGGAGGTCTGGGGCAAGGAGCCCCACCATAATGGCCCAAGAGTAGAGAACCGGCCTCGGTAGTCCAAGGCCACAGTCCCACCCCAGCCCTGGGCCCTCTGCCCGTGGAGGCCCTCCTTGGCCTGCAGCTCCCCCTCCAGACCACTCCCAGAGCCCAGGGTACGCCTGTCGGGGGACCTGACAGTGGGCACGCAGAGGAGCGGCCTGCACGCTGAGCAGCAGCGTCAGGACACAGGCAACCAGCAGGGACGCGTGGTCACCATGCTGGGCACCTGAGCAGGCTCAGCTCCTGACGGAGGGTGCTGAGGGAAAGGCGGGACATGCCAGAGCCCACACCCACCAGGAACCAGGCGGAAGGCCAGGCCTCAGGCCCGGAGCCAGGCGGAAGGCCAGGTGGGCCACGGGGGGCCATGCCAGAAGCCCAGAAGCCCCTAGAGCCACCGGGATGGAGCCCCCGAAGGCAGCCAGGCGGAAGGCCAGGCCTCAGGCCCGGGGTCTGATCTCAAGGCCAGGCAGGCCACGGGGGGCCATGCCGGGAGCCCAGAATCCCCCAGAGCTGCCGGGATGGAGCCCCCAGGGGCAGCCCCAGCTGTGGCGCACAAGGGCGGCAGGGACCGGGAGCCGTGTGCCCAGGCGTGGGCACCGGGGAGCGGGAGAGACGAAAAAAACACCTTAACTTAGTAAATGTTTAAATCATGCAATTATTATCCTGATTGCTTCTAAAACTAGAACTCATTAAAAGCTCTCACGGAATCTTCTCTCCTCTTTTACTGGCACTGAGGAATAACAGCCTTGCACAGGACATAATAAAACCTCGGCGCGCGTGTCTGTGTGTGCGTGTGTTCCCTCCACTTTTAACCACGAAAGGAAAGAAAATACCGCTGCATTTTTCTCTACCACGCAATCTCTCCTCATAATTAGGATCTTGGCAACCATCCACCTACAGAGACGACTGTTCCAGCTAATGGAACAGCCAAACTTTGTTTATTGATTGATTCCCATATTTATAGCTAGATTCTGGCCAGATCATCCTCCCCCTGGGCTTCAGCTTTACCACACCAGCTACAGGGAGAGCGGCCAGGCCCCCTCCTCACCCCAGCCTGCTCCCTCGGCCTGCCAGGTAGCCATGGCAACAGAGCAGCTGGTGAGCGAGCTGCACACCTGGGTCAGGTGACTCAGCAGCCCAGGAGGGGGTGGGAGCACAGGGGCGCAGGTAAGCGCAGGTGCGACGGGCTGGGCAGAGGGGGCCCGGGCAGGGCAGGCCGCGGCAGACCCTACTGGGAGCCCACAGGCAACTCTGGTCCACCCCAGGTGGCCAGACCAGTGCCTTGGCAAGTCCGCTACACGCTGGCAGTGGCTGGGTGCACAGTCCCGTCTCATTCAACCTCCTCCTACCCCTGGGGAGACCCGGCCCTGCCCTGTCCTCCAGAGAGCAAGAACCTCCCTCGACCAGAGCTGAGTGACCACGTGGGAGGCAGAGCTGGGCCTCACGGACAGGCTCCTGGGCTCTGGGCTTCACACAGGAGGCCTCAGGGCCCTGCCACACCCTCCGCCAGGAAGAGACGGCAGAGCACCGCCGTCAGGACGGCCCCGCTCTCAAGCCAGGCGCTGGCCACAGTCCCGGCTCTGCCTCACACAAGCCACCGGGCCCAGCCAAGTGACGCGCCTGCTTCCAGCCTCCACCTAGGCTTCAGTAAATCTGGAGCACAGGGTGCTTGTGCTCCCAGGCTTCTGTGTGGGCTGCAGACGCACATACGTACAGGCAGCAGAGCCCTCTTATTAAAACACAAATCTTCTGTGGAGTCCCAACACGTAAAGTTTCTCATTCAGTTGCCACCCACCCACCCTCAACCATCCACCCACCCCTCCCTCATCCTCTCCCACCATCCATCCATCCATCCCCCACCATCCACACCCCCAACCATCCATCCATCCACATCTGCCAACCACCATCCACCCCCACCATCTACCCTCCCCCACCATCCATCCATCCCCCACCATCCATCCAACCCCCACCATTCATCCATCCATCCCCATCCATCATCCACCCCTACCATTCACCCATCCCCACCATCCATCCATCCACATCCGCCAACCACCATCCACCCCCATCATCCACCCCCTACCATCCATCCATCCCCCAATAATCCACCCCCACCATCCATCCACACCCCCACCATCCATCCATCCCCCACCATCCACACCCCCACCATCCATCCATCCCCCACCATCCACACCCCCACCATTCATCCATCCATCCCCCATCCATCCATCCACATCCCCATCCATCCATCCATCCCCCACCATCCACACCCCAACCATCCAACCATCCATCTCCCACCCATCCATCCACATCCCCATCCATCCATCCATCCCCCACCATCCACACCCCCACCATCCATCCATCCATCCCCCATCCATCCATCCACATCCCCACCATCCATCCATCCCCCACCATCCACACCCCTACCATCCACACCCCCACCATTCATCCATCCATCCCCCATCCATCCATCCACATCCCCATCCATCCATCCATCCCCCACCATCCACACCCCAACCATCCAACCAACCATCCATCCCCATCCATCCATCCCCCACCCATCCATCCACATCCCCATCCATCCGTCCATCTCCCACCATCCACACCCCCACTATCCATCCATCCCCCACCATCCACACCCCCACCATCCATCCATCCATCCCCCATCCATCCATCCACATCCCCATCCATCCATCCCCCACCATCCACACCCCCACCATCCATCCATCCATTCACACCCCTACCATCCATCCGTCCCCCACCATCCACACCCCTACACCCATCCATCCATCCACACCCCCACCATCCATCCATCCATCCACATCCCCATCCATCCATCCATCCCCCGCCACCCATCCATCCCCCCAGCCCCTCCCTCTGTCTGTCCCAGAGAAAGGGCCTGAGAGTCCAGGCAGTGCCAGGCATCCTGCAGGTGCAGGAACACAGCCAGACTAAAACAGCCAACACCCCTGCCTCCATGGGGCTTACAGTCTCCTGCAGGAAGAGGAATGGTTAACAAGATATTTAATTACACGGCACGCTAGACAATGCAGGGAAATGAAACCTTAGATACGGAATACTTGAGCCAAAACCTGAAAATAAAAGGGAACAGGTGCTGAAGCGTCAGCAGGGTCCAGGCTCGGGGCGGGGGAGGAGGGACGCACTGGCCAGGTCCTGGCCCAGTGACCTCGGCCCCACTGAGGGCGGTGGACAAGGGAGCCCACTTAGGGGGCAGCGAGGAGTCCAGGTCTGCGAGGCGGGGCCACACCGCTCCAGGGCTGGAGAGGGCCGCCCCCCAGAGGACCCGTGAGGACGTGCCCGAGAGCCAGCCGGAGGGCAGCAGGAGCACGGCGCCCTGTGGGGCCTGCAGAGTGGGGGGCGGCCTTGCGGGGACGGAGCGGGGGTCACCCGTTAGCATCTGGCCAACAGCAAATGTGCCGAAGGCCCACTAAGCGAGCCAGCTGCCGCAGTGGGGACACTGGGCAAGCCGCTGGCCAGAGACGTCCTTGCCCCCGGGAGAAGGCGATTCTGGAGGCCCTGTCCCCGCCCTCTGGGAGGGTGGTCTCCCAGGAAAGGGGACCGGCAGGCACAGCCCTGCCCCTCGGGAGCGGCCCACCCTGTCTCCCAGCCCCCATCTCGGCCTGAGCTGCAGGGGTTGCCACGGGGGACCAGGGATGCCCCACTTTGTCTGCCAAGCATCCCCAGCCCGTGACCTGAGTGTCCCCCAGTGACACCTATACCCCGACCCTTGGGGCCCTGGGAGTTTTGGGGTCCACGTGCTGACACCTGGGACCAACGTCAGAGAGGGGCCCTCGATTGGGAGGCCAGAGAGCAGCTTAGTCAGGGCGGGAGGAGGAGCCCCAGAGGCGCCCCAGAGGGCCCTGTGCGCACCCACCCGTCGCAGCAGCCCACCCGCAGGCCTGGCTCCTGCGGGCTCTGAGCTCCCCTCAGCCTGGCACAGGAGCCCAGCATGGGGTTGGGGGGCCTGCGGGGCAAGAGGGGAGAGGGCGGCGGGGGCATCTCATCCGCCCACAGACGGAGAGCCCCTAGGGGGCCTCGGAGGACACTTGGTGCTGCCAGGGGATGGGCTGCCCCGGGAGGTTGGGTGGAGGTCCTCAAGGCGCCCACCCCCCCAAATAGCAAGACACCCTCGTCTGAAACCTAACTGGGCAGGTCCAGGGGCCACCGAGCCAGGCAAGGGCCCAGAATCAACAGCGGCCCCAGCAGCCCTCAGCCTCCTGCCCACTCACCACCTGACCCCGGCCCCAAGCCCAGGTGCCCTGACCCACCCGTCTCACAGAAGCAACGACCGAGGCAAGCAGCAAGACCCAGGTCACCGAGCCGGCTAGCGGAGACTTGGACCTAAAGTCAGGACAAGGCACCCGAAGCCTCCTTTTGTCCAGAGGGTGACCTGGGGGAGGAGGGGCAGGGAGTGGACCCGTCAGTCTGCCCCCACCAGCACCAGGCTGTTCCCGGCCCGGCACCCGCCATGAAAACACCCATCACGGGCCAGGAGGCAGAAAACAGTGAGGAACACGAAGGGACGTGAGGCGGCGAGCCTCTGGCTCCGACTGTAATCCCACTTTTCGGGCCTTGGTTTTCCCATCTGTCCACACCCCTCCGCCCAGCCAATAGAGAGGTCCCTGAGGGCAGCCCAGGGCCTCCGAGGGGCTCTGGGACCACAGGTCTCCCTCCATCCAGCGATGCTGTGCGTGCATAAACCACACATGTGCAGCGCCCCCTGGGAACGTGGAGGCAGAGTTGGGGTGCAGGAAGCAGTGGCCACATGGAAACACTCTGCAGTGGCCAGGGAGAGAAATGCCCCATGTGTTGGCCCGACGCTGCTCCCACAGCCCCTCCACAGGGCTCTGCTCACGGCAGCCCGGCCCTGCAGACCCGGACGGACAACCTCGAGAAGCCTGGGCAGTGGGGCTCAGGTGCCCCTGGAGGGGCGGGGGCCGCCACCCACTCCGGGACGGGCTTCTGCTGCCACAGGCAGGCGCCAGGCTGCCTAGCCTCCTCCCAGACCTGTGTGCTGGTATCAGGACAGCTGCAAACCTGGCAGGGGCTGTGTGATGGCCAACGACAATCGGTCTGTTTTTCCCATTTCCAAAGATGACGGGGCGGGGGGAGGGAGGGGAGGACGGATGAGGGAGGCAGGGAGGAGACCAGGGATGCTGACCGCAATCCCAGGCCATCACCCTCCAGCCGACGCTTGTTGCACACGGCGTCACCCACACACAGGTGAGGACACAGCGGAACGGCGAGGCTGGCCTCAGGTCCTATCCACGGCCCCCGTGAACCCACCATACTCACTGCTCAGACGAGGACGGGCTGGCAGTGCCTGGGCCTCCCTAACCCCACCTTGGGGTCCCCTCCTGCAGCGTGTCAGCCACGAGAGGCCGTCAAGGCACAGGCAACCCCCTGAGCAAACCAACCCGACGACCTGCTGGGCCTTGGATCTCAGAGTGGAGCCCGCCCCTGCTCAGGAGCTTCCCCCATTTCCAGGGGGTCACCCCACCCACCTGTGTCCCCAAGCCGGGCCCTGTGATGGAGCCTGCACCTCTGTGCCCTGCACGCCTGGCCAAGGCCACGTCAACCCTGGAGCCCCTCATCCCACCAAGGCGGCCTGACCTCAGTGCGGCCGAGGGTCCTCCTAAGAGGGCTTCAGTTCTTGAGCTGAAGCAGCAGCAGGTCCCTCTCGCCACAGGCCTGCCAGCCCCCCAAGCTGTGGCACAAGGGCCCCTGACTGTTCTGAGCTCTCGGGGAAAGCAGGTCTCGTGTGCCACCAGCAGGAAAGGACGTCTGTGTGTCCAGTCCTTCCTGGAGGAGCTCGGCAAGGAGAGGCCTGCCTTCCAAGACGGCCGTGCGCCGCCTTCCTCTCTAGCAGTGGAGTGTGTGTGTGTGTTGGGGGGGGGGCTCTGCTGGGCAGAGTGGGGCAGGGGGCAGCAGTAAGGGGGGCGTCCACCGCCCTCAGGAGTGCAGACCTGCCCACTGCAGACACAGTGACGGGTCCTGTGACTCAGTTTTTTAGCCCAATTTCCCGTTTTTCTAAAAGAAGATGCTTCAGGGAAACTCTGTTCCAGAAACACAGCTCCTGGGGTCTGGGGGGCAGGCAGGCCCCCAGCACCTCTTCCTGCAGGTAAAACCGAGGCCCTGAGGGAGGAGGAAACACACGCTCAGGGGCTCGGGGCCACCACCAAGAGAACCGAGCACCCCGAGAGCCATGTCCTAATAAACACATTTCCCACAACAGGAGACAGGCCCCGGTGCACACTCACCTGCACACCTGCTCCTGCATGTCCACTCATACCCTTGCACACCCACCCAGGGGCCTGCACACCTCTGGCAGCTGTCAGAGACCATACCTGGCGAGGGGAACGTCTGGCGGCGTGCATTACACACATACCAACTAGCGGAAGAAACCAGCGGCCCCGCCCCCGCCCCAAGGTCGGACCCCCAGCACCACCGCCACCTGCTCGCAGCCCCACCAAATCACCGGTTCAGTTCCGGCAGTTCACTCAACCACTCAAACACTATCCTAGGGAAACTGTTCTGGTTGTTGAAGGGCCTCATCAGAGCAGAACACCCTCTGGAAACCTCCGTGTGCAGTGATGGAGGCAGCCCTGGGGACTGGCTGTGCCCCCCAGGCATGGGCTCCGGGCTCCAGGTCAGACGGCTGACCCTGCTGGTAAACACAGGCGGGCGGGGACAAGACACGTGCTCCACGGACTCTGCGCCCTCCATGGGTGGCCCACGTGGCCAAGCTCAGGCGAGGCCCAGCGAGCAGAGGTCCCACGCCCTGGGCTCGGACGGGAGCAGGCCTGGGTGTGCTGGGCATGGGACAGCCTAACCCCCACTGGTGGCATGCCGAGAGTGGCCACGGCCAGGACTCAGGCGGATCAGGCGTGCACACACGCGTGCATGCTTGCCCGTGCACGAAGCCACACCTCAATCTGTAGGATGGCCTCCTCGCGCAGCCGGATGGCCTCCAGGTCCTCCTCGGTGATCTCGGGAAGCAGCGCCTGCTCGTGGCCCGGCCACACACCATCGCCCCCGTTGAAGATCTTCTCGTCGTCAGCCAGCTCAGCAAAGGCGGCCTGGGGACTCTGCCGAGACACAGACCACCGTTACTGCACAGCCTACTGCCGCCGGGCCAGGCCCACACCAGGCACCCGGGAGCCCCCAGCCCGGCTCTGCAGGGGCTGGGCCCCAGCCTGTCAGTCGGGGCTGCCCCACAGGGCTGCGGGTGCTGGGGCCACCATGATGGGGGGCAGACACCGGGCCCCAGCCTGTCAGTCGGGGCTGCCCCACAGGGCCTTGGGTGCTGGGGCCGCCGTGATGGGGGGCAGATACTGGGCCCCTGCCCGCAGCCTGAGCGCTCAGCGCGGGCCGTCCCAGGCCTGGCTGCAGTGGGCCCAAGGAGGGTGGGCACGCGCCCCATGGTCACAGGGAGCGCATCCACATGCAGCCATCCTCCTCCCAGAGCCAGTGCACTCCCTCCAGACCACGTGTTCACCTCATCCCCAGAGCCAGGGAGGCCTTTACATAAATAAACACGTGGATGGATGAATATAAAATAAAAGATCTAAAAACTCTGTTGACGAGCACTCCTCGTCCAAGGTGGCAATTATCACCTCCCCTCCCGCTGTGGGTGGAGGAAGCGAGCAGTGCCAAAGCGGGCAGCAGCCGGTGGCGGCCGGGGCCAGGCCGTATGCCCGCACTTCCTCTTCTCTGCGGCCCCAGCCCCGCCTGGGCTGTGGGGCGTGTCAGGTCAGGCCCGGAACCGGCCCTGCCGGAGGCCCAGGTCTGTCACGTGCACTCAGCCTCAACCTTCTCCTCCGCCAGACGGGAACAGTGGCCCACACCTGTGGTCCGTGGCCTGTGTCCACCCCACCCCTGCCGGGCACACCCGCACTCCCAGCAGGAGGAACGGCACCTGGGGCCCCTCGCAGACGGCACACCCCAGGCCCCCAAGGCGAGGGGACTGGGAATGCTCAGCTCTGCTGATGAGCTGTGTGACCTGGCTCATTCTTAACTTCTCCCACCTCAGCCTTCGTGTCCATGTGATGGGGCTGTGTCCAGAGCCGTGGACAGGGTGGACGGGGATGAGGGCGAGGCCCCGACCAGGAAGCATGTGTGAAAGCCCCAGTCAGGGGCCATGGGGTGCCGGAAGTCCCCATGCGAGTGAGTCATGGGGCAAGGGGGGCCCTGTGCCTGCAAGGGACCCCGACAGTACACCCCTCCCTGCAGCAGAGGCTGCTCCAGAACAGGCCACCTGGCCCTGAGCTCCACTGATTCCACTGACCTGGGGCACCTCCCGTGGGAAGAGCCCAGGCCATGCACCCAGCGACTGAGGCACAGACGCACCCTCAGCAGCCCTGCCATGAGCAGAACCTGGCCAGTATGGGCTGGGAGCACAACCAGGAGCGTGGGCGGGCCAGCGACAGTGACTCAGACGCACAACGTGAGCAAGTGCACAAGGTTCCACGTCCGGCCGCCTGGAGTCTGGTTCCACGGAAGCCCCCGGAAAGCACAGGAGAGGGGGCCAGCCTCCCTGCAGGCGTGGGTGCACGCCCTGGCCCCCACAGGTATGACCCGCCCTCCCCAAGCGGCTCAGGACAAGGGACCAGGGAAGGAGAGGCGGCTGGCCCTGCCCAGACCCCTCCTGAATGATCAGAAAGCACCCTGTCTTCTTACAAAGCCTTGGTCTGGGTCTTGAGCTCTGAAGCCAGAATTAGGGTTTGCTGCCAGGGCACTGGGGCCGCAGCACAGGACGCGGCCGGGGGATGGTTTTCCAGCTCACAAGGCAGCCAACAAAGGCGGCTTTCTCTTCGCTCCAAGGCCAAGGGCTTGGGTCCTGTTCTGACATGTCCGTTTCACACCCATGATCCAACAATCCAATATGACTGCTGGGTGGGAGGGGGGCCAAGCACTTTCCCGTGAGAAGAGATGGAGCCCAGTGAGGGTTCGGGGAGGCCAGTGAGCAGCCAGGCAGGACCCAGGGCTCTCAGGAGCTCTGGGAAACAGGCCACTGTCTCGCAAACTCTGACCCAGGGGTCCGCAAGGGAGTATCCGTGACCCGGGCAGGAGGGCAGGGGTCAGGACGAGAGCTGGTCTCACTCTTGGGAAACACAGCTTCTGTGCAGCAGCCCCAAGACTGGTCGTCCATTCCTCCAAACAGCAAAGGCTGTGGTCAGCTGATGGACATCTCTGGGAGCTCCGCAAAGCCCAGAACAAAGGACTGGCGAGACACTCAATCCTTCCCCGGCCCTGTGTTAAGTAACGGAGCCACCGCCGGGGTGCGGCTCTGAGGGGGACACATGACTAAAGAGCCCCCTGCAGATGTGCAAGTGAGGTGGTCTCTGCTGCTGTAGCCCGGGAACACGGGGCTCCGGGGACCGCACGCCGCACTGGCGCTGGCAAGGCACGCTGGAGAGCGTTCCTGGTGAGAGACAGGCTCCGCCCTGCCTGGGGACAGCAGCCAGCCCAGGAGCCCCCAGGGGCTGCCCACCGGCTGGGCCTGACCCAGGCTGGAGGCTGAGCCAGAACCCAGTTGAGGTAGCAGCCAACACAGCCAAGGAGGTCGACCTGCTTCCAGGAACGCCGGCGCTCGGCTTGGAGAACAGGTGGGCACCCCTACTCCTGCCAGGGACCACCAGCCTGCAGATGGCGGCCCCAAAGTCTGGAGCATCAGCGCAACAGCATCCCTGGGCTGAATCTGCAGTGTCAGCTAATCCACTACAGCTTGCGAAATTTTCTGGAAATCACCTTTCATAACTTCTCGGAAGCACTGTTGGCCGTTCTCTTCCCCTTTAGGAAACATTCTACTGAAACAGGGCATGAGCAGTTGAAGGCACAAATCATACGTGGACAGGTCTGTGAACTTTAACCAAGGAAAGACTTCCAGGTCAAGATACAGACATTCCAGGCCCCTACTCAGGACACCACCCCAAGCAAGGGCTGTCTGGCTTTTGACTCTGCCTGTTGCTCCGGCCCGTTTGGACCTCTGTCCTCTGTGCTCAGCACGTGTCTGAGAGGTCACCAGGACTTGCTGGCCACGATCCCCTCTGCTGCCAGTCTTCCACGCACGGACTCAGCACAAATGCTCTGGGCTGGCTCTCCCCCAGGCGTCAGCTGCTGCGTGTCGCGCTGTGCTCAGCGTTCTTTGACGTGACTTTCCACTGGGTACACACCTGGGAGGAGCTGCAAGGCCGAGGCAGGAAGACCTTTCACTCCACAGACACGTTCAGCGACCAGAGTAGGGGCGCCACGCACACTCCCGTCCAGTGCATGAGCTCTCCAGCTGCTCCACAGCTTCCCAGGCACGCGGCCTTCTCCCGGGTTTTCACCTGTTCTTTTCAGCTGTTGGTGGGTGCTAGGTGTGCAGAGATGCAGCACTGTGGGTTCTCTCTGTGTGATTCCAACGACACACGCTGAGCACATCCAAGTGCTCATCAGCCATTCCAACGTCCCCTTTGCAATGTGCCCCCAAGGCGTTCGCCCTTTTATGTTGGTATGCAGCCATCTGCACTCACAATTTTTAGGAGATCTGCACACATCGTGGACATAAATCCTTCTCAGATGTGCGTTGTGCAAGCGCCTCTGCTCGTTCTGTGGGCCGCCTCTTCACTCTCAGGGGTGTCCAGACTTTAACAAAGTCAACTTTACCACCTCTTCTTCACAGTAAGTGCGTTTTCATCTGTGTGAGAGGACGACAGCCTCCAAGGGCAGCTTCCAGACACTTCACTGCCGTACTGTTCATATCCAGATCTGTGATCCCGGAGGGCAGTCTGAGCCGGGCAAGCTGAGGGGAAGGATCTGCTGGGGGTGGCAGCCTGGTGCCCAGAGTCCTCCAGTGCCTCTCTGTCCACAGAGCAATGGCCCTGGCCTGGAAGGTCTGCACGGCCTGAGCCGGCTGCCGCCTGCGAGCATGTCTGGTCCTGCGTGCTGCTCCCCACCAGCTCCGACACAGAGACCAGAGGGTGGCGTGTTTGGACCTGTACTTGCCGTGTGCCCGACAGGACCCTCCCCAGCTCAGCCATCGGCCGATCAGCATCAAGCCCTGTGCAGACCCTGCATCTCCCACTGTGCAGCAGTGTGCCTCACACCGCCCAGGCAACGACGTACGTGTGCGTCTGCGTCCACACGCAGCTCTGCTCCCACCGGTCTGTTAGCTTAGCCGTTGGCAAATACCACACTGTTTTAATATCTATAGTTCGAGGTTGTGTTCTGATACCTGGGAGTGTAAATCCTCCAGTTCTGTTCTTCAAAACTGTCTTCATTATTTGGGGCCCTGTATATTTCCATGTACATTTTGTAATCAGCTTGACAATTTACACACACATTCAAAACCTGCTAGGCTTTTTATCTGGATTGTGTTGAACGTATAGACCCACTCAGTGAGGACCGACTTCTTTGTACACCAAACTTTCCAGTCTACACACACAGTGTGCCCCTCTGTCATCTAATCTTCTGTAATCTCTCTTCAGTCGTGTTTTGCAGTTTCCTATATAGAGGCTTAAACAACTGGTCGTACGTTTCTTCCTAGTTTTGATGCTATGGTAAGTGCTGTCTCTTTTTAACATCATTTCCAAATTGTCTTTTGCTGGCACCCACAGTATTTTCTTGCACATTAACGTGGTAACAGAAATCCTGTTACATTCACTTATTAATTCTAAGTTCTGCCAGATTCATTCAGACTTTGTAGTCACACAATCATGTTGTCTGTGGTTCTGCACCTTTTCCTTCTTTCTCCTGTCTTACTGCAGCGGATATTCCCTGCGGCACACTGAAGAACAGAAGCAACGGTGCTGGACACCGTGTCTCAGCCGCACTCTCAGGAGCAAAGGTTTTACCATCTCACCAGCAAGGGCACTGCTGACTGCTGGACTTTTGAAGACATGCTCTATCAGACTAAAGGCATTCCTACTTAGTACTCGTTTGTGGAAAATTTTGCATCTCCCTAAGTGGATGCTGAATTTTACCAAATGCTCTTCCATGTCTATTGAGATGATCAAGTAGATATTCTTACTTGCTGTATTAACGTGATAAATTATTCTGATTATTTCTGAATGTAAACCAATCTTGCACTCCTAGAATAAATCCCATTTTAGAATGGTGTATTATCCTTCTATGCATTGCTGCTGCTGCTAAGTCACTTCAGTCGTGTCCAACTCTGCGTGACCCCATAGACGGCAGCCCACCAGGCTCCCCCGTCCCTGGATTCTCCAGGCAAGAACACTGGAGTGAGTTACCATTTCCTTCTTCCATGCATGAAAGTGAAAAGTGAAAGTGAAGTCGCTCAGTCGCGTCCGACCCTTAGCAACCCCATGGACTGCAGCCCACCAGGCGCCTCCATCCATGGGATTTTCCAGGCCAGAGTACTGGAGTGGGGTGCCATCACCTTCTCCGATGCATTGCTAGACTTGGTTTATTAATACTTTGGTTAGGGGACTTCCCTGGTGATCCAATGGCTAAGACTCCACGCTGCCAATGCAGTGGGCCTGGGATCAATCTCTGGTCAAGGAATGAGATCCCACACGCCACAGCTAAGACCAGTGCAGCCAAATAAAGAATTTTTTTTTTAAATATTTTGGTTAGGAGTCTTTGCTTCTAGGCTTATAAGACATCTTGTTTTCTTTCTTACAAAGTCCTCATAAGAATTTGGAATTAAAATTTACTAGCCTCATAAAGCAAGGTGAGAGGTATTCTTTTTTTATACTGTATGTAAGTGTTTGTATAAACTGGTATTACTTATTCCCCAAATATTTGAGAGAACTCATCACTAAAGCCATCTGGTCTGAAGTTTAATTGCTAGGATGTTTTTAAATTATGGATTCCATTTCTTTAATAAATACTGCACTTTCCATATTTTTTACACATCTTGGTAAGTTACATTTTTCTTTAAAAATTTGTATTTCATTAAGTTGTTAAATTGATAGGCATAAGTTGCTCATATTATCTTATTACTTGATAGGCATAAGTTGCTCATATTATCTTATTACTTTTTTCATTTTTAAAAGCTTTAATAACATATGTATTTTCATTCTTGATACTAGTAATTTGTATTTTCTCTCTGTATTTTGATTAATCTTATAGGACTTAATTTCATTACTCATCGTAAAGAACTGACCTTTCACTTTGTTGAGTTTGTCTGTTGTGCATCTATTTTATATTTCATTGGTTTCTGCTTTTTCCTACGTATTTTCTTTGGATTTAATTTTTTGTTGTTATTCTAGCTACTTGAGATTGAGAATTGGATCACTGATTTTCACACTTCCTTTCTCACATACATATTTAAATCTATGAATAGAATATAGCTCTCTGTGCTATACAGTAAGAGCTTGGTCCTCCCTGCCCTTCCCTGGAGTCCCAAGGGCATGGATTCTATGCTGTCCCCTAACACCCACTGACCACAGTAAGTACTCAGCACCTACCTGCTGCTTGCCGCCCCTCTGTGCCGTGGGAAGCAGTGCTCTGGACTTCTCTGCAATTTTCTGTTGGATAAAGTACAAGAGGAGGGAGGTGGGGAGAACAGAAAAAGTGGGGAAGAGAGAAGAGATGGTCAGATCAACACGAAATACTGGACAACGATCAACAGTGAAGCACTTTCAGCTCCAGGTGAGTGGGGCTGCCCAGGGCTCTGCGGACAATCTGCTGCCCAGGGCTCTGCGGACAATCTGCTGCCTGAGGGCTCTGCGGACAATCTGCCGGGCAGCCTCTTCCCACACACTGGGCGGGGGCGGAGGCACAGACACACCTGTCTTCCGACCTCCAGGGGGCTCCGGTGAGGACCCTCTGGGGCAGCAGTCCAGAGGAAACGTCCCTCACTGCACACATACTGAGGTCACACCAGCCGGGTCCTGGCAACCGTCAAAGGTCTGCAAGGCGGCCCCCCGCTGCTTTGCGGAATGGGACTGTCCCAGGCTGGCCCAGGGCAGGTGCTCAGGGCATCTGCTGGGGGCCTCACCTTCTGCACCACTCCATAGCGCTGGACGGCGTCTGACAGCTGAGTTTTCAGGCGGTCTAGCTGAAGGCGCTCCTGCTGCAAAGAGACAATGGAGCTTCAACAGTCGGCCGAGGCCGCATCCCGTCCCTGCCGTGCCTCCATCCCTGGGCACACTCCCGGGCCCCTCCCGGCCTGCCTGGCACCTGCACCACATCCACCCCCAGCCTCACGGGCATCTCCACTCCCTCTGTCATTAGAGCTGGGCTCACCCCGCCTACTTTACCACCACCTCCATCCTCTGGAAGGCCAGCAAAGGCTCCGGGGGCACAGCCAGCATCACCACGGACACCATCTCCACCCAATACACACACACACACACACACACACACACACACACACACACACACACTGTCCTCACTAACCACGAGGACACACACACACACACTGTCCTCACTAACCAAGAGGACACACACACACACACACCGTCCACACTAACCACGACACACACACACACACACACCCCGCCCCGTCCGCACTATCCACGCGGCCTGCAGCTCTCACACGCTATGCCTGTCCGGTCCCCAGAACAAAGCACTCCGGGGAGAGGTGTTACGACCCCTGAGAGCTGACCTGACCTGACAGCTCAGGAGGTCTCAGGCCCGAGCTGAAGGTCACATGGGGGGCGGAGCCGAGCCCTGAAGCACCTAACCGCAGGTGAGGCTGCGTCTCACACCCACATCAGAACCGCAGGCAGCAAACCGGCCATCTGCCCCCCAGCACCTCAGCACTCACACACGGCCTCTGCCCTCCCAATGGAAAGAGACCTCGTCTCCTGTTCACCTCTGCTCCCCAGTCTCAGAATGACGCCTGGCACAGAGCCAGCACTCAGGACATACGGATGCACAAGGGACAGGAAGGCAGGCCCTAGATCCTGGCACTGCCAGACCACCAGGAGCCCCACCCTCTTCTCAGCAAGCAGCGTCGGCACCACGGAGCCGTGCCAGTCTCAGGCCCTGGAACCAGGACTCAGACACAGGCTCCCAGGCCCCTGCTGTCCCAGCGCCTCCCATCAGCTGCTGGGAGGGCCGCGACACTCCCCAGGCCCTGCATCTCCAGTCCCAAACCCAGCCTTCACTGCCACCACGCATCCCACGCAAGCCAAGAGGCAGGAAGGAGCTGCAGGGGCAGCAGCAGGCCAGCCACGGCTGGTGAGACCAGCTCTGCTAGGCCTGCCCTCTGAGGGCGCGTGGCCTGGGGCCACCGGGCACCCGCACCACTGTCCAGCCTGCGCTGGTGCCCAGCGAATGGTGGAACCCGCGCACTCTGCCCGAGCGGCTGCGTGTTCGGCATCCTTCGCCCCACCCTCTGCCCAGGCCCCCGCCGCCCTCCAGTCCCTGGGACGTACCTGGGGGCAGCCCCGCAGGAGCTCGGCCGTCTGCTTCAGGGCGCCGGCGCTGGCCGCGATCGTGCGGTTGGTCTCCTGCTGCACCGTGTGCCTGGTGGGGCGGGCACGGGGGTGCAGGGGGAGAAGATGGGGGAGGGGCAGCAGGAAAGGGCAATGACACAGCAGGCAGCAGGGTGGGCAGGGGCTCGTGGGGGGAGGGGGAGGCCAGGCAGAGCAGCCGGAGTGGACGGGCCCAGGAAGGGGCAGGCGAGAGGGAGCAACCCAAGGGGGCAGGTGAGGTGTGGAAGACATGACGCCGTAAGCTCAGGCCAGCGTCCCCAGGCCCCCAGGGCCCCTGCACACAGCCGCAGCTCCTGCACCCCCTGGGCCCAGCCATGAGCCCTCCCTATGCAGGGGCCCCTGGGGTCAGCACTGGTTGGGGCCAGGAAGCAGGGTGGCCGCAGATACGGCCCCAGGCCCTGCGCTGAGGACAGCTCGTCCCTCCAGGGGCCATAGTGAAAGGCCCAGCTCCAGATCCAGGAACATGGGAACCCTGGCCCAGGGTCTCTGCCAGACCTTCGGTTTAAGATTCTGAGTGTGACCTCAGAGGGCTGAAAAGACCAGGCTGACCTCAGGCCCTGTGGACAGTGACTCTGGGCAGACCCCGTCCACAGGTGTCCCGCGGGCTCACAGGCCCAAGCAAGGGCAGGGCCCTGGCCTGGCCCCAGGGGCAGACACCAGAGAACCTGCCAATCGGAAGTATGCAAAGCAACTTCAGAAAAGATGGGCAGTACTGGAGGATGTACACGCTGACATTAGACTCCACAAGCTTCAGTGATGAGACAACACGGCGCTGTCTCGGGACAGTGACAAGTGAAACAGAATCACCCCAAATGCACCCACATGGAGAGCTCGAGTAAGCACTGAAAAAGGTGCCAAGGTATTCAAAAGTTGGTCCCTTTGAGAAGTGGCATAATCGTATTTAAAGAGTATCAGCCTGGACTCCCACCTCACACCCTCTGTGTCCAGGGAGGGGCTCTGAGGCCAGATACACAGGCAGCCCAGGGCCCAGCACCCCAGCCTGGCATGTCTGCAAGAGGAGGGGCGGGCTGGCTACAGGTGGAGCTGGGGCAGGGTAGGCAGGCCATGCCAGCAGTGGCATCACACACAAAGGGGGTGATGGGCAGCGGCGGCTGTGGAGGGAAGGCTGGAGGCTCGGGTGCAGGAGCTGACCCCGACCAGGAAGGGGCCCAGCCAGGCCATACTGAGGAGCAGAAGGCAGGAATTTGGCATGTGGCTGGACATGGTCCAGCGGAGAGCTGAGGCCATGGGGCAGACCTCCTGCCCGGGGCTCCTGGAAGGACCATCCACTCAGCAGCCCTTCCCGAGGGGCCCAGCAGTGCCCTGGGCTGACGCCGACAAGCCCCACCGTCACTAACCGGGCCACCTCGGCCAGTCTGGGAGCCCATGCTGGGGGCAGCACCGGGCCACTCACGGCGGGCGACAGGGATGACCAAGCCCACCCCTGTCTCATGTAAGATGAGGAAAACAGGTTCAACCCTGTAAGCCTCTTGTGAAACTACCTATACTTACTCAATCTGAAAGACTGTCTTTCCTCCTGTGATCAGATCCCAACCACTGAAATGCCTTTTTTTAATGGCACAATGGATCATAGTGTACTTGATTTTTTTTAACGTCCTTTCTTGGCCAAATAAAAGAGCTAGCAACTGTCAACGTGGAGCAAACACAGACTTGAACACCCTGCGCTGGTCTCAAGTCATCTGGAAATGCTAACAGTCCAGAAGATACACAGGTTCCCCCAGGGCAGGGGTCACGGAAGGCTCTGGAAGGCCAGGACCAACGGGGTAGGCAGTCTGGTCAGGGGCCGCCCGGCGGGGAGAAAGGGTAAGAGGGCTAGGGGACCTGGGGGTGCAAGCGGCCAGGAAGGCACGAAGCAGGTTGGGGACCTGGAAGCTGAGGCTACGGGGAGAGCCGGAGGTGTCCAGGGAAGGGCCCGCGCCCCTCTCCAAACCACCGGTGATGACACCCTCCGGCCACTGGGCCAGGGTTGGGAAAAGCACCCGCCTGAGCCCAGGGACACCACCCTAGGGGCCCCCAGGCGGCAGCACAGGAGGCCCACACTTTCTCATGGCGGTTCCTGACGCTGAAGATGGAGGAGCCCGAGCGCCTCAGCTCAGCACCACGCACGCCAGACAGTGAGTCTGCGCCCCTGAGGGGCGAGGTCCCAGTGTGTGACGGGGACACGCGCACCCCCAATCCCCAGCGTCAAAAGTGGGATCTAGAACACTATTCACTTAAATGCGATTCTACAAAACGCCTATGGACTTGAGAGGCTGGCAGGAAACAGCAAAACACTCTCACAGCGCTTCCTCCGATGTCCTGGGCGTCCAAGTTCCCACAGGGAGCATATGCTACTTCCACAATCAGAAAACAATGCAGGCTACTTCAAAAAGGAAACTCCAAAACTGATTTACAACAGAATTGCACACAAAATCTGCCAAGGGCCCTCGGGTGCCTCGTTCTGGACCCCGAGACTGGGCGAGGCAGTTGGTGGACGGACGGCAGGGAGGACAGGTGGACTGACGGAAGGGAGAATGGAAGGGCGGGCCAGCGGGCAGAGAGTAGGCGGGGCGGTCCCGGCCTGCGTGCGTAGATGGACGGCAGGGAGGACGGGTGGACTGATGGAAGGGAGGATGGGAGGACGGGCAGGCAGGTGGGCAGACAGTGGGCGGGGCAGTCCCAGCCTGCGAGCATGGACGGACAGCAGGGAGGATGGGTGGGTGTGTGGGGCCCACCGAGAGGTGCAGCGGGTGTGTGGGGTGTGTGGGGCCCACCGAGAGGCGTGGCCTGGCCCTGTGTCCGGTCTCAGCCACAGAGTGCTCCTCCGTAAAATGGGAAGAACACTGCCTGCCCTCCTCCTCTCCAGGATGTTGGCAGGATGCAAGGAGCCGAGGGCAGGTATGAGTCCTGCCCTGAGGAAGTCCTGTTCTGCTGCCATAACTGCTAACTCCGGAGCATCAGGAATCACCAGGGCAGAAAACACTGAGCCCACAGGTGACCAGCCCAGACCTCGGAGTGCAGCCAGGCGCCCGTCCAGGATCCCCCAACCATAAGATGCCCTGCGAGGGGCCAGCCAGGGATCTCAGAGACATGGGGCAGCTGCTGAAGGCGGGCACTTGCTGAGACCTGACAAGGAGGCATCTGCAGGCACTGGTCCCTGGGGACCAGCCATCAAACATGTCACCACAGGACAGGTTCTCCTCTGGGGGCCCCGGACTGCTCGTCCGGCCATGAGCAATGGTGGGGGTGTCGGGGAGGCCCCACATGGCCCACAGACTACAGGGCAGCCTCCATCCCAGGAGCCCTGCAGAGCAGGGGGTGGCGGTGTGGGGGGAGGGGGGGCTGGCAAAGCTGGACAGCCACGGAGCAGGACCGGGAAGGTCCTTGGGTGCAGGCACAGTGCTCGGGGGACAGGTCCTTGCATCCCTCCACTGGGGCACCAGGCTCAGCTCTGCCCAAGCACCCAGCCTCCCCAGGACCTACAGGCCCCAGTGCCTCCTCTGAGCTGGACAGGTTTAAGATGGAGGCCGCCCGGGAGAGAGGCCCTGGCCTCTCCCGTGGACGCCAATGCCAGGAAGAGACACGCGGTCCCGGCCGCAGCCTGCGCCCCTCCCGGCTCCTGCGGCCCACCACCCCCAGCACCCCTTCCCACGCAGGATGGCTCAGGCAAAGGGCTCAAGGGCTCAGACGCAGGCCTCCTCCTTAGGGAGCCCCCACTCCAAGCCACGCTGGGATCACAGCCCGCAGGGCTCCAGGGTGGCCCCCACGGTGGCCCCCAGGATGCCCTGAGAAGGGCCTGGCAGCCTTGGCCATGCTGGCCAGGCTTTCTCTTCCAGAGCCCTGACCCTGAGGGAGCAGAACCTCACCCCAGAGCAGCCCGACACAGCCCGACCCAGCCTGAGAGAAGAGCTGGGGGGCCCCCAGAGGCCGCCCCAAGCACACAGCGCCCCCCCGTCCAGCTGCGTGCCCACCATCTGCACACTGGCCGTGCCAATGGCAGCCTGTGTCATGTAGAGTCCCCACAGGGGTGTTCACAGTGTGCGGCCCTCTGTGTGCTCTGGTGTGTCGTATGCAAGCGTGGGCACAGTCAGCGAGGCGAACAGTGAGCGAGGGATGTGACCCCCACGGAAGCATGCCTGTGCACAGGTGTGTCACAAGGGCGTCGTGGGCGTGGCTGAGACCCTGCTGGAATGACACCCGCGCCCACCCAGCTGAGGGGCTGCTGTGCGGAGAGGGTGGTGTGCTGGGCGGTGCAAGGCACACCCGTGCACACCCACGGGCACTGCACACACTCACAGGCTGTCCCGCAGCTCCTGCGTGTCACCTGGCATCCCCAGGGACTGGAGGCTCTGCTCCAAGGAGGTCACTGCGGGAGAAGGGGCCAGGGTCAAGGGCAGCCAGAGCTCCACCAGGCGGGCCCCACTCGGGTGAGCCACCCACCCTGCCTCTGCCCGGGGATGTGGGTGCCAAGGCTAGGAGTGACCCTGCACCTGCCGGAGCCAGGATGCCAAGGCCTCAAGCCCGCCACCCCCACAGCATCAGTCACACTCCAGCAGGGCCCAGGCCAGCCTTCTCCCCAGATAGTCTGGGACCAGGGCCCAGGCCCGCGTAGGGCTCAGGGGCTCTGCGGAGCTGCCTTCAGGAGGCCTCCCTGGGTCTGGGGAGGGGGCTCCCGTCCTCCCGGGGTCAGCACTCTCTGACCTGGTAGAGCTCAGGGCTCGGGACAAACACCAACCCCTGCCACGAGGGCATGGGGAGCCCTGCCTGCCTCGCATCCACATCTCTGTGTCCCTCGGGGGTTGAAGACAAGCCCAGGCCTCGTGAGGTGTGGCTCTTGCCCCCACCCCCAACCCTGGTGACCTGTGAGTGGGCCCTGCTGGTCTGAGGGAGGCTCTGACACACTGCCCCCCAGGGGCCGGGCAGGTCACAGGCGTGTGATGCAGGAGGGAAGATGGGGGCGGAGGGGGCACCTGCCAAGGTCACAGCCCGGCCTGAGACCACAGCACTGGGCTCACACTGCACCCCGCCTGTGGTCCTGAGTCACCCGGGCCGGGAGAGGGCACCTTAACAGACTCGTCCACCACCCCATGTCACCCTGCAATACACTTGGCAGCCCGGACAAGGGCAGGGCAAGGCCCAGGCACAGACTCACCATTGGAGTTGATTTGGAAGATGTTGGCCGACGTCTCTTGGAACAGCTCCTGGAGGTCACTTGGGTCTATCTGGGTGGCTGCAAGGAGACAGTGGAGGGGGTCACACCTTCACTGTGCAGCCTACAGGAGCCCAGGGCCACCATACTCACACAGTCACCTCCTCCCAGCTCTGCCCCCCAGGGGTCTGGCAGAGCCTCAGAGATGGAATAGGGGCTGCGATGTTCAGCGAGGGATGGAGGGAAAGACAAAGAGACCAAGCCCACTCCCCAGAAAAACAGCAACCTCAGAAACCATGGAAGCCGAAAGACCATGGAATGACACCTCTAAGTGCTGAAAGAAAGGAAAAAAACTAGTCAACCCGAATTCTATACCCAGTGGAGATACATTTCAAAAACAGAGGCAAAATAAAATTGATTGTCAGGCAAAAAATGCTGAGAAAAGTTCTTCCCGCTGGAAAGAGATGCAGGACAGGAAATGCTAAAGGGAGTCTGTCAGGTCAAAGGGGTCCTGGGTCTGCGGGAGGAGCTGAAGGGTGCGGTGGGTAAGCCCAAGGCAGGCAGAGACATCCTGTCTCGTTCTTGGTCTAGTCAGGGGGCAGGGACCGCCAGGAACGCCATGTCAGCCAGTGTGAGTGTGCAGCGGGCACAGGTGGGAGCCCGGGGAGGCGCTCACACACCCGGGGGAGGCAAGGCTGCTCCGTGAGGGGACGCTAAAAACACCTGTCACGCACTCCAAGCCACCGCCATCAGAAACACCCGTGAGCCACAGCAGAGGTCACACACAACACTACACTACACTACACTCTGAAGAAAGGAAGGAGAAGAGAGAAAAGAAACAAGAACACAGGGGAAACAAAGAACCATCAAAGTGGCAGGTTCATCCCTGAACACACGGGTCTCAACACCAGAGAGAAGCCACCTACAGCCAGCCGTGCGCCACGACCCCACATGGCCAGCAGGCATCACAATGGAGCTCGGGTTCAGAGCCACTCCATCGTCCCCTTAAGGTCAGGGACAGCTCTGCTGCCCCCGCTCAGTCCACAGGAGAGATGTCAGATAGGACAGAGGCAAACTCGACAGCATGCTGGACACAACAGGCCCAGCTCAGCTCAGCAGAGTTGCTCAGGCGTGCCCGACTCTGCGACCTCATGGACCACAGCACCCCAGGCCTCCCTGTCCATCACCAACTCCCAGAGTTCACTCAAACTCATGTCCATTGAGTTGGTGATGCCATCCAGCCATCTCATCCTATGTCGTCCCCTTCTCCTGCCCTCAATCTCTCCCAGCATCAGAGTCTTTTCCAAGGAGTCAGTTCTTCTCAACAGGTGGCCAAAGTACTACAGTTTCAGCTTCAGCATCAGTCCTTCCAATGAATATTCAGGACTGATTTCCTTTAGGATGGACTGGTTGGATCTCCTTGCAATCCAAGAGACCCTCAAGAGTCTTCTCCAACACCATGGTTCAAAAGCATCAATTCTTCGGCACTCACCTTTCTTCACAGTCCAACTCTCACATCCATACGTGACTACTGGAAAAATCACAGCTTTAACTAGACAGACCTTTGTTGGCAAAGTAACGTCTCTGCTTTTTAATATGCTGTCTAGGTTGGTCATAACTTCTCTTTCAAGGAGCAAGTGTCTTTTAATTTCATGGCTGCAGTCACCATCCGCAGTGATTTTGGAGCCCCCCAAAATAAAGCTGCTCACTGTTTCCACTGTTTCCCCATCTATTTGTCATGAAGTGATGGGACCAGATACCATGATCTTCATTTTCTGAACGTTGAGCTTTAAGCCAACTTCTTCACTCTCCTCTTTCACTTTCATCAAGAGGCTTTTTAGTTCCTCTTCACTTTCTGCCATAAGTGTGGTGTTATCTGTATATCTAAGGTTATTGATATTTCTCCCGGCAATCTTGATTCCAGCTTGTGCTTCTTCCAATCCAGCGTTTCTCATGATGTACTCTGCATATACGTTAAATAAGCAGGGTGACAATATACAGCCTTGACGTACTCCTTTTCCTATTTGGAACCAGTCTGTTGTTCCATGTCCAGTTCAAATTGTTGCTTCCTGACCTGCATACAGATTTCTCAAGAGGCAGGTCAGGTGGTCTGGTATTCCCATCTCTTTCAGAATTTTCCAGTTTGTTTTGATCCACACAGTCAAAGGCTTTGGCATAGTCAATAAAGCAGAAATAGATGTTTTTCTGGAACTCTCTTGCTTTTTTCATGATCCAACAGATGTTGGCAATTTGATCTCTGGTTCCTCTGCCTTTTCTAAAACCAGCTTGAACATCAGGAAGTTCACGGTTCACGTATTGCTGAAGCCTGGCTTGGAGAATTTTGAGCATTACTTTACTAGCATGTGAGATGAGTGGAACTGTGCGGTAGTTTGAGCATTCTTTGGCATTGCCTTTTCTTTGGGATTGGAATAAAAACTGACCTTTTCCAGTCCTGTGGCCACTGCTGAGTTTTCCAAATGTGCTGGTATATTGAGTGCAGCACTTTCACAGCATCATCTTTCAGGATTTGAAATAGCTCAACTGGAATTCCATCACCTCCACTAGCTTTGTTCATAGTGATGCTTTTAGTAAAAGAAAAAACTCACCAAGGAAATTAGAAAATATTGTAAACTGAATGAAAAGATAATAATATACAAATGCACGTAAATAAAGTAATGTGGCAAGCCTAATTTATAGCAATAAATACTTACATTAGAAAAGAAGTCCCCAGTCAATGATCCGACAGAAACAGATTAACCCCGAAGTAGGAAGGAAACATTAAAGGTCAGCAGAAATCAATTAAATTGGCATGGATAAGTAGAGAAAATTGATGATGTCAAAACCTGGCTCTTTGAAGCAATCAATAAAACTAATAGACTTGCAGCCAGATTAGAGAACAAATAGAAAGACACCAATTAGCAACAACAGGAGGGGAGAGGAGCTCTCACTACAGGTCCTACAGGCATTCGGACGACAGGACCTTCAGGAACAAGTGGAGCCAGCACCTCTGTCAACTCAGATCCACGAGCAAGGCCCCCGGAAAGACACCCGACCGTGACGCTCGCTGAAGCAGAGCAGGCGGCACAGGCTGTTAAAGGGACCGTGGTGACGCTCTTCCCACAGAGAAAGAATGCCGTCTCGGATGGCGGCCACACAGTTAAGGGGATAATACCAATTCTACAGAAATCCTTTCAGAAAACAGGAGGAAGAAATGATCACTCACTCACTTCAAGACTGACTTATAGTTTCCGTAATCAGACAGCGAGGGCTGAAAAAGCAGCGACACAGATCGAGAGAAGCACGAGAACGGGGCTCCGGCTCATTCCGGGTTCCTCCAACAGTGCCAGACTGGATACCTATGGAACCTCGGCCCCAAACCCACCAGGCTCAAGCGTGAACGCAGCGAGGACCACAGCGGGACAATTCGGGGGTCTGGTGGATCCCTCGCCTCCAGAATCAAGACTGAGCAGCTGCACACGACGGGCCAGGAGAGGGACGCAGGGGTCGGCAGACACTGCTGGGAAGAAGGTCAGACGGATGGACAGAAAGCGCAGGACAAGCCCCTGCCTGGAGCAGGCTGACACTGCAGTAAGGGCCCTCCTCCGTCAGCCCAGGGAGGCGGGAATCAGGGTGACCACCAGCAAGGACGCAGAGACCTGAGCTCATACAACCGCTGTGGACGACGGGGCAGCAGCTTCTGACAGCTGAACTCACTCTCACATGGGACCAGCAATCCGACTCGGGAATTCATCCAAACCCCCAAGAAAGCAAGGCTGCGTGTCCACACACAGACATTCCCATGCTCTTCCTCCACCGGTGAGGAGCCCGCCCCCAGCATGGACAGGGCATGGACTGCCAAGTATGCCCTCCTGAGCGTGGGCAGGACAAGGTGCCAACACCCACACCTCTGGTCAGTCCTCAGCACGGTGGCATGGGGAGGGAGCCGGCGCTGAAGGACAGTAGCCCACAGACCTCACACGGGCTGGGGGCAAGAGTGGGCTGGCCGGTCTAGAGGGGGCCCGCACCCACTGCCGCCCCCGCTCCAGCCAGCCCAGCCCCAGGGCGGCAGGAGACGTGACCGCAGCGGGACCAGCAGGGGGACCGGGCGCCCTGCCCCTCCTGTCCCCATGGCTGCAGCCCCAACGGCCTCACATGGCCATCCCGCGGGGGCCACAGGCAGTCGGGACAGCGCCCGTCCACATGCAGCGCGGCCCCACTGCTTTCTGGACACCAGGAGGCAGGCCTGCCCTGACCCCAGCCACCACCCCCAAGTGCTGGGCCCAACGAGAGCAATGCCCCAGAAAGGCCAGGGCGGGCTCTGCCCGGGAGGATGGAGATAACCAGGGCCTCAGGTGCCCACCTGCCCACCCTGATGCCTCGGGGCCAGCCCAGCCCGGGCGAGGCCTCTCCTGGACGCCGAACCAGCAAGAGGGAGAGAACAGGGGAGGAACCGGGGTCAGCGCTGCCGGGACGCTGCCCGGAGGACACGTCTTTCTTGCTCTGGATCATGACCCGAAGGCAGGAACTCGGTGCCCTGTGGAGAGAGCTGCGTCCTGTCTGTGCCCAGCTCCCCTCTGCGACCCTGAGGGAGGGACGAGCCCCTGGGTGCCCGGGGCTTCCAGGGGCCCATCGGGCGGCGGGAGTGAAGGAGCCAAGGATGAAGTACAGAATGATCCAGAGATCATGGGGAAGGGGGGCGGGGGGCGGCAGCCATTGGTGGCTGCAAGCTTCCTGCCGGCCGAGCTGGGCGAGGAACTCACCTCTGTGCAGCTCAGGGCCGAGGCCCTCGGAGGGCGGGGCCTGGCAGGAGAAGGTCTTAGCCACAGCCTGCTCCAGGGGCGTGAGGGCCAGGGCCTGGGGCGCCCGCGGCAGCTCGCCCAGCTTGCGCCTCACCACGGCCCGCAGGTCCCGCCACTTGTGCTTGATGTCCGCGAGGTCGCGGCGGCAGTAGCCCAGCGCGTTCACCGCCTGCACGATGCGGCTCCACACACGGTACCTGCGGGCGGGCTCGGCCCGCGGCAGCCTGCTGCCGAACAGCAGCTGGTAGTGCTTGCTGACCTTGGCCACCAACACCTCCGTCTCCTGCGGGCAGAAGTTGGGCTTCCTCTTCTTGGCCCGGGTGGCGCTGGCCACATGGCCACGGGCCCGTGCAGCCAGCTCCTTCTGCGGGCCAGCGGGCAGCGAGGTGGGCTCTGGCGTCCCACTGCCGTCGGGCGTGACCCCTGGCCCTGGAAAGGCACCAAAAGGCGGGTGTTTAAGGCCCTGGCCAGGGCGGTGGCAGCTCCCAGGGAGCCTCCTCTTTGGCTTCCAGTTCAGAACAGTACTTGCTTCCCTACTGGGTGTCCAGAGGCGTGGGTCTGAGTCCTGGCCCTGCCACTGCCTGGCTGGGTGCGGAGCTGTGAGGGACCTCGCTTCTGGGCCATGGTGCCCATCTGTCTCCAGAAAGGCCCTCCCCGGCCCTACTGCCTCCGGCAGCTGATGTCAGGTGCAAGGGGTGAGAAAGCGGGGCAGCCATCCCGTCACAAGGAGCAGGCCCTCTGGGGCCGGGGCCAAGGCTTGCCCGGGGACAGCAATAACTGCCGACACGCCAGACGTCCTGACCAAGAAGATGACTTCAAGTGCCGCTGACCTCTGCCCAGCTGGCTAAGTCCTAGCCATGGCTGCTCCTCCCACACAGGGTCCCCCTAAAGGGCACACCAAGGCCCCTATACTCTCCTGCCAGCCCCCCAGCCACCCCTGCAAGGCAGATGCAGGCTCTGGGCCCAGGCCCACAGGAGTTGGGCCAGCCCTTGCCTCTCCGTCCTGCAGCGCCAGCCTCCTCCCTGGAGCCCACAGGCCCTGATGGCCTGGCAACATCCCTGGTCCAGCCCCACCACACCATCAGCTGTCCTCGGGGAAGGAAAGGGCTAGTGCGGGTGAAGGTGGAGACGAGCCGGGACCCCTGCTCCAGCTCCCCAGCCTCCCCGGCCAAAGCCCCTGGGAGTCCATTCCCCACCCACTGACCCTCCCACCTTAGGGCTCGGCATTTCTGCGTGGCCTTCCCTGGGACCCCAAGACCCAGCATCCCAGCAGAAGTACCTCGCTTCCTGGCCCTCGGGCCTCTGGGGGTGCCAGCTGGCCCCAGGTCACCGTCCCCATCCTCACCCACACAGGGGTCCTGCAGGCTGCTCTCTGGCGATGGGCAGGGGAAATGGCGGATTCCATACTTGGTCCAACATTTTGCGCACTCTACAGACAGCAAGGGACAGTCTCGGTTAAGCCCCCTGCCCGGCTTGGGGCACCTCTGGTGGAGCAAGGCTCTCAAGCAGGACAGCAGCTGCGCCGGGCCCTCCAAGCACCCACACCAAGAGCTTGCTCAGACCCACCTCCTCCAGGAAGCCCTCCCTGACTGCCACACCCCCCTAACACCCCTTTTGCTGAAAGCCAGCACCAGGTCCAAAACTTCAGATATTCTTTCTCTGCACCCAGGTTCTTCTGAAAGGTGATTCCAAGCCAGGACGAAACTCCTTACAGCAGAGCCTCAGGTGTGGCCCCCAACCAGGCCAGGACTTCAACAGTGCAGAGCAACTTGCAAAAATGGAGAATAAGGCCATGGGAATGCTGGCGGCAATTTGACATCTCCGCACCAGCAGCACGGGACCATGCCACTGTATTCTATAAAACCATCGTTCACGGTGCATCAGAAGTGAAAATGAAAACAAAATCAGTCCCCTTGATACTCGCTGCCAAGCCGAGGAGCGATGGTGGGCCCCCAGGGAGGACACAATTTTCTCTCTGATAATTTTCATTTATTCAGAAATACTTCCTGGACAGGTTTGCTAGAATTCCTGAGCCCGAAGACGTGTGTCGTTAAGACAGACGGACACCTCTGGAACCAAGCTGCTTCCTGTGCACAGCTCTTCGGAATCAGAAGAGGCGGTGGTGCCAGGCCGAGACCACGTACCACAGCCTGGGCGCTCGGAAGGGGCTGCACTGTCCAGAAGCCTGCCTTGGAGGAGATGTCTGACCATGTCGAGGGCAAGCGAGGTCCAGAGCTTCAGCACTGAGCTCCTGCAGCGGCAGCCTCTTTGCAGAAAAGGCCTCACATGGAGTGTGTCTGCGGGTCCAGGACGGCCCGGCTCTCGAGAGGGCAGGGCCTGACACATCCGTCCCTCTTCCCCAGGGCTTCCGGGAGAGCCTGTGGGCAGGGCCTCCCCACCAGGCACCTGCCCAGGCTCCCCTTCAGGCAGACAGCCATGCCCCGGGGACTGCTGCCCGGAGAGCACTGTGTAAGGAGGGGGCACAGCGGCCCAGGCCCCGCCACGGGGCCACCACCGGCTTCATGGGGTGCAAGGGGCCAGAGGCGCTCGATGCACTCGCCACACTGGCGTCTGGTTAGCACAAGTCCAGGCCCGGCCCACCTCCCCCCGATGCCCCACAAGGTCCCCAGACACCCGTGGAGGAGCCAGTCTGGTCTGCTCTCCAGAATCATGTGAACTCTGAACTCTGGGGGCACAATGTAAATGCAAATGCAGGCAATTATTACAGAAAACAATAAAGA
This sequence comes from Bos grunniens, assembly GCF_055505025.1. Lineage (NCBI taxonomy): Eukaryota > Metazoa > Chordata > Mammalia > Artiodactyla > Bovidae > Bos > Bos grunniens. Next base: position 82,131,999 of record NC_141178.1, read on the forward strand.
TCATCTACTACCACGCATCACGAGGGAAGCTCTATCAGCACTCCGGTGAGGTCTCAGGCAATGAGAAGCCCAGATGGGGGATCTCCTGCCTCAACTGCCATGTCCATCCCATCCCACTGTGACGCAGGCAGGCACCCGGCACTCTCCAAGGATCCGCAGGATGGCCTCACGCCCCATCCCAGACCACGGCCCGTCACACTGTCTCCCTGAGCTGGGGAGCAACAGCGTTTCTGCCTCACATCCCCTGCGGCAAACATCTCCGCCAGTATCCCTTGATGGTTCCCTAACAAAGAGGCGTGGCAGGGCCGAGACAGAGGGAAGGAGGGGGTCCGGAGGAGGCAGGGAGCAGGGTGCCCTCCCCTGCAAGTGAGCCCACCCCCCACCCCCTGCCGCTGAGCCACAGGAGAAGGGCCAAGTTCACATCCATCTCTCCAGGTACCTTCTCACGGTCTGTGAGCCACCCCTCTCTCTTCACAGACTTGGCCCGTCTGTATGCAGATATGGGAGCTTTCCTTCCATTTATGTGAGTTCTTTACATGACAGTAACTTCCCACGTGGCTTTTTGCTGCATTTGTGATGGGACTTTACGGCAAGAGCCCACCCTAATCTCTGCATAATTAACTTTACGGTCCCCCAGTAACCCATAACACGCAGGGCTTAGCTCGCGGCAAGCAGTGGCGATCACAGCTGCTCCCACACCTGGGGTCTCAGTGGATCCCCTTCGCCCTGGCCTGGAGCCTCAGCCTGCCTCCCTGGCAGCCCTGCTGGTCACCCCCAGAATCACACCCAGCACCCCAGAAGCAGCCCCAGTCTCAACAGCTGTCAGCAAATGCAGATGCTTTTCTGACAGAAATGCAATTAATATAGAAATCAGTTTCAAAAGAGAACTAGGAAGAAATACACATGTTCGAAAATGAACTACAATTCTAAATAAATCCTGGGTTAAAGAAGAATTCACAAGGGAAATTAAATATTTACAACTAAACATTAATTTTAAAATGCTATATATTTTTGAATTGTGAGATTCAACTAAAACCATGATTATTTGGACATTTATAATGGTAATGCTTTTATCAGAAATGAATAAAAACTGGATATGAATGATCTTAGGAGTTAGGAAAATGAAACAGCATCAACTCAAAGAAAGAAGGGGGAAAACAGTAAAAATGTGGGCAGAAAGAAATCCATCAGATTTTAAAACTAGCTTTTAATAGAGATTCAGAAAATCAAGTCAGCCCTTTGGAGGGGTTTATAAAGCTGCCACGAGTCTGTCGATGTTGATGACAAAACAAGAAAATTGGGAGCAACAATTAAACAATATTAGGAATAAAAGAGGGGGCCGAGGGGGCCGAGGGGGCTGAGATCCAGGGGCCGAGGACGCTAGTGAAAGGACAGGCGCAGAGCTCAGCCTGTTAATTCGCTCCGTCTCCCCGCTGCCAGAAGGGAGCCTAACTCTGTCCATTTCCCGGTGGTCGGGGCCCAGCTGGATCACGGCAGAGCAGGCGGTCGGAACCAGGGCCGCTGCCCTCGTGGCCGCACCCCTGGCCACACAGTGACGCTGCCTAGGTCCCACTGGATAACATGCGACTGCATACCGTGCTACTTCAATCAACGTGAACATTCGGAAAAGCAGACACGCATCCACAGAAACACAGCAAGCTGACCGAAGAAGAAGCAGAGAGACTGGACAGCTGTCACAGATGGCATGAGTAACAGGCAGTCCACAGAGGAGCTCCAGGCCCTCCCGGGGGAGGCGGTTTTACAGCGAAATCCCAGACACCAGACAGGAGCAATCTCGTTCTTCCAAAAACTTACAAAGAACACAATCAGCGGGACTAAGACCCCACATGCCACACGACACAGCCTAAAAAAATATAATAATAATAGAAAAGGGATCACAATCTCCGGGACTTCCCTGGCAGGACAGTGGTTAGGAATCCGTGCCCCCAGTGCAGGGAGCATGGGTTCTATCTCTGCTCATGGGACTAAGATCCCATAAGCCGCACAGTGCAGCCTGGAAAAAATAATAGAAAATAAAATAATAATAATAATAGAAAATAAAATAACAATAATAGACGAGAGGCCACAATCACCATTTCTACTCAGAGTTGAACTAGAGCTTCCAGCGGGCTCAGGACAGAAGGAAAAACACATAAAAGATAAAAGCATTGACACAGAAGAGGTGAACGCTGTCATTATTCATAAATGACACTGTCTATACAGAAAACTCAAGACCCAACAAATTATTACAGTTAATAAAGACTTCAGCAACATGGCAGGACCCTTCGTCAGTGACTTTGTCAGTGGACAGAACTCAACTACGCTCCACAGGGAAAAGCTGGCTTCTTCAAGAAACCAAATCCAGGGACAGAAGGAAACAGGAAAACTAAAAGGGGAGCAGCCAGAGGCCGGAAAGACGGGAAAGGCAGCATCAACGGGGGCAAACACACCGCGTCTCTTCCGGGGCTCCCGGAACTCGCGGGTGGGAGGAAGCCCCAGGTGCATCTGGACGACATCTGGGCACGGAAAGGAGGCCCGCCCTGAGACGGTCACACAGGAGACATGCTGATGTCTGTGGGAGGAAGCCCCAGGTGCATCTGGACGACATCTGGGCACGGAAAGGAGGCCCGCCCTGAGACGGTCACACAGGAGACATGCTGATGTCTGGGGGAGGGGGTCACGAGCGCGCAGGTGGTGCTGGGCCGGCCCGGGGCGTGACCCCCACGCCCAGCGGGCCAGTGCCAGGTTCATGACGCCACTGTGTCTACTTTTCTCTTTGGAATTTCCCACATTCAGGAAGTTTAAAAATAAGATGTAAATGTTACATAAAACCTGCGCTTTCCTTCCTAGAACAACCAGTCGTGCGTGCACGTTTGCACGAGCAACAAAGACTCGGAATGGGTGCTGCGTTCCATTAATGCGCGTGCGTGCTAAGTCGCCTCCGTCGGGTCCGCCTCTTTGTGACCCTATCTATGGACAGGCTCCTCTGTCCATGGGGATTCTCCAGGCAGCAAGAATACTGAAGAGGGTTGCCATTTCCTCTTCTGGTGGATCTTCCCCACCTAAGGATTGAACCCACACCTCTGATGTTTCCTGCATTGGGAGGCAGGTCTTTTTTTACCACTAGCACCAGCTGGGAAGCACCTGTCCCATTAATAATGGTACTATTTACAAAATTAGCAAAAAAAAAAAGTTTTCATTTTTGTTAAAATCAACTTAATGAAACATACATAAAATATTTATGGGGAAAATTACAAACTTTGTGGAAAGACACTAAAGAGCCGCCAACAGAGAGGCCTACGGTCTCGTGGGCAGCAGACTGGTGAAGATGGCATGGCTGAGCCTCACGGTAACACGGGGTGGGGGCCAGTCTCAGCCTGAGTGACGGGCGGGGCTCTGAAGTCCATGCAGCAACAGAGGCCAGAGTGCCCAGGGCGCCCAAGGGGCAGCAGTGGAGCAACCTCCCCTGAACAGTATCAACAGTTAGAATGACTGTGGAAATCAGGGTGCGACTCTGCACAGAAACAGAAAAACCGACCTACAGGATCTGCACAGATACCGCGCTTATCACACAGCTGGCACCACAGGGCTGTAGAGAGGGAATTTTCAGTTAAGTGCCCAGGGACAATCTGTCATATCAACAGTGAAAAGTAGCGTATTACACTCCACCCTCCCCATATACAAACATCAACTCCAGGTGATTGCAAGACTTAAATATGAAAAACAAATTGTATAAGCTTCAGAGAAAATAAAGGCAAAACCATTATCCTTGTGCTAGAATTTATTAAACAGGAAAACGCACGTTTTGACAAGAAAGACTGATGAACACAGAGGTGCTGTAGTTAAAAATCGGCTTTCATCAGCAGCACCACAAGGAACAGCCAGCACGGTGGGCATGGAACCTCCAGACATGTGGAGACCTTGCCCACGGACAAGAACAAGACAAACGGAAGGGAAAACACACAGGGTTGCCTGAGACCCAAACGCCCAGTGACGGGAAAAACCAATCCCACCAGATACCAGGGCAACGCGAACTGAAACCAGAAGACGCCCCTCCAGGCCCATGGGCGGGCAAATAGCCAAGGCCGCCACCCTTCAGTGCCCACCAGACAGGGCCAGGCCAGCACGACCACCAGGCGCTGAGCTGCCCACCCCACCACCACCCTCTCGTGGGGGCCGTCCTGACAGCGCCAGTATCCAACACAGTGCCCAAGACAGGCGGTCCGACGGCCTGTCCCCCGTGGAGCCGCTGTGCCTGCCACGGCCTCGCACGTGACTGAGCGCCCAGAGCAGGCAGAGGGAAAGGCTGCCAGGCAGACGGCCGTGACTCGGGGGCAAAACCAGCAAGTCGCAGGCTGATTCAACCATGCAAAGTCAAGAGAGAGACACACACACACACACACACACACACACACACACGCTCACAGGGTCTGCTCAAGGACATGACATGGCAGCAAAACCTCAAGGACAAGCCGGGAAGCCGCCATCCACACCCCAGGGTGGGGAAGGTGGTGGGATCCAGCCCCAGGAGTCTGCCTCTCCTTTCAAGGGAAGCCGCCATCCACACCCCAGGGTGGGGAAGGCGGTGGGATCCAGCCCCGGGAGTCTGCATCACATTTCAAGTCTGTGAGCACACATGCTCACAAACTCACACTCGCTGAGTGTCAGGTCTGCCAGGGATCCCTAAGGACCTGGAGTCAGTTTCCCAGACACAGGTCTGACAGAAAACCCCTCTGTAGAGGGATGGGAGCTGGGGGGTGAGCAGACCGCAGAGCCAGCCCACAGGAAGGGGCCCGGCACCCTGAAAGCAGAAGCAGACCCGCCCTGTGGAGCCCAGGATGCCGCCCGTCACCCATGTGCCTCCGTTCCCCGGCTGTGCTCCACATGCAGCACCTGGTCCATACGGGCACCTACAAGGCCGTCCAAGGCCATCCGCCAAGTACCCCAGCGCCTGCAGACTCCAGGGGACACTGCGGACGCCTGGACCTGCCCCCAGGCAGGGTGGCGTCTCCCACTCTGCTCTTCCTGGGTGCTGACCCAATGCCAACAACCCCGGCCCATCTGGGGCCAGGGCACCCCTGATCCGGGGTCAAAGGCAGGGCCGGTCAGAAGGACAGAATCCGTCTGCGGTTACCATGGTTACCAAGGTAACACAGTGGAGACGCACCCCCTGCCGACCCCGGCTGCCCCCCACACGCCCGCGCTGCCCTTACCTAGGGGCTGATAGCCTTGTCGGAAGGGCCCCCCGAAAGGGCCGCGGCTCCCCAGGCCGCCACTGCCTGCGATGGATCCATAAGACATCTTCTCACAGGACGCAAGGCCGCACCTTCCTGCAGAGGAAACAAAACGGGGTGGGGGGAGAAGAGGAGGGTCAGAGCTGGAACTCAGGTTTCACTCCGGCTCCGCCCACCCCGCCCGGCAGCCTGACCCCTGCGACCTCGCCTTGCAAGTCAACAACTAGCGTCTAAACGTGGAAACAGGATCGAGCAGTGGAAACAGGATCGAGCAGTGAAGAGCGGCACAAGCGTTATTCCGAGTGTCAGCGGCCTCCCAGACGACCCACAGCAGCCATGGGATGGCAGGAAGGTGACTGGCAGGGGTCGGGGGACTTCTCCCTGAATAAACCACGCAGCGCTCCTTCTCTCTCTAAACTTCATGCGTGGAAACTTTTAAAACATTAAAGCTTAATTTGCAAAATCCCAGTGAAATCCTCCTCCAGCAGGCTTGGCCTGGAAACACAGCTGCACGGGTATCTGGCTTGAGCTGACAAGACCCAGGGCCCCAGCGTTGTCCTGCGCAGCCAAGAGGCTCGGGGCGGGCAGGGGCCAGGACAGCCGTGCACCCGCCGTGCGCCCGCCGTGCGCCAGGCGCGCATCCAGTGTGGGCAGGAGGGCTGGCCCCAGGAACCTGGCTGTGTGGGTGGCAAGGGCTCCCACAGGAGCTCTCACAGACCCTGGGGGTCCGCAGAGCTCAAGCGGGAGCAGGGAGCAGGGGCCAAGGCTCTGAGCCACAGCTTGGAGGAAGGGGCAGGGCAGCCCTGGGAAGACAGAAGGGGCATCCGGTGTGAGGCGGTCCCTCGGCCATAGGCGGAGGCTGCGGGCAGCTCTAGGCACCCACTGGGCCGAGGGTGCACCCAGCGCCTGGTCGCAGGCGGGCAGCTGGACAGGACTGCAGTGACCAGCCAACAGCACAGGTCACCTGAGGGGCAGAAACAGGCCAAGGGGCTGCCACCAACGTCCAGGCAGCTGAGGGGTCGTGAGCAGTCCTGGTCTGAGATGGAGGGAAGACCCCCAGCCTGCCCCCCATCTAGCCTGCGGTCTCCCACGGCCTGTGCTTTTGCTCGGAGACTGGGAGATGGAGGCCACCCACCGCAGGGACCACAGAGCCAGCCCGGCCAGAGGACACCCAGAGCGCGTCCTCCACCTGCTGCCTGGGCCCCCTGGCAGGGCTCTGGGCCTCAAGGGCCTGGGCGCGCGGACCCCTGGGGCTCCCACCGCGCCCCCCACCTGCCCTGCGCCAGGCTGCACCCTCGGCTCCCGTCCACTGTTCCCGCCCACCCTGCACAGCCAGCTCACGGCCGACCTCTCCACCAGAGTGCCCACATCACGAGGCCAGGCAGAGGGCAGCCACGGGGGGAGGAGCAGAGCTGCTGGCAGCCCAGCGGGTGGGCGGAAGCTGCAGCAGGGCCAGGCCGGAGGGCCGGCGGATGCCGCTGAGCCAGGGTGCCCAGGAGGAGCCCCGGGCACCTGAAAACTGCCAGCCAGACTCCAGGGAGGGATGCCCATTCCCCAGGAGGCCTTCTCCGGAGCAGCTTCCGTGACCGCCCACCCGGGTGGCCGGCCTCCTCTGCCTCAAGCCCCCGGCTCACAGTGGCGCCGGGCTGTACCCTGGATGTCAGCCCCCTGAAACAGCCTGAAGGGAGCTGTCTGTCCCTGGACTGCCCAGATCCTGCCCCCTGGGCACCAGGGGAAGCAGGGGTGCCAGAGAACGCCCCAGCAACGCAGCCCTGCCCGCAGGACAAAGTCCCCAGGCCCCAGAGGAGGGAGCGGCCGGCCAGCAGGACACCACAGGATGCCAGGCTGGAAGGGGCGCCTGGACACAGCCCAGGCTGGGGGCCAACGACCCAGCTCCAAGGCCAGTGCCGAGGCCGCAGTAGGGGGGGCCCTGCCTGTGACCTCCGCCTGCAGCTCTCTCTTGCCGGCCTGGGGCTCGCAGAGGCCAGGGGCCCCCCCAAGACCAGGGCGGACCCTCCCAGCAACAGACAAGGAGTGGCACTGTCTACACGGGGGCATCTCAGCATGGGCCCTGCCCCCGCACTATACCAGAGGGACCCCCAAGGATGGAGAGCGGGTCCCGGTGGGGCCTGGCACGAGCCGCTCTCTCATCTCTGGTCCAGCTTTCTCCTGTAACCGGGGTAGCACGCCCGCCCTTGGTGGGTCAGGGTGCCGTGTCAGAGACCTCTAGGAGCTCGTCTGTGAGCCGGGGCCCTGCAGCGACGCTGGACAGCAGCACCCCTGTGGGAGGCCGAGGCCTGGAGGCCAGAGGGGGTGCCCCGGGGGCAGACAGGGAGGAAAAGGATGGGCTCTCCCTCCTGCCCTCAGCCTCCCGGAGGCCTGAGCTGACCCAGGAGAAGGGCACTGGGACCCTGCAGCCCCTCTGCGGGGGAGAGCTGACCTCCCCAGAGGGCTGCACCCTGCCCAGCATCTCGCTCCTGCTGCGGCTTCGGTGAGGTTCTCCCAGCGTGGTGATGGACCTGACCACAGCAGGCGTCCTCCCCGCCCTGGACGCCTCCAGCCTTGGAGAGCACACGGTTGGGTCCCCGGCCTGCCCCACCTGGCCGGGTACCCCGTCCTGAGCCGGAACCCAGTCTCCCCACATAGGAGGTACCAGAAAGGGAGCCCCAGGGAGGGTGGTGAGTCACACCAGAGGAAGCGTGCGGAGGAGGCCACCCTCAAGGCATGCGTCCTCACACTGAGGGCCCCCTGCACGCCTGCTCCCGCCCGAATACTCACAAGCCCCAGAGGGCCAACAGCGAGGGCTCCCAGCCTCCCTCGCCTTGTCCGCCCCCGCGTCAGCCGTGTCAGGGCCGGTGGCCCCAGACACATGGGAGAGAGGCCCGAGACCACCCAGTCCAGAGGAACCCCGGGGGCCGGGTAAGGAGCGGGGTCCCCAAGTCCACAGAGGGAGGTGCGTCCAGCCTTCCTCCCGACCGAGCCCAAACCTCCCGCCACCCTGGTCTGCACCCCTAGGAGTGCCCTCGGCACCAGGCCAGAGGCGGGGGCCTGACGTACCCACTCGGGGAGTCCCCTCCTCCAGTACCTCGGCTCCCATCCAACGCCGGCCGTGTCCCTGCCAACAGCCCTCGGGACCTCACCCATGGCCGAGCTCAGGGCCCCAAGCCCCCGATCCCCAACCCAGTGCCTTGGGGTCACCCTTCTTCCTCCTCTGTCTCCCCTCCCCGCCCAGCCCCAAGCAACCACAGGACTCGGTCCTGCCCCGCCTCCCCGGCACACACAGCCCTGGTGGAGCCAACTGTGGTGGCACCCCGGGACCCAGGGGTTGGAATGGGCTGCAGCCTGCTCGCCATCACGGCCCAGTGCCCCCCAGACACAGCCACCCTTCCTCCGGCCACACGCCAGGCCTGGAGACACAGACACGGGGCCAGGCTGAGGGGCTGAGATGGCAGGTGCATCAGCCCAACTCCAAGGGATTCGACTCTCCTGTGTAGTGAAGTCTCTGTGATTCACTGAACCAACACAGGCAGAGCGGGTCGGGGCAACAGGACTAAACGCCTGACCTGGGCCAAGAGCAGCCGCAGGCCTCGCGGGGCCCGCTCCGTGTGAGGCATGTGGGAAGGTTCTCTGGAGGAGGCAGGCCTGGGGAGGAAGAGGCTCTGCAGGCTGGGCCGGTCAGGGAGAGAACCGGTCACGGCCTGCCCCCTACCCAGACGCCCTCTACTCACCTGGTCCCAGGCGCGCTGGCGGGGAGGCTGGCGGGGAGGCTGCCGGGGAGCCCTGCCCTGCTTCCCTCTGTGCTCCGCTCCACCCAAGCGGCGGCGCGGCTCCAGGGAGGCAGGAGGCCCCGGGCTGCGCTGCTCAGAAACCGAAGCGCTGCTCTCAGGGAGGACGGAGCAGCAGCAACACCAATGCCCAGTCCCGCCCACATCTCTGCGAGGCAGGCCCAGCGGCCCAGGCTGCTGCCCACTGAGGGCCCGGAGGACACCGTGAACCACCCCACAGCAGAGCCCTCCCTGGGCTAGACACAGGCCTCCCTCCACTGACCGCTACCCACGGGCCCATCTCCCTCCAATGACCACTACCCACGGGCCCATCTCCCTCCACTGACCACTACCCAAGGGCCCATCTCCCTTCACTGACCGCTACCCACAGGCCCATCTCCCTCCACTGACCACTACCCACGGGATGGGCCTGCCTCCCTCCACTGACCACTACCCACAGGCCCATCTCCCTCCACTGACTGCTACCCACGGGCCCATCTCCCTCCACTGACCACTACCCACGGGATGGGCCTGCCTCCCTCCACTGACCACTACCCACAGGCCCATCTCCCTCCACTGACTGCTACCCACGGGCCCATCTCCCTCCACTGACCACTACCCACGGGATGGGCCTGCCTCCCTCCACTGACCACTACCCACAGGCCCATCTCCCTCCACTGACCGCTTCCCACAGGCCCATCTCCCTCCACTGACCGCTACCCATGGGATGGGCCGGCCTCCCTCCACTGACTGCTACCCACAGGCCCATCTTCCTCCACTGACCACTACCCCCGGGCCCGCCAGAGTGGCTTCATACGGTAGTATTCTGGAGCCAGAGCAGCTAGGAGACCCTAGGATGAAGAGCAGGGTGTCAGGGGAGACCCAGCACACTGGGTCCCATGCCTGCCGTGTCCTGGGGAGAAGACGTCGGGGCCAAAGGGCCTCAGGTGCAGCACGTGGGCTCCTCCACCTCCACTGGGACGCGTGGGATCTAGTTCCCTGATCAGGGATTGAACCCAGGCCCCTACATCGGGAGCGCAGAGTCTTAGCCACTGGACCACCAGGGAAGTCCCTGAGACCCCACTTTTTAAAATGAGAAAACTGAACTCAGGGAGGGGAAGCGACTCACCCGTGGTCTCACAGACAGACGGGTCGAGGTCAAGGCGCTCCCTCCGTGGCGGCAGTGCTCCCCACGCCTGCCCCAGCGCTCTCTGCCGGTCCTCCCACAGCCCACGGCCACACCTCCCGCACCACCGGGCCCCCGCGAGCACTCCCCCGCCCGCTGGAGCTGGCAGGCTGCGTGTGGCCTCAGTCTGCACCACGCACAGACGTGTGTGGGCCACTCGCTCACGCAGCTGTGAGCGTGACGATCCCCCTCCCGGCTTCGTCCCCTAAGATGGCGTGATGCTCCAGACCAACGGGAACACGTGTTTCTCGGTTACAAACACCATTCTTCACAGACAGGAATTAAGACTACTTGGAGAAATGGCTGATCCCAGGACCGGGGCAGAGAGAGTAAAAGGTAAGCCTAGATCATTCTGTTACATGAAAGAGCAAGGAAGTGATCAAAGCAAGGCAGGGCCATCGCCAAAGGGCCCAGAGGCCAGTCCGAAAGGCTTCCTTCCACTGGCCAACTCTGCGACAATTTGAGCATGAAAAAAGACAATGGTAATAAAAGATTATAACTTTTATTTATTATAGCCTCTAAAAAACACCTATCGTGCATTGATTTATCTGGCTGCATCAGGTCTTGGTGGCGGCACAGGGGGTCTTCCATCTTTGCCGCGGTAGCTTCCTGACCGGGGTGGAACCCAGGCCACCTGCATAGGGAGCTCAGTCTTAGCCACTGGGCCCCCAGGCAAGTCCGTGTTATAGCCTTGTAATAAAGAAGTAAAGTGAAAGTCTATGAGTCCATGTGGTTGTAAACACACACAGGAAAAAGCTCTTCGTCAGAGCAGACGCTGACAACTGGGAAAGCAACGTCCTTACAAGGACTGACTCATACGGAAAACCCCAGTCACAGAGCAACACAGGAGAGGACAGGTCAAGGAATGATAGTAACTCGTTCAGGCAAGAACGTCCAGCGGGCCTGAGAACTGCTGGGTGTGAGTCCCATAAACAGCAGGATATCCATACAGTCTCAAAGAACCTTCCCCAAAAAACTAATTAAAAGTGGAGGAAGAACAGCTCTGCAGAGGAGAAACTTCACGGATGTCGGCTTGACCCCAGGGCCTGGGTCATGCAGTGGGGGACAGGTCAGACCTCACGTGCCCCTGCCACCAGACACCGAGGAGGAGACAGCAGCCTCTCCAGGCCCTCCTGCCAAAAACGAAGGACCACATGGACAGGAGACACACCCGGCTAAGCGACGGCCCGCAGAACAGCCAACCTGCAGCCTTCTCCTGTGTCAGCGCTGCAGACAAGGAGAGACGGAGGACCTGACCGTCCAGGTTCAAGGAGGCCAGGGAGATGGCACCCCCAAAACGAAATGGGATCCTGGATTTCATTTGGTGGAGAAACGTGTCACTGGGCTCACTGACAAGGTCTCTCCCGGGAACACCAGGAAGACTCTTAGGCCACAGTACTGGCCGCTGTTAATGCTGCTGTTGACACCAGCCCTGGGGTTACATAGGGAGTCTGCATTCGGGGGTCAGGAGCATCGTGTCTGCAGCTTGCCGGGCAGTCCAGAGGAACAAGTGACGAGTCCATGAACACAAAGAGGGAGGGGAGGGAGCAAGCACGGGATAACGGCTACACGTACGGAACCTGGGGGAGCAGAGGCTTCCTCTTAATACAGCGACTGTTCTCAAAACTAGAGTTACTTTGTCCAGGAGTTTTAAGTTCAAAACAAACTAATAACTCTACTAGAATATTTTTTAATCCAAGGAACATATTCAAGAAAGGTGTAAGATCTGTATATCGAAAACTGAAAACGCACACTACTAAAGGAAGTAAAGAAATCGTAAATGGGTGATGGGCCACAGCAAGCTCGTGGGGGGGGCACCGGGACCCCATGGCTATGGGAACCAGCTCTAACACACCGGCATTGGCAGTGAAATGACACACACAAATGCTTAAGATGTTTTCTGAAACTAAGAAGTTCCTCCCATCTCAAAAACAATCTATTAGACAACTCTTGAAGAGAGAAAAAAAAAATTAAACTGAAGAAATTCTTTTAAAAAATAGTGAAAATATTACCTATGAAAATCAGCAGAGCATGTTTAAAGCAGTTACCAGACAAAAAGTCGAAATGCTCAATATTTCATGCATTAAAAAAAAAAAAGGAATCAAATGGAGTTCATTCTTCACTCAAAAGTTTGGAAAAGAGCAAAAAAGTCAGAAGTAACCACAAGGAAAGAAGAATGTAAACAAAAGTTAATATTAATGAGGCGAGAAACAGAAAAACAATAGAACTTATTTACAAATTAAAATCCTGTTTTCCATAAAGTACTAACAAAAGAGACCACCAAGAGCTGAAAGAAAAGAGGGGAGAAACCACAGAGACACAGTATCAGCAATGAAAAGGGCGGCGGGTCACCAGACAAACGCATGAGGGACTCACTAAGGCCCTGCTTTCAAACCTCTATACACAGAAACTGTAAACACGGACAGGACGGACAGTATCTGAGGAAAACGGAGCTCACCAGAGGTGACCCCCTGGAGACAGAAAGCTTTAAGAGACAAATCTGGATAAAAGAAACAGAAAGTTTTCATAAAAACCACCCCACAAAACGCCAGGGCCAGAGGCCTTTGCGGGGGATCCTGCCACGTTTCCAAAGCCGAGCACTTCCGGAGCTCCATACGTTATCCCAGGGTGCTGACGGAGCAGGGCAACCTCCAGCCCCTTGTGTGAGGCACTTACGGTGACACCAATACAGAAACCTGGTGAGCGCAGTGCAGGACTCGGGAAGTTACACACCAGCGCTGGCCTCGCACATGCTGCCACACTAAATGCCACACCAGGAGACAAAACTCGGTCCTGACCTGCTCATCCTTCTAGGGATGCGGGGCACGTTCGGCCTTAGGAACCCATTAACACGACACCACATCCACCCAAAGGAAAGGCTACAAGTTTCCCCACAGACGGACACTAAAAACAGCATCAACAGAATTCCTGATGAAGACAATCAAAAAAATTTCTTAAAATGGGAAACACCCACTAATCCTAAAACGAGCATTTGCTCCGAGGGAAACGGAAGTGGGGACCAACGGCACGACAGCGACGGAAATGCCAACACGAGTTAGAGCTCCCAGAAGTAACGCGCTGGGCAAAGCAGCTGCAGGTAAACTCACCGGTGCCAGCTGGAGGGGAACCCCAGTCACCAGAGCAACCCGAGCGAGGACAGGCCCAGGAACGAAGGCCACACGAGACGGCTGTCCCTCCGACGACCGAGGCGGAGCGGATCACGTGGACAGCACCCCCGTCCTCGGACAGGACGGCACTGCTCACAAAGACGTCGTTCTCCCCTCCAGGTAAACCCCAGCCAGCCCAGAGCGTCCACACAGGAAGACACCACGGAAACAAGCAGATAAGCACCAGAGAAGAAGGGCCAACGCCACTACGACACAGTGAATCTGGAAACGTCGAGCTGACTGAGGAGAGCCAGACGGAGAGGCCACGCACCAACGCCCCGTTTCTGTGAAGCGCCCACGACAGGCGGGTCTGCAGGAGCGGGACACGGACTGACTGCTCGCGGGCGTGGGGCTTGGTCCAGCGTGACCAGAGGTCCAGGCTTTGCTGGCGGTGACGGAGGGTCGCCCTGTGAGGAGCCTGAAAACCACCGGAGCACACACGTCGGGGTGGGATCTGTAGGGGACGTGAGCTCTATCTCGACAACGTGATCTAACACACGCTAGAAAGTCTCTATGATTAAAACCAGGCAGGAAAACACAGACCAACGGAATAAAAAAGTAAGTCTAAAATGAGACCCACGTACATATGGACATTTAAGATTGAATTTGTAATAAACGGTGCTGGGATATCTGGTTAGCCGCGTGGGAAAAGAGTGGTTCACGCCTAACACAGTGAGAAGAGCCTGCGCCAAAGCAGAACAGTCACCCAAGTGAGAGAGAGAACAGTCTGAGGAAAGTCAAGCTCCCTTGAACCCGCGTGAGGGACGGTTTCCTGGGGAGGACTCAGAGCCAAACGCTGTGAAACGAGAGGCGCGCATGCGCCCGCTGCCCCGCCCAAGCCCCTCACCTGGTCTCCCCCTCCAGGAACTAGGCCCCGTGACACGGGCCCCGCGGGTGGGGGAGGTGCAGGGTGTGGGAGCTCTCCCACCTGCCCCGGGTCAAGGGGGCACATGGGCACCGAGGCCACTTGCAGTCTGGGTCCTTCCCCTGCGCCTCCAGGCAGTTCTCCCCGCCCCCCACATCCAGACCCCAGCATTTCCCCAGAGCCCCCTCCCTCACCAGTCTACTAAGACCTCTCCTTCTCTGGGACTCAGAGAAAAGGCCGGCAGGCCCCCAGGACTGGGCAGGAGCACGCAGAGCAGGCTGGGGACTGAGCAGGACGCCCTGGGGAAGGAAACCATCTGGTCTTTGAAGGAGCTGCAGGGCGCAGACCCAAGGCCCTGGGAGCTGGCTCAGGCCAGGCACAGGCACCTTCAAAGGACAGCTGGGCGGTCTCAAAGGCCAGTGAGCAGAGGGCCTGGCGCGGCCGAGCGCACATACCACCCACAGACAACCTGACTCCGCCCCAACACCTCCCCCTCAGCTTGCCCAAGAAACCAGGATACAGGCCGAAGACAACTCAGAACTCCATCTCCAGGGCAGCCCCGGGGCGCCGCCTGCACTGGCCCTCGGCCACCCCCAGGACTTGCCCCAGGCCACTGCAGCCTGGGTGGGTGAGAGGTGGGGAACCCTGAGGGTGGGGACCCCAAGACCACCAGGCGGCAGAGGGGCACTGACCCGGCTCAGAGGAGAGGCCCTCCCCCCACCACACAGGGAGGGGCCCCAGGCCAGTGCTCCTGACCACGGGCTGGGCAAGGGGAAGCTGGGCGGAGCCCAGGATGGGGTTGGGGGCGGGGAGGACAGCCCCCAGCCCGCCAGGCTCCAGAGTCTGAGAGCCTGGGCTGAGCTCACGGCTGTCGGAGCCCAGCAGGGACCACGACCTGCCCAGATGGAGACGAGGGAGGCTGGAGACAGAAGGGAGAGGAGGGAGGAACACGATCCCACTGGACAGAAAAGCAGCCGGGACGCACCGCCTGGCCGCCCCTGCCCCTGTGAAGGCGCGGCCTGCATGAGACTCTCAGCACAGACTCCAGGGACCCCGAACGCCGGAGCTCAGTCACTGGGGACTCGGCTCCGAGCCGTCACTTAGGAGTGGGAAATCCACAGATTACAGGCCCCTGGAGGGTTCTTGCAGATGAAAACCCTGAAACGGAGGGAGGGACTGAGGCGGAGGCGGGGCAGGAAGGAGCCTGGCAGTGGGGGAGGCCGAGCCCAGGAGGGCTGCGAGGGCCCCAAGGCTCGCCACCCGCCAATAGACGGCTCAGTGAGACAGACCCACGCAGGACAAAAGCTTCAGGCGCCCAAACACCCAGAGCTCCCGGCCCCCAGGGATGTGATAGGCTGAGTGGGAAGACACCACCCAAAGTCACAGCACGGGGACTTCCCTGGTGGTCCGGACGTTAAACCTCAGGGCTTCCGCTGCAGGAGGCACGGGTTCCATCTCTACTGAGGAAATCCGCACATGGGTGGTACAGCCAAAAAAAAAAATCACAGCACAGTTGGAGTGCCTCCCGCCACCCCGAGAGTAGGCCCTGTGCCCCCAGGATCCCCCGGCGCCCCAGGAGAGCAGAGAGGCAGGGCTGCAGCAGCCCCGGCAAACCACGCCCTGCACCCACCCTAGAGCTCTGCGCTGAGGAATCAGACAGGAAGCACTCGGGAAGCCAGAAACACTACAAAATAAAAACACAAAGCCAGAAACAACCAAAATAGCCAGCAATAAAGAATTAAATACATCGCGTTAGGTATCTAAATAGAGTATGACGCAGACAATTTAAATAGTGTTAAAAGCATATACTCAGTTGTGGGGGACATGCTCCCACACGACACTAAGGGGAAAAATGACGCTAGAAAAGCACAGGACACAGAGTTACCCTGAGAGGTGCGTGTCCTGGCCGCGGGGACAGAGGAGCCGCCACTAGGTCACCCCACTCCTGGGCCATTGTCACCCATTCCTGAAGGCAGCCCAGACACACACCAAGTAGGCCGGGACCCGCTGGAGTCCTCTGTCTGCTTGGGCTGCTCACGTGAGTGGCGCACAGGACACACAGGACCCACACGTGGAACACGAGAAGCAGGACAGAGCCCACGGGCGACGGTGTTTGTGCAACAGCAGAAGAGACACGCGGCGCCTCGGGGGTCACAGCCAACCCACGTGCACACACACACAACAGGGCTTCGAAACACCACGGCGGGGGCGGGGGGAGCTGCCACGGAGGAGCACGCAGTCGGGGGCAGGGGGAGCTGCCACCGAGGAGCACGCAGTCGGGTCCCGAAACACCACAGCAGGGGTCGGGGGGGAGCTGCCATGGAGGAGCATGCAGTCAGGTCCCGTCCACGGGAGACAAACCCAGTCATCGGACGAGGCCCGGCCAAAGGAGACCAGAGGTGGGAACGGCAAGTGGTCACCGGGGGTACAGGGTTTCTGTGCCAGCGTGAAAAAGTTCTGGAATCAGGTGGCGATGGCCGCACACCATCAAGAACGGACATTGCTAAGGTGCACTGTGTTATTGTATAAGACGACACGTGAGTCCCATCACAGAGCGGCCCAGAGTGGGTGGTGGGTCACAGGAGGCTACGGGCAGACGAACTGCCTTAGTGCGGGCCAGGGCCTCCCAAGCTCTCTGCCAGGCCCACATGTCACTTTTACGATCAGGAGAAGGAAAGATAAACATGGTCCTTGAGCCCAGCAAACACACACGCTAGCACTGCTGGTCCGGACGCACGGGCCGGCAGGTGGCACTCCATCAGGCCAGAGCAGCACGCGGCCGCGGCCACCACTGTGCCCAGGCTGGACAAGCGCACAGCAGATCCTCAGGCAGTTTGCCAGCATATAGACCCAGGGCACGCCAACACCACGCCCGGCCACCTGGGGCCATGGGAGCTGCCCAGTGACACCCATGTCTGCAGAGCACAAAGCCAGGAGCCTGCCCAGGATCCTCAGCAAACGGGCACGGCCACTTGCCTTCAGGTCACTTTGTTAATTTCTGCAGCCTGGTGGAGGCTGAAGGCCCAGCCGTCCACAAATGGGTCTTCATCCCCAGCCAACCCCAGCCTGGCCCGGGAGGAACCCAGGCTGACCCTCGACCCAGCCGCAGCTGGATCAGGCCAGGGCACCCAGTGGCCCCTGACCCTGGCCACAGACCAGCCTGCAACCTAGGAGCCCCCGGTTCATCACCTCCTAGCTAAGAGAACTTGTTCCTCCTGGCACCTGTGACAAGGAGACAAGGCCACAGACCTACTTCTCCACGTGGCTGAGTTAACTCCTGGCCGTGTGTCAGCTGCACAGCCGTGCTCACTGCTCCGTCCACGTCCCAGCCCTGCAGCACCCACCGCCGACGGGAGACCCTGAGACACAGAGCCGGCTGGACTACCTCTCACCACGCATGCACACCTGGGCCAGACCCCAAGGGCCCCACGCACGTGTGCCTGTGTGCGCAGAGGCAGAGGAGGGGCTGGGGGCTGCAGTGACATGCAGTGGAGTGTTGCTATAGCAACTTGGATTCCATGTCAAACACAGCGCCAGCCAGACACCCCAGGCACCCCGAGAATGGTGCCCAGAACAGCCACGGAGAAGCAGGGATTGCTGACAGCACCAAAGGGTGGTTGGGATGCTGGGCACACAAGCCCTTCCCCAGCCCCACCTGCCACTCTGCCGCCACCCCAGCCCCTCCTCCCGCCCTCCCAGGAAAGGCCACAGGAGGCCCAGCTTTGGGGCCTGGCTCTGCCCACCGCCCTGCTGCCTGCCCATCAGCCAAGCCCTCACCCAGGATGGCGGCAGGCAAGGAGCATGGAGACCGGGCCTGAGTCACGAGGGCGGGGGCGACAGCCCACGGCACAGCTGCAGGGGCCAGGAGTCATGCCCTCCGCAGACCCCAGACTCCCAGGGGAAGGCGTGGGGGTGGAGGAGGGTCATGGTGGAAGCGGGAGCTGGGGGCCCCATTCTCTCGGGCACGGCCCGCTCGGGAGGGGAGCCAGCCCACTTTCTGGGGACAAGCCCCCATCAGGCCCGGGACTTGCAGCCCGCAGCCACCATGTCATTTAACCTTGGGGAAGGAGTCTTTGCTGTTCACGTCACAGACAGCAGACTGAGGCTCAGGCAGGTTAGGAACCTCCCCAGGAAGAACCTGCCCAGGAAGCCCAGATGACCTGAGACGAGGTGGGGTCCAGACCCAGGTCTGTCTCCAGACAAAGCCTGTGCTGCACCGCCCCCTACTTGGCCATGGCGGTGGACACAGCAGACCGGAGCTCAGGACATGCCTGGGTGTCTCAGCCCAGCTTTCCCAGCAGAGGCCAGCGACGCAAGGACAGCCAAGGTCATCCGACGAGACAGCCAAAGCCCGGGGACTCTCCCCAGCCCTTCGTGGGGGGCCACTGACCGTGGTGAGGACAGGCCTGCTGAGAGCACCGCCGGCTGCAGGGAAACGGGGCAGGCACATACCTGCCACCTCGATCCCAATGGCAGAGGCTTTATGCTCCTTCTCCCTGTGGGGAGGGAGGAGACCCCCACTGTCCCGGGCGAAGACAGGCACACACTGGCTAAGTTCACGGAGGGCCCCCGGTGTGGGAAGGCTGGGGCCCCACGGGGAAGCCCCCACCGCACAGAGGGAGCGGGGAGGCATGGGCTCAGTGTGCTGGGAGCCGGGCGTGCTTCTGGAAGCACCATCACCACCATCACTGCCTAAGTGTCCCGGGGCGTGGCTCCCTCCCAGCCTCACCCATGGCTCCCTCCCAGCCCATGGTCACATCACCCACCCTCAGGAGCAGCACCAACAGCAGCGTGACTGGACAGGAAACTCCCGCCCTCCCCTCAGGAGGCCCCCATTCATGGAAGCAGCGTGTCCTCCATGAGCCACCAGCCCCATGGCGACCCCCAGGTCACAGCCACCCCCTCCTCACAGACAACAGGATGCAGCCATGCTGAGGAGACAGAGGCTGGGAGACAGCTGCTTTCACGGAAGAAACCAGCAACTTAACTGGCTGAGGACAAGAGCCCCCACCACAGGAGGGGTGGGTGGCAACAGGAAGATGGGGGTCCCCCTTTTTGCAGACGGCAAAGGTAAATCACAAGTGTCACTGCCCAGAGTGACAGGCAGGGGCGTGGGCTGGACCCCCAAACCAGGAGCTGAAAGTGCAGACCCAGCTGGAGGAGCCCCTGGGGAAAGGAGAGCTTGCCCTCAAGCCCTAACCCACAGCAACTCCCTGCAACCCCTCCCCTGACTGCCCACCCACCAATGCAGGGAGCCGGTGGCTCCCGCCCTGCCCCAAGGCCTGCAGGGAGGAGGCGTCCACAGGTAGGATGGGCTAGCAGGACGGAGCCACCTGTGGAGCTGTCCATGGTGCTGAGCACAACGGGCCCAGAGACAGTCTGGCTGGCCCTCAACTAATGCTGCTGCTGCTGCTGCTAAGTCGCTTCAGTGGTGTCCGACTCTGTGACCCCAGAGATGGCAGCCTACCAGACTTCCCCACCCCTGGGATTCTCCAGGCAAGAACACTGGAATGGGTTACCATTTCCTTCTCCAATGCATGAAAGTGAAAAGTTAAAGTGAAGTCTCTCAGTCATGTCAGACTCTTAATGACCCCATGGACTACAGCCCACCAGACTCCTCCATCCATGGGATTTTCCAGGCAAGAGTACTGGAGTGGGGTGCCATTGCCTTCTCCACAACTAATGTTAGTTAAAGTCAATTAATGTCAATGATAATGTCAAATAATAGAAGGGGAAAGACTAGAGATCTCTTCAAGAAAATTGGAGATATCAAGGGAATATTTCATGCAAGGATGGGCACGATAAATGACAGAAACAGTAAGGACCTAACAGAAAGAGAAGAGATTAAGAAGAGGTGGCAAGAATACACAGAAGAACTATACAAAAAAAATTCTTAATGACCAGGATAACCATGATGGTGTGGTCACTAACCTAGAGCCAGATATCCTGAAGTGTAAAGTCAAGTTAGCCTTAGGAAAGCATTACTGTGAAAAAAGCTAGTGGAGGTGATGGAATTCCAACTGAGCTATTTAAAATTCTAAAATACGATGCTACTAAAGTGCTGCACTCAATATATCAGCAAATTTGGAATACTCTGCAGCGGCCACAAGACTAGAAAAGGTCAGTTTTCATTCCAATCCCAGAAAAAAGCAATGCCAAAGAATGCTCAAACTACAGCACTATTGTGCTCATTTTGCATGCTAGTAGGTTATGCTCAAAATCCTTCAAGCTAGGCTTCAGCAGTATGGTAGTGAACAAAGAACTTTCAGATATTCAAGCTGGGTTTAGAAAAGGCACAGGAACCAGAGATCAAATTGCCAACATTCGCTGGATCATAGAAAAAGCAAGGGAATTCCAAAAAATTACTTCTGCTTCATTGACTACGTAAAAGCCTTTGACTGTATCAGAACAAACTGGAAATTCTTAAAGAGATAGGAATAGCAAACCACCTTACCTGCTCCCTGAGAAATCTGAATGCAAGAGAAGAAGCAACAGTTAAAACCTTACATGGAACAACTGACTGGTTTAAAATTGGGAAAGGAGTACATCAAGGCTGTGTATTGTCACCCTGCTTATTTAACTTCTATACAGAGCACATTATGCAAAACGCTAGGCTGGATGAATCACAAGCTGGAATCAAGATTGCCGGGAGAAATATCAACAACCTCAGATATGCAGATGACACCACCCTCATGGCAGAAAGCAGAGAACTAAAGAGCCTTTTGATGGGGGTAAAAGAGGAGAGTGAAAAAACTGGCTTAAAACTCAACATTCAAAGAACTCATTAGGTCATGGCATCCAATCCCATCACTTCATGGCAAATATAAAGCGGAAAAAGTAGAACCAGTGACAGATTTTATTTTCTTGGGCTCCAAAATCACTGCAGTCGGTGACTGCAGCCCCAAAATTAAAAGACGCTTGCTCCTTGGAAGGAAAGTTATGACAAACCTACACAGCATATTAAAAAGCGGAGATATCACTTTGCCAACAAAGGTCTGTATAGTCAAAGCTATGGTTTTTCCAGTAGTCACGTAGGGATGTGGGAGTTGGACCAGAGAGAAGACTGAGTGCCGAAGAACTGATGCTTTCAAACTGTGGTGTTGGAGAAGACTCTTGAGAGTCCCTTGGACTGCAAGGAGATAAAATCAGTCAATGTTATAGTAAATCAACCCTGAATTGGCAGGACTGATGCTGAAGCTGAAGCTCCAATACTTTGGCCGCCTGATGCGAAGAGCCGACTCATTAGAAAAGACCCTGATGCTGGGAAAGATGAAGACAGGAGGAGAAGAGGCAGACAGACAATGAGATGGTTTGACAGCATCACTGACTCAATGGACATGAATTTGAGCAAACTCTGGGAGACAGTGAAGGACAGGGAAGCCTGACATGCTGAGTCCATGGGGTGGCAAAGAGTCGGACACGACTTAACAACTGAACAACAACGTGAATGAGTTTAACCTCTCCAGTCAAAGAAAAAATGACTCTCAGGTTAGACGGTAAAGCAAATCCAATCTCATGCGCATGTACGAGACACCCATGAAGGAAGCAGGAGGCGGCAGACAGAAGGATCACGCACGCACACAGGCACGTGGAGGGGTCGGGGGCGGGCAGCACTCTGTGACCCACAGCTGGGAGCACGGAGACGAGGCGAAGGGCGGGCTTGAGGGTAAACATGGTGTTGGTCCACAGTCGCCAGCAGTTGCAGGAGACACGGGGGAAGGGACAGAAACAGACTCTCGCAGGAGTGCAAGTCACTTCTCTGTCAACGACAGAGCAGGAGGACAAAAACTAAGACACACGTGACCCACACACATTGGCCGCTGACACCAGAAGACAGAGCAGAGCTCCTGTCCAAGCACCTGCGGAACACTGAAAGCTGACTCCATGCTAGAAACACAAGAAGAACCTCATCAAACCAGAAAAGTTCAAAAGAGAACCACTGAAATTCTCTGACCAAAATGCAATTAAAACTAGAGTAACAACAAAACCAAGAAATCAAAAGATGTTTTTAAGACTTACTCCTCAACAACTCTTGGACCAGAAAAGAGACTGCAGACCAAAATGTCAGCCCTTCAAGACAGCACTGATAAGGAAAACGCACTATCAGAACTTAAGGAAGGGCCTTTAAATATTAAACACTTTTTTGAAAAGAACAGAAACAAATCAATCAATCATCTAAACACCTAGAGAAAAGAACGATAAGATAAACTGGGAAAGAGAAAAAGAAATTAACTATAAGCAAAAAGCGATGCATTAAGAAGCAGAAAACAAGGACGATTAATTTAATAAAAATATCCAAAAGGTGAATCATTGAAGAAAAAACCCTACAGTGCAAACAAATAGCCAATCCAACCAAGAAAAAAAAAAAAAAAACACGGAGCAAATACAAAGGAAATAATCACAGGAACCAAGGAAATTAAGAGAATAGTAACTGCACTCAAGTCTACATGAATAAATCTAACAACCTGGATGAAACTGATAATTTTCTAGGAAAATAAAACATCTATAACTGACCCCCCAAAAAAGAAAAAAAAATTAAAGGATTTTCTTCCTCCAAACAGAAACAAAACAGAAGAGCACCAGATCCCAACGGTTTCACAAACTCTGCCAACGCCGTACAGACCAAACGTGCGTGAGCCTGCATGCCAGGCGCTCAGCTGTGCTCGACTCTTTGCAACCTCATATAGTTCAATACTATTCAACAACTCTACAAACACATCAGAAAGAAAACATCTAAATGATGTCTATGAAGCAGGTGTAACCTGATGCCAAAACCGAAAAGAAAGTACACACCAAAAAAAAAAAAAATGACAGACCCAGCTTACTTATGAAAAGCAATAGAGATGCTAAATTAACCAGCATAAAGTATCCAGCAGCACCTTCGAGGAATTCCACGTCAGACCAAGTGAAGGGCATTCCAGGAACTCAAGAATGTCTCAGCATTAGCAACTCCCGTGAGTATAGTTCACCATGTGACTACATCTAAGGAGAAAAGTCACATGATCATCCCATAGGTGATTAAAAAAAAAACAACAAATTCAACAATAATTCTCCATTTTTATTACAAATAAGATGCTCAATGAAATGGGCAGCACAGGCTCTTCCCTGACATCTGGAAGGCATGTGTCTCATTCCAAACCCATGTCTGCCCCACAGGGAAACTCCAGGGGTGCCTGGCAAGAGATGCCCAACAGCAGCATGACTGCTCCCCAGAATGCCAGAGGATCTGTTCACAGGAGCAGGGACAAGAAGGAGCCCAGAATACAACAACTGGAAGGGAAGTTCAAATATCACTATTTGCAGCTGCTAAGATTGGATACCTGGAGAACCCAAAAAAATTAACTAAAAAATAGCACAATTCAGCAAAGTAGCACGGGACAAAATAACGTGAAGCAATCAAGAGCAGTCATATGTGCATACATAAATGGAGGATATGCAGAGGAGACTCCTAACCACAACATTTAAAAAAACATGGGACTCGCCCGGTGGTCCAGCGATTAAGACTCCCTCCGTGTTTCCACTCCAGGGGACATGGGTTTAATCCCTGGTCAGGGAACTAACACCCCTCAAGCAATGCGGTACAGCAAATAATAATAATAATAGATAAAATTCCTGCAAATAAAGAAAATGTGAAAGCATTACATAAGAGGAGACCTAATAAGCAACTGAGAAAATACAACACCTTAAGAAGCGAGACTCAATGTCATAAAGATGTCACTGTCCCTAATTTGTACATTTAACACAATCCAATCCAAAGCCAATCAGGTTTTAGGGACTGCAAATATGTGTATGTGTGTGTCTGGTGAAGGGACTGAGTAAAGAACAGGCAAGCTAATTCAAAGTTCATATGTAAAGATAACCTAGAACAGGCAAAAAAAAAAGTTATGACAAAAAAGCAATGAGTTCTTTGAGATGCTGAAACACAGCATAAAGTGAAAATGAAAGTGACATCGCTCAGTTGTGTCTGACTCTTTGAGACCCCGTGGACTGTAGCCCACCAGGCTTCCCTGTTCCTGGGATTCTCCAGGCAAGAACACTGGAGTGGGTTGCCATTTCCTTCTCCAATGCATGGAAGTGAAGAGTGAAAGTGAAGTCGCTCAGTCGTGCCCGACTCCTAGCGACCCCATGGAATGCAGCCCACCAGGCTCTTCCGTCCATGGGATTCTCCAGGCAAGAGTACTGGAGAGGATTGCTGTTTCCCTCTCCAGGGGATCTTCCCGACCCAGGGATCGAACCCAGGTCTCCCGCATTGCAGGCAGACACGTTAACCTCTGAGCCACCAGGGAAACACAGCATAAGGCCTTACTAATTAAAATAGAGACTACAACTGCACAGAGGGACAATGCAACAGCTTGTAAGCAAACGTCATCAATCCTGAGAGGGCAGTGACGGTGGACGCGACGCACATCCTGACTTCAGCGCACAGTACAGAGCAACAGCCAGTGAAACAGGGCGCCACTGGCAGGAGAGACGCGCAGACCAACCGGACAGCACGGAGAGCCCAGAACACACGCACACACAGACAGCAGACGGACCTGCCGAGGGTGCCAGGAACACACACGGGGAAAGGACGGTCTCGGCAACGAACGATGCCAGGAAACTGAAGCTGAACCTGGAAGACAACGAGCTTGGATCCTACCGTACACCACAAACGCACGATAACTCAGTCAATTAGAGACTTAAACAGAAGACCCCACACTGTGAAACTCCGAGATGAAAGCACAGGGACAAAGGTTCAAAACGTTGGTTTTGACAAAGATTTCATGGATATGACACCAAAAGCTCCAAGTAACAGAAACAAACAAACAAAAAAAACAGCTGAGTGGGACTACAACAAATAAAAAAGCTGCTGCAAAGAAAAGGAAGTAACCACTGGCATGAAAAGGCATCCACAGAACTGGAGGAGATATTTACAGGAAGATCTTCCTTAACACACAATGGGGTTACATCCTGATAAACTCATTGTAAATTGAAGATGAATTGAAAATGCATTTAATACATCGAACTCAGCATAGGTCACAGCTTAGCTTGGCCTTCCTGAAACGTGCTCAGAACAATCACATTAGCCTACAAGTGGGCAAAACCATCCAGCACAAAGCCTATTTTATACTAAAGTATGGACTGTCTCTTCCTGATGGCTCAGTTGGTAAAGATCACCTGCAATGCAGAAGACGTCGATTCAGTCCCTGGGTCGGGAAGATCCCCTGGAGGAGGCCATGGAAACCCACCCCAGTATTCTTGCCTGGAGAATCCCACGGACAGAGGAGCCTGGCGGGCAACAGTTCATGGGGTCACACAGAGTCAGACAGGACGGAGCAACTATGCACAGACACAGCACAGATGGACCATCTCATGTAACAGGCTGAACACTGTCGAAAGTGAATACACAACACCGCCAGGGCACCAGCTGTGCACTCCTGCGCTCTCAGGGCTGACGGGGTGCTGCCCGCTGCCCAGCATCATGAGAGAGCACCATCCACCCTGCATCATTGGTCGAGGAAAAGATCAAATTCAGAACTTGAAACATGAATGCGTATCACTTTCACATCGTGAAAAGTCAAAAACTGTAAAGTTGTTAAGACTATCATAAGTAAAGCATGATGTGTATCTAATACGGGGTTAATCTCCAAAACATATAAGGAACTCCTACAACTCAATAGCTTAAAAAAAAGAAAACTAATAAATCACCCAATTATAAAGTGGGATGAGGACTTGAACAGACATTTTTCTAAAGAAGACATACAAGTAGCCAAGAGGAGCATGAAAAGATGCTCAGTGTCACTAATCATCAGGGAAAGCAGATCAAAACCACAGTGAGACGTCACCTCACCCCTGGCAGAACAGCCATGATCAAAAACAAGAGAGCGCGCGAGAGTTAGTGCTGGCGAGGATGTGGAGAACCTGGAACCCGGTACACTGACAGCAGAGATGCAATATGGCACAGCTGATACGGAGAACAGCATGAAGCTTCCTCAAAAATTAAAAACAGAACTACCATACGATTCAGCAATCCCACTTCTGAGCATTTGGAGAAGAAAATGGCAACTCACTCCAGTATTCTTGCCTGGGAAATCCCATGGACAGAGGAGAGCATGGTGGGCTACCCATGCTCCACAGGGGTCACAGAAAGTCAGACACAACTTGGCAACCAAACCAAAGGGCTTCCCTGGCGACTCAGTTGGCGGGGAATCTGCCTGCAGTGCAGGAGCCCCAGGTTCATCCCCTGGGCCAGGAGGATCCTCTGGAGAAGGGAATGGCAACCCTATTCTTGCCTGGAGAATTCCAAGGACAGAGGAGCCTGGTGGGCTACAGTCCACTGGGTCACAAAGAGTCGGACACAACTGAGCAACTAACACAACACATACGAATCAGTGATCCCATTTCTGAGCATTTATTTGAAAGAATTAAAATCAGGATCTCGGACAGATGCCCCCCATGGTCACCGCAGGGTCACTCACAGCAGCCCAGACGTGGAGACAACCTCAGTCCCATCTGCAGATGAAGGAGATGAGGTCCACATGGTGGACATGCTTCAGACTTTAAAAACAACCACATTCTGCCATGTGCGATGACATATGGACCTTGGGGACATGTGCAAAGTGAAATAAGCCCGTTACAGAAGGACAAACACTGCGTGACGCCACCTATATAAGGCACCTAAGCAGTCCAGGCACTTGCCTGGTGGACCAGTGGTTAAGAATCTGCCTTGTAACGGAGGAGACCCAGGTTCAATATCTGGTCAGGGAGCTAAGATCCCACACGCCACAGGGCAACTAAGCCCGCAAGCCACACAGAAAAGATCCATGATGATCCAAGGAAGATCCCAGGGGCCACAACTAAGGTCCGACACAGCGGAAGAAAATGAACGAATAAATTTATAAAAAATAAATAAATAAAATAGTCTCGTTCAGAGAACCACTGAGTAGAACAGTGGTTGCAGGGGCTGGGGCCCGGGAGGAGGGGAGCTGCTAAGCACCAGGGAGAAAGCTGCAGGGAAGCAAGACGATGCAGATCCAGAGCACGGCTGGCAATGCTGCACCTGGACAACAGGATGTGGCACTTGTACTGTGCATGCAGTACTTGTACTGTATATATAGTACTGTACCAGGCACACAGCACTTGTACTGTGCATGCAGTACTTGTACTGTGTATACAGTACTGTACCAGGCACACAGCACTTGTACTGTGCATGCAGTACTTGTACTGTGTATATAGTACTGTACCAGGCACACAGCACTTGTACTGTGCATGCAGTACTTGTACTGTGTATATAGCACTGTACCAGGCACACAGCACTTGTACTGTACATGCAGTACTGTTCTGTGCACGTCAAACTGTGAAGAGGGTTCAGTTCAGTTCAGTCGCTCAGTCGTTTCTGACTCCTTGCGACCCCATGAACCGCGGCATGCCAGGCCTCCCGGTCCATCACTAACTCCCACAGTTCACCCAAACTCATCTCCATTGAGTCGGTGA
Source organism: Bos grunniens (assembly GCF_055505025.1). Lineage (NCBI taxonomy): Eukaryota > Metazoa > Chordata > Mammalia > Artiodactyla > Bovidae > Bos > Bos grunniens. The sequence goes on from NC_141178.1 coordinate 82,159,688, forward strand.
TGCCATCCAACCACCTCATCCTCTGGCGTCCCCTTCTGCTCCTGCCCTCAATCTTTCCCAGCATCAGGGTCTTTTCCAATGAGTCAGCTCTTCACATGAGGTGGCCAAAGTATTGGAGTTTCAGCTTCAACATCAGTCCTTCCAATGAACACCCAGGACTGATTTCCTTTAGGATGGACAGGTTGGATCTCCTTGCAGTCCAAGGGACTCTCAAGAGTCTTCTCCAACACCACAGTTGAGAAGCATCAATTCTTTGGTGCTCAGCTTTTTTATACTCCAATTCTCACATCCATACATGACTACCGGAAAAATCATAGCCTTGACTAAGATGGACCTTTGTTGGCAAAGTAATGTCTCTGCTTTTGAATATGCTGTCTAGGTTGGTCCTAACTTTCCTTCCAACGAGTAAGCATCTTTTAATTTCATGGCTGCAGTCACCATCTGCAGTGATTTTGGAGCCCCCCAATATAAAGTCAGCCACTGTTCTCACTGTTTCCCCATCTATTTCCCATGAAGTGATGGGACCGGATGCCATGATCTTCGTTTTCTGAATGTTGAACTTTAAGTCAACTTTTTCACTCTCCTCTTTCACTTTAATCAAGAGGCTCTTTAGTTCTTCTTCACTTTCTGCCATAAGGGTGGTGTCATCTGCATATCTGAGGTTATTGATATTTCTCCCAGCAATCTTGATTCCAGCTTCTGCTTTATCCAGCCCACCATTTCTCATGATGTACTCTGCATATAAGTTAAATAAGCAGGGTGACAATATACAGTCTTGACGTACTCCTTTTCCTATTTGGAACCAGTCTGTTGTTCCATGTCCAGTTCGAACTGTTGCTTCCTGACTTGCATACAGCTTTCTCAAGAGGCAGGTCAGGTGGTCTGGTATTCCCACCTCTTTCAGAATTTTCCACAGTTTATTGTGATCCACACAGTCAAAGGCTTTGGCATAGTCAATAAAGCAGAAGTAGACGTTTTTCTGGAACTCTTTTGCTTTTTCCGTGATACAGCGGATGTTGGCAATTCGATCTCTGGTTCCTCTGCCTTTTCTAAAACCAGCTTGAACATCAGGAAGTTCATTGTTCATGTATTGCTGAAGCCTGGCTTGGAGAATTTTGAGCATTACTTTACTAGCTTCTGAAATGAGTACAATTATGCGGTAGTCTGAGCATTCTTTGGCATTGCCTTTCTTTGGGATTGGAATGAAGACTGATCTTTTCCAGTCCTGTGGCCACTGCTGAGTTTTCCAAATTTGCTGGCATATTAAGTGCAGCACTTTCTCAGCATCACCTTTCAGGATTTGGAATAGCTCAACTGGAATTCCATCACCTCCACTAGCTTTGTTCGTAGTGATGCTTTCTAAGGCCCACTTGACTTCACATTCCAGGATGTCTGGCTCTAAGTCAGTGATCACATCATCGTGATTATCTGAGTCGTGAAGATCTATTTTGTACAGTTCTTCTGTGTATTCTTGCCACCTCTTCTTAATATCTTCTATTCCTGTTAGGTCCATACCATTTCTGTCCTTTATCGAGCTCATCTTTGCATGAAATGTTCCCTTGGTATCTCTAATTTTCTTGAAGAGATCTCTAGTCTTTCCCATTCTGTTGTTTTCCTCTATTTCCTTGCATTGATCTCTGAGGAAGGCTTTCTTATCTCTCCTTGCTATTCTTTGGAACTCTGCATTCAGATGCTTATATCTTTCCTTTCCTCCTTTGCTTTTCACTTCTCTTCTTTTCACAGCTATTTGTAAGGCCTCCTCACAAAGCCATTTTGCTTTTTTGCATTTCTTTTTCTTGAGGATGGTCTTGATCCCTGTCTCCTGTACAACGTCATGAACCTCTGTCCATAGTTCATCAGGCACTCTATCAGATCTAGTCCCTTAAATCTATCTCACTTCCACTGTATAATCATAAACGATTTGATTTAGGTCATACCTGAATGATCTAGTGGTTTTCCCTACTTTCTTCAATTTACATCTGAATTTGGCAATAAGGAGTTCATGATCTGAGCCACAGTCAGCTCCTGGTCTTGTTTTTGCTGACTGTATAGAGCTTCTCCATCTTTGGCTGCAAAGAATACATTCAATCTGATTTCGGTGTCGACCATCTGGTGATGTCCATGTGTAGAGTCTTCTCTTGTGTTGTTAGAAGAGGGTGTTTGCTATGACCAGTGCATTTTCTTGGTAAAACTCTATTAGCCTTTGCCCTGCTTCATTCTGTACTCCAAGGCCAAATTTGCCTGTTACTCCAGGTGTTCTTGACTTCCTACTTTTGCATTCCAGTCCCCTATAATGAAAAGAACATCTTTTTTGGATGTTAGTTCTAAAAGGTCTTGAAAGCCTTCATAGAACCGTTCAACTTCAGCTTCTTCAGCATTTCTGGTCAAGGCATAGACTTGGATTACAGTGATATTGAATGGCTTGCCTTGGAAACGAACAGAGATCATTCTGTCATTTTTGAGATTGCATCCAAGTACTGCATTTTGGACTCTCTGTTGACTATGATGGCTACTCCATTTCTTCTAAGGGATTCCTGCCCAGAGTAATAGATATAATGGTCATCTGAGTTAAATTCACCCATTCCAGTCCATTTTGGTTTGCTGCTTCCTAAAATGTCAACGTTCACTCTTGCCATCTCCTGTTTGACCACTTCCAATTTGCCTTGATTCATGGACCTAACATTCCAGGTTCCTATGCAATATTGCTCTTTACAGCATCAGACCTTGCTTCTATCACCAGTCACATCCACAACTGGGTGTTGTTTTTGCTTTAGCTCCATCCCTTCTTCTTTCTGGAGTTATTTCCCCACTGATCTCCAGTAGCATACTGGGCACCTACTGACCCGGGAAGTTCCATCTTTCAGTATCCTATCATTTTGCATTTTCATACTGTTCATGAGGTTCTCAAGGCAAGAATACTGAAGTGGTTTGCCATTCCCTTCTCCAGTGGACCACATTCTGTCAGACCTCTCCACCATGACCCTCCCATCTTGGGTGGCCCCACACAGCATGGCTTAGTTTCACTGAGTTAGGCAAGGCTGTGGTCCGTGTGATCAGATTGGCTAGTTTTCTGTGATTGTGGTTTCAGTCTGTCTGCCTTCTGATGCCCTCTCTCAGCGCTTACTGTCTTATTTGGGTTTCTCTTACCTTGGAAGTGAGGTATCTCCTCACGGCCGCCGCTCCTGACCTTGGACATGGGGTATCTCCTCTCCACCGCTCCTGACCTTGGACGTGGGGTATCTCCTCTCCACCGCTCCTATGCCATGCAGCCATGCAGGTCTTTGGTAAAGTGCTCTTATCCCAATAAATACATAATTTTAAACTCTAAACACAAATGGCAGTTTGGAGCATGCCTAGCCCCTAAAACCAATAGGGGAAGAAATGGACTTTTTAATAACCCGGACAGGACTATCGATAAATCATCTGGAAAAAATTAAGGTCAGATCTGATTCTCACACCATATGCCACGATAAAATACAAATGAATAAAAACTTTAAAAGCAAATCAACAAGAATGAGAAGAAAACACAGGATTTCTTTTTAACCTTAAAGCAAAGAAGCCTTCATCAACTACACCTCCAAATCCAAGCGCCACACGTGAAAGCTGGCAGATCTGATGGCACGAAAGTGGCAGAACAGTGAGGACAACAAATGGCGGCGGCAAATGCCCTGAACCCAGCTGACGCTCAGAGAGCCCACGTCCACAGTCAGCAGGGAAAGCAGAGTCACCACGCGCTTTCAAAACACGAGCAAAGTCAAGGAACAGAAAGCTCACACGGAAAATACAAATGGCTCTCTGATACATAAAAACGTACCACGTTCATTCATCACATAGGCAAGGCAGACTGTCCCCCTCTGAAGCCTGACCACACTCAGCGTGGGAGCGGCTGGGGGACAGGCACCCACAACTCCTGAGGGGGTATGGATTGGGGCACCACTTTGGTGGGGGGAGTTGGCAGTGTGTCCTAACGAGGAAGGTCTGAGTCTTCCGACCCGGAGGATACATCCTACATACACGCGTCAGATGACATACAAACCAGTCATTCGTTCTGTCATGATTTCTATCAACAAAAGACTGTGTTAAATTGATTCTGAAATATCCATATTTGAACCAGTCTGTAGTTGTCGACAAGGAAAAGAAAAGCTCTCTGTACTGACGGGGGAAGACCTCCAGGACGTTTTGGTTTGTGGCGGGGGGCCGGGTGGGGGGCACAGATTTCTTCCTCGGTTGGTAATCATATTCTTATGTATGTGGAAGGACAGGTACGAGACCAGTGGCAGGTCACGTGTGGAGACATGGACCTGGCCCGCTGGGATGGGGAGACCTTCACCTCTCTACTGCAAGCCTCCTCGTGTGTCTCTTTAATGCGCGTTTCTGGATTCATGCAGTTACTCACCCGGTGGCACCAAGTTTCAGCTGCGACTCTCGGGATCCTCCCTCTTCGCCGCGCCACACACGATCTTTCAGTTATTCTGTGTGACCCTGTGGACTATAGCCCACCAGGCTCCTCTGTCCATGGGATTCTCCGGGCAAGAATACTGGAGTGGGGTGCCATTTCCTCCTCCAGGGGATCTTCCCGAACCAAGGCTAAAACCCGCATCTCCTGCATCTCCTACGTTGACAAGTGGAATCTTCACCTCCGTGCCACCTGGGAAGCCCTGGCTGCAGCACAGGGGAATCTTTATTCGTGACATACAAACTCTCAGATGCGGCATGTGGGATCAAGTCCCCTGACCCTGCGCTGAGAGTGTGGAGTCTTAGCCACTGGACAACCAGAAAAGTCCCTTCCTTATACGTTTCTACTTTTGAACTATATAAACTTTTCAAAAAGCACAAGGCACTGAAACCGTTAGACTGTGGTCCATTCACACCATAGCATGGCAGACCCAGGGGCAAAAAGCAGCAAAGTACGGATACGTGTGACAAGCAAGAAAAACCTCCAGGGAATTACACCAAATGAAAAGAGTCAGTCCCCAAGGGCCACATACTGTCTGATTCCATTTGTATGAAATGACATAAGGAAAAAGGAGGACAGGCCGGGGCTTCCGAGGAATTCAGGGGGGCGAGGGTGGCAGGGAGGTGGGCATAGCCACCAGAGTGACGCCACATGACAGAAGCAGCCTGTATCCCCACTGCACCCTCGCTGGTGTCCTGGGTGTGACTGTACTACAGCTTCCTGAGAAACCGGGGAAAGGAATACAGGAGGCTCGGAATTAGTTCCTACAACGTGAATACACAACGTGGCCAAATGTAAAGCTTAATAACGAAAAGAGAAAAGACACAGGGCTGCTGGCGTCCATGCCCGAGGCCGCCAGGTGGACAAAACAAAGGACGCATTCAGCCTGGCCTGGCTCCTGAGCGCCGGCCCCCTGGAACGTGGGGACCATAGGAGGGGAACCCCACCACGGCTCACCCTCTTTCTGGGCACAGGGCAGTCCCAGGAGGAAAGGGCAAGCAAAGGGAGGAAGGGCGCCCTTCCCAAGGCACAAGCCGCCTTAGGGCTTGCCACTGCTGGCACCTGGGGGGTGCTCGGTGCTGCAGCAAGGCCTACCCGACACTGCCAGGACTTCCGCTCATCCAGTCCCACCCATGCCTGCCTGACTTCACTCTTGCCCAGGTGGCCATCCTGGCTCTTAAGACAGAGCCCAGCCCGCATGCTGCCTGTGGGGCCCCTCCTCCACAGGCCTCCAAGCCCTCCCACAGGTGGGCAGCAACACACACTGCCAGACAGGAGGCCAGACAAGGCTGCACCCCACAGCAGCAGGCGGCTCAGGCCTCAACCACCCCCTTCCCAGTGTAAAACAAGGGCAGAGCCAGCTTTAGAGCTTTCCAGCTGCAGGATCCTTTCTTCAAACACAATCATCCCCAGAGAGTTCACATAGAATGGAGGAGACCAGAGTTGCTCTGTGGGAAGGGAGAAGGAGCAGGCAGCTAGGGTAACTAGAAGCCTCCAGTTCCGGGGGGTCCCCTCCACTGGTCCAGCAGCTCTCCACAACCCCACACTGATGACACTGTGGATAAAGTCCAGGTTCTGGGGCTGGACTCACGGTCCTGCTCCCAGCCTGCCCTGCACTTTGCAGCCTCGGGAAAACAGACATCCCCTCTCCCCGCCTCCCTGCTCTGACCAACAGCTCTAAGACCAGGTGGGGTTGGCGCCCGGCCATTCCAGCCAGCAGGGCAGCAGAGCTGATCCTAAAGGACAGGTCTGGGCAGCCGAGAAGTCAGCCCAGCGGGTCGACCAGAGGCTGAAAAGACATCCAGGCTGAAAAGACACTGCCAGAGCTGCAAAGGCCAAGTGCAACAGGCAGCCTGATGCTGCAGACTGGCCCCTGGGCAAGAAAAGCCAGGACACTGAGAGGGGACTGGGGGTGCAGGGACCAGCTGGGACATCAGCCCTGCAAGTGAAGCCTTTCTGGACCCTGGCTCTGGAGCCCAGGCCCGTTTCCTGCCTCGCGAGCTCATTAGCACCCTGGCAGGAGGAGGGCAGGCTGGGGCAGGGATCCAGCTCCTCATTAGCACGGCCACCGAGAGCCGGTGCTGAGGGCAGCCAGGCCCGGGTGGAGGCTTCTGGGCTACCGTGGGAGGGACTGATTCCGGGCTGCTGGTGTGAAATGAGTCCCTTTCCAAACACTTGGCAGGAATGGATTATGGATCCCGGTGGAGGGTAGCCAGAGGTGGCTGGGCGGGAGGCGGGGGGCTGCCCCCGGCTGGCGCTGACTCCTGAGCAGAGCTCTGACACCCCCTCATCTCCCGAGGGGCCTGCCCTCTGTCCTCCCCAGGCAGCATCCCACCCCCACCGCCACCCCGCACCCCCAATATCAAGCTTCCAAGTAGGTGCAGGTGCAGTCTGCACCCCCGCTAGAGGCCACATCCAGGGTCTGGCTTGGGCATCAGAGGACAGACATGGACAGACAGGTGCCCGAGCACAGCGCCTGGTACCAAAGCCCTAAAAATGCTTGACTAGACAACTGGACACCTTTCCACAGGACCTGGAGAGCAGCCGTAGCCAACGGTGGGCTCACTCTAACCTCCTTTCATCTGCCGCACTGGGAACCAGAACTCCAAGTTCCAGGCCAGCCTCCCCCCGATCCCAGCCGAAAACACACTTCCAGACCTGGGCTCCTGATGCCCTCGACCCTTGCCTGGCTCTGCTTGAGAACATCGGTTCAACACTGAGGGGAGTCCAGGATTAAGTCTTTACCAGGGTAACCACCACCATCACCACAGACGTCCTCCAAGGGACAGGGCATCCTCCGGGGTGTAAGCACCCTCCCATCCGTCGTCCGGGAGGCAGGAGAGCAGGAGTGCTGGGCGGGTAGGGCTGCAGAGTGGTGAGCAGGCTCGGGAGCCAACGGGCTGAGATCAAATCCCGGCCACTCACTTACGGGCCTGTGACTCTGGATAAGCTACCCAGCCCTAGGAAGTGTCCTGATCTTAGGAATATAAGGAACCCAGCAGCTGCCTCGGAGAAGGCAATGGCACCCCACTCCAGTACTCCTGCCTGGAAAATCCCATGGACGGAGGAGCCTGGTAGGCTGCAGACCACGGGGTCGCTGAGGGTCGGACACGACTGAGCAACTTCACTTTCACTTTTCACTTGCAAGCATTGGAGAAGGAAATGGCAACCCACTCCAGTGTTCTTGCCTGGAGAATCCGAGGGATGGGGGAGCCTGGTGGGCTGCCGTCTATGGGGCTGCACAGGTCAGACACGACTGAAGCGACTTAGCAGCAGCAGCAGCTGCCTGGCAGACCCCAGAGCTCCATAAGCGGTGATGACCATCACAGCTATGATATGAAGAGGCTGACAATGGTCGCTTCTCCTGTGTGCCCACTAGTGTGCCGCACAGGCAGGCCAGAGCCAGCTCTCTGGAGCCAGAGGGCTGCTCAGAAGTGGGGCGGCCACACCAGCCTCCCGGGCACTCCCTGACCCCCAGAGCCCCTCCCAGGGCCCCGGCGCACGCGCCTCGGCAACGGCACTTCCAACTCACCTTCTATCACTAGCGCTCAGTTCTCTATCGCGCCACTTAATTTTCTGCATAATTAACTCAGATGACCATTGTATCTACTACTGCGGGCAGGAATCCCTCAGAAGAAATGGAGTAGCCATCATGGTCAACAAGAGAGTCCGAAATGCAGTACTTGGATGCAATCTCAAAAACGACAGAACGATCTCTGTTCATTTCCAAAGCAAACCATTCAATATCACAGTAATCCAAGTCTATGCCCCAACCAGTAATGCTGAAGAAACTGAAGTTGAACGGTTCTATGAAGACCTACAAGACCTTTTAGAACTAACACCCAAAAAAGATGTCCTTTTCATTATAGGGGACTGGAATGCAAAAGTAGGAAGTCAAGAAACACCTGGAGTAACAGGCAAATTTGGCCTTGGAATACGGAAGGAAGCAGGGCAAAGACTAACTGAGTTTTGCCAAGAAAATGCACTGGTCATAACAAACATCCTCTTCCAACAACACAAGAGAAGACTCTACACATGGACATCACCAGATGGTCAACACCGAAATCAGACTGATTATATTCTTTGCAGCCAAAGATGGAGAAGCTCTATACAGTCAGCAAAAACAAGACCAGGAGCTGACTGTGGCTCAGACCATGAACTCCTTATTGCCAAATTCAGACTTAAATTGAAGAAAGTAGGGAAAACCACTAGACCATTCAGGTATGACCTAAATCAAATCCCTTATGATTATACAGTGGAAGTGAGAAATAGATTTAAGGGCCTAGATCTGATAGATAGAGTGCCTGATGAACTATGGAATGAGGTTCGTGACACTGTACAGGAGACAGGGATCAAGACCATCCCCATGGAAAAGAAATGAAAAAAAGCAAAATGGCTGTCTGGGGAGGCCTTACAAATAGCTGTGAAAAGAAGAGAAGCCAAAAGCAAAGGAGGAAAGGAAAGTTATAAGCATCTGAATGCAGAGTTCCAAAGAATAGCAAGGAGAGATAAGAAAGCCTTCCTCAGAGATCAATGCAAGGAAATAGAGGAAAACAACAGAATGGGAAAGACTAGAGATCTCTTCAAGAAAATTAGAGATACCAAGGGAACATTTCATGCAAAGATGAGCTCGATAAAGGACAGAAATGGTTTGGACCTAACAGAAGCAGAAGATATTAAGAAGAGATGGCAAGAATACACAGAAGAACTGTACAAAAAAGATCTTCACGACCCAAATAATCACGATGGTGCGATCACTGACCTAGAGCCAGACATCCTGGAATGTGAAGTCAAGTGGGCCTTAGAAAGCATCACTACGAACAAAGCTAGTGGAGGTGATGGAATTCCAGTTGAGCTATTTCAAATCCTGAAAGATGATGCTGTGAAAGTGCTGCACTCAATATGCCAGCAAATTTGGAAAACTCACCAGTGGCCACAGCACTGGAAAAGGTCAGTTTTCATTCCAATCCCAAAGAAAGGCAATGCCAAAGAATGCTCAAACTACCGCACAACTGCACTCATCTCACACGCTAGTAAAGTAATGCTCAAAATTCTCCAAGCCAGGCTTCAGCAATATGTGAACCATGAACTTCCTGATGTTCAAGCTGGTTTTAGAAAAGGCAGAGGAACCAGAGATCAAATTGCCAACATCCGCTGGATCATGGAAAAAGCAAGAGAGTTCCATAAGAACATCTATTTCTGCTTTATTGACTATGCCAAAGCCTTTGACTGTGTGGATCACAATAAACTGTGGAAAATTCTGAAAGAGATGGGAATACCAGACCATCTGATCTGCCTCTTGAGAAATCTGTATGCAGGTCAAGAAGCAACAGTTCGAACTGGACATGGAACAACAGACTGGTTCCAAATAGGAAAAGGAGTACGTCAAGGCTATATATTGTCACCCTGCTTATTTAACTTATATGCAGAGTACATCACAAGAAACGCTGGACTGGAAGAAGCACAAGCTGGAATCAAGATTGCTGGGAGAAATATCAATAACCTCAGATATGCAGATGACACTACCCTTATGGCAGAAAGTGAAGAGGAACTAAAAAGTCTCTTGATGAAAGTGAAAGTGGAGAGTGAAAAAGTTGGCTTGAAGCTCAACATTCAGAAAACGAAGATCATGGCATCCGGTCCCATCACTTCATGGGAAATAGATGGGGAAACGGTGGAAACAGTGTCAGACTTTATTTTGGGGGGCTCCAAAATCACTGCAGATGGTGACTGCAGCCATGAAATTAAAAGACACTTACTCGTTGGAAGGAAAGTTATGACCAACCTAGACAGCATATTCAAAAGCAGAGACATTACTCTGCCAACAAAGGTTCGTCTAGTTAAGGCTATGGTTTTTCCTGTGGTCATGTATGGATTTGAGAGTTGGACTGTGAAGAAGGCTGAGCGCCGAAGAATTGATGCTTTTGAACTGTGGTGTTGGAGAAGACTCTTGAGCATCCCTTGGACTGCAAGGACATCCAACCAGTCCATTCTGAAAGAGATCAGCCCTGGGATTTCTTTGGAAGGAATGATGCTAAAGCTGAAACTCCAGTACTTTGGCCACCTCATGCGAAGAGTTGACTCACTGGAAAAGACTCTGATGCTGGGAGGGATTGGGAGCAGGAGGAGAAGGGGACGACAGAGGATGAGATGGCTGGATGGCATCACTGACTCGATGGACGTGAGTCTGAGTGAACTCCGGGAGTTGGTGATGGACAGGGAGGCCTGGCGTGCTGCGATTCATGGGGTCGCAAAGAGTCGGACATGACTGAGCGACTGAACTGAACTGAAAACGGTCCTATTTATTACGGCAACAGGAATGTTATCTGTCAGGCTCACTACTGTGTCTCCCAGATGATAGTGTGCACTAATATTTGTGGTATGAGGGACTGCCCTACACAGTTATGTTATCCACATTTCTTCTCTGATTCTCATGTCTGGCTTCAAGAAAATCTGTGAGTGGTATTTGCCTCCTCTGCCCTAAGGCACCCACGCAGGACAAGGACATTCAGAGCAGAGAGCAGGGACAAGTGCAAGGACCAGCATCAAACACCCAGGGCAACATCGCTGGAGGAGGCAGAACAGGACCCTCCACTCTGATCTGCTCATTCTCCCTCCACTTTAGTCTTTCATCGCCCACTCCTCCATTTACGGATCCAGCAAACACTTACGAGCCAGGCAGTGCTGGGTGTTCTGGCAGAAAACAGCCAAATCTCAGAGGCCGCTACCTTCACAGCCCAGCAAGTCCATCATTACTAGTGATGTCACAAATCACAATTCAAATAACAGAAAGAATTACGGCTGGACTGAGCCGCCCAGGTTAAATTCCTCTTGTAGCAAATAATACAATCAAAACAAACCCAGCAACCACAGACATGCCTGTGCGCATTTAAAAAAAAAAAAAACAGGTCTAACCAACAGTTCACTTCTCCCCAGCACTAGTCCAAACACTAGTCAGAGAGCAAGAAAACTCTCAGTAACAAGCAGGGTGCTGTGTGCTGTGAGCCATGGGCACAGACATGGGTGAACCAACCCAGGGGAGGTAGGGGACAGTCAGAGTAGAAGGCATTCTAAGAGGAAGACACAGACAGCCTCATACCAGTGAGAAAAGACATGATGTGCAGGAAGTAAGAGCGTGTGCCCTAGCGGGCCACACAAAGCAAGTGGTGGAAGATGTGGCTGGAGCAGAAGGCAGGAACCAGGTCCCGACCAACCATCACCTTACAGGAGGGGACTTAAGGACTCCTGTCTGCCCACAAGACCCAAAACCCCCAGAGAGCAGTGCCTGTGCCTAGATGCCCACCTCAGGGCCTGCAGAGGAGCACCCAGGGAAGGCAGCGGGGATACAGACAGGGCAAACAGGCCAAGAGAGGAGGAGAGAAATGTGCAGGGGGCCAGGAAGCTCCACCTCCTCCAGGAAGCCTTCCTGGACTGCCACTTTCCCACAGCCACTCCTGGGCAAGCATTTGCTGAACCAGGTTTCTACTGAGGACCTGCGGTGTATGAGGCTGAGCCACTAGGAAATATCACTGTAATAGACCGAAGCACGCCAATACTGACATGCTTGCCCTGGTTCTCACCCTGACACTGTGTCCACACTGGGGCTACAGTGAGGAACAATAGCAATCCCTGCCTCAGGGGGACCCAGGATAAAGCCGAAAAGACGCAAACAAGTGAGAAACACAAAACGTGAAGCGCTGGGAAGGAAAAGGGAAGGGACCTGAACCAGGGTAGTGATCGGAAAGGGTGGTCAGGAAAGCGGGCTGAGACCCACTGGAAGGACGGTGAGGTGCCATCCAGCCAGGAACCAAGCCGTGGGCAGGAAGAGGGCAGGGGAGGAGAGAGCCGGGCGTAGCTGCCATGGCAGAGGCCCCTCTAGTCCCACTGCTTCACCCTCAGAACTTTCTGCCGTGACCGCAGTATTCCAGGCCTGCGCCTCACTAGCTAGTGGCCGCCACAGCGGACGCCGCGCGTGGAGCCCAGAGGGCATGAGTGAAACTTGAGTCTCCCGACAGGAGGTCCCCGAAGGGAGTCCACTGAGGCAGCACAGATCGGGGTCAACAGAAGGTGGACAGGCGGGAGAGCCCTCATCCTCGGAGCCCAGGAGGCACGTTTCAAGCCAAACGTGGAGGGAGGGCAGGAAGGCCCGGAGAGGAGGCACGCGGGGCCGAGCTCTCCCTCGACGGCTCCCTCCCACTCGCGGGCGATGAGGACCATTCCGGTGCCCAGCAAGTGGGCACTGGGGCCCCTGGACAAGCGCTCCGCCCCCGAGACCCGCCCCGCCCCCGGCCCCGCCCCCAGGCCTCAGCCCACTGCAGCCCCGCCCCTCCCGGAGGCCCCGCCCGCCCCGCGCGCGCCCCGCCCCCGGCCCCCGCGGGCCCCGCGCGCCCCTTTCGGCGTCGGCCCCGCCTCGGGGAACGCGGCCCCCAGCCGACTCAGCCTTGCCCCGCCGGTCCGCCGCCGCCGGCCCGGCTCCTCCGCGCGCAGCCGCCTCACCTGGGCCTGGGTAGCTCGCGGGCGCGCTCCGTGCGCTCTAGGCGGGCGGGGCGGGGAGGGGGCGGAGCCAGGATCCAAATATCACGTGACGACCCTTCCGCGCGGCGAGGGCCGCGAGGCGCTCCCGCCCGTCGCGCAGCCCCGACGCCTCAAGCCAGCCAATGGCCGCAGAGCCACGGACGCGCCGAGGGCGGTGTACGACTCGGAACTACAAGTCCCAGAGGGCCCCGCGCGGGCGGCGGAAACGGCCTGGGACGGCGGCCGACTGGGCCAGAAAGCCTGCCCCCGGCAGGCGCGCTTGCGGTCGCCGGGATGTGTGGTCCTCGAGAGCCACGAAGTACCGTGCATCAAGTAGCGGCCTCGGGGCCGGCTTACTCGCTTCTCCGAGGCTATGTATTCCCATCTGCGGAGCAGGGTCACTTAGACATGAAGTGGGAGGACTCGCTTTGGAGGCCCAACCAGATCTCAAGGATCTGAGAGGCAGTGCCGCTGCGACGCAGGGATCACGCAGGGCCTGGACTCGAGAGCCGAGGACAGAAGGGTCGGCGCCCAGGTCTAGGACGGCCCACGGGGACTGCCGAGAGGAGCCGCGCCCCTGGACGCCACGCCTTGATCCGCACCTGCTGGGGCGCAGACCAAAGCCTTTCCGCCGAGGGCCTTATGGGGACGGGTCTCCAGAGCGCCCGGCTGTGGAGCTGAAGGTGCGGGGCCACGCCCCGTGCTGGGGGTGGAGGGAAGGAGGGGAAACGGGACCACACCTCCTCCAGGACGACCGCCTGCAGAGTGTGCTTCCTGCCGACCCAGCTCCCCAACCCCCAACAGGGTAGTCTAGCTGCGTCCCAAGCTGTTTTGGCACCAGGGACCCGTGGAAGACAATTTTGGGGGAGAGAGGAGAATGGTTTGGGGCGTTGCATTTATTGTGCACTTTATTTCCGTGATTATTACATGAGCTCCACCTCAGATCATCAGGCGTTAGATCCTAGAGTTTGGGGGACCCTGGTCTGGTGCCAGCAGGGCCAGCCCAGAGCCAGTGCTGAGTACCTGCTGCTTCCTCTTTATCTGGGGCAAGCCCTCTAGCGTCCCACCCCACCCCCAGAAGCAGTAGCGCGGGCCCCTCCATCAGGACCTCCCCCTGGGAGAACCAGGAGGGAGGTTGGGTAAAGGGGACGTCTAAGAGAACCCCAGAGGAAGAACGGAGGGAGGAAGCTGCTGCAGACCCCACAAGATATCTGTCTGTGAGTCGCATCCTCCCCCCGTGCCCCGCTTCTGGAGGACCCTCTGCAGCGCCCACTAAAGCTGACCTCAGACACGCACAGGGCCGTAGTGTTCACTCAGTGTCCCCACAGAGCCTAGTCTGTTCTATCACCACACCTACACCTGTGTTGCTGGGTGATGTTGAGCAGTGACACCTCCTCTGGGCACATTTTCCAAAGTGTTGATGTGGGAGCCTCTGAGGTCGCAGAGTGCCCGAGCGCAGGCGTGGGGGGGGGGCAGGGTGGGGGGAGGGGGGCATGCCACGTCGCCCCTGTCACCTGTGTGGGGGGGCAGTGTCACAGGGGGATGTGTGCTGGGAAAGTTCTGGCACAGGCCCAGCACCCTGCAGGGATCTGACCAAAAGAAGAATCTTGCCCCCAACCATTCAAGAGCAGTCTCATCACAGCCCCAGGCTCTTAGAAAACTGACTCCAGCATGAAACTCGTAACAGCCTCCCAAGGTATTTATCACCAAGCAGGAGTGGCAAAAAAAAAAAAAAGTAAAAGAAAATCCCAACAGGAGCATTTGAGTGTCATCTTTGCTAATCACATCCTCTGTGAAGGAAGAGTTTGCCCCCCCTCCTAGGAAGTAGCAGAGCCTGCTTCTTCTCCATCCTTGTGGGAGGAGGCATCTCCACGCCCCAAGGAGCCATCTGTCTGTTCCACACCCACCACCCAGGCTTGCTACCTGGCACAACGTCCAGACTCCTCTTGCCAAATCTTATCCTGTTTGTCATCACTTATTCATTCAACAATCTTATTTCCAGTGTCAGGCAACATACTAAGCCATGGGGATGCCATACAATTAGTTTTGGTTGCTAATGACAGAAAATTCCAATGACAGTGACTGAAACAAGATCAGTGTGTACTTTCAGTATTACACATTCTAGCCCAAATAGGCTGTAAGGCTGGGAGGGCGCCCCTCACAATCATCAGTATCCCAGACTGGTTTAATCTTGTTGCTTCTCTGATCTTCAAAATGGGCCCTCTGCCTCATGGCACAAGGTGGCTGTGTAAGTGCCAGCCATCACATCTGCTTTTCAATAGCAAGAAGGAGATCTGGACAGTGGGAAGTCACTCATCCCCAATCCCATCCTTTTAAAGACACTTCCTAGATATTGTACACCTGCTTACACCATCATCCCCGCTTGGCCAGAACTGGGTCCTTTGGGTACTTCTAGTTGAAGAAGGCAATGGCATCCCACTCCAGTACTCTTGCCTGGAAAATCCTATGGACGGAGGAGCCTAGAAGGCTGCAGTCCATGGGGTCGCTGAGGGTCAGACACGACTGAGTGACTTCACTTTCACTTTTCACTTTCTTGCATCGGAGAAGGAAATGGCAACCCACTCCAGTGTTCTTGCCTGGAGAATCCCAGGGACGGGGGAGCCTGGTGGGCTGCTGTCTACAGGGTCGCACAGAGTTGGACACGACTGAAGTGACTTAGCAACAACAACAAGTTGCAAAGGAGGCTAGGAAATGTCTTCCTCCCAAGGATTATGTTCCCAGCAGCCATCTGGGCTCTTGCACCAATAAAACGGTGGCAATGGGGCCTACCTAGCAGCCTCTGTGAAGACGCAGCCCTTGTCGCAGTGCCTGTGGTTTGTTTAGCAGGTGGGCTGCAAGTCACACAGATGTGCGTGGGAACATGGGTGGAGGCTGTACAGGAGCAGAATGGGGGTGTGGGGACCCAAGGGGGCTGAGGGTCAGGGAAGGCCCCCTCGACGAGGACGCCTAGCATGGGGAAGTCTTGAGGGATAGCCATCCGTCCTGACCGCGCCAGCTGCTCTGCCCACCTCTTCTCTCCCTCAGCCACGGGGGGCGGGGGGCGGGGTGCTGGCCCTGGTGGGGACGGGTACCCGCAGGTTCCAAAGGGCCTCGGCGGCTCTGGGGGCCCAGGCCTGTCGCAGACACCCAGCCAAGGCCCCACCTCTGCATCACTGGCGCCCCTTGGGGCTCTCAGCCTGTAATGGCCGCAAGATCACGGGCTGCGGGGTTGAAGAGCACCTCCTACCTTCCACTCCACAGCACGCAGTTCGGCCCGAGATTACGGTTCTCGGTGTACACGCTGTGCGGCGGTACTTGGACCCAGGTGAAGCTGGGACCCCATGAGGGTGGTGAGTGTGCCGGCCGCGCCGGGCCACGGGGCAGCCCACAGTGCTCCTGTGGGAGGCGAGAGCCGAAGGAGTGGGAAGACAGACATCGGAGGGGACACCTTGGGGACCAGCCGAGGCAGCCAGCGCTCCTGGGTGCTTGCTTCTCTGTCTTGGACACAGCCACTTTCTGTGGCCCCCCGGGCAGTTTGGTGGCCCCATGGCTGGCCCTGGACACAGGACCAGGAGCAGCAGTGAAGGACGCCCCTTTCCAGCCGCCATGAGCCAGCCCCACGGTCCTGCGTGCGTCCCCCTTGTCACCAGGACGTGGAGGGCTCCCCCGGTTTGAGAGCCCCCGGTTATCACCGGACAAGCCCCAAGAGGGAATGGGCCCAGGAGAGGGGCCGTCTCATCTGCAGGTGACCGAGTGTGAGAGGAGAGGGCAAGGTCAGGAAATGGACAGAGGAGAAGGTACCGCTTCTGCAGGACCCTGAGCCCAGACGATCAGCCCAGAGCCGCTTCCCAGGGGCCCAGGGAGTTGGGGTGAGGAGTTGGCAAGTCTGTGAGGAAGACAAGTCAACAGCAGGGGGCAGGGAGAGGTCAGGGTTCTCCCAGCACCCAGTGAGGGTCTGGCTTACCCCCAGGCAGGGCGCCGGGAGCTGGGCCTTTGGTTTGAATTCCTCTGGGGGTAGCATGGTAAGTTCTCTCTGCCGAGGAGCCCCCACACCAGGACCAGCGTAGCTCCTGCCTGCAAGCCCCTGATTTCCTCACAGTTGCTCCATGCCCCTGTGAGCACGTGAGCACGTGGACAGCGCCTGGTTCTTTCGATATCGGGTCTCTTTTTAGGGACAAATGGGCTCCTTCTTCCCTCCCTCTTCCTCTTCTCTCTCCAGTTGGGCCACCAGACCAGTGGCCACAGCCACCGACTGCCCAGCCTCCCACCAGCCCTGCAGCACATCCTCCCAGCTCTACCACAGGCCTGCAGGGTGGCAGCGACTCTGAGCCTTGGCTTCCTCAGGCCTGCGACACGGACCACAATGTGCCCTGCTCTGCGGGCTGACGCGAGGCTCGTGTGGGCTGGCACCTGCCAAGCCTTTCCAGCCCTCAGCCCAGGCCTGGCCCGCTGAAGCCCCAGGGCACGTGTGAGCATGTGGCCTGTCCGATTTATCACTGAATCTTGGGTGGTGTCAAGCGCTACTGCCAGGTGCCATGTTGGTGCTGCCCTCCGCATCTCAGAGGAGCAGAAGGAGACAGGCAGGCCCACAGAATCACCTACTGGGCGCTAAGTCTGTTGTTTTTTATTATCGCCTTTCAGTCATGTTCAGCTCTTTGCAATGCCACGGACTATAGCTCCCCAGGTTCCTCTGTCTCTGGGATTCTCCAGGCAAGAACACAGGAGCAGGTAGCCATTCCCTTCTCCAGAGGATCTTCCCAACCCAGGGATCAAACCTGGGTCTCCAGCATTGCAGGCAGATTCTTTACCTTCTGAGTTAGAAGGTCACATTCGGAAACAGTACATTTTTCCCAGGGTGTTGGAAAGATTTCCCAGAGAAGGAGCGTTTGGACTGGGTGCTGAAGGATGAGTAGGAGTTTGCCAGGCAGGACTGGTTTGAATCTACCGTGGGTGCTGCAGAGGGTTACCGTGTCCACCTCCTGGGTGGAATTCTTTCCGAGCTCCTCTAACCCGTGGGGATTTGTCTGGGCTCTCCCATCTCCCCTCCCCTCCTCCCTGCACACACTGGCACAAACACAGTCACACACACTCATGTACAGTCACACACCCTCTCACACTCAGAGTCGAGAACTGGTTTCGGTGCACTATCCCCCATCCCCACCAGCACGTGCAGGGAACCAAGGTAACAAGATGCTAATGACAAAGGTAAACTTCAATGAGAAAAACATTTTACAAAATCACAACTGTGTGCTTCCAGGCCCCCCTCCCTGCAACCCAGAGAGCTGCTGAACCTCATGACAGTGCTGCCTGTGGGCGGAAAGCCCGCCAGCCCCACCTTCCGGGCTAACGCAGGGGGTCTGTGGCGGGGCTGAGTGGGAGCACCCTCCCCAGGACCGGCTCCACAGTGCCCCTGTTCTGCCAGCTCACGCACCTGTCTGATTTGGGGGCGTGAAGCCCCCATTCAAGGCCCTTCCTGGGCCACCATCACCCACCATCACATCCAAGTGCCTTCAGGACGCCGACCCAAGCCCACAGCACCAACTCTCCAGGTGCGCCTCTCACCCGTGCCCGGTCGGTCCCCACCCTTCAAGGCTGGCCCTGCCACGGAGTTGCCGCTCCAAGCCGCCCGGCCCGGGGCTTGCTCTTTCACAGCACTGGAGCCTGAGCTCCTGGCTACGGGTCCAATGCTCGTCTCTCTCTCTCTCTCTGCTGACTGCCCAGGTCCCCAGGGCTGGAGGCTCTGCTGTCTGTCCCTTTCCCTGGGGTCCCCACGACTCCTCAAGCTCTAAAAGTCTCTCTCTCAGCCCAGATCCCTGACTGTCCCTTCTCCCTCTCAGATACCTGCCCCCTGGCCGAGCTGTGGGCTCTGAAAACAGGTGGACAAGGGGGCTTGAAGGGTATGGCTGGGGACTTCTCCCTGCAGCCAGCAGGCCCTTTGCGCCTTTACCCTTGAGAGTGTCCGGCACGAGAACAGACGGCATCTCTGGCCCTCAGAGGTGATGGAGGCCGAGAGAAAGGGAATCCAGGCTGGACCACAGTGGCTGCTTCCCCAGCCTTGACTGCAGGGAGCACCCAAGGTACGAGGGGTGGGATGCGGGTCTTGGACCTCCGCAGGCAGTACAGGGTGACTGGGTGGCGTTACCCTGGTGTTGACAGCGGAGCAGACCACCGAGGCAGGCTTCTCCCTCGTTTCCATCCAGGTGGGTGGTGATCAAGGCAGGCATACCAGCTGAGTGAGGGTCCAGCATGGGGACACACGCCCAGGCCTCTGCAGTGCCGGCTGGGCACAGGAATGGTGGTCCCTGCGGTGAGATCAGGGAGGACCAAGGCCCAGCCCAACCATGACCCCCTGTGTCCCTGTGTCCTAAGCCACGTCGGCATTTCCACACATTCTCGCTTGGGGGCACCACCACCTTGGGGGGCAGAGCAGAGTCTCCCAGCTGGGGAGCACACCTACATTGGCTTTATGGTTTCATGAGCCCCCCTCCCCCTGCCCCTGCCTGGGACTCCCCCACCAGTCCTCCAGGTGAGTTCCTAAGCCCCTCCTCCCTCCATGTCTTGACAGATCCAGGGAGGACTTGCCATCCAAGAGCAGTGGCTGCCTGGAGGTGAAGGGGGCGTGCCCTGATAAAGCACAGTGGCGTGGCTTGCGCACTGCACGAGCCCCTTGGGTTCTGCACTTTCCGGCCGTTAGTTCATGTCCTTCATCCGTCCACCCTCTCAACTTTCCATGCATCTGCCCACTCACCCACCCATCAAATCCTTCCATCCATCATCCATCCATCCATCCACTCACCAAACAAATATTCACAAAGGGTCTTGACCCAAGCACAGGGGCAGCAGAGATTGAAGCCAGAGAAACCCCTGTCCCCTCCAGGAGTGGGCATCGGGAGAGGGGAGACGGCAACGTCCAACCTCCACCCAGCTTGTCACCCCTGTTTCTATGATGGGAAAACTGAGGCCCAGAGCCTTCAGAGAAAGAAAACATCCTGTTTCCTTGGCACCATAACCAGGAAGCAAGAGGGGCGGTGCCAACATGCCCCAAGTGGAGGGGATCTGGGGTCCATCCCAGGCCTGCCCCACCTCCCCAGAGCCTTGGCTCTCTGCCCCTCGGCCCTGGGTGCCCGCCAAGTGGGTGGGCAGCACTGACGGCAGGAGGCCTCGGGCACGTTGACTGTACTTGGCGATCACTGCAGTATTTATAGGGCTCGACGGGGATAAAAATAAAGTGAGGGGGCGCTGCGGGAGTCACCGCGGCACTGTGGGCCCTGCCTCTCCTGCCAGGAGTCCAGTCGGGCTGGGTGCAGAGGGGAGGGGCAGCAGCGTGTGGGCCCCGGACAGAGCGTGGACTTGCCGGCGGACGTCACGCAGCTGGTGCCCAGCTCAAAGCGGGATCCCCACAACCGCCGCCCCCCTGCTTCTCCTACCTAGGCCTCCCAACAGCCAAGGACGGGATCCCTAGACTGTCCAGCAAGGCGGGGCTCAGACCAGGCTCAGGGCCGCACCTATGCCTGAGGCTGGGTCTCCGCCTGGCCCGGAGGCAGGAGGTCCCCCCTGGGGCTGAAGCCCTGAGTGGAAGCGATGCTCAGGTCCCGTCTGGGAACCTGGAGGCCTGGGAACGTGTCCTCGTCCGGCATCCAGGTCTGGACCCCGTCCGAGTCACTCCCCTGTGAGCCCCTACAGGCAGCAGGGTGGTTCCATGCGGAGGAGGCACCTGCAGCCCTGCACCGTCTAAGGCCCCCACCCCTGGCCTCCAGCCATGAAGCTTCCCCTCCAGCTCCATCCCACCCTCTATTGTTTTTAATTCATGTATTTTAATTGGAAGCTAATGACTTTACAATATTGTAGTGGTTTTTGCCATACATTGACATGAATCAGCCATGGGTGTACATGCGTCCCCCATCCTGAACCCCCCCTCCTGCCTCCCTCCCCATGATCTACTTTTGCTTCAAGCTCTGCTGCTGAAATCCAGCTCCAAGAAGTCACCGCGTTGGGAGGAGCAGGGTCAGCGGTGAGCAGGCCTGGCCCCTGCCCTGGACCTGGGGCTCGCGGTGGCTTCGGGGGTGGGGGGACAGGCACCCCTTTCTCCTTCAGGCCAGGCACGAGCTCCCCAGCACTGCTGCCAGCCACCACCAGCCCGGGACGAAGGCGCCTAGCGCAGCCTCTCCCCCACCCACCCCAGGAGCTGCTCCGGTCCACTCTCCACAGTGAACTGCCAGCAGGCCAGTCTCTCAGGACCCAGGGACAGGACTCTGGCTGTGGGCCACCACCTCCCTGCCCCCCACCCCGGACTGGGTCGGGGTCTCACCGGTGACAGCTCACCCCACTCCTGAGTCGCACAGGAGTGCAACTCAGGAGTGGGTACCCACACTGCCGTCAGCAGCGGCCGTGGCGTGCACTCCCCCACCACTCTGTCTTGCTGCCACCGTGGGAGCACGGACACCTGCCTTCCCCTCTGTCACAGCTGTGCGTGGTGGCCACGTCCCCTCCGCAGGGCAGGCGTCAACACTCAGCCCCATGGTGGCCCCATCCACCCTCACCGCTCCCCCACCCTGGGGAGGCCCACCAGCTCTCAGTCCCAAGAATGCTGTTTGCCTAACAGAGGCTGGTTCTTCCATCCATTTAGTGACAGAAGAGGATGAGAACTTTGGAACCAATGTCTCCGGGCAGCTTTCCTGGTGGTCCAGTGGTTAAGAATCTGCCTGCCAGTGCCGGGGACACAGGTTCGATCCCTGGTCCAAGAAGATCCCACGGGCCTTGGGGTGATGAAGCCGATGTGCCACAGCTACTGAGCCCATGCTCTAGAGCCTGAGAGCTTCAACTACAGAGCGTGCACGCCGAGAGCTCATGCCCCACAGCAAGAGAAACCACCGCTGTGAGAAGCCTGTGAACCTCAGTGAGGAGTATATACCCCGCTTGCTGCAACTAGAAAAAGCCCACATGCAGCAACAAACACCAGCACAGCCAAAAATAAATAAGCCTCTAAAAAGAAGTCTAAAGGCTCAGAGGGCCAGCATCTCATAGGAAGATAAAGGCTTTTCTCAAGAGTCGAAGAGGGAAGGTTGCTGTTAGGCAGTGTGGGGAGGGTCCACACATCTTCAGAAGGTCAGAGGACGATGCTCCTGCCACCCACCCTTCCTGAATTCTGGGTGACTCGGCCGAGTGGTCAGTGATGGCTTTGGACCGTGCCTGCCCCATCACGTGGCCCGGTTACCTTCACCCCGGCCTTCTGCATGTGGGGTGATGCTTCGCTTGGCAGGTCAAGCCTAGACCCTCCCTCATGTTCCAGATGGAGGGTCTGTGACTCCCCCATGTTGGAAACACAGATAATTAAATGGGGGGACCCATCCCCTCTTACCTTCTCCCATTTGAAGATAGGTGGCGCCCCAGTTGGCCTCCCAGATGGCGCTGGTGGTAAAGAACCCGCCTGCCAGTGCAGGAGATGTGAGAGACGTGGGTTTGATCCCCGGGTCAGGAAGATCCCCTGGAGAAGGGCCTGGCAACTGACTCCAGTATACTTGCCTGGAGAATCCCATGAACAGAGGGGCCTGGTGGGCCACAATCGATAGGGTCACAAAGAGTCGGACACGACTGAAGCAACTGAGCGCACGTGCACAGACACCCTGGTGGTTGAGGCCGTAGGGCGGGGAGATTGGTGTCAGTCGCTGGGGTTCGGTTCTAGGTAGGACGGTGCAGGCACACACACCCCCTCACGGAACGTGGCTATGAAACCTGGACAGATCACACAGAGCAGCTGCATGAGGACTCTGGCGAGTGAAGGCAAGCAGGTGCCTGGGAAGAAAACTGGACTTTGAAGCACCCTCAACTCACTGGCGGCTTCTCCCCTTTGTCCCTCGGGTCCTGCAGCTTAGACTCAAGGCAGGCTGAAGTCTGGAATAGGCATCAGAGCCACCAGAAGAGTTCAGAGAAAATCCCTCCAGTTATGGCTCAAGGAAGAGGGTGGAGAGATGCCCAGCTTATTTTTCTTTTCTCTGTCATCACCCAGCCCC
Source organism: Bos grunniens (assembly GCF_055505025.1). Lineage (NCBI taxonomy): Eukaryota > Metazoa > Chordata > Mammalia > Artiodactyla > Bovidae > Bos > Bos grunniens. The sequence continues at coordinate 82,182,668 of NC_141178.1, forward strand.
CGGGCAGTCCTCACAGTGGCCAGCTTGGCTTCAGCTGGCGACAGCAGTGGGCCCGCGGGCGTTCAGTGTACCAGTGGAGGGGAGATGCCCTCTCCAACTAGAAGCTGTGCGCTCAAGAATGCCAGTTCTTTCTCACCTTTTTTTCCATCACCCCCTCCTCACTCCACATGGTCCTGGATATGGACACAGCCCTCGGAAGTACACAGCAGAGCATTCTAATGAAAACCCCTCCCTTTGGCCAAAGACCAAAAGGAAGGCATCCCAGCAAATGAAGGATCAGAGAACACAGAGAAGGGGTGTGGGAAAGTGACCCTTACGTGTGTGTGATTGCCAAGGGTCAAGCTAAGCGGGTGTGGACGATGAACAGTGTGCCAAAAATCTAAGAAACGAGCTACAGGGTAGACACTGCCCAAGCCCAGAACGACCGCCGGACGCTCACACAGGATGGATCTGAAGAGCAACAAAAGGCTCTAACCTCTGACCTGACGCAGGAATCCCAGCCCCTGAAGACTGGTCAGAGCCTGAACGCGACTGGTTAGATTGTCTGCTCCAGCCTAAGTATCTACATCTCCATGGGACTCAGACAACATCCAGAGCCTATAAAGTAGTATTCAAGATTTCTAGGATGCAATCCAAAACAATTTGGCATACAAAACAGGAAAATCACAACTTGTGTTTTGCATGGAACAAAACAATAAACAGGAGCCAACTTGAGATAACACAGATGTTAGGATTACCAAACAAAAATTTAAAAGCAGCCGTTATAAAAATGTTCCAATAAGTATGGGCAAACACTCTTGAAATAAAAAATATAGAAACCTCAGGAAATAAAGACAAGAGGAAGAAACAAACGGAAACATGACAGCTGAAAAATACGTAAGCAAGTTGAAAAGCACCGAGGGGTGGAGTCCCAGAGAAGAAGGCGAAAACAGAGGAAATCACTAGTGGACGTGAACACAGGCCAAGTCAGAGTCTCTGGTACGAGCAGGAGGAGAGCTGAGATTAAGAGAAGAAAAACATAGCCTCTGGGACCAGAGGGATACTATCAGAAGGTCTAATATTCCCAGACTCGGGATCTCAGAGAGAGACAAGAAAGTGTGACGCAGAAAAAATATTTGAAGAAAAAATGGCTGAAGATTAGTTAAAATACATAATCCTACAGGCTCAAGATCAGTGAACTGAAGAAATTCATTGTCAGATGCATCAAGATCAAACTGCTAAAAACTAAAGACAAAGAATTAACTCATGAAAGTGCAAAGAAAAATAACGAATTATTTGTAAGGGGAAAATTATCCAAATGACTTTGACTGTCTCATCAGCAACCACGGAGGCAGACAGAAGGGCCACCCTTGTTTGCCAAGTGCGGTTCAGACTTCTATGTCCAGCAAAATACCTTTCGGGAAGGAAGGTGAAATGATGACATTCCCAGATGAAGGACCTCTCTCTCTGTGCCAATTTTGCAACTTCCTGTGAGTCTATCGGGCTTCCCTGGTGGCTCAGTAGTAAAAAACCCGCCTGCAATTCAGGGGATGTGGATTTGATCCCTGGGTCGGGAAGATTCCCTGGGGGAGGGCCACTCCAGTATTCTTGCCTGGAGAATGCCATGGACAGAGGAGCCTGGTGGGCTGCAGTCCATGGGGTCGCAAAGAGTCAGACACAACCAATGATGGCAAATGTCTGGGGCGAGGGCCTCAGAGCTGGGACGGCCGGGCCCCGGGGGCAGTCTGGGTGGGACAGCAGCTCGCGGGCCGTCCCTGCCGCGGTGCTGAGACAGACCGCCCCCAGCCAGCGGGGCCCGGCCCTCCACACTCATCTGTGGCTCCCCGGCTCCCCCTTTCTGCCTCCTCCCCCTTGGTGTCCCGTCTTCCCCACCTTGACACTCTGAATGCAGCGGGGCCCTGCCCCATTACAGTGGAAATAAGAGATGGAGAATGGCACTTATTGGGCACCTACTGTGTGTGGGTCCCTGCTGGTCGCTGACACACCACACCCGTGAGGGGGACACCTTCGCCCCACTTCACAGATGAGGTATCTGAGGCCCAGTTGGAGGTGGCAGTGGGCACAGGAAGGGCTGGGATTTGAACCCAAGGCCGCCTGAAGCCAAGGGCCCCCCTCCCACGCCACAGCTGGTCTTGCCTCTGCTTCTGCTTTGCCCTCTGGTTGCTCTGCGCCGGCTGTCCACCACCAAAGGGGAGGGGCAAGGGGGCAGCAGCGATGCTGGGCGGGCCTGGAAACCACGCAGGGACTCCTTTCAGTTCAGGGTGGCTGGGGCTGGGGCACCCAAAGACCTCTGAGTGGGAGCCCGGCCCAGGCGCCTGGCTGCCAATGACTACTCACACCGTCAAACTGGGTTGTGCTAAAAACTGCCTCCCGCTGCAGGAGAGGACTTGTTAATTAATTAAATGACACTTTGGCTCCCTGCATGGCCAGTGAGTGAGAACGGCCCCCGTGGTTCGAGGATCTGGGGCGAGGCAGGAGGGCAGGAGGCGGGCGGCTCGGGTGGCGGGTCAGGCCGCTGGGGGCTCGCTGGGCAGAGGCCAGGCCCTTCTGCAGGCCTCGTAGCCACACGCAGCCCTCGGAGGCCGGGCGGGCACAGGCACGGTGGGGGTGCAGGGGTGGCAGCACCATGCTGCACACCATGCCCGGCCCCTCCTCTGAGGCAGGCCAGCCCGTCTCCTCATCTGGATGGTCCACCTCTGAGTGGCTGTTCCCGGTGGGTGGTCTGCCCCATGCCCGTCCATGGGGGTCTTCCCTGTCTTGGCCCACGCTGCCTCCTCCCTGCCCAGAGTGGGCGTATGTCTGACCATCTCTGTGTCCCCCGTCACCTCTGACCTGGGTCTGAGGCTTATGCCCCCAGTGATCTATGGATGACCAAGGGAGATCACCCCTGGGCCACGGCTCCCATGGGGCTACGGCTCCGCTTGCCAATGGGTGTCAAGTTCTGGCTGAGGGCTCGGCCCAGGCGTGAGGGCAGGCCCTGTGCTGGGATCACCTCAGCACTCCTGTAGCCACCGGGCCCAGGCCCTCATCACCCAGTGCCCCTCCTTCCTCGGAACAGAGCCCTGGGTCTGCAGGGGGTGAGTAGCTACCAGAATAAAGACTTCACTGTGGGGCAGCCCGAGTCTACTTTCTGACCAACAGGATTCATAGGAAGTGATGAATGGGAAGCACCTGTAAAGAGCAGAGCAGACCTCTATTCTCTGCTTTGCCTTCCTACTAGCCAGAAGACAGACGCAACAGCTGGAGCTCAAGCAGTTACCCTGCACCATGAGGTACAAGATGTGTGATGAGGAAGACTGTGTGGGGTGCAGGTGAGGATATGGATGCTGATTCACCCTGCTCTGTGAAGAGGGCCATTATGAAGGCAAAGTCAAGGCGTGAGGATAAGGCAAAACAAGGAGATTTCAGAGAAGCCGAGCTGGAACCTTGATCACAGTTTGCCTGAAACCCATGTTGTCTTCATTTACAGGGGTCAATCCATTCCCTTTATGGTTTAAGCCAGCTGAGATGGATTTCTGTTACTGTCCACTGAAACCTTCCCAATAGATACTGTGGGGGGAGACAAGTGCTGTGAGAGAGGCGTGCGGTTCAGTTGCCCTGTGTGGGCAGGGTCCTGAGGAGGGAAAGGAGGCTGGGGCACTCAGGGCAGGCTTCCTGGAGGAGGAGGAGCACTTCCGGGCAGTGGGGCGAGGGCGTGGGGGCTGGGCATGGGGTGAGCAGCCCTTCAGACGGGGGCAGAACTGGTGTCTCCTGGTTGCCAAGCCCAGGACGCTGCCAGTCTCCATTCGGCCCAATTTAAATTTCGCAGATAGCACCTCACACTTTCCCTAGAGCTGTGAAAAGCACAGCATGACCTTTATACAATCCGGGCAGCTTTATTCCTCAGGCCCCCCAGATTCTCCAGGGCAGACAGGCTTGCCACTCCCCCCTCCTCCGGCCACACGTACATGCCAGGCGGGCGCGCACACACATGACAAAGCCACGCGCCTGTGCTCTCATGCCCGTGGGGTCTCCACAGGTGTCCTGTGCTAGTGTTCACGCTCACACACATGAGTGCCCTCGTGTGTGACCTGTGCACACACTGGTGCACCATACCCATGGCCAAGCCCCCGTGTGCATACTTGTGTCCTTGTGGGTGTACACACTGACACAGGTGTGGTACGTGTGTGCAGGCACGGGCTCTGTGCACACATACACACACACACACCAGCATACACACACGCATCTCAGCGCCTGCGGGGGTCCCAGGAGCTCAGCACCTCCCCTCACTCTTGGTCAGGTGGTTCCAGGCCCTGCTGGCTGTGCCAAGAGGTGGGGGTGCCACATTTTAGGGGGTCATGGGGGGTGAAGGTGAGGAACCATCCCCCACCCTCAGATCAGCGCTTGGGCTCCAAGGGCAGGGAGGGGCCAGGGCAGGGAGAAGTCCTGGGTCTTTTCTCCTTGTATTGGTTGGAAAATAGCCTTCCCCACCTTCTCAGGGCCTGGGGAGCTGAAGATCTTCACGCATCTAAATCTGGGGCCGGCAGGTCGCGGGCGCCATGGGCACAAAGGAGGTCAGCCCAGGAGGGACAAGTTCCACAGCCCTGGCCCCGTTTGTGACCCACATCGCCTGCCAGGGCACTCGGGGCACTGCCAGAGTGAACGCTGCAGTGAGGTTCCAGGGGTGGGGGTGAGTGGGGTATGCTGAGACTGGACTCCCTACACAACACACACACACACACACGCACGCACACACACACACACACCCTGGCCCGCTGTCCTTGTAGACACCCCCAGGCAGGCCCCCTAAACCCTCTCCCTTCCCTCACCTGATCCAAGAAGCTGGGCTCCGGCCCGTCCTGGGCAGGAGCCAGACTCCATAGCCCCTCATGCCAGGCCCCGGGTGACCTCAGCACGGAGCCTCTGCTTCATCACCCACACTGCCCTCTGACCACCAGGGGCACCAGGGCCCTGCCCCGCCTGCCACGTTCCATCCCACCCCCAGCTTCGGGGAAGAATCTGACTGCAGAAACGGGAGGTCAAGGAACACGGACGGCAGCAAAGTGAAGTGACTGGCCCCAGGCCTCAGGAGCTCGAAGGGTTGGAGCTGGCGTTTGGGGCCGCCTGCCCGCAGATGCACACGCAGGGCTCCCATCCCAGGATGCTGGCGTCCCTGGCCCCTGAGTCCACCAGTCCTCACCGCCAGCCACCTGCACCACCCGTCTCCTTGGTGCCATGCCCTCCCCCTGGTAACCAGTGGCCCGCTCTGCCAGCCCAGCACCCGGCTGTCTGTGGGGCCACATGCCTCCCGGGACCGGAGCTTTCCCCCGGGATTCAGGTCCTCCAGCACACGGCCTCTGATCGAAGCCGCTGGGCCCTGCTCCGGCATCAGGTGCGCCTCGCCGGGACCTCTGGGCTCCCGCTCGTCCCACCTGGTGCCCAGCCTCGTTCGGGCCCGACTGACCCCTACCCAGGCCAGCTCAGCTGGCCGCCCATCCCCTCTTCGGACGGAGCAGTACCCAACCCTCTTGGCTGCCTGTTTATTTCTTCCCTCTTTGCGTCTCACTCCTTTTTCTCCCTCTGAATTGGCGCGGAGTGGGGAATTCACCCTCCCGGTTCCCAGCCCAGTACGCGCGCCTCTCTGCGGCCTTAATTATCTAATTTGTAATATTTCATCTCCCCTCCCTTTCATCTCCCTCCAAACACCCCGACCGGTTAAAATAAATATGTATTTTTAATTCTGAGGCGCCTCATTTAATCTGGCGGCAACGTTCCGCCACTCGCTGGTATGCATCTCCGGCTGAGTCACACTCCAGCCCACCAGGCACACCGGCCCCCCTGCCCACCCCACCAGGGGGCTGCATGGAGAGAGGGCTTGGGGCCGTGTGCCCGGGAGGCAGGCCCAAGACAGGTCGGCAGCGTGCTGGCCCAGAGGTGGCCCTTCCCGGGGAGGCCACAGGACACCACGAGGAATCCCAAGGCAGCTCCTGGCTGTGAGCACGGCCCCAGAAAGCCAGCCTGGGGCGTCCAGAGTCACTCCCCTGCCTCCTCCCGGGGCCTGGCCAGGCGCACGGGGAGGGCCTGTTGACTGGTGGGGAGAGGCGCCCTGGCTGGAAGCGTCTGCCCCTTCCCCCTGTGGGTGTCTCCGGCTGCTTCTCCCTTTCACTGGGCTAGGTCAGCAGGTGGACCTCACCCGGGGTGGCTGCTCTCAGACCACGCGGAGGTCATGGCCACCCCCCCTGGAGACCCCCATCCCTGCCCCGGCCTCGTCTGCCGCTCTCCTCTCCCCACCCACCAAGCTCCACGCGTCAAGCTTGACAGGGGAGGGGTGGCACCTGGCCTGGCACCTGGCCTGCCTGCAGCAAGGGTGCCCGGGAAGACAAGAAGCCAGAGCCCCAGCCCTGCACCCCGTGGCCAGGCCCGGCTCTGACAGGGCTGGAGGGCTCATCCAGGGGCACCCGGACCCCTATTCTCCCAAAGGCCTGTTGGCACACGCTGCCTCTAAGCTGTTGGCCTGAAGGTGATTTAATGTCCTTAAGTCAGTGGGCATCTTGGCTCCTAAGTGAAGTCTTCCTGGCTAGTTGGTTTGTTCATTCACTCAATCATTCACTGGGTCATTCGTCCACAGAGAGCCTGGCTGACAAGGAAGGAGGGCCCCAGGGATTCAGGAATGAGCCGTGTTGGAAGACGGGGTCTGAACCAGGAAGGCTGCGAGCTCAGGGCTGAGGCAGTGGGCGTGAGACAAGCCCCCGCCCCGGGTCTCTCTCAGGCCCCAGAGCTGCCGCTCCCACCGGTGCTCAGAGCAGGAGCCGAATCCAGGTTACACCCAGACCCGGGCCCGGCCCCCTGCCTTCCTGCCGCTCTCAGGGGCCGGCAGGCAGCAGGTCTGAGTCTCTCCAGGTCTACTCCACTGACCCGCTCCAGCTGACCTTTCCCTTCTCCCTTTCCACTCAGCTTCCTAGGTCAACAGGGTCACCTGAAGGACCGGGAAAGATGAATGTAAACCACAGGAGATGCCCATCTGTGCCCCTAGGCAGGACCTGCGCCAAGGACAGGAGAGGTGACAGCCAGCGCCCCTTGGGTGCTGGACAGGTCAAGCTTCCAGGGCTGGACAGGTCAAGCTTCATGTGCCCTTTGACGCAGACCTTGTCTTCCTGGATACACGCCCTGGAGAAAGCCCACCCCATGACCCCCAGGGGTCACCAGCAGGACAGGCCTCACAGCTTGATGCAGAGAAAGTGGCCGGGCACTGCTGGAAGCCCGTCCACGCAGCCACATCTGGACAAAGAGAAGCTCTGGGAATGTGGTCGGGACAGAGGACAGGTGAAAAGCCCGAGGCCTGGTCCAGGGTGGAGCACCTCACAGCGGGGAGGACGAGGAACCATCACTTGCGTTAACCCTGCAGACAGAGTCGAGCTGATAGCTGAAAGGAGTTTAGCCTGGGACCACCCACCCGTGTCACCACGCACATGACGGGCATGGTTTGGATCAGTGTATGCAGCCTGGAGACGTAAGGGAAGACGCAGAGGCGTGATCGAGTCCAACACGGGCAGAAGAGGGCGTGCTGGGAGAGCCACAGAGAACTCGCCCACGTTGGTGAGGCTTTCTCCCCCTAAAGCCAGAAAGATCTCAGGAAAAACACTGAGCTCTGCTGAAGCTGGGTCCTGGGCTGGGGTCCCCAGTCCGTGTTGCCCCCATACTTGTCAGCATACTTACATGACGTTACTTAAGATATATATGTTTTAAAAGAGAAACGGCGTCCATTACCTCTGCAGCATGATGTGGAATGCTGACAACTCAGCAGTCCTGGAGGCTCGCGTGGGCACAGTGTCCCCCAGAGGGAGCAGGGGTGCAGGAGACCCTTGCGGCGCCTTGACCATCAAGGGTGGCCACCACAGAGTGGGGCCCCTCTTGGACCCCCTGCACATGACTTGGCTGGCTGGTTCCCAAGGCCGCCATTCTACATCTGAGCCCCTCTTTAGCGTTCAGGGAGCCTCCCCAATCTGCCCAGGGGCCGTGGTTCCCCCTTTCTCTCTCCCTGAAGCACTGAGCCCACCAGCTCCCAGGGACACTCAAGTTGGTTGATTCTCAAAGGCTCCTTTGCAGCCTCAGCTCCCTCCCTGGGAAAGTATGAGCCCAGCTGGTGACACCCGTCAGGAGGGGCAGTGCCCTGTGCGAGCCGGGGTGCATTGAAGACATCCACACCAGGCAGACCCATTCTCTACACCATCAGAATCACCACTGTCCTTACCACACCATCACCACCACCACCACCATCACCACCACTAGCAGAGCCATCACCACCGCCATCTCGACCACGACCACCACCGTTATCAGCACCACTACCTCCCCCACCACCACCACCTCCCCCACTACCACCATCTCCCCCAGCACCACCATCTCCCACAGCACCATCTCCCCCAGCGCAACCATCTCCCCCAGCGCCACCATCTCCCCATCCACCACCATCTCCCCCAGTGCAACCAACTCCCCACCCACCACCATCTCCCCCTGCGCAACCAACTCCCCACCCACCACCATCTCCCCTCCCACCATCTCCCCCAGCACCACCATTTCCCCCACCACCACCATCTCCACCACCAGCACCATCTCCACCATCTCCACCACCATCACCATCTCCACCATCTCCACCACCATCACCATCTCCACCGTCTCCACCACCAGCACCATCTCCACCACCAGCACCATCTCCACCATCTCCACCACCAGCACCATCTCCACCGTCTCCACCACCAGCACCATCGCCACCGTCTCCACCACCAGCACCATCTCCACCGTCTCCACCACCAGCACCATCTCCACCACCAGCACTATCTCCACCATCTCCACCACCAGCACCATCTCCACCATCTCCATCACCAGCACCATCTCCACCACCAGCACCGTCTCTACCACCAGCACCATCTCCACCATCTCCATCACCAGCACCATCTCCACCGTCTCCACCACCAGCACCATCTCCACCGTCTCCATCACCACCACCATCTCCACCGTCTCCACCACCAGCACCATCTCCACCACCAGCACCATCTCCACCGTCTCCACCACCAGCACCATCTCCACCACCAGCACCATCTCCACCGTCTCCACCACCAGCACCATCTCCACCGTCTCCACCACCAGCACCATCTCCACCATCCCCACCACCAGCACCATCTCCACCACCAGCACCATCTCCACCGTCTCCACCACCAGCACCATCCCCACCACCAGCACCATCTCCACCACCAGCACCATCTCCACCATCTCCACCACCAGCACCATCCCCACCACCAGCACCATCTCCATCACCAGCACCATCTCCACCACCAGCACCATCTCCACCGTCTCCACCACCAGCACCATCTCCACCGTCTCCATCACCAGCACCATCCCCACCACCAGCACCATCTCCACCGTCTCCACCACCAGCACCATCCCCACCACCAGCACCATCTCCACCGTCTCCACCACCAGCACCATCCCCACCACCAGCACCATCTCCACCACCAGCACCATCTCCACCACCAGCACCATCTCCACCACCAGCACCATCTCCACCGTCTCCACCACCAGCACCATCTCCACCATCTCTATCATCATCACCACCAGCACCATCACCACCACTCCCCTCTTGTATTAGCCTCTGGGTAGAGGGCCCTGCCAGTCAGGGCAGGCAGTTGGGAAGAGCTGGAGGAGGCGCAGGCCTGAGGTCCTGCCGCGGTCTTTGCGTGTCGCGTGACCTCGCACAGCTGGCTTGCCATCTCTGAGCCTCAGTTTCCCCACCTTTAAGAGTAGGATTATGCTCCCTGACCTGTCTGTTTTTCCATGTTGCTTTGAGAGTGAAATAAATTGAACTATCTGAAGGTGTTATGTAAATTTTGAAGTGCTGAGCAACTGTTATTCTTTCTTCTCAGTATATAAAGACCATTTCCCTCTCTTGGCCCCCCTCCCAGCAACCACATACTTGCCGGGTCTTGGGAGTGCTGCAGTTCCAGGAACCACCTCCAGGAGCTGGAAGAGGGATGCCACCTTTGACTGGAATGCAAACAACATGCAAGTGAACACGCGAATCCCCAGGGAGCCTCTGGGAGAGCCGCACCTGGCCCTGGTTGGGCTGCCCTGCCCTGGTCTGGTTCAGGACTGGCGGGGGGAGGACAGGGCTGCGGGGATCCAGGGGGAACAGGGCTGGGCGGAAGGAGAGGCTTAGAAACCTCTGCCTGTGACAGAGAACACAGCAGGTCAGTGTGCTCGCCACGTCTCTGCTCCACATGGTGTCCACGTGTCTCCCGGAGGTGCCAGCCTCCCTCTTTCATCTCAGGTGTGGCATCCGTCCCACTCCCCGACCCCCTTCTCACTCTTCCCTCTGCCCTCCCAGCACTTTCCACAGGGGCCCTGGACTCTCTCTCCACCGCCAGCGCTTGGGCTCCGACAGCGAGACCAACAAGAGCCCACACCCACAGTCCCGTCTCACAGTCCCAGGGAGTCACCTGATGGACCGGGGGTCAGAGGCCACTCCCTGAGAGACCACGGTGTGGAACTGTGCGTCTGTCTTCCTCCACACACCTGTCTGTCGTGCTGTGCAGCACCCAGGCTGGAGTGTCCTGCGGTGCCCAGACCAGTCCTCCTGCCCAGTGGCAGCCGGAGCTCGTGAGGCCTCCTGGTGAAGCCATGGTGATGGGACTTCGGGGGCTGCAGGGAGGACCCATGTGGAGACCTAAGTGGTGTCTAGGTTCTCTGTGGACACCAGGGCCTCCTTGGCCCTCAGAGGCGGTGAGAGCTGGGGAATATGCCTGTCTCGGGGACCTGGGCAGGGTGCTGGGTCGTGGGGGAGAACTCGGCCTGTGACCCAGAGGGGCAAGGGGGCTGAGTCATCACCCATGCCGCTAGGAGCCTGCTGGGCACCACGTGTGGTGGGCGAGTGTGTAGAGCCGGCCAGGCCACCTTGAGCCTTGGCTCCATCAGCTCTGCGATCTCTGCTATTGCCTGTATTGATTTTCACTGCACTGTTTATTCAACGCTTAATCTCTGTCCACTGAAAGCCCCCAGAGCAGCGCCGTGTCCGCCCTCCCAAGGGCTCACTCAGCCCGGGGGAGGGCCTGGTGGAAGCCGGGCGCTGCTGGCCAGCCTCTCTGGGAACCAGAAGTGCAGGGCTGGGGCACACAGGTGCCAGCCTGTAAGAGGGGTCCAAGAAAACCCATCAAGTGGCCGCAGTGGATGGTCATCCTCAGGGTTGACCAGGGAGGGTCGGGGCTCAGTCAGGATGGTGAGGACTGGAAATGGCGCTTTGGAAGTGTCCAGGGTTCGAGCCAGGAGCTACATGTAAGGACCCTGCCTTCGCGGTCTGCACTGTCAATCTTGAAGACCCTCCCTCTTTTTGAAGAAGAAGTCCATGACTCTAGGTCCCACCTGGTCAGAGGAAAGACTTTGGTGTCAATCCTGGCTGTGTGAGCTCAGGCCAGTCACACCCTCTCTCTGAGCCACGAGATTTCCCATTTCCAAGAGGCACCGTGCCCTGTAGCCCCTGGAGGTTGCAGAAGGAGACACAGAGTGGAGTGGTCTTGGCAGCATGGCTGCTGCGGACATGTGGGGAGCATGGCCACCGGCTGCCCACTTGCCGGGTCTCAGAGACCCTATGGGCTCCCCAGTTGGCCCCAGCCCGGGACCCTTGCAGCAGCAGCAACAACGCCTGTTATGGGCTGCAGCCTCCTCGCCTCTCCCTGACCTGCATTTCCTTGGCCCTGCCGCCCACAGGGGTGTTAGGAAAACCCGCCAATCGCGCCCGGTTCTCACCCGAGAGTTGTGAGAACGAGTGGTTGAAAATAGCCCGAAACTACCCCGGCCTCCTCCTCCCCTGGGAGGGCAGGGCAGGCGAGGGGTGCCAGGCAGGGCACTCCGGTTACATAAGCTCAGTGTCCTGGGCTCCCTGGGAGAAGGCCGAGGACTCAGCACCATGGCCAGGAAACCAGGCATCCAGGGCCCGGGAGGTGGGCCCCTTGGGCCTGCGGGAGGCAGCTGGCCACGCAGACTGAGGACTGAGGCCTGAGGGCTGGGTGGAAGAAACTCTTCAAGCACTTGGTCCCGAGTCCCCCAGACAGAAGACCCATTCCCCCCAGAAGTCTGCCTGGGTCCTGCCTGATGGGCTCAGCCGGGGCCTTCACCTCTCCTCGCCTTCCCTGCAGAAGGGCTGTCCCGGCCCCGAGCTGGGCTCAGCAGAGTCCAAAGTGGGGCTGGCTGCTCCCCCACTCTGCCCCTGCCTGTCTGCTCCCTGCTCGGGAGGCGTGGGCCCCTCCTAGATACCCACACCCCAGCACCACCTGGGCTTTGACACCAGCAAGGGAAGAAAGCGCCTTGCCTGGCTGAAAGTGCCCTGCCAGGGGGCCTCCAGCTTTTCAGCCTGGTGTCCCCCACCCCAACTGCCAAGTGGACCCCTCCATCTGAGATTTCCTCATCAGGCACGCCTGGCGTTAGGCAGAGGTGGGGAGCTGGGATCAGATGGAGGGCCGGGGTCGAGGCTGCAGCAAGAGGGCTTAAGGTCAGGTGCGGGAGGAACTTCCAAAGGGCAAGTGTTACAACTGCTGGAGTCGCAGGCAGCTTTCCCCCCACCTCCTGCCCTGCCAGCCCCGGGCCCATCACTCAGCCCCGGCGTAGGTGGTGGCCGGGGGCCCACGGGGCAGGGGCACCCTGAGGGCGTGCGCAGTGGTCCACAGGACATTGGTTCCGTGGCGCTGAGGCAGGCGGCAGGAGCTGAAGGCCCTGGGGCCAGAGGGGGCGAAGCCGTGGGCAGCCGACCGCCATCTGCCGCCGTCACGCCCGCTGACCCCGAGGGCCTGGAGGCAGGGGTCCCACCCTGCGGCTGCGCTGAGTCAGTGCGGAGAAGCAGGTGGGAGGGGGCAGGAGCTGGGCCCAGGCCAGGAGGTTTGGCACCAGAGAGCAGGAAAACTGGGGCTCTGACGTGGAGCCCACACCTCCATCGGAACTGGCCATCTGTGCCAGGCCCGCCTTGATTTACTCACTCAATCCTGACAAAGACCACACAGTGGGTGCCGTTATTGTCCCCGGCACACAGATGAAGCGGGCACAGAGGAAGCAGTTGCTTGAGGTCACACAGCTAGAGGCCGGGGCCGTCAGGATACAAACCAGACCCTGGTCTGGCTGCAGCCACTGTGCCGACCTGCCCTGAGGACTCCCCACTCTCACCTGGAGGCTGACGTGGGGAAGGCGAGATGCCAGGCGGCTCGCCAGCTCTGCTGTGAAGCCTGGAGCCACAGGTCGCGTGCTCATTGGAGTCCAGTTAATGACAAATCCCAGGCCGCCTCCGGCCCAGAGCCCTCCCCAGGGGGAGCCTCAGGACTCCTGGAGGCCGGGGAAGACAGGCCACCATGCAGTAGGGCAGTCCCCAGCCACAAGTGGTTATTTAGGTGAAACTAGTGAAAAGTAAGTAAAATTAAAACTTCAGTTCCTCGAGCACACGAGCCACATTCCTGACACTCAGTAGCCAGTGGCCAGTGGTGGATGTGCTGGTCAGCCCCGCACAGAACATGGCCACCACCCAGCTCTGTAGAGCCATCTGGAGACCAGCCTTCTCTGCCCTTTGCCCCCGCCCCCACCCCAGGACCCCTGGCCCAGGAATGAGCAGCCTGAGCAGGGTGGGTGTGGAGGTCAGTCCCTGGGGCCCTCTCACTGCTGGACTCTGGCTACTCGCGCTGATTCTGGCCCTGAACTTGGTCTCCAGGACACAGACCCCAGCTGGGTCGCTGCTGTGTGTGCAGACCTGGCTGAGGCTGGGGCAGGACGATGGTTCGCGGAGGACTGTGGATGTCTCGGAATGGAAGCTGACTGCCCACCTGCCCGGGCCCACCTATGCTGGCCCCGCCGCCCAGTCACCCAGCTCTGGGCTGGCCGGGGGTGCAGGAGGGTTGGTCACTGTCACTGGGCCCAGGGAGGGCCTTGGCCTGTCTGCTTGCAGGTGGGCTGAGATGTCTGGGGTGTTTCAGGGGCCATGCCTGCCAAGGGGGAGATCACCAGAGGTAGGGGGCTTCCTGGAGGAGGGGCCCATGGAGCCTGTGGCTAGCCAGAGGAGCTGGGAGCCCTGGGCTTGCTTCCTTCCTCTCTGGGCATCCCTTCTCTTTCTGTCTCCTCACAGGCGCGTAGCCTGGAGAGTCCAGGGCTGAGCGGGTGGGCAGCAGGGGAGCGGGAAGGCAGAGCGGCCACAGGGCGGGGCCTTGTTCTGCTGAGCGGCAGTGCGGACCCTGCGTGTCCTGGCTGGGAGGCTGACGCTGGCATGTTGCATCCACAACTAATTACATGCATGTGAATCAGCCGATTACTCACTCTGCTCAGCACCCTCCACCTCCACCCTCTGGCTTACAAAGTCCACCAAGTGGCTGTAGAGGGCCACAATGTCCCCAGGCTGGGACCCCTGCTCTGTGCCCTCCAGCCAGCCCCCAGGCGGCCTCTGAAGGCTGGAGAAGGGGTGCCAGGTGCTGCAGGCCCTCACTCAGCCTTGGTGCCAGGAGGCCGGGTGGGGAGACCAGGACTTGGGGGGCTCGGCTCTAGACCATCCCAGCTCTCCCCCTGACTGCAGGTAAACCCTCACGTCTTCCCCAGAGAGGGGCTGGTCCTGTGTGAGAATGGCTGGAAACAGATAGGACCCCGAAGTGGGCTTCCTGCTGCTCCACTGGGGGTCCTCCTAGCCCCCCCCCCCACACACAGTTTCTGTTTCTCAGTCCTCAGGGATGCCTTCGCGTGCACACTCAGGCTTGGGAATAAAGAGCTGAGTGGGTAAAAGCACCAGGAGGACAAGGCTCAGTGGGACCAGTCTAGGGCTTCAACATGTGACCAGGGGCAGGACTCAGTGTGTGACCAGGGTCAGGGCTCAGAGAGGGACCAGGGTCAGGGCTCAGAGTGGGATCAGGGTCAGGGCTCAGAGAGGGACCAGGGTCAGGGTGTGACCAGGGTCAGGGCTCAGGGTGTGACCAGGGTCAGGGCTCAGAGTGGGATCAGGGTCAGGGCTCAGAGAGGGACCAGGGTCAGGGCTCAGAGTGGGACCAGGGTCAGGACTTAGAGAGGGACCAGGGCTCACTGTGTGACCAGGGTCAGGGCTCAGGGTGTGACCAGGGTCAGGGCTCAGAGTGGGACTAGGGGCAGGACTCATTGTGTGACCAGGGTCAGGGCTCAGAGTGGGACCAGGGTCAGGGCTCAGAGTGGGATCAGGGTCAGGGCTCAGAGTGGACCAGTTACAGGGCTCATTGTGTGAATAGGGTCAGTGGTCAGTGAGTCGATGGCTGTAGTCAGGGATTGGTTTATGGCCATGAAGTTTAATATCATGCTCCCTCTGGGGCTGAGTGAAGAGGTTCCAGACTTGGTGCCCGGCTGGATAGGGTTGGCCTGGCATGGGTCCATCAGTTTCAACCTCCTGTGCTGAGGCCACCTTGGACTACTACAAGCTGTAGCCCCACCCTCCGTGTCAGTGTGAGCCATCGGGATTGTACAAGCTTTGGTGGAGAATGCTGGAGGTAAACTGGGAGCAAATTTCAGGAACAGTGGCCCTTGGCTCAGAAGTGTAGAATCCTGGGATATTTGGGCTGCAAGAAACCTTCACCCCCTTCTGTCACGGTCCTCATGGCTGCTGAAGCCCCAGTGGGGCCAGTGCAACTCTGTTTCAGGACTTCAGCTGGGTACGGGCCTGGGGAGTGGGTAGAATTCCCTGTGCAGCAATCCCAGGGCCCTGTTGACTCTGCTCCCTCCTTGAGGAGCAGGGGGCAGACGGCTTCTCTGCCTTCAGGAGGGGAACTGTCTGGGGTCTGGATCAGGAACTGGGGAGAGGAGACCCTTTTCTAGAAAGGACAAAGAGTGGAGGGAGGCGAGGAGGGGTAGGCAGGACCCCACTGAGAAGTCCTGTCTCAGGGGACACCGCTTCGCACCAGATGGCCTGAGTGGAGGGGACCCCAACCTTGCCCTGGGAACCCCCGTCGGGGGTCCCAGAGCAGAGGAGCGTGGGATGGCTGCTACCCTCCTCCATGGGTGCAAGGAGGGCTGTGGCAAAGCGGCAGCTGAAATCCTGACTCAGAGCTGCAGGCACCCTTGGCGCGGTCCATGGCCTAATAGCAAAGGCCCCCTGGTGGCCACAGGCTGCTAGTGCAGAAAGGAGAGCGAAGCAAAGGCTGAGGCCCTGAGGGTCTGGGCCGGGAAGGGTGGGAGCGGCAGCCCCCCAGGGGCACCGCCTCTGCCTCCTCCCTCAGTTCAAAGACTCTGGGGAGAAGGTCCTCTCCCCGGGGATGAAGGGGGAGGGATACAGCTGCCCTGGGGGTGGACTGGGAAAGGGGCCTCCTCTGCCCTCTGATTGCCTTGGGGACCGTGTCTCTCTAGCTCTTCTGACCAGCCCTTCAGGATGCCCCCGATAGAGCCTCAGTCCACAGGCTGCCCTTCCCAGAGGGACTGGTCTGCACGGAGCTGCCCCTGATGAGGTGAGCCACGTGCCGTGGCTGGTGATGGCGCTGTAGAGGTCCTGCTTGGGGGTTACAGTGATGGCCATGGGGAGAACTGTGAGGGGCTACATGCTAATGTTCAGGCTGAGTATGGTGACAGCGACTGTGAATTAATGGTTGATGGTGACAGTGATGACACCCTGATGGAGCCTTCTGGGAAGAAGCTAAAAAAAGCCGACAGTTGGACCAGATGTTGGGCTTGGGCCGCAAAGGCATTGGTGGCTGGCTAAGACGAGAAATGTGTATACTATTGCATATTCAGGAAGACTCAACGAGGATTTTGCATTCAGAGTGGACCACAAGTTATGAAAAAGACGCGAGGGGCTGGGAGGCATAAATGTCCTAGTAGAGAAGGACCCTGAAGTAATCTCCCTGAGGTCCTTTCTCCGAGATGCTGTGTTTCATTTTAGGGAGGCCCCCTATGGGTATCTGGCCAAAGGCCTCAGAAGAAGGGGGACTATGGTCACTTTAAGATGAGAGATGAAGCAGCTAAAGGGGCATCTCCCCCAGTTTATGGACAAACAAAACCTGTGTATGGGACTGGGATGCTCCCACTGTCACCGAGTCAAAGGAGGGTGCGTGGAGGACATGAATGTGGGCAAAACGACTGAGGACGCCCCTCAGGGAGTGGTGCTTCTAACCCTCCGGGCTCTTCTCTCGGGCCCCTCCCTCAGTGCCTCTCAGAACAGAGCCCCCTGAGGAAAGACTGGACAAACCCAACCTGAGCCGTTCAAGCTGGGCCTCCCGGTGTCCGCCAACCTCTGAGCCTCAGGGACGCGGGCCTGGGTCTGTTCTTTGGCTTCTGTCCTGCGCTTCCCTCATCCCATCTCCCCTCCTGCACCTATCCACGCACCTTCCTTGCAACTGCATGGCCCAGCCATCTCTTCCGCCCTCCACTCAGGTGCCATTCGCCCAGTTATGCCGCCACCTCTCCTGCCCGTCTTCTTCCACCTGGTTCCTCCATCCATCCACCCACCCTCCATCCTTCCATCCATCACATCGCCCATCTCTCTAGGCATCTGTCCTTCCACGCATCCCCTCCCGCACCTCCTCGACCGAAGCCCACTTACCTCATCCGCCCTTCCACCCAGCCCGTCCTCTCTGGCACCTCTGCGCCCCGTCGGGGCACAACCCCGTACAACTTCCTTCCCTCCATCCATCTGCCCTGCCTGTCCATCCACCCACCCGTCAGTCCACTCGCCCAGTCGGCCCGCGGCAGCCACTCCTCGGCTCCCGGGAGAGGCAGAGAGCTGAGACCCAACTCCTGGTGTTGCTGCTGCATGGGGCGGGCGCCGGGCTTCCCCCGGTGCGCGCGTGTGTGCGTTCATCCGTACCCCCCCCCACCGCCCCACCACCTCTCCCCTCCCCCACACCCCGCCCCCCGCTCGCGCTCCCCTCTCATGTGTGATCTGGAAGCTCTAGAAAGCCTGATGTAATCCGTAATGCAGTCTCTGGCTCCCGATTCGGGATCCAGTTTCAGAGCGAGAGATTGGGGAGCGCCGGCAGCCCGGTGGGGGAAGGAGCCCGCCTCTCTCCTCCTCCTTCTCGCCGTCCTCGGCCTCCTCCTTCCCTTCCCCGCGCCGCCCCGCCCCCGGCTCGGCTCGGCTCGCCCCCCCCTCAGGAAGGGGAAAAAAGGCGAGAGGAGCGGGCCAGGAGAGAGGAGCCGAGCGGCGGCGGCGGCGGCCGGAGAGGGAGCGGCGGGCGCGGCGTTGGCGGCGGCCCCGGCGGAACGAGCGTGGAGCCGGCGAGCCGGGAGCACAGGCGGCCGCGCCGCGTTCTGGCCGGGCCCGGGCCCGCGCGCCCCGCATCGCCCGCAGCCCGGGCATCCGGACCTCCCGGGCGTCCGGGGGGCGCCCGCAGGCGGGGGGAGGGGAGGGGGCCTGCGCGCGCCGGCGAGTGTGCTCCCGGGGGCGTCCCGGCTAGGCCTGGAGCGGGCCGGGGGTGGCGGCGGCAGGAGGAGCCCCCGCTCCGGTCGGGCGCCCGGCTCGGCCGCCGGCGACGCGGGGCGCTCCTGGGGATTTGCAACTCGCCCGATCAAGTCTTCGCCAGCGGGGCCGCTGCTGCCGGGGAAGGTAAGGAAGGCTCTGGCGGGGGGCTGGGGACTGGGGACGCGGCGAGAGGGGGCGCAGCGAGGGTGGGAGGGGGGTCGGGGGAGGGGCGGACGCCCGGACTTCCTAACTTCGCCGTTTGGGGCTTCGTAGCTCCGAGGTTGGCGCTCCGAGCTCGGACGCCCCCCCCCCCCGCCCCCGCCCCCTGCCTCCTCCGGCGGCGGCGACGGAATCTGGCAGGTCTCCGCGCGCCCGCACCGGGCGGGTTGAGGAGGGGGCGACCTGGACGTGGGAGAGGTTCCTCGGCGCTGCTCGGCTCCCCCGAGTCCACACACCCGCAGCCTGGCCGGGGTGGCAGGCCAGGCTGAGGAAGACAGCCCTCCCCGTCACATGCACAGAGCCAGGGCCGGCTGGGGAAGGCGTTCCCCTTGTGTCCCCGACCCACACGGGCGCTGGCAGGGGTCTCTGGAGCCCCAGAGGTGCCCCGCAGCCACACACTGACCCAGGTAGGTTCAGGAGAGACACCCCGGTGTGTCCCCCTTCCCCTCATCACACCCAGAGCCCCTAAACCCCTGTAGGGGCCCGAGATGTCCTCCCCGCACGCACAGGCTCTCCCTCGCAGCCTCCGGTAGACGCGGCACCGGCGGCGGACACTCCCTGGAGGTGCTCTTGCACCCAGATGGTCAGAGGGCTACCCTAGCACCGTCCGGCCCCCTACACACACACACACACACACACACACACACACACACACACACACGAACGCCCTGACTCGTTCCATTCTGATCTTTTCCACTCGCTCGGACAGGCCGCGCGGATAAGCGGATCCGAACTTTGGGTCGGCCCTGCGCCCTCTCCGCGCGAAGCGGCGAGGGCGGGCGCCGGGCACTCCTCGGTCCCCATTCCCAGCGGGCCGAGGCCGTCGGTCCTCGTCGGCCGCCGCGCAGCTGCCTCGAGGAACTAGCCTGGCCCCCGCCCCCTCCCGGGCAGGTTGGGGCTCTGGGCCCGGCCGGCCGCCCTCTCCCGCCAGTCCCCGCGGCCCCCTGGGCAGGGCACAGCGCGCCTCGGGCCTGCTTCGGGAGGGCACGGCGGAGCTGAAAATCGCCGCGAAGCTTGGTGGCCGGGAAGGCTTGTCAGAGGATGCGGCTCCGAGCCCGTGGACCGCTGCCGGGTGCGGCGGCTCCCGCTGGGTCACTTCCCAGGCAGCTCAGAGGGAGCGCCCGTTCCAGCACCCTGGCCCCGGCCCGCTGGGCACCTTACCCTCCCCACTTTTATTTTCGGCTTCCAAGTTTCTTGGCGTGCAGGGAGCCAGGATGGACACAGACAAGTCCTAACCCACCCCTGCTTCAGCGCCCTTTCCCTCCGCGCGCTCCCGTCACGGCCCTTTCATTCCCCCGGGTCAGGGCCGAGAATTCCTTAGCAGCTACTCCCGAGGAGTTGAAATGTGTGCAGGTGTGTGGGTGGGCAGGGGGCGCGCACCCCCCTCCCCAAGCAGCCAATTGGCAAACGTGTTGGGAAGGGGGCTGGGAAATCTGCGCTCCCAACCCACCCTCGGGACCTAAGGGGACCCCCAGCGCCTTCCCTCACAGACACAAACACACGCCCCCTCCGAGCAGCGGCCGTGCGGGCGGGATGGGGGCGAACGGGAGGCCGGGGTCTCTTTTCATATCCGGAGGTGGAATACCGTGTATTGGGGGTCTGAGGAGGCGGCCATAGCGTCTCCTAGAGTCTGCAGCCTTCTATTCCTCGGCGACCCTCGCCGCCGCCGAGGCAGGGAGGGAGGTCGAGGGAGAGAGCCTCCCTCGCCCCCGCAGGTGGCCGCGAAACTCTGCGTCCGGACGCCCGGGTGCGGCCGGGTCCGGCTTTGAGGACCCCAGCAAGGTCAAGCAGACGAGGAGGGGGTGGGGGCTCCCGGGCGCGCCCCCGCCCGCGCAGTGTCAGGGCCACTCAGGGGGTGGGGGCCGCCCGCCGATCAGTCCGGACCGCCCGCCGCCCGCGCCGCGTCCCCGGAGGCGAACGTTGCGCGTTCCGGGATCCCGGAGCGCCCAGCCCCGCGCGCCCTTCCTCTCGGCTCGCTAGCTCGCTCTTGCTCGGCGCTGCTTTCAGACTTGTTGCGCCTGGATCTGGGGGGCGGGGGGCCGGCCTGGGAGTCCCGGAACCCGAGCGGAGGGAGGCCGAGAGCGAGGCCGGCGGGAATGCGCCAGGGCGGCGCGCGGCTCCGCCGGCGGGCGCGGCGCGGAGGCTCGAGCGCGGAGTTTGCCGCCTCCGATCCCGGGGAATGGAGCTTGTCCCCGCCGCGCTCCCGCGCGGGGGCAGAAAAGGGGATTCGCCGCCCTCGGCATCACGCCACTCTGCTCGGGACCCAGGGTCGGCAGGGGACGCAGCCAAGTTGGGGGGCCCTGCCTCGCCCGCAGGCTTCGGCCCCTCTCCGGCCTCGGTGGCCGCGTCCGTGAAATGGGGGCGAGGGGGAGGCTCTGGGGGCCCTTCCGGCCCAGGCCCTCGGCGCTCTCCCGGACATTCGATGCGCTGGGCCCGCAGCGGGCTGGGCCCGCAGCGTCCCGGGCCCGCAGCGTCCCCGCCGGCCGTGTCCGGAGGCAGCTGGGCGCCTGCGGACGCGCGGTCTCGGGGCCGGGCAGGAGGCGGCGTCGGCGGGGCCGGACGAGCGGCGGGGTGCGGGCAACCTCCCTCGGCATCCTCGCCCCCTGGCCGGCCCGCCTGGCCCGGGCCCGCCTCCGGAGCGGGTCCTGAGGGCGAGTCCGCCCCCTGGGGACGCCTCCAGCTCCGGCCGGGGCGGCGGGCGCCGGGCTGCGGTGGCGGCGGCGGCGGAGGGCGGCGCGCTGCCCCGAGCGGCCGAGAGAGGGCGCCCGCGCCACCGGCCGCCTGCCCGCCCCTTCCGTCTCGTCCGCGGCCGGGGCGCCCGCCCCATCCCCGCAGCCCGGCCGCCCCCGCCTCTCGGCGGGCCCTAGGCTCCCTTGTCAGGGCCCGAGTGCATTCAGCCGCCTCCCCGCACTCGCCGTGCCCGCGTGCCCGGTGCACGGGAGTGAGGAGCGCGTTTGGGTACCTGTGTGCCACGCGTGCACGTGCGTGTCCGGCCGGCAAGCTGGCGGCTTGTGTGGGCAGGCACGCAGACTGCCACACGTGTGTGCGTGCGCGGAGCAGATCTGTGTCAATGCGCGCCCGGGATGGCAGGATTGAATCTAACCACGTTTTACCTGCGGCAGGTCCTGTGGCGGCGTGCAAGCCGTGGCCCCCTCAAACCTAAACCCGGAGGGTTGGTTAGCTTCGTGCATCCCGACTGACCCACTCTTGCCCACTGTCCTCTGGAACTCTCTGGCCTCCAGCCCGCGTGGCTGCGGCCGTGCTACCGGTCAGAGCAGCGATTTCTAGGTAGACATATGGCCTGGATACCCTTGTGTATAGCCTGCACACATGTAGTGAAAGTACAGGTGCCCACGTGGACACGTGTGCACTGGGAGTGCAGCTTGGGCAAGGCAGAGGGCGTGCCCTGCCATGTGAAGGCTAGTGGGAATAAGGCAGGGAAGAGACCCTGCTCAGTTCAGTGAATGGGCTCTGGCATGGAAGACAGCAGCCTGCAGGAGGCCAGAGGTAGGGGTCTCCGAGAGCCCTCTATGGGGAATGGCAGCTAAACCAGGAGAAGAGGGGTGGAAGTGGTGAGGATGGTCTCACACCAGAGCAGCCATGCAAAGGCCCTGTGGCAGGTGTGAGGCGTAGGCAGCTCATGTGCAGGAGCTGGAGAGATGAACAGCAGGACTGGGGCTCCAGAGGGAAGGGAGCCAGAACCCAGAGCCCTGCAGGCCTTGGGCTGTGTCTTGGGAATAGTGGGGACTATGGCAGGGGAGGGGAGTGGTCCT
Organism: Bos grunniens; assembly: GCF_055505025.1. Taxonomy (NCBI): domain Eukaryota; kingdom Metazoa; phylum Chordata; class Mammalia; order Artiodactyla; family Bovidae; genus Bos; species Bos grunniens. The sequence goes on from NC_141178.1 coordinate 82,205,057, forward strand.
AGACTGAGGTCGTGACCTGCCCCAATGGCCAAGGAGATGGTAGGTGATCCTGGGGGGCAGCGTCTGCCCACAAGCACAGTGGACTCCAGGCTCCTCTTGTCATCCAGATACCACCCAAGACCCCCTTCAGTGTGTACCACAAACAGACCCACAACACAAATACGAGTGTGCACTGCCCTGGAAGCTGGGCCCCATGGTGGACATTCATGTCTGGGGCTGTGGCATTGCTCTGAGGATACCGAGCAGAGGGTGCTGGGGGAACCCCTCTTCCCACTCTACGTTGTTGGGAAAGCAAGGCCCAAGAGGGGAAGAGCTTCCCCCTGATTCCCAGCCTGGGCCTCAGCGGCAGAGTACAGAGGCACGAGGCCTCCTCTGCAGGGCGAGACGCGGCAGGAGACCCGGGACCCTTGGCCGTGGCCGCTGCCACAGAGGAGTTCGGATCCCTGGGTTCGGATTCCTTTCTACTGGAGCATCCGGAGCCTTCCCTGTACCCAGTGTCCCCCTGGCTCACAGGGTGGCGGGAATCGGGGCTCCTTCCTGCCTGCAGCCACCATTCCCTCCGCTTTTTCTTATTAATTCATTTCTACTTGGGCTTCCCAGGGGACGCTAATAGTAAAGAACCTGCCTGCCAGTGCAAGAGACATAAGAGATGTGAGTTCGATCTCTGGGTCGGGGAGATCCCCTGGAAGAGGGCATGGCAACCCACTCCCAATATTCTTACCTGGAGCATCCCTTGGACAGAGGAACCTGGAGGGCTACCATCCATGGGGTTGCAGAGAGTTAGACCTTCCTGACGCATGCACCTGGAAGGTGACAAGCAATGGGAGCAGCCCTAAAGGGCTAGAGTGCAGAGGGAGTCTCCTCGCCCTAGACCCCAGGTCCTCCTGTTAAGGTGTCCCTGTTATCCTTCCAGAATGTTCTGTGCCTTTACAAGCATAAAGTGCTTTAGACAATGGAATCCGCCTGCGTGCGGCAGGAGGCCCTGGCTCACCCCTTGGCTGTCTCATCCCCAAACCTCACTCCCACTGTTGCCCCCACGCCTCCTCCCCTCACCTCCCATCCCCCGCAGCACCCCCACCCTCGCCTTTGACTCTCCAGCAGGTCCCTGCCCGTGGGGTCTGTGTGCATCCTCCGGGGTTCACTTGGGGGTGGGGGTCCCTGCTGAGTGACCGGGTGACTGCGGGAGCAGAGAGGCCTCCAGGGCAGGAGGTTTCCAGGGCCTCAGAGGCTGTGATGGATGGCGAGATGAGGGCCAGGTTGCCCCCGTCCCTCACGGGGTGGCTGGTTTTGGGGTGCTGACTTTCAGCTGAGACTCGGCTGAGGGGTCCCCAAGGTGAGAGGAGAGGCAGAGGACCTGAGGAGCTGGCAGGCAGGGGCCTCGGAGCTCCATGCGTGGCCCAGGTGGCCTGGCCAAGTCACTGGGGTCAGGGGGTGATGGTGGGGGGCCCGCCCCCTGGAGCCGGTGGCCAGGGCTGGCGGAGCCTCCCTGCCGCCTGGCCTATGGAGTTTGGACAGGCAGTGTAGGCGCCGCCCTGGGCAGTCGGGGCTGCCAGCCCGCTTGTCCAGGCGGATGCAAGTGAGGTCAGAACGTAGAGAGCGCTGTCCCTGCCCCCAGCCCAAGCCCTGACCCTCCGGGTCCCACCAGTCCCTGTGCAACCCGCAAGGGCACATGTCCCTCTGGCTTGGCCCAGCCCTGGTTTCGGGGTCAGCCTCCTCCCCAGAGCTCGCCCTGGGCCACAGGTCAGCTTGCCCCCCTCGCTGCCCACCCAGCCCCAGCTCTCAGGGTGCAGCTGGTGGTGGCGCTGGGCGCGGCCCACACTCTGCCATCATTCCTCCCCTCAGCCCTCCTGGAGATGGGGAAGAAGGTGTCTGTGGGTGCCGGGAACCTTGGTACCTTTAAGCACCAAGTGCTCAGGCTCCTCTCAGACAGCATGTCCTGATGCAGCCGCTGGTGCCATGGGGCGGGGCGGGGCTGTCGAGAGCCCCGAGACCTAGGCTCCCTGAAGCGTGTCCAGGTTAAGCACCCCTTCCTCTGTTCTCGCCCCTCCCACCACCCCATGCTGTCAGGGACACCCTGACACCCCTGGGACACCCCCGGGACCTCCGCGTCATCGGCCCAGCCACAAGGGCCCTTCCTGACCGCCTCTTCCCATCTTGCCACCATCCCCACCCCGTCCTCGTGTGACCTTGGACCGCTGACCTTGGATGAGCCCCTCTTGCTGAGAATTCCGGGAACAGACCCTGGCGTGGGGCGTGGGTGGAGCGTCACCCGTGGCTAGCAGCTGAGCGGGCGAGGACACCGTGTCTCCCTCGGGGAGCACGGGCTTCCTCTCGGTACCAAGCAGGGGGACGCAGAGAGGAGAGGCAGGGACATAGGTCGCAGCCAGAATCTCGGGAGCCTCCCCTCCTTGGGAGAGCTCCCTGCCCCCGAGGGACGCCCAGCTGAAGGGGCTGATGCTCTCACTGTCCCCGCCCGGGACTCCGCAGAGTGTGTCTGTGCAACACAAGAGCACTGTGTGTGCGTGTGCGTGTGCCCTGGTCGCAGGACGTGGTGGGAGCTCGCAAGGGTGCGTCTGTTCTTGGGAGGCCCCGCAGGCTCAGGTATCGCTTTCCAGGGCAGCCACCCTGCCTGTGACCCAAAGGCTCATGACCCGAAGGACCACACGTGTCTGCCCGGCGGGGGGTGGGGGTGGGGCAGAGCTGCTCAGAGCGGGCGGGTGTGAGCACAGGCCCAGAGCGCGGAGCGTGGGGTGTCTTCAAGGCCTGCGAGTGGCCTGGGGTGACAGGCTCTTGGGAAGGAGAGGCGTGATGAGAGTGCAGGTCTGGACGGGGCAGCCTGGAGCAGAGCCAGCCCAGGACAAGGCTCCTCTCTCCGCCCCAGCACTGGACCTTCCGGCCGGGCCGCCTTTCTCTTTCCTCCGGGGCGGCTCTGCCTGGCTCCCGGCCAGGTTCCCCTGGTGCCCCGGTGCCCAGGCTGGCGGGCAGGGGAGGGAGCCTCCCCACTGGCAGCCCAGCCCCGCCCGGCACCCGCGCCCCTGGACCTGGGGACCCTTCCTGGTCTGCTTCCCCTCTCTGCTGGGAGGACGACGCGGCCAGGCCCCCTCGGGGCAGGCCTGGGATGCCCCACAAGTCGGCTGGGGTGCTCAGGACGCTGGCTGGCCACACATGGGCTAGGAGTGGGGGCAGGTGGTGGTCATGGGGCTGGGGGCCAGGGTCTCCTAGCAGACCACCCCCGGTTCTGCTCGTAAACGGAGGCCTGCCCCGGCTCCCAGCCCCTCCCTATGGCCCCGCACCACTGAGACCGCTTGGGCAGGCTGTCTGGGGTCTGTGACCGGGGTTGCCCAGTGGGGCTGCCTGTGCCTCTGGGAAACTAGCTGCCTGACCTGCCATGGCCCAGGAGGGACCTGTGGGGGCCCTGGGCATCCCACGGGGGGAGGGCGGGGTGCTCAGGCGCCCTTAGGTGGCCTCTCGCAGCCCTGCCCACCCACCAGCCTGCGGGCCGCCGTCCGTGCCGCGGCTGCCCACCCGCCCCTCCCCCAGGGCAGCCTTCTCCAGGACACAGGCGGGCACTGTTCAGGGGGCCGGCCGGGACAACAGAGCGCCTTTGTGGCTGGTGTCTGGGGATGCCATTGGTGGCCTGGGGTGGGTGGGGAGGGGACGGCAGGGCCAGGAGGGGAGCGAGGGGCCCAAGGATGGAGGTGCGGCTGGAAAATCCCGGAGCCTGGTGGGCCAGCATCAAGCCTGGTGGGCCAGCATCGAGCCCACGCCCCTGTGGGCAGGGAACCTGGGGCACCCTGGTTTCTGATGGCAGGCAGGGGCTGGACAGTCCACCTGGGCACGGATGCATCTGAGACATGGTGGGAGGTGGGTGGGGCACCCCTCAGCAGATTGGTGACCCCTCCAGCTGTGATGTGGGGCTGACACTGTTCCTGCCTCGCAGGGGTCCCCTGAGACCCGAGACCCGGCCCGGTGTGCAGTCAGCCCTCTCTCATCACCATGACTCCAGCTCCTCCTCCCTCACCTGGCTCTCTGGGATCCCCCATCCCTCACCCAGAGGCTGCCCTGCAGGCTCCTAGAGGCCATGCGGAAGGCTCGGGGCAGAGGCTGGCCAAAGTGCTGGGGCCGGGCACTCGGCAGGCTTCCTGGCCACAGGCAGGTTGGGGAGGCGGGGACCCTGAAGGGGCTCGGGTGCCCATTGATCACTGGAACCCAGGACGGGCAAAGGGCGCTCGACGCCGCAGTGACCCCAGTCGGGATATGTGAACCCACGGACCAGACAGAGGCCTCCAGCCTCCGAGAGACAGCCACCCGTGAGGACTTCCGAGAGGAGGGGCCGGCGACCATGCCGGAGCCCAGCACTGAGGCCAGGCGCCCCTACCTCCCTCACCTTTGGTCGGTGGGCTTGTGGAGTCTGACCCGAGGGCAGGCCCAGGCTCTGGGTGTGGCTGAGGGTGGGAGCACGGCTCAGATGAGCCACTGCGGTTACCTGAAGGGAGGGGTGTGGAGCCGCCCTCCCTGGCCCGGCCCTCCTCTGAGGCCCTGCCCTGGGCTCCCTGGGGCTCCCCCTCCAGGCTGGCCCCTCCCGGGTCACTGACCCACACATCCCATAGCACACACTGAGCCCTCCTCCTGCCGTCAGCCTCGTGCGAGCATGCTATAGGTGCCCACGTGTGCAGACGCCTCGCACACACGTGTGTGCACACAGAACACACACATGCACACACAGATACTCGTACGCGTCTGTTCCCCCAGCTCAGCGAGGGTCCTCACCACCCATCACCCACTTGCTTAAGGTGGGGGTCTGGTCATCTCTGAGGCCCTGTTTGTCCTCTGACTGCCCCCTGCCCATCTCCTCCCATCTCTCCGGGCCTGTGCCCCCAACCCTGTCAGAGGAACCCCTCAGTGAAGATCAGGGGCCACCCCCGTTGATCTCAGGACCCTGCCAGCATCGCCCCTAGGGGACACTACCCCAGGGTGCCAGGCGGGGTCAGGGGCTCCCTCGTGGGCCCCACCCCCTCTCAGCTGTGATCTCCCAGCCTGGGATGGGTTTGACTGGTTGGTCTCCACCCCGCTGTGTCACCTGGGGCCTGACACTGGTGTGCCCCGGCCCGAGCGGCCTCTGAGCCGTTTATCCAAGGCCTTGTTGGAGCTCTCAGGCAGGCAGGGAATAGGGCTAGAGGGGCCCCGCTGTTGGAAAGCACCTGTGGGCCTGTCGGGGGCGGGGCAGAGGGCGGGGACTGGGCAGGTGCAGGTGAGTGGCCGCTGGCAGGCTCAGGGGCCATCCGTGCTGGCGGCCTGGGCCTCCTGCCCAGCTCTGCCCCGAGTCCAGCCAAAAGAGGCTGGACCAGGCCACTCAGGGGCTCGGGCTCAGAGCTGGGACTGCCTTCTGGCCAGCAGAGCTGTCCCCAAGGCCCAGGGCATGGAGCCCTCAAGTTCTGGAGAACTCCTGGCCCTCTGGTGGCCCCAGCGACCCCCCGCTGTGGGACCCTGTGTGAAAACCCCACGGGGGGCTCTGCCAGGCCATCTTCTAGCCCCAGGAGCCTCTTGAAGGCTCACACCGGAGCCTCAGTCTTAAGGGTACCCTGACCTCCCCTTACCTGCACCCATTGGCACCTCCCACGTCCCCACGGTGCAGGCTAGAAGGTGCCCTCCTCCCCTGCCCGCTGGGCCCGGGACCACTCCCTCCTGTGGCCCCAGCACCTGCCCCGCTTCCTTCCTGCCCTCGGGCCAGCTTCTCATGTCGCCACACTTATGGGGGGCAGTTCTGAACAGGGCCCTGCCCTGATTGTGACCCTCACTGCTCCTCTTGCCTGCTGTGCAGGGCACAGGGGTGGCCTCGCTCCCCGCACAGGCTGACCGGATCCAAGTGAGCCGGTCTGGATGAGGGCAGGCCGGCTCGCACGAGCCCCTGCATGGGCAGGGCTAGGGCAGTCTGCCTGACCCAGGGCCGTGCCCTGCCTCTCGGGGGGCAGGGGCTTTGTCCTGCAGACCCGGGGCCAGACCCTGGCTCAGGCATCCAGCACCCACAGACTCCCACCCAGGTGGCTCTTCTGTGGCCACAGGCCCCTCTGCACAGAGATCCTCCAGGTTGCGGAGAGTTGTGTCTGGCAGAGGTCTTCCCATGCGTCCCGCCACGCGGGGCCAGGCCGATGCCCCATCCAGGCCTATAAGGCCACAAGTTGGGGAGGCGGCCGTGCCTCGCCAGCCCCTCATCCCCAGCATGCAGGCAGAGTGTCTGCTCCAGGCTGTATCCACTTTCCAGATGGGAGGGCTAGGAGTGGGCTCCCAGAAGCAGGGATGGGGTGGGGGGAGGGTGGGCAGGGCCCAAGCAGGACCCTCTAGGGGCAGGTGTGCGGTTTTGGGGTGGCCTTGACCCTGGGTCCAGGGGGATGGGACAGGCTGAGTTGGCTGTTGAGTGGTGGGGTCGGGGGGCTGTTGGAGGAGGCACCAGACTATGATGAGGGTCTCCACTGGGCTCTGCTGACATCCACCAGGGACTCTCCTGGGCATCAGAGCTGGGGGGCTGGCAGCCACATTGGTTCCCAGCCTAGGGCCAGGGGAGGGGGTGCTGCCGCTGGGGCAGGGGCTCATGTGAGGTCTCGAATCCCACGGCCACCCTGCAGGCAGCCTCCCAGCTCTGGGATTGGCCGTAGTACCCTGGCCCCAGCCTCAGTCCCCGAACATGGGCTATGGGGCTCTGCTGTGCTAGGCCCAAGGCTGGCCCAGGATGGCCTGGAGGTGTGGCAGGATCAGGGGCTTCCTGGAGGCAGGGGCCAAGGGCAGTCTGCCCAGTTGTCCCCAGAGGGCCAGCACAAAGAGTTTGCAAGTTCCCTCCCCAGCGTTTGCCACTAAAGGGCCCCCAGGGGCCATCACTGGTGCTCTGGAGCCCCCTCCCGGCTCCTCTCCCCACTGGGGTCCCCTCCTGCCCCATCTCCGGGTAAATCCACGGGTCCAGTGCTTCCCTTATGCTGGGAGAGTGAGGCTGCACCCCCCTGTACAGATGGGGAAACTGAGGCTGGGGGTAAGGGTGTGGCCGCATTCACACAGCCATGAGGGGGGCCACCCACACCCAGCCACCCTGGCTTAGCTGGCGCAGAGCCCGAGGCCGCCCATGCCCCGCTCCCTGCCCTGCCTCCACAGCCTGTGGGGAAGGACAGCAGGAGGGGACTGCAGAGCGGTGGCCGACCTTGTGCCACTGGCCAGCTGGGCCTGGCAGCATGAAGCGGCTGGCGTGTGCGCGGTCAGCAGAGCGGAGGGGCCGCCCCAGGCCAGGAGGCCGCTGCAGCTCTTCCTGCACCCACCCGCCCAGCTGCCATGGGGGATAACCCCCAGCAGGGGCTTCGGGGAGGTGAGGTTTGCAGGCTAAAGGAGCTCTCCAGGTCCACATGCAGGCGGGTCAGGAGGGGCAGTGCTAGCCTCTGAGCCCAGGCTCTGCTTCGTCCCCGCTGACCTGCGACGTCCTGTCCCCACCCCCCGCAGTGAGTGGGTGGTACACGGCCAGGCCCACTCCTCCGCAGGTCAGGGGACCCCAGGGCCAGGAGTTTGGGGCAGCCTGGGGCTTCAAGTGTGGCCCTGCCCCCTCACTGTGACCCCATCTGAGCCTCGGTTTCCTCATGTGACATGGAGGGGGACAGCGCCCGCCTGGCTGGGGGGACAGGCAGGGGTCAGCGTGGGCCGAGGCCTGGTCCCGGGGGCTGCAGGTGACTCCAGGGAAGGGGAGAGGGTGGCTCCCTGGCAGGAATGCAGGCAGGAGGCTGAGCGGTATGTGCCAGGCACAGGGCGGATGGATGTCAGCAAAGCCAGACCGGGGTCTGACCCCACCCTCGTCCCCCATAGAGCCAGTCACTTATGCAGACGTGAAGACTCCGCACCCGCCAGGGCAAGGCTCAGAGAGGCGGGGCTGCAGGAGGCCGGGGGTGACCTCTGTCCTCTGCCCTCCACCCTGCTTCTCCTCTGGCTGGGTTTTCAGATCCTTCCTGAAAGATGTGGGGGAGGGGTGTGGTCTGAGAGGCCCAGAGGCCCAGCGACAGGATGGCTCCCATGGCTGTGATGGGGCCAGTGGGCAGGCCCGGAGCCCCCGGAGCCTCACCAGGCTTCCCAGCTGAACGGGCACAGCCAAGGCCCCTGGGCCAGCGGCCCTGGCCAGGGCTGCCCACCACTTCCCGCCCAGGCTTGCTTGGGGAGGAAGTGACCCGCCCCTGGCTCTCTGCCCCTGCAGGTGGACACACTGGCAGGCGGGCAGAACAGGTGACTGAATGCGGGCCAGGCCCGCGTTGGAGGCTCGGAGCCCAGGGTGGGCACTGCCCTCAGTGTGCCCTCCCAGGGGCTCAACCCTGCACTCTGCTCTTTCTCTTCCAGCTGCTGCTTGAGGCCATGGGCAGGTGCCAGGCTGCTGGACCATAGGAGCCACCACTGCCCCCCCAGTGCCCGGAAGCCACCTCTGCCCCCCGGTCCAGAGCCCCGGCACCCCCAGCCCGGCCCAACCCCGCTCGCCGCCGGACCCTGGCATGTCCAGGCCTGGCCCGCGCCTGCCTGCCCAGCCCGCGGAACCCCGGCGGCCCCGCGAGCTAGGATGAGGGGCCAGGCCGCCGGCCCGGGTGCCCTCTGGATCCTTGGGCTGCTGCTGCTGCTGGGGCGCCAGGTGGGCACAGCCGCGGGCACGGCCGCAGGGCCCGGGGCTGAGCCCTGCGCCACGCTGGTGCAGGGCAAGTTCTTCGGCTACTTCTCGGCAGCCGCGGTGTTCCCGGCCAACGCCTCGCGCTGCTCCTGGACCCTGCGCAACCCGGACCCGCGCCGCTACACGCTCTACATGAAGGTGGCCAAGGCGCCCGCCTGCAGCGGCCCCGCCCGCGTCCGCACCTACCAGTTTGACTCCTTCCTGGAGTCCACGCGCACCTACCTGGGCGTGGAGAGCTTCGATGAGGTGCTGAGGCTCTGCGACCCCTCGGCGCCCCTGGCCTTCCTGCAGGCCAGCAAGCAGTTTCTGCAGATGCAGCGCCTGCGGCCGCCCCAAGACAACACCCTGAGGACCCGGGACGGGCCCCCCGGGCCCAGCGACGACTTCTCCGTGGAGTACCTAGTGGTCGGCAACCGCAACCCCAGCCGGGCCGCCTGCCAGATGCTGTGCCGCTGGCTGGACGCCTGTCTGGCTGGCAGCCGCAGCTCGCACCCCTGCGGCATCATGCAGACCCCCTGCGCCTGCCTGGGCGGGGACACCAGCGACTCTGCCTCTGGCTCCCTGGCCCCCCGTGGGGACGTCTGCCTGAGGGACGGCGTGGCTGGGGGCCCCGAGAACTGCCTCACCAGCCTGACCCAGGACCGGGGCGGGGACGGCACTCCAGGTGAGTGAGCCGCAAGGCGTCCATGACACAGCGCAGGGGGCGGGGCCGGGGGGGCGCTGCTGGTCACCTGGAGGTCAGGGGTCACTTGGTCCCAGGGTACACTATTTGGAATTCTGGGAGAGGTGCAGGTGAGCCCTTTGGGGGTCAGAGGCAGGGCAGTGCAGAGGTGAGGGTGAGCGTGTGCTCTGCCAGTCCCACCTTCTTAGCAAGCTTGGGGTCCTTGGTGAGACAGGCACCAGCACGGGGCAGAGCTGGTACCATCAGGGGGGTGGGATGGGGAGCGGAGCTCCACGGGGGCGGGGCAGGAGGGAGACCCCGAATGCACATGGAGGGGAGCCCCCCTTGGGACCCCAGGGTGAGGGTGACAGGAGACAGCTCTTCACCATCTGTGCAGGTGGAGACCAGACAGTGTGCCAGGCTGGGCTGGGCATCCATGCGGGTGGGTCCCCGTGGGGCTGGGTGACATGCTCAGGGCTCTTGGCCTCTCCCAAGCCAGTGAGACTGATGGACTCTTCAGAAAAACGTCTTTCAAGGCATGAGAGCAGCTCCGTGGGGGGTTTCAAGGGGAACCAGCTCTCCTGGAACATGGTTCTATTCATGGCCCCTGGGCCGTGGAGCCCAGATTAGAAACCTCCGTGAAGCGGTGAGTGTAGCTGGAGAGGAGAAGAGGGAGTGGGCGGGCAGAGCCCCCAAGGGTGGGGGCGCAGCGTCCAGGAAGCCGTTGGGAAACCCCCGCCTTCCATCAGTTGGGTCAGGGTCCCCAGCGATGGGGTGCAAGGGCTGGTCTTTGGGCTGGACCAGATGGAGGGCGCTGTGACCTTGGCATGGGCAGCCCCGCAGCATGGTGGTGGGGGTGGTCCTCCGGGTGGAGGAGGAGGACAGAGCAGAGAGGGGGCAGCAGCTTTGGGAGGCCAGTGGGTGCAGGAGGGCCAGGCAGGGTGGTGACCTGGCCGCACACGTCGCTTGGCCACTCCCCAGTGGTCACCTGCCACCTGAACCTCAGTGTCCTCACCGGCAAGGTGTTGCCTGCTTTGAGGGACTGTCCAGTCGCCTCAGGCCTAATGGCCCTGGAGCTTGGCCCACAGTGGAGGCCACAGCACAAGAGCTGGCCTCTGCAGCATCCCAGGGCAGTGACCGTGCTAGGGAGATAACCTGGTCTAGCTGGAGCTGCACAGAGCTTGCGGGACAAGGTCAAGGAGGCGGGGCCGTTGTGATGAGCTGTGAGCTCGCAGGGCTTGACGTTGGTGCTGGAGGGAGCAGGCCCAGGTGTGTGGTTGGGTGCAAATGTGGCCAGGCCTCCCGGACGGGGTTTGCCTCCTCTTGAGAGCTGAAGGGCCGTGGGGGCTTTAAGCAGAGGGGGCACAGGGCTGGGGCTGTCGATGCAGTGTCTGGCTCAGAGCAGAAATCCAGGAGGGAGCTGATGCTGGCCTGGCCGGGAGGAAGGGGGAGCGCCTGGGGGATGGGGTGAGCAGCTGATGGACTTGCTGATGCCAAGGATGTGGGCGTGGAGGAAGGAGATTGATCGCTGGACCATGCCCAGGTTTCTGTCTGGGCGTGAGGACCTCAGCTGAGGTGGGGAAGTGGTGGGGAGGAAGATCCGGAGGTCAGAGTGGGACCCGATTATGAGAGGCCCATAGGCCATCCAGCGGGAATGTCATTTGAGAGGGACCACGGGGTCAGGTTCAAGTTAATCCCAGCCTGCCCTGCACTTTCTGTGTCCCTGGGCCAATCCCCTCAGGCTCCTTGTCTTTAAAATGGAGAGAGTAAAACATCTTCTTTCCTTGGTTGTCATGAAGAATGAGAACTGGGGTGAAAGTGTTTCTAAGCAAAAGCAACATCAGTGATGAAATGTCAATATCTATGTTTATTATTAGGTAGGGGATCTGGAGGGCTTGGCAGGCAGAGACAGATTAGAGGAGGAGGAGGGCTATGTGGGGACTCTGGACTTGAGCAGAGATTCTGAGAAGGGGAATGTTTGCATGTGGTGCTGGAGGGAGGTGGGCTGGTGTGTGTGTGTGCACACACGTGTGCACATGCTTGCACTCGCACATCTACGTGCACATGTGTGTAGTGTGTTACGTGAGCATATGTGCACAGTGTTACGTAAGCGTGTGTGTTCAGTGTGTTATGTGAACATGTGTGTGTTCATGCATCCATGTGTACAAGTGTGTGTGGGGGGAGCATGTATGTGTGCGTTCACACAGGCGCTGCCAGTATGTGTGTGCACACACTCACACATACACGTGTGAGTATTTGCATGTTTGTGTGGCTGGCGTGTACACGTGTGCATGCTGGTGTACAGCGCATCAGGTATCTTTGTGCACTGTGTTTGTGCATGTGTGTGTGTGAGCGTGTACACGTGTACACTGGTATGTACTTGAATTCACTGTGTACGCACGCGCGTGCGTGTGTGTGTGTTTAGGCTGGCTCTGCGCAAGTCTTGACAAAGCTCAAGTCAAGGCTCCGTGGCAAGGCCAACTGCCTCGTGGAAGACAGTTTGGAGGGCATGCGGGCTGCGGCTGCCACCAGGAAGTGAGGCGCTCGACTCTGAGGGCGGGGCAGCAGGAACAGGAGGTGGTCACCCCCACCCAGGGGCGGCGCAGACTCCATGCCCGTGCCTGGACTCCGAAGGCCCTGATGCTTCTGAGGCCTTGGGGGTACACGTGGCGTCAGTAGGTTACACCACAGCATCTTAACCAGTTCACTCTTCCCAGCCTTGCAGGTGGCTCCCAGCGAGGACCTGCCTCCCGGCCCAGGGCCTCTGCCCGGGGTGCTCCCTGGCCTGGAGCACTCTCCCCACATGCCCCCTCGCTCAGGGGCTGCCCAGATGGCACGTGGCGGCAGCCCCAGGCCCACTGTGCCCTCCCTCTCTCTCCCTCTCTTCCCACACGGAATCGCCCGTGAACACCTGAGAATTTCCTGTGTCCTGACTCTGTCCCTGCCAGGATGTCCCCATCGTGGGGCAGGGGAGTTGGCCCTGCTCACTGGGGACGCCCTGCTGTGGCCCAGCCCCTGGTGGCAGCAGGCCCTTGATAAACACGTGTTGAGTGGGGGGAGGCACAGAGGCGTCCAGGCTGCGGGCAGGCTCACACAGCTTGAAAGGGGAGACCCGGAGCAGAGCAGCTCTTGGCCACCCGGGGCTTCTCCTGCAAGAGCTCAGGTGAGAGGGTCTCTGTGTGTGTGTGTGTGTGTGTGTGTGTGTGTGTGTGTAGGGGCGAGGTGGCCCACGGGCCAGAGAGGTCTAGCAGTCATTCAGAAGACACACAGCTGAGCCAGACCCCATATCATGCTGCGGAGCCTGTGCCCCGGAGCCACGCCCCCCACCCCGAGCAGGGGAGGCTGAGCCAGGCGTGTCCTCCGTCCCTGCTCGAGGGGGCCGTGCGATGCCCAGAGCGAGCAGGCGGCCCAGGCCAGCCCGTGGCCCACTTTCAGCCATGCCCCTGCCTGGCCTGTCCAATCGCCACATGGCCATGCCATGCGTCCGACTGGCAAGCCTTCCTCGGGCCAGAGCACCGCTCCCTGCCCCCAACCGGCTGCCCCTCTGCACAGCCCGCCCGCTCCCACCCCCTCCAGAGTCTCTCTGCGTTTTTCTGCCTCTGGTGAGATGGGGCCATTTCTCTCAAGGGTTGCTTTAAATATTCATGTTTTAATTAAAGAATTTTATTGCAGAAGCGACATGTAAGATAATGAAAAAGCAGCATCCTGGGGGCTGGGGGCCAGTGTGTGTGTGTGTGTGTGTGTCCCTGTGTATATGTGTGGGTCCCTGTGTGTGTGTCCTGTGTGTGCGTGTGTTCTTGTGTGTGTGCATGCGTGTCCCTGGGCATGTGTGTGTCCCTGTGTGTTCATGACCCTGCGTGTGCACATGTGTGCCTCCCCCAAGTGCCTGCCTGGGTGGGGTGGAGCTGGGCTGGAGCCTGAGTGTGTGACATCCTCAGCGCGTGTAAGGCAGGGATGCTGAGCCTAGGGCCGTGACCTGCCCCAGGCTGAGTGCCCCGGTGCCTCCAGGCCCATCCGCTCTCAGCCGGGGTGCCCCTGCCCTGACACCCCATGGGCTTTGGAGTAATTCCCACCCTCAGTGCCGCACAGCTACCCTCTCTAGGGGCTGCAGTGTGTGGAGAGAGGCAGGGCTCTGATAGGAGGAGGTACTCGAGGGGAAAGGGTGTGTCTCTGGAGTTTAGGGGTGACCAAGAATGTGTTAGGGGGATGGGGGGGACAGGAGCAGGAAGGGTCAGGGCCTCCCTGCCAGGACAGTTTTCATCCCAGCCCGGGGAGCTGTTCTTTTGCGCAAAGGCCAACTTAGAAAACCTGGAAAACAAGGTTTCCAGCTCCAGGCAGACAACCTCCAGGTATCGTAGGCGGACAGAGGAAGACGTGACCCCGTGGAGCCCATAAGAGCACACGGGGGGCCGCCCAGAGTGGGGCTCCCACACAACCCTGCAGCTGGGAGGCTGGGAGCTGTGGCTGTGCTGGGGTCTCGCTTCCCCCCAAAGCGGGGAAGGGCTGTGAGTTGTATAGCCAAAGCTCCGGGAGGGGAAGAGACCTGCCCAGGTCATCCAGCATTGAAGTGCAAAACTAGCAGGACCCAGGCCTTGGCACCCTTCTTAGGACAGGGGGCGCCTGCCGGACTAACCCTGCAGATGGGGTCCTATCACTGACTTGCCGAGCCTCAGTTTCCTTCTGTGAAATGGGAATGGGACAGTACCTGCCTGTAGGGTCCGGCACCTCTATCGTGCATGGAGGAACTCTCCTTGTCCGCCTCCTCTGGCAAGTGGCCTGTGGGCAGTGGCCGTGGTTCTCAGCCCCATCCTGAGATCCCACAGTGCCTCCTGCAGCTGGACGGCGTGCTGGTCGCTCGGGCCCTGATGTGGCAGCTGCAGGCCTTGGTGAAGGATGCACCAAGTCTGGACTTACAGAGCCAGAGCGGCGCTGTGGTTTGGGTGGGGGCGGAGCTGCCCATCCCCTGTGGCCTTCATTTGCACATCCATGCAAGGGGTTCAGAGGAAGAACCTGCATGCCGCAGGACAGGCCTTGACTCTGGGGGCTGCCGTCCTCACAGGGGGCTGGACTGAGCTGTGGTTGCGTAGGGACCCCGGCCTGACCGTCAGGGGCAGGGCGGGAACAGGAGGTGCAGCCTGACCTGCTGGACTGGGGAGACCTCTGCTGGACGAGACAGGAAGTGCAGACTGCCTCCTCCAAAGGGGACCCAGGAGGCGGGGAGGCCCAGGGGGAAGAGGGCTTCCCTGAGCGCCCCCGCCCCAGCCCACTGGGGCACAGGGACCCCGGTACCGGGGCGACCACAGCCTCCAGACGGGGGTGCTGGGGTGGGAAGGAGGCCCGGAGCCCCCTCGCCGTGTGTCCGCTCTCATGGGTGGCCAAGGCTGCCTGGCGGCCATTAATTGGCTCTATTCATCCCTTAATGAGATGGAAATGAGGCTTCCAGACAGAGGGGGCATTGAGCCTGGGAAGAATGGCGGCTTCTTTCCGGGCCTGGAGGGGCAGCCCACCCCCCAGCCTTGCCCACTCTTCTGCTGCCCCCTCAAAGCCCACCCAGCCCAAGAGCCCCATGGTCACCCAGCAAAGGGTGGGCCGAGCTCCTCTGTGCCCAGCTCTGCGGGCCCGGGAGACCTGCCTGGGGGACTCCCTGGTCGTGGGTGTGCTTGCCTGGTGAACGTGTATCAGGTGTCAGCCTCGTGTGATGACACACGGTAAAAACGGTAACAAAGATAGCAGCTGCCATTAACCGAGCGTGCACCAGCGGTCAGGGCTCGGTATGCGACAGCGATCCTGTGTCGAGGATCAGAAGTCAGTCTGTGATGAGGATCAAGGCCGTGTGTGATCAGGATCGGGAATCAGCATGTGAGCAGAGTCAGGGCCGGGCCCGGGGGGCAGTCTGTCCTCTGAGCCAGTGGACCCCTGCCTGGCCTCTCCTGATATGACCCTTCCTCTCCTTCCCCTCCCCCCACCACGTCCCCACCACCTGGGTCACCAAGGTAACCAGCCCTGAAGTAGTGGGTGTTTTGGCAGCTGAGGCCTAACCTGAGTCTATCCTGAAAGACTGAGCTCTGCAGCGGTTGCCATGGGAACCAAGTGGCATCCTCCGATTAGCCTGGCTTGGACACCCTCTCTCTCCCACCCACTGCCAGCTTCCACGTCACTCAGGCTTCCACACGGGGGCTGGGCTGGGGCAGCAAGGGGCAACAGGCAGGACGGGCCCGCCGTGTCCCTGCGGCCAGGCCGCCCCCGACTCCAGCCTCCCCGTTCCTCCGTGTCAGTGTGAAGGACAGGGGCTCAGCCGGTGAGACGGAGCCCCAGGCCAGCGGCCTAGAGTGCTGCTGGCAGCCTGCCTTGTCTGACGGCCACACGGCCACAGGGGCAGTGCTTGGAATCTGATCGGGGGCCTGGTCCCGGCTCCCGTTGCTATCAAATGGGCGTGGCTGTGGGGCTCCTGCCGACCACCGCCCGGAGGGAAGGCACCTGAAGTGGTGGCAGTGAGGCCCCGCATCTGGGCAGCTTCAGCCCGTCACACCCTCAGAGCCACTCACGGGCAGTATGCACGGGGAGCTGTCCTGGGGCCCCCCACCCACTCCCCTGTGCCCTGGTCTGCTGGCCACACACCCCGAACCCCTGGGACACAGGCAGTTGCAGTTCAAAACCAAGTCATATCTGCGTAGTAGCCTCCATGCTTCTGGCTCCTACCCAGCCCTGGGGACCCTGGAGCCCCCTGCCTGGTGAGGCTCAGGCCTGCTTGCCTCCTCAACTCCAGGGCAGATCGTCCTGTGGGGTGGGGTGGGGGGAGCCTCACCAGCTCCCGACTGTCTGGACCACCCCTCTCTGAGCCTCGGTTTCCTCTGCTGTAAGTGGGTCCACACCTGGTTCCTGGACTGGGACTCAAGGTTCCTGAGGCATCCAGTGCCGAGCAGGGAGGGGGGACAGGAAGTGGGGAAGACAGGACTCTGCTGCCCAAGATGCTACCTGAGGGCCAGCCTTGGGGGAGCACCGGGCCTTGAAGGGTGGGAGCCCAGGTCCAATGACCTACTCAGCCCCTCCTGACTAGGGGAGCCCAAGCATTCTGTCACTAGGGCAGGCTCAGACTTCTCACGTGGACAATGGGGACAGAGAGGCCCTGGTGGGAGCACAGGGCATCAAGCCCAGGCTCAGGAGGGGCTCGGAATCAGGGCCCTTGACCCCCTGGAACCAGAGTCCCTGCAAAGCTCAGCCGGGCCTCTACTCTGCAGCCCTGGCAAGGTCCTCCCCGGGCCTCTCTGCACTGCATGTGCGGGAGGGGGAAAGCAGGGCCCATGCCCAGCCACAGACCACGCAATTAAGGTCAGAGCTGGCCCCTCCTGCTGGGCCCCTGTCGGGGTGCGTTGGCCTGCCCACCTGCCCCACCCACCTGCGTGTCCCAACTGCAGGGCAGGTCTGAGAACAGGCCTGACTTCTGTGTGCCCTTGAGGCTCTGCCTCTCTGGGCTCCAGGGGAGGTGGGATGCTTGGGAAGGGGGGCTCTGTGAGGGCAGAGAAGGATCCTTGATGGCCTGGGGGCTTGGAGGGTGAATGAGCCTTGCCTTCTGAACTGGGGCACTTGGGCCCACTCCCCTGCCTGCCATTCATTTGCTTCCAGCGCCCCCTGCTGGTCAGTTTCCTGCACAGGCACAGCACAGCTGACACCTTTCGCGTGGCCCTCCACAGAACCCAGCACCTGGACGCCCAACTTGCTGCGCATCAAAGCAGGCTCTCTGGAGGAATTCCCTGGAGGGCCGGTGGTTAGGACTTGACGCTTTCACTGCCTTGGCTCGGTTCAGATCCCTGGTCTGGGAACTAAGAGCCCACATGCTGGGCAGTGTGCCAAAACACACACACACAAAGTGGGATTTTCTAGCATCGACTGAAACCCCACGCCTGTGGTCTCCCCATCGTTTCTTGCTGCTTGCCGTCACAGGCGGCAGACTTGGGAAGGAGCGCCCTCATCCTCAGGTGGAGGGCATGAGGGCAGGGTGGGGTGGACCTGTCCATCCCAGGGCAGTGGGTGGTGGGGCCCCCACGTGAACCCCGTCTTTCAGCTCCAGCACCCACCTTAGGGATCTGCACAGTCTGCCCTCTCACCCCACGTCTCCCCAGAGAAGCCAGGCTCTGAGAGGCCACAGGGGCCCTCCTGCCAGGCCAGGTGTGACTTGCCCTTGGCCAGCCTGGCTCCCCTGCTCCCGCCCCAGGTGGGGCAGTGGCCCAGCTCCAGGGTGACTCCCAGTGCCGGGCCTTGGCAGTGCCATCTCCTTGCCCCATTCCTGGGGGCTGTGTCAGGGGCTGCGTGCAGGGCACCCAGCCCACGGTAGGTGCTTGGTGACCTGTGCATGCCCTTGCTGGGTCTGCCCTGACCCTGCTGTTCTGGGAGCAAGGGGCCCTGAAGTTCCTGGGGACAAATGGGGTGGCAGCACCAGAGCCCCTCAGGCCGGGAGCTATCTGACTTTTGGACTGAATGCCTGGATGAAGCAGCCGCTCCCTGAACCCATCAGTGCAGCCCAGCTCTCGCCCAGATGTTGGCCTCCTGCTCCGCACCGCTCGGTTTCTCCCCAGTACTTGGAGGCTCTTAGTATCCTCGGTGGCACTGGGACCGCCAAGGGGCCCAGACCTTCAGGGACATGAGGTCATGATGCTTGAGGGGACAGGACCGGGATGAAGATCTGTGAGAGGGCTGAAGGAGGCTGGCCAGAGGGGCCTGGAGGCCAGTCTCTGCTGTGTCTAGGGGAGGGGAGGCCTGGCGGGGCCCAAGGTGTGAGACCTCACTAGGCCACCAGGTGTGGGGCCTCTGGTGTCCCTGAGTGATGGGGTAATGAACACACAGATCATGGGGGGAGGGTGAACAAGTCTAGAGGAAACTAGACTGAGGACCATGGGGAGGGGGTCCGCAGGGGCTGAGGCTCTGTGCCAAGTAGAAGAGCCCCCTCTGCCCCCACCCCTTCACTGGGCCCTTGGAATAAGACAGCTGTTGGGGTGGGCGGGGTGCCTTTCATTCATTCATTCTTCAGACCTGCCTAGGGCTCCAGCTCTGGGTCCAGCCCCTACACTGGGGACCTAAATTCAGAGTCAGTGGAGACCCTGGCCTGGGAGCCTGTAAACAGCCAGAAAGCACTCAGACCCCAGAGGGAACTGGGGTTGCACCTCTGACCCTCCCTGCCCTGCCGGCCGCCTATGCTTCGCACCCCATCGCTAACCTCATCCAGGCCCATTCTCGCCTTCTGGCTGACCCTCCAGGGCGCTGCGCTGGTTCCGACGCTGAGGCTTCTTCGCAGGGGCCGCTCTACCCCCAGACCTCTGCAAGATCCCTGAGACACTGCCTGAAAGACATTGCAGCCCTTTGACCCCGGCCCTGACTCTGTCCTCTGGTTCCCACCAGGCGGCTGGAAGTTGTGGTCCCTATGGGGCGAGTGCACGCGGGACTGCGGGGGAGGCCTGCAGACGCGGACGCGCACCTGCCTGCCCGCGCCGGGTATCCAGGGCGGCGGCTGCGAAGGGGTGCTGGAGGAGGGCCGCCTGTGCAACCGCAAGGCCTGCGGCCGTGAGTGCGCGGAAGGGTGGGACGGGAGGAGTCGCGGGTGGTGGGGTGGGGAGAAGAAGGGGCCCGGGCCGGGCCAGGTGGGGAAAAGGGCGGGGGGCTGGGTCTGGCCGGACCAGGGAAGGTGCTGGGGCCAGGTTAGGCCGGACTCAGGCTGTGAGAGGCGGGACCTGGGGTGGGGCGGGGTCAGAGGGGTGGAGCCTACCCAAGGGCGGGGCCAGGCTAGGCCGGGCTCGGGCTGTGAGGGGCGGGACCAGGGGTGGGGCCTAGCCAAGGGCGGGGCCAACTCCTCGTCCTGGCCGAGTGGCATCAGAAGAAACGGCCTAGGAGGAGGGGCGGGACCGGGTGTTAGACTGGATGTGGCTGTCCTAGCACCTGCGGACTGGGAATTCTGGGGTGCACGGGGAAGGCCGTCAGTGGGCTTCTCCCTCCACCCCGATCCCCAGCCCTGACCAGAGCTGCCTGTCCCAGCTGCATCTTGCCTCCAGGATGTATTTCTCTAATAAGGCTCTCTAATGACCTCATGCATATTTTAGCTGCTTCCATAAAGTTAAATCAAGTTATAATGAGACTGTCATTCTTCGGGTTGTTTCTTCCCCGATGAATTTTCCTGGGGAGAGGAGCTCATCTCAGAAGCCTGGGGA
Source organism: Bos grunniens (assembly GCF_055505025.1). NCBI lineage: Eukaryota > Metazoa > Chordata > Mammalia > Artiodactyla > Bovidae > Bos > Bos grunniens. The sequence goes on from NC_141178.1 coordinate 82,224,591, forward strand.
GAGCCCTGTGGTGTCTGGGCTGGGCCGCGGGGCGCAGGACCGCAGGCAGGATGCAGGACCGCAGGCGGGATGCTAAGGAGGGGACAGCAGCAGCCATCCACACCTGGCGCCCTGCGGGTGACGCTGCGGGCCCCGCAGGGAGAGAGGGAGGGGCGCAGGGCAGGGGAGTCTGGACCGGACAGGGCTTGGCCCCAGACCAGGGTGCCCTGGTCCCAGGTTTCTCAGCTGCCCAGTGGGACCAAGTGGCCCTGGTGCTGGCAAGCCTGGGCCCTACTGTGACTGAGGACTGAGGGACAAAGGGCCAAGAGCGCCCCTCTAGAGCTGCAGGGCGGGAGCCTCAGGCCAGGGCCTGGGCGCTTACCTGGACCCGCCCTGCAGCCGCCGGGCGCACCAACTCCAGGAGCCAGTCCCTGCGGTCCACGGATGCCCGGCGGCGTGAGGAGCTGGGGGACGACCTGCAGCAGTTTGGGTTCCCGGCCCCGCAGACAGGTAAGTGGCAGCGTCTGGGTGGGGCTGACAGCAAACGCACTAAAACTGGCAAGTGGGGAAAGTTGGTTCCAGGGTATTAGGTCTTTGGCCAAATACTGTACGTCATTAATTGCTGCTGATTCCAATTAATGACTGTAATAATTTCCCATAATTAGACTAACCTCTCAGGTGCCAGGCGCTGGTCTCCAGGCACACTGGATTTAGAAGAAATGGTGTGAGGCGAAGGGGCCAGTCGAGAAAAAAAAAGGAGGGGGGAGCTCACGGGCCTTGCTGCGGCCACCTGGGGGGTCTGACCGCAGCGCAGGTACAGGGGCAGCAGCAGGCCTGTGATGCTGTAGGTCTGGGCCCACAGGTGACCCCGCGGCCGAGGAGTGGTCCCCGTGGAGCGTGTGCTCCAGCACCTGCGGCGAGGGCTGGCAGACCCGCACGCGCTTCTGCGTGTCGACCTCCTACAGCACGCAGTGCAGCGGGCCCCTGCGGGAGCAGCGGCTCTGCAACAATTCGGCCGTGTGTCCAGGTGGGCGGGGCGCCGGCAGGGGGCGGGGCGCCCGGGTAGGGGCGTGGTGTCGGGGCGGGACGTCCGGGTAGGGGCGGGTCGCCGGCCTGGGGCGGGGCGTCCGCTAGGGGCGTGGTGTCGGGGCGGGACGTCAGGGGTGGGGGCGGGGCGTCCAGGTAGGGGCGGGGCGCCGGCCCGGGGTCGGGGAGTCCGGGGCAGGTGGCTCGGCTGCCGGCTGGGCCGGACAGGGGTCGCAGAGCGCTACGTTCCCTCCATAGTGCATGGCGCCTGGGACGAGTGGTCGCCTTGGAGCCTGTGCTCCAGCACCTGCGGTCGCGGCTTCCGGGACCGCACGCGCACCTGCAGGCCGCCCCAGTTTGGAGGCAACCCCTGTGAGGGCCCGGAAAAGCAAACCAAGTTCTGCAACATCGCTTTGTGCCCTGGTAGGTGAGAGGGAGGGCGCTAGGTGGGGTGAGACAGGAAAGGACCCCGTGGGCCACCGGTCAGCCCGCGGAGCCCAACTTTGCCCACTCAGACCCACCTGCTGGGGCCTCAGAGGTGAGATTGGAACCCCAGGCTGTGATCAGGCTGTAGGCCAGAGAACCTACAATGTTGTTACTGGTGCGCCAGGGGTGTTGGGGTGCTGGGACCTCCTTGGGTGTCACACCCATGCCTCAGACTTTGTGGGGTGCTCACACCTGTACCCCAGATGGGGTGTGGGCCCTGGCTGTTCACGCTGGCTTCCTGTTCCCTTCTTCCCCTGGGCCGGGCAGTGGATGGAAACTGGAACGAGTGGTCCAGCTGGAGCACATGCTCCGCCAGCTGCTCCCAGGGCCGGCAGCAGCGCACACGCGAGTGCAACGGGCCTTCGTATGGGGGTGCTGAGTGCCAGGGCCACTGGGTAGAGACGCGAGACTGCTTCCTGCAGCAGTGTCCAGGTCAGGCCATGCCCCGGGGCCTGCGGGTGGGGACCTGCGGTCCTGAGTCACTTGGTGGGCTGGGGGATGCTGGGGGGCCCTGGAACGAGGCCCCAGGGATATGGGGGTGGTGGTGGGGGTCCCGGGGGCCGATGCACATGGGGTACTTGTCTTATCGTGTATCAAGCTGAGCTCTGCCTTCTCCTCCCTGGTGTCAACTTCCTTCCGCTCCCGGCTCCCTGCCCCTGCGTCCCCATGGCTCCTGCCCACCCCTCGTCCCCATTCTCGTGCTTCCATGCGCGGCCGTGTCCTGCAGTGGATGGGAAGTGGCAGGCCTGGGCGTCCTGGGGCAGCTGCAGCGTCACATGCGGGGGTGGCACGCAGCGGCGGGAGCGTGCCTGCTTGGGGCCCTTCTTTGGGGGAGTGGCCTGCCAGGGCCCCCAGGATGAATACCGGCAGTGTGGCGCCCAGCGGTGTCCCGGTGAGTGTCTCTACCCCACCCCACAGCTGGACCCTGAGGCGGGGGAGGCGCTCGGGGCGCAGCTGGGGGACGACCGCTTTGTGAGGGTGGATGTCCCGTGGCGTCTGGACCCTCCTGACCCTGCTGCCAGCTCTCTGCCCCTCCCTGCATTCCCTCTCCCCTGCCCCGACTCATGTCTCTGGCCCTTGGCAGAGCCCCACGAGATCTGTGATGAGGACAACTTCGGAGCTGTGGTCTGGAAGGAGACCCCAGCCGGAGAGGTGGCTGCAGTCCGGTGTCCCCGCAACGCCACAGGTGAGGGCCGAGGGGGCAGGGGCTGGCAGGGCACCTGTCCCTTCCTTGTGGGATGTGCTGGAGGCACCGAGATGCCCCTGGAGGCCTGCCTGAGAGCTGTCAGCACAGGGCACGTGGCCCAGACTCCGCCCGGGCAGCCCCGTGCACACCAAGGCTGGAGGGGTGCGGGCAGGGACACAGGGCTGCCGTGTCCTAAGTCAGCAGAGCCGGTGCCAGCATGAAGCCCTTTAGTGTGATGTTCCACGATGTCACTGCTTTACATGTGGGAAACCAGAGGCACAGAGCCCACACCCTTGCCCTGGGCTTGCGTGGCCAGTAACTGGGAAGTCAGCTTTGGACACCGTGGTCTTGATCCCCACGCAACCCTATGGAGTGATATGAGGTGGGGGGAAAGCAGGGTGGGCTCCCAGAAGGGCCTCTGCAGAGACAGTTTGGGTTCCTTTCCCCTCTTGTCTGAGGAGCGTGTGCTGTGTGACATTCAGGAAGTACTTACCCTCTCTGAACTTCCATTTCTTTCTGTAAAACGAACTTGCTGTGGGCTCCCCACCCCCCACCCCCCAATAAGGCTGGTGACCATGGTGGAGGCTGTGTATTCCCAGCCGTGGCTTCAGCCCCCGTGCCCTGTTCTGTTTACTGAATAGTACAGATTCTGGGGAGCGACTTGCAAACCCAGGGAAGTAAAGTGGAAACACGAGTCGCAGGATGGGTGTCACCTCTCTAGCCTTTGCTTGTGTGATCCCTCATTTTCATTCTGCACCGTGCTGTAGACCAGGTGTCCCGTCCTGCCCCGTGGCTCCTGTTGGGGGACAGTGTCCTGGCAGTTCCCTAGGGTCATCACAGCTGTGCCTGGCTCCCTGGGAGTAAGGTCTGGGTCATAGGCTGTGCCCATGTTCAAGGCCGTCCAACCTGACCCCAGTCAGCCCCAAGGCTGCCCAGCGTCCTCAGCACACCAGGGTCATGAGGGGCCCCCTGACCCCAGAGGTGGAGCCAGGCAGCGGTGGGCTGTTGGTTCTCCCCAGGGCTCTGGGTAGGAAGGGGCTCCGGGAGAAGCCCTGGGCTGAACTCTGAAGCCCGTCACTCGGCCCAGGGTTCAGCCTCCACACAGGTAGGATGCCTGTAGGTTTGGCTCCTACCAGGCTCCAGTGCTTGGCTGGCAGCATCTGCTCAGAAATGTTTTGAGTGAAAGAAAGTCGCTGGCCCCCGTGCCAGCCCTGCTCCTGGAACACGGCCACAGGCGAGTGTCCGCTTCCAGGGCTGGGGGCCATCCAGAGAGCTGGAGGCACCTGGGAGCTGTGGCTGGGTGGGTGGGACTCTTGCGGCAGACGTGGGCATCCTCCTGAGAAGTGGGCGATGGAGCCGACCCCCCATCTCCACAGGCCTCATCCTGCGACGCTGTGAGCTGGATGAAGAAGGCATCGCCTACTGGGAGCCCCCCACCTATATCCGCTGTGTGTCGATTGACTACCGGAACATCCAAATGATGGTGAGGCTGGGCCCCGAGGTCTCCCACCCCACCCCTCCCATCACTCCAGGGCTCATCTCTACCCCCATTCCCAGACATAACCCTGCGTCCCCAGTGGCATGCTCTGTGGACGCGGGTCAGCGTGGCTGGGGCTGCAGAGCGCCCTCTGGGCATGGCGGTCCTTGGCGCCTGCAGTCCAGCGCCTGCACCGTCCGTCCCCCTAGACCCGGGAGCACCTAGCGAAGGCGCAGCGTGGGCTGCCCGGGGAGGGCGTCTCCGAGGTCATCCAGACCCTGGTGGAGATCTCCCAGGACGGGACCAGCTACAGCGGGGACCTGCTGTCCACCATCGACGTCCTAAGGAACATGACAGAGATCTTCCGCCGGGCGTACTACAGCCCGACCCCTGGGGACGTGCAGGTGGGCACCCAGGAGGGCATTCCCCACCCCAACCTTAGACCGAGTCCCGACCTCAGACTGAACCCTGAGCCGGGCCCCACGCTGAGCCCCGACCCTGGCCACACTCTGACCCCGGCCACACTGAGCCATGACTCTGGTGCCTGATTCTCTGTTCTGGAGAAGGAAACGGCAGCTCACTCCAGTATTCTTTGCCTGGGAAATCCCGTGGACAGAGAGCCTGGCGGGCTGCAGGCCCTGGGGTCGCAGAGGCTGCGCACACATGCCTTTTCACTGGCCCTTCTTCCTTCTCCTTCCAGAACTTTGTGCAGATCATCAGCAACTTGCTGGCCGAGGAGAATCGGGACAAGTGGGAGGAGGCGCAGCTGGTACGCCTGCCCACCTGGGGTGCTGCGGGTGTCTCCGCCCCTCCCCACTCCCCAGGCCGGCTCAGGGCGGGCTCTTGGGTTCAAATCCCAGATGGGCCTTTCCCAGGAAGTCACTCAGCCTTCTGAGCCTCGGCGTTCCCGTCCGTCAGATGACGGGCCCACCGCACGGGGCTCAGGGAGGGGTCTGAGAAAGCGTGTTGGCCGTAGGGTGCAGGCCGGGACGTGGCAGTCCCTTCTCATCTGGAGAGAACGGTCCGCCTCCCCCCAGCACTGACCGGGAACCTGCCACTCCCTGTACTCAGGGGCTGTGGTGCCCAGAGACCCCTGCTCTCCTCCCATCTGGACACCTGGCCATAGGCCGGAGCGCCTCAGCCCCTCTGGGCTCAGTGTTCTCATCCACAAATAGGCGGTGGACACTCAGGTCCAGAGCCCTGCGGGGTAGGGAGTGACCGGCAGGACCCCGTCGAGGAGGGAACAGATGAGGGAAGGAGGCGGCTGAGTCCCCGCTGCGGGGGCAGGGGACTCGGGTGACACTCAGATCTGGCGCCTTCTTGGCTGGGCTGCCCCCCACCGCCTTGAGGCTCCCTGACCCTGCCCCCATCCCGTCCCCAGATGGGCCCCAACGCCAAGGAGCTCTTCCGGCTAGTGGAGGACTTCGTGGATGTCATCGGCTTCCGCATGAAAGACTTGCGGGACGCGTACCAGGTGACAGACAACCTGGGTAAGCCCGGGCCTCGCTCTCTGACCCTCAGGCCTCACCTGGCACGCCTGGACGGGGCCCTCCAGCCTCAGATTCCGGCTGTGTGTGCCGGAACTTCAGGACCCCCGGGCCGGGTTCTGGGATGATCCTCAGTGCACAGACCTGAGTCTCCTGACGATGGTCGGATGTGATCCTGGGAGGGGGTCGGCATGGGGGCTTTTGGACCCAGACCAGGCCCTGGACACTTAGAGTCTTGGGGTGCAGCAGGAAGCCCCAGCCACAGCTTCTATCTCCCTGGGGCTGGGGGCCCACAGTGCCTTGTCCCCAGTACCTGCTGTGCTGGGACCTCGGAGATTTGAAGGCAAGGTTGCACTCTGCTCCCAGAAGCGCTTGTCAGAGGGGCCTGGCGACACCCAGCTCAGTAGCACTGACAGAATCTCAAATGGGGAGGCGGCGGTGCAGGCCTCGAGGGGCTGGAGAGAGCCAAAGGTGGGCCTGGACTTGGGAGGCTCACGATGGCTGTCGGCACAAGGACCTGCAGCAGCTGCATTCAATGATCACCACCATGTCCTCTTAAACAGCTCTCCTGGCCACATTTGTCCAGGGCACCTCCTCAGATAATCTTCTCATAGTGGGGAGCTGGGGTGCGGCCCAGGCCCGGCGGTGGTCCACACAGCGCCGAGGAGGGCGATGGTCACTGCCTCTGTAGAGGCTCCTGGGCCTCTGGGGACATGTCCTCTGGGCCCACTGTGCTTGCTCGCACCCAGGGACCTGCCCACGCAGCGATGAATGCCTGCTAAGCTAGAAGGTCCTAGAGCCCTGGTCCTGCCTTACGCCTTTGAGCTCAGGACCCCAGAGCTGGGGAGACCCCTGAGGCCAAGGGAGTGGGAGCAGCATCCTCCTGTAGGTGGGGAGACCCCAGCCTGGAGGTCCCCTGGAGGCAGGGTCAGCAGTGGCTCCAGGCTGCTGGGTCTCTTTCTCACTGGGCTGACAGGGCCCTTGTTCTGGGTGAGATGGGAGTGGCCGGAAAGCGGGCTCTTCTGTGGCCACATGTGACAGGCGTGACCCGGAGGCCACCTCAGCTCTCGGCCCCCCAGCCCTGGACCTCGCTGTAGAGGCTGGACCCCTGGCCACCCAGCACCACCCACAGCCCCTGGAGGTGGGCTAGGCCCGGGCCGAGTCCCCTGACCTTCCACCTCCAGGGAGCCTGTCTGGAGCCAGTGGACATTCAGGGCCCAGCCTTTGTCACCAAAGGAGGCCCTGGACTCCTCCCATCACCCCTCATTAGCCCTCCCCCGCCATGTATCCACACACCCCCATTCTCCCCTACACCCCACTCATACACTCGCACCTGTGCACCCTACACATATACAGTCTGTGCACCCACTGTACACCCACACCCCGATTCACCCCACTCATATACTCATAGCCCTGTATCCTCTGCACCCAATGCCCTACGCCCTGTGCACCCCGTGTACCCCCTGCACACCCCTCGCGTGGTGTGGCTGGGTGGCCCCACGAACACTGCGCCTGTTCTGAGCCAGGAGCAGCCCCGTGACGGTCCCACCCAACTTCCCGTCCCAGGGCGAAGGCTCCGTACCCTGAAACCGCTCTGTCTCCGTCTCCCTTTGTCTGTCGCTGTTGTCTCTCACCTCCCCCCACCCCCTACCCCGCCGCAGTCCTCAGCATCCACAAGCTCCCAGCCAGCGGAGCCACCGACATCAGCTTCCCCATGAAGGGCTGGCGGGCCACAGGCGACTGGGCCAAGGTGCCGGAGGACAGGGTCACTGTGTCCAAGAGTGTCTTCTCCACGGGGCTGGCAGGTGAGGGCCTCAGGGGGCTGGAGGAGCTCCCCAGAGTCTAGAACTTCTCAGTCCCCCCAAAGAACTTCCCAGCCCCACTCCAGAAGCACTCCAGAAGTTCTGACGTGCTGCATCAAGGGCCAGGGTGGTGTCCGTTTCTTCTACACAATCTCAGTGTTCCTGAGATTGCCCCCTCTTCCAGGAAGCCCTCTTTGCCCTCCCTATGTTGGGAGACCCCAGGCAATCTTGGCTGAATGGACCCCCTCATCACAGGGAGGGAGAGGGTCTTGCCTGGTGTCACACAGCAGGCGATTCCAGTTCCCAGGAAGAGAAACTGTGCCCTGCCTGCCCCTGGCTTTCAGGGGCCACTCAGGGAGACCGAGGAGGTACCTCAGCTCCACGGCAGTGTGTCCATGGTGGGGGTGGCAGGGCGGGACACACTCCTCTTGCCCAGCAGGGCCTTGGCCTGGGGGTGGTGGGAGGAGGGCGACCACTGTGCTCTCTTCCAGAGGCTGATGACTCGTCTGTGTTCGTGGTGGGCACTGTGCTTTACCGAAACCTGGGCAGCTTCTTGGCCCTGCAGAGGTGGGCATCACGGGCACAGGTGGGAACTGGGGAGGCTGGGTCTGGCGGAGGTGGGGGCTGGGGAGGCCGGGCCTCGGGGGTGGGAGCCTGGGGAGGCTGGGTCTAGGGGGTGGGGGGCCTTGGGAGGCCGGGTCTGGGGGGTGGGGGCCTGGGGAGGCCAGGTCTAGAGGTGCAGGGCCTCAGGAGGCCGGGTCTGGGGGGTGGGGGGCCTGGGGAGGCTGGGTCTAGGGGTGGTGGCCTGGGGAGGCTGGGCCTGGTGGGTGGGGGCCTGGGAGGCCAGGCCTAGGGAAGGTGGGGCGAGGGGCTCCTGACCCCAGCATGGCCTGCCGGCTGTCCCCCAGGAACACGACTGTCCTGAACTCCAAGGTCATCTCGGTGACGGTGAAGCCCCCGCCTCGCTCCCTGCTCACACCCTTGGAGATCGAGTTCGCCCACATGTACAACGTGAGTACCCTCCGTGTGCACGTCCGCGTGCATGGACCCTTCCACCTGTCCCCGTGTGCACACACGTCGCGGCCTCTGGCTGGCCTTGAGAGAGAGCTCCTTTACCCCCGAGCGGTGGGCGGGGACAGTGGCTGGCAGAGCTTCAGGGACTTGCCCAGGGTCACAGGCAGGGACTGAAGGAGCCGAATGCAACCTAACCCTAACCCGGGTCCGAGGCTGCTGCTCCCGGGCCCTGCCAGGCCAGCTGCTCCTTGGAGAGGATGGAGCCATCCTCTGCCATGTGCCCCCCGCAGGCCCACCATGCTCTCCTCCCCGGGCTCTCCGTCAGGCCTGAGACACCCTTGACCACCGAGAGCCTGCCCACACCCGCCCCGCTCTCCAGCCAGGACGGGCAGCGTCATCCGGCGCTGGGCCATGCCCAGCCTCTCTGTGCCTGGCCCCTCCCTCATCAGGCAGGAGCCCCCCTGTAATCACCCCGCAGCCTGTGGGGCGGGAATGCTTGCCGAGCCCTGTCTGTGCCCCTGACCCTCCCAGTGGCCATTTCGTATTAAGCGGAATCGGCCGCTGCTGCCCAGCCCCTCCCAGAGAGAGGACAGGGGTCCCCGAGGCCGGGCAGTGGGCTGGGGGCTGAACCAGCCCCTTCCCTGCTCTGGGCCTCAGTTTCTCCTCTGCAAACGCCGTCTCTGGGGAGCAGCGGAGGCGGGGCACCAGGCGGGGCACCGGGACCCTGCGTGGACACCGCCTCAGGTGGAGCTCGAGGGCGGGTAGGTGGCCTGACTCCCCCGTCTCTCCCAGGGCACCACCAACCAGACCTGCATCCTGTGGGACGAGACAGACCCGTAAGTGTCTCAGCCGTGTGGCCTCCGGGGCGGGCTCGGCGGCCAGGAGGGAGGGTCCTGGGCTCCAGCTTCGGGGCCGCCTGCTGACCGACCCCGCACGCCCGTCGGGCACAGTGTCTCTCTGCCTGGTCCAGCACTGACAGTGCAGGGGGCCACCCAGCCAGTTTCCCACCCCTCCTAGGGAGCTCCATGGTTGCGGGTCCAGAGGCCTGCGGGGGTCCCCAGGCCAGGTGAGGGGAAGGGGCGTGGCCACAGAGCAGGGCAGCTGGGTGAGACCCAGGGTGACCGATGGGACGCAGAGGCGGGGACTCCTGGGGTCTCGGGCCCAGCTCCCTGCCCGGCACGCGGCACCCGCCTGTGTCAGGCCCTGCCGCCCTGCTGTTATGAGTCGGGGCGGGGCACTGGGCTGGACTGGCCAGGCTGTGATTCAGGGTCACAGCACCTGCATGGGCGCCCAGAGCAGGGTTCCTCCCAGACACAGGGAGACAAGGGGAGAGGTAGGTGGGGGCTCGTGTAGTCACAGGAAAGAGTCTGTGCAAAGGCCCCAGAGTGGGGGCAGCCCTCAGAGGCAAGAAGGGTCAGAGTTTGGGGAAACTGGGCAGGAGAGAGCTTGGCGGCTGGAACCTGATGGACCAGGTGGGCCTGGTGGGGACTCGGCCTTCCCCCAAGGCGTTTGGTATCCACTGGGGAGGGGGTGGTCAGAGAGCGGCATGTCATTGTCACCACCTGCCTCCCTCAGCCCTGGCACTGCCAGTCCCCAGGCCGGCCCCAGGGCCATGGGGTACGTCCCTCATGCCGTGGGCATGATGATGGAGGTGTGTCCTGTGAGGTCAGGGGAGGCTCCCAGAGTGGCTGACACGTGAGGAGGACACGTTCTCCTGGCAGAGGATGGAGGGGGGTCTCGGGCAGAAGCAGTTTGAGCAAAAGTGTGGAGGTTGGAAGGTACAGGAAGAATGTGAGGCATGGCCAGTAAGAGTGGGCAGCCACAGGGGCAGGGGTGTGGGGTGGGAGGGAGGCTGCAAGAGGCAGTTTGTAGGGGCTGTGGACCTGTGGAAGTTGTTGGGGAGGGATGTGATTACCATGCGTCCATCAAAATTCTCCACCCACCCGTCCTATCCATCCATCCATCTGTCCATCCATCCTCCCATCCATCCATCCTCCACCCACCCATCTGTCCACCCGCCCACCCACCCATCCATCCTCCACCCACCCACCCATCCATCCTCCACCCACCCATCCTCCCATCCTATCCATCCATCCATCTGTCCTTCCATCCTCCTGTCCATCCATCCTCCACCCACCCATCTGTCCATCCATCGTCCCATCCATCCATCCGTCCATCCATCCATCTGTCCACCCACCCACCCATCCATCCATCCTCCACCCACCCGTCCTCCCATCCTATCCATCCATCCATCTGTCCTTCCATCCTCCCATCCATCCATCCTCCACCCACCCATCTCTCCATCCATCCTCCCATCCATCCATCTGTCCATCCATCCATCTGTCCATCCATCCTCTCATCCATCCATCCACCCATCTGTCTATCTACCCACCCATCCATCCATCCTCCACCCACCCGTCCTCCCATCCTATCCATCCATCCATCTGTCCTTCCATCCTCCCATCCATCCATCCTCCACCCACCCATCTCTCCATCCATCCTCCCATCCATCCATCTGTCCATCCATCCATCTGTCCATCCATCCTCTCATCCATCCATCCACCCATCTGTCTATCTACCCACCCATCCATCCATCCTCCACCCACCTGTCCTCCCATCCTCCCATCCACTCTTCCATCCACCTCATCCATCCATCCATCTGTCCATCCGTCCTCCCACCCACCCATCCTCCTGTCCTCCCATCCTCCCGTCCAATCTTCCATCCACCCCATCCATCCATCCTCAACCCACCCATCTGTCCATCCATCCTCCCATCCATCCATCCATCCATCTGTCCATCCACCCATTTGTCCATCCATCCTCCCATCCATCCATCCTCCACCCACCCATTTGTCAATCCATCCTTCCATCCATCCATCCATCTGTCCACCCACTGATCTGTCCATCCATCCTCCCATCCATCCATCCTCCCACCTACCCGTCCTCCCATCCTCCCATCCACTCTTCCATCCACTCCATCCATCCATCCTCCCACCCTCCCACCCGTCCCTCCTTGATGATTCCTGACCACTGACAGAGCGTGCTCTACGAGGTGCTGGTGCTCAGCCTCCTCCTGTCCCCTGTGAGGAAGGACAGGAAAGTAGGAACATCCAGATCCCTGTGAAACTGTCCAGTCACGCCACGTGCCAAGAAGTGAAGCAGTGGATCTGGTGGCAGGTGGGGTGAGGAGCCCGAGAGCAGGTTCACAGAAGCCTCTCTGGGGTGGTGTTTGAGAGACGCCTGCTCAGCACCGCACGTGGGTGATTGGGGACAAGCATTTTGGCAGAAGGAACAGACAGTGCAAAGGCCCCATGGTGAGAGAGTGCAGGCCCGTGCGTGGACTTCACTGCCCTTGCCTGCTCTGGGGTTTGAAGACAGGGTCAGGGAAGCACCGGGGTGGACCCCGTGACCCCAGGAAACCAGCCCTCTGGCTTTGTGCTGGAGACTGTTTTTCTCTGAGTTTCGCGAGTAGCATAAACTTTGCACAAAATGGATTGACAGAAAAGGGTGAAAAAATAAAAGGCAAGAATGAGGGCTCGCGTCCTCCCAGGCTGGCCCCTGTGGCCATCATGTGGCTGCCGTCCACTCCGTCTGGCCCCTGACGTCAGCACAAGCCCCTCCCCACAGTCCAGAAACCCTCCCACTGGGCTGTTCAAAGGTGGCCCGGAGCCCCTGAGGTGGCTGGTTCACCCAGTAGCCCTGCCCTTGGATAGCTCTGCTCACATTTATGATTGTTTTGTTGGCATCAAATCCCTGGACAACTTCAAGGCCTTGGTAGTAAATTGCTTTCCAGAAAGGTGGACCCATCCTTCCCCTTTGCCTTCCAGGGGCAGCAGGTTGTGAGAGGCCTGGCCAGCCCAATGAGTGTCGGGTTCACTGTCCCCGGGGCACGGTCGGGGCAGATCCCGCCCCCTGGGAGTGTCCCCGTGGCTGGAGTCTGCCTGCTTGCGTGTGGGAGCAAAGCGGGGGTAGGGGGCGGACAGTGGCCAGGCCCATGGGACACTCACGTCTGGCCGTGGCCTCCACTAACCGGGGGCCTGCCCGCACCCCAGGCTTCCTTTGCCCTCTCCTGGTACCCCCTGGACAGGTGGAACTGTTAAGGCCTCTGTGCCTGGGCCCAGGGCCCTGTGGACAGGGGGAAGGTGCCAACAGCTGGGCCGCGTTAGAGGTGCCCCAGAACGCATGCGCCCACCAGCTCCCTGCTCAGTCCCGGGGTGGCCCTGGGAGCCCTGCCTGTTACTTCTGGAGAAGCCAAGGCTCTGGAAGGTTGGTGCTTCAGCTAAGGGTAGGGACCGAAGCTTCTGCCCCAGAACTGGACAGCCTGGGGCCCAGAAGTCACGGGGTGGGGGCACGGGACAGGAAGGAGGCAGCTGGCTCTCCCCGCCCATGGTCTGTGCTGGAAGCACCTCCCTCCGTGGCCAAGTGAGGCCATCTCTCACGTAAAAGGGCTCAGAAGAGCCGATGGTTTCCCAGGTGACCCGAAGCAGGGACCAGGGCCAGGGCCCCAGGCTGCTTCCACCGGTGTGCCCAGGGATCAGGTCTCTGCTGGCATGGGCCTGTGTTTGGATGAGAAAGGGTCTCATGTCTGCAGAATTGTGTGTATGTGGGTGGGGGGGAGGGGTCGGTGGGAATTGAGAGCAGCTAGCGACCTTCAGCTGAGAAGCAGTGAGCTTCTGACCCATGACTGAGTCTTGGCCCTGGTCACTGCAGGAGCCTAGACCCCAAGCCAGACTGAGCCCGGCCCTGGCACGCTCTGACTCCTGGCCCTGGGCACACACTGAGCCCGGCCCTGGCACACTCTGACTCCTGGCCCCGGGCACACACTGAGCAGCGTCTCACCTGGCGTCACTTGCGCGTGCTCACATGTAACGTGCAACTGTGCACGTGTCATGTGTGTGGAGGGCCGCCTCCTCTTGCAGACACACGCACCCATCAAGCATGTGACACACTCTTCTCGGAAAGTCTGAGTCAGGCTTCCCACCCACAGTGCAGACCCTCCACCTGCCTCGCCCCCAGTCACACACGCACTCTTGCACACACAGGCTCAGCGTCTACACTTGGGGCGACTGCTCACAGCGAGGCTCTCGGCCGCCCCCCTACGCCCCCACACCCTTATGCCAGCCTGGCCAGTGGCAGTGAGGGCCTAGGGGGCAGGGCTGCTAGGGAGGGAAAGGGAGTCTTTTCAGAATTCTCAGATGTTTAGGTGGCCGGGGAGGGGAGTCCGGAAGGATGGGCTGGTGGTGGCGGGGTTGACAAAGGCCAAAAGCACCGCCCAGAGTTCACGTCTGTGGTTCTGAAAGGACAGCTCCCTGTTTCTTTCTCAGAAGCTGCAAATGTTTTGCGGTTTCCTTTTTAGAAATGAACAACTGAGAGTTACACAGAGCAGAGAAGTCAGAGCCGGCAGGCCCTCGGAAGTCACCTGCTCTGGCTGAGCCCCAGCGTGGGGACGTCAGGACAGGACAGGTCTGGGTGCCGCGCCCCCATTTTGGAAGGTGCTGTGCCCGATACCAGGCCCACGTGGGCTCCAGGGTTTCATGCCCACCACATCTTGTGCTCCCGGGTCCACACTCGAGTCGGCTGTAAAGGCTCTGAGAAGTCCTGCAGCGGGCTGCTATTGAGTCAGGTTGGGGGTTCCCTAACTAGTGGGCGCTTGGCACCCCTGCACTCTGGAACTTGAGCTGGGAGAGCAGACGCTGGGACAGGCTGGTGGAGGGCGGGGCGCTCCCCCAGTCTGTAGGGTCTTCTCCAAAGCCTGACCGCCCGCCAGGCACCTTCCAGCATTCACTCACACAGCTTTCTCAGTCGGGCTGAGGACTGGGCCCAGAGTTCTGTTCGACAAGCCTCGGGTGCCCTGTAGGTGTGCCAGTCTGGGCTCTCTCCCCACCCCCTGCAGGTGCAGCTATCCTGGGGGACGCTCATGACCCAGGCCCGGGCTTCTCCTTGGGGTCCTTGCCCAAGTGCGTGTCCTGGTCCCTTTAAGAGCCTTGCCCCTCCCCCGCCGAAGTCCTTGGTTTCCTTGGAGAGGGCGGTGAGGGGGCAGGCCGAGGGGGGCAAGCGGAAGGGAGACTTGGCAGGGTCCCCAGGTCGCTGTCAGCGGCCGGTTCCCAGCCCGATTTCTCCCACGCCGTCTGGTTCCTGATGGGGGCAGAGAAGGCGGGAGAGGGGGGCAGGCGGGGGAGGGGGAGACAGCTGGACACAGAGGCCTTTTGGTGGCCCTTCATGAGCGTGGGTGGGAGGTGGGGTCGTGCTCTGCACCCCCACCTGGGTGGGGAGCTAGGGCCGGGGGAGGGGTGCAGGGCTGCTCTCAGCGGCGAGACCACCCACCCCCAGCCCCTACTCTGGACTCAGCCCCAGCCTCTTCCCCAGCGCCCCTCCATTCTCTGAGCCTCCCCCGGACTGTGTGCTTGCGGAGTGGGAAGCCTGGCAGAGGCCCGCTCTGAGCCTGCCCTCCTCGAGGGGCATCTGAGTCCAGGCCTGCCCGTCTCAGCTGGGTTTGGGACCTGGAGGGGACAGACAGCATGAGGTCACGGCCCAGGGACAGCAGCTGTGCTCAGAACCTGGGGCAGTGAGTCCCCCACCCTGGCAGGCAGCCCGGCTCCCAAGCCACAGTCCTCTGCCCCACGGGCCCCTCACCACTCCCCTCCTTGGCGCCAGCTAGAACGCCTGGCGCCTTTGTCCCTGGTCCTTGTGCCTCTTCTCCGGCCTCAAAGCCACCTGCTTCTGGAGGCCTCTCTTCCTGTTTTCCTACATGCCCCCCAGGTCCCCTGCTTCTCAGCTCTGACTCTCATTTGCCAAAATTCTGTGTATATGCATGTGCCCCCCTATGAGAGTGTGAGCCTCCTGATCAGAGTGTGAGCCCCCCAATCAGAACGTGAGCCCCCCCAGCAGAGTGTGAACCCCCCATCAGAGTGTGAGCCCCCCATCAGAGTGTGAGCCTCCAATCAGAGTGTGAGCCCGTCCAGCAGATTGTGAGTCCTTCAGAAGAGTGTGAGCCCCCGAATCAGAGTGTAAGCCCCCAGCAGAGTATGAGCCCCCCAACCAGAGTGAGCCCCTAGCAGAGTGTGAGTCCCCCAATCAGAGTGAGCCCCTAGCAGAGTGTGAGCCCCCCATCAGAGTGTGAGCCCCCAGCAGAGTGTGCAACCCCCCAGCAGAGTGTGCGACCCCCCAGCAGAGTGTGCAACCCCCCAGCAGAGTGTGCAATGCCCCAGCAGAGTGTGAGCCCCCATCAGAGTGTAAGCCCCTCAGCAGAGTGTGAGCCCCTCCAGCAGAGTGTGAGCCCCCAGCAGAGTGTAAGCCCCCCAGCAGGGTGTGAGCCCCCCAGCAGGATGTGAGTTCCCTTAGCAGAGTGTGAGCCGCTCAGCAGAGTGTGAGCCCCGCCATCAGAGTGTGAGTCCACCCATCACAGTGTGAGCCCCCAGCAGAGTGTGAGCCCCTCCAGCAGAGTGTGAGCCCCCAGCAGAGTATGAGCCCCCCAGCAGGATGTGAGCTCCCCTAGCAGAGTGTGAGCCCCCAGCAAAGTATGAGCTCCCCTAGCAGAGTGTGAGCCCCCAGCAAAGTATGAGCTCCCCTAGCAGAGTGTGAACCCCCAGCAGAGTGTGAACCCTCCATCAGAGTGTGAACCTCCATCAGAGTGTGAGCCCCCCAGCAGGATGTGAGCTCCCCTAGCAGAGTGTGAGCCCCCAGCAGAGTGTGAGCTCCCCTAGCAGAGTGTGAGCCCCCAGCAGTGTGAAACCCCCAGCAGAGTGTGAGCCCCCCAGCAGAGTGTGAACCCCCATCAGAGTGTGAGCCCCCAGCAGAGTGTGAACCCTCCATCAGAGTGTGAACCCCCATCAGAATGTGAGCCCCCAGCAGGATGTGACTTCCCTTAGCAGAGTGTGAGCCCCCAGCAAAGTATGAGCTCCCCTAGCAGAGTGTGAACCCCGAGCAGAGTGTGAACCCTCCATCAGAGTGTGAACCTCCATCAGAGTGTGAGCCCCCCAGCAGGATGTGAGCTCCCCTAGCAGAGTGTGAGCCCCCAGCAGTGTGAAACCCCTGCAGAGTGTGAAACCCCCAGCAGAGTGTGAGCCCCCCAGCAGAGTGTGAGCCCTCTCCCCATACAGGGCCTGGGTCTCCCCATCCAGTGTCCCCCACCTGCTTGCTTCCACTTCCCACTGGAAGGAACACTGGGGCAGGGGTGGGGCCCTGCCAGGAGAGGGGGCATCACAGACACGGGGACATGCGTTCGAGTGCTCAAGGCCGGTGGGCACTTTACTGGGTGGAGTCAGGGCCTGTGGGTCTACTGTGTCAAGTCCAGCTGTTCCCTTCCTGCACCTTCCCACTTCTGTGGCTCCGTGAGTCTGGGTGCCCGAGTCGGTGGTGGTCATGGAGGAGGGGTCGGGGCTGGCACGTCAGGGGAGGCACAGTGTGGCTGTCCTGAGCTCCCGGGACCTGCTGGATGCGGGTGGGGGCAGCGCTGGATGTCTTGGTTTGGGAGGATGTCAAGGTGCTCACAAAGCTGCCAGAGGTGGGGAGGGGCAAGTGGACCAACCACATGTTCTGTCCCTGGTCGAGTGGCCTGTGGTCAGGGGAGCTGGGAGGGGCCACTTGAATCTTCCTCCCACCCTGGCTCTTGCACCCGCACTGATCTGGGGATGAGGGAACAAGGAAGAGCCTGTCCCTCCCTGCCCTTGTGGAGGAGGGGCCATTAGGGAGGTCAGTGCTGGGCCCTGAGCACATGGGGCAGTGCCCGCAAGTGGGGAGGGCGCTCACCTCCCTCCTCCACTGAGATCTGGGGGCTCCAAGAGGGGCTGCCTGGAGCAACAGAGACAGCTACTAGGGGCTGGGGGACTGGGGGTCCGTGTACTGGGATGGGCCTGGAGGGTGTGAGGTGACCCTCCTCCCTTGCGCCACTTGCTTCTCCATGCTTGGGGTGTGCAGTTGCTAGTTTTCTGAGGCAGAAAAGTCTTAATCAAAACCCCAGCTCTCCAGGCTGCCTGGTGGCTTGCTGGTGGTATTGAGAGGGTCTGAGGTCCTCTTCTCTGCAGAGAACCAACTCAGGATGCAGATGGCAAGAGGTGCAGGAGACAGGAAAGCTTCCACGTTAGCAGGAGGGGTGGAGTGACCACGGTAACCATTATCCTTTCCTGGCCTGGAAATGACCCTGATGGAATGACCTTGAGGTTCACCTTGGAGGGTGGGGTGTGGTCAGTGGTGTGGAGGATCAGATGATGCTGATGGTGAGGTTGCCTGGGTTCAGCCCATCGTGATTGACGGGCATGGTGGGTGGTGAGGCCTCCTGCAAGACGGTTTCTGCCTACACAGGGCCCTGGACGTGGCAGGTTGAGTGTTGGTGATGGGGGTTCCCAGCTAGTGTCAGTCCACAGACACAGTGCTGGCTCAGCAGCGATGGCAGTCACGGGGGCACTGCTGACAGCGGAGGTGACGCCGGTGAGCTCGGTGATCAGGTGGCTGTGGTAAGAGTGACAGCTTTGGCAACGATGTGTCGTCGGTGGTGGTGGCGGTGGTGGTGATGTCGGTTCGACGGCGCTGTTGCTGCTGATGGCGTGATGGGCAGTGGTGATGACCACGCGGCAGCGAGGGCCGCTGCTAGTGGTGGTAAGGGTGACGCTGTCGGCAGTGGGGGTGACGGTGAAGGTGGTGGTCACGAGGACGCTGCTGGCCGCACGGTGGTGTTGGTGCTGACGGCGCTGCTGCTGTGCTGATGCAGTGGAAATGGCAGGTGTGTTGAGGACGGTATTGGTGGTGGCAACGGTGATGCTTGTAATGACCCAGATAACCGCGACGGTGTAGTCACTCACCTAGAGCCAGACATCTGGAGTGCAAAGTCAAGTGGGCCGTAGGAAGCATCGTACAAACAAAGCTAGTGGAGGTGATGGAATTCCTGCCGAGCTATTTCAAATCTTAAAAGATGATGCTGTGAAAGTGCTGCACCCAATATGCCAGCAAATTTGGAAAACTCAGCAGTGGCCACACGACTGGAAAAGGTCAGTTTTCATTCCAATCCCTAATAAAGGCAATGCCAAAGAATGCTCAAACTACCCTATACAACTGCACTCATTTCACATGTCAGCAAGATCATGCTCAAAATCCTTCAAGTTAGGTGTCAATAGTACATGGACCGAGAACTTCCAGATATATAAGCCGAATTTAAAAAAGGCAGAGGAACCAGAGATCAAATTGCCAACATACACTGAATCATAGAAAAAGCAAGGGAATTCAAAAAAAAAAAAATCTACTTCTGCTTCGTTAACTACACTAAAGCCTTTGACTGGGTAGATCACAACAAACTATGGAAAGTTCTTAAAGAGATGGGAATACAGACCACCTTACCTGCCTCCTGAGAAACCTGTATGCAGGTCAAGAAGCAACAGTTAGAACTGGACATGCAACATGGGCTGGTTCAAAATTGGGAAAGGAGTATGTCAAGACTGTATACTGTCACTCTGATTATTTAACTTACATGCAGGAAACATCATGAGAAATGCCAGGCTGGATGAATCACAAGCTGGAATCAAGACTGCTGGGAGGTATAGCAACAACCTCAGATATGCAAATGATACCACTCTAATGGTAGCAAGTGAAGAGGAACTCAAGAGTCTCTTGATGAAGATGAAAGAGGACAGTGAAAAAGGTGGTTTTAAACTCAACATTCAAAAAACTAAGATCATGGCATCTGGTCCTGTCACTTCATGACACACAGATGGGGAAACAGTGTCAGATTTCATTTTCTTGGGCTCCAAAATCAGTGCGGACGGTGATTGCAGCCACGAAATTAAAAGACACTTGTTCCTTGGAAGGAAAGCTATGACAAACCTAGACAGCACAAAAAGCAGAGACATCATTTTGCCGACAAACGTCCACAGCCAAAGCCATGGTTTCCCAGTAGTCACGTATGGGTGTGAGAGTTGGACCATGAAAAAGGCTGAGTGCCAAGGAACTGACGCTTTCAAACTGTGGTGCTGGAGAAGACTCTTGAGAGTCCCTTGGACTGCAAGGAGATCAAACCAGTCATTCCTAAAGGAAATCAGTCCTGAACATTAATTTGAAGAGCTGACTCACTGGAAAAGACCCTGATGCTGAGAAAGATCGAAGGCGGGAGGAGAAGGGAACGGCAGAGGATGAGGTGGTTGGATGGCACCACTGACTCAATGGACATGAGTTTGAGCAAGCTCCAGGACGTAGTGAAGGTCAGAGAAGCCTGGAGTGCTGCAGTCCATGGGGTCTCAAAGAGTCGGACACGACTGAGCGACTGAACAACAGATGGCGATGATGTCGTGGTGAAGATGCTCCAGTGATGTGGTACGGTGATATGCTCGTGCCATTCCTGGTGCTGGTGGCGCTGTTAACAATGGCACGCTGGTGTTGATGGTGGTGGTGGTGGTGACAGTGGCGGAGGTAACGACTGTTGCCGATGATGATGGTGGTGACGTTACTGCTGGTGGTGGCGGCTTCAGTGGGAGCCGTGGGGGTGGAGGTCGTGGTGACGGTTATGGTGGTGGTGGTGGTCTCAGCTCTTTGGGAGATGTGAAGCCCCTCCCAGGAACTAGGACTTGCCCATGGCACAGTTTTCGAGGCCGACTGCAGCACACAGGGTCAGACACCAGCCCGGGGAGATGAAAGGCCTGGGTGCACGGGCCGAGGAGAGGGTGTCCTGGAGGAGCTGAGCTGGCTGAGGCTGTGAGCTCTGGTATCTCCTGGAGCTGAGGAAGTGGCCGTGGAGGTGCCCATGCCCAGCACAGGGCCTGAGCAGGCCGGCGAGGGACTCGCGTCCTGAAAGTGAGTGACCAGCCAGCCTGGAGCGTGAGAGTGAGGCGTGAAGGCACGGCCCCTTGGCTGGCGAGGGGAGCTGACAGGCTGGACAGAGCTAGGCCTGCGGTGCAGCAGGCAGAGGTCTGAGTGGGCGGCAGAGGCTCAGGTAGGCTTCATGGACTCTGAGCTGGCAAGGGTCAGCAGGTGGGCTGAGGCTGGCAGGACCCCAGCCTTCCCAGGCCAGAGGACTTCCTGGCAGGGCTGGGGAGTTCCGGGCCCCAGACTCACCTGGGGCCCTGGTGGCCTTGCCCAGGAGGGTGGGTCAGTCAGTGAAGAACCACCAGGTCCTGATAACGGCCAGTTTCCCAGCCTAGGGCAGGCCTGCGGCCTGGGGCCCCGACTCAGAGGGAGCGGCGCCAGCTGAGAGCCAGGAGACGGTCATCGCAGCTTTGTGGGGAATGTAAGATGCCCTGGAGGCCCCGGTCGCTGCCTGATGAATGCTGAGTGAGCCCGAGACGCTGTCAGCGCTGCGAGAGCAGCCCGTGAGCAGGGGTGCAGGCTGGACGGGTACGCTCTGCCCTGACACGGATCCATCCCCCGGGGTCCCCAGACCCTGAACCAAGAGGGGATGGAACTGCCCTGTGGGTTCTCAGCAGCCAAACGGGGAGACGGGGGCTGGGCACGGAACTTGAGCTTGAGGAGGCCTCCTGGAGACGGCAGTGCCTCGGGGGAGCCCCGAAAGATGAGGCTGAGTCAGCCAGGGGACAGACGAGTGTGTGGTCAGAGGGACTGGCCAGGACCAGACCTGGGGGCAGGAGGGGCGCCTATGTTGAGTCGCCGGTGGCTCCTCTGGGCTGGCACTTGCAAGCGGGGCTGCCAGGCTGGGGGTGGGGAGGGCCTGGCGGTCACTATGAGCTCCAGCCGCTGGCTGAGGTAGGACCCAGAAAAGCAGTAACAGGGCAGCAGCAGGGTAGCACCTGGTGCAGGAGCCAGGTGCAACGCTTAGGAACTCACTGCGTATCCCAGCAGGCTCCCTGGACGAGGCGGCTCAGCAGAAGCCTTGATCTGTGGATCAGTGGTCAATAGGGGTCAACAGTCAATAGCGGGAGGTGGGAGGTAGGCACTCTGGATGTGTCCCATACACAATCCCGCGGGGGTTGCGCCTGGAATGGGTGGTCTGGGGAGCACAAAGGCCAGGCTGAGGGAGCCCCTGCCTGCAGAGACACCGTGCCCACTCCCTGTTCCCTCACCGGGGTGATCTGTGCCCACTCTGGCTTCTTTCTGCTGTGTGGGAGGACACCTATGAGTCACTCACACTCCAGTGTGAATTAGCCCATCAAACCCCAGGGGACCCCGAGGCACAGTCCCATAATAGCGCCTGCTCTGCGGGCCGGTGGGAGGCATCCTGAGCACAGTGAAGGCCCTGGCTCCGTGGGCAGGCCAGGCTTTCCATGGCCGTCCCTGATGTGCCATAAGCATGCGGGGCCCCGGGCTGGGCACGGTGTGCCTGTGGTCCCTGGACATCACCGGGGGGCTGGTGCCACTTCACAGAGGGGGCCGCAGCTCTGAGTGGCCTGGAGGGAATTTGCCCAGGAGGGGAGCAGACCTTGGCCCCCGGTGCTCCCCCCCTCCCCGCAGGGAGCCGGCTGGGAGTTCCCACAGGCTGAGCCTCCTCTCATCTACCCTGGGCCCCGGGGGAGGTCCCTGGCGGGCTTCCTGAGCTGGTGGGGCCCAGCCAACTCCCCAGGCTGCCTTCTCTGAGCCACCCGACCTGGGCACCAGGATAAGGTGCGGCTCCTGCCCGGGTGCTGAGTGAGGTGGCTGTGCCAGGCGGGGTTGCAGGGCGCTGCGGTTCACCGTCTGAGTGTGGCTGGAGGGGAGTGCTGGGGAGGGGGGCAGTCCCCGGGGCTGTGGGCCCCTGAGTGAGGAGGGAGCTGCGGGAGGTCTTGAGCAGAGGACAGCGTGTCCTGGCACATTTCAAATGATGGCGGGAGACAGGCGGTGGAGGGCAGGGTGGAAGCTGGTGGTGAGGGGGGTCCCGCCAGGCGGTGGCCGCAGGGTGGGGAGCAGCAGTGACTCTCGCATCTGCAAGGCAGGCCAGACACCCCCAGGTCTGCAGGTGTAAGCCTCAGGGGCGGGGGCCTGGGGGTCACCGCCAGGCAGCAGGGCCTCGCTTGCCCACCCACAGCAAGTCCAGGCCGGGTGCTCCGTTCCCAGCAGGGTGTGGGCAGTGGGGAGCACCAGCCGGGCCCCCCTCTCGCCCTCTCAGAGCAGGACGCAAGCGTGAGCATCAGGCCATCACAGGGCAGGAGGACCCTCCAGCTGCAGGCAGAGGTCGCGGGTCAGGATGGCCTTGCTGTGAGAGCCGGGGCACAGCCCGTGGCTATGGGTGTGGGGGATGAGCTGGCCAGGCCAGGCCCAGCTGACGGGCATGCAGGCCGCAGATAGCCACTGGGGGACACATTCTCAAGGACCACTTGGGGTGGGTGGGAGTGGGTGGGGAGGCGGGAACGGGAGGCCAGCTGCCCAGGGAGCGAGATTGGCGGGTGAGGCTGGCACGGGGGTGGGGGGAAGAGGCAGGGTATATTCAGGACTGACCCCAAGGCGCCGGGGGCTGGGGTAGCTAGGGGAAACTCAGGTCTCAGCGCAGGGTCAGGACGCACGGCGGAGGCTGTGTTTAGAGGTTGCTGGCTCTGTCTGAAGTAAATGGGCTTGTCCTTTGGGTTTGGTGACACGGGGTCTGGCAGGAGCAGGGTGGGAGGAGCCCGCAGTGAGGAACTGGTGGCCTACAGGGGGTGGGCAGCTCTGGACCTTTCCGAGAGCACATGCGGGGGCACAGCTCTGGCCTAGGGGCTGCGGTCCAATGGGGCAGGCGTGGTCGTGTCCTGGAGGCCCTGGTCTCACGGGGCAGAGACAGCCTCTCTCTGGGAGCTCTGCTCTGAGGGCCCAGCGCCCCCTGCACCCTCGCCTCCACTCAGGCAGGGAGGGGCCGCGGCTCCAGCTCCTTCTCTGGCTCTGGACCTGGGGGCTGGGGTGGAGCAGGTGTCCTCGACCCAGATTCCCCAGGCCTGGGCCCAGGAAGGGGGGCCTGGCTCTGTGACCCAGATATTCCCGTTTCTGAAGCTCAGTGAAGAGGCGGCCAGTGGTCTCCGGCGCGTGGAGTGGTCGGGGAGAGGGCGTGCAGGGAATGAGCCGCCTGTGTTGTAGAGATGGTAATGGTGTCACAGCAACAGGAGGGATTTCTGTCAGAGGTCGTCGGTGTCTGAGGATGTCTGAGAGGTTTTTTGAAGGAGGAGGGCTGAGTGTGCCTGCACTTTCCCATGTCAGGGTGGGTGTGCCTGGGATGCTGGCGAGGATCCTCCCATCAGGGACCTCTGCCCACCCATCCTGCTCCAGCGGGTCCTCCGCTGTGCCTGGCCCAGACCAGAGAGCTCAGCTAAGGGCCTGGGGAGGGGCCGTACACCATCCTTGAGGGCCCCTTTCAGACTGACCTCTCAGAGCCCAGCGGTTCAGATGCTGTAGGCCTTGTCGGGGGCATGGGCTGATCAGACAGAGAAAACTGTAATCTGGGCCCTTCTGTCGTCATGTTGCGTGGCTTCAGGCAATCACCCCACTTCTCTGAGCTGCGATCTCTGTATCTACACAGCTGAGCTGGGGATCACTGCAGATTACATGACAAAATGCACACAAAGCTATGGATGTTGAGGTGGGGCAGGGGCAAGGAGCGGGTCCCCATCCCTGTGTCGTGTGTCAGGAGCCCAGGCACGTTCCCCCCGGCCCGCTGGAGCCCGGGGGGCCCCGCTGTGGGGAGGCACCAGGGAGCCTGCCCGCAGTCCTGCGGGGTCTGGGCAAGCTGAGCAGCTGCCCGCCTCCGGGGCTGCCCACCCCAGTGGCCAGCTCTCTGGACCAGGGTGGATGCCTCCTCGTGTCCTCCATGGTCTGAGGCTGAGCCCATCGGCAGCGGGCAGTGCCCCTCGCCTTCCCCTCCTCTGGGAGGCTGATAAGCTAATTAGTGCCCATGGCAGGAACCCTGTGGGGCCAGCCACCAACCGGGGCTGGCCTTCTCCCAGGAGGTGGCCGGCAGCTGTCAGCCTGGCGCCCAGCAGACCCGCCAGCGCTGCCTGGGAACCTGCCAGGCTGCTGGCCCCCGCCGGCCCAGCTCCCCTCGCCCCAGGCCTGGGGTGCTGTCCTCTCCTGACCCTCCCAACAGCCTTCAGCGGGCAGAAAAGCTGGGGTCAGGGTCCCCGCCTCCACTCAGAGAAGGGCCGAGACAGCGTCCATGCCTGGGCGGTGGAGATTAGAGCTGAGATTTGAACCCGGAATGGCCCGGCTGGCCACAGACTCCAGCTCTTAGGAGCAGGCACGTGGCTGACGTTGTGGACAAGTGTGAGAGATGGAGGTGCTGTCTCCCGGCTGAAACGGCCCCGGGAGGCCACCTCTCCCGAGCCCCCGGGGTCTCAGGACTTCTGGCCTCCACTGTCTTGGCCCTTTGGCGTCTGGTCCGGGGCTTGCATGCGCCACCCCAAGTGTGAGGACAGGGTGCCCCATGGGTGAGAGGGACCGGGGGCAGCTGGGGCTCAGTACTCTGTACCTTTGTCCTGTGTGATGCTGGGGGATGAGGGAGACGGGGTGTGATGGGCCCGGGGCAGCTGAGTGAGGCCTCGATGCCCCTCACCGAGGGGGTGGGAGGACCAGGCTGGACCTCCCAGGAGGCCCACTCTCCAGGACCCCATGCTCCCTTTCCCCATCCTCCATCACCCAGGTCTTCCTTCTGGCCCTGTGGCTATCGAGATCTTCTTTTCCAGAGAAGGAAGGGGAGAAGGATCTCTAGTGAGGCCTAATAGGTTTTGACTTCCACTCGGCTCAGCAGACACTAGTGGGGTTCAGGTGGGCCGAGGCAGGTGGGCTCAGGCAGAGGCGTGGTCGGGAGCCGAAGAGGCAGAAGCCCCCAGGACCCTCCCGTGGCTTTCCTTATGGAGGGCCCCTAAGATGGAAGAGCTTTGGATCCCCCAAACTCTGGCCCCCAGGGCTCGGGCCCCAGTGCCCAAGACAGAGATGTCCCTTCCCCTCCCTGCATTTCAGAGATGAACAGACAGTGTGGGTGGGAGGCATCTTCTGGGGCCACAGAGCCCTGATGCACCCCTCGGAGCTAAGGCCTGGCCTCTGCCTAGCTGTCATCTTGGGCTGCCTCAGTTCTCCTCCTCTGTAAAATGGGGGCAGGTCCCTACCCGTGGGGGAAGTGAAGAGAGAACAGCAGATTCCAGGGCCTCCAGCAGGTCCAGAGCGTGTCCCTCCTCCCCTGGGGCCTGACGCTCAGAAAAGAGATTGTGTAACATCTCAAAAAATCAGCACAAGCTGCTCTGGGTTCCGGGATGCCTGTGGCCGAGCCCCTCTGCTTTCCTGAGCGTCCATGTGGGTGTTGGGGAGAAGGGCAGCTGGCTGGGTGCCCCGCGTCATCCTCTGGACTGCCCCCTCCCCACAAACCGAAGCTCGGGCTGGTACCTGATTTCCCAGGTGACGCAGCCAGGAGGTAGCCCAGGGTGGTGGCTTGTATCCAGGTGTCGAGCAGAGGCCCTCTCGGTGTCGGGGTGAGGGGTGGGTCGTGGCTCCCCTGGAGGAGTGCAGGGTGGAGTCACTCACCCCATACAGAAGGGCTGGGATGGGAGAGGCAGACTGAGGCCTTTGAAGGCTCCTTGCAATTCCCAACTGCTTGGGCTGGGGCCGAGGGATCTAGGGCTGGCCGTGGGTAGACCCTGGCCACAGAGACCTGGAATTTTCCCCCGGGGAAGACTCCGGGTCTGAGTTGTGAGCAGGAGGAGAGGGGCTTTTTCGGCCCTAGGGGCAGGAGTCCCCTCCCAGCTGTGGCTCCTGAACCACCGTTTCAGTCTCGGCTCTTCAGGCAGCCTGGAGCCCCCTAGCCTGCAGGTCCAGGGCCCTGGGACGGACACTTGATGGGCACCTTCTGCCTGCGTGCCTGGCTGGATGCTGCCGGACAAGTGGGCCGGCCTGGGGATGGGGAACTTGGATCAACAGCGACTGGTTTGCAGAGTAGCTCAGTCCGGCGCACTGAGGCCCTAGCAAGTGCTCGTTTCAAGGGAACCCGCGCCACCCCGAGCGGCAGACAGCAGGAGGGCCTTGGGTCAGACGCCAGGGGGCACGTTCTGGCCGACGCGGCCCGGCCCCGGGAGGTGGCTGTGGGGGCAGGGCGGCCCCAAGGTCACCAGCGCGACACGAGGCCCGGGGGCGGGCAGCGCAGGGCGCCCCTCACCCCGCCCGGCCCGCGCGCGCACCGCAGGCCGCCGCGGCCCCCGGCTGGCGCCCCGCTCCACGTGCGCCCACGCGCCCCTCCCTGCCCGGCGCTGGGGCGGGGCGCTCTCTGGGCGCAGGGCCAGGGCTCGGCGCCCCGCCGGCCCCGCCGGCCCGCGCTCCCGCGAGTCGCTCTCCCGTGGCTCGGCGGCGGCGGCGGCGGCGGCCATGGGGCGCGGGGCTCCGGGGGCCGGCGGGGCGCGCGCGGCGGCGGGCGTAGGTGCGGGCGCGGGCCGGGGACGCGGGGCCGGGGCGCGGCCGGCCGCCGCTCACACCGCCCCTGTCTCCCCTCCCCCCGTGTGTCCCGCCCCCAGACCCTCCTCCCCCGCCCCCCCGCAGCTCGGGCCCTGGTCGTGGCGCGGCTGCCGCACGGTGCCCCTCGACGCCCTCCGGACACGCTGCCTCTGTGACCGGCTCTCCACCTTCGCCATCTTAGCCCAGCTCAGCGCCGACGCGGTGAGACCCCGGCCGGGCGCTTGGCGGGCGGGCGGGGGCGCGCGGGGAGGGGGCTTCCGGGGAGGACGGTCGCCGCCAGGGCCGGCGCGGGGAGGGGCGGCTGCACACCGATGCCCCCCGTGGCCCGGCCGAAGAGGCTTGGGCCTCTGGAGAGGGCGGGTGGGAGCCGAGTGGGTGGCGGTGTGGAGTTGGGGACTGGCCCTGAGTCAGGCTGGGGCCCCTGGGAGGGACTGACGGGTGAGTCTTCCGCACTCTCCTTGGGGGCCTAGGACCCTGGAGGGAGCCGGTGCTCAGAGGAGATGGGCAGCCCCCGCCAGGCGCTGGGGTTGCAGGAAGGCATGGCCTGGCAGAGCCAGCCGGGTCGATGCTGTCACTTGGTGAGGGTCCGTGCCCCAGCGGATGGCAGGGTCTTGGCCTGCCCTGTAGAGGGAGGGGGAGGAGCTGCCACCCTCCTTGGGGGGGTTCCCCACCCACCCCAAATGGACCCTGGTCTTCGGAGGCGCCTTCGTCCCCAGGTAGGGGTCCTGGCTGGAGAGGGTGCTGGGCTTGGCCCAGGCCCGCAGCCCTCCCTCGGAAGGCCCCATCGTCTCAGGGGCCTCCTTTTTGTTCCCATGATCCTTGTGGGGGCTGCCAGTTTCTATGGCGACGGCATCTGGGGCCAGCTCGCTGGCTGGGGCCCTGGGTGCTGGGCCCAGCCAACCGGGGCTGGGGGGCGCTCTTGCCCAGGGCCGAGTTTCAGTCTCTGGACCCAGGAAAGCGGGTACCCAGATAGGGGGTAGGGCCCACTAAGCCCCTGCATAGGGGGTAGGGTCTTTGCTTGTTGAGCCCCCAGGCCTGGCGTGGGAGGGTGCCCAAGGCAGCAGATGTGGAGGACAGACAGGGAGGGGGACACGGATTTGGGGGTGTTCGGGGTAGCTGGCCCTCATCAGATGGGGGTGGCACTGCTCCCCCGTCACAGAACCCTAGTTTCCATGTGGAGGATGGCTCCAGGCCTCTCTGAGAGCAGTCTGCCCCCTCCTTTGTCCTCGGGGACGTGGGGAGGGCGGGCAATGTCAGCCAGGACCCCCTAGAGGGTAGGAGCTGGGTGGGACCTTGGAGATCATTGCCTCTAACTCCTCCATCTACCGGCAGGGAGGTCACGGCGGGGGCAGGTCTGCTCAGGATCTTGGGGCTACGCTGCTGGACCCGGATCTGTGCTCTTGGCCCAGATCCCGGAGTGCCATCCCCCTCAGGCTGTCCCCGTGACGTAACTGTAGGTGTTGCTGTTTCTGGGGGCTTGGCCCTGAGGACAGCAGCCAGGGCCTTGCTGGGGGCTTCCTGGAAGAGGTGACTTTCTGCACAGGGAAGCAGCCCACTGTGCTGGGGTTCCCTGGGTCCCCTTGCAGCTTGAGCAGGTGGAGCAGGGCTGCCTTGGGAGCTGCTCTTCTTTGCGGGGCGGGAGGTGCTGGGGGGCTCTGGAGCAGGGTGCGGTGCCCAGATGCCCTCTCCAAGTCTGAGGTGAGGCCCGCAGGAGGTCAGTGCTACTCTAGTCTTGAAACACGGGGCTGTCCCTCACATTTGGCGACCACAGACTGGCCCTTGGTCCCTCTGAGCCTTGGTTTCCTCCCCTGGAAAACGGAAGTGGCCTCTGCTGCTCAGGGTGACTGTGAGGGCTGTGCCGGTTGACAGGGACCTTCCTGGGCCAGGCCTGCAGCAGGCAGGCCCCCGCATCCTGAAAGGGTGGTCTCCTGCCGAGCCCGGGGCCGCCCAGCAGAGAGAGTGTTAGGTGAGGGGCAGGTGGGTGGCTGACGCTGGTGGAGCTTGGGGATGAGCATGAGGCCCAAGGGGCCTTTCTAGGAAGATCTGGCCTGGCACTGGCTCTCCCGAGGGTGAATGGACAGGGCCCTGCACCAGTGTGCACAGGCGAGCACATAGCTGTGGTCTGTGAAGGGGTCTAGGCTGTGCCTGGGTCCGGGGGCGGGCGGGGGGGGCGGGAAGCAGCCACAGTCAGAGGGGCTTGCAGCGGCCTGGTCTGCATATAGGCGGGGACACCCGTGGGGACACCCTGTCCCCACGTCCCAGAAGAGGCAGCCGAATCCGGGAGTATGGGAGCTCTGAGCAGCCACAGAGCCACCCTTCGGCCATGGACCAAGGGCAGGCTGCCGGGCCTCCGTGAGCCTCATGGTCCTCCTCTGTCAGATGGCAGAGTAGTGGGCTGGGGCATGTGCTGCAGCCCTGAAGGCCTGGGCGTGGCTCAGAGGGGCGTCCCACCTCGTGCTCAGCTGCCATCAGAACCTTCGCCACTCTCCTGTCTTTTCCCAGCCGGCTCCGGCCCCAGTGAGGGCAGCCCCAGAGGTGCTGATGGGGAAGGGCTGAGAGCGAGAGGGAGGCTGTTTCGGGCAGCCCACCCCTCTGTGTGCCCGGGGCTGGGCCCTCAGGGGGCACGATGTCTACTGGAGAGACAGCTCAGGTGGAGAGAGGGCCTCTCTGGAGGCTCTGTACCAGCCTCCTTCCTTCCCGGGGGTGGGTGGCTCGGGACACGGGCAAGAGAGGAGGCACGGAGCAGAGCCCTGAGGGGTGAACGGGAGTTCACAGCGGCTCCAGGGTTGGGGGGAGTGACGGTGGCCCCTGAGAGGCTGAGAAAGGCAGAGATGAGCAGGAGGCAGGGGAGGGGGCTGGGTCTGGAGGGCCTGCCCGACGGGGGCAGGGGCTCTAGCAAGGAGTGTCACGCTGAGGTCAGTGGAGCTGGGCGGTGAGAAAGGAGGTGAGAGGGTTGGGGTCCTACAGGGGTCCCACCAGCGTGGCAGAACGACCCAGCCGGCAGGGGGTGGTGGCAGCGGGGAGCTGGGCCGTGGGGGTGGGTGCTGCCTGCCGGCACCCACGGAGTGGAGGTTGTGCGCTGTGTGTGGAGTCCGTCTGAGCCTGCGGAGGCTGTGCTCCTAGGGTGCAGAGCGGTCTTGGGGCTGGAGTCCAGAGCAAGGGCCACACAGAGGACGGAAGAGAAGGGGTGCTGTAGTCACACCCCGGGAGCCAGGGAGGGCTTAGATCCTGGGGGGAAGGAAGCAAAGGGAGACAAGACCCTGGCATCCCCCCAACCCCAGCCCTACCTGCAGCTGGAGTGTCAAGTCCTGGCTCCGTGGCCTGTGCCAGGCTGTGACCATGGGAAGGTTGAGTAACTGCTCTGAGTCACATCTGAGGGGACGAGGCTGGGTGGGGACCGAACCTGGCGAGGTACTGGCGGGGTCCACACAGCCTGGCATGTGCTAAACGGTCTGCAGGGCACAGTGGCTGGTGGCGTCGCTTCTGGGATGCGCCCGGAGCTGTGCGGCCAGGATCATGGCTCAGCATGTGACCAGGAGCAGGAATCAGTCAGTGCTGGAGTCAGGGCTCGTCTGTGTGAGGGCTGTGAGCCACGTGCGGTGCTGGAGTGGAGCTAGGTTAAGGACAGGGCCTTAGGACAGAAGTTCAGGGCACGTAAGGTGTGTGATGGTTTGGGAGAAGACGCGTGGCAGAAACTGACAGTAACCGTGTGAACCACAAAGGAGTAAAAGCCTGGGTGTGGGGTGGGAGGGGCCGGGGCCCTGCAGAGGCTCAAGGCAAGAGGATGGGCGGACAGATGAGGCACCAGTTCAGAGTAATTGTCCAGTCCTCACTGTGAGGAGCGCGGGAAGTGTTAGTCGCTCGGTCGTGTCCTACTCTTTGCACCCCCATGGACTGTAGCCCACCAGGCTCTTCTGTCCATGGGATTCTCCAGACAAGATTGCTGGAGTGGGCTGCCATTCCCTTCTCCAGGGGATCTTCCCAACCCAGGGATGAAACCCAGGTCTCCTGCACTGCGGGCAGATTCTTTGCTATCTGAGCCACTGGGGAGATGACAGCTAAGCTGAGAGAAGAGCTGACCATGTGGAGGGCAGGGAAAGAGCACTGGGGTAGGACCAGCCTGTGCAAAGGCCCTGGGGTGGCATGCAGCTTGGCTAGGGAGTCCGTCTCTGGCAGGAGGCTGGCCTGCGTCTGCCTGCTCTCTGTGTGGACTGAGGCCCATCTCTCACGTTTGAGGTCTCCGGTCCAGCCCTCCCAGCAAGACCTTGAGATCCCTGACACCCCTGTCCACCGCTCTGTCACCTGTCCCTTCTCCACACTGTTGAGAACCTGCAGGGTTAGGGCTGTCAGAAGCGACGGGTGAGCCAGGCAGAGAGGAGGAGAAGGGCACGGGCGGGCAGGTGGGCAGCCGGCGGACGTGTGGCTGCCAGGCCTGACGGGGGCAGATGGAGGCAGATGGCCACGGAGGTTGGGGCCAGAGCGGCCTAGGAGTGGACCTGAGCCACTTGTTCGGCCACCCGTGACTTGTGTGGCTGACCAGGGCCCCAAGGTTGCCCAGCGAGTTCAGGGGCACTGGCTGGAGCCCAAAGTGCCCCTTCCCCAGGGCCCTCCAGCTCCCTGTGTGGAAACGCAGGAGCTGGTTCCAGAGCCTCACCCGGGCCAGCCCCCGGGGACAGCGGATGGCCTGGCTGACCTTGAACGACTTTCTCAATTTTCCAGGAGCCTGCCTGCCCGGGCTCCGTTCATGCAGCCAGTCACATTGACCGCCTGTCCGTGCTGGGCCTGGCGGAGGGGGGCTCCCGGATGTGAGGACAGCAGGCTCGGGGGACAGACAGGCACCCCCAGCAGTGGCTCGGGGCGTGGACAGCAGCCCTGGTGGGGGGAAGGGCTGTCCGGCCGCGGATGGAGCGGGTAGGAGCAGCTGCGCCCAGTGGGTGGGCCCTGGGGTGCCTGTGCAGCAGCCCCCAGACCATGGACTCCCGAGGAGGGTGAACAGTCCCATCTTGGGGCACGAAGGGCTGCTGTGTCTTCAGGAGGCGACCTGGAGGCTCGCTCTGCATGTGCAGGGTCAGCAACGTGCCACCCAGGTTAGACTTGGGCCGGGCCACAGAGGGGTCAGCTCTGCGGGAGGGGCCACCAGACTCCCCTTGTCCTCTGGCCCCTCCCCCTGGCCCCTCCCCCCAGCTCCAGGACTCACCCCTCCTTCCTCTGAGGGGAGTCGGGTGGGAGGGGCTGCAGGGCCCCCAGTTTGTCTCTGGGTTCCGGATGTAGAGGAACCAAGATCTTTCCTCAGCAAGCATCCGTGGGCCTCCCGCTTTGGGGTCACGCTCACACGGGCTACACACGGAAGCATGGGAATGGCCCGGCCGGAGCTCAGGGCTGCCCTGGGCCCCCTGGGAGGGGACGAGCCGAGACCAGAGGGCCCTGAGGCGCGTCTGGGCGGACGGAGCAGCGGGGCCAGGCTTGGAGTCTGGGGGCGAACTCGGGGTGCCCAGCGTGGGGGCGGTCTCACATGGAGGTGGTGTGGGCCTCTGAGGGCAGCTGCTGTTTGCAGAGCCCCGGGGTGGGCCAGGGTGGAGGGCTGGGGTCTGTGGCGGGTATTGAGAGGCCACGGCTGCCCCCCAGAGCCGGGTCCCTGCCCTTGGCTGGTGCTGCAGAGCCACAGGGTCAGGGACAGCTGCCTTGGTGAACTCACCTGTGATGCGGGGGGACCCTTCCTGAAATGGGGCGGGCGCTGTGGCTGGCTTGCCACACGATTATACCAGTGGGGGACACAAAGACCCGCCGGAGACGAGACCCCGCCCCAGGGACTGCCTGGGGCACTGCGGGAGGGCGGCTGAGGGCTGCTGGACGCGGGGCTCCTGGAGGTGCGGGGGGCAGGCTCCCCCGGCGTCCCCCGCAGGCCTGCCCGCCCCTCACTCTGTTCTCTGTCCCCCCCGGGACCCACAGAGCATGGAGAAGGTGGCCACGCCGTCGGTGACGCTCATCGTGGGCTGCGGCGTGTCGTCCCTGACCCTGCTCATGCTGATCATCATCTACGTCTCCGTGTGGAGGTGACCGCGGGGGGGTCCCCGGGAGGGGTGACTTGGGGATCCCCGGGAGGGGTGACTACGGGGGGTTCCCCGGGAGGTGTGGACGGGGTAACTGCAGTTGCCTTACTCGTCCTCCCATCGGGGAGGTGGCACCCCCTGCAGGTAGGGGTGGAGCGGTGCGGACTGTCCCCAGGAAGGATGACTGCGCTCCGTGCAGGGGCGGTCCCCAGGAAGGGGTGGCTGGGGCTGCCTTACCCCTTCTCCCATCGGGGCGGCCGTGGGCTGGGAGCCCAGAGCCGTCCTTCCCTCTCACCTTCCCAGTTGGGACCATCCATCACCTCTGTCATCACCCCCAGCCCTCCTGACTGCAGTCCCCTGGATGCTGGTGGGCAGCGGGGGGGCGCAGGGGCAGCCCAGAGCGCCGGGCCTTCCTGCTCCTGCCCAGCCAAGTGCCCACAGGCCTCTCACAGAGGCTCCTTGCTCCCTCCCACCCTCTGAGTGGGACCCGCCCAGCTGAGCACCCTGTCCCATGACTGCTGGGCCCCAAGACCCCGACTTCCGTGTCTGTGGTCTGTCGTCACCTGGATGTGCCAGGCCACTCCCTGAGCCTGGGTGCATGTGTCCAGTGGGAGCCTCTGCCGGCCCTCTGCCCCAGGCTGCAAAGCCTCCCCACCACGGACCCCTGCACCCGGGTGCTGTCTGACCGGTGTTAGTCCCTGGGTCCCCAGGGGTGGGGCAGTGTGGGGGCGACCCCGTCCAGCCATCAGCAGCCCTGGGCTGGGGGCGTGTGTGTGCAGACTCCCTTTCCAGTGGGCCCTGAGGGGCAGGGGTTGGGACTGTGGGTCACCAAGGGTCAACCCAAGGTTGCCCCACCCACTGGGTCCAGCCCGATCCCCAGTGTGTGGGCTCCAAGGGCAGCATGACCGCAGCTGAGGCCCACGAGGAGGGGTCGATGCAGCCATGGGGTGGAGTGGGGGGGGGGGCGTGCCTTCCTGCCCCGCCCCCGCCCCCTCCTGCCCAAGGGCAGAGGCACCAGTGACCCAGCAGCCCCTCCTCGGACGTCTGCCCTGACCCACCGTGGGCCTGCTTGGCCCCCCAGCCCAGACCCTCCCCTGCGGCCGCTGTGGTTTGCAAAGCACCTCCTTCCGCGTGTGGGGTGGTCAGGACCCCGTGGCCCCTGCCGAGTCGGTGATGCGAGGAGCAGTGCGGGTGCGGTGGAGGCCAGGGCCCCGCAGGAAGGAGGCGGCCCGGCCTTAGTGGCCGCAGCGCCCAGCTCCTGAGGAGCTGAGGCCCTGTTGGGCATGGAGCACGCCACCCGCCCTCACCCACAGGTACATCCGCTCGGAGCGCTCCGTCATCCTCATCAACTTCTGCCTGTCCATCATCTCCTCCAACGCGCTCATCCTCATCGGGCAGACCCAGACCCGCAACAAGGTGAGCGGCCTCCTCTGTGCCCCGGGTCGCGTCGGTGATGGGGAGGCTCCGCAGCAGGGCCCCAGGCCCTGGGGCGCTTGAGGCGGGGGCAGACCCCTGCAGACCCCTCACTGTTCTGGCTGCGGCAGCCCCACGGCTCAGCCTGGAGGGGCTGTCACCTGGCCAGGCGTGGGGACTGGGTGTCTAGAGTCTCCAGGGGGACTAGTGCTCTGCAATGACTGACTCAAGCTCCAGCACGCTGGCCCAGCGTCGGGCCCAGGCCCCCCAAGCCTGTCTGTGCCTTGTGATGTGGTCTCAGAGTCGCCAGCTGATGAGCGGGTGGGCTCGGGCCAGGGCTCTTGGGTGGGCTCCCGCGGCCTCCGAGGTGTCTGCAAGTGGGCGGGGAAGCCAGGGAGAGGGGTGTCTGTCCCTGGCAGCTTGGGAGTTGGGTCGGGCAAGCACGCCCCAGGGCCTCAGTGCGCACAGCCTGTCTCCAGCGGTGGGGCAGGTGGACCCTGGGTGGCGTCCTGCCTGGGGACTCGACCGGGTCGCGGCGTGGGCACGGGGCCGGTGAGCCAGCGCCTGCCCGCCGCCTGCCCTCGCAGGCCGTGTGCACGCTGGTCGCCGCCTTCCTGCACTTCTTCTTCCTGTCCTCCTTCTGCTGGGTGTTGACCGAGGCCTGGCAGTCCTACATGGCCGTGACTGGCCGCCTGCGGAACCGCCTCGTCCGCAAGCGCTTCCTGTGCCTGGGCTGGGGTGAGCACTGCAGGGCAGCGGGGTGCCCCACTCGGCCCCCTCCTCGTCCCCCCTCACCCTCCGCCTCCAGTGGCCCCTCCAGCCTCCGCCTCCAGGGGGTCACCTGGCTCTGTCTGAGTGCCAGGTGAGAAATAACCTGGTGGTATGAGTATATCCCAGGCAATGTCCGGGATAAACTTACGATGGGAAATGTTTCCTTCCTTATCTGAAGTCCAGAGGTGGCTGGGCATCCGGCTTTACTTGCTGGCCTGGCAGCCCTCGCCCATTTCTGTGGGTTCTCGTCCTGGTCCACCTCGTGTCCCCTCTCTCACGTGCTCACTGTCACCTTCTGTTCAGGGGCTTCAGAGGCGCCCCAATCCCCTCCCCTCGCCCACCTGCAGAGTTGGGCCTTAGACGGTGGGGGTCCGCCCGACACCTTCTCTTTCTGCTCTTGTAGGGCTCCCTGCGCTGGTCGTGGCTATTTCCGTGGGATTTACCAAGGCCAGAGGGTACAGCACCATGAACTAGTGAGTTGGGGCGGGGTGGGACGTGGTGGAGGCCGCGCGGCTCCCCCAGACCCTCCCACCACCCTGGAAGGTGAGGGCTGGCTGGGCACCTGTCTCAGAGCTGAGAATGCCAAGGCGTGGCGCGAGCGGGGGCCCTGGGAGCTGGAGGCCAGGCCCAGGGGTAGCCCTCTGGCCCCTGTCTGCCGGCTCCTCCTCATGGTGGGCAGCAGGCTCAAGAGAAACAGGCCCCAGGTGGTAGGAGCCCCCGTGTCCTCAGCTGCTTAGCCCCCCAGAGCTTCCGTTCCCGTCTGCATGACAAAGGGCCCAGGTCTTCAGGAGTCTATATGACCCCTGCAGCTTCCCTGGTGGCTCAGACGGTAAAGAATCTGCCTGCAATGCAGGAAACCTGGGTTCGATCCCTGGGTTGGGAAGATCTCCTGGAGAAGGGCATGGCAACCCATTCCAGTATTCTTGGAGAAGCTCATGGACAGGGGAGCCTGGTGGACTACAGTCCATGGTTTGCAGCGAGTCGGACACGACTGAGCGACTCAGCACAGCGCATGTCCCCTAGTTGCGGGGGCGGGGAGGCGCGGGGTGGAACGTGGCGGGGCTGCCTCATGGATGAAGTCACTGAGGCCTTGAAGGCTCAGCCAGCCCAGGTCCAGGGGCCTTAAATGCCAAACCAGGATGCCGTGTGGCTTCCTAGGGTGTGGGGCGAAGAACTGAGGCCTGGGGGGCCGTGGCTGTGGATGTGGGGAGGAAGAGGGCAGCGACGGGCAGAAGGAGGGGCTGCACAGGCCTGGCTCCCTGGGGAGCCCAGGGGGCCGGGACGTGACCAGGCCCTGGGGCAGGCATCCCCTGCACTTGACTGGGGACCCTGGCGGGGGTGGGGGCTGTGAGTACCGGGAAGGAAACATGGACACTGACCCCACAGCTGAGAAGAAGGAACACCAGTCTACCCGGCTTGGGGCCAGATCAGGCGGAAGTGGGATGTCGCAGTGGGGTTCTGAAGGGTGAAGACGAGTGTGTTTGGCAGATAGCATGGAAGCTCAGGGCAGATGAAACAGAACGTGGGGGAAGAAGAGCAGCCCTCCCTGGGCTCAGGGCTCCTGGGGGCCCCCCAGCTGGTGTCCAGGAGACTTAGGGAGATAAGTGTGGTGGCGAAGAGGGCTCAGGTCCTCCCGTGAGCAGGAGGCCTGATGCTGAGGCTTCGGGCCTGCTTGGGTTGAGCGGGCAGGAAGAACTCCAGGCCAGGGACCCAGCCTAACATTGTAGCATGATGCCAAGAGAAAGGGTCGGCACATGAGGTCGGGGAGGGTCTGCGGGGCGAGGTGGGGAGCCCAGGCCTGGGGGAGAGTCGGGGGAGGGGGACCGTCAGGGCTCCCGGAACCCTGTGCTCTGGACCGA
The DNA here is from genome assembly GCF_055505025.1 of Bos grunniens. Lineage (NCBI taxonomy): Eukaryota > Metazoa > Chordata > Mammalia > Artiodactyla > Bovidae > Bos > Bos grunniens. Next base: position 82,261,450 of record NC_141178.1, read on the forward strand.
TTCCACCCATGAACTTCACTTGTCCGCCGCCTGGGGGCTCCCTCGAGTTGCGAAGCCAAAGAATTAATCCTGCGCAGTGTCCCCGCTTGCTCCTGCCCTTCTGGGCTTTGCACCTGCCCGCCGGGAAGCTGGTGGGGTCCAGCCTGTGCCTGGGTGGGGTCGTGTCTGGCCACTAACCAGCCTGCCTCCCTCCCCCAGCTGCTGGCTCTCCCTGGAGGGGGGACTGCTGTACGCCTTCGTGGGACCGGCCGCGGCCGTTGTGCTGGTAGGGACCCCCGCCCCTCGCCTCCCCTCGGGCCGGGCCTCCAGTTGCGTCTGCTTCCCTATCGGGGTCGCCCCCGTCACCAGGGGCCGGCGGGGCCCACAGAGCAGCTGGGGCACAGAGGCTGGGCCAGCGGCCTCCTGTGTCTCTGGGTGCAGCTTGCCTGGTGGCTGTGTAGCGGCCGTGTACCTGTCGGGAGGCCTGTGCGGGTGTGTGACCGTGAGGGGATGGTGGGCAGACAGATGGCCAGGCCAGCAGAGATGCCACCCACCGGGGTTTTTTTCTTCGACTGGTCATTCACTGGAGGAAGGAAGCCCCTTCCCTTGCCCCCACTCCTCCCGGCACTTCCTTTCTGCGGTTCCTCTCCCATTTGGTGAGGATGGCAGTGCCCCGCGCACACAGGGTTACCATCCCTGGGTCACCGGTGAGCAGGGAGAGACTGGAGATCTGAGCCCATCTCGCCCTCCTCTCCCACCTGCCCCCAGGAAAGGGCATCGCTCTGCAGGGTCCTGCTCGCCGTGCTGGGCCTCACTGCCTCATTGTCAGACCTGAGCCAGGCTGGGGGCGCAGACTGGACTTGGAGAGGAAAGTGAGGCCCAAGGCACCCAGGGGAGGCTGAGCCTGCAAGGGATGGGAGATGGGGGAGCCAGAGGGCAGACGGAGTTGGTAGGCAGGATCCGTGGGCGGCCCCCAGGCCCCTGCCCCCAGCCCCAGCCCGCCTGCTCCTTTAGTCTGGAAGACTGGTAGGGAGGGAGGCCCCATGCTCTGCATTTCAGTGCTACTAGTCAGTGGGCTGGGCCTCCTAAGGGCCCGGGGAGGGGGGTTGTCAAAGGCAGGAGTCCCCCACATCCCTTCCCACTGTGCAAGGAGGGCAGGCATGGTCCTGGTCCTGACCCGCTGTGCACTGCTGCCTGGGGCCCCTCCTGTAACATGGGCTGGTTGTTCGGTTGCTCACACGTGTCCGACTCTTTGTGATCCTGTATGGACTGCAGCACGCCAGGCTTCCCTGTCCTTCACCATCTCCCGGAGTGTGCTCAAACACATGTCCGTTGATTGGTGATGCCACCCAACCATTTCATTTTCGGTCGTCCCCTTTTCCTCCTGCCTTCAGTCTTTCCCAGCCTGAGGGTCTTTTCCACATGTAACACGGGCACACGCAGGTAAAGGAGGACACAGAGCCGCTGCAGGCAGGGTGGTGGCCGCTGGTGTCCTGCCCGCCCCGCCCCAGCCATGGCAGAAAACGAGGTCACCCAGGAAAGCCGCTGTCAGCCAGAGGACAGGAGGCAGGGACAGGCCTGCCGCTGTGTGTGCGGCCATGAGCGCTTGGAGCTGAGGGGGCCCAGGGAGTCGGCCTTCCCAGACCTCTGGGCCGAGGGTCACGGGTCCAGGGACCTCTGGAATCCCAGGGTCTCTGAGATGCAGAAACCTGGCTAGGGGTCAAGCAGCCTCTGCAGAGTGGAAGCCTGAGGGGAGGGCATTCCGGGGAGAGGGGAGACCAGGGCCTGGTGGCCGGTGGGGACGCTGGGGACAGCCTGTCTCTGTCGCAGACGGCAGTGTGAGCAGTAGAACGAGACTCGCCTCGGCTCCCAGAAGCACTTCGCGGGGCAGGTGCCCAGTGGTAGCAGGTTCAGAGAAGACCTGTGGGGCGGCGGTCCTGAATTAAGGTCTCTGAAGGACTGCCCCGTGTGGAGAGCAGTGTGGCCCCAGGCGGAGCCAGGATGGGCTGTCCCGAGACGGCGTCAGGTCGGGCTCGAGCTGGGCGAGCTCGTTCGTGGGACGCACATGAGTTGCCAGGACACTAAGGATGGGGGCGCAGGGTGAGCCTGGGCATGGCAGCAGCTGGACTGGTGGTCACCTGCGGGCCCTTCTGTGGTCTGCGCAGGACAGATGCCCCGCGGGGCGTTACAGCCAGCCTACTTGCGTGCTTGACCGCTCCGGGCAGGGGCTGATTTGCTCCTACCCCAGCCTGACCTCTAGACTCCATCCCAGATGGACTCCTGGCTTCACAAACTGCTGTTGATCCAAGGAGGGGTGGCAATGGGCCTGGGGACCCATCACATGGGAGATTTGGGGGTCTGGCAGGACCATGTGGGGTGGAGAACCCCCGCTAGGGACTGGGGCTCCAGGAGAGGACGACAGGGCAAAGGGACCAGAGTTTGGGTGGAGCTGGTAGCTCCCCCGTCCCTGGGGGGCTTTGCATCCTCCCCAGAGCTCCTCTCCTCACCCGCGGGGGGCCGTGCGACGTCCCGTGCTGCCCGGGGCTGGGAGGCCGGCCCCAGTGCCCCTGGGGCACCCCCCCACACCCACGTCCCCCCGTCCTGCAGGTGAACATGGTCATCGGGATCCTGGTGTTCAACAAGCTCGTGTCCAAGGACGGCATCACGGACAAGAAGCTGAAGGAGCGGGCAGGGTAGGACTGGGCAGCCGCGCCGCGCCCCCCTTGAGGCGGGATGACCCGGAGCCCCTGCCCCCACCAAGTGGGTCGGGAGATGGAGGCACGGAGCCCCTGACAGAGCAGGGGCTTCACGAGTTCTCAGAGGCCATGAGACTGACTGCTTCCCAAGACCCCAGGCCCACAGGGTGGAGGGCGGCGCGCCTAGCCTCTCCCTGCCCCTCTGTGGTCGGCTGGCCCTGAACTGGCACAGCGCCCCATCCTTGCAGTGCCTTCAGCATGGGGAGGGTGCGGGGCCAGGTGGGATGCTCCTCCTGCCTGGGGAGCCAGCCCCAAGAGGGTGGCGCCGGGACAGGCCCGCGGTGCTTGGGCAGGCGGTGCCCAGGGGCTGCAGTGCCCAACCTGGGCAGAGGCACGTGGGGCTGGGGCGATGCTCCTCCAGCTGTAGGGGCCGGGAGCCCCCTGGGGTCACGGACGGGGCCTGTCCCGCCCGAGCGCCGAGCCCTCCTCGCCTCGCCTCTGCCCTGGCCAGTGTCTGTGCGGGGGTCCACGCCCCTCCCCACCCCACTCTGTGTCAGTCCTGCCTGGTCTGCGTCTCTCTGTCTCTCTCCCTCGCCTCATCCTGCTCTTGCATTCCCCGTGAACAGAGGTTCAGGAGCCCTTCCCCATGGGCCCCTGGCGGGCTCTGTCCCGGTTAGAAACCTGCTCTGGGGGAGGCGTGTGACCCTGGGAGCCCGCGGGGGCTGGGAGCCAGCCGGCCTGGCTGTGGGCCTGGGCCCTGCGCGGCCTGGGCCTCTGCTCTGAGTCTGCGAAGTGGGGGCTTCGAAGCGTCAGCCACGCTTGCTCTGGGAACGGTGTAGCACGGGCCAGGACGGCGGCGAGGCTGGGGGCCAGGGCGGCGGCGAGGCTGGGCCCGTCCGCCCGTGGCGCTGTCCTCTTTGTCTCCTGCGGTGACTCCGTGAGGCAGGGTCTGCAGTCCTGCTCCCATCTCACAGCAGCGCAGACCGAGCCTGAGGTTGGGGGGTGGCGCAGGGGCAGGGGGCAGGTGGAGCAGGGCTGGAGTCAGTTGGGCCTCCCCCGGGTGCAGTGGTGCCAGGGCTCAAAAGCCCAGCTGGACTCACCTGTGGGCCTGACTCCAGCACCCCGCCTGCTCAGTGCCAGCCGGGGGGCCGCTGCCCAGGTAGCTCATAGGTGCCCCCCGGGACCATCGAGCGAATCCCTCTGTCTCTGGCTGGGGCAGTGCCTGGTCCTGCCGGATGTGCGGGACCTGAGGGCAGGGACCGTGGCCTCGTCCAGGTGCCCCGCTGCTTGGTGTGAATGTGGGCAGCTCGCGTCACGCTGTGCTGAATGTGGGTGTACATGGGCCCGGGCCGGCCCTGCCTTGCGGTCAGCCGCACCCAGCCTCAAAGCCCACACTCGGCTCTCCCTGCCACCTAGCAGGTCCAGGACCCCGGGTGGAAAGAGACCCAGGGACCTCTGGTCCCCATCCTCACCCATGCCCTGGAGCCTCGCCCCCCCGGACCCCGTCCCCCAACCTGGGGAGGCTTGGGCTGGACGCCCTCTGATTAGTTTTGGGGCTTCACCCCTCCTGCTCCCCTTGCCTGTTTCCGTGAGAACAGTTTTGCTCTCGTTTCAGTCTGTTAATTTCACTCGCAGTCAGCTGCCCCGGGCCCCACCTCAGGTGCCCCCCAAAATGTGCCAAGTGTGCAGCCCTCTCTGAGGCTGACGCCGCCTCTGAAGCCGCGAGTCACGCCATGTCAGTGCCACCGCTCGCCCGCGCGCGGGCTCTGCGCCCCGCGGTCACGTCTCGTTCGCGTTACGCTTTCTCTGTCCTTCGTGTCGTCTCTGCTGTCCCCTCTGGGCCTCGGCAGCCCCCCCAGTCTCCTCATGCTGCGGTCCCGCGGTCCCTGCCCGGCCCGTCTTCTCCCTTCCCGTCCTCCAGGGCCTCGGGGAACCAGCCAGGCCCGAGGGCAGGGAGCCGGGCTGGGCCTCTGGCTGTGAGAACACGGTCTGCTGGTGGCCGTCGTCAGGGTGTGGTCATGCTGGGGTCACCGTGCTCCGCGTGAGTGTGGCGGAGTGTGGGAGGAGTTGTTTGTTGGTCGGGAGTTGCAGTGTGTGAGAGGCCGCCACACCTGTGGAAACTGGGTGTGTTGGGGCAGCTGGCCTGTTCGCTGACCCCAGCCGCCTCCAGGGGCCACAAGCAGGGCAGGGGCAGTGCAGCCTGGGGGCTTAGATGACCCAGGAGTGTCTGGTCATCTGGTCCCCAGAGACAGAGGTCCCCGGGACCCTCCTGGGGGAGAGCCCGCCTGGCCTCTGGACACTCGGGGTGGAGACGCAGCATCCTCTGGAGGGGGATGGGCTGCTCCTCCGTGCTGGGGTCCACAGCCCGGACACCTGGGGCTCAGCTGAGCCCCTCCGTTGTTCTGCAGGCAGGCAGGCCCGTGGGGCGGAAGACAGCTTCAGCTGTGACTCGGGCTGTGCTGAGAGGCTGTCCTCGGAGCCCTGGGGGACGTACTGGGCAGGTCGCACGGGAGGTCAGTGGCAGTGGGCCTGCCCAGCCCCGTTCACGCCCAGACCCCTTCCCCAGGGGCATCTTACTTTCCCACAGGGGCGGCTATGCACCTGCCCCTCCTCCTGCCCAGCGGTCACACCTGGACCTGCACGCCCACCCCCCACACACCCCTCCCACCCTCCGCCGGCTGCGAGGCAGAAACGCTTCAGAAGCTGCAGAGGATGGACTGCAGGCATCTGAGTAATTTACGGGTCCCCAGGCCCCGGCCATCTGCCAGCCGGCTGCAGCACCTGGCTGTCAGCGCCAGGCCTCGGGCCCGGGAGACGGTGACTCAAAGCAGGATGAGGCGTTTCGATGGGGGAGGCCCGGGCCCTCTTGCTCGGATCATGAAGGGGTGGCTGGGCCTGGGGTCCAGCTTGAGAGGGCCTGCCGTGGAAGAGAGGAGGCAGACGGCGGGGCCCTGCCCACCCTGGGGTTAGACAGGCCCAGGCCGGGACGGGGCCGCATCATGGGCTCTGAGGCGCCGGGCCAGATGTGGGCACGGCAGGCAGGCGCAGAGGGTTACACAGCCTGCGGTGCAGGTGCCCGGCCCGGAGGCTTCCGCCTGGCCCCCTTGTTCTCAGCGCCAGTGGTCTGGGGGGCCTGTGAGACGACAAGAGAGGCCAAGTCTAGCTCTGGAGGCCCGCCGTGTCCAGGGAATGTGCCCCAGGGTGGGGGGCCGTCCCTAGGGTGGCCTTAGGGGATCCCCTGGGAGGAGACACGGGGCTGGCCCTGAGGTGGGGACCCGGGCCCTTGAGACGGCCGGGCAGGGCAGAGGGGGGACGTGGAGGCCCGGGGAGGCAGGTGTGGCCGGCGTGCCCTGTCCGGGTGGATGAGGGCAGTTGTCCCATGGGGCTGGGCCCCTCAAGGGTGGTCCGTTGCAGGGGTGGTGCAGCCTTGGTGGGATCTCACCGAGCTGTCTGGAGGCCCCGCCAGCTTGGGGCTCGGGGACCTAAGGGGACCCCAGCCTTTCTCCCACCAGCTCCCCCCGTGGCCACCCGCAGCCCTGCCCCACCTGCTCCTGGGGGGAGAGTCCCGCCGGAGCCCCCTGCGGGCAGTCACCGGCCCAGGGGCAGAGCCCACCCTGGCTGCGGTCCTTGGGCCCGGCGGCCCCGAGAGTGGCAGTAGTGGCGAGACGGGCGTCAGGCAGGCGTCCTCACCCTGCACCCAGGACCTGCCGGCGTCCTCACACTGCACCCAGGACCTGCAGGCATCCTCACACTGCACCCAGGACCTGCCGGCGCACTTTCTGTCCCCACACAGCCTGCTGACTCACAGTGTCCCCACTGTGGGGACGAGGAGACAGTCCAGAGTGGCCTCCCGTGTAGCCCATGGGGGTGCAGAGGGTATGGGGGTGCAGAGGGTGATGCCTGCCTCAGAGGTGCTCCTGGAGGACTTCCTGGAGGAAGGGGCAAAGGCTTCAGAGTAGGGTAGCTGCTCCCCTGGGGAGGGCAGAGCAGGGCCCGCCAAGAGGGGGACGCGCCTGTCGTTTCTGTTCCTGTCTGTCTGTTCTGTGCCTTCCCCATATGGCCCTGTCTGTCTGTCGTCTGTCTTCTTTCCTTGTAGGTCTGCTCCTTCCTTCTCCCTGAGGGGTCCTCTGGTCCCCCCACCCCTGACCCCACTGACCCCAACCCTGTCTCTCTGTTCAGTGCTCAGAGGCCTGGCCAGACGCCCTCCCCTGCGGCCCTCCTGCAGTCCTGGCCCTGGGCCTCTGGCTGGGGCCGGGGGCCCAGGGAGGAGACCCCTTCTCCCCCAGCTCACCCCTCCCTGCAGCGTGCGTGTCTCCCTCCTGGGGCCTCCGGGATGGTCAAGCACCTGCATCTTCCAGAGACCCGTCCCCCCAGCCCTCACTGCCACCCAGCCGCTTGGGACCCCTGTCCCATGTCCCCAGCTGCCCCGCGAGCCCCCAGCTGAGGGTGTTGCTGGCAAAGTCGGCTCCCCAGGAGAGGAGGCAGCCGGGCTGGGTGGGGGCGGGTTTCTCCGGTGGGGGGAGAGGGCACGGCGGGGACTGGCCCGGGAAGGGAGGTAAGCCTGAGCCCAGGAAGGGAGGTGACCCGGCCTGTCCCCGGGGCAAGCCCGGCGGGCATCAGGTTCCAGGGCAGCCCTGACACCCACCGCGTCCGCAGGGCCTCGCTGTGGAGCTCCTGCGTGGTGCTGCCGCTGCTGGCGCTGACCTGGATGTCCGCTGTGCTCGCCGTCACCGACCGCAGGTCCGCCCTCTTCCAGATCCTCTTTGCTGTCTTCGACTCGCTGGAGGGCTTCGTCATCGTGATGGTGCACTGCATCCTACGGAGAGAGGTGGGCCGGCGGGCAGGGGGGTGCCCTCCCTCCCTGGGCCTCGCAGCGGGGCCAGGGGCCCGCACTGCCCTCCAGGCTGAGGATGAGCGATCAGCCTGGCACTGGACACTGGGAAGCCACCTCCCTGGGGCCGGAAGGTTCTGGAAGGAGGCAGGAAGTGGGGGAGGGGCAGCTTCCTGGGCCCTGACTCTTCTGAGAGACTGGACTTGGGCCCAGCATGCAGCCGGGGCTCAGTCAACACAACAGCTTCTTGTAGAAGCCGCTCCGGTGCCCTGTGCTGGCTCCAGCCGAGATGGGGCTTGTACTCTGGCTGGTGGGGGCCCAGAGGCGGGAATGGCTCCCGGGGCAGCTGGGACTCCCACTGTGGCATTTTCTGGGCTTCTTCGGAAGGTATAGGAGAAGGTTTTTTACCGAACCCTTGCCCGACCGTCTCTTGGCTGGTAGCAACGACGGAGGGGATATGCCCTATCCTGGGGGGCGGGAGTGTGACATGCCAGCATCAGACGTTGCTAGACTAGAGCCCACCCCAGGGTCTCGTGGAGGGCAGTGAGCGTGCTGGGCAGCCCAGGAGGCCAGGCCGGAGCGTCCCTCGGTGCAGGGGAGTCCTGAGACCCTGAGGGGCGATCTGTCTTCTGTCTGCTGAGCCGGAGTGGCCCACCCAGCCTCCCTGCCTAGAGCTTCTCCTCTGGGCGTGGACGCCAGGGCCCTGGCCTGGGGCTCTGCACAGCTGAAGATAGGGCCGCCCTGGCGGGGACAGCCGAGCCCACCCCTTGCCCTGCTCACACCTGGGGGAGACGGGGACGCCCCTCCCCAGGGGCTCCTGTTGCAGGAAAGACAGCAGGGCGGAGCCCTGACGTTTCTGCCAAGGGAGTGGTGCCCCCGCCACCTGCAGACGTCCAGTCGGTCCTGCGTGTCCGCTCTCTAGTCCTGAGGGCCCAGGGAGAGCCTCCCCTGAGACAGGCGGGGGTCGCCCGTGCTGGAGCCAGAGATGGCCCAGGCGGAGGTGACTTTACGGACCCACACTGATGCCCTGCAGAGAGAACCTCGCTCCCTCAGCCCAGCACCTGCTTGGGCCTGTTCCCCTGCACACGTGCATTAAGGAGCCTTGGGACAGCCCCCAGAGTAGCTCGTGCCCACTCACCTTGGATGGACTGAGGCTGCGGTGGCCCGGGTTTCTGGCCCTCAGCCGCCTCGCCATCTGTGAAACAAGATGGGCAGCAACGACAGAGTGGCATCCTGGGTCAGGAAGAGAGCCTGTGGGCAGCAAAGATGTTGAGTAGAGACGGAAGCACTGGGAAGATGGAGGAGCAGAGGCTGTGTCCCAAGGGGTGAGGGCAGAAGTCAGAGGTGGATTCAGGTGACGGACGTCCCGTGGAGGGCAGGCCACACCAAGGGTGGGCTTGCGTGGGCTGGCACAAGCTCCGGGCTGTCGGGAGCTCCAGGCTGCCCCTTGGGACACTAGACGATGGGCTCGGAAGCCCCCATGTGCGCCTGCAGGGCTGGGCCGGAGGACCCATGGACCGGCCTCCCCTGCCCTCGGTGAGCTCCAGGGTCCCGTGGGAGGGGCCTGGCCCCCTGCGCCCGCTCAGCTTATGCTGGAGAGGATGGGCCAGGAGGGGCACTCAGACGCCGGCCCCATGGGCACAGGACATCCCAACAGGGGCACAAGCAGGGTCTCCGCCGGCACCCACGGAGTCGGTCGCAGCACGAGGAAATGAGACATGGGGAGCTCGCGGCCGTCCGTGCCAGGGGACAGCGTGTCCTCCGTACCCTCGAGTCCACTGTCTCCTGGGCCAGGCCTGCCCTGCTGGGCATGCTGCAGGGCCGAGCAGACGTTTGTTGGCCGGTCAGTGAGCATGAGATTGGGAGTGTGCTCCGCGTGTCTACAGCCCTGGGGCCAGCAAGACCTGACCAGCCGGGTGGCCGTGTGCATTGGGTTCTCCCAGTCCTCACAGTAGCACAGGCTCAGTGGCCGGGGTCACTGGGCACATATTCTTGGGTGTGTGCTGGGTCAGTGTCTGGAAGCCCTCCTCCCAGCTCTCCCCACCGTGACTCAGGACACCGCCTCCAGGCAGCCTTCCGTACATAGCCCAGCCCACTCTCCATGCTTTAGCTTCCTGCACCTTCCTTTATTCCCTGGGCCCCGCCTTGTGGCCTCTGAAGTGTCAGCACCCTGAGGACAGGTGCTGTGCTCACTGCTGTCCCCGCGCCTGGTGCTGTCTGCAGCAGGCGGAGGTGGCGGCCGTGGCTCCCACTCACACAGACCAGCAGCATCCATGGCTAACTCAGTCTCCTCCTCCTCCTCCTCCTCTGCTGCTGCTTCCTGCTCCCGGCCCCTCACTCGCAGCCGCCCTCTCTCTCCCCTCTGAAGAGCCCAAGGCCGTGATGGCTCACCCCTTTCACGGAGTGCTCTGTTCTTGGTGATAAGGGAGCAAGGGCCTGACCCCAGCTGGCCCCAGACATTCAGGGATGTGCTGGCCACAGTGACTCAGGACACATCTGGACACCAGCCGACTCAGGCTGGCGGTGTGGGCTCTTACCCACAGATTCCTAACAGGAGCCTTGCAGCGTTTTCTCAGGGGCCCAGAGCTCCGTGGTTTTTGAGTTTTCACCCCAAGACGGGCATAGAGGAGATCTCAGAGGTCAGAGCAGAGGCCGGGCCCTGGGCAGCTGCTATTGAAGCTGCCCCGCGTGCCGTGCCACGCTCTGGCCCACAGACGAGCAGGTGCCCCTGTGAGCGCCCCCCACCCACCCCCGCCATGGCACGTGGACCCGTGCAACCCACGATAGGCCCGCCCCTCACCGAGATCCTGCCTGCTGGACTCAAACCTGCCTTCCCGGAGCTGGGGGCGTAGCTGGCCGTTGACTGCCTCTGCTCTCCATCCGCAGGTCCAGGACGCTGTGAAGTGCCGCGTGGTGGACCGCCAGGAGGAGGGCAACGGGGACTCAGGGGGCTCCTTCCAGAACGGCCACGCCCAGCTCATGGTAGGGCTCGGGGCCGGGACACAGGCAGCCCCTGCTCGGCCCCAGCAGCCCCTTTAGGAGGACCTCTGAGCCCAGTTTGAGGCTGGGGTCTCGCCGAGGTGAAACCCACAGTCTGGGGGCATGGATAGGGTCAAGGGATGAGGGAGCTGGGCGGGGCCGGCGTCCGCCCCGGGCTCATCCTCTGGTGCCAGCCGTGCCCTTTGTCCGCACGCCGCCCTCTGGATGTCAGGCCATGCGCACACCTTCCGCGCCCCCCGCAGCCCTCCCCGCCGTGAGCTTGTGCTCACGCATCCCCAAGGGCCTGACTCCTTGGTGCTCTTGTGTTCCACACACCGTCCAGTTTCGGGCATTGCACACCCCTGCCTACTCCTGCTGCCCACTTTGCAGGTGCCACCTCTTCCAGGGAGCCTTCCCTGAGCCCCACCAAGCCGCCTGTTCAGACCCTGGTAACATCCTGGGTGAATTCTCCATGTTATCATTTGGTGCCTACTGCCCACTGGGTGCCCCCAGCATGTGGGAAGTGCTCGTTCAGTCTTCGGGGTGCCGGCCACCTCACAGGCAGGGCCTTGGCAGAAGCTAGCGGATGGGCTCAGGGAGGCGTTCTCAAGGGTGAGGCAGGGGTCCGAGGTGGGCGGAAGCCAGGTCCCGGATCCCCTGACACTTCTCCTGGCCTCTGACCTCTGGGCAAAGACCCTGTAATCTTTCTCACAACTTGGTCTCCACATTTGCCAGGAAGGAACTTCCAGTCTTAACTAAGGGCCCTGCCATCCCCCAGGGCCCCAAGGCCTGGGAGAAGGCCACTGCCCTGCCTGGGTGGCCAGAGCCGGGTTCCCCAGCCGGGGTGCTCCCTGGAGGCGGGGCAGGGACCACCCTCCTCCGCCTCTCCCACCTCCTAGCCTCGGGGGGTGGCGTGTAGGACGACTGCCGCTGCAGGGGCGGCGAGTCCCGCCCCGGCATGAACGCCTGCGTCCTGACCCCACTGTGCCTATCCCGGGCCGGCTGGCCTCCACTTCCTCGTCCTGAGGGCTGTGGTGGGGGCCATAGGGGTGATGGGGGGCAGGCCCCTTCCTGACACACGAGTGGGTGGGCAGCAGGGGTTCTGGTATGGGACCCTCCGTGTGTTCCATCTCTCTGGACAGACCAGAGGCCAAGGGTGTGAGCGAGCTGTTCCTAATCACAGACGCCCAGAAAGGGAGCGTGCTCACGTGTGCGGGTGCGTGCACACACAGGCGCGGGCACACGGCTGCGCACGCGTGGGCCCGCAGGGGCGCATAGGCTCGCTGTGCGTCAGCGCATCACCCACGGGCACCCTGGACCTGTGGACACCCTGGGCCCTCTGGAGCTTGCACACGCGTGCACACGCACGGCATCACACACGCCACTCTGAGGTGTGGCTGCAGCTCCAGGGCGGCCCTCCTCCCCAGCCTGCAGGCAGCCCTGCCCCGCCCTGCCTCGCCCTCCCTCAGGCCCTCACGCTGCCCATCTCTGTCTCATAGACCGACTTTGAGAAGGACGTGGATCTGGCCTGTAGATCAGGTGAGCGCCTGACAGGTGAGAGCGACAGGTGGCCCTGGCCTGGGCCCACTGTTTCTTCTTTTCTCCATGCGTCTGTCCGCTGTCCTCATCTCACACCTACCAACCACCTCCATCCCCCGGCCACTGCCCCGAGGCTGCCCGCAGGGTCCCGGGGGCAGAAGCGGCGGGCTCAGAGAGCCGTCCTGAGGCTCAGGCCCAGCAGGGGAGGGGCGTCCATGCTTGGGGAGCACTCAGCACTGGAGAGCACCTTCTGGGGCTCCCCGACCCCAGCCTGGCCCGTTCTTCACCCCCGCGTGCCCCCATCCTCAGCCCTCTGCCCCCCTGTGGGGAGTGTGGCCGAGCCGGCTCTGTGAGGCCCGGAGCGGCCCACCCTCCTGCCCCCTCGCAGGCCTGCCTTCTGTGTTGCCGTCATTCCCTCACTGTTGGTCCATCCGCGGAGGCGGGGCTGGCCGCGCTTCCAGGCTGGGGGCACGTCACTGGGAGCAGTGAGCCTTAGGCGGGTTTCCAGGAAGCAAGTGCAAAACCAGAATCGCTTGCCCAGTGAAAGGAAGCTGTCCAGGTGTTGTCGTATTGTGAGCCAGGTGTCAGGGCCTCGCAGGACCAGCTGGTTCTGTCCCCTCTGACCCGTCAGACATCTGGGAGCATCTTTTCTAGAGGTGGCCGTGGGGAAGGGCGGGGCCAGCCCTGGGTGGGCAGCGTCAGGTGTTGCCAGAAGAACACCAGGAAGGCTTCCTGGAGGAGGTGATCTCTGGCTTGATTCCTGCTCCATTTTCGCCTCATGTGCCAACCTCCCTGAGAGGTGACCCCCAGAGTTGAGAGCATTTGGGGTCTTGGGCCCGGTCCTGTGTGGAGCTGGCCTCTGTGAGCGTCCAATTTGTTTGTCTTTGGTAACCTGGCTCAGCCTGGCCTGTCTCCTTGAGAGGAGTCAGGGGCCAGGGCACAGGGGCCCGCCCAGGCCAGCACAGGGCAGATGGGGGCCCCAGCGAGTGCCCAGGAGGCCTGCAGGGAATCTGCTCAGGGGAGGCCCACGGGGCTAGACCCAGGCTCCAGGTGGACAGCTGGAGGGGAGGGACACGCATGGGAGAGGCAGCGAGGGGACCTTTCCCGACCCTGAACCTGAGACGAGTGGCAGGGAGCAGGTTTGGCAGGGAAATTGGTAGGTTGGTTGGGCCGCGAGGACCAGGGCAGAGCAGGACTGCAGACTGGGTGTTAGTGTTGGCGGTCGGGGTGGAGAACAGAAGGGGCCTGGGACCCTGGCTGTTGGGGAGGACGAGAAGGAGGACCAAGGTGGGCCAGTGCCCACTGGTCTGTGCAGCTTAGAGGAGGAGGAAGCAGGAGCAGCTGACGAGCCAGGGTGTGACATGGGCGCCTGTCCACCGCCGGTGCCGGTGTCAGGCGTGGAGGGGAGGGCGCTCCCTCCAGAGCAGGTTTCCCGAGGACTGGGACTCAGAGGGCTGTGGGCAGCGCTGCCTGTCACTTTGCATTTTCTGTGGGCTGGTAGAGGCCGAGCTGACCGGCAGGGACGAGGCAGGCGCTGGGGACGCTGCGGCCCAGATCGGGTGGAGGTCAAGGCAGCCTGGTCCTGCAGCTGCACAGCAGAGAGGCCGGTGTGCGGTCCTACCTGCAGGGGGGCTGTGTGCCACGCCACCAGGCAACACGGGCTACCCCCGTGCGCCTGCCAGCTGCTGTGGGTGGCGGTCGTCTGTGCTCTACAGGGAGGCACCCCTGCGTGCCAGCCTCCACTGAAGGCACATGGTAGCACAGGCTGCCACAGCACCAAACACAAGGCTGGCGGGTGCCCAGATCAGTCAGCAGCTGAGACCCAGGGGGCCCGGCGCCACCCCCCTCAGCCACCCTGACCCCCTTGTCTGTCCCCACAGTGCTGAACAAGGACATTGCAGCTTGCCGCACGGCCACCATCACAGGCACGCTCAAACGGCCATCGCAGCCGGAGGAGGAGAAGCTGAAGCTGGCCCATGCCAAGGCGCCCTCCAACTTCAACAGCCTGCCGGCCAATGTATCCAAGCTGCACCTGCACGGCTCGCCCCGCTGCCCCGGCGGGCCCCTGCCCGACTTCCCCAACCACTCCCTGACCCTCAAGAAAGACAGGGCGCCCAAGTCGTCGTTCGTTGGCGACGGGGACATCTTCAAGAAGCTGGACTCGGAGCTGAGCCGGGCCCAGGAGAAAGCCCTGGACACAAGCTACGTTATCCTGCCCACGGCCACGGCCACGCTGCGGCCCAAGCCCCCGGAGGAGCCCAAGTACAGCATCCACATTGACCAGATGCCCCAGACCCGCCTCATCCACCTCAGCATGGCGCCTGACGCGGGGCTCCCAGCCCGCAGCCCGCCCTCCCGCCAGCCCCCCGGCAGCGGGCCCCCCGAGCCGCCCCCCACCCAGCCCCCGCCGCCTCCGCCCCCGCCACCCCCACCGCCCCAGCAGCCCCTGCCCCCACCACCCCCCATGGAGCCGGCACCCCCCAGCCTGGGGGAGCCCGGGGAGCCTGCTGCCCACCAGGGGCCCAGCACGGGGCCCGGGACAAAGACAGAGAATGTCTCCACGCTGTCCGTGAGCTCCCTGGAGGTAAGGGGGTCCAGGGAGCTGCTCCCAGGACAAGGGGAACCTAGCAGGCAAGGCATGGGTGTGTTGGCCCTGTGGGTTTAGGCGAGGGCCTAGCTGGGGGTGCGGGGCGTCCAGGTGGGGTGGCAGCCAGCCTCAGGGAGCCCAAGCCTGGAAAGCCAGGAGGCCAGCGTCTCCTCTGTAGAATGAGCCCCATTGGCAGGATGGGAACCCGAGGCCTGGGCTGGGGCGAGCTTGCCTCCCCCTTGCCCGCCTGGCGTGTGTCAGGGTCCTGCCTGGGAGAGGGGCAGCATCTGCCTCCCTCCAGCCCTGCTCCCGGGACCTGCCGGGCCCACATGGTCCTGTCTGTGCCAAAGACGCGACTAGTCAGGTGGTCGCCCTCGATTGTGGTCTCACTGATTGCATAGGGCTCAGGAGTCCTCAGCCTGCACAGAATCCAGCCCCTTCCGTGATTGAGCAGCACACCCCCGCCTTAGGCCAGCCTGGGACCTGGAGTTGACCCCCAAGCCCTGCTCAGGCTGTAGGATAAGGGCTCAGGGTTGAGGGGGTAGCCAGCCAGGCCCAGCACCTTCGGGGAGCCCCACCCTCTGCAGTCCGGGCTCCCACCTCGTGGCATGTGCCTTGGGTGATTCAGCCCCAGGGTTCCAGTTGTGTGGCCGGCCAGAAGTGCTACGACCCTGTGTCGCAGTCTCCTAGTCCCTGGGAGCGTGCCCTGGGCTGCCTGAACTGGACACCCTTGCCCAGCCCTGGTTGCCAGGTGTCTCCAGGCAGAGTAGCCTCTAAGGGCCCGGGATACTGAAAGCCATAGCTTCAGTGCAGTTGGAGGTGTGTCCGCCGGGGCTCGGCCGGGAACGGGTGGGCTGGGGCAGCGTGTCCCTGGCCTCCCTCAGCCTCTGGCAGGAGCTCGTGTCTAGGGGATCTGAGGGTGTGCTTGCCACAGTGTACACCAACCCCTTCTTCCCACAGCGGCGGAAATCACGGTATGCGGAACTGGACTTTGAGGTGGGTCCTGGTGTACCCTGTCCCAATCACCCGGCCCAGGCCTTACAGCAGGTGGGGAGGGGCTGGGGAGAGGGACGGCCCCCCCTTCCCCACATCGGGAGCCCAGTCCCCAGGAGCCTGCCCAGGTGGGGGCAGGGCAGTCCCTTTCCTGGCTCAGGGCTCGCTGCCTCCCCCCGCCCTGCAGAAAATCATGCACACACGGAAGCGGCACCAGGACATGTTCCAGGACCTGAACCGGAAGTTACAGCACGCAGAGAAGGACAAGGATGTGCTGGGCCCAGACAGCAAGGTCTGGAGGGCGAGGGCTGGGGCGGGGCTTTGAGGGGCTGAGCCGAGAGTGGGGCAGGGGCGTGGGCCGGGCATGGACGGGGCTATGAGCCCTTAGGTAAGCCCTTATCTCCTTCCTCTGGTCCTATTTCATTCATTCATTCATTTAACCTTTCCTCAGGATTGGTGTGGCCCAGCTCTTGCTATACCCTGGAGGGACAGGGCGGGTGGACGGGTCTTTTCTGGGGGCCGGCTGGAAGGGTAGACAGCATGCTGGGCTGACCCTGTCCTGGGGGAGCCTGAGCAAGGCTGCCCCCCAGTGCCAGGCAGCAGCCAAGCAAGGGGTGCTGTGTCCTTCCCGGCAAGCCACTCCCACACCCTTTACTCAGTGGCGGGGGTCGCCGCCTTTGTGCGTCGTCGGGAAAGGCTCTGCTCCCAGGCTCCCCACCCTGTGCTTGGGTCTCCCTGCCTCCCGCACCTTCCTGCACGGCCCCTTCCTCACGGCCTGCCTCCTTTTCTCCACGCCCCGTCTGCTCTGCGTCTCCCCGACTGGGCCCTCACCTGTCCACTGCCCACCGGCCAGCAGCCAGAAAAGCAGCAGACGCCCAACAAGCGGCCCTGGGAGAGCCTCCGGAAAGCGCACGGGCCGCCCGCCTGGGTGAAGAAGGAGCTGGAGCCGCTCCCACCGTCCCCACTGGAGCTGCGGAGTGTGGAGTGGGAGAAGTCGGGCGCCACCATCCCGCTGGTGGGCCAGGACATCATCGACCTCCAGACCGAGGTCTGAGCGGGCGGGCGGCGGCCACGCACCGGGCCACGGACGAGGGACGCTGCTCTGCCCGCTCCTGCCGCAGGACGGGCACAGACACGCTCGTGGGCAGCGGGCAAGGCCCGCGCCCCAGCCTCAGGGCGCTCGGACGGCGGCCAGGCAGAGGCCCGCAGTGCTGGGACCAGAGCCAGACGGGACAGGAGACAGCGGCCCCTGTGGGCACAGGGCTCCGGAGGCCGAAGGTGCCTCAGACTCTGCCCTACTCGGGCCCAGCCCTGGCGGGCGGGCAGACAGCCGAGAACAACGGCCAGGCCGGGCGTGGCCAGCGTCCCCAGGGATGCCCGCCTGAGCTGCTGCAGCAGAGGACCAGCCTGCTTGGCCCGGCCGGCCTGGCACCGTTTTTTAGACACCCCCACCCCTCGGAAGCAGCCAGCTCCCCCCCAACCCCTTCCAGGGCCTGGGTGCCCCTCCCCAGACCCAGGTGGAGAGCACAGCCCTCTCCCCTACGCCACCCAGGGCCAGGAGCAGAAGCCCACTCCGGGAAGAAACAGGGGTGGGGAATCTATTTTTTCTCTCCTTTTCTTTTCTTCAATAAAAAGAATTAAAAACCCAAGTTCTCTCTGCCTGTCTCTCTTCTCCGTGCAGCACACACACCGGGACCTTGGTGGGCTGGCAGTGGTCTTCGCCGACCTCGGTGGCCCTTCACCTGGGCGGGGAGGGCTGGCTAGGCCTGGGGGCTCGCACCCACCTGCTTCTCAGCCTGAGCTCTGAAAGGCTGGCTAAGCGAGGGGACGCTGCGGGTCCTGCCTTTCTCCTGTGCTTCCAGCAGGGGGCAGCCTGAACCTCCGCAGGGAGCTGGCAGGAAACCTGCGGGGCTGCTGTTGGGGGAGTGGCCAATCCACTCACCCTGGGCTGTGCGCCCCACCCCGGCGAGCCTCAGGGCCTCTACCAGCCAGGCAGACCTCCTGGGCCCTGAGAGGCAGCAGGCAGAGGCCTGCCCACAGAGGAGACGTGCATTTGGGGGCCCCAGCACCCTGAGATTATGGGCCACTAATGATGTCATCCAAGAGGAAAGCAATGTCAGAACCAGCTAAAAAGCCGTGGGTGCTGCCTGGCGCAGGGTTCCCGTAGCAGTCTTGCCCGTCCTCTCCCCAGCTTGTAGGCATCTCACCGGGCATGGGTCACCTGTGACCCCACCCCCTCCCCCATAGTCTTAACAGCAGGGGGAAGGGGAGGAGCTTGGTGAGGGCTGCCCACTGTGAGTGACTACAGTGACCACGGGTGGAGAGAGACTGGGGACCTTGCCTGCCTGGGAGGGGCTGAGTGACCACTGTGACGCAGTGTGAGAGGACAACAGGGAGGGAGGGAGGCATGCGGCAGCCAAGAGGCGCCAAGCCCTCCAGCCTCGCACAGCAGGCACTTGGGAACCACTGCTTCCCCAGGGCACACAGCCCGAGTCCAATTCTGAACACTCCAGAAAGCCAAAATGTGGGGTGAGATTGGCCAGCAAGATGTGACCCAAAATGAAGCTCGTTATAGCTCATTTGAACCTCTAAATGCACACATGCACGTTAGCATGTTCCTCCTGGGGTGTTCGGTGGAACCTCACATGTGCACCGTACTGGATCAAATCCAGAGTCCCAAATTCCAAGCCCATCTGGCCAGGGGGATTCAGATGAGGACCATGGCCCGTTGCCGGGGACCAGCCCCGGCTGATCCAGGGTATTCGAAGCGGGGACAGCGTCGGCGACCTATTTATTTAAATATTTTATCAAAGATATAAAGAGTAATAGGATGAGGATAGCTCAGTAGGAAAATTCAGTGGAGCAAAGAGGCTGAGTAGCTTGGTTTACGAGGGAGACCAATAAAACTTCAAGACAACAAGTTTGCACCACTTACGTAGGCCACAGGCATCCTTCCGTTCTCCCGAAGGAGAGGAGACACTGAGGCCTCCCCGGTCGGATCTTAGAAGCCCAGGCAAAATTAGCAAGCATGGCGGGTTCCGCGCTCCAGATGGAGACTCAGCCAGAATTTGACAGAGAGAGCGACATGGGGAGACCAAGTTTCGGTGAACAAGGCCCGCACTTTATTTTCCAAAGTAGTTTTTATACCTTAAGTTGTGCATAGAGGATAATGGGGGAAGAGGTGGAGTCATGCAAGGACAGCAGTTCCTGGTCCTAATCGAAGCCAGGCTTTCAAACTTATCCTATGCAAAAGTTCAGGTGAATTACATCATCTTCTGGCCAGGAGGCCTGTTAACATTTTAAGAAACTTATCTTTCTCTAAAGGTGATTATTCCAAAGTCAGGCACCAGCCTCCAAAAAAGCACTGGACAAAGCTGCATTCCTATAGGGCAAAGGTGAGGTGGGCTCAATCAAGAAAAGAATTAACTCAAGGGTCCAAGGTTACAAACATTGAGGCTACTACTTACATTTCTATACACCCATTATATCAATCAATACACTGCCAAGGACACCAGTAGGTAAGGGGTATGGAGACTTAGCAGCACACATTGGCTCAATAAGTGAAAAACCCTTCACCAGTACAATTTCTAATCAATCTTTTAACTGCTCAAAGGAATCTGTATTTAGACAGTTTAGAACACCTCCTGCCTCTCACAGTTGGGAGGCTCTGAGCAATCACATGTGGCCGGAAAAACCTATTCAGGCAGGCTAGAGGATTTCCAAAGGAGTTTGTAGGTTGAAACACTGTCACACCCAGGAATTATTAACTGGAGCTGTAAGCTAACTCTTTTTTCAGAGAGAGGTAGTGGGGGACAGCCCCCTGTAAAGTCAGAGGTGTAGGTGAAAGCACAAAGCAGAAAGTAGGCAGACTCTGGTTTTGGGGGTAGATGCTCGAGAATTTCCAGGGGGACTCCTGAGGCTCGATCCCGCTTTGCGTATGCCGAGCCTCCTTCCTCATGACCTTTGTCATGGGTGGAGCTCCTCACGCTGGCTCCTGGCAGTGATAGAATTCCAGTTGAGCTATTCCAGATCCTGAAAGATGATGCTGTGGAAAGTGCTGCACTCAATATGCAATATGCCGGCTCCCAGCAGCCCGTGCTGCCTCCCTCATCTTCAGCTGTTATGGAAGGAAGCCGGACACCCAAGACACCCTAGGAGCAGGGTGTCCAGGTGGAGGAAGTCCTGGGCCCCAGCAACACCCCCGGGGAAGGAGGCACGGAGCATGGGGCCAGGGTGTGCAAGTCTGGGGTTCTGCAGAGGGCTCACCAACATCATCGTGGAGTGACCAGCACAAGTTCCGGCCAGCTCCCTGATCTTCCCTGTCCTGTTTGTGCCCAGAACCATACACCAAGGAAAAACTGAAGGAAAAGCACTGAAGACAGAATAGAGCCCAAGCCACCCACTCCAAGCACACAGGAGGAATGACTCAGACGGCGTGAGCCACTGGTGTCAGGGCTTGGTGTGCAACCAGGGTCAAGACTGAGTGTGAGGTCAGGCTCAGGGCTCAGTATACGAGCAAGGTCAGGGCTCAACGTGTAATGAAAGTCAGTGTCAGCATGTGACCAGGGCCAGGGATCAGAGCAACCAGAATCGGGATCAACCTGTGACCAGACTCCCCCAGTTTCCCCTCAATCCTGGCCCTTCTTTCTAAGAAGGCCATGTCTTCCAAGAGAGGCCACACATTATCCTGCCTGGGCCCCATGCTCACAGCTCTTCAGTGCTCTTGACGCCTGGAATGGTGACCAGGCACAGAAATTGCTCTCTGCTCCCTGGCTTTCACTGCAAGAAGCCCCCCAGGAAGGGTTCCACAAGACTCACCAAAACCCAAGGGCCCTGCCTGAGTCTGCCATCCATCACCTTGGGGTGAGCCCCGTGCTGGGCAGCATTTCAGGTCCGAGGGCGTGAGGTACTCGGAGCTGGGGCAGGGACCAGCACAGCCTTCAGCTTGCCCCTGTATTCCTCCAGCTGTTCAGAATGCTGTGCCCCCGATGGGGACATCTACACAGGAGAACGCCGAGACTCAGGGGCAAAGAGATCTCGCCAGTCCCTCTGGGTGGTGAGCGTGAGGGGGCATCTAAGCCCCACTCTCCGGGCTCTAATTCCTGAATCTTTGCCCCTATGAGTGGGTTACCCAAGGGCAGCCATGTAATCTGTCACTCGTGAAGCTGAGAACATCTGCTCTGCTGCCCGTCGCCTGCCTTCAGCAGCACCACCGTGCCCAAGGGAGAGGGGTGGGGCTGGGCATGGTGGTGGTTACTATGATGGGCAGGAACGTGTGCAGCCCAGGGTGGTGGTGACAGTTTTGTGGATGGAGCTGGAGATGGAGGTAGTGATGGTTGTGGTGGAGTTGGAGATGGAGGTAGTGATGGTGGTGATGGTGGAGCTGGATATGGACGTCATGACTGTGATGGTGGAGTATTGATGGAGGTAATGATGGTGATGGTGGTGAAGTTGGAGATGGAGATGGAGGTAGTTATGGTGGTGGTGGAGTTGGAGATGGGGGTAGTGACGGTAGTGGTGATGAAATTGGAGATGGAGGTAGTGATGGTGGGAAGGATGCAGATGGTGATGGTGGTGGAGCTGGAGATGGAGATGGAGGTAGTGATGGTGGTGGTGATGAAATTGGAGATGGAGGTAGTGATGATGGTGGTGGAGTTGGAGATGGGGGTAGTGACGGTGGGGAGGGTGCAGATGGTGATGGTGGTGGAGTTGGAGATGGAGATGGAGGTAGTGATGGTGGTGGGAGTGATTTTGGTGCTGGTGATGCCTAAGATGGCAGTCACCATGATCTATGTTGCTGATGGTGGGGCTTCTGAGATTGAAAAGCAGAATCTCACCGGGTCACCTTGTCCCCCACGCCCACAGACTGGGAGCATCTGGAGGGCGAATGGGTTGACAGGTGGAAGGAGGGGTGCATAAGGACAGTGACTAGAGCCTCTGAGTCACCTGGGGGTGGAGCCGTCAGGAGCCGACATTTCACCAGCACCCACACTCCTGAGACGGGAGGCGGCTCCTCCTCACCTGGCTTCCGTCTGCTCACTCCCTTTCCTGTCACCAGCCCCAACAGTGCAGGCACAGAGGGACATCCAACAAGGCCCCCTCCCTTCCCTGGGGTGGGCCCGCCTCCAGGCAGGTAGAGGCTTTTTCTGGCTAAGTCTTCCCACCTGCCTCTCCCCCTCCGCGCTTCCTGGCCCCCGTCCAGCACAGACACACTTGCTGTCAGGAAGTCCTCCCTGCGATCTAACCTCATGCTGCAGTGCGAACGCTTCCTGCCCCCAGCGGCTGACCCGCTCAGTTCTCTTCTCCCCCATCACTGTCTGGGCTGCTCATAACCACCAGGGGAGCACCCCTAGCCTCCACTGTCCCCTCTGTGTCTCATTCAAGACGAAGGATCGACCCCTCCACCCTCAGGCTTCCCACGCAAATCCTGTGTGCTTCCTACTCCAGGGCTGGTTCCAGAACCTTCCACTGGCTTACAGTGTCCTTCCCAGTCCTGCTCCACCTGCTCACGGTGACCTCTTGAAACCAGGGCCTGTGTTGGGGAAGGGAGGGCCCGGAGAACCGCCGCCTCCCTGAACCTTCTCCTCGTGGATCCCTGAGGTGACAGGGCAGCCGGGGTGCCACTTAAGAAGCCCAGAAAGTGCCACCCACCCCTGTCTCAGCTGTCCTGCCTCCCTGGGAGGTGACCAGGCCATCCACGCTTTCTGACAGAGGTAAAATCTGGGGGACTGGGCCTCCAGCTGAACTCCCCAGGCCCCAGCAGGTATCTTGACTGAAGGCCTGTTCTGAGAAAACCCCACCCCTAGGCCCTGGGGAGGGGACCAAGGCTCTGCCTGGAGCCGCCCGGAAACTCAGAGTACAGTGCTGGTTGAGGGGAGCTGGGGGATGGCACAAGGCCCCGCCCATGTGCCGCTTCTGCCACCGGCTGCCTGTAGCCCGGGAGGTCTCGGAGCCCCTGCCAGTGGGATTCCACAGTCCCCTCCCTGCAGCCCCCGGGGAGATGGTGGGCTGATTCTGGCCCCAGTGGGACCTCCTCTGGCATGTCGCCCCACTGCTGCCCCCCTGCCCACTGCAGCATCCATGCCCCTGCCCGGATCTGCTCAGAGAGGCCTGCAGAGGGGCCCAAGGCAGTAAGACTCCCCAGGCAGGGCGAGCCGACGGTGGCCCCTGCTCCCGGCCGTGGGTCTGCCGGAGCAGGCGGCCTCGACCTCGGGCAGGCCCCTCCCCGAGGGGCCTCCTGCGGAGTCCTCGGTCTCCCCTGCGGCTCAGCCGAGACCCCCTTCCGGGGCCAGCGTTCTGGCTCGGCACTTCTCCAGGCCCGGGGAGCAGTGGGCTCCCCGACTTATTTTCTCAGGCCCTAAAAATAGCCAGGCGAGGAGGGGCGCCTCTGAATAGCTCTGAGTGTGCCAGTCACGGCCCTACTTGGAGCGGAAGCATCTCCAAATAAGGCCTTGGCAGAGGCGGAAGCTGCGCCCGCCGGCTCTGCTCACGTCAGCGCCCAGCTGCGCGGCTCCCTAGCCTCGCCCCCAGGACTGCCAGCCCCAGGGCTGCCCCAGAGCCGCCCCAGAGGGTGGTCGGGCCTGGGGCCGGGTGCAGGCTGGGGACCTGGCAGTCCACTCAGGCTAGACGCCCGGAGCCTGCCAGGCTGGGCGCGGCTGCCTGATGGAAGTGCGCTGGCCCCAGAGTTTGGAAATACGGAGCCTGAGACTCCTCTGTCTGGAAACCCGCGCTCAAGCGTCAGCACCGTCCAGTCCAGGCCCCTCCCCAGGCCCGGGGGACGGGAGGGCAGGGCCTCTTCCTCCCCACGTCCGGCACCCCAAGCCCAAGCCTGGCCTCCCAGCCAGTGGGCACCCTGACAGGATGGGGAGAGCCAGCGCTGGGCAAGGGGGTGGGGTGGGTGGGGGGTGGTAGTCGGCCTAGGAAGGCGGAGGAGGTGTTGCTGGGCTCAGATGGCTCCCTGGGAACACCATATGGACCCCCACCCCGGAAGGGGAGTTGGAAAGAGGCAGAAGGCGGCGCCCCCATGGGCTCCCTCCCTCTCTGTCGCTCGGAGTTCCTTGGAGGGCAGATGGTAGGTGGGGGCGGCCTGGAGGTCGAGGTGCCAGGACAGGTGGGCTGCCCCTGGCCTCAGGGGCCTGTCCACTCACTAGCTCTCTGTGTCTGCGGCCCCGTGCCCTGCCTCGCTCCTGTGTCCTTCCAGACCCCCTGAGATCCTTTCCAGGCTCAGAAGCCCCCAGCCCCTAGTGAGGAAGGGATTGACAGACTCCACCCCGGTCCCTGCTAAAGGCCAGCTCCGGGCTGGAGGAGGGTGGGCAGGGGTGCAGGGCAGGGAAGGGGAGGGACGGGGTGGGGCTGGGTGCTGATTCTTAGAAGGAGAGGGTGGGACCCTGAGAGCAGCGCAGGCAACCAGAAGAGGGACGTGATCCTCCCGGGGAGGGGACAGGCTGAGCCTGCAGGTGGGCGGGGTGGGTAGCTGGGCACCCAGGTGGGCCTTCTGAACACAGGCTCAGAGGCTGCTGATGGGGTATCACCCCTTGGGAAGAGAGAGAGACTCTTCTGGCCCCAGTCTGGCTGGAGTTCCCCGTCCTTGCCCCTCCCCGGTCCTGAGTGTCCCCAGAGTCATCAGGCTTTGGCCTGGGGGTCTGGTCCCCCTCAGAGCAGGCCTGCTCTCCCAACAGCTGGGATACTGAGAGAACCTGGGGGAGCAGGCCCCCCAGAGCACACAGGGAGGCTGCACAGGCCACCTCTACCTGCCTCCAGGTGTGCGCTGGGGAGAGGGACAGCACAGTAAGCGGAGTGGGCAGAACAGGCCGAGGCGGGGGCCAGGCTGCAGACTGGAAGCCCACGCCCAGGGCAGGGGCCACTCCAGACTGTCGAGGCTGAGGTGGGCTCAGTCCGGGCACATTGCTCCAGTGTTCTCTGTGGCCCATCGACACTGCCCCCGCCGTGCGCCCGAGGCCTGCAGGGACTGTCGCAGTGGGTGCAGGGCTCGCTGAAGTGGCCCTCAGTGAGGACCTGAGCCTTCACAAGACTCCCTGTCGGGACAGAGGGTGGACGGCAGGCATCTGGTGCTGTTACTAACATCCCCCTTTGCAGAAGAGGAGACTGGCCTGCAGGGAGTCTGGGCAACTTGCCCGGAGTTGCAGGAATGAGTCAGTGGTCTGACTGGTCTCAGCTGCAGCTGCTGTGCCCTCAACACAGCACTGGCCCGGGGCACAAAGGGAGGTCCATCTCGCCTGGACCCCGGCCTGGCCCTGACAGGGGTCTTAGGCAGGAGGGCGACCTCGCTTCCTCGCTCCTCCTCCAGCCAGGACCCACAGCCACCCTGACTCCCTCTCCACCTCCGTCTCCAGGAATCTGCCTCCCTGGCTCACGCGACTCTTCCCCATCTCCCCTTAACTAGTCCTGCTCATCAGCATTAAATTATAGAACTAGTCAGGCTTTCTAGTTCTTCCTTAGTCACTTTTAGCATGCTGTATATTTTTAGAAATCCACCTATTCCAACTACGTTTTCAAATGTATTAGAAGTGAATTGCTCATCTTGTTCTCACCTTTTTGATTTCTGAGGAGTCTAGTTGGGTCCCATTTGTAGTGCCCAGTTGTTTGAACTGTGACTTCTTTCTTTTCTTTTGTCTTTTGGTTATAAAGAACAGACTCTGGGCTTTGTGTTTTAATCATATTTTTTATAATTACCAACATCTTTCGACTTGTTTCCCCATCTTCTTTAGTGTTCTATATTTGTCCTGTTTTCACTCTACTTAAAAAAAAAAAAAAAACCACACTCTTTCTTGATTTTTGGAGTGGTTACATTTAACACATTTATTTTTAGTCCACTTTTATCTTTTATTTGTTGGTAAACTATACAGATTCTATTTCCTTTCAGCTTACCTTTCAGATGTTGAAATATAACCAGTTATTTGACTTAAGGACCAAAATTTATCAATTTATTAACCCCCCTTTCATACAACACAAGGACCTTGGAACACTTACTTTCTTGGGGCTTACATGGTAATATTTTCTATTATTTTCATTCTGTATTTTTCTACTGCCTTTAATTAGATATTATTATCTTTTTGTGGCTTCCCTGATGGCCCAGCGGGTAAAGAATCCGCCTGCAACGCAGGAGACACAGGAGATGTGGGTTTGATCCCTGGGTCAGGGAGATCCCCTGGAGAAGGAAATGGCAGCCAGCTTCAGTATTCTTGCCTGGAAAGCCCCATGGACAGAGGAGCCTGGCGGGCTACAGTCCAAAGGGTCAGACACGACTAAGCACGCAGGCATGGCATTATTTTTTTTAAAACAGACAGCATTTGGTTATATTTACTTATGTGTATAACAGTCTCTTGGCTCACCACTTAACTGGATTCCGCACCAATTCCGATTCATGGGTGTGCATGAGGGGTCTCTCCCACACCACCAACAGGCCGTGCTCTACGCATCAGCTGGCTGTCCTCCAGTTCAGCTCAGCTCTGACCCTCGCTCTGCGGCAGCATCAGGTGCCACAGGTTAAGGCCTCAGCCCACATGGCTACTCCCTTCACACATGCTTCAGACACCAGCCTCAAGTCCAGGTGTGCCTCTCAGCAACAGCTGCGACTCAGGGCTCCCAGGCCCCCCACCTGGGTTCGGTGGATATGCCAGAGCTGCTCGCAGAGCTCAGAGCAGCATTGTACTCGCTGCATCACTGGTTATGGTAACAGGACAAGGTTCGGGAATAGCCCGATGGAGAACGCACAGGGAAAGCGTGGGGAAAGGGCTAGAGCTCCCGCCGTCTCTCTTCTCCATCATCGCGTGTTCTCCAAATCCCTGCCTTTGGGCTGTATGGAGGCTTCATAACAGAGACAGGATTGATTAAAGCCCTGGCCTCTGGCCGTAGATGCCACCTCCAGCCCCTCTCCCCTCCCGAGAGCCGGGGGTAGGTTCACAGTTCCCTCTGGTCCCAAGGTTGACTCTCCTGGCAGCCAGCCCTCTCCTCTGGTGGGTCCAGAAACTACCTCTGACATGCAGAAAGACTCTTTCAACCTCATCACTTATGACCTTGCAGGGGTTTGGGGCACTCTGTGCCAGAAGAGGGAAGAAGACCACGTGTGTGTTTCTTATTATAAATCACCCTATCGCACCAGGGTATTTTAGGTTTCATTCCTTCCTCCTGGAGTGTTTTCCTAAGCCCCTCAATCTGCTGATGGTAAACTCTTCTTTCCACAGAGGATTAAGGTCTGGCACGTTATCACCACTGCCCACGCAAGTCCCACTCTGGCTTATTAACGTGTTTATTTATTCTTCTTTACCTCCATAATCCTCCCACCAACCTATAAGCAACTACTCTAATTTAGTTAATGTGCCTTTTTTGTTTGTAAGTGCTCTTAGGGAGAAAAAAAAGAAAGTGTTTTCTAAAACCTTTTTATTCTGAAATAAGCTTATAGGAGAGTTGCCGAGATAGTATAGAGGTTCCTTATACCCTTCGCAAGCTTCCTGTAATGTGAACATCTTCTATAACCACAGTAATAAAAGGTACATATTTTAAATTTATTTATATTGCTATATATCTCAATTTTGTTTTTCACTTTTTTTCCACTATGCTTTTTTTTCCTCAAAGATCCATCTGGGTTGCTATGTGTGCATCTGATCTGCTATTTCTCTTTTTTTTTTTTTTTTTCTTGACATGGTTTCTTTTAATAAAAAATACTGCTGAATGTGTATCACAGATTATATGAAGCTATACATAACAACATTCTCTGTGCGTAGAAACTGTGATGTGCGTTCTTGAATTTTATATTTTTATCCAACTTTATTGAGATATAATGTATATATAATAAGCATCACCCATTTTAAGCATTTGATGAGTTTCAACAACATATGACTCTCACAGCCAAGTGAGACTGGGGTGAGGTCTGGACTGAGACCCTCACAACCATCACACGAGAGGGACACAGAAGTGTTGATTTTCTCACTGCTGAGTTTCAGTTCCTCCTTATGTTTTAGACATCCTTTATCAGATACGTGTTTTGCCAGTATTTTCTTCCAGTCTCTGACTGGTCTCTTCGATCTTTCAACAGTATCTTTTGTAAAGCAGGGTTTTTTAATTAAAAAAATATTTTAATTAAAAAAAATTAGCATCATTTTTTCCTCCATGGATTGTACTTTTGTGTTCTATCTAAAAACTTATTGTCACATCCAAGGGAGATGGATGTGGTCTGTCTGTCCACGTCTCAAATGTCCCCCCATCACAAGCCCCGCTCTGCACTTTTGGACTTGTACAAGGATCTCTTTGTTTTGTAAATGCGGGAGTGGAATTGCTGGGTTGTCAGATATGTGTATTCTAGTCATCCAAGGGTCAGACTGCTCTCCACTTGTTCACACCACTGATTCTGAGAGGCAGCCATGTATTAAAAAGTACAGTTATTGTAACTTATCCAAGATCCGGTTGTATTTTGGTGGGAGGTGTCTTCAGAGCATCTAGTCTGCGCACCATGGAGGCTGGACTCTCTCCCTTTATCTTCTGTCCCACCTGCCGACCCTGAAGTGACCTTGGGAAGACCTGCGTCCTTCTGCCTTCCTTACCCCCAGCCTTGGGAGCGCTTCGCACTGCCCACCCCTTCGCTCTGTAGACACGCTCTGCCCTTGGCTCCTGCGGCTCCACACCACCTCCCCCCAGCTGCTGACGCTCAGGGTCCTCGCTGGGCTCAGCCAGAGGCCCCCACCTGGGCCCTGGCAGGAGGGAAGACCTCGAAGGGGAAGGGGTAAAATCTGGACTGGGAAGGATGGCCACCCTGTACAAGGCTGGGCAGGGCCCCTAGACTCTGCAGAGGCAGGGGGAAGGCCTCGGCCAAAAGGCGGTGGAAGGTGGGAAACAAATTGCCAAGGGTCCCAGGGTCACACTTCAGAGTTAAACAGGTTCCTGAGGGCAGGATGGGCAGGGGTGGGATGTTCATTTAGTAGGGGGTCGGCACAGGAAGGGGGGAGCTCAGGGCCTGGACCAGAGTGAGGCACGTGGAAGATTCTAGCAGTTGGGAGGCAGCATCATGGGATCTGGAAAGGCCGGGGAGGGGTGAGGAGGGGGTGCCAAGGTGACCCCCGAGGCTCCAGGCCCAGTGCCCTCGGGGGAGTGCCTGGCTCACGCAGCCAAAGGAGACGCCCAGCCGAGATGCTGAGGACCCTGTGTTGCCGGCCCTTCACATCCAGGGCCAGTCAGCATTTGGGTCTGGAGGGGAGGCTGCCGGGCTCTGGCTGAGGAGGGGGCATCAGGAGGGCTCAGGGTAGGAAGAGCCCAGGGAGGCCAGAAGAAACACCTCATATTTAATACAGAACCAAAAAAACACAACACAACAAAACCAACTTGCAAACATTGGCAGCCCCAGACTGACTCAGAAGATCATCACATACTGGGACAGTTCAGTGACGTCTTCGGAGAACTGCTTGTAGAATTTACGGCTCATGGAGTCCGGGTCCTCCTTGAGCATCTCGAAGTCTGCAGCAGAGACCCAAGGGTCCTCCAGCCACGGCGCAGCCGGCCGTGGTGCGGAGGGCAGGCGCAGAGGGAGGGGACAGGACCTGCCCTGGGAATCCGGTCTTTGAAGACACTGCCCTTCCGGGGGCTCCATCAGAGCGGTATGGGGGGGTCACGGCCTGTCCCCAGGGCCCACGTGGGCTGTGTGTGTGAGGTAGGTCATGGCCTGTCCTGAAATCAGTTCTCAAGGGGAAAATGACGGCCCACCCTGGGGAGGGGCTGAGGCCGTTCCAGCATCAGGGGAGTTCCCATGTGGCTCAGGGTGGCCCTGTGCTTACACTTCTTGAGGGTCTTCACGTCGCCCTTCTTCAGGTAGAAGCAGAGATCGGTGAAGTAGTCCTGCAGGATGCCCCCTGCAGGGGGGAAGGTGAGGGCCACTGAGGGAGGCAGGCAAGGACAGGGGCAGGTGCCCAGCTGGCAGATCAAATGGACCTCAGGGCCCGGGAGTGTAGCTTCACGTGGATCGGGTGATGGCCACACCTACCGATGAACTTCATGGCCGTGAGCTTCAGGCGCCTGTTGGGGCTGTCCAGGTACGCCAGCGCCTGCATCAGAAACTGGTGGTAGCTGCTAAAGTTGCTCTCTACCTGGGGTGGTGGGGAAGGAGATGGGTGGGCGATGGGCGGTGGCCCTCGCGCTCCCTGGCCCTGCCTTCCAAGCCTGGAACAGGGAGGGCCGTGACCCCAGGCTGGGTCCAGGGCTGGTCCAGGGCAGGCAATCTGGACCCCTGGCAGGGCTAGGCTCTGCCGGACCGCCCTTCTCAGGCCCATCTCCAATGCGACCTTGCTTCCCAGTAGCCCCTCCCTTCTACGGTCCAGATGTCTCCCAGAAGTGGCCTCTGCCCCTTCTGGGAGCACTCTGGGCTCCACAGGATGAGCCCACAGGATGCGGGCGGTCTGCGGGTCTCCTCTGTTCAGAGGGGCATGTGCGGGGATCTGGTGTCCTGCTGTTCCTCCGTGCCAGGGAGCAGGGGCCTGTCTACGCCTGGAGCCTGCAGCTGCCACGGCCGGGGCAGGGATCGCCTCAGGCCCGGAATACAGAGCTGTGGAGCCGCGGTGTCTCTTGCTCTCCCCAGCCCATCCATGTCCACCTCCGCACACATCTCCTCCGCACGGGGTGGGGGTCTGGCCCACTGCTGGTGCTGGGACCTACAGGGCCTGCCCGACGTCCACACTGGGACGTCAGGGGCCGCCATGTCCCCCGGGGCCCCTCCACAGCAGTGTGGGGCTGCTGCCCGCAGGGCCACCTGGTCCAGACCCGTGGCAGGGGTGTGGTCTCCTGCGTGGCCCACCCTGGAGGCCCTGAGTGCCACGGCAGAGAGGCAACAGCGTCCTCCCAGAGGCTGAAGCCTCCAACCCAACATGGAGCCGGCATTTAATAAACATCCACAGGACCGAGGTGAGGGCACCTGAGGGAGTGCTGGCATCTGCCCCGCCCACTCTGGGAACCCCTCAGGGGACCCTGTCTGCACCCAGCCTGTCTCCACCTCCCTTGCCTCCTTGCCACTGCCCTGGGGGGGCCAGCATCTCACCATGTAGATAAAGATGTCATTCTCAGCGCCTGGGCCATGACCCCAGGCCAACTTGCTGAACAGCTCCTTCCGGAATTCCCACTTCAGCAGGATGGCGCAGCGCAGGAAGGTTAACTTTGTCTTCTGTGGGTGCCCAGAGACAGGTCACCACCTCCGCACTGCGCCCTCCCGGGCCCAGCAGGCACCGCCTCCCAGCTGTACCTCAGGGGAGCTGCACCATGGCAGGAAGTGGGGCCCCGCGGCAGTCTTCACTCCCCAAGACCCGCGGGTGTCCTGCTGTCATTCACGGGAGGGTTCCAGCGGTGCCTTGGCCACCCAGGCCTCCTTCCCAACCCTGAGTGCGTCTCCCAGTTCAAGGGCTAGGCATCCAAGGAAAGCGTGTTGGCCGTTTGCTCACCCGCCCCCACCAGCAGTGGACCCTGGTCTCGCGACTCCTTTAGAGAGTCCTTGTGTCCCCGTGATGGGCAGAATTGTGTCACCAAGATCCATGTGTTGAAGTCCTAAACCCCAGGACTTTAGGGTATGAATGTATTTGGAGAAAAGGTCCTTAGGGAGGTGACTGAGTTAAGGCGAGGTCTGAGAGCCGCCTTGATCCAGTGTGACTGGTGTCCTGATAAGGAGGGGCGATCAGGACACAGGCACCCAGGAGGGACCAGCACGTGAGGCCACAGGGAGAGGATGGCCATCCACACACCATGAAGAGCAGCCTAAGGGCGCTGGCCTTCCAGGCTCTGGATCTCAGTGACAACGCCGGTGGTGGCTTACAACCGCCACCCAAGCTGACGAAGACAGGCACGCCAGACCACTCACCGTGACCACCTCAGGGCAGGTGTCGGCCAGGTGGAAGAGCAGGGGCACCAGGGCCTGGAAGGCATGGCTCTTGAGCGCCTGCCGGAACTTCTTGCCACCGCTGTAGATGACATCTCCGTATAGGAAGATGGCTCCGCCACGCACGCCCTCCTGCTCCTGCCAGAGACGGGCAGGTCTTCCCTTCAGCCAGGCAATCTGCTGGCGCCCGAGGCCCCACTGCGGCCCCAGCCCCACCAGGCCACTCGCCCTGCCTGCTGCCACCCACCTCTCACCTTCCGTTCCAGCCCAGTGATGGCAGTGGCCAGTGGGTGCCATACGCCCGCTCTCTTCAGCACAGGGTGAGCCGAACCCCTCCCTCCACCCCCCGGCCCTGCTGCCCAGGCTGCCCCAGCACAGGTCACAACGGCTGGCTGCCCTCTCTCCTGGCTGCCCGCTCCTGCTGCCCCCTCCCATAGCTGCCACCTTCTGCTGGGTTGGCCTCTTACGCCGGTGTTTCTCCTGTGCTATTTCTCTGGGGGCCTCGGGCTGCCAGCAACCACACCTCCAACTCCCAGGGAGACTGGGACGGGGGTTAGAGCACAGACCCCGGAGCCGGCTCTGTCACCCGCTAGCTCTGTGACCCTCAGCAAGGCTTCTTCCGTGCATGACTCAGTTTCCCCTTTTATGGCAAGGGGCTGACAACAGCGCCTTTGCTCTTGGGTCACACTGAGTGCTGAACCCCACTATCCTACTCTGCGCCCCAGTTCCTCCAGCTTCATCAGACCACCTTGGGACAGCAGCCCCAGAGATCTCCTAGACACAGCGTGAAGGGTGGCACAGTCTGCCTACCCACCCCCCCTCCCCCCCCACACACACAGTCCCTGAGGACTGTGCCCGCAATCCCTGAGGTCCTTCTGGTGGCCCAGCGGCCCTGCCTCAGTTCAAACCTCACCACTCTTAAGCCCCTCCTTTATTCAGAACCCCTGAAACCATTTACCCTGCCCCCACTCATTCTCTACGTGTGAACCTAGGCGGGCCCTGCCCTCTGCTCCCAGCCCACCGCCACTTCTGGGTGAGGAATGCGGAGGCCTCAAGGCCTCACAGAACCGTCCAGCCCTGGGCCAGGTTCCTGCTGGGCTCCACCTGTGGACGTTATCCATGACGCCAGGAGCAGCAGCTTCGGCTGCTCTTATTGGAGGGGGTTAACCTCTCTAGCTGCTCTGATTGGCAGGAGTTAGCCGCCCTGGCTGCTCTGATTGGAGGGTGTTCACTGCTGTGGCTGCTCTGATTGGCAGGGGTGGGGTGGGCGTGGGGTGTGGCGGCTCTGGCTGTTCTGATTGGCAGGCTTGGGCACGGGGTTCCTCACGGCTTCAAACAGCGGCAGCAGGTGCTGAGCCATCTTGATGCTGACGGCGCCGATTCCCTGGGCACCCAGGTGGTGCAGGACGTCACCCAGGATCTCCATCAGGCCCAGCAGGTCCTGGGGCTGGGGTTTCAGGAAGCTGTCCAGCAGCCCGGTCAACTGGTTCCGGAGCAGGACCACCTGCCGAGAGACGCGGCCACCCGCTGGCCCGCTCTGCGGCCTACGCGATGCCCTTCTCCGCCTCTCCACCGGCGCCACCTCCCCAGGCCAAGTCCCCCGCTGAGGCCACCTCTCCTCCGCACTCCTGGACCCCCTTCGCGCCCAGTGGAGACCCGGCCCCAGGCCCCAGCCGGGGTCTTGGAGGAGGACGTGTGCCTGGAGGCCCACAGGGCAGGAGAGGGAAGGGCGTCCCCATAGAGGCAGGTGTGAGCTCTCGGTGTCTGGGTGGAGTATGGATGGACGACCTGGCAGGAGTGCCTCTGGTTAGGGATGTCTACCTGGAAAGGAGGCCGGGGTCTTGGACCTCAAAGTCGCTGAGCCCCTTGCGGTCCAGAAAGTCTAGGACCCGCGGCGCTGCGCAGTGCAGCAGGGTGTCCCCAGCCCTCCCCGTATGCCCCGCCCAGCCCCGGCCTGCCGTGCCTTCCTCATCCACCCCTTCCGAGGTGACCTGCTGCGGAGGCTCTTTTCCACCGCTCCCCCCTCCTCCCTGAAGCCTCCTCCCTGCTCCCTCCTCACCTTCTGAGGTTGCATGAGGCTGCTGCTGAGGCCCTTTAGGCTCATGGCCCTCACCAGCGGGTTGGGGTTGTTGAGGCCCAGGTTCAGGAAGCTGTCTATGGTTCTCCGAGACATGTACTGGGTGAGCTCCTGGCCACTGAGAAACTAGGCGGGGGCGGCACAGTCAGGTCTCCAGTTACTTACAGCTGCCAGGGGAGATGGGCCCGTAGCCTGGCATGAGGCAGCGGGGCTAGAGGCACGGTGGCGCTTCCAGGCAGCAAGTAGACCTGACGTGGGAGGCGGAAGCTATGGGGCCTGTGTTTCAGGGGTAGGGATGGAAGTCCATCCTCTGTCCTGAGGGCCAGAGGGCACTGGTGAGGGGCCGAGGTGAGGCGTGGCCAGAAGGGGCTGACCTCTGTGATGATGAGGATGGCTACGATGTTGTCCCGTTCTTCAGGGCTCTTCAGGAAAATGACCGCCTGCCCCAAGACCGCTTTGACCTCACAGTCATAGTGGGCCATGGCCCTGTGAGATGGAGGAGGCAGACAAGGGGACATGAAGTCTCCCTCCTTGGCCAAGGGGACCCCTCTACCCCAACAGACCTTCCTTACTCAGGGAGATGGCCCAGGTGACTCAGTCTGGAGTGCAGGGTCCCAATAAGGCGTTTCGGGGGGTGGGGGTGGGGGTCCATCAGGGGGTGCGGTCTGGGGCAGGCCCCTCCCAGGCTTGGAGCTTACCTGGCCAGGAGGGTCACCCCTTCGGTATAGGTTTCCAGGTGCTCAAAGAGCTCCCAGCCCCTTAGCAGCTTGAGGTGGGCGAACACTTCCCAGTAATTGGTGGTCCAGAAGAGACCCTTTAGGGCCTCCAGGCATGTCCTGGGGGCAAGAAGGGTCTTGAGATGGGGTGAAAGAGGGCAAGGGCCCACTTCTCCAGCATAACCTGTGCTCTCCCAATTGGGTGGGGTGAGCGGCCTCCTTCCACACGCCCCTCCTGCAGGAATCGCCCTTCTGGTCGCGGTCTGCTGCTCAGTCCCCTGCTCCCCACCCTGGACCCCCAGGTGGGACCAGAGCTTATCCTTTTTGGGTGGGTGCCCAGCCCTTAGCCCCGGTCCTTTTGCCCACCAGGGCTTCTAGGGGTGAGTGGAAGGAGCCAGAAAGAAGGTGTGGGTTGGGGTCCTGAGAGAGGGCTGGACCCAGAGGCTGAGTCTTGCATCTCACCTGCAGGGGCTGAGGGCCTTGGCCTCTAAGGCCTCCTCCTGGTAGTCGGACATGCCCTCCACCACATCCAGCTCAAACAGGTAGTGGAGCTGGGTGAGAAGGCCCAGAAGGATCCCTGCGAAGGCCCAGCGCACCGTGGCCTTGTACTCATGTATGTAGAGGAGTTCATAAATGGTGCCCAGGGCCTGCAGCAGGACAGGCACTGCCCTTGGTCCCTGAGGAGGGTCTGGTGCCAGCCTCGAGCTGGCCCCACCCTGGGACTCAGCATCCGGGGAAACCCTCTGCCAGACCACCCTGGCCTCCCCAAGGCCCCTGAATGTCAGACTCCATTGCAGGGGTTGGGGTGCAGGGGAAGGGCTCACCAGCAGGGAAACAAGCTCGGCCTGCACCGGGACCTTGATGAGCTCTCGGGGGGGCCGCAGCTTCAGCTTCATGTAGAGCAGCGTGATGACCTTGCGGGCCAGCCGGCTGTTGGTGGCCAGGGCCTTCCACAGGGGCATGACCTGCCTGGGGAGGCAGGGATCAGTCCCGCCAGCTGGCTGGCCACTCTGGGTGAGGGGCCACTAGGACACGACCCCAGGGCAGCAGGGCAGTGGAGGTAGCCAGGCTCTGCAGGATCAGGGAAGCCCCTAGACTGGGGGGGTCCAGCGGCTATCTTCCGGTGACCCATGGTGAGGGGGGCCCTGCTTGAAGTTCTGTCTGGGCTGGCTCTCCCCAGTATTCACACTCAACCCCGCCTCGTATCCCATTGTCCGGGATGTGAGCAAACCTTGTCTTTCTCTTGCCTGTCCCCTCACTTGTAAAGTGGGGCTCATACCCAGCAGGGTGCACCCCTCAGCAGCCTGGGGGACAGGTGAGCCCTGGGGTGCATGTCGGGGGCACAGCTGACCCCACAGCAGGCTGCTGCTCCCCGAGATACTTCAGGAGGCACTGTGACCTCCAGCACCCTGGATCTCAGAGTTCACACACCACTCAAATCAGGTTAGAATCCCACTGCTGACTCGGCTACCCTGGGGCTGGCCGGAGGCTGTGTTTCTAACATGATGCTATGGCCCTCACGGTATGGCTCCTGGAAACCCCACATTAGCCCAGGGGGCGGCTGGGACATGGTGTGCTCCGGGCTGGGCAGCAGCAGGAGCTGCTGGGGGCTCGTTAGTGCTGTCACGTTCCCCAGCTGACCTCCCCGCCCTCTGCAGGTTGGTTCCTGGGAGCTCTCTGAGCCTGAAGGGATGCATCCATGCCATGGGGCCCCTCTTGGGACACTCTGCCTTAGCCCCTCAGCATGGCGCATCTTCAGAGACCCCTGGCCGCCCTGGCTCTGGAATCTAGGCAGTGGGTGAGGTCAGGCTGAAGTGCGTGGGCAGTTCTGCCTTCCCAGGAACCGAGTCAGTTCGGGAAGTGTCTTTGGACTGGAGGGTGGACCACGGAGATGGACGGATGTTCACCTTTGGGCTGTGGGAGCAAGTGACCTACCTCTCTGAGGGAGGGCACAGGGACAGCATCACTTCGACGGTCTGCTGCGTGTGCTGCGTGCCCAGCACCGTCACAGCCTTCATCGTGGTCTGCAGGATGCTCGTGAAGACGATGTAGGGCAGCTTCTGAAACAGCTCCTGCAGGATCTCGGCCACCTGTGCAGGGAGGGTGGGCCATGAGAGCCTCGGAGCAGCCCCCATGCCTGGTCTCCTCCAGGAGGGCATCCCCGCCTGCAGCCAGTGGGGTGTCTGGACGTGTACAGGCCCCAAGGGGGATGCCCCCAGCTGGGCTGAGCCCGCCATTGCTGCAGGCTCGTGTGAAAATGGACATCGGCTCAAGGGGCCAGGGGGCCTGGCCTTCGCTGCGGAAGGTGACTTTCCGAGTGGGCTGTGGACTAGGTTGGCCGAGTCAGACCAGGGCAGTTAAAATCTTGGCAGGGGTGGGGCCCCTTTCTTTCTTGCTGGACAAGACTGTGACAGAGACAGGGTGCCTGTCTGATTGCCTGTGGCAGGGGCCTGGGACCTTGAGGAGTCCAGCCAGGTGGGAACCCCTGGGCCTGGCTGAAGCTCAGCCGTGCTGACCAGAGCTGATGGCCAAGAGCAGCCTCAGGACTTCCTGCTTCCAGGGCCCAGGGGGCCTCGGTGAAGAGGCCTGGCGTGCGCACGGCCCCCGCCTGGTGGCCCACCTGCTCTGGCTTGATGCTGCGGTCCTCCATGATGGTCAGGAGCAGCTCGGAGGCCAGGTGGCTGTTGAGGGAGTCGTGGCTGCACAGCCCTTGCAGGAGCGTGAGCACGAGCTGCGTGTGCTGCGCCACCGTGAGGTGCTCGTCCAAGGTCTGCAGCAGAGGGGCCGGGCTGAAGGGCCGAGGGGTCCTCCCCCGGTCAGCCGCCGTCCCGGCCATCCCCGTGTGTGCTCGGAGACGAAGCTGGGCTGTGCTCTTACCCAGGGACAGAGTGAGCACCAGCTGCACAGACTGCAGAGACCCCAGGAGGGCCCCACTTGAACCCCTACCCCCAGCAGGCTGTCGATGCCGGCCCGGCTGGCCTCCACAGGCCGTGGACCGCCGCTCAGTAGCCAGAAATGTGGCCGCTGCAGGCTCACAGCTGCTCCTTCTCTGGGAAACTGCTCTGCAGAGTCAGAGAGGGAGCAGCCGTGCTCGACCCCTAGCCTGGGATAGAGGTGGGGGCCGACTCTGGTGCCTCCCCCAGGGCCGGGCTGAGACCACGCCCTGCTCAGCCCGCCCCACTCCTCGGTCAAGGGCACTGGGACTCTGCCCCGGCCCCACCTCTGGGGAACCCACTAGAGGGATGGGCTTCTCGGTTGTGAGCCTCTGGGGAGGGTCCTCAGGGACATCCATGCTCCCGTCCCAGCCTGTGCTGAGAGCGGCTGGATTCCGGGCTCGGTGAGGCTCCCTCAGAAGGTGGGACAACGGGCACAAAAAGTTCGACGACCCACCAGAGCATTCAACCAGTGGCGCACAGCTTGGACTCAAACCCAAGCCCTAGAATCTCAGTCCAACTCAAAGGGAGAGCTGAGCCCGAGGACGTGATCTGGATGGGGATCGGGGGGCAGAGGGGGCGAGAGAAGGGAGACCAGCCATCCCGCTTGCCCTAATCAGGGATGGGGGTGCTAAGGCCAGCTGTCACCCTAGTGGGGGGCCCCGGGGGGCCAGAAGGAGAGGATGCTGGGAAGGGAGGTTCTGTAAATGTCTGTGAGACCACAGACTCTGCGTCTCCTAAGGGGCCCCGTCACAGTTGGGTGAGCGGGGCAGGGGCGGAGTTCTAAGGGGAAGAAAGACGGGGTACTTCCCTGGTAAGAGCTCTGGGGACTGGGTGCTTGCTAACCTGACCCCTGCCCAGATTGCAGAGCCCTCCCCTGGCCCCATCTGTGAAATGGGCAGGCTGACCCTGTGCTCTTGGGCAGTCCAGGGCTCTGCAGGAGCCCCGGGCCAGCTGCCAGCACCCTCCAGCCTTCCCAGCCCTCACCTTCACCAAACTGTAGAACTTCAGCTCTGAATCTTTGTGAGCCTTTGTTTCAAAGTTCTTCATTTTATTCAGATGCATGAACTCTGCCGTGCTCCCTGCGGTGGGACACTGGGTCAGGAGGCCTGCCTCCTGCAGCCTGGGAGACGACACCCTCCCCCCATACCACCAGGGAGGCCTCCCCTGGCCCCATGGCTCACCCTTCTGCTGGATCAGAAGCTGCAGGAAGAGGTAGACGCACTGGTGGGAGTGGCTCTGGGTGAGCTGGTCCCTGTCCCGCCACAGCAGCAGCAGCAGGCCCACCTGGCGGCCCAGCCCCGAGGGCATGGCCTCCTCCTGGGGGAGGTGTGCAGTGAGCAGCCGCCCAGCCTCCACCGTCCCTCCCAGCCCTGCAGCTCTCAGCCGGTTCCTGTGCTCAGCGTCTTGCGGGTTGGGTGCTGGTGCCACGTCTGCAGAGGGGCTCTTGTTCACCTTCAGGACCCCTGTTTCCTCGTTGCTTCTGACCGGAAGTTAGTGGACTTCCTGTCCTTCCTTCCCTGTGTGTGTGTGTGCACGCCTCTGTGTGTGCACTCTTTCCTTCTGGCTGCTTTGGGATATTTTTCTGTTTACTGTTGTATTTCAGCAGCTTGGGGCCTTGGCTGAGGGTGGAGTGACTACACCAGGGCCCGTCCCTTTCCCTCCAGGTCTTTGTGTCTTGGCTCCCCCTGCCCTACTGGTCCTGGAGCTGAGAGCTCTCAGCTAAGTGCTCCTCCAGCTGGTCCTTGTATCGGCTGCCCGGTCCTCAAACACTGCCCTCTCCGTCGGGCCTTGCCTGAGGGCTCCAGGTAGCCCCCGGCTTCCCCCTCTTTCCTGCCAGTCTTGCTCAGGGGGAGCCTTTCAATCCAGGTCGTCCCTGTTCTATTTGAACCACGACCTCCACCCCAGGACTGGGCTCCTGGTGGGAGGGTGTCTGGGCCCCAGCGCCCGCCAAGCATCCCTGTGCTCAGTGGACAGGGACTGCGGGAGTCGACAGGAGGTGGTGTGGGAGCCCGGCGGGGCACTCACGCTGAGCTTCACGTAGTCTGCCACATACTTGAGAAGCAGGAAGATGGACTGTACCACCCGCTTCCGCTCGTAGCTTTTGCTCGACTTCAGCCAGGGCTCCGTGTGCTGGGGTGGAGGCCAGAGCCAGGGACCTCAGCCTGCGGGCCCACCCTCCTGCCCAGCTCCCACCCACGTGGGGCGTGGCTGGGATGGCTCACAGCCTATGAGGCATATTACCCTTTCCTACCTGTCTAGTAGCCCGGCACCCTAGGGTGAAGCCACATGACTGCCCCTCGGTGCTCCCAAGGCTCTGGGGGCGAGTGGTGTCCCCCTAGGCCCCGGGCTGTGCAGGGGGAGCAGAGGGAGGATGGTGTTTGAGGGACGGCCTCTCCAGGCTGCAGGAGAGCCCACAGGGGCTGATCCTCCCTGCCCTGGAGCTCCTGGAGGTAAGGGCACTGGGCCTCCCTGCTCCTTGCAGGGTCTGCACTGTTCTGAGAGAAGAGGCGAACACCCCCAGCACTTGGATACATGTGTGGGGCACACTGGCTGACCTGCCCTCCTGGCCTTCCACCTGCGGGATGTTCCCTGGGTGGGCCCCGGGGTGGGGTGGGCACTGGGAGCCCTCACCTGCAGGAGGAAGCAGATCTCATCCATGCTCTCGTTCTCAGAGATGAAGGCCTGGAGGAGCAGATCAAGCGCTTGCATGGACTTCTGGTACAGCGCCTGGTGGCCAGAGAGTAGCTGGTCAGCCTGGCCTCCACCAGGCACCTCGGGGGTGAGCACAGACAGGGTGCCCCTACAGATGCCAACTCTTCGTGTTATAGCCTGTGGCGGTATTAAATCTGCCTCCAAGACCCCAGGAGGAAACAGGGCTCCACGAGCCACGGGTGCTTCCGGGAGGCAGGCAGCGCCCCACTCTGGCTCCTTGGACAGCTCCCTGTGGCCCTCCCACCTCCCGGATCCAGTCTCTACGGCCTGTGTCCTCCGTTTGCTCAAACCCGTGTCCCGGGGCGAGTCCTGCCCTCTCTCCTCTCCCTTTCTTGCTTCTCCCTGGGAACATTTTTTGGTGCATGTTCCCAGATATTTGAACTCAGACCCAAAGCCATACGCAGACCTGCCCCAGTACTCGTGCGGTGGCGACCGCACACCTGCCGGCACTCGGCATTAGGAGCTACTGGGTGACTGTTGAATGAGTAAGTGATTGTGTCACTGTGGTCCATGCCACGTGAACACGCCAAGTGGTGGGAATGACTGTGGCAAGCACTCAATAAAGCCTGGTTGAAATGAGGGAACCGTGGCTGTTCCTCTGCATAGTAATGCTGCAATCTGCCGCCTGGGACCAAAGATTTTCCAGGTTCAAAGGAGACAGTCTATGCTGTAATGCAAATAGTAACCAGAAGTACAAGTGGCACCCTCGCAATGACAGCTCAGTAGCCATGCATCCATTGTCTTCTTCAGTGGGTGCGTGCTGAGCATGTATCACACCACTTGCAGGAGGCAGCAGGAGAAAGCAGGCCTGGTTCCTGATCACGAGCCTCTCCCTGGCCAGTCGGAGAGAAGCAAGAGCATTTTGTAAAACTCTAAGGAGAAAAATTTGGGGGGGTGCCTCCAAAATCACTGCAGATGGTAACTGCAGCCATGAAATTAAAAGACGCCTACTCCTCGGAAGAAAAGCTATGGCCAACCTAGACAGCTTATTAAAACGCAGAGACAATTCTTTGCCGCCAAAGGTCTGTCTAGTCAAAGCTATGGTTTTTCCAGTAGTCATGTATGGATGTGAGAATTGGACTATAAAGAAAGCTGAGCACCGAAGAACTGATACATTTGAACTGTGGTGTTGGACAAGACTCTTGAGAGTCCCTTGGACAGCAAGGAAATCCAGCCAGTCCATCCTAAAGGAAATCAGTCCTGAATATTCATTAGAAAGACTGATGTTGAAGCTGAAACTCCAACATTTGGGCCACCTGATGCGAAGAACTGACTCATTTGAAAAGACCCTGATGCCAGGAAAGACTGAAGGCGGGAGGAGAAGGGGACGACAGAGGATGAGATGGTTGGATGGCCTCACCAACTTAATGGACATGAGTTTGAGCAAGCTCCAGGAGTTGGTGATGGACAGGGAAGCCTGGCGTGCTGCAATCCATGGGGTTGCAAAGAGTCAGACATGACTGAGCAGCTGAACTGAACTGACTGAAGAAGAAAAATAAACACCTAAACAAGTTTGAGACTGAGTTGCTATTAAGTGCCATAGAGGAAGACGGGCATCAAAGAGGTGATGAGCACCTCTCCCCTCATACCCTGGGGCCCGAGGGCCCAGCACTGGCGGGTCCATCTGCCCTCTGCTCCCCCTCCCAATGGAGGTATGTCACTGCAGGTCAAGGCTGCTGGCATCCACAAAACAGAGAACCAGGGAGGGGAGAGGTGCACAGAGAACAGAGGGTCCCCTCGAGTCCAGCAGGTGAAGGTGGGACCCCCCCCCAGGATGGGAGAGAAGGCCCCCAGAGCTAAGTGCTGGGCCTGGGCCTGCACACACTGGCCTGGGTAGAGA
Source organism: Bos grunniens (assembly GCF_055505025.1). Taxonomy (NCBI): domain Eukaryota; kingdom Metazoa; phylum Chordata; class Mammalia; order Artiodactyla; family Bovidae; genus Bos; species Bos grunniens. Next base: position 82,303,200 of record NC_141178.1, read on the forward strand.
ATGTCTTAATTCATGGGGAGAGGGCAGAGTCCAGAGGTGTGTTTGAGGCAGATGGAGCTCCAGAATCAGTGCTGCTCTAGCCTACCAGCAAAGATTTTTTTTTTTAAAGATCTGAAAAGGTTTAGAGTTTAGAGTTACAATTAATTTAACTGTGTACCATAACAAAGCCCCCCAATAATTATAGGAATACAAAAATTTACAGCACATTAACAAACCTCATTTATGATGGTTCGCCTCTGTTTAAGAATTACCAGGTATGCAATGAAGCAGGAAAACATGACCCACATTGAAAGAGAAATATTAATCAAAATCCACCCATGAATGACAGATAATAGAGTTAGTAGACAAACTCATTGAAACAGTTGTTATAACTGTATTCCACATGTTAATAAACTAGAGGAAAGTTTGAATTTGTAAGATAAAGACAAGGAAGATATGAAAAAATGATCCAAATAGAACTTTTAAAGATGAAAGCCAAAATGTATGAGATAAAAAAACATACCATGGGATGAAATTCAGATGTCAAAGAAAAAAAGATTAGTGAAATTTGAAACATAGGACCCAGACAAAAATATATTTCTAGTTCCAAAGTGGTGGGAAGAAAGTAAGCAGGATATCGTGGCCTGCAGGGCCACTTCCAGCGTCGCGCATGCGTGCACGGGGACGCATCCGAGACATGGGGTGGGGCGTACGAAGAGAGCGTGTGAGGAGATAACGGCCAGGACTCCTCCATATTTGGAGAAAAGGGTGAGTCCACAGTTCCAGGTGTTCAACAAACTCCCAAACAAGGAACAGGAAGAAAATTACAAAAGCTCTACCATACAGAATTGCTTAAAAGCGGTCTTAAGGAGGAAGTGCCAAAAAAATAAAAAGCAATTGAACAGTCAAAGGAAAAAAGACCTGTTATGGGAGGAACAAAGTTAAGGATGGCAGCAGATTTTTTGGGATAAAACTACGTGATAAGACAGTGGTCAAGTGTGTGAAGCACTAAAACAAAAAAGAGGGACCTGTCCATTTAGAATTGTATACCCAGTGAAAACGCACTTCATTAACAAAAGCTAAATAAAGGCCTTTTCAGATAGAGGACAGCCAAGGTGCTGGAACTGTCAGATCTTTGAAAGGCCAGTCTCTGGATGAAAGGACTTTCATGCAGGATGGAAATGTAATATCTGAATCTACAAAAAGGAATAAAGGCCTCCCGAAACGGAACTGTGTTGGCAAATATGAGACACATTTCTCATTATTTAAATCTTGCTAAAAGATAACTGGAGTGGGCTGCCATTTCCTTCTGCAGGGGATCTTCCTGACCCAGGGATCGAACCCAGGTCTCCCACATTGCAGGCAGACGCTTTAACTTCTGAGACACAGGGAAGCCCAAAAGATAACTGGCTGTTTAAAGCAAAAAGAATATCAATGCTTTGGTAACATGTGTGGAAACGAACATATGACACTGGAGCACAGGGATTGTTGGGAGCCCCCACATATGAAGTGCAGTAACATCACTTGAAGTGCACAGCAATAGACTAAAGATGTCTGCTGAAAGCCCTGAAATAACTAGTAAGATAACAAAGAGCTGTTCCAAATAAGCCAAAAACACAGATAAAATGGAAACTTAACAGAAAAAGAGTAACAAAAGATACAGGACAAATTGGAACCAGCAGTCAGATGGTCACAGAAACCCAACTATCTTGATGTGTAGTTAGTTTAACATGACCATCCCCTGTTAAAGGCAAAGGTTGCCAGATTGGATAGAAAAGCAAGACCCAACTGCATGCTTCCTATAGAAAAAAAAAAAAGACACCTTAAATTACGACATGAATAAGTTAACAGGAACAAGTCCCGTGATACTGACACATCCAGGCTACACTAACATCAGACGGTCGACTCCAGAGCAGAGTAAGACCTGCAGTAAGGATGGCTGTTCCGTGAGGGCGCCGGCGTCTGCGCCCCGGGAGGACACGTATCCAAAGTGTGTGTGGAATGAAGCTTCAAAGTGAACTGAGTTTCAAAATAAACAAAGCAAACTTGATGCGGCTGCAGGACAGAGACAGCCCACAGCTGGAGTGGGATGTCCACACCCCTTTCAGTCACTGATAGAAGACAAAATTCAGTGAGTGCACAGGAGATTTAAGCAGCGCGACCCCCTCCCTTCACCTAGCTGGCGTTTGTGGGCGACCCCAGGGACGGCGGGATGCGCGGCCCATTCGTGCACCTTGCATGTTCACCGACATAGCCTGTGATCTGGGCCAATACATTTTAAAGGAGTCACACTTCTGTAAAGTGTTTTCTTTGAGAAAAAAAAAAAAAAGATTAAACTAGAACCTAATTAACATACTTCTGAATAAGTCATAGACCAAATTTTTAAAAAAATCTAAACTGAAATTAGGAAGTATTTGAACTAAGTGAAAATGAAAATATATCAAAATCGATCATCACAGTAGATATAGCAAAAGCATCTGACAAAGCCCAACCTCCATCCTCATAAACACTCGCAGTGAACTCGGAAGGGAAGGGAAGCTTTCGTCCTGACAAGGAGCTAGCAGCATGCCTGAATGTAAACACAGGAGTGTCCCCCTCAGATCAGGGGCAAGACGGGGCGTCTGCCCTCGTCACGGCTGGCCAGCACCGTCTCGAGGTCCTAGGGTGTGCCGCAAGTAGAGAATGAGGCAGAAAAGGCATCGAGATTGGAGAGGAAGACAACTGCCTTTATTCGCAGAAGCCATGCATCAAACCCTACGGAATCTACAGGAAACAAACTTATGGTTTCCAAATGGGGAAGGGAGGGGAGAGAGACAAATTAGGAGTATGGGATTAACGGACACAAACTACTATATGTAAAGTAGATAAGCAACAAAGAGTTACTTATTGAACAGGGAACTATATTCAATATCTTGTAATAGCCTACAATGGAAAATAATCTGTGTGTATGTGTGTGTGTGTGTACATATAACATGCACATATTATATGCATGTGTGTATATGTGCATATATGTACACGTGTACCTACATGTGTATATATAATATAGAACACACATGTATGTGTATATATACACGTACACACACACACACACACATATAAAACTATCACTTTGCTGTACACCTGAAATTAACACAGTAGTGTCAATCAACTAGACTTCAACTTTTTAAAACTGTTGCTGTAGGAGGCAGGAGATGAGATGCGGGAATATAGGGTTACTTACAGGTTATCGTCAAGGTACTAGCTTTGGTTTGGGGTAACATGTTTTGTTACTGTAAATAACTAAACCTAATAACATGGACTGACATCAGGAGTCTATCACAACCAAGGATTATGATCATCTGATTCTGTGCACCTACAATCCCCTTGAAAAAAACTAGCAAGGACACTAATTTGAAATTTAAAAGGAGGTGCCCGTGCTGGCAGCGGCTCCAGGCAGGGCTTGTGACAGGTGTGCCCAAGGATGCAGGTGAGCCTGAGTGAGGTGTGTGGAGTGATGAGCATGTGTTTCATGCAGGGGCGGGACCTTGGGAGCAGACCATGCCGAGCAGACCCGGGGCCTGGGGTGAGGGACGCCTGGCCGCTCATCTCCGGCTGTGCGTTCACCCCAGCACCCTCTGATTCTCATGGAACACTATTGGCATGGAGAACAAAGCCCCATTTGAGGGGGCTGAGCCCAAAGATCCAGGGTTTTTCCAAGGTCAAAGCAAGTCTGCGTGAAGCTGGGCTGAAAAGCAAGTGAGCCTGGGGCTCTCTGCTCTGTTCCCCGCTCTCGCCCATGTGGCCCAGCACCCGGAACCACCACCCCAGGAGCGGGGCGGTCACCACAACGTCCGGGGCCAGCTCCAGCGGCGGCAAGCTGGTCTTCAGCATCTCCACGGGTGGGAGGTTGTACAAGCTCTGCAGGCAGGTCTGCAAGATTCTGGACTTGACCGTGGGTTTGAGTCGGGGCCGTAAGTGGCTGGAAGAGATGGCCGGCAGAGGCTGACACCATCCAAAGTGAGGGAAGGGACTCTGGCTCGGTGAGGGTGGGGGTGGGGTGCCGAGGGGAACACGAAGTTCAATCTGACTGGAAGGGCCATCCCAACTCATTCATTCACTTCTCTTGAGCTCAGTGATGTTTATTGTAAGAAAACTGAGGGATGATTCTGGGGTCAGTATCAACACTGTGAATAGGATCTGGGTCAATTTGTGAGAAGGGTGGGGTTCAGAGTGTGACCAGCGTCAGGACTGAGAGTGTGACCAGAGGTCAGTGTGACCAAGTCAGGGCACAGTATATGATAAGGTCAGGGCTAAACATGTAACATGTGTGACCAGGGTCAGGGCTCAGCATTGAGCAGAGTCAGGGCTCAGTATGTGCCACCGTTATCAACCTTGACCTTGATGAGAAGCAAGGGAAACCTGTCCCTGACCCCGTGGCTCCTGGGCTCCGCTCAGCCCCTGGTGCCAGGCCCACCACTCTAGCCCTCACTCACATCTTTCTTGTCTCCTTGCACACTGACCCCCACCTGAACTCAGAGGCCTGGCTGTGCTCGCTCCTGGACCCGAGAGACATTACCTCAGCTCCATGATGACCAATATGATCTTCTGCCGGAAGAGGTTGGCCAGAAAGTTGGGCTCCTTCTCCAGGATGCACTGGGGGGCGGGAGGGAGCCAGCATGGGGGAGGCGCCCACCTGCCTGCCCGGCCTTCCCCCGCTGCACAGGCCCCCGGGGTCACTGACCAGGAGACACTGGATCAGCTCCGGGATCTGCGTGAACTTGTAGCTCCGGGCACTGCTCTCCCGACTGAGAGCCTTCACCAGCATGATGGAGGCCGAGAGGAAGCTCGCCTTCAGGGTGCTGTCCTGCCCAGGCAGACAGACCAGAGCCCCGCCAGGGCCCAGGGCGAGCTGTCACTCACCCTGCCTGGCCTGGGTACAGGCAGTACCCCACAACGAACAGTGCACACAGCGCACACGCAGCACCGCTACACAGACACGGTACAGAGGACACACCCTCAGCACACACACCACACGTGTGAGGCACATACAGCAATGCATGTAGCATACACAACGTAGCTCTTAGCACATCTACACACACAACACACACACTACACACACAGCATATCCACTTCCACGCACGTCCACACATATACACAGCACAGCCTCATGCGCACAAAACGCACACATGTACAGAAAGTGCCCACGTGCATACACGACACATGCAACGTGGACAGCTTGCAAAACATATAACACACAGCAAGCCCTAGTGCACCTACATGAACACAAACTGTGCATGTGGCACGCACAGCACACAGCCCACAGGCACACCTCACGTACAACACACACAGAACACACTCACGCACACACCGCCTGGCTTAAAAGGCCTGGAGCCCTCCGTGGGAAGTCTGCACTGACCCATCCTTGCTCTCACGCAGTGACATTTTTGAGAAAAAGAAGTGAGGGTCTAAAAGTCGTGCTGAGGTCGAGGTCAGCACTCAGTGTGCAACCAGGGTCAGGGTTCAGAGTGGGCCGGGGTCAGAGGTCAGCTGCTGATGAGGACAGGACCCAAAGCCCTGGAGACGGAAGCCCCCGCCAGCACGCCTCACGCTCAGCCCCTGCTCCCAGTTTTCAGAACCGACTCCTCACCAGGCACTGCTTTCCAGGCGCCATTAGTACAACCATCGATGGGCAAGGCAGTGGACACGAGGACTGGACGTTGGAAGGGTTGGCTTGCTCGCTCTCATGCACACGCACACACAATGCATGCACGCGCACACACGCTCACACCCCCCGCCGCCCAAAGCCCGGCAGGGCTCACGTGGCTGCTGCAGGTGAAGTAGTACACCATCCTGGAGGCGATGTTGTCCACCCAGGGCAGGACCTGCTTCCCGGCGTGCATGGCCATCTGCCCATAGCACAGCAGGGCAGTGCTGCTCACCCACCTCCAGTGCAGGTCTGGCTCCAGCTGCCGCGGCCGGAAGCACGGTCGGAAGCGGGGCCACGGGCAGGGAGAAGGGCCCGCCAAGCCCTCTGCTCCCCCGACCCGCCCTGCCAGGACCCCGGCCCCTTAGAGCAGCCCGTCTTCTCTGAGCAGAGGCGCCCGTGCAGGGTGGGCAGGTAAAGTGGAGCCACTCAGCGTGGCCCCCAGGCCTGGCACCCTAGTGAGGACGTGGCCAGGGCCGTACACGCTGCCTGAGGTCAGAGCAGGCCCCTCAGCCCCTGACCTTTAGCCTGACCCAGGCTCTGGAGACCCCTGTGTGGGGCCCCCGGGGCAAGGCTCACATGGGCCTGGCCAGCCAGGACAGGAAGGCGTGAATCCCCCGCTCCAGCACTTCAGGGAGGTGGCTGGGTGGGACCACTTGCCTCCCCAGGTTCCATGAGCAAACTGAGGCTCAGACAGCACCAGTGACCAGGGACACGCTCCAGGCCCCCACCCTCCCCATCCCCGCACCACTGTTCCTACCTGGCTTTCCAGGGGCAGGGGGGCAGACCTCAGGAACCTGGTGCGGCCCAGGTGCTCCAGCCTGCCCCACACCTGCTCCAGGTGAGAGCTGGACGTTATGCCGATGGCCAGCGAGATGCCCTGGGGGCCAGAGGACCCCTTCAGGAGCCCGTCCCCGAGGGCAGCGCCCTGCAGACCACCCGCCCCTCCCAAGGATGCAGCCCGTGCCTGCTGAGTGGCTGGCAGGGCTGCTGCAGCTGCCCGAGATAACCTGCACCCCGGGGGCTGACAGCCAGGATGGAGCCTGGACATGCCCTGGGCAGTCCCCACTCTCACAGTCAGCGCCTGCATCGGTGGCCCCTGTGTTTATTGCAAAAGGGCTGGGGTGCTGTTAGAGTCACAGAGTCCCCATGGGGAGGGCGGCGTGGACCTTGGTCACAAAGCAGCCGGGTGAGCGGGAGGGGGGCCCGGGCCACGGGCCTGAGGGAACCCGAGGGGCTGAGGTGCCTGGGGCCTCCGACCCACCTCCCGGTCGCTGGATGACTGGTGGGACAGCTCGAGGAGCTGGACCACGTGCTTCCTGACCATGCTGGCGTCAGCACTCTCCCTGAGGATCACGCCGTACAAGTGGAAGAGGAAGGACTAGGGCGGGGGGAGAGCACCTTCTGTGCGGGGCTGGCGGGCGCCCGCTCCCAGCTCCGTGCTAAGCCTCCCGGCCCGCTCATCTCAGGGACCCCTGGCAGATCCAGGCCCCTCCGCCCCCCACTCCCCCTCAGGTGGGGTGGAGGCTGCACTCAGAATCTTCTAGAAGCCCGTGCGGCACTGGGCAGCATGACGTGAAGGGACCAGCATCACCGCGCTGCAAGGGCGCAGGGCCTGCGAGGGGCAGGCAAGGCAGGCCCAGGCCCGGACAGGCCGCGCAGTGGCTGCACGCACAGGGGTGCCAGTGCCCCGAGGTCCACGTCCCTGAGGCCTGGCCGCCTCTCCTGCCCTGGGGTCGGGTCCTGGAGCAGCCAAGGTGTGAGCCTTTCCAGTACTTTCTGGGCTGGGTCGGCCTTTGGGGAGGGGCGGGCCTGGGGGTGACCGTAGCACCGACCTTCTCCAGAGGAGAACTGAAGTCCAGGTTCAAGGGCTCCAGGACCTCCTGGATACTGGCATCTGACACCTTCACCTTCTGCACAAGCTGCAGGCAGAGCACAGTGCTTGCCACCCCAGCCCCCAGCCCCCCAGAGACCAGAGTGCACAGGACAGACGGGCCCAGCAGGCCTGCCACCGGGAGCTGGAGGCCAAGTCCACCGGGAGTCTTCAGGGACTGCAGTGACCCCGTGCGTGGGCAGAGAACACACAACCCATCCCAGAAAGGGTAAGGAGGGGGTGGGGGCTCCTACCCCTCCAAGAACCCTCCAAGGGACTCATTCCAAGCACACCCACCCTTGCGTGGGCCCTGGTGGCCTGCTACCCATAGGACAGAGGCTAAACCCTTATCATGGCGGGTGAGCTAGGCTGGCCTTGCAGTATCGCCCGCGAGTGAGCAGGGCTGGCCTCGTGCTGTCTCCAGAGAGTGTCCCCAGCCCGTGCTGCTGTCTCCAGGTGTCAGGGCCTCTGCACAGGGCTGCTCCCCTGGCTGGACGCTCTACCCACTCTCAAGCCAGGCTCCTGGGAGTGGGTCAGCCGCCAGCCAGGGGGCGAGGCTGAGCTGTGCTGGTGCCCCCCGCGGCCCCCATGTAAGCACACTTGCCCTGCCGTGACCCGACCTCCAGGCCTTCACACTGGACAGAGGGCTGGAGCAGGGGGGCGTCAGGGAAGAGCTGGCTCCGCACCCCAGGTCAGCCTGAGACCCTTGTGGGAGGCCTGAGCATGGCGTCTCCTGTGTCCTGCAGAGGGGCATCAGCGCCGCCCAGTCCTTGGGAGCCCCCACGGACCCAGGGGCAGCAGTGAATGGATCTGGTTCCCTGAGGGGTCCAGGCGCTCGGCCAGCTGACAGGCACCCACCTGCCCTCACATGTGCCCGTCACGACTCCCTCCTGCCTCTGGGAACCTTCCCCTGAACATGCCCCGGGTGTCAGGGATATGAAGACTGGAGCAAGTGGAGTGGGCTCTGAGGCCCCGGGGCAGAGTCAGGAGGGGCAGCCTCCCGGGGCAGAGGGTATAGAGGGAGCACCCCCCCCAGGGCAGAGGGTGGAGAAGGAGCCCCCCCAGGGCAGAAGGTGGAGAGGGAGCCCCCCACCCCAGGCAGAGGGTAGAGAGGAAGGCCCCAGGGCAGAGGGTGGAGAGGGAGCCCCCCACCCTGGGGCAGAGGGTGGAGAGGGAGCCCCCCACCCTGGGGCAGAGGGTGGAGAGGGAGCCCCCCACCCCGGGCAGAGGGTGGAGCTCAGCGCCCACCTGGCTGTGCTGCTGGAGGCAGCAGAGGATGGACTCCAGCATGAGGCACCTCTCCGAGACTGACATGGTCCTGATCTTGCTGACGACGGCCTCCTCCCAGGGTGGGCTGCGGCGCAGGGGCTTCTCCGCCACCACCCTGCCTGAGTGGTCTGCAGAGCACAGAGACGCAGCGAGGCAGTGGTGCGGACGCCGAGGAGTGCAGGCCTCAGGGCTCCTGCCCCGTCTGGGTCCCGCAGTCACCGCAGCGCAACCGCCTGGTGCACAAGGCACCCGCGGGCCAGATGCGGGAACACAGCCAGGAGGCTCTGAAGACCCCACCGAGGGCAGACGCCTCCCCCGGGCTGACTCCACCTGGAGGCGGGGGAAGAACCAGGGCCCGGGCCTGGAGAGGGGCCCACAGTGCAGCCCTCGACAGGGGACGTGGGGGCGACGAGCGCCAACCACACGGGCCAACCACCTGCTCCTTGCACCCGCCCGAGGAAAGGGCAGTGCATCCCGATAGCTGCGTCTCCAAACTACAACCGTCAACACACAGCGGAAACAGGGGTTGGGGCCTCTGAATCCTGGGATGGGAGAAGGCTTTCTACACACAGCTCAAAGGCAGAAGCCAGAGAGGGGGCTTTCAGAGTCAGCAACATGGACTCAGGCCCCGGGCAGCATCACAACCCACCAGTAAACCCAGAACACACACTCGTGACCTCTGTAACCAAGGTTACTCTCCATACACCTGTCAGTCAGTCGGTAAGGATTTGCACCATTGTTTGGAATACAGACAAAAGGGGATGGAGCCGGGGCTTCCGGAAGAAAGCCTGCTGGCCAATAAATGAAGCACAAGGCAGCCCCCGCCCCCACCAGTGATGAAAGGACTGCAGACCGAAACCGGGGAAGAGGGTCTTTCTCGAGACAAAGACAACCAGAGTGTGGAGAGAGACGCCCTCGTGCTGCAGGGGTGGGGGAGGCGGCAATTTGTCCTCTTAGAAAGGTGATCAAGCAACTCTTCTCAAGTGCAAATAAAAAGCATGTCAGACCACTCAGAGACAGGAGTCCTCTCTCATGAGCAGAAGAAGGCTTTGTGATAGCGGTGAGGACTGGTTTCCAAATGGCCCACACTTTCACAGATAATCAATACTTCTTCCAGCAGAAAAAACCAGAAGGCTGCGAAGCCAGTGTTCGTGGGGAATGAAACAGGTCGGGTGCTCGGGTCAGGTGGTCATGCGCAGCGTGGGCCCCGCGGTGCCCACGTCCCCTGCCTTCTGCAGGCCCCCACCTTCCCCAGCCTGCTCTGAGAAGCCCCCTGCTGCGGCCCACAGCCAGGGCCCGTCTCAGTGAGTGTGCCTGTCGTGGGGCAGGGGGTGCACTGCTGGCTCTGACCAGCAAGGGGAAGCTGCCCGCCTGCCCACCAGCTCACTCGCTGACTTGCTCACTGAACGCTTGCTGAGGATCTGTGTCCGCCAGGCACCGGAACCCCAAACTAACACAAAACGACTGTGTTCATTTGGTTCTCAGGCCAGCACTGCGTCCCCAGACCCTGACGGGCAACGGCGAGGGCTGACTCCACCCTCTGCCTCCCTCGAAGGTGCGAGACCCCAGGACCCCAGGAAGGGCAGCACAGAGCCCAGGCAGCCTCAGGGGACGGGGACAGCAAGGTGCTGGGTGAGGCTCTGCAGGCCGGCTCCAGCCCCTGGTAGACTGCCGAAGCCCTTCCAGAAGTTTCTGTCTGCTGCTCACCCACACAGTGTCAGGAGGGAACCCCAGAAGGGAGGGTGTGTGTGGGGCTGACACTTGGCTGTGGTGACGGGAACCAAGGCCCAGGAGGGACAGCTCAGCAGGCCTCCCGAGGTCCCGCTCAGCCCTGCTCACCTACGTCCAGCTCTTGCGCCTCAGGCGAGAGGCGGTTGGACCGCCAGGAGGGGCGGTGGAAGCCGTCGCTGGGTGCGGCTACCATGGCGCGTGGCACTCCGGGAGGACGGGTCCTGGGAGGACAGAGGGCAGCCTCTCTCACACCTGCAGGAGCAGGGCCAGGGCGGCCAGCCCCTCCTCTGTCAGCTACTCCAGACCAGGCCAGGCCCCCCACGCCCCATCAGCAGCTCCGAGGCCTCCACGGGACCTGGGGAAGAGGAGGGGCTGGTTCCTAACTTGGGCCAACATTTGAGGTCCCCTGACACTACCAGTCTTCCAGGGCCCCTGGGCCCCAGCCTACCCACCAGGCTCCCCACCCCAGGGGCTCTGTGATTCAAATACAGAGTCCATATGGCAGGGACCACCTGCCCACCATCCTTACATGCACAGCACAGGTGTGGCCCCCACAGGGGCAGCCAGGAGTGCGGGGCCATGAGGACAGGCTGCAGGAGCTCAGCGGGACTTTCCTGGGGTACAATGTGCCCAGCCCGGTCACTGCCAGACTGTGACCCCCTTATCTGGGCCTAGGTGGGCAGGCCACACGCTCTGGGAGGCAGTGGCGACCCTGGGGCAGCCATGGGGTGCCCTGGGGACTCCATCCCCGCCTGTACTTTCAGTGGCGTCCAGCATGCGGAGTGGCAGGGGCCTGTAGGCACTGGGACAGCAGAATCTGCGTTTCTGACGAGCCTCCATCTCTTACCACAGGCTGCCACCTTGGCTCGTGGCCTCCTGGAGGCCCCACTGGGCCTCCACTGGCCTGGACCCAGGCAGCGGCTGCAGAGTGGGCAGGTGTTCCTTCTCGGACTGTGCAGCCCCTCCCTGGGAGGCGGGACCTCGGTGACCAGCACCACGACGGGGCTACTGCTCCCTTCGCCTCCAGCCTCTTTCCTAAGTACTCCTAGAAACTGTCCCTGGCTCCTCTGTCCCCAGGCGCCCAGCCCTCACGCACGCCCTGATGCCCCTCCACTATTCGTGGCCTGACCTCCAGCTCTGGCCCCCCGGCCCCTCTCCTGTCACTGCATCTCCCCAGCCTCCCACCAGCTCGGTCCCTGCAGCAGGGGTGAGTGTGGGGGAGGCTCAGTGTTTTCCCACAGTCCACAACCCAGCCCCCTCCCTGATCACAAAGGCGGGTGCTGCAACTGGACTCGCAGCAGAACGCTTGGCATCCAGCCCCACAACCCCCAACCCAGCCCCCGGAATGGGCGCGGGCCATCCCGATTCTCAGGGCCTGCAGTTTGCCGCACCCGGCCTGCGGCTCAGGACCTCCTCCTGCCAGCCTCAGGGTCTCCTCCACCTCCCACCTCTCCCCGCTCCAGCCCACCCTCCATCCCAGCCCCCCGCCCTGAACCACACCTGACCAGCCCTTCCAGTCCCGACCCTCCTGGCCGCATCCCCTCACGGGTCACTCCCCGGGCCCCGCCCCCAGCCAGGCCCTGTCCCCGCCCCCCTGGCCTCAGGGCTCCCCGCCTCACGGGTCACTCCCCAGGCCCCGCCCCCAGCCAGGCCCTGTCCCCGCCCCCCTGCGCCTCAGGGCTCCCCCGGTGGCCCAGCAGCCACTGCCCTCCTTCGACCCTTAGTGATCCCCCTCAGCCCCCCTCCCCCTGCAGAAACGCTTGCTGCACAAAGACCCTCCTGACCAGCACACCGGCCACTGGCTTTGGCTGGGTTGGGGGGGCGGCTATTGCTCTGTTTAGAGGAGACAGTTTTCTCCTCATGGTTGAACCTCTCATCTGCAAGCTGGTCCCCCAAACCACTTTCACAGAGGATGGAAAGGTCACTGTGGTCCCTTCCACACCTGGGGTGGTCCTGGGACCAGGCTGTTGGAAGTGACAGCGGGAGAGAGTCTGGAGGCCTCCTGGGGAGGTAAGACCAGACCAAAGTCAGCAAATGCGACAGTGCACCCAAGGAGGTAAAGCTGGAGGGCCCAGGGTAACCGGCCCCAGAGAGCATAATTTGGCCAGAGGGCAGGATCACCCCCCTCTTGCCGCCTGGACCACTGCGGGCCCTCAGCGCCCTCCCCCCAGAGGGCCGCAAGGCCTCCCCTTTAGTTCCTGGCCCCACCACTGCACTGCCACCCGCCTTTGCACAAGGGCGCTGCTGCCTGGGGCACTCCTGCCCACTGCCCTGAGTTCCCTACTCCCTCACCCCCCTGCCCTCCCATCTCCAAGCCTGGGCCTCCCTTTCTCCCCCATTAGGATCTGCCTCCAACCTGCCTCTCTGAAGCTTTAGGTTCCTAGAAGGGAAGAGCCTCCCCAGACACGCAGGGTCAGGTGCAGGGAGGACTCCACCCTGGTCTCAGATATGAGCTCCCAGCAGCCAATGGAATCGCATCCAGAAGCTGATAGTCACATGGAGAGATCACTTAAAACGTTGATGACAGCCCCCAAGAGGGGAGTCTCTGATAAGACCCCCAGGAGCACACGGAGGATCCCATTTCTGGGAGTTTAATCAATGGAATGAATGAGAAATGCATAGCAAATTCTCTACTCAAGGAATCTTCTCACAGTTAAAATAGCCACACATGTTCAAAAACACAGGAAGAACAGGCAGTGATTAAAAATCATCTTTCTGAAGATGATTTAATGACGCGGGAAATTGCTCAGGGTCCCACGTGCAATGAAAAAGCCGTATGATTCTAATTTAAAATTAACCATTACCTCTGGGTGCTGGGGTTTGGGTGTTTTTCCTGTACTCTTCAAATTCCGACTTGTCTGCAATGAGAATGATTACCCTTATGAAAAAAAAAAAAAAGATTGCTTATTTAAAATCGAAGGTGACATGAGGTTTAAGAATAAAAGAAAAAGACAAGTCAGTGGACACTACCACCGGAGGAGGGACTTGGCACGAGGGCTCTGGCCAGCTCTGTGGGTCCAGAGGCTTGACCTCGCGGAGCACCCTGAGAACACGATGGAGGACTCAGGTCTCAGGCCTCAATGGGAGATGGCTGGGAAGGGGCTGGTGTGGGCGGAGAGGTTGGAGAGGGCAGTACATCAGCTGTTCTGGCTGGGGACAAACTCGCTGCCCACCCTGTGGATGTCTGAGGGACAGAGGCGGTGCCCACGGTGCTCAGGACCCTGCAGGGCAGCCTGGGTGCACGTGGTCCAGACTTGCGCCTGGTGGTGGCTGGCAGAGCAGTGGGAATGTGTTCTTTAAGGGCTTGAGGACTTTATGAATTCACAGGATGGGGGCAGAGCCCGGCCACATGACCACAGGACCCAGCGGCCCCGGGCAGGAGCAGTGCGTACAGGGCCTCCAGGTTATCCAGAGGTCTGGAGGGCCCACCGAGGACAGCCAATGTGGGGTCACTCTGGCATCGCCCCTGCTGGCAGGTGGGCGTTACTCTCTGAGCAAAACAGCCCAAAGGACAGCAGGTGGTGGGGACCCAGCAATGCTGGGAGCCCCAAAGGGGGCGGGTAGGGCTGGCGTGGGGGGTGGGTACCTCCTGAGAGATCCCTCTGTGAGTCCAGTCCTGTCCCAGGGCTCCCAAAGCCACGGTTCCTACTTTCCCAACAGCCACCCCACCTAAGAATTCCGTCCTCCAACCGCTGTCCGTGGCAGTTAGGGGACTTCTATGGCCCTGAGTTTGCTTCTCTGGGGACCAGAAGGACCTGATCCAGACATGGACAGGTCCTGGAGACGGTGGCGGCCCAGGACAGGCCCTGCTACCCCCGGGTTCCTCTTCCTGGAGCCCTGCGCCCTCTCTCACGGCCGCAGACAGGACTGGGGGCCCATCCCTGTTGCCGGCACTGGATGCTGCCCAACTGCATCCGTTCTGTCGGTTTGGGCTCGCTGGGTCCTTCCAGAACGTGCATCCCTCCCTTGCTTCCCCAGCCCTCGGCCTTGGTTCTCAGCCCCCAAGAGAGCAGGAACCCGTCCAGGCCTGGCTCAGCCCCCCTTGCAAGACTAGTGGCGTCTCCACCGGTCACACCAGGAGGGCAGCTGGGGGTGTGGCCACACCAACTGCCGCCTCCGGGGCATGGCCGGGGCCTCTGGGAGCAGCCTGTTCCCCCTGCCGGTGTCTCCAGCCCCTTCAGAGGTTGGAAGACTGGAGGAAGCCCCCTCCCCGCCTCGCACCCCAGGACAGGGCAGCTCCGCAACAGGGTCTGCTGCGACAGTCTAAGGGGCTTGCTCCCCCGGGGGTCCTCTGCCCAGTCAGAGAGGGCGTCTCAGGCTTCCAGGGGGCATCTGGGAGGCTTTGGAGGGAATTGCTGCCCTGCAGCGTGGCTCCAATTCTTGGGGCTGAGGGAAGCTTAGAGCCAGGCACCCCACCCACCCACGGGCAGAGCGCTGGGCTGGGCGGGCCTGCAGGTAGCTCGAGGCTGGGGAAGGCAGGGTGTGAATAAGAGCAGCGGGAAGAGTGACCCGGGCCCTTGGAGTCCTGCAGGCGCCCCCAAGGGCCCCGAGGAACTCGGGGGTAACCCCACAGGGTGGTCAGTTGGGGGGCTTCTACCGTGTGCCCCCCAGCCAACAGCACCCTGGAGAGGTGGGCCCCAGGGCTTGCAGGGAGAGGAGGGAGTTGTGTGCAGCTGGCCCCAGACCTCAATCTGTGGGCCAGTCTCCCAACCCAGAGAGCTGGGCTATAGGAGCGGCCCCCAGTACGCGGCTCCCCGAGAGCGGAAGGCTGCAGGCCGGGGCGGGGGGTGAGCTATGTCCTCTGTCCACTCTCTCCACTCGTGCCCACTGCTCCCAACCAGGGCCTGCGAGGCCTCTGACCTCTGTGCTTATTCGGGGGGACAGATGACCCTGACGGAGCCCAGCCCAGGCTCTAGGGCTGAAGGGACACACAGGAGTCTTGCTGTCCCTGCAGACCCTTCAGACTTTCATCAGAACCATTTGCTACTGGACGAAGTACCAGAACGGGCCCTGGGGATGTGTCACAGGGGGGCTTGTAAGGACCCTGATAGCCCTCAGGCCCCATGGGGTAGCGCTGAGCCCCCGGCCACAGTGGGGGGACTGACCATGGAGGACACATGGTCCTCAGAGACCCCAGATCTGAATCAGCACCTCCATCCTGGGGGCTCCTGGAGGCTGGTGCCATTTCCATGGCGACGAGGCCACTGGGGGAGGGGCTGAGCCGAGGGCCTGGATGATACGTGGGCACTGAAGCTTGTTTCGAAGCTCTGGGAGCAATGGCAGGTGGGGGTGGGGACAGCCCCTTCTAGGACAAAGCGAGGTCCCCAGGGGCCGGATCAGAGCCGGGGTTCCCCATCAAGGGGGGCAGCCTTAATGCTGAGCACAGGGGTCACTGGGACAGAAGCAACACAACCTTTCCTGGAGGAGAGTTAGGAAGTGACCCCTGCCCAGCCATCCCTTCGGAAGGGCCCCCTCCTGCTCCAGGCCGGGAAGAAGGCCACACCTGCCCTCCCCCAGGCAGCTCTGCCCCATGCCCCCGACCCAGCCTATAGAGAGGGGTCCCGGGGGGAGGGAGGGGTCTGGGATGCAGAGGCTTGAGGGGCGGGAAATGGAGGCTCAGGGACCTTGGGGTGGAGGGGGCTGGATCCATCACCATCAGGGTCAGACGTTACAGGGTGACCAGGGCTGAAAGGAGAGCTCACTACCTGTGGCATTGCCAGTGTGCTCTGATGTGGGGACCAGGGATGGAGGATCCTGAGGTATGGGCAAGCCATGGGGCTGGCGCAGCCTGGGAGGGCTTCAGAGGCAGGCAGCAGAGGGACGGAGGACCCTGGGTGCTCTTGGGGAAATGGTGTGAGAGGAGCTATGGGAGTGGCCAGAGGGCAGAGGCAGAGGGTGGGGCTAGATGGGGGGCAGTGAGACCTGCTGGGCGGCGGGGCTCGGGCGGAGGGGCTCGGGGCGGAGGGGGTAGGTAGTATGCAGGCTGTACTGGCAGAATCCAGGGATGGACACGGTGGCAGTGGGACAAGTAGGCTGAGGAGGGGACAGGCCCCACTGTGACTGCCTGAGTTCAAACACTCGCGAGTGACCCAGGCGGGAGGCACTGGCACCCCTGTGAGAGTGAAGCTGGGGTGGCTCGACTGTCCCAGGGAAGCAGCTCCCCCCTGGGGCACCCCTCCCTGGGTGGCGGCAGGCCAGACTGAAGGGTGCCGCGGCAGAGGGGGCTTCCGCCCGCCCTGTGCGCTCTCCCTGGACCCGGCTCTGACCCCTGGGTGTGCACCTGTCAGTCCCAGAGCTGGAAGACCCGGAGTCAGGCAGGTAGACCTCGAGACGACTGCTGTGGAGCACAGGGGCCGGGCGCCTGGGGGTCCATGAGGAGCCCCTCTCGAGGGGCCGGCTCTGCCCAAGGCTCACGCAGCCCTACGTGATTCCCTGGCTCCCTGCTGCCCATGGTCACATGGGGAGGGGCCCGGGGCCAGGCAGGATGGTGGAGGCTGCACGGAACTCGAGTTTCAGCTGGAGCCTGTCTTGGTGGGAAGACAGGATGGAACGACACGGACTCTTCTGAATCCTGTGCAGCCCACGCCCCCCTCCCCATGACAGGCTGTCTCCATCTGACTCATTTATTTATTCAGCATATGATAACCAAGCACTCGGAACGTACTGTCCCTCATTGGCTTAAGAAAGGATGAGAAAGATGTGACCGAGACAGCTGGATGGCATCGCTGACTCAATGGACATGAGCAGACTTCGGGAGATGGTGAAGGACAGGGGAGCCTGGCGTGCTGCAGTCCATGGGGTCGCAGACAGTCGGGCATGACTGAGTGACTGAACGACAACAAGGCAGTCTGTGCCCCTAGGGGCTCATAGCCTGGTAGGGAGACAGACTCACCAACGGACAGCCATTCAAAAAGACAGGTGTTCAGTGGCAACAGTCCCTTTCTGCCTGGGGTACTCAGGTCAGGCCTTGCATAGTAAGGGGCATAGGAGCTGGGGCTCGATGCATAGATAGGAGTTTGCCAGACATGGAGCAAAGAAGAGGTGTCTCAGCGGAGGGGCTGGCGCACAGAGGTGGGGAGCTGGGAAGCCCTAAGTCTCAGAGCAAGTGAGAGAGGGGCAAAGGCCAGTCCGGAGGTGGGAGGGGGTGTCTGGGAGGGGGCTTGGGTTTGAGGAAGGTCACATGGTCCAACCAAGGGCCAGCTGGACCGGGGAGGCCAGACAATGGGAGGCGAGGCCGAGGTCAGACCAGACAGGAGCTTCCAGGCCCCCTTAAGTCCTTCTGCTCCGAGATCCCTCTGAGCATCCATGCGGCCAAGGCCAGCAGAGAACATGAGGTGTCCAGGGGCCCCGCCAGGCTCCTGGACCCTGCCACCTCTCAGGCTGCGCTCCTAGCAGCCTTCCTCCCGCTTGACTCCTGCCCGCACCAACCCCAGCTGCTCCTGCATCTGTCTCCTCAGAGCCCCCCAAGAAGAAGTGCCTCCCCACCTCACGCACCTCCTGCTGTCTCCCTCCTTCCCACCCCTTTCTTCCTGACTCTCCTTCCAGACGCCCAAGGGCAGGAGTGGGGCTGGGAGGAGAGGCTGGGCTGGCAGGGACACTCGGAGTGTGCCGGGAAGGGGCATGGGACAGGGCACCGGGGACAGCAAGGCACTCACGGCTGGTGGCCCCAGGCCCAGGCTGCTCCTCCTGTGGCCAGCCTAATGGGGGCCAGTGCCACTGGACCCCCTGCTCTGAGCCCCGCGGTGAGCTGTGTTGCCTTGGGCAGGTCACTGAACCATTCTGGGCCTCTGTTTCCCCACCTGTAAAACAGCAGCTGCCACATACGGGCGTGATGAAGATTAACTGAGTCCTGGTACAGCCGGGGCCCCGAAATGCCAGAGAGAGAAATAGGATAGAAACAGGAAGCCGGAAGAGGAGCGCAGCCCCACTCCACGCCAGGTTTTGGAGCGGGGAAGGAGGGAGGGAGCGGCTGGGCAAGACGCAGCCCCTGTCCTTGGGTTGGATAAATGGGGAACAGGGTCCCGGATGGTGGCGTTTGGGACGAGGAAGAAGCAGGCCGAGCCCAGGTTGCAGGGCTCGGGGCAGAGCCCTGGGCAGAGCCCTGGGGCATGGGTGCCTGGGGCCTCACAGGAACCGCGCCAAGCCCCAGCCCCGGGCCGGGAGGATGAGGCGAGGTCTGTGCAGGGGAGCCACCTGGCCAGAATGAGGTTGCTTCTGAAAAAGGCTTTCCCCTCATCCGCTGCTGTCTCCCTCCCTCCCTTCAGTTGATATATGTCAAATGAGTGCCCAGCACAGGCCAGGTGGTGGGGTGCCCCTGCCCCCGGCCCCCGCCCAGCACAATGAAGCAGGGACTCTGTCTTGAGAAGCTCCGGGTCTAGCTGTCAAACAGCCCAGGACAGCCCACTCCCCCTGCCCCACCACCGCCTGCCGGTACAGCCAGCCTTCCAGTCCTGGGACAGGCCGAATCAGCTATGGCCCACAGAGCCCGCTCACCTGCGGTCGTGCTGCTAGCTGAGGGCGCCCACCCTGAGGACGGACCAGAGGGCCAGCCTGTTCTTGTCTCCCCGCTTCCATCTGTAGGTCCCAGCGGGTCCCCACACAGGCCGGCCGACAGAAGCCTCGTAGGAAAAGGCAGCATTCAGGCCAAGCTGAGGAGAGGAGAAGCAAGGCGTAGGAAATCAGATGGAGAAGTGGGGCGTCCACCTGGACCCCCGCCCACTGGAGAGAGCCCCATCAGGTTTCCGGTCTAAAGCTGGCTGCTGGGGTCTCCACGGCTGGCCCTGTGGCTCACTAGCTGGGTGCCACTCCCTGGTAAACAGGGTGCCCGGGTGGGGCGGAGGGCGCACGGCCTCGGTTCTCTGCCCAACAGTGAAATGCACACGTCAGAGTCATTATTTCCCTCGCCAAGGAGGGACCCAGGAAAAAGTTTCGACCAGTTCAGAGGTAAATCCAGGGAATGCACAGAAACAGGGAGGAAGACAATCTGAGATGAACTGACACAGAGACGCAGCAGGAGTCCCGTGCCTCCCGAGGACAGGGGCCATCTGCATGACGGTGGTCTCCTACAGCCACTGAATCGTAAGCAGCTCCAGGTCAAGGGAAGACAGAACCACCCGTGGCGGAGGGCCACCCTCTCCAGTCCCTGCAGAGGGAAGGCGGGGCTGGGCCGTGGGCACAGGGACACGGTAGCCAAGGCCGGGTTCTCTGAACAGCTGGCATTTTGGAGGCAGACGTCTGGACCAGGAAGTACCCCACAGGACAGGAGGCAGAGCCCCCACAGCAGGCCTGGAGTCCAAGGCCCGGGGTGGAGGAGGCCATGAGCAAGGGTCCCCTGTTTGGGCTGGGCCCAGAGATCCCTGCCAGGACCCGGTCTTCCAGTTGGATCCCTCCTGTTGGATCAAGGAGTCATCATCCAGGCCAAAGCTACAGGCTCCCCTCCTGGCCCTCCGGGAGGAGGCCTGGGGCAAGAGGGGCCCCAGAAGAGAGGCCGACCGGGACTGTCCATCAGAGGGCCCAGGCCAGAGGCATGGGGTCGTGGGGTTTCCTCCCTGTGAAGGGCAGGGGCAGACCGCCTCCCAGATGCTGCCCTTCTGCCTAAACGCGTCCTGTGGGGCCGGCCTCATGAGCCTCGGGACCTATCTTGAACCCAGGCTCTGGGGCTGAAATCTCATGACGAGAGCCCCCGGAAGTTTGGGGCCAGAAACACCTCCCCATGGCTGGGAGTCCCCCAGGGTGGGGAAACTGACCCCTGGGAGAGTAGAGCCCTGAGTGGGGAGGGGCCACCAGGGAGGCCGGTCAGAATCCAGAGGGCAGGAGGGCACCCACTGGGCACCAGGCTCCCCTCCAGCCCCACACTCCATCAGGGTCTGGGAGGGATGCCTCTGTTGGGCAGCGTGGAGCTGGCCTCAGGAGCTGGGAGCCAGGAGAAGGCATGGCCTGGCTGCAGGCAGGCCCCAGGGTGTCCTCAGGGCAGGGCCTCAGGCTCCGGAAGGGCACCACCGCTGAGACTGCGGCCGCCTTGAAGGCTGGGCAGACCTCGCCCAGAGCACGAGCCCTGTGGGGCCCCCAGGTTGATAGGTGGGGAAGCCGGAACTCCAGGGGCCCCAGGTACTCGGCCTTCCCCCAGGGTGATTGGGACCAGCTCACCAGGCACCCCCACGGCCCTGAGGCCTCCCCGAGCGGCCTGCCCCTCACCCACCCCCTCTTGGAGGGAAGCTCAGCCCCACTGGTGGCCCTCATCCCGCGGGCTCTGGGCAAGGCGGACAGCACCAAGCAACAGAGACAGAGAGGGCCGAAAATAGGACTGAAAACTTTCTAGTAATCTCACAAAAAAATAGAGATTGATTCATTTTAATTACATTTTATTTAACCCAATATATCCAAAATACTCAGTGTGGGGTTTATTCTAGCCTCCAGGCAGGTGCGATCGGGACCACCCCTTGTCAGTGTGCAGAGCTGTGGCGGAACATGGCTGAGGGTGGATGGGGAGGCACTGCCCTGCCCTGGGGCCCTGGGACGAGACCCTGGCCACTGCCTGGCTCTGCATCTTCCTCCCAACCCCGCGGGCCCTGAGGCCTGCACCCCCTCCCCATCACCTGCCTGCTGGCCCAGGGTGCGGGGCGCAGGGAGGCAGGCCGCCCCCCACTGCCGGCTCCCCTCTCTCACCCACGCAGCATCGGGATTCCAGGCACAGAGCTCCCAGGTGGGTGGGAGGCTGCATGACAGGTGGGGGCTGCTGTCAGCGCTGCAGGCCCCCCCCATCCCCGCCAAGCCGGTGCCTCCCGCCTCGCCATCCTGGCTGGGACCCCTCCCCCTCACTACCCCGGCATCCAGTGGCCTGTGTCCAAGTCAGCCTGGAGGGCTTCGGCAATTTGACAAAGTTCCCCACCCCGCCCCTACCCCGAGGGCTGCCATGGGCCACCAGGAGGGAGGAGGGGAGCCAAGGGGCCCCAGGGGACAGGTCCTGAGTGAGTCCATGAGGAACCAGGCCAGCGTCCCAGCACTGGGCACTGAACCTGACCGTGACCACGGCCTGCAGCTGCGGTCACCTTGTGTACTGCAGGGAACACAGGGCCAGCACCAATGCAAAGCCAGGAAAGGGAAAGGGCTGAATCAGCCAGCACCACCCACCCCAAGGCCCCAGGTGAGGTGTGCGGGGAGGGACCTCTGCAAGGGCGTGGGCGCAGGGTGAGGGCTGCATGGCCTTCCCAGACAGTGAGGGCCAGGCTGACGTCACCCGGGACCAGGGCGGTGACATCCAGAAGGGGATCGCGGGGAAGGGGAGAGTGGCAGCGACAGCGGGGTGCCCTTGGTGGGGACACTGGAAAAGTCAGAAGCTGGTTTCTAATAACCCCTCCCCCTCCCTGGACCTCCCATCCTGATCTTGAAACCCCAGGGGCCTCTCTCAAGCCTCACCCACCATATCTCACACACACACAGGTGCCCCTGAAACCCATCCATCAAGGATGCTGTGGGTACCACAGCCTGGTTCCCATAGCAACACATAGATGGTGAGGGAGGGGAGAGAGTGGCAATGCAGAGAAACACTTGATCAAGAACAACAACTTACAAAAATGAGCATTCAGGGAGAAATAACCTTGAGGGGCAGCCCAGCCCTGGGCTGAAGGCACCGCTGCCCGTCCCTCACACAAACACACTGGCCAGCGCTGGCCAAAGAATGGCTCTGCCAGCAGAGGACAGGCCCACGCAGCATCCCTGAGTCTGTCATGGGGGTGGCCAGGCCCGGTGTGTGGGAGGAGCGTCCTGGGGGAGGGGGATTCTGCTGTCCAGCGGAAGGCCAGGACTGGAGCAGGGCTGAGGTGTGGGTGGCTCGTCTGGGGTGACTTAAGCTCCGGAACCCCTGGATGGGAGTGAGCATCGGGAGGAGGCTGCCCAGGAGGCAGCCTGCAGAGGAGGAGAGGATTGGGTCTGCGGAGAGCAGCTGTGAGAGGGGTGGCCAGGCAGAGGGCGAGGCAGCACGTCAGCCTCCAGTGCGGGCTGCACGGGTCAGGGGTGTGGAGGGGCACCCAAAGGGCCTCAAAGACCTGCCGAGGGAGCCAAGGAGGGTGCCAGGGGTGCCAGACAACCTCAGGAGTCAGATCAGGGGGTCATGAACTGGAGTCCCGGGTGCGTCCGGGCCCCAGAGCCCCGGAGGAGTGTCCCCAGACTCCCCCACACCGCCCCGTCTGAGAAGCCTCCTTCTGAGATGTCTACCTCAAGCCCGAGGAAGGACGTGGACTCCCGGTCCAGCCTGCAGTGCGGGCGCCCACGGCCCATCTGTTCTTGGTGGGGAAGCCCACACGGCAAGGGGTTTTCCTACATGAGCAGAAAGGAGCAAACCCCGGGCAGGGTCCCGGCAGGAACGCGGGTTTCCTTCTCACCAGGGACGGGACTCCGGGAGGCGTAGCTTGCTCCACCAGGGGTCAGAGGAGAGCGGTGTTCATGCCCCCCCAAGGCCAGGCGGGGATCCTTGCCGGGTCCAGTGCCCCTCCCTCCCCAGGCTGTTTCTGAGGCTGAGGATGGACTGGGGTCTCATAGTCTGGGATGCCTGGTCCCCTTTACTGGGAGGCGTTAAGACTTCTGGTCAGGCCCCCCTAGCCAATACCTCCCACAGCGGACAGAACGATGTGGCAGAGGGTCTCTGACCACTCGGCCGACGCCCTCCCCGAGGGCAGGCGCCCTCGTCCCCGTTTCTCCTGAGTGCAGAGACACAGACTAACATTTTCCAGCAGAAATGTACTGAGCACCAGGGCAAAACAGAGACAAGATAATTACGGGGATAACAGAGACTAAAAATAGCCTCCTTCGCAGCCCAGACTCCTGGCACTGGAGAAGCCAGACGAGCCAGCACAGGAGCCAGACCAGGGCTGCCAAGGCGGTGGACCCCTGGCATGCCTGCGGGCGAGGAGCGGGTGCAGGGCATCGTGGGGACATCCGTGCTCAGGCAACGACTGTCAGGGCCAGGAAGGATGGGGAGGAGCCAAGCTGATACCAAGGTGCGGGGGAGGGGGGGGGGAGGGGGGGTCTCTGCAAGAGGACGACGAGAGCAGGGCTCTGGAGGGTGAATAAGAGTTTGGCAGAAAGTGACAGCTCCCTGCAGAAGGGATGGAGGTGGGGGCACCGTGGGCTGCGTCACGGCTCCCAGTGGGACAGTCGGAAAGGCGGGCAAGGGTGGTGTCAGAGGGGCCTCCAAGGCCACGGTCAGAGCCGTTTGGTGACCTCGGGGTGGGGGCTCACTTCCTCCTCAGGAAGCCTCTGCATTTGGGGAACAGCCTCTAAGCCAGACTCCAGGCCCGTGGGTACTCTGAGCCCGGGCCTATGCTCCGTGCGGGCTCCACGTGCACCCTTTCCAGCTGAGCCCCAGCTGCCCCCGTGCTTCTTCCTCAGGTCAGGGCCAAGCCTGGGGCTCAGCCAGGACATGGGGAAGGCCTCAGTGAAGGGCACCACGCAGCCCTGACCCTCTCTGGGGCTGAGCTGAGGAGGCTGTGCTTGGAGGTGCCTGAGGCGCGGCCGAGCCCAAGGTCCCAGGCTCCTGCAAGGAGAGCGGGTCAGCGGGAGGATGCATCCTGCCACAGAGCCGGGTGGGAGGAAACAGCTAATGAGAGCCTGCGGCAGGCCAGGTGCCTCGGGGAGGGAAGGTGGAGGAGGTCTGCTGCTCAGGGATTCTGGAAGGACAGAGCCCAGCAGGGTGGGGAGGCGCCAGAGGGCTGGAGGGAGCGCGGCAGAGGCTGAGGGGCGGGCGGAGAGGAGAGGACACGGAGGTTGGGAGCAGCTGTGAAAACGGGGCTGGGGAGTGGGCGTCACCTTCCACCGCGGGGCCCTGGAGGCTGGCCTGGAGTCGGGACTTCACCCAGAGGTTGCAGAGATGCTTAGAGATCGGGGCTCAGGGCCTTCCCGGTAGTGATTTTATTCTTTCCAGACTGTTTTACTCAGGGAGGGTGTTCCAGAACAACACAAACCAAATGCAAACACAGGCCCCAGCGTCTCATACAGCGGCACCCCCGGGGGAAAGCATGTATGTGGTGATGGTAAACAGAATGAGAGAAGCTATTTGAAATTCCAGGAAGAAGCAAAACAAGTAGAAGGAGGAAAATTAGCCCTCTAGCCTGGAGGACGCCAGGTCGGGCTAACAGCATGCAACACGAAGTTAGCAGGGAAGGCACGCTGGCCTCCCGGGGAGGGGCGGGGGCTGCCGCTCAGGGACAGGTCATCCGGGACACCGGAAGCCAGTGGGATGACTCGTTCTCTAAGGAGACACGGAGCCCCAGCCAGCTTGCCTGGGAGAGCTGCCATGGGTGGGCAGGGCCCGGTGTGGTCCAGGCCTCTCCTGGGGTCCCCACGGAGACAGGGTTGTCGTTAGGCTGCAAGGCCCGGGCTGGGGACAGAGACGCAGCTCCAGGTGGACACATGGGTGCAGAGAGAAGAGCAGGACTGGCCAGCCAGGGTGGGGGGCTGGGAGAGGGCACCCCTGCCCTGCCCACGGCTTCCCACTTTCAGAAAGTCCGCCCCGCTGGCTACTCCACAGCCCTGGGGTCTGGCTCCAGCTTCCACCGCAGCCCACATTGCTCTCCTGGGGCCCCTGAGGTGGCCTGGGGGCAGCCCTGGGGCTCTGGGATCCTCTGCAGGGGTCCGGAGTGGTGAAGACAGGACGGCTAGTGGACGGACAGTGTAATGCCGGTTCAGGGTGACAGAGGGCAGGGGGACCCAGCGGAGGGGCCCAGAGCAGGGGCCCTGGCTGCCTGATCCAGGATGGCAGAGATGCGGAGGAGGCCGTCGGGAGAAACTGCCGACCCCGGCTTCTACTGGGCCTCAGTTTCCCCACCTGTAGAGAGGCCATCCCGGAGAGCAGTGGGGGTGGAGGGCCAGAGGAGCCCCCGCAGCTGCTGCCCCCTGGCGCGGAGGGCTGGGTGCTGGGCTGCCCGGCCTCCTTCCTGGAGGAAACAAGCGGATGTATTCCTCCCGTCCCAGCTGCTGTGGAAGGGGACACCAGCTGGGCGCTCGGCAGGCAGCGTGGGAGAGCCCCTAGGCTGTCTGGCAGGTCTGAGGGGGCCCCTAGCAGGGGGGAAACCAGGAAAGGGGAAGAGGCATGAGAGGAGTCTCATAATTTGGGCCAGTGGGCAGCCAGGGCCCGGGGGGCGATGACTGGTCAGAAGCAGGGGTCATGAGTGGCCAAGGGGAGGGGACAGGGAGGCCAGAAAGCACACTGTCCTCCCGTGGACAGTCCTCTGACCCTCAGCAGGAAGAGGAGTGGCTTATAGCAGCAGCCCTAGTGGCCGAACCAGCTTGGATCTCGAGGTCAGGAGCATCCCTTCAAGAAAGTCATTACTTTGAGCATCTTCCAGGAGGTAGGCCTGGAAGACAGGGAGTCCAGGGTGGGTCCCTGCACCCCCGAGCCTCGGATCAGGGCAGGCCTGGAGCGTACTTCACGCCTTGGACCCAGAGTCACTGTCCCCCTGCCCCCTGCAGTTAGGTGTCCCTCTGGAATTCTCAGGTGGATGAGCTACTGGCTGTGCACCCCCCACCTCAGGGCACAGAGAGTCTATGACACCCCTGGGCAGCCAGCGAAGTCACAGGCAACAAGACCTATCCTGCTGGCCCATGAAAGCCCACTGGGGGCACAGGCTTGGCTGGGCCTGGGGGCAGCCACACCCAACGTGCTGAGCCTACCCTGACCGGCACCCTGCCCTCACATCCTCACATCAGCTCTGCAGGTAGACTCGATTTTATAGAAAGAGAGGCCCTGGGACTTGAGCCCCAGCCCACCCGGCTCAGAAGCCCCCCACCAAGCTGGGCGTGCAGGGTGGGCCCCTGGGGCAGCCCTGCCCCCAGTCCCATCTCTGCCCTCCCAGCTCCAGCTTCCCTGCCAGGGAGGGAGGAGATGAGACCAGGGCCTGAGGGGTCTGGATGGGCAGGACGGTGGGGGTGGGGACAGGGAGCACTCTGTCCAGGGGCCTGGGCTGGGGGATTCTCCAGGGCGGCTGGAGGTCCGACTCCCCTGCCCGGGCCAGCCCACTCCACTCCGCCCTCCCGCCTCTTTTCTCGGGACACAAAGACACAGAGCTGCCTCTCAGATTACTTCGAGTGTTCAGCTTGCCTGTTCTACAATCATCCAATTACAGACAGGAAATTCATATTAAAAGGAAAAAGGGCCCAGAACACCCAGCTTCTGATGCGAGCAGGAGTAGGTCTCCCGGAGAAATGACTGACTCTCAGGCATCACCATGGTGCCCAGCCCCCTGTTCCTGCCGATTTCCTTCCCCATTCTTGTCAGCACTCTGAGCGTTTGAAAGGAATAAAGGAGGAGAACAGGGAAGAGGCGGCCTTCACCGAGGGCGTCACACCGGGCACCCGCTCGGTTCTGCGTGCACGGTGACGGCGTTCCTGGCAGCGGGTGGTTCTTGCGGCTCCCGTGTGCTTCCGGCCTTCCCGGGTGGCCCCTGCGTCCCCGTGGGCGCCGTCCTCTCAGCAGGGGCGGCCGCGCCCGGCCTCCCACCCCACCCAGCAGAGCAGCCCCTTCCGAGGGCAGGGCCGGCCCCGGCAGGCCACAAGGGCCTGCCGACGACCACGGCAGCTGGGAGGCTGGGAGGGGGCTTTTACCACCAGCCTGGCTGGGGCGAACCTGTACACCTGTACCTGAACGCCTGTCCCAGGCGTTCCGTCAGACCCTCATCCCCGAGAGGTCCTGAGGGTCTGTTATGAGTGCGACAGACATTCTGTATCAGACAACTGGAACTAAAGATCAAGGGAGATTATCTGGGTGGGCCGGGGTCCATCAGTTGAAAGACCTGAAGAGCAGAGCTGAGCCTTCACCAGAGGAGACGTCCCATGCCCAAGGGGCCCCCCTGCCCTGCAGACTTGGGGCTGGCCCTGCAGTCCCACCAGCCGGTGAGCTGATTCCTCGACACAAACCCCTTCGTGTCCACCTCCCCAGGCCTGCTTCTAATCCCACGCTGCCTGGTGGAGGGGTCTGAGCCGCCCCACCCACAGGCCACCTGCCCATCTCCGGTAAGGACCTGGCGTCCTCCAAGAAAGCAGGTGTGTTACGGCTTATGTGCGCAGTGTGGACCGTCTAAGGTCCACACTGTCTAAGGTCTCGAGCCCATAATGGTTTTAGTGATGGCTTCTCTGTCTGCAGACCAGGAATGTGAGGCTCTTCACTTTCCAGTATTCACTGGAAAGACTGATGCTGAAGCTGAATCTCCAATCCTTTGCCCACCTGATGCGAAGAGCTGACTCATTGGAAAAGATCCTGACACTGGGAAAGATTGAGGGCAGGAGGAGGAGGCGGCAGAGGATGAGATGGCTAGAGAGCATCACCACCTTGGGAGATAGCGAAAGATGGGGGAGCCCGGCGTGCTGCAGTCCACAGGGTCGCAGAGTCGGACACACTTGAGTGACTGAGCAACCTGAGGCTCAGAAAGACCAAGCTTAAGACCCTGCAGCCAGGACTCACCAGGGTCTTCTCACAGCAGGGACCTTTCCCAATTCTCATGGGTCCACACCCTGAGAATCCCCTCTGGGCCCACAGGCCTCTGGGCAGGCGTAGTCCTGGCAGCAGATGCGTGTCTGGCACCCCCGCCAGCCCCCTCCCCCAGCGCGTCCCACACCTTGTCGCCCACTCAGCGTGAATGTCAGTGGCTCTGGTGTTCTAAGATGGCCAGCCGTACCCCTGGGTTCCAGGATCCTGCCACCCTGAGCGGCCTCCCTCTGTAGGCGCCCTCCGGCCGGCAGAGAAACAACAGCACACACACACTAGTAAGTTTCAGTGTTTTATTAACAAAGTCTTAGAAAAAGCGTCTGTCTTCAGGTGAGGTGGCAAGGTGGACATGGCCTGGCCTGACATTCGAGGCTTGATCCACGGCGGGCAGGGACTTGACCACACCCCCCTGAGGACCTTGGGGCCTCCCCGTAGCCTGCGCCAGGAGAGCAGGTTATGGCTTATATGCAAAAATAAAATCTGGGGCGGGAGGCGGCGCTGGCAGGACGCAGGACGGAGGGGCTGGCAGAGTTTCCTGCGGGAGCTGGTCTCCTGAGTCTGGGAGCCCCCAACCAGGCCTGCTTGGGCTGCAGACACAGGTGGCCGGCCAGCACCAGGGTGTTGGTGGCTGGGGCAGTGGGGGTCCGGGCCAGGCTGCAGCAGGGCCTGGCAGGGAGCCTGAGTGAGCCCCAGGGGCAAAGGTTTCCGGGCCTCCTGGGGCTGGGCCTGGGGCCACCGGGCAGGGGCGGCCGTGGCGGAAGCTCTGGCAGCAGAGGATGGCCACGCAACGGGCAGGGGCTCCGGGGTGGGAGCCAGGCCAGGCCCGGGAAGGCGGCGGCCCTGGGGGCGGGCAGGCAGTGGGCAGCCAGCGGGGCGGGCATAGCGGCAGGCCCTGGCCCTCGCGCTGGCCCCTCTTCACCACCAGCTCTCTGTTAGGCCCCCTCCTCTGGTCTCAGGCTTCTCCTCTCGTGCAGGCAGCTTGTAGGGGGAGAGGACAAGGGACAGTGCCGGGCACAGCAGCAAAGGCTCCACTACATGGAGCCTGGAGACCTGAAAGGAAGGAAGACACAGGTGGTCAGGGACTCAGGGACCGCCAGGGCAGGGCGGGGCAGGGCTGACCTCTCAGAGAGCAAGCCCTTGGGGTCCTGGGGGGCTGTTTCTCAGCTAGGCCAGAGGACTGGGGGCCTGGGGCCAGGGGCTGGGGGGAGCTGGGGGGCCCTTGGTGAGGACAGCCAGGGGCGGGGTCCCCTGCATACCTGTCGTCACTTTCCTGGCTGCAGAGGCCGGCTGCTGCCTCAGCCGGCTGGAGGACTCAGGCCCCAGGGGACCTGCCGCCTGCCATGGGTGAGTCATCGCGCGGGGCTCTGTCCCTCTCCAGGCTGGCGTGAATCACTGGTGCTGTGGGGAGAGAAAACACAGGGCCCTGTGAGAGCTGGGTCAGCAACCTCCCCCAGCCCTGCTCCCCACTCCAGCCCCCTCCCTGACCCCTGAGATCTCCCCTCCGCACCACCCCAACCCCATCCCAGCAGCTAATTTATGGGGATGCCAGGGGCTCTGAGCCTCCATGAGCTCACCTGGGGTGGGGTGGGCTTCGCCCAGGGCCCTCCCAACCCTATGGTGCCCCCTGGTGGTGGTGCCAAGGGGCAGGGTCTCACCTGAGGGGCCAGGAGGCACCAGATCGCCAGGTCTGTTGCCACTGCGGCGGCGGCTGCTGCTGCTGTGTCTTGAGCTTGGGCTCTCCTCCAGGGGGAGGGAGCCACACTGCCCAAGGCTGGCCAGCTGCCCCGAGAGGCAGCAGGGGTGCCAGCCAGTCACGGCGACTGCCAGGAGAAGTAGCTTCCCTGAAGCCCAGGCTCCGGGGGCACCGGTGGCCCCTGAGCTTCTGCTCTGGGGTGTTCCTTGAGCTGGGTGCACGCCAGCCCGTGCCATCTGGACACTGGGTTTCTGAGTGCCCAGAGGGCCCAGGCATTGAGCAGGATGAGGAAACTGTCATGGCCTGAGAGTATGGAGGGCGGGGTTGCTGACTCAGGCCAGTCCACCACCGGGGAAGACAGACGCAGGGAGGGTGAGGGCTGGGTCTGCAAGGAAGGGAAGCCCCTTGGCTGTCTGGGGAACACTGCCCGCATCTGGGTCACGCGTGTCTGTTGGAGTTGGGCTAGGAGGCTGAGGTGAGTGTCCAGCTGCACGAGGAGATTAAGGGCTCCCCTGCAGGGGCGGGCCACTCTAAAGTCCCGGCGGGCAAGGGCCACGGGCGGGCAGGCGGGGCCCGGCACCCTCTACTCAGGCTGAGTCCGGTCGCTGGCTACGGACTCGTTGGTGAGGGCGGGCGTGAGGGCCTCGGCCTCTTCCTCAGCGGGCGGGTGGGGGCCAGTGGGCTCGGCCGCCCGCTCCAGGCCGTCCTGCACCTCCATGCCCTTCTGGATGAGCTGCTCCAGGGTCTTGGGCAGTGGGGGCCTTAGGAAACGCTTGAGCTTGGGCTGCAGGGTGCCCACCACGTACTGGATGATCTCCTCCTCCTCAGCGTCCACATACAGCGTCTGGTACAGGTCCCGCTTGCGCCACAGGAACTGGTCCAGCGGCTCGCCCTGCTTCTGCGGCAGGTCCAACTCCCGCTGGATGGCCTCCCGGGACAGCGTGCCCTCACTGTACTGCAGGAACTCCTTCTTGAACTCCACCCAGTTCTTCACCGAGCCCTGCTTGAACTCCCACCACTTCTTGGCCGGCCCGTTCATGTGGTTCTGGATCTGAGACAGCCAGTACTCCTCGGAGCCACCCACCTGGCGCAGGTAGTCCTCCAGGTGGCTGAGGAACTCCCGCGGGTCCTCGAAGACCTGCGTGTCCACGCCGGGGCTCAGCTGCCCGTCCTCCCCCGGCCCCCAGGGCGGGTACTGCTGGGCTTCCACTTCCTCCTGCCCAGGCAGCTGGCCGGCAGCCGGTGGAGAGGTAATGGCATAGGGGCTGACAGTGTAGTCGTAGTTGTCTGCCTCCTGGCAGTAGCTCTCGGGACCCCCGACGCCCACGGAGACGGTGTGGCGCGCTGGGTCGCTGCCCACCGGGTACTTGCCGCCCCCGGACTCCAGGCGGTCAGCCCACCTCTCCAGCCGGTAGAAGACCTCCCGCCACACGTGCATCTCCCGCTTGACCCAGCGCTCCAGGTTGGCGATGGTCTCCTGGCAGCGGCTCAGGCAGGCCTTGATGGACTTCTTCCAGCGCTGCGAGTCGCTGGTGGGCACGTACCCATCCAGGTTGCTCTCCAGCTTGCCCACGGACCGGTGCAGCCCCTTCAGCTCCCGCTCCACCTGCTTGGACACTTCAGCGAGCAGGTGCCGGTGGGTCCTCCGCACGTGCTCCAGCATCTCCGCCCGGCACTTACCGATCTGCAAGATCACGTTGGGCTTGGCGGCCGGACCGCTGCGGGGCCCGGGGTAGGCGTGGAGGCCGCCGGTCGTCCTGTGGTCCAACTCCATCGGCTTGCAGGTTGCGGCGGGGCTCGCTCGGATAGGCGGGAGAGGGAGGCTGCAAAATCCTCTTGGGGATGGCGAGGGGCTGCTGGGGGCCGGCTGCGCGGAGCTGCGAGGCGCGGCGGACGGGTCCCGCGGAGGAGCGGCCGGTCCCGATTGGTCGCGGCGGCGGCGGCAGTGGCAGCGGCGGAGCAGGAGGACTCAGCGCCCGAGCTCTGCGCTGAGGCTCGGCCGCCGGCTCTTTATGCCGCCAGCGCGGCCCGTGGGCGGCCCCGTCGCCGAGCCTCGGCTCCGATTGGCCCGGGCGCCGGCTCCCCGCCCGCGCCCCCAGCTTGCCGGCCCGCCTTCCCGCGCCCACGCGCGCTCCCGGCGGAGGGAGGACCCACCCCCTGCACACCCGGCGGCCCGGGGTGACTAATGCGCTCGCTCGCGCCGCCCCCTCCCCGACCCATTCAGCCCGTGGGGACCCAGGGATGGAGCTGTGCACGGACCGCGACGCCCCCTCAGCCAGCGCGGGGCCCGGAGGCCAGGTGAGCGCCCCGGGGCCCCCACCCGGAGCTAAGAAGGAAGCCCCTCTCCCGGGCCCCTCCCGGCTTGCTCCTCCAGTGACTGCCACCTCCTGCCTGCGGAGGGGCTGGGGGGTGGGGGGTGGGAGGAAGTCCTGGGCCACCGGCGCAGGCCCTGACCTTGCCCAGCCCGGGTCTGCAGGACATTCAGCCACAGGTGAGACCCAGCCGCCACCACGGCACTCGGACCCTCTTCCCTGATATGAAGACCTTGAGGCATGTTCGTGCACACACACACTCACAGGTGTCAGGTGTGAGTCCCGACGTGGCCTGATCCCTCTGTCCCTGCCCTGGAGCCCCTGAATCCAGGCCTGGAGCTGGCCCTGCTCCCTGTGTGAGGGGCACACACCCAGGGCTTGGCTCCCCCGGCTCCCCTGGCCATGGAGTGGGTGTGTGTGTGCCTGGCTGGCAGTAGCTGGGCATGACCGCCTGTCACCCCACTCCCAGGTCTTTGCTGAGGCCAGGACTTCTTCACTTGGTGCCTCCAGGGACACCTGGAGGCTGCTTTCAGGGGGCAGGAGGTGGGGCAGACGGAGGGGTCCTGCCTCCCACTGCAGGGTGTGGCCCCTGAACCCCCAGGGCACAACCAGAACTGGTAGAAGCTCCAAGACTTCTAGGAGGATGGAGGTGGGGGGTTGGGGGAGGGGGGAGGGTGCTGGCAGCCTGATGCGGTTGGAGGCTGAGAAGCAAAGCACCATATACCATATAAGGAACGGGGCTCCGGAAGCTGAGATTCCCTCCAGAGGGAGGTCCCTTCTGCCTCCCTGGCAACAGTGTGGGGAAGGGACGTCCCCCTGGATGCCCGAGACAGATGGCTGTGGTCCCAGGTCCTCTGCAGTTCTACGGGCACAGGTGGCACACATTGCCCGCAGCCACACACCACTGCCTGTCCAGATGCCTTCCCTGCGGCCAGCGCCCTCACACACACACTGCACACTCACCCCTCCCCCACATAGACACTCATACCTCCCACCCGCCCATCCTCCCCCCATCCAGTCATCCCTGTCTGTCCACACCTACCCCCTCATGCCAGGCCCACCCGCCCCCAGCGTCTTGCTCACACGCGCG
Source organism: Bos grunniens (assembly GCF_055505025.1). Taxonomy (NCBI): domain Eukaryota; kingdom Metazoa; phylum Chordata; class Mammalia; order Artiodactyla; family Bovidae; genus Bos; species Bos grunniens. The sequence continues at coordinate 82,336,306 of NC_141178.1, forward strand.
AGGGCACACGGGCGCCCACGCTGCAATCCCCGCTTTGGGCCCCCCCGGAGGCCCCTGCTGTCCTGGGAGCACCCCTCAGAGCCAAGCTGCCACCTCCTTTCCCACTCTAAGCTTTCTCCCCTAGCCAGGAGGAATGTCTCCCTGGCAGAAACTCCCCCTGAATCGCGCTCCTGGCATTTCTAATTAAAGGCAAGTGGGTGAGCAGAGAGGGAGCAGGGTGGGGAGTGGGCCAGCCACTGCCAGAACAGGAATCCCGGGGCTGGAGGCAGTAGGATGTCTGTGTGCGTGAGCAGGCCTGGTCACCGCCGCCGGAGTGGGGCCATGAGCCTGCGACCACGTCTGAGGGCCCTGGTCAGGAGAAGCCTGCGGCGAGCCAGCCAGGCAGGGACTGCGTGTGTGCACCTGTGTGCTCACGCATGTGTGTGTGTGTGTGTACACCTGCGTGTGGCGGGGTTGCCAGAGCCAGCACCTGAGTGACCAGTGGGGAATGGCTGGTCAGCCCTCAGTCTACAGAGGCCCTGTGGCCCCCAAGCCGTGGGGCGGCTGGGGCAGGAGGCTGGAGGTGGGCATCCCCTCTGTGGGCAGGAGAGCGGGTCTCAGGGCAGCCTGGCAGGCGAGCTGGCCTCGACCCCGGCCCTCGGTGGCCCCTCTGCCCGGCCTGCCGTGGGCGCGGGGGGCGCTGCACAGAGGCTGCGCTCACGAGGCCGCTGTGACAGGTGACGGGCCGCAGCCGCTGCTCCAGGAACACTTAATCGCTGCCCAATTATCGCCCCAGAAGCCCTCAGCACACCCCCGCGCTGCAGCCTCAGGCTCCATTCTCCTGCCGCCTCCGGAGAGGAGGCCTGGCCAGCTCTGTGCTTAGGGGGGCTGCCCCGGCATCCCCTGTCGTCAGGGCTGAAGGCCTCCAGCTCTAGCCCACCCAGAGCAGGCCGGCTCAGGCTGAGGAGGGGCGGGTGCAGCGGGCAGCGGGGGTGTGCAAGGACTGAGTGGGGCCCAGCCCCCCACCCCCAGCTCTCAGAGCCCAGCTGGGCGGCTGCTCCTCAGGCCTGGCAGCTCCTGAGGCCTCACCTGCTCCGGACGGAGGTGGGTGAGCGGGGGAGGCTGGGTCTGCCCAATGTGAGGGTCCGGGCAGCCCCCATTCCAGCCCCTGCGGGTTCTAACACCCCACCCCCAGGGCTCGGGGCTCCCAGGCCCCAGGGCTGCTCTCCCGATGCCGAGACCCTTGTTTCAGCCCCGGGTCTCCTCACCCTCTCCAGCCAGCCACCCCTCCCCTCCCTGCAGCACCTGCCTTTCCAGGACTGCTCCATGATCAGGTTGACCAGGTTCCGTCCCCAGGGTGCACACCTACCTCTGCAGACCCATCAGAGCCGGGCCCAGGCCCCACAGGCACAGGGGCACTCCTCGGCGGGGCGGGGTGGGACAGGCTGTTGGGCCCGGGCCTCCCTCCTCGCCCCTCTTCCGGGGTCTGGGGTGCGTTTTGGGAGCCAGGCTTGGCCTGCCTCTCCAGCAGGGCCTCAGCCGCCCTGCAGACTCGCAGCCTCTCATCAGCCCACAGTGTGGGCACAAGCATCTGCAGGCAGAGCTCCCGCTGTCATGGACCCCCTGGGCCCAGGTCACTGCCTCCTGCGGCGGGGAGGGGGGCTGTGGAGGGAAAGCTGCAGCGTCCCCGGAGCAGCCGTCAGCCACCCAGTCTCACCTGGCCCTTCCTGCCCAGCTTTGGCCTGGAGTCCAGGTGCCCGCCCTCCACGTGTGCCCGCCACCCGTCCTGCCAGCCAGTGGGGCCTCCTCCTGCCTCCTGCGCCTGCCTGCCCGTTCGTTTGTCATTCCCGGCCCGGCTGTCCCGGTGCCCACCCTGGCCAGCACTGCTGCCGGCCCCTCGCCCTAAACCCGGTACGAACCCAGGTCTCCCGCGCTTGCTGCTTCCCTCTTGCTCAGCCAGGCACTTAGAGCCGAGAGCCGGGTGTGACGGCGGCCCCAGAACACCGTCCGCACCCTCACAGCTGAGCCACGGAGCCCGAAGCCGGCCTGGCACAGAGCGTGCGTGCGCAATGGGTCGTGGAGCGGGCGAGATAGTGGGCCCTTCTCCCTCCCTTTCTGGTTGGGAGACAGTTGGCGGTTGCCCACGTGAACCTCAACTGTCCATCTGTAAAGTGGGCTGACGGTGCCAGGGCCTGGGGTCCAGTGAGGCCGAGTGCTGGTCCTCTTGCCTGACCTGGTCCCCACCCGAGAACGCCCCCCTCGTCCTGAGTCCTGCCGAGAGCCTCCCATAGGAGCGTCACTTCCGGGATCTGGGAGGTGGGAGGTGGTTGGAACCCCTCCCTGTGGCCCCTGGGGGGAGCGCCCATGTCCCTGAGGCAGTGGTGGGGCCAGAACACCTGCCCGGGCTCCAGCAATGAGGCCGAGCAGAGGCCCTGGGGACAGCCGGCTGCACAGCCTGGGGCTCGAGCCCAGGCAGCCAGGAGGGCACTGCCGGTCCAGCCACGGTCCCGAGCCCAGCTGCTGGGGGCCGGGCCGCGGAGAGGCCGGGACAGCGGGTGGGGACCCTGGACATGGGGGCAGAGCTGAGCCCTGGAGGAGCACGTCCACTGGGAAACGGAGGCACAGAGAAGGGAGAGCCGCTGGGGCTGGTGGTCTCCTGCCTGGGGAGACAATCTCCCTCATCTCACAGAGGCCCTGAGCCGGCAGGCGAACGGCTGGGGTCCCTCTGCTCTGCATGCCTGCAGGGGGCCTGCTGCAGCAGAGCCTCTGGGAGGGCCCAGGAGGCCAGGGCAGGAGCTCCGGGGATCCGGCATGGGCTGACCTGAGACAGGAGTGACCCTGAGCAGGGGGCTGGGCCCAGCCTGGGGGCCGGGGTAGGCAGCGGGCGCTGGACCATGTGGGGACGGTGGGGGGGGGGGCGGGGAGCTGAGCTGCTCCCTGTGCTGCGGGAGCGGAGCGTTTTTTCTTTCCTGTCCCGCCCCTCCTCCAGGGCTTCCTCTCCTCTCCCAGTTGGCAGGGTGTGTGCTGCGTCCTGTCCCCGGAACAGGCAGCCTCACACTCCAGACCCTCCTCCCTCCTCGCCAAGGAAAGTTCTGCATTTTCCTGACAATACCAGCCTGGTCGGGCCTCCCTGCGTCCTCCAGGCCAGGGCCCCAGCAGGGGCCATGGGCAGGGCGGGGCGGGGCCCGTCCTCAAGGGACACTCTTTCCTTGCCACCCCCAGCCGTTGCGCAAGGGAAGGCAAAGCCCCCAGCGAGAGGGTCCAGGGCTGCTCCAGGCCCCTCCGCAGGGAAGCCAGAGCCGGGACAGGCTGGTGAGAGGGCATGGGGACGGTCTGCTGGCTCCCCAAGGCGCTAGGTGCGTCCTGCATGACCGGGGGTGGGCCCCCTCAGCACCCGCCTCCCGGGCTCAGTTTCCTCACCCGCAGAGTGGGTCCAGCCATCGCTGCCCTGCTTGGCTGTGAGGTGAGTCAGTCAATCAAGCGGCACTTCCGTAGCCTGGCTTGGCCGGCACCGAGCAAGGTGGGGTGGTGGGGAGGTGCAGGTCACCCATGAAATAGGGCCACCGCCGTGACCCCCCCCCACAGTCCCCAGAGGACACCGGGCTGGGTATGGCCTGAGGCATGCTGCCCACGGGGCCACTGCCCTTGGCACTGGGCCGCCAGCTGGCGGCACCTCCGCTCAGAGGGTCAGGCCCTTCAAGGAGCAGCCGCGGCGTCCAGGGTGCCTGCCGGGGAGTCGGACAGGTGGGGCCTGGGGAGCAAGGCTGTGTGGCTTTGCTGTTGGGAGCTGGAGAATGGGGCCAGGAGGCAGAGGTGTGGGGCAGGAACACCGGCCAGGGCCGAGGACACCCCTGTGCCTGCCGCTCGCTGGCCAACGCCCCGCACGGCAGCTGGAGCCAAGTGTCCCCTCTGCTGGGCAGGCGCCCTGGCCGGGAGCTGGGCACCCCCTTTCCGCACCCCACCCCCACTTCTCCTCGAGGCGTCTCAGGGTGGCGTCCTGCGGACCCCTTGACCCCACTGACCCCGCCATCCTCGGCGCCCTGAAGGGTGGACAGCCGTGGCAGGTGGGGAGGAAAAGGGCACTGGGCTGCTGGGCACGCTGGTCCGCACAAGGCCCCGGCCAGCCAGCTGCCCACCACACCACCTTGTTCAGGTGACGGAGGTCTGCCCAGTGTCAGAAGCTAAGCACAGAAGCTCAGCCAGGCTCACGGGGCATCTACATCCCAGCCCAGAGTCACCACCTCCAGGAAGGCTCCCCGGGCTCCCGGTGCGTGAGCCTCGTCTGCCCTGGGCCCCTGTTGGAGCCCCTGAGCGCATCATCCTCCCACCTGTGCAGTTTGTAGGTGTGTGTGAGTGAGCGTCAGAGTGTGAGAGTGTGTCAGTGTGTCAGTGCGTGTGCTTCCTGATCTCTCTGGACGAGGCGTGCTCCTGCTGGCCGACGGCCAGGCCCTGAGCTTGCTCTAGACACACGGAGTGGACAAAATGCCCTGCTCACTGCCCGAAGAGACTCTGCCTGCTCAGCGGTGCGCCCACACCCCAAGCGTGCTGGGGCCAGCAGCCCAGCGGGGTCCTGCGGGGCCAGAGAGTGAGCAGGGCGACAGGGGTGCGGGGGAGGTGGGAGGGCCGCTCTGAGAGCTCCTGGAGAGGGTCAGGATGAGAGCAGAGCCGGCTCCCGGGCGGGGGCTGGGGGATTGGAATCGTGCAGCCGCCCCCTCCCCTCTGCCCACTGCGGCACAGCCGGGCTGCGCACAGCCCCCACCGCCTCCCTGGACCCCCAGGGGCCCAGCAGAAACCCCGAAGGTGGCTGGGCCCTCAGCCAGGATGCGGGGTGCACTGCCAACCGGCCCAGGGAGATGTCCCCAGAGCCAGGTGCCTCAGACGCCCGTGCCAGGGAGCGGGTGGTGGCCGCTGCTCTGCCGTGCTCTGCGTTCCCATTTACATCTCTGAGCCAGCGCAGTGCGCCAGCCTCCACCACTCAGTTCCGGGGCCATAAAAGGAGTGGGGCTGAGAATAGCTCGCTGTGACGCGGGGAGCTTCCCCACGCAGGTGCAGGCGGCGCCGCAGGCGGGCGGAAGGCAGGCTCTGTCCCAGCTCCGCCCCCGCGCGCGGGAAAAGGTGGCGGCCAGCCCGGAGGAGGCCCAGGGTCCCGCCTCCATTCTCCCTGTAGCCTCTCCTTCCCTGCCCCTGGGGCTGGGGCCTGAGCCCCCTGCCCTTGAAGCCACCCGCACCACGCGCGTGTCTCGTCCACGCCCCCGGTCCGGCCGAGGCCTCTCCTGGGCTCCTGATCCACAGCTGCATGCCTGGTGCAGCTGCAGGCCCCTTGCCCGCCGAGGCTGGCATCGCCCCATTCCCCGCCCTGGGGTGTGGTGCCTCCCTGTCTGCTGCCGGCCTCTCAGATGCCAGTCACGGCCGCAATGACCTCTGGCCCCGATCTCCACCCGGCCTGTCCACGGCTCAGCCGCGCCTCCCTGGGCCTCTGTCTCCGGGGCACCGTCTGTGCCCTCTGGCCCTGTGCCCGGCCGTCACTGCCAGGCAGCTCTTACCAATTCTGAATAAAGGGTCTGTGCTTGTGTTCTGCCGCAGACCCCACCCGCTGCACAGCGGTCCACCTGCCAGGGCCCCCATCCTGGTTCGGGGGTCTCTCTGGAAAGAGGGTCGACATGGAAGGCGTGTGGGAGACAGGGCCTCAGTGCGTGCCGAGCATCTCCCTGTGCCTTGGAACACAGCTGGGTGCTCACTGTCACCCATTTTACAGACGGGGAGCTTGAGGTGCAGGGAGGGTAGGGGATGAGCTTGGGGAACCAGCTGGTGAGCACATGACTGAGTCTCCTGGCCCCAAGGCCGATCCCCATCCTGCCATCTGCCACCACTGGCCAGGTGCAGGGTCAGGCTACCCGGACACCCTCTGAGCCTCAGTTTCTTCAGCTGATGGGCAGGTGGCCCCTCGGAGGTTCAGGGTAAGGGGCTGGTTGGCAGGAGAGCCGACACACAGCCCGTGTTCCGCGTTCTTGGTCCTGAGTTCTGTGTGTGGATCTGGAGGTGCTCCCCAGGGTGTGGGGGCCACAGCAGCGGGAGGCGGGGCACTCGGGGGAGGGGCTGGTGACCTCCGTGACCTGCACACAGCACGCCTGCCTCCTGGCCTGGGGACACCGGTCCGACCCCCACAGGCCAGGGTAGATCCCGGACCCCTGGGCTCTCCCTGCCGCCCTGGCACAGCACCCCCTCCCCGCTCCCTCCCTCCCTTTCCTGGCTGAGCTCCAGTGGGAGGGTCAGAAATAAACCAACATGGTCGAGGAGTGCACAGCCCAGACCATCACGGGCGCCCCCACCCTCCCCCCACTGCATGGGTTCTCAACACACACTTGCCCCTCTGTGCCCACACAGCCTGGGGATCAGGGCCCTGCTGGGGTTGGGCAGCACGTCAGAGGATGGGCCCCTGAGAGAGGGACTGGGCCCGGGGCCAGGGCCTGAGGGCGCAGGCCAGGCTGGGCCAGCTGTCCCGGGCTGGGTGCCGCCCACCGGCTCTGGGAGCAAGCCTGTCCCCACCCACCCGAGTGCTGGCCCCGGCCCATGACTGCCCTGTGGACAGGGTGCTCCCTGCAGGGAGGGAGCCCTAGGACCCCTCAGGTCTCGGGTGGAGGCTCTCCCTGCCCTACTGGGGCCGCCACACCTCCCACCACCCCCGCCTCTGTGTGGCACCCACTGGCCCCAGCCCCTCAGTCCTCCTGCAGACAGTGGTCATTGTTGGCACGTCCTTGTCCACCTCAAAGGAGGCCAGCCCTCCTGGGGGCACCTGGGCTGGGGCTGGGGAAGAACCCTGGGGGGACTGGAGAGGAGGGGAGCAGGAGGGCCCAGGTATGGCCTCTGGGGGCAGTGGTCCATTCCCCAACCCAAGGTGAGGATAGGGTCCAGCGCCCTGGGTTGCCCCCCACCCTCTCCAGCCTCAGTGCCCCATGTCCACAGACACAGACCGTCTGAGCTGAGAAGCAGGGCCTTTCCACAGACCCCCGGCCCCCGCGGCAGGCCTGAGGGCCACTCCTCTAAGGGCCCTGAACAGACCACTTCCTGGCAGGGGTCTGCACTAGCTCCCCACCCTCGGCCCTGACAGTGCTGCCCACCCCAGAACCAGGCTGTCCTGGGGCCCCACGTGCCTCCACAGGGGTGCCTCAGGGGCTTGGCTCCCTCAGGGTTGGGGTAGAGCCTGGGGATCTGGGGAGCCAGACGGCAGCCCCACCCCTGCAGGGTCAGGACCCCCAAGTGCGGCCCTCCTTCCCAGGCCCTGCTCCCCACCCAGCTCAGCCTGGGACCTATCCAAGCCAGCCCATCACCAGAGCAGACTCGTCCGCCCAGGAGCTTACCACCCACTGCCCGTGTCCACGGGCAAGAGCAGTGTGGGGAGCCGTCCATCTCCAGCCGCCCCAGCCCCTGCCGGGGGAGCTGGGTGGAAGCAGGCCCTCCATCTACCATCTAAGCACCGTCTGAGGAGCTGTGCCCCCTGAACTGGGCAGGCAGACTTTCCTAGATAAACATAAAATGCCATGTCAGGAGCCCGCATCTCAGTGTCTCCCCTGGCAATATGAGAGGGAGCCTGGGGAGGCAGGAGGTGGCTTCCTGGAGAGCCATCCCAGACAGGCCTGCAGGCTTACCCACCACGTGTGGTCCCTGGTGCCACCCTCAGCAGGAGGCATTCATTTAAGATCCATGGCCCAGGCTGTCTTTGCTTCTTGCCCCTTGACGTTCCAGTCACACGCCCTGCTTGTCGCTATGCCCTGCAAAATTGAGGAAATCAAGGACTTCCTGCTCACGGCCTGGCTCAAGGACGCCAGGTCTTCAAGATCAAGAAAAATAAGGATAATGTGAAGTTGAAATTTTGATGCAGCAGATACCTTTACACCTTGGTCATCACAAAGAAAGAGAAGGCAGAGAAGCTGAAGCAGTCCCTGCTCCCAGGTTTGGCAGTGAAGGAGCTGAAATGAACCACGTATGCTGCTTTGAACTATATTAAAATTTTTTAAATTCTCAAAAAAAAAAAGATCCACAGCCCACAGTCCAGGCTCTGAATTCCAAGTGTCCCACTTGTAAGTTGTGTAATCATTGTCACACCACTGTCTCCATGGCCAGCACCACCACCAGCACCACCATCACCGTCATCACCACCACCATCACTGTCATCACCATCTCTACCACCACCACCACCATCATCACCACCATCACTGTCATCACCATCTCTACCACTACCATCACCACCACCACGATCATCACCACCATCATCACCGCATTACCACTATCACCATCACCACCACCACCACTATCATTACCGTCATCACCACTATCATCACCACCATCACTGTCATCACCACCATCACCACCACCACCATCACCGTCATCACCATCTCTACCACCACCACCATCACCATCATCACCACCACTATCATCACTGTCATCACCATCTCTACCACCACCACCACCACCACCACCACTATCATCACCACTACCATCACCATCACCACCATCACCACCACCACCACCACCGTCATCACCATCTCTACCACCATCACCATCACCACCACTACCATCACCGTCATCACCATCTCTACCACCACCACCACCACCACCACCACTATCATCACCACTACCATCACCACCATCACCACCACCACCACCACCACTACCATCACCGTCATCACCATCTCTACCACCACCACCACCACCACCACCACTATCATCACCACTACCATCACCATCACACTACCATCACCACCACCATCACCACCACCATCATCACCATCTCTGCCACCACCACCATCACCACCACCACCATCATCACCATCACCAGTACTATCACCATCACCACCACCATCATCACCACCATCACCCTTACCATTCCCAGTGGGAGTCAGTTCAGGTCTCTGTAACAAAACACCATTGACTGGGCAGCTTAAACAGCATTTATTTCTTTCTTGCAGCTCTGGAGGCTGGCAAGTCCAAGATCAGGGTGTCAGTCCATCAGGTTTCTAGTGAGAGTTCTCTTGGCTGGTAGATGGCTATCTTCTTGAAGTGTTCTCACAAGGCCCTTTCTTGGTTTGTGAGAAAGGGGAATTGAGAGCCATCATCCTCTTCTGATATAGGCATTAGTCCTATTGGAAAAGGGCCCCACTCTTATGACATCATCTAACTTCAATTACCTCCTGAAAGCCCTATCTCTGAACACTGTCATGCTGGGGCTTCATCATATGAATGGGGGAGGGACACAGATCAGTTCACATCACCTGCCATCCTCAACATCGCCACCACTGATACAACCACCATCTTGCCAACCACCACACCATTGACACCATGCATTCCTCATTGCCCCATGCGCCACCACCAGTGCCCTGGCCACCATGCCACCTTCATCCCCGCCTTCTTCCATCCAGGTGCTCTAACTGCACCACAGACAGGGCGGCTTGCAAGCTGCAGAAATTAATTCCTCACCATTGTGGAGGCTGGAAATCCCAGGTCAGGGTGCCGGAGTGGCTGGGTTCTGGTGAAAGCCCTCCTGGCTGAGGACGGCAGACCTTGCTGCATCCTCACATGACCCAAGAGGCAAGGAGCCCTCTGGGGTCTCTCTTTTAAGGGCATTAATCCAATTCAAGGCTCCACCTGATCACCTCTCAAAGCCCCCGCCTCCCAACACCATCAGCTTGGGGGTTAGGATTTCAGTTAAATCCGGGCGGCGGGGGGGGGGGGGGGGGGCGTATGCAAACATCCAGACCACAGCAACCCCATCACCAGCGTCTTCATCCAGCACCACAATTGGTCACCTCTGCCACAACCACCACTATAACCACCATCCTCACCAGCATCACCGTCTCCGGAGCCTCACTGCCAAGTGGCACCACACCTCCTGGCCAGGCCCCTTCCTGGATGGTGGGGCAGGTCAGACACCTGAGGCCAGTGGACGGCAGCCACCCAAGGCCTCGTGCTGTCCACTGAGGAGCCTCCCAAAGACAGCTGGACTCCATTTTCCTAATTAGGGAATGTCGGCCAGTGGAGCGGCCGGCTCACTGAGCGCGCCAGTGACATCACTACTCTGCTTTATTAATAAAAGGGGGGGACGGACGCCCACTCACTGGAGACTGCAGCTGAGCCTCCTCTGAGGAGAACCCTCGGGCCCACGCTGCTTCCTGAGCTAACAGATGCCTCCTTAGACCCTCTGGCAGCCCCTGGCCCTTTCGCTGCAGGGGGGCCTCAGCTCTTGCCGAGCTGCTGGCCCGGCTGCAGGGCTGCTGCTCGGGATGGGGGGAGGTGGAGAGTGAGCCTGGGGGCCCGGGGCCAGAACCTGCACCCAGACTACCTTGCATGTGCTCCAGGGATCCTGATCTGGAGATGGGGAGCAGGGCCTCCTCCAAGGCTTACTGGGAAGCCGCAGAGATATGGGCAAGTTGACACAGGCTTCCACCCTGCCAGGTTCAGACATAGAACACAGCGTCTCCAACACAGGGAGCCCTGCCTGCCCTCAGTGGTGGCCAGTGTCTCGGCACCTGGAGGCCTGAGCTCATGCTGCAGCCTTGGGGGACAAGGGCACAAAGCCTGCCCTTCGCCTGCTCCCCAGCCCCTTGTTCCTCACACCTGTCCTCTGGGCCCCACCCTCAAAGTCAGGGTACCAGAGCCTGCAGAGGGACCCCCACAGGTGAGTCCCATGCTGCCCTGGGCACCATGGTCCCCCTCCTCCAGGACGCCAGCCTTTTGCTCTCCAGGTCCCTTCTGTCCTCCCAGCACCCCACTCTGGGAAGCTCCCCCAGGCCCTGGGCTGCAGGCTGTCTGGACAGGGCTGGCTGGCTGCAGGTCCCGGAGCGAGCACAGAGTCAGGTTGGACAGGGAAGTCTCCGGCCTTGAAGGATGCCTCCAGCAGGCTCTCTGGGCTCCTCCCACTCCAGGACCTACAGCCTCCTGACTCCTGCAGCCAGAGATGACTGGCCTCAGCTGGACTGGGAAGAGCCCAGGACCCCAGCAAGGGATGGGCAGAGGCAGGACAGGCAGCTGCCGGAGGACGGGGCTGCTCTGGAGGGGCCCTGACCCTGGCTCGGGTGTGTGCCTGCCAATGGGGGACACAGAGGGGCCTGGCATAGCCCTGAGGCACCCCCAGGAGCTGCCCGAATGCGCGGGGGTCTGCCCTGGGGGAAGCCCAGCTCTGACATTCACACCTCTCCCACCTGCCGTGAGTCAGCCACACAGTCACTCTCCGCCCCGGGACCACTGTCAGCAGGGCCTGGAGCCAGGGCAGAGGTGGGGGTGGGGGTGGGGGGTGTGTGGTCACAGAGAGCGCCACGTCACACGTTGGGGAGGAGGGGCGAGGTCACAAAGCTCTCACCTTCCCCCAGGGCACAAGTGAGTCCCACACATGGTTCCAGGCTCCCTGGTCTTGCCCTCCTTGGGAGCTGAGAGAGCACACGAGCCAGAGTGGGGGCTCAGCCCGCAACCAGGGTCAGGAAGCAGGAGTGGGGCCAAGGACTGGGGCTCAGTGAGGGACCAGCGTCAGGGTTCACCCAGGCCATGCACGGCAGACCCCTGGCTGCTCAGGAACCCTCCAGCTCCTTCAAGGTTCTAGGTTGGGGCTGCCTGCACTCCCTAGAGTTTCCCAGAAGGTGCTACACAGCCCCCAGAGACAGACAAAGCAAGCTCCTTGTCTGAAAGGGTCTGTGGGGCTGTTACAACTCCTGGCAGCTTCCACATCCACACACGCCCTGTCCCCAGGCCGGGAGACCATCCCTCAAGAGGGTGTGGCAGAGGGGTGACCACACATCATAGCCTGGCCTGTGGGAGGGGAGGGGCAGCCAGTGATGCCCAGACTCCAGCCACCACCCGGAGCCCTCTGCTGGGCCTCTGGCCTCTCCTCACTCTGTCCTGCAGGCCAGTTCCAGGCCCAGGCCCTATTGCTGGGCTTGTGCGCCTGCTAACACTGCTAGAACGATGCGGCCATCCTCCACCGAGCCTGGCGTCTCCAGCCCTCCCTCCTGGCACTGCCCAAGGAGGCCCTCCTGCCCCAGGCCCACAGAGGTGGGCACACTGACTGGGAAGCCTGTGGCCGGCAGTGGGCCTCAGGACGCCTCCGTGAAATGGGGCCATCATGAGGACCATCCACCCACCTGGACTGGCCTTCTCTACCTTCAAGGGCTGTGCGCCCAGCAAGCCCGGGTAGGTGGGTGGGAGGCGGCAGGTGCTCCAGCCGAGATGGAGGCCCAGGCTGCTGCCCCAGCCAGTCTCCAGTTCCGGGTGGGGAGACCACACCGCTCTGAGACCACCTGGGCCTCAGAGCATCTCCCCCCATCCCAAGCAGCAGGCCTGCAGCTGGGCCAGCAGCTCATCAAGAGCCGAGGCCCCTCCTGCAGCAAAAGGGCCTGTTCTTTGGATGGCATCATCTCTCAAGCGCTATCAAGATCACGCTCTTTCTCCCACGAGTTCACATCTACTGCTGGGCCCTCTGGCCAATCTGTCATGTTACAGTACCTTTCAATGCCAGGATTTCCATGTTTTTAAAAACAGCTTTTTATTTATCATCTTTTTACTGATTTCTCCACTTACTATCTTCCTTTCCCCCGTTTCCTTCTTCAATCTTAGTTTCCTCTAGTTCTCTCACTGCATCTGTAATGATCAATTTGAAGTCTTTCACTGTTAAAGCCCCCTTCTCACTCCGCCACCTGCATTTCAGGAGCATGGTATGTGGTCGTGTTTCCTTGTTTCTTTGTATGTTCGTAATGTTGGATTGGAAACTGGTCCTTTTAGGTAACGTGTCATACCAGCTCTGGGTACTGGTCACCCCAGACTGGGACTTGCCTTCTCTACTTTGTGTCTTGCTGGCTGGCTCTTCTTAGGGGCTCCCCGTCCCTGACAGAGGCTCTGACGCTCCTTCCCAGGGGCACGGCCTCAGGAAGGCCCACGGTCCCCCCCACCCCACCCATCCCACTCCATGGCGGTGATTTTGGCAAAGCTCTGACTGTGTGGTCCCTGCCTGCAGTCAGCGGTTAAACTCCACTCACAGCTGGCCAACTGCTGTTTTCAACGATGCCCTGGGCAGAAGCTGCTTCTCAGACCAATCCCATTGCACCTGGCTCCTCTGAAGCAGATACTGAGGTCAGTGCTGGGGATTCCCCTGACCCCAGGGGGCCTGCAGTCCAGACTCTCTCCATGACGTCCGTCTCTTGAGAGCACCCTGGGGTGGGCCCCGCCACGCTCTGCAGGAGACACAGTCAGCTCCAGCAGCAGCACTAGCGGCGCTCCTGCAGGCCCAGCCCGCTTCTCCCCTGGCGAAGACCTCTGAGCACGCTCGCTGCTGGCGGTGAGTGACGGCTGAGTGCTGCGAGGAGGGGGCAGCAGTCCAGGCCTCCGGGGCCAGCCCCTCAGTGTGGAACCGCCACACGGCTCACCCCGGCACCTCAGCAGTCTGCCTGCGTCTTTGTGGAGACAGCCGTGGAGAATGTGACTCATGGACAGCGCGGCCCCCCAGAAGCCCTTCTTGGGAGACCTGTGCTCCATGGAAGCAGGTCAGGGTCTGTCTGACCACCCTTGGGCCTCCAGATGAGCTCGATGCCCAGCACACAGCAGGTACTCAGGAACGCTATGCCCTGTGCTGGAAGCACACTTATGCACCAAGGAAACCCACTGCAGCTGGTGTCTGTGCAGCTGCCGGGCAGGCCCTTGGGGGTGAGTCCTGCTTGCCCTGTGCCATGGCCTCCCAGGAACAGAAGCAGCGCGAGTCCCTTCCTCCAACCCCCCTCCCTCCAGAAATATCTGGCTACTATGGCCTCGAGCTGCCTCCAAGGGGCTCTGGCTCCACCCCAGGGAAGCCTGGCTGACAGGTCCAAGCAGGAGCTGCAACCAGCTGCCTTTCTGTCCTGCACCCACCCACCCATCAACCCCCCTGCCCCCACCACCCCGGCCACCAGAGCTGTGGGTGCGCAGGGCAGGGCCTCCTGCTTCCCACCCCCAACAGGAAATGCAGGTGAGGTGGGCGGTTCACCTCGACCCTGCAGGCCAGATCAGCCTTCTCCATCTGCACAGCCTCCAGGGCCTCCCACACTGAAGGTCTAACCAGACCCCCGAGGCCCAGTGCAACAGGGGAGCAGTGGTTCGAGAAGGAGCGCCAAGGACAAGCTCCCTCGGCCAGTGGTGATGGCTGCTTACTGACCGGCCATGACACAGTGGGGACGGGAGCAGGCTGTGTGGGCAGGACGAGAATCCAGCCCAGGGGCTACGTCTGGTGGGGACCGAGCACCCCCAGGGGCCTAGGAAGCTGGCCCACCCCCAGCACCGTCCTGCGGCTCCAGGCCGCTGGACTGGGGCTGGCCGTGGGGAGGGTCTCCGTGTGTCCATCCCTCACGTCCAGGCTGCTGCCCCGACATCTGACCCTGCTACATGCCCACAGCACAGGGGACACACGAGCGCAGAAGGGGTGCGAGTGCACGCTGCACAGCTGTCGCCCCCACACGTGCGGGAGACCGACGTGACGGCTCAGCAGGAGGCGGTCTGGCCCAAAGAATCGGCAACGCCACTTTGAAAATGACCTGTGCTTGTTTCACAATCTTCACACACGCGTTTTCAGCAGGAAACACGGCTCACAGAGCAGTGGCAGGCCAGCCATGACTGTCACCTCAGTGTTTGGAAGGACGCAAAGACCAGAGAAACGACCACAAACCAAACCCTCGCCTCCCCTCGGCTCTTGCGGGAACAAGGGTGTCTCAGTGCGATAAATAACAGGAATGAAAACTGTGTGTTCAATCAGCTGCCCAAACAGAAGGCAAATGCTGAAGAGCCCAGAAAAGGATGCCCACTTCCGGTTCATTCAAAGAGGGCGGCCAGGCTGCCCAGGGTGCTCCGTCTGCTGACAAGCGACCAGGCTGGCCAGGGGCGCTCCGTCCGGTCGTGAGTGACCAGGGGCTCTCTGTCTGGTGATAAGGACCAGGCTGGCCAGGGGCACTCCGTCTGGTGACGAGCGATACAGAACGGAGGCATCAGAAGCGTAGGGAGCACAGCGAGTCTCCTGGTACGGGTCTTTACAAGAGTGGCCCCCACAGTCAGCTTTCCCCACGTGAATCACTATGGGGCCAACAGCTCAAAATGAGAGTTCCGACGCTGCTAGGCATCTGAGCAGCTCCTTTTACTGTTCTTGTCACATCACCTAAGACGAACTTCTGAACGCCTGGTCCAGTTTTACTAATGCAGAGGCTGTAAATGCAAGTTCTAGGGACTGAGGGACTATGGACCACATACAGGACTTGGAGCCAAGATGCTCAAAACACTGGCAGCGATCTGGGGCCCCACACTGCGGCAATGCGCTCCCCAGTGGCCCGCTCCTGCTGGCTCTAACAACTCTACCACTGCATCCTGGGGCCCGAGGCCCAGGGCAACTTGGAAGTGAGGCTCACTCTGCCAGGAGAGCTGACGACTGACGTGGGGACAGGGCCTGCAACGCCACAGGCAGGGGCCACCGGGACTCTCATTCACAATCAAGTCTCACCCTCAGTGACCTGCCTGACCCAGGGCTGGCCCCCAGACCTGCATACAGCCCCAGGGCGCAAGCAGGGGGCCCTTGGGAAGTGTCAGCCCCATCAAGCAGCAGTGGGGACCGCAGTCAGTTGGCTGAAGGTGGCCCTTCCCCGCTTGGACAGACAGACATCCCTACCCTTGCACACTGCAAGGCTCAGGCAGCGAATACAAGCTGGGTGGTGGCCCCTGGAGGTTCTGGGACATTTTGGGTCTGGGTGGGCCCTTCAGGAAGACCTCCTCGCACTCAGGTGGCAGGACAGAGCACACGGCAAAACCTCGACGGGGCAGGCTGTTCCAAGAAACGTGACCCCGAGACCGCAGGTCAGGCCTCACTGCCTCAGGCCTCGCCGGCCGTGGACGAGCCGGGCAGTGGGGAGAAAGGCTGGGTGCCGCGAGGCCCAGGGTGCTCCCAGGGCGCCTCGAGCTTGACCGCGGCTGCGGGGGCCCCACCCCGTTGCGCCTGCCACCGCCTGCTGAACACGGAGCGCAGCGCGCGCAGCTGGCCCAGCTCCTGCACCGAGAAGCAGGGCTGTGCCTCTGCGAAGCGCACCAGGGCATCGAAGGACACCGCCGCCTGCTCCCAGGCCGCCCTGTCCACCCCCCCAGCCTCTGCTGGCTCCAGGCTCCCCGAGGCTGCGCTCCCGAGGCGGGCCGGGGCGCCTGCTGTGAGCCCGGGGGTGTGCGTGAAGGCCTGGTCAGGGGGCTTAGTCCTGAGCCGCTCGGGCTCCTCCTCGGAGGATGAGCCCTCCGTGAGTGCAGCCTCGGGCCACAGCTTCCTCCAGGCCCGGCTGAGGACGGCGCCCGGCACCGCGTCCCAGGCGCAGGCCACGTCGAGCACGGCGTCTTGCACGCTGCAGCGCGGGGCCAAGGCCTGCAGCCTGCCGCGGGGCGTGACGAAGTTCCTCATGAAGTCCCTCCGAATGCCCTGGTCCATGGGCTGGAGCAGGGCGGTGACGCTGGCGGGCAGGAAGATGGTGAACACGTTCTCCGAGGCCAGCTCAGCCTCACGAGGGTGGGCCCGGGACCCGTCCAGGAGGAGGATGGCCTTGCTGTCCTCTGGCAGGGCCATGGCTCGGAAGTGCTCCTTCACTGCGGGCACGAAGATGTGATGGAACCAGTCAGCAAAAATCTCCTTGTCCACCCAGGCGCTGCCTTGGGCCTTGTACACAACGGGCAGGTGCTGGAGGCCCTGCACCGCCTTGGGGCTGCCCCATTTCCCGACCACCAAGGGTTTGATCCTGTGGGAGCCCGTGGCATTGGCGCACATGAGGACGGTCAGCCGGTCCTTGCTCTGTG
The DNA here is from genome assembly GCF_055505025.1 of Bos grunniens. Lineage (NCBI taxonomy): Eukaryota > Metazoa > Chordata > Mammalia > Artiodactyla > Bovidae > Bos > Bos grunniens. The sequence goes on from NC_141178.1 coordinate 82,353,106, forward strand.
TGGGCCCAGGCGCCGACCCGCCCTCTGGGCTGGGGCTGGGGGAGCAGCGCCAGAAGAGGCCAGTCTCGTCAGCGTTGTAGACCTGCTCCGGGGACAGGCCGTGCTCAGCGGTTAAGCTCCGGAAGAACCCGCAGAACTGCTCGGCTGCCTGCTGGTCGGCCGCCTGCTTCTCGCTGGACGCATCCAGCTTCTTGATGCCGTGTCTGGCCTTAAAGCGCCAGAGCCAGCCGCCAGAAAACACACAGGGCTCGGTCAGCTGCATCTGCTCGTAGAAGTCCTTGGCTTTTTCGATGAGCATGGGGCCCGAGACGGGCACGCCCTCAGACCGCTTCACCAGGAACCACTCGTACAGCACGCGGTCCAGGTGCTCGAGCTTGGGCGTGTGCAGGGTGCGGCGCTGCGCCAGCGCCTTGTCCGAGTCGGAGCTGGCGAAGAAGCGGAGCAGCTGGGCCTTGTGGGCCCTGATGTCGTACAGGGTGGACATGCCCACGTTGTACTCCTGCATCAGCGCCCGCCTGCTCTCACCCTTCTCCAGGCGCCGGCAGATGTCCATCTTCTCCTTCAGGGTCAGCACCACCCTCTTGCGCTTCTCCCCAGGGCTCCGCCCGGCAGCCGGCTTGGAGGCCATGAGGAGGGGGCTCGTCCCAGCCAAGGGGTCGCGCCTGGGCAGGGGCTGGCGGCCTTCCTGCCTCTTCCTCCCCCACCCTCGCCTGCCGGTGCTGACGAGGGCCAGCACAAGTCAGGGCCCCTTCTTGGCTCCTCTCTCAAGCTCCAGCAGCTTCCCAACCCTCTCTGCAGGGGGACCAGCGTCAGCCACCCTGGGCGTTCCCACGGCTGGACCTCTGGCCTTCTCTGCAGGGATGGTGGCAGCGACTCCCCTCAAACATGGACCGGAGAGTAGAGGGCCCCTGGGAGCTGGTTTCCAGCTAATCGAGGTCTCGCCGCCTGAGCCATGGGGGTCTCTCTCTCGCACATGGTGCTTTATCAGCTGGAAAGCAAAAGGGGGAAGAAAGAGAAACATCACAGGGCACGTGCCTCGGCCTCGCAAGCACGGCCTCGGCACTTTACCTGCGCTGAAGCAGCCACTGGCGGGGTCTGGGGGACAATGAAGAGAGCTGCCGGCGGTGACGCAAAAAGAGGCCAGCTCGGGGGCTACTGGGCTCACTGGCTCTTCTCAGCTTCCACAGTGACCTTGGAGTCGCTCGCTACAGCTCCAAACTAAAAGTGGCTCTCGGGTGCAATCTGACCTCCCAGGAAAACGTGACGGGTGAGGCTACTGAACAAAGCTGGGGTGTCACCAAGCGCTGGGACCCGAGGGCCACGTCCCACATCCAGACTCAACTTTCCCTCCACAGTTGCTCACTGGGCCACCCGACATGAGCGCCTTCATAAAACCCTCGTTCCTTAGAGAGCAGCTGAGGCAGGGGCGAAGGAGCTGCAGTGGGCAGGGATTCCTCTAGGAGTCTGGGGCTGCGGAGCCTGCAAGCCTCTACAGAAACAAGTCCCTCAAGCCCTCTCTTCAAGAGTAGGCTACAAACTCCTTCTAGAAAGATAAGCTCAGTGGGCCTCAGGCTCCTCCCAGAGCCGGGAGGGGCTGCCAGTCTCTCAACTACTGGTCCCCACAGCCTCGGACACCTCTGGTCACACAGTCACATATGAGCGTGCAAACAGCACTCACACCCACTCTGACCTGGGAGTGACTGCCAGCACGTCCCACCGCAGAGAGGCAGGCAGCGCTCACAGCTGCTCTTCCAGGCGGGACCCCCACCTCACCTCCCTCCCAAACCCTCACGTGTGGCCCCACCCAACTTCATGCTGTGGGTGAAGCCACAGGACTACTCACATGTGGAATGTACAAAAGCAGCCCTTTGAGAACACAGCTCAACACAAGTGAAGTGTTTTCAGATGTAGCAAGACTCCCAAAAACAAACACTAGGCCTGTCAGCAGCCAGCCCCAGATTCGTCCTTTGAGCCCTCTGAGTCAGTCTCCTGGGCTGCAAAGTGGGGGTGCTGGTCCTTCTGGGACCTGTTTTCATCCTAATGGCTGTGTGACAGTGTGACTGTGCACTGCCTGGCCCCATGAGGAGCAGAGGGGATGAAAGGCCAAAATCCATCCTCAAGAAGACGTGTAGTGCAAAACCACTGTAAAAACCAGGAGGAAACAGGGGGCCCCAATCACGTCGGAGGGACTGACTCTAAGCACAACAGGAAGGAGGAGGAAGGACCAGAGAAGGGGACTCAGTGCCAGAAACTGCTCACTGGGTGCCTGACACGAGGTGTGTGCAGCAGGAGCTAGAACACACCGGTCCTGCTGGCGAGGCAGAAACTTCCTTTAAAAGTGACATGCAGATATATTACTTCTGAAGCAACTTACGCTAAAAGGTACCGTAACAGGGCAAGAACAATGAAGACCGTTTGCGGCCTCGCTGTGGACATCCTCCTGTGCCATAGGGGAGGGTAGGAGGGGGCAGGGGGCAGACTGTGGGCAAGAGAGAGAGCAGCGAGGCACCACCTGCATGCGGCCCCTTCCTGCGAGCAGGGAGTGGCTCGTCCTCAGAGAAGGCCTGCGGAATTCAGGGGGAGCATGTGAGAAAGCACCTTTCTTTGGGAGCAGCCAACAGCGTGAGGTCGGGGCAGGGGTGGGGGGTTGACTATCGGGAGAAGTGCTCAAGACACACGTTCTGGCCCGAGGAAGGGCTGGATGGAGTCCTGGGAGGGAAGAGGGGCTGAGCAGGGGTCCGCGCTCAGGCGAGGACGTCGGCACACCCTGCAGGGAAGCGAGGCCGTCGTGGGCGCAGTTGTGGGGCCCAAGCCTGGGGCAGCCTAGGGCAAGGGACCGGCTCGGTTAAGAGACGAGGCCTGTTCTGAGAACGCTCCTATTCCGGGGACCACGTCTGGGGCAGAAGGGCAAAAGCTAAACAGAGAAGAAAGAGGCCAGGGCTCAGGCCGGCTCCTTCCGGGGGAAAGGAACTCGGACGCCGGTCCTGCCTCGGGCCGGAACGCCGGCCCGGTTCGGAGGGAGGCTCCGGAGGGACCAAATCGGTTCCGGGGGACCCAGGGGCGCTCCGCACCAGCAGCCAGGCCCCGAGTTCCGGCGCCCGCCTCACCCGCCACACCGGCCCAGAGCTCGCTCACCTGCGGACGCCTGGCCGCCACCGCCGGCCGGAAGCGCCCCGCCCCGCCCCCGCCGGCCCGCGGCCCCCCCCAGCCACTTCCGGGGCGCTCTAGGCGTCTCGGAGGACTCGGCATCTCTGTGGTCTCGCGGGCGGCCGGAGCCTGCGGCTGGCTGCCCGGGCCGGGTGGTGACCGTACCTGTGGGTTCGGTGATGGGTGCATCGCTGGGCGAGGGTGGCAGGAGGCTGCGGATGGGGGAAAGCAGTGCTTGAGCCCCTCCCTTTGCGAAGCCCAAAGGCCAAGGCTGTTTTTCTCCTCCCCAGCCTCCACTAGAGCCTCCCGTGTGTTAGTCGCTCAGTTGTGTCCGACTCTTTGCGACCCCATGGACTGTAGCCCACCAGGTTCCTCTGTCCGTGGGGTTCTCCAGGCAAGGGTACTGGAGTGGGTTGCCATGTCCTTCTCCAGGGGATCTTCCCGACCCAGGGGTCAAACCCGCGTCTCCTAGCTAGAGCCTCATCCTCCCCTAATTGAGACGATTTGGATGATAAGACTTGAAGCCTTGACGCTGTAATGAGTTGAGATTTGGGGACCTTGGGATGGGGTGAATGTATTTTGCATGAGGGGCAGAGGACGTCCGAGCCCGAATGCCCAGAGCCCTGTGTCACTGGGTCACCTCACTTGTTATCAGTGACTGTGGATGCTACTGAGTTACGATTCTTGAGGTGGGAGATTATTCCGGTTATCCCATGGGCCGGGTGTCATCCGTCACAGGCTCCTCATGAGGAGGAGGAAGGAGGCACAGGGCTGGAGAACCATGGGACCATGGGAGCTGAGCCAGAAAAGGAGATGTGAGGCCAGACACAGGAGGAAGGGGCCGCGAGTCAAGGAATGCAGAACTTCTAGGACTCGGAAAAGAAAAGGAGGCATTCTCACCGGAGCCTGCAGAAGAACCAGCTCTGTGGACACCTTGAGTTCAGCTCTAAGACTCATGTCAGACTTCTGACCTCCAGAACTGCAAGATGATAAATATGTGTTGTTTGAAGCCAAGTTTAGTCACTTGTTATGGTGGCCGCGGGGAACTTAGATGGATTTTCATAGCTTCTTGCCTTGGCTCCCAGGATGCTCCCACCCCTGGTCCTCCTTCCTCACCCTCTCCTGCTGATTGCCACCTGGCCAACTTCATCTCTGGCTCTCTCCTCTCTGTCCACACCCACTCCCGGGGCATCTCCTCCAGCCTCACGCTGTGCCTATCAACAAAGGCAGGCCGCGAAATGTACGCCTCCTGCCAGGACCCCGCCCACAAGCTCTAGCCGCGTGTGCCCTACCCAGCGCCCAGCGTCCCCTCATAGCCTTCTAACGCACTGTGAACCAGCCATCTCTAAACCTGGGTGCACACCCCTCCCGCCCCGCGAGCTTCAGCTTCACATTCCCCACCGTAGTGAATAGCAGCTCCACGTCTCCATCGCTCCAGCCAAAAACCCAGCCATCCCCGCCCTCTGCCTCTCACCCCCTTCCCCCAACACGCGCACTCTGGCCTCCACATCCAGGCAGCATCTGGCCTCTGCCAGCCCCTCTCTCTGGTCCAGGCCACTCTGTCCCCGCGGGGCACTCTGCTGCCACCTTGTGGGCACAGGATCACTTGCGCCTCCGCGAACCTGCATAGAGCTCCCTTGGAAGCTCCCACCGGCTCACTGGGACCTCAGACCTTGTCTCCAGGACTGAGTCCACTCTGGTAGAGAGGAAGGGGTCTGGAAGAGACAGGAGGAGGAAGACCCTCTCCTGGTGCCACATGAAGCCTGACGCGGAGGGCCCCGTCCCCTAAGTATCCCCCCAGTGGACAGTGTCTGGCCCCCAACCATGCCAGATGGTCCCCAGCCCGGAAGTCTTGGAAAGGATCTGGCTGAGTGGACGTCCCCGCATCCCGTGCGCCCCAGAAAGGTCCTCCTGGGCCACCAGGCCTGGCTGGATCCAGCTGTCACTGAGAGAGTCAGTTCCTAGGCAGTTTGATAAGTCCAGCGTCCCCAGGGAGGAGATAGGGGTCTGAGGTTCTCGAAAAGGAAAGAACAAACTTTTTTTTTTTTTCTTTAAGCCCAAAACTGATAATTACACAACAAACAACTCAGTTTGTACTATGGATTATATAACAACAATGTATTCTGCAGGAGGACAGTTTCTCCTTTCTGAAAACTTTCTGACTAATCCTGATATTTTAGAATGTATATTAGGGAATGGGTCTGGTAGGATCTTTCTATTGTTAAATTCTAATGCTGTCATCCTAAAATGTAAGTTGTGGGAGTGGGTCTGGTAAAATTTTTACAACCTTGAGACATTCTTTTGATCTATTGTAATAACTAAAAAGTATACAGCTCCACTCTCCGTCCCCCTTCTGATGTCTGTGTCAGAAGCTTTGTCTGTCCCTTTTTCACTTTAATAAAACTCTGCTACACAAAAGCTCTTGAGTGATCAAACCTGGTCCCTGGTCCCAAAGCTAAATCTTCTTCTTCGGAGATCACAAACCCAGCACCGTTCATCCTAAGTGTCAACTACAAATTGGCACTTACCAAGAGCATTGCCAACGACTGAACAACAAAGGCATTTGCCATCTGTCTCTACAGAGATTGAACCCCATGCCCTATAGCTGCTGACCTTCAACACCCCCCAAGGGGGTTCAGGGTGGAGGGAGACACTCTGTGCTCCAGGGAATCTGGTGGGACGGGTCTTTACCTAGTTGGATGTTTTTAGGAACAGATTTTGTGATCTCAATCCTTGTATCTCCTCTTATCTACAGAAGCACTAATCCCTTCCTGGTGACATCAGATTCTCATGATTAACAAAAACCCTTTTGTAAAATGAGTGCTTCATGGTATTGAACTCCCCCTTCCCCAAAACCTTATATATTGACTTCCCCCACTGCCGCTTTGGAGCAGTCTCTCAGAGCTGTCTGAGATGCTGCCTCCCGGGCTGCAGTCCGCATTTTGCCCCAAATAAAACTTACCTCACAGCTCTCAAGCTGTGCATCTGTTTTTAGTCGACAGTCATGGTGACCGATGAAACAACCCAGAGTGGACTTCCTTCCTGCGACTGGACTCCACAAGGAACCGGAGCTGTTGTACCAGCAGCGGCCCCTTGCACCCATCCGCTTCCTCGGGGAGTGCAGACGGATTTGGGTAAAGTCTCTCCTGGTTCTTGAATCTCCCGTATTGTTTGAGATTCTGAGTTTTATTTGGCGGTGGAGGCAGTTACCTGTCCCCTCCCACCAGGAAAGACTCTGGGTTGGGGGGGCCTGGGTGAAACATCCGGGGCATACCCACTCATGGTCTACACACTGAGAGGGGCTCAGTTGAAAGATACAGAGGAATTCCCACCCAGTCAAAAGCTGCTGGGTCAGGGGCTGGCTGAAACACGCCAGGAGAATTGCCCACCCAGTGGAAAGGTACTGGGGAGGGGGGCTCGATTGGGAAAAAAAATCAAGGAATACCCAGGGCTCGGCTGAAAGATGCTGAGGTCGCTCCGTTGTAGGGGACTGAACGGTGTTGGCTGAGTGGTTAAGTAAGAGGCTGATCTGACACTAAATTTGACTGCCATTATAGAATTTGTCAGGGTAAAAGTGAGGAAAATACATGAGAGCTTTGCTCTGAAGAAAAGGGACAAGACTCCTCCCGGCTGGTTTTGGTTTTCTCAGATGACTGAGAAATGTACAGGAGTGGTGGAGGCCTAGTCCTCATATCATGCAGTAGTCCCATAGGGAAACCCACTCATTAACTAAAATACTTGTTCATCTGGGGGTCGCACATAAGAACTGCCATTCAGTGACCTGAGCAGCCACGGTGGTCTTAGATTGCTGGAGGCAGAATCCGAGACACGTAAGATGAGCTGAAGTGACTCTGGAGTGACTCCTGGAGGAGTTAAGCTCACAACGGCACGTGGGCCCACTACACAGGTTCACTAGTGACTTTTATCCCTGACAAATTCAGCTTAAAATGGGATACAGAAACTCTCAAAAATAGAAACAAAAGGATGTCAGAAAGCCAGCCTCTGACTAACACTCATGTACAATACACACAGAGCTCATACTCGCAAGTACCTAGTTAATTGGAGAAATTATACTGAAAGAAATCTTACCCTAAAATGGCCAAATTGGGGTTCTTTGATATTCTAAAAGTTTTTGCGTGTACAATTAGAAGAGGCCGGCTGTGCTTTGACTGGTATCTAAAAGCTTCTAAAGCAGGAAATGATAGAGTAACTTCTTTGCAGCAAATCAACAAGAAATTGCTTGAAACTATCGGAACGAAAAAGGCTGCTGGCACTCACTTTGCAGGTCGCAGGCCTAGTTGAACTGGGAGGTCACGTTTGGCATTTATGCCATTTGGCTTTTGATTTTGGGGCATCACTTTACCATCTTTTTGGGGCACTCTTGCCACTTGGCTTTTGATTTCTGGGCATCTCTTTGCCTTTTGTTTCATTTGGAGTGTGACTCCTGGATGGTGAAGTTCTGGTTTGGTTTGTTGGTTTGGTTTAAGTGCACAGACATCTGGTACAAACTGTTCGAGCTAATATGTGAATTTCTCACTCTAAGGTTCCACACCCCACCTGGGAACCCCTTGGGGAAATTTTTTAAATGACTGGCTAATCTATAGTTATGATCCAATGACAAGAAAAGTGGCCTAAAGATATTAGATCTTTATTGACATAGGATAGGAAAATGAACTGAAGTTCCCTTATGTCCAGGACTTCCTCCTGTAATCAACAGCTTGGGGCTGATCAAACTAAGACACCTACTTCCCCAGAGGGACAATCCCTGCTGAGGCCAATCTGCCCTTGTTATCAGGGCCAAGTTGAGTACTAAATTTTGGTCTCAGATCAGATCAGTCGCTCAGTCGTGTCCGACTCTTTGTGACCCCATGAATCGCAGCACGCCAGGCCTCCCTGTCCATCACCAACTCCCGGAGTTCACTCAGACTCATGTCCATCGAGTCAGTGATGCCATCCAGCCATCTCATCCTCTGTCGTCCCCTTCTCCTCTTGCCCCCAATCCCTCCCAGCATCAGAGTCTTTTCCAATGAGTCAACTCTTCGCATGAGGTGGCCAAAGTACTGGAGTTTCAGCTTTAGCATCATTCCTGCCAAAGAAATCCCAGGGCTGATCTCCTTCAGAATGGACTGGTTGGATCTCCTTGCACTCCAAGGTACTCTCAAGAGTCTTCTCCAACACCACAGTTCAAAAGCATCAATTCTTCAGTGCTCAGCCTTCTTCACAGTCCAACTCTCACATCCATACATGACCACAGGAAAAACCATAGCCTTGACTAGACGAACCTTTGTTGGCAAAGTAATGTCTCTGCTTTTGAATATGCTATCTAGGTTGGACACAACTTTCCTTCCAAGGAGTAAGCGTCTTTTAATTTCATGGCTGAAGCATCTTTTAATTTCATGGCTGCAGTCACCATCTGCAGTGATTTTGGAGCCCAGAAAAATAAAGTCTGACACTGTTTCCACTGTTTCCCCATCTATTTCCCATGAAGTGATGGGACCGGATGCCATGATCTTCGTTTTCTGAATGTTGAGCTTTAAGCCAACTTTTTCACTCTCCACTTTCACCTTCATCCAGAGGCTTTTTAGTTCCTCTTCACTTTCTGCCATAAGGGTGGTGTCATCTGTATATCTGAGGTTATTGATATTTCTCCCGGCAATCTTAATTCCAGCTTGTGTTTCTTCCAGTCCAGCGTTTCTCATGATGTACTCTGCATATAAGTTAAATAAACAGGGTGACAATATACAGCCTTGATGAACAGTTTATTGATTATTGGCTAATTGTTTGACTGTTTGAGCACACGAACACATAGGACATGAATGAGGGGGTTATTGGGATTGTATTTTCCTCGGTTTATGTAAGTCTCAAGGAATTTGGAGTGGTGGGCTCAGACACATACACATGATTTTCACAAATGCTGGTTGGGTTTGTGAACCCAACCAGCTAACCCAAGGGTTAGCTCCCTTGGCTAAGAGGAGACTCTGCCCTGGGCCCACCGGTGTAATAAACTGCACTCCACTATCCGCATTGTCCTTCTGAGTGAGTTTGTTTCCAGGAATGCGTGGCTACAACAATTTAGGTTACTTTCTCTTGTATTTAGAATTATTTGATTTGTAAGTGCTTACTTCTTTTTCTTTTAAGGCCAATTAGATTACAGCTCATTTACAAATTGATCTCAGCAATCAGCAATATTATAAAAAAAAAAAAAAGACACACACTGAGATATACATTCATCCAAATAGACACAAGAGGTCTTATAGCTTTGCTTTCCAAACTTAGTTATGAATAAAAAAATGTTTGGAGTAAGATTTTAAAATCCCCTTTTTGTTCGTTTTGGTTTCAGGAATTAGATATGGTCTTGCCTGCTGAATCCAGGGATGGGGGAGCCTGGTGGGCTGCCGTCTATGGGGTCGCACAGAGTCGGACACGACTGAAGTGGCTTAGCAGCAGTAGCAGCAGCAGATAAGTGATCCAGAGAGCTCTGGTCTAAAGGTATAGGAGGAGTTATTTCCTCAGGGCAAGAATTCTTAAAGAGAGAAATTTTTCTTCAAGTTTCCTCTGGAGTCTAAAGAACATTGTGACCACATTGTCAAAAATTGTAATTCTTATTTGGTGACCATAGTTTTATAGCCAAAATTTAGACTAACTAGACCGAAATTAAATAAACAAACAGGGTGACAATATACAGCCCTGACGTACTCCTTTTCCTATTTGGAACCAGTCTGTTGTTCCATGTCCTGTTCTAACTGTTGCTTCCTGACCTGCATACAGATTTCTCAAGAGGCAGATCAGGTGGTCTGGTATTCCCATCTCTTTCAGAATTTCCCACAGTTGATTGTGATCCACACAGTCAAAGGCTTTGGCATAGTCAATAAAGCAGAAATAGATGTTTTTCTGGAACTCTCTGGCTTTTTCCATGATCCAGCGGATGTTGGCAATTTGATTTCTGGTTCCTCTACCTTTTCTAAAACCAGCTTGAACATCAGGAAGTTCATGGTTCACATATTACTGAAGCCTGGCTTGGAGAATTTTAAGCATCACTTTACTAGCGTGTGAGATGAGTGCAATTGTGAGAAACGCTGGACTGGAAGAAACACAAGCTGGAATCAAGATTGCCGGGAGAAATATCAATAACCTCAGATATGCAGATGACACCACCCTTATGGCAGAAAGTGAAGAGGAACTAAAAAGCCTCTGGATGAAGGTGAAAGTGGAGAGTGAAAAAGTTGGCTTAAAGCTCAACATTCAGAAAACGAAGATCATGGCATCCGGTCTCATCACTTCATGGGAAATAGATGGGGAAACAGTGGAAACAGTGTCAGACTTTATTTTTCTGGGCTCCAAAATCACTACAGATGGTGACTGCAGCCATGAAATTAAAAGATGCTTACTCCTTGGAAGGAAAGTTGTGTCCAACCTAGATAGCATATTCAAAAGCAGAGACATTACTTTGCCAACAAAGGTTCGTCTAGTCAAGGCTATGGTTTTTCCTGTGGTCATGTATGGATGTGAGAGTTGGACTGTGAAGAAGGCTGAGCGCCGAAGAATTGATGCTTTTGAACAGTGGTGTTGGAGAAGACTCTTGAGAGTCTCTTGGAGTGCAAGGAGATCCAACCAGTCCATTCTGAAGGAGATCAGCCCTGGGATTTCTTTGGCAGGAATGATGCTAAAGCTGAAACTCTAGTACTTTGGCCACCTCATGCGAAGAGTTGACTCATTGGAAAAGACTCTGATGCTGGGAGGGATTGGGGGCAAGAGGAGAAGGGGACGACAGAGGATGAGATGGCTGGATGGCATCACTGACTCGATGGACATGAGTCTGAGTGAACTCCAGGAGTTGGTGATGGACAGGGAGGCCTGGCGTGCTGCGATTCATGGGGTCACAAAGAGTCAGACACGACTGAGCGACTGAACTGATCTGATCTGACACTCCGATAGATACAGAAAAATTTATGGCCTGTCTGGAGGAAGGGGTGATTAGTATATGTTTTCTCTTAGGCGATGAGTAACCTAGATACGATCTTCAAGGTTCCCCTGTCTGGAGGGGGGTCTTATCCTTCTGTTGTTGTTTTCATAGGCACTAAACACAGAGTTTAGAGTCCACTGGAAAGATGGCCGAGCATGATCAGCATGAACAGGCCTAAGATGGAGTCCAGGCCCTATGAATTCCTTCTTCAAAATGAATTTCAGGTTCACATGCATGAACTGGGAAATATTCAGTATTAAATGCCTGTAAGTTAAATATTAGTATATCTGTTACAAATTTGTCAGCAAAGAAATTACCTTGCATGAAGAAACTTCTTAAAAAATGTACGTGAAATAAGAACTCTATTAGGAAGGTCTGTCTAAAATAGTCTATCCAGACTGGGGTAACTTGAACTTCTAAGGGTTGTGCTTAACCAAGTGTTGGAAGTCTATTGAATAGCTAAGTCATTTCCAAATAAAATAAGAATTTGAAACATTTACTACTAAACACTACCTCTTATAGAGAAATTAAAGAGATTTAGGATTAAAAATAAATGATGTTTGGTGCTATCCTAAAATGTTCTCTCTAAGAAAACAAAGGTTTTAGAAATAATCACTGGTATTTATGCTCACCAGTCTATAAAATGCTGATATAAAAATCAGTTTTTGGTTGCTTAAGGGAAGTAGGAAGTGTGTTTTCGGTAAAAAGGGTATGAGGAATGAAATTGCATTTTGTGAAGGGAAAAGGAAGTAAGCCTAACTTACAGGTGGCTTTTTAGATGGACGACGACAGTAATGGGTACAGAAAGGGATAAGGTTTGTGAAAAGTCAACCCTGAGGAAAAGTTTTATATATGGTTATGCTAGGTAGTTAGAATAGGGAAAAAGAGTCCAGAATGGCAGTGGCTAAAAGACAAGGAAGGGGAAAGCCTGTGAAAATAGAAGAAAGGAAGGTCCGAGGACCGGGGTGAAGACCTCAAGTGGAACAAACAGCACTCCTGGCTAAGCCCAGTTTGCATAGGGCAGGCCCGGGGGAGGAAGAAACATAAAAAGAGGAGCCAAAGCGCCCGTGCTCTCTCTCTCTCTCCCGCGTGCTGGCGCGCTCCTCCACTCTCTTCTCTTCGCGTCTTTGGGTTGGCATGGCCTCACGCTTCGAGGATGGATTCTCCTGCTATCTTCTAAATAAAATAGAGCTGTAACACTGATTTGTCTAAGAGCTAGCACTCATCTCACTTGCTAGAAAAGTAATGCTTAAAATTCTCCAAGCCAGGCTTCAGCAATATGTGAACCGTGAACTTCCTGATGTTCAAGCTGGTTTTAGAAAAGGCAGAGGAACCAGAGGTCAAATTGCCAACATCTGCTGGATCATGGAAAAAGCAAGAGAGTTCCAGAAAAACATCTATTTCTGCTTTATTGACTACGCCAAAGCCTTTGACTGTGTGGATCACAATAAAATGTGGAAAATTCTGAAAGAGATGGGAATACCAGACCACCTGATCTGCCTCTTGAGAAATCTGTATGCAGGTCAGGAAGCAACAGTTAGAACTGGACATGGAACAACAGACTGGTTCCAAATAGGAAAAGGAGTACGTCAAGGCTGTATATTGTCACCCTACTTATGTAACTTATATGCAGAGTACATCATGAGAAACGCTGGACTGGGAGAAACACAAGCTGGAATCAAGATTGCCGGGAGAAGTATCAATAACCTCAGATATGCAGATGACACCACCCTTATGGCAGAAAGTGAAGAGGAACTCAAAAGCCTCTTGATGAAAGTGAAAGTGGAAAGTGAAGAGGTTGGCTTAAAACTCAACATTCAGAAAACGAAGATCATGGCATCCGGTCCCATCACTTCATGGGAAATAGATGGGGAAACAGTGGAAACAGTATCAGACTTTATTTTTCTGGGCTCCAAAATCACTACAGATGGTGACTGCAGCCATGAAATTAAAAGACGCTTACTCCTTGGAAGGAAAGTTATGACCAACCTAGATAGCATATTCAAAAGCAGAGACATGACTTTGCCAACAAAGGTTCGTCTAGTCAAGGCTATGGTTTTTCCTGTGGTCATGTATGGATGTGAGAGTTGGACTGTGAAGAAGGCTGAGCGCCGAAGAATTGATGCTTTTGAACTGTGGTGTTGGAGAAGACTCTTGAGAGTCCCTTGGACTGCAAGGAGATCCAACCAGTCCATTCTGAAGGAGATCAGCCCTGGGACTTCTTTGGAAGGAATGATGCTAAAGCTGAAACTCCAGTACTTTGGCCCCCTCATGCGAAGAGTTGACTCATTGGAAAAGACTCTGATGCTGGGAAGGATTGGGGGCAGGAGGAGAAGGGACGACAGAGGATGAGATGGCTGGATGGCATCACTGACTCAATGGATGTGAATCTGAGTGAACTCCGGGAGTTGGTGATGGACAGGGAGGCCTGGAGTGCTGCGACTCATGGGGTCGCAAAGAGTCAGACATGACTGAGGGACTGAACTGAACTGATAATGTTTTCTTGATTCCTTGGACCTATGCCTGTCAGCCACATGTTTTCTATCATGGACATCTTCGCATCCATTAAAAGGAAAACTCCCACAGTTATGGGGAAGATCTACATGGTTAACACCAGGCTATGGTCATTTAGGTTTAAAGGCTCCTCTATGTTGGAACGGTTAAATCATACTAAAAATGATCGACCTGCTAATTATGAGACAAAACTGGGTGCTTTATGAACTATGCCTATTATTGCCCATAGAGAGAGTGATTGGTATGGAACTCAGGGGATTTGTGGCACTAATTTATGGCCTTCACATCTACAGGGATGGATACGAAGGTGTAGCCTGGGATTCCCATGAATTTTAGCTCATACATGTTAACAAATTAGACGTAACCCTAACCAATCTACCATTGGTATGATCCCAGTGCGTCAAAGACCTGTATTCTACTGGTATGACCACTTAGCAGCTTGTGTGTATCTGTGTGTGTGTGCCTTCAATGGTGTTGGAGGATGTAATCGACCATATCTAAGCCTTAACAACTTCCAAAAGCTTTAAATGGTAGTAACCGGGCTATTAGCCTATTGAATTCTGTCTCTATGATGAGAAAGGCAGTGCTAGGCAACTGCAAGGCCCTTGACACCTTACAGCATCTCAGGGAGATATCAGTGCTATAATTCAAATCGAATACTGTATTTTGGTACCTGATAAATCCTTTAATGTAACACATTTGAACCACGTGAAAAATCAGATTTCTGCTCTAAGTGATTCATTCCCTAGTCTTGAAGATATTTAAAAAAAACTGGTGTGGGAGCCTCATGGCTAAAATATTTACTTTTAATTCCACTAACGTTATTAATATACCATTTGTATTTTGCTTGTCTCACAAGATTATTATTTCTTGTATTACCAAGTATATGACTGAGCCTCCAGTGGAAATGATGACTAGACTTGAAGCAGTTGATCAAATGAATAGCTCGATATATGATCAATGACTGTAATAGTGTAACTCTAGGTATGAAAAGATGCAACAAAGGAAGTACCTTCCTGGACCATAACTAGAAGACAGGTGTCCAGAGATCTTTGACTGTTAAAACCTAGTCCAGTAATAGCACATTGAGTGTTTTAGGACAAAAACCTTCAGAACTGGGAACGAGCCTTCCCAGCAATGCGGGACGAAATGGTCATGAAATGCCCCCCAAAGTATGGTCGGATGTATGACCACAAGGGGGCCATGTCAACTACAAATCGGCACTTACCAAGGATCTGGTGATTCTTGGGAATCTGGTGGGACCGGTCTTTATCTAGTTGGATGTTTTTAGGAACAGATTTTGTGATCTCAATCCTTGCATCTCCTCTTATCTAGAGAAGCACTAAATCCCTTCCTGGTGACATCAGATTCTCATGACTAACAAAAACCTTTTGTAAAATGAGTGCTTCATGGTATTGAACCCCCCCTTCCCCAAAACCTTATATATTGACCTTCCCCCACTGCCACTTTGGAGCAGTCTCTCAGAGCTCTCTGAGATGCCGCCCGGGCTGCAGTCCTCATTTTGGCCCAAATAAAACTTACCTCACAGCTCTCAAGTTGTGCATCTGTTTTTAGTCGACGTAAGCTATCATCACCAGCCTCCGAGTCCACGGGACTCCTGAGTGCTGGGATCCTCGGTCCTCGGCCAGGGCCACACTGGGCACAGTAGAGCCGCTCCCCCAGGTTCTGGACCCTCGAGTGGGGAGACCAGATCCAGGGCAAGGGTCTTTCACGGCAGAGGGGACTTTACCTGGGGGGTGGGGGCGTGGCTGCGGCTCCTGGGCTCCCTGACTTCACTCTGCAGGGATGTGCAGGGGGGCACCTCCTCGGCCACCAGGACCCTTCGGGACAGAGACCAGCCCTCGTCTCTGAGAACCACCACATCGGGGCTTAGGGCTTCAGTGTATGAATTTGGGGAGGACACTGTCCAGCCCCTGGCCCCTCAAAATTCACATCCTTCTCACATGCACGGTGAACTCATGTCATCCCGAAAGCCTCAGAAGCCCTAACTCATCACAGCGCCAATGCGAACGCCTAGAGCCCAAAGTCTCCCCAATCTCTTATCGCACGTGGCCGAGTCCAGGTGGGATTCATCCTGGCAGATTCCTCTCCAGCTGCGAATCTGTGAAGCCAGACGAGTTAATACAGCAGTGGGATAGACTGAGAACAGACATTCCCACTGCAAAGGGGGAAACTGGAAGGAAGGGTGGCGGGTTCCAACCCCAGCAAAGCCGCCAGTCCTGCCCGGTGTCAGCTGACGACTCTGCTGTGACTGCAGGCGTCGGGCAGCGCTCTTGACCTGTGCCCCTGGACACCAGGAGACCCCCATTAGGGCAACCGAGAATGTCTCCAGGCCCTGCCAAAGGTCCCCTGCCTGGGCCGCAGAAATAACGCCCCTGTCTGAGAACCACTGCCTCACAATGACCACTTCATATCAAATCACATCAACAAACACAGATGCGACGGTCAATGTTTGAAGAATGAGGTTTCCAGGCTGGTGCTTGGTGCTGGGTGACTTGACTACAAAGACAGATAAGAAAGGTCCCAGCCCAGGGCACCCCGGCCCTGGTGAAATGGAGTGAGGGTGGGGTGCACACAGGTGGCCCCAGTGGGAACAGCAAAGGAACAAGCATTTTGCTTTCCATGTGAGGCAGTTGAGCCTGGGGGGACGATGGCCTGGGGGGTGATGGCCTGGGGGGCGGGCGATGGCCTGGGGATTGGGGGGGACACGGGATTCAGGAAGTTCCAGGTAGGCAGCCCGGGCAAGGAAGGTGTGCCGTGCTTGTGCCACACTCACCTCTGCTCAAGGTCGGGTTCCTCCCTGTCTCTGGCCCCAGGCTCTTTTGGACAGAGCCCAGCCTGTGGGAGCCGGGGGCCGGGGGGTGGGGGAGACCCAGGGGTGCTGAGCCACAGGAGGGCCGGGTCTCAGGTTGCCCCTGCCATCTGGGGCTGCCCCCTAGTGAGGCACCCACCTGGCCCTCAGCCTCCCCACAGCCCAGGGAGCCCCTCCAGTGCTCACCCTCCAGCAGTGTCCTCTCCACCCGTGACATGCCCTGGCCCTTTTCCAGGGTAAATCAAGCAGAGGAGTAAGATCTGCTCCCTGAGGCCATCTGGGGGCCAGGAAGATCTGAGGAAACGAAAGGCACTCTCCCCCGCAAGGAGGGGCTTGCTGCCCCCAGACTCACGCCGGGGCCAGCAGGCACTTGGTGTGGCCTGGGCCGTCAGCCCCTGCCGACACTCCAAGGGGTCCCGGGAAGACTGCTCACAAAGGTCAGATAAAGGACAGCAGGGATCACTCCTGGCCCCCAGGTCAACAGTGGTCGGGAGCCACCGGTCCCACCCTCCACCGCTGGGTTCGGAGGAATGCGGGAAGGGCCACATTAGGGAAATTAAAATGGAAGAAGTCTTGTTCAGGCTTCAGAAGCAGGAGATCAGACCACTGGCCTGCTTCTGCCTTGCCTGGTCACTGCGTGGATTCTGTGCCTGCCCGCACGCAAAGAGTCAGGCGACACTTTAGATCAGAAAGGGAGTGGGTCTTGGAATTCTTGAACCCCTGAAGGGGTTGGTCTGGCCAACCTCCCGGGTCTAATTCACAACGTGAAGCAATCAGCATTGTAAAACTTCTAAAAAACAAAGCTGCATTTTTGCTGATGATGGTATCAGTTTGCAGCCTGGGCTTATAAGCAGGAGCCCCCAAAATTGCAATCTGAAGTCTCACCCGTGGGGTGGACGCACCGCTGGGGACCCTTTCCCAATTAGGACTCCAGATTGCTGGAGGGTCTTCCCAGAGCTTTTAAGTCTGGGTAAGTAGTTGGCCCAAGCTGGTGATGTTTAATAAGCTGTTAACTTCTCTCTGTTCTATTTCTTTCTTTGCTTTTCTTTTAATGACTGTATATTAGAATTAAGTCAAACAGTCCTCTGTTAAAAATTGAAATTGTTTATTTGTGTGTAACAAGTGGTTTCTTTCATTAACAAATCCGTCAAACCTAAAACGATTTTCGGCAATACAGGCGGGTTCCCAGAGGCTGGCCGGAGCCGCTGATGGGAGAAGGCTGGGAAAGGGACACAGTCAGTGCCACCGTGGCCCTGGCGTCCCGGTGTGGCCAAAGAGCTGGCCTGCTGATGAATCTCCCACCCCCAGGTCTTAACCGGTGGAAGCCTTTCTAGGCTCCTTATGGAACCGCTGTCTCTGTGATGGTGGAGAAGCTGCCTGCGGGCCTCCTCCTGGGGTGGCTGAGAAATGGGCCCCGTCCCCGGCAGGCTCTGCCTTCTGGAAACATAGAGAAGGCCAGGGAGGGTGCAGCCTGTCAGGCACTGAGGATCTGCCCCGCCCTGGGGCCCGGACCATTAGTGTTGACCGTGGGCAGCTGCCCCCCCTGCCAGCAGAGCCCTTAAAGCCGCCCAGGCTCTGCTCACCTGAGCCCGCCACCATGAAGGCTCTCGTCCTCCCCCTGCTCGCTGCTAACTTGGCCTTGCAGCCGGGTGGGGCTTGCGTGGGCCCGGGGCAGAGCTGGGGGAGCAGGGCCCTGGGGGTGGGACGATGAGGGAGGCAAGAGGGGCCGAGAGGGAGGAGGCGGCTGGGAGGAGGCAAGCAGGAGAGGGGCTCGAGGCGCCGGTGGAGCCTGCGTGCAGGTGGGCTGCTGGTGGCCTGTTGGCGCTTCGCCGTGTGGACCTCAGCTTCGACCTGTCCTGCCCGAGGAGATGAATCACCAGGAGCTGGAGCCTCGCCCCAGGGACAGAGCTGGCCTGGCCAGGGATGCACCCACCGCTCATCGCTCCGGGGACGGGGCCACTGAGAGGCACCTTGCCCGGTGATGCAGACCATTTGGGAAGGGTCCTATCCACCCTGCCCTCCGCTGCCTGGTGCCCCTCCCTCTCAGGAGCGTGGCATCATGACAGGGCCTTCGGGAGGTTGGGCAGGGCTCCCCCGTGTGCAGGGCCCCTAGTCTGTGGCTCTTGTGTACCGGATGGTGCCCCCCACTCCATGCAGGAGAGGAGGAAACGAGGTTCCTGTCCCCCAGCACTGAAGAGAGGGGCAACCCATCACCCCACCCCTCATTCCCCCACAGGCACCGCCCTCCAGTGTTACTCCTGCGAGGACCAGGGCAACAACGAGGGCTGCCAGCGTGTGCAGAACTGCAGAACCAGTGCTGGACCGAGCATGTCGGTGAGCGGCCCGTGTACCCCTGGCCTCTCTGCATCCTGCCCTGCCCCCCCGCGCTGTCCCTCGGACGCCACCCCCCCCCCCCGGCCCGTGCACTCCCCAGGATGCCCCGCCCCCTGCGTCATCCCCCGGACTCCTTCAGGCGCTCCAAGGGCGCAGGATTGGGTCTCCGAACTGGACTGTTCATCCTTTGGACCACCCGCCCACCGGCCCCCTTGTTCTCCCGTCCGGGCACAGATACGGACGCTCCGTTTCCCATCCATCCACCCCCGCCCTACCCCTTATCCACCCATCCATCTGTCTCCTCACCCATAACCCGTCCCTTTCACCGCTCACCCTCCACGCACCCGTTGGCCCTCGTCCCTCCACCCTGCATCCAGTCATTCACTGAGCATCTCCAGTGCCGGCAGAGGGTCTGGATGCCTGGGCATGTGGACATGGATGCGACCAAGCCCCCGCCCTCACAGGGCTTGTCATCTTGGGGTTGACCCAAGCTCTGGAATTTCAGTCAAGAGTCAGGACAGGAGGCAGGCCGCAGGAGCTGGGCCAGGGCAGGTGGATGAGTGCCCAAGGCCCAGCCCTGCCCAGCATCTCCACCGCCCCTCCCCCCACAGAAGGCATCAGTCTCCTGACCGTCATCAGCAAAGGCTGCAGCTCGCACTGTGTGGAGGACTCGGGGAATTCCTTCGGGAGCAAGAAAAATATCGCCTGCTGCTCCACTGACCTGTGCAACGCCAGCAGGGCCCAGGCCCTGCAGCCGGCCGGTGTCACCCAGGTGCTGCTCGGTGCTCCTGGCCATCTGCTGCTCTGGGGCCGGGCCCAGCTGTAGGATCCAGGAGGACCCTGCTGTGCCCCATGCCAGGCAGCGGTATCCATGGCCCGGGCCACTCCTGACACACCTGGCCCCGTCACAGACCCTCCGAGACCCTCACTCAGGTCGGGCGATGCCCCCCGCCCTTCCCAGCGCTCCGTGGCTCCCTCGAGGACTCCTGCCCAGCTCCCACCGCCCAGCAGGCTGGGCTTCATGATGTGAAACAGCCGGCAGATAGCCCACCAGACCCCTGCTCAATATTCCAACCCACCCTTAACCCTTGCTCAAGCACGTCTTCCTCCAGGAAGCCTTCCCTGCCTGCCCCTCCATAAGCTGAGCCAGGTTCTGCGTGCAGTGTCCTCCACAACCAGCACGGAGCAGGCTCTCTGGAGGGCCCTGCAAAGGCTTAGAGGAAGTGTTCCGAGTAGTCCTAGAGTCAGCAGTGTGAGGTCCTGAGAGCCCCAAGAGAGGAAGCTCAGAGGGGCGGGCTTGTTCATGGGGGTCGGGGGGCAGCAACGCCATACACACAGTAGGCCCTTAACAAAGGCCTGTGGGCTTGGCGGCAGAAAGCCTCTGTCCTTGCTTGCCCCCAGGCGGAGGTCAGGGTCAGGGTCCGGGGTTGTGCGGGTGTAAACATGGAAATGTGGAGCACGTTTAGAGCTCTAGGAAAGAAAGAAAGCCAAGGACGAGGATCCCCAGCGCTGGCGCCCGGAAGGCCTCTGCAGGACCCAAGGTCCAGAGGGAAGGACTGTGGTGCTGAGAGCAGCCACGTCCACCGAGCAGGGCTCCAGGCCATGGTGTTCACATGTCAGCCCCTCCCCGTGGGGGGTGCTCCGCCCTGGGCCGAGGCTCAGGAGGGGAGGTGCTCCGGGTCCCCACACCCCACTCTGGACTCCACGGGCGAGCGTGAGAGGGGAGAGGCGGCTGGCCCCCGGAGGTGGGAGCCCTGGCTGCGCCCTCCATGCCCTGTGACCCAGGTCCTGCCCCACCTCCTGCCGTCCCTGAGGCCTCGCAGCCATAAGCCTCCACAACAGCTTGGCTCCCGGCCCAGCTCCCCGGGCAGAGGTCTCCCCTCCTGCGGGACGGGGCACTGACGGGCCCCCCCAAGGGTACGGACAGCACGGGGCCACCTGCAGGGGCAGCCCCCCCCCCAGTCCCCACAGACAAAGAGGAAGTGCAAACCCCTGTCCCCAAGCTCTGGATGACACCTGCCCCCATCTCACCCTCATGGTGTTGCTTCTTGTACGGAACAAGGTATGTTCTGCGAGCTGACACACCTGGTCACACTCTCTAAGGGAAACCACTTTTGTTTCTAACCTCTCTCTCTCCTCGGTAAGGAATAGAAACCCTGTGGTGGCCGAAGTGGTCCTCCAGATGGACCAGCGTGTTTGTTTTTAAGATGACCCTTGCATCTTCCAGGGGGCAGATGCTATCTGATCCGCTCGCAGCTCCAGTAGCCGGTGATGACCCAGCAGACTTGACAGAGCCCTCGCCACACGCCAGGCTCTTCTCTGCCACCTCCCGCACAATCGTTCATTTGTTCCTCCCTACTTAGAGGTGAGGCTGTGCAGAGGAGGAACCTGAAGCAGGGAGGTGAGGCGGCTTGCCCAAGATCATGCAGTCAGCTGGTTAGAACTGGCAAGTCTGCATATTCGAACTCCAGTAGAAACAGGCTCAGAGAGGTGAAGGAGCTGACCTGAGGTCACACAGCTGGCTCCTGCCCACCCCAAACCAGGCCCCGCAGTGGGCATCTCCTGCTCTGGCCCCAGCTCCCAGCCACAGTCAGCCCCAGGCCGTCCTCCTCCAAGGACTCTGGCTGCACTGGACTACCTGTCTGGCCCTTCCAGGGCTGAGATTGGTGGGCTCCCCCTAGGCTGATGACTGGTCTGACTCCCTAGGGATATCCCCACCCTCCCCACTTGACTCCAGCTGCTCAAGGAGGCAGGCTGGACAGCAGGGAGTGTGGGTCTCCAGGGGTGCTCTGCAGTCCTGGGGTACCTCAGGGGCCCTTCCTGGGTCAGGAGAGATGCCCAGTGCTTCCCCACGCCTGGTGGGCATCTCTCCTGACTCAGGAAGGGCCCTCTGAGGTACCCCAGGACTGCAGAGCAACCCCTGGAGACCCCATCAACTGGCCCACATAGGCTGTGGGGGTGGGGCAGCCCCCAGGTGAGTCACCGCCTTGCTGCTGAATGCTCAGGGACTGTCCCTGCCCCCAGCCTGGGCCTGGGCACACAGCACCCAGAAAAGAATTCCAGCCCCGGGAGTAATCCGGTCAGTCCCCCCAGAGTCTCCTGGGGTCCACCCCTGTGCTTTGACAGAGCTGCTCTCTGCCAGAGCGACCACCCCGTCAGCTCCACAGTGGACCGGCCACCCAGCTGGCGCTGCAGACAAACAGGTCTGCACCCTGGTTCTGTCTGACCCCCAGGCTACCTCTTCATGGCAACGTGGTGGTGACCAAGGTATGCACAGATCCAAGCGAGCCCCAAGCGGGAATGGCTAGGCCAAAAGGGCCCACAGAGCTGCTGCCGCCGGATCCGGGACCCCTGTGTGGAATTGATAGGGTGTGGACCCAGGGGCGGGGTCCAGGCAGGGCCGGGGTCCAGGGGCTCCCTGCTGGTTCTGACTACATGCACTGTTGCTTTTGTTTCCTCGGGTGGCGTCTTGAGCCCATGCTTCTCTTCACTTGGAGGCTCAAACCCAGGAGGCGGCCAGTGGAGCTTAGTATGCGGGCCTGCCCCTGGCGGCGACGCCCAGCGTTACCCAGATAGGAGAATCCTTAGGAACCCAGGGGACCCAGAAGTACCCCTCTGTTCATCTGCCCTGCTTGGTTCTGCAGGCTTGGAGGCTCCAGGGCCAAGGGAAGGGGTCGAGGTCCCGTGCCCAGGACTCCTTCCAGCCCTCCACAAGGTGCCAGGGACCTGTCACAAGATCCATGTGTCCACCGGGTGGGACAGAAGCAGCTGGATGGTGGGGGCGTGGAGAAGGCGCTGGCGTGTGTCCACTGGGTGAAGGTGTGTCCACGTCCATGGAGAAGGCACTGGTTCTTATGGCATTCACATTTTGAACACCTTCAGTGCACCAAGCATCCCGCTGGCCTTGGGGTTTGGCAGTCAACGAGACAGACCAGCCCTGGCCACCTGGCCGCAGGGTCCGGCGGGGAGAGGGCACCCCCTACCTACGGATTGCATCAGTGTAAAAGTAAGTACTCTGGGGATCTAGCCCAGTTTGGGGTTCCAGAAAGGGGCAGATGGAAGGAAGGGTCCCCTGCAGAGGGAACAGCATGTGCAGTGTGTGCGTGTCTATGTGCGCGTCTGTGTGTGCCTGTGTGTCGTGTGTGCATGTGTGTGTGCACATGTGCATGTGTGTGAGGGCGTGCATGTGTGCACCTGCGTGTGGTGTGTAGATGTCTGTGCATGTGCATGTGCACTCGTGTGTGCACGTCTGTGTGCCCACGTGTGTGGATGTGTGCATATGTGTGTGCACGTGTGTGTACATGTGTGTGGGCTCACGTGTGCGCCCGCGTGTCGTGTGTGCATGTGCATATGTGTGCACGTGTGTGTATGCATGTGTGTGTGTGTACATGTGTGTGCTGGGTGATGTGCACAGCAGAAGCTCAGAAGGACCCAGGAGCGGGGGCTGTGAGGAGGGCGGGGCTGCCGGAGCCTCGCCCACCAAGCTGCACTGTGGTCTCCAGAACTAGCTCTCTAGCTACAGGGTCCTCCCCTGGGGGGATGGGACAAGGTGGGTGACAAGGCGGCTGCATTCTGAGGGGCAGCCAAGGGGGCCTCGAAGGGCATGGCATTCCATTGGCCCTGAGAAGCTAGCCCACCCCTGGACAGATGGCTCAGAGCCTAGCCAGGGCAGGGACAGCGTTATAGGGACAAGTGTGAGCATCTGTGGAAGGGTCTTCTTACTGCCAGGGTTTCCTACGGTGGGTGGACCTGCCCTGACATTGGAAATGAGCCCTCTGTTCCTGGAAGTATCCAAGCAGATCCAGGGACCCAGGACAACGCTGGCCCTACTCCGCCCAGCTGCTGGTCCCAGAAGCAAAGCCAGAAAAGCAAACCACTCAGCCTCTGCCCGACACTGACCTTGGCAAGGAGGCCGCCTAGCACCCAGCTCCATGGACTGTGGACCACGGCTGCCCCAGGAGCTCCTTCTTCCCGGCCTGTAAGAACCCTGCAGCTCAAGCCCGCTGGGTGTGGACTGGATGGACAGGCAGCTTCCTCAGTCCAGCTGCTGCCAGATGTCTTCTCAGAGCCACTGGACCGCAGCAATCACTCAGCAAACCCACCGTCCCGGGACTCTAATACTGACCTGAGCAGGAGGCCTCGGGGGTCACTGGCAGATGAAGTCGTTGGAGAGGCCTGGAGGCTGGTCAGGCGAGCTGGCCTGCCTTCTCTGGGCCTTCGCGCAAAGCCCTGCAGAGAAAAGGGACAGGACAGCGACTCAGTGCAGCAGCGCGTCAGGCCAGGCGTCCAGGTGCCTAATTCAAGTTACCGTTGAATCCACTGCTGAGTCATTTCAGTTACTAACTCCTCCCTCTCCACCCTGATGTTCTTTGCTCCCGTTTCTAAAAAGGGTAAAGGGTAGGAATGCTTGGAAATGAGGTTGCGGTTTGTCAGGATCTTGCGGGGAAGAGGTGAGTGCGGCGGGGTTAATGAGGTCACAGGCTGAGACTGAACAGGTGTACTGGGGCCAGACTGAGACACTCCTTGAATCCGCCCGCACGTGGGGCTGTCGTCCTGCGAAAGCGGGGAGCCCCTGGAGGTTTGGGAGCAGAGGAGGATCGGTTTCCAGTCGTCTCCAAGTAACGCCGCTGGCGACCGGGCTATTTTCCGTTTCTCCCGCAAAATTCCACAGCCTAGGCCAGGGAAGTGCTGGAGGCTCTCCCAAATTAGAGGTGGAATCTCCGGGGTCAGTCCGAGTCTTCAAGCGCCAGGGAAGGTGCGAGGAGCTCGCGCTCCCAGAAGGGGCGGGGGCGACACTGCGGGAGACCCGGGGGCGCTCCTGCGTCCGTAGCGCCCGGAGTGACCGCCAGGTGCCGCTGCGATCCCTGGGCTCACCGCCCCCTGTGCCCCGCCCGCCGCGGAGAAAGCGAAAGCCGCTCGCGCCCCGGAGTGGGACGAACCACTGAGAGCGTGGAGGGGGGGCCCGCGGCGAGAGGCGGTACTTCGGCCCGCGGAGCCAGGCACGTCGCCCCCTCAGCCGGCCTCGCGAGATGGTTCGCTCCGCCCGCGCAAAGCTCAACGGTTCCCAGGCGGGCCGGCAGAGCAGTGAAACCAGCGCCGCCGGCTGCAACGCTGCGCGCGGAACCCGCACCCGCGCTGACGGCTCTCCCGCGCCCCGCGCCCGCTACGGCCGCCGCCACGATGCTGGAGCTGCTCGTAGCGCTGCTGGCCCTGGCCCTCGCCTACTTCGCATTGCTGGACGGCTGGTATCTCGTTCGCGTGCCGTGCGCTGTGCTGCGCGCGCGCCTGCTGCAGCCGCGCGTCCGCGACCTGCTGGCTGAGCAAAGCTATGCGGGCCGCGTCCTGCCCTCGGACTTGGACCTGCTGCTGCACATGAACAACGCGCGCTACCTGCGCGAGGCCGACGTGGCACGCATCGCGCACCTGACCCGCTGTGGTGTGCTCGAGGCACTGCGCGCGCTCGGGGCGCGCGCAGTGCTGGCCGCTTCTTGCGCGCGCTACCGCCGCTCTCTGCGTCTGTTCGAGCCGTTCGAGGTGCGCACGCGCCTACTGGGCTGGGACGACCGAGCCTTCTACGTGGAGGCGCGCTTCATCAGCCTGCGCGACGGCTTCGTGTGCGCGCTGCTGCGCTCGCGCCAGCACGTGCTGGGCACCTCGCCAGAGCGAGTTGTTCAGCATCTGTGCAAGCGCAGGGTGAGCGTCCCCCGTCCCCCGCACGTCTCCCCTGGCCCCTGAGGACCCCTGGCCTCCTGGCCCCACACTGCCGCTTTCCCTCTGCGGGATGCTCTCCTCCCGCCGGGTACCGCTCCCGCCCTTCCCTTTGGTCCCAGGCCAGGGCCTTCTTCACTGATGCCTTTCTTCGTGGGACCCCTCAGGGTTCCCTGATCACCTCTTTGTAGCAGGACTCAGCATGCCCCCCTCCCGCCGCTTCTTAGGAACCTAGCTCCTCAAGGCTCCCGGCCGCACCCTCCAAACAGGGAAGACCCCTCTCTTCAGTCCAAGTGTGGCTAAGAGTGCTGAGCCCGTCTCACGGGTCCTCGGATCTGAACGAAGGATGGCTTTGGGGTGGGGGTGGTGTCGGTGACAAGAGATTGGTGGGCGTTCTCAAGGTCCTGAGACCCCTTTCACCCAGATTAGAGCTGAGGGGCTGGGTCACCATCCCCTGGGTTCGGGTGAGAATTGAGCTCTCTAGAGCTGCAGGACCTGCGTCTTTTCCAGTTGGAGAAAGGAGGGCGGCAGCACCTGCCTGGGGCTCAAGGCCCCTCCCCCAGGCCTGCTCTTCCCGGCACAGTCGGGCCTGCAGCTGCGGCATGGCAACGGGGCCCTGGGAACGTTGCTGCGGTGCTGGTTGCCAGGGCAGGCACCTGCATGCCAAAGCCAGGACCTGCTGGACACCTTGGTGCCCTTAGGCAGGGCGCTGCCCTCTCTGGCCCTGGACAGGCTCAGAAGAGGGAGACAGCCTCACCTCGGTCATGGTGAGGGCACGCATGATGTATTTCCATTGTATCAGAGGTGGGGAAACAGGCTCAGAGAGGTGATGCAAACTGCTTGAGGCTACACAGCAGGCCAGAGGCCCAGCCTTCTGCTTTTCTGTCTCTTTGAGTCAGGGACACCCCCAGAGACCCTGGATCCCACCCACCTCACAGCCACAGAGATGCTGTGTGTATCCCTGCATCGTCAGGAGACCGGGAGGGGAGAGCCATCGAGGCTTTAAATCCGTGGACTCAGCTGCGACCAAAGTTTGGAGGAGAGGGAGCCAAGGGCACTTTCCTGCAGGGGAGGGTGCCATGAGGTCAGGCGTGGGCTGAAGGGTGACACCCATGCCCGGTGAGGCGGCCCTCACCTGGCCTGGCAGGGATACCCTGTGGACGTCCGGTCCCAGATGGGGCAGAGGGCCCCGGGTCCAGTGTCAGGTTTAACGTGGGGTAGGCTGAGCCCAGTGCCGGGATCTGCCTGCTGAAAGGCTGGTGTGGGGCGGCCCGGCCTCGTGGGGAGGGCTGGGCTCCAGGCAAGTCTGGATCCGGTCTCACCCTCCCCTCCCTCTGCAGGTGGAGCCCCCGGAGCTGCCGGCCGACCTGCAGCACTGGATCGCCTACAATGAGGCCAGCAGCCAGCTGCTCCGGGCCGAGAGTGGGCTCCACGACATTCTCAAGGAGCAGTGACCGCCACAGCCTGCCCACCCTGCCCACCAGCCTTGACCTGGAGGCAGCATGGGCCGGCTGGAGTGGCCTTGTGACCCACCAAGCCCCCTCACATGCTCAAGGCCCTCCCCCACCCCCAATTGATGCCCCTCCGTACCCCATCCCACACCCAGCATGGGGTGGGGGTGACGCAGGCACCCAGGCCAGCTCTGCCCTCGGGGTGATGACAGTGGGCAAACTGGGAGGCCCAGGGCCCTTGGCATGCAGGCAGCAGGGGGTCAGGGTGGGCCGCCTTACAGGTGAAGTCAGGCTTCCGTGCTCTGAGTGGGCAGGTTGCCTGAGGCAGGGAACAGGCTGGGGTTGCGCTGAGCGCCAGAGCTTGGAGTCTGAGGCTGCCATTGGGGGTGGGGCCGGGGGTAGGGCTTGGAGCTGGCCAAGGCCTGGGCCCTAATGTGGGCCCTGAGGAGCTGGAAGGATCAGAGCAGCATTTCAAGGCAGATCCCTCTGCTGCACGTGAGGGCGGGGCAGAGTGTGGCCTGCCAGGGCGCAGGCTGACCGGCCCAGGGTACTCAGGAGAGAGGCCTGGTCACCGGGCGCTGGGGTGGCAGCAGGGCCTGCAGCAGGGGCTTGGGGCTTTGGAGAGTACGATGGGCCCAGCGCAGGTCAGATGTGCAGAGACTCCGGTGGAGGCGGTGAGCTGTCATAGCTGGGGGTGGGGGTGGGGGGTCCTAGTCGGAACCTGCTGCTGAGGAGGGATTGGGGAGAGGCGTGGGGTCCTGCCTGGGTGCCCATAGGACCGTGCTTTGTGACCCTGGCTGGGGTCCTGCCCTCCTGCTGGGGCTGTCCCTGCCTGACTTGACGTCCTGCCCGGCTGTTGATCTGTTAGTTTCTTCCTGCACTGAGAGCTGCTTGCGCAGTGGGCTGGGGCCACACAGGGTCTTCCTGGCTTTGCTCGAGCAGCTCTGTCCTGGCGTTACCAGCCTGCTGAGGTGCCAGCTGGGGCCTGCCCGCTCTCCTGCCTTGCAGCTGGGGCAATGGCCACCTGGGGAGAAGCAGGCACTGGCCCGGGGCCTCAGAGGGCAGCGCAGGTGGGCCTCGTCCCTG
Organism: Bos grunniens; assembly: GCF_055505025.1. Lineage (NCBI taxonomy): Eukaryota > Metazoa > Chordata > Mammalia > Artiodactyla > Bovidae > Bos > Bos grunniens. The sequence continues at coordinate 82,381,142 of NC_141178.1, forward strand.
GCTGGGGACAGAGTCAGGGCTCTGGGGGTGGGTTCTGCCCTGGGCAGGGTGCCCGCTCACCTGTGTCCCCAGCGGCCCCCGGGGCAGCCCAGAGGGGCCCAGGACTACTCCTTGGCCACCCTGTCCACCCCCGGCAGCGGGGCCGGGAGCACGGCCACAGCCCTCTTCCTCCCCTGCCCCCACGGCGCTGTCTGCCTCAGCCAGTGGGAACATCGTGGTGTTTGTTTTATTTAAGGAAAGCCCAAGAGTAAAGGGCCTTCAATGTGAGCGTGCTGGGGAGTCTTCATTTCCGAAGCCCTTTCTGACGGGGCGGGGGTCGCTGTTGGGATTGTTGGGTGAGCTTGGGGTCCACGCTGGCAGGACAGGACCTATGCCCGTTCTGGTTCACGGGGTCGCGGCCTGAAAGGAGCTGCCCCAAGCCCTTCACAGACAGCCCTCTCCTTCTCTGTGGTTGTCCACAGAGGCCTGGGAGGTCCCACCCCAGACTCTGGGTCTGGGCCCCCAGGCTCCTGGGCTCACTGGGCAGGGTGAGGGCTGGCAGGTGGGGCAGAAGTCAGTGGGCTTTAGTGGGTGGGGTGGGGGGCAGGGTGAACAGAGGGACCATTGTATAGGCCCTCCCAGGAGGGCAGGGATGGGACCCCTGGGACAGAAGGCAGGTGAGTGGTGGGGGGGGGTGGTGTCCGTGCTCTGACCACCTGCCCCAGGAGGGGCCGGCACTGGGAGCGTGCCGGGAGAGAAAGGCTGTTGGAGGTGGCTGGGTGTGCAGCAGGCATTCAGCGATGGGGCGGTGGGGCTGGAGAGGCTTGGAGCAGGGCAGTGCTGTGCTGCCAGGGAGGCTGGCTGGAGCCTCAGCCCTTTTCACCTTCCACCTTCCCCAAGGGCCCTGGGGCCTGCCAGGCGGGGCCTCATGCCTGTCCTGAGCCAATGGCCACGTGAGGGTCACATGGGCCCCCTCCCAGAAGGTCTGTTTCTCTTCACATGACACATGTTTGCGTAGGTCCTGTAGGGAGGGGCGGTGGGGTTTGGGGGATCGTGGCAGGTGACTGAGCTGACCGTTCATTGCCAGACAGGACAAGTTCCTGGTGGGACCACAGACAGGAAACGGTGCACTCAGCCAGTGGCCTCTAGTGACTGGCTGGGAGCATGTGGGACCAGTGGCTGAGGAGACGGAATGGAGGTGCCTAGGCATGGTCTCGGAGAAGGCAATGGCACCCCACTCCAGTACTCTTGCCTGGAAAATCCCATGGATGGAGGGGCCTGGTAGGCTGCAGTCCATGGGGTCGCTGAGGGTTGGACATGACTGAGCGACTTCACTTACTTTTCACTTTTATGCATTGGAGAAGGAAATGGCAACCCACTCCAGTGTTCTTGCCTGGAGAATCCCAGGGACGGGGCATCCTGGTGGGCTGCCATCTATGGGGTCGCACAGAGTTGGACATGACTGAAGTGACTCAGCAGCAGCAGCAGCAGCAGGCATGGTCTGCTTCACTTGGCGTGGTGGGGGTGGGGTTCAGGATGGTCATGGACATCTAGGCTGCATGTGGCTGCCTCAGGGGCATGGGGACTTCTGTGTCCACTTCAGGGAGATGCAGCCCAGCTGGGTGGGTAGGGGAGGTTCTGGGTCCGCACTTGGAGGACAGGCCCACAGCAGAAAGGAGAAGGGTACCTGCTGACTAAGGGGCCTGGCTTCAGGACTGGGGTGTTGGGAGTGTATCTGCAGCCTAGTTCTCGCAAGACCCACTGATCCCATGCAGTGGCCGCTTTTGTTGAGAAGTTCAAGTGACTGTCAGCCCGCATGTGGCCTGGGCACTGGTTCTTCCTAGACCATGCTCCCCCTCCCACACGCCAGTAGGTACAGGACCGTCCACCCCAGGCCCCCGCCCCCTGTGGTCCGTGCGGCATCTGGCTCCCCAGGTGACCGTTCCCCCCCACCCCCGCCACCTGCCTGCGGGACGTCCGGGGAGGCAGAGCTCCTGGGGGCAGTGGTGGCATTCCTTGTCATCTCTCATGATGGAAGAGGCGCCCTTCTTTCTCTGGCCAGTGAGCGGGGAGGGGGGAGTATTGAGAATCTCCCCACCGCAGCTCTTTGTGACCCACCCACTTCCATGTGACGGGAGGTGGGGGTGTGCGATCAGCACCCACTTGCCTCAAGGCCGCACACCCCCGCAGATGGTGTGGACAGCTGCCGTCCACCCTGCAGCCACCTGCTGGCCACTCTTGTGGCCCCCAGCCATGGCCTCCCCAGGTCCCAAAGGGGTGCAGACCAGCGGGCGTGCCCAGGGCCAGGGCAGGGGCTTGGCGGGCCCCCGTGAGCTCAGGCCACCCTCCATGGCTCCCGGTGGAGGTGCAGGCGGGGAGGACCGGTGACCCTGGCGCCAGGCGAGGAGTCCGAAGGGCGCGCGCCCTCTGCTGGCCACGTGAAGGCCCCACAGGTGCCTGCCACCTGCCTTCCCTGGGACTGGTCAGCTGCCACGCCTCTCCCAGCTGCACACCTGCTCTGCACCCCTGAAGCGCCCAGAGGTGCCCCCCTGTTGCTCTGCTGGCGAGGCTGAAGGGGGCAGTGATGTGGCTTCACTGTGCGCCAAGGTGAGTGGTGGCCCTGGCCTCCAGGTGCAGGGTCACATCAGGGTCACATCAGGGGTGGTCTGGAAGTCTGCCTGTGGTGCAGAATGTGGAGAATCTCCAGCCCAGAGGCCCGACAGCAAGGTGACACTGATAGGCGGGGGTCAGTCCAGCTCCTGCTTCCCACTCCCTGCAGTGGGCTTGAGCAAGGGACCGCCAGGGGCGCCAGGGATAGCTGGCAGGGCTTCCTGGAGCTGAAGGATCCTGGGCTCCAGGGGAGTGGTCAGCCCCCAAGGACACTCTGCAGCCCATCCTTGAGCAGACGGGCTAGACCACGCAGGGAGTGGCCCTGAGCCAGCCCTGGGGGTCCGGGGCAAGCCGACACAGCCTTCGTGTCTTGCACACACACTCCCCTCTAATCTCAGCTGTCCCTGGGGCCCAGGGTATAGTAGGCCTGTTGTCGCAGGAGGTGACTGGGGCCTGGAGAGTTGTGTGGGTGCCCGCAGACCCAGGTACACCCCACCCCACACCCTTCGGAAGACCCAGCCTGGGGGGGCAGGCCATCCCCACACACCCTCTTCCTCAGGCCCCCCCTTGTTGCCGCGGCAGACCTGGGCCCCGCAGACCCACCCACCCACGGCGAACACGATTCCATCCTGGGGAGGTGGCATGGGGTGGGGAGGATGCCTCCAGAACCCCAGGAAATATTCTGGAAGCAGAGTCAGATTTTCCTTTGGCTGAGCAATGAGTCCTGGTCAGACTGCAGGAAGGCATTTGTCCCCTGAAGCCTCTGCCTGCCTGCCTGTGAAGCTGCTCAGAACGGCCATGGTGGGCACAAGGCTCGTGTGCCGGAACACACCTGGTCCCACCCAGCTCCCCGAAGGTGGCCCCGTGGGCTCTCTGTGTCCAGAAGGAAGAGATGGTCTCCAGCCTCGGTCTATTTATGTATTCCACAGGTTTGGGGGAGGAGGGCAGAGCGCACCCTGTAACGATTCTCCCCCGGGGTCCCATGAGTAGCCTGGTGCCTGCTGAGCTTGGGCCGTGGGCACGTGCCAACAGAGCGGCCAGCTGGCAGTGTCGGGTGCCTCAGGGAAGGAGGTGGCTGAGGACCACGGCCCCCAGGGGGGCCAGGGCCCCAGCACTGAGCCTGGCAATGCCCACGGAGTTGCAGAGGTCGTGGAAGCAGCAGAAGATGGGGTGGGCAGCCCCGATGCTGTCTGGGTCGGTGGCCTCGCAGGAGCTGGCACAGGTGCTGGTCACCACGGGGCTCTCATTGAAAGGGAACTCTGGAGGGAGGGCAGGTGTCAGAGCACAGTCACCACCGCCCCCACTGGCCTTCCCTGGCCATCCCAGTCTGCGCCCTTCACCTTGCGCTTCCTGCCTCCTCCCAGGCCACCCTAACTGACCGATGGCCTGGAAGTCACCCGTGCCCCTACTGGGGTCTGCAGTGTGGCCCTGAGGTGGGAGCTGGGAGCCCCGGGCCCCCTCCTCACCTGCCTCCACCGTCACCAGCGTGGTCTTGCAGGCTATTTCATTCGGCTTGCAGTAGGTAATGTTCTTGCACAGAGGAAGGGCCGTGGGCTGCTCACAGGTGATGCAACTTAAGGCCTCACCTGGGGGAGGGGCGGGGGCAGACCCTCATCACCCGGCCCTGAGACCCACCCTGGGGGTCACAGGAAGGGCAGGAGAAGAGGCCAGGGGTGGTCCAGCCCCAGGCCCTTCCCCACAGGTCCGCCTGGAGTGTGTGTCGGAGTCCTTCCCTGGAGGACCGCCTTGCCCTGCTGAGTCCCTTCAGGCCCAGCCTCCGGCTTAGACATGATCCCTGCACCGCCCCTTCCCCCAGCCCCCACCCCCACCCCCCTCCCCCGCCGACCCGAGCCTCGGTCTCCCTGCCTGGAGAGCAGGGCGTGACCCCTGCCCTGGGTGGAGCCGGGCTCAGGACCAGAGGGTCAGGGCGGTCAGCCCAGTTGGTGACCCCCTCCCCGCCCCGGAGGTGGGCTGGGCGAGGACCGGTGCCAGGCCCCCCGTCAGCCAGCCGCACCGCCTCTCTCACCCAGGTGCACAGCTGAGGCTGCGGCGAGCATCAGGGCCAGCAGGGCCCTGGGGACGGCCATCCCTCTAGTCGAGCCGAGCGGCCGCAGTCTCCGCCAGCTGCCCATGGGGATTTATACCCAGCCCTTGGGTCCCCACTCTGGGTGGCGGCAGGAGCCGCCAGTGAGTCAGCAGGGTGGAAGCTGGGCAGGCAGCTGGCAGAGGACACTTAGGTGCTGGCCTTCAGGGCGGGAGCCCCGGATGCTGGAGCTGGCCAGGCCAGCCCCTCCCCTGGCCGCCACTCAGGAGCCCCTTCCCACTGCTGAGTGTGGTGCCCCAGGCCCACATCCCCAATGGTTCCCTCATCACTGCCAACCCCTTCCTCACAAATGGCCTTTAGACCAGGCCTGAGCTTCCTGTTCCCAGCCCCAGACAGCAGGGCTCCCGGACCCGCCGTGCGGCCCACCTCCCACCGCACACTGCCCCATGTCCACCCCTGTGCTCTGCCACTCACTGACCCTACCGCCCGTCTCCCCTGTGCCAGAGGCCTCGGTCCCGTCTGCTGTCTCAGCCTCTGGTTTCTCTGTCCTCTGAGGGTGCAGTGGGTGGATGGGTGGGTGTGTGGATGGACGGGCAGATGGATGATGGATGGTTGAAAAGACAGATGGCTCGGTGATGCTTGAGCGAGTGGCTGGGAGGAAGGAGGAATAAACGGATGGACGATGCATGGGTGGCGGGCGGGCTGGCTGGAAAGGGAGGGGGCACATTCCGGCACTTGAGCCTCGTGCCCACTTCTTTCACCACTTATGAAAGAGTAAGAGAGGTGGTGGATGAAGGGGTATGTGCTGGGTGGAGGGTGGGGGTGGGCCCTGCCGTGCGGCAGGGAGTTACACCCCAGTCTCAGAGCTGGGTGACGTGCTGGGAGGAGCTTAGGGCTGGCACTCAGGAGGCCTGGGTTTGAGCCTTGGCTGTGCTGCCGTCTCCGTGTGTGACCTTGGGGTGACTCTCCTTCCTCCAGACTGGATTTTTGTTTTCTGTGATGAAACTAGGAACCCAGGGCAGTTGGAGAGCAGAAGTGACCTGGCCTCGAGGATGGGGAGGTGGTTGCAAGGAAACAAAGGGAATTGTTTGCAAAGGGAGGACCGTGGTTAATCCAGGTCAAACGATGCAGTCACACGCTGCGGGCGTGGCCCAGCACACAGCCGGGCGGCCCTTCCCTGGGGCCTGGGCTGCCAAGGCACGAGGGCTGTGCAAGTGCAGCCAGGCAGGGTCTGGTCTGAGCCTCAGAGACAGTGGGTCCTGGCACCCCCAGGCTTCTGTGCGACCAGGTCTGCTCATGAGCCACCCTGACCCCCTTCTTTTAGATGTAAAGCAGGCAGAGGACCATCAACCCGGGGGGCAGCTGTGAAAACTAGCCAGCGAAGGTTGCGGTGGTGATGGATGTGGAGTGGCGGCCAGGTGGGCTGGTCGGGCTCCAGGCCGGGAGACCCCGTGGGCCGTTGGGGCAGGCCGCTGGAAAGCAGCCTTGAAGGAGCCGGAAGACCTTGGAGGTGGAGATGGCAGGGAGGGTGCTGAGGGCAGTGGGGTAGTGACCAGGATGGACACACAGCCTTCCCGTGTTTGCCTGTAGGGCCATGTGTGTGTGTGTTTACTGAGTCACACCTGGGCGCATAGTCGCTTCAGTCGTGTCTGACTCCTCACGGCCCTATTGACTGTAGCCCCCCAGGCTCCTCCTCCATGGGATTTCCCAGGCAAGAATACTGCAGTGGGTTGCTATGCCCTTCTCCAAGGTAGCTACCTGACCCAGGGATCAAACCGGGGTCTCCTGCATTGCAGGCAGATTCTTTACCAGCTGAGCTACCAGGGGAGCCCTTACTGAGTCTCAATCCAGAGTTTAAGGCTTAAGTGACCCACGGCTGCCCTTGTTTTTGTGAGAGGCGGGAAGAGCCAGGTGGGAGGGCTGGTGGATAGCTGAGGGCAGGGTCTCCTCCTTGACAGGGTCAGCACCCAGAGATGCGGCCCCGGGGGTGGTGTCTGAGACTGTGTGAACGTTCCTGGCCTCCTGGCCCCCACTGTTCCGGGGGGTTTGTCCAAGGTGCTCTCCCAGCAGCACGTCTGCAAGGGTCCTGCCCCTGGGAGCTGGCTGGGAATGCGAGTCTTGCCCGAAGGAAGAGGAGGTGTGGCGTTCCCAGGGTCCGAGGGACAGGAGGCCTCCGAGGCTGCCCACCTCCTGTCCCGCAGGCATGGGGCGCCCTCAGTGGGACTCGACTGTGCGTCCATCGGCTGCTTCCCTCCATCCAGGGGCAGGAAACCTTTAAAGGGGGTGGCGGACAGTGGGGGCTTTCCGGACTCAGGGCTGTGGGCTAGGAGGGGGCACCTTGTGGTGCAGAAGGAAAGCCGTGCAGCCCTGTCTCGATGTGGCTGGAGACTCTGGGTGCTGTGTGCATCCAGGGCCTCAGAGCAGCCTCTGAAGTGGGGCGGGGCAGAGACTGGGGGTGCGTCTCAGGGTACCTGGGGTCCATCTTCTGCCCTCCATCCGTCAAGTGCCCAGGCCTGTGCTCATAGGGCCCGGGGGGAGGGACGGGGGCAGGAAGTGGGTATGAGAGGCCTGTGGGGCGGGGGCTTCCTGGGGAAGCAGCCTGGAGGCTTTGGGCTGGCCCAAGGCCCAGGAGAGACGGAGCTCCCCTCTGCACTGGAGCTTGGGCTGCCTGGGCACCAGGGAGTGGGGCTTGTGAGAGCGGGGCTGGGGGCTTTCTGGGGGACTTTCTGGGGTGGGCTTGGAGAGGGCCTGGAACTCCCCCACTCTGCCCCCTCCGCCACATGACGCAGGGGACCCTGTCACCACAGGCCTGACCCAGGGTAAGGCCTTGTTCAGGGGCTGGGCCGATGAGCCTTGGGGGCTTCGTGGAGTAATCCCAGGTCCTGGGCCACTCTTGGCCCCCCTTGCCTACCTTCCGCCTGGCCTGGCCTGCCATCCTGTACCCAATGTCTCTGTCATTCAAGGGCAGTCCTAATGCCCCCTCCTCCAAGAAGCCACCCCTGATCCAGCCCTGGTGGACGTGGTGTGCCTGTGGGCCCCACTTCCTGTCCTGCCACAGCCAGGCCCCCAGAGCTAGGACTAGTGGGTGTGCAGGTCTAGTGGGTGTGCAGGACTAGTGGGTGTGCAGGACTAGAGGGTGTCTCAGCACTAGTGGGTGCGCAGGACTAGAGGGTGTGCAGGACTAGTGGGTGTGCAGGTCTAGTGGGTGTGCAGGACTAGAGGGTGTCTCAGGACTAGAGGGTGTGCAGGACTAGTGGGTGTGCAGGACTAGAGGGTGTCTCAGCACTAGTGGGTGCGCAGGACTAGTGGGTGCGCAGGACTAGTGGGTGTGCAGGACTAGAGGGTGTCTCAGGACTAGAGGGTGCGCAGGACTAGAGTGTGTCTCAGCACTAGTGGGTGCGCAGGACTAGTGGGTGTGCAGGACTAGAGTGTGTCTCAGCACCAGAGGGTGTGCAGGACTAGAGGGTGTCTCAGGACTAGAGGGTGCGCAGGACTAGAGGGTGTGCAGGACTAGAGTGTGTCTCAGCACCAGAGGGTGTGCAGGACTAGTGGGTGTGCAGGACTAGAGTGTGTCTCAGCACCAGAGGGTGTGCAGGACTAGTGGGTATGCAGGACTAGAGTGTGTCTCAGCACCAGAGGGTGTGCAGGACTAGTGGGTGTGCAGGACTAGAGGGTGTCTCAGCACTAGTGGGTGCGCAGGACTAGAGGGTGTGCAGGTCTAGTGACCATCCCCCCTTACCCCATCACAGGGAGATGGAGGGCCCACAGATGGGGCAGCGGCGTGGGCTGAGAGAGAGCCTGGGCCGGGCAGAGAGGGTGGGGAGATGGAGGGGCTAGAATGGCCAAGGGGGACACGGCCTAGGCTGAGGAGCCAGAGCTGCAGCGGGCAGCCCTCCCCCCCATCCAGCGGGTAGGTCTGCTCCCAGAAAACAGATTCAGGAGGCCTGGTGCAGGTGTGGGCCGTGATTCTTCAGAGGCGCTGGGGGCTGGGCTACATGGGGCTGCGGGCCAGGGTCTAGAGATGGAGGCTCAAGAGTGGGGTGAGCAGGAGGAAGGCACCAGCCAGGCTGCAGGGGCCGCCCAGGGTGGGCGCCCCATCCACGTTGCACAGGTCAGTGTTGCAGCAGGACACGGGCCGGGTCCAGCCGATGCCATCCACGTCCGAGGGCTCGCACTTGCTGGCACAGGACTTGGTCACCGTGGAGTCCCCCAGGAAGGGGTACACTGGGGGCACGGGGGCACCGGCGTCAGGCTGGCCCCCGAGCCCCAGCCCAGCCTCCTCCCACAGCACCCACTCTGGCTCAGCCCCTCTGTGACCTGGCCCCTCCTTCCTTCCACCACCATTGCGCCAGGGGCGCGCAGTGACTTGTTCAGGCTGCCTCGAGGGGTGAGGCCACTCCGTGACTCCCCAGCAAGGCTGCAAGAGCCTCCCATTCCAGGAAGGAGGGTGAGGAAAGAGGGAGGGAGCCTGGCTGCTTGGACCAAAAGCTCTTTCTGGAAATGTCAAAGGTGGTAGCTGCTCTCCGCACACAGGGCCTGGGCTGCAGGCAGCTCCGACTCTGGGGCCCTGCTCACCCGCCCCACTGACCTGTCTCCAGGGAGTAGAGTGTGGTCTTGCACATGGTCTCGTTGACATTGCAGGTGGTGATGGTGACACAGTAGGACACGTCGATGGGCTCAGGACACGTGTAGCATTGCAGGGTGACCACTGGGGAAGGGGCGGCCAGGGCTGGTCAGGCAGGCCTGTCCCTCCCAAGCCTTGGGACTCGAGAGCCCAGGTTTGAGGGGGACAATGCCACCGATCCTCCAGTCGCCAACCAACCAAAACCCCAGGAAGATTCAAGAGCTGCGAGCTGGGTCGCTGAGTCCCGAGGCAGAGTATGCCCCTGGCGGTCGGGCTCAGCCTGCCGGCCAAAGCTGAGATGTTGCTGTGTTGGGGGTGCTGGGGAGGCACACGGAGGTGGGGCTGCACCCACACCTCTGCAGTAAAGGCCCAGGCAGGGGCCCGGAGGGCCTCACTGCAGCAGGTCACCCCCCACACACCCCCGGCGTCCTCATCAGCAACATGCAGGACCCCAAGTGCTGCAGGGGGATCGGAGATCGGGCAGGGAGGTGTATGGTGTGCAGGGTGGGCTGAGCCGGGCCTGCTGTGCCCGCTGGTGGAAGCTTAACAAGGGTGAGGAGGAGAGCTCAGGCCCAGAGGGACCCAGGTGGGTCAGGGTGCGGGCTGGTGGGCTGACCCCTTCCTTCCAGCGCCAGTGCCCCAGCCGGGTCCCTGCAGCCTGGCCCTCCGCCCCTACTGCTGTTACTGTGTCTCCCAGACACTTCCGTTTCCTCCTGGACAGAACAGCCTGGCTGGGGCCCACCCCACCAGCTCCTCCTCAGGTTGGGAGTGGGGCCCGTGAGGGTCTGGGTATCTGAGACCCAAGTCCCCCAGGATGTCCGGTCTGCTTCCCTCTTCACCTACTGCTGCCCCCACCCCAGTGCCTCCCTGGGGTCGCCACGGCATCTCCTGAGTCCTGCCCCAGGAACCACGGCCCCGGAATCTGGGAATGTGACTCTGACCTTGCCCGCCTGCCCCAGCGGAGAGCCCGTCCCTGGTGCCCACGCCCCTGATGAAGGGCCACTCCCCACAGTGGGCACCCAGGGCCTTGGCGGCCAACCACTCTGCCAGTCCCAGCCCTGGACAGCGCCTCCCGCTGTCCCCGTCCTCATCCTCCCTGGGCCCCAGGCACTCCTCTGCCGGTGCCCCTCTGTGCCTGCCCCCCATGCCTTCCTCACCTCCCTGCTTTCTGCCTTTCCCTGGCCCCTGCTGCTCCCTCCGGCCGCCGGGCACCCCTCACCGAGCTCACAGCAGGCGGCCAGCACCAGCGCTGGCAGTGCCAGCCGTGTCCCCCACATGGTCTGGTTCCTGCAGCACGTCGGTCCTAGGCCTACCCCTCGGAGGGGATGGGAGCACCGTGCAGCCACCCAACCCGTCAGCCGTGCAGATTAGGTGGATTGGTTTCCCGGGTGGTGGAGGTACGGAGGCCCGCCCCCTACCCGGGGGCCCCACCCACTTCCACCTGAACCCGATCCTCCGTGGCTCTCCTCCGCCCCTCCCTGCCCCTTCCTCATTCCTCCGCCTCCCGCGGTCTGGGCCCCTCCCCGCACCCTTGTGACCCCCTCATGACCCTTCTCTCATGGTTGGGGGTCCTTGCCTGCCTCTGTAACTCCCTCGGGGGTGCTCTGACTTCTCCCCACCAGACAGTACTGCCCCTCAGGATGGTCTCAGCCTGCCTGGAAGGGAGCGGCAGAGGGGGGCTCCCCTGCACCCTGACTCCCGCCTCTGTCAAGGGCCTTGGATGCCCACTCCTGTCTGCGGTGTTGAGTCCTGGGCTAGTGGTTCTGGGTTCGAGTCCTCCCAGGGTGCCCAGGCCCCAGTGCACGGCTTCTTTGAGGTGGTCACGTGGGGCATCCTGATGGGGAAATGGTCGCCTGGACAACCAGCCAAAATGTGCTCAGAGGCTAAGGGCACAAAGACAGCAAAACTGCTGGGTCAACAGAAAGATCCTGGACGGTGGCAGGGGAGGGGGAGGGGGACACGAATCCTGGTGTCCCCTCCAGGGTCCGGCACGCCTTGATCGGAGCCCCTGGCCCCGCTGCAGGTCAGCGAGTTGACAGGATGGGCCTGGCCCCAGACTCAGAAGGGGGAGAAACGGACCCGGTCCTAGGTTCAAGCAGCTCCAGGCACTGCTCCCCAGCCCGCCCACACCCCCACCCCACCCCGCCCCCCGCCCCGGGGGCTGCACCTCGGCCTTTCCAGGGTCTGCCCTGTCTGTGACCCTGCCTCCCCACTCTGGGCCCCACGCTGCCCGAGTCAGCATGGGTAGGTGTGGGACAGGGCTGTTGACAGGCCTGGTTGGCCGGGCTGGGCCCGACTCACCCGGCTCCACCACAGCCCGGCTGGGCTCCTCCCTCCTCTCCCACCGGGTCCAGATCTCACTCCCCTCCAGCTCCACCCCTGCCTTCCTGCTCCAGGGTGTCCTTCCCTCCTCTCGTCCTGAGGCTGAAATTCTGCCTGGGAACCTCCCACTCCACCCGAGGGCCCCCAGTGGCTTTTTCTAGTCCGGGGGCAGCAGCTCCATGTGGGCTGTGGTCTTTGATCCTGAGACTGGGAGAGCTGCGGCTCCCTGGGCACCAGGGTGGGGAGAGGCGACCAGCCTTCCCTAAACACCAAGAAGGTGTCAGACGCCCAAGACGGTGTCAGACCCTGGACCTGGTTCCTGACACCACAGCGAGGGGCGGTGCCAGAGTTTCAGATTCAGGATGAGAGGCTGTCGCAGCAAGTTGACAAGCTGGTCACTTCAAAGGAAGTGCTGGATGACAGCCAAGACGGCAGCCGGGCCTGTCTGATTCTGCCGCTCCCCAGGACGCCGGGGTGATGCTGGGCGCGGCTAACAGGAGCAGACAGCACCTTGCACACCCGAGCTTCCTCCTGGGCCATTCTCCCAGCGGCTGGACCAGCCCAATGCCTTCTGTCCTTAGACCCAGAGACCTCACCTGTCCTTTTCTTCTGGAACAAGTCTGGCCTCTGGGCGTTAGCTCCTCCTAGAGAGCCTTTCTGAAGTCACAGCTGTGCACAGAGTGAGGAGGAATGTGCCCCAGCCAGGGTCTGGGTGCTCTGCTGGGAAGCCTCCCTGCTAAGAGATCTATGCCCTTCCCTGTTCCTCTAGAGGCCTTGGGGTCAGTGTGCACAGTGTGACCAGGGTCAGAGGTCAGAGTGTGAGAGATCAGTGTGACCAGGGTCAGGGGTCAGACTGTGACCAGAGTCAGGCTCAGTGTGTGACTGGGGTCAGGGGTCAGGTGTCACCTTCACTTCGTCTGGGAAGCTCTTGTGTCCTTAGAAAGAACAAACTAGACAAGTAGGTTAAAAAGGCAGGGAGCAGAGGTCAGTAAAAGAATTACTGTAACTGGCAGTCCAAGCAGGAGTAAGAACCAGTAGCAACTTTGATCTTGGTCCAGGTAGAGTCAACACTTGAGTTACCCTCTTCACAGGAATGGAGCCATTTGGAGTGGTCATATATATTTTTTTATGTATTTTAACCTAGTTAAAGTAGTTGAAGGACTGACAACCTGAACGTTAGCAGACAAAATAAATCTTTTTTTTTCCAGGAGAACGAGCCTGAAAGCCAATCCGGACATGGTGCTTTGCCAGGTAGCCAGTTGTCTACGCTTGTCTGAGTAGGTTCTAGCCTTTTAATGTGGTATTAACATATAAGCCAAAGTAGTTGTCTCCAGTAACAATTTTAGTGTTTTTCTAGGTATGAGAAGATGTAAGAATTTGGGCTCAAGAAAATGCTTACATGAAGATATCTAACTATCTGAAGGCCTGTTTTGTCCGTTTTCCCAGAGCACAAACTGAGTGCCTGATTTCTGCTCTCCGCCCTGAGTTCCTTCAGGGGGCGTGAAGGGCACAGCAGCTGTAGTGGCGTGATTTGACCTTCGAAGAGGCAGCAGCGAGTGCCAGTTTTCAGTGGGCAGGGCCCCTTCACAGCCACAGGTTGGCCACGGTTTGGGGGCATTTCGTGACCATTTTGTCCCTCGGTGCCGGGAATGCTTACTCCCAGGTCTGTCAAAGATTTCACTCACGGGCCACTCAGCGTGCTGATTCTGGACCAGGCCCCACGAGTAGCCAAAGTCTCTGGACCGCACCTACCTTACCGGCCTCTTGGTCCAGGGAAATAGTCCCTCTTGTTGCTTCTTCTTCTACCTGCAGTCACACTATTACAATCATTGATCTCGTATGGAACTGTAGCCCACCATTTTATCAGGGGCTCAGTCACACACTTGGTAATGTAAGAAACAACACTTTTTGAAACGGGCAATATAGAAAACTATAATAAATAATATATCAAATATATTATATTTATAATTTATATTAAACATATTAAATTCTGTTAATAAAAAAATTTATTTACCTAATTTTAATTTAATCTTAGAAAGCCCCCTCCCTTTTTAAACAAATCTTGAAGAGGTTATATTTTTGCATGGGCGTCAGAATGAAACCACAGCCCTCTGTGATGACAGGCTTAAGAAGCACGTTTAAAATCTCATTGCAATTCAATAGGCAAAGCAACTTGGTTGCTGCTGTGACATATAGCATTTTAAGAGAGTAACTAGAACCATGACTAATGACATTTACCAGGACATGTCAGGTCTTTACGAATTCCATTTAATTGTTAGAACACCTGTATTAGTAACACGTACCACAGAATAGTTACAGTGTAACAAGGTATTCACATAGCAAAAATAACAATGAAAGATTTCAAAGGCAGTTCAACATCTTAAGAAAACTTGTACCATGTACAAAACTCTTTTATCAGGTTTCCAAAAGCCCCCTTTTTCACTTTGTGTATCCAAAGTAAAACTTTTCCCACACAGAAACAGTCACCTGTGAGCCAGACCTACTTCCTTTTCCCTTAAGAAAATGCAATTTCATTCCTCATACCGTGTTTACCAAAAACACACATCTTCCTCTCTTTAAGGAACCAAGAACTGATCTTATCTTAGCATTCCATAGATGGGAGAGCGTAAATACCAGTGATAATTTCTAAAAGCCTTTGCTTTCTTATAGAATACATCTCAGGATGACACCAACCATTCTTCATTAATAGTCCAAAATGTCTTTAGTTTTTCTGTAAGAGGAAATTAGTTTCCAGTTATCAGTGCTTCAGAATCTAATTTTATTTAGAAATGACATAGCTAGTCAATAAACTTTTTCATCACTTAGTTTAGCATAACCCTAGAAATTCAGGTTACCAAAATCTGGACAGACTGTTTTAGACAAAGGTCCGTCTAGTCAAGGCTATGGTTTTTCCCGTGGTCATGTATGGATGTGAGAGTTGGACTGTGAAGAAGGCTGAGCACTGAAGAATTGATGCCTTTGAACTGTGGTGTTGGAGAAGACTCTTGACAGTCCCTTGGACTGCAAGATCCAACCAGTCCATTCTGAAGGAGATCAGCCCTGGGATTTCTTTGGAAGGAATGATGCTAAAGCTGAAACTCCAGTACTTTGGCCACCTTATGCGAAGACTTGACTCATTGGAAAAGACTCTGATGCTGGGAGGGATTGGGGTCAGGAGGAGAAGGGGACGACAGAGGATGAGATGGCTGGATGGCATCACTGACTCGATGGACGTGAGTCTGAGTGAACTCCGGGAGTTGGTGATGGACAGGGAGGCCTGGCGTGCTGCGATTCATGGGGTCGCAAAGAGTCGGACACGACTGAGTGACTGAACTGAACTGAACTGAACTGAAAGAATAATTATTCTTAACAGAGTTTATCTAAAAGCTCCAGTCTAATTTGCATCCTTTCCTTAAAAATTTCTTCACTGGAGTTACTTTCCTTGCTGACAAAACTTGTAACAGATATAACAAAATTTTATTTAACTTATATTAAATGTAGTCACAATGAAAATATTATGCTTAATGTTAATGACTCTTAGACCTGTCTATATGAGATCAATAAGCATTAATACCAGCTGTTAATTTAATACTAAATATTTCACAGTTTACATGAACCTGAAATTTATTTAGCTTAATTTTTCTTAGAATTAAGTGCATTTGTACTTAGAATTACAAGTTTCATTTGTAAGTGCTTCAGTTCATTTCAGTTCAGTTCGGCCGCTCAGTCGTGTCCGACTCTTTGCGACCCCATGAATCCCAGCACTCCAGGCCTCCCTGTCCATCACCAACTCCCGGAGTTCACTCAGACTCATGTCCATCGAGTCAGTGATGCCATCCAGCCATCTCATCCTCTGTCGTCCCCTTCTCCTCCTGACCCCAATCCCTCCCAGCATCAGAGTCTTTTCCAATGAGTCAACTCTTCGAATGAGGTGGCCAAAGTACTGGAGTTTCAGCTTTAGCATCATTCTTTCCAAAGAAATCCCAGGGCTGATCTCCTTCAGAATGGACTGGTTATAAGTGCTTACTTTTCTTTAAACCAATTGAATAGAGTTCATTTACAATTAAACTCAGCAATATTATCTAAAGACAAAGACACATATTGAGACACACATATATACCTGAACAGACAGAGATGTCATAGTTTCTGATTGAGATTTAAAATGTCTCTTAGCCCCTCTTTTTTCCCCTTGGCTTGAAATTCTATTAAAAATTACCTCAAAGCTAAAGTTTCAGGCAAGGTGGGCTGTGTATCTCAAGGACATGATAAGAGTTAATTTCAAGTTTTCTCTAGGTATACATTTTTTTAACAAGCTTTGTGACTGTTGCTCAATTGTGTGTGACTCTCTGTGACCCCATGGACTGTATAGTCCATGGAATTTTCCAGGCCAGAGTACTAGAGTGGGTAGCCTTTCCCTTCTCTAGGGGATCTTCCCAACCCAGGGATTGAACCCAGGTCTCCTGCATTGCAGGCAGATTCTTTACCAGCTGAGCCACCAGGGAAGCTCAAGAATACTGGAGTGGGTAGCCTATCCCTTCTCCAGGAGATCTTCCTGACCCAGGAATCGAACCAGGGTCTCCTGCATTGCAGATGGATTCTTTACCAACTGAACTATCAGGGAAACCCAAGCTTTTAACAAGCCAGTTTTTAACTGCATATGCAAAAATAACTGATTTTGCAATTTCAAAAAAAAGAAATTTTGTTTCAGCCCATTTTCTCCAGAGTCTAAAGAATATTGTGGCCACACTCTTTTTTTCTTTCTGTGATCATGGTCTCCTAATTAAATTTAAATCAGAGAGTGCTCAAATTGACTCTGACAACAGGGGCAGGTTGACTGATAAAATCTTGTCCCAGCAGAGACTGTCTCTCTGGGGAGGTGAGGCCTTTGTCCTGTCAGAAGAATCTGAAGGAGTAAGGGAAATTAGGGTAACCCTAACCCTAACCCTGCCTGCGAGATAGGAGAAATTAAAAGGGAATTTTTTAGAATGTTAGGAGAATTTTTCTGATTTCTTAGGCTTTTGATTATAGGAGAAAGTCCTAGACATAAGGGACCCTCAGTCCATTTTCCCATCCTGTGGCAATAAAGATAAGAGACCCATTTTCAGGTCATTTTTTAATCCCCAACTTAAAGGCCAGGCACTGCTGCAGTAAGACTTAATTTTTTCCTTTCTTAGCACATCTGTGTTTCTTCTGGCTTAGAAAGGGATCCACCCACATTGAATAGCCTGCAACCAAGAACACAGAGCTTGTAGCAAAGTAATCCAGTATACCAGTATACAATCCATTTAGGAGGACCTGAGCATCCCCTGAATTCCATTCGATCTTATTGTCTGATGAGGTTTTGAGTCATGAATCCACTGAATCATGGCCAGATGTCTCTGGCCCCGCTTTGATACCCTGCACAGGGTGTCCAACCCAGCATGGCCAGAGAAGGGCTTTTAGACCATTGCCAGCGTGTCGCCAGGGCTCTCCTTGAGTGAGGTCTGTTGTAGCATCACAGTCTGCACTAAAGTGGCCAGGCTGACAGGCTGGCTGTTACAGTGCGTGGGCTGTCAAGTCCTGGAGTGAAGGGGAACTCCTAGAGGGACAGAGGTGGCCACAGTGGGAAACGCCACCAGGGTCAGGGTCTGAGGGTTGAGAGGTGGAAGCATTTCCACAGAGGATTTCTGGACACAGAGTAAGATGGGAGATTAAGCAGAAGAAGAACCCCAAGTGTATCACTCCACTTGTGTGGGGTCTAAGGTAAATCTTGTTTCCCAAGTTAGAGTAGGTAAGAGAAAAAGTAAAGAGCTGGGAGCAGGCCGGTGAGCAACGTGGGGGGAAAAGATGCTGGAAGGCAGGGAGGGAGTGTTTCTGGAATCCTCCCCCTAGAAGGGGGAGGTAATTTTTGTACCCTAGGAAATAAAGCGCGTCAGGTAGCAGGGTGCAGTTGTTGGAGGCAGGGGCAGGTGCCGAGCTCCAGCTCCCAGCACTTTACTCCCAACGTTGATGAAGACACAGTCCTTGGGCATGGGGTCGTAGTCTAGGCAAAGTGAGAGAAAGCGGGAGATAGGAAAGAGAAGAGAGCCTGGGCTCCTTCACCGAGCTGATGAAGCCTTGTAGGTCTTGGGAAGGGAACAATGCAGAGGGAATGTGAGCGCAAGCCAGTTCCCATGGAGGAGAGACAGAGAGCAAAAGTCAGAAGTCTCCAGCCAGCAGCGTGGGCGAGACCTGCAGCTTACCTAATTCCCAGGTTGCAGCCCCCTCCCTGCCACCCCCGGGGTTTAGGCACCATTTGATCTCAGCGAGGCAGCAGTGAGCAGTGGCATGAGGCAAGATCTTAATGCCCTGCCCAGGAATTGAACCGAAGGAGCCTGAATGAAAACCAGGGATTCTAGCCACCAAACCAGCAAGGGTTAGAGGCTAGAAGCTGTTTTCTCCTGGATCTTTGCCCCTTGTGAAAAATGCATTTATCACGTGGGCAGAAACTGTAAACGCAGGTACAAAGTTTATTATTAGGGACATTGTGCAGCAGCAAGTGGGAGGACCATAGAGAAATGGTTTAGCTGAGATAGAAGCAAGGCAGAGATGCACACCCAGAGAGGAAGGGTGTGGGCAACCCCCCTGCTGAAGAGGAGCCCTGTAAAGAGGCCGTTAAGTCATTTCTATTGCTCAGTTCTTCTGGGTCTTTCCCTTCCTTCGGGCTGGCTATCTGGTTTCTTTCTCCACACCTGACTTACCCTGGGACCCTCCCCTGGGATGTGCACACACCCCTCAGCCAAGATGGATCTGTAAGTGAAGGCTTCTGAGAGGAGCAAGACTCATTATGGTCTGGAGTTACCCCTTGATTTTTGACCCACAAAAGAGCCTTTCTGTGCGTATGTAGTGTCTCCCTTATTCCAAAAGGGGGAAGTGGAGATCCCTTCATCCTTTACTCAAACAGGATTTTGCACTGCTCTGTCCTTGCCATGACTATTGCCTTAAGGCATTCACAAGAGGAAAACACTGACTATTGACTCTGTTTCTGTTGTTACTTTCCTGTCGGAAGGCAAAAAAGAGGCTGACTGTAAACGCCTTAACTGGAAACTACCTGTCTTTTGCCTCAGGAGATGCAAATAGGAGGCCAGTTGTGAATGTCTAACCGGGAGCCCACGTATCTCCTACACCAAGGCCTGCGAGCCCACTCCTGTCCCTAAGCTTGCAAATGAATCTCAAAGCCTCAAAAGCGGAAGCTTCACCAGCACGCCAGCCTGCAGTGAGTAGGTGGACCAGTTGTCCTCCAGAAAGCCAGAGCAACAGTCCTGTTTTCCCATCTGTCAAGTGGGCCTCCCTCCAGAAGCAGTGGCTTGAGAGGCCTGCCCCCTGGGGAGTGATGATGGTCATGATCTTGACTGTTTGCTCGGGCCTGTGGGTGTTTGCCCAGTGCTGGGGAGGGGTGGAGTGGCGAGGAGCAGAAAGGCCGTTGCTCTTAAGAGAGGCCCCGTGATGGGTGCCAGCCCGGAAGAGTGATCCTGAGAGCAGGAGCCAGACCTCCTGGGAGTGACGTGCCAGGCAAGCCATTCTGCTAAAACGGGCGATGTGCTGTGGGGGCAGCAGAGGTGACCGTCTGCAGGGGCCAGTCCTGCCGGCCCAGGGGCCCTTGTGTGTCCACTCTGGCAGCCCGAGAGTGGCTTTTGTCCTTCCCTCTACCTGGTGGGCCCCTCTGGGATGGTCGGTCTCAGACCCCGCCCCCCAGCAGAGGAAGAACTAGCTAGTGTTAGGAGTAGAAAGCTGGGTGCTGGGTGGGTTCCTGGGGTCCTGCCTCCTCTCCAGCCCCATCAGCCTTTCCCAGGGGCCAGCTGGGTGACCTGGTAGGTCGGTCTCGCTTCCTGGGAACCAGAACCAGGGCTGGTCCCAGTGAGCCCCGGGGCTTCTCCTGCCTTTCCTGCTTGGCTCCCCTCCCCTGGGTTATCATCTGCCCTGGTCCAGGGCTGGCTCCAGGGCCAAGCCTGGGAGAACCAGGGTAGGTGGGAGTCTAGGAGGGACAGAGCCAGCAGGACCAGCCAGACCAGATCACCGGGGTTGAGTGCAACTGGGTGGCTGGTGAGGACCGAAAGAAAGCAGGTACATGTATTCATTCATTTATTCACTGGCTTGAGGCGGTACAAATGACATCTCTGGTGTACACAGAGGGGGGCCATAGCCTGAAGGCTATTCCATGCCCCATAGTGGCAAGGCTTGGGGCATGGGCCTGGGAAGTGCCTGGACCTCAGCAAGTGGACTGAAGGGGAAGGGCACCATCTGTTCATCCGTCTGTCCATTCATTCCCCTGGGGCCTCCGGTGTGCTGGGCCCGGGGTGGGCACTTAAGCCACAGCCTCCCTCACTCGCACCAGGCCCCAGTTTGGTGGGTGCTATCGTCCTCATTTTAACCACAGAACAACTGAGGCTCGGAGATGTGAAGAAGCAGCTCCAGGTCAGCCTGAGCGGCAGGACCCAACAAACTTGGCGGGGGGTGGGGGGGCTGGGATAGAAAGGAAAGAGGCCTTTCAGTTTCTTTCCACCTTTCTCAGAGGGTTAGAATCATGAAGAGACACATTTCATTGCCACAAATCACACGCTACAAAGGGAAAAGGAGAAGCAGCCATCCGACCTCCCCTCTGGAGCGTCGTCCACACCCAGGCACCAGCCACGGGGCACCCATGCCCTCCTTACATGATGGCGCCAGAACCAGTCCGGTTTCTGGGTCAGAGCTCTGGCACTGGCTTCTCAGCTGGACTCCAGACAGACGGATGGCGCAGGAGCCCAGGGAGGGCGGTCCACAGAGGGCCTCACCTGCTCAGGCAGCCGCTACTGGGACGCACAGGCTGCTTCCGGACTTGAGATGCCGCCAAGAGCTGCAAGGATGAGCTCGCCCACCGCCCGCCCTGCGAGGCTCTCGTTTCTGTTGGGGCCCCACGGCCCTGACACAGGTGGGGAAGGGGTCTGGCCCAGACAAGCCTGCAGCGCTGGGCGCCCCTCTGCCCTCCTCTTTGCTTTCCACCCTGGTCCAGCGCCCACACACCGGGCTGAACCCCTTGACTGCGGCATTTATGGCTTCTCACACCTAGCTCCAATGTTTTTCTTCTAAGCTTTCCTGACCTGAAGCTGTTATAATTACTTTACATGCTAAAATCCTTTTAAACTTATTAACCCACCTTCCCAGCTTCCCCTTTCTCTCCCAGCTGATGGGAGAAGCAACTGCACGGTGGGGCGGGGTGCGGTGGGGTTGGGTTGGGGGTGTGGTGGAGCAGGGCAAGAAGTCCAGCCCGCCTTGGGCAGCCACTTCATCTCTCTGTCTCAGTCTACCTATCTGTGAAAGGGGCGGTTGACAGCTCCTACACGTAGGGCTGTGCTGGAGTGCTTAGAGCCACAACTGCAGGGAAACTGGCAGCTGTTAGTTACTAACCTTCTGGACAGTCAGTCCCGGCAAGTTCACCTGTTTGGTGTCCAAGGCTCTGCTGGTGCTCCTGCCTTTGCAAAGCCACACATTTCCCACCAGGGGGCCGGGCCTGGGCAGGAGGGGAACATCTTCCCGCAGCTCTGTGCTGGGTTTCTCCCCCAGCCAGGCAGAACCATCTGTGCAGGTGGTGTGGGCAGACTGGCCCCTGGCACTGCGGCAGTGCCATGGGCGTTGGCAGGGGCCCGGGTCAGCGTGGACAGATGGATGCAGGAGGCAGGAGTAAGATGCTCCCTCCGGCCCCCAACACAGCACTCTCAGCTGCCACTGGAGGCAGGGCTCCACTCCATCCTCGCTGGGACTGGGCCGGGGGAGGGATGACCCTGTCTGGCCGAGGAGCCACTAGACCCGGGACAAAGCGCTTGCACAAGCTGTCAGTGACCCAGCTTCCCAGGCCTCTCATGCTGAGTCAGCAGAGTGGTCTGCCCGCGGCTGCCCCTGCTATTAGCCTGCACGTGCAGCGGGGGGTTTGGTCTCCTCCCTGAAGTGAGGGAGCAGCAGAGAGCTGCTCCTAGGGATGAGGCAGGAGCGCTCCAGCCGGTGCAGAGCTCTCGCCTCCCCGCGGGCAGGGTCAGAGTCGAGGGGCCGCGAAACCCCCGGGACAGCTGGCGTGGCCTTAGGGCCTGAGGCCGGCGCGCCACGCTCCCCTTCAGTCAGGACCCTGTTGCGATCGCCCACGGCCAGAGGCGAGGGAACGCCCGCTGCGCGCAGAGGGAGCACGGCCCGATCCTTCTGCTGTGATCCCTCCTCCCGTCCTCTGCCTCTCCGGCCTCCCGAAATCCGCCTTCCCCTCCTCTCCGGCTGGCCCAGCCTGCCCAGTGCGGCCAGACCGTCCGGAGAGGGCGTCACTCCCGCCCCCGCGTGTCCGTGTCCGACGGGGTTGGGTGAATCCTTTCGGGCACCCGGCAAGAGTTCACTCCGTAAAAGGGCACCCTCCGCCAAGCCTGCTTAAGGCAGGAGGCCAGGCTTCGGATGGCTGCGGCTCAGCACCCTTCCCTCCTGGCCGGCCCAAAAATAGCCCCGGGATCAGCTGTCAAGCTCCACCAAATATAGCCTGATCTATCCAGACCCAAGTCCTGCACAGGGGCCCAGCGCCGGATCCGGAGGGCCCTCAGGGGCCTCTTCAGGCTGAGCTAGTCCCTCCCCTGCCACAGCCCAGGGGCCCAGGCCTGCCTCCCTCTGCCCTCCAGCCCCCTCTGCCCTCCAGCCCCCTCCGCCCCAGGCAGCCCTCCTGGAGCCCCGGAGAGCCTACTTCCTGAAACCGGCCCCCACCCCCGGGGCCCCGATCGTCCCTCCCCCTCCAGCACACCTACAAGGCAGAGGGGCCAAAGGGCCCCTTCAAATCAGTGTTCCTGGGCCAACAGCACACTGTGCCCATGTTCCAATCCTTGGATGAGGAGAGGCTTATCTGCCTCGTCAAAGCCAGAAGCCTTGGGAGGTGTAGTCCCACATCAGCCTTTAGGAAACCAGATCACAAACGGGAAGCAGACCTCAGGGTGGCTGGGGGAGGTCCAGTCCTCTTGCAGACAGTCCTGGGTGTGGCTGGGGGGTCCGGGGAGGGCAGAGGGTAGGTGAGGGGTGCAGGGGGAGAGGGTGGGGCTATGCTGCTCAGGGCTTTGCCCTCCCTGGCTTTAGAACAGACCCCAGAGGGTGGCCAGGAGTATAAGGGCCAGAGCCAGGGTCGCGGGGGTGGCAAAGCCAGCACCATTACAGAGGTCATACTGGCAGCAGGAAGTAGTGGATGCGTGCTTGGAGTAGCCGTCGTACACAGTCTCAAAGCAGCTGGGCACACAGGACTTGCTCACCTTCATCCTGGTCGGGGTGTAGTCTGCAGAGGGGGGGAAGGCAGGCCAGGACCCTGAGAGGGGCCAACCCAAGCATGCAGGGCCATTAGGCCAGGATCCCCTCTGCCTGGGGCTCCCAGAAAGGATCCTGGAGCAGGTGGGAGCCTCCCTCTTCAGCCTCCCCCATTCTACCCTCTGCCCCGCCCCGGTGCTCCCCAGAGAGAGCTGGGGCAGCATCCCAGGAACTCACAAGTGCGCGTCGTCATGCAGTAGGAGACCATGGCCGGGCAGCGCATGGGGTTGAAGCAGTTCTCCCCATTGTAGGCACACACATGGCAGTCCAGAGCCTGAGCTGCGGCCGGGGAGGGGCCGCAGGGAGAGGGGGTCAGAGAACAGGGAGATCAGCCCCCAGGTCCCATCACCTTCCCCAGGAAGAACTGGAAGGAGAGGTGGTCACTGGGATTTCTGCCACCATCCCCCCAGCTCAGCCTGGCTGACCCCAAAGGTGGGTCTGTCCATCCCTATGTTCTCCATCCATCTTACCCACAGGGAGGCCCACCAGGGCCACGAGGAACAGGGCGAGCAGGGGCGTCATGGCCGGGGGCTAGAGGGCAGAGTGAGAGCAGGGATGTGGAGAGCGGTTGGTCCTTGATTCAACTCAGGCCAGGGCTGGGGCAGGGCACAGAGAGGGTGGGACAACCCCCTGCCCCCCTGGAGCTCCTGGTCAACTGGAGGCGCTGTATTCCTGCAGAGAAGGGAGCAAGGACGGGAGGTCATAGCAGGGCCTGAGGCACCCACAGGGGGCTTGGGCAGAGGGGCCACCCAGTTCAGCCTGGAAGGCTTCCTGGAGAAGGAGACACAAATGAGATGAGAAGGAAGCAGGGTGGGATGCTTCAATGAGAGACACCAGTGCCTGCAAAAGGCCAAGACCCGTGCACACCAGATGAGGCAGTGCCACAGCTAGGGTGGGGTGCCAGGTGAAGGCTGGAGGAGAAAGCTTGAATGCTAGGCCAGAACCCACACCCTCCCTAGGGATGGTTGGGGCAGGGGCCCTAGGGAGCTGGCACCCAGCCCTCCCCAACCCAGGACCCTGAGTACAAGGGCGCCCTTGGGCCCGGGAACAGGCCTAGCCTCACTGCTCTCCTCCCCTGTGCCTCTGGTGTGTCCTTGCACGGACTTTGAGGGCTCAGCAGGGGCCCCTCTCCTGGGAGGCCTCCGGAGCCCTCCGCCACCGCGGGGCTCGCGGCATTGGTGGGCTGCAGCTCTGTCCAGTCTGCAGGGGACGCACTCTGAAAGGACTGCAGGGGGGCCCTTGGCAGGACAAGAACTTCCCAGCCGGATCTGCTGTCTGGAGCGGAGATGCCCCCTCTCCAGACAGGCTCTGGGCGAAACCGACAACTTCCCTCCCTGCGCGGAGACAGTCCAGCCCCGCCTCTGCGCCAAGGGGGGCTAAATCAGACTCTCCCCTTCCAGAGAACAACAAACCCGTTTTCCATGACCCATTTTCAGGGCGTCCCCCTCGGGGTACCGAAGGTCTGAGTAAGGCCGGGCCCGCAGCGCCAGCTCTTCCCCGCCCTCTCCAGGGGAGCCCCGCCCCCGAGACTGCGGTCCCAAGTTGGGGGATGACCTCAACCATGACCTTCATTCACCACACCGAGGCCCCGTTGGCGCCTGGGACTCACCCGCGGCCGCTCTCCAGCCCCTGCAACTCGGGTCTGACAGCGCGGCCGTCCCTCCGTGCGCCCCGCAGAGACCACGCCGCGTTGTCGCCCCCGCGGCAGAGCCGCCCGTCGCCGGTGACCTCACTGCAGGCCCCGCCCCGCCCCGCCCGGCCGGCCCGCGGGCTCGTCCCTCTTGCGGGGCTGGGACCCCTGGCAACAGTCCATGGTGCCCAGGCGTTTAGGCCCCGCAGGAACACCCACGCGACACTCAGACGCACGCGCACCGCGGGACACGTCTGGCCCTGCCTCGCTCTCTCTGTAGTCAGCCCCGCACCCCAGCAGCCCGTGCGTCCCCTCCTTCCTTCCACTCAGTTTAACAGGGAGGGGTGGAGGTGGAGTGGAGCCGACTTCTGGACCGAGCTTCTGCGTCCCCAACCTGGCCCTCCTTTACCTGCAGTGTGACCTCCGCAAGCCACCCAGCATTTCTGGGCCTCCTCCCCACACCTGGTCCCACCCAACACAGGGTTAAAGCAAGTCTTGAAAGGAGTCCACTGTTTCATAACTCCCTTAAACATTAATAATAATGTTTAAGGCAAAATTTAAGACTTTCATGGGCTCTATTTTTTTTTTCTAATGTGAGAAAAGAATACATTTCCTTTGACCCTAAATTTTATTTTTCTTTCAAAGAGCTGAGCCATTTTGGGGTCCCTAGGCACTGAGCCTCCAAAGTGAGGTGGGCACTCTCTCTGGAGGGACTGGGATGGTTGGTGACCCTGTTTGTCAAATAGTCACTGAGATGCCACAGATGCCAGGTGTTGGGGATAAAACTGACAAACATTCCCAAATATTCTTGACATCATAAAGCTGACAATCTAATGAGGCATAAAATAAATGCAAGGGTGTGGAAACCTGTGTGTGTTGTGGCCTTCATCCTCAGATCATGATGAATTAAGGGTGTTGCCAAACTCAGCCTCTGTTCACTGCTGCCAAATAGAATGCAGAGACAGAGTTTGGGGTGAAGCAGAAAAGAGGAGCTTTTATTGCTTTGCCAGACAAAGGGGGCCACAGTGGGCTAGTGCCCTCAAGACAGCCTGGCCCACCCTGGAGGGGGTGGTGAGGAGTTTATAGTGTTCAAGGAGCATGATCAACTCCTGGACAAGTCTTGGATTGGCTGGTGTCAGGGTGGAGTTTCAAGCATCATCAACCTTCTGGTTTCAGCCAGTCTAGGGTCTGTGTCCTTGTGGTCAGCAGTTTTCATCTAGGCGGGGATGGGGTGGTCTGCTTCCTGTAAAACAAGTTAGGAATGTGTGTCAGGCCTTCGTGAAGATCTTTCGGGGATCTGGGAGTTTGGTAATTCTGCTATGGGGCAGAATTACAGTCTACATCATTACCAGTTCCCCAACCCAACAGCTATTCTTCGTTTCTACATTTTCACATTTCCAATTTTTAACTCCCGAGTCAGAATTTTACTTCCAAAGACAAGGATACAGGGTCTTGTAGATGGTTTCAAGTTCCACCTTTTCTTTGGTATTCCTCAATCTTGAGGAGGAACAGATGCAGAACAAGAAAGGGACGCAAGTTCTAGATTGAGAGGTTAATTGTAAACTTGGCAGAGGAACTTAGTTTCTGTTCTGTTTCTATTTCAATTTTCCTCAGGGAAATGAAATAACAACTGCTCTGGTTATGTCCTGCTGAAGTGGGGCGTGCTGCTGCTGCTGCTAAGTCGCTTCAGTCGAGTCCGACTCTGTGCGACCCCAGAGACGGCAGCTCACCAGGCTCCCCCGTCCCTGGGATTCTCGTAGTCCTGCCTAATTTGGGGAATGGACACAGAGTTGGAAATAATCTTGAGTTCAAGATTAACATCAATATTTTGTATTAAGAAAATGTTGTATCTCTTTGATTGCTTTGCTCTAGCAACCTGGACAACCATTTGAAAATTATTAGACATAACTGCAATGAAGATAATGGTTAAAACACACCTTTGTAGTCTTTTTCAAAGAAGTCTTCCTGTCTTTTGATGGCAACCAGGAAAAATAAGTTTTGGAGTGTTTGCTCTTTACATATATTCAGTAACCAAGTAGTCTTTTGCTGGGAGGCTGTAGGTTGAGTTGTCTCATTTGCTACTGTTTTTGTTGTTCAGTTACTTAGTCATGTCCAACTCTTTGCAACTCCATGGACTGTGGCACGTCAGGCTTGTCTGTCCTTCACCTATCTCCCTGAGTTTACTCAAACTCATGTCCACTGAGTCAGTGATGCCATTCAACTATTTCATCCTCTGTCGCCCTCTTCTCCTCCTGCCCTCAATCTTTTCCAGCATCAGGGTCTTTTCCAATGAGTCACTGCTCTGCATCAGGTCACCAAAGTATTGGAGCTTCAGCTTCAGCATCAGTCCTTCCAATGAATATTCAGGGTTGATTTCCTTTAGGGTTGACTGGTTTGATCTCTTTGCAGTCCGAGGGACTCTCAGGAGTCTTCTCCAGCACCACAGTTCAAAAACTATTGTTTTTAAAGTAGGATAAAGATTTCATAGTTACAAGAAGACCTCAAAACCATAAGGTTGCAGTTGGCAGCCGCTAGTAGGTACTGTTTTAAAAATGGCTGATGGTGTCCTCAAGTCTGATGAAGCTTAGAGAACTCAAGTTTTCAGTAATCCAGAAATATGTCTGAACCCATATCCACACTGACAATCTAGTTCCACTTTGGATGTCTGAACCACAGTTATTCCATTCTGATTTTTCCATGTAATTTTTAATGGGTAAAGCAGATGTACAATGCATGTTTAATAGGCCACAAACAGGCTGTTTTGGTTAGCCTAAAGTTCAAAACAATCATGTATAAGCCAGAATGATTTCCCATACTTGAACATGCAAAAATCTCTTCCATCATTTTCCCCCTTTGATTGCAAATCTTTCCATAAATGGCATTGGCCATCAATATATTTTTCCCGTGTTGCCAGAGTGACACAGTTACCTGCTCTGGTCCGTCTACTTCCCTCGGTGCTAGAGACCTCTTTGTTTACATGTTTGCCTACTTGTCCATGTTGGGGGGAAACTAATCAGATATCGTGAATCGGCTCAGAGATACGCGAATGGGGAAGTGCTTTGTAGGCTATGCTGTTTATCATTTATCCCCAGTTGTCACACAAGCACTGTACATGTGCTTTAAGCAGTGCACTTAAAAGATGCAGTGATACACGTCTGTGACAGCTTCACTAGAGAATTTTCTTTTTTAATCCTGAACATTGGGGTCAAAAGCATGGTTAAAAGTAAAACGATAACCTTCCATTTTGATAGGAAGACAACCATTTGGTAGACAGTGCAGTTGGATTAGTTGGATGGTTCTTACAGGCTTGGTCCAGATTTTAAAATCAGCTGTCTTCTACTGTTGTCTTCTTCTCATCTTAATATGGGTGTTATTTGGGGTCAATAGTCTTTTCTATAGACAGGCCAATGCACAGGCCTTTCTCAAGTGGGAAATATGAATTTTCAAGAGTCAGTTCCCTTCAGTATTGTCCCACAGGTACTAGTTAAGAGTGCCTGATATGGGTCCTTTTATTTAGTTTGGAGACAGTCCTTTAAAAGACGCCTTTTCCAGCATCCATAATCTCTTAGTTGTAACTCACAGGGCATCTGATCTTCATGCAAAGGTAGATTATTGTGATTAGCTTCAGAAACAAGCTCCGAATATTCTTCTACTAATTCAATTAAATCTTATAATAGCTTAACAGAGCAACAAAGAGTCATCTTGGACATAGCAAAGCCTCAGTAAATATAAAACTTCAATATCCACAAAGGTATACTATTGAAATAAAGTTTTTCTCTCTAGATTATCCTCATTTTTATTAAATCCAGCCAAATCAAGGCTGATTTGTTCCAAATAAGTCTGGTTTCAATAAACATGGCCTGCTTATTCATATAAATGTAATTGCTCATATAGGCTCTTTTAAGCCTTCAGATTTTACCTGTGCTTCTCTGGTGGCTCAGATGATAAAGAATCTGCCTGCAATGCAAGAGAATTGGGTTTGATCCCTGGGTCGGGAAGATCCCCTGGAGAAGGGAATGGCTACCCACTCCAGTATTCTTGCCTGGAGAATTTCATGGACAGAGGAGCCTGAAAGGCTATAGTCCACGGGGTTGTAAAGAGTTGGACATGACTGAGCAAATAACAAACACATCTCTTCTTTTGGTTCTGACTCATTCGAAAAGACCCCGATGCTGTGAGGGATTGGGGGCAGGAGGAGAAGGGGACGACAGAGGATGAGATGGCTGGATGGCATCACCGACTCGATGGACATGGGTTTGGGTGGATTCTGGGAGTTGGTGATGGACAGGGAGGCTGGGTGTGCTGTGGTTCATGGGGTTGAAAAGAGTCGGACATGACTGACTGAACTGAACTGAACTGAACATCTAGATTCTTGTATATGTCAAGAGACAGCCTTTTCCAGTCACTTGATAAAGTTGCTTAGACCTCAAGGGCCTCCAATTTTTGAAGAAATCAGGCAGAGGGAAAAGAAAAATATTTTAATTTTATCCACAGGTGTTTATTACCAGATTTTTATAAATCAAAAGTCGTTTGAGGAAAAGGGCTTTTCTATATCTGAAAAACAGATTAGAAGGCATTAGTATGTCAGACAAGTCATAAAAATTATAATCATATTTAGCTGTTCATTGAATCCCATATAATTAATCTTTGTTCTGTTTGAGTCCAGTTTTTCCGTTAGTGGCATTGACCCTGCCTAGTGATCGAAGATCATAGTGACAGGGATAATTTCAAGAAGTTTGTGAATTTTTTCTTAAGGTTACTATGATTTGTCCAATTAAGTGGGTGTCTTGATCACTAGAGATTGTAGAAATTATATTCCAGATGGGAAACATATTTTCTAACCTTTTCTTTTTCATTGTGAGGACATCAGCCCTGAAACCAGGGAAGGCTTTAACCCTTCAGACAGGAAATGCGGTTTGTCAGGGAGCTGGGAAAAAGCCAAGCAGCCGTCTTGGATTTCCCATACGCTTGATTTTTTTTTTAGTTTACAGTTATTGTTTATTCATTTTAAATTCCCTGATTTAGGAGTAGACTGTTGTCATGTTTTAAGGATATCAGGATAGCAAAAGTCTGACAACAAGGGGTTAATTTTTTGTAGACAGAGAATGAGCTTTATCTATGCGTGCCATAATCTTCATAAATCATTGTGAAATAATACTCATTTACTTTATCAAAGTAACAGAAGATTTTAAAAACAAATATAAATCACTTGAAGGCAAAGAAATCTGTATAGCCTGTTGTTAAAAGCTGCATTCCAAGAAAACTTTATTCTCTTAACAGAGAAAGCCAGATTCCCGTCTGGTACCAGTTCATTGTTGATAACAAAATTTGTTCATCTAGTTAATTTTAGTTTAATCTTAGAAAGACCCTTCAATAAATCTTGAAGAGGTAGTATTTTTGTAAAGGCATCAGAGTGAAACTATATCTCTCTATAATGAAAAAAGGCTCAAGAAGGCAGGTATAAAATCTGATTACAATGAAACTGACAAGGTAACTTGGTTACTACTGTGACATGTGATAGACAGTAACTAGAATTATGACTGATAATATTTTACCAATACATATTAAATCTTTATGAATTCTATATAATTTCTAGATTATCTCCGTTAGTAACATTTGCCACACAATATAACCTGAGAAGATTTATTACTTATTTGACAGTATTTCCCATGCACCTTTAACACACCAAATTAACCTAATTAGTTTAATATCTTTCTTTGGGATGCCTCAAAAGTCCTCTGAAGCACCCCAAAGTTAGTCAGAGATCAAAAGAAGTTCATCAGAATTTGCTTTTAGGAAGTTCCATCAAAAAATATTAGAGAGTTTAGAACATTCAGTCAGATTGGATCATCAGTCACTGTGAAAAAATAGTTATTCTTGCAGCCAGAGTAACAATAAAAGAGATTGGCTCAAGATGGTGGAGCAGAAGGACGTTCGATAATCTTCTCTTGAAAGAACCAAAGTCGCAAATAGCTGTTAAACAACCATTGATCAGAGGATGCTGGAACCCATCAGAAAAAGATACCCACATCCAAGCTCAGAGAGCAAGCCATAATGAGATGGTAGTGAGTGAGTGAGTCAGTGAAGTCGCTCAGTCGTGTCTGACTCTTTGCGACCCCTTGGACTGTAATATACCAGGCTGCTTTTTCCATGGGATTTTCCAGGCAAGGGTACTGGAGTGGGTTGCCATTTCTTTCTCCAGAGGATCTTCCCCACCCAGAGATCGAACCTGGATCTCCCACACTGCAGCCGCTTTACCATCTGAGCCACCAGGGAAGCCGTAATGAAATGGTAGGAGGGGCACAATCATGATTAAATTAAATCCCACACCCACCAGATGGGCACCCTACAAATGGGAGAACAGCACCAAAGAAGTTCTCAAACACTAATGAAGGTTCTGAGCCCTACGTCAGACTTTCCATCCCAGGGATCCGGCAAAAGGACTAGCAATCCCCAGGGAATCTGAGCTTGAAGTCCAGTGGGATTGGATTGCAGGATTTCCACAGGACTGGGGAAAACAGAGACTCCACTCTTGCAGGGCACAGGTGAAACCTTGTGTGCACCAGGAACCAGGGGAAAGGAGCCGTGATCCCACAGGAGACTGAGCCAAACCTACCTGTGAGTGTTGGAGGGCCTCCTGCGGAGGTGAGGGTAGGCAGTGGCTTGCCACGGGAACAGGACACCGGCAGCAGCAGTCCTGGGAGGTGACCCTTGGTGTGAGCCCTCTTGGAGATCGCCGTTAGCCCTACTGTAGAGCCTGTAGTCTCCAGGGCTGAGTCCCCTCAGGCCAACAACTAACATGGAAGGAGCCCAGCCCATCAGCGGACAATTGGTTTTAAGTTTTACTGAGCATGGTCTGCCACCAGAGGGAGACCCAATTTTCTCCGACACCAGTTCCTCCTATCAGGAAGCTTGCCTTTTCGCCTTATCCACCAGAGGGCAGACAAACTACAAGAAGCAAGCAAGCAAGAAGAACTACAATCCCGCAGCCTCCAGAATGGAAACCCGCAGTCACAGAAAGCTACTCAGAATGAAAAAGCACAGGACTGTCTTCCAGATGAAAGAACAAGATAAATCCCCAGAGAAAAAGCTAAATGAAGTGGAGATAAGCAATCTTCTGAGAGGGTAACAGGCAGGAAGGCCAGGGGTCTCCAAACGGAGGAAAGAGGCTGCAAGTGTCAGACATTTTTTATCTCTCTCTTAAGCAGCAGGAGGAAACAAACCAGTGTTATATATATATTTTTTCCCTTCTCTATACAAATTTAGAAAGAGGTTTCTCTTAAAATTCTGTGTTGCCATAATGACACCTGGTCCCACCTGAACTTAACTTGTCTTAAATCTTGAGCTAACCAATGCATTTTCCTTACGGAAATATTTGTCTTAAGCTATGTTATTGTGCTTTGCATTTACCCTAGACTCTGTCTTCAAGTCAGTTCCGCCTAAGGGCTCAGAACCTACTTGATAAACTAGTTTGTTATACTCATCTATGTTCTCCTAATCTATGTTAATGAAACTATATATTTGTATGGAAATCTGCTTTTCTTCAGGATTCATGTCAATCGTTTTATATGCCCTGGATGACTCACTTGGTGCCAATGTTATCTCAATGCATGTTGTGGGTGAGGAGCCTGGCACCATTCACTGAGTTTTGAGACATTTCCTTTCTCTCATTAGCAGACTGCTAACATCCAGCTAAAGACTAGCAGGGGGCACTCTTTCTGCTCCCTTCTGATGTCTATGTCAGAAGCTTTCTCTCTTTTATACTTTAATAAAACTTTATGACACAAAAGTTCTGAGCAATCAGGCCTCGTCACTGGCCCCGGATTGAATTCTTTTCCTCCAGAGGCCAAGAATCCCGGCGTCTTTTGTGGTTCAGCAACAACCTTTCACTTCCAGAAAAAGAATTCAGAATAACGACAGTGAAGATGATTCAGGAGCTCGGAAAAAGAATGCAAAAGATGCAAGAAATGTTTACCAAAGACCTGGAAGAACTAAAGAAGAAACAACAGAGATGAACAATACCCTAGAAAGAATCAATAGCAGAATAACAAGGGCAGAAGAATGGATAAGTGACCTGGAAGATAGAATGGTGAAAATCACTAAAGCAAAACAGAATATGGAAAGAAGAATAAAAAGAAATGAGAACACCATAAGAGACCTCTGGGACAACATTAAATGTGCCAACATTTCACGTTATAGGGGTCCTAGAAGGCAATGGTACCCTACTCCAGTACTCTTGCCTGGAAAATCCCATGGACGGAGGAGCCTGGTAGGCTGCAGTCCATGAGGTCACTAAGAGTCAGACACGACTGAGCGACTTCACTTTCACTTTTCACTTTCATGCATTGGAGAAGGAAATGGCAACCCACTCCAGTGTTCTTGCCTGGAGAATCCCAGGGACAGGGGAGCCTGATGGGCTGCCGTCTATGGGGTTGCACAGAGTCGGACACGACTGAATCAACTTAGCAGCAGCAGCAGCAGCAGGAGAAGACAAAGAAAGAGAAAGGACCCGAGAAAATATCTGAAGAGATAATAGCTGAAAAGGTCCCTAACGTGGGAAAGAAAACAGTCAACCAGGTCCAGGAAGTGCAGAGAGTCCCAGGCAGGATGAACCCAAGGAGGAACACAAGTGTACACAGTAATCAAACTGACGAAAATTAAAGAGAGGTAAAACATTAGGAAGAGTTCCCAGAGCTCACACAAGGTTGGAGGACAAATCTCGTGTCAACTGAAAAGCAAAACAGAGCCCGGCACAACCTAAAAGCCACGCGTTAATGTTTTATTTGGGGACCCTGCTGAGGACTACTGGGGCTTCCCTGGTGGCTCAAAGGGTAAAGAATCCGCCTGCAATGCAGGAGACCCAGGTTCAATCCCTGGGTCAGGAAGATTCCCCTGGAAAAGGGAATGGCAACCCATTCCAGTATTCTTGCCTGGAGAATTCCATGGACAGAGGAGCCTGGTAGGCTATGGGATACCAAAGAGTTGGGCACAACTGAGTGACTAACATCTCCACTTTAGCTATCTAGGGCCAGTATCCTGTTTTCCTCCACCCTGAATTCCCCTCAGGGAAATCATCAAACCCATGGAACCCAGAAGTTCAATGAACTTCAAGCACAAGAAATTGAAGAAAACTATACCAAAGCAGAAAGTGAAGAGGAACTAAAAAGCCTCTTAATGAAAGTGAAAGAGGAGAGTGAAAAAGTTGACTTAAAGCTCAATGTTCAGAAAACTAAGATCATGGCGTCTGGTCCCATCACTTCATGGGAAACAGTGGAAACAGTGTCAGACTTTATTTTGGGGGGCTCCAAAATCACTAAAAATGGTGACTGCAGCCATGAAATTAAAAGATGCTGACTCCATGAAAGGAAAGTTATGACCAACCTAGATAGCATATTCAAAAGCAGAGACATTACTTTGCCAACAAAGGTCCGTCTAGTCAAGGCTATGGTTTTTCCAGTGGTCATGTATGGATGTGAGAGTTGGACTGTGAAGAAAGCTGAGCACCGAAGAATTGATGCATTTGAACTGTGGTGCTGGAGAAGACTCTTGAGAGTCCCTTGGACTGCAAGGAGATCCAACCAGTCCATTCTAAAGGAGATTGGTTCTGGGTGTTCTTTGGAAGGAATGATACTAAAGCTGAAACTCCAGTACTTTGGCCATCTCATGCAAGAGTTAACTCATTGGAAAAGACTCTGATGCTGGGAGGCATTGGGGGCAGGAGGAGAAGGGGACAACAGAAGATGAGATGGCTGGATGGCATCACAGACTCGATGGACGTGAGTTTGAGTGAACTCCGGGAGTTGGTAATGGACAGGGAGGCCTGGGGTGCTGCGATTCATGGGGTAGCAAAGAATTGGACAAGACTGAGCGACTGAACTGAACTGATACCAAAGCACCTTGTGTGATGAACTGCTTAAAACCAGTGGTAAGGAGAAAACACTAGAAGCAGAGATTATATGACGGACAGAGGATTGAAGATAGGGATGCCAGCAGATTTCTTGTCAGAAACAGTGAAGCCAATGCAGTGAAGCAATGTTTGAAATACCAAAGCACAAAAGCAAGACAAACAACTTGGAGTTACGTGCCCAGTGAAAACATCTCTGAAAAGTGAAGGGGAAATACAGTTTTCAGACATGCAAAAGCAGAAAGAATTCCTTTCTAAAATTAAAAAAGAAAAGACAGAGGAAGAAAAGAAAAGTCAAAGAGCTCTGCTTAATAAAGTAACAAAGGAGATAAAATGGAATCACAAAAGATTAATCTCTTCACAGAAGAGAAGACAGAAAAGAGAGGAAAGGAAAAAAGAACAGATGGACAGAGAACAGGGAAGGCAGGATGAAAACCTTAAACCCATGCCACCTGCATTCACACTGAATGGTCCAAACACGAGGTCACTTCTTTAGCTGCTGGAGACACAGACACCCGGCAGGCGGCTGCTGTCCAGCAGCTCCGGAAGGCTACCCTGCCCTTCACTGCTGCCCTCACTCACAGACGCTGCTCCTGCTTGGGGGCGATTGGCGCTCCCAGGAATTGGAAGGCACCTCCGACCTCTCAGCTCCTCCTGGGCCATGTGGCCTGGGTTGTCCCTTGAGGGATGTCCCCTCTGTGGAGCCTTTCCTGGTCCCACATGGCGACAACCTCCTCTGTTCGGAACTTCGCCGGCTGCCCCGGGCTTCCAGGTGGGGGGTGGGGGTCCCCTGTGGAATCACCGTCCCTTCCCTCCAGGTGAACGTCCCTGTCCCTGCTCCCCACCTCTTGACCCAAAGCCCAGCCACACGGGCAGACTGCCGTGGGGTCCCCTGAGGGCAAGGCACAGTCCTCGCCTGGCGCGACGCAGTCCCTCTGCCCGACCTCTGTGGCCCGCGTGTCTGACCCGCTCTTTCCACTCCCTGCTGCGGGTTCCGGGGCGCCCAGGGCCACTAGTGGGCTCCGAGTTAGGGGCGGGGCAGCCTCCCTTAGCAGCTCCTCCCAAGGCCCGGCTCCCGCGTGCGGCCACCGGGAGGCGCACTGGTCCTCGGAATATTCCCGACGCAGAAGGAGCGGCGGCCGGATCGCTGGCCCTGCGAGGGCGGAGAGGGAGAAGCCAGCTTCGGCCAGGCGCCGGGACCTCGGACCTCCGACACTGCGACGCGCTGGATTCCCCGGGCGCGCGCAGCTGGCACGCGTAGGGCTCCCAGGCTCCGGGAGCAGAAGGGTCTTGCTCAAGACGACCTGGTAGGACAAAGCGGGATCCTAGAGACCCTAGGCCGGCAGGGCTTGGATGTGGGCCCTGGGTAAGGGCTGGCAGGGTGGGCGGGGTGTTCCCCCGGGTGGTCTCAGGCAGTCAGGTGGAGAGCTTGGCCTGCCCATCACGGCTGCACCCACGAGCTCCTGCGCCCTGCTTCTCAGGTCTCCCTCAGGAGGGCCTTCCTTGTCTGGGGCTGCAGAGGAGGGGCCTGGGGAGGGCCATGTCCCCTCCAGCAAGGCAGGGTGATGGCGGCACTTCAGGCCTTGTGCATGCTGCCAAAACTGGTTCTGGGTGACAAGCCCTGGGACTTGGGGGCCTGTGTGTGCGGATGACCGCCGCCCCCCACCCCCTCCACTCCGGAATAGCACTCACACGACCACACTGGTTTTCAGTCATTTATTCCAACGCTGGGCTTTGAATAGAAAAACAAACAGAAACCAAACAGATGAAGATGAAATCAGGAGGGAGCGGAAGGCCTCCTGTCCCCTCCCCCACCCCGCTGCTCTGGGAGGGAGGCGCCTCGTCTTGTGCCAGGGCGGCTCCAAGCCTTCAGCTCTTCCTGCCCCTGGGCCGCCCGCCTGGCCCCAGACCTTCTGCAGAGACCCCAGCCCCGGGTGTCTGAGCCTCCATGAGCCTCCATCCTGGCCAGGGAGAGGAGGGGGTGGGGCCCTGGTTCTGGGGGTCACAGGCCAGGGGCCCAGAGGAGGGCAAGGAGGCCGCAGGCCAGCGCCAGGCCGAGGTGGGCACTGGTGCGGGCGGGCGCGGCGCTCTGCCAGCTCTGCAGAGCCTCATTGCACAGGTCGCTATTGCAGCACAGGGTGGTCTCCTGGCCCTTGCTGACTTGGCCCTGCTGGTTGTTCGTGGGCGTGCACCACACCGAGCAGTTCTTCTCCACCAGGTTTCCAGACAGAGGCTCCACTGGGGATGGGTGGGCGAGGTCAGGCCAGGTGGCACCCCATCCCCCAGGGCCTCCCAAGTGCCAGCTTCCATCGCCACCAGGACCAGACTGTCACTGAGATCTCTTCCACCAGCCTCCCCAGGGATGATCCTCAAGCCCCAGGGTGCCCCACAGGGCCTCCTTCCCTCCCCCAGATGGCTCACCCCTGATCACAGTCTTGCAGAAGCTGGAGCTGGCTGAGCAGACCTGCGGTTTCTTGCAGTTGCTGGAGCTGGTGCACACGTGGCAGTGGAGTGCCTGGGCTGGGGAGAGAGCCAGGGCTTCAGCAGACTCCAGGGAGCCCTCCCAGAGAGGCTGGGGAGACCCCTGCTAGACAGAGCTCTCTGCTGCCCCTGCCCTGGGCCAATCGCTCTGAGGTCCCCGGGCCCCACCGGGGCTCACATCTTGCACACAGCCCCGGGAGGCAGGAGGTAACGTCCCCATCGGCTGGGGCCCTGGCGCCTGCCCCTCCCCAGGAGCTGTCCAGCACTGGGCGTCTCTAGAGGACTGGCGAGGCGGCCAATATGGCTGCACTGAAGACCCTTCCCCAGGGGCCTCAGAGGCTCTGGGGTGTGCTAACAGCAGCTCACAGGACCTGGCTGCTGTCCCCTCCCCGGGGACTGTCTCACAGCGGGCAGCCCACGGTGAGGACCTGAGGCTGAGTCGGCACCCTGGGGACTGTCAGTTTGGCCATGCTGAGCCTGCAGGGGGATGGGCGACCCTGGGAGGGCCCTGGGGCCTGGGAGGGCATTGGGGCTGGCCTCTGGCCTCTGTCTTTCTCGGGGAGAAGCATATCAAGACAACCCCCAGCATTGCTCCCTCTCCGCGTATCTGATTCTCTAGGTTGACTCTAAGATTCTCTGATTCTGAAATATTGTAAGTCTGTGATCCCACCAAGTTAAGGTGCGGGGTTTACTTTGTTCTAGCCCCCGCAAGCCCAGGGTTCTCCGTGCCTAGAGGGAAGCCACTCCAGGCTTCCAGGGCCTGGCTTCCCACTCCCCCAGCCCCCACCCAGCCCTTCACCTGGCCCAGCGGCCGCAGCCAAGGCGACGAGGAACAGCAAGACTGTCTTCATCTTGGGGCGCCTCTGGGAGCACTGGCGGCCCCCTTCTCTGGAGGCCTTATAGTTGGGACAGGTGCTGGTGGGAGGGGCGGGACCTGCCCCACCCTGCCTGGCCCACACCCTCCAGCCCAGCACATCCCTGCCTGCCAGCTGCAGGGCTGTCTGTCCCTCTCCACCTCCCGCCCCCTCCCGCTCGTCAGGCTGTAGACAGAGGTGTCAGCTGGGTCTTCAGCTCACTCTGCTCTCACCCTCTGCCCAGCTCTGGTCGCTGTCTCCGACCCCCACCCTCAGATAGGGTCACAGAATCCCAGGTCTGTGCAGGTGCCCTGGGGGTGCCCAGTGCCATGTCGGGCCGGGGTGGGAGGAGGCCCTAGATTCTTGGGCTCCAGGGGCTCAGGGTTGCTAGGTCAACCACCAGGTCTCCTGAGAAAAAGACCCCAGCGTCGACTTAAAAAACAGTCACAACCTGATAGTTGAGAGCCTGGTGGGCTATAGTCTATGGGGTTGCAAAGAGTCGGACATGACTAAGCAACTAACACACACACACACACACACGTTTTATTTGGTGGGAATGTTTAGGACTTCAGGCCTGGAGGACAGCACCTCAACTGACCCTGAGAGAACTGCTCCAAGGAGCAGGGCAGAGAGGAGTCAGCTTATATAGGAGTTTGTAACACAAGGCGTGTAGTCTGAACATCCGAAGTATTTCTTGTGAGTTAAAGAAAACCGGTTATCTCGAGTTAAGCCTTTTCAGGTTTTCCTCTGTATGGGAAGATGTAACAGTCTGGGCTTGCTGAGGTCATTCCTTCCATATGCACCTCAGCGACCTGGGTATCTTCAGTGCTATCACAGTGTCTTCAGTGCTCACTGCGGGGGAGCGGCTGCAGCCCGGTGGCTGCCGGATGGCAGGTATCCTTCTCCTTCCTGGTTGCCCTGGATGGCTGGAATGGCTCTTGACTGTGATGTCCTTGTTTCTCAACCTGGAAGCAAAGCGTTCACTAAGTTGTCTGGACCTGGGTGAAAGGGGGACGGAGAAGCCCTCGGGGCAGGGCTGTGGATGCTGGATGTGCTTGCAGAGAGGTGGGCACCACAGTTGGCGGGGGCATGTGATCCAGTGGGACCTGGAGTGGCAGAGGAGGGGCAAGGGCCGGGCTGCTGGGGAGGGGGCGGTGTGGAGGGAAGAGTCAGGCCCTCATTGTGACGGGTGCTCTCTGTGTCTGCTTTGGTCCTGAGAGGCAATGTGCTCTTCCCGGCCAGGCCCAGGGGCCCATCTGGTGCAGGGTTTGCCTGGGGGTGCCGAGCAGATCCGCACCACCATCCCACTCTTGCAGTGTTCACAGGAGGGACTCGGGCCTCTCGCGAGAGGTTCCTGCCCCCCTGCCCCTCTGCTCACAGGTTTCTCTGTCCACTTGCTGGCCTTGAAAGTACAAGTGAAGTCGCTCCATCACGTCTGACTCTTTTGCAACCCCATGGACTGTAGCCTGCCAGGTTCCTCTGTCCATGGGCTTCTCCAGGCAAGAATACTGGAGTGGGTTGCCGTGCCCTCCTCCAGGGCATCTTCCCAAACCAGGGATCGAATTCAGGTCTCCCGCATTGCAGGCAGACTCTTTACCGTCTGAGCCAGCAGGGAACCCCTTGCTGGTCTTGGGGCCCCACCACTTCTTTGTTGTTCCTGGAGGGCCTGCTGGGTGGTGTGGGTGAGACGCACAGAGGCAGGCCGTGAGGACCGCGGGTGGGGCTGGAGCACTGACGAAGGTCAGCCCCGGGCCCTCGCCAGCAGCAAGCCTGCCGATGGGCCTGCCGATGGACACGCCCCTGAAGGTCTGGGGGCAGGGCCTGCCCAAGGCTCCCTGAGGCACCGGCTCAGGCCTCTCCTCCCCGAGGCCCCCGGCGAGCAGACGGCTGAGCTGGCCTCTGCTCTTCCCTGCCATGGTGGGGCCGAGTCAGACTGCAGCGGACTGCACAGAGCTGGGGGCCCAAGCAGGCACTGCCTGCCCGCACGGGGCCTGCAGAGCCCTCCTGAAGGTGGAGGGAGTGTTCCGGTGCCTTTCGGGACCCCGGGGCACAGGAGGGGGGCACCAGAGCCCATGAGGCAGCCCCACTCAGCCTGCTGAGCCCGAGAAGGCTGCTTGTCCTGAGGGCTGATCCCAGGGCTTGTTTGGGGGTCCGGACTGAGAAGGGGGGCAACGTGGGGCTCTCATGCCCTGATCCAGAGAGAGAAAGTCACCCCATGCTCTGGGGCCTCCCCACAGGCAGGAGGCAGGAGCGGGAGGGAGGGGGCCCAGAAGGCCTGGGAAGTGGGAGCAGTGACAGGGCGGAGACTGGCAGGGCTGGGGAACGCAGGAGGGGCCGGTGACTCACGTGGGCCCGGGGGCACAGACACTGCTGGAAAAACAAGTTTAGGGGATTGGATTTCCTGTCAGCCCCGTGCTACCGCACAGTCGAGGCTGGGAGTGGAAGTCTGCGCATGAGGCCGCTGGGCAGTGGGATCCCCGCACGTGGGGCTGGGGTCCCTGTACCCTGTGCCCACCTCCGGGGCGGTGGCTGTGTGCCCTGGTGGCAGGGCTGCTCACTGGAGCAGAGGTGGCGTTGGACCCTGCTCTGTGGGGAGGAGGCCTTTGCCCTGGACAGGGCTCTCGCCTCTCCTGGGGGCTTCCTAGCAGAAACATCAAGGCCAGATACCCTTTACTTGTGGGAGAAAGTGGGTGATCCCGATGACAAGAGCTCTCAGAGGACTGGGAGTTACCGGGACAGTGCAGTCAGGGAGGGCTTCCTGTAGGCAGTGACCTGGCCACTACAGTCTTGGAGGCAGGATTCAGGGGAGAGAGGAGCCCTGAAGTTGGTCTTTCATCCTCTTTCCCTGGTAAAGAAATGAGGGGCCAGAGAGGACGGGGCTGGCACCAGGTCACCTGGGAGTGGGCAGAACTTGGCACTTCTCTCTACCATCAGTAGCCCTTCCTTCCCTTCCTCCTGCTGCTTTCTGGGCCCCAGCCCTCCCGTCAGCCTGGGTCCCTGGCCTGATGGTACCAGCAGGCATGATAGCCAGGAGAGGCCTTGAAGGGGAACCACCCCTCCCCCGCCCCCCTGCTCTGCTTGTTCCCTGGACTCAGCAGGCCAGGAAGCCAAGACAAGCCCTGCCCCTGCCTGCTCCCTGCCTCCTTGCCCTCCTCCCCAGTCTCAGCCTGGGCACGGGACAGGACTGGGCCCAGACCTCCTGGCGATCAGGACCACAGAGCAGGAGGGTGGCCCAGAGAGGGAAGGGCCCGGCTCAGCGCAGCACAGTGGCCAACCCAGGCCTCCTGGAAGTGTAGCCCTGGGAAGGCCCCCAGGCCCATCCTGGGCTGAGGGTGGGCACCGGGGCGGGCGAGTCAGGCCCAGTCTGGACCCCCTAAAACCCGGTGCCGGGACAGGCTTCTTCAGCTGCAGGCCACTACAGGGGCAGCATCACCCAGCTGTACCCTTAGACTTCCCTCCACCTCAAGGTGCCCAGTTCACCCTCTCCTTCATTCCTTCAACCGAGCTTTAGGACTCGGCACAGGCCAGGCACAGAGGGTGAAGTAGAGACCAAAACAGGAGAGACAGGCCTCTGGGGCCCCCGACTCACTGGGGAGGTGTGGGGGTGCACCTGCGATCTCTGTGTGTGCCGCACGTGGGCGTGATGCCGCAGAGGCCAGGGGCCTGGGGAGCTCCCCCAGGGTGGAGTGGGGCAAGGACACGCCGGCAAGGGAGCCAGGGCCTGGCTCAGAGGCCGTGCGCGGCCTGGGGATCAGGCTCCGTTTCTGTCTTCCTTCCTCCGCAGCTGGAGAGCCATGACTTCCCTGTGAGTCAGGCCTCCGATGACACGGCGTCTCTGACCTGCTCTGTTCCTGTAAGTCCCACACCTGCCCACAGTTTCGGGCCCCTCAGTGACGCACAGAGGCGTGGGAGCAGAGCGGGCCTGGCCCCCTGGCCGGGGCTCTTCCCCCGCCCAGGCCCCCCTGCTCCTCCCTCCTAGTCAAGGAGAATCACCTTGTCACCCAAGGCCATGGGCCAGCTACTTCCCAGGGCCTAAGGTGGGCCCCCACCCCCCGTCGTAGCCCGATCCCGGGGCCACCAGCTGCCCTTCTCCAGGGGCACTCCTCCAACTCTGAGTGAGGCTCCCAGATGCCCTTACTGTCCTCGGGCCAGGCTGGGGGATGGGGCTCCAGGCTGGCTCTGCCCCACTGTGCTGGCCTCACCTACCTGCAGGGCCCTTCTTTCCTGCTCTGCTAGATGGGAAATCCAAGGAGTAGCCATATGGGAAGCCCTTCCCTGCCTTGGGGCGCAGCCTGTTGCCAGGAATGGCCAGACAGGAGCCTTAGCTTTCTGAGGGCCAAGAGAGACAAACTCTCCTGGGAGAGCCCTTGCAGGACCCCTGCCCACACCAGCACCTAGGACAAGCCCTGGGCACCTCTCCGTGGAGCCCTGCATGGGCCCTGACTGTCAGCTCCTCTTGCTGCATCCCTGAGAGGACACCGGAGCTTGGGGATCTGGGTGATGAGGGTGAAGCCCTCAGATGTGAGCCGTGTCCTTCTTGAAGGCCTGGGTAGAGGTTCTAAGGTAGTGAACATGGAGCCCTTCTCCCCTTCCTCCCTCGCTCACTGCCATCACTTGCTCCTAACACCTACCCACCTGCCCATGCACCCATCACGCATTCATCCATCCATCTATCCATGGATCCACCCACTCATCCATTACCCATCCATCCATCCTCCCCACCATCTATTCACTCATCTGCCTCTCCATCCGTGTAGCCGCCTATCCTTTTATCCAGGCATTCTTCCATCTTCCGTCCATCTATCCATCCACCTGTCAATCCATCCGTCCATGTTTCCACCTCCCCGTCTAACTATGCATTCATCTTTCTTCCATCCATCCATTACTCTGTCTGTCTGTCCATCCATCTACTCATCCAGGACTTCCCTGGTGACTTAGATGGTAAAGAATGTGTGTGCAGTGCCAAAGACCTGGGTTCGAGCCCTAGGTTTGGAAGGTCCCCTGGAAAAGGGAATGGCCACCCACTCCAGTATTCTTGCCTGGAGAATTCCATGAACAGAGGCACCTGGTGGCCTACAGTCCATGGGGTTGCAAAGAGTTGGACACAACTGAGTGACTAACACACACACTCTCTAATCCACCACTCCATGTACCCATTTATTCATCCATGCGTCCATCTGTCCATCTGTCCATCCATCCACCCAGCCACTCATACCACTCACGTGTGCTCTAGGAGATAGTTACAATGATGTCTCTCTATGTCCTCAGTCCTCTTCCCTTTCTTAATTATGTACACGTCTAGTCATTCTCAGAGGCCATGGAGTGAGACCTGATGGGGCTCTAAGAGCCTTAGGTCTGTGGGTAGTTGGTGGGCAGCTCTGGGATTTGCAACACCTGAAATGCAGATACTCCCTTTTTACTTAAGATTGCTGCAGTCCATGGGGTCGCCAAGTCGGACACAATTGAGCAACTGAACAGGACTGATATGTGAAACAGGGGAGGAGGAGGCTTTGGGAGGACATCGTTGACTATAACCCTTAAGGCTGTAATAAATATCTAATGAAAATCACGGGCCCTGCTGGTCTGTCCATCTTTGGCACTCATACCTTTTATCCAGAGCGTTATATAAATTCCTTTCCATGACAACCCTCCACCCTCGTCTCTCTGTCCCTTGCCCCTTGGGAACAAGAAATGGCCCCTTATTTGGAGATGCGACTCTTTAAACCCCAGTGAAACACAGCCAGGACGACCTAGAATTTTCTTACAGGTTCTGTGGAAACAGCTGATGAAACTGTGGAATGGGGACTACTGTTTTCCCAAGCGTGTGTTGCGGTGAGAGGGCTTCCGTCTGTCATTGAGACCCAGATTTCACACGTGGACAGCCTCTCTTCAGATCCTGCATTTTACCGACAAGGTTCCTGGGTCCGGGATGATGGGGAGCAGCAGCGTGGCCCCTGCGGCAGCCGCGTGGCCTGGGAACTAATGGCACGCTGTCCTCACGTGACCCGGAGTGGAGGAGACCTGGTGTCTGCTGCTGAGCGAGAAGCCTGGACCCGCCCAACCCAGCCGCTCTCTGCTTTGCTTGGGGCCTTGGGGGCCTGGTGCTGGCACCAGCCTAGTCCAGGGGTGTGCGTGTTGTTGCAGCCTGCTCTGGGTGTGGGGACAGGCCCTTGGGCAGGGAGGTGGATCCCCACCTGGGCCTGTCAGGAGTTCAGTCACAAGAGCTTAGCGGATCAAGGGGTTTGTGTTATCTTAACTTGGTGATGTTACGTAAGAGGGGAGCAGGGGCAGCCCCCTGGGGAGTGGGGGAGAACGTGACTTGTAGGGGGCCCTGGAGCCCCAGGGCTGTGCCCAGGCCAGAGGAGGCAGCTCTGAAAGTAAACCCCAGGGCACATGCAGGGCTCAGGGCTCCAGGACCCCCGCTGGCCAGTGGTCTCTCTGAGCTGG
Source organism: Bos grunniens (assembly GCF_055505025.1). NCBI lineage: Eukaryota > Metazoa > Chordata > Mammalia > Artiodactyla > Bovidae > Bos > Bos grunniens. Next base: position 82,425,350 of record NC_141178.1, read on the forward strand.
TGCCTGCCCTCCCACCATGGCTCTCCCTTAGGGACATCAGGAATAACAGGCCGCAGCCCCACCCCCACGCCACCCAAAATGCCGCTCCCTAAGCCAGCAGCAGGAGCAGGGGCTCGAGGGTGAGAACCGGCCCCCCACCCCGCTGTCCAGAGCCTGTCCTGTGGGGGCGTCTGCTGCCCGCCCTTCGGCCTCCTGCCGGGGGTCAGTCCTGCCCACCTCCAGGTTTTTGCACCTGCCACCCTGCGGCCTTCCCGCAGTCAGGATCGCCACCACAGCCTCGCCTCTGAGCCCTCCAGCCCCGGTGGGAAACCGCGGGCCCAGCTCGGCCTGTCGGTCTGTGGGCCGTGGCTCCCGTGTGTGTCAGTGTGGGGTCCTGCCATGCGGGAGGCACTCTCCGGGGGTCTGCGGACTTGAGACAGGGTGGGGGGCGGGGGCGGGCAGCTGTGGACAGGGTTGGGGAGAACTCAGAGAGGACTCAGGCTTCGGTGCACCACTTGGCCCCCAGGAGCAGGCATAGGGTGGGATGGGCGGTTGGGGGCGGTCCAGAAAGCTCTGAGATCTGAGGACAAGTGAACGACTTCATCCGGAAACAGTCTCCTCGCCCCACCCCCTCTGCCGAACACAGAGGAGGCGGACACGAGTCGTGGGGTGGCGTCCATCGTGGTTTTCCGCTGGGACTTGTAGGGGTGGGGCCTGCCCCAGAGGGAAGGTTGGTCTGACAGGAGAATCAAGGAAGGAAATTTCCACTTTCCTTAAGAAGAGAAACCCCAAGCTTCTCAGGCTGGGCGGAGTGGCCCAGCCCTGAGCTCCAACTTTGCTGCGGGGATGGCCACCCTGCAGGGCCACCTCCTCCTGGGTCTCCAGCCTGGCCTGTGCAGGCAGCTTGCGCCGGAGGCTGGGACGGGCCCCGAGGGAACCCTGACCACCTTGGTTCAAGGCAGGGCGCCCGCAGCCTGTCTTGTCCTCCACACGGCCCAAGATGCAACGGCAGGAGGAAGCCCCATGAGAGGGCAGGCCCCCTACACCCCGCCACTGGCCTGAGCCTCTGCTGTCCCGCATGTCCTGGGACTGCTGTGACAGAATGGCCACCACTGCCCTGTGACAGGCACAGCGGCCCTGCAGTGGCTGGGGACAAAGGCCCTGGGGCCAGAGAAGGGCCTTCCTCCCTTTGGGGCAGGAAGGGGGCTCCCAGAGGCCCTGGGCAGAGGGGCTGGGGAGCAGACCATCGGGAGAACTGGAGACCTTGGGGCCTGGAAGGAGCCCCAGAGCTCTGGGCGCCTGATGTTCCCCAATCAGGGAGGTAGGGTGGGCAAGGGAGAGGGGCGCAGAGCTGACCACCTGTGCTGGGGGAGGCTGAGGCTCAGACGGGCACCCCACGGGCTGCCATGTCAGCCCCCCAACTCGGGGTTTGTTGAGAGTGTGTTTCTGCCACCCTGGCCAGAGGGCTTGGGGACACCCTGCTCTTTGAGGAGCAGAAGTGCTTCTTCCCCACCTGAGCATGTGTGCTGAAGTTCCCCCACACTTACAGCGTGTCCACCACCTGCCTTCAAGGCACGGGGTTCCCCAAGACGAAGGACGGGAACCGCCCCCCGCCCCAGACTCAACATCTCAGACTGAGCTGAGAGCAGCCTTGCAGCTTTATTCCTTCTCTCTTGACATCCTGGGGGAAAGCCCCTGGGGAGATAGGTCCATCCCCGCAGTGGTCAGCCAACCTGGCAGGGGCTGGCAGGGGTGCTGATGACTTTCCAGAAACCCCATCCCACCCCTGGACTTCAGCACCCCGAGCCCCAGCGTGAGAGCCCGAGGAGGCAGGCCCACTGGCCCTGAAGATGTCCCCTGGGTCTGTGAGGCATGGGTGCTCCAGCTGAGCAACGAACAGGTGGACGGGTGAGCGAGTGTCCGCATGGGGCATGAGTGGCCGGAGGGGTGCGTGCAAAGCCCTGCTCTCAAGTCTGCCTTCGCCTGCACAGGAATGACCAGAGCGGGGGTCGCCATGGAGCACAGGGGGCCCTGAGAGGCAGGGCCTGAGGGAGAGGGGGTCCCCAGGGGGAGCCCCTCAAGTGGGCTGGAGGGGGCTGGGGAGAATCCAGGCGCCCTTCCCACTGCTGGATGGTCAGGGGACCCCCGGAACCCAGGAGAAGGCTGAGTTGAAGGTGTGTCCACGCTGATGGTTCCCTGTGGCGGGGAGAACTGCTCTTGGGAGGGGGCTGGTGGGGCCTGGGGGAGGCAGGGAGGAGAGACGGGGAGACAAGTGCTGTAGACGGACCCCACACAGGCTGCGAGGGCTCGGGTGAGACTGGGCTCAGCAGGCCGCCCGGAGCAGAGCCCACAGCAGGCTGGCCACAGTGGTGACCCACAGGGCGCCTGGGCCGCCTGGCAGGCCTGTGGCTGCACTGCTAACGCACTGGCTGTCCCGGCAGCAGGAGACAGAGAGGGCCAGGCCGTCCGAGGTCACGGTGCTGTTGGGGCAGGTCGGGGCGCAGGACTTCATGACCAGGACGCCACTGGGGCTGGCTGTGGAGAGAGGGGCAAGGGCCCGTGGGTGCCTGCTCCACCACCCAGCCGGCCGTTGGGGAGGGCCTGCCGCTGGGGCCCCAGGCACCGCAGGCACAGCTGGCTCCGGGCTCCGGGCTCTCCAGTGTGAGTGTGTGTGTCTCCCGCTCACACCGGCTCCTCCAGGATGCCCAGGGCCAGGGACTGACAGTGGCTCCCACGCCCTGCCTGGGACGTCTGACAGACGTCGGGGCGCTTCTCTGCTCTGGGTTTCAGGCTCCAGAGGGAAGGCCAGGCCCTGTGTTCACTGGTCTGTTTGTGGGTCTGGCAAGCCCTAGAAAAGGTGGGTGGGGGCTAGAGGACACGGGGCAGCCTGCACATTTGCCTTCAGAGCTTCACATCCCTCGTGCAGGGAGACAGGGTGAGCTGGGGCCCCGGGGAGTGAGCAAGGCATTTTGGCAAGATGCCTTCCTCCATGGACACTGGCTCAGTTTCTGCACCTGCCCTGGGGGGGATGCTGAGCGGGGCTCCTGAGATGATGGTGCTGGCAGCTCAGAGCCCAGTGGTGCTAGGTCAGCGTGAGTCACTTCTCTTAATGCACAACGCGCTGGAAACTGTGAGCCCGCCCGAAGGGGACTCCCGTTCACAGTCGGCCCAGAGGCTGGAGATTTCCTCGTCTGGAGAGTGTGGATAATCAGAGAACCAACTGTGCAATTGTTCAGGGCTAGATGGGTTCATCTGTGAGGAGCACTGAGAGCAAGCTGAATAAGCATCGGCTTTCGGCCGGCGTGGCTGGGTGCCATGTTTAGGGTGCTGTCATCAGAGCCACCGGTGCCAGGAAGGCTCTCGCTCTCTAAGGCCAAGGCCTTGGCCAAGGAGGACAGAAACGCCTGCTCCCGGAGGGTCAAAGTTGTGCCCTGACCAGGAGGGTCATAGGCCAGTGTGACCCTCTGAGGGGCATCGAGCAAAGACCAGCTTGCCCAGATGGGCAGCTGTCCCTCCCCAGGAAGCCCCTGGATGCGGGGGGCGCCCAGGGCTGCACACTGGATGGGGTGTTTCTTTATCTGTACCCCAGCAGTGGATTCAGTTAATTCAACGATTAATTGCAGCTCTGCTGAGTTATTTGGGTAAGGAGCTGTGTTTCTGTGGGCAGAACATAACAGGGGCGGTCTTGGTGAAACCAGTAGGAACTTGGGGGTCTCCTGGATACAAGCCCATTGGTGTCCTTGCTTCTTGTTTGGCCCTCCTCAAACTCCAAAGAGCAAACTCAAGCAGCTAATGATCAGGACGACAGAGCCAGGGTGGCTGGCTCCTCTGGAAGGGCCACGGATGACACTCTGATGCTTGTCCACAGCCAGTGGGGGATGATGACTACACTGACCAGAAGCACTGGACTCCAGATGGCTTGAAACCAGATGGTCAAAATTCCAGAAAATCCCGCAGTTAAAACTTCTCCACCAACCCATGACCACGCACCTTCCACCCTCGTCCCTAATGTTGCCTTTAAAATTGGCCTTCGGGAAGTTTGGGGCTTTTGAGCACGAGCTGTCCATTCTCCTTGCTAGATCCTGTAATAAATGCTAACTTCCCTTCATCACCACCTGGTGTGAGCAGACTGGCTTTGCTGCGTGTCGGTTGAGCGGACCTGAGTACTGTTTGGTAACTGGCTAACCCATTTCTGAGTTACAACCGAGAAGACACCTCCCAGTGTGGCCACGTCCTCCCCTGAAGGCTCTGAGCTCTAGCTTCCTGGCTTGAGGAATGGTGTATTAGGCGGGGCTGTCAGCGGACTGACTGAGAAGATGACTAATACTCTGGCCTGGCGCCCAGTAGGGGCTGGCTCTTTGCAGCGAGGACCTATGCGGGGCCACGGTCTCAGGCCCCTCCTCAGCAGATCCACAGCAGTGGAGGCCCAGAAACCACCCCAACTCCCAGGGTTGCCCAGCTGCCGTCCTCATGGTCAGATGAGAAGACTGAGGCTTGGGGAGGACTCACAACCTCCTGGAGGCACGCTGGGTGACACAGGGAGCACAGAGCAGTGACCATCCCACCCCCGCCCAGGCCTGACCCCGCCAGAGGGTCCTTGTCCCCCCACTTGCTGCTCCAGGCTCCCCTGCAGCACCCCCTCGGGTGGGGTCTCACTGCTCCGTCCCTACTTCTCAGTCCGGGGAACCCCTGACTCAGGTTGGGCTGAGTCTGACTGCTGGCTCCGGAAGGGATACTCAGGGAGTGTGGCCTGGCCAGACAGGGGGATGGACAGACAGAGGGATGGTGAGGGGCAGGTGGGAAGTGGGGTGAAGGCAGAGACAGCAGACCTGGGGTGTCTAAGGGAAGCCCCCGACCCCGGGATGGAACTGTGCACCTTCAGGGTGTCTAGTCCTATCCAGGGTGAGAGAGCTGAGGTTCTTGGGGTGAAGGGAGCGCCAGGGGGCATCCTGGGCCTGCTGGGAAGAAGCAGCGTCCACCCCCCTTATTCCTTCTCACTTCAAGGCTCACTATGTCCTGGCCACCTCTCCCTAGTAAGCCCCTTGAAGCCAGCAATCTTGTGGTCCCTGCCTCACACCAGGGCCAGAGGCAGGGGCACCTAGTGGGTACTCAGGGCCACCGGCCAGGTGATTTGGAGGGGGAGTAGCTCGCAGCTGCGGCCCTGGCAGCCGGGGCTCTGCTGGGAGCAGGGTTCGTCCCCTAGTCCCGAGACAGGGACATGCTCATGCCTCTGGGTGAGGTCTTTCTCTGCCTGACACAAGGGGAGGCTCCAAGAGGCATCAGAGGGGTGCCCTGCTCCTGCACGGTGTCTCTGGGCTGAACATGGCTGATGGCCAGCTGGGTTGGGGGAGATAGACCCTAGCATGGGTCCCAGCCCTGCTGTGCACTCACTGGGGCTCTGGGCCAGACCCTATGACCCTGTCATGTGTCCTGGCTGCAAGGGCCTCTGTGTCATTGGGACTGACAAGGGGCGATGGCCCAGAGGGTGACCCCTGTGAGGCTGCCTGGATGCCCTGCTTCATGTGGGGAGCCTGGGGGACTCTGCGGGGCCTCTGCAGACATGACCTCAGTGGCAGCAGCTACCTGCAAGGAGGAAATGGCAGACTACTCCAATATTCCTGCCAGGAGAATCCCATGGACAGACGAGCCTGGCTGGCTGCAGTCCATGGGGTCACAGAGTTGGATATGACTGAGCGACTAAGCACACACTTGCAAGGGGAGAGGGTGCCTCCTTCCCTCCCAGAATCGGACCCAGATGCCCAGCCCGCATCTCTGGGCCCTCACGCAGTGCCCACGTCTGCCCCTGCCCCTCACATCTCTTCTCTCTGAGGGGCCCCCTTCATTTCAGATCTTTACCCAATCTCTGCCACCCATCCAGGCCAGGCATTCCCACTGAGCAGACTCCTGCCATGTGACCTCCTGGGGCCCCACCTGCACCCTGACCCTGCCTGTCATTGGCACCACCCGGCCCGTGGCAGCTCAGACCTGAGGAGGAATCCCAGGAGGTAAGAGGAAGGCGTGGGCCTGCCCTGGGGAAGGCAGGGTCCCGGTGTGGCTGGGCAGGCAGGCGGGGGGCCAGAGCACAGTGCAGGGTGCCCAGGTCAGGGGTCACGGGTCCTGCAGCCCACGGTGCAAGGCAGGCAGCCCGGGAAAGGCACACTGGCTGAGCTGCCGACCAAGGCCAGGCTGTGCAGACGTCCCCTCCAGCCCCCTGTCCCTGTCTTGGTGAATCCATGGGCTGCCTGCTCCCTCCCTCCCAAATACTTTACATTGGTTTGTTCTTAGTCATTCAGTCGTGTCCGGCTCTTGGTGACCCCATGGACCTTAGCCCGCCAGGCTCCTCTGTCCATGGGATTCTCCAGGCAAGAATACTGGATTGGGTTGCCATTTCCTTCTCCAGGGGATCTTCCCAAACCAGGGATCAAACTCCGATCTCCCGCCATGCAGGGACTCACTCAAACCAGGAAGCCGGCACTGGGATCTCAGGGTGACAATGTTGTTGGGTTGCTGAAGGAGTTTCTCTTAACCAGCCCTTGCATGGACACACGAAGTCTACAAAGAAGGATGGGTCCGTCCCTTCCCCTACAGCCCTGGGTGGGCCCCACTGCTGGGTTCCTGCAGGAGGACATGGTGTCCCCGGGGTCCGGGCTGGGCCGAGAGGCCCACGTGCAGGAGGTGGGGCCGGTGTGGGTACTCACCGGCCCGAGTAATCACACAGTACTTGTCGGGCGGGGCACACTCCACCAGAGGCTCGCACTGCAGGGCCCGGGCTGGGAGGGAAGGAAGCACAGGCCCGTGGTCAGTCTGGGCTGGGGGCTCGGGCAGCCACGGGGGGGGGGGGGTGCTCCCTGGGGGCCTGGGGCTGGGCTGGTGCCTCCTCTCCCTCCTCCTGCTCTGGGGGTGTTCCCGGTCAGTCTGGGCCAGGCCTCGGGCAGCCATGGCAGGCAGGGACCCTGGGGGCCTGGGCCTGGGGCTGGGCTGGGCACCTCCTTCTCCTCCTCCTGCTCTGGAGGCGTCCCTGGTCCCCTGAGATGAGCTGTGAGTTCGGGCTCTGCTTCGGGACAGTTGTGCCCCACAGGCCCCCTGCAAGTGCCAGTCTGGCAGCAGGAGTGTGGGTGGAGACGGTGGGCAGGGCCTGCAGGCAGCCCCCAGGACAGAAGCGACCAGAGTGCTCCTTCTTGGCCCCTGTTCCTCTCGGCCACAGTGTCCTCGCCTGGCCCCGGACTGCTGCCTGGACCGGAGGACCGAGGCTCTGAGATTCTGCACACAGCAGTGCTACGGGTTGCTGACTAACAGGCGGGTGGACGGGGAGTCTGCAGCAAAAGTCCTGTCCCGGCCAGCCCCAGAGTGCTGAGCGCCTGGCTTCAAGTCCCACAGACACGGAGATGGGGACAAGGCTCCCAGCCTGGAGACCCCACAGGCCATGCAAGTGTGGCGGACAAAGGGACAGCATGTAACCCGGAGTGGGCTGGAGTGGGGCATGCACTGGACACGCTGTGGGCACCTGGCCGAGAAGGACTGTGGTCTTCATAGAGGGAGGGGCCGTCTGGGAAGGCTTTCTGGACTGGGTGGCCCCGGAGCTGGGCCGGACAGATGAACGGATTTTTATTTGTCATCCAGGGAAAGAGCTCTCAGGCAGAAGGTACAGCGTGGCAGAAGCCAGGCCGACGGGGACCAGGCTGGGAGGGCCCCGGAGCTGTGACAGGACAAGCGGGTAGGTGGGACCTCCAGAAGCCCCTTACTGCGGTGTGGGGGCTGTGCTGCAGGAGAGGGCACCTCTCTGCCAGGGTTTTGGGCAGGGGGATCTGTGGGGGTCCCTGGGGGTTTTCTGGGAGGGGTGCCCTATGGGGGTGTCCTTGCACACACGGATCGACTGATGTCAAAACTCTCCCCTCTACATGGAGAGTCGGGGTGCTGGCGGCTGTGCCGTGGGCAAGCAGGAAGGCCAAGCTCAGACCCTCAGAGCCCGAGGCTCGAGGCCATCCTTCCCAGGTCAGTGTTCTGGAACTCCCCAAGAAGAGGCCTCTCTGCCTGAGGGTGAGCCCCAGCCATTCCTAGTCCCCTGTGTGCAACCAAGTCCTGGGTGCTGGTGGGCAGGGGACACTCTGAGGTGCCTCGGTTTCCCCCACAGGGTCCAGGTAGTCCCCATATGCTTGAGCTGTGCTGAGCCTTAATGGGTTAATGCTCCCAGGAAACCCAAGACCAGAGGTCACCCTCCCCTCCTTGATTCCCACCGCTGAACTGGGCCTCCCAGCACCAGCTCTCCACTCCCACTTCCACCTCTGCACCAGGCTGTCTTTTGAGAAGTGAACTTGCACACTGCCTGGGCCACCGAACCAGCCTCACGTCCTTGCACAAATGTCCATCTGTCTTTCCAGGCCTCCCAACCTGGGGCTGATCCCCAAGGAGCCCCCTTCCAACTGCAGCACCCCCTTGCTGCCACCCTCCACACCCGCTCACCCTTTGGCCTTCCCCAGACAGCACCACCTCCACACCCGCCCCCCAGCCAAGCTGGGGGTGAGGGGAAGTGTTGGGGCTAATTACCCCTGGGTGATAATTATTCAGTTAATAATCACAGGCTGTATCACCCCTCCCCAGGCCCCATTTCCGGTGACCTCAAAAGCTGCAGGCACTGATGTTCAGTGTCATAAAGCCAGGTCATCAGGTAGGGGCAGAGCCGCGGCTGAAGAGGGGTGACCAGTTTCTTTTCCTGGTTTAGCACTGGAGTCCCACCTCCCAGAAATCCCAGGGAAACAGAACACTTGGTCCCCCTGGCTGGAACCCGGGTCCCCTTGCCTGGCCCAGAGCTCTGCAGCCTCAGACCGCTCGCTGCAGTCTTTTGCATCCACAGGAGGCAGATGTTCCAGAAACCATGCCCCAAAGGGTACCAAGGTCTCTGTGTCTGGCTGGTCAGGGAGCAGCCTCAATGGCCTCTCCCCCCACTCTCTAAAGCCTCACACCAGGCTGACGCCACAGACCCTCAGACTGGAGCCAGCCCTGCCCGGCGCCGCCCACCCAGGTCAGCATCCCTTACCCAGGTCAGTGCACAGCGTGGCCAGAAGCAGAAGCACCAGGAGTGGCCTCATTGTGGGGTATCTGCCAGCTGGGACTGAGGAAGAGCCAGCAGCGGGCGCCTTTATATGGCTGGCTTCCCGGCCAGAGCAGACCTAGTAATTTAGCTGGAGATGAGCTTGGGCCAGCCAGGCCAGCCTGACTCACGCCGCCTGGGCTTCCCTTTGCCCTGCCCCCACGGTCCCCAGGGGCTCTCAGAAGGTCCCCTGTGCCTCCGTTCCCCTCTTTCTGTTCGGAACCATCCATCTCCCTGTCTCTGCCATCATCACAAGGCCCAGGTTGAGCTGGGAAGAAAGCAGGAGGCGCAGGCATGGTGTCTGTGGTGACAACCCGCTCTGGAGTCTTAGGGACAGGGTCCTTTCTGGGGTTTGGGGGACACAGTCCCCCAGAGCTCTTCCAAGTAGGCATAGCCATCTCTCCCATGCTTCTCCCCTGAGCCAGGGCAAGCAGGGAGGCTCCAGACTCATTTTAATGGAGAAACTGAGGCATCACAGGCTTCAAGCTGGCTTTGGACCACCCGGAGCTCTGCTAAATGCTGCTGTGATTAGGAGACCTGGGCAGAACCCGAGCCCGCATTCCTAGCAAGATCCTTGAGGAGCTAGTGCTGCTGGTCTGGGGGCTAACTAACCAGAGGCGAGCAGAGCCAGGGGGCACCTGACACCCTGTTGGGAGCTGTGACACTGCCCATCAGGCTTCCAGGCCAGGCTTGTGGGAAAGTGGGTGACCAGGGTGCCCTGGGGGGGGCAGCCTGCTCACAGTGGGCGGCCCGCGCTTGGCATCTGGTGGAGGGCGCTCACATCTCCTGATGTCTCACTCCACCCGCTCCGGGGGCCACCAGCCTCTCTCCCCTGCAGCTATGGTCCCCTCCCCAGTGACCACAGCCACCCTTCTGGATGCAGCTCCGACTGGGTCTGTCTGCCCAGAGTCAGCGCCGTCTGCTTTGAGTAACTCTGCCCCCGCGTCAGCCCCCAGAGTGGACCCCCACTCACCTCCTGGCCCTCCCTCACCCAGACCTGGCCAGTGCCCATGGCCCTCTCCCCAGCTTCCCCTCCCCGGGAGAAGTGTGTTGTCTAGAGCACCCTCAGACCCCGCTGCCCTGCCTGTGGCCTCAAGGTGCCCACCTGGAGCCTGTGGTCTTTCCCAGTCTCCATCCTCCTGCAGAGAATGGGCTGAGCTGCTGAGCACAGGGCAGCTGTCGGTGGGGTGGGAGGTGGAGATGTCTGGGCTGGGGGCCACACGCACGCATGTTGGGCCCCTGCAGGGCAGGATGGGTCAGGTCTCCAGCTGGGGCCAAGCTCTCTCTGTGCAGCCAAGGAACCTGGAACCTAAATTCACACTAGACTGTCGTTTCTTTTCTTTCTTTGCACACGTAACCCATGGGATCTTAGTTCCCTGACCGAGGATAGAACCTGTGCCACTGTGTTGGAAGCGCAGAGTCTTAACCACTGGACCAGCAGGGAAGTCCCTGTCCAGTTTGTTTTGATGGTACATTTGTCAATGATATTTTAGCTTTTCTAATGCTTCTTTTAAAACATTCATGTTTTTGGCTCTATGGTGTGTGGGCTCCCATTTGTCCCAGACCCCAAAAGATGAGGGTGGGTAAGGAACCAGAGCTCTCCTCACTTCCCCTAAGACTGTGGGAGACACTGGCTGAGCAATCCTGGCGTCCACTCCATCCACTCCTCCCACTCCATTTTCCCTCCTAGCTTGGTGACCTCCTGTGGCCATGAGCCATGGCAATGACCAGGCCTTGCGCTGCAGCCCATGGCTTCCCTGACCTGAAGCCCAGTCTTGCCTGGAGCTGTCCTGACAGACAGACTGGACTCTGAAGCCTGGGTGCCTTTCCAGATTCTGCCTGAGCACTTAGCCCAAGCCTGAGCAAGTTCTTTGATCTTCTTGGAGGAGCATGTGGTTGGGAAGTGCAAGATGGAGCCCAGACTGGAGAGTTCTATTTGGAGCAGTGAGCCAGCCAAAGACCCAGCTTAGGGTCCAGAAGGCGGAGGCCAGACACGGCCTTGGGTCTGTGCACGCAGCAGAGAAGCTGTGGGAGGCAGACAGCACCTGGAGCCCCAGCCCCACTGCTGCAGGTGGCTAACAGCCACTTGTTCAGGTGTTGCTGACTACTGCTCAGTGCCAGGCTTGGGTCCGGGGGTGCAAGGACGAGGGGCTGGGGGTGGGGAACTGGGAGAGCCACAATCAGAGATCAGTCATTCGGGGCACACACAGGGCAGATTCCAGGGTGGGCTGCATTTTGAAGTAGGGTGGGGAGGGGGTGCTCTGAGGAGGAGGAGCCAGGGCAGAGCAATAGGCAAGGGAGGCGGACTCCCAAAACCCTCCAACAGGCAAGGTCAGAGGGGTCTCAGCCAGCGGGCACAGCGCTCCTCAAGCTGAGGTTGGTATTCCTGGGGACCTGTGAGAGCTCCTTTCCCCTAGTAGGTCGGCATGGAAAAGCAGACTCTCTTCTGCAGCAAAGCCTCTGCAGTCCTGTGGGGTGGGGGTCTGAGAGGGTCAGCTACCTGTAGAGACCTCTTCCAGGGAGGGGGTCCTCTCCTCCCCACAAAGAGAGCAGGAGGGCAGAGGCTGCCTGGCCCGGGTGTGGGCAGAGAAGTGTGTCCAAGCACCTGTTCACCCAGGGGCTGGGGTAGGGGGAGAGTCTACCCAGAAGGCATCTAAAACTCACTCTTCTACAAGCTGGGTGCTCTCCCGTTAAGGCTTAGACTCTCAGCACAGGCCAGTTGACATAAGGCCTCCTCAGGCTGGCACTGCCCTCCTCTCCCCAGAGCAGCTGAGAGGGCCTTGGAGCATCCTGCCCCGCACACCTGTGGGGCAGGCGAGGAGACTAAGGTGACAGTGAGGCCCGAGGCTGGACACTGCCCAGAGGGGCTTGATCCCACCTCCAGGAAAAGACCTTGGCCCAGGGACAAAGCCCAGGGCCTCCCCATAAACAGGGGGCTGAGGCCTGCTCCTGCCCCTTCCCTGCTTCCTACCCAACCTCCCACCCCGTGCTGGGCAAGGGGCAGTGAGGTCCCAGGTGGGATTCGGACCCCCCAGAGTTCAGAGGTTGGGAAGAGGGTGTTCCTATGTCTATTCCAGCAAGGAGTCTCCTGATCCCTGACCCTGGTCCCACTCTGAGCCCTGACCCTGGTCCCATTCTGAGCCCTGACCCTGGTCCCATACTGAGCCCTGACCCTGGTCACACGCTCTGAGCCCTGACCCTGGTCACATGCTCTGAGCCCTGACCCTGGTCACACGCTCTGAGCCCTGACCCTGTTCACACACTCTGAGCCTTGACCCTGGTCACACTCTGGGCCCTGACCCTGGTCCGAGTCTGAGCCCTGACCCTGTTCACACACTCTGAGCCCTGACCCTGGTCCCATACTGAGCCCTGACCCTGGTCACACGCTGAGCCTTAGTCCTGGCCACAAAGAATGGAAACTCTTCTCATCTTAGGGCCCATGAGCAGAGTGCTGGGAAAGGAGAGGAAGACTGGCTTGCTCAGGGGCACCAGGTGCCTCACAAAGGGCTTAAGCAGTCAGTGGAGAGCTCAGGCTGGTGGGTCCTGGAGTGTCCTGAGCAGAAAGCCATGTGTCCTGAGTGACTCTGGCACCCACCCTGACCAGTCTCGCCTCCTCCCTCCCTTCCTTCTCACAGAGCCTGGCCCCTGCTCCCAGCACTGCAGCCTTCTGTTTTCCCGCAGCAAGGACAATTTCAGCTTCTCCATACTGATCCCTAAAGACCCCTGTCTTGGGGCGGGGTTCTCTGAGTGTCCACGTGGACAGGACTGTCCCAGCTGCCTCCTTCCAAGGTGAGACAGAGCGAGCTGCAGGATGAGATCATTCCCTCTGGGTCCCCCCGTTCTGGGTGGGCAGGTGCTCCAGTTCCAGCTGGTCTGGGCAGCAAGGAGCCAGGGTGCTAGGACGCCTGGGCCCCTGAGCGTGGGCAGCTGGTATTTTCCAGGAGCAGGAGGGTGATAAACTGGATAAACAGGGGTGTCCCAGCAGCCAGCATCCTGTGCGGCACACCCAGGACAGCCTGGCACTCCCTCCCTGCAGGTTGGGGCTGAGTCACGGAATGGGGGCCCTGGAGGTGGGCCAGGAAGCTCATCAACCAGAGCAGGGGCCAAGGCCTCCAGGAAGTGGTGCATGAGAGAGGCTCCCTGTCTGAGACTGTGCCCTTGGGTTCTGTTGCAGCAGCACGTCATGGAAACTTTGGCACACCCTGGGCAGAGCCTGGCCGGGGAATTTCACTCTCCGTTATCCTGTTAAATGTAATGCCAAGGAACAGCCAAGTCAGAGGCAAGCTCCTACCTTCCAGCGTCCAGCTCCTTCCAGCACCCCCTGCTGGCAAAGTGGGAGTGTGGCAGGCAGTGTCGCTGCCAGAAGCTGTGCACCAGTGGGGGTGTGGAGCTGAGCCTGGTTCACCACCAGCAGTGAGAGTAACAAAGGGAAAGTCACTGAGTTGGACGGCCTGGGTCGCGGTGGGGCAGGCAGCTCCTGTAGGAGCACTTGCGCCCGGCACGTCGTCTTCAAGGTCAGTGCAGGTCCTGACAGGAAGACATCTACCTCGCCTCTCTGGCGGGCGGTGACTCAGACCAGCAGGAGGAAGGAAGATTTTCTCCCCGCCCAGCAGCAGCACAGCCAATGAAAAGCCACCTCGGTGTGAACTCCCAGTTTCCTCCAGTGGACGTTTGGTTCATAACGGCCCCTCCCCTCTCCCCTTCTCCTCTGCAAAAGCGGTTCGTCTTTGGTTTTCTAGACGTGCAGTGCGTATAGCTCACCAGAGCTGCGTTCTTTGCCAATCCCAAATTGCGATCCTTTGCTGTTCCCGAATAAACCCATCTGGCTGGTAAATAATGGCTGCTTTATTGTTAGCAACCCCTTCCCCTGGCAGAGACCACACGGCCCTCAGGGTTCCATCAAACCTCGGGGAGTGGAGTGGACTGACGCTCCAGTTCAAGACTGGAAGTGTTATAGAAACCGTGGCGTCGGAAAGAGACAAGCGGCACTCAAAGATGCAGAACTGTGGGGAGCAAGCTCCGCCCGTGGCAAAGGTCATGAGGAAGGAGGCTCGGCATACGCAAAGGCGGGATCGAGCCTCAGGAGTCTCCCTGAAAATTCTCGAGCATCTACCCCCAAAACCAGAGTCTGCCTACTTTCTGCTTTGTGCTTTCACCTACACCTCTGACTTTACGGGGGGCTGTCCCCCACCACCTCTCTCTGAAAAAAGAGTTAGCTTACAGCTCCAGTTAATAATTCCTGGGTCTGACAGTGTTTCAACCTACAAACTCCTTTGGAAATCCTCTAGCCTGCCTGAATAGGTTTTTCCCGGCCACATGTGATTGCTCAGAGCCTCCCAACTGTGAGAGGCATGAGATGTTCTAAACTGTCTAAACACAGATTCCTTTGAGCAGTTAAAAGATTGATTAGAAATTGTATTGGTGAAGGGTTTTTCACTTATTGGGCCAATGTTTGCTGCTAAGTCTCCATACCCCTTACCTACTGTGTCCTTGGCGGTGTATTGATTGATATAATGGGTGTATAGAAATGTAAGTAGTAGCCTCAATGTTTGTAACCTTGGACCCTTGAGTTAATTCTTTTCTTGATTGAGCCCACCTCACCTTTGCCCTATAGGAATGCAGCTTTGTCCAATGCTTTTTTGGAGGCTGGTGCCTGACTTTGGAATAATCACCTTTAGAGAAAAATAAGTTCCTTAAAATGTTAACAGGCCTCCTGGCAAGAAGATGATGTAATTCACCTGAACTTTTGCATATGATAAGTTTGAAAGCCTGGCTTCGATTAGAACCAGGAACTGCTGTCCTTGCGCGACTCCACCCCTTCCCCCATTATCCTCTATGCACAACTTAAGGTAGAAAAAACTACTTTGGAAAATAAAGTGCGGGCCTTGTTCACCGAAACTTGATCTCCCCATGTCGTTCTTTCTTTCACCTTCTAGCTGAATTTTTCCTCTGAGGCGGGGAAGCTCGTCAAGCCTACTAATTTTGCCTGGGCTTCTAAGATCCGACCGGGGAGGCCTCAGTGTCTCCTCTCCTTTGGGAGAACGGGAGGACGGCTGCGGCCTTCGTAGGTGACGTAAATTCCCTGCTTTGGAATTTTATTCAGCCTCTTTTCTCCACTAAATTTCCTCACTGAGCTATCCTCATCCTATTACTCTTTATATCTTTGATAAAATATTTAAATAAATAGGTTGTCGACGCCGTGCCCGCTTCGAATACCCTGGATCAGCCGGGGCTGGACCCCGGCACAGAACAGCAGGGTTTATTCAGCACCAGTGCCCGCTCGGCAGAGTTACTTCCAAAGGCTGAGTGTCCTGGCTTTGTTCTGGGTGTCTTTTATACACCAGAAACTTCTAGCTCAAAAAGCTCAGATCCCTCCCCTGCAACAAGCAAGCAAGATCACAGAAGCGAAAGTGGTGATTGATGAGCAGCAGCTGTTTAAAACAAGATAAGGGAAGAGAAAGCAAAAGGTTGTTACTTTCACTGGGGCCTTTGATCTCTCTCCCGTCTCAGAAGACCCCTCTGAGGGCGTCTTGGGCCTGGCCTGGAGCATACTTCTTGTCAGGCTTCTGGGACTCCAGAGGGTGAGGCCACCTAGGGGCAGGAGCAGGGTGGCTCCAGGGCCACACTCCCCATCCACGTGAGGACGCAGGGGATAGCTGAGGCCATGCTTGTCCAGGGAGTGGGCTGTCTCTGCCAGGTCCAGACCTTCAGCTCGTGCCCCTTCCCAGGTGGGGGAGGGTCTTGAATGGGCACCGACATGGCAGAGTGGGCACAGCGTTGCCACCTGTCTGTCCCCAGCTTGGAGGATGCCAGGAGGAGAACTTTGTGTCTTTAATGCTGCCCTGAGGTTCTTCCTCCCCAGCGTTCAGATGCCCTCTCGGCTGGCGAGGGTCCTGCTCCTAGCTCCACCCCACGCAGTTCACGCCACCACTGGACCCCCTCTGCCTTCCTGTGCCTGCTGTGCCCATCTTGGGGCCTGCTACCTGGACGGCCCACGTCACTGTGGGGCAGGCGGCTCCTGCAGGACCGCACCTGGGCCTGGAGAAGCCCGCTGGCCCCCCCAAGGGCGGCACCACCTTGCTGGTTCTGCTGCAGAGGTCTAGATGCTGGGCACGCAGGGCCTTGGCACCCCCCGGCCACCAGGACCCTGGCAGCTCTTCTCAGTCTACAGCTGGGAGACAGGTCAGGGAGGAAAGGTAAGCTGGAGACAGTGAAGGCCGCTGCACACTGTAGTCATGCATTTATTCACTCATCCCACAAATATCTGTTTATGTGCCTCCTACACGCTGGGCACTGTGCCCAGCCTTGGCCCCTGTGTCTCTGAACACACTCCGCACAGTCCCAGGAAGCAGAGACGATCTAGAGAGGGGTCTGCATGTGTGCAGCTGCGGGCCCTCAGCAGTGGGGCCTTAAGCAGGCTTCCTGCTTCGCTCTCGTTCTCACCAAGGAGTCCCACCTGGCCAGCCCTGGAAGAGCTGCACCCACAGCAGCACCCACAGCTGTGCCTGAGGTTCCCAGGCCTGGTCGGCACTTCCTGGCCTGGACCGCATCTCCCCTCCTGTCTCTGAGGCCCCAACTACGGCCCCTGGGGTTGGGAGCCTGCATCCCCACCCCCTTGCCCAGCTGGGACGATTCTGAGGATCTCGGGTGCCCGGGACAGAGTGTGTGGCCTGCCTGTGTGGGCGGCAGCACAGCTGGATGGCGCCCTCCCTCCCTGCCTGCCCTGGAGACATGCCATCCCCTCCAGAAGAAACCATCAGCCCTCAGCCCTCCTCTCTGGTCTGCTTCTGGGGGGCCTTCGGCACCTGGCCCAGAGCTGACCGGCAGCCTGCAACCACAGCCCTGAGGCTCATCATTATTCCAGGAATTACAGAGCCACCAGGGAGGCCCCGGGGACCCAGACAGCAGACCAGAGGTCTGTTTGACTGCCCGCAGCCGAGGACTCAGGAAACTGTGGCTGGATCTGCCCTGGGCTGCTGAGTTCGCAGAGCCTCCCCGAGCAGGAGCTGAGCCGAGCGCGTCCCTCAGACCGTTCCCGAGCTGCTGAGACCCCATGAGCAGGGAAAGCCGTGCACTTAACTTGCTGTTTAAACTATTAGGACACAATGAATGTATTTTCTTGGTTCAGTTTAAAAACTGCAACAAACAGCAAGACACAGACACTTAAGATCTGTTAGGATCATGTCCTGACATCTCCTGGTATTTAAACTCAAATTAATGCAAATTAAATAACGTAAAATCAGTTCCTCCATCACAGCAGCAACCCTTCCTGCCCTAGGCACCTGCGGGTGGGTGGAGTGGAAGTGGCCCCGGTTCAGCGCGGTGCTGACAGTCGGAGAGCCCCAGCCCTGCTCACCCCCGCTCTCCTCCTGCCCCTACCCCGCAGCCACACACAAACCAGCACTCCCGTTAGGTGCACAGTTCTTCTGCTTGCAAACCAACCTTGTCTCTTAAGTTCCACTTGTCCCAGTGGACCTGTGGGGGGTGACCATGATCCCGTCTTCCTCCGTTTGCCATAAGGGGACAAAGAGCTGTCCAGAGGAGCTGGCAGTGCGTGAGGAGGCAGCCCAGCCCTTGGGCTTTCTGTCGCACCTTCTGAAGCCCTGAGTATGTTTCTCAAAGATCTGAGAAGGTAAGCGGAGCCCAGAGCGAGCCACCAGAGCCCGAGGATCAGTGCTGGTCTAACCACTTCTTTTTCCTGTAAAGTGTCCTGGAGAGGAAGAAGGTTTCTGACTTGGCTTGCTCTGGGGCTTTACCCTTGTGGCAAGCTTGCAATATGTGTCCAATATGTGTAGGCTGGAGAAGGTGGGAGTGCCCTTCTCACTGGTGGATCTGTGAGTGGCGAGCTCAGGACAAGAGCCCGCCACATACAACTCACTCATTTATTGATCACCAGCTGCAAAGACTCAGCTGCCTTCTGATCATGGGGACTCTACTGTGAGATTTCCCTATAAGAAGTCCTGGGCTTCTGGATGGTTTGAGAAAGTCTGTATCATTATGCAGACGAATCTCCATAATGAGATTGGCTGAGGGGGAGATGGGTTGCTTTTTCACCCAGCATCGTTCCCTTCAGGTTCATCCATGCTGTTGCCCGTATCACTGGTCTGCTCCTTTTTATTGCTGAGAGGTATTCCGTGACATGGATGGGCCACAGTCGGTTTAACCACTTGCCCCTTGAAGGACATCTGGGTTGTTCCCAGTCTGGGGCTGTTTTGAACGGAGCTGCAATAAACATGTATCCACAGGGTCTACTTGTGAACATGTCTTCAGTGCTCTAGAGTGAAGTGTAGGTCGTCTTGTGGTTGCGTGTTGAGTCCTAGAAAAAGCTGTCAGACTGTCTCCCCGTTTCCCGCTATGGCGATGCCATGTTACCTTCTCGCCAGCAGTGTATGGATGATCCTGTTTCTATGCATCCTTATCAGCATTTGGTGCGGTCACTATTTTTTACCTTAGCCCCTTTGAAATGTGTATGGTGCTATGGCATTGTGACTTTAACTTGCATTTTCATAAAGGATAGTGATGTTGAACATCTTTTCATGTGCTTATTTCCCACCTACATCTGCTTATTGGTGACATGTCAGTTCATGTGTTCTAGCCCATTTTCAAATTGGATATTTTTTAAATTGTTGAGTTTTGAGAGTTCCTTAGAATTTTGGATGATATTTTGTTGGATATATGGCTTGCAAATATTTTCTCCATCTGTAGTTTCTCTTTTCATCTTCTTAACAGAGACTTTAGCAGAACATGTTTTTAATTTTAATGAAGCCCACCTTATCAATCATTCCTTTTATGGACTGCTTTTGGTATCAACTCTAAGAACTCTTTGCCTAGTCCTGCTACTGCTAAGTCACTTCAGTCATGTCCGACTCTGTGCGACCCCATAGACGGCAGCCCACCAAGCTCCCCCGCCCCTGGGATTCTCCAGGCAACAACACTGGAGTGGGTTGCCATTTCCTTCTCCAATGCATGAGAGTGAAAAGTGAAAGTGACGTCGCTCAGTCATATCCAACTCTTAGCGACCCCATGGACTGCAGCCTACCAGGCTCCTCCATCCATGGGATTTTCCAGGCAAGAGTACTGGAGTGGGGTGCCATTGCCTTCTCCGTTGCCTAGTCCTAGATGGTACCTTTTTCCATATCTTTTTAATGTTTATAGGACCTGTAGAAATGTCATCATTTTTATTCCCTACATTGATAATTTGTGTCTTCTCTTAGTCATAATCATTCTTTCTAGGGGTTTATCAGTTTTATTATTTTTTCAAAGAAATAACTTTTGATTTTTATTCTTTTGTGCATTTCTATTTTACTAGTCTGTTTCTACTTCTTTGGGGATTGCTATTCTTTTTCTAATTCTTGAAATATATATCCAGATCTCTGATTTTCAGATTTTCCCCATTAATATATGATTTCAGATCACAAATTTCTCTTTATAAGCATGGCTTTAGCACTATACCACAGATAATAATGTGTCAGACACATTGCAATTTAATATAAATATTTTCTAATTTCTATTATTATTTTTTTTTAGTCTTAGGCTATTCAAGAATGTATTGCTCAATTTCCAAATATTTGGGAGTATTTTAATTTTTGTTCTTAGTTTCTTATTTAATGTCACTATGGTAAAACACATACATACTCCAGATTTCAATCCACTGAAATTGTTGAGAATTGCTTTACACCCAAGCATATGGACAAATGTTTGGTGACTATTCCGTGTCCCTTGACAACATTGTTTATTTGTTGGATGTAATAATTCACATATGCTATGTGGAATTAAAGAAATCTCAGGAGAAGGCAATGGCAACCCACTCCAGTACTCTTGCCTGGAAAATCCCATGCATGGAGGAGGCTGGTGGGCTGCAGTCCATGGGGTCGCTAAGAGTCGGACACGTCTGAGCGACTTGACTTTCACTTTTCACTTTCATGCATTGGAGAAGGAAATGGCAACACACTCCAGTGTTCTTGCCTGGAGAATCCCAGGGACAGGGGACCTGGTGGGCTGCCGTCTATGGGGTCACACAGAGTCGGACACGACTGAAGTGACTTAGCAGCAGCAGCAGCAGCAGCTAAAGTTGTTGCTGGGACAGACCTGAAGTGGGGAGCTCTCCCCCTACATGCATAATCACTTACTTCAAGGGGAACAGACAAGGGGCCTACATCCCCACAGGAACTAACCTCTGCTTACTCTCCAGCAGAAAAGACACCTCTCCGCAGCTCAGCCAGTCTGCAGCAGCGGAACCAATGGGAAGCCTCCATCAACCATACTCTTAGTTCCTCCAATGGACTCTTCAGTGATCATTGCGGCCCCGCCCATCTCCTCCTTTTTCCTATAAATGCAAGTTCTCCGTCCTTGTCCTGTGGGTTTGCTTACGGTCGGCACCAGATTGCTTGTCTGAAGTTGAAATTTCTGTTGCTGTTCCTGAGTAAACTTGCTTTTGCCAGTAAACTATCTGGCTGTTATATTATTGAAGTTGACAGTTATTAGGTCAAGATTGTTAGTCATGATGTGCAAATATTCTATAGCTTTATTAATGTCCTGCCTTGTTCTATTGATGCTTTTGAACTGTGATGTTGGAGGAGACTCTTGAGAGTCCTTTGGACAACAAGGAGAGCAAACCAGTTAACCCTAAAGGAAGTCAACCCTGAATATTCATTGGAAGGACTGATGCTGCAGCTGAAGCTCCAATACTTTGGCCTCCTGATGCGAAGAACTGACTCACTGGAAAAGACCCTGATGCTGGGAAAATTGACGGCAGGAGGAGAAGGGGATGACAGAGGATGAGATGGTTGGATGGAATCACCGACTCCGTGGACATGAGTTTGACAAGCTCCGGGAGATAGTGAAGGACAGGGATGCCTGGCATGCTGCAGTCCATGGGATCACAGAGTCAGGCACGACTGAATGAATGAACTGAACTGAAATTGTTCTATCTTACACAGAGAAAAATGTACTGAAATCTACCAACTTGTCTTTTGCTTCTGTTGATGTTTGCTTTAAATTTTGTGGCTATGTTAATAGATGCTTATCCATTTAGAATCATTTCAGCCTCTCGGATTTACCCTTTGGTAATTACGAAAAGCTCTCCACTATAGTAATGCATATTGTGTTGGAATCACCTTTGTCTGACATTAGATGCTCTACCACCCTTCCTTCGTTTACTGTTTGAAGCCTATGCCCGTGACTAGCTTCTGATCCAACATCTGCACCAGCCCAGGACACTGCCCACCCTCCACCCCTACCCGCAACCGCCAAGTCTGGAGATCACACTGGAGCGTCCTGGTGCAGCCAAGCGAGGCTGGGCCGCTAGGGGCGCCAGAGGGAGCGGTGGGGCTGGTGCCGGGGGAGCACACACTCCTTCCGCGGTAATTCCGGTTGTGTTTGGCCTCTTCCGGGCCGAGAGCGTGTCTGCCGAGTTTGGGGCCTGGGGCCTTTGCGCAGGTTTGAGCGTTTCCGTCCGCAGTTGCTTAACGAGGCCGCGGTTGTGCTGGCCCGGAAGCCTCGGGCTCCACTCTCCCCATGGAGGGGGGTCTCGTCAGCTCCGTGAGCTGGCCCGTTCCTTGGCGCTTCTGCATGTTAGCGGTTTCCTGAGGCCGGGCCGGCCGCTTGGTGTTACAGCACCTGGGAGCTGAGAATGTCTTTCCTACACGTAAACGGTGGGGGGGCGGGGGTGGGGGAGGCGGGGCATCTTTTGTGGAAATCTATAAAATGCAGATTTCATTGACCAAAAGTA
Organism: Bos grunniens; assembly: GCF_055505025.1. Lineage (NCBI taxonomy): Eukaryota > Metazoa > Chordata > Mammalia > Artiodactyla > Bovidae > Bos > Bos grunniens. Next base: position 82,447,147 of record NC_141178.1, read on the forward strand.
AAGGTGTCTTTGGAACGCAGCTAGGCTCGTCTGTTGTCGTGTTTACCGCCTCTCAGAGCACTGGCCCCGTGTATTGGTTTCTCGCTGACCCCTGTGCCGCTCCTGTCATAGGCAACTCTCTACACTATTGATATCATTGGGTTAACGATGTATGTAGTTCTTTATATATAGTGACACCCCAAGACCTCATTATTACTGTTTCAATATTCATTTAGATTGACTCACATTTGCTTCTTTTCTTTCTTTTTTCTCTGCATTTCTGGGCTTACGTTTGAGATCATTTTTCTAGCTCTTTCGTGTGTGTGTGTGTGTGTGTGTGTGTGTGTGTGTGTGTGTGTGTGTATTTAGTGTGGTCCGCTGGGGATAAGTTCTTTGAGATTTTTGTTTCATTGAATTTGCTGTTAACCTTTGCGGACTTACCAAAAAATATTCACAACCTAAAAGTTGAGAGTTATGTTTTATTCTGTGGGAAGTTTTAGGACTTTAAGCCAGGAGAGAGCGTCTCAAGTAACCCTGAGAGACCGTTTCGAGGGGATGCGGGGAGGAGTCTGGTTATTAGAAGTTTTGCAGCAAAGGGCAGTTAGTCTGAACATCAAAAGATTATTATTAATTAAAATAATTTTTTAAATATCCCAAATTAAGGAGTTTAGTGTTTTATTATGTATAGGAAGATGCAGGAGCCTGGGCTCACCGGAATCATTACTTTCATATGCATCTCAGCTGCCTGAGGCCAGTGCCCTGTGTCCACACCTTGAGCTTCCTCAGAGCTCACCAGCTCACCATGCACGATGGCTGCAGTCCCTGGTGGCTGGGGCGTCATTGGTTACTGATATGGCAGGAAATATTTCATTTCTCACCTTTGAATTTTGAGCAGTATTTTTGCTTCTAGATTGGTAGCTATTTTTTGCCAGTGTTTTGACGGTGTCATTGCATTGTCCCCTTTCATTGCTTACTTTCTGTTTTGGAACTCTTATTTTGTGGCTATTTTGTCTGGCTGCTCTTCGGATTTTCCTTTTATTCTTGGTGTTCATTAGTTTCACTACGATGTGCATAGATATGATTTTTCTTGATCCTACTTCAATTTTGTAAAGAGTTTCTTAAATCTATGGGGTGATATGTAATCAGTTTTGGGAAAGTTTTAGCTCCTGAATCTTGAAATGTTGTGTCTGACCCGTTCTCTTTCTTTTCCACTTAATGGATCCACATTGTCTCAGCTGCTGCTATGTCACCAGAGGCTCGAAAGTTCTCAGAGTTAAAGCACTGACAGTCTCATCTGTGCATCTGAGGGTAGGCTGGGCCCAGAGGGTAGCTGTGCTTCTCATTCAGAACTGGGCTCAGCTGAGATGATTCAGCCATATGTGTCTCTCATCCTTCCACTACGAGGGTTATAATGAGCAGTTTCTCCTCATGATGGTACATTTGTGCATACATGCTAAGTTGCTCAGTCGTGTCCGACGTTTTGTGACCCCATGGACTGTAGCTGGCCAGGCCCCTCTGTCCATGGGATTCTCCAGGCAAGAATACTGGAGTGGGGTTGCCATGCCCTCCTCCAAGGAATCTTCCCAACCCAGGGATTGAACCCGCATCTCTTGTGTCTTCTGCACTGGCAGGCGGGTTCTTTACCACTCGTGCCACCTGGGAAGCCCCACTCATGATGGTGATAGAGGCATAAATAAGAAAGTAGACCTTAACAAATTAGAAGTTTGAGTCCCAAGTCAAGTCAAAGGAAATAAATCCAGCCTTTGGTTGATGGGGCTGCAAAGTTACATGGTAAAGTACTAGTTAAAAAATGGAGTCCACATTTACATCTGCATTCAAGTATGTTGGACCCTTCACCATGGCCCAGTTATCAAGCTCTTTCCATTCTTTAAAAGTGGTACAGTGTTCAGTCTGATGTTTTCTACCTACTGCTCTTCTCCATTACTGAAATCCCTGTCTTTGCTTTTATTTCAAATGCTGCTAATTCAGCTCTTGGTCCTTTCTGTCATACTCTAGATTCTTATTTCATTAATTTTTGCCACTTCATTATTGTCTCATTACTATTTTTTAACTTTCAAAATGGAATGTGTAATTCCTTGATTTTCTGATGTTCTTCTATTATAAAAATTGAGGTTTTAAAATGCTTGTCAGTTTTCCCCCTGGAAGATGCTATAGCTTTATCCCGGTGTTCCGTTGTGTATCTTTTTGTTTTTTGTGGAGACTTTAACTGTCCAGTTTGCAGGACTTGACATTTTTCATTCGGGGTCTTGTTTTTCAGCAGAGCGCCTGCACTGACTGCTGGGTGCAGAGCTCAAGGCATGTTAATTGCGTTGTTCAGTGTTTTTACTCAACTTCTGCCCTCAGGTCTGTCTCTTGTTGGGAGAAGTGTGTCTAAATATTCCACTTTGTTGCTGGTTTTGTCCATTTCTCCTTGTTCTAACACTTTTTACTTTATGTATTTTGGAGCACTTACATTAGATACACATAAATTTTAATTTGTTAAAAACTTTTTTCTGGTAAGTTGAACATTTTGTTATTTATGTCTGTTAGTGATTTTTGCCTTAAAGTCTGTTTGTTTAACATTGATAGTTTAAGTCTACTGTATCTTCTTCTGTCTTTTATGATGAATTTTTCCGTGGTCTTTTGTTTTGAGTATTTTTCTGGATTAAAACAAAAACTTCAATCTGATAGTCTGTCTCTGAGCTGGTGATTTGATTTATTGTGATTGCTAAGGCATACAGATGCATTTCTATCACCTATTATTTAGTACCTTTAAATTTCTTCTATCCATTTTCTCTCAAGTATTGGTTTCTTTTTTCTATTGCTAGGTAGAAGGTAGCAAACTCCATTTCTGTGACACTTTGGCATTGACCCTTTATGCCTATGGCCATCTCTGATTTCTCTGTGAACCACGTAGAAACCAGAGAACATTTCATTGTTAATCATGTGCCTCATGCCTTTTCACACCATTTGTATCCAGTATGGTCTTATTTTCTTTAACCTTCCAAATGAGAAAATATTATTTTGGGGCTATCTTGTTAGTGTTATTTGGCTTTATCCACAATTGGGCTTCCCTGGTGGCTCAGCTGGTAAAGAATCTGCCTGCAACGCAGGAGACCTGGGTTCAATCCCTGGGTTGGGAAGATCCCCTGGAGAAGGGAAAGGCTACCCACCCCAGTATTCTGGCCTGGAGAATTCCATGGACTGTGTAGTCCCTGGGGTTGCAAAGAGTCAGACAGGACTGAGCGACTTTCACTTTACATGTCTTAGTCTGCTCCAGCTGCTACAACAAAACATCGTGAACTAGGGGGATTAAAGAGCAGACACTTGTTTCTCAGAGTTGTGTAGGCTGCACGTTCAAGATCGAGGTACCGGATGATTCATTTTCTGGCAAGAGCCCTCGTCCTGGCTTGCAGATGGTGGCCTTCTTGCCATGTCCTCACGTGGCAGAGAGAGAGAGAGAGCTCTCTGGAGTCTCATCTTCTAAGGATATTCATTCTTTTGTATCAAGGCCCAACCATTATGACCTCTTAGCCTTATTTACTTCCTTCCTCCACATACAGTCACACCAGGAATTAGGGCTTCAACACAGGAATTTGTGGGGATACAGTACAGTCCATGGCACCACATATTAACGTGTTTTTTAAAAATTGGTTCTTTCTTGCATTCCGTCTTGCTGTCTGGGATTATTTTCACTCCTCTTAATGCTTTTGGGGGAGTTCCTTTAGTAATTACTAGTCTGTGGTAAACCATTTTATTTTTTACTTATTGTAAACAGCCTTTTAGTATTCAAGGCCAAGTTACTTTTTGGCTGTTTTCTTTCAGCGCTTTGAAGTTGCCACTGCCTTGCCCTCTGCCTCCCAGTTTGAGCTGTGGCCTGCGCAGGATATAACTGCTGTTCGCTTCCAGATGCGTGTTTTCTCTCTGGAGGCTTTTGTAATTTTCTCTTGGTTTGCAGTCTGGACGTTTTGCTCTGAGTGTGTCTCGGAGCAGCGGGCCTGTTGTGATTGCTTGACCTGAATGCTGTTGCATCGCTTTTGGAAAATCGCCCATTGCTCTTTGTTTGAACACTGCCTGTGCTCTGCTTTCTCTGTCCTCTTCTGGAATCCTGCTTGTTTTCTGTATTAGCTTCTCTCTTACTCTTTGTGTCGTCTAGTTTCGTCTCTGTGTTTCCCATCTCTTTTAACCTCTTGGTTGCAGTGGAATCATTTGTTCAGCTCAAATTCCAGTGTGTTGTCATCTCGTCATCTATGTGTGATCTACTGTTTAATTTCTCCCTTGAGTTTGTATAAGGTTACAGAGGTTACATCACTCACTCCCAGCAGTTTCCTGGTTTTTTGCCTAATATTTTTGACAGTCTGTCGTTCTTTTCCTCATCTTTTCTATGCTCTTTTATTTCTAAAAGCAAATTTATTTTGTATTACAGACCTGTGATTTCCAATGTTTGAAACTTTTGGTGATCCACTTCTGCTTACTTGTTGTTTCTTGTGTTCTTGTGTCTTTTGTGAATTTTGATTTTTAGCAGATATTTATTGAGATAATACCTCTGGGACTCTGACTTCTGAGCTGAGTATTCCTTCAGAAAGGATTTTCCTTTGCTTTTGTAGGTATCACAGGGTGAAACTCATCCATTACCACTTAACATTTATCTTGTGGCTTAGGTTTATTGGAATAAACCAGTAGTGGAAATACAAGCCCCAAGTGATAATGACAGTATCTAATTCTGAGGAAAAACTTCTCTTCATACGTTTTTCTCCATGTGGAGCCAATGCTGACATAGACAAGTTTCCTTGTGCAGAGAGAGTCTTTTCCCCTAGTTTAGTATTTAATTTAGAGCACATCCCCTCTGAAGTGCCTCATTTATGTCTTTTGCTTTCACTTCCTCTCTCATGGAAACCCAGTGCCTTGTCCGCTGCCCAACCTGAGGCTCATGGTGATAGAAAAAGAGCAAATATGCTGAAGCAGCTGCCAGCTTCACTCCTTGCTCACTGTATATTGTAAAGATTATTTTATTTCCTTTCCTTCCCCTCTTCTTTCCTTTTTTCCTCTTCTGAAATGTTCACATTAGGTTGGTGTACAGTTAAAAAGTATTCAGATTTTTTTTTCATGTGACATTTTTAACTGGTCTGTAATAGGAGGGATTTTAGCTGACAGGGTTGTTGCTGAGAAGAAGCGTTTTTGCAGTCCTTCCTTCATGATGTGCCTGAGCCCCCACTGTCGAGGCTGACCATATCTGACTAGCTGGGACGGTGCGTGGGCTCGTCACATCCTTGGATTATGTGAGAGCATTTGAATGCTTCGCCACAAAGTATGGTGTTTGAGGTTTCTGGTGGGTAACTTTTATTATTGACTTTTTCTGTTCCTAGGGGTCACAGCATTTTTAAAAGATCAATTAGTGAATGTTAATGATGCTGTGATTATCATCCTTTACTTCTTGTTGGACATCTTTTTCTAAGACTGAGTCATTCTTACATTTCTGGAGCAAATTGTACTTGGTCATAACCTGTTATTATTTTAATACAGCCAGTTAGGCAGTTTTTGGGTTTTGTTCACAAGTATGTTGGCCTCTAATGTTCCTTTCTTGTACTGTTTTTGTTTTGCTGTAGTTTCAGTTATGTGCTTGGCCTCTAAAAGGAGTGAGTTGGAAGGAGTGCTCCATGTGCTTGAGACAGACAACAGGTGGGTGTGCTCGTTCAGAGACGGAGGCTTTGGAGTGGAACTTGGGAGTCGCTCCGTGTGTCTCAGGAGACAGGTCCTTGGCTGCGTTTGAGGGGCAAGGTTTGAAGGCTGTACTCCCCAGCGCCTCCACGTGTCTTCTTGGGGCCCGTCAAGTCCGGCGGTCCAAAGAACTGGCAGCTCATAAAGCTTCTGAAAGGCTAGAAAGCTGCCTTCTCCCTAGAAAACTGCTTTCAATTAAAGTGGACCCTCAAATTCTCCATTTTGTTTGTTTTTAAAGCCTACATATAGGTGATAGTTTGGGCATGCATGTGTATCTTGTCACTTTGAACAAAAAATGCTGCTTTTACAGCCCCCCAGTTTCGTCCCCGCTAGAGCATGTGCTCTGCGCTGCTGCAGCGCTCACCAGGTGGAGCTTGCTCCCCCGCGACACAGCTCTGGGCTGCTGAGCACTGCGCTTTGTTTACACGAACAAGAAAGAAACACTTGCTACTCTTGCTGAGACCCCCTTGTTTGCAGTTTTCTGTCACTTGCATCACACTTGCTCTTAAAGAGCACAGTGGCCACCTTAGCAATGCCACTTAGAGTAACACGTTTCCTCCCCCTCACGTGAGCTCTCCCTCTCTCTGAATGAAGCTTTGACGTCTCCAGGGCACTGTAAGCCTCTTCCTCTCAGGCCCTTCTGTCAGCTCTGGCCAACATTCTGCTGTCTACCTCCATGTAGCCGTCCAGGCCTGGCCTGGCCCTGCTCACCTTGGTTTGCCCGCCTCTCTCCAGCTAAGTTTTGACAGATCGTTTGTTCCTCAGTTGCTCTCTTGAACCCAAGTGTAGTTCCCTCTTGCCCTTGTGACCTTGGATTGGTGAACACCTAGACCTCATAGAAAATGTTCATCACCCAGTTGTACCTGACTCCTTGTGACCCCATGGATGGTAGCCCACCAGTCTCCTCTGTCCTTGAAATTTTCTAGGCAAGAATAGTGGAGTGTGTTGCCATTTCCTTCTCCAGGGCATCTTCTGGACCCAGGGATTGAACCCGGGTCTCCCACACAGGCTCTTTTAACAACTGAGCCACTAGAGGCCCTGCCATTTCAGCTCCTATTCTGGGACTGCTCCTGGGTCCTCTTGCCAGCAAGCTTTTCTGGGTCTCTGCATGGTCTCAGCCATGACCTTCTCTCTCTCTTGCCTTCAGGGCCTATTCCAAGCTGACATCATGCCCACCTCGTCTGTGCGCTCACTCTTTAGCAGACACCCCTGTCTTCAGCTTCACAGAGAATATGTGACTGTTTGGGAATGAATTCTTTCATTTCCTGGCTCCTTCCAACATGTGAGCTTTCTGTGCACTCCTACTTGTCCCTCTACTCACTCACAGAAGTGTTTGCTCTCCTGCTGGGGTTGCAGCCTCTGCTTTGGATCCTGTTCCATTCTGTCTGCACCAGCTGGGCCCCCGTTGCCTGTCCTTCACTCAGCTGGCTCCCTGCTCTTCACAGATAAAGATTCCCAAGTCTTTACATTCTTGGTGTGGCATCGATGTTGATCCGTGATCTGTTTTTTGTAAACACTATCCTCTTAAAACTTCTTCCTTCCATAGTGACTTCTAGAAAGTGTATCTATCTGGTGACAGCATTTTCCCCAATTCACTTGAACTCCTCATCCTGCAATAATCTGATATCTCTCATCATTTAATCATTGAAAGTACTCTTCATCAGATCACCAAAGACCCACCAGATCCAAACCTAGGGAATTCTCCCTGTCCATGGGTCTTGATGTCCTAGTCATCTTACACTGCGCTAACCATCCTCCTGGTGAAGAGATGCCAGTGTCCAGTTGCCATGGCAACTTTTGAATAGTTGACCTCTTGCATCTCTTGCCTGCCTTAACAAAAGGGATCCTACTTAAAGTCTTGTCCTAGGCTGAGAGTGGGGAGTCCTAGGAATGCCGCTTCTGGACAGGGCATGAGCAGGAAGGCGGGAGTGCAATGCCTACGCTAAAGGGACATGCACAGAGCAGGAGCCGAACAGAAACTGGAAACTGTCAGCTGTGGAGTCACTGGCCAGCACTCGGGGGCCCTTCTGGTTCAGAGGCTCTAGATGTGACAGAGACAGCCCTGCTCCCTGCCTGCCCCACAGTACCCCCTTCTGGGGCCATTGAGACTCTCTGGAAGGTTTCCAGGATGCCCCAAACAGCATTCCCTGAGTCAGACTAGGTGAGGCGGGCCAGAGTATGGGAGGGAGGGGGAAGCAGGAGAGCTGCAGATGGGGCTGCACCCACCCTAGCACCCAGTCGGGGCCACAGGGGAGAGAGCATTTGTTTTGTGCAGAACTGTGGCTCAACTCTCTGGCTGTCTGTGCACGGCTACATCTCAAACAGAGACTGGACAAAGGCTGGAGCGTCAGCAGCAGCGCTGCTGTGTGCCTGCCCAAGCTTCAGATGCTGGAAAAACGCACGTGGAAGAATCTGTGAGTCCACACACCTATGCCGGTTGGTGGGTGAAATCCATGCTTACTCAACAGAATTTCTTCTCTTCTGTCTCTTGGAGTCTGGAAGCAAGAGCTGAAGGAGAGAAGCCAAGGGGCCTCCCCTGTCAGAAGAGGGCTGTAATCAGGAGGGGGTCCTACTACCCCACACTGAGCAGTATTTCTTTCACTCCAGAGACACCTTATGCCCAAATCATTCTGTCTCCCCCACTGACCCTGGGCCCCCCCAAAGGTCAGAAGTGTCTGAGGTCTACTCTTCATGGGTGGGCCTCAGGCCCTGCCCTCCATCAATACCAAGGCCCCCCAAGGTGAAGAGGAGTCAAGAGTGATTGTCAGCAATAAACAGTTACAAGGTTTGATTTCAAAGAGAAACAACGTGTAGACAAATGGCTGTGGGGAAGGTTTGGCCTTGCGGTAATTCAGCCTGTGAGGCAGGGCCAAGTGGACTCATTCTCCCCACCCCACGTCAAGGTCCCTGCAAAGTCAGACACCACTGAGCTAATCGATGGAAAACAAATTTAATACAAGTCCCAACCACCTGCAGCCAGTTGACCTCGTCACGGCAGCCTGAGGCCCAGGAGCGCAGAAGCCAGTGTCAGGAAAGGCATCAGCCCGGAGCTGCTGCCCCTGCCCTGCCCCTTGATGAACTTCAAGTAAGCATCTTCTGTGTTTTCTCTGATGATTGGTTTCTGGATGTTGCATAGGCTGGATGTACAGCACGCCAGGTACAGAAAGGGTGTGGGCTTTACGAGCACGAACGACCTGGCCATCTGTGAAAATGCCTCATTCATCCCACAGTTCAGTGCACACTGCTTGGAAATAAGGAAGAACCGTGGAAATACTCCTAGTGGGAAACAGGACAGAGAGATGGGGGTCTCATGAATTGAAAGCAGCAACGCCAACACCATTTCTGCCTGAAGTCTGCCCAACCCTGACCCTTCTATTGCCCCTTACCAGAGCCCCACTCAAAGAGGGCACCTGAAAGGGATTTGGGAGCCGTCACTGCAAAGGAAGAGGGTCAGGCCTTTGTGTTCAGAGCTGCTTTTGGGGGTGGCGTGGCATCAGATGCCACCATCTCTGACCTGTCTGCACACACCTGTCTGCACTTGAGCCTGGCAGTCTCCATTTGGGAATGCATAGGTTCCCTGGGCCTCAACTTCTCAAACATGGTTGCTCAAGCCTTTGTGACCACAGACGAGACACACGGGAGCAAGGGGCACCTGGCCATCCTGGCCACTGCCCAGGGCTTGGAGCTGGCCTCTCAAGGAGCCACTCCTGCGGCCTGGGTGTAACTGCTGTGACTGTGAGCCTACTGCTGGCACGGCCAGCACTGGGGGCATGACCTGTCTTCTGACTTCACCTCCTCCCATATTTCACTGCGCAGTCATCTTTCCACACTAAGTTATCAACTCCAGGTGAGGCTGCAGTGGGGCTTATGCCTCGACTGACTCAGTAGCCCACACGCTTCTTGGAACATGGAAGCCCCAGAAGTGGCTGATGAATGGAAAGTGAATTCTCCAGGCCAGACAAGGCCACTGTTGGGTCATGCCAGGGCCTTCAAAGTCACCCTCGGGAGAGAGTTCTTCATGAGGCCAGAAGTGCTTGGGGGAGTTACAGATGGCAGAGCAGCGGTCTCCAATGTTTTAAAGCATGCATCCTCTTTTCAGGACATATTTTAAGCCCTGATTATGTACATCTTTTGTAAAAGCTATTCTTGGTCAGACATTGAAGTCATTAAGGCTCAACTGCTCACCTAGAAGTGAATGAAAAGAACTCTCCTTTACTTTCTCCCTGCACCTCAGTATTTCAGTCTGGCCAGCGGTTGCTGCGTGCCACCCTGCATCGGCTCTGGGGTTACTTATGTAAGCTGAGTCTCCTCAATGGCCTGCTGGCACTCCTGGCTTCACAGGACTTTGCTCTTCAAATTTTAAAAAAGGATCATTTGAATCAGTTCTAATGAGGTGGATGAAACTGGAGCCTATTATACAGAGTGAAGTAAGCCAGAAGGACAAACACCAATACAGTATACTAACGTATATATATGGAATTTAGAAAGATGGTAACGATAACCCTGTATACGAGACAGCAAAAGAGACACTGATGTATAGAACAGGCTTATGGACTCTGTGGGAGAGGGAGAGGGTGGTAACATTTGGGAGAATGGCATTGAAACATGTGAAATGTCATGTATGAAACGAGATGCCAGTCCAGGTTCAATGCACGATGCTGGATGCTTGGGACTGGTGCACTGGGACGACCCAGAGGGATGGTATGGGGAGGGAGGAGGGAGGAGGGTTCAGGATGGATTTTCTTTTAAAAATTTAAAATAAATAAAAATAAAATAAAAAAAGGATCATTTTTATGTTAGTTATTCTTTATTGAGAAAAACTCGACACGCCCTAAGTCCTGAAAGCATTCTACTGACCTGTGTGTGGAGCCCCACTGGGACCCAGGACACTTACTCACGGCGGCAGAGATACAGTATGTAGAGCCATTGTCACAGTTTTCTGGCCCTTGGCATTCAAAACTGTTCTCCTTCTCACAAACGTGACACCTCAGGACAGCATCTGAAAGGAGGAATAAAAAGAAAGCGGAATGTGGCAGCTCTCAGATCCCATCAGAGCAACACCTGCCATCCTCTCCTTCCTCTGAGTGAGGACAGAGCCCTGGGTCCATCCATCTTTCTGGCGCCTCACAGCCTCCCCTATCCTGCAAGCTCCTCCTCTCCTCTCTGGGCTTCTCTCGTGTGCCCACTGGATGTGTCTCACAGACCCACACCACACCCATAGCATGAACACAGGCGAGCGCAGAGCCTCAGCCCGGAGACATGCACTGTCATATGGAAACAGCCGAGTCCCTGCCTCCCCCAACCCCCACTCAGGACATGCCCACATCACCACACCTCACTGGCGCCTCACATTAGCTGCTCTAGAGAAAGAAGCCCCATGGCTGTGGAGTCTGCACCCATGCACCCTGTCCACCCACCTTCCTGGCTGACCCCACTGCCTCCAGTGCCTGGCTCCACACTCCTTGGCCTGAGACCCTGTGTCCTGCCTGACCCAGGAGCCGAGGTGGCCCACCATGGGGTCTGTGTCAGGGGAGGACTTGTTCCTAGGGAAGAAGCTGGTCACACTCCAGCAGCTCTCCATTTTCAGAGACAGCCCCAGAAGGCTTGAAGATGGCTGGTTCAGGCTTGGCCTCCAGCCCCACCATCCCCAGGAAGGCAGGGCCATGGCAGGGAGAGCTGGGTGCTGGGCAATAAAACCAGCCATCCCTGCCTGCCCTTGGGGACCCCACATCAAGAGGCTCCCCAACTATGTATCCATATCAGCTGACCACCCTCCTAAGGCTGTCTTGCCCACTGAATTCTCTGGGCTACACCTGCCTGGACCCACCTGGGGCCATGGCCACCCTGTGTCTGCACAGGCATTCCAGACCTCTTCCTCCCAGCCCAGGAGGCTCAGGGCCAGAACTGACCTTGTCTTCCAGACACGGTGAGATTGCTCTCCACCTGCGGCAGGCCCAAGACCAGAAGCAAAGCGAGGAGGGTTATCATTTCCAGTGATGCCTGGTCCTGGACATGAGGAACAAGCAGGGCCCCTTGGTCAGCTCTGACTCTGGAGTTAGATTTGACCCCTGTTGGTCCAGTACCATTCAGGGCCCTCCCCACTGGTCACCGGGGCAGACCCTCTCCTCATCCATGGGCCAGGGGCTGGGTGTGGCCTCTCAATGCTGATTGGGGGGGGCTGTCACCACCACCACCAAGTCCCCTCTGTCCCCAGGGACCCCATCACTCCCTAGAACTCTGCATTCATTCACCCATGCCCCAGCAAACTTGCTTGGCAAGTGTTCCTGCCGCAGCTCCCCCAAGGCAGTACCGGGTTTCCCCCACCCCTGATTTGAACTCCTGTTCTCTTAGGAGACACCATGGGGTACTCTCCCACCCAGCGCTACCGCCCTTCCTTTTCCCTCTTCATCTTCCTCTCCATCCATGGCCAGGTCTTCACTGGTGCAGCCTGACCCCAGGGTACAAGAAGGCTTGGCTACCCCTGCACCACCCAGCCCAGCCTCACTGCCCAGATCGGTGCTGAGGCTAGCCCTCTCTCTCACAAGGCCTGCCAGCCTTATGCCCTTACACACTTATATTGTTGATTGATTCTTTTTTGGTTTGTCTGGTTAGGAATTAGAAAGCCAAATGAGAACCTGTATTAACTCTAGCAACCACAAACACAACGACAGCAAGAAGAGAAAACCAGAAAGCTGAATTTGCAATGTCACCAGGTAAACAGAAATCCGAAGAGTAGCAAGCCCTAAAAAAGTGGAATGATATACTGTGTTCCCAGATCAGAAGACTTACTGTTGCTAAGATGTCAGTTCTCCCTAAATTGATCTGTAGATTTAGCACAATCTCAAATTTCCCAGAGATATATTTTCAATGTAGAAATAATCAACTGGGATTCTAAAATTGAAGTAGAAAAGTGAAAGACCTAGAATAGCCAAAATAATTTGGAAATAGAAGAGCCAAGGACTTATACTACTTGATTTTGAGACTTACTAGAAAGCTATGATAACCAAAGACAGCATGATGCTGCAGAAAGCTTAGACATACAGTCAGAAGAATGGAATAAAGAGTCGAGAAGTAGACCTACCCATGTGTGACTGACTGATTTTAGACAAAGGTAACAAGCAAAAAAATGCATTGAAGAAATGGCCTCTTCTGTGACAAATAATGCTGAGACCTTGGAACAAACAGATGCAAAAATGATGCCCCCAAATGCAAAAAAGAAAAACATAAACATGACTTTCCCTTTGAAAAGTGAAAAATGAAAGTGTTCGTCACTTAGTTGTGTCCAACTCTTTGTGATTCCCATGGACTGTAGCCTTCCAGGCTTCTCCATGAAATTCTCCAGGCAAGAATACTATAGTGGGTAGTCATTTCCTTCTCCAGGGGTCTTCCTGACCCAGGGTGGTGTCACCTGGGTATCTGAGGTTATTGATATTTCTCCCGGCAATCTTGATTCCAGTTTGTGCTTTATCCAGCTTGGCATTTCACATAATGTACTGTGCAAATAAGTTAAATAAGCAGGGTGACAATATACAGCCTTGACGTACTCCTTTCCCAATTTGGAACCAGTCTGTTGTTCCATGTCCAGTTCTAACTGTTGCTTCTTGACCTGCATACAGATTTCTCAAGAGGCAGGTCAGGTGGTCTGGTATTCCCACATCTTTAAGAATTTTCCAGAGTTTGTTGTGGTCCACACAGTCAAAGGTTTTGGCATAGTCAATTAAGCAAAAGTAAATATTTTTCTTTTGCTTTTGTGATGATCCAACAGATGTTGGATGTTGACTTTTTAGATAAGATGTATAAAGCATGAATCACACAAGCAAAACTGCTACAATTCATAGGGGAAATAAGGCTGATGCCTGTAGTTAACTTTGAAAGGAATCCAAAAGATAAAGTGAATAACGCATTGTTAGACAGATGGATAGACACATGGGAAAACTAGTAAAATGTTAAGGTGGACAAGGTGGTGGGCTTCCCAGGTGACGCAGTGGTAAAGAACTGCCTGCCAATGCAGGAGACACAAGAGACAAAGGTTCAATCCTGGCTTGGGAAGATCCCCTGGAGGAGGAAATAACAACCTACTCCAGTATTCTTGCCTGAAAAATTCCATGGACAGAGGAGCCTGGCAGGCTGCAGTCCATGGAATCACAAAGAGCAATGACTGAACAATTAACACTTTCACTTGCTTATACCGAACAGAGTTGGACACAACTGAACACACACACACACACACACACACACACATATCCTTGCACTCACTGTAAAATATTTCAACATTACTGCCTCAGATAATTTATATAAAATGCCAGGGATTTAAAATGTGCTCTACAGAGAATTCCCTGTTGGTAGTCATTAGGACTCCATGCTTTCACTGCCATGGGCCCATGTACAATTATTCATCAGATAACTAAGATGCAGCCAGCCAGGTGGCATGGCCAATTTTTTTTTTTTAATGTGTTCTACATTTTTTTAGCCCAGATTTAACCCATTATGAGAATCACGGCATAGGGCAGAAACTATTTGAACGAGAGTCTTAATTCACCTTCTCAGTTAAAAACTAAAGATCCAGAATTTGACTGCCTAACCCTGCGTGTAGAAATCTAAGGCTTCTGCAGCGTATAGGTTAAATGGGCTGGGAGTGATATTTAGAATGTTTTAACATTGCTAGTCACAGTCTTACAAGCTACAGTAACTTCTATGGGGGTAGAAAAAGGATTAAGAACATCATTAAATGAATGAGAATTAAAACAGGTGGCCTTTTGCATTGCTTCACTTGTCCCTGATATGGCAAAGACTGTCCAAGAAGAAAAACAGCTCATGGGAGACTTGGTCTATGAGGCCAACTTAGCTAACACCTCCCAATTCAGGCAAAAGTTGTATTCTTTGGAAATGGGACTCATCACACATTGAGTTTTCCCACAGAGGTGTTTGAATTTGCCAGCATATGTGAAAAATCGAGCATGGTGGATCTCAAGAATGATAATGATATGACTTAGTGAGTTGCTACATTGATAATACCATGTGGATGAGTTCCCTCCAAGAAAAGTGTGATAAAGAACCTTATTTGGCGCCAACTGTAAAGAAATCATCTGAAAGAATCTCCGGAAAAAAGATCCTGGAGATTACTCAGGATCCTGGATTATTGTGACACCACCCCCTCCCGATTTTAGCTCCAGACATTACAAAAGATTGTAAAGGGCAAAGTTCAGTGGCATCCCATAACGTCATTTTCCTTTTCTTTTGGTACCACTAGCTTGGCGAAGAAAGTGATGACCTGGTTAAATCTCTGTGCTGGTCGTCCACTGATGGTGTTGACTAACAGAAAGCTAACAGAAATGTCATACCTGTGAATTGCTTTTAGCAGGAAATACCTGATCCTCCTAGGGGTGTGATTTAAATCAATGTGGACTCTGCAGGTGACGGGTATATGAGTTGGGCAGCGTCCGGCCTCAAGGTCGGAGATGCTGGGTGGGGTCCTGGTGGGACGTGGCTTTCAGTGGTGAAGATGCTGTGTGGGTTCCCACGTCACCCATCCCCAGAAGATGATGATGAATGGCCCAGGTGGTGGTGGAAAGGATACCCACAGGGAGGGCTGCCAGGTAGGTAGGGGAAGCCATGGGACCCCAGTAGAGGGATGCATGCTGTCAGAACGGATGGGGATGGTCACAGTTGCATCTGCCATCCCGGCTTCACGAGGGAGGGGCCAAACCACAGAATCTGCAGACACTGACCTGAGACTGAGTCCAAGTCTGAAGTTCTGGGTCCACCACCCTACCTCCTGCCTAGAACTTTTGGAATCTTCTAGCTACCTCCCATCTGTTCCTCCATCCAGCTGTACCCCGCCTGCCATCTCCTGCCCAGGTTTTCTAAACCACCGCCTCCCCCCACCCCCGCTCCCTGCCCCGCCCCGCCACATTGTGCCCAGGCCTTTGGAACCTTCTCCAGCCCTGTGGTCTGTGAAGACCTTCGGGAACCTTCCACGTCTCTCTCCCCGCCAACCCTTCACGGTCCTGCCCAGACCTTCTAGAAACGTCTCCTTGCACCTTGTCCTTCCCAGGCCTCCCTAACCTCACCTGAGACCCCATGTCCCGGAGGACCTTTTGGAGCCTTCTTCAGCCTCCCTATTCTGCGAAGACCTTCTGGAATCTTCCCAGATACTCGCGTCCTGCCAAGAACTGTGGAAACTTCCCCACACCCGTGTCCCAGCCAGACTTTGGGATTTCCTCTTCCTCTGCCCCATCCCCAAACCGCCCCCAACCTTGTCTTGTCTAAACCTACTGGAACCTACCAGGACACGAACTCCAGTGGGAACCCACACGAAGCTGCAGGTGTGTGAGGAGAAGTCAATTAGGCTCCGCGACCAGACTCAACCCGGAAGTACTGAGCAGCGTCTCCCATCAGGCTTTGCGCGGCTTCCAGAAGGTTTCGCTGCGGTCGCAAGTGAGAGCGCCCCCAGGGGCAGTCTCGTCAGAGGTAGTCTCGTCTGGCGGAGGTAGATGCCCGAAAGTGTTAGAGGACACGGAGCGGGGAGATGGTTCCAGAAGCTCTGGGCAGGGGCAGGGGTGGCGGGGCAGGTTCATGCCGTGACGTACCCCAGCATCACAAGTCTCCATGACTGACAGTACTAGCATTCCTTCTCTGTTACAATGAAACTGAGGGAGAATCATTACTCGAGAGAACCAGCAAATCCCCAAATTCTTGGTAACTAGTCCTAAACCAATTATACAGAAGAGAGGCCCCAGTGGAAACTGGGTAACAGTAAGGTCTAAAGGATTGTGAGGTGATCGCAAGTTAAAAGTGCAGGGAAAGGAGCGGAAAAGGTGCTTAGTGAAAATACATCACGTTACAGGCATCTCGTAGAAGAGAGAACAGGGTGAAAATTTTCTCAGCTGCCATTCAGGAAGTTAGATAAGCATAGATTACCTACCCAAAGAAATGAAGGAAATACAAAGAGGAGAGGAGAAATGAATAGGAGGTAAACACACAAAGCCAAAGTTGATTATCTGGAGGCATTCAAAGTATTGGTGAAACAGAAGAGACAACAAAGAAAAATACTCATTCCCAGTATCAGAAATGGAAAGGGAGGCATCCATCAGCTGTTACTGATCTTATAAAGAAAATGAGTGGCTGCGATGAGTAGGCTTCCTGTGATAAACGTCACATTCCTGATGAAATGAACTAAAACCTGAAGAACACTGGGAACCAGAGGTGACTCACAATGCAAGTGTAGGCTGAAATTATCAGACTCTTTTGGAAAAACTAGGTACCAGGTCTTCTATCGAAGTTAAATCCTTGAAACAATAGAAGGATAACCAAGCTTATGAATGCTAAGTCCCAAAAGAGTAAAGATAAATCTACAAATTCAATGCAATTTCAGTAAGAGTCTAAACAGGTGCTGTGTGTGTGTGTGTGTTTGTGTGTGTGTCCGTTTGTGTATGTGCGTGAAGTTGATTCCAAATATTCAGATGTTTCAGAAACAGAAAGGGCTAGGAGTAGCCAAGGCAATATACTGGGAGAAGAAAAGTACTGGAGGACTTGAGCTCCCAACTGCCAAGATATTTATATTTTCTCACTTATTGAGAGAGTATGGTGTTGGCTCAGGGTTGAAAAACAGACCAATAGAGGAGAAAGCAAAGTCAGAAAGCACAAATATCCAATTACAGGCTTTCTGATGAGGCTTCCCCTGCCTTGGCATGGGGAAACGTTCTTGTGTGCCTTGACGAGTGGTGAATAGATGAGATATTATACACGGGTACCACACAAAAGAAGCAGTTCAGGACATTTGTGGATCTCAATGAATCCTCAGAAAGGAAAAAGGAAAATGTACAACGCTATCCTGGTGTCCGTTGGAAAATTAAGCATATACAAAATTGAAAAAAAATATTGCTGGTCACATAAGAAAAAGTGATACATGACAATATGTAAAAACTCACAACATCTGCTGTTCTACTGACAAGACAGTGCAAACCCAGGAGAAAGCATGTAGCACTTATCTCCTTAACTGGTATTCAGGATATAGAACTTCTTCCTAGCAACTGGTAACTAAAATAGCAGATCATCCAATAGAAATTTGAGAGAAAGGCATAAAGGCAGTTTACCAGATAGGAAATTTGTGAGGGTACTAAATATAAGAGAAGTGGCTGAACACAATTTCTCTTGGAGCAAATGATGTCCCCAACAAGGATGATTAAACATTCAAAGACAACCACACCATGTGTTGGTGAGATTTTGAAGTGTGTGGGCTCCTGAGGAGTACAAATAGGTATAATCAGTTGAAATGTCTCCCACAGCCTCTGCCAAAGCAATACTTAAGCATATCTGAGCCCCCAGATTACCACTCCTGGGCACTCAGCTCCTGAAATGCTCGCATGGCCACACCTCAAGACAAGGACAAGCTCGTTCACCGCAGCACTACTTGGTATAAATTACAACCAGAACCAGCCTTAAAGTCCGCCAATAATGCCCAACAATAAACTGTCTTCATCAGAGCATACAACTGTGAGAATGAAGAACATACAACCATACACAAAGACAGGGACTCATATCACAAACATCAGTAGAGAAGAGAAGGCAGCAACAAAAACTCACAAAGCAGGATTTCATTGTTAGTGGTTCAAAAGCAGACAAACTCACATATAGGCTCAGGAACCCAGCCCCTTTCTTCTTAGAGTTGCACGGGTCTGCTTCTACTGCCTGAATAGAGGGATGTGGGGAGGAATTTGGGGCTCTCCACCCAGTTCAGTTTCCTGAGATGGATTCTGGTAGGGGCTATGTACATTTGGTGAAAATCCGTAAAGCTGTCCACATAGTGTTATGCACTTTGTGTAGAATGTTGAATTTTAAAGGCCCCTCTGATGAACAAGGGGGAGGGGAAAGTTCTGGGAGGTGACTGAAGCCCAGGGCATCCATCTCACCCTGGAAATGGGAATAGTGACTGTAGCATGCACCTTCTGGGAAAGCTGCCAGGGGAGGGTGAGACAACTCGTGACCCCAAACTATGGATCGCACAAGCACAGGGAGGGCTCCAGCTGTGTGGCTGCTGGGTCCCTGGGAGAGTGGGGAACCCACAATCACGCTCCTGTCACAGATTTTCCCCACCCTTGGAGCTCATGTTCCTGGAGGAAAGAAGGATGTGGGCCCCTAGCACAGACCCCATGGAGTGGGGCAGGGACCTCTCACCTTTCTGACTGAGAAGGGGCTTGCCGGCCACCCTCCCACTCCCTGCCAGTGACCCTGTGTTCTGGGTTCTCTGCTCCTCAGCTGGATCAGCCAGGCCAGACTGACAGGGCCTTGGCCACATTACTGTCATGGCTGCCAGTGTGCCAGTGGAGTCTCTGAAGTGCCCCCCGTAGGACCGCAAGCCCCTATTGGAAGAGATCCTTGTTGGCTTCACAGAGTGCAGGTCGCAATCAGGCAGAGTAGGCATGGTGGTCCCCAGGGTGCGGAGTGTAGCCAAAGCTTGCTGACTCTAGATCGAGCCTTTGTCTGCCACTGGTCTAGTGCCTCAGATTCCGTGTGCTCATTGCACAGTCCGTCCTCAGTCTCTGGCCGGTAACTGAAGCCCTGCTTCAAGCTGCTGCAGGTCAAGGCCGCCTGAGATCGCCACTACAAGACACACTGACTTCTCACCCCGTTTAGAAATAAAACACATGACAAGTACAGCCCGAAGTTGAAGAGGTAATAGAATGAGATGTGGAAATGGCTCTGTTCGTATCAGCTCGTGTGAACTTCAACGTGGAAAAATGCGTGAGAGCTAAAGGAGGATGGAGATTTTGCATTCAGAAGGGATTTTGAAACTCAGAGTACCTTTCCTAACTGGATTAAGCAAGAAAAGAGTCGTTTCTGTTGTTTGCAAATTAAGAACACAATTCTAGATGTCAATGCCCTCCCTACTTCCCACCCTCATCATTCCCAGTAGAAAATAGAAAATATTTGGGAAATGTGATAAGAAAAGTATTACAGAACAAAACCAGACGTGGCAGGATAAGAACGTATACAATCACACAGAAACGCTATAGACCAGGGATCTCATTTTCCAACTCCAAAAACCCGGAAAGTGACAGCAAATTCAACGCAAAACGAAGGGCCTAAAACAGAAACAGCAGAGAATGGAATGGGGACGCATTGCTATGTGTCAGGTGGAGGTTCCTGTACCCAGGGGTGGGGCTGGTAGATGGATTGGGGAAGCCGAGGGACCCCATGGGTGGGGGTGCTTTGGGGCTCGGCTGGCAGAGTTGTGTCAGCGGGATTCTGCAACCTTGTTCTAGGGGAGCAGGGTCAAATGCCAGGATCTGTCAACACTGATCTGAGGCCAAGTCTGGGGCTCTAGCCCCCCACCACCCTTGACCTGCCCAACTTTCTAGAACATTCGACACTCGCCGTGTTCTGCCCAGAACTTCGGGGACCTACCCCCTCCCCAAGCCCCTGACTCACTCCCCCCAACCCCTTCCATCCTCTTGTCCAGACCATCTATAATATTTTGTCTCCTTTTTCTGCCCAGATCTTCTGGAAGTTTCCCCATGGCAACCATATCTTGCCCCATATTTTGGAACCTTCCCAGTTGTGTTTGCTCAAGATTACTGACCTTCCCTGTGGCCTTGGCTTCTGCTTAGACCTTCTGGGACATTTGCCACCACACCCTTCCACCCCTACTCCCCTGGGTCCTGCCTGGCCTTCTGAAACCTTCTCCAGGGTCTGTGTTCCTTGAAGACCTTCTGGAGCCTTCCTTGAGACGCATCCTGCCAAGAACTCTGGATCCTTCCTGTAGTCCCATATCCTTCCCAGACTTTAGAACTTCCTACCCCCACCTCCCGCCCTGTGTCTTGCCCAGACCTCTTGGAAATTTGCCTGCCCTTGTGTCCTGCCCAGACCTTCTGGACATGCAAGCCTTCACCGAGCCCTAGAACCTTGGCATTAACTCCACGTCCTCAGCAGACCTGCTTTCCAATTTTCCTTCACAGTAATCATCACGGGATCTTTCCACTCTTCAGCTTCTCAACCTATTTGAAACTGTTTTTTCTGGTGCATATAAGTGTCTAGTTCAGTCCAGATACAAAGTGTATTACAATGCTGCAAACTTCTGATGTGTGTTTCATTCATTTAATATTGTCTTGCTAGCCAGTCCTTCTGTTTTTGGTCATCCTCCTTTTCATGTGTCCTGCAATAATTCTGTCCATCATCGTTAGAAATTCAATTGTGTGACTGTAAGCAAAGGGGACATATTCTGTCTGTTCATATTGAGCTAAGTGTGTGAATGAAAGGTAAACCTTCGATTATGTCACTCATACAATTCAATTGGGTAAATGTCCCCCTTTGTAAGAATTGGAGTTGATGTATGATACCACTTAAGTTACAGGTGTAGGATATAGTGACTGAAAGTTTTTAAATGCATAGTCCGTTCGTGGTTACCGTAAAATATTGGCTCCATCTCCCGTCCTGTACAACATATGTCCCTGTGGCTTACTGTATACAGAAGAGTCCCCCACCTCTATACTGCCCCTCTCCTTCCCTCTCCCCACTGGTAAGCACTAGTTTGTTCTCTATATCTGTGAGTTGGTTCTTTTTTGTTGTAGTCGCAAGTTTGTTTTATTTTTCAGCTTCTGCGTATGAGTGATAACATAACGGTGTTTGTCTTCTTCTGTATGACTTCCCTCTGTAGCACAATGGCCTCCAAGTGCATTCATCTTATTGCACATGGCAAAATCTCATTGTTTTTTATGGCTGAGTAGTATTTCCCACATAGTTCTGGTGGCTCAGATGGTAAAGAATCTGCCTGCAATGCAAGAGACCTAGATTTGATCCCTAGGTTGGGAAGAGGTCCGGGGGAAGGGCATGGAAACTCAGTATTCTTGCTGCAGAATACCATGGACAGAGGAGCCCGGTGGGCCTCAATCCATGGGGTGGAAAAGAGTCAGACGCGACTGAGCGACTAACACGTTCACTTTCTATATATTCACATATAGACTATGCATATATTCATACATATTATGCATGTGTATATATACATATATATTTCTATATGTTCATATATATCCACGTGTATATATATGGATATACACCACTTCTTCCTCATCCAATCCTCTGCTGATGGACACTCATGCTGTTTCTATATCTTGGCAGCTGTAAATAATGGTTCTAACATCTTCGCAAATTAATGTGTTTACTTTTCTCAGATATGTACCCAGGAGTGGCCATCCTGGCACGTTGCTTGTCTTTTTCTGTTGCACACAGACTGTTACTAACAGCATGGACCTTGCAGATGCTGAGATCTGTGAGGTCCAGTGCATCAAGTAGGGGGCCCCTGCCTCCTCGAGGAGGTGCCCCGTCTATCCTGGCTGGGCTCACACTGCAGTTGGCAGTCCACTCCCCTCAGAGGACGGCAAAGAGTTCAGATATCCAGGCCAGAGGATCCTGTGGTTCGACCTGTGTGGGAAGGCTGAGGCAGGGGCTGGGCCACGGCTGGGGTTCCGGTTAACTCCCCCAGCCCAGGGAAAGAGGGGAAGGAGTCTGAGAACTGTATTGGGGCGCAGGCTCTGAGCCTGAAGTGGGAATAGGAAGGACCAGGGATGAAGTGTGGAGAATTCGGTACCCAGCACGCCGGGGAGAAGAAGGGTTCTGCCTGGGAACAGCCTGATACCGGTATCAGGGCTCCTGGGCACTGATCTTGCCCTGGGACGCCCACTGAGCGGTACTGTTCTCCTGCAAGACCCAGGCCTGGCCCCACCGGGGGAGACCATCAGGGCAGGGCCTCCCCTCTCAGGGCCCTGGGCCTTCTGGGGCTGGGCTTGGTCCTCAGCCACAGCTGTGCCTCGGGGGACGACAGCCCGGCTGGCTGGCCCTCAGCACAAGAAGAGGTCTGCCGGGGGTGGGCTCAGGGCCCATGCAGAAGGCAGAGCCCCACCTTTGGCTGCGTGGGGACCAGGGGCCCTGAGAGCACTCTCGGGTCTTCCTCTGTGAGGAGTCATTGTTTGAAGATTCCCCTGGGACCTGCACCTTTCTCTGAAGCTTGGCCGGTCTAGGAAGTACCAAGAGCTCGGCCCAAGTTCAGGAGCCTTTGGTACTAGTGCAGGCAGAGGCCACACAGACAGGAACAGGTTCAGGAGGCTGGCCAGGGTGGGCTGGGCCGAGGCAGAGGCACCCCAAGGGCAGGCTGGGGCTCCAGGCTGCGTCTCAGCCCGAGGACAGCTCTTACGCCACCTGGGGCTGAGGCCCATCGTGCATCTCGGCTTGATGAGAGACCTTGGCAGTTCTGACTCATGGCCACAGCTGAATATCGCCCAAGGAAGTGTCAAGAGAGGGAATGAGTGAAAGTAGAAGAACAAGGAACACTCAGATCTTCAGCCACCCTGCTAGAAGCCCCACGCATTCCCTGTCCTACCTCCAGAGCCTGCACGGCGGTGTCATCAGGGCACCATCCCCAAATCAGGGCTGGGGCTCCTGGGCACCTCTGCAGAGGCCCAAGCATGAGGGCCCTGGGGCCCCGCTGACACACGGGGGACCTGGGGTGGGCACAGAAGACCTGCTGTCAATCTCCTGCTTGAAAGCAGGGCCAGGGACAGCAAGACTGACCTCCTGGGAGAGCTGCCAGGGGTGGGTGAGACGACACAGGGTCTGAAACTATGGGCCCCCGAGCACAGGGAGGGCTCCGGCTGTGTGCCTGCTGGGTCCCTGGGAGGGTGTGGGGCCCACGACCACTCCCCTGTCATAGACTTTCCCCACCCTGGGAGCTGCTCATGTTCCAGGAAGAAAGAAGGATGTGGGCCCTGAGCACACACCCCATGGGGGCAGGGTCCTCTCACCTTTCTGACTGAGGAGGGGCTTGCAGGCCAGCCTCACCCTCCCTGCCGGTGACCCCGTCTTCTGGGTTCTCTGCTCCTCAGCTGGACCAGCCAGGCCAGACACCCGGGGCCTCGGCCACAAACTGCCCTGGACGCCAGTGTGCCAGTGGGGTCTTTGCATCCCCTAAGTGCCCCCTGTGGGACTGCAAGCCCCCATTGGGAGGGACCCTGGCTGGCTCCTGCCTCCACCCCTGGACTCAGCATCCGGCCCCGGCAAGAGTAGGCAAAACCCGGGGCTGCAGGAGATGAGAGCCCAGCCCTTCCCACTGCTCCCCGTTAAGGTCCTTGTAGAAGAGAGACGAACATACCCAAGGTCCCCTTTCATCCCTTGCGAAGATAAGGCACCCATCCATCTTGCGCCTGTCCCATACTGGAGAGGGAGGGGGCCTCTTGCCCCACCACCGCCCCTTTGGGTCCCTGCTCCAACCCTGCCCCATTGCCAAGAGCCACCTGCCAGCAGGCCTGAGTCACTGCCGGACCCAGCGCCATCCATCTCCGTCCTCCCGCTGGAGGCCTTCAGCCTGAGCGCAGCCCCAGGCTTCCTGGTCTGGCCCAGAGCCAGTCTGGCCTGTGACGTGATCAGATCGCCTGGGCAAGCAGGCCCGGTGAGATAAAAGGAAGGGGCTGAGGGGGTGGGGAGCAGCAGGATGGCACTGTGGGTAAAGGCCAGGGTGCGGATGGCAGGGCCCTGGCTGTCCCTACACCAGGCACGCCCCCTGGGCACCTGAGCCACTGCAGCCCTCAAGACGGTGCTACCCTTCAAAGCCATGCCCCGGTGTCCTGGCAACAAGTGGATGCGGATGCTGCAGATCTGGAAGGAGCAGGGCTCTGAGAACATGCACTTGGACATGCATCAGACCTTCCAGGAGCTGGGGCCCATTTTCAGGTAAAGCTCTCCCCGCTCACCTCAGCGAGAACACCCTCACGTTCTGTCCCCCTTGGTGCCTGAGTCCCACTGGGCCAGGGCTGTGCCACATCCCACTGAGCACATCCTGGCAGGGGCACCCGGGCCGCAGGGAAGGGGTTAGGGAAGGGGCTCCTTGGGGCAGGTGTGCGTCTCGGCCACCGCAGACTGGGGCCCTTGGCGAGCAGGAGCCCTGGGCGGCTCATTGCTGGGAGCACAGAACGCAGACCCCAGAGGAGAGGAGGCTTCAGTGAGACCGCGGGAGGGCCCGCCTGCTCTGATCCAGCGCCTGGCTCTATGGAGCGGGGACCAGGCAGGACACGGCCCCTCAGCAGACCGCAGAGCTCTGCCCCACAGGTACGACGTGGGAGGGAGACACATGGTGTTCGTGATGCTGCCCGAGGACGTGGAGAGGCTGCAGCAGGCGGACAGCCGTCACCCTCAGCGGATGCTCCTGGAGCCCTGGCTGGCCTACCGACAGGCTCGCGGGCACAAGTGTGGCGTGTTCTTGCTGTGAGGGCCGGTGGGGGTGCGGAGGGAGGGGCAGGGCGGCCTGGGTGCAGAGAGCACGTGGGACGGGGAGGGCCTCAAAGCGAGCCTGCCCGAGGCCCACCTGGGTGGCTGGGGAGAGGGTGCCCACCGGCTCCAGATCGGGCCCGTGCCCCAGGCAACTTGTGTGCCCTGGAACCGGGTAAGGGGCGAGCCACAGTGGGGACCCTCCCTGCAGGGCCAGAGGAGGGAGGGGGAAGCCTGCAGAGACCTCTGAGGGGCCTGCCAGCGGGGTGCACGTCTCCCCTCCTCCAGCCCCCAGGCCCTGCGAGTAGCCCCCCACGGGCACTGCGCCCTGTGTGGGGAACACCAGGAGATGCACTATTGGATTCTGCCTCGAGGGGCAGGGTCTGTGCAAGGACTGGAGCAGGCGGGCAGCATGGTAGAGGCCTCGCCCACGCTGGGGCGCGGTGAGAGCAAGCTGGGCCAGCTCCCAGGGGCTCAGCCTCCTTTCTCTCAGAAGAAGTCTCCAGGCCTGGATTGCCTCGGAGGGGACATGTGTGTGGCAGGCAGGGGGCCTGCGAGTCTGCAGACACCCCAGCAGCAGTCTCAGCCAGAAGCCCCTGTCTCAGCCTGGGTGATGTACACGACGCTGCCCCAAGGAAAGAGGTGCTGCATTGATGCCAACGGGATCAGCCTGCCCCTAAGGACCAGCAGGTGGCTCCCTGTGTGGCCCGTTTCACTCTGGAGAGAGGAAGGTGGGGTGCAGGACGGGGCCACTGCTGACTGACACCCTGACACTTCGCTCCCTGCTCTACAGCAACGGGCCCCAGTGGCGTTTGGACCAACTGCGGCTGAACCCAGACGTCCTCTCGCTGCCAGCCCTGCAGAAGTACACACCCTTGGTGGATGGCGTGGCCAGGGACTTCTCCCAGACCCTGAAGGCGAGGGTGCTGCAGAATGCTCGGGGGAGTCTGACCCTGGACATCGCGCCCAGCGTCTTCCGCTACACCATCGAAGGTGTGGGCTGGGGAGGCAGGCGCACCTCAGGGCGTGGGGGGAGCTGGCCCTGAGGCCCAGGCTGCCTGGGGCTCAGGAACCCCTCATCCCACAGCCAGCACCTTAGTCCTTTACGGGGAGCGCCTTGGCCTTTTGACCCAGCAACCAAACCCTGACAGCCTGAACTTTATCCACGCGCTGGAGGCCATGTTGAAGTCCACCGTGCAGCTCATGTTTGTGCCCAGGCGCCTGTCACGGTGGATGAGCACCAACATGTGGAGGGAGCACTTTGAGGCCTGGGACTACATCTTCCAGTATGGTGAGGGCCGGAGCCCGGGCAGTGCGGTGACTAGGGACCCCGGGGCCCCCTCCACTCACCACAGTCGCAGAAGGACTGAGGTCCCGGGAGGGGCTTGTGGCTTCGTTATGGTCCCAGACCCATCGGCAGTGATGCTGGCCTGGGCGGGCCTGAGAACTGGGGCAGGACGTGGAGAATTGGGGGTATGGAGGAGGGTAAAGGGCGGGAGGATGACAAAGAGCAGTGCTTCCCAGCGCCAGACCCGGGGCTTCTGTCGCTATGCATCCTGCAGCCAACAGAGCCATCCAGAGAATCTATCAGGAGCTGGCCCTCGGCCACCCGTGGCACTACAGCGGCATCGTGGCAGAGCTGCTGATGCGAGCAGACATGACCCTGGATACCATCAAGGCCAACACGATCGACCTCACTGCTGGGAGTGTGGACACGGTCAGGCCAGCACCCAGCCCTTCCCATAGAGCAGGGAGCTCCCCTGCCTCCAGGCAGCCTCCTCCCAGGGCAAATGTCTCCTCCACGCCCCTCCCCAGTCTATGCCTCCAGCTTCCCAAAGGGAAGGAGTCTATGGTGACCCACATGAGAAACCAGGCTCCAGACAGAGTGTAGAGTGGCCGGAGGCCTGGGTACCTGCAGCATCAGAGGTCCCCGGGGTCCTGGGGGGAGGGGAAGGGCTGAGGTTCGGCTGCAGAGTCACACTAGAGACCTTTTCCAGGGACAGACACGATCCTTAGGAGGTGACTGGCTAATGGGAGGGGCAGCAAGAGGTTCTAGCATGTGGGGGAGAGAGCAGGTGGCAGGGAAGCCAGCCCAGGGGGCGGGCCAGGCCCAGGGTGTACAGTGCAGCTGAAGTGTCCTGCCTCTAGACCGAGCCTCCCTCTGCCAGCATCTCTGAGGGCCAGGCACCCAGGCCCTGAGCTGAGGTGCGGGCTTCAGGTGGAGACACTCCCTGAGCCGGGGCTGTGATGCAGCCATAAGGTGAGAGACGGTGGGCCAGGCATGTGCCTGCTCTGGGAAGGCTTCCTGGAGAAGGACAGCTTTTGCTGAAATTGGAGAGACCACACAGAAGAGGAGGCCCAGAGGGCAGCAGGCCAGGCCCTGCAAGAGCCGGCAGCGAGGAAAGGCCATGAGGCTGAGTGGAGGGAACAGGGCAAGCGGGCAGAGGAGGCAGACAGGGTCAGGGCCTCTGTCAGGAAGGGCCTTGCACACCCGGCCTGTATCCCAGGCTAGAGGAAGCCAGTGTGAGGAGTATCTCACTCAGGCATCGGGTCCCTCACAGGCCACAGGGCAGAGCACAGTACGGACTACAGCTCAGGGAGCCCCAGGGAGGCCCGATCTGCACGGCAGCGGATGCCAGGGGCAGGTTACCTTGGGGACGACATTTAGGAGATACCGAGCTGCCCAGGTCTCCAGCTGGATAGCGGGCACCACTCTTTGCACATGGAAATGATCCAGGAGGAGGCAACGGCTGGGAGTCTGGGTGGCCGGTTCCTGCTAGGACCCTGTGAACCGACCTGCCTGTGGATGCCCAGATAGACCTCAGCTCCTCAACTCTGCCCACTTAGTAGATGCCAAGAGTGAGCCCCTCCTGGACCCAGAGGAGGAAGAGAACCTCAGGTTCTGAGGTGGCCAGAGGAGGCCTGGGTCTCAGTGACGTTGGGGGCGCCTCCCCTGAGGGATTCAGGGAAAGCTGACGAGCTGGTTTTAGAATCTCCAGGACTCCAGGTCTGGGCTTTGTGGTCTCCGAGCATGCAGGTCCCCTGTCCCCAGAGGACCACCATCTTTCTGGGAGAGGCTCCGGAGTGGAGGGGCACGGCCTACACCTGGCCCTCTGCGCCCCCTGCAGACAGCCTTCCCCTTGCTGATGACTCTCTTTGAGATGGCTCGGAACCCGGAGGTGCAGCAGGCGCTGCGCCAGGAGAGCCTGGTGGCTGAGGCCCGGATCTCAGAAAATCCCCAGAGGGCCATCACGGAGCTGCCTTTGCTGCGGGCGGCCCTCAAGGAGACCTTGAGGTAGGCGAGATGGACCTGGACTTCCCCACGACCCTGGCCCCGTGCCTGCAGAGCCCTCTTGCTGGGCTTGACGACGGATCCTGGGGCTGAAAGCTCCTTTGCCCAGGGGTGCACACTCCTTGTACCTCCTCTTCTTCTCCCTGGAGGGGAGCCTGGTGCTTCTTCCTCCGGGATCCCACCTCAGTGTCCTGGTGACCTTGTCAGTCACGTCCTCGCTGGCTTGGGGAGCTTTGGCTTACTTGGGAATTGGAAGGGAGGAACGCCTCAGGATCTGGGCTTCCCAGTGCCAGGAGTGACCTGTGAGGGTCCAGGGTTGGGAGGCTGCCCTCAGGCTATATGCACTGGGCTAGGAAGGCTGCAGAGGGTGTCCGGAGCCCGGTCACAGCTGAGGACCCTGCTGGATGCTCCTGTGCGCAGGCTGTACCCCGTGGGTATCACCTTGGAGCGGGAAGTGAGCTCGGACCTGGTGCTGCAGAACTACCACATCCCAGCTGGGGTGAGTGAGGCCCTGGAGCCCCGCCGAACTTCACCCAGGGGCCAGCTGACATTGGCCCCTTCCCGCTGCTGCAGACGCTGGTGAAGGTCCTACTCTATTCCCTGGGTCGAAATCCCGCCGTGTTCGCCAGGCCTGAGAGCTATCACCCCCAGCGCTGGCTGGACCGCCAGGGCTCTGGAAGCAGATTCCCGCACCTGGCCTTTGGCTTTGGCGTACGCCAGTGCCTGGGGCGGCGCGTGGCCGAGGTGGAGATGCTGCTCCTGCTGCACCATGTGAGTGGGCCGCGAGGGGCACGGGTGGACAGCCTGGCCGGGGACCCCTGGCTTCGTTCTGGGGCGCCCAGCCTCAGGGCCCTGGAAGGCAGGGCAGGCTGGGGCCAGGTGGAACCCTGCCTCTGTCCTAGGTGCTGAAGAACTTCCTGGTGGAGACACTGGAGCAAGAGGACATAAAGATGGTCTACCGCTTCATACTGATGCCCTCCACCCTGCCCCTCTTCACCTTCCGGGCCATCCAGTAGTCCTGTCAGCACACTGCCGGGCCACGCACGCTACAAGCCCTCTGCCGGACCCCGACCACACCTCTTTTCTCCTACAGGCCCTGACTTTTGAGTCACACCACTGTGCAGCCAGCACTTTGCACTCATGGAACAGCACAGGCCCCCGCGGGTCAGGCTTGCTGGCCTGTGCAGCAAGGCCAGGGCAGAGCTGGGGATGAACCTTGGTGGCAGGTCCTGGTCGCATGCCCAGTCCCACCAGCTCTTTCTCCAGCAAGGAGCGCTGTCTGAGGGCCCTTGACCCCAGTCACCCCAGCACTAGCCCCAGGCCCCTCGTGTGGCCATCCAAGCGACGGGCCTCAGACTGTACCGTCTGCCTCCCTGTCCAGTCTGTATACCTCCTGTGCTCAATTCTGCTCCAATGCAAGAGCTGACAACTTGGGCGTGCCCTGTCCTGATGGCTGCCATTTCAAGTGCCGTCCCCTTTGCCTCCAGAGCTCTGGCATGGACTTGCCTTCAAGCTGGGTTGTTATCTGTCTACCTAGCCTCTTGGGCTCACCCTGGCAGTGCCAGTCGTCTGTGATTGTGGCTGAAGTGCCCAGCCCAGGCCTGGACAGGCAGGTCGTGAGTCAGGTTTCCTAGAAGAGACGCTGCCAAAAGCCAACCTGGACATCAGGGTCAATGATACTCATCTGAGAGCACGAGGGATGGTGAACCCCTCTGGC
Source organism: Bos grunniens (assembly GCF_055505025.1). Taxonomy (NCBI): domain Eukaryota; kingdom Metazoa; phylum Chordata; class Mammalia; order Artiodactyla; family Bovidae; genus Bos; species Bos grunniens. The sequence goes on from NC_141178.1 coordinate 82,477,107, forward strand.
ACGAGGCAGGCCGGCCATAGAGAAGCCTCTAGAAGAAGGGTGTGGGGCCACCTCTCACTCCCTTCAGTAGAGCCAGTCTGAAGTGCCCACTACCCTCTCACAGTGACCCACAGTGACCCACAGAGGGACCACCCTGATCTCAAGGCCGGAAGAGGCTTTGAACCACTGAGAGCCAACTGGGACCCCCTAGTTGCAGAAGCAGGCAGTCTGTCCCATCCCACCTAGGGCCAGGTGACACCCAGGTAGAAAGTGGGCCCAGAGGCAGGATGAGGGGCCGTGGGGTCTCTCCACTCTCCCGCCCTCGCCACCCCCAGTTCATCTGCTGAGGCACAGGCAGGCCGAGCAGGCAGCAAGGTGTGAGGAGTCGTGTTTCTGGCTGCACCAGCCCTGCCCCTACTGAGGGCTGGGGGGTCTCTCCACTCTCCCTGCCCCAGTGAACTGCCCCCCAGGGCATCTGTTCAGTGCCAAGATCCCTGGAGGAGGACAAGAGCTGCACACCCCGTCACCACTCCAGTCCATCCGCGGCCAAAGAGGCCTGCGGCCGCCAGTGTGATCTTCTCCCACCCCAGACAGGACTGTTGAAAGGGACCCAGAGATTCATGGAGGAGGGAGGAGGTTCCAGACTCTGTGGTCACACAGGCACTAGCTGGAGCCCTCGCCCAGCATACAGGCCCAGCCTTCATTCCCTCTGAGCCCTGAGTTCTTCTTACGGGAATTCTATAGTATCACCATTTCGCTGGGCCCCCTGAGGCACCATGAGATGGGTTTTTGGGAAGTGCCGAGTTTTCTGGCTCAACTGGCACTCAACCTATCCGATCCTTCTCCCACCACTCAGTGGCCCTCCTCTGCAACGAGTGGAGCAAGTGTGGTGACAGGAAAGGAGTGAAAACCTAGTCCCCTCGTGGTGAGTGTGTGTCATTGTGCGGAGCTTGGCACATGTGGATGCTTGATTTTCACGGCAGCCCGAAGAGGCACGTGCTCCCTCATTCCCATTTTGCAGGTGAGAAAACCGGGGCTCAGAGAATTCGCTCATCTGGCAGAGTCTCATGGCGCTTCCATGGAAGGGGGAACTGCCTGAAGCCGTGAGGACCGTCCGATCTCTAAGGCCCTCGTTAAGGAACTTGGTTTGGTAGTGCTCATGGACATCGTGGAGACAAACTCCAGCTAAGCATCTCTGTCTGCTTTCCAGATCCTCTCCTGGATTTCCCTGTTTCTCCAGATTTCCTCTTTCAAGTCTATGGAGGGGCCCCTTTTTTTTGATCTAGCATGGAATTTCCCGTGTCTTGCCCTGTGAGGATCTGTCCGGCTCTTTCTGACAACCTTCCAGGTTATTGCAGTCTCGAGTCTACTGTGTGATCCTCATGATTCTTGCACCTCTTCGGGTCTTTCAGTGTAGCTGCAGTAGTGCCTTTAAGAAGCCCGATGCCAGGAATTGGAGCGCCTTCTGTGCTCCCTGCTGCTGGGGTCTGCCTCGGGGCCCTGCCATCTCTTGCCCAGCGCTGTCGCTGTCCTGGAGCCACTCTGTGCTCACTGCTCAGCCAGGGTCTCCTCTGGGCTGACTAGTGTCAAGCCTAAACCCCCTTGAGGGCCTTGTCTTGGTTCTCGGGAGGGAACGGGGATCCAGGGCTTTGTCCTCATTCCACCTTGCAAAGCTAGGCTCGCTGCTCGCCTGATGGTGCTGAGGGCAGCTGCCATGTTGGTGTAGTGTTTTCAAGGTCTCACCTCCACGTGGGGCTCTGTGACAGCCTACAGGGGAGGGAAGGGAGGGGGTGGGAGGAGGTTCCAGAGGGAGGGAACCATGTATACCTGTGGCTGCTTCATGCTGAGATATGGCAGAAGCCAACACAACACTGAAAAGCAATTATCCTCCGATTAAAAATAAATACATTAAACAATACATGCAGCTGACAGGTGTTTCAACTTCAGCCTTCTTTTAAAAGCCTGGCCTCTCCGTGGGGTTCCAGTTGCGATTCCTAATCTTACTCTTGTCCTGTGCTTCAAGCCTTTCCCTGGGAAGTGGGGCCAGCAGACCATCAGGCTTGGTGGCTTGGCCCCAAGCCTCCCCTGGCAGCGCTGTACTGGCTTCCGTGCTCCCTCCTCCCTGCTCCTGGTCGCACCTTGCTTCCTGGTCCTGAAGACATCCTGCCCTTTTACAAGCACAGAAATGCACTTTCTACATGTTCTGGATTGTGTAGAGTTGCTGGAGTGGGGGGATTTTCAGAGTATTAGCTTGAACCTTGCTCGAATCCGAGGACCCTCAGTGGCTCATTTAAGCAGACAGCTGGTGTCTGGAAGCTTTCTGTCTGTGGCTGCCCTGGGGGATGACCGAGCATCCCACAACTGTCACGTCTCCACAAAGCGTTCTTCAGCTTTCTTGTGGGAGGAGTTGCCTACCTTACAGGAGGGGTCTTAGGTGCTTGTAGAACCCTGGACACCAGTCAGATTGCGGGCCAGTTTCAAATGGCTAAATATCCCCTTTCATTGATCACTTAACACGCGCTTATCAATATCCAAAAGTCCGTTCATCGTAAGAGGACAATGAGCCCATTAGTAGCATAGAAAAAAAAATTCACATCCTCCCCACCTCTATAGACACAGAGGAGCATTTAACCAAATTCAATACCATTGCTGTGCTAAGAGATATGGCACAAACCAGGAGTGGAACAAGGGCATCTATGAGAACCCAGGGCTAACACCATACTTCATTGTGAAAAACAGGCTGCTTTCCTCCTCAGACCAGGAACACAAGGTCTGCTCTCACCACTGCCAGTCAGCCCAGTCCTGGAGGTTCTACCAGAGCAGTTTGGCAACTAGAAGTCATCCAGGCAGAAGAGGAAGGAAAACTGTCTCTACGGATGGATCAGATGATCCTGCTTACAGACCACCCGAAGGAAATCACTTCAAAGGATGATTTCTAAGAAAGCTTGCAGCAGTATTTCAAGATCCAAGTGCCGGGTATAAAAATCTATTGCATTTCTCTTCACTTGTAATGACGAAGGAAACACATTCCATTTACAAGAGTGTCAAAAAGAGGGAAACACCTAGGAATTAGTTCAGCAACAGATGTTCAAATCTGTCCTGGGAAAACCACAAAGCACCACCGAAGAAATGAAAGACGGCTAGAGTTGTAAAGCCTCCTGCATCCATGGGTCAGAAGAGAGCATGCTGCTACCAGGACAATTCTCCTCACATCACTCTCAGGTTTGATGTAATCCCAGTGAAATTTCCGGGCTTCCCTGGCAGCTCAGGGATAAAGAATCCACCTGCAATGCAGGAGATCCAAGTTAATTCCCTGGTCTGGGAAGATCCCCTAGAGGAGGGCATGGCAACCCATTCCAGCATTCTTGCCTGGAGAATCCCATGGACAGAGGAGCCTGATGGGCTACAGCTCATAGGGCTGCAAAGAGTCAGACATGACGGAAAGTACTGAGCACACATGCGTGCTCTGAAAACTCCATGTTCATCTGTGTAGAAAGTGCCAAGTTGATTCTGAAATTCACATGGAATGCAAGGAACCTAGATGGCCAGTGTAATCCTAAAAAAGAATGACAAGGCAGGAGGACTCGCGTTTGCTGATTTCTAAGCTTACTGCATAGCAAACTGCTCAAGACAGGATGCTACTGGCACAAAGACAGACCAATGGACTTGAACACAGCGTCCAGAAATGAAATGATATGTCTGTGGTCACTTGAGCTTTTACAGAGGGGCTAAGGCCATTCAACAGGGAGCATCTGTTTTCGAGGAATGTTGCTGGCACAACTTTCTAGCCACGTGGGAAAAAAAGAAGGTGGACCTCTACCTCATTCAGACAAGAACCGACTCAAATGCCCAAAGACTTAATCATAAGAGCTAACAGTGTAAAAGCCTCAGAAGAATACACGAAGCGAATTCTTCATGATCCTGGATTTGGCGAGATTCTTAAATTGGCAGCAAGTGCTGTTAAAAATGTGAATTTGAGGCACTGCTTTATCTCAGTCATTTCAATTCAGGGTGATTTAAAGGAGTAGAAGGAGGAAGAGAGCAACGATGGTCTGAGTTTCTGTTCCGTCAACACCTTTTTCTGATGCTGACCTTGGGAGCACGGAGCATGACAGCAGTCGCCTGGACTTCTGTACCTGCCACTTCAAGGCAGTCAGAGGCTGGCCTTAGGGCCCTCACCCTCCTAATAGGCAGCATCTGGAGAAACCTTCCGTCACTCTTAGGAAGCCAGGCGCCACCGTGGGAGACGGCTCGAGTCGTGCAGAAGGTGTCTGACGGCAACAGGGCGATGTGCAGGGCGATGCACAGTCTCCATGGCAGCTCTGCCTGTCCTCATTCCACTGCACTGCCAAGCACACTCTCGACTTCCGCCATCCCCACCTGAAGACTGGGAGCGTGCAGGCTCGGGTGCCTCAGGGGCATGTGGTCTGAGCAAACCTGGGGCCGCTCTTTAGGTGGGCATGTAGACCAGGCCCTGTGACGCTTTTGCTGTTACTAAAATACTCCACCTCTGCTCACTAAAGTGGCAAGAGGTTGTGTGAGGTGACACCTACCGAAGGGAAGAAAGATCAAACGTTAAAACCACAAAGAAATCTCTGAGTCCACAGAACCTGAACGATTCTGGTGTTTATTTCTCTCTGGAAACAATTCCTAAATGGGGAACTCATCAACTCGGGGCTCCAGGGGTCAGTGTCTGGCTCACAAGACAGTAAAGGACAGCTACCTTGTGACAGATGCGGAGATAGTCAGCCCCCCCAAAGGAGGCCTCTCACGTCAGTGTGTTCCTGACCAGGATGGAGACGATGCTTAGGAACACAGTGGATTGTACCAATTGCGCATTTCCTTCGATATCCTCTTCAAGTGGATAATCGAGTGTGATGTCCCTCTCCAGATTAGTAGGTCCTCCAAAATTGCACATGTTCGAACCACAACAATGAACCCAATAGAAACTGTTAAATCTATGAGTCGTCTTTCTTCTGGGGGTTTCCCGAGGCTCTTCGGCTCTATATAGAAATGTGCAGTTAAATGTACAGTTCTTGTAAACGAGTATTTCCCGAGAATTCAAACCTAAAAAAGAACAGAAATGAAAATCACAGATTTCACGCTTTCAACATCCAAATATCGAAGCACAGTTATCTTAACTAGCTCCATCCCTAAATATTGTTGTTGTTCTGTCGTGCAGTCATATCTGACTCTTTTCGACCCCATGAAGACAGCACGCCAGGCTTCCCTGTCCTTCATTATCTCCTGAAGTTCGCTCAAACACGTGTCCACTGACTCATGATGCCATTCAACCATCTCATCCTCTGTATCCCCTTTCTCCTCCTGCCTTCAACCTTTCCCAGCTTCAGGGTCTTTTACAATAAAGCGACTCTGCGTCAGGTGGCCAAAGTACTGGAGATTCAGGGACTCTCAAGATCTTCTGTAACACCACAGTTCAAAAGCATCAATTCTTTGGTCCAGATATCACATCCATACACGACTACTGGAAAAACCATAGCCTTGACTATAAGGACTTCTGTCGGCAAAGTGATGTGTCTGCTTTTTAATGTGCTGTTTTAGATGTGTCACACCTTTTTTTCCCAAGGAGCAAGCATCTTTTAATTTCACCATTCTGCAGTCACCATTCTTAGTGATTTTGGATCCCAACAAAATAAAATCTGTTACTGTTTCCATTTTCCCCCCCATCTATTTGCAATGAAGTGATGGGACTGCAGGCCATAATCTTCATTTTTTGAATGTTGAGTTCTAAGCCAGCCTTTTCCCTCTTCTCTTTCATCTTCATCAAGACTCTTTAGTTCCTCTTCACTTCCTGCCATTAGGGTGGTGCCATCTGCATATCTGAGGTTGCTGATATTTCTCCTGGCAGTGTTGATTCCAGTTTGTGATTCATCCAGCCTGGAAGTTTGCATGATGTAATCTTTGAATAAATTAAATAAGCAGGGTGACAATATACAGCCATGATGTACTCTTTTCCCAATTTTGAACCAATTCGTTGTTAAGTCTGGTTCTAACTGCTGCTTCTTGACCAGCATACAGGTTTCTCAGGAGACAGGTAAAGTGGTCTGGTATTCCCATCGCTTTAAGATTTTTCCACAGTTTGTCGTGATCCACACAGTCAACGGCTTTGGTGTAGTCAATAAAGCAGAAGGAGATGGTTTTCTGGAACTCTCTTGCTTTTTCGATGATCCAACAGATGTTGGCAATTTGATCTCTGGTTCCTCTGCCTTTTCTAAATACACCTTGTATATCTGGCAGTTCTGGGTTCCTGTAATGTTGAAGCCTAGCTTGAAGGATTTTCAGCATCAACCTGCTAGCATGTGAAATGAGTGAAATAGTGCAGCAATTTGAACATTCTTTGGTGTTGCCCTTCTTTGGGACTGGAGTGACAACTGACCTCTTCTAGTCCTGTGGCCACTGCTGAGTTTTCTAAATCTGCTGGCATATTGAGTGTAGCACTTCAACAGCATCATCTTTTAGGGTTTGAAAGAGCTCAGCTGGAATTCCATCACTTCCACTAGCTTTGCTCTTAGCAATGGTTGCAAAGGCCCACTGGATCACACTCTTGGATGTCTGGCTCTAAGTAAGTGACCATGCCGTTGTGGTTATCCAGGTCATTAAGACCTTTTTTGTATAGTTCTTCTGTGTGTTCCTGATGCTTCTTTTTTGTCTCTTCTGCGTCTCTTAGCTCCTTGCCATTTCTGCCCTTTATGGAGCCCATCTTTGCCTACAATGTTCCCTTGGTATCTCTAGTTTTCTTGAGGAGATCTCTGGTCTTTCCCATTCTATTGTTTTCCTCTATTTCTTTGCACTGTTCACTTAAGAAGGCTTTCTTATCTCTCTTTGCTATTCTCTGGAACTCTGCATTCAGGTGGATACATCTTTCCCTTTCTCCTTTGTCTTCCACGTCTCTTCTCTGTTATTTGCAAGGCCTCCTCAGACAACCATTTTGCCTTCTTGTGTTTGTTTTTCTTGGGGATTGTTTCGGTCACCACCACCTGTACAATGTTATGAACGTCCGTCCATCCATAGTTCTTCAGGGACTCGGTCTTTCAGATCGAATCCCTTGAATCTATTTGTCACTTCTACTGTACAAATTATTTTATTTAGCTCACACCACAGTGGCCGAGTGGTTTCCCCTAGTTTCTACAATTTAAGTCTGAATTTTCCAATAAGCAGTTCATGATCTGAGCCACAGTCAGCTCTGGGTCTTGTTTTTACTGTTGTATAGAGCTTCTCCAACTTTGCCTGTAAAGAATATAATCAATTGGATTTTGGTATCGATCATCTGGTGATGTCCACATGTGGACTCACCTCTTGTGTTGTTGAAAGAGGGTATTTGCTATGACCAGTGCATTCTCTTGGCAAAACTCTGTTAGCCTTTGCCCTGCTTCGTTTTGTACTCCAAGGACAAAGTTGTCTATTACTCTACATATCCCTTGACTTCTTACTTTTGCATTCCATTCCCCATGATGAAAAGGACATCTTTCGGTGTGTGTGTTAGTTCTAGAAGGTCTGTGGGGCTTCCCAGATGGCACTAGTGGTCAAGAACCTGCCTGCCAATGTAGGCGATGTAAGAGATCTAAGTTTGATCCTTGGGTCGGGAAAATCCCCTAGAGCAGGGCCCGGCAACCCATTCCAGTATTCTTGCCTCAATAATCCCATGAACAGAGGAGCCTGGCGGACTACAGTCCACAGAATTGCAGAGAGTCGGACACAACTGAAGCAACTAGCATGCACACATGCTAGAAGGTCTGGTAGGTTTTCATAAAACCGTTCCACTTCAGCTTCTTTGACATAAGTGGCTGGGACATAAGACTTGGATTACTGTCACGTTGAATGGTTTGTCTCGGAAACAAACCAAGGTCATTCTGTCACTTTTCAGACTGCCCCCAAGTACTGCATTTTGGACTCTTTGGTTGACTATTAGGGCTACTCCATTTCTTCTAAGCGATTCTTGCCCACAGTAGTAGATATAATGGTCATCTGAACTAAATCTCCCATTCCCGTCCATTTTAGTTCACTGATTCCTAAAATGTCAATGTTCACTCTTGCCATCTCCGGTTTGACCACTTTCCTGTTGGACAACATCCAATTTACCTTGATTCATGGACCTAACCTTCCAGGTTCCTATGCAATAGTGTTCTTTACAGCTTCAGACTTTCACCACCAAACATCTACAACGCAGGGTTGTTTCTGCTTTGGCTCAGCCTCTTCATTCTTTCTGGAGCTATTTCTCTGCTCTTCCCAGTAGGATATTGGATACTAACCTAGGACGTTCATCTTTCAGTATCATTTGCCTTTCCATACTGTTCATGGGTTCTCAAGGCAAGAATGGTGAAGTGGTTTGCCATTCCCTTCTCCAGTGGACCACGTTTTCTTAGAGCTCTCCACCATGACCCATCTGCCTTGGGTGGCCCTGCACTGCGTGGCTCAGAGTTTCATTGAAATACACAAGGCTGTGATCCATGTGACCTTTTTGATTAGTTTTCTGTGATTGTGGTTTTCATTCTGTCTGGCCTCTGATGGATGGGGATGAGAGGCTTGTGCAAACCTCCTGATGGGAAGGACTGGCTTTGTGGAAGACCCGGTCTGGCTCTGGTGGGCAGGGCCTTGCTCAGTAAACCTTTAATCCAATTCTCTGCTGATGGGTGGGGTGGTGCTCCCTCACTGTAGTTTGGTCTAAGGCAGCCCAGTCCTGGAGTCTGTAGTGTCTATGATAGGCTGCAGGCTCTATGGTCAGGAGAATGGTAATCTCCTCCAAGAGGATTTACGCCAACATGCTACACCTCCCAGGACTGCTGTGGCCTGTGCCCCTGACCCCACAGCAGGCCACTGTCAACCCACACCTCTGCCAGAGACTCTCAAACATTCACAAGCAAGTCTGCCTTGGTCTCTTGTGGGGTCACTGCTCCTTTCACATGAGTCCTGGTGCACACAAACTTTTATTTGTTCAGTTCAGTTGTTCAGTCATGTTTGACTCTTTGCAACCCCACGGACTGCAGCATGCCACGCTTCTCTGTCCATCACCAGCTCCCAGAGTTTACTCAAACTCATGTGCACTGAGTGGTGATGCTATCCAACCGTCTCATCCTTTGTCGTCCCCTTCTCCACTCATCTTCAATATTTCCCAGCATCAGGGTCTTTTCCAGTGAGTCGGTTCTTCACATCAGGTGGCCAAAGTATTGGAGTTTCAGCTTCAGCATCAGTCCGTCCAGTCAATGTTCAGGACTGATTTCTTTTAGGATGGACTGGTTGGATCTCCTTGCAGTCCAAGGGACTTTCAAGAGTCTTCTCCAACACTACAACTCAAAACTATCAATTCTTCAGCACTCAGCTTTCTGTATAGTCCAAATCTCACATCCATACATGATTACTGGAAAAGCCATAGCTTTGACTAGATGGACCTTTGTAGGTAAAGTAATGTCTCTGCTTTTTAATATGCTGTCTAGTTTGGCCACAGCTTTTCTTCCAAGAAGCAAATGTCTTTTAATTTCATGGCTGCAGTCACCATCTGCAGTGATTTTGGAGCCCCCCAAAATAAAGTCTCTCACTGTTTCCATTGTTTCCCCATCTATTTGCCATGAAGTGATGGGACCAGATGCCATGATCTTAGTTTTCTGAATGTTGAGTTTTCAGCCAGCATTTTCACTCTCCTCTTTCACTCTCATCAACAGGCTCTTTAGTTCTTCTTCACTTTCTGCCATAAGGGTGGTGTCATCTGGGTATCTGAGGTTATTGATATTTCTCCCGGCAATCTTGATTTCAGCTTGTGCTTCATCCATCCCAGCGTTTCTCATGATGTACTCTGCGTATAGGTTAAGTGAGCAGAGTGACAATATACAGCCTTGACATACTCCTTTCCTGATTTGGAACCAACCACTCTGTTGTTCCATGTCCAGTTCTAACTGTTGCTTCTTGATCTGCATACAGATTTCTCAAGAGGAACGTCAGATGGTCTGGTACTCCCATCTCTTTCAGAATTTTACACAGTTTGCTGTGATCCACACAGTCAAAGGCTTTGGCATAGTCAAGAAAGCACAGGTAGATGTTTTTCTGGAACTCTAATTTTTTCGAAGATCCAATGGATGTTGACAATTTGACATCCGGTTCCTCTTTGTTACAAGGCCTTAAATTCTTTTGAAAAATGTTTATGTATTCCATAGTTTGGGCCACATCAGGTCTTAGATGCAGGATGTGGGAGCTTTCCTTGTGGCACCCAGGCTTCTCTCTCCTTGTGGCCCACGGGCTCCAGAGCATGAGGGATCATTAGTTGTAGAAGACGGCCTTAACCGCCCTGCCACATGTGGGATCCCAGTTCCCCAACCAGGGTTGAACCCACGTCCCGTGCACTGAAAGGTAGATTCTTAACACTGGACCACCAGGGAAGTCCCCAGTGCCTAAACTTCTCGAGTAAGCAAGAATATTCAGGTCCACTAGAATTTTCATTACCTCATCAACAACTTCACCTGGGGATGATTTTCCATCTACACTGCCAACTTATCTAGGCACCTGGCCTCCCTAAGTAAGTTTACAGTCCCTTGTAAGGAAGCTATACAAGGGAGTCGCTCTGTTCATTATTTGTCATAAGGAATCTAGGGACCCAGAAATGAATGGAGACCAGGAAATATGTTTTTGCTGATGTCCCAAAGATCATACAGACCCTCAACAAGAAAGCGCCTATAGCATGGTCTTCTGCTGATAGTCTGCAGTCGCCATGGCCCTTCTACGTCAGCTCCTTGTGTGGTAAGCACTTTCCTGAGGGATCTAGGTGCATCCACGTTTTGGGCCTGCTTTGTTGGAAAACCTTCCGGAGGACCACGCTCCTGTGGGAAACAAGGAATTGCCTAAGCTGCACTGGGGAATCTACCTCCTTGACCAGGGATGGCCAAGGAGTGGAGGCCTTGAGTGGCAGCAGTCCTTCCAGCCCCTGAAGACACGGCAGGACACCTGTGGACACATGGGCCCACGTAGCAGGCTATGTGTCTCTGCAAGAGGCTATTACTGCCTGCCCTTTAATGGCGCTGAGCCTCAACATAGAAACACGCTCTCGGGATGGGTACAGAGAAAAGAGTGACGGTGTCCCCTGAAACTGCATTGATGGGGTGACTCGTTAAGGAGTAAGAAGGTAATCTGGTACTTACGCATGGAGACAGTAAAACAGCGCCTAATATCATAAGGACACGTTCTCTTAACTGGACAATGGAAGGTGTTTTTCACGATACACTCATGGCATTGTACATTAAAGGTCCCTAGATAAAAGAGAACAGAGTCAGACTCCACCTTCATTGCCACTCACTGCATCTGCCCAGCAGCCAGACCCTTCCCTCAGCCTCAAGGACTCCCTGAGGCTACACAGCTCAGTCCTCAGTGGGCTCCGAGCCTGGGCAGCATGAGCTTCCTGGACACCAGGACGCCAGGTACACCCAGGAGTTTTTTCTTCTCAGAGACAGGTTCTCAGGAAAGCTCCCAGCTGTCAGGACTGTGAGCCTCTGCTCTGTTGATGGACCCACCTTTTCACAGGTCCCTTATGTAGTCATAAGGGACCAAAGCCTCCCTGAGTTCCCTGCACCCAGCCATGCCCGCCTGTTCCAAAGAGGAAGGGCCACAGCCAGAGACTCCCCCGTGCCCACCCTGCGGCCCTGCATCCACTGGTCCTTAGAGGGGCTTCCCTCCATCCTGACCCTCCCCCTGCTCCTGGACACCCTGTGCTCACCAACTGCACAATTGCTAAGATGGAGATCTCAGCTGGCTAAAATGGTGAAAATTCCATTCAGACCCTTAAAATGACCCCAATAAAGTCAAGTCTCATCCTCTTCAAGAAACAGAAGCACTGATACTCACAGGGCTCGACGAAGCCCAGTGGCAATCCCATGAAGAGGAGGAAGGCAAAGAGGAGCATCATCCCTGTGAGGGCTTGAACCTGTAGGTGAGGAAAGCCAGGGCACAAGTCAGCAAGTGTGTGGCTCTTGTAGCCACTTCTGGTCTCTCATCTGAGCAGCACGAGTCCTGGCCACCCTTCCCACCTTCCAGCACCTCTGGCTCTCGGCTGAGTATGGCTCTGGGTAGTGACGAGCTTGCAGCCCTTTCCTACACACAGTGGCTTCGCCTCGCTCAAGCCTTCATCCTAGATGAAGACATGCTCCTACTCTCCATCAGGCAGAGCGTGAGGCTCAGAGTGGTCTGGGGCTGTCTCCTCGTGGCCCTCACACTCCACAAGGAACCCCTGATCTCCCTGTGGTGTCCCGACCTCAAGGCTGACCTGTGTGAAGAGCTGGAACATGCTCCATTCAAGTACTTCTAACTTGTATGAGCTCTGAGACAGAGGTAGAGGGCCGTGACAAGAGAAGAGGAACTAGTGGAGAAGAAGCTAGAAGCCCAGTGCCTGTGCTAGGAAGCATGGACCACATGCCATCATGTCTCCCGGGGACTGGGGGTCACATGGCTCCACATTTCTAGAGGCGGGGCCCTGTGGCTCGTCACCCAAGCCCACACACCAGCACTGGCTGGAGGGAAAGCCCCCCCCAGCACCAGGAGTGCCCGCACCTGAAACATTTCCTTGTGGGGACTCATCAGCAACCTTGAAGCCTCCAATGTCTACGGTCCTTCCGGATATTCCCTCCCAGTCCCCAGGGGCCCCGTCTCCCTTGTCAACCAGGGGATTTGCCCTTTCTGCTCAGGGGCTCCTGTCTGAGGGACATGCCTCGCCTGCTGCTGCCTGTCACCCTGAGGAGACCCAGGGGCAGCCCCTGACAGGTACCTGCCATGAGACCAGCTGAAGCCCAGGATGGGGGCTGACTGTGCATCAGCCAGCCATGCTCCTCGGGTGGGGACCATCAGTGTCCTGCCCCGGGCCCCTGGCTCTCTTCACGCATGCTCTCTCAGGGATGGCTGGGCCTCAACCTGCTTATGGACAAATGTCCTCCCACTCGAGGTGAATTTGGGTCAAAGCAGCAGGTGCAGAGGACCAAGACTGAGGAGGGGATCCGAGTCATTGCCCTGCAGGGGCTGCTGATCTGCCCAGCCAGTCAGCCTCCCACGTGGTACCACCGTCTCCATGTCCAAATCCCTTCCCACCCATCCTGTCTGCTCTTCTTACATCTGTCCCTTCCTTCAAGCCACCCGTGCTCCCACTGCCAGTCTCGAGGGCAGCTCAGACCCAGAACCACCCCAAGTGCTCCCGGAAGAGGAGCCTCAGATAGAGAAACTGAGGAGACTGTCATATCCACCATCTCATCGGGACAGCGAGGGAGAGAACAAGACTGTGGAGGAGTAGGTGGCCATGGAGTACGTCTGTCTCCACGGATACATCAGGAATACACCTTTAGACACAGAAATGCATCCAGAACTCCAGCTGAGAGTGGAGAGGAGCGCCTGACCAGTGGAAAACAATATACAAAGCCACGCAAAACTCAGTAGGACAAAGGAACTAGAGGGATAAACAGGACTGTTAGCAGGACTGGACCTGCCCTCAGCCAGTGGGGGAACTGAAACAGGGGTCTGATCTCGACACTGGGGCGATTGTCTGAGCCAGACCAGAAACATTTAAGGCTCAGAGTGAAACAGCTGTTCCGTGGCCACCTAAATGGAATGAGAACCAGAGAGTCCTTTCCACAGCCATACATACCCCAGACAGGGACGTAGGTCCCCTGGAAGGCGCATCGACTGGTAGCTGGACCTTAGGGATTGTGGAGCAACCCCAGGGCAACGGCTGCTGTTGACTGTGCGAGACACAGCGAGGGGATGTGAGCAGGGAGACTGTGGTGGGAAATGCCTGTGCAAGAAAGCCAGGCAGCCATGGAAGCAAGGCGATACTGCTGAGTCACGTGCAGGGCATGAAGCCATCACCATAGCTTCTCTCTCTCCACACACCAGCATCGGCAGCTGAACAACAGAGAGGCTGGCCCATCAAACGCCTGACACACTGAACCACAGAGGAGGACCCCGCCCAGGGTGCCTCACCAAGTGCCTAATGTGCCGATCTACAAAGTAGACCCCAGGCAGGGGGGCCCCTCTATGTGCCTGATGCGCCAAACAACAGAGAAGGACCCCAGGCAAGGGAATCCTCTAAGTGCCTGAATGGGCGGAACTACGGAGAAAGACTGGCCAAAGAGGCCTTCTGATCGCCAGCTACAAGAGGCTTGAAAAAAGACTCTGATAGGGCCATAACTCCTGTGGCAGAGGCAGTCCATGTCCCTGCACACTTGGTGCTCCAGGGTCATCGCAAGCCAAGCAGCTGTGCCACCTTCACGTTCAACTCTAACTGGGGCAAAGCTGCAGCAGGCAAAAAAGTCTTGTATCTACACACACAGGGGCGCTTCGGTAGTGTCCCAACTCTTTGCGATCCTGTAGACTGTGGCCTGCCAGGCTTCTCTGTCAGGGAAGGGGGTTCTCTAGGCAAGAATACTGCAGCAGATGGGCTAGTACTGGTTGCCATACCCTTCTAGAGCACTATATTTTCCACTGCCCTAGCTGCCAATTCCCCTGAGTACCTATGCTGCCAGAACCCCTGTGACCCAAGCAGCTGCACCACCTCCACACCTGGCCCTCTCAGGGGCAAACCCAAGTCCTCTAGGGCAGCCTCAGGAGCAAACCCCAAAGGACAACCCACATGCACAGGTGGAAATAAAACCACAACTGAAACCCAGGAGCAGTGTGGCTAAGGAAGAAGACCCAAAACCTTCCTGCCAGCCTTACAAGCTGCAGATTAAATCCACAGGATCAACTAGGCAGACTCTGTGTCTACAGTATACATAAAAAGACATTGAGAGCTCTCACAAAAGAAAATGCACTAGTTCTGATAGCTGTGGACACTGAAAACAAGAACACACAGGAGTAGGACCAGATTAGAATATGAGATGCCCCTGCAGCAGGTCCAGAGACCAGCACAGTGTTGGAGGGCATCCTAGGAAGGTGAGGTGGACTGTGACTCCCAGTGAGGGAAAGGACTCTGACAGCAGCCACTCAAGAAAAACATTTATTATTCTGTTTTTTAATTAATTAATTTACTTTATTTTACAATATTGTATTGGTTTTACCATACATTGACTTGAATCTGCTGTTGGTGTACATGTGTTCCCCATCCTGAACCCCCTTCCCACCTCCCTCCCCATCCCATCCCTCTGGGTCATCCCAGTGCACCAGCCCCGAGCACCCTGTATCGTGCATCGAACCTGGACTGGAGATTCGTTTCACATATGATAATTCACATGTTTCAATGCCATTCTCTCATATCATCCCGCCCTCACCCTTTCCCGCAGAGTCCAAAAGACTTCAATGCATCTGTGTCTCTTTTGCTGTCTTGCATACAGGGTTATCATTACCATCTTTCTAAATTCCATATATATACCTTAGTATACTCTATTGGTGTTTTTCTTTCTGGCTTTTTTCACTTTGTATAATAGGCTCATTTCATCCACCTCATTAGAACTGATTCAATTGTATTCTTTTTAACGCCTGAGTAATATTCCATTATGTACATGTACCACAGCTTTCTTATCCATTCGTCTACCAATGGACATCTAGGTTACTTCCACGTCCTGGTTATTATAAACAGTGCTGCGATGAATCCTGGGGTCCATGTGTCTCTTTCCATTCTGGTTTCCCCAGCGTGTATGCCCAGCAGTGGGATTGTTGGGTCCATATGGCAGTTCTGTTTTCAGTTTCTTAAGGAATCTGCACACTGTTCTCCACGGTGGCTGTACTAGTTTGCATTCCCACCAACAGTGTAAGAGGGTTCCCTTTTATCCACACCCTCTCCAGCATTTATTGCTTGTACACTTTTGGATAGCAGCCATTCTGACTGGCGTGAAATGGTACCTCATTGTGGTTTTGGTTTGCATTTCTCTGATAATGAGTGATGTTGAGCATCTTTTCATGTGTTTGTTAGCCATCTGTATGTCTTCTTTGGAGAGATGTCTGTTTAGTACTTTGGCCCACTTTTTGATTGGGTCGTTTATCTTTCTGGAATTGAGCTGCAGGAGTTGTTTGTCTATTTTTGAGATTAATTCTTTGTCCATTGCTTCGTTTGCTATTATTTTCTCCCATTGTGAAGGCTGTCTTTTCACCTTGCTTATAGTTTCCTTTGTTGTGTAGAAGGTTTTAATTTTAATTAGGTCCCATTTGTCTATTTTTGCTTTTATTTCTAATATTCTGGGAGGTGGGTCATAGAGGATCCTGCTGTGGTTTATGTCAGAGCGTGTTTTGCTTATGTTTTCCTCTAGGCGTTTAATAGTTTCTGGTCTTATGTTTAGATCTTTAATCCATTTTGAGTTTATTTTTGTGGATGGTGTTAGAAAGTGTTCTAGTTTCATTCTTTTACGAATGGTTGACTAGTTTTCCCAGCACAACTTGTTAAAGAGATTGTCTTTCCTCCATTGTATATTCTTGCCTCCTTTGTCAAAGATAAGCTGTCCATAGGAGTGTGGATTTATCTCTGGGCTTTCTATTTTGTTCCATTGATCTATATTTCTGTCTTTGTGCCAGTGCCATACTGTCTTGATGACTGTGGCTTTGCAGTAGAGATTGAAGTCAGGCAGGTTGATTCCTCCAGTTCCATTCTTCTTTCTAAAGATTGCTTTGGCTATTCGAGGTGTTTTCTATTTCCATACAAATTGTGAAATTATTTGTTCTAGTTCTCTGAAAAATACCATTGGTAGCTTGATAGGGATTGCATTGAGTCTATAGATTGCTTTGGGTATTATACTCATTTTCACTATATTGATTCTTCTGATCCGTGAACACGGTATATTTCTCCATCTGTCTGTGTCCTCTTTGATTTCTTTCACCAGTGTTTTATAGTTTTCTATATATAGGTCTTTTGTTTCTTTAGGGAGATATATTCCTAAGAATTTTATTCTTTTCGTTGCAATGGTGGATGGAATTGTTCCTTGATTTCTCTCTGTTTTCTCATTGTTAGTGTATAGGAATGCAAGGGATTTCTGTGTGCTAATTTTATATCCTGCAGCTTTACTATATTCATTGATTAGCTCTAATAATTGTCTGGTGGAGTCTTTAGGGTTTTCTATGTAGAGGATCATGTCATCTGCAAACAGTGAGAGTTTTACTTCTTTTCCAATCTGGATTAGGATAAATGCCCACCAAACCAAACAAAAGAGGAAGAGATAGGGAATCTACCTGATAAAGCATTCCAAATAATGATAGTGAAAATGATCCAAAATCTTGAAAACAAATTGGAGTTACAGATAAATGGCCTGGAGACAAGGATCGAGAAGATACAAGAAAGGTTTAACAAGGACCTAGAAGAAATAAAAAGAGTCAATATATACTGAATAATGCAATAAATGAGATCAAAAACACTCTGGAGGGAACCAACAGTAGAATAATGGAGGCAGAAGATAGGATAAGGGAGGTAGAAGATAGAATGGTAGAAATAAATGAAACAGAGAGGAAAAAACAATTAAAAGAAATGAGGACAAGCTCAGAGACCTCTGGGATGATGTTAAATGCCCCAACATTCGAATCATAGGAGTCCCAGAAGAAGAAGACAAAAAGAAAGGCCATGAGAAAATACTTGAGGAGATCACAGTTGAAAAGTTCCCTAAAATGGGGAAGGAAATAATCACCCAAGTCCAAGAAACCCAGAGAGTCCCAAACAGGAGAAACCCGAGGCAAAACACCCCAAGACACATATTAATCAAATTAACAAAGATCAAACACAAAGAACAACTATTAAAACCAGCAAGGGAAAAACAACAAATAACACACAAGGGGATTCCCATCAGGATAACAGCTGATCTTTCAATAGAAACTCTTCAGGCCAGGAGAAAATGGCAGAACATACTTAAAGTGATGAAAGAAAATAACCTACAGCCCAGATTACTGTACCCAGCAAGGATTTCATTCAAATATGAAGGAGAAATCAAAAGCTTTACAGACAAGCAAAAGCTGAGAGAAATCAGCAACACCAAACCAGCTGTCCAACAAATGCTAAAGGATCTTCTCTAGACAGGAAACACAGAAAGGGTGTATGAACTCTAACCCAAAACAATAAAGTAAATGGCAACGGGATCATACTTAACAATAATTACCTTAAATGTAAATGGGTTGAATGCCCCAACCAAAAAACAAAGACTGGCTGAATGGATACAAAAAAAGACCCCTATATATGTTGTCTACAAGAGACCCACCTCGAAACAAGGGACACAGAGTGTCACACTTTCACAAAGTGAAAGTGAAGGGCCGGAAAAAGATATTCCACGCAAATAGAGACCAAAGAAAGCAGGAGTAGCTACATTCATACCAGAGAAAATAGACTTTAAAACAAAGGCTGTGAAACGAGACAAAGATGGACAGTACATAATGATCAAAGGATTGATCCAAGAAGAAGATATAACAATCATAAATATATATGCACCCAACATAGGAGCACTGCAATATGTAAGACAAAGGCTAACACACATGAAAGGGGAAATTAACAGTAACACAATAATAGTGGGAGATTTTAATACCACACTCACACCTATGGACAGATCAACTGGGAAACACAAACTTTAAATGACACAATAGACCAGTTAGACCTAATTGACATCTATAGGACATTTCACCCCAAAACAATGAATTTCACCTTTTTCTCAAGCGCACATGGAACCTTCTCCAGGACAGATCACATCCTGGGCCATAAATCTAGCCTTGGTAAATTCAATAAAATTGAAATCATTCCAAGCATCTTTTCTGACCACAATGCAGTAAGATTAGATGTCAATTACAGGAGAAAAACTATTAAAAATGCCAACATATGGAGGCTGAACAACACACTGCTGAATAAACAATAAATCACAGAAGAAATCAAAAAGAAATCAAAATATGCATAGAAATGACTGAAAATGAAAACACAACAACCCAAAACCTACGGGACACTGTAAAAGCAATGCTGAGGGGAAGGTTCATAGCCATACAGGCTTACCTCAAGAAACAAGAAAAAAGTCTAATAAATAACCTAACTCTACACCCAAAGCAACTTGAAAAGGAAGAAATTATGAACCCCAGGGTTAGTAGAAGGAAAGAAATCTTAAAAATTAGGGCAGAAATAAATGCAAAGGAAACGAAAGAGACCATAGCAAAAATCAACAAAACCAAAAGCTGGTTCTTTGAGAAGATAAATAAAATTGACAAACCATTAGCCAGACTCATCAAGAAACAAAGGGAAAAAAATCAAATCCACAAAATTAGAAATGAAAATGGAGAGATCACAACAGACAACACTGAAATACAAAAGATCATGAGACTATTATCAGAAACTATATGCAAATAAAATAGACAACTTGGAAGAAATGGACAAATTCTTAGAAAAGTACAACTTTCCAAAATTGAACCAGGAAGAACTAGAAAATCTTAACAGACCCATCACTGGCACAGAAATTGACACTGTAATCAGAAATCTTCCAACAAACAAAAGCCCAGGACCAGACAGCTTCACAGCTGAATTCTACCAAAAATTTAGAGAAGAACTTACACCTATTCTACTCAAACTCTTCCAGAAAATTACAGAGGCAGGTAAACTTCCAAACTCATTCTATGAGGCCACCATCACCCTAATACCAAAAGCCGACAAAGATGCCACCAGAAAAGAAAACTACAGGCCAATATCACTGATGAACATAGCTGCAAAAATCCTTAACAAAATTCTAGCAAACAGAATCGCACAACATATTAAAAAGATCATACATCATGACCAAGTGGCCTTTATCCCAGGGATGCAAGGAATCTTCAATATCCACAAATCAATGTAATACACCACATTAACAAATTGAAAGATAAAAACCATATGATTATCTCCACAGATGCAGAGAAAGCCTTTGACAAAATTTAGCATCCATTGATGAGAAAAACCCTCCAGAAAGCAGGAATAGAAGGAACATACCTCAACATAATAAAAGCTATATATGACAAACCCTCAGCAAACATTATCCTCAATGGTGAAAAATTGAAGGCATTTCCCCTCAAGTCAGGAACAAGACAAAGGTGCCCACCCTCACCACTACTATTCAACATAGTTTTGGAAATTTTGGCCACACCAATCAGAGCAGAAAAAGAAGTAATGGAAAAACATTTATTATTCTTATGTTTTGACTTCTTCTGTATATTCTTTTGGATTTTTCTTCTTTCCCTCCACCCCCCCTCACCACTGTAGTTATCAATTTTCTTTGTACTATGAAATCTGGTTAACCTGTTGAGCTTTTTTTTTCTCAGTCACTTTTTTTTATAGTTGTTATAAGCCTCTGCCTCTACAATGGGCTTTTGCAGTTCTGTGGAGTTTTCATTTTTTTTCTTTTTCTTTTCTCTTTAAAAAAACTTTTAAAACCTATTATTTTTTCTTCATTTATTCCTTTGCTTTTCCTATTCTTTCCCCCTTGAAGTTCATCTTAAATGTATATAAATCTTCCTCATCTACCTCTATTTAACTTTGCACATCTATTCTTTCTTTCTTTCTTCTCAACATATTTGATAGCTTTATTTTCATTGCTTTATTCCCCAATTGGCACCTTGCTTTAGTTTTGCTTTCCAGTTCGTTCTCTAGTTAGTTTTTTTCTGGTAGATATAATTTTTGGTTTCTTTTGTTCGCTGGGTCAATCTATTGTACTTTATATTTGTTGGACTGTTTTGATTTTGTTTATGTGTGTATATGGGGAAACAGTGGAAACAGTATCAGACTTTATTTTGGGGGGCTCCAAAATCCCTGCAGATGGTGACTGCAGCCATGAAATTAAAAGACGCTGACTCCTTGGAAGGAAAGTTATGAGCAACCTAGATACCATATTCCAAAGCAGAGACATTACTTTGCCAACAAAAGTCTGTCTAGTCAAGGCTATGGTTTTTCCAGTGGTCATGTATGGATGTGATAGTTGGACTGTGAAGAAAGGTGAGCACCGAAAAATTGATGCTTTTGAACTGTGGTGTTGGAGAAGAAGCTTGAGAGTCCCTTGGACTGCAAGGAGTTCCACTAGTGCATTCTAAAGGAGATCAGTCCTGTGTATTCTTTCCAAGGACTGATGCTAAAGCTCAAACTCCAGTACTCTGGCCACCTCACGCAAAGAGTTGACTCATTGGAAAAGACTCTGATGCTGGGAGGGATTGGGGGCAGGAGGAGAAGGGGACGACAGAGGATGAGGTGGCTGGATGGCATCACCGACTCAATGGACATGAGTTTGGGTGAACTTCGGGAGTTGGTGATGGACAGGGAGGCCTGGTGTGCTGCAGTTCACAGGGTCGCGAAGAGTCAGACCCGACTGGGTGACTGAACTGAACTGAACTGATGGGTGTATATGTATACATGTATATTCAGTCACACTTTTTAGTGTTATAAACCTCTGCCTCTACGATGGGCTTCTGCAGTTCTGTGGAGATTTCCTTTTTTATTTTTTTCCTTTTTCATTCTTCTTCGATTTTTTACTTTCCTCTTTTTCCAATTTTCAATTTTCATTTTTTGAAACATATCATATATTTTCTACATGTATTCCTTTCTTTGCCTTTCTGACTATTCTGTTCCCCTTGCAGTTAACCTTTAATGTATGTAAATCTTCATCTACCTCTTTTTAACTTCGCACAACTATTCCTTCTTTTCTTTCTTTCCTTTCCTCTCAACATATCTGTGGGTTGTGTTTTCATTGCTTTATTCCCCACTCGGCACCTTGCTTTAGTTTTGTTTTCCAGTTCGTGCTTTAGTTAGTTTTGTTCTTAACTGCTAAATATAATTTTTAATTTCCTTTGTTTGCCAGGTTAATCTACTGTACTTTATTTTTGCTGGACTATTTTCATTAGCTCATGGGTGTATGTGTGTACATTCCATTATTTTAATCCTTATTTGCCTGATTTTGTAACTGCCAAACCCCATTTGTGTGGGGTTCATCTTTGGTTTCTTGTTTTGGGATATTTGTTTTAATCTCACTGAATGCCATAACAAACCACTTGCGGAATCTTGTTCCTGACCAGAGATCAAGCCTTGAGCCTTTGGAGTGGGAGCACTGACTCCAAGACCCTAGACTACCAGAGAACTAGCCCAAGGGAGTATCAAATGGTGAAAAGTCACACAAAGGAAACAAAAGGTCTTGAATACAAGACCCAGCATCACCCAACCACTAGTAGCACCCTGGGCAACATGTCTCATCTAAATAACGAACAAAACAGAAATACAAACCCAATCGTCAGCAGACACGATTACCACTTCACTCAGCCTTGCCCATCAGAGGAAAAACAAACAAACAAAAACTCAGCACAAATCTCACCCCAAGAAAAGCTTACACAAACCACTGGACCAACCTTAGGAAGGCAGAAACCAAAAGGAAGAAAGAATTCAACCTTGAAGCCTGGGAAAAGGAGACCTCAAACACAATAAATTTTAAAAAGTAATGAAAAGGCAGAGAAATACTACACATATGAAAGAACAACCTAGAAACACAGAAGTCCAAATAAATGGAGAAGAAATAGGCAAACTACCTGAAAAAGAATTACAAATAATGATAGTAAAGATGATCAAAAACCTTGAAGACACAATGGAGAAAATGCAAGATTCAATCAACAAAGACCTAGAAGAATTAAAGAATAAACACACAGAGGCAAAAAACACAATTACTGAAATTAAAAGTATTCTAGAAGGAATCAATAGCAGAATATCTGATGCAGAAGAACGAATCAGTGAGCTGGAACATAAAATGGTGGAAATAACTTCTGAAGAGCAGAATAAAGTAAAAAGAATGAAAACCACTGACGACAGTCTCAGAGACCTCTGGGACAATATGGAACTCACCAGCATTCGAATTATAGGGGTCCCAGAAGAAGAAGAGAAAAAGAAAGGGTATGAGGAAATTTTTGAAGAGATTATACTTGAACATTTTCCCAACATGGAAAACGAAATAGTCAATCAAGTCCAAGAGGCACAGAGTCCCATACAGGGTAAACCCAAGGAGAAACACGCCAAGACACATACTAATCAAACTAACAAAGACTAAACACAAAGAACACATATTAAACACGGCAAGGGAGAAGCAACAAGTAACATACAAAGGAAACCCCATACGCTTAACAGCTGATTGTTCAGCAGAAACTCCGAAGGCCAGAAGGGAATGGCAGGATATATTTCAAGTACTGAAAGGAAAAAAAATCTACGACCAAGATTACCGAGCCAGCAAGGATCTCATTTCTTAACAGAATTCAGTACTATCAGACCAGCTTTACAACAAACGTTAAAGGGACTTATGTAGCCAAGAAATGCAAGAGAGGAAAAAAGATCTACAAAGTCCCAAACAATTAAGAAAATGGCAATAGGAACATATATATCAATAATTACTTTAAATGTAAGTGGACTAATGCTCCAACCAAAGGATACGGACTGGCTGAATGGGCACAAAAGCAAAACCCATATATAGGCCGTCCACAAGAAACCCACTTCAGACCTAAAGACACATATAGACTGAAAGGGAGAGGATGGAAAGCTATAGTTCATGCAAATGGGAAGCAAAAGAAAGCTGGAGTAGCAATCCTCATGTCAGACAAAATAGACTTTAAATTAAAGAGGATTACAAGAGATAAAGAAGGACACTACATAGTGATCAAGGGCTCAATCCAAGAGGAAGACATAACAATTATAAATATCTATGCATTCAACATAAGAGCACCTCAATACATAAGACAAACACTAACAGACATAAAGGAGAAATTGACAGGAACACAAGAATACTAGGAAACTTTAACACCCCACTCTCACCAATGGAAAGATCATTGAAACAGAAAATTAATAGGGAAACAAAAGTCTTAAATGATACATTAGATGAGATGGACCTCCTTGATATCTTCAGGACATTCCATCCAAATGCAGAAGAGCACACCTTCTGCTCAAGGACACATAGAACATTCTCCAGGACGCTTGAGACTAGATATCAATTACAAGAAGAAAAAAAAAAAGTATAAGAAACACAAACACTCGGAGATGAACAACACGTTTCTAAATAACCAGCAGGTTACTGAAGAAATCAAAAGGGAAATCAAAAAATTTCTGGAAACAAATGACAATTGAAAACACAGCTCAAAACCTGTGGGATGCAGCAAAAGCAGTTCTAATAGGGAAGTTTATAGCAATACAATTCTACCTCAAGAAACAAGAAAAACCTCGAATAGACAAACTAAATTTACACCTAAGACAACTGGAAAAAGAACAACCACCCCCGCCCCCAGGAATTAGTCGAAGGAAAGAAATCATAAAGATCTGAGCAGAAATAAATGAAAACGAAATGAAAGAAACAAGAGTAAAGATTAACAAAACTAAAAGATGGTTCTTTGAGAAGATAAACAGAATTCAGAAACCTTTAGCCAGATTCAAGAAGAAAGAAAAAGAGAAGAATCAAATCAATAAGATTAGAAATGAAAAAAAACAGAGGTTATAACAGACAATGCAGAAATACAAAGGATTATAAGAGACTATTATGAACAACTATATGGCTATAAAATGGATAACCTGGAAGAAACGGACAGATTCTTAGAAAACTTCAATCTTCCAAGACTGAACCAAGAAGAAATAGAAATTATGAACAACCCAGTAACAAGCACTAAAACTAAAGCTGTGATCAAAAATCTCCCAAAAAACAAAGGCCCAGGGCCAGATGGCTTCACAGCAGAATGTATCAAACATTTAGAGAAGAGCTAATGCCTATCCTTCTAAAACACTTTCCAAAAATTGCAGAGGAAGGAACACTTCCAAATTCATTCTACGAGGCCACCATCACTCTGATACCAAAACCAGATAAAGACAAGACAAAATAAGAAAACTACAGGACAATATCACTGATGAACATAGATGCAAAAATCCTCAACAAAATTTTAGCAAACAGAATTCAGCAACACATCAAAAACCTCATAAACTGTGATCAAGTTGGGTTTATTCCAGGGATGCAAAGATCCTTCAATATATGCAAATCAATGTGATACACCATATTAACACACTGAAATACAAAAATCATATGATCATCTCAATAGACGCAGAAAACGTCTTTGACAAAATTCAGCACCCATTTATGATGAAAACTCTTCAAAAAATGGGCACAGAAGGAACCTACCTCAACATAGTAAAGGCCATATATGACTAGCCTACAGCAAACATTATTCTCAATGGTGAAAAATGAGAGCATTTCCCCTAAGATCAGGAACAAGAAAAGGGTGCCCACTTTCACCACTATTATGCGACATAGTTTTGGAAGTCCTAGCTACAGCAGTCAGAGAAGGGAAAAAAAAGGAAAGGAAACAGATATGAAGAGAAGTAAAGCTCTCACTGTCTGCAGATGACATAATACTGTACATAGAAAGCCCTAAAGATAGTATCAGAAAACTACTACCGCTGATCAGTGAGTTTAGCAAAGTTGCAGGATACAAAACCAATACACAGAAATCACTCCACTTCTATACACTAACAATGAAAAATCAGAAAGAGAAATTAAGGAATCAATCCCATGCACCATTGCAACAAAAAGAATTAAGTATCTGGGAATAAACTTACCTAAGGAGACAAAAAACTCTATACCGAAAATTATAACACACTGATGAAAGTAATCAAAGATGACATCAACAGATGGAGAGATATTTCATGTTCCTGGGGAGGAAGAATCAATATTGTGAAAATGACTGTACTACTAACACAAACTACACAGTCACTGCAATCCCTACCAAATCACCAATGGCACTTTTTCACAGAACTAGAACAACAAATGTCACAGTTCATATGGAAACACAAAAGACCCCGAGTTGCAAAAGCAGCCTTGAGAAAGAAGAATGGAGCTGGAGGATTCAACCTTCCTGACTTCAGATTAAACTACAAAGCCACAGTCATCGAGACAGTATGGTACTGGCACAAAAACAGAAATATAGACCAATGGAATAAGATAGGAAGCCCAGAAATAAACCCATGCACCTATGGGTACCTTAGTTTTTGACAAAGGAGGCAAGAATATAGAATGGTGACAAAACAGCCTCTTCCATAAATGGTGCTGGGAAAACTGGTCAGCTACATGTAAAAGAATGAAATTAGTACACTTCCTAAAACCACACACAAAGATACACTCAGAAGGGATTAAAGCCCTAAATGTAAGGCCAGGAACTATATAACTCTTAGAGGAAAACATAGGCACAACACTCGATGACATAAATCAAAGCAAGATCCTCTATGACCCACCTCCTACAGTAACAGAAATAAAAACAAAAGTAAACAAGTGGGACCTCATAAAACCTTTTGCACAGCAAAGGAAACTATAACCAAGGTGAAAAGACAACCCTTAGAATGGAAAGAAAATAATAGCAAATGAATCAACTGAAAACGATTAATTTCCAAAACATACAAGCAGCCCATACAACTCAATACCAGAAAAACAAACAGCCCAATCAAAAAGTGGGAAAAGGAACTAAACAGACATTTCTCCAAAGAAGACATACAGGTGGCTAACAAACACATGAAAAGATGCTCAACATCGCTCATTATAAGAGAAAGGCAAAGCAAAACTATATTGAGGTATCACCTCACACCACTCAGAATGGCCATCGTCAAAAAGTCTACAAACAGTAAATGCTGGAGAGGGTGTGGAGAAAAGGGAACGCTCTTGCACTGTTGGTGGCATTTAAATGGATACAGCCACTATGAAAGACGGTATGGAGATTGCCTAAAAAACTAGGAATGAAGCCACCATATGACCCAGCAATCCCACTCCTTCCTCAGGCGTGAACCCTGAGGAAACCAAAATTGAAACAGACACATGTACCCCATTGTTCACTGCAGCACTATTTACAATAGCTAGAACATGGAAGCAACCTAGATGTCCATCGACAGATGAATGGATAAAGAAGTTGTGGTAAATATACACAATGGAATATTATCCAGCCATTCAAAGGAACACACTTGAGTCAGCTCTGATGAGGTGGATGAACTCAGAATCTATTATGCAGAGTGAAGTGAGTCAGAAAGAGAAAGATAAGTATCCTATCCTAACACATATACACGGAATCTAGAAAAGTGGTACTGAAGAACTTTTTACAGGGCAGCAACGGAGAAACAAACATAGAGGATAGACTTATGGACATTGGGAGAGAAGAGGGTGAGATGTATGGACAGATCAACATGGAAACTTATGTTACCATATGTAAAATCGACAGGCAACGGGAATTTGCTGTATGGCTCGGGAAACTCAAACAGGGGCTCTGTACCAACCTAGAGGGGTGGCATGGGGAGGGAGATGGGAGGGAGTTTCAAAAGGGAGGGGATATATGTAAACCGACAGCTGATTCATGTTAAGGTTTGACAGAAAAGAGCAAAATTCTGTAAAGCTATTATCCTTTAATTAAAAAAAAAAAGTTAAAAAAAAAAAGACAATGACACCCCAGGGCTTCCCTGGTGGCTTACAGAGTAAATGGTCCACCTGCCTGTGCAGGAGACACCACTTCAATCCCAGGTCCAGGAAGATCCCGCATGCCGCAGAACAGCGAAGCCTGTGCGTGCCACAATTACTGAGCCTGCGATCGAGAGTCCAGGAGCGGCAACTCCTGAACTCCTCCAGCCCAGGGGCCCAAGCTCTGTAAGAAGAGATGCCAGTGTGATGAGAAGCCACGCACCACAACCTGAGAGCAGCCCCCCGTGATGCAACTAGAGAAAAGTCTGCACAGGAAAGAAGACTCCGCACAGTCAGAAATAAATAATCACATATTATAATCACTAATTATTATAGAAATGGAAACCAAAACTCTAGTGAAGAAATATCACGTCACACTCGTCAGAAGGACCATCATATAAAAATCTACAAATAATACATGCTGGGGAGGCTGTGGAGAAAACGGAAGCCTCCTACACTGTTGATGGGAATGTAAATTGGTGAAGCACTCGGGAGAACAGAATGGAGGTTCCTTAAACAGTGACTATCACAGCTGCATATCATCCTGCAATCCCTCTTCTGGGCATAGATTTGGGAAAACTCGTAAGTCAAAGACACACAGGTACCCCAATGATTACTGCTGTACTATTTACAATAGCTAAGACATGGAAGCAGCCTAAATGTCCACTGACAAAGGAAGAGGTGAAAAAGATGATGCAATATTACTCAGCCATAAAAAGAACTAAATAATGCCATCTTCAGCAGTAGAGATGGATGGACCTAGAGATGATCATGAGGCTTCCTCGGTGGCTCAGCGGAAAAGAATCCACCTGCCAATGCAGGAGATGTGTGTTTGATCCCTGAGTCAGGAAGCTTCCCCCGGAGAAGGAAATGACAACCCACTTCAGAATTCTTGCCTGGAAAATTCCATGAACAGAGCAGCCTGGGGGGCCACAGTCCACAGGACTGCAAAGAGTCGCACGTGTCAGAGCGACTGAGCACACACCCAGCTTGCTTACAGGCTTCTGGCAGTCCTCCCAGGTCACTAAGGAAGGTCACTTCCTGACAAGCACAGGAACCTCAGGGTGGTCTGGGACCCTCGAGAAAGGACAAATTCACCCAAACCTTAGGTATTGCAGACAACATCTGATGGCAAATAACTGAACTGGCTCCTCAGCCTCGAGCGGGCTTCAGAAGTCCAATCAGTCACTCCTCATGAAAAGTTCCAGCAAACAGTGTTTTAAATTTTACATGGTCAACCTCGATTCTTGTTGCACTCATTGGAATGATCAAGCCAAGTTGACTGCAACTAGACTAACTGGCAAATGCAGTCTCACTATGGTTGTCTCCGACAGAAATGGGGGTATCCGAGGAGAGAAAAAATTATGTTTTGGTAATACCGCTGAATGAATATCAGGTTCTACTTCTGCTGTCTACCTTTGAGGTTATGTTTCTGAACTGTAAACTGGACTAAACCCTGAATTCTTCTAGTCCTGTTCCCTCATAATTTGGCTACATCCTTCCAAACTAAAATTTCCTGTTTTCTTCCCACCCTCTTGACTTGCGGTCATTAAGAACTAAAGCTGTCCTTTTTTGAAAGCCATGCAATACAGGTGGACAACTCTGTCTAAACTTCTCAGCAATTACCACAACAGCTCATGTATAGACAGTCATGGTGCCTGTTGCCATGTGGGCCACTCAGGACCATCACTCAAGACCTTCAAACCGCAAACCAGGAAAGTCTGTCAATTTGCCACCACCTGCCCTCTAGGTAAACACTTCAAATCTGACATGAGAGCTCTGCTTTACTGGCCGCACTCAACACTCAGAAACTGGTTTACCACTGGCTCCCATCATTCACCGTTACTTCCTTCTTTTTCCATGGCAACGCCTCATTAAATACCCAGCTTCTCCCACAATGTAGGGCTAACTTAAGAACGTCAGCTGCATCACTGCCCCCTAGAATGAGACACAATTACTTACCTGACCTCTGTTCAAGACTAAGTGTGTAATTCAATGAAAAATGGGGACACCTGCCACCTCAGCTTTAATGTGTGAACATTCCAGGTTAAGCTGAAGAGGACACTAAGAGGGCTTGAGGTACACCTCCACAAAATACACCAACTCTGCATAATGATTACTTTGCTTCAATATGACTTAACAAACACCCAGTACAAGAGGACATGCTCTGATCCTACTTTGTTCCCCTGAAAGGAAGAGGCAAAACTCCCAGGGGAAGGTATTCCATCTGTGTGAGGAGGATTGGAGAGCATCCTTATGGTGGAAGACAGGGAGATACTGAGGCTGAATGGGGGCATAAACAAACTTTGTTACTTCTTCATTAATGTGGTACCACAGGGAAAAATCCCTCTTTCTTATAAATTCTTCTCAAATAATTAATCCTTTATCTAGAAGGTCACATAAACAGTTTCCTGTGATTGCTTCTTAGGTCCTATAGCTGTCGGGCCTCCATACATACAAAATTAAATTGGTTTTCCTTCTGTTAATAGGGCTGACATCAACTTGATTAGACCAGGCAAAGGAACCTAGAAGGCATTACAACCTCCAGAAAGAGAAAGAAACGAACATCCTAAGACAGAAACACAAAATATCTGAAATGAAAACTCACTGAACGGGACAAACAGATAAGCAGATGCTACAAAACAGAGCAATAGGAAATGTGAAGAAAGGTTTACACAAAATATCCAAACTGATACCCAGAGAAACGCAAACAAAGGAATGAACAGAACAGCCAAAGCGGGACTCATAGGTCAGAGTCCCACACCTAGTATCCACCTAACCAGAGTCCCGGAATGAGAGGAAAGAGAGAGTGCCAGTCTCTGAAGAAATAATGCCAGACACGACAATTTCCCAAGATGACTTGGGCCATCAGCCCACAGCCCAGAAAGTTCAGTGTGGCAGGTCAATAGGAAATCTCACACAAGGAAGATCAATCTTAGACGGACCACAGCTGAACAGTGGAAAACGATTCTTAGTCAGGGACAATGTGAACGTGAGCCAGAGGATACCCAGGCAGTACCTCCGGGCAGCAGCCATGTCTGGTCTTGCCACAATCCTCAGGGACAATCGCTTCCAAATGCTGTAGAGTGAAGACACTGTGCACCAGGACCTCTACTCTAATGAAGGGAAATGATACTTCAAAAATGAAGGTAAAATGAATATGCTTCAACACAAGAAGACTTCCCCTGTCTACTTACCGGCAGGTCCCACTACAAGACATGTTAGCTGCACATCCCAGTTAGAAATAAAGCACGTGAAACTAGAGCCCGAAGCAGACGGTGTAATAGAACCGAGATGTGGAAACGGCTCATTCGCATTAGTCAGTGTGAACTTGAAGGCAAAAAAGATAACAGGAAAAGAGACCGTAAGAGATGGAGGAGGATGGTGATTTCATGTCCATAAGGGACCGTGAACCTCAATCAGAGTACCATTCCTAACTACAGGGATATTAAGCAAGATAGGAGTCACCTCCCCTGTCTGCAAATTAAGAACACAGTTCCAAAATAATAATGCCCTCCCTACTTCCCACCCCCTTCATTCCCCGTAGAAAACACAACCTATTTTGGGCACCACGATAATAAAAATATTACAAAACAAAACCAGACCTAAACAGCCTCAAGACCCGGCAGGAAAAGTAGGGAGACAAGCATCCATCAGAAATGCTGCAGACCCGGGGTCCCGTATTCCATCTCCAAACCCAAGAAAGTGACGGCCAATTCAACCCGAAACGAAGGACCTAAAGCAAAATCAGCCGAGAACGCAAAGGGGAGGGAGTGCTATGTGCCAGGGCCGAGGCTGCTAGATGGACTGGGGCACCCCATGGGCGCCGGGTGCTTTGGGGTTCTGCGGTGTGAGTGGCACCAGCAGGATCCCGCATCCTTGTTCTAGGGCCCAGGGCCAAATCCCAGAATCTGCCGACACTGATCTCAGGCCGACCCCGGGCCTCTAGCACAGCCCCCACCTCCCGTTCCTTGCCCAACCTGCCAGAAGCGTCAACACTCCCCGTGTCTTGCCCAGAGCTCCGGACACCTAATCTCCTCCACAAGCCCCTGACTTCACTCTCCACCCGTCGTCTTGTTCTGGGCTACAACTGTCGTGTGCTGCTAGAAACGTCTCCGTGCTCCATGTCCTTCCCAGGCGTCCCCAACGTTCCCCGGGGGCATCCCATGTGCCGGCAGACCTTCTGGAACCCTCAGTCCCCGTGCTCAGCGAAGACCTTCTGGAGTCTTCCCTGACACTCGCGTCCTGCCAAGAACCGTGGAACTTCCCCGCCCCCGTGTCCCAGCCAGACCGTGGAATTTCCTTTCCACTGCCTCTCGACCCCACCCTCGTCTTGTCCAAACCTTCTGGCACCTTCCCGGACACGACCTCCAAGGGGTTCCACAGGCTATAGGTAGTGCGACCGCCGCGGGTGTGTGAGGACAGGCCTCCCAGGCTCGGCACCCACCCTCCACCCGGAAGCTGAGCGGCGTCTCCCAACGGGCTTTGCGCGGCTTCCAGAAGGTTTCTCCGCGCTCGGAGCGCCCCCAGAGGCACTCTTCGTCAGAGCGCCTCGTGGAGGTCGATGCCTGAAAGTGTTAGAGGACACGGAGCGGGGAGATGGTTCCAGGAGGTCTGGGCAGGAGCAGGGGTGGCGGGGCAGGTTCATGCCGTGACATACCCCAGCTTCACAAGTCTCCGTGACTGACAGTACTAGCGTTCCTTCTCTGTTAGAGTGAAACTGAGGGAGAATCATTACTCAAGAGAGAACCAACAAATCCGCAAATACTTGGTAACTAGTCCTAAACCAATTACACAGAAGAGAGGCCCCAGCGGATACTGGGTAACAGTAAGGTCTAAAGGATTGTGAGGTGATCACATGTTAAAAGTGCAGGGAAAAGAGCAGAAAAGGTGCTTAGTGAAAATATATCACATCACAGGCATCTAGCAGAAGAACAGGGTGAATATTTTCCCAGCCTCCATTCAGGAAGTGAGATAAGAATAGATTACCTACCCAAAGAAATGACGAAGGAAATAGAGGAGAGGAGAAGTGAATAGGAGGTAAACACACAAAGCCAAAGTTGGCCCTCTGGAGGGATTCAAAGTATCGGCAAAATAGAAGATGAGATCACAAAGAAGAAAAGTAAATTCTCATTTTCAATATCAGAAATGGAAAGGGAAGAATAAATCAGCCGTCACCGACCTTATAAAGAAAATGAGTGGCTGCGATGAGTAGGCTTCCTGATGAAATGGACTAAAACCTGAAGAACACGGAACCAAAGCTGACTCACAGTGAAGGTGTAGGCTGAAATAATCAGACTCAATTTTTGAAAAACTAGCTACCAGGTCTTCTGTTGAAGTTAAATGCTTTAAAAATAGAAGGATAACCAAGCGGATGAATGCTAATTCCCAATAGAGTAGGGATTAATCTACAGATTAATTGAAATTTCATTCTGAGTCTCAGCAGGGTGTGTGTGTTTGTGTGTGAATCTGTGTGTGTGTGTGTGTGTGTTTCTGTGTTTATCAATGATGTACAGGCGGGAGGGGGAGGCTCTGGGGGGTGACTGAAGCCCAGGGCATCCATCTCCTCCTTGAAAATAGGAATGGTGACATGAACATGCACCTTCTGGGAAAGCTGCCAGGGGCGGGTGAGACAACTCATGACCCCAAACTATGGATCCCCCAAGCACAGGGAGGGCTCCAGCTGTGTGCCTGCTGGGTCCCTGGGAGAGTGGGGAGCCCACGATCACGCCCCTGTCATAGACTTTCCCTCCCTTGGAGCTATGTTCCTGGAGGAAAGAAGGATGTGGGCCTTGAGCACACACTCCATGCGGGGAGTAGGGTAGGGGGTGGATGGGGAGTGCTTGGTATCTCTGACTACTCTGGCTGAGAAGGGGCTTGCAGGCTACCCTCCCGCTCCCTGCCAGTGACCCTGTGTTCTGGGTTCTCTGCTCCTCAGCTGGATTAGCCAGGCCAGACTGACAGGGCCTTGGCCACATTACTGTCATGGCTGCCAGTGTGCCAGTGGAGTCTCTGAAGTGCCCCCCGTAGGACCGCAAGCCCCTATTGGAAGAGATCCTTGTTGGCTTCACAGAGTGCAGGTCGCAATCAGGCAGAGTAGGCATGGTGGTCCCCAGGGTGCGGAGTGTAGCCAAAGCTTGCTGACTCTAGATCGAGCCTTTGTCTGCCACTGGTCTAGTGCCTCAGATTCCGTGTGCTCATTGCACAGTCCGTCCTCAGTCTCTGGCCGGTAACTGAAGCCCTGCTTCAAGCTGCTGCAGGTCAAGGCCGCCTGAGATCGCCACTACAAGACACACTGACTTCTCACCCCGTTTAGAAATAAAACACATGACAAGTACAGCCCGAAGTTGAAGAGGTAATAGAATGAGATGTGGAAATGGCTCTGTTCGTATCAGCTCGTGTGAACTTCAACGTGGAAAAATGCGTGAGAGCTAAAGGAGGATGGAGATTTTGCATTCAGAAGGGATTTTGAAACTCAGAGTACCTTTCCTAACTGGATTAAGCAAGAAAAGAGTCGTTTCTGTTGTTTGCAAATTAAGAACACAATTCTAGATGTCAATGCCCTCCCTACTTCCCACCCTCATCATTCCCAGTAGAAAATAGAAAATATTTGGGAAATGTGATAAGAAAAGTATTACAGAACAAAACCAGACGTGGCAGGATAAGAACGTATACAATCACACAGAAACGCTATAGACCAGGGATCTCATTTTCCAACTCCAAAAACCCGGAAAGTGACAGCAAATTCAACGCAAAACGAAGGGCCTAAAACAGAAACAGCAGAGAATGGAATGGGGACGCATTGCTATGTGTCAGGTGGAGGTTCCTGTACCCAGGGGTGGGGCTGGTAGATGGATTGGGGAAGCCGAGGGACCCCATGGGTGGGGGTGCTTTGGGGCTCGGCTGGCAGAGTTGTGTCAGCGGGATTCTGCAACCTTGTTCTAGGGGAGCAGGGTCAAATGCCAGGATCTGTCAACACTGATCTGAGGCCAAGTCTGGGGCTCTAGCCCCCCACCACCCTTGACCTGCCCAACTTTCTAGAACATTCGACACTCACCGTGTTCTGCCCAGAACTTCAGGGACCTATCCCCTCCCCAAGCCCCTGACTCACTCCCCCCAACCCCTTCCATCCTCTTGTCCAGACCATCTATAATATTTTGTCTCCTTTTTCTGCCCAGATCTTCTAGAAGTTTCCCCATGACAACCATATCTTGCCCCATATTCTGGAACCTTCCCAGTTTGCTCAGATTACTGACCTTCCCTGTGGCCGTGGCTCTGCTTAGACCTTCTGGGACATTTGCCACCACACCCTTCCACCCCTACTCCCCTGAGTCCTGCCTGGCCTTCTGGAACCTTCTCCAGGGTCTGTGTTCCTTGAAGACCTTCCGGAGCCTTCCTTGAGATGCATCCTGCCAAGAACTCTGGATCCTTCCTGTAGTCCCATATCCTTCCCAGACTTTAGAAATTCCTACCCCCACCTTCCACCCTGTGTCTTGCTCAAAATTCTCCAAGCCAGGCTTCAGCAATATGTGAACCGTGAACTTCCTGATGTTCAAGCTGGTTTTAGAAAAGGCAGAGGAACCAGAGACCAAATTGCCAATATCTGCTGGATCATGGAAAAAGCAAGAGAGTTTCAGAAAAACATCTATTTCTGCTTTATTGACTATGCCAAAGTCTTTGACTGTGTGGATCACAATAAACTGTGGAAAATTCCAAAAGAGATGGGAATATCAGACCACGTGATCTGCCTCTTGGGAAATTTGTATGCAGGTCAGGAAGCAACAGTTAGAACTGGCCATGGAACAACAGACTGGTTCCAAATAGGAAAAGGAGTACGTCAAGGCTGTATATTGTCACCCTGCTTATTTAACCTATATGCAGAGTACATCATGAGAAACTCTGGACTGGAAGAAACACAAGCTGGACTCAAGATTGCCGGGAGAAATATCAATAACCTCAGATATGCAGATAACACCACCCTTATGGCAGAAAGTGAAGAGGAACTAAAAAGCCTCTGGATGAAAGTAAAAGAGGAGAGTGAAAAAGTTGGCTTAAAGCTCAACATTCAGAAAATGAAGATCACGGCATCTGGTCTCATCACTTCATGGGAAATAGATGGGGAAACAGTGGAAACAGTGTCAGACTTCATTTTTCTGGGCTCCAAAATCACTGCAGATGGTGACTGCAGCCATGAAATTAAAAGATGCTTACTCCTTGGAAGGAAAGTTATGACCAACCTAGATAGCATATTCAAAAGCAGAGACGTTACTTTGCCAACAAAGGTTCATCTAGTCAAGGCTATGGTTTTTCCTGTGGTCATATGGATGTGAGAGTTGGACTGTGAAGAAGGCTGAGCACCAAATAATTGATGCTTCTGAACTGTGGTGTTGGAGAAGACTCTTGAGAGTCCCTTGGACTGCAAGGAGATCCAACCAGTCCATTCTGAAGGAGATCAGCCCTGGGATTTCTTTGGAAGGAATGATGCTAAAGCTGAAACTCCAGTACTTTGGCCACCTCATGTGAAGAGTTGACTCATTGGAAAAGACTCTGATGCTGGGAGGGATTGGGGGCAAGAGGAGAAGGGGACGACAGAGGATGAGATGGCTGGATGGCATCACTGACTCGATGGACGTGAGTGTTGGTGAACTCCGGGAGTTGTTGATGGACAGGGAGGCCTGGCGTGCTGTGATTCATGGGGTCGCAAAGAGTCGGACCCGACTGAGCGACTGGTCTGATCTGATCTGTGTCCTGCCCAGACCTTCTGGACATGCAAGCCTTCACCGAGCCCTAGAACCTTGGCATTAACTCCACGTCCTCAGCAGACCTGCATTCCAATTTTCCTTCACAGTAATCATCACGGGATCTTTCCACTCTTCAGCTTCTCATCCTATTTGAAACTGTTTTCTTCGGTGCATATAAGTGTCCAGTTCAGTCCAGATACAAAGTGTATTGCTGCTGCTGCTAAGTCGCTTCAGTCATGTCCGACTCTGCGCGACCCCACAGACAGCAGCCCAACCAGGCTTCCCCGTCTCTGGGATTCTTCAGGCAAGAACACTTGAGTGGATTGCCATCGCCTTCTCCAATGCATGAAAGTGAAGAGTGAAAGTGAAGTCACTCAGTTGTGTCCGACTCTTAGCGACCCCATGGACTGTAGCCTACCAGGCTCCTCCATCCATGGGTTTCTCCAGGCAAGAGTATTGGAGTGGGGTGCCATTGCCTTCTCCACAAAGTGTATTACGATGCTGCAAACTTCTGATATGTTTCATTCATTCAGTTTTGTCTTGCTAGCCAGTCCTTCTGTTTTTGGTCATCCTCCTTTTCGTGTGTCCTGCAGTAATTCTGTCCATCATCGTTAGAAATTCAATTGTGTGACTATAAGCAAAGGGGACATATTCTGTCTGTTCATATTGAGCTAAGTGTGTGAATGAAAGGTAAACCTTCGATTATGTCACTCATACAATTCAATTGGGTAAATGTCCCCCTTTGTAAGAATTGGAGTTGATGTATGATACCACTTAAGTTACAGGTGTAGGATATAATGACTGAAAGTTTTTAAATGCATAGTCCGTTCGTGGTTACCGTAAAATATTGGCTCCATCTCCCGTCCTGTACAACATATGTCCCTGTGGCTTACTGTATACAGAAGAGTCCCCCACCTCTATACTGCCCCTCTCCTTCCCTCTCCCCACTGATAAGCACTAGTTTGTTCTCTATATCTGTGAGTTGGTCCTTTTTTGTTGTAGTCGCAAGTTTATTTTTCAGCTTCTGCGTATGAGTGATAACATAACAGTGTTTGTCTTCTTCTGTATGACTTCCCTCTGTAGCACAATGGCCTCCAAGTGCATTCATCTTATTGCACATGGCAAAATCTCATTGTTTTTTATGGCTGAGTAGTATTTCCCACATAGTTCTGGTGGCTCAGATGGTAAAGAATCTGCCTGCAATGCAAGAGACCTAGATTTGATCCTCATGTTGGGAAGAGGTCCGGGGGAAGGGCATGGAAACTCAGTATTCTTGCCTGCAGAATACCGTGGACAGAGGAGCCCGGTGGGCCTCAATCCATGGGGTGGAAAAGAGTCAGACGCGACTGAGCGACTAACACGTTCACTTTCTATATATTCACATATAGACTATGCATATATTCATACATATTATGCATGTGTATATATACATATATATTTCTATATGTTCATATATATCCACGTGTATATATATGGATATACACCACTTCTTCCTCATCCAATCCTCTGCTGATGGACACTCATGCTGTTTCTATATCTTGGCAGCTGTAAATAATGGTTCTAACATCTTCCCAAATTAGCGTGTTTACTTTTCTCAGCTATGTACCCAGGAGTGGCCATCCTGGCACGTTGCTCGTCTTTTTCTGTTGCACACAGACTGTTACTAACAGCATGGACCTTGCAGATGCTGAGATCTGTGAGGTCCAGTGCATCAAGTAGGGGGCCCCTGCCTCCTCGAGGAGGTGCCCCGTCTATCCTGGCTGGGCTCACACTGCAGTTGGCAGTCCACTCCCCTCAGAGGACGGCAAAGAGTTCAGATATCCAGGCCAGAGGATCCTGTGGTTCGACCTGTGTGGGAAGGCTGAGGCAGGGGCTGGGCCACGGCTGGGGTTCCGGTTAACTCCCCCAGCCCAGGGAAAGAGGGGAAGGAGTCTGAGAACTGTATTGGGGCGCAGGCTCTGAGCCTGGAGTTGGGGTAGGAAGGACCAGGGATGAAGTGTGGAGAATTCGGTACCCAGCACGCCGGGGAGGAGAAGGGTTCTGCCTGGGAACAGCCTGATACAGATATCAGGGCTCCTGGGCACTGATCTTGCCCTGGGACGCCCACTGAGTGGTACTGTTCTCCCGCAAGACCCAGGCCTGGCCCCACCGGGGGAGACCATCAGGCAAGGCCTCCCCTCTCAGGGCCCTGGGCCTTCTGGGGCTAAGCTAGGTCCTCAGCCACAGCTGTGCCTCGGGGGACGACAGCCCGGCTGGCTGGCCCTCAGCACAAGAAGAGGTCTGCCGGGGGTGGGCTCAGGGCCCATGCAGAAGGCAGAGCCCCACCTTTGGCTGCGTGGGGACCAGGGGCCCTGAGAGCACTCTCGGGTCTTCCTCTGTGAGGAGTCATTGTTTGAAGATTCCCCTGGGACCTGCACCTTTCTCTGAAGCTTGGCCGGTCTAGGAAGTACCAAGAGCTCGGCCCAAGTTCAGGAGCCTTTGGTACTAGTGCAGGCAGAGGCCACACAGACAGGAACAGGTTCAGGAGGCTGGCCAGGGTGGGCTGGGCCGAGGCAGCGGCACCCCAAGGGCAGGCTGGGGCTCCAGGCTGCGTCTCAGCCCGAGGACAGCTCTTACGCCACCTGGGGCTGAGGCCCATCGTGCATCTCGGCTTGATGAGGGACCTTGGCAGTTGTGACTCATGGCCACAGCTGAATATCCCCCAAGGAAGTGTCAAGAGAGGGAATGAGTGAAAGTAGAAGAACAAGGAACACTCAGATCTTCAGCCACCCTGCTAGAAGCCCACGCGCTCCCTGTCCTACTTCCAGAGCCTGCAAGGTGGTGTCATCAGGGCACCATCCCCAAATCAGGGCTGGGGCCCCTGGGCACCTCTGCAGAGGCCCAAGCATGAGGGCCCTGGGGCCCTGCTGACACACGGGGGGCCTGGGGAGGGCACAGAAGACCTGCTGTCAATCTCCTGCTTGAAAGCAGGGCCAGGGACAGCAAGACCGACCTCCTGGGAGAGCTGCCAGGGGTGGGTGAAACGACACGGGGTCTGAAACTATGGGTCCCCGAGCACAGGGAGGGCTCCAGCTGTGTGCCTGCTGGGTCCTTGGGAGGGTGTGGGGCCCACGACCACTCCCCTGTCATAGACTTTCCCCACCCTGGGAGCTGCTCATGTTCCAGGAAGAAAGAAGGATTTGGGCCCTGAGCACACACCCCATGGGGGCAGGGTCCTCTCACCTTTCTGACTGAGGAGGGGCTTGCAGGCCAGCCTCACCCTCCCTGCCGGTGACCCCGTCTTCTGGGTTCTCTGCTCCTCAGCTGGACCAGCCAGGCCAGACACCCGGGGCCTCGGCCACAAACTGCCCTGGACGCCAGTGTGCCAGTGGGGTCTTTGCATCCCCTAAGTGCCTCCTGTGGGACTGCAAGCCCCCATTGGGAGGGACCCTGGCTGGCTCCTGCCTCCACCCCTGGACTCAGCATCCGGCCCTGGCAAGAGTAGGCAAAACCCGGGGCTGCAGGAGATGAGAGCCCAGCCCTTCCCACTGCTCCCCGTTAAGGTCCTTGTAGAAGAGAGACGAACATACCCAAGGTCCCCTTTCATCCCTTGCGAAGATAAGGCACCCATCCATCTTGCGCCTGTCCCATACTGGAGGGGGAGGAGGCCTCTTGCCCCCACCGCCACCCCTTTGGGTCCCTGCTCCAACCCTGACTCATTCCCAAGAGCCATCCACCAGCAGGCCTGGGTCACTGCCAGACCCGGTGCCATCCATCTCCCTCCTCCCGCTGGAGGCCTTCAGCCTGAGCGCAGCCCCAGGCTTCCTGGTCTGGCCCAGAGCCAGTCTGGCCTGTGACGTGATCAGATCGCCTGGGCAAGCAGGCCCGGTGAGATAAAAGGAAGGGGCTGAAGGGGTGGGGAGCAGCAGGATGGCACTGTGGGCAAAGGCCAGGGTGCGGATGGCAGGGCCCTGGCTGTCCCTGCACGAGGCACGCCTACTGGGCACCAGAGGTGCTGCAGCCCCCAAGGCGGTGCTGCCCTTCGAAGCCATGCCCCGGTGTCCTGGCAACAAGTGGATGCGGATGCTGCAGATCTGGAAGGAGCAGGGCTCTGAGAACATGCACTTGGACATGCATCAGACCTTCCAGGAGCTGGGGCCCATTTTCAGGTAAAGCTCTCCCCGCTCACCTCAGCGAGAACACCCTCACGTTCTGTCCCCCTTGGTGCCTGAGTCCCACTGGGCCAGGGCTGTGCCACATCCCACTGCCCACATCCCGGCAGGGGCACCCGGGCTGCAGGGATGGGGCAGGGAGGGGGCTCCTTGGGGCAGGTGTGCGTCTCGGCCACCGCAGACTGGGGCCCTTGGCGAGCAGGAGCCCTGGGCGGCTCGCTGTTGGGAGCACAGAACGCAGACCCCAGAGGAGAGGAGGCTTCAGTGAGACCGCGGGAGGGCCCGCCTGCTCTGATCCAGCGCCTGGCTCTATGGAGCGGGGACCAGGCAGGACACGGCCCCTCAGCAGACCGCAGAGCTCTGCCCCACAGGTACGACGTGGGAGGGAGACACATGGTGTTCGTGATGCTGCCCGAGGACGTGGAGAGGCTGCAGCAGGCAGACAGCCATCACCCCCAGCGGATGATCCTGGAGCCCTGGCTGGCCTACCGACAGGCTCGCGGGCACAAGTGTGGCGTGTTCTTGCTGTGAGGGCCGGTGGGGGTGCGGAGGGAGGGGCAGGGCGGCCTGGGTGCAGAGAGCACGTGGGATGGGGAGGGCCTCAAAGCGAGCCTGCCCGAGGCCCACCTGGGTGGGTGGGGAGACGGTGCCCACCGGCTCTGGATCGGGCCCGTGCCCCAGGCAACTTGTGTGCCCTGGAGCCAGGTAAGGGGCGGGCCACAGTGGGAACCCTCCCTGCAGGGCCAGAGGAGGGAGGGTGAAGCCTGCAGAGGCCTCCGAAGGGCCTTCCGGCTGGGTGCATGTCTCCCTTCCCTCAGCCCCCCAGGCCCTGCTAGCAGCCCCCCACGGGCACTGGGCCCTGTGTGGGGAACACAAGGAGAGGCACAATTGGATTCTGCCTCAAGGGGCAGGGGCTGTGTGGGGAGGGGAGCGGGTAGCCAGTATGGCAGAGGCCTCGCCCACTCTGGGGCGCGGTGAGAGCAAGCTGGGCCAGCTCCCAGGGGCTCAGCCTCCTTCCTCACAGAAGAAGCCTCCAGGCCCAGAGGTGGCCCAGTGGGGAGGTGCGTGTGGCAGGCAGGGAGCCTGCGATTCTGCAGACACCCCGGCAGCAGTCTCAGCCAGAAGCCCCTGTCTCAGCCTGGGTGAAGTACAGGAAGCTGCCCCGAGGAAAGAGGTGCCACCGGCATCCCAACAGGGTCAGCCTGCCCCTGACGACCAGCAGGCGGCTCCCTGTCTGGCTGGTTTCACTCTGGAGAGAGGAAGGTGGGGTGCAGGTCAGGGCCACTGCTGACTGACACCCTGACACTCCGCTCCCTGCTCTACAGCAACGGGCCCCAGTGGCGTTTGGACCGACTGCGGCTGAACCCAGACGTCCTCTCGCTGCCAGCCCTGCAGAAGTACACACCCTTGGTGGATGGCGTGGCCAGGGACTTCTCCCAGACCCTGAAGGCGAGGGTGCTGCAGAATGCTCGGGGGAGTCTGACCCTGGACATCGCGCCCAGCGTCTTCCGCTACACCATCGAAGGTGTGGGCTGGGGAGGCAGGCGCACCTCAGGGCGTGGGGGGAGCTGGCCCTGAGGCCCAGGCTGCCTGGGGCTCAGGAACCCCTCATCCCACAGCCAGCACCTTAGTCCTTTACGGGGAGCGGCTTGGCCTTTTGACCCAGCAACCAAACCCTGACAGCCTGAACTTTATCCACGCGCTGGAGGCCATGTTGAAGTCCACCGTGCAGCTCATGTTTGTGCCCAGGCGCCTGTCACGGTGGATGAGCACCAACATGTGGAGGGAGCACTTTGAGGCCTGGGACTACATCTTCCAGTATGGTGAGGGCCGGAGCCCGGGCCGTGCGGTGACTAGGGACCCCGGGGCCCCCTCCACTCACCACAGTCGCAGAAGGACTGAGGTCCCGGGAGGGGCTTGTGGCTTCGTTATGGTCCCAGACCCATCGGCAGTGATGCTGGCCTGGGCGGGCCTGAGAACTGGGGCAGGACGTGGAGAATTGGGGGTATGGAGGAGGGTAAAGGGCGGGAGGATGACAAAGAGCAGTGCTTCCCAGCGCCAGACCCGGGGCTTCTGTCGCTATGCATCCTGCAGCCAACAGAGCCATCCAGAGAATCTATCAGGAGCTGGCCCTCGGCCACCCGTGGCACTACAGCGGCATCGTGGCAGAGCTGCTGATGCGAGCAGACATGACCCTGGATACCATCAAGGCCAACACGATCGACCTCACTGCTGGGAGTGTGGACACGGTCAGGCCAGCACCCAGCCCTTCCCATAGAGCAGGGCGCTCCCCTGCCTCCAGGCAGCCTCCTCCCAGGGCAAATGTCTCCTCCACGCCCCTCCCCAATCTATGCCTCCAGCTTCCCAAAGGGAAGGAGTCTATGGTGACCCACATGAGAAACCAGGCTCCAGACAGAGTGTAGAGTGGCCGGAGGCCTGGGTACCTGCAGCATCAGAGGTCCCCGGGGTCCTGGGGGGAGGGGAAGGGCTGAGGTTCGGCTGCAGAGTCACACTAGAGACCTTTTCCAGGGACAGACACTATCCTTAGGAGGTGACTGGCTAATGGGAGGGGCAGCAAGAGGTTCTAGCATGTGGGGGAGAGAGCAGGTGGCAGGGAAGCCAGCCCAGGGGGTGGGCCAGGCCCAGGGTGTACAGTGCAGCTGAAGTGTCCTGCCTCTAGACCGAGCTTCCCTCTGCCAGCATCTCTGAGGGCCAGGCACCCAAGCCCTGAGCTGAGGTGCGGGCTTCAGGTGAAGATACTCCCTGAGCCGGGGCTGTGATGCAGCCATAAGGTGAGAGAGGGTGGGCCAGGCATGTGCCTGCTTTGGGAAGGCTTCCTGGAGAAGAACAGCTTTCGCTGAAATTGGAGAGACCACACAGAAGAGGAGGCCCGGAGGGCAGCAGGCCAGGCCCTGCAAGAGCCGGCAAGGAGGAAAGGCCATGAGGCTGAGTGGAGGGAACAGGGCAAGCGGGCAGAGGAGGCAGACAGGGTCAGGGCCTCTGTCAGGAAGGGCCTTGCACACCCGGCCTGTATCCCAGGCTAGAGGAAGCCAGTGTGAGGAGTATCTCACTCAGGCATCGGGTCCCTCACAGGCCACAGGGCAGAGCACAGTACGGACTACAGCTCAGGGAGCCCCAGGGAGGCCCGATCTGCACGGCAGCGGATGCCAGGGGCAGGTTACCTTGGGGACGACATTTAGGAGATACCGAGCTGCCCAGGTCTCCAGCTGGATAGCGGGCACCACTCTTTGCACATGGAAATGATCCAGGAGGAGGCAACGGCTGGGAGTCTGGGTGGCCGGTTCCTGCTAGGACCCTGTGAACCGACCTGCCTGTGGATGCCCAGATAGACCTCAGCTCCTCAACTCTGCCCACTTAGTAGATGCCAAGAGTGAGCCCCTCCTGGACCCAGAGGAGGAAGAGAACCTCAGGTTCTGAGGTGGCCAGAGGAGGCCTGGGTCTCAGTGACGTTGGGGGCGCCTCCCCTGAGGGATTCAGGGAAAGCTGACGAGCTGGTTTTAGAATCTCCAGGACTCCAGGTCTGGGCTTTGTGGTCTCCGAGCATGCAGGTCCCCTGTCCCCAGAGGACCACCATCTTTCTGGGAGAGGCTCCGGAGTGGAGGGGCACGGCCTACACCTGGCCCTCTGCGCCCCCTGCAGACAGCCTTCCCCTTGCTGATGACTCTCTTTGAGCTGGCTCGGAACCCGGAGGTGCAGCAGGCGCTGCGCCAGGAGAGCCTGGTGGCTGAGGCCCGGATCTCAGAAAATCCCCAGAGGGCCATCACGGAGCTGCCTTTGCTGCGGGCGGCCCTCAAGGAGACCTTGAGGTAGGCGAGATGGACCTGGACTTCCCCACGGCCCTGGCCCCGTGCCTGCAGAGCCCTCTTGCTGGGCTTGACGACGGATCCTGGGGCTGACAGCTCCTTTGCCCAGGGGTGCACACCCCTTGTACCTCCTCTTCTTCTCCCTGGAGGGGAGCCTGGTGCTTCTTCCTCTGGGATCCCACCTCAGTGTCCTGATGACCTTGTCAGTCACGTCCTCGCTGGCTTGGGGAGCTTTGGCTTACTTGGGAATTGGAAGGGAGGAACGCCTCAGGATCTGGGCTTCCCAGTGCCAGGAGTGACCTGTGAGGGTCCAGGGTTGGGAGGCTGCCCTCAGGCTATATGCACTGGGCTAGGAAGGCTGCAGAGGGTGTCCGGAGCCCGGTCACAGCTGAGGACCCTGCTGGATGCTCCTGTGCGCAGGCTGTACCCCGTGGGTATCACCTTGGAGCGGGAAGTGAGCTCGGACCTGGTGCTGCAGAACTACCACATCCCAGCTGGGGTGAGTGAGGCCCTGGAGCCCCGCCGAACTTCACCCAGGGGCCAGCTGACATTGGCCCCTTCCCGCTGCTGCAGACGCTGGTGAAGGTCCTACTCTATTCCCTGGGTCGAAATCCCGCCGTGTTCGCCAGGCCTGAGAGCTATCACCCCCAGCGCTGGCTGGACCGCCAGGGCTCTGGAAGCAGATTCCCGCACCTGGCCTTTGGCTTTGGCGTACGCCAGTGCCTGGGGCGGCGCGTGGCCGAGGTGGAGATGCTGCTCCTGCTGCACCATGTGAGTGGGCCGCGAGGGGCA
The DNA here is from genome assembly GCF_055505025.1 of Bos grunniens. Classification (NCBI taxonomy): domain Eukaryota; kingdom Metazoa; phylum Chordata; class Mammalia; order Artiodactyla; family Bovidae; genus Bos; species Bos grunniens. The sequence continues at coordinate 82,521,974 of NC_141178.1, forward strand.
CGGGTGGACAGCCTGGCCGGGGACCCCTGGCTTCGTTCTGGGGCGCCCAGCCTCAGGGCCCTGGAAGGCAGGGCAGGCTGGGGCCAGGTGGAACCCTGCCTCTGTCCTAGGTGCTGAAGAACTTCCTGGTGGAGACACTGGAGCAAGAGGACATAAAGATGGTCTACCGCTTCATACTGATGCCCTCCACCCTGCCCCTCTTCACCTTCCGGGCCATCCAGTAATCGTGTCAGCACACTGCCAGGCCACGCACGCTACAAGCCCCTCTGCCGGACCCCAGCCACACCTCTTTTCTCCTACAGGCCCTGACTTTTGAGTCACACCACTGTGCAGCCAGCACTTTGCACTCATGGAACAGCACAGGCCCCCGCGGGTCAGGCTTGCTGGCCTGTGCAGCAAGGCCAGGGCAGAGCTGGGGATGAACCTTGGTGGCAGGTCCTGGTCGCATGCCCAGTCCCACCAGCTCTTTCTCCAGCAAGGAGCGCTGTCTGAGGGCCCTTGACCCCAGTCACCCTAGCACTAGCCCCAGGCCCCTCCTGTGGTCATCCAAGCGATGGGCCTCAGACTGTACCGTCTGCCTCCCTGTCCAGTCTGTATACCTCCTGTGCTCAATTCTGCTCCAATGCAAGAGCTGACAACTTGGGCGTGCCCTGTCCTGATGGCTGCCATTTCAAGTGCCGTCCCCTTTGCCTCCAGAGCTCTGGCATGGACTTGCCTTCAAGCTGGGTTGTTATCTGTCTACCTAGCCTCTTGGGCTCACCCTGGCAGTGCCAGTCGTCTGGGATTGTGGCTGAAGTGCCCAGCCCAGGCCTGGACAGGCAGGTCGTGAGTCAGGTTTCCTAGAAGAGACGCTGCCAAAAGCCAACCTGGACATCAGGGTCAATGATACTCATCTGAGAGCACGAGGGATGGTGAACCCCTCTGGCACGAGGCAGGCCGGCCATAGAGAAGCCTCTAGAAGAAGGGTGTGGGGCCACCTCTCACTCCCTTCAGTAGAGCCAGTCTGAAGTGCCCACTACCCTCTTACAGTGACCCACAGTGACCCACAGAGGGACCACCCTGATCTCAAGGCCCGAAGAGGTTTGAACCACTGACAGCCAACTGGGATCCCCTCGTTGGCAAGAGCAGGCAGTCTGTCCCATCCCACTTAGGGCCAAGTGACACCCCAGGTAGAAAGTGGGCCCAGAGGCAGGATGAGGGGCCGTGGGGTCTCTCCACTCTCCCGCCCTCGCCACCCCCAGTTCATCTCTGAGGCACAGGCAGGCCGAGCAGGCAGCAAGGTGTGAGGAGTCGTGTTTCTGGCTGCACCAGCCCTGCCCCTACTGAGGGCTGGGGGGTCTCTCCACTCTCCCTGCCCCAGTGAACTGCCCCCCAGGGCATCTGTTCAGTGCCAAGATCCCTGGAGGAGGACAAGAGCTGCACACCCCGTCACCACTCCAGTCCATCCACGGCCAAAGAGGCCTGCGGCCGCCAGTGTGATCTTCTCCCACCCCAGACAGGACTGTTGAAAGGGACCCAGAGATTCATGGAGGAGGGAGGAGGTTCCAGCCTCTGTGGTCACACAGGCACAAGCTGGAGCCCTCGCCCAGCACACAGGTCCAGCCTTCATTCCCTCTGAGCCCTGAGTTCTTCCTATGGCAATTCTATAGTATCACCATTTCGCTGGGCCCACTGAGGCAACGTGAGATGGGTTTTTGGGAAGTGCTGAGTTTTCTGGCTCAATGGGCACTCAACCTATCCGATCCTTCTCCCACCACTCAGTGGCCCTCCTCTGCAACGAGTGGAGCAAGTGTGGTGACAGGAAAGGAGTGAAAACCTAGTCCCCTCGTGGTGAGTGTGTGTCATCGTGCGGAGCTTGGCACATGTGGATGCTTGATTTTCACGGCAGCCTGAAGAGGCACGTGCTCCCTCATTCCCATTTTGCAGGTGAGAAAACCGGGGCTCAGAGAATTCGCTCATCTGGCAGAGTCTCATGGCGCTTCCATGGAAGGGGTGCTGCCTGAAGCCGTGAGGACCGTCCGATCTCTAAGGCCCTCGTTAAGGAACTTGGTTTGGTAGTGCTCATGGGCATCGTGGAGACAAACTCCAGCTAAGCATCTCTGTCTGCTTTCCAGATCCTCTCCTGGATTTCTGTTTCTCCAGATTTCCGCTTTCAAGTCTATGGAGGGGCCCCTTTTTCTTGATCTGGCATGGAATTTCCCGTCTTGCCGTGTGAGGATCTGTCCGGCTCTTTCTGACAACCTTCCAGGTTATTGCAGTCTCGAGTCTGCTGTGTGATCCTCATGATTCTTGCGCCTCTTCGGGTCTTTCAGTGTAGCTGCAGTAGTGCCTTTAAGAAGCCCGATGCCAGGAACCGGAGCGCCCTCTGTGCTCCCTGCTGCTGGGGTCTGCCTCGGGGCCCTGCCATCTCTTGCCCAGCGCTGTCGCTGTCCTGGAGCCACTCTGTGCTCACTGCTCAGCCCGGGTCTCCTCTGGGCTGACTAGTGTCAAGCCTAAACCCCCTTGAGGGCCTTGTCTCGGTTCTCGGGAGGGAATGGGGATCCAGGGCTTTGTCCTCAATCCACCTTGCAAAGCTAGGCTCGCTGCTCGCCTGATGGTGCTGAGGGCAGCTTGCCGTGTTGGTGTAGTGTTTTCAAGGTCTCACCTCCAGGTGGGGCTCTGTGACAGCCTACAGGGGAGGGAAGGGAGGGGGTGGGAGGAGGTTCCAGAGGGAGGGAACCATGTATACCTGTGGCTGCTTCATGCTGAGGTATGGCAGAAGCCAACACAACACTGGAAAGCAATTATCCTTCAATTAAAAATAAATACATTAAACAATACATGCAGCTGACAGGTGTTTCAACTTCAGCCTTCTTTTAAAAGCCTGGGGTTCCAGTTGCGATTCCTAATCTCACTCTTGTCCTGTGCTTCAAGCCTTTCCCTGGGAAGTGGGGCCAGCAGACCATCAGGCTTGGTGGCTTGGCCCCAAGCCTCCCCTGGCAGCACTGTACTGGCTTCCGTGCTCCCTCCTCCCTGCTCCTGGTCGCACCTTGCTTCCTGTTCCTGAAGACATCCTGCCCTTTTACAAGCACAGAAGTGCACTTTCTACATGTTCTGGATTGTGTAGAGTTGCTGGAGTGGGGGGATTTTCAGAGTATTAGCTTGATCCTTGCTCGAACCCGAGGACCCTCAGTGGCTCATTTAAGCAGACAGCTGGTGTCTGGAAGCTTTCTGTCTGTGGCTGCCCTGGGGGATGACTGAGCATCCCACAGCTGTCAAGTCTCCACAAGTGTTCCTCAGCTTTCTTGTGGGAGGAGTTGCCTACCTTGCAGGAGGGGTCTTAGGTGCTTGTAGAACCCTGGACACCAGTTGGATTGCGGGCCAGTTTCAAATGGCTAAGTATCCCCTTCCATTGATGACTTAACAGGTGCTTCTGGGACTCTTTATGTGTCAGGCACTGTGCCATACGTTACTGAATAGGACAGGTATTTGACCTCAGTGGGATTATATCCTATGAGTCTCACTATAGAAAGGGGTATTTATTTCAATCTTTTTCATAATGTCAAAAACGTATGCAACACAATTTTGTTTCAAGAGGAGGATTGTTCTCTTTTGTACGTCTTGTCATGAGAACCCTAGCCATCTGTGAAATGGGAAAGTGAGGTACTTCTATATGCAGTTGTATAGGATGATGCTCACCAGGTATCAACTAAGAAGGCAAGGCACAGAGTTCTTCCAGTGTCTGGATGTGCCCACATGTTGCAGATGCACCTGCAGCCCCACACAGACATGCAGCCATCGTGGAAACCTGTATCCTACTGTATTTTAGGCAGCACATTAACAGTGAAGAGAAACAGCAAAAAGCCTCCAGAAATCAAAGACAAATGTCCAACAGATTTGTCATGACCACACTATTATGGCAGAAAACAATAGAACAGAATACATGAGGTGTTTTGGGAAAATGGCCATCAATATAGGATTTCAATCTGTTCCGTGTCCATTCGAAAACAGCAGCTAAGTGAAACGTTTTCCAAGAAACCACGAGTGACAAGAGCAGACCTTCACTGAAAGAGCTCCCCAAGACTTGCTTCAGAGAAGGAACGTGGACCCAAGACAGAGATGAGGGATTTGAGGTGGGAGTGTGAGCAAGAAGCTGGTACAATCACATGGCTACATTGGCATCAGCACTGCCTGTGCGCAGGCCCCTTGGCACAGGTCCTGTGAGGGGCAGGGATGTGAGCCCTGTCCCCTCAGGACTTAGCACTGAAATATTTGGGACATTCCCGAGACAGGTCCCTACAGTAATATGTATTCTGCCTCAGCTCTCATAACCAGCCCCTCTGAATGCTCAGCACGTGCCACGCCCCTTTTATACCCAGCACCAGGTACTCCTGGACCACGGTGGATGCCTGCAAGTATGGCCCTGCCTCCTTGCAGCCACACGCTTCACTGCTGGGAAGACCCTGGCATCTGAATCTCCCTTTCAGTGATGACCTTGGAAGAGCAGTGAAAAGCGTGTGAGCCTGGAAAAGCAGTGGGACTCCTTCAGGTGCTCTGGATTTTCCTTACTCTGCAGGGACAAGGAAAAACAACAGCATAGTCTTGGTAGTGTGGCAATAACACATCAACTGCTAGCAGGCAGGGGCACTTCCCTGGGACCTGCTCTGTATTTTGTATTAGTCCCATCCAGTCGCTGTGAGTGAGGCGCTGTAGCCATTCCAACTTGTCCATTGGCATAGGGGAGCCCAGAAAACGAGGGTCTTTGTCTGAGGATTCAGGCTACTCCACAAGACAGAGGGTATTGGAACCCTTGTTCCCGGGACCACAGGGCCTGAGCTCCACCCAGCCTTGCCCACAGTGCCTAGCAGGGGAGAGGCTTCCTGTGTGTGGAGGGTCAGAGGTCAGGGAGCATGAGGAGGAACAGTTCTGGGGAAGCTGTCCCCAGGAAGACAGGCTGAAGGACAGCTAGGACCAAATCTGGAATTTGGTGAATCTAGAGGCTGAGTCCAGCATTCCATCTGTGCCTCAGCAGCTGAAAGAGAGGCATCCAGGCTCCCCAGGTCCCAGCAAAAAGGATGCTGCCCACACGATTACACTTCTCCCTGAAGGCTGGCAGCACCCCCCACACACGCACAAGGAGAGTCCTGACACCGCCCACACCACGCTCAAGGGCGCTGTGTTGGGAGGATACGCAGGGATCACTGGTAGCAAAGTCTCAAGCAACAGAGATGGCCACTGGCCTCAGCGCCTCCATCCCTGGAACCCTTTAGGTGCACCTTCAGCTTCTCACACTGGGTGGAGGCTCCAGGTGGCCCTCATCATGGGTCTGGAGCTCAGGGATACAACACTCACGGCCCTCCTTCCAATACCTGCCACACAGCCATCACCCCGAATCCTCCCCTTCAGGCCTCACCCCTCAGGCCTCCTTCCCCTGAGATCTGGGACAGCAGCCAGCACCAAAGCCCAGATCTGCCTGGAAAGCAAGTGCTCACACCCCGCAGGACATGGGGCAGCACGCCTCACCCAACACAAGCCCCTGCAACCCTGACCAAAATGCCCCATGGCAGATACCATCAGGTTGAAGACACAGCTGTGGGCAGGACTGACCTGGTCTCTGCTGAGGTGGTGTGCCTGGCTGGGGCTTGCCTAGTCATCACGGAAGATTCCAGAAGGACCCAGACTGATCTCTGTGGGAGGAGGGAAAGACACCCACGAATCAGCAGCCCTCTACTGGGGAAGGAGTGAACCCTAATCACAGGGAGCCAGATGAGCACGAGGGGCCCTGGTGTTCCAGAACGGTCCAGGCCAGGCACTGGCCTTGGTACAGGAGAAGGACAGGGTGTCCTCACAGTTCCCCACAAAGTGACCTCCCCATCTTGGGACGCAGAAGTGCCTGTCCTCACTGAGACACTGGCCGGGCATGGCAGATGAGGCAACATGGACACCCTCTGGGGACCTCAGCCCTGCGTCCACCACTCTGTCCGCCTTGGAGTAGGTTTCAAAGAGGATGACCAATGCACTCTTTTAGAGACTGGTGACCTGATGCCCACCTGGCTTTGATATGGAGCTCAGAATCCAGTGCAGCCAAGAGACTCAAAGTACTAAGTAAGAAATGTGCCTCTCATCGTCCCCCGCCCCGCCCCACCACCGCCTCCTGCAAAGCATGTGATGCCAGTGGCTCCCCTCGTCAGAGGATAGCTTCTGACCTACTTCCTGATAAATAGCATGTGCTGCATGCTGCAGACACCTCTGAGCACTTTGCAGACACTGACTCCTGTCTTCCCTTCAACCCCGCTGCTCTCCACTTGATGGGAGCAGCTGGGGCCTCCAGTCATGCAACTTGCTAAGGCTGCACAGGCGGTAATCAATCATATTTCTCTTCACTTGTAGTGACAAATCTGAACATAAAATAAAGAAATCTATTCCATCTACAAGACTGTCAAAAAGAGTGAAACAGGGAGGAATTCGTTAAGCAACAGATGTTGAAGATCTGTACTTAGAAAACCACAAAGGGCCATTGAAGAAATGAAAGGAGATATTTAGAGTTTTAAAGCATTCTGCATCCATGGATCAGAAGAGATAGATCACTACGATGACAATATTCCTCATGTCAGTCTCTAGATTTGATGTAATCTCTATGAAATTCCAGCTGCTTCTTTGTAGAAAGTGCCAAGTTGATTCTAAAATTCACATGGAAAGGCAGGAACCTAGATAGCCAGTGTATTCTTTTAAAAAACAACATGGTAGAAGGACTCATGTTTGTCGATTTCTAAGCTTACTGCAAAGCTGTATCATTCAAGACTGGATGGTACTGGCACAAGGACAGACAGACTAATGGACTTGAACTGAGCGTCCAGAAATGAAATGATGTGTCTGTGGTCACTTGAATTTTTACAAAGGTGCCAAGACCCTCCAATATGGACCATTTATTTTTCAAGGAATGTTGTTTAGACAACTTTATAGCCACTTGGGAAAAAACGAAATTGGGCCTTTACCTCACCCAGACCATATACAAAAACCAACTCAAATGCCCCAGAGATTTAATCATAAGAGTTAAAATTGTAAAACCCTTAGAACAATACATAAAAATTATTCTTCACGACCCTGGATTTGGCAAAAGATCCTTAAACATTACAGCAAGGGCATGAGCTCCTAAAGAAAAACTCGATAATTTGGATTTCATCAAAATTTAATAAAGTTCGGTCTTCAGAGGACACGTCCAAGAGAGTGAAAAGACAATCCACAGACTAGGAGGAAGTGTTTGCAAATCGTATGTCTGATTAGATGCTTGCTTTCTGAATATGTACAGCATGCTCATGCTAGAAGGCATAAAGCTTTTAGAGGAAAACATAGGCTGTATACACTTTGATATACATCACTGCAAGATCCTGTTTGACTCACCTCCTAGATTAATGAAAATGGAAGCAAAAATAAACAAATAGGACTTCATTAAACTTAAAAGGTTTTTCACAGCAAAGGAAAAAAATAAGCAAGATCAGAAGACAGCCCTTAGGATGGGAGAAAATAATTGCAAATAACACAATTGACAAAGGATTAATCTCCAAAATATACAAGTAGCTCATGCATCTCAATACAAGAAAAACAAACAACCCAATCAAACAAATGGGTGGAAGACCTAAATAGACATTTCTCCAAAGAAGATGTACAGATGGCCAACAAACACATGAAAAGATGCTCAACTATTAGAGAAACGCAAATCAAAACTACAAAGAGGTAAAAACCTCACATGGGTCAAAATAGCCATCATTAAAAATCTACAAACAAAAATGCTAGAGAGGGTGTGGAGAAAATGGAACTCTCTTGCACTGTTGGTGGGAATGTAAATTGATACAGCCACTATGGAGAACAGTACAGAGATTCCTTTAAAAATTAGAAAAGAACTACTCTATGAGCCAACAATCCCACTACTGGGCATATACCCTGAGAAAACCATAATTGAGAGAGACATATACACCCAAACATTCATTGCAGCACTTTTTATAATAGCTAGAACATGGAAGCAACTTAGATGTTCATCAACAGATGAATGAATACAGAAATTGTGGTACATATACAGTGGGATAGTACTCAGCTATAAAAAAGGATACATTTGAGTCAGTCCTAATGAGTTGGATGAACATAGAACCTATTGTACAGAGTGAGGTAAGTCAGAAAGAGAAAGACAAGTACTATATACTGACATCGGTGTGCGGAATCTAGAAAGATGGCACTGATGGATCTATTCACAGGGCAGCAGTGGAGACGCAGATATCGAGAACAGACTTGCGGACACAGTGTGGGAAGGAGGGTGGGACGAGTTGAGAGTAGCATGGAAACATATACATTACTATGTATAAAATAGATAGCCAGTGGGAATTTGCTGTGCGACACAGGCAGCTCAACCCAGGGAGCTCAACCCAGTGCTCTGTGACAACCTAGAGGGGTGGGATGTGATGGGAAATGGGGAGGAGGGACAAGAGGGACGGGACACATGTATACCTGTGACTGATTCACGTAGATGTGTGGCAGAAACCAGCACAATATTGTAAAGTAATCAACCTCCAATTAAAAGAAAAAGTTTTAAAAAAAGAATGCTCAAAACTCGATCATAAAAAGACAACAATTTTTAATTGGGCAAAGCATTTGAATTGATATGTCTCCAAGGAAGATGCACTCACAGATGACCAACACACATGTGAAAGATATGCCACTTCATGAGCCATCAGCAAAATGCAAATCAAACCACAATGAAATGCTACTGCACACTCACTGGGAGGGCTAGAATCATAAAAAATCAGAAAATAACAAGTACTGCTGAGGATGTGGTGAAACCAGAGCCCTCATGCACTGCTGGTGGGGATGCAAAATGGTGAAGCCACTTTGGGAGCAGCCTGACAGTTCTTCCAATGGTTAGAGAGTGGTGGTAGGACCCACAACTCCTCTACTAGGCATTTTCCCAGGAGAGGTAAAAACGGAGCTCCACAGAAAGATATTTATGTAGATGCTGACAGCAGTATTATCTGTAATGACCAAAGGTGAAAACAATCCAAAAGTCTATCAGCTGATGAACAGATAAACAAAATGAGGTATAATGACACAACGAAATATTATTAAGCAAGGAAAAGGAAATGCTGAAACACCACAACACAGATGAAGCTGGAAAGCACTGCAACAAGCTAAAAAAGCCAGGGTTATACAATTCCATTGACAGAAAATGTTCAGAATAGGGGACAGAAAGTACACTTGTGGTTGCCTAGTGCTGGGGGTGGGGTGAGGCTGGGCAGTGTAAAGGGATAACCGTGAATGGCTATGGGGTTTCAGTTCAAGGTTAAGTCATTATTGGACTATAGCGATGGTTGGCATAGCTGTGAATATAACAAAAATTATTGACCTGTGCACATTAAATGAGTGAATCCCATGGTATATAAATTAATATCTCAGTAAATTTATTTAGACACACAAATAAACAAGGTAACGACACATGTTACAACATGGAGGAAACTTGAAATATGACACCAAGTGAAGCAGCCAGGCACAAAAGGCCAAATAACGTAGGAGACCTTTTCTTTGAAATATCTAGAGTGATGGGTGATTTTGTGTGTCAATTTACCTAAGCTATGGTGTTCAAATTCTTGGCCAAACACCAATCTAGATCTTGCTATGAAGAGATTTTTCAATGTGATGAGCTCTTTCATCAAGAGACTTTGAGTAAAGCCAATTATCCTCCATAAAGTGGGTGGGCCTCATCTAATCAGTTGGCAGTCTAAAGAGTAAAGGTCCAGAATCTCCAGGGTAGAAGAAATTCTCCTTGGAAGACTATGGCACAGACCCCTGCCTGAGTTTCAAGACTTCAGCCTTGTGGAATTCAGGCTCAAGGCTGCAAGAGAGCTCTTTGCTGAATTTCTGCCAGCCTGCCCGACAGATTCTAAACCTACCAGAGCCTACAACTATAAGAACCAATTCCTGAAAACAGTTGTCTCCTTCAAAGGTCTTCTTTTTCTCTCTCCTGTCATCACTCTCTCCCTCCCTTCCTCCCTGCATCAGAAAGCCTGTAACTGAACATTCATGCTTTCTGACTTTGCTTTTCTTCTCTACTGGTCTATTTTTCCACCCTTAGCCCAACACCACACTCTCTTAATAAAGGAGAAGGCATAAATGCTCTTGGCAGTTGAGAGAGCAAGTGCTCCAGCATTTTCCCTCTCATAGTAGATTGCATTTGCTACTCCTAGCCCTTTTCATTTTCATAAACATTTGAAATCAACTTCATGCACATCCACAAACACCCAGACACACAACACACACACACACACAAAATACACATGTGCACACACGTGCCCATACCACCAGCTGAGATGTGGACTGAATTTCATTTAACTTGTAGATTAATCTTCACTCTGTTGGGAATCAGCATTCATAAACTTGGTGTATCCTTACTGTCTTAAAGATTTAATTTCAATAGAAAACCTGGTTCGTAGGTTTTTCAGAAAGATTCAGGATATTTTAGTCTCCTGATCTCACTGAGTCAGTTAAAGTTCACAGTGTTTTTCAGGTTTTAGTCATTTCATCAAGATTGTGACATTTATCACATTTATAACATTTGACTTTTCATCAAATAAATAATAAACTCAGGGAAAGGGCTAATCGATGCCTCCCATTCCATTTCTGATATCGGTTTTGAGAATTTTATTTTTCTTATTTGGTGGCTCTTTTTCTGTTTTACCATACTATGATTCCCTCCTATATAACCAACTTCTCCTCTTTATATTTCCTTTGTCATTTCTTTGGGTGGATAATCTATTCTTTTCCTAACCTCTTGAACACGACTGAGCAACTTCACTTTCACTTTTCACTTTCATGCATTGGAGAAGGAAATGGCAACCAACTCCAGTGTTCTTGCCTAGAGAATCCCAGGGATGGGGGAGCCTGGTGGGCTGCCGTCTATGGGGTCGCACAGAGTCAGACACGACTGAAACAACTTAGCAGCAGCAACAACCTCTTGAATGGAACTTGAGAAAAATTTCACCCTTTTCTCTCTTCTGCTAGATGCCTGTGATGTGATATATTTTCACTAAGCACCTTTTCTGCTCTTTTCCCTGCACTTTTAACTTGTGATCACCTCACAATCCTTTAGACTTTACTGTTATCCAATATCCACTGGGGCCTCTCTTCTGAGTAATTAGTTTAGGACTAGGTACCAAGAATTTGGGGATTTGCTGGTTAACTCTCAAGTAATAGATTCTCCCTCAGTTTCACTCTAACAGAGAAGGAACGCTAGAACTGTCAGTCATGGAGATTTGTGAAGCTGGGGTATGTCACGGCATGAACCTGCCCCGCCACCCCTGCTCCTGCCCAGACCTCCTGGAACCATCTCCCCGCTCCGTGTCCTCTAACACTTTCAGGCATCGACCTCCGCGAGGCGCTCTGACGAAGAGTGCCCCTGGGGGCGCTCCGAGCGCGGAGAAACCTTCTGGAAGCCGCGCAAAGCCCGTTGGGAGACGCCGCTCAGCTTCCGGGTGGAGGGTGGGTGCCGAGCCTGGGAGGCCTGTCCTCACACACCCGCGGCGGTCGCACTACCTATAGCCTGTGGAACCCCTTGGAGGTCGTGTCCGGGAAGGTGCCAGAAGGTTTGGACAAGACGAGGGTGGGGTCGAGAGGCAGTGGAAAGGAAATTCCACGGTGTGGCTGGGACACGGGGGCGGGGAAGTTCCACGGTTCTTGGCAGGACGCGCGTGTCAGGGAAGATTCCAGAAGGTCTTCACTGAGCACGGGGACTGAGGGTTCCAGAAGGTCTGCCGGCACATGGGATGCCCCCGGGGAACGTTGGGGACGCCTGGGAAGGACATGGAGCACGGAGACGTTTCTAGCAGCACACGACAGTTGTAGCCCAGAACAAGACGACGGGTGGAGAGTGAAGTCAGGGGCTTGTGGAGGAGATTAGGTGTCCGGAGCTCTGGGCAAGACACCGGGAGTGTTGACGCTTCTGGCAGGTTGGGCAAGGAACGGGAGGTGGGGGCTGTGCAGAGGCCCGGAGTCGGCCTGAGATCAGTGTCGGCAGATTCTGGGATTTGGCCCTGGGCCCTAGAACAAGGATGCGGGATCCTGCTGGCGCCACTCACACCGCAGAACCCCAAAGCACCCGGCGCCCATGGGGTGCCCCAGTCCATCTAGCAGCCTCGGCCCTGGGTACAGGAACCTCCACCTGGCACATAGCACTCCCTCCCCTTTGCGTTCTCGGCTGATTTTGCTTTAGGTCCTTCGTTTCGGGTTGAATTGGCCGTCACTTTCTTGGGTTTGGAGATGGAATACGGGACCCCGGGTCTGCAGCATTTCTGATGGATGCTTGTCTCCCTACTTTTCCTGCCGGGTCTTGAGGCTGTTTAGGTCTGGTTTTGTTTTGTAATATTTTTATTATCGTGGTGCCCAAAATAGGTTGTGTTTTCTACGGGGAATGAAGGGGGTGGGAAGTAGGGAGGGCATTATTATTTTGGAACTGTGTTCTTAATTTGCAGACAGGGGAGGTGACTCCTATCTTGCTTAATATCCCTGTAGTTAGGAATGGTACTCTGATTGAGGTTCACGGTCCCTTATGGACATGAAATCACCATCCTCCTCCATCTCTTACGGTCTCTTTTCCTGTTATCTTTTTTGCCTTCAAGTTCACACTGACTAATGCGAATGAGCCGTTTCCACATCTCGGTTCTATTACACCGTCTGCTTCGGGCTCTAGTTTCACGTGCTTTATTTCTAACTGGGATGTGCAGCTAACATGTCTTGTAGTGGGACCTGCCGGTAAGTAGACAGGGGAAGTCTTCTTGTGTTGAAGCATATTCATTTTACCTTCATTTTTGAAGTATCATTTCCCTTCATTAGAGTAGAGGTCCTGGTGCACAGTGTCTTCACTCTACAGCATTTGGAAGCGATTGTCCCTGAGGATTGTGGCAAGACCAGACATGGCTGCTGCCCGGAGGTACTGCCTGGGTATCCTCTGGCTCACGTTCACATTGTCCCTGACTAAGAATCGTTTTCCACTGTTCAGCTGTGGTCCGTCTAAGATTGATCTTCCTTGTGTGAGATTTCCTATTGACCTGCCACACTGAACTTTCTGGGCTGTGGGCTGATGGCCCAAGTCATCTTGGGAAATTGTCGTGTCTGGCATTATTTCTTCAGAGACTGGCGCTCTCTCTTTCCTCTCATTCCAGGACTCTGGTTAGGTGGATACTAGGTGTGGGACTCTGACCTATGAGTCCCGCTTTGGCTGTTCTGTTCATTCCTTTGTTTGCGTTTCTCTGGGTATCAGTTTGGATATTTTGTGTAAACCTTTCTTCACATTTCCTATTGCTCTGTTTTGTAGCATCTGCTTATCTGTTTGTCCCGTTCAGTGAGTTTTCATTTCAGATATTTTGTGTTTCTGTCTTAGGATGTTCGTTTCTTTCTCTTTCTGGAGGTTGTAATGCCTTCTAGGTTCCTTTGCCTGGTCTAATCAAGTTGATGTCAGCCCTATTAACAGAAGGAAAACCAATTTAATTTTGTATGTATGGAGGCCCGACAGCTATAGGACCTAAGAAGCAATCACAGGAAACTGTTTATGTGACCTTCTAGATAAAGGATTAATTATTTGAGAAGAATTTATAAGAAAGAGGGATTTTTCCCTGTGGTACTACATTAATGAAGAAGTAACAAAGTTTGTTTATGCCCCCATTCAGCCTCAGTATCTCCCTGTCTTCCACCATAAGGATGCTCTCCAATCCTCCTCACACAGGTGGAATACCTTCCCCTGGGAGTTTTGCCTCTTCCTTTCAGGGGAACAAAGTAGGATCAGAGCATGTCCTCTTGTACTGGGTGTTTGTTAAGTCATATTGAAGCAAAGTAATCATTATGCAGAGTTGGTGTATTTTGTGGAGGCGTGCCTCGGGCCCTCTTAGTGTCCTCTTCAGCTTAACCTGGAATGTTCACACGTTAAAGCTGAGGTGGCAGGTGTCCCCATTTTTCATTGAATTACACGCTTAGTCTTGAACAGAGGCCAGGTAAGTAATTGTGTCTCATTCTAGGGGGCAGTGATGCAGCTGACGTTCTAAGTTAGCCCTACATTGTGGGAGAAGCTGGGTATTTAATGAGGCATTGCCATGGAAAAAGAAGGAAGTAACGGTGAATGATGGGAGCCAGTGGTAAACCAGTTTCTGAGTGTTGAGTGCGGCCAGCATAGCAGAGCTCTCATGTCAGATTTGAAGTGTTTACCTAGAGGGCAGGTGGTGGCAAATTGACAGACTTTCCTGGTTTGCGGTTTGAAGGTCTTGAGTGATGGTCCTGAGTGGCCCACATGGCAACAGGCACCATGACTGTCTATACATGAGCTGTTGTGGTAATTGCTGAGAAGTTTAGACAGAGTTGTCCACCTGTATTGCATGGCTTTCAAAAAAGGACAGCTTTAGTTCTTAATGACCGCAAGTCAAGAGGGTGGGAAGAAAACAGGAAATTTTAGTTTGGAAGGATGTAGCCAAATTATGAGGGAACAGGACTAGAATTCAGGGTTTAGTCCAGTTTACAGTTCAGAAACATAACCTCAAAGGTAGACAGCAGAAGTAGAACCTGATATTCATTCAGCGGTATTACCAAAACATAATTTTTTCTCTCCTCGGATACCCCCATTTCTGTTGGAGACAACCATAGTGAGACTGCATTTGCCAGTTAGTCTAGTTGCAGTCAACTTGGCTTGATCATTCCAATGAGTGCAACAAGAATCGAGGTTGACCATGTAAAATTTAAAACACTGCTGGAACTTTTCATGAGGAGTGACTGATTGGACTTCTGAAGCCCGCTCGAGGCTGAGGAGCCAGTTCAGTTATTTGCCATCAGATGTTGTCTGCAATACCTAAGGTTTGGGTGAATTTGTCCTTTCTCGAGGGTCCCAGACCACCCTGAAGTTCCTGTGCTTGTCAGGAAGTGACCTTCCTTAGTGACCTGGGAGGACTGCCAGAAGCCTGTAAGCAAGCTGGGTATGTGCTCAGTCGCTCTGACACGTGCGACTCTTTGCACGCCTGTGGACTGTGGCCCCCCAGGCTCCTCTGTTCATGGAATTTCCCAGGCAAGAATTCTGAAGTGGGTTTTCATTTCCTTCTCCGGGGGAAGCTTCCTGACTCAGGGATCAAACACACATCTCCTGCATTGGCAGGTGGATTCTTTTCCGCTGAGCCACCGAGGAAGCCTCATGATCATCTCTAGGTCCATCCATCTCTACTGCTGAAGATGGCATTATTTAGTTCTTTTTATGGCTGAGTAATATTGCATCATCTTTTTCACCTCTTCCTTTGTCAGTGGACATTTAGGCTGCTTCCATGTCTTAGCTATTGTAAATAGTACAGCAGTAATCATTGGGGTACCTGTGTGTCTTTGACTTATGAGTTTTCCCAAATCTATGCCCAGAAGAGGGATTGCAGGATGATATGCAGCTGTGATAGTCACTGTTTAAGGAACCTCCATTCTGTTCTCCCGAGTGCGTCACCAATTTACATTCCCATCAACAGTGTAGGAGGCTTCCGTTTTCTCCACAGCCTCCCCAGCATGTATTATTTGTAGATTTTTATATGATGGTCCTTCTGACGAGTGTGACGTGATATTTCTTCACTAGAGTTTTGGTTTCCATTTCTATAATAATTAGTGATACTGAACATCTTTCATGTGCCTTTTGGCCACCTTTATTTATTTATTTTAGATGAATACCTATGTGGGTCTTCGGCCCACTTTTCATCTTTTAATATCTATATTGTGATGTTGATTCTGTTTGTACATTTTGGAGATTGACCCCTCGTCTGTCTCATTGTTTGCGAATGTTTTCTCCCATTCTCTAGATTGTCTTTTCATGTTGTTTATGGCTTCACTTGCCGCGCAAAAGCTTTTAATGTGACCTGGTTTAATTTTGTTTTATTTCCATTACTCTAGTAGACAGATCCGCAAGGGATCGCTGTGATAGATGTCAAAAGTGTCCTGCCTGTGTTTTCTTCTGGAAGTTTTATAACGTCCGGTCTTATGTTTAGGTCGTGAATACATTTTGAATTTATGTTTGTATGTGGTATGAGAAATGTTCTAACTCCATTCTTTCACGTGTAACCGTCCCGTTTGCCCAGCACTGCTTAGTCAAGAGACTGTCTTTTCTCCATTTTATATTCTTGCCCCTTTCACTGTACATTAACTTACCGTAGATGCGTGGCTTTATTTGGGGATTTTTATCCTTTCCCACTGATCTGTATTTCTCTCTTTCTGCCAGTACCTTCCTCTCTCTGAGGACTGTATGAAGTATGGCTACAGTCTGGGAGTGTGGGAAGTCTGGGAGTGTGATTCCTCCAGCTCCACTATTCTTTCTGAAGATTGATTTGGCTGTTCCAGAACTTGTATATTTCCATGCAGATTTCAAACATTTTTTGTTCTAGTTCTCTGAGAAATACCATTAGTAATTTTCTAGGAATTGTATTGAATACGTAGATGGTTCTGAGTATGAGAGACAATTTGACAATATTGATTCCTCTGAAGCAAGAACATGGTCATATCGTTCCCTCTGTTTGTGTCATCTTTGATTTCTTCCATCAGGATCTTACAGTTTTCAAAGTAGAGGTCTTTTGTCTCCTTGGGTATGTCTATTCCTAGGGTTTTCACTCTTGTTTTCTCACTGTTATGTGATTATTTATTTCTGACTGTGCGGAGTCTTCTTTCCTGTGCAGACTTTTCTCTAGTTGCATCACGGGGGGCTGCTCTCAGGTTGTGGTGCATGGCTTCTCATCACACTGGCGTCTCTTCTTACAGAGCTTGGGCCCCTGGGCTGGATGAGTTCAGGAGTTGCCGCTCCTGGACTCTTGATCGCAGGCTCAGTAATTGTGGCACGCACAGGCTTCGCTGTTCTGCGGCATGCGGGATCTTCCTGGACCTGGGATTGAAGTGGTGTCTCCTGCACAGGCAGGTGGATCATTTACTCTGTAAGCCACCAGGGAAGCCCTGGGGTGTCATTGTCTTTTTTTTTTTTTAACTTCTTTTTTTTTTATTAAAGGATAATAGCTTTACAGAATTTTGCTCTTTTCTGTCAAACCTTAACATGAATCAGCTGTCAGTTTACATATATCCCCTCCCTTTTGAAACTCCCTCCCATCTCCCTCCCCATGCCACCCCTCTAGGTTGGTACAGAGCCCCTGTTTGAGTTTCCCGAGCCATACAGCAAATTCCCGTTGCCTGTTGATTTTACATATGGTAACATAAGTTTCCATGTTGATCTGTCCATACATCTCACCCTCTTCTCTCCCAATGTCCATAAGTCTATCCTCTATGTTTGTTTCTCCGTTGCTGCCCTGTAAAAAGTTCTTCAGTACCACTTTTCTAGATTCCTTGTATATGTGTTAGGATAGGATACTTATCTTTCTCTTTCTGACTCACTTCACTCTGCCTAATAGATTCTGAGTTCATCCACCTCATCAGAGCTGACTCAAGTGTGTTCCTTTGAATGGCTGGATAATATTCCATTGTGTATATTTACCACAACTTCTTTATCCATTCATCTGTCGATGGACATCTAGGTTGCTTCCATGTTCTAGCTATTGTAAATAGTGCTGCAGTGAACAATGGGGTACATGTGTCTGTTTCAATTTTGGTTTCCTCAGGGTTCACGCCTGAGGAAGGAGTGGGATTGCTGGGTCATATGGTGGCTTCATTCCTAGTTTTTTAAACAATCTCCATACCGTCTTTCATAGTGGCTGTATCCATTTAAATGCCACCAACAGTGCAAGAGCGTTCCCTTTTCTCCACACCCTCTCCAGCATTTACTGTTTGTAGACTTTTTGACGATGGCCATTCTGAGTGGTGTGAGGTGATACCTCAGTATAGTTTTGCTTTGCCTTTCTCTTATAATGAGCGATGTTGAGCATCTTTTCATGTGTTTGTTAGCCACTTGTATGTCTTCTTTGGAGAAATGTCTGTTTAGTTCCTTTTCCCACTTTTTGATTGGGCTGTTTGTTTTTCTGGTATTGAGTTGTATGGGCTGCTTGTATGTTTTGGAAATTAATCCTTTTTCAGTTGTTTCATTTGCTGTTATTTTCTTTCCATTCTGAGGGTTGTCTTTTCACCTTGCTTATAGTTTCCTTTGCTGTGCAAAAGGTTTTCTGAGGTCCCACTTGTTTACTTTTGTTTTTATTTCCGTTACTGTAGGAGGTGGGTCATAGAGGATCTTGCTTTGATTTATGTCATCGAGTGTTGTGCCTATGTTTTCCTCTAAGAGTTTTATAGTTCCTGGCCTTACATTTAGGGCTTTAATCCCTTCTGAGTGTATCTTTGTGTGTGGTGTTAGGAAGTGTGATAATCTCATTCTTTTGCATGTAGCTGTCCAGTTTTCCCAGCACCATTTATGGAAGAGGCTGTTTTGTCACCATTCTATATTCTTGCCTTCTTTGTCAAAAACGAAGGTACCCGTAGGTGCATGGGTTTATTTC
The DNA here is from genome assembly GCF_055505025.1 of Bos grunniens. Lineage (NCBI taxonomy): Eukaryota > Metazoa > Chordata > Mammalia > Artiodactyla > Bovidae > Bos > Bos grunniens. The sequence continues at coordinate 82,540,417 of NC_141178.1, forward strand.
TGGGCTTCCTATCTTATTCCATTGGTCTATATTTCTGTTTTTGTGCCAGTACCATACTGTCTCGATGACTGTGGCTTTGTAGTTTAATCTGAAGTCAGGAAGGTTGAATCCTCCAGCTCCATTCTTCTTTCTCAAGGCTGCTTTTGCAACTAGGGGTCTTTTGTGTTTCCATATGAATTGTGACATTTGTTGTTCTAGTTCTGTGAAAAAGTGCCATTGGTGATTTGGTAGGGATTGCAGTGACTGTGTAGTTTGTGTTAGTAGTACAGTCGTTTTCACAATATTGATTCTTCCTCCCCAGGAACATGAAATATCTCTCCATCTGTTGATGTCATCTTTGATTACTTTCATCAGTGTGTTACAATTTTCGGTATAGAGTTTTTTGTCTCCTTAGGTAAGTTTATCCCCAGATACTTAATTCTTTTTGTTGCAATGGTGAATGGGATTGATACCTTAATTTCTCTTTCTGATTTTTCATTGTTAGTGTATAGAAGTGGAGTGATTTCTGTGTATTGGTTTTGTATCCTGCAACTTTGCTAAACTCACTGATCAGCGGTAGTAGTTTTCTGATACTATCTTTAGGGTTTTCTATGTACAGTATTATGTCATCTGCAGACAGTGAGAGCTTTACTTCTCTTCATATCTGTTTCCTTTCCTTTTTTTTCCCTTCTCTGACTGCTGTAGCTAGGACTTCCAAAACTATGTCACATAATAGTGGTGAAAGTGGGCACCCTTTTCTTGTTCCTGATCTTAGGGGAAATGCTCTCATTTTTCACCATTAAGAATAATGTTTGCTGTAGGCTAGTCATATATGGCCTTTACTATGTTGAGGTAGGTTCCTTCTGTGCCCATTTTTTGAAGAGTTTTCATCATAAATGGGTGCTGAATTTTGTCAAAGACGTTTTCTGCGTCTATTGAGATGATCATATGATTTTTGTATTTCAGTGTGTTAATATGGTGTATCACATTGATTTGCATATATTGAAGGATCTTTGCATCCCTGGAATAAACCCAGCTTGATCACAGTTTATGAGGTTTTTGATGTGTTGCTGAATTCTGTTTGCTAAAATTTTGTTGAGGATTTTTGCATCTATGTTCATCAGTGATATTGTCCTGTAGTTTTCTTATTTTGTCTTGTCTTTATCTGGTTTTGGTATCAGAGTGATGGTGGCCTCGTAGAATGAATTTGGAAGTGTTCCTTCCTCTGCAATTTTTGGAAAGTGTTTTAGAAGGATAGGCATTAGCTCTTCTCTAAATGTTTGATACATTCTGCTGTGAAGCCATCTGGCCCTGGGCCTTTGTTTTTTGGGAGATTTTTGATCACAGCTTTAGTTTTAGTGCTTGTTACTGGGTTGTTCATAATTTCTATTTCTTCTTAGTTCAGTCTTGGAAGATTGAAGTTTTCTAAGAATCTGTCCGTTTCTTCCAGGTTATCCATTTTATTGCCATATAGTTGTTCATAATAGTCTCTTATAATCCTTTGTATTTCTGCATTGTCTGTTATAACCTCTGTTTTTTTCATTTCTAATCTTATTGATTTGATTCTTCTCTTTTTCTTTCTTCTTGAATCTGGCTAAAGGTTTCTGAATTCTGTTTATCTTCTCAAAGAACCATCTTTTAGTTTTGTTAATCTTTACTCTTGTTTCTTTCATTTCGTTTTCATTTATTTCTGCTCAGATCTTTATGATTTCTTTCCTTCGACTAATTCCTGGGGGCGGGGGTTGTTCTTCTTTTTCCAGTTGTCTTAGGTGTAAATTTAGTTTGTCTATTCGAGGTTTTTCTTGTTTCTTGAGGTAGAATTGTATTGCTATAAACTTCCCTATTAGAACTGCTTTTGCTGCATCCCACAGGTTTTGAGTTGTGTTTTCAATTGTCATTTTTTTCCAGAAATTTTTTGATTTCCCTTTTGATTTCTTCAGTAACCTGCTGGTTATTTAGAAACGTGTTGTTCATCTCCGAGTGTTTGTGTTTCTTATAGTTTTTTTTTCTTTTTGTAATTGATATCTAGTCAAGCGTCCTGGAGAATGTTCTATGTGTCCTTGAGAAGAAGGTGTACTCTTCTGCATTTGGATGGAATGTCCTGAAGATATCAAGGAGGTCCATCTCATCTAATGTATAATTTAAAACTTGTGTTTCCCTATTAATTTTCTGTTTCAATGATCTTTCCATTGGTGAGAGTGGGGTGTTAAAGTTTCCTAGTATTCTTGTGTTCCTGTCAATTTCTCTTTTATGTCTGTTAGTGTTTGTCTTATGTATTGAGGTGCTCTTATGTTGAATGCATAGATATTTACAATTGTTATGTCTTCCTCTTGGATTGAGCCCTTGATCACTATGTAGAGTCCTTCTTTATCTCTTGTAATCCTCTTTAATTTAAAGTCTATTTTGTCTGACATGAGGATTGCTACTCCAGCTTTCTTTTGCTTCCCATTTGCATGGACTATAGCTTTCCATCCTCTCACTTTCAGTCTATATGTGTCTTTAGGTCTGAAGTGGGTTTCTTGTGGACGGCCTATATATGGGTTTTGCTTTTGTGCCCATTCAGCCAGTCCGTATCCTTTGGTTGGAGCATTTAGTCCATTTACATTTAAAGTAATTATTGATATATATGTTCCTATTGCCATTTTCTTAATTGTTTGGGACTTTGTAGATCTTTTTTCCTCTTTTGCATTTCTTGGCTATATAAGTCCCTTTAACATTTGTTGTAAAGCTGGTCTGATGGTACTGATTTCTGTTAAGAAATGAGATCCTTGCTGGTTGGGTAATCTTGGTCGTAGATTATTTTCCTTTCAGTACTTGAAATATATCCTGCCATTCCCTTCTGGCCTTCGGAGTTTCTGCTGAACAATCAGCTGTTAAGCGTATGGGGTTTCCTTTGTATGTTACTTGTTGCTTCTCCCTTGCTTCGTTTAATATGCATTCTTTGTGTTTAGTCTTTGTTAGTTTGATTAGTATGTGTCTTGGCGTGTTTCTCCTTGGGTTTACCCTGTATGGGAATCTGTGCCTCTTGGACTTGATTGACTATTTCGTTTTCCTTGTTGGGAAAATGTTCAAGTATAATCTCTTCAAAAATTTCCTCATACCCTTTCTTTTTCTCTTCTTCTTCTGGGACCCCTATAATTCGAATGCTGGTGAGTTGAATATTGTCCTACAGGTGTCTGAGACTGTCGTCAGTGGTTTTCATTCTTTTTACTTTATTCTGCTCTTCAGAAGTTATTTCCACCATTTTATGTTCCAGCTCACTGATTCGTTCTTCTGCATCAGATATTCTGCTATTGATTCCTTCTAGAATACTTTTAATTTCAGTAATTGTGTTTTTTGCCTCTGTGTGTTTATTCTTTAATTCTTCTAGGTCTTTGTTGATTGAATCTTGCATTTTCTCCATTGTGTCTTCAAGGTTTTTGATCATCTTTACTATCATTATTTGTAATTCTTTTTCAGGTAGTTTGCCTATTTCTTCTCCATTTATTTGGACTTCTGTGTTTCTAGGTTGTTCTTTCATATGTGTAGTATTTCTCTGCCTTTTCATTACTTTTTAAAATTTATTGTGTTTGAGGTCTCCTTTTCCCAGGCTTCAAGGTTGAATTCTTTCTTCCTTTTGGTTTCTGCCTTCCTAAGGTTGGTCCAGTGGTTTGTGTAAGCTTTTCTTGGGGTGAGATTTGTGCTGAGTTTTTGTTTGTTTGTTTTTCCTCTGATGGGCAAGGCTGAGTGAAGTGGTAATCGTGTCTGCTGACGATTGGGTTTGTATTTCTGTTTTGTTCGTTATTTAGATGAGACATGTTGCCCAGGGTGCTACTAGTGGTTGGGTGATGCTGGGTCTTGTATTCAAGACCTTTTGTTTCCTTTGTGTGACTTTTCACCATTTGATACTCCCTTGGGCTAGTTCTCTGGTAGTCTAGGGTCTTGGAGTCAGTGCTCCCACTCCAAAGGCTCAAGGCTTGATCTCTGGTCAGGAACAAGATTCCGCAAGTGGTTTGTTATGGCATTCAGTGAGACTAAAACAAATATCCCAAAACAAGAAACCAAAGATGAACCCCACACAAATGGGGTTTGGCAGTTACAAAATCAGGCAAATAAGGATTAAAATAATGGAATGTACACACATACACCCATGAGCTAATGAAAATAGTCCAGCAAAAATAAAGTACAGTAGATTAACCTGGCAAACAAAGGAAATTAAAAATTATATTTAGCAGTTAAGAACAAAACTAACTAAAGCACGAACTGGAAAACAAAACTAAAGCAAGGTGCCGAGTGGGGAATAAAGCAATGAAAACACAACCCACAGATATGTTGAGAGGAAAGGAAAGAAAGAAAAGAAGGAATAGTTGTGCGAAGTTAAAAAGAGGTAGATGAAGATTTACATACATTAAAGGTTAACTGCAAGGGGAACAGAATAGTCAGAAAGGCAAAGAAAGGAATACATGTAGAAAATATATGATATGTTTCAAAAAATGAAAATTGAAAATTGGAAAAAGAGGAAAGTAAAAAATCGAAGAAGAATGAAAAAGGAAAAAAATAAAAAAGGAAATCTCCACAGAACTGCAGAAGCCCATCGTAGAGGCAGAGGTTTATAACACTAAAAAGTGTGACTGAATATACATGTATACATATACACCCATCAGTTCAGTTCAGTTCAGTCACCCAGTCGGGTCTGACTCTTCGCGACCCTGTGAACTGCAGCACACCAGGCCTCCCTGTCCATCACCAACTCCCGAAGTTCACCCAAACTCATGTCCATTGAGTCGGTGATGCCATCCAGCCACCTCATCCTCTGTCGTCCCCTTCTCCTCCTGCCCCCAATCCCTCCCAGCATCAGAGTCTTTTCCAATGAGTCAACTCTTTGCGTGAGGTGGCCAGAGTACTGGAGTTTGAGCTTTAGCATCAGTCCTTGGAAAGAATACACAGGACTGATCTCCTTTAGAATGCACTAGTGGAACTCCTTGCAGTCCAAGGGACTCTCAAGCTTCTTCTCCAACACCACAGTTCAAAAGCATCAATTTTTCGGTGCTCACCTTTCTTCACAGTCCAACTATCACATCCATACATGACCACTGGAAAAACCATAGCCTTGACTAGACAGACTTTTGTTGGCAAAGTAATGTCTCTGCTTTGGAATATGGTATCTAGGTTGCTCATAACTTTCCTTCCAAGGAGTCAGCGTCTTTTAATTTCATGGCTGCAGTCACCATCTGCAGGGATTTTGGAGCCCCCCAAAATAAAGTCTGATACTGTTTCCACTGTTTCCCCATATACACACATAAACAAAATCAAAACAGTCCAACAAATATAAAGTACAATAGATTGACCCAGCGAACAAAAGAAACCAAAAATTATATCTACCAGAAAAAAACTAACTAGAGAACGAACTGGAAAGCAAAACTAAAGCAAGGTGCCAATTGGGGAATAAAGCAATGAAAATAAAGCTATCAAATATGTTGAGAAGAAAGAAAGAAAGAATAGATGTGCAAAGTTAAATAGAGGTAGATGAGGAAGATTTATATACATTTAAGATGAACTTCAAGGGGGAAAGAATAGGAAAAGCAAAGGAATAAATGAAGAAAAAATAATAGGTTTTAAAAGTTTTTTTAAAGAGAAAAGAAAAAGAAAAAAAATGAAAACTCCACAGAACTGCAAAAGCCCATTGTAGAGGCAGAGGCTTATAACAACTATAAAAAAAAGTGACTGAGAAAAAAAAAGCTCAACAGGTTAACCAGATTTCATAGTACAAAGAAAATTGATAACTACAGTGGTGAGGGGGGGTGGAGGGAAAGAAGAAAAATCCAAAAGAATATACAGAAGAAGTCAAAACATAAGAATAATAAATGTTTTTCCATTACTTCTTTTTCTGCTCTGATTGGTGTGGCCAAAATTTCCAAAACTATGTTGAATAGTAGTGGTGAGGGTGGGCACCTTTGTCTTGTTCCTGACTTGAGGGGAAATGCCTTCAATTTTTCACCATTGAGGATAATGTTTGCTGAGGGTTTGTCATATATAGCTTTTATTATGTTGAGGTATGTTCCTTCTATTCCTGCTTTCTGGAGGGTTTTTCTCATCAATGGATGCTAAATTTTGTCAAAGGCTTTCTCTGCATCTGTGGAGATAATCATATGGTTTTTATCTTTCAATTTGTTAATGTGGTGTATTACATTGATTTGTGGATATTGAAGATTCCTTGCATCCCTGGGATAAAGGCCACTTGGTCATGATGTATGATCTTTTTAATATGTTGTGCGATTCTGTTTGCTAGAATTTTGTTAAGGATTTTTGCAGCTATGTTCATCAGTGATATTGGCCTGTAGTTTTCTTTTCTGGTGGCATCTTTGTCGGCTTTTGGTATTAGGGTGATGGTGGCCTCATAGAATGAGTTTGGAAGTTTACCTGCCTCTGTAATTTTCTGGAAGAGTTTGAGTAGGATAGGTGTAAGTTCTTCTCTAAATTTTTGGTAGAATTCAGCTGTGAAGCTGTCTGGTCCTGGGCTTTTGTTTGTTGGAAGATTTCTGATTACAGTGTCAATTTCTGTGCCAGTGATGGGTCTGTTAAGATTTTCTAGTTCTTCCTGGTTCAATTTTGGAAAGTTGTACTTTTCTAAGAATTTGTCCATTTCTTCCAAGTTGTCTATTTTATTTGCATATAGTTTCTGATAATAGTCTCATGATCTTTTGTATTTCAGTGTTGTCTGTTGTGATCTCTCCATTTTCATTTCTAATTTTGTGGATTTGATTTTTTTCCCTTTGTTTCTTGATGAGTCTGGCTAATGGTTTGTCAATTTTATTTATCTTCTCAAAGAACCAGCTTTTGTTTTTGTTGATTTTTGCTATGGTCTCTTTCGTTTCCTTTGCATTTATTTCTGCCCTAATTTTTAAGATTTCTTTCCTTCTACTAACCCTGGGGTTCATAATTTCTTCCTTTTCAAGTTGCTTTGGGTGTAGAGTTAGGTTATTTATTAGACTTTTTTCTTGTTTCTTGAGGTAAGCCTGTATGGCTATGAACCTTCCCCTCAGCATTGCTTTTACAGTGTCCCGTAGGTTTTGGGTTGTTGTGTTTTCATTTTCAGTCATTTCTATGCATATTTTGATTTCTTTTTGATTTCTTCTGTGATTTATTGTTTATTCAGCAGTGTGTTGTTCAGCCTCCATATGTTGGCATTTTTAATAGTTTTTCTCCTGTAATTGACATCTAATCTTACTGCATTGTGGTCAGAAAAGATGCTTAGAATGATTTCAATTTTATTGAATTTACCAAGGCTAGATTTATGGCCCAGGATGTGATCTGTCCTGGAGAAGGTTCCATGTGCGCTTGAGAAAAAGGTGAAATTCATTGTTTTGGGGTGAAGTGTCCTATAGATGTCAATTAGGTCTAACTGGTCTATTGTGTCATTTAAAGTTTGTGTTTCCCAGTTGATCTGTCCATAGGTGTGAGTGTGGTATTAAAATCTCCCACTATTATTGTGTTACTGTTAATTTCCCCTTTCATATGTGTTAGCCTTTGTCTTACATATTGCAGTGCTCCTATGTTGGGTGCATATATATTTATGATTGTTATATCTTCCTCTTGGATCGATCCTTTGATCATTATGTACTGTCCATCTTTGTCTCGTTTCACAGCCTTTGTTTAAAGTCTGTTTTCTCTGGTATGAGTGTAGCTACTCCTGCTTTCTTTGGTCTCTGTTTGCGTGGAATATCTTTTTCCGGCCCTTCACTTTCACTCTGTGTCCCTTGTTTCGAGGTGGGCCTCTTGTAGACAACATATATAGGGGTCTTTTTTTGTATCCATTCAGCCAGTCTTTGTGTTTTGGTTGGGGCATTCAACCCATTTACATTTAAGGTAATTATTGTTAAGTATGATCCCGTTGCCATTTACTTTATTGTTTTGGGTTCGAGTTCATATACCCTTTCTGTGTTTCCTGTCTAGAGAAGATCCTTTAGCATTTGTTGGAGAGCTGGTTTGGTGTCGCTGATTTCTCTCAGCTTTTGCTTGTCTGTAAAGCTTTTGATTTCTCCTTTGTATTTGAATGAGATCCTTGCTGGGTGCAGTAATCTGGGCTGTAGGTTATTTTCTTTCATTACTTTAAGTATGTTCTGCCATTTTCTCCTGGCCTGAAGAGTTTCTATTGAAAGATCAGCTGTTATCCTGATGGGAATCCCCTTGTGTGTTATTTGTTGTTTTTCCCTTGCTGGTTTTAATAGTTGTTCTTTGTGTTTGATCATTGTTAATTTGATTAATATGTGTCTTGGGGTGTTTTGCCTCGGGTTTCTCCTGTTTGGGACTCTCTGGGTTTCTTGGACTTGGGTGATTATTTCCTTCCCCATTTTAGGGAAGTTTTCAACTGTGATCTCCCCAAGTATTTTCTCATGGCCTTTCTTTTTGTCTTCTTCTTCTGGGACTCCTATGATTCGAATGTTGGGGCATTTAACATCGTCCCAGAGGTCTCTGAGGTTGTCCTCATTTCTTTTAATTGTTTTTTCCTCTCTGTTTCATTTATTTCTACCATTCTATCTTCTACCTCCCTTATCCTATCTTCTGCCTCCATTATTCTACTGTTGGTTCCCTCCAGAGTGTTTTTGATCTCATTTATCGCATTATTCATTATATATTGACTCTTTTTATTTCTTCTAGGTCCTTGTTAAACCTTTCTTGCATCTTCTCGATCCTTGTCTCCAGGCTATTTATCTGTAACTCCAATTTGTTTTCAAGATTTTGGATCATTTTCACTATCATTATTCGGAATGCTTTATCAGGTAGGTTCCCTATCTCTTCCTCTTTTGTTTGGTTTGGTGGGCATTTATCCTAATCCAGATTGGAAAAGAAGTAATACTCTCACTGTTTGCAGATGACATGATTCTCTACATAGAAAACCCTAAAGACTCCACCAGACAATTACTAGAGCTAATCAATGAATATAGTATAGCTGCAGGATATAAAATTAGCATACAGAAATCCCTTGCATTGCAATACACTAACAATTAGAAAACAGAAAGAGAAATCAAGGAACAATTCCATCCACCATTGCAACGAAAAGAATAAAATTCTTAGGAATATATCTTCCTAAAGAAACAGAAGACCTATATATAGAAACCTATAAAACCCTGATGAAAGAAATCAAAGAGGACACAGACAGATGGAGAAATATACCGTGTTCATGGATCAGAAGAATCAATATAGTGAAAATGAGTATAATACCCAAAGCAATCTATAGACTCAATGCAATCCCTATCAAGCTACCAATGGTATTTTTCAGAGAACTAGAACAAATAATTCACAATTTGTATGGAAATAGAAAACACCTTGAATAGCCAAAGCAATCTTGAGAAAGAAGAATGGAACTGGAGGAATCAACCTGCCTGACTTCAATCTCTACTGCAAAGCCACAGTCATCAAGACAGTATGGCACTGGCACAAAGACAGAAATATAGATCAATGGAACAAAATAGAAAGCCCAAAATAGAAAACACACCTATGGACAGCTTATCTTTGACAAAGGAGGCAAGAATATACAATGGAGAAAAGACAATCTCTTTAAACAAGTGGTGCTGGGAAAACTAGTCAACCATTCATAAAAGAATGAAACTAGAACACTTTCTAACACCATCCACAAAAATAAACTCAAAATGGATTAAAGATCTAAACGTAAGACCAGAAACTATTAAACACCTAGAGGAAAACATAAGCAAAAGACTCTCCGACATAAACCACAGCAGGATCCTCTATGACCCACCTCCCAGAATATTAGAAATAAAAGCAAAAATAAACAAATGGGACCTAATTAAAATTAAAATCTTCTACACAACAAAGGAAACTATAAGCAAGGTGAAAAGACAGCCTTCAGAATGGGAGAAAATAATAGCAAACGAAGCAATGGACAAAGAATTAATCTCAAAAATAGACAAACAACTCTTGCAGCTCAATTCCAGAAAGATAAACGACCCAATCAAAAAGTGGGCCAAAGTACTAAACAGACATTTCTCCAAAGAAGACATACAGATGGCTAACAAACACATGAAAAGATGCTCAACATCACTCATTATCAGAGAAATGCAAACCAAAACCACAATGAGGTACCATTTCACGCCAGTCAGAATGGCTGCTATCCAAAAGTGTACAAGCAATAAATGCTGGAGAGGGTGTGGAGGAAAGGGAACCCTCTTACACTGTTGGTGGGAATGCAAACTAGTACAGCCACCGTGGAGAACAGTGTGCAGATTCCTTAAGAAACTGAAAACAGAACTGCCATATGGACCCAACAATCCCACTGCTGGGCATACACACCGGGGAAACCAGAATGGAAAGAGACACATGGACCCCAGGATTCATCGCAGCACTGTTTATAATAGCCAGGACGTGGAAGCAATCTAGATGTCCATTGGTAGACGAATGGATAAGAAAGCTGTGGTACATATACATAACGGAATATTACTCAGCTGTTAAAAAGAATACGATTGAATCAGTTCTAATGAGGTGGATGAAACGAGCCTATTATACAGATTGAAAAAAGCCAGAAAGAAAAACACCAATAGAGTATACTAAGGTATATATATGGAATTTAGAAAGATGGTAATGATAACCCTGTATGCAAGACAGCAAAAGAGACACAGATGCATTGAACAGTCTTTTGGACTCTGCGGGAGAGGGTGAGGGCGGGATGATATGAGAGAATGGCATTGAAACATGTGAATTATCATATGTGAAACGAATCTCCAGTCCAGGTTCGATGCACGATACAGGGTGCTCGGGGCTGGTGCACTGGGATGACCCAGAGGGATGGGATGGGGAGGGAGGTGGGAAGGGGGTTCAGGATGGGGAACACATGTACACCAACGGCAGATTCAAGTCAATGTATGGTAAAACCAATACAATATTGTAAAATAAAGTAAATTAATTAATTAAAAAACAGAATAATAAATGTTTTTCTTGAGTGGCTGCTGTCAGAGTCCTTTCCCTCACTGGGAGTCACAGTCCACCTCACCTTCCTAGGATGCCCTCCAACACTATGCTGGTCTCTGGACCTGCTGCAGGGGCATCTCATATTCTAATCTGGTCCTACTCCTGTGTGTTCTTGTTTTCAGTGTCCACAGCTATCAGAACTAGTGCATTTTCTTTTGTGAGAGCTCTCAATGTCCTTTTATGTATACTGTAGACACAGAGTCTGCCTAGTTGATCCTGTGGATTTAATCTGCAGCTTGTAAGGCTGGCAGGAAGGTTTTGGGTCTTCTTCCTTAGCCACACTGCTCCTGGGTTTCAATTGTGGCTTTATTTCCACCTGTGCATGTGGGTTGTCCTTTGGGGTTTGCTCCTGAGGCTGCCCTAGAGGACTTGGATTGCCCCTGAGAGGGCCAGGTGTGGAGGTGGTGCACCTGCTTGGTTCACAGGGGTTCTGGCAGCACAGGTACTCAGGGGAATTGGCAGCTAGGGCAGCGGAAAATATAGTGCCCTAGAAGGGTATGGCAACCAGTACTAGCCCATCTGCTGCAGTATTCTTGCCTAGAGAACCCCCTTCCCTGACAGAGAAACCTGGCAGGCCACAGTCTACAGGATCGCAAAGAGTTGGGACACTACCGAAGTGCCCCTGTGTGTGTAGATACAAGACTTTTTTGCCTGCGGCAGCTCTGCCCCAGTTAGAGTTGAACGTGAAGGTGGCACAGCTGCTTGGCTTGCGATAACCCTGGAGCACCAAGTGTGCAGGGACATGGACTGCCTCTGCCACAGGAGTTATGGCCCTATCAGAGTCTTTTTTTCAAGCCTCTTGTAGCTGGTGATCAGAAGGCCTCTTTGGCCAGTCTTTCTCCGTAGTTCCGCCCATTCAGGCACTTAGAGGATTCCCTTGCCTGGGGTCCTTCTCTGTTGTTTGGCGCATCAGGCACATAGAGGGGCCCCCCTGCCTGGGGTCTACTTTGTAGATCGGCACATTAGGCACTTGGAGAGGCACCCTGGGTGGGGTCCTCCTCTGTGGTTCAGTGTGTCAGGCTGACGGGGCCCCTGGGGACGGGGAGGGAATATCCGGAAGGACCGTAGACATTGGAGGCTTCAAGGTTGCTGATGAGTCCCCACAAGGAAATGTTTCAGGTGCGGGCACTCCTGGTGCTGGGGGGCTTTCCCTCCAGCCAGTGCTGGTGTGTGGGCTTGGGTGACGAGCCGCAGGGCCTCCCCTCTAGAAATGTGGAGCCGTGTGACCCCCAGTCCCCGGGAGACATGATGGCATGTGGTCCATGCTTCCTAGCACAGGCACTGGGCTTCTGGCTTCTTCTCCACTAGTTCCTCTTCTCTTGTCACTGCCCTCTACCTGTCTCAGAGCTCATACAAGTTAGAAGTAGTTGAATGGAGCATGTTCCATGTGACCTCTTCACACAGGTCAGCCTTGAGGTCAGGACACCACAGGGAGATCAGGGGTTCCTTGTGGACGAGGAGACAGCCCCAGACCACTCTGAGTCTCACGCTCTGCCTGATGGAGAGTAGGAGCATGTCTTCATCTAGGATGAAGGCTTGAGCGAGGTGAAGCCACTGTGTGTAGGAAAGGGCTGCAAGCTCGTCACTACCCAGAGCCATGCTCAGCCGAGAGCCAGAGGTGCTGGAAGGTGGGAAGGGTGGCCAGGACTCGTGCTGCTCAGATGAGAGACCAGAAGTGGCTACAAGAGCCACACACTTGCTGACTTGTGCCCTGGCTTTCCTCACCTACAGGTTCAAGCCCTCACAGGGATGATGCTCCTCTTTGCCTTCCTCCTCTTCATGGGATTGCCACTGGGCTTCGTCGAGCCCTGTGAGTATCAGTGCTTCTGTTTCTTGAAGAGGATGAGACTTGACTTTATTGGGGTCATTTTAAGGGTCTGAATGGAATTTTCACCATTTTAGCCAGCTGAGATCTCCATCTTAGCAATTGTGCAGTTGGTGAGCACAGGGTGTCCAGGAGCAGGGGGAGGGTCAGGATGGAGGGAAGCCCCTCTAAGGACCAGTGGATGCAGGGCCGCAGGGTGGGCACGGGGGAGTCTCTGGCTGTGGCCCTTCCTCTTTGGAACAGGCGGGCATGGCTGGGTGCAGGGAACTCAGGGAGGCTTTGGTCCCTTATGACTACAGGCTCTGCGTGAAAAGGTGGGTCCATCAACAGAGCAGAGGCTCACAGTCCTGACAGCTGGGAGCTTTCCTGAGAACCTGTCTCTGAGAAGAAAAAACTCCTGGGTGTACCTGGCGTCCTGGTGTCCAGGAAGCTCATGCTGCCCAGGCTCGGAGCCCACTGAGGACTGAGCTGTGTAGCCTCAGGGAGTCCTTGAGGCTGAGGGAAGGGGCCGGCTGCTGGGCAGATGCAGTGAGTGGCAATGAAGGTGGAGTCTGACTCTGTTCTCTTTTATCTAGGGACCTTTAACGTACAATGCCATGAGTGTATCGTGAAAAACACCTTCCATTGTCCAGTTAAGAGAACGTGTCCTTATGATATTAGGCGCTGTTTTACTGTCTCCATGCGTAAGTACCAGATTATCTTCTTACTCCTTAACGAGTCACCCCATCAATGCAGTTTCAGGGGACAGCACCACTCTTTTCTCTCTCTGTACCCATCCCGAGAGCGTGTTTCTTTGTTGAGGCTCAGCGCCATTAAAGGGCAGGCAGTAATAGCCTCTTGCAGAGACACATAGCCTGCCACGTGGGCCCATGTGTCCACAGGTGTCCTGCTGTGTCTTCAGGGGCTGGAAGGACTGCTGCCACTCAAGGCCTCCACTCCTTGGCCATCCCTGGTCAATGAGGTAGATTCCCCAGTGCAGCTTAGGCAATTCCTTGTTTCCCACAGGAGCGTGGTCCTCCGGCAAGGTTTTCCAACAAAGCAGGCCCAAAACGTGGATGCACCTAGATCCCTCAGGAAAGTGCTTACCACACAAGGAGCTGATGTAGAAGGGCCGTGGCAACTGCAGATTATCAGCAGAAGACCGTGCTATAGGCGCTTTCTTATTGAGGGTCTGTATGATCTTTAGGACATCAGCAAAAACATATTTCCTGGTCTCCATTCATTTCTGGGTCCCTAGATTCCTTATGACAAGTAATGAACAGAGTGACTCCTTTGTATAGCTTCCTTTCAAGGGACTGTAAACTTACTTAGGGAGGCCAGGTGCCTAGATAAGTTGGCAGTGTAGATGGAAAATCATCCCCAGGTGAAGTTGTTGATGAGGTAATGAAAATTCTAGTGGACCTGAATATTCTTGCTTACTCGAGAAGTTTAGGCACTGGGGACTTCCCTGGTGGTCCAGTGTTAAGAATCTACCTTTCAGTGCACGGGACGTGGGTTCAACCCTGGTTGGGGAACTGGGATCCCACATGTGGCAGGGCGGTTAAGGCCATCTTCTACAACTAATGATCCCTCATGCTCTGGAGCCCGTGGGCCACAAGGAGAGAGAAGCCTGGGTGCCACAAGGAAAGCTCCCACATCCTGCATCTAAGACCTGATGTGGCCCAAACTATGGAATACATAAACATTTTTCAAAAGAATTTAAGGCCTTGTAACAAAGAGGAACCGGATGTCAAATTGTCAACATCCATTGGATCTTCGAAAAAATTAGAGTTCCAGAAAAACATCTACCTGTGCTTTCTTGACTATGCCAAAGCCTTTGACTGTGTGGATCACAGCAAACTGTGTAAAATTCTGAAAGAGATGGGAATACCAGACCATCTGACGGGCCTCTTGAGAAATCTGTATGCAGATCAAGAAGCAACAGTTAGAACTGGACATGGAACAACAGAGTGGTTGGTTCCAAATCAGGAAAGGAGTATGTCAAGGCTGTATATTGTCACTGCTCACTTAACCTATATGCAGAGTACATAACGAGAAACGCTGGGGTGGATGAAGCACAAGCTGGAATCAAGATTGCCGGGAGAAATATCAATAACCTCAGATACCCAGATGACACCACCCTTATGGCAGAAAGTGTTGATGAGAGTGAAAGAGGAGAGTGAAAATGCTGGCTGAAAACTCAACATTCAGAAAACTAAGATCATGGCATCTGGTCCCATCACTTCATGGCAAATAGATGGGGAAACAATGGAAACAGTGAGAGACTTTATTTTGGGGGGCTCCAAAATCACTGCAGATGGTGACTGCAGCCATGAAATTAAAAGACATTTGCTCCTTGGAAGAAAAGCTGTGGCCAAGCTAGACAGCATATTAAAAAGCAGAGACATTACTTTACCTACAAAGGTCCATCTAGTCAAAGCTATGGCTTTTCCAGTAATCATGTATGGATGTGAGCTTTGGACTATACAGAAAGCTGAGTGCTGAAGAATTTATGGTTTTGAGTTGTAGTGTTGGAGAAGACTCTTGAAAGTCCCTTGGACTACAAGGAGATCCAACCAGTCCATCCTAAAAGAAATCAGTCCTGAACATTAACTGGATGGACTGATGCTGAAGCTGAAACTCCAATACTTTGGCCACCTGAAGTGAAGAACCAACTCACTGAAAAAGACCCTGATGCTAGGAAATATTGAAGATGAGTGGAGAAGGGGACGACAAAGGATGAGACGGTTGGATAGCATCACCACTCAATGCACATGAGTTTGAGTAAACTCTGGGAGGTGATGATGGACAGAGAAGCGTGGCATGCTGCAGTCCGTGGGGTTGCAAAGAGTCAAACATGACTGAACTACTGAACTGAACAAATAAAAGTTTGTGTGCACCAGGACTCATGTGAAAGGAGCAGTGACCCCACAAGAGACCAAGGCAGACTTGCTTGTGAATGTTCGAGAGTCTCTGGCAGAGGTGTGGGTTGACAGTGGCCTGCTGTGGGGTCAGGGGCACAGGCCACAGCAGTCCTGGGAGGTGTAGCATGTTGGCGTAAATCCTCTTGGAGGAGATCACCATTCGCCTGACCATAGAGCCTGCAGCCTATCATAGACACTACAGACTCCAGGACTGGGCTGCCTTAGACCAAACTACAGTGAGGGAGCACCACCCCACCCATCAGCAGAGAATTGGATTAAAGGTTTACTGAGCAAGGCCCTGCCCACCAGAGCCAGACCGGGTCTTCCACAAAGCCAGTCCTTCCCATCAGGAGGTTTGCACAAGCCTCTCATCCCCATCCATCAGAGGCCAGACAGAATGAAAACCACAATCACAGAAAACTAATCAAAAAGGTCACATGGATCACAGCCTTGTGTATTTCAATGAAACTCTGAGCCACGCAGTGCAGGGCCACCCAAGGCAGATGGGTCATGGTGGAGAGCTCTAAGAAAACGTGGTCCACTGGAGAAGGGAATGGCAAACTACTTCACCATTCTTGCCTTGAGAACCCATGAACAGTATGGAAAGGCAAATGATACTGAAAGATGAACGTCCTAGGTTAGTATCCAATATCCTACTGGGAAGAGCAGAGAAATAGCTCCAGAAAGAATGAAGAGGCTGAGCCAAAGCAGAAACAACCCTGCGTTGTAGATGTTTGGTGGTGAAAGTCTGAAGCTGTAAAGAACACTATTGCATAGGAACCTGGAAGGTTAGGTCCATGAATCAAGGTAAATTGGATGTTGTCCAACAGGAAAGTGGTCAAACCAGAGATGGCAAGAGTGAACATTGACATTTTAGGAATCAGTGAACTAAAATGGACGGGAATGGGAGATTTAATTCAGATGACCATTATATCTACTACTGTGGGCAAGAATCGCTTAGAAGAAATGGAGTAGCCCTAATAGTCAACCAAAGAGTCCAAAATGCAGTACTTGGGGGCAGTCTGAAAAGTGACAGAATGACCTTGGTTTGTTTCTGAGACAAACCATTCAACGTGACAGTAATCCAAGTCTTATGTCCCAGCCACTTATGCCAAAGAAGCTGAAGTGGAACGGTTTTATGAAAACCTACCAGACCTTCTAGCATGTGTGCATGCTAGTTGCTTCAGTTGTGTCCGACTCTCTGCAATTCTGTGGACTGTAGTCCGCCAGGCTCCTCTGTTCATGGGATTATTGAGGCAGGAATACTGGAATGGGTTGCCGGGCCCTGCTCTAGGGGATCTTCCCGACCCAAGGATCAAACTTAGATCTCTTACATCGCCTACATTGGCAGGCAGGTTCTTGACCACTAGTGCCATCTGGGAAGCCCCACAGACCTTCTAGAACTAACACACACACCGAAAGATGTCCTTTTCATCATGGGGAATGGAATGCAAAAGTAAGAAGTCAAGGGATATGTAGAGTAATAGACAACTTTGTCCTTGGAGTACAAAATGAAGCAGGGCAAAGGCTAACAGAGTTTTGCCAAGAGAATGCACTGGTCATAGCAAACACCCTCTTTCAACAACACAAGACGTGAGTCCACACGAGGACATCACCAGATGATCAATACCAAAATCCAATTGATGATATTCTTTACAGGCAAAGTTGGAGAAGCTCTATACAACAGTAAAAACAAGACCCAGAGCTGACTGTGGTTCAGATCATGAACTGCTTATTGGAAAATTCAGACTTAAATTGTAGAAACTAGGGGAAACCACTCGGCCACTCTGGTGTGAGCTAAATAAAATAATTTGTACAGTAGAAGTGACAAATAGATTCAAGGGATTTGATCTGAAAGACCGAGTCCCTGAAGAACTATGGATGGACGGACGTTCATAACATTGTACAGGTGGTGGTGACCAAAACAGTCCCCAAGAAAAACAAACGCAAGAAAGCAAAATGGTTGTCTGAGGAGGCCTTGCAAATAACAGAGAAGAGACGTGGAAGACAAAGGAGAAAGGGAAAGATGTATCCACCTGAATGCAGAGTTCCAGAGAATAGCAAAGAGAGATAAGAAAGCCTTCTTAAGTGAACAGTGCAAAGAAATAGAGGAAAACAATAGAATGGGAAAGACCAGAGATCTCCTCAAGAAAACTAGAGATACCAAGGGAACATTGCAGGCAAAGATGGGCTCCATAAAGGGCAGAAATGGCAAGGAGCTAAGAGACGCAGAAGAGACAAAAAAGAAGCATCAGGAACACACAGAAGAACTATACAAAAAAGGTCTTAATGACCTGGATAACCACAACGGCATGGTCACTTACTTAGAGCCAGACATCCAAGAGTGTGATCCAGTGGGCCTTTGCAACCATTGCTAAGAGCAAAGCTAGTGGAAGTGATGGAATTCCAGCTGAGCTCTTTCAAACCCTAAAAGATGATGCTGTTGAAGTGCTACACTCAATATGCCAGCAGATTTAGAAAACTCAGCAGTGGCCACAGGACTAGAAGAGGTCAGTTGTCACTCCAGTCCCAAAGAAGGGCAACACCAAAGAATGTTCAAATTGCTGCACTATTTCACTCATTTCACATGCTAGCAGGTTGATGCTGAAAATCCTTCAAGCTAGGCTTCAACATTACAGGAACCCAGATCTTCCAGATATACAAGGTGTATTTAGAAAAGGCAGAGGAACCAGAGATCAAATTGCCAACATCTGTTGGATCATCGAAAAAGCAAGAGAGTTCCAGAAAACCATCTCCTTCTGCTTTATTGACTACACCAAAGCAGTTGACTGTGTGGATCACAACAAACTGTGGAAAAATCTTAAAGCGATGGGAATACCAGACCACTTTACCTGTCTCCTGAGAAACCTGTATGCTGGTCAAGAAGCAGCAGTTAGAACCAGACTTAACAACGAACTGGTTCAAAATTGGGAAAAGAGTACATCATGGCTGTATATTGTCACCCTGCTTATTTAATTTATTCAAAGATTACATCATGCAAACTTCCAGGCTGGATGAATCACAAACTGGAATCAACACTGCCAGGAGAAATATCAGCAACCTCAGATATGCAGATGGCACCACCCTAATGGCAGGAAGTGAAGAGGAACTAAAGAGTCCTGATGAAGATGAAAGAGAAGAGGGAAAAGGCTGGCTTAGAACTCAACATTCAAAAAATGAAGATTATGGCCTGCAGTCCCATCACTTCATTGCAAATAGATGGGGGGGAAAATGGAAACAGTAACAGATTTTATTTTGTTGGGATCCAAAATCACTGAGAATGGTGACTGCAGAATGGTGAAATTAAAAGATGCTTGCTCCTTGGGAAAAAAAGGTGTGACACATCTAAAACAGCACATTAAAAAGCAGACACATCACTTTGCCGACAGAAGTCCTTATAGTCAAGGCTATGGTTTTTCCAGTAGTCGTGTATGGATGTGAGATCTGGACCAAAGAATTGATGCTTTTGAACTGTGGTGTTACAGAAGATCTTGAGAGTCCCTGAAGCTCCAGTACTTCGGCCACCTGAGGCAGAGTCGGTTTATTGTAAAAGACCCTGAAGCTGGGAAAGGTTGAAGGCAGGAGGAGAAAGGGGATACAGAGGATGAGATGGTTGAATGGCATCATGAGTCAGTGGACACGTGTTTGAGCGAACTTCAGGAGATAATGAAGGACAGGGAAGCCTGGCGTGCTGTCTTCATGGGGTCGAAAAGAGTCAGATATGACTGCACGACAGAACAACAACAATATTTAGGGATGGAGCTAGTTAAGATAACTGTGCTTCGATATTTGGATGTTGAAAGCATGAAATCTGTGATTTTCATTTCTGTTTCTTTTTTAGGTTTGAATTCTCGGGAAATACTCGTTTACAAGAACTGTACATTTAACTGCACATTTCTGTATAGAGCCGAAGAGCCTCGGGAAACCCCCAGAAGAAAGACGACTCATAGATTTAACAGTTTCTATTGGGTTCATTGTTGTGGTTCGAACATGTGCAATTTTGGAGGACCTACTAATCTGGAGAGGGACATCACACTCGATTATCCACTTGAAGAGGATATCGAAGGAAATGCGCAATTGGTACAATCCACTGTGTTCCTAAGCATCGTCTCCATCCTGGTCAGGAACACACTGACGTGAGAGGCCTCCTTTGGGGGGGCTGACTATCTCCCCATCTCTCACAAGGTAGCTGTCCTTTACTGTCTTGTGAGCCAGACACTGACCCCTGGAGCCCCGAGTTGATGAGTTCCCCATTTAGGAATTGTTTCCAGAGAGAAATAAACACCAGAATCGTTCAGGTTCTGTGGACTCAGAGATTTCTTTGTGGTTTTAACGTTTGATCTTTCTTCCCTTCGGTAGGTGTCACCTCACACAACCTCTTGCCACTTTAGTGAGCAGAGGTGGAGTATTTTAGTAACAGCAAAAGCGTCACAGGGCCTGGTCTACATGCCCACCTAAAGAGCGGCCCCAGGTTTGCTCAGACCACATGCCCCTGAGGCACCCGAGCCTGCACGCTCCCAGTCTTCAGGTGGGGATGGCGGAAGTCGAGAGTGTGCTTGGCAGAGCAGTGGAATGAGGACAGGCAGAGCTGCCATGGAGACTGTGCATCGCCCTGCACATCGCCCTGTTGCCGTCAGACACCTTCTGCACGACTCGAGCCATCTCCCACGGTGGCGCCTGGCTTCCTAAGAGTGACGGAAGGTTTCTCCAGATGCTGCCTATTAGGAGGGTGAGGGCCCTAAGGCCAGCCTCTGACTGCCTTGAAGTGGCAGGTACAGAAGTCCAGGCGACTGCTGTCACGCTCCGTGCTCCCAAGGTCAGCATCAGAAAAAGGTGTTGACGGAACAGAAACTCAGACCATTGTTGCTCTCTTCCTCCTTCTACTCCTTTAAATCACCCTGAATTGAAATGACTGAGATAAAGCAGTGCCTCAAATTCACATTTTTAACAGCACTCGCTGCCAATTTAAGAATCTCGCCAAATCCAGGATCATGAAGAATTCGCTTCGTGTATTCTTCTGAGGCTTTACACTGTTAGCTCTTATGATTAAGTCTTTGGGCATTTGAGTCGGTTCTTGTCTGAATGAGGTAGAGGTCCACCTTTTTTTCCCACGTGGCTAGAAAGTTGTGCCAGCAACATTCCTCGAAAACAGATGCTCCCTGTTGAATGGCCTTAGCCCCTCTGTAAAAACTCAAGTGACCACAGACATATCATTTCATTTCTGGACGCTGTGTTCAAGTCCATTGGTCTGTCTTTGTGCCAGTAGCATCCTGTCTTGAGCAGTTTGCTATGCAGTAAGCTTAGAAATCAGCAAACGCGAGTCCTCCTGCCTTGTCATTCTTTTTTAGGATTACACTGGCCATCTAGGTTCCTTGCATTCCATGTGAATTTCAGAATCAACTTGGCACTTTCTACACAGATGAACATGGAGTTTTCAGAGCACGCATGTGTGCTCAGTACTTTCCGTCATGTCTGACTCTTTGCAGCCCTATGAGCTGTAGCCCATCAGGCTCCTCTGTCCATGGGATTCTCCAGGCAAGAATGCTGGAATGGGTTGCCATGCCCTCCTCTAGGGGATCTTCCCAGACCAGGGAATTAACTTGGATCTCCTGCATTGCAGGTGGATTCTTTATCCCTGAGCTGCCAGGGAAGCCCGGAAATTTCACTGGGATTACATCAAACCTGAGAGTGATGTGAGGAGAATTGTCCTGGTAGCAATATGCTCTCTTCTGACCCATGGATGCAGGAGGCTTTACAACTCTAGCCGTCTTTCATTTCTTCGGTGGTGCTTTGTGGTTTTCCCAGGACAGATTTGATCATCTGTTGCTGAACTAATTCCTAGGTGTTTCCCTCTTTTTGACACTCTTGTAAATGGAATGTGTTTCCTTCGTCATTACAAGTGAAGAGAAATGCAATAGATTTTTATACCCGGCACTTGGATCTTGAAATACTGCTGCAAGCTTTCTTAGAAATCATCCTTTGAAGTGATTTCCTTCGGGTGGTCTGTAAGCAGGATCATCTGATCCATCCGTAGAGACAGTTTTCCTTCCTCTTCTGTCTGGATGACTTCTAGTTGCCAAACTGCTCTGGTAGAACCTCCAGGACTGGGCTGACTGGCAGTGGTGAGAGCAGACCTCGTGTTCCTTGTCTGAGGAGGAAAGCAGCCTGTTTTTCACAATGAATTATGGTGTTAGCCCTGGGTTCTCATAGATGCCCTTGTTCCACTCCTGGTTTGTGCCGTAGCTCTTAGCACAGCAATGGTATTGAATTTGGTTAAATGCTCCTCTGTGTCTATAGAGGTGGGGAGGATGTGAATTTTCTTTTCTATGCTACTAATGGGCTCATTGTCCCCTTACGATGAACAGACTTTTGGCTATTGATAAGCACGTGTTAAGTGATCAATGAAAGGGGATACTTAGCCATTTGAAACTGGCCCGCAATCCAACCAGTGTCCAGGGTTCTACAAACACCTAAGACCCCTCCTGTAAGGTAGGCAACTCCTCCCGCAAGAAAGCTGATAAACACTTTGTGGAGACCTGACAGTTGTGGGATGCTCGGTCATCCCCCAGGGCAGCCACAAACAGAAAGCTTCCAGACACCAGCTGTCTGCTTAAATGAGCCACTGAGGGTCCTCAGGTTCAAGCAAGGATCAAGCTAATACTCTGAAAATCCCCCAACTCCAGCAACTCTACATAATCCAGAACATGTAGAAAGTGCATTTCTGTGCTTGTAAAAGGGCAGGATGTCTTCAGGACCCGGAAGCAACGCACGACCAGGAGCAGGGAGGAGGGAGCACGGAAGCCAGTACAGCGCCGCCAGGGGAGGCTTGGGGCCAAACCACTGAGCCTAAGGTCTGCTGGCCCCACTTCCCAGGGAAAGGCTTGAAGCACAGGACAAGAGTGAGATTAGGAATCGCAACTGGAACCCCGCGGAGAGGCAAGGCTTTTAAAAGAAGGCTGAACTTGAAAAACCTGTCACTGCATGTATTGTTTAATGTATTTATTTTTAATCAGAGGATAATTGCTTTCCAGTGTTGTGTTGGCTTCTGCCATATCTCAGCATGAAGCAGCCACAGGTATACATGGTTCCCTCCCTCTGGAACCTACTCCCACCCCCTCCCTTCTCTCCCCTGTAGGCTGTCACAGAGCCCCACGTGGAGGTGAGACCTTGAAAACACTACACCAACACGGCAAGCTGCCCTCAGCACCATCAGGCGAGCAGCGAGCCTAGCTTTGCAAGGTGGAATGAGAACAAAGCCCCGGATCCCCTTTCCCTCCCGAGAACCGAGACAAGGCCCTCAGGGGGGTTTAGGCTTGACACTAGTCAGCCCAGAACCCGGGCTGAGCAGTGAGCACAGAGTGGCTCCAGGACAGCGACAGCGCTGGGCAAGAGATGGCAGGGCCCTGAGGCAGACCCCAGCAGCAGGGAGCACAGAGGGCGCTCCAGTTCCTGGCATCGGGCTTCTTAAAGGCACTACTGCAGCTACACTGAAAGACCCGAAGAGGCGCAAGAATCATGAGGATCACACAGCAGACTCGAGACTGCAATAACCTGGAAGGTTGTCAGAAAGAGCCGGACAGATCCTCACCCAGCAAGACAGGGGAAATTCCATGCCAGATCAAGAAAAAGGGGCCCCTCCATAGACTTGAAAGCGGAAATCTGGAGAAACAGAAATCCAGGAGAGAATCTGGAAAGCAGACAGAGATGCTTAGCTGGAGTTTGTCTCCACGATGCCCATGAGCACTACCAAACCAAGTTCCTTAACGAGGGCCTTAGAGATCGGACGGTCCTCACGGCTTCAGGCAGTACCCCTTCCATGGAAGCGCCATGAGACTCTGCCAGATGAGCAAATTCTCTGAGCCCCGGTTTTCTCACCTGCAAAATGGGAATGAGGGTAGCACGTGCCTCTTCGGGCTGCCGTGAAAATCAAGCATCCACATGTGCCAAGCTCCGCACAATGACACACACTCACCACGAGGGGACTAGGTTTTCACTCCTTTCCTGTCACCACACTTGCTCCACTCGTTGCAGAGGAGGGCCACTGAGTGGTGGGAGAAGGATCGGATAGGTTGAGTGCCCATTGAGCCAGAAAACTCAGCACTTCCCGAAAACCCATCTCACGGTGCCTCAGTGGGCCCAGCGAAATGGTAATTCTATAGAATTGCCATAAGAAGAACTCAGGGCTCAGAGGGAATGAAGGCTGGACCTGTGTGCTGGGCGAGGGCTCCAGCTTGTGCCTGTGTGACCACAGAGGCTGGAACCTCCTCCCTCCTCCATGAATCTCTGGGTCCCTTTCAACAGTCCTGTCTGGGGTGGGAGAATATCACACTGGCGGCCGCAGGCCTCTTTGGCCACGGATGGACTGGAGTGGTGACGGGGTGTGCAGCTCTTGTCCTCCTCCAGGGATCTTGGCACTGAACAGATGCCCTGGGGGGCGGTTCACTGACGGCAGGGAGAGTGGAGAGACCCCCCAGCCCTCAGTAGGGGCAGGGCTGGTGCAGCCAGAAACACGACTCCTCACACCTTGCTGCCTGCTCGGCCTGCCTGTGCCTCAGCAGATGAACTGGGGGTGGTGAGGGCGGGAGAGTGGAGAGACCCCACCACCCTTCATCCTGCCTCTGGGCCCACTTTCTACCTGGGGTGTCACCTGGCCCTAGGTGGGATGGGACAGACTGCCAGCTCCTGCCAACGAGGGGATCCCAGTTGGCTCTCAGTGGTTCAAACCTCTTCGGGCCTTGAGATCAAGGTGGTCCCTCTGTGGGTCACTGTGAGAGGGTAGTGGGCACTTCAGACTGGCTCTACTGAAGGGAGAGAGAGGTGGCCCCACACCCTTCTTCTAGAGGCTTCTCTATGGCCGGCCAGCCTCATGCCAGAGGGGTTCACCATCCCTCGTGCTCTCAGATGAGTATCATTGACCCTGATGTCCAGGTTGGCTTTTGGCAGCGTCTCTTCTAGGAAACCTGACTCACGACCTGCCTGTCCAGTCCTGGGCTGGGCACTTCAGCCACGATCACAGACGACTGGCACTGCCAGGGTGAGCCCAAGAGGCTAGGTAGACAGATAACAACCCAGCTTGAAGGCAAGTCCATGCCAGAGCTCTGGAGGCAAAGGGGACGGCACTTGAAATGGCAGCCATCAGGACAGGGCACGCCCAAGTTGTCAGCTCTTGCATTGGAGCAGAATTGAGCACAGGAGGTATACAGACTGGACAGGGAGGCAGACGGTACAGTCTGAGGCCCATCGCTTGGATGGCCACACGAGGGGCCTGGGGCTAGTGCTAGGGTGACTGGGGTCAAGGGCCCTCAGACAGCGCTCCTTGCTGGAGAAAGAGCTGGTGGGACTGGGCATGCGACCAGGACCTGCCACCAAGGTTCATCCCCAGCTCTGCCCTGGCCTTGCTGCACAGGCCAGCAAGCCTGACCCGCGGGGGCCTGTGCTGTTCCATGAGTGCAAAGTGCTGGCTGCACAGTGGTGTGTCAAAAGTCAGGGCCTGTAGGAGAAAGAGGTGTGGCCGGGGTCCGGCAGAGGGGCTTGTAGCGTGTGTGGCCCGGCAGTGTGCTGACAGGACTACTGGATGGCCCGGAAGGTGAAGAGGGGCAGGGTAGAGGGCATCAGTATGAAGCGGTAGACCATCTTTATGTCCTCTTGCTCCAGTGTCTCCACCAGGAAGTTCTTCAGCACCTAGGACAGAGGCAGGGTTCCGCCTGGCCCCAGCCTGCCCTGCCTTCCAGGGCCCTGAGGCTGGGCGCCCCAGAACGAAGCCAGGGGTCCCCGGCCAGGCTGTCCACCCATGCCCCTCGCGGCCCACTCACATGGTGCAGCAGGAGCAGCATCTCCACCTCGGCCACGCGCCGCCCCAGGCACTGGCGTACGCCAAAGCCAAAGGCCAGGTGCAGGAACCAGCTTCCAGGGCCCTGGCGGTCCAGCCAGCGCTGGGGGTGATAGCTCTCAGGCCTGGCGAACACGGTGGGGTTTCAACCCAGGGAATAGAGTAGGACCTTCACCAGCGTCTGCAGCAGCGGGAAGGGGCCAATGTCAGCTGGCCCCTGGGTGAAGGTCGGTGGGGCTCCAGGGCCTCACTCACCCCAGCTGGGATGTGGTAGTTCTGCAGCACCAGGTCCGAGCTCACTTGCTCCTCCACGGTGATACCCACGGGGTAGAGCCTGCACACAGGGGAATCCACCAGGGTCCGCAGCTGTGACCAGTCACCAGACACCCTCTGCAGCCTTCCTGCTGCTACTGCTGCTAAGTCACTTCAGTCGTTTCCGACTCTGTGCGACCCCATAGACGGAAGCCCACCAGGCTCCCCCGTCCCTGGGATTCTCCAGGCAAGAACACTGGAGTGGGTTGCCATTTCCTTCTCCATTGCATGAAAGTGAAAAGTGAAAGTGAAGTCGCTCAGTCGTGTCCGACTCTTAGCGACCCCATGGACTGCGGCCCATCAGGCTCCTCCGTCCATGGGATTTTCCAGGCAAGAGTGCTGGAGTGGGGTGCCATTGCCTTCCTAGCCCAGTGCATATAGCCTGAGGGCAGCCTCCCAACCCCGGGCCGTCACAGGTCACTCCTGGCACTGGGAAGCCCAGATCCTGAGGCGTTCCTTCCTTCCATCTCCCAAGTAAGCCAAAGCTCCCCAGGCTAGCGAGGACGTGACTGATGAGGGCCCCGGGACACTGAGGAGGGATCCCGGAGGAAGAAGCACCAGGCTCCCCTCCAGGGAGAAGAAGAGGAGGTACAGGGGCATGCACCCCTGGGCAAAGGAGCTGTCAGCCCCAGGATCCGTCGTCAAGCCCAGCAAGAGGGCTCTGCAGGCACAGGGCCAGGGCCGAGGGGCAGTCCAGGTCCACCTCGCCTACCTCAAGTCCTCCTTGAGGGCCGCCCACAGCAAAGGCAGCTCCGTGATGGCCCTCTGGGGATTTTCTGAGATCTGGGCCTCAGCCACCAGGCTCTCCTGACGCAGGGCCTGCTCCACCTCCGGGTTCCGAGCCAGCTCAAAGAGAGTCATCAGCAAGGGGAAGGCTGTCTGCAGGGGGCGCAGAGGGCCAGGGCTCAGAACTCCGCATAGGCCATGTCCCTCCACTCCGGAGCCCCTCCCAGAAAGATGGTGGTCCCCTGGGGCAGGGGACCTGCATGCTCAGAGACCACAAAGCCCAACCTGGAGTCCTGGAGATTCTAAAACCAGCTCGTCGGCTTTCCCTCAGTCCCTCAGGGGAGGCGTCCCCAACGTCACTGAGACCCAGGCCTCCTCTGGCCACCTCAGAACCTGAGGTTCTCTTCCTCCTTTGGGTCCAGGAGGGGCTCACTCTTGGCATCTACTCAGTGGGGAGAGGTGAGGAGCTGAGGTCCATCCGGACATCCACAGGCAGGTCCGCTCACAGGGTCCTAGCAGGAACCGGCCGCCCAGACTCCCAGCCGTTGCCTCCTCCTGGATCATTTCCACGTGCAAAGAGCAGTGCCCGCTATCCAACCGGAGACCTGGGCAGCACGGTATCTCCTAAATGTCGTCCCCAATGTAACCTGCCCCTGGCATCCCCTGCCATGCAGATCCGGCCTCCCTGGGGCTCTCTGAGCTGTAGTCCGTACTGCGCTCTGCCCTGTGGCCCGTGAGGGACTGGATGCCTGAGCGAAACACTCCTCACACTGGCTTCCTCTAGCCTGGGATACAGGCTGGGTGTGCAAGGCCCTTCCTGACAGAGGCCCTGACCCTGTCTGCCCTCCTCTGCCCGCTTGCCTTGTTCCCTCCACTCAGCCTCATGGCCTTTCCTCGCTGCCAGCTCTTGCAGGGCCTGGCCTGCTGCCCTCCGGGCCTCCTCTTCTGTGTGGTCTCTCCAATTTCAGCGAAAGCTGTTCTTCTCCAGGAAGCCTTCCCAGAGCAGGCACATGCCTGGCCCACCCCCTCTCACCTTATGGCTGCATCACAGCCCCGGCTCAGGGAGTGTCTCCACCTGAAGCCCGCACCTCAGCTCAGGGCCTGGGTGCCTGACCCTCAGAGATGCTGGCAGAGGGAGGCTCGGTCTAGAGGCAGGACACTTCAGCTGCACTGTACACCCTGGGCCTGGCCCGCCCCCTGGGCTGGCTTCCCTGCCACCTGCTCTCTCCCCCACATGCTAGAACCTCTTGCTGCCCCTCCCATTAGCCAGTCACCTCCTAAGGATCCTGTCTGTCCCTGGAAAAGGTCTCTGGTGTGACTCTGCAGCCGAACCTCAGCCCTTCCCCTCCCCCCAGGACCCCGAGGACCTCTGATGCTGCAGGTACCCAGGCCTCCGGCCACTCTACACTCTGTCTGGAGCCTGGTTTCTCATGTGGGTCACCATAGACTCCTTCCCTTTGGGAAGCTGGAGGCATAGATTGGGGAGGGGCGTGGAGGAGACATTTGCCCTGGGAGGAGGCTGCCTGGAGGCAGGGGAGCTCCCTGCTCTATGGGAAGGGCTGGGTGCTGGCCTGACCGTGTCCACACTCCCAGCAGTGAGGTCGATCGTGTTGGCCTTGATGGTATCCAGGGTCATGTCTGCTCGCATCAGCAGCTCTGCCACGATGCCGCTGTAGTGCCACGGGTGGCCGAGGGCCAGCTCCTGATAGATTCTCTGGATGGCTCTGTTGGTTGCAGGATGCATAGCGACAGAAGCCCCGGGTCTGGCGCTGGGAAGCACTGCTCTTTGTCATCCTCCCGCCCTTTACCCTCCTCCATACCCCCAATTCTCCACGTCCTGCCCCAGTTCTCAGGCCCGCCCAGGCCAGCATCACTGCCGATGGGTCTGGGACCATAACGAAGCCACAAGCCCCTCCCGGGACCTCAGTCCTTCTGCGACTGTGGTGAGTGGAGGGGGCCCCGGGGTCCCTAGTCACCGCACGGCCCGGGCTCCGGCCCTCACCATACTGGAAGATGTAGTCCCAGGCCTCAAAGTGCTCCCTCCACATGTTGGTGCTCATCCACCGTGACAGGCGCCTGGGCACAAACATGAGCTGCACGGTGGACTTCAACATGGCCTCCAGCGCGTGGATAAAGTTCAGGCTGTCAGGGTTTGGTTGCTGGGTCAAAAGGCCAAGCCGCTCCCCGTAAAGGACTAAGGTGCTGGCTGTGGGATGAGGGGTTCCTGAGCCCCAGGCAGCCTGGGCCTCAGGGCCAGCTCCCCCCACGCCCTGAGGTGCGCCTGCCTCCCCAGCCCACACCTTCGATGGTGTAGCGGAAGACGCTGGGCGCGATGTCCAGGGTCAGACTCCCCCGAGCATTCTGCAGCACCCTCGCCTTCAGGGTCTGGGAGAAGTCCCTGGCCACGCCATCCACCAAGGGTGTGTACTTCTGCAGGGCTGGCAGCGAGAGGACGTCTGGGTTCACCGCAGTCGGTCCAAACGCCACTAGGGCCCGTTGCTGTAGAGCAGGGAGCGGAGTGTCAGGGTGTCAGTCAGCAGTGGCCCTGACCTGCACCCCACCTTCCTCTCTCCAGAGTGAAACCAGCCAGACAGGGAGCCGCCTGCTGGTCGTCAGGGGCAGGCTGACTCCGTTGGGATCGTGGTGGTACCTCTTTCCTCGGGGCAGCTTCGTGTACTTCACCCAGGCTGAGATGGGGGCTTCTGGCTGAGACTGCTGCTCGGGTGTTTGCAGACTCGCAGGCCCCCTGCCTGCTACACGCACCTCCCCTCAAGGCCCCCTCTGGGCCTGGAGGCTTCTGTGAGGAAGGAAGCCGAGCCCTTGGGAGCTGGAGCCAGTGGGCACCATCTCCCCAGCCACCCAGGTGGGCCTCGGGCAGGCTCGCTTTGAGGCCCTCCCCGTCCCACGTGCTCTCTGCACCCAGGCCGCCCTGCCCCTCCCTCCGCACCCCCACCGGCCCTCACAGCAAGAACACGCCACACTTGTGCCCGCGAGCCTGTCGGTAGGCCAGTCAGGGCTCCAGGATCATCCACTGGGGGTGATGGCTGTCTGCCTGCTGCAGCCTCTCCACGTCCTCGGGCAGCATCACGAACACCATGTGTCTCCCTCCCATGTCGTACCTGTGGGGCAGAGCTCTGCGGTCTGCTGAGGGGCCGTGTCCTGCCTGGTACCCGCTCCATAGAGCAAGGCGCTGGATCAGAGCAGGCGGGCCCTCCCGCGGTCTCACTGAAGCCTCCTCTCCTCTGGGGTCTGCGTTCTGTGCTCCCAGCAGCGAGCCACCCAGGGCTCCTGCTCGCCAAGGGCCCCAGTCTGCGGTGGCCGAGACGCACACCTGCCCCAAGGAGCCCCCTCCCTACCCCTTTCCCACGGCCCGGGTGCCCCTGCCAGGATGTGGGCAGTGGGATGTGGCACAGCCCTGGCCCAGTGGGACTCAGGCACCAAGGGGGACAGAACGTGAGGGTGTTCTCGCTGAGGTGAGCGGGGAGAGCTTTACCTGAAAATGGGCCCCAGCTCCTGGAAGGTCTGATGCATGTCCAAGTGCGTGTTCTCAGAGCCCTGCTCCTTCCAGATCTGCAGCATCCACATCCACTTGTTGCCAGGACACCGGGGCATGGATTCGAAGGGCAGCACCGCCTTGGGGGCTGCAGCACCTCTGGTGCCCAGTGGGTGTGCCCCATGCAGGGACAGCCAGGGCCCTGCCATCCGCACCCTGGCCTTTGCCCACAGTGCCATCCTGCTGCTCCCCACCCCCTCAGCCCCTTCCTTTTATCTCACCGGGCCTGCTTGCCCAGGCGATCTGATCACATCACAGGCCAGACTGGCTCTGGGCCAGACCAGGAAGCCTGGGGCTGCACTCAGGCTGAAGGCCTCCAGCGGGAGGAGGGAGATGGATGGCACTGGGTCTGACAGTGACCCAGGCCTGCTGGTGGGTGGCTCTTGGGAACGGGTCAGGGTTGGAGCAGGGACCCAAAGGGGTGGCGGTGGGGGCAAGAGGCCTCCTCCCCCTCCAGTATGGGACAGGCGCAAGATGGATGGGTGCCTTATCTTCGCAAGGGATGAAAGGGGACCTTGGGTATGTCCGTCTCTCTTCTACAAGGACCAGAACGGGGAGCAGTGGGAAGGGCTGGGCTCTCATCTCCTGCAGCCCCGGGTTTTGCCTACTCTTGCCAGGGCCGGATGCTGAGTCCAGGGGTGGAGGCAGGAGCCAGCCAGGGTCCCTCCCAATGGGGGCTTGCAGTCCCAAGGGGGCACTTAGGGGATGCAAAGACCCCACTGGCACACTGGCGTCCAGGGCAGTTTGTGGCCGAGGCCCCGTGTGTCTGGCCTGGCTGGTCCAGCTGAGGAGCAGAGAACCCAGAAGATGGGGTCACCGGCAGGGAGGGCGAGGCTGGCCTGCAAGCCCCTCCTCAGTCAGAAAGGTGAGAGGACCCTGCCCCCATGGGGTGTGTGCTCAGGGCCCACATCCTTCTTTCTTCCTGGAACATGAGCAGCTCCCAGGGTGGGGAAAGTCTATGACAGGGGTGTGGTCGTGGGCCCCACACCCTCCCATGGTCCCAGCAGGCACACAGCTGGAGCCCTCCCTGTGCTCGGGGACCCATAGTTTCAGACCCCGCGTTGTCTCACCCACCCCTGGCAGCTCTCCCAGGAGGTCAGTCTTGCTGTCCCTGGCCCTGCTTTCAAGCAGGAGATTGACAGCAGGTCTTCTCTGCGCACCCCAGGTCCCCCGTGTGTCAGCAGGACCCCAGGGCCCTCATGCTTGGGCCTCTGCAGAGGTGCCCAGGAGCCCCAGCCCTGATTTGGGGATGGTGCCCTGATGACACCGCCGTGCAGGCTCTGGAGGTAGGACAGGGAACGCGTGGGGCTTCTAGCTGGGTGGCTGAAGATCTGAGTGTTCCTTGTTCTTCTACTTTCACTCATTCCCTCTCTTGACACTTCCTTGGGCGATATTCAGCTGTGGCCATGAGTCAGAACTGCCAAGGTCCTTCATCAAGCCGAGATGCACGATGGGCCTCAGCCCCAGGTGGCGTAAGAGCTGTCCTCGGGCAGAGACGCAGCCTGGAGCCCCAGCCTGCCCTTGGGGTGCCTCTGCCTCGGCCCAGCCCACCCTGGCCAGCCTCTTGAACCTGTTCCTGTCTGTGTGGCCTCTGCCTGCACTAGCACCAAAAGCTCCTGAACTTGGGCTGAGCTCTTGGTACCTTCTAGACCAGCCAAGCTTCAGAGAAAGGTGCAGGTCCCAGGGGAATCTTCATGCAGTGAATCTCACAGAGGAAGACCCGAGAGTGCTCTCAGGGCCCCTGGTCCCCATGTTGCCGAAAGTGGGGCTCTGCCTTCTGCATGGGCCCTGAGCCCACCCCCGGCAGACCTCTTCTTGTGCTGAGAGCCGGCCAGCCGGGCTGTCGTCCCCCGAGGCACAGATGTGGCTGAGGACCCAGCCCAGCCCCAGAAGGCCCAGAGACCTGAGAGGGGAGGCCCTGCCCTGATGGTCTCCCCCGGTGGGGCCAGGCCTGGGTCTTGCAGGAGAACAGCACCGCTCAGTGGGCGTCCAGGGCAAGATCAGTGCCCAGGAGCCCTGATATCGGTATCAGGCTGTTCCCAGGCAGTACCCTTCTCCTCCCCGGCGTGCTGGGTACCAAATTCTCCACACTTCATCCCTGGTCCTTCCTACCCCAACTCCAGGCTCAGAGCCTGCGCCCCAATACAGTTCTCAGACTCCTTCCCCTCTTTCCCTGGGCCGGGGGAGTTAACCGGAACCCCAGCAGTGGCCCAGGCCCTGCCTCAACCTGCCCACACAGGTCGAACCACAGGATCCTCTGGCCTGGATATCTGAACTCTTTGCCATCCTCTGAGGGGAGTGGACTGCCAACTGCAGTGTGAGCCCAGCCAGGATAGACGGGGCACCTCCTCAAGGAGGCTCCCTGTCCTACCCCCTACTTGATGCACTGGACCTCACAGATCTCAGCATCTGCAAGGTCCATGCTGTTAGTAACAGTCTGTGTGCAACAGAAAAAGACGAGCAACGTGCCAGGATGGCCACTCCTGGGTACATAGCTGAGAAAACTAAACACGCTAATTTGGGAAGATGTTAGAACCATTATTTACAGCTGCCAAGATATAGAAACAGCATGAGTGTCCATCAGCAGAGGATTGGATGAGGAAGAAGTGGTGTATATCCATATATATACACGCAGATATATATGAACATATAGAAATATATATGTATATATACACATGCATAATATGTATGAATATATGCATAGTCTATATGTGAATATATAGAAATTGAATGTGTTAGTCGCTCAGTCGCGTCCGACTCTTTTCCACCCCATGGATTGAGGCCCACCGGGCTCCTCTGTCCATGGTATTCTGCAGGCAAGAATACTGAGTTTGCATGCCCTTCCCCCGGACTTCTTCCCAACATGGGGATCAAACCTAGGTCTCTTGCATTGCAAGAGATTCGACCTGGTTTAATTTTGTTTTATTTCCATTACTCTAGTAGACAGATCCGCAAGGGATCGCTGTGATAGATGTCAAAAGTGTCCTGCCTATGTTTTCTTCTGGAAGTTTTATAACGTCTGGTCTTATGTTTAGGTCGTGAATACATTTTGAATTTATGTTTGTATGTGGTATGAGAAACGTTCTAATTCCATTCTTTTACGTGTAACCGTCCCGTTTGCCCAGCACTGCTTAGTCAAGAGACTGTCTTTTCTCCATTTTATATTCTTGCCCCTTTCACTGTACATTAATTTACCTTAGATGCGTGGCTTTATTTGGGGATTTTTATCCTTTCCCACTGATCTGTATTTCTCTCTTTCTGCCAGTACCTTCCTCTCTCTGAGGACTGTATGAAGTATGGCTACAGTCTGGGAGTGTGGGAAGTCTGGGAGTGTGATTCCTCCAGCTCCACTATTCTTTCTGAAGATTGATTTGGCTGTTCCAGAACTTGTATATTTCCATGCAGATTTCAAACATTTTTTGTTCTAGTTCTCTGAGAAATACCATTAGTAATTTTCTAGGAATTGTATTGAATACGTAGATGGTTCTGAGTATGAGAGACAATTTGACAATATTGATTCCTCTGAAGCAAGAACATGGTCATATCGTTCCCTCTGTTTGTGTCATCTTTGATTTCTTCCATCAGGATCTTACAGTTTTCAAAGTAGAGGTCTTTTGTCTCCTTAGGTATGTCTATTCCTAGGGTTTTCCTTCTCGTGTTCTCACTGTTATGTGATTATTTATTTCTAACTGTGCGGAGTCTTCTTTCCTGTGCAGACTTTTCTCTAGTTGCATCACGGGGGGCTGCTCTCAGGTTGTGGTGCGTGGCTTCTCATCACACTGGCATCTCTTCTTACAGAGCTTGGGCCCCTGGGCTGGAGGAGTTCAGGAGTTGCCGCTCCTGGACTCTCGATCGCAGGCTCAGTAATTGTGGCACGCACAGGCTTCGCTGTTCTGCGGCATGCGGGATCTTCCTGGACCTGGGATTGAAGTGGTGTCTCCTGCACAGGCAGGTGGACCATTTACTCTGTAAGCCACCAGGGAAGCCCTGGGGTGTCATTGTCTTTTTTTTTTTTTTTAAACTTTTTTTTTAATTAAAGGATAATAGCTTTACAGAATTTTGCTCTTTTCTGTCAAACCTTAACATGAATCAGCTGTCGGTTTACATATATCCCCTCCCTTTTGAAACTCCCTCCCATCTCCCTCCCCATGCCACCACTCTAGGTTGGTACAGAGCCCCTGTTTGAGTTTCCCGAGCCATACAGCAAATTCCCGTTGCCTGTCGATTTTACATATGGTAACATAAGTTTCCATGTTGATCTGTCCATACATCTCACCCTCTTCTCTCCCAATGTCCATAAGTCTATCCTCTATGTTTGTTTCTCCGTTGCTGCCCTGTAAAAAGTTCTTCAGTACCACTTTTCTAGATTCCGTGTATATGTGTTAGGATAGGATACTTATCTTTCTCTTTCTGACTCACTTCACTCTGCATAATAGATTCTGAGTTCATCCACCTCATCAGAGCTGACTCAAGTGTGTTCCTTTGAATGGCTGGATAATATTCCATTGTGTATATTTACCACAACTTCTTTATCCATGCATCTGTCGATGGACATCTAGGTTGCTTCCATGTTCTAGCTATTGTAAATAGTGCTGCAGTGAACAATGGGGTACATGTGTCTGTTTCAATTTTGGTTTCCTCAGGGTTCACGCCTGAGGAAGGAGTGGGATTGCTGGGTCATATGGTGGCTTCATTCCTAGTTTTTTAGGCAATCTCCATACCGTCTTTCATAGTGGCTGTATCCATTTAAATGCCACCAACAGTGCAAGAGCGTTCCCTTTTCTCCACACCCTCTCCAGCATTTACTGTTTGTAGACTTTTTGACGATGGCCATTCTGAGTGGTGTGAGGTGATACCTCAGTATAGTTTTGCTTTGCCTTGCTCTTATAATGAGCGATGTTGAGCATCTTTTCATGTGTTTGTTAGCCACCTGTATGTCTTCTTTGGAGAAATGTCTGTTTAGTTCCTTTTCCCACTTTTTGATTGGGTTGTTTGTTTTTCTGGTATTGAGTTGTATGGGCTGCTTGTATGTTTTGGAAATTAATTCTTTTTCAGTTGTTTCATTTGATGTTATTTTCTTTCCATTCTGAGGGTTGTCTTTTCACCTTGCTTATAGTTTCCTTTGCTGTGCAAAAGGTTTTATGAGGTCCCACTTGTTTACTTTTGTTTTTATTTCCGTTACTCTAGGAGGTGGGTCATAGAGGATCTTGCTTTGATTTATGTCATCGAGTGTTGTGCCTATGTTTTCCTCTAAGAGTTTTATAGTTCCTGGCCTTACATTTAGGTCTTTAATCCCTTCTGAGTTTATCTTTGTGTAGGTGTTAGGAAGTGTGCTAATTTCATTCTTTTACCTGTAGCTGTCCAGTTTCCCCAGCACCATTTATTGGAGAGGCTGTTTTGGCCCCTGTCTATAGTCTTACTTCCTTTGTCAAAATAAGGTACCCGTAGGTGCATGAGTTTATTTCTGGGCTTTCTATCTTGTTCCATTGGTCTATATTTCTGTTTCTGTGGCGGTACCATACTGTCTCAATGACTGTGGCTTTGTAGTATAATCTGAAGTCAGGAAGGTTGATTCCTCCACCTTCACTCTTCTTTCTCAAGACTGCTTTTGCAACTCGGGGTCTTTTGTGTTTCCGTATGAATTTGTTGTTCTAGTTCTGTGAAAAAGTGCCATTGGTGATTTGGTAGGGATTGCAGTGACTGTGTAGTTTGTGTTTAGTAGTACAGTCATTTTCACAATATTGATTCTTCCTCCCCAGGAACATGAAATATCTCTCCATCTGTTGATGTCATCTTTGATTACTTTCATCAGTGTGTTATAATTTTCGGTATAGAGTTTTTTGTCTCCTTAGGTAAGTTTATTCCCAGATACTTAATTCTTTTTGTTGCAATGGTGCATGAGATTGATTCCTTAATTTCTTTCTGATTTTTTCATTGTTAGTATATAGAAATGCAAATGATTTCTGTGTATTGGTTTTGTATCCTGCAACTTTGCTAAATTCACTGATTAGCGGTAGTAGTTTTCTGATACTATCTTTAGAGTTTTCTATGTACAGTATTATGTCATCTGCAGACAGTGAGAGCTTTACTTCTTCTTTTCCTATCTGTTTCCTTTCCTTTTTTTTCCTTCTCTGATTGCTGTAGGACTTCCAAAACTATGTTGAATAATAGTGCTGAAAGTGGACACCCTTGTCTTGTTCCTGATCTTAGGGGAAATGCTTTCATTTTTCACCATTAAGAATAATGTTTGCTGTAGGCTAATCATATATGGCCTTTACTATGTTGAGGTAGGTTCCTTCTGTGCCCATTTTTTGAAGAGCTTTCATCATAAATGGGTGCTGAATTTTGTCAAAGAATTTTTCTGTGTCCATTGAGATGATCATATGATTTTTGTATTTCAGTGTGTTAATATGGTGTATCACATTGATTGCTTTGCATATATTTTAAGGTCTTAGCATCCCTGGAATAAACCCAACTTGATCACGGTGTATGAGCTTTTTGATGTGTTGCTGAATTCTGTTTGCTAACATTTTGTTGAGGATTTTTGCATCTATGTTCATCAGTGATATTGGCCTGTAGTTATCTTCGTCTTGTCTTTATCTGGTTTTGGTATCAGGGTAATTGAATGAGTTTGGAAGTGTTCCTTCCTCTGCAATTTTTTGAAATCATTTTAGAAGGATAGGCATTAGCTCTTCTCTAAATGTTTGATAAATTCTCGTGTGAAAGCATCTGGCCCTGGGCTTTTGTTTTTTGGGAGATTTTTGATCACAGCTTCAGTTTCAGTGTTTATTTCTGGGTTGTTCATAATTTCTATTTCTTCTTGGATCAGTCTTGGAAGATTGAAGTTTTCTAAGAATCTGTCCATTTCTTCCAGGTTATCCATTTTATTGCCATATAGTTGTTCATAATAGTCTCTTATAATGCTTTGTATTTCTGCATTGTCTGTTGTAACCTCTGCTTTTTCATTTCTAATTTTGTTGATTTGATTCTTCTCTTTTTCTTTCTTGTTGACTCTGGCTATAGTTTTCTTGATTCTGTTTATCTTCTCAAAGAACCAGCTTTCAGTTTTGTTAATCTTTACTCTTGTTTCTTTCATTTCATTTTCATTTATTTCTGCTCAGATCTTTATGATTTCTTTCCTTCTACTAATACTGGAGGGGTGGTGGGGGCGGGGGTTGTTCTTCTTTTTCCAGTTGTTTTAGGTGTAAATTTAGTTTGTCTATTTGAGGTTTTTCTTGTTTCTTGAGGTAGAATTGTATTGCTATAAACTTCCCTCTTAGAACTGCTTTTGCTGCATCCCATAGGTTTTGAGTTGTGTTTTCATTGTCATTTGTTTCCAGAAATGTTTTGATTTCCCTTTTGATTTCTTCAGTAAACTGCTGGTTATTTCAAAACGTGTTGTTCATCTCTGAGTGTTTGTGTTTCTTACGTTTTTTTTTCTTGTAATCGATATCTAGTCTCAAGCATCATGGTCAGAGAAGATGCTTGATACAATTTCAATTTTCTTAAATTTACTGAGGTTTGATTTGTGACCCAAGATGTGGTCTATCCTGAAGAATGTTCCATGTGCACTTGAGAAAAAGGTGTACTCTTCTGCATTTGGATGGAATGTCCTGAAGATATCAAGGTGATCCATCTCATCTAATGTATCATTTAAGACTTGTGTTTCCTTATTAATTTTCTGTTTTGATGATCTGTCCATTGGTGAGAGTGGGGTGTTAAAGTCTCCTAGTATTCTTGTGTTCCTGTCAATTTCTCCTTTATGTCTGTTAGTGTTTGTCTTATGTACTGAGGTGCTCCTATGTTGAGTGCATAGATATTTACAATTGTTATGTCTTCCTCTTGGATTGAGCCCTTGATCACTAATGTAGAGTCCTTCTTTATCTCTTGTAACCCTCTTTAATTTAAAGTCTATTTTGTCTGACATGAGGATTGCTACTCCAGCTTTCTTTTGCTTCCCATTTGCATGGACTATAGTTTTCCATCCTCTCACTTTCAGTCTATATGTGTCTTTAGGTCTGAAGTGGGTTTCTTGTGGACGGCCTATATATGGGTTTTGCTTTTGTACCCATTCAGCCAGTCCGTATCTTTTGGTTGGAGCATTTAGTCCATTTACATTTAAAGTAATTATTGATATATATGTTCCTATTGCCATTTTCTTAATTGTTTGGGACTTTGTAGATCTTTTTTCCTCTTTTGCATTTCTTGGCTATATAAGTCCCTTTAACGTTTGTTGTAAAGCTGATCTGATGGTACTGAATTCTGTTAAGAAATGAGATCCTTGCTGGCTCAGTAATCTTGGTCGTAGATTTTTTTCCTTTCAGTACTTGAAATATATCCTGCCATTCCCTTCTGGCCTTCAGAGTTTCTGCTGAACGATCAGCTGTTAAGCGTATGGGGTTTCCTTTGTATGTTACTTGTTGCTTCTCCCTTGCTGCATTTAATATGCGTTCTTTGTGTTTAGTCTTTGTTAGTTTGATTAGTATGTGTCTTGGCGTGTTTCTCCTTGGGTTTACCCTGTATGGGACTCTGTGCCTCTTGGACTTGATTGACTATTTCGTTTTCCGTGTTGGGAAAATGTTCAAGTATAATCTCTTCAAAAATTTTCTCATACCCTTTCTTTTTCTCTTCTTCTTCTGGGACCCCTATAATTCGAATGCTGGTGAGTTGAATATTGTCCCACAGGTGTCTGAGACTGTCGTCAGTGGTTTTCATTCTTTTTACTTTATTCTGCTCTTCAGAAGTTATTTCCACCATTTTATGTTCCAGCTCACTGATTTGTTCTTCTGCATCAGATATTCTGCTATTGATTCCTTCTAGAATACTTTTAATTTCAGTAATTGTGTTTTTTGCCTCTGTGTGTTTATTCTTTAATTCTTCTAGGTCTTTGTTGATTGAATCTTGCATTTTCTCCATTGTGTCTTCAAGGTTTTTGATCATCTTTACTATCATTATTTGTAATTCTTTTTCAGGTAGTTTGCCTATTTCTTCTCC
This sequence comes from Bos grunniens, assembly GCF_055505025.1. Classification (NCBI taxonomy): domain Eukaryota; kingdom Metazoa; phylum Chordata; class Mammalia; order Artiodactyla; family Bovidae; genus Bos; species Bos grunniens. The sequence goes on from NC_141178.1 coordinate 82,579,500, forward strand.
ATTTATTTGGACTTCTGTGTTTCTAGGTTGTTCTTTCATATGTGTAGTATTTCTCTGCCTTTTCATTACTTTTTAAAATTTATTGTGTTTGAGGTCTCCTTTTCCCAGGAGAATTCAAGGTTGAATTCTTTCTTCCTTTTGGTTTCTGCCTTCCTAAGGTTGGTCCAGTGGTTTGTGTAAGCTTTTCTTGGGGTGAGATTTGTGCTGAGTTTTTGTTTGTTTGTTTTTCCTCTGATGGGCAAGGCTGAGTGAAGTGGTAATCGTGTCTGCTGATGATTGGGTTTGTACTTCTGTTTTGTTCGTTATTTAGATGAGACATGTTGCCCAGGGTGCTGCTGGTGGTTGGGTGATGCTGGGTCTTGTATTCAAGTGGTTTCCTTTGTGTGACTTCACACCATTTGATACTCCCTTGGGCTAGTTCTCTGGTAGTCTAGGGTCTTGGAGTCAGTGCTCCCACTCCAAAGGCTCAAGGCTTGATCTCTGGTCAGGAACAAGATTCCGCAAGTGGTTTGTTATGGCATTCAGTGAGATTAAAACAAAAATCCACAAACAAATAACCCCACACAAATGGGGTTTGGCAGTTACAAAATCAGGCAAATAAGGATTAAAATAATGGAATGTACACATATATACCCATGAGCTAATGAAAATAGTCCAGCAAAAATAAAATACAGTAGACTGACCTGGCAAACAAAGGAAATTAAAAATTATATTTACCAGTTAAGAAAACTAACTAAAGCACGAACTGGAAAACAAAACTAAAGCAAGGTGCCAAGTGGGGAATAAAGCCATGAAAACACAACTCACAGATATGTTGAGAGGAAAGGAAAGAAAGAAAAGAAAGAATAGATGTGCACAGTTAAATAGAGGTAGATGAAGATTTACATACATTAAAGCGTAACTGCAAGGGGAACAGAATAGTCAGAAAGGCAAAGAAGGAATACATGTAGAAATATATGATATGTTTCAAAAATTCAAAATTGAAAATTGGAAAAAGAGGAAAGTAAAAAATCGAAGAAGAACGAAAATGGGAAAAAAAAGGAAATCTCCACAGAACTGCAGAAGCCCATCGTAGAGGCAGAGGTTTATAACACTAAAAAGTGTGACTGAATATACACGCATACATATACACCCATCAGTTCAGTTCAGTTCAGTCGCTCAGTCGGGTCTGACTCTTTGCGACCCTGTGAACTGCAGCACGCCAGGCCTCCCTGTCCATCACCAACTCCCGAAGTTCACCCAAACTCATGTCCATCAAGTCAGTGATGCCATCCAGCCACCTCATCCTCTGTCGTCCCCTTCTCCTCCTGCCCCCAGTCCCTCCCAGGATCAGAGTCTTTTCCAATGAGTCAACTCTTTGGAATCAATCTGAGGCTATTGATATTTCTCCCAGCAATCTTGATTCCAGCTTGTACTTCTTCCAGCCCAGCTTTTCTCATGATGTACTCTGCATAGAAGTTAAATAAACAGGGTGAGAATATACAACCTTGACGTACTCCTTTTCCTATTTGGAACCAGTCTGTTGTTCCATGTCCAGTTCTAACTGTTGCTTCCTGTCCTGCATATAGGTTTCTCAAGAGGCAAGGTGGTCTGGTATTCCCATCTCTTTCAGAATTTTCCAGTTTATTGTGATCCACACAGAAAAAGGCTTTGGCATAGTCAATAAAGCAAAAATAGATGTTTTTCTGGAACTCTTTTGCTTTTTCCATGATCCAGCAGATGTTGGCAATTTGATCTCTGATTCCTCTGCCTTTTCTGAAACCAGCTTGAACACCTGGAAGTTCACGGTTCAAGTATAGCTGAAGCCTGGCTTGGAGAATTTTGAGCATTACTTTACTAGCATGTGAGATGAGTGCTATTGTGTGGTAGTTTGAGCATTCTTTGGCATTGGCTTTCTTTGGGACTGGCATGAAAACTGACCTTTTCCAGTCCTGTGGCCACTGCTGAGTTTTCCAAATTTGCTAGCATATTGAGTGTAGCACTTTCACAGCATCATCTTTCAGGATTTGAAATAGCTCCACTGGAATTCCATCACCTCCACTAGCTTTGTTTGTAGTGATGCTTTCTAAGACCCACTTGACTTCACATTCTAGGATGCCTGGCTCTAGGTGAGTGATCACACCATCGTGATTATCTGTGTACATGTTCCTAAACTTCACTTGGTTTTTCTCCAGTTAGTCTGTCTTTCATTACAGTGTTCTCTTCCCAGAACCTGCTAAGGGAGGAGAATTATTTCTCCTCCCCTGCAATGTGTTCCAGTTGCTGCACCTTAGTCCAGTGCTTGGCAGAGGAATCTGTCTCTAGATTGTAGGGATCCCTGGGTCTGTGCCAAGCTCTGAGGGCATGGGGATAGTGTTGCCAAGTTTAGCAAAAATAAAGAAACTGGGGGACTTCACTGTGCTACAGTGAGACTCTGCACTCCTAATGCAATGGGCGTGGGTTCCACCCCTGGTCAGGGCACTATATCTCCCATGGCCCTACTAAGAGTTCACATGCTGCAACTGAAGATACCACGTGCCCACGTGAAGACTGAAAATCCCATGTGCCACAACTAAGACCTGGAGTGGCCAAATGAATAAACGTGTTTTTTAAATGAACAAAATAAGCTGGGGTGCGCCATTAATTTTGAGTTTTTAAAATGCTGTGTGAGACACTCATATTAAAAAGTTGTCTGTTGTTCATCTGAAATTCAAATTTAACTGGATGCCTCATCTCTGACCACCCAGCTCATTAAAGGCAGCACTCAGGGGGTCACTCAGTGGTCCCAGTCCTCAATCCTTGCAGGAGGGGGCCCAGGAGCTAAGTCTTGAAGGTCAAGGCACAGAGGCACTCTCCATCCCCCAGGCTCTGCCCTACTTGGCCAAGGCCAGCCCCCATGATTTCAGGACTTGCATGTTGAGGCATATGATGCAGAAAGGGGTATCAGAAAAGACAGCTCAAATTCTTGAGCTTGCCTTTCAGAACAGCCCTCTGCTTGTAGCCTGTCTTCACTGATTAAGCTCACATTAACTATTTTCTCCCTGTCTTTAATACCACAGCCTCCAAGTTTCAAGTAGCCTAGGTAATATTAATATATCACAAGACTCCTTAATTACCCCAGTAGATAACACCTCTGACATACGTTTGCTGTAGTAATGGGGCTTAAGTTGTTCTTTAGGAACTTAAGAGTCAACTCTTGACCAGTTTGAGCTGGCTAAGACTGGTTGGTGCCACAGGCCCTAAAACTGGGTCTGCACAGGTATCCATAGAACAATCTTTGATACCAGAGGGTCAAAAACTCCACCTTTGGATAAGGCTAAGTGCCGGAGTCCAGCTCCAGCAGCCAGGGAATCAGCCTAAAGGGATAAGCGGTGTTGGCAAAGAATGATGTAACCTCTGACTCGAGGTACAGGACTACATGTTTATTTCAAGCATCAGGTCTTCTTTTATACTTTGACAAAAGCATTAGGTCAGAGGTTTGACATTTTCAGTTCCCCCTCACCCAGATTTGTTGTCTCATTGTTGCCCTTCAAACAGAGTTCCTGCTTCTGTGATTCTGTCAGAATCCTGTTTACTTGTGATTACATTGTAACTCATGCTTATGTCTGGGCTGCATACCACATTCCTCAGTTTATTTCTTATCTTTCTAAATCCTGCTTGCCCCTAGTATCCTAAGCTCACTATCTCCTAAAAAGGCTTCTAACTATTCTTAATTATTCCTAAACCCTAAACTCAGCAAACTTCCTTTGCCATAAACATTTCCCTCACACAGGTCTCAGATAACAATCCTTCCCATGGCCTCAAGCTACGGCCTATGTGCTCATCCCGGGACATTCTTTGTAAAAATCCTTGAACAAATGTCAATGGTTGCTTTATATATTATTTTCTGGGCACAACTGCAGAAGGCTTTGTGCTTTCTCATGCTTCTCTCAAGAACATTAAGTACCTTAACATTGTTTCCAGCCAACTCAACCAAAGAAAGGAAAGAGCAAGTCAGAATCACAAAACCTAACTCCTTCATCCCAGGACCGTGCCTGTGGGATGAGGAGAGGGGGTTGGGGCTGTGCTTCCATTTTGTCAGTAATGCCTAACACGGCTCCCAACAGCTAAGCACCTCCATTTGTAAGCATGCATCCCACGAAAAAGCAAGTAATTCAGATATACCTGCGCAGAGCACCAATCACCTCACCATTTCCCTGCTTCCATCTCCTCTCCCCACACCTAAGACCACCCTGCTTCTTTACTCCACAAATATCCCAACTTCCTTACCTTTGAGGAATGTGATCTGAAACTTACCCTCCCATCTCTTCACTTGACTACATTGTGGATAAACTCTTCTCTGCTGCAAACCTTGGCATCTCATCATTTGGCTTGCTGTATGTCAGATGTTAACACAGGGCTCTGTCAAAAATAAAACTCAGTGCATCGAGTAAAATAGAGCAGAAAGATGAGTTTGCTGCCAAGATTTTGACCTGTGAGCCAAGAGATTCAAGGGCACAGGAGCCTTGAGCTCTGAGTAGCTCACAAGCTGAGAGACTTTTGTAAGGTGAATACAGAAGTTATTTGTCTTTTCCAGCTAACTGGCTGCCTAATGGCCTTCTTTCTTATTGGGATCAGGTTCGCTGAGTCAGGGAAACAGGAGACCCAATGGCATGAACAGACTTGGTGTTGGGGATTGGTTGATGTCCTTTGTTGATCCCAGGGAGAGTTGTAAATTCCTGCAACTTACATCCAGTGAGATGAGGTTTCATTTCTTTAATGTACCTGCACTGGCCAACTCCATTTTGTCCCCGACAAAAGTGACTCCTTCTTAGTTTGGTTCTGCAGCCAATATCCCTTGTCCAGGGGCCCCTTTAGAGGGAATCCCACTCCTGCCTGATGGGGGCCATTCTTGTGAACAGGTGTCTTGGACTCTTGCCCAGAAGAAGAGCAGACCCTGAGGGAAAAAGCACCTGCGTGGGAGGCCCCAGAGGCAAAATCCCCACCTGCAACCTCTGTTACCAAAACATTTGCCTGACATACAGCAAGCCAATTGGTGAGACGCTGAGCTCTGCAGCAGAGAAAGGGACTTATTCATGAGGAGACAAGAGAAAAAGTCTCAAACCCACTTCCCTGAAGGTGAAGAGGCTTGGGATGTGTTCTCAGTGTATTCTCTGAGAGCAGAAATAACTGCAACAAAAATAGACAAGAGTAGCCTTAACACTAATGGCTCAATTAAGTGTTCCACATATACTAGTGAGGTAGAAATTACTAGGCAGTCAGTGTAGAACTCTGAGACCTTGGTCTTGTTTTCAGTAAACATCCTGCTCCATTGTCCTGAATTCCTGGAATGTGTCTTTCAGTTCAGTTCAGTCACTTAGTCATGTCCGACTCTTTGAGACCCCATGGACTGCAGCATGTCAGGCTTCCCTGTTCATCACCATCTCCCGGAGCTTGCTCAAACTCATGTCCATCGAGTCAGTGATGCTATCAAACAATCTCATCCTCTATAGTCCCCTTCTCCCACCTTCAATCTTTCCCAGCACCAGGGTCTTTTCTCTTGACTTCCTACTTTGCATTCCAGTCCCCTATGATGAAAAGGACATATTTTTTTGGTGTTAGTTCTAAAAGGTCTTGTAGGTCATCATAGAACTGTTCAACTTCATCTTCATCAGCATTACTGGTTGGAGCATAGACTTGGATTACTGTGATATTAAGTGATTTGTTTGCCTTGGAAACGAACCAAGATCATTCAGCTGTTTTTGTGATTTCACCTAAGTACTGCATTTCGGACTCTTTTGTTGACTATAAGGGTTACTCCATTTGTTCCAAAGAATTCTTGCCCACAGTAGTAGATTATAATGGTCATCTGAATTAAATTTGCCATTCCGGTGCATTTTAGTTCACTGATTCCTGAAATGTTGATGTTCACTCTTGCCATCTCCATCTCTCGGACCACTTCCAATTTACCTTGATTCATGGACTTAACATTCTAGGTTCCTATGCAATATTGCTCTTTACAGCATCAGACTTTACTTTCATCACCAGTCACATCCACAACTGGGCATTGTTTTTGCTTTGGTTCCGTCTCTTCATTCTTTCTGGAGGTATTTCTCCACTCTTTTCCAGTAGCATATTGGGCACCTACTGACCTGGGGAGTTCATCTTTCAGTGTCCTGTCTTTGCCTTTTCATACTGTTCATGGGGTTCACAAGGCAAGAATACTGAAGCTGTTTGGCATTCCCTCCTCCACTAGACCATGTTTTTTCAGAACTCTCCATGACCTTGGTTGGCCTACACAGCATGGCTCATAGTTTCATTGAGTTAGACAAGGCTGTGATCTATCTATGTGATCAGTTTGGTTAGTTTTCTGTGACTGTGGTTTTCATTCTGTCATCTCTCTGATGGATAAGAAGCTTGTAGAAGCTCTCTGATGGGAAGGACTGGCTCTGGGGTAATCTGGGTCTTGTTCTGTTGGGCAGGGCCATGCTCAGTAAATCTTTAATCCAGTTTTCTGTTGGGCAGGGCTGTGCTCCCTCCCTGTTGTTTGCCCTGAGGCCAAACTACGGTTGGGGTAACGTGGTAATGGCGACCTCCTTCAAAAGGACTATGCCGGCACTGTTGTATTCAGAGCCTCTGACCCCACAGCAGGCCACTGTCCACCCATGCCTCTGCCAGAGACGCCTGGACACTCACAAGCAAGTCTGGCTCAGTCTGTTGTGGGGTCACTCTCCTTTCTCCTGGATCCTGGTGTACACGAGGTTTTGTTTGTGCCCTCCAACAGTCTGTTTCTCCAATCCTGTGGAAGTTCTGTAATCAAATCCCACTGGCCTCCAAAGTCAAATTTCCTGGGGGTTTTCAGTCCCTTTGCCAGATCCCCAGGTTGGGGAATCTGTTGAGGGCCCTAGAACTTTTGTAACAGTCTGAGAACTTCTTTGGTATAATTGTTCTCCAGTTTGTGGGTTGTCTGCTCAGTGGCTCTATGGTGGGGCTAATGGCAATCTCCTTAGAGGACTAGGAAGACTTAGGCCACGTGCTGTGCCTCCCGGGTCTGCTGCAGACCTGGGAGAAGATACACAGGACAAAGTTCTCACCTTGTGAGCAGAAACATCACTTTCCCAGCATATCAGTGGGTTCAACAACCAGGAAGGTCTCCCCACTTCAACTTCAATAAAGCTGGAGATTTCATTGAGGTTTTGTTACACACACATAATTGATTAACTCGTTGTCATACAATTGAGCTCAGTTTCTGGTCCATCTTCTCTCCCCGGAGGTCAGAGATCTGGTTAAAAGTTGTGACCCTTTAACCATGTGCTTGGCCTTCCTCGGGTGGCCAGCCACTTGCTTGAAACTATCTAAGGGCCCACCGTAAGTCATCACATTAGCACAAACTCAGGCATGATGGAAAAGAGTTCATTATGAATAACAAGACACTCCTATCACTCAGAAATTTCAAAGGTTTTTGAAGCTCTGTACCTGGAACTGGAGCCAGAGACCAGATATATTCTTTCCTGTATCACAGGCTACCTTACCTTTGACCATGGATCTCTTATGGCAAAAAGAACATACTTGTGAGAGCATAATAGAGCAACATTTGGTGAAGGCAGGAGGGGTAGGGCTAGGAAGCCTTTACCTCAGTTTCCTAATACACTTTACTATCAATATTCATATTATAATTTTACAGCAATATCAGTATAATACTATATTGCATTATGGTAGATGTGTTAAATAAAAATTATTCTGATGCTTGTTAAAATGGTAAGGAAGATTTTCTCCAAGACTATTGCAATAAGGGTTAAGAGATGGAATTCAGCTTCAAATGTAGCAAAGACAGCTGGAGATTTATAGTCAATGAGCTGAGTGAGGGGGTCAGTGGATGGAAAATTACTAAGAGAGATTCTGAGGGCGGGGGGATTTTTGCTAAATGAGCTTACCATGATTCTTTGGTAAAACGACTTGGCAGGCCAAAGACAGGACTAGGGTTAGGGTGAGGCCTGGTCTAGAATTTGGTCAAAGACAGAGTCTTTGTGAGATCCTCCTCTTGTTCAAAGAATAAGAGACATTTTTCTTTCCTCTGAACACTATGTATCCATTTCCCATTCAATTATCTTTTGTTTATTAAGGATCAGCTAAGACTAGCATTGGAGAAGGCAATGGCACCCCACTCCAATACTCTTGCCTGGAAAATCCCATTGATGGAGGAGCCTGGTAGGCTGCAGTCCATGGGGTTGCTAAGAGTCAGACACGACTGAGCGACTTCCTTTTCACTTTTCACTTTCATGCATTGGAGAAGGAAATGGCAAGCCACTCCAGTGTTCTTGCCTGGAGAATCCCAGGGACGGGGGAGCCTGGTGGGCTGCCGTCTATGGGGTCGCACAGAGTCGGACATGACTGAAACGACTTAGCAGCAAGACTAGCATGTTGAGACTTGTTAGTAGAGAATATATGATGGGTGGCATGAGCCATTAGGTATTTAATGAGGAGGATCTCTATGAAAATAAAAGAAAAAAAAAGGCTAATGGTTTGAGCAGACTATAAACCCAGTTCCAGAGGACACTTAGTAGAGATGATTTCTAGATGCTGGGCCAAATCTCCAAATCTCTTTAGATGGTGGAATAAGCATGTCAGTGGCAAACTGGCAGATTTACTTGTTTGCAGTTTGAATGCTTTTGGTGGCAGCAGAAACATCAGAGAGGTTTTGGTAGAATTGCCCACTGTCCCAGGGTTTTTCCTGGAGTGGAAGGCAGAAGATGTGGTGCATTCCCAGAGATCCACACGGCAGCAGCTAAGGATGAAAGGTGCCCATCCATGACTGGCTCCAGTGCTGAGCTTTTGGCATTTAGCTGTCTGGCCTCCTTCACAAAGCTTTGCTAGATTTTGAGGGAGAAGTTTAGCTCCAAGACAATCTAGAGTCTTAGTAAGGATCTGGGCAGTCAGCTTTTAGTTCTCAGAGATGAGGGGGGAGAAAAATTGGAAATATTAGAAGAACTGTACCCAGATATTGAAGGACACTAGAAAAATCAAGACTCTGGTAGGGTCTGACAAACTTGGCAGGATTCCATCCAGTTAGCAGGTATCTTTCAAAGCCTCAAAGATGGTGAGCAGGACCAGAATCTGATAACCCATAGGGTGTGATATAGTTTTCCACCGAAATGTGAAATTTCTCTCCAAGTCACTCCCCTTCTCAATCAAAGATAATCAAAGTTAGATTATTCTCATTTACAAGAGTCTGCTCTCGTTAGATTTGGCCTGATTGTTCACAAAAGTGCAGCAAAAATGGTAACTGGTCACATGGGCCTGTTGGGGTTTGCTTTGCTGGAACCTTCCACATGTGATCTCAAGTTAAACTTTTAAAAGCCTCTTGAAGCTAGGAAGCTAAGCAAAGAACTTGATGTCAGGGGGTGTACCTGATGGTCCAGTGACTAAGATTTCACACTCCCAGTGCAGGGGACCCAGGTTCAATCCCTGGCCATAACTGAAAATCCCTTGTGCTACAGTGAAGATCAGAGATCCCACATGCTGCAGCTAAGATCCGGCTGAGCCTAATAAAAATAGATAGAATACATATTTTTTTTAAAAAGAGGAAAAAAAAAAAAACTTGACACCAGAATTTGCCTGCAGTACCTGTAGAGGTGGGTGAATCCTTCTTTGAGAACCCCAGAATATCCTGCTTCCTGGGCCTCCCAGGAAATGATCTCCCCTCCAACCCTGTGAGCTGGAGACCAGGAATGTTCTCCCAAGAGGGCTTCGTGAGCATTGGTCCATAAAGTCAACCTTGTGTGTGTGCTTAGTCACTCAGTCATGTCCAAATCTTTGCAAACCCATGGACTGTAGTCTGCCAGGCTCCTGTGTTCACAGGGGTTCTCCAGGCAAGAATACTGGGGTGGGTTGCCATGCCCTCCTCCAGGGGATCCTCTCAACCTGGGGATTGAACCCAGGTCTCCCTGATTGCAGGCAGATTCTTTACTGTCTGAGCCACCAGGGAAGCCCAAAGTCAACCTCAGTTCCTTCAAATTGGCCACATGTGAATCTGAGCACATTATTTCATATGACATTCCAGTCAATGTCTTGACTTGGTTCTGTAACCAATGTTTTCAATTATGTCCTGTTACAAGGAGGATAGACTCTTATTGAACTTATATAAATAATTATCTTGCCATGAAAATAAGAATATCTGACAGGAGTTTTTTCAGTCTGTGAAGACCAGTCAGGCAGAAAAAAATAAACGTTTCATTTCTGTTTATAAAAGTACAGTCTTCCAAACTGTTACGAGCCGCAGATAAAGAGGAAATAGAAAATAGTTCTTCCTTATGTCTAGAAACAAAACCATAATAATTTTTGTTTGTCCATTCTGTCCCATGTCATAATTTAAAAAAAAAATATATATATATATATATATATATTTTTTTTTTTTTTTTTCGGTTGTGCCGGGTCTTAGTTGGGGCATGCGGGATCTTTAGCTTTGGCATTTGAACTCTATTTGTGGCATGTGGGATCTAGTTCCTTGATCAGGGATCAAACCTGTGCTCCCTGCTTTGGGAGCTCAGAGTCTTAGCGTCCTCATGTCAGAATTTTTTGCTCTGCCTAACAACGAGGGCTGGCATTAGAAATCCATGGAAAGGATGCTAACAGTTGCACTGGGTAGTGGTCTGAAGGCGTCCCTTGCCTAACGGAGACAGTACCACGTGGCTGAGTGGAGCTCTCCAGAATTCTTGTGGAGAAGCCGGTGGGTTTATAAAATGTCTAAGGCCATCGTTTTTATTGAGGACAAAGCACTTTGGCCTGTAGTTGATTAAAGATGCTTTCAGGAAAGAATAGAGTGAAATAAAAACTGTCAATGGAGAACAAAGACGTAGAATAGCTATCGGAGACCTGGTGAGAGTGCATTACAAAAACTGACACGAATGACAGGAAAATATAGTTATTTTTGTGGCGTAAGACCTTTAAAAATAGTGGCAGGAATTATGACTGATAAGACTGTATTGTAGTTGTCTAATAGTCAAAGAAGCACCGGGGCATGTGACAGACAGGGAAGTAATTTCTTGGCAAACTTCTAGGAATATCAGAAAATTTCTAAATTATTTATGTTAATAACATTTTATCCATACAGATATAACCTAGGGTAGGTTAAATATCTCTTTTGATTTGACAATGCTTTTGTGCAACTTAACATATCAAATAAATTTCATTATTTTTGGCACCTCTTTTTTTATAATGTGAAAGAATCAACCCATTCTGATTTTTCTGGGAAATTGCAATGTCTGTTTGAGAGCCACAGGATTTCTTTATGATTCGATTTGAAAAGGCAATGTTATTAAAAATGTCAGTCAAAAGGTTTGAACACTTGATTAACTAGGCTCAAAAGTCTCTGTGAAACAATACTTAGTTACTTGTTTAACCAAAGTGACTACTCAAGACTTTACAAATAAATATAGGAAGTAACATAAATGTAAAGAAAAAAAAACTCCCATGTGTGAAACAGTTAGTGGGAACCTGCTGTATAGCACTGGGAGCTCAGCTCGGCACTCTGTGGTGACCTAGATAGGTGGGATGGGGTAGGGTTGAGGGAGGTCCAAGAGGGAGCTATATGTATACATATAACTGATTCACTTCGTTGTACAGCAGAAACCAATTCAATAGTATAAAGGAACTATACTCCAATTTAAAAAAACAAACAAACAAACAAAGAAAAACCTAGCTCTTAAAATGAGAGGACTTCATTCTCTTAAATAGTGAAGAACATGATAAGGTCAGAAAACTAAGATCATAGCATCTGGTCCCATCACTTCATGGCAAATAGATGGGGAAACAGTGGCAGACTTTATTTTTGGAGGCTCTAAAATCACTGCAGATGGTGACTGCAGCCATGAAATTAAAAGACGCTTGCTCCTTGGAAGAAAAGTTATGACCAACCTAGATAGCATATTAAAAAGCAGAGACATTACTTTGCCAACAAAGGTCCATCTAGTCAAGGCTATGGTTTTTCCAGTGGTCATGTATGGATATGAGTCATGTATGAACTATAAAGAAAGCTGAGCTCCAAAGAATTGATGCTTTTGAACTGTGGTGTTGGAGAAGACTCTTGAGAGTCCCTTGGACTGCAAGGAGATGCAACCAGTCAATCCTAAAGAAGATTAGTCCTGAATAGTCATTGGAAGAATTGATGTTGAAGTTGAAACTCCATTACTTTGTCCACCTGATGTGAAGAGCTGACTCATTTGAAAAGACCCTGATGGTGGAAAATATTGAAGGTGGGAGGAGAAGGGGACAACAGAGGATGAGATGGTTGGATAGCATCACTGACTCAATGGACATGAGTTTGAGTAAACTCCAGGAGTTGGTGATGGACCGGGAAGCCTGGCGTGCTGCAGTCCAGGGGGTCACAAAGAGTCAGACACAACTGAGCGACTGAACTGAACTGATAAAAGTCAACATCCAGCACAGGAAATTATTCTGATAAAACACAGAATTTTTGTTTCCTGGGTGGAATACAGATTCCTCACATGGTAAAGAATGTTCTTTTACAAACCAATAAATGAATAAACTGAGAAAATGTCATCTTTTTAATAGAGGAAAAACAAACTTCTAGTTTTACATTAGTGCCGAGGACCAGCCCCGGCTGATCCAGGGTATTCGAAGGGGAGACGGCGTCAGCGACCTATTCAAATGGTAATTAGAGATGTAAAGAGTAATAGAATGAGGATAGCTCAGTAGGAAAATTCAGTGGAGAAAAGAGGCTGAGTAGCTTGGTTTACGCGGAAAATCAATATAACCCGTGACACCAGGTTAGCTCTGACCACGGAGGCCGCAGGTGCCCTCTCGAATAGCGGAAGGTGCCCCACCTTAGACACCTTCTCGAGTGGGTCTTAGAAGCCCAGGCAAATAAGTGGTCGCAGAGGATATCCACGCTCCAGATGGAGACTTCAGCCAGAAGTTAAGGAGAAGAATGACATGGGGAGACCAAGCATTGGTGAGCAAGGCCCATAGCTTTATTTTTAACAGGGGTTTTTATGCCCTAAGTTACACATAGAGGATAATAGGGGATGCAAAGTCAGCAGTCTTTGATTCTTATCAAAAACCAGGGTTTCTTTCCTGCAAATTTATCGTATACAAATGGTTTAGGTGATTTACATCATCTTCTGGCCAGAAGGCCTACTAACATTTTATGACTCTTGACAAGGACTTATCAACAAAGACTTATTTTCTCTAAGAGTAATTATTTTAAGGCTTGGCACCATCTTCCAAAGATAAAATTGCATTCCTATAGGGTGGATGTGTAATGGGTTTACAACAAAGGAAAGAATTTATTACCTTAAGGGTCTAAAGTTACTAACACCAAGGCCACTACTTATTTTTTCTACATACCAACTATTAATTAATACATATTCAAGGATACAATTCAGGGGATGTGAAAACTTGGCAGCAAGCATTGACTCATCAATGAAATCCCTTATTAGTCTTATTCTGACAGTTTCTAACTCTCTGAGAGGCTCTAAGCTATTTGAATATCTTAAGCTTCCCGTGCCTCTGGAGGCTGGGAGACTGTAAACAATCGTATGCATAGCTGCAGGAGTCCGGGTAAACTTGTCAGGTGAGTTAGAGAGCCATCTGAGGGGTTTGGATTTAAACACTCCTAATTGCCCAGGAACTTTATTAATTGGAGCTGTAAGTTAACTCTTTGACAGAGAGAGAGAGATGGTGGTGGGGGACAGCCCCCAGTAAAGTCAAAGGTGAGAGCACAAAGCAATAAAGTAGGCAGACTCTGGTTTTTGGGGGAGAAGATACTCGAGAATATCCGGGGAGACTCCTGAATCTCGATCCCGCCTTTGCGTATGCCGAGCCTCCTTCCTCATGACCTTTGTCACGAGCGGAATGTCTCTTGCCGGCTCCCGGCACATTAGTGTACTACTGATACTAAAGTTCACTTTAAATGTTATAAATAAACCCATCCATCCTTATTAGCCAGCTTTGACTATGCAACGTAAGATTTCTTTTGTTCTACACAGATAACTGTGCATAGCATTCTGTTTTGTAGCAGTCGGTTCAAATTTACTTACGGTTAAAAGAAAAATTAAATCTATCTAGATAGCATATTCAAAAGCAGAGACATTACTTTGCCAACAAAGGTCCGTCTAGTCAAGGCTATGGTTTTTCCTGTGGTCATGTATGGATGTGAGAGTTGGACTGTGAAGAAGGCTGAGCACCAAATAATTGATGCTTCTGAACTGTGGTGTTGGAGAAAACTCTTGAGAGTCCCTTGGACTGCAAGATCCAACCAGTCCATTCTGAAGGAGATCAGCCCTGGGATTTCTTTGGAAGGAATGATGCTAAAGCTGAAACTCCAGTACTTTGGCCACCTCATGCGAAGAGTTGACTCATTGGAAAAGACTCTGATGCTGGGAGGGATTGGGGGCAGGCAGAGAAGGGGACAACAGAGGATGAGATGGCTGGATGGCATCACTGACTCGATGGACGTGAGTCTGCATGAACTCCGGGAGTTGGTGATGGACAGGGAGGCCTGGCGTGCTGTGATTCATGGGGTCGCAAAGAGTCAGACGCGACTGAGTGACTGAACTGACTGATATTTACGTCTATACAATTCCTTTTCTACAAACCTGACATGTTCGGCACTCATCCAGGTTTTGTCTTACATTTTCCTCCTCTGTCTGGAACAATTAGACTTTTACTGTGGAGCAAGTTGCTTTTTACTTCTCTTAAAGCATCTTACTTTCCTTGTATACTTTTCCTTCTCAAAGTCCATCCTACTTTCCATGCATACATTGTATAAGAAATTAATTCCTTTCATCCTTATTGTTTCTAATAGTTTCATTTATATATATTGACCATTATTTTTAACCTCATAACTTTTATTGTACAGAGAAAATTAGGGAGTAGACAATTGTGAACTGGCCATCATACACTAGCCTTCTGTAGCCGGCTAGCAAATTTCATGACCATACATACTATCTCACAAATTTTATAGGTCTATGCTTCTTCACAGTGCAATTAATTATTCAATGAAGCAAAAATTATTTATTAACAATAATATATATATATAACTTCTGTAGTATTTAAAAGCAAGAAGTCAAAGTATAGCAAACATATGCTTAGACCTTAATATTTCAGCAGTTTCTACTTAAAAATAATCTGAGTATGTAATGAATATCTATTACTTAATTCAGCATGAGTCTAAAATTCCAAAGTGCCAAAAAGATTTTGGAAACTTTTTAAAGCAGACATTCTATAAAACATAATAATTGTTGAAAAAGTTAATTCATAAAATTTTATTTTATTTACATCAACTTAATACATGTGGTATTGACAAATATAATTGGATTAATCATGAAAATATCATAAGATATTAAACTAAGCTCACCATCAATTCAATTTATTTTTCTGTTAACCATTTTTTACAGCATATACCTGTTAGACAAGTACCTCCAAAGTCTCCAAAACAGAAAAAAGTTAAATGTAAAATATATATTTTTTGTTTTACTGCTTCATTTGATATACATGAACTAATGGACATCAAGAAATTCATTTTTAAAAACTAATTTTATTTAGTTTTGGCCGTGCTGGGTCTTTGTTGCTGCGTGGGCTTTTCCCTAGTGGGCGCTCCTCTAGTTGCAGTGTGCAGGCTTCTCAGGCCGGTGGCTTCTTTCGTGTGGAGCAGAGGCTCTAGGCATATGGACTGCAGTAGTTTTTGCTCCAATGGGCTCAATAGGTGCGGCTCACAGGCTTAGTTGCTCCATGGTGTGTGGGATCTCCCCAGACCAGGAATCGAACCCATGTTCCTGCATTGGCGAGCAGAGTCTTTACCACTGAGCCACCAGGGAAGCCCAAGTAATTCATTTTTAGTACATCTTTACTTTGTACATTTGTTGAATTTATAATTTTTATAATCTTAAACATCTAGTAGGTACAACACTGGCTTGTGCTGTGCTGTGCTTAGTCGCTCAATTGTGTCCAGCTTTTTGCAACCCCATGGACTTTAGCCGGCCAGGCTCCTCTGTCCGTGGGGATTCTCCAGGCAAGACTACTGGAATGTGTTGCCATGCCTTCCTCAACATTAGCTTATTTGACTAGTAAATCTAAATAGAATAAAAATGTATGCTCATGTGAACCTTAATTCTGATAACTCAGATGACACAGCTATTTTTTCTTTTTCAGCTAAACCAACAATATCAAACTTGTCTTATTTACCAAAGATTTATTCAAATTACATGAATTCAAACGGCATTTGGGTTAGTTTCTATATTTATGAGATTTAGGAATATTTCATTTATGTAAGTATTGACTGGATCTTCCCTGTATCTCAGACGGTAAAGAATCTGCCTGCAATGCAGGAGACCCGGGTTCAATTCCTGGGTCGGAAAGATCCTCTGGAGAAGGGAATGGCAATCCATTCCAGTATTCTTGCCTGGAGAATCCCATGGACAGAGGAGCCTGGCGGGCCACAGTCCATGGGGTTGCAAAGAGTCGGACACAATTGAGCAACTAACACACTACTACTACTACTGAATATTGATATTTATTTATGTCTAAGTCAATTGTACTAAAGCAAGCTTCTTTGTGGAGTTTTGTAAATTAATTAATAAAGTAATTTAATAAATAATATCATCTGGAAGTAGGGAAATAACATGTATACCCAGGGATCAAACCGCGGTCTCCTGCACTGCAGGCAGGTTCTTTACTGTCTGAGCCACCAGGGAAGTCTCTATACGTAGCATACTATGTACCAAAGCATACAGGAAGATATAAATAGAATCTCTGTGCTTTTATTCTGAAGTCCTAGCTATGAATCAGGCATAAACACAGGGATGCAGACTTCACTGGCTATAAAAAGCATTGGCTCTTGTCACCACTTTCTATTTTTTACATGAATTGTGTTTGTGGCAGATGAGACCATCTGAGGTGAGATCACCTGCTTCCCATGAGGGTTAGAGCTTCCCACCAATGCTTGTGGAAGAGACTTTCAAGATTTTCTTCTGCGTGACATGTAGTCTTAAGGGGCTATGGGCCACATTTTGGTCAGGTTGCTGAGGGAGATCCCAGGCAGCTTCCAGATGTCCCCAGAGCCCCTCCGAGGGGATAAAGCACTCAGTCTGTTTCACCTCCTCAGCTGCAGGGGGTTGCTTTTAGGGCCCCTGGTTTCTTGAGAGCCCCCACTGGAGACAGGCAGCCTAAAATTTGAGCGACTGTAAGGAACTAAGGGCTGGAGTGGGAAGGGAAAGATCCAACAGGCAAAGAAACGGATAAAGGGCGTTAGGGTTTGAAGAGGGATGTATCAGAGGTTTCAAGGAGCCTGAGGGAAGGGAAAGGAGGTAATGGGAAGGGAGAAGACTTGGAGGAGCTCCGTGGGAGACCTTGTGTTTCCCGATGAGAACACTGAGGTTTCAAACCATTCTTAGTAAAAGTTAAGGTTTTTACTAATGAAGGATTTGCTAACAGGAGTGCAGTAGGCTGATTTGGCACCGTAGGGGCCAACCATGTAGCCAGTGCGAGTCTGCAGAGGAAGACAAAAGAGTGAGAATTTCCATGGAGAATGGAGGTATCAAAGTACAGCACCAGGGAAGACAATTCCAGCAACTTGTCTACAAACAAAGAACAACCTAAATAACAAAGAACTGAATCAAACCAAATGAGACCCCAGTGAGGATTTCCCATGGTCCAACCAATGGTGCCCTCAATTCATATGTGGAAACCCTAACCTCCAGTACCTCATAATGTGACTATGTGGACAGAGGGTTCTTAAAGAAGTATTCAAGGTTAAATGAGGTCATATGGATGGGTCCTAATCGAATCAGAATAATGTCCTCCTAAGAAGGGGCAGTGTGGAAGGACATAGAGACACCAGAGGTGGTTGGGCACAGAAGTATGACCACATGAACAGCATGGCCATCTGCTGGCCAAGGAGAGAAGCATCAGCAGAAAATAACCTGCTAATGCCTTGATCTTGGACTTCTAGGCTCCAGGACGATAAGAAAATAAATTTCTGTTATTTAAGCCACCCAGCCCGGGTGTGGTATTTTATTATGGTGTCCCTAGGAAATAATGCCATACCTTTCAAAGAAAACCTTGGGATCTATCCCAGCCTCAAGAGAATCCTGAGAATCAGACTTTGTCTCCACCCAGTTTTGATAGCCCCTCATCCAGAACACCAACTCTCCATCTATATGGACTCACTGTTGGCCCCCTCCCACCCCCATCAGCCAGCCAGGAGTGAGGCAAAGGCTCCCCAGGGGCATGGGGTCCAATGATGCAGTGGATTCTTTCAAGTCATGGCACCAGACTGTTACAGACAAAGTAGTCTGACAGCTGTTTAACTGACAAGATAGACTATTCAAGAGCTAGACCTCAACTCCTAATATAGTAGAGATGGATGGGGATTTATATCCAACTATAGGGTGAGGGGTCAGAGGATGGAAGCTTCCTGAGTGGAAACATCAAGGGTGGGGATGTTCTTGCCAATGGCAGACTGAGGACTTAGACGTGGAAAGTGGAACTTGATCAGATGTCAAGAGTGGGAGGAGTCTCACTAAACTGATGCTGTGGATTCTTTGCTAAAATGAGGTGACAGAGACTGAAGACAGGACTGGGGTCAATGTCAAGGCCCAGTTGAGAAGCGGCTCAGAGGAGCCTGGTTTGAGTTTGGGCCAGGAGGGAGTCTTTGTCAGGTGTAAACTGAAAAGAAGGGGATTGAGGCTGGCACATTACCAGAGTACTGCTCAGTTACGGAGTGATTAAATTTGTTTTTGGAACTGTCCCTGGGAAAAGATGGGTGTGGCTACCTCCAGATTTTTTTTTTTTTCTTTTTTCAATTAGGCCAACAGCTTTATTGAAAGACAAGAGCAGACGCCTCCAACCCCCAGGGTCCTGGCAGCACTGGCTTCAGGCTCTGAGCATTAAGGTGTCCTGTAGCCTGAGAGCTGCCTCCAGTTTTCACATGTGAAAACCAGCTCACCAACAGCACAAGAGGGCTCCCTTTTCTCCATACCCTCTCCAGCATTTATCGTTTGTGGATTTTTGGATGATGATCATTCTGACCAGTGTGAGGTGATATCATTATAGTTTTGATTTGTATTTCTCTAATAATGAGCAACGCTGAGCATCTTTTCATATGTGTATTAGCCACCTGTATGTCTTTAGAGAAATGTCTGTTTCGGTCTTTTTCTCACTTTTTTATTGGGTTGTTCTTCTGGTATTCAGTTTTATGAGCTGCTTGTATATTTTGCAATGTTGGTGGGAATGTTAATTGATATAGCCACTGTGGAAGACAGTATGGAGATTCCTCAAAAAACTGGGAGGTAGAATTATCATATGACCCAGCAATTCCACTACTTGTCATAGACCCTGAGGAAACCAAGATTGTAAAAGGCGCATGTACCCCAAAGTTCACCACAGCACTATTTACAATAGCTAGGCCATGGAAGCAACCTAGATGTTCATCATCAGATGAACAGATAAAGACACTGGTACACATATATAATGGAATAGTACTCGCCATGAAAAGGAACACATTGGAGTCAGTTCTAATGAGAAGGATGAACCTGGAGCCTATTATACTGTGTAAAGTAAGCCAGAAAGAGAAAAACAAATATCGTATATTAACATATATGGAATCTAGAAAGATAGTACTGAAGTGCCTATTTACAAGGCAACAATGGAGACACAGTCATGGAACAGACTTGTGGACGCAAGGCGGGCAGGGACCAATGGAGAGACTAACAGGGAAGCATAGACAGTCCCAGGTGTAAATAGGTAACCAATGGGAATTTGCCATATGACTCAGAAAACTCAAACTGGGGCTCTGTAACAACTCAGTGGGGTGGGAATGGCTGGGAGGTGGGAGGAAGGTAAGAAAGGGAGGGGACACATGTATACCTATGGCTAACTCACTTTGATGTATGGTAGAGGCCAGCACAATATTGTGAAGCAATTTTCCTTCAGTTAAAAATAAACAGGTTTGAAACAAAAACAGCTCAGAGGGTTGAAGCCACTACCCTTCTGCGTCTGTGACCCCGCAAAGACCAGCATTTCCTCTGCTCGGAGTTTGAGGGCAGAGTCCCTTGAAGACCGGGTTCGGAGGCAGCTGGACCTGCTGGGGGCGGCTGGCGGTCCTTTCGGCTCCTACCCCGTGTTGGAGGAGGCTAGTACTCTTGCCTGGAAAATTCCATGGATGGAGGGGCCTGGTGGGCTGCAATCCATGGGGTCGCTAGGAGTCGGACACGACTAAGCGACTTCACTTTATTTTTTCACTTTCATGCATTGGAGAGCGAAATGGCACCCCACTCCAGTGTTCTTTCCTGGAGAATCCTAGGGACGGCGGAGCCTGGTGGGCTGCCGTCTATGGGGTCGCACAGAGTCGGACACAACTGAAGCGACTTAGCAGCAGCAGCAGCAGCAGGAGGCCCAAACTCTGCAGGAGCGGAGGGAGGCTGCGTGGGGCTGGGCGGGGGAGGGGCGGGAGGAGGAGCCCAGGGCTCTGAGTTTCCATTTCCCGAGAGAAGGCAGGTGGGGAGGGGAGGGGCAGGGGAGCCCCAGGAGCGGAAGGGGAGGGGAGGGGAAAGGGGGGGCATCTCTCGGGCTCTGCTCAGAACTAACCGCCCCCCCCCCACCCCGCATCTGCCCAGGCACAGCGCTGTCCAGTCCAGGCACACTCTGTACGGGGATCCAGACTCCCCAGTCTCAGCGCCCAGGAACCCGTGTGACGCCTGCGTTTCCCTGCAGCCAAACTCAGCTCGGTCCGGTCCGGCCCCGCCCCCTCGCCTGCCCCTCCCAGGGAGCCCTGAACCCGCTAGGTGCAGGGATGCGGACAGTCCTACCCAGCGTCTGGCCTCCTCTTGTTACAGGACAAGGGGACACAAGAGGATGGTTATATGCCAGGTCTTAGGTGGGTCCCTGGCTCGGGGCCCTGAGTGAGGGCCCTTGGCTTCACACAGGAAAGAATTTAAGAGTGAGCTGAAGTGGACTGGAAGCAGATTTACTCACAGAGAACACGGAGTGTGGGCTATCTCAGAAAGTGAGAGTGGGCCCACGGTTGTGGGGGTGGTTAGTTCTTAAGGGGCTGGGTAATTTCATAGGCTAGTTAGTGGGAGGAGTATCCCTGCTACTTTGGGGAAGGGGTGAGTATTTCCAATATCTGGGCCGCCACCCACTTTTTGGCCTTAATGGTCAGCCTTGAAACTGTCTGGCGCCTGTAGGTGTGTCAACTAGCTGATGTACGACGACGGAGCTTTAAATGAGGCTCAAGTCCACTGGAGGCTGAATCTTCCACCATCTTGGGCCTAGTAGGTTCTGACCAGTTTTTGTTGTATCCTCAAGGGTTCTGTCGTTTTTTTTAGCGGTTGTGACCTGCCCCCTTCCTTCCCATCTTACTCCCAGGGCACTTCTGAGTGCCTGCGGCCCAGGCTAGGGGGCTCTGTGCCCCCTTCTTCTCAGCTCTCAGCGTCACCCACGTTGCTGGAAGAGGGGCCCCTTCTAGGGCCCAAGAACAAGCTCTTGTCAAACACTCAGAAATGAATCGTCTAAAGAGTCACGTGCTGACAGAGCAGGAGAGTTTACTGGAAAGGGACGCCAGGGAGGGAGGGCAGCAGTCTCAGGGAACCCAGGGGTGCTGCTCTGCCACATGGCTCGCTGTCCAATGGAGTTAGTTCCTGAGCTGTTTCTGGCCCGCAGCCTGCTTGGCCCATACTTGGTGTGACCAGGACCCTTCCTGGTGGCACGTGTGTCTCTCAGCCAAGGTGGACTCCAGGACGAAGAACTCTGGGAGGTTGGCCGTCTCCCCTGTTTTGGCCCCTCCTGAATTCTCCTGGTTAGTGTTTGGTGACAGCACCTTGCTCCTCATCAGGACCTCTCATTGTGGCACAGCTCGTGTAAGTGGCTGTCCTAGTGCCTGAGACAAGGTGAGCAGTTTTTGTCCGTAGTTCCCTATCTGCCCTCCTGTGACTCCAGGCCCCCAGCCTGCTGGCCCAGGCCTGCATGGGATGGAGGACACCTCTTGATAAGTGGTGAGGAGAGGGCAGAGCTGGGATGGGGGCAAGGAAGAGCCAGGAACACGACACGGCAGCTTCTTCATGGCTCAGCCCTGCAAAAACCTAACTGCTCTGCTAATCACTGGTGGCATAGCACAGGGCCATGGACCCTGAGGGGTCAGGCCAGCAGGTCAGCTATGAGTGGAGTGGCTCTGCTTACAGCTGCAGTGTTCAGATGGCTCATGTGGAAAGAGCCTGTCCAACATCCTAGTGATGGCTAAAACAAATGTAACAGGATCAAATAAAAGGGGTGTTAAATGGGATCTTGCCAGGGATAGAGAGACAGGTGGCATAATATTTTTCAATCTTTAAAAATAATTTCTACCCTGACCCAGAATAAAAAGACTATATTTTGCATGGCAACCCAGAGCACTCATGTACACAGACTGTGAATACATCTCTATGTAACTGAAACGAGGACTCCACAAAGCAGTAATTCCCCTTATTCATGAAATGAGCTGTGATGTTTTCTTTTCTATTGTATCTGAGGAAGTGTAGGCTATGTCTCACTTGTTTGAATTTGCAACCTTGTTTTTTTTTTTTGGCCATGTATGGTGGCATTTGGAATCTTAGTTCCCTGACCAGGGATCCAACCCATGCCTCCAACATTGGAAGCATGGAGTCTTAACTGCCGGACTGCCAGGGAAGTCCTGGAATTCACAAGCTTCTAATGCACGCAGTCTGCAGTCTAAGAATGTACAAGTGGGTCATTTCCTATTGTGTCTTTGCCTGCCAGAAAGTATTTCTCCTCCCGAATGCTTGGAATGCTTGGACATCCGTTTGGGAGAATCAGCCTTCCTTGCTGGTGCAATTCAGCCGCCTGCCCTCCTGAGTAGGAAGCAGAGGGGTCTGTAAAAATCTGTTGTAACTTCTCTGTTCGGCACCCCAGCTGAGCCTCCACAATAGAAAGAGTGAAAAATGTGGAAAAGAGGGTGAGAAATATGCCAAGCAGCAAAGCAGATACCCAGATACTTGTGAGACGCCCAGTATTTGTGAGCACAAATACTGAATTGATAATAGTTTGGACATCTTCAGGACTGATAAAATATATCCTATCCAAGATCAAGCAGCCCCATAGATTACAAGCAGGATAAATAAATGAATCTCCACACAGACTCATGAGAATGTAGAAAACTGCAGACAAAAAGGAATTCTTGTCATTGGCTAGAGAAAGACAGGCCACCTTCTAAGGAGTGACTCTGGGAATGACACCTGACCTGACTTCTTGACAGCAGCTGTGGAAGCCAGAAGGAAAAAAATGACACAACCTTAGAATCTACATGCAGCAAAAATATCATTTAGGAATGAAGGTGAAAGGAAGACAAGGGAAAGCAAGAGTTGATCATCAGCAACTTGCACAAAAAGATGTCGAGGAAGTATTCTTCAGCCAGAAGGAAAGGGATCCCACGTGGAAGGTCAGTTATCTCAGAACATGCCAGCGCCACCATTTCCTGAACGTATGTCCCATGAAGAAGCCTGGAATGTAGTTGCTTCTGGGTCGAATGATCTCACCTTTGTCTTATTGTCATTCACCTTCCCCTGAGTTCTGCAAACCTCTGTAGTAAAGAATATGCCTGTTAATGCAGGAGACCCAATTTTAATCCCTGGAATAGGAAGATCCTCTGGAGAGGGGAACTGCAAACCACTGCCACATTGCTGCCTGGTGAAGGTAAAGAGTCCTCTCAAGGTGGGACTTTCAGCAGTTTTTATATCCTTCCTTAAACCACATTATTTCTAACCAATTAATTTAAAGGTCAAGATACTTAACATCTTTATGGCTTCTCTTGATCCTTGGAATAAGTCACCACCCTTTTTCATGCCCTCTGGCCATTTTACCATGGACCAGATTGCATGGGCTTAAGATTAAAGATCACTACTTGTTTTTCCTTCAAGCATATGGAACAGACTAATTACTGCCCTTCCCTGGATCTGAGTGCTGAGAATTTATCAGACTAAAGGGCAATGGTTTCTGCTGCTTAACCTGGCAAATGGCAGAGTAGAAGGATGTGCACTCATGTTCTCCTGTGAGAACTCCAAAACTACAACTTGCTGCTGAACAACCGTCGAGTAGAGAATGTTGGATCCCACCAAAAAAAGGTACCCCACATCCTAGGGCAAAGGACAAGCCCCAGCAAGATGGTAGGAGAGGTGAAATCTCATTTAGAATCAAACCCCTTACCAGCCAGAGATGCTCAGAGCGCTCAAACAAACCTTGTGAGCAGCAGGACCCAGAGACCCCCACAGACACAGAGACAGAGCTGTACTTGACTGTCTCTTGCAAAGGTACAGGTCAGTGGTGGCCTGCCACAGGGGCAGGGACTCTGGGTGCAGCAGACCCAGGTATGGCATAAGCCCTCTAGTAGGAGGTCGCCATTAACCCCACCAGAGAGCTGCCAGAACTTACACTGGACTGGGGAAACAGACTCTTGGAAGGCACAAACAGACCCTTGGGCACACCAGGACCCAAGAGAAAGGAGCAGTGACCCCACAAGAGACTGATCCAAACTGCCCGTGAGTGTCCAGGAGGCTCTGGCAGAGGCATGGGTCAGTGGTGGCCTGCTGCAGGGTCGGGGGCACTGAGTGCTGCAGTGCATCATGGGAGCTTTTGAAGGAGGTCCCATTGTCTTCATTACTTCCACTATAGTTTGGCCTCAGGTTAAACAACAGGAAGGGAACACAGCCCCACCAATGAACAGAAAATTGGATTAAAGATTTACTGAGCATGGCTCCACCCATCAGAACAAGACCCAGTTTTCCCCTCAGTCAGTCTCTCCCATCAGAAAGCTTCCATAAGCCTCTTATCCTTATCCATCAGAAGGCAGACAGAATGAAAACCAATCTCAGAAAACTAACCAAACTGATCACATGGATCACAGCCTTGTCTAACTCAATAAAACTATGAGCCATGCTATGTAGGGCCACCCAAGATGGACAGATCATGGTGGAAAGTTCTGACAAAACATGGCCCACCGGAGAAGGGAATGGCAAAACACTTCAGTTTTCTTACCTTGAGAACCCCATGAACAACATGTAAAGGCAAAAAGATATGATACTGAAAGATGAACCCCCCAGGTTGGTAGGTGCCCAATATGCTACTGGAGATCAGTGGAGAAATAACTGCAGAAAGAATGAAGAGACGGAGCCAAAGCAAAAACAACACCCAGTTGTGGATGTGACTGGTGATGGAAGTAATGTCTGATGCTGTAAAGAACAATATTGCATAGGAACCTGGAATGTTAGGTCCATGAATCAATGCAAATTGGAAGTGGTCAAACAGGAGACAGCAAGAGTGAACATCAACATCTTAGGAATCAGTGAACTAAAATGGACTGGAATGGGTGAATTTAACTCAGATGACCATTATATCTACTACTGTGGGCAAGAAGCCCTTAGAAGAAATGGAGTAGCCATCATAGTGAAAAAAAAAAAAAAAGAGTCCGAAAGGCAGTACTTCGATGTAATCTCAAAAACCACAGAATGTTCTCTGTTTGTTTCCAAGGCAAACCATTCAATATCATCACAGTAATCCAAGTCTATGCCCCAACCACTAATGCTGAAGAAGCTGAAGTTGAATAGTTCTATGAAGGTCTACAGGACCTTCTAGAACTAACACCTCAAAAAGATGTCCTTTTCATTATAAGGGACAGGAATGCAAACGTAGGAAGTCAAGAGATACTTGGAGTAACAGACAAATTTGGCCTTGGAGTACAAAAAGAAGCAGGTCAAAGGCTAATAGAGTTTTGCCAAGAGAACGCACTGGTCATAAAAAATACCCTCTTCCAACAACACAAGAGAAGACTCTACACATGGACATCACCAGATGGTCAATACCAAAATCAGATTGATTATATTCTTTGCAGCCAAAGAAGAAGAAGCTCTATATAGTCAGCAAAAAACAAGACCAGGAGCTGACTGTGGCTCAGATCATGAACTCCTTATTGCCAAATTCAGACTTAAATTGAAGAAGGTGGGGAAAACCACTAGACCATTCAGGTATGACCTAAATCAAATCCTTTATGATTATACCACGGACATGACAAATAGATTCAAGGGATTAGATCTGATAGACAGAGTGCCTGAAGAGCTATGCATGGAGGTTCATGACATTGTACAGGAGGAGGTGATTAAAACCATCCCCAAGAGAAAGACTTGTAAAAAGGCAAAATGGTTGTGTGAGGAGACCTTACAAATAGCTGTGAAAAGAAGAGAAATGAAAGGCAAGGGAGAAAAGGAAAGATATACCCATCGAATGCACAATTCCAAAGAATAGCAAGGAGAGATAAGAAAGCCTTCCTCAGTGATCAATGCGAAGAAATAGAGGAAAACAATAGAATGGGAAAGACTAGAGGTCTCTTCAAGAAAATTAGAGATACCAAGGGAATATTTCATGCAAAGATGGGCTTGATAAAGGACAGAAATGGTATGGACCTAACAGAAGCAGAAGATATTAAGAAGAGGTGGCAAGAATACACAGAAGAACTGTACAAAAAAGATATTCATAACCCAGATAACCACAGTGGTGTGATCACTCACTAGAGTCACATCCTGGAATATGAAGTCAAGTGGGCCTTAGGAAGCATCACTATGAACAAAGCTAGTGGAGGTGATGAAATTCCAGTGGAGCTATTTCAAATCCTAAAAGATGATGCTGTGAAAGTGCTGCACTAAATATGCCAGCAAATTTGGAAAACTCAGCAGTGGCCACAGGACTGGAAAAAGTCAGTTTTCATTCCAATCCCAAAGGAAGGCAATGCCAAAGAATGCTCAAACTACTGCACAATTTCACTCATCTCACATGCTAGCAAAGAATACTCAAAGTTCTCCAAGCCAGGCTTCAACAGTACGTGAACCCTGAACTTCCAGAGGTTCAAGCTGGATTTAGAAAAGGCAGAGGAATCAGAGATCAAATTGCCAACATCTGTTGGATCATGGCAAAAGCAAGAGAGTTCCAGAAAAACATCTACTTCTGCTTTATTGACCGTGCCAAAGCCTTTAACTGTGTGGATCACAACAAACTGTGGAAAATTCTGAAAGAGATGGGAATACCAGACCATCTGACCTGCCTCCTGAGAAATCTGTATGCAGATCAAGAAGCAACAGTTAGAACTGGACATGGAACAACAGACTGGTTCCAAATCGGGAAAGGAGTATGTGAAGGGTGTATATTGTCACCCTGCTTATTTAACTTCTATGCAGAGTACATCAAGCGAAATGCCAGGCTGGATGAAGCACAAGCTGGAATCAAGATTGCCAGGAGAAATATCAATAACCCCAGATGTACAGATGATATGACCCTTATGGCAGAAAGTGAAAAAGAACTAAAGAGCCTCTTGATGAGAGTGAAAGAGGAGAGTGAAAAAGCTGGCTTAAAACTCAACATTCAAAAAATGAAGATCATGGCATCCAGTCCCATCACTTCATGGCAAATAGATGGGGAAACAATGGAAACAGTGAGAGACTTTATTTGGGGGTGGGCGGGGGGCTCCAAAATCACTGCAGGTGGTGACTGCAGCCATGAAATTAAAAAATGCTTGCTCCTTGGAAGAAAAGCTATGACCAACCTAGACAGCATATTCATATTAAAAAGCAGAGATATTACTTTGCCAACCAAGGTCCATCTAGTCAAAGTTATGGTTTTTCCAGTAGTCGTGTATGGATGTGAGAGTTGGACTATAAGGAAAGCTGAGCGCCAAAGAATTGATACTTTTTATCTGTGGTGTTGAAGACTCTTGACAGTCCCTTGGACTGTAAGGAGATCTAACCAGTCAATCCTAAAGGAAATCAGTCCTGACTATTCATTGGAAGGACTGATGCTGAAGCTAAAGCTCCAATACTTTGGCACCTGATGCGAAGAACTGACTCACTGGAAAAGATCCTGATGCTGGCAAAGATAGAAGGCAGGAGGAGAAGGGGGTGACACAGGAAGAGATGGTTCAATCACTGACTGAATGGACGTGAGTTAGAGAAAACTCCGAGAGTTGGTGATGGACAGGGAGGCCTGGCGTGCTGCAGTCCATGGTGTCACAAAGAGTCGAACACAAATGAGCAACTGAACTGAACTGATCTATCTCCTCCTGTTGGCTGTTCCTGAGTTGTATCCTTGTAATAAAACAGTAGTCTAAGTACAGAGCTTTTGGTGATTTCTTTCACTTGTTCTATGAAATCATTAAAACTAAAATGGGGATGGGGGTCAGGGGACATCCCAAATTTGTAGCCAAGTAGGATAGAGATCCAATACTCCACTTGTAATAAGGCTGTCTTGCTGGGGACTTTACCTTTAAGCTGTGGGACCTGTGCCAGCTCCAGACAGTTAGTTCAGGAATTGAAATGTAGGACACCCGGCTGAGTGCTGAGAACTGAGCAGAGAATGGCAGAGAACTGAAATGCAGTAATAAATAGATTGAAAATAAATGAATGAGAAAAGATATAAATGCAAACTATAAGCATAAGGAAGCTGTCACTGTACTTATACTCCAAAGCAAAGAGTATAACTAAAGTCAGATATTTCATAATGATAAGGTAGCAATTTATCAGTAAGACACAGCAGCCCTTAGCATGTATGTCCTGTCAACTAAAACACATAAACAGCTTAAAGCTGAGAATAATGTTTTATTTATTTCACTTTCTGAGGACTTCAGAAAAGTTGAAAAGACAGCTTCACAGCGAGCTGTGAGAGACTGCTCTGAAGAGAAGCCAGGATATACAGGAGTCTTTGCAACAAAGATCAGGTAGTCAGAGTATCAAGATATTATTGTTCATTAAGGAAAACTTGATATCAGGAAAACCTGATAAATTAATGAATTTAGCTCTTTTCTCTATACCAAAAGATACAAAAGTCTGGGCTCACTGAAATCATTCCTTTGAATATGCACCTCAAATTCTAGGGCCAGTATCCTGTGCTTTCTCGTTCTGAGTCTCCTCAGGGTGCACCTTTGTGGGAAAGGAACTGCATCAGCTGAGGGCTGGGCAACTGGCAGCCCATTTGCCTCCATCCTGAGTTTCCTCGTGGCTCACCTTCCAGAGTGGCTACAGTGGTTGAGGGTGGCAACATCCTTTGTTTACTGATATGGCAGGCAGCATTTTTTATTCACAGCGTCTAATAACAAAATTTCAAAATACCAGAAACAAAAATAAATAGACATAAAGGGAGACACATACAAATACACAAGACCTCTTTCTCAAAGACTGATAGAAAAAGAGGATTTTTAAACAGATTTCAGTAAGAATATGAAAGATGTGAACAATACTATTAGCCAACTTGACCTGATTGACATTTACAAGACATGATGTCAAATAACCACAAAACAAGCAATCTCTTCAGGTACATATCAAATATATTCAAGACAGACATATCCTGGTCCATAAGAAACCTGTCAATCTCAAAAGATGAGCTTCTTACAGAGCAAGATCAAAGTCAATAACACAAAGATATTTAGAACTGTCTAATAAAAATAGAATGGAAGTCACAAATGCAGTTTTAAACTTCCTGGTAGGTGCACTGAAAGGTTAAAAGAAATTTGAAATTAACCTTAGTAATAGGGACTTCCCTGGTGGTCCAGTGGCTAAGACCCTGACCAATTAATGCAGGATCCCGGGTTCAATCCCTGGTTAGTGAAATAGAGCCCACATGCTGCAACTAAGACAAGTACAGCCAAATAAATAATATATTTGTTAAATATATCAGTACTTTATTTAAGCCAATATATCCAAAATACAACATTAATGATATTTCCAAATGTGAGATATTTCATGTTCCTTTTTTAAAAAAAATTGTCTTTAAAAAATCTAGGGAGGGGGGAGCTGTCCTAAGATGGCAGAGGAATAGGACTGGGAAACCACCTTCTCCCCCACAAATTCATCAAAAGACGGTTTGAACGCTGAGCAAATTCCACAAAACAACTTCCGAATGCTGGCAGAGGACACCAGGCACCCAGAAAGTCAGCCCATTGTCTTCGAAAGGAGGTAGGACAAAATATAAAAGATAAAAAGAGAGACAAAAGAGTTAGGCACGGGAGACCCGTCACGGGGAGGGAGTCGTGAAAGAGGAGAAGTTTCCAAGCACCCTCTCACTGGCAGGTCTGTGGGGAGTTTTGGAATCTCAGGGGACAACATAACCAGGAAGAAAAATAAACAAATAAATAAATAAAACCCACAGATTACGTGCCTAATGGCAACTCCCGGAGGAGAAGTAGCCCAGACGCTGCAATCTGCCACCAACAAGCAGGGGGGTGAACAGGGAGGTGCGGGCTGCATTGCTTAGAGTAGCATCTGGGCCTGAATGCCCTGAGTACAATCTTAGGGAGCTAATGCAAGATAGCAGCCCAAACTGTGGGGTAGCCAGAGAGAGAAAGAAGAGAGAGAGAGAGAGAACTTTCCCGCGAAAAGCTCTAACCTAAGGCACTGCCAGGCCGCTCACAGGATAAAGGAGTGAGCGAATACTGGAGGAGAGCTAGCCAGCAGCGGATCGGCCCATCCCCCACCGGAGGCAGAGAGCCAGGCAGGCGACAGCCCGAGCTGGAAAGGGGCAATCTCTGCCCCAGAGAGGCATTCTCTACCAAACTGCGAGCAGGCTCCCAGTTGCTAACCAAGTCTTCCTGGGATCCTGGACAGTTGACATCTGCCAGGAGGGTCGCGGCCAGAGATCAGCTCCCCAGAGGAGACACACGGCACACCTGAGACGGCGCTCCTGCTGCGCACCCAGGAAAATGAGCAGCTAGGACCGGGGAAGTGATAAGGCGCACCACCCCACCTGGGGAGAGTGCGCTCACTAAGCACCCGGTCGCCTGAGCTGCTCAGACCTGGGAAGCGCACAAAACGCTGGCCCAACCGAGTCTGTGCCTTTGTGGGGGTACCCAAGAACCTGAACCTGAGCAGCTTAGACCTGGGAAGTGCACGCAACCCAGGGCCTGCTTTAGACAGTTCCCCTGCAGAGCAACCTGGAGCCTAAGCAGTGTAGACCTGGAAAACACACATGCCGTGAGCAGGGACAAACCCAGTGTGGCCCAGACACCGCGCACTCCCCACACTCGCCAGTGGTATTTGTTCGCAATGTTCCTCCCTCCGCACAGCACGACTGAACAAGTGTGCCTAAATAAGTGACCACCTTCGCCCCCTTGTGTCAGGGCAGAAATTAGACACTGAAGAGACTTGTAAACAGAAGAAGCCAAAAGAAACAGAGGGAACCGCTTTGAAAGTGACAGGTGCAACTGATTAAAACCCTGTAGTTAGCACCAACTACATTGGAAAGGGCCTATAGACCTTGAGACATGTAAGCTGGAACAAGGAACTATCTGAAACTGAACAGACCCCCCACTGCCCAAAACAGCTCCGAGAAATTCCTAGATATATTTTTACTATTAGCATTTAAACAATTAAAAAAATTTTTTTTATTTTTAAGTCCTTTATTACCCTCTTTAAGTTTCATTTTTATAACCTACTATTACCATGTTTTTTAAAAAAGACCCTATTTTTAAAGCAAATTTCATATATATATTTTTTATAATTTTTGTGATTTTGTTTTGTTTTGTTTTTAATATTGTATTTTTGAGAGTCTAACCTCTATTCTAGATTTTTAATCTTTGCTTTTTGGTATTTGTTATCAATTTTGTACCTTTAAGAATCCAGTCTTCAGTACCCATTTTTACTTAAGAGTGTTATTACAGGCTTGATTGCCCTCTCCCCATTTTGACTCTCCTTTTTCTCCCTAGGTCACCTCTATCTTCTCCCTCCACCTTCTCTTCTCTACCAAACTCTGTAAATCTTTTTGGGTGTTCAGGACTGTGGAGAACACTTAGGGAACTGATTACTGGCTAAATCTGTCTCTCTCTTTTTTACTCCCCCTCTTCTCCTCCTGGTCACCTCTACCTCCTTCCTCCCTCTTCTCTTCTCTGTGTAATTCCATGAACCTCACTGGGTGTTCCAGGCTGTGGAGAGCACATAGGGATTTGATTACTGGCTAGATTGCTCTCTCCCCTTTTGAATCCCTCTCTTCTCCTCCTGATCACCTTTATCTCCCTCCTCCCTCTTCTCTTCTCCATGTAACTCAGCAAAACTTTCTGGGTCTCCCGCACTGTAGAGAATCTTTTCTCCATTAACCTAGATGTTTTATCATTGCTGCTGTATGGATAGAGAAGTCTTGAGACGACTGTAAGAATAAGACTGAAAACCGGAGGCAGGAGGCTTAAATCCAAAACCTGAGAACATCAGAAAACTCCTGACTCCAGGGAACATTAATCGATAAGAGCTCATCCAAAAGCCTCCATACCTACACTGAAACCAAGCTCCACCCAAGAGCCAACAAGTTCCAGAGCAAGACATACCATGCAAATTTTCCAGCAACATAGGAACATAGCCCTGAACTTTAATATACAGGCTACCCAAAGTCACACCAAACCCACAGACACCTCAAAACTCACTAGATACTTCATTGCAACCCAGAGAGAAGAAATCCAGCTCCACCCACCAGAACACCAAAGCAAGCTTCCCTAACCAGGAAACCTTGAGAACCACTCGTCCAACCTCACCCACAGCGAGGAACCTCCACAATAAAGAAGAACCACAAACTACCAGAATACAGAAAGGCCACCCCAAACACAGCAATCTAAACAAGATGAAAAGGCAGAGAAATACTCAGCAGGTAAAGGGACGTGATAAATGCACACCACACCAAACAAAACAGGAGATAGGGAATCTACCTGAAAAAGAATTCAGAATAATGATAGTAAAAATGATCCAAAATCTTGAAAATAAAATGGAGTTACAGATAAATAGCCTGGAGACAAGGATTAAGAAGATACAAGAAATGTTTAACAAGGACCTAGAAGAAATAAATTCAATCAACAATGAATAATGCAATAACTGAGATCAAAAACATGCTGGAGGGAACCAACAATAGAATAACTGAGGCAGAAGATAGGATAAGTGAGGTGAAAGATAGAATGGTGGAAATAAATGAAGCAGAGAGGAAAAAAGAAAAAAGAATTAAAAGAAATGAAGACAACCTCAGAGACCTCTGGGACAATGTCAAATGCCCCAATATTCGAATCATAGGAGTCACAGATGCTATGCTATGCTAAGTTGCTTCAGTCGTGTCCGACTCTGTGCGACCCCATATACGGCAGCCCATCAGGCTCCGCCATCCCTGGGATTCTCCAGGCAAGAATACTGGAGTGGGTTGCCATTTCCTTCTCCAATGCATGAAAGAGAAAAGTGAAAGTGAAGTCGCTCAGTCGTGTCCGACTTTTAGCGACCCCGTGGACTGCAGCCTACCAGGCTCCTCCGTCCATGGGATTTTCCAGGCAAGAGTACTGGAGTGGGGTGCCATTGCCTTCTCCAAGGAGTCCCAGAAGAAGAAGACAAAAAGAAAGGCCATGAAAAAATACTTGAGGAGATAACAGTTGAAAAGTTCCCTAAAATGGGGAAAGAAATAGCCAGCCAAGTCCAAGAAACTCAGAGAGTCCCAAACAGGAGAAACCCAAGACAAAACACCCCAAGACACATATTAATTAAATTAACAAAGATCAAACCAAAGAACAAATATTAAAAGCAGCAAGGGAAAACAACAAATAACACACAAGGGGATTCCCATAAGGATAACAGCTGATCTTTCAATAGAAACTCTTCAGGCCAGAAGGAAATGGCAGGACATACTTAAAGTGATGAAAGAGAAAAACCTACAACCCAGATTACCGTACCCAGCAAGGATCCCATTCAAATATGAAAGAGAAATCAAAAGCTTTACAGACAAGCAAAAGCTGAGAGAGTTAGGCGCCACCAAACCAGCTCTTCAACAAATGATAAAGGATCTTCTCTAGACAGGAAACACAGAAAGGGTGTATAAACTTGAACCCAAAACAATAAAGTAAATGGCAATGGGATCATACTTATCAATAATTACCTTAAATGTTAATGGGTTGAATGCCCCAACCAAAAGACAAAGACTGGCTGAATGGGTACAAAAACAAGACCCCTATATATGTTGTCTACAAGAGACCCACCTCAAAACAGGGGACACATACAGACTGAAAGTGAAGGGCTGGAAAAAGATATTCCATGCAAATAGAGACCAAAGGAAAGCAGGAGTAGCAATACTCATATCAGATAAAATAGACTTTGAAATAAAGGTTGTGAAAAGAGACAAAGAAGGACACTACATAATGATCAAAGGATCAATCCAAGAAGAAGAGATAACAATTATAAATATATATGCACCCAACATAGGAGCACTGCAATATGTAAGGCAAATGCTAACAAGTATGAAAGGGGAAATTAACAATAACACAATAATAGAGGGAGACTTTAATACCCCACTCATACCTAGGGATAGATCAACTAAACAGAAAATTAACAAGGAAACACAAACTTTAAATGATACAATGGACCAGTTAGACCTAATTGACACCTATAGGACATTTCACCCCAAAACAATGAATTTTATCTTTTTCTCAAGTGCACACAGAACCTTCTCCAGGATAGATCACATCCTGGGCCATAAATCTAGCCTTGGTAAATTTTTAAAAATTGAAATCATTCCAAGCATCTTTTCTGATCACAATGCAGTAAGAATAGATGTCAACTACAGGAAAAAAACTATTAAAAATACCAACATATGGAGGCTAAACAACACACTTCTGAATAACCAACAAATCACAGAAGAAATCAAAATATGCAAAGAAATGAATGAAAATGAAAACACAACAACCCAAAACCTATGGGACTCAGTAAAAGCAGTGCTAAGGGGAAGGCTCATAGCAATACAAGCTTACCTCAAGAAATAAGAGAAAAGTCAAATAAATAACCTAACTCTACACCTAAAACAACTAGAAAAGGAAGAAATGAAGAACCCCAGGGTTAGTAGAAGGAAGTCTGTTCAGTTCAGTTAGTCAGCCAGTTCAGTCACTCAGTCGTGTCCGACTCTTTGGGACCCCATGAATCGCAGCACGCCAGGCCTCCCTGTCCATCAACAACTCCCGAACCCTACCCAAACTCATGTGCATCGAGTCGGTGATGCCATCCAGCCATCTCATCCTCTGTTGTCCCCTTCTCCTCCTGCCCCCAATCTCTCCCAGCATCAGGGTCTTTTCCAATGAGTCAACTCTTCGCATGAGGTGGCCAAAGTATTGGAGTTTCAGCTTCAGTATCAGTCCTTCCAATGAACACCCAAGACTGATCTCCTTTAGGAGGGACTGGTTGGATTTCCTTGCAGTCCAAGGGACTCTCAAGAGTCTTCTCCAACACCACAGTTCAAAAGCATCAATTCTTCGATGCTCAGCTTTCTTCACAGTCCAACTCTCACATCCATACATGACCACTGGAAAAACCACAGCATTGACTAGATGGACCTTTGTTGGCAAAGAAATGTCTCTGCTGTTTTAATATGCTATCTAGGTTGGTCATAACATTCCTTCCAAGGAGTAAGCGTCTTTTAATTTTATGGAGGCAGTCACCATCTACAGTGATTTTGGAGCCCAAAAAAATAAAGTCTGACACTGTTTCGACTGTTTCCCCATCTATTTCCCATGAAGTGATGGGAACAGATGCCATGATCTTAGTTTTCTGAATGTTGAGCTTTAACTCAACTTTTTCACTCTCCTCTTTCACTTTCATCAAGAGGCTTTTTAGTTCCTCTTCACTTTCTGCCATAAGGGTGGTGTCATCTACGTATCTGAGGTTATTGAAATTTCTCCCGGCAATCTTGATTCCAGCTTGTGTTTCTTCCAGTCCAGCGTTTCTCATGATGTACTCTGCATATAAGTTAAATAAGCAGGGTGACAATATACAGCCTTGACGTACTCCTTTTCCTATTTGGAACCAGTCTGTTGTTCCATGTCCAGTTCTAACTGCTGCTTCCTGACCTGCATATAGGTTTCTCAAGAGGCAGGTCAGGTGGTCTGGTATTCACATCTCTGTCAGAATTTTCCACAGTTTATTGTGATCCACACAGTCAAAGGCTTTGGCATAGTCAATAAAGCAGAAATAGATGTTTTTCTGGAACTCTTTTGCTTTTTCCATGATCCAGTGGATATATTGGCAATTTGATCTCTGATTCCTCTGCCTTTTGTAAAACCAGCCTGAACATCTGGAAGCTCACAGTTCATGTATTACTGAAGCCTGGCTTGGAAAATTTTGAGCATTACTTTACTAGTGTGTGAGATGAGTGCCATTGTGTGGTAGTGTGAGCATTCTTTGGCATTGCCTTCCTTTGGGATTGGAATGAAAACTGACCTTTTCCAGTCCTGTGACCACTGCTGAGTTTTCCAAATTTGCTGGCATATTGAGTGCAGCACTTTCACAGCATCATCTTTCAGGATTTGAAATAGCTCCACTGGAATTCCATCACCTCCACTAGCTTTGTTCATAGTGATGCTTCCTAAGGCCCACTTGACTTCACATTCCAAGATGTCTGGTTCTAGGTGAGTGATCACATCATCATGATTATCTGGGTCGTGAAGTTCTTTTTTGTACAGTTCTTCTGTGTATTCTTGCCACCTCTTCTTAATATCTTCTGCTTCTGTTAGGTCCATACCATTTTTGTCCTTTATCGAGCCCATCTTTGCATGAAAATCTCTGATTTTCTTGAAGAGATCTCTAGTCTTTCCCATTCTATTGTTTTCCTCTATTTCTTTGCATTGATCACTGAGGAAGGTTTTCTTATCTCTCCTTGCTATTCTTTGGAACTCTGCATTCAGATGCTTATATCTTTTCTTTTGTCCTTTGCTTTTCTCTTCTCTTCTTTTCACAGCTATTTGTAAGGCCTCCTCAGACAGCCATTTTGCTTTTTTGATGGAAAAAAATGCTAAAAATTAGGGCAGAAATAAATGCAAAATAAACAAATGAGACCATAGCAAAAATCAACAAAGCTAAAAGCTGGTTCTTTGAGAAGATAAATAAAATAGATAAACCATTAGCCAGACACATCAAGAGACAAAGGGAGAAGAATGAAATCAACAAATTTAGAAATGAAAATGGAGAAACCACAACAGACAACATAGTAATACAAAGGATCATAAGAGACTACTATGCAACTATATGCCAATATAATGGACAACTTGGAAGAAACGGACAAATTCTTATAAAAGTATAACTTTCCAAAACTGAACCAAGAAGAAATAGAAAATCTTAACAGACCCATCACTAGCATGGAAATCGAAACTGTAATCAGAAATCTTCCAGCAAACAAAAGCCCAGGACCAGATGGCTTCACAGCTGAATTCTACCAAAAATCTAGAGAAGAGCTAACATCTATCCTACTCAAACTCTTCCAGAAAATTGCAGAGAAAGGTAAACTTCCAGACTCATTCTATGAGGCCACCATCACCCTAATACCAAAACCTGACTAAGATGCCACAAAAAAAGAAAACTACAGGCCAATATCACTGATGAACATAGAAGCAAATATCCTTAACAAAATTCTAGCAAACAAAATCCAGCAACATAATAAACAGATCATACATCATGACCAAGTGGGCTTTATCCCAGGATGCAAGGATTCTTTAATATCTGCAAATCAATCAATGTGATACACCACATTACCAAATTGAAAGATATAAACCGTATGATTATCTTAATGGATGCAGAGAAAGCCTTTGACAAAATTCAACATCCAGTTATGATAAAAACCCT
Organism: Bos grunniens; assembly: GCF_055505025.1. Classification (NCBI taxonomy): domain Eukaryota; kingdom Metazoa; phylum Chordata; class Mammalia; order Artiodactyla; family Bovidae; genus Bos; species Bos grunniens. Next base: position 82,617,113 of record NC_141178.1, read on the forward strand.
CCAGAAAACATGAATAGAAGCAACATATCTCAACATAAGAAAAGCTATATATGATAAACCCACAGCAAACATTATTCTCAATGGTGAGAAATTGAAAGCATTTCCCCTAAAGTCAGGAACAGGACAAGGGTGCCCGCTCTCACCACTACTATTCAACATAGTTTTGGCCACAGAAGTAAGAGCAGAAAAAGAAATAAAAGGAATCCAGATTGGAAAAGAAGTAAAACTCTCACTGTTTGCAGATGACATGATCCTCTACATAGAAAACCCTAAAGACTCCACCAGAAAATTACTAGAGCTAATCAATGAATACAGTAAAGTTGCAGGATATAAAATCAACACACAGAAATCCCTTACATTCCTATATACTAACAATGAGAAAACAGAAAGAGAAATTAAGGAAACAATTCCATCCATCACTGCAACGAAAAGAAAAAAATACTTAGGAATAAATCTACCTAAAGAAACAAAAGACCTATATATAGAAAACTATAAAACACTGATGAAAGAAATAAAAGATGACTCAAATAGATGGAGAAATATACCATGTTCATGGATTGGGAAGAATCAATATAGTGATTCTTATTGAATCAATCTATAGATTCAATGCAATCCCTATCAAGCTACCAATAGTATTTTTCAGAGAATTAGAACAAATAATTTCACAATTTGTATGGAAATACAAAAAGCCTCGAATAGCCAAAGCAATCTTGAGAAAGAAGAATGAAACTGGAGAAATCAACCTGCCTGACTTCAGGCTTCACTACAAGGCTACAGTCATCAAGACAGTATGGCACTGGCACAAAGACAGAAATATAGATCAATGGAACAAAATAGGAAGCCCAGAGATAAATCCACGCATCTATGGACACCTTATCTTTGACAAGGGACACAAGAATATACAATGGAGAAAAGACAATCTCTTTAACAAGTGGTGCTGGGAAAACTGGTCAACCACTCGTAAAAGAATGAAACTAGAACACTTTCTAACACCATACACAAAAATAAACTCAAAATGGATTAAAGATCTAAACGTAAGACCAGAAACTATAAAACTCCTAGAGGAAAACATGGCCAAAACACTTCCTGACATAAATCACAGCAAGATCCTCTATGACCCACCTCCCAGAGTAATGGAAATAAAAGCAAAAATAAACAAATGGGACCTAATTAAACTTAAAAGCTTAAAGAAGGAAGCTATAAGCAAGGTGAAAAGACAGCTTTCAGAATGGGAGAAAATAATAGCAGATGAAGCAATGGACAAAAAATTAATCTCAAAAATATACAAGCACTCATGCAGCTCAATTCCAGAAAAATAAATGACCCAATCAAAAAATGGGCCAAAGAACTAAACAAACATTTCTCCAAAGAAGACATACAGATGGCTAACAAACACATGAAAAGATGCTCAACATCAGTCATTATCAGAGAAATGCAAATCAAAACCACAGTGAAGTACCATCTCACACCAGTCAGAATGGTTGCTATCAAAAAATCTATAAACAATACATGCTGGAGAAGGTGAGGAGAAAAGGGAACCCTCTTACACTGTTGGTGGGAATGCAGACTAGTACAGCCACTATGGAGAACAGTGTGGTGATTCCTTTAAAAACTGGAAATAGAACTGCCATACGACCCAGCAATCCCACTGCTGGGCATACACACCAAGGAAACCAGAGTTGAAAGAGACACATGTACCCCAATGTCCATTGCAGCACTGTTTACAATAGCCAGGACATGGAAGCAACCTAGATGTCCATTGGCAGACAAATGGATAAGAAAACAGTGGTACATATACACAGTAGAATATTACTCAGCCATTTTAAAAAATGCATTTGAATCAGTTCTAATGAGGTGGATGAAACTGGAGCCTATTATACAGGGTGAAGTAAGCCAGAAAGAAAAATACCAATACAGTATACTAATGCAGAGTTGGTGGTGGACAGGGAGGCCTGGTGTGCTGCAATTCATGGGGTCGCAAAGAGTCAGACACGACTGAGCGACTGAACTGAACTGAATGCATATATATGGAATTTAGAAAGATGGTAACGATGACCCTATATTCGAGACAGCAAAAGAGACACAGATGTATAGAACAGTCTTTTGGACTCTGTGGGAGAAGGCAAGGGTGGGATGATTTGAAAGAATAGCATTGAAACGTGTATATAATCATATGTGAAACAGATCGCCAGCACAGGTTCGATGCCTGAGACAGGGTGCTCAGGGCTGGTGCACTGGGATGACCCTGAGAGATGGGATGGGGAGGGAGGCGGGAGGGGGTTCAGGATGGGGAACACATGTACACCCATGGCTGATTCATGTCAGTGTATGGCAGAAACCACTACAATATTGTAATTAGCTTCCAATTAAAAGAAATTATTATTTTTTTAAATCCTGAAGGTGTTTTACACTTTAAAAGCACCTGAATTTCCGTTAGCTACGTGTTGTGTGCTCAGTAGCAACGAATGGCTAGAGGCTCCCATTTTAGACATTTCAGATCTCGAAAATCCCCAAGTATTTTTAAACTAAATATCACACTCCTAACATTCCAGTGGTTCAAAAATAGACAAGGAAAAGTAGAAAATATTTTAAACTGAGTGGTAATGAAATCACAATGTATCAAAATGTATGGGAAGTATCAAAAGCAGACCTTAGAGGGAAATAAACAGTTTCGGGTCACTCAGTCATGTCAGTGGACAATTCCATGAGCAAAAATGGAGCACAGGGCAGTCAGCACCTTCTCTGGTTTAGCACCTTTCTGATTAAAGATGTCAATGTTGCTATCACGTTTGGCCTGTTGTTTAAGTCTCCTGCTCCAAATCAGAGCATCTCAGGCATCTCTTCAGCTGAGCTGAGCGCCTGACACTCTTAAACAACCTGATGTCATGGTTCCAACAACTTAAATGGAATGAATATTTTAAAAAAACACAATTTATGAAAACAGAAAGAAAGAAAATCTGAATAACTATCTTAAAGAAAAATAAAAATGGCTGTCAAAACATCAGGCTCAGGTAATTTTATTGATGGGTTTTATCACATGTTTCATGAAGAAATTACACCAGATTTAAGCAAGATTTTCATCAAGTAAAAGAGAAGAGCTTTATCTGCTTTTAAAGCCTGATAAAAGCTTTAAAAATACAGGATATTATCTGGTGTTCTGTGACAACCTAGAGGGGTAGCATGCGGTCAAAGGTGGGAGGGAGGTTCAAGAGGGAGGGGACATATGTATACCTATTACTGATTCATGTTGATGTGTGGCAGAAATCAGCATAATGGTTGTTTAGTCGCTAAGTCGTGTCCAACTCTTGCGATCCCACGGACTGTAGCCTGCCAGGCTCCTCTGTCCATGGAATTATTCAGGCAGGAATACTGGAGCTGGTTGCCATTTCCTTCTCCAGGGGCTCTTCCTGACACAGAAAGGGAACCCAGTTCTCCTGCATTGCAAGCAGATTCTTTACCAACTGAGCTACAAGGGAAGCCCAATCAATACAATATTGTAAAGTAATTATTCTCCTATTAAAAATTATAAAAAATACAGGATTTGAACAATGCTAATCAACCCTGAATATTCATTGGAAGGACCAATGTTGAAGCTGAAGCTCCAATACTTTGGCCACCGGATGCAAAGACCCAACTCATTGAAAAAGATCCTGATGCTGGGAAAGATGAAGGCAGGAGGAGAAGGGGACAACAGAGGGTGAGATGGTTGGATGGCATCACCAACCCAATGGACAAGAGTTTGAGCAAACTCCAGGAGATGGTGAAGGACAGGGAAGCCGGGCATGCTTCATTCCATGGGGTCGCAAAGAGTCAGACTGAGCAGCTGAACAACAACAATCAGGTCACTGGGATCTAACAGATGTAGAAAATTTGCTTCAGCCAACAATAAAAAACATATATTCTTATCAAGAGGACATGAATATCCTCCAGGATAAACTATATGTGAGGTTACAAAACAAGTCTCCACAAATATTAAAAGGTTGAAATCATAAAATATCTTTTTGATCACAATGGAATGAAACTAGAAATCATAATCAGAGGGACAGCTGGAGAATCTACAAATATGTGGCAATTAAACAATGCACTGTTAGATAACCAATGGGTCAAAGAAGAAATCAGGAGGGAAAGTTGAAAATACATTGAGAAAAGGACCCCAAATAGCCGAAACAATTTTGAAAAAGAAAAACAAAGTTGGAGGTCTCACACTTCCTGTCTGCAAAACTTATTACAAAGGTACAGAAATCAAACCAATGTGGCACTAGCATAAAGACAGAATATAGAGCAATGGAGTAAAACAGAGAGTCAAAAAATAAACCCTTACGTAAGTGGTCAAATGATTTTAAACAAAGATGCCAAGATCATTCAATGGAGAAAAGTGGTCTCTTTAATAAGTTGTGTTGGGTAAACTGGGCATCCACATACGATATAATGAAGCTGTACTCTTACCTTACACCATAAACAAAAAATAACTCAATATGGATCACAGGCCGAAAACCAAAACTGTTAGAAAATACAGGGGAACCAATTAATAACACTGCATTTGGCAATGATTTCTTGGCTGACACCAAAATCAAAAGCACCAAAAGGAAAAATAGATAAACTGGACTCCATCAAAATTTTAAAACTTTTATACAGGAAAGGGCACAATTAGCATAGTGAAAAGGCAGCTTATGGAATAGAGAAAATATTTGCAAATCATAAATCTGATAAGGTGCTAAAATCCAGAATACATTAAAAAAAAAAACACTCTTGCAGTTCAACATCAGCAGCAGCAGCATCAAAGGACTTGGCATAAACTGTTCTTCAAAGGAGAAATGCAAATGACCAAAAGCACTTGAAGAGATGCTCAACATCAGTAATCATTGAGGAAATGCAAATACAGCCCCAGGGAGATGTCACTTTGCATTGATTGGGATGACTGCTATCTAAAATAACACTAGAATTAATAAAAATGTGGAGAAATTAGAACTGTTATGCCCTGCTTGTGAGAATGTAAACCGAGTCTACTGCTATGAAAAACACTATGGTGGTTTCACAAAAAAATTAAACATAGAATTACCATATGATCCAGCAATTCCACTTTTAGGTATCAGAACCCAAAGAAAAACAGGTTCTCAAACAGACATTTGTAGCTGTTCATAATGATATTATTCACAGTAACTAAAATATGGAAACACCTCAAATGCCTGTTGAGTTTTTGATAGGGATTGCAATGAGTCTGTAGATTGCTTTGGGTAGTATAATGATGCCATAACAATACTGTCTCCCAGTCCATGAAAAAATAAACACCATGTGGTCCATCTATTCACAAAATATTATTCAACCTTAAAAGGAATAGAATGCTGACACATGATGCAACGCAGATGAGTTGATCTTGAAGACATGTTAATGGAAATAAACCAGTCACAAAAGGAGAGACGTTGTATGGTTCTATATATGATATCCCTAGAGTAGTTAAATTCAGAAACAGAAAATAGAATGATGGTTTCCAGAGACTGAGGGGAGAGGATAGGGAGTTAGCATTTAGTGGATGTAGAGTTTCAGTTTGGGAAGCTGAAAAGATTCTGGGGATGGATCTTAGTGATGGCTGCACAGTAATATGTATATACTTAATTCTACAGAACTTTATACTTAAAATGGCTAAAATAGCAAATTTTATATAATGTGCATTTTATCACAATAAAGATTTATGAAACACACATATAAATCCACTCCAGTGTTTCTGTTCCAACACTGGGTTACATGGGGTACACTGTGCCAAGCTGGTGAAAAAACTTCAGAACACTGTACACGTTCTGATCTGCAATGTGGCTCAAAGCTGTTATAGGTGCCTGCCATGATGCACAGAAACCAGCATCTAGCTTCTGTGGCCTCAGCCTGGCTCCAGGCTGGCCTTGGTCATGGCTTCATCCTCAACTGTTACTTGTTGGTGCTGCCCTTCATTTGTGGCCGAGCCATGAATGTACTTGTCTTTGGGTTTCACTTGTTGCTACTGTTAAGTTGCTAAGTTGTGCCTGACACTTTTGTGACCCCACAGACTGGAGCCCACAAGGCTCCTCTGTCCATGGGATTTCCGAGGCAAGAGTGATGAAGTGGGTTGTCATTTCCTTCTCCAGGGAATTTTCCCAACCCAGTGATCAAGCCCAAGTCTCCTGCATTGGCAGGCAGGTTCTTTACCACCAAGCTACCAGGGAAGTTGAGTTTCACTTGACTCTCCATCTTCTTCTTGGCACTCAGACTACTTTTTACTCCAGTATAGGTTACTGGTGGCCTTGGACTCTATCCTTCCCCTGGCCTTAGAGAGGAGGGAGATGGAGAGAAAGAGGGAATATGGGAAAGACGAAAGGAAGGAAGAAGAGACAGAGTCAGAGATAGAGAAGGAGCAGTGTGTTAAAAAAAAATCCTCTATTTTGCTAAAGAAATCAATTCAAGAAGAAGATAACACAATTGTAAGTACGTATGCACCCAATATAGAAGCACCTAAATATATAAAGCAGACATTAACATACATAAAAGGAGAAACTGCCATTAACACAATAACAGTAGGGGACTCTAACACCCACTTACATCAATGAACTGATGATCCAGACAGAAAATCAATAAGGAAACATTAGCCGTAAATGGTACGTTGGATCAGAAGTATTTAATAGATATATAGAGACCATTGCATCCAAAAGCAGTAGAATATATATTCTAATCAAGCACACAGGGGGCATCCTCCGGGGTAGATCACAGGCTAAACCACAACACAAGCGTTGCTAAACTTAAGAAGACTGAAGTCATAGCAAGCATCATTTCCAATCATAATGCTACGAGACTAAAAACCCACTACCAAAAAAAAAAAAGAACACACACACACAAATAAAAACATGTAGATGCTAAACAATATACTATAAAAACAACCAACGGGTCGCTGAAGAAATCAAAAGCAAATCAAAAACACCTGGAGATGAAAGAAAACAAAACCACAATAATCCAAAATCTGTGGGATGCAGCAAAAGCAGCTATAAAAGGGACATTTATACCATACAAACCTACCTTAGAAAATAAGAAAAATCTAATATAAACAACTTAAAAAAAGAGAAAAAGAAAAAACAAAACCAGACTTAGTAGAAATTAAGAAATCCTAAAGGTCAGAGCAGAAATAAATGAAACAGAGACTAAAACAATAGAAAAGATCAGTGAAACTAAGAGCTAGTCCTTTGAAAGTTAAAAAAAAGAGAGATAAATCTTTAAGTAAACTCACTAAGAAAAAAAAGAGAGAGGGCCCAAAACAATACAATCAGAAGTGAAAAGGAACTTACAACTGACACCAGAGAAATACAAAGGATCACAAGAGGTTACTATGAACAAGTATAAGTCAATAAAATGGATAATCTAGAAGAAATGGACACATTGCTAGAGTGTACAATTCCCTAAGACTCAGTCAGAAAGAAATAGAAAACATAAACAGACCAATCACCAGTAATGAAATTGAATCAGTAATTTGAAAATTCCCAACAAAAAAGCCCCAAGACCAGGTGGCTTCGCATGTGACTTCTACCAAACATTTAAGGAAGAGGTGACATCTATCCTTCTCAAACTATTCCCAAACATTGCAGAGGAAAGAACATTTCTGAACTCATTCCCCAAGGTTAGCATGACCCTTATACCAAACCAGACGAAGATATCACACAAAAAAAGAAAATTATAGGTCAATATCGCTGATGAACATAGGTGCAAAAATCCTCAAGAAAATATTAGCAAACTGAATACAACAATACATTAAAGGATCATAAACCACAATCAAGGGGGATTTTTCCCAGGGATTCAAGGACGGTTCAATATCCACAAATCAATCAATGCAGTATACCACATTAGTGACCTGAAGAATAAAAAACATATAATCTCTCAATAGATGCAGAAATAATGCTGACGAAGTCAACATATTTTATGATAAAAATAAACTCTCAACAATGTGGGTATACCTCAGCATGATAAAAGTCATGTGTGACAAGCTCAGCTGGCTTCCCAGATGGCTCAGTGGTAAAGAATTTGCTTGCCAGTGCAGGAGACATGGATTCGATTCCTGGATCAGGAAGATCCCTTAGAGGAGGAAATGGAAACCCACTCCAGTATGCTAGCCTGGGAAATTCCATAGGTAGAGGAGCCTGGTGGGCTACAGTCCATGGGTTGCATAGAGTCAGACACAACTGACTGACTGAGCATGCACCCATGACAAGCTCACAGTTCACATCAGACTCAACAGTGAAAAGCTGAAAGCATTTCCTCTAAGATCAGGAATAAGACAAGGACGCCCACATTCAACACTTTTATTCAACATAGCATTGGAAGTCCTAGCCACAACAAGTAGACAAGAAAAAAATTTTTAAGGACTCCAAGCTGGAAAGGAAGAAGCAAAACTGTCACTATTTGCAGATGGCATGATACTACATACAGCAATTCCCAAGTTCAGTTCAGTTCAGTTGCTCAGTCGTGTCCGAGTCTTTGCGACCCCATGAATCGCAGCACACCAGGCCTCCCTGTCCATCACCAACTCCCGGAGTTCACTCAGACTCAGGTCCATCGAGTCAGTGATGCCATCCAGCCATCTCCTCTGTCGTCCCCTTCTCCTCCTGCCCCCAATCCTTCCCAGCATCAGAGTCTTTTCCAATGAGTCAACTCTTCACAAGAGGTGGCCAAATTACTAAAGCTCATAAATGAATTTCATAAAGTTGCAGGATATAAAAATAGTATACATAAATCTTTTATATTTCTATGCATTAAAAATAAACTATCCAGAGATAAATTAAGAATACATTTACACTCACATCAAAAAGAATAAAATACCTGGGAATAAATCTAACAGGAGGGAAAAGACCTATACTTGGAAAACTAGAAGATATTGATGAAAGAAACTGAAGAAGACACAAACAGATGGAAAGATACTGTACTCATGGATTGAAGAATTAATATCGCTAAAATAATCATACTCCCCAAGGCTATCTACTGATTCAGTGCAATCCCTATCAAAACACCAATGGCATTTTCACAGAATTAGAATAAATAATTATAAAATCATTATGAAAACACAGAAGACCTTGGATAGTCAAAACAATCTTGAGAGAGAGAAAAAAAATAGCATTTCCTGATTTCATCCTATACTACAAAGCTGCAGCAATCAAAACAGTATAGTACTGTCACAAAAATAGACGAATAGATCAACGTAGCAGAATAGAAAGCATAGAAATGAATCCACACTTCTATGGGTCAAAATCTATAATAAAGAAGGCAAAAATATTCACGGAGGAAAAGACAGTCTCTTCTATAAATGGTGTTGGAAAAACTGCACAGCTACAGAGAATTATTTGTAGTAATATCAACTTTCTCAATATCATTTATCAAAATAATCAAGATGGACTATTTCTCAAAGACTATTTCTCAATGGACTATTTCAAACGAAGGCTCTTGAGAGTCCCTTGGACTGCAAGGAGATCCAACCAGTTAATCCTCAAGGAAATCAGTCCTGAATATTCATTGGAAGGACTGATGCTGAAGCTGAAACTCCAAAACTTTGGCCACCTGATGCAGAGAACTGACTCACTGGAAAACATCCTGATGCTGGGAAAGATTGAAGGCGGGGGGAAAAGGGGACGACAGTGGATGAGATGGTTGGATGGCATCACCGACTCAATGGACATGAGTCTGAGTAAGCTTCAGGAGCTGGTAATGGACAGGAAGCCTGGCGTGCTGCAGTCCGTGGGGTCACAAAGAGTCGGACAGGACTGAGCGACTGAACTAACTAATACAAAAATTAGTTCAAAATGGATTAAATACTTAGATATAAGACTTGGAACCATAAAACTCCTAGAAGAAAACATAGATTACTCTTTGATCTTGGTCTTAACAATATTAATTTGGATCTGTCTCCTCAAACAAGGGAAACAGAAGCAAAAATAAAGGAGAACAAATCAAACTTAAAGGCTTTCACATGGCAGAGGAAACCATCAACAAAATGAAAAGGGCACTTACTGAATAATAGAGGATATTTGTAAAGATATATCTAACAAGGGGTTAATATCCAAAATATGCAAAGAACTCATACAAATAAACATCAAAAAATAAACAACAAGATTAAAAATGGACATAGGGCCTTAATATACATTTTTTCAAAGGATACATACAGATGGCCAACAGTCACATGAAAAGATGCTTATCACCATTCATCAGGGAAATGCAAATCAAAACCACAGTGAGATAACAGCTCACACCTGTCACAAAGGCTATCCTCGAAAAGACAACAAATAACAAGTGTTGGTGAGGGTGTGGAGAAAGGGGAATCCTCATGCACTATTCATGAGAATGTTAATTGGTGTAACCAGTATGGAAAACAGCATGAAGATTCATCAAAATACTAAAAATAGGACTGCCATATGATCCAGGAATTACACTCCGGGATATCTACCCAAAGAAAAGGAAAACACTGATTAGATGTTCGTTGCAGCATTAATCACAATAAGCAAGTTATAGAAGCAACCTTAATCATTCATCAATAGATGAGTGGAGAAGGAAGATGTTAGTCATAAAAAAGAATGAAATCTTGCCATTTGTAGCAATATGAATGGACCTAGAGGGTATTCTGCTAAGTGAAATGTCACTCAAAGACAAATAGTGTATGATTCACTTGTATGTGGAATCTGAAAAACAAAACAAATGAACAAACATGCACAGGTGACTGTCAGGGAGTAGGAGGAAAGAAATAGATGAGGGAGATTAAGATGGACAAACTGCCAGTCATACAATGAATAAGTCACGTGGATGGAATGTACACCGTGGAGAATGGAGTCAGTAACTATGCAGCTTCTCTGTGTGGTGACAGATGGTGACTGGAGGTGCTATGCCGATCATTTTGAAACCTACGGCGATATCAAATCACTGTGTCATACAATGGGGACTGACATAGTACTGTACGTAAATTACACTTCACAAACAAATAAACTCATGGAAAAAGAGAACAGGTTTGTGGCTACTAGAGACATGTGGGGAGGGGAGATTGGATGAAGGTTATCAAATGGTACAAACTTCCAGTTGAAAGATAAAGAAGTACTAGGAGTGTAATGTATGACACGATTAACATAATTACCACCATCGCATGTTATCTATGAAAGTTAAGAAAGCAAAGTCGTTCATCACAAGAAAAAAAATTTCTCTCTCTTAATTTGTTACCTGTGTGACTGAATGTCACTAAATGTCTTGTGCATCATTGCACGATGCACGTAAGTTAAATCATACTGCACACCGCAAACTTATCCAGTGTATCCAGTATTGTCATAACAGAGCTGAAAGGGAAGGCATCTTCCATTTTGAGTTCTTGCTCCAGCACTCAACTAGCATCTTCCTGTCCTAATCTGAACTCACACTCAAAACCAGCTGAAACTGGATGACCAGGTCAGCCCCTGGGCTTGGAACAAAGTAACCCCTGAGCCCTGGAAAGACTCTGCTCTCAGGTCCTGTCTCTCTCTACCTGTATCGTGGGGGACCTTTCTGGCTGTGCTCCTCTGTGGTCCACACGCACACCATAACCCCCTCTCTGAGACCGCAGTATGAAACACTTCTTCCTCCCAAGTCTTTCTTCGCCCAGCCAACATCTCTCTTAGACAGCACCAGGATGGACAGGCAGGCTCGGCCCCACAGAGATCTCTGGAAGTGGAGCCTGAGAGGGCACAGCTAACTCAGGAGGGGGGTGGACACACACTGCCTCCCACGTGTGCCTGGAGCAGCCCTCGACAGCATCCTCTTTGTCCCACAGAAGGGCAGGATCCTCCTGGTCCATGTCCCTCATCAGGTGAGCACAACAGTGGGCTTTCTGACAGCAGAGCTGCCATGAAGGGGCTCACTGGGCAGACAGCGAGTGCTCAGGGAACTTGAGGACAAGGGTACCCAGGGGGGGCTCCCCACAGCCATGTGGGGAATGTACAGAGGACAGCGGGCAGCCTGGGGACTGGGGGCTTGGGCCCCAGAGGAGGAAGGGGCCGGGAGATGGACAGTCCTGAGAGGTCTCAGTTTTGCAGCTCTGAGGACTGGGGAGCTGCCCAGGTTCCCTCCTCCTAGGATCTCCCCAAACGAGGGCTGGTAAGGTAGAGAGAAGCTGGACGTCTGCCCACAGGACACCCCTCCTGCTGGTCTGGGCCTAGGTGTGGTCTGACAGGTGGATGAGGGCGGAGACAGGGGAGCCCCACCCCGCATTCCTATGGGTGGGGCTCACGGGTTCTGGGGGTTATAGCAGTGGGCCACCAGGGAAGGGGCACCAGATGCTGGCTCGCCAGAAGGAGTCTGAAGCCACTGGTGAGTAGACGTGGGAGGGAGGTGGGCTGGGGGCCAGCCAGGGAGGGCTAGTCTTGCGGAGGGGAGGCAAGAGCCTGAAACAGAGGCGCCCCAATGGGCCCATGGGCCTGTGTCGTCTCTACGAATCATGAAAGGCCCCGTTTTTGTCCTTCTGATCCTCGTGCTGTGCGCAGAGCTCAGTGAGTGCCAGGGCAGCTGAAAGACCTGGCCCACACAGCATGGGTGGCAATGCCCTGCAAGAGGCTGTGGTGGTGAGCATGGGAGGGGTCTGCCCTTTGGGAGCCAAGAGGGTGGGAAGGGGCCCCAGTTCCTACAGAGGGCGTGGAGGCAGTCACCCAGAGGGACGCTCCCACACAGCTCTGTCCTGCTATGTGGGAGTCTGCAGCTGGCTTTGGGCCCGTGTCCCTGCCTGACCCCAGCTCAGAGCCTGTGTTGCTACTCCTGTGGCAACCTCGGCAAATTTAGCAATCTCAACCATTGCCCAACAAGCAAATGCAGCTCAAATTCCACTGTCTGCTACACGGGCAACCTGACCAAGACCATAGAAAACGGTGAGTCCCTGGCATCCGGAGTGGGAGGATTGACGGAGGGGGTTTCTCAGAGAAGCAAGGGGCCAATGGCAGTGTCCCCTGGGCCAGAGCCCTGCCCTGCACCAGCCTTCCTCCACGTCTCTATCAGTACAGAGACGGGCTAGCTCCAGCAGCCACCTGTGTTGGGGGGAGGTGGTGCTTGGGATGGGAATTTCAGCAGGGAAACAGGGGGCCCAGCACATCAGGGGAGAGAGTTAGGATGGTCAACCCCAGGAGGGTCAGAGGGGACGCCACCGCAGACGCCTCATTTTATGCCCACAGACACGATTGAATTGGATATCAGGGGCTGTGTCTCTTCCTGCCAGACACCTACAGAGTTCATTGAGAGATTGATAGCCACATCTAAACCTCAATCTGAAGAGTGAAAAGTGACCTGCTGTGAAAAGGACCTGTGTAACGGGTGGTCCGAGTGAAGCCCAGCCCCTGAGCCTTGACCAGAGGGCCCCTTCCCAGTCTGGGCCCCACCCTCCTCTGGCCCTGTGAGGAGCCCCGGGGCTCAGACTCAGAAGGGAAGGGGCGTCATTCACCAGCACGGCGCCAACCCAGCATGACCTCACGCACCCACACACACACACACGCACTCAAAGGCTGTCCTGGGATGTGTGCCCACCACAGGGCCCGGTCCTGGGACCACCCGCTGCCCACTCCACTGGCCAGCACAGCCCCAGGCGGCCTGTGGTCCACCTCAGCAAAAATAAACACCTTCCACATCATCCTGTCGTCCGCATCTATGCCTGTGGCCCTAGGAGCTCAACTTGCCCAGGATTGAAACAGATCCTCCCTTCAAGCAGGCGACAGGGACCCCCACCACTTCTGACTGGACTGAACAGATACAAACGACATTCAGTCCAGCAGGGGTCAGCTCTCACAGCAGTCAGGGGTACCCACTCCTCCACCTGAAGCATTTCCTCTTCCGCAGCAGAGTGGGAGCGGACCAAACTTCTCTGCCTTCTTCACCCCTTCAGCTGAGAAGAAGGGAGACTCAACCACAACCTGTGAACACAAGCGGCCCTCACAGACCTGTGGGGCAGAGGAGGGAGCCTTCCCACACTGGGAGGGGCCGGGAGCAGGGAAGAGCAGGGTCTCGGAGGCCTGGAAGTCCAGAAGTGTCTCCCTCAGCACCTGGCCTTCCAGCGTCTCCCCAGCCCCAACTGGACCCCAAGCTTGAGGGGCCGGGACACCACATAGGGCAGCAGGATTGGGGGGGAGGTGTCCAGGGGTGGGATGGTGGAGTAGGAGCTGCTTCTCTCAGTGTGGGGTCCCCATACGTGCTGGCCTCCGCAAGCCTGCCCCAGCGCCCAGCCTGGTGGGCCAGTCTCCCTCCCCTGACCTCACCCTGCTGTCCCCTGTGGCCTCCCTGGATACCCCAGTGCTGGGGTTCCCAGGGCCCTCCAGTGTAAGGGTGTTGGAGGAGGGGCTTCAGAGAGTGGTGTGATAATGTGGACAGTCCCACCTGTGGAGGAAGTACCTGGGCTGTGGAGATCTTGCTGGGCTCCTGCGAGCCCTGAGCAGAGGCAGCTGAGTCTGGAGGACATCCCAAGCAGGAAACGCCTTCTCCACAGGGAGCTTCCGGTCAGCCCCTGACACTTTTAAGAAAGATGTTTCCAAAAATCTCCCACGGGCCAAGTAGTGGGTCCCCAGAACCCCAGCAGCAGCCCTTGCTGAGAGACACACCTGTGAGACAGCTGGGCCTCGGAGGACCTCGCCCCATCCCCTCCAGAGCTGCACCTCATGAGAACGTGGGGCCGCTGAGAGCACCAGCCCCCGAGTCAGTCACACCTAAGGCACCAGAAACTTCTGCAGGCGCTCAGGGTGAGGCCCAGGGTCCTTCCGGTCACCGGCACCCTGTTGGCCGGGCACTTTGCTTTATGGGAACACTGCTGCTGCTGCTGCTAAGTCGCTTCAGTCGCGTCCAACTCTGTGCGACCCCATAGACGGCAGCCCACCAGGCTCCCCCGTCCCTGGGATTCTCCAGGCAAGAACACTGGAGTGGGTTGCCATTTCCTTCTCCAATGCATGAAAGTGAGAAGTGAAAGTGAAGTCGCACAGTTGTGTCCGACTCTTAGCGACCCCATGGACTGCAGCCCACCAGGCTCCTCCATCCATGGCATTCTCCAGGCAAGAGTACTGGAGTGGGATGCCATTGCCTTCTCCGTATGGGAATACAGTGCCCCATATTTGTGACTCTTCGAAAATTGATGCTGCAGGGGAAATCTTGGTCAGCATTTTTGCCATACGTAATGAAAACATTGGTAAACAGCTTTGATACCATTTGTGGGAATTAAAACCTGAATTGGCCATTTGCCCTCGATTTAGGACAGAAAGCAGACTGACACATGCTTCCAAACCCAAAGGTGACTTCTTAAAACAGTTTTCAAAAGGGACGAGCAGTTTTTTCAAATTATCAAGAGATTTTTTTCAGTGATTCAAAAGAGTGTAGTGATAGGTAAAGTCAGATAATCAAATCGTTAGCCGGAAATCCCACCAGGGGATCATAAATAGAGAAGGAAACTTAGGGGCTTTGAGACACAACAGTAAGTTAATGATCACTCGAGACAGAAGTGGGAGGGACTTCCCTGGTGATCCACTGGCTGCGACTCCATGTTCCCAATGCAGGGGGTCTGGGTGCGATCCTTGTTCAGGGAACTCGATCCCACATGCTGCAATCTTGAGTTCACCAAGTGCACCTAAAGACCCCACGTGCTGCAATGAAGATTAAAGATCCCGTGTGCTGTACTAAGACCTGATGCAGCCAGATATACGAGTGATTTAAAAAAAGAAAAAAGCAATGGGGAAATCCTGGAATAATGCGGGCCTGCTTGGCTCATAAAGCAGAGCAAGGCCCTTACCATCAAATCAAACAGGCTTGCCGACAACAAATCCACCTGCTTGCTCAGCAACGGAAGCCTGCAATGGAGGCACAAGCCACGCCTCAAGGACATTCACAGCAGTGGGAAAGTAAGGCCTGCATCCTGCCCAGTGATGGCAACGGGCTAATGGCCCCTAGCACCCAATTTCTGTGCCCACGAAAACAGTAGTTTAGGGAAAGGTGGCAGTTCAAAATGAAAGACCCTCATTGTACTGAGACCGGAAATAATTTTTCCACAGTGACTCAACAGTTCCGGGTGCACAATTTGAGTCAAAAACTCCCCTGCCTGACATGTGGGAGGAGTGGATGATGGAAGACTTGAGGAAGCAGGAAGAGGTCTTCCCCCCTCCCCTCTTTCCTTCCGTTCAGTTCAGTCGCTCAGTCGTGTCTGACTCTTTGCAACCCCATGAATCGCAGCACGCCAGGCCTCCCTGTCCATCACCAACTCCCGGAGTTCACTCAGACTCACGTCCATTGAGTCAGTGATGCCATCCAGCCATCTCATCCTCTGTCGTCCCCTTCTCTGCCTGCCCCCAATCCCTCCCAGCATCAGAGTCTTTTCCAATGAGTCAACTCTTCGCATGAGGTGGCCAAAGTACTGGAGTTTCAGCTTTAGCATCATTCCTTCCAAAGAAATCCCAGGGCTGATCTCCTTCAGAATGGACTGGTTGGATCTCCTTGCAGTCCAAGGGACTCTCAAGAGTCTTCTCCAACACCACAGTTCAAAGGCATCAATTCTTCAGCACTCAGCTTTCTTCACAGTCCAACTCTCACATCCATACATGATCACTGGAAAAACCATAGCCTTACACAACCCATAAATGTTCAGGGCAGTGCAATGCTCGCTGCCTGCTTGAAAGTGTGACAAGCATCCTATTCTGATAGCTCACTTCTCGGTCACTTTGCCTCTCGCTGAATTCTTTGTGCACTGAGACTTAAAGAACTGGAGCTCTCAGAGCCTCCTGAGACACTGTCTAGCAGTTTCTGTAGGTCTGTAATTTCAAGACTAAGAATGTCCATCATAGACCCTGTACCACAGTGAGTGGTTTTCTCTGTTATATTTCTGTGTTGTCAGTTATCTTTCTTAGAGGACCTGGGTTCTGTCTGATCAACCACCAGATACAAAATTGTTCTTCTACACGGAATGAGACACACCAGTAGAAACCAGCCGTGTGCTTCCCAGGTCAGAGCACTACCCCCCATGCATGAAGGTTGGGCAAGTTACATACAGAGGTGTCCTTTGTAGATCACCATGACAACAGATGTGGCGTCTAGTTTTTCCAGATTAGGCTCCTATGGTGTGTGTTTCTAGGACCATCAATAGGAGGTAGGCCACTAGTCTGAGAGGTCTCAGGCACACAGAGGACAGGCAGTGATGGGTGTCCCCCAGGACCACCCCCCCAGCATATCTACCTGTTGTTTTTCAGGGTGTGACAAGCTCAGGCACCGAATTTCACCTCCCTGCTCCTGGTGCACCCAGATCTGGTCCGAAGGGGTAGAATTGGGCATGATTGAGTAAATCATAAACAGAAGGAGGTCCTAAGACCCCTCCTCAGGAAGCCTCTGGGAGTCACCTCCTCTCTGGACACTGAATACTTTACAGGAGGGTGGGGGAGTCCAGGCACCAGCTGTTGGCCACCCAGGGAGGTAGAGGCACCTGTCACCTGAGGACCCAGGTCTCCAGTGCCAAGCTCTGCCCACCAGAGCAGGAGGGATTGAGCCTTCCTCTGAGCCCTGCCTTGGAAACGGGCTTTTAAGCACTTCTTCCCCTATACACACACACAGACACACACGCACACACCTGTAAGCAGCTTTTGACAGGAAGGTGTTCTCTGCAGGAAGTCCCTTTGGTCTTGTCATTAACCTTAAACCCCCTCTACTCATCTCTGGTATGAGACTATCTTTCAGATTTATTGATCACACAGCACCTTGTCTAACCTACTGATTCTTTCTGTAATCAAAAGTATTGTTGTAGCCACGCGTTCTGGGAAACAAACTCACTCAGAAGGACAATGCAGATAGTGGAGGGCAGTTTATTACACCAGCGGGCCCAAGGCAGAGTCTCCTCTTAGCCAAGGACCCTGACCAGTTTTTCTGAAAACCTTATATACCCTAAGTGTATGTGCCCAAACCCACCTCCCCGAATTTCCTGAAACTAGTCTGAACAAAGGAAAAGAGAGATACAATCAAAGTTAATCTGTGATTCATATGCCTTAAGCCTAGGTAGTTAACAGTGGACAATTATCAATATCCCTATAAGCATAATAGAATTTATGATTCTATTCAGTTACACAGATAATTAGAGTATTCTTTTAGGCAACAGAGAATCTAGGTACGCGCCCTGGGGCTCTTCCATCCAGGGGGCCTGGTTTTCCAGTTGGTATGTTGTTTCCGTAGAAACTGGGCATAGGGCTCAAAGTCCACAGTCCAGCTCACGATGGAGTCCTGCTTTCAAGATGGAGCCTGTTCTGTCTGTTTCCTCCTTCAGTATCAGTAAAATGAAGAAAGTAACTGATGACCAGATCTCTTCCCTGGCTTCCCATCAGTAATCTCTGGGACAAACTGAACAAGATGACATCTAAAGAGAGACGACAAGAAGTGGACAGGTCTACAGCAGCGGGGGATAGCCACAACCTGACCCCCAGCGCGAGGATTCACTGAGATTACCTCCCTTCTTTGCCGGGAGCCAGCATATTGCATATTGAGTGCATATTGCATATTGAGTGCAGCACTTTCCACAGCATCATCTTTCAGGATCTGGAATAGCTCAACTGGAATTCTATCACTGCCAGGAGCCAGCGTGAGGAACTCCGCCCATGACAAAGGTCACGAGGAAGGAGGCTTGGCATACGCAAAGGCGGGATCGAGCTTCAGGAGTCCCCCCTGGAAATTCTCGAGCATATACCCCCAAAACCAGAGTCTGCCTACTTTCTGCTTTGTGCTTTCACCTACACCTCTGACTTTACGGGGGGCTGTCCCCCACTACCTCTCTCTGAAAAAAGAGTTAGCTTACAGCTCCAGTTAATAATTCCTGGGTGTGACAGTGTTTAACCTACAAACTCCTTTGGAAATCCTCTAGCCTGCCTGAATAGGTTTTTCTGGCCACATGTGATTGTTCAGAGCCTCCCAACTGTGAGAGGCACGAGATGTTCTAAACTGTCTAAACACATATTCTTTTGAGTAGTTAAAAGATTGATTAGAAATTGTATTGGTGAAGGGATTTTCACTTGTTGGGCCAATGTTTGCTGCTAAGTTTCCATATCCCTTACCTGCTGTGTCCCTGGCAGTGTATTGATTGATATAATTGGTGTAAGTAGTAGCTTCAATGTTTGTAACCTGGGACCCTTGAGTTAATTCTTTTTCTTGTTATAGCCCACCACACCTTTGCTCTGTAGGAATGCAACTTTATCTAATGCTTTTGGAGGGTGGCTCCTGACCAATCACCTTTAGAGAAAAATAAGTTTTCTGAAGAAAGGGTCTTAAAATGTTAACAGGCCTCCGGGCCAGAAGATGATGCAAATCACCTAAGCTTTTGCAGGAAGAAAGCCTGGCTTGCTGCATGACTACCCCTTCCCCCATTATCCTCTATGCATAACTTAAGGTATAAAAACTACTTTGGAAAATAAAGTGCGGGCCTTGTTCACCGAAACTTGGTCTCACCATGTCGTTCTTTCTCTTACCTTCTGGCTGAATTATTCAGCCTCTTTTCTCCACTGAATTTCCTCACTGAGCTATCCTCATTCTATTACTCTTCATATCTTTGATAAATATTTAAATAAATAGGTCGCCTATGCCGTCTCTCCTTCGAATACCCTGGATCAGCCGGGGCTGGACCCCGGCACTTCTTCCCTTTAAAAACCTCGTGGTGGAGCAGTATCTTTGGAGGTGGTTTGTGGGGAATGTGGAGTCCACCATCATCCAACTTGCCAGCATTCTGAGCACGAGCAACTTTCCTTTCCATTAACAACTGCTTGTTGGGCATTGATTCTGGAGCAGCAAGCAGCCGGACCTGAGTTTGGTAACACACATGCGCACACACAGCACACACACATCTCTCCAGATGCCCATATACAAACACATGCACACATACACACACTCAGAGATTCACACATTTACCCACACACAGACACACCACACAAGGTGCACCTACGAGCAATCACTGACCCCTGCTGGCGTTGGTCTCCTGGGATGTTTATAAGCCTTGCTTTCTGAGTACAGGGCTACCCCTCCCTCCTAGCCACCTCCTGACAGCACACTGCCCGGACAGCAGATGGCAGCTGGGGCTGTTTCAGCTATGTAAAATGTTTTTAACTTTTCATCTTTAAATCAGTTCGTATTGACAACGACATTTCAAAAATAATAGTTTCTAGAATCATTTCCCTCATCTTCCACAAATGTTAACTTCTTCTGTTAACATAACCACAGCACCATGACCAAAACAGGAACTCCACACCGGTGCCAGACCCTCAGGCCCGGCTGGAATCCCCCGCTGTCCCTCAGTCCTTCCCTTGGGTCTTGCACGGCACCCCCATCCTGTCCCCTGGTCTTCTCACCTGAGACACCCTCCCCCCAGCCCACTGCCATCCCAGAGGTTCCCGCTACTCCCAGCCTCCCAATGCCCATAGCTTACACTCCAGAGCTGTCTCTCCACCTTGTGCTGAGACCCTCAGATAATCACAACCTTCCCTGTTTGCCCTCCAGGTACCACCCACACTGAGGTCCCAGGTCCCACCCCTTCACCCCCCACTGGACAGCACACCCTGGGAATGTCCGATTCTGCTGGGCCCTGGGACTCAGGCCTGCATGGTGGCCACCTTGGGGCAGCTGGCTGACTCGAGTCTGTCTATCCTGATGGACCCGCTGCCCAGACAGGAACAAGAGCCCACAGCCCTCTGCGCCCATTCTGTCTGGGGCTGACTTCATCACATCTCTCCATGGCCTGGATTCTGGTCACCCATGGAGAGAGCCTCCCAGCATACAGGGCACTACAGGGAGCTGCGTGCATGTGCTGTGTGTGCCTGTGTGTGCTGTGTGTGTCTCTGTGCCTGTGTGTGCTGTGTGCCTGTGCGTGCCTGTGTGTGCTGTGTGCCTGTGTGTGCTGTGTGTGTCTCTGTGCCTGTGTGTGCTGTGTGCCTGTGTGTGCTGTGTGTGTCTCTGTGCCTATGTGTGCTGTGTGCCTGTGTGTGCCTGTGTGTGCTGTGTGCCTGTGTGTGCTGTGTGTGTGCTGTATGTGCCTGTGTGTGCTGTGTGTGCTGTGTGCCTGTATGTGCCTGTGTGTGCTGTGTGCCTGTGTGTGCTGTGTGCCTGTGTGTGCCTGTGTGTGCTGTGTGCCTGTGTGTGCTGTGTGTGCCTGTGTGCCTGTGTGTGCTGTGTGCCTGTGTGTGCTGTGTGTGCTGTGTGCCTGTGTGTGCTGTGTGCCTGTGTGTGCTGTGTGTGCCTGTGTGCCTGTGTGTGCTGTGTGTGCTGTGTGCCTGTGTGTGCCTGTGTGTGCCTGTGTGTGCTGTGTGCCTGTGTGTGCCTGTGTGTGCCTGTGTGTGCTGTGTGTGCTGTGTGCCTGTGTGTGCCTGTGTGTGCCTGTGTGTGCTGTGTGCCTGTGTGTGCTGTGTGTGCCTGTGTGTGCTGTGTGTGCTGTGTGCCTGTGTGTGCCTGTGTGTGCTGTGTGCCTGTGTGTGCCTGTGTGTGCTGTGTGCCTGTGTGTGCCTGTGTGTGCTGTGTGTGCTGTGTGCTGTGTGCCTGTGTGTGCTGTGTGTGCCTGTGTCCTGTGTGTGCCTGTGTGCTGTGTGTGCTGTGTGTGCCTGTGTCCTGTGTGTGCCTGTGTGCTGTGTGTGCTGTGTGGACACGTGTACTCTGTGTGTGGTGTTGGTGTCCTGTGCACAGGGTTGCTGGCCTCATGTGTGCATGCTGTGTGCTCAGTGGAGCCATAGCACCGGCATGCATGAGGGCATGGCCAGAGCAGCCCTCCAGCTTCCTTTTCCCCCGTATGTTGCCCCACCCTGGGCCTGGCCCAGCCTGGGCAACAGTGGAGAGGGAGGGCCACCAAGACGTGTGGGCGGCTCCTTTGGCCCCAAGGAAGCGAGCTATGGGCTGGGGACCCCGTGGGGGAGGAGCCACCCCTGCCCACCCGAAACAGGAAGATCTGGGCAGATTCCCCACCCACCTTCCTAGCCCCTCCTTCAGGCGGGGGCGGGGGCGTCCTCCAAGGGAGGAGGAGGCAACACCGGTGCCGTGCAGGGAGAGCCAATTCCTAGGGCTGCCCTCAGGGTCCCAGGGCCTGGTCTCTGCTGGCCCCTCCACAGCCTGCCCTCCCTTGGAGGGTGGTGGCAGACATGAAAACCCACTGGGAGCCGGCAACACTCACCTAGGATCCCTCGATCTCTGGTGAAGGGAGGGGAACCAGGGACTCCGCTGTGACTGCAGTGAGGCTGAGCGGCCAGCCTCCCCCAGAAAGGGGCTGCCAAGCTCAGCCAGGACAGGGTTGTAGGGGAGGGAACTGGGCAGTGTAGAGGTGGGACACATTTGAAGGCCGGGACCCCCAGGAACTGAAGTTGGTGCCCTAACCACGCTGGTGATAACAGCTGAGTTGGGAAGTAGAATTAAAAGCACAGTCTCCTGCAAACTCAGAACACCTCCGTGTGTGGATCGTGTTGTTGAATCAGCATTCACCAGAGTGCAGTGTACACCACAGGCTGTCTGCTAAGCTGAGAGACAGCAAAACTAGACAGGTCCTCTGCTCACACGGCTTCTTCAGATCCACCGTACCTGGCCTCGCACTTGACCTGAAGCGCTGACACTAGGTGACCCCAAATTCACCTTGTAAAGGATTCAACGCCATCCCAAGTTAGCTCAGTTCTCAAGAGAGAATTCACCATGACCAGTTTTCTAAAGTGATTGTTTCAAGAAATGAGAGACAAGAAAGTTCTTTCCTTTCTTGCTCCAGGAAGAACAGGTTTTTGCCTTGTTTTAATGTGTGCCCCTTACGTGCAGGGAGCAAGGACTCTCTGCCTTCCTCTGTGCTTGCCCTACTGCTCAGGGCCGCTCAAAGAAGGCAGGGTCACTCTCCCAACTAATCAAATCAAGCACATTTCCACTTGACATGCTATTCCTTTTTGCAACTCAGTGCTTTCATTACCTAAATAACTCTCCTTCCTATAGAGAGTTCTATTAATAATAAACCATCTGAAAAATAAATGCCATGAACTGGGTGAGGCTTTGGCCCTAAAGCGGAAACGGATAGAATCAAAAATATCAAATACCTGCCACACAGCAAGAATTTATATGTGTTGGTCATAATGAAACCAACTGATGTCATTCTGCTGCTGCTGCTGCTGCTGCTAAGTCGCTTCAGTCGTGTCCGACTCTGTGCGACCCCAGAGACAGCAGCCCACGAGGCTCCCCCGTCCCTGGGATTCTCCAGGCAAGAACACAGGAGTGGGTTGCCATTTCCTTCTCCAATGCATGAAAGTGAAAAGTGAAGGTGAAGTCGCGCAGTCGTGTCCGACTCAGGGCTCCAAAGCACTCCAGCACCATAGTCCTTGATGTCTCAGCACAGAAAAGAACTCAGCAAGAGGCCAAGTAATAGATATAAAGTGATTTATTAGAACAGGACACTTGTGAGGTTTATAAGGGGGTGGATGAGAGAAGCAGCACCCTGAGAACTTACTGAGCTACAGTTCTATAATCAAAAGAAAAATATGGATGGGGTGGGGATGGCAGTGGGGGAGGGGAGATGGGAAGACCCCATTTCTCTTGAGCAGACATGCGTCCATCATCAGCTCCTCCTCCTGGTTAGGCAGGACAGTTTTCTTGTCCCTACATGGTCAAGCTAGGTCCACAAATTCGTTTTTTCTGTGTGCAGAGAGCATGGCCTAGAGGTCATTAATGTGCTGACGTCACAGGGCAGGACGTGAGACTCATGCCACCATTATTTCCTTGTTTGGGGGGCATGTCTTGTGCTTCTTTCTGTTGCATGGTTTTGTCGTTAAGCAAGCCTGCTTGGTTAAGCAAACCTGCTTTCTTGAGTAATCATTACTTACAGGGGCCTCCTATCGAGAAAATAATCCCCTAGTAGGATTAACTATGTAATCATCTACTTATGGCACCCCACTCTGGTACTCTTGCTTGGAAAATCCCATGGACGGAGGAGCCTGTTAGGCTGCAATCCATGGGGTTGCTAAGAGTCGGACACGACTGAGCGACTTCACTTTCACTTTTCACTTTCATGCATTGGAGAAGGAAATGGAAACCCACTCCACTGTTCTTGCCTGGAGAATCCCAGGGACGGGGGAGCCTGGTGGGCTGCCGTCTATGGGGTCGCACAGAGTCGGACACGACTAAAGTGACTTAGCATAGCATAGCATAGCATCTACTTATCCCTTTACTGTAGCCCTAAGAAACTGCCCCCTGGACTTGAAGTCCTAACATTCCCACCAAATAAAATAACTCTCTACTTTCATGTTGTGACTATTTTTTAGTCAACAGTTTTGGTGACAACAAAGGGACCCAGAGCAGA
Organism: Bos grunniens; assembly: GCF_055505025.1. Classification (NCBI taxonomy): domain Eukaryota; kingdom Metazoa; phylum Chordata; class Mammalia; order Artiodactyla; family Bovidae; genus Bos; species Bos grunniens. The sequence goes on from NC_141178.1 coordinate 82,641,405, forward strand.
CTCCTCTCCTCCGCCTGAACTCCAAGAGGAGCTGGAGCCTTGGGGGCAGCAGAGGCCCCCTGTGCCCATCGGCCTCCTCAAGGTCCAGACAGATGGACAGAGTCTCTCCTGGTTCTCAGACCTCCCGTACTGATTGATGATCCTGAGTTTTGTTTGGTGGGCTACAGCAATTACCTGCCCTGCTCTGTTGAGTTTACCGAGGAATATAAAGGGCTCTGTTGAAAGAAACCGAGTTTGCTCCATTGTAGGAGGCTGAACAGTCTATGCTGAGTAGTTGGGCCTGATCTGATGCTTTTCCTCAATTCATCTGCCTTAACAGAATTTGTTGGGATAAAAGTAAAGATATTCCATGACAGCTTTGCTCTGAAGAAAAGGGACAACACTCTTCCCCTGCCGGTTGAGGTTTTCCCAGGTGACTGAGAAATTTATGGGGGTGAAGACTGAGCCCTCAAAACATGCAGTGGTCACACAGGCAAAGCCACTCATTAATTCGCCCTGGGGCTGCAAATAAGAACTGTCCATTCATTCAGCAATTTGAGCAACCATGGCAGTCTTAGACTGCCAGAGATAGACTCTGAGACACGTAAGATGAGCTACAAGGCCTCTGGGGTGACTCCTGGAAGAATCAAGCTCACAAGCAGCACACAGGCCCATAATCTCACAAGTAATTTTATCCCTGACAAATTCAACATGAAATGTGAAACAGAGTCTCTCAAAAACAAAACAAGAGGCAGCAGAAAATCAACCTCTGACTAATCAACATCTCAGCCAGAGTAATGTACAATATATATGGAGCTCATACTTGCAAGTACCTAGTTGGTGGTGGTGGTGGTGTTCAGTCGCTAAGTCACATCTGACTCTTTGCAACCCCATGAACTACAGCACGTCAAGCTTCCCTGTCCTTCACTAACTCCCAGACTTTTAAACTCATGTCTATTGAGTCAGTGATACCACCCAACCATCTCATCCTCTGTTGTTCCCTTCTCCTGCCCTCAATCTTTCCCAGCACCAGGGTCTTTTCCAATGAGTCGGCTCTTGGCATAGGTGGCCAAAGTATTGGAGCTTCAGCTTCAGCATCAGACCTTCCAGTGAAATTTCAGGGTTGATTTCCTTTAGGATTGACTGGTTTGATCTCCTTGCAGTCCAAGGGACTCTCAAGAGTCTTCTCCAGTATCAAAGTTCAAAAGCATCAATTCTTCAGCTAAGCCTTCTTTATGGTCCAACTCTCACATCCATAGATGACTACTGGAAAAACTAGCTTGACCGTATGGCCCTTTGTTGGCAAAGTGATGTCTCTGCTTTTTAATACGCTGTCTAGGTATTTAATATGCTGTGCTGTCAAAGCTTTCCTTCCAAGGAGCAAGCATTTTTAAATGTCATGGCGTCACCATCTGCAGTGATTTTGGAGCCCAAGAAAATAAAGTCTGTCATTACTTCTACTTTTTCCATGAAGTGATGGAACTAGATACCAAGATTTTAGTTTTTTAATTTTGAGTTTTAAGCCAGCTTTCTCACTCTCCTCTTTCCCCTTCATCAACAGGCTCTTTAGTTCTTCTTACTTTCTGCCATTAGGTTGATATCATCTGCATATCTGGCTCAGTCTCTTGTGGGGGTCAGTGCTTCATTTCCTGGGTCCTGGTGCACACAAGGTTTTGTTTGTGCCCTCCAAGAGTTTCTGGTGGGCAAAAAAGGTCTTAATGACCCAGATAACCATGATGATGTGGTCACTCGTTAGAGCCAGACATACTGGAGTGGGAAGTCAAGTGGGCCTTAGGAACCATTACTACAAACAAAGCTAGTGGAAGTAATGGAATTCCAACTGAGCTATTTAAAATCCTAAAAGATGATGCTGTGGAAGTGCTGCACTTAATATGCCAGCGAATTTAGAAAACTCAACAGAGGCCACAGGACTGGAAAAGGTCAGTTTTCATTCCAATCCCAAAGAAGGGTAATGCCAAAGAATGTTCAAACTACGAAACAATTGCACTCATTTCACACGCCAGCAAGATAATGCTCAAAATCCTTCAAACTAGGCTTCAGCAGTACCTGAACTGAGAAATTCCAGATATACAAGCTGGATTTAGAAAAGGCAGAAGAACCAGATATCAAATTGCCAACATCCACTGGATCATAGAGAAAGCAAGAAAATTACAGAAAAATATTTACTTCTGCTTCACTGACTGTGCTAAAGCCTGTGATTGTGTGGATGACAACAAACTGTGGGAAATTCTTCAAGAGATGGGAATACCAGACCACCTTACCTACCTCCTGAGAAACGTGTATGCAGGTCAAGAAGCAACAATCAGAACCAAATATGGAACAATGGACTGGTTCAAAATTGGGAAGAGTACATCATGGCACATAAGCAGGGTACATATTGTCACCCTGCTTATTTAATTCCTATGCAGATTATATCATGCAAAATGCTGGGCTGGATGAATCACAAGCTGGAATCAAAACTTCCAGGAGAAATATCAACAACCTTAGATATGCAGATAACACCACCCAAAGGGTAGAAAGTGAAGAAGAACTAAAGAACCTCTTGAGGAGGGTGAAAAAGGAGAATGAAAAAGCTGGCTTAAAACTGAACATTAGAAAACTAGGATCATGGCATCCAGTCCCATCATTTCATGGTAAATTTTGTTGCTCAGTCACTCAGTCGTGTTTGACTCTTTGCAACCCCATGGACTGCAGCATGTCAGGCTTCATTCACCTTCACCATCTCACAGAACCTGCTCAAACTCATGTCCACTGAGTCTGTGATGCCATCCAACCATCTCATCCTCTGTCATCCGTTTCTCCTCCTGCCTTCAATCTTTCCCAGGATTAGGGTCTTTTCTAATGAGTCGGCTCTTCGAACCAGGTGGCCCAAGTACTGGAGCTTCAGCTTCAGCATCAGTCCTTCCAATGAAAATTCAGGACTGATTTCTTTTAGAATTGACTAGTTTGATCTCTTTGCAGTCCAAAGGACTCTCAAGAGTCTTCTCCAACACCACAGTTCAAAAGCATCAATTCTTCAGTGCTCAGACTTCTTTATGGTCCAATTCTCACATCCATACATGACTACTAGAAAAACCAGAGCTTTGACTAGACGTACCTTTGTCAGCAAACAATGTCTCTGCTTATTAATACGCTGTCTAGGTTTGTCATAGCTTTTTTTCTAAGGAGCAAGTTCTTTTAATTTCATGGCTGCAGTCACCATCTGGCAAATAGAAGGGGGGAAAATGGAAAACACTGGCTGATTTTATTTTCTTGGACTCCAAAATCACTGTGGACAGTGACTGCAGCCATGAAATTAAAAGACGCTTGCTCCTTGCAGGGAAAACTATGACAAACAGACACCATATTAAAAAGCAGAGACATCCACTTTGCCGACAAAGGTCTGTATAGTCAAAGCTATGGTTTTCCCAGTAGTCATGCACAGATGTGAGAGCTGGACCATAAAGAAGGCTGAGCACCTAGAACTGATGGTTTCAAGCTGCGACGCTGAAGAAGACTCTTGAGAGTCCCTTGGACTGAAAGGAGATCAAACCAGTCAATTCTACAGGAAATCAACCCTGAATATTCATTGGAAGGACTGATACTGAAGCTGAAGCTCTAGTACTTTGGCCACCTGATGCGAAGAGCCAACTCATTGGAAAAGACCCTGATGCTGGGAAAGATTGAAGGCAGGAGGAGAAGGGGATGACAAAGGATGAGATGGTTGGATGGCATCACCGACTCAATGGACGTGAGTCTGAGCAAACTCCGGGAGACAGTGAAGGACAGGAAAGTCTGGCATACTGCAGTCCATGGGGTCACAGAGTCAGACACACCTAGCAACTGAACAATAACAACTACATACATAGAAAAGAGCTAAATTCCTTAACTTGGAATATCTGCTTTTCTTTAATTAAAAATAATCTTTTGAAGTTCAGACTACCTGCCCTTTGTTGCAAATTTCTATATAACATGGCACACACCCCTCGCCACCTTGGTGGAGTTCTCTCAGGGTTACTTGAGATGCAGACACCCAGGCTTCCTGCCAAATAAAACAGAATTCTCAACTTTCAGGTTGTGAATATCCTTTAAGTCCACAGGAGGGAGGGGAGAGGGGAAGCAGAGAGAAAGGAGGATGTATCCTCAGAATGTCTAGAAGCAGAAGCGGGAAACACACACCCGGCCACTCCAGCAGGTGTCAGGTGGGCAAGCAGCAAGTCCCCAGAGCAAGAGGTTGAAAGAGGGAGCCTGAGTCACCCCCACCCACCCTCCCAGGGGTGGGTGAGCCTTTAGGAAAGCCCCCTGGCATAAGTTTGGTTGATGAGCCTGGCTATACCAAGCCTATGGATACCGGGCCTGGATATAGACCCAGAACTGCCATGGGTTCAAGGGCATGGCCTTCTGAGTGCAGCAGGCTAATTAGGCCACCCCACCCCCACCCTATCAGACAAGTCCGACTGGAGTGTAGGCTGAAACCAAGCGTCAAGCTCAAGGGAACCAGCTGGCCTCTTGGCCTCAGTTTTCAGGTTATGTTGAGTGTGGCCAGAGCTGGTGCAGTCCCTGCTCCCCAGACCTGAGGCCCAGAAGGAAACTAACCAAGAGCCACGGCCTACAGCATGTCCCTGGGCCCCAGCACTGTGTAGTTCCCAAGGATGGCATCACACCTGAACTGTGACATCTCAGGACACACAGCGCCTCACCTTCAGCGTCTAAGGAAAAAGCCCCAGAAGCCTCTCCAAGTTGATCCGTCCCACTCTCCTGTCACCTGGACATCACAGAAGACCACAGAAGAAGCGGATCCCCGGCAGAACTCTGCACACAGAGCCCACTCACCAGACAATCACATACACTCACATCCACGCATAATCACATGGTGCCCAGGGTACCCCGGCCCTGCCCAGAGGACTGGGCTGCTCTTACAGGGTCCCTCTTCCCACCCTGCCCCATCCTGACCACCCTGCCATCCTGCCTCAGCCCCTCCCTCTTGCCATCTCTCTCCGCGGGTGTATGGTTAAGAAGACACTTCTCCTGTGCCCTACCCCCACCCCCCAACCCCGTCACCACAAACGTCACCCAGAAAGGGTGCAAGGAAAAAAAAAAAAAACAGCTCCAACAGGAAATGTGCTGCGAAAGTAAGAAGTATGACTCCTGGGGGGGCTCCACCTGGCAGCCCCAGTGCAGGCAGGCAGGCGGTTCGGGTCTCCATCCCCACCAGGGACAAGCAGGAGCAGGGCGGGGGCAACGGCAGAAGCTGGCCTGGCTCACAGGCCCGGGAGGCGTCAGGCCAGGCCAGAGCCGCACACCGGGGATGCTCCATGAACGGTTGTTGAAGGAAAGGCAGTTAATGGCACCGGAGACCGAACACCAGAAAGGCAGTGACGCCAAACCCAGGAGAGCCCGCTTCACTAAGGATGGCCGGGGGCCTCTGGGCTCCGCTGGGAGGGTCAGGTTTGGCTGGCTTTGGGACCCAACCCACCCCAGCCGGCTGCAGCGGAGCACCCAGGAGGCTCATGAGTCCTCCTGGGCGGAGGGTTTAGACGCCGGTGCGGCCGGGATCTCCAGCCGGTCCGCACTGTGGTGCACAACCACCGCCCCGAAACCCCCTCCTCCACCCCTGGATCCTCATCCTGTCACCTCCCCCCACCATGGGACGGCTGACGGCCGGCGCGGGGAAGGCCTCCTATCAGCCTCCTGGCCGCCCGCACCCGACTCTGAAAAAGGGGTTCTGGGCACCGCCGCCGCGGCCTCCTTGGCCGCCTCCCCTCCCCCGTGTTCCACCGGAAAAGTGTCGGGCCACCTGTGGGCCTCCCCCACCCCTGCCCGGGCTGCCGGGAGTGCGCGCAACGCCCCCGCCCCCTCCCCGGGGGACCAGACTGAACCGCGGCGGCTGGCGCTGCGCTGGGGAGCGGGGCCGGCGGGCGGGGCCTGGGCCGCAAGCCGCGCCTCTCGCGCTCGAGCGCCGCCTCTCCGGCCGGGACTGAGGGCTGCTGCGGGCTCCCGCTCCGGGGCAGTTTGGGCTGCGCCGCCAGGCCGGGGACCTGCGTCCGCTGGCGGTAAGTCAGGGCCCGGCCGACCCCGGCGGGCGTGGGCGCGGGTATGGGGCCCTCCCCGGCGCGGAGGGGGAGCGGGCGAGTGGGGCGCTGGGCAGGCGGGAGGAACCTGCGGGAGGGAGGCTGGGGGTCGGGGTTGCGAGCAGCCCGGCCCCAGGGCTCGCCTGCCCGCCTGGCCTCCCCGCTCCCCGGCCCTCCCCAATATTTCCGACGGACGAAGGCGGGAGAGCACGGAGACTGCAGCGGGCGCCCTCCGGGGCTGGGTAGTCCAGGGTTGCGCAGGCGCCGGGGGCCCATCGCCCAACTCTAGGTTCCCCCACGACCCCTCACGTGGAAACTGGGGAGAGTCAGCCTTCCAGACTTGAGAGAGCTGGGATCTTGGCGGCTGGCAGAAAGGAGAGAGTTAATAGCCCCGGAGGGTGACCACGGGACGGGAGCCTGCCACTGGAAGAGGTGAAAGCACCTTGCTTGGCATAAATTATGCAAGCACTGGAGATGCCTAGGAGCCCACTCCCTGCGCTGGGCCGCCCTTCCTTCCCTGGGGCCCAGGACCAGCTCCTACCTCTCTTGCCGGCTCAGAGTGCCAGGCTTCGCCAGAGGTCAGCCCGGTCCGTGCGCCTGGCAGAGAAGTGCACAGTCCGCGATTGGCCGAACCCCACCCCCCCCAAACCCACTGGCTCCTCTCAGGGCTCCCTTCCGCTTGACCCCACTAGTGTGGATGCGTTAGTGTCCAATGCCTGGACTCAGCCTGCTTGCGGGGAGGAGGAACCTGGCAGCAGTCAGTGATGATGCTGGCCGTGCCAGCCGGGGCCGGCGGCTGTGGGCACCAGAACTTCCTTCAGGACCGCTCGGAGCTCCTCCGGCGGGATTCTCACTTTATGGAGGAGGAGACCGAGACTCCTTCCTCCCTGAACTGCCTGCATCCGGGCACAGGCCCCAGGGGGGCTTGGCGCTGTTCTTGGACATCTGCGGCTCTTTCTCTGTGCCCCAGGACGTCAGGCCTTGCCCAGAGCTGGGCATGAGAGACCTGAAGCCCATTCTCCGGGTGTTCGCCAGCCCCTCCCAAAATCTGTCTTCTCCTTGGCATTCTCCTTCCTCCCAGTGCCTAGGAACTAGTGCCCTCCCCCACCCACAGCTCTCCCCTGCAGAAAGCACCAGACTGCTCCTCCCACACCATGCCTGAAACAGAAGTCCAGAACCCCAGCTGGTCGCATTCTGAGAGCTTTCTCCACCCCCTGCTAAGGATCTTTGCCCAAAGGAGTGTTCTGGCCAGCCCCCAGGGGCTCACCCCCGTCCGCCTGAGCCTGGGCCTATTCCCACTGGGGTGACTGGTGGCACACTGCTGGGTCCCCCTGAGCCCCCCTCCAGCCACCAAGAGCAGCAGATGCTTCTGGGGTCCTTGTCTTCAGTGCTGCCCCTGGACAAATGGGAGAGCCCTGAACAGGCTCCCCCAGCACAGAAGCTGCCTGGGCGGATGCTCAGCTAGATAAGCCCTGTGCTCCCAGCTCAGCTCTGGGACTCCATGGCAGGCATGGCGCTGGTCCCATGGAAAGTTCTGGATGCAGGTCAACTAATATTACCACCCACCGTCCCTCCAGGGCCCTTGAACTCGAGAAATTGATAAGAGACCAGACGAAAATTCCAAACAAGCCTTTATAGGTGCTGAAACTGCAGCACAAGGAAGCAAAAGCAAGAAGCAGGTACCCTCACCCACTCCCGGAGAGGAGCTGCTTCCATCCTGAAATGGAGAGACAACAGGGGCGGGTCTTTGGAGGGAAGCTGGAGGCGTAGTTTAGGTGGTCGGTCCCACTGCTCGGTGGTGCTGTGGGGGGGTCCTGAGCACCGCCCTGCTTGTTCTCCCAGCACCTCAAAAATGTAGTTTGTTTGTGACTTCTTGTATCCTTTTGCCCAAGGTGTGCATAGGCATTGTTATTTTTAGTCACTTACAGTTTCTTTGTATTGTGTTGCTCACTGGGACGTTTGTCCAGGTGCAAGCATTCTGGTAGAGGATCCCAGGTCCTAGCCTGTCTCACCCACGCTGCCAGGACCACAGGCAGGGCCCACTCCCTTGGCCTGCCTTTCTGGGAGATTCTGAAAACCCTAATGAGTTCCCTTATCTGACCTCTAGCCCTCCTCCCCCAGCAACAAGTGCCACAGACTTGGGGAAGGGTCTCAGCCAGGAGTCTGCGCTGAGTGAGGGGTGGGTTCAGAATGGAGCAGAAAGACCATCTGCACTCTGGCCTTGTTTCTGGCACCTCCCACCCCCCCATCTACAAAGTGGGGTCGCCACCTGTTCCCCCAGGGCCAACAGCTCGGACCCCATTGGGAGAAGCAAGGCCCGCCCCCCAGCACGCCATCTCATTGGAACAAGGCTGACTGCAGCTTCCTGAGAGCCCAGCCAGACGCCTGTCCCTCCAGAATGAAGGTCTTTCTGCCGTTGCTGCTGGCTGCCCTCCTGGGCGTGGAGCGAGGTGAGGTGCCCCGGGCCCCGGGCCTCCAAGCTGGCCATGGCCGTGTCACTGGTGCCACTCACTGCCTCCCCTGCCCCGACACTTGGACATTGCTGGAACCCCTCCAGGGCCAGGGTCTGGTGTCCTTGTCCTTCCAGGTCTCCAGCCTGGGCCCCACGTACCATAGGGGCCCCATCAGTGCCTGCGCAAGAGGGGGTGTCCTCAAGCCTCTGGGTCGGGGCTGGGAGGGGGCACCGGAGGACTCCCCGGCATGAGACTGCATCCCTCCCCTGCAGCCCACTCCCTGGTGTGCTTCACCTGCCAGAATGTGCAAAGCAACTGGTATTGCCTGAAGCCGACCATCTGCTCCAACACTGACAGTTACTGTGTGACGGTCTCTGCATCCGCTGGCCTCAGTGAGTGCGGGTGCTGGGTGGCCAGGCTCACCCCCAAGCCCCCCGACCCCTCCTCCACTCACAGTCTCGTTTCTGGTGGCACAGAGAACGTGGTGGACTTGGGCTACTCCCTGTACAAGTTCTGCTCCCCGATCTGCGGCTCCACAAGCCTCAACTTCGGCGTGGCGTCCATGGATACGTCCTGCTGCCAGAGCTTCCTGTGCAACATCAGCGCGGCGGGCCGCGGGCCGCGGGCCAGCACCCTGGTGCTGGGCCTGGGGCTCCTGCTCAGCCTGCTGGTGGCTCTGCTGCGGTTTGGACCCTGACTGCCCAGCCCCGGCTCCCAAAACTCAGGAAGGAAGGAAAGCCCAGACCCAAGAGGATCTCAAAGCCGCCGCCTCTGACTCCTCACCCTGCTAGTCCCACCTTCTCAGCCCTGGGTCCCCACAGGCAGGCCTGGCCCCCTGTACCCACACCTGTCAGCTCCCCCTACCTCCAGGTCAACCTTGCCACGGGGACCTGGGAACGGAGCCTGAGGATTCGGGAGTCAGAACTGAGTCCCAGGGACATGCTGAGAGGGGGCTCCTAATCCCAGGCCCTCCCTGCCCCCAAGTGCAGAAGATGTGCCGTGTAGACAGGTGTGTGGTCCATGTGCCCAGCTGGGCGTGTGTGAGTGTGTTTGGGGGAGGGGTGGGGGTCAGAAGCGTGTCTGGAGCCCCAAGCACCAGCACAGAGCCCCAGTCCCTGGTATCTCTGCACATGTCCTTGTATTTCACTCACTTAGAGGGTGGCCTTTGGGGAGACAGGGCTTCCCCTGTTCCCAGGTCTAGGCTACTGACCCAGGAATCTGTTCCTGCCCCAGATCCCACAGCTGCCCACCCCCTCCCTCTACCCCACACTCCTGCTGCTTCGCTGCCTCAAATAAACATGTTTCCACCTTTTCTGGCTCTGCTGTGGCCCTCAGCCTGAGACCACCCCTCCCGTCGGGGTCCTAGTGAGGGGGGCAGCAGAGCTCCAGAGCCTCAGGTGTAGAGGGGTCTGACGGTTCCCTGTGATGGGGCCCCACCCTGAAGCCCACTTGGAGGCCCTGGGGGAGCCGGGTCACCCAAGTTCACAGCTAGCTGCCCTCAGCTGGGTGGGATCATTTGATCCTCAGGACAGGACTGGAGTGGACAGGGAGACTGGGGCAAGGCAAGGGAGGTGGTAGCCCAGTTCTAGGTAGGAGGCAGGACCCTGCAAAGGGAGGGATGGGATTAGAAGGGAGGAGACAGCCCCGCACTTTCTGGGACTTGGGCAGGGCTATCTGGGCCAGTCGGGCTGCAAAGGACACACAGCATGGACGGGTGGGGGGAGGCACACAGGAGCTGAGTAAGGGGGAGCAAGGCCCCTGTCCCAAGGGCGTGTGGGAGGGACTCCCCTGCAGAAGGGTTGAGGTGCTGCTCCCTGGGCGGCAGCCCTCCCTGCTCATGCCTACTCCCCGGCAAGCCCCACTGTGGTCTTTGGCCAGCCTTGGACCTCCAGGGTCTGCAGTGGGGCCTGAGTTCTAAGCCAAGGGGATTCTTTGATTAGGCTGGTGGCCCAGGAGCAGTGGATCCAGGACTGCAGGGTGGCGGGAGTGAGCGCAGCAGAGCTTGGCCTGGGCCGGCCAGAAGCTCCTATGTGCTTGGGTCCAAAGTCCAAGGACCACTGTGCAGCAGGGCAGGGCAGTGGTCACTGCAGGGCTCGGATTCTGGCCCATGTCCTGGGCCCTGGTCACAGGGGCAGGTGAGCAGCTCAGCACAGACGGGCCCTATGACACCCACGAGGGCAGTGTCCTCGTTGCCACCAAGGAAGACTCCAGCCAACACTTGAGGTTGAGCACCAAGGCGATGATAGAGCTCCAGGGAAGGGCAGGAGGAGTCTGCCCTGAGAAATCGGGGTGGTCCAGCAGGATGGGGAGGGGAAGGAGATCCAGGCCCAGCCTATGTATTGTGGAAGGATCTAGAAGCACGTTACAGCAGTCTGGTCGAGACTGGGGGATAAAAATATTGAGATTCATTTAGGGGTCAGACCAGCATTAAAAACCAAAACAAGAAACAAAGGAGAAAAAATCAGAGCGTCCTCCAGGAATGCTGGTTACCCCTGGAGTCCTGAGCCCTAAAAGCAGAAGCTCAAGGACTTCCCTGGTGGTTCAGTGGTGGAGACTGCACATGACTGCAAGGGGCATGGGTTTGATCCTTGGTTGGGGAACCAAGATTCCACATGCTACGCGGTGCGGCAAAAAAAAAAGCAAAACCAGAATACTGCTCCCCACGAGTCCAGTTCCACAAGGATTAAATTGCAGCCCATTGCAGCCATCCAATGGGGAGAACAGGAAGAAGCCTTCTGTGTTTTGGACGTGCGCCCCTAGATAGCTGAGATGTGGGTCTAAAGAAAAATTTCAATGACCCCCAATTCTTGCATCTTCCCATACATCAGTTCAGTTCAGTCGCTCAGTAGTGTCCGAGTCTTTGCGACCCCATGAATCACAGCACACCAGGCCTGCCTGTCCATCACCAACTCCTGGAGTTCACCCAGACTCAAGTCCATCAAGTCAGTGATGCCATCCAGCCATCTTATCCTCTGTCGTCCCCTTCTCCTCCTGCCCCCAATCCCTCCCAGCATCAGAGTCTTCCAATGAGTCAACTCTTCACATGAGGTGGCCAAAGTACTGGAGTTTCAGCTTTAGCATCATTCCTTCCAAAGAAATCCCAGGGCTGATCTCCTTCAGAATGGACTGGTTGGATCTCCTTGCAGTCCAAGGGACTCTCAAGAGTCTTCTCCAACACCACAGTTCAAAAGCATCAATTCTTCGGGCTCAGCCTTCTTCACAGTCCAACTCTCACATCCATACATGACCACTGGAAAAACCATAGCCTTGACTAGACGGACCTTTGTTGGCAAAGTAATGTCTCTGCTTTTGAATACGCTATCTAGGTTGGTCATAACTTTCCTTCCAAGGAGTAAGCGTCTTTTAATTTCATGGCTGCAGTCACCATCTGCAGTGATTTTGGAGCCCAAAAAAATAAAGTCTGACACTGTTTCCACTGTTTCCCCATCTATTTCCCATGAAGTGATGGGACCGGATGCCATGATCTTCGTTTTCTGAATGTTGAGTTTTAAGCCAACTTTTTCACTCTCCACTTTCACTTTCATCAAGAGGCTTTTTAGTTCCTCTTTACTTTCTGCCATAAGGGTAGTGTCATCTGCATACCTGAGGTTATTGATATTTCTCCCGGCAATCTTGATTCCAGCTTGTGCTACTTCCCATACATAGAAAGCACTAAAATCATTAACATGAGATGTCTGTCTTTTGTGGTTAGCTGTAAGCTACCTGGTGCGAAGAGCCGACTCGTTGGGGAGGCCCCTAATGCTGGGAAAGATTGAGGGCAGGAAAAGGGGATGACAGAGGACGAGATGGTTGGATGGCATCACCGACTCATTGGATGAGCTCCAGGAGATAGTGAAGGACGGGTGTGAGTGTCACAGGCAGGAAGTCCGGGGGCCTGGAGGAAATAGGCCCCAAGTGTCAGACATTTTCATCTCTCTCTTAAGCAGCAGGAGGAAACAAACCACAAGTGTCAATTTTTCCCTTCTCTGTACAAAATTAAAAGGGGGTTTATTTTTAAATTCTGTGTTGCCATGATGATACCTGGTTCCAACTGAACTGAACTTTTCTCAAACCTTGAGCTAACCAATGCTTTTTCTTATGGAAATGTTTTCCTTAAGCTATGTTAAGCTATGTTAATAAACTATGTATTTACCCTAGACTCTCTTCGAGTCAGTTCCACCTAAGACTCAGAACCAATAATGACTCAACAAACCAGTATGTTTTACTCATACAAATGTTCTCCTAATCTATGTTAATGAAACCATATATTTGTATGGAAATCTGCCTTTCTTCAAGATTCGTATCAGTCGTTTAATGGCCCGGGATGACTCACCTGGTGGCAATGTTATCTCAATGCACGTTGTGGGTGAGGGGCCTGGTGCCACTCTCCGAGTTTTGAGACATTTCCTTTCTCTAATTAGCAGCCTGCTAGTAGGTATATGTAAAAGGCAATGGCAGCCCACTCCACTGTGCTTGCCTGGAGCATCCGATGGACAGAGGAGCCTGGCGGTCTATAGTCCGTGGGTTGCAAACAGTCAGACACGACTGAGTGACTGAACAACAACACTTGACTACCTGTATTTACCAATCAAAAAAATTCATGTAGATCCTACTTCTCCTCTACCTTTTCAGAACATTTCCTCAGAGCTACTGAGAGGCCATCTCCCAGGATAGAGTCCTCAGCAAAGTCCCAGAAGAAGACTGAAACTGTGTAAGCAGGTAGGTTAGGGAGTCCCTGGAGAAAGAGTCAGGAATGGCTTTCTTGACATAAGAAAAGCCATTTTGTGATCTAAGCCTGGCCACAGCGCTTGCCCTTGAACATGGTCAGTAATCAGTGATCTTCAGGGGACAAAGGGATGCTGGGACAGAGGAAAAGCAGGCAAACAAGAGTGCAGTGATAATACAAAGCAGGGCCCTGGTTCCTCCTCGGGGGAAATACATGATAATATGTCTTTGAGTTCTGTAGGGCTTCCCAGGTGCCACTAGTGGTAAACAACCCACTTGCCAATGCAGGAGATGTAAGAGACTCAGGTTCTATCCTTGGGTTGGGAGGATCCCCTGGAGAAGGGTATGGCAACCCACTCCTGCATTCTTGCCTGGAGAATCCCATGGGCAGAGGAGTCTGGTGGGCTACAGTCCACAGGGTCCCAAAGAGTCAGACACGACTGAGCGACTAACACTTTCACTTTGGGCTATATCATCCTTTTAAAGCTTGTGCCTTGCCCACTTCCCTCCTGTTTTGAGACCAGCAAGGCTGGGCAGTGGTGGTGACAGGGACAGAGTGAAGAAATGAAGCAGGTGATTAAATAGTTACTCCCACTAAGGGATCATAAGTAAAGGAAAAAGTATGGGAGACCTCTGTAAGTTAATGATCACTCAAGAAAGCAGGCTTGCTTAGCAAAAAACCACACAACAGAAACACAAGGCATGTCCCCAAACAATGGTGAAATGAGACTCACATCCTGTTAAATCGACTTTAAAACAATGCGCAACGTGAGAGTTTCAAGTGAAGTTTTATTTGGGGCAAAATGAGGACTGCACCCCAGGAGACAGCACCTCAGAGAGCTCTGAGAGACTGCTCCAAAGAGGCAGGTGGGGAAAGATCAATATATATGTGATTTTGGTGAAAGGGAGTTCCTGCAATCAAGCACATATTTTTGCAGGTTTCGCTAGTCATGAGAAGCAGATGTCACCATAAGGGAATTTAGTGCTTTTCCAGATATGAGGAGATGCAAGAATTGGGTTGATAATATCAGCTCCTGAAAACATCTTGCTGAAGAAGTGCCAATTTCCCGAGGGTACAGAATGCCTCATTCTTGATCTCCAATGTAAACTCCTTCAGGGAGTGTTGGAGGTCAGCAGCCGCAGCAGCACATGCTTCAATCCTTGGAGACGGCAAGTGCCAATTTGTAGTTGACAGTGACCGCCTTTTTGGCCTTTTTGCACATTTCCATAGCACCAGGACAATCCCAGTTCAACGATGTAGAAACAAGAAGACTTCCCTGCCAGACGTGGAGGAGGAGCTGATGAGGAAAGTTTGACATCTACTCAAGAATGAGTAAGAAGATGGTCTTTTTTCCCTTCCCAACTTCTACATTATAAACAATGTAGCCCACCCAGCTCTGATGGCAGTGCCCCGCCCAGTGGCCCACACTAACAAGCCTTTGCCCTTCCTGTCCCTCTGCCTCCCACTGGATTCTTTCTGCACTGAAGACCCCACACTCGACTGAGTCCTGAAACACAGGCCAGGCCAGAGGAAGATGCCCAGCTGGACATGACCATCACAGTCAGGGGACACCGGGAGCCCAGGGGCAGACGGCAGTGGAAGGACAGCTGTGTAACCAATGCTCTATTCCCACGCATGCTAACCTCAGCTTTCATCTCTGTGCAGACTATTTTGCAGGTGATAATAGTCTGTTATTACTGTACCCACAACTACACAGCGAGATGAAAAGCAGGGCTCAGAGCCTCGAAGCCTCCTGGTGACTGTGACCCTTGGAGACCTCCTGGGAGCAGCTGACGGTTCTCTCGATTCCTGCTGCCCCTCCCCTGTGTTGGGGGAGGCTAGGTAGCCCAGACTCTGCAGGAGCAGAGGGAGGCTGCGTGGGGCTGGGCGGGGCAGGGGCGGGAGGAGGTGCACAGGGCTTTGAGTTTCCATTTCCCACAGCCCGAGAGAGGGCAGGTGGGAAGGGGAGGGGCAAGGGAGCCCCAGGAGCGGAAGGGGAGGGGAGGGGAAAGGGGGGCATCTCTCGTGCTCTGCTCAGGACTCTCTCTCCGCCACCCCACCCCCACCGGCATCTGCCCAGGCGCAGCGCTGTCCAGTCCAGGCACACTCTGGTCGGGTGTCCAGATTCCCCAGTCTCAGCGCCCAGGAACCCGTGTGATGCCTGCGTTTCCCTGCGGCCAAACTCAGCTCCGTCCGGTCCGGCCCCGCCCCCTCGCCTGCCCCTCCCAGGGAGTCCTGAACCCGCTGGCCCAGGGAGGCGGACAGTCCTGCCCAGCATCTGGCTTCCTCCCATTATGCCTGTTTGGTGCCCACGGCCCAAGCCAGGGAGGACTCGGCGCCCCCTCCTCCCCAATCTTAGCATCACCTGCATTGCCTTGCTGCTGCTCACCTGTGACTTCCAAGGGCCCAACCCGCTGGCTAGGGCCTCTCACTCGCGGGCTGTCTCATGACCCTGGATGTCCAGCAGCTATGGCTGGACCTACCTTTGCTCTGCCCTAGCTTTCAGAGTTTCTCTGGTCCCTGCCTGGCTCCCCTCGGTCTGGTGCAGGCAGGGTGGGACACACCAGACCGTCCCCTGGGCTGGTGACTGAGCCACAGCATAGTGGGACTCCCCTCTCTGAGCCCTGACCACGGGCACTTTCTAGGACCCCTGAACAAAAAGGAAATAACCTCAGCAGAAAAGACCCTGATGCTTGGAAGGACTGAAGGCAGGAGGAGAAGGAGACGACAGAGGATGAGATGGTTGGATGGCATCACCAACTCAGTGCACATGAGCTCGAGCCGGCCCCAGGAGTTGGTGATGGACAAGGAAGCCTGCGGTGCTGCAGTCCATGGGGTCTCAAAGAGTCGCACACGACTGAGGGACTGAACAACAAGAAACCTGAGCAGAGGGTGCACTGTGGGAGGACAGCCCCCTGGAGAAACCTGTGACAGTCCTGGGGAGGAACGCATTTAAGGTCTGGGTGCCAAGTGCGGATGAGGGGTGCGCTAGGTATGGGAGCTGCTGGGACATGGGTTAGCCCGAAGGTCCATCGAAGTAATGTCGCTGCTTTTTAATATGCTGTCTAGGTTGGCCATAGTGAAGGAGGAAACAGACAGATCTGGACTCCATCTTAGGCCAGGCTGCGAACATTAGGCTACACGCATGGTCACCCTCCCAATGGACTCTGAACTTTGTGCCCGGTGTCTATAGAAATGGCATGCCAGGGACTCGCCTGGTGGTCCGGGGGCTAGGCGTCTGGGCTTCCAGTGCAGGCGGCACAGGTTTGATCCCAGGTCCGGGAGCTAAGATCCCACATGTTGCGCAGTGTGGCCAATAAATAAATAAAATTTTAAAAAAGAAAAAAAGAAATGGCATACCAATGGAAAACCAGCCCCCCGGATAAAAGAGCCTCAGGACTTGTACTTGGACTCTCTGTTGCCTAAAAGAATATCCTAATTATCTCTGTAACAGAACAAAGTGGTAAATTCCATTATGTTTATTGGGATATGACCACAGGCCTATTGGTAAATGTCCACTCTTTATCTAGTCTTGTGACACATGAATCATGGGTTAACTTTGATCGTATCTCTCTTTAACCTTGTCCAGACTAGTTTCAAGGAATTTGGGGAGGTGGGTTTGGGCATGTACACTTAGGGTATATAAGATTTTCACAAAAACTGGTCGGGGTCCTTGGCTAAGAGGAGATTCTGCCTTGGGCCCGCTGGTGTGATAAACTGCACTCCACCATTTGCATTGTCCTTCTGAGTGAGTTTGTTTCCCGGAACGCATGGCTACAACATTTGGTGCATTGGCCGGGAAACTCCTCACTTTGAGGAGACAAGTCCCATTTGAGACTATTCTGAGGCCTTGCAGCTTGAATCTTCTAGACCGGGGAAGACGCCTCGCCCTTCTGGAAGGATTCTGGGTCTCAACGGCCGGACCTTTCACGTTAGCAGGTAGTGGATGGCAGCAGGGAAACTGAGCACTCAGGTGAGGAGGAACCCACCCGGCAGGGTGGAAGAGGGGGCCTGATCACCCCCCTGGGAGGGACTAGAAGGAGCACGGACCCACAGGGACCTGGAATAGGCAGAGGGCGATTGCTTGGTACACAGGGCCATGAGTGTGCTAGGGCTTAGGAAGGGAATTTGCAAAGGTAATTTAGGAGGTGTGTCCACGCCATCTCAGGGAAAATTATTACCAGCGATAGCCAGGGGATTTTTAGAATAGGAAACTTTTCCTTGTATGCTCATATTCTGCCCTCCCGCAGGACGTGTCCCGTCTGCTGTGAAATTCTTGACCCCCTCGGAATTCTCAGGCTAGAAGGAGGGGGATACATAAGTGAGCATGAATTGGCTTTTCCGGAGACGGCCTGGGACATGGGATATTTAACCCATCTATGTTTTCATCCGCACCTGATCAAGACCACCAAGGCAGAACGGACTTTAAGGGAGAAATAGTCGTGGACCACATGGTGTTCTGGTTCGGCCTTGCTGACTGGCAGGTGAAGACACGCCGATCCCCCTTCTCCCTCTGGGATCTGGCAGGATTTGGACAAGGATGACCTGCCTCTCCCCCGTACTGGACGCACCCACGGGCCCTGTGCTCCACCAGGACCGGAGGCCACCTTAATGCCCAATCCAGGGCCAGGTGAAGTTCCTGCAGCAGCCGCGGCTCCTCCGCCAGCTCTCCTAGAGGTCGTAGAGCCTCCACCTCGGCGGACTCCGATCCTGGTGGCAGAAGCCTCTGACCAACACTTCCAGGATCCGGCTCCAGCCGAGCCGCCCAAGTTATACCCTCCTCTCCCGGTGAGTACTGACAGGCAGGGGAGGGAGACCTTGAAATTAAGCAGAGCCTGCGCTCTGCCAGAGAGCCAGAGGGAACAAAAGAGAACACACAAGAGATTTGCAATGCTAGCTGCTGCTCTGGGAAAGTCAATCTCGGGCCCTCTGGAAAACCTCCTCTGCCCCAGGGACAGGACAGTCCTTCAACCGGTCCCAACGGAGGCCCTGGGCCCCGTTACAGCCAAACCAGTGTGCCTGGTGCTGAGGTTTTGCCCACTGGAAGAATGAATGCCCTAAGGCAAGGAAGGAAGCTCCCGCAGCTGTGGGGCTTGCTGACTTGGAAAGTAAATAGGGCTGCCGTCCCGGAGAGCCCATGGTAACCTTAAAAGTGGGGGACCAAAACATTGACTTCATGGTGGATACAGGAGCAGAACTGTCGGTAGTAACAAAACCCGTGGCACCACTGTCCGCAAAGACTACTGCTGTAACTGGGGTATCGGGAGAAGAGATGATTAAATCGGTTTGCCAGCCCAGAAAATGTCATATGGCAGGGGCGGGAGGGGCACCAAGTGATTCATGAATTCCTCTACATTCCTGGGTGCCCAGTACGCCTGTTGGGAAGAGACTTGCTCTCCAAACTAGGAGCACAAGTGACTTTCTCCCCTGAGGAGAGGCCCACCTTCTGGATGAACACTGTGACTTATTTGCTCTCTCAGTACCACCCCAAGATGAGTGGAGGTTGCATGAGCTTCCAAGGGAAGAACTGGGTGGGCCGGAAGAGCATGATAGAGAACTAACTCAATTATTCCTTGAGGTCTGGGCGGAAGACACCCCCCCCCTCCCCCGAGGCTGGCTAAACATCAAGCCCCAGTGAAAGTAGAACTCAAACAAGGCACCATCCCGGTTAGAAAGCGCCAGTACCCGCTACCGATAGAGGCCTGGGCCAGCATACTACCCCACATCAATAGATTGAAACAAGTGGGCATTCTAGTAGAGTGCCAGTCAGCTTGGAATACTCCGATCCTGCCAGTCAGAAAGGAAGGAGGACAGGATTATAGGCCTGTACAGGATCTCAGGCGAGTCAACCAGGCTACTGTGACTTTACACCCCACCGTTCCAAACCCCTACACCTTACTTAGCCTCCTCCCACCAAGGACTAAAGTTTATACTCGCCTAGACCTCAAGGATGCCTTCTTCTGCTTACACCTTGCCCCAGCCCATCTTTGCCTTTGAATGGGAAGATCCAGTCGGGGGCACCAAACAATAGCTCACCTGGACTCCCCCACAAGGGTTTAAGAACTCCCCAGCCATCTTTGGGGAAGCCTTGGCTTCTGACCTGAACTCATTCCATCCAAAAGAGTATGGATCTTGGCTCCTACAATACGTGGATGACCTGCTGCTGGCTGCCAAGACCAAGGAAAAATGTTGGGAAGGGACAAAAACACTGCTCCAGCTGCTGATGGAAGCAGGTTGCTGCTGCTGCTAAGTCACTTCAGTTGTATCCGACTCTGTGCGACCCCATAGACGGCAGCCCACCAGGCTCACCCGTCCTTGGGATTCTCCAGGTAATAACACTGGAGTGGGTTACTGGGTGTCAAAGAAGAAGGCACAGATCTACAAGGAGGAGGTAAGGTATCTGGGGTTTGTTTTAAAGAAGAACACAAGGGTCCAGACCCTAGTTGGGTCCTGTATACTGATGGCACTAGCCTGATAAAACAAGGACAGTGGCTGTCAGGTTAGCCAAAGCGGAAGGGGCCATCCAGACTGAAAAGGGATGGTAGGAATTGCCAAGTGGCAAATTATTGGTCCCGGAGGAGCTGGCACACACTCTGGTAAGCCAAACACACCAAGCGACCCACCTAGGCCATGCCGCCTGCCCACAGGTCAATGCTGCCTCTCGGCACAGACAAAAACCTCCGGGTATTCAGCTGAAAGGCACGCTGCCCTTTGAACACCTGGGAGTGGACTTCACCGAAATGAAACCTCACCGACACGAAACCTCACCGACACTACCATTGCCTGCTGGTCGTGGTATGTACATTCTTGGGATGGGTAGGAGCTTTTGGTATTTGGACTGAAAGAACATCAGAAGTAGCCCAGTGCCTGCTTAGCGAAATAGTTCCCAGATTTGGATTTCCTACCAGTATTGGATCAGACGATGGCCTGGCTTTTGTAGCTGACTCCATGGGGTCACTGAGGGTCGGACATGACTGAGCGACTTCACTTTCACTTTTCATTTTCATGCATTGGAGAAGGAAATGGCAACCCACTCCAGTGTTCTTGCCTGGAGAATCCCAGGGTCGGGGGAGCCTGGTGGACTGCCGTCTATGGGGTCGCACAGAGTCGGACACGACTGAAGCGACTTAGCAGCAGCAGCAGCAGCAGTAGTACAACAAGTAAACAAAAGTTTAAACATAAAATGGAAACTGCACACTGCATATAGGCCCAGAGTTCTGAGACGGTGGAATGAACCAACCGGACACTTAAAGAGACTCTCCAAGTGGATCATAGAAACTGATTGCTCCTGGGTGGACTTGCTTCCAAGGGCTCTGCTCAGACTCAGGATGACCCCACGGTCCCAAGGCTATTCTCCATACGAAACTGTGTATGGGAGGCCCCCTCCCATAATAAAAGAGGTGTCAACAAATTTGCCTCAGGTAAGGGGGAATAGGATTTCACAGAAGTGAAATAATAATAAAATTATTATTTTATTTTTTATATTTTATTATAAAAATTTTTTATATATTTTTTATTTTTTATAAAAAATATTTTTTTATTTTTATAAAAATAATTTATGAAAATTATATATATATAATTATATATATTTATATATAATATATTATATATAATATATATAATATATATATTTATGTATAAATTTATAAAATTTATAAAATTTTATAAAAATAATTTATAAAAATATGTTTTTTATATTTTATTTATATTTTATTATAAAAATTTTATATATTTTATTTTTATAAAAAATATTTTTTTATTTTTATAAAAATAATTTATAAAAATTTTATATATATAATTTTATATATAATATAAAATATATATATAATATATATTATATAATATATATATATTTATAAAATTTTATAAAAATAATTTATAAAAATATATTTTTTATATTTTATTATAAAAAAATAAAATAATAAATTAGGTAACTAAGTTTGTACAAGAAAGGGTGCCATTCCCCCTTGGGGAACAGATTCATGAGATTAGTGGCTTGGTGACCAAGTATGGGTCAAAGATTGGAAACATGATTTACTAGCCCCTTGGTGAAAGGGCCTTTATGTTATTCTAACTACCCCTACTGCAGTTAAAGTTGCAGGTATTGCCCCGTGGATCCATCACACGAGGCTGAAGAGAACATACCATGCAGACCCAAAAACGCTGAGTGGACTGCACAGAGGGACCCCGCTGACCCTCGAAAGACGAAGACCATCCTTCTTAATAAGAAGGAAAAAAAAGATCCTGGACGAGCCCCTTCAGGATGAAGCCACACAATCAACTCCTGCTGCTTGGCCTCATCAACGAGCACATTCCTACGCCAACTTCCACAATACCTCCACTGTTGTGTGGGGTTATGCCTCTGTCTGTGATGGATGGACTTCCCTGGTGGCTGTCACCGCTCCGCCAAGGAGATTTTAAACCACTCTGCTCTTCTCTGGGACACAATCATAACCTCTCCTTGCTCTCTGGGTGTAAGCCAGACCTACAGTCAATAGACTCGGGTCATAGGGTTACATTTGATATAAATGCCAGTGTAACAAAAGCCTAACCTACAACAACCCCTGGTAAATCTACCTTATTTACATGCTAGGTGGACAAGATCTGTGTTTCAGTGGTATGAGTATATTGCTGCCTTATTCATACCCTCTATTAGGACAACAGATATTATGATTAAAGTAGAGGCCTTGACTAATTTCACAAAACAGGCCCTCCTAGATAGAACAAAAGCCATCCAAGCCTTAAATGAAGAGCAAATCCAAATAAGAAAAGCAGTAATTCAAAATAGAATGGCTTTGGACATACTCACAGCTCCTCAAGGAGGGACCTGGGCTATAATTAAGGTTGAATGTTGCGTATGCATTCCTGACTTATCTGACAATGTATCAACTGCTTTAGATGACATGAAAAACCAGGTAAAAGCAATGTCAAATGAAAACATTCCTGGACTTCGGTCCTATCTTGGGTGAAGGGCGATTGGTGGAAAACTATATTTACCATTGTTATAGTTGCCTTGATAGTTCTGCTTTGTGGATCCTGGATTTTACAATGTATTCAATATATCCTTATGAATGATGCTCATAATATGAGTTAAGAGCATCAAGAGAGGGGAATGAAGAAGGAAACAGACATAGCTGGACTCCATCTTAGGCCAGGCTGTGAACATTAGGCTACATGCATGGTCACCCTCTCAATGGACTCTGGACTTTGTGCCCGGTGTCTATAGAAATGGCATACCAATGGAAAACCAGACCCCCGGATAAAAGAGCCTCAGGACTTGTACTTGGACTCTCCATTGTCTAAAAGAATATGCTAATTATCTCTATATCAGAACAAAGTGGTAAATTCCATTATGTTAATTGGGATATGACCACAGGCCTATTGATAATTGTCCACTGTTAACTACCTAGGCTTTAGGCAAATGAATCACGGGTTAACATTGATTGTATCTTTCTTTTCCTTTGTTCAGACTAGTTTCAGGGAATTTGGAGAGGTGGGTTTGGGCACGTACACTTAGGGTATATAAGGTTTTCACAAAAAACTGGTCGGGGTCCTTGGCTAAGAGGAGACTGCCTTGGACCCACCGGTGTAATAAACTGCACTCCACTATCTGCATTGTCCTTCTGAGTGAGTTTGTTTCCCGGAACGCGTGGCTACAGCCAGCATCTTCTAATTTCATGGCTGCAGTCACCATCTGCAGTGAATTTGGAGCCTGAGAAAATAATGTCTGTCACTATTTCCATTGTTTCCCCATCTATGTGCTGTGAAGTGATGGGGCTGTCATGCGAGTATATGCTCCTCGGTTCTGTCTTGTCACAACAAAGATTTGGAGTGATGGACATTAAAGCCCTCCTCGGCATGTCATAGCTCTCAGGTCTTAGACAGACCGTGTTATAGCTCTCAGGTCTTGAATGGACCGTGTTATAGCTCTTAGACAAATCAGTGTTACAGCTCAGTGTTACAGCTCTATTTTATTTAGATAATAGCAGGAAAATCCATCTTCGAGGCGTGAGGGCATGTCGACCTAGAGATGCAAACAGAAGAGCAGCCCAGAGCGCGGGGGCGGCATGGGGGGTGGTGGTGGAAAGCTTTGGCTCCTCTTTCTCTCCCCTGGGCCTGTCCTATGTAAATTGGGCCAGCCAGGAGTGTTTGTTTTACCTGAGGTCCTTACTCCAGTCCTCGGACCTTCCTTTGTTCTATTTTCGCGGGCTTTTCTCTTCCTTATCTTTTAGCCACCACCATTCTGGACTCTTTTTCCCTATTCTAACTGGTTCCAATTGGAGAAGGCAATGGCACCCACTTCAGTACTTTTGCCTGGAAAATCCCATGGACGGAGGAGCCTGGTAGGCTGCAGTCCATGGGATCGCTAGAGTCGGACACGACTGAGCGACTTCACTTTCACTTTTCACTTTCATGCACTGGAGGAGGAAATGGCAACCCACTCCAGTGTTCTTGCCTGGAGAATCCCAGGGACGGGGGAGCCTGGTGGGCTGCCGTCTATGGAGTCGCACAGAGTCGGACATGACTGAAATGACTTAGCAGCAACTGGTTCCAAATAGGAAAAGGAGTACGTCAAGGCTGTATATTATCACCCTGCTTATTTAACTTATATGCAGAGTACATTATGAGAAACGCTGGGCTGGAAGAAGCACAAGCTGGAATCAAGATTGCTGGGAGAAATATCAATAACCTCAGATATGCAGATGACTCTGTTGCAGGAAGGCAGACCCCTTCCAGGGCCTGAAACTGGGCTCTTGTCTAACACTCGGAAATGAATTGTCCAAGGAGACACATCTGCTGACAAAGCAAGAGATTTTATTGGGAAAGGGCACCCGGGGGGAGAGCAGTAGGGTAAGGGAACCCAGGAGAAGTGCTCTGACGCGTGGCTCGCAGTCTCGGGTTTTATGGTGATGGGATTAGTTTCCGGGTGGTCTTTGGCCAATCATTCTAATTCAGAGTCTTTCCTGGTGGCGCACGCATCGCTCAGCCAAGATGGATGCTAGTGAAAGGGATTCTGGGAAATGGACGGACACGCGGTGTCTCCTTCTGACCTTTCCCGAACTCTTCCGGTTGGTGGTAGCTTATTAGTTCTGTATTCCTTATCAGGATCTCTTGTCCTAAAACAACTCATGCAAATGGTTACTATGGTGCCTGGCCAGGGTGGGCAGTTTCAATCAGTGTGCTTCCGCTAACAACACCACCCTTATGGCAGAAAGTGAAGAGGAACTAAAAAGCCTCTTGATGAAACTGAAAGAGGAGAGTGGAAAAAGTTGGCTTAAACTCAGCATTCATAAAACTAAGATCATGGCATCTGGTCCCATCACTTCATGGGAAATAGATGGGGAAACAGTGGAAACAGTGTCAGAATTTATTTTTTGGGGCTCCAAAATCACTGCAGATGGTGACTGCAGCCATGAAATTAAAAGACGCTTACTCCTTGGAAGGAAAGTTATGACCAACCTAGATAGCATATTCAAAAGCAGAGACATTACTTTGCCAACAAAGGTCTGTCTAGTCAAGGCTATGGTTTTTCCAGTGGTCATGTATGGATGTGAGAGTTGGACTGTGAAGAAGGCTGAGCCCGAAGAATTGATGCTTTTGAACTGTGGTGTTGGAGAAGACTCTTGAGAGTCCCTTGGACTGCAAGGAGATCCAACCAGTCCATTCTGAAGGAGATCAGCCCTGGGATTTCTTTGTAAGGAATGATGCTGAAGCTGAAATTCCAGTACTTTGGCCACCTCATGCGAAGAGTTGACTCATTGGAAAAGACTGATGCTGGGAGGGATTGGGGCAGGAGGAGAAGAGGACGACAGAGGATGAGATGGCTGGATGGCATCACTGACTCGATGGATATGAGTCTGAGTGAACTCCAGGAGTTGGTGATGGACAGGGAGGCCTGGCGTGCTGCGATTCATGGGGTCGCAAAGAGTCGGACACGACTGAGCGACTGAACTGAACTACCTAACAGGACCGGATGCCTTGAGCTTCCTTTATTTGAATGTTGGGTTTTAAGCCGGCTTTTTCACTCTTCTCTTTCACTTTCATCAAGAGGCTGTTTAGTTCTCCCTCACTTTCTGCTTTAAGGGTGGTGTCATCTGCATATCTGAGGTTATTGACATTTCTCCTGGCAATCTGGATTCTGTTGCTGAAAGTGAAGTGAAAGTGAGAGTGAAGTCACTCAATCGTGTCCGGCTGTTTGCGACCCATGGACTGTAGCCCACCAAGCTCCTCCGTCTATGGGATTCTCCAGGCAAGAAAACTGGAGTGGGTTGCCATTCTGACTCCACGTTGGAAACTGTTTCTTTGACCTGATTTTGTTGCTTTTGTTATTATAATGATACTTAATGGCTTGCCTGGAGGACCCTGACCCCCTGCCCAACTGTAAACTGAAGTACCTTTGTTCAGCTTGAGAAGGAAATGGCAACCCACTCCAGTATTCTTGCCTGGAGAATCCCAGGGACAGCGGAGTCTGGTGGGCTGCCGTCTATGGGGTCGCACAGAGTCAGACACGACTGAAGCGACTTAGCAGCAGCAGCAGCAGCAGGAGAGAGAATGTGACCCTGCTCATCTGTGAATAACAGAGATTAACACACCCCTTCCAAAGGCAGGCCATTCCCTTGGAGCTGTTTCACAGGGCTGAAGACCCTTTCCCTTTACTTCCCCACTGCCTCTCCCTCTCTGCTCTGCCTTTTGACTTTAGTTCATTATTGCGTCTTTCCCTCTGATCTATAAAAGAACCTGGCATCCAGACCCCAATAATATGGTTATCTTGAGGTGCTAGCCTGCCATTTTTCCTGTCAGCTGGCTTTTCGAGTAAAGTCGTTTTCCTTGCCTCAACACCTCGGATTCATTGGCCTGTTGTGCAGTGAGCAGAGGGAGCTTGGACCTGGTAACACTTCTAATAGCTGGCTTCCTCCTGAGGGCTGGAGGGGTCGTCCCCCCAGGACCACCCCCTTTGCCTCTCCCTCAACCCTCAGGTCCTCTGCTGACAGCTCCCCCACCTCGGGCCCGCATAGGGAGCCGAAGAAGCCACTGGGGACACAGGTGGCCAGAGGAGCAGGCACTTGAGCCTGGGATTGGCTCTCCCTGGGAAAATGGCCCTGAGCTCTGCCAGCCCCCAGGCCCGGTTTTCATTTGGGGTCCCCTCCCCACCACCCCCTAACACACACACACACACACTAGGTCCCAGGGTCAGGACTTGGAACGTGGATAGCCCCCCAGGCCTGGGCTGGGGGTGGGCAGGAGAGGGGCTCAGAGGCTGGAAGTGAAACCTATATATGGTGGTGTTGGGGCCCGTGTGAGGAAAGCAGGAGAGACTGCATCTTGAAGCCTGTCATCCATCTTAAAGACAGGATGTGACCTGGGCCTGAACCCTGCCCAAGAGTGAGGACACCGTTGCTAGTGAAAACCAGGTCTCCTGGAGGCCTCCCTCCCTACACGTGACAAAGGGAGACTAGTGGAGGCCAGGCTGCCTGTTAGGTTAACCGCGGAGACACCCCCTGATGTATAGTCATTGTCCCCCCTTTAACCTTAATCGTTTGTTCTCCCAGCACCTACTTGCTGTAAAACTCAATCACACGCAACAAAGAGGTTGCTAACATGTAACCAGTCACATAGTAGGGGGTATGAAACGGGGCCTCTCAGAAACATCAGGATCCTTGTTGGGAACTGATCCCCGTTGGACCTGCTGGCGTAGTAAACTGTACTCCACTGCCCTGAGTGTCCTCCGAGGCGTGTTTTGTGGCTCTGGATTCCACAACAGTGTCATTTCAGGGGGACTCCGAAGAGCTCCAGTACCACAGTCTCTTATGTCTCAGTAAAGAGATTCAGTGAGAGTAAAGTGGTAGATACGTGATTTATTAGAATAGGACATTTGTGAGGCTTACAAGGAGGCAGGCAAGAAATGCCATACCCCAAGAACTTAGTGGGCTACAGTTTTATAACCAAAGGGAAAGTGGGGTGGGGGAGAAAATCTTCTTTCTTTTGAGTAGACTTCCTGCTTCTATCATCAGCTCCTCCTCCAGCTTGAGCAGGGGCGTTTTCTTGCCCCTGTGGTCAAGCTAGGTCCACGAATTCTTGTTTTTTATGTGTTCAGAGACCATGTCCTGGGATCATAACGTACTGAGCTCACTGGGCTGGACGTGGGTCTCATGCTGCCATCGTTTTATCGTATGGGGGCAGGTCTCGTCCTTCTGTGGCATGGTTTTGTTGTTAAGCAAGCCTGCTTGGTTTTGCGGTTAAGCAAACCTACTTTCTCGAGTGATCATTAACCTATAGGGGTCTGCCATATTTTTCTGGGCTTCCCTCATAGCTCAGACAGTGAAGAATCTGCCTGCAATGCAGGGGACCCCAGTTCGATTCCTGGGTCAGGAAGATCCCCTGGAGAAGGAAATAGCAACCCACTCTAGTCTTCTTGCCTGGAGAACCCCATGGACAGAGGAGGCTTGTGAGCTACAGTCCATGGGGTCACAAGAGTCGGACACGACTTAGCAACTAAACCACCACCACATTTTTCTACTTACAATCCCCTAGTGGGATTAACTATTTAATCACCTATTTTGTCCCTACCAGTAGGGTGGGTCTCGGTGGCTCTCATCCTACTGAACCCAGAGAGGGTCTGACCCCTCCTCTCATTAATCCCTGGAGTGGGGTAGGAGGAAGGAGGCAGCTCTTGGCAGCTCATTGGCATCCTTGGCTGCTTCTCCCCAGAGGAATGGGCAGAGTCCCGCCCTGCCCCCCCCCACCCCGAGGGTGTCACAGGCGCCTAGAAGAGAAGGGGTGCAGGGGCTTCCTCTGGCGAGTCCCTGCACCACCACCATATCTGCCGGGAGCCAGCACAGGAGTCCCCACCCATAACAAGGTTATGTGGGAGAGTTCTGGTGGGTAAGGCAAGCCAGAACTCAAGGGGTGCCCCTCTGGGCCTGCCTGAGCGTCTACCCCAAAACCAGAGTCTGCCTACTTTACTGCTTTGTGCTCTCACCTACACCTCTGACTTTACAGGGGGCTGTCCCCCACCACCATCTCTCTCTCTGAAAAAGAGTTAACTTACAGCTCCAGTTAATAAAGTTCCTGGGCGTGACAAGAGTATTTTATTTCACAAATCCCTCAGATGGCTCTCTAACTTGCCTGACAGGTTTACCCGGACTCCTACAGCTATGCATATGATTGTTTAGTCTCCCAGCCGCTAGAGGCACGGGAAGCTTATGATATTCAAATAGTATAGAGCCTCTTGGAGAGTTAGAAATTGTCAGAATAGAACTAGTAGATTTCATTGTTGAGCCAATGCTTGCTGCCAAGTTTCCACATCCCCTGTATTGTATCCTTGGAAGTGTATAATTAATATAGTTGGTATGTAGAAAAAATAAGTAGTGGCCTTGGTGTTAACAACTTTAGACCCTTAAGGTAATAAATTCTTTCCTTTGTTGTAAACCCACTGCACCTCTGCCCTGTAGGAATGCAACTTTATCTAACACCTTCAGAGGATGGCGCCAAAGTTTAAAATAATTACTCTTAGAGAAAATAAGTCTTATGGTTGACAAACCTTTATCAGAGTCATAAAATGTTAACAGGCCTTCTGGCCAGAAGATGATGTAAATCACCTAAACCCTCTGTATACAATAAGTTTGCAGAAAAGAAACCTTGGTTTCGATAAGGATCAAAGACTGCTGACTTTGCATGATTTCACACCCCCTATTATCCTCTGTGTGCAACTTAGGGTATAAAAGCCCCTGTAGAAAATAAAGCTACAGGCCTTGCTCACCGAAGCTTGGCCTCCCCGTGTCGTTCTTTCTTGTTTCCTTTTCCTCCTTTTCTCTTCTGTTCTTCCTTCATGCCAAAATAATTTGGAGCGCGGGGGTCCTCTGCGACGACTTATTTGCCTGGGCTTCTAAGACCCAATCGAGAAGGTGCCTAAGGTGGGGCACCTTCCGCTATTTGAGAGGGCGCCTGCGGCCTCCGTGGTTAGAGCAGGTTTGCTGTCACGAACTTTATTGATTTCCCGCGTAAACCAGTTATTATTGAGCATCTAATAAATCTCTCAGCCTTTGCTATCTCTTAATCGCCAACGCCGTCATCCTGAGGGAATCCCTGGATCCAACCGGGGCTGGACCCGACACATATCCTGCTGCACCCAAGCTCTCCTTGCAAAGCCCCCACCCCCCACCCCCGACCGGGAGCAGACCTCCCAGCTCGCTTCACTGGCTGGCACCTGAGTAACCCTGGGAAGGTGGCCTCACTCTTTCTCCAGTGGGGTCTCAGATCTGTGACTCGGGTTCCTCCATGGTCCACTTGCCCTCAACTGGACCGGCCCTCCTCCCTGGAGCCTGCTAAGAGCTGTGGTCCCTGTAGGAGGAACCCTTGGGTCCACAGGAGGGGAGACAGGTCAGGGGAGGGCAGGGATGACCTGGGCCACGCTGTGAGGGTGAGCCCCCAGCCCTACCTCCCAGGGTCCTCTTGTCCACGGAAAATCAATCAACAGTCTTTCTAAGACAAGAGAAGTTTAGTGGAGCTGACCTGAGGATTACAATCGGGGTGACAGTCTTTCAGAAAGCGCTGAGGGCTCTTCCACCTGTTAAAAGTCAAGGCAGGGTTATACGTTCCTGAGACAAAGGGCTACACACTGCCAAATGATGTATTACTAGCAGCTCACACAATCCAGGTCTACACACAAAAAGTGAGTAGTGAGTTGTGGTGTCAGAACAGGCAGTTAGCTGAATGTGAGCAGAAGAAGTGGGGCACAGGGACACACGGCAGGAAACCATGCATTCTGTAAACAGTGGGTGTTGACAAGAAAACAAAGCAGATGAAGAAAGATGGGAAGAGGGTGGAATCTCCAGAGTCCTGGAAAATGTTTTGTTCTTCATATTCTCAGTAAGATCAGCCTCGCAGATAAGATGTACCCATCAGGCATGAAGGCCTCCCCCCTTGGGAAGGCGGAGCTGGGAAGAAATCAGGGAAATGTGACCCCAAGCCCTCACCTCCCCAGTGAGTATTCTGCCCTTATTTTCTCCACCCCACATAATCAGCTTGCCAAAGAAACTCAGCGTAGCTATTCACCCAGGTCTGCATTGCAGGTGGATTCTTTACCAGCTGAGCCACCAGGGAAGCCCAAGAATACTGGAGTGGGTAGACTTTCCCTTCTCCAGGGTATCTTCCCTACCAGGGATCAAACCCAGGTCTCCCGCTTTTCAGGCGAATTCTTTACCAGCTGAGCCACCAGGGAAGCCCAAGAATACTGGAGTGGGTAGCCTATCCTTCTCCAGCAGATCTTCCCGACCAAGGGATCGAACCTGGGTCTCCTGCATTGCAGGTGGATTCTTTACGAACTGAGCTACCAGGGAAGCCAAAGTAACAAGTAAAAAGCATCCCACCAAACCCTAGGGGACCCTAGGTCCTCACCCTCGACCCCATAAAAGCAGAACCCCAGGCCAGTGCCCACTGCCTCCCCTCAAAACCCCACACTGTGCTTTCAGGGGCTCCTGGTAAGTCCAGGACTTGTGAGTAGTACAATTGGTCCTTTCAAAGCTCCCTGCGGGTCATCGCTGCTGCTGGGCTTCCCTGGGGCTCAGCTGGTAAAGAATCTGCCTGCAGTGCGGGAGACCTGGGTTCAATTTCTGGGTTGGGAAGATCTCCTGGAGGAGGGCATGGCAACCCAGTCCACTATTCTGGTCCGGAAAATCCCCATAGACAGAGGAGCCTGGCAGGCTACAGTCCATGGGATCGCAGAGAGTCAGACACGACTGGGCAGTCAGGCACAGCGCACACTGCTGCTGGTTACTGCCACCCTAATAGGACCCACAGGGCTGGTCTGGCCACAACACTGGGTGTTGATAGGCTGGGCCAAAACCTAACAGGTCAAGGCTACCACTTTTCCCTTTGCTTTTATTTCTCCCAACTGTTTTTTCTCTTTCCACATTCTTTCAGAATTATGGAACATTTTTCATATTTCCTTTTCTCCTTTATAGGTATATTTCTTATACGATTATCACAATATGCACTTGTTATGCTGCTGCTGCTGCTAAGTCACTTCAGTCATGTCCAACTCTGTGCGACCCCATAGATGGTGGCCCACCAGGCTCCCCCGTCCCTGGGATTCTCCAGGCAAGAACACTGGAGTGGGTTGCAATTTCCTTCTCCAATGCATGAAAGGGAAAAGTGAAAGTGAAGTCGCTCTGTCATGTCCGAATTGCTACTATCACCATATCCTGAACAGCTCAAGAACCCTGCAGACCATAACTTCATTTCCTTCCTCCTGTGAATGAAAAATGTTGCTGCTGTATCAGTAAACAAAGGCTGTTACAGCCCTCAGCCACTGCCACCGCCCCCGAAGGTGAGCCCTGAAGGAACTCAGGATAGAGACAAACTCATGCCCACTGCCAAGCCCTTAGCTACTGCAACTGCCCCAGCGGTGCACCCTGAGGGGACTCGCAACAGAAAAGAACAGGATATTGGCCCTGGAAGATGAGATGCCTATGAAAGGAATGATTGCAGTGAGCCCAGACTCGCATCTTCCCGTACAGAGAAAAGCACCAAATTCCTTGAGATAACTGGTCCTCTTTAATTAACAATAATTTTTTCAAGTTCTGACTACCTTGTCTTTGTCACAAAAAAGTCCTACATATCCTGGCTCCTCTGAGAAGCTGTTCTCTGGCCTTGAAATCCTCAGAAATTCCAACAAACAAAACATCATTCTCAACTTTTCAGTTCAGTTCATTTCAGTTCAGTCACTCAGTCATGTCCCACTCTTTGCAACCCCAGGAACTGCAGCATGCCAGGCCTCCCTGTCCATCACCAACTCCTGGAGCCTACCCAAACTCCTGTCCATTGAGTCAGTGATGCCATACAACTATTTCATCCTCTGTTGTCCCCTTCTCCTCCTGCCCTCAATCTTTCCCAGCATCAGAGTCTTTTCAAATGAGTCAGCTCTTTGCATCAGGTGGCCAAAGTATTGGAGTTTCAGCTTCAACATCAGTCCTTCCAAAGAACACCCAGGACTGTTCTCCTTTAGGATGGACTGGTTGGATCTTCTTGCAGTCCAAGGGACTCTCAACACTTCTCCAACACCACAGTTCAAAAGCATCAATTCTTGGGCGCTCAGCTTTCTTTATAGTCCAACTCTCACATCCATACATGACCACTGGAAAAACCATAGCCTTGACTAGACGAACCTTTGTTGGCAAAGTAATGTCTCTGTTTTTTTAATATGCTGTCTAGGTTGGTCATACCTTTCCTTCCAAGGAGTAAGCATCTTTTAATTTCATGGCTGCAATCACCATCTGCAGTGATTTTGGAGGCCCCCCCCAACAAATAAAGTCTGCTACTGTTTCCACTGTTTCCCCATCTATTTGCCATGAAGTGATGGGACCGGATGCCATGATCTTAGTTTCATGAATGTTGAGCTTTAAGCCAGCTTTTTCACTTTCTTCTTTCCCTTTCTCAAATTTTAGGTCACACATTTTTTTTTTTTCAGTTGACACTCCCCAGCGCACTTCTGTTATCTTAGTTCTTATTTATAGGCATATGTTATAAACCCCACAAGACGCTGCTGCTGTTGTTTTACACTGTAAATATTCTTCCATATTTACCCCAATGTTACCAAAGGCAAGCCCACATACCCAGCACACCTGGAGGCCAAGCAAACCTAAACGTCAGAGTTTGAAACAAACAGTTTTATAGCAGGGCCAAGAAGGGCAAACAGGCGGATCCTCCTCAAAAACTGAACTCCCTAAAGGGTTTCAGCAAAGCATTTTAAAACATTTATTTTGTTGAAGTACAGTTGATTTACAATGTGATGATTCAGATATATATATATATATATATTCAAATATTCAGATATATACATAAACACACACATATATTTGATATTGAATATAGTTCCCTGTGCTCTACAGTAGGACCTTGTTATTTATCTATTCTATATATAATAGTTTGCATGTGCTAATCCCAAACTCCCAATCCTTCCCTCTCCCAACCCCCTCTCCCTTGGCAGCCACAAATCTGATCTCTACAACAAAGCACTTTTAAAGTCGGGCGAGGGAGGGGGTCTCAGGGTCTGCGCCCAGCTTGGGCACAGTTCTCTGTTAGGTTGATGCATGGGAGACGATGCGGTGGCGGGGGGTGGGGTGGGAGCAAGGACCATACTGTCCTGCTCCGTCTCACTAAGACCATCGTTTCGGCTTTCAGCATCTCAATTGCATTATCACCAGCTGGGATGACATTCTTTGCACTTATCCTGCTAAGGATTTTCTGCGATCCATGGATCTGTGGGTTATCATTTATGAATTTTGAAAAATATTACATCTTCAAGTATTTATTTAACCCCTCTTTCTTCCCTATGGCACTCCAATCTCATGTAAAGTTAGACCATTTGACTGAATCTCACAGGCCCTGATGCTCTGATTAATTTTTTTCTATTGTTTTTATTCTAAGTTTCCTTTGGGCTATTTTATACTGTCCTGTCTCTACCTATGCTCATAGTGTCTTTTGCTCCTAATTCATCCAAATGAGTTCTTAATTTTGGATATTTTATTTTTTACTTTCTGAATACAATGGCTAACTGGGTGTATTAACTTGACTGAGCCACAGTACTCCAATATGTGGTCAGATACTATTCTGGATGTTTCCATGTGGATATTTTTGGATGAGATTGACGTTTTTTAATATTTATTTATTTATTTGGGGTTGCACCAGCACCAGGGCTGTTTGTTGCAGTGCACAGACTCTCTGGTTGTGGCTCAGTTGCTCTGTGGCATGTGGGCTCTTAGTTCCCCCTCCAAGGAATAGAGCCTAAATCCCCTACGTTGCAAGGTGGATTCTTAACCACTGGACCACCAGGGAAGTCCCAGGACTGGCATTTAAATTGGTGAAATTGGAGTGAAGCAGGCTGCTCTCCATAATGTGGGTGGGTCTCATCTAATCAGTTGAAGGTCTGAATAGACCAAAAGACTGATTTCCTCCAAACAAGAGGGAATTCTGCAGCAGTCTTTGGACTTTAACTGTAGCATCAGCTTTTCCTGGGTCTCTAGCCTTCTGGCTGTAGGGGAGCAGAATTTGCCACCCTAAAATATGTCTCTTTGGCATATTAGTTGTTTCAAGCTGGTTATTTTCTGAGAAACAGCATACATGGGAAGGGCTCTGAAAACCAAGTAAGGAGTTGACCTTTTGTAAGAAACATTTACATGTATAAAGGCAATCTCCATTTGGGATGACCAAATATCTAGAAACTCATGCTGGTGGAGAACTCAGTGACTTAAATCTGCATTACTGATCACTCCCCCTTAACTGACTGTCCCTGCCTTCAACAACCTGTTTTTCTCTTTGGCTGAGGATGGTATTTAAGGTGAGGGCTTCAGCCACTTCAATGAGTTACTCAGCTCTCCTGGGTCTCTCCCATGTAGACATGGTATCACACTTCTGTTTGATTTTCTCCTGTTAATCTGTCTCATGTCAATTTAATTCTTAGGCTAGCCAAAAGGGTAGAGGAAAATTTCTTCCTCCCCAACACAGCCCACCCTGGAGTTTTTGAACTTGCAGCCTCCCTGAGGTCATGAGCCCCATCCTTAAAATAAACTTTTTGTTTACATACACATTCTATTGGTTCTGCTTCTCTGGAAAATCCTGGCCAATACACAGTATATTTATTCGATTTGTTTTATAAAGTCCTATTCTCTGTTAGCGACTTAGCAGTAGCATTCTCTGTTAAAACTCTCAGTTTCAAGTCTACTATTGAACACACTTAACATAAAGTCCTTTCCTACTGACTCCATTATCTGGATTATCCCTGGGTCTTTCCCCCCAGTTGTTACTGTCACCTTCCGGCGTTGTATAAATAAGAGCCAGAGGCCACGACTACTAGAAGGTCTCTAGTTCCCTCTTTTACCAGATCAAGTGCACGAGGTGTTCTCCAGGTCAACTCCATCAGAGTCGAGCTAGGTTGGGCTGGACCCCAGAGTTAGGAAGGCGCATCCGACCTCCCATCCCTCTCCTCCCAGGCTTCCAGCGAAGGCTCAGCAGGCCCTCTCCTCATCCCGGAAAGCGTGGCAGATGCATTTCCGCACCTTCGTGCCCTTAAGCCTCCCACTGCCAACTCCTGCTGCCTTGCTGCAGACTCTGTTGAGTCTCTTCAGAGCAAGATCAGCTATGTGTTCGGAGCAGACCTCTTTCCTCCGGTGGGAACTTGGTCCTGAGAGCTGTGGGACTGCCGCAGGTGCCTGTCTTCCTTATACGAGGCCCGCCCTGGGTACCACCGCCAGCATGCGGGACCCTGCGCGTGTGCCGCGTCGCTTTCCAGAACGGAGCATGCGTAGCCGATTCCGCCGCTCCGCCGGGTGTTTGGGTACAGTCGGGATGGTGGCTGGCGAGGCCCCCCCAAGACGGGGCTGGGGGCCGCGGAGGCTCAGTTCCCCACTTCTGGAAGCCAATCCACTTGGTGCTTGGTCCTCTCAGCTCCCCAGCACATTTAAATATGACAGTTGCAACCCGCCTGGTATTTTCTTCTTGGTCCCGCGGGAGAAGACTGCCGGCCTCCTTCGTCCTGACGCACACCGGACGCCCTCTGACGGCTACTGAGTTTTATATGCTTACCTTGCATCCTGACTCATTACTGATTATTTTCGAAATTTGTTATTTGTATTCTTTATTCTCCAGGATTTCCCAGGTATACTACCACCTCATCTACAGATGGACCTGATTTTAATTCGTTCTCCATTCTAAAGCCTCTAATTAATATTTTATATCAGTGAATACTGGCTGAATTTCAAGTAGTGATGGGAATGCTTTACTTATAATGTAAGGTGATGACTTTAAGAGATTATATTTTCTTGAATATTTTTAATTGAAGGATAATTAATCTATTCCAAGATATTTCAAAGTCCATAGATTTATTCCTATGACATTTATTTTCATATCTATTAAAAAGATGAATCGCATTAACAAATTCCATGATATTTAACTATCTGAATCCTAGGAATATATCCTACTTTTTCTTCGTTTATTTTCTTGATGTGCTGTTGGATTCTATTTGTTAATATTTCTTTAAGATTTTTGCAATGATAAAAGATGTTGATTTGTAATTGTCTTTCTTTTTACAGTTTTTATTAGGTTGTTTATCAGTATTATATTGGCTTTGTTAAAATACTTTGGAAGTCTCTTTTATGTTCTCAAACAGTCTGTGTCATTAGGAATATCTGGTCTTTGAAGATTTTGTAGAATTTGTGAATTTTGTAGAATTATTTCAGATTGTGAAATAATCTAATCAGGGCTATTTCTTCTGGGATGCTTTCTTATATTTATTTATACTGAAACTGATCTCTTAAAGCTTTTCTCTCAACTGGGATAAATTTTGCTTACGTGTATTTTCCTAGGTAGTTATCCACCTCGTTTGAGGTCCCATATTTAAGGGTATATGAAATAGTCTGTTATCGTTTAAAATTTTGTCTTTCAGTAATTGCTTCACTCAGTATTTATTATTTGTATATTTGTACTGCCCCTCTTTTATTGATTAGGTTAGTCGTTTGCTTATCTAGTTCTTTTAATTTCTCAGAGAACCAAGTTTTTGCTTTATTACTCATGTCTGGGTTTTGTTCTCTGCACCATTTACTTCAGCTTCTAGCCTTATGATTTTCTTCTCCATACTTTCTTCTGTTGGCTTTGGTTCCTCCCCACCCCACCTCTCCAGTATTTTTGAATTCGTGTATTGTCATTTTTTCCCCTTTTACTAAAAAGTCAAACTTCAAGTTTTAAAAAACTTTCTTATAGTATTGATGCTTGATTATATTTTTGACTATATTTAAAATATTTGGTTCAAATTTTATTTTCTTGAGTTTTTCTTTTTTAATTTCTGCATCTTGAGAAGTCTGATATCAACCTTTTCTCTCTCTCTCTCTCTCTTTACATATATGCTGTGGAAGGTTTTGCATTAAAGGGTGCTTCTGTGTCTTTTACATTTTTTACTAGCGTAGTCTTAGCGCTCACTTTTCTGGGTCATTTTTCCAGAACAGGTGAGCGCTTTTAGTTTGGAGTTAGGTCGTTTTGTCCTCTTGTTTGCCCGCCCTCATGCTACAGCTTCCAACTTAGGGTCTCAGGTGCCTGCCCCCTTGGAACTCGTAAGTGTGAGCTCACTTCTAAGCTGGTCTACTTACGGAGACCATAAATGGAGATTTTCCTCCAGTCGTTCCTCACGTTCGTCATTTTTTATCTCTTCTTCTTTTTATTGCCTAGTGTTGTTCTGATTCAAGGTGCTCCTTCACACTTTCAAATGTTTTAATTCGGGCAGGAGAGTTTTATTCTGCTCCCTAGCTGGATGTCCGGGACATTTTCCAGGAGCGAGGCTTTATCTTCTTTACTTCTCCCCGCAGATTCGTGCGCTGGGTCGCGGCCTGCGGGCGCGGGGTCGCCCTCTTCCGGCTGCGCGGTGAAGTGCAGCTGCCCCTGCGTCCGCGCTCTGGTGGTGGGAGGGGTGGGTGTCCTCCAACATCAAGAGTCTCTCTGGCTGCTGCAGCTCTGAACTTCCCCTTCTCCCTCCCTTCTTTCCATGTGCCACCAAGCCTGCCAAGGGTGCTTGCTTCCGAAGAAAGGATGCGTCTCCCACTGCTCTCAGCCTGCAGTACCAGGGAGCCGTCCAGGGAGGCTGCCACCGGGCTGCGGGGACAGCAGAGGAAGGCAGAAACATCGCTGGCGGGCAGATAGCTCTCAGCCCCCAGGACCTGCGTCCCCGGCCCAGAAGAAGGGACCTTGCCGAAACATGAGCTCACAGGTGGTGACTCACCCTTTGCCAATGGGACCAAGGCTTTAACTCGAGACTGTACCCTGAGGCGTGGGGTCCTGCAAAGCTGTCCAGGCGCCCACCTGGCGCCCACCCAGCCTGCTTCATCACACCCACATCCAACACCACCATGCGGTTTGAGGTCCCAGATTCACATTCAACTGGATTACTGCATGAAATGACAAACGAATAAACACACAATGTAAACCAAGATCCGCCCCGAGGCGGGCGCAGCTCCACCCCTTCTGGGCCCACCTCCAAGCCCGGCCGACACCCCGCCAAAGGCCGGACAGCTAGAGGGGTTGGAGCGGACCGGAGGCTCCGGGTGCTCCACCACCCCCGAGGTGGAGGCTGGGACCTGCCAGGAAAGACGGGCAGGGGACAGTCCTTCTGGCTGGACCACTGGGAGGGGAAATGACCCCAACCAGCTGCACACCCTCGAAACTGGGCCTGAAAGGGGTGCCGAGGCCTGGTGGTCGCAGCCGTCACCTGGGGGCCAGAGGCAACCCCTCTCAACCCCCTTTGCCTAGTAGTCACCCCCTTTGTCCTTCTACCCACTATCCTGCTGGACCCCTGGGGGCAGGCATTCCCTGCTGCAAATCTAGATCTGGGACCCACACCCTGCCAGCCTGCTCCTCACAAGTGCTCAGTGGGGCATGATCAAAGAAATAAAGGCAAGAAGGAAAAAAGAAAAGGCCTGGGGGAACATGCAGGCAGGAAGTGGTGTGAAACCCACCTAGCTACCAGACACCCAGGTGAGAGCCTCTGGGCTTTGGCTGTGTGTTCAGGGTGCAGCCTCGGGAGACTGGGTCCCTGGGGGTCAGAGAAGAGGGCAGCTTTCCTGCCACACCCGGACACAGGCAGGACCCCGAGAGCCGCCGGTCTCCAAGTGAGGTTGAAGAGTTTGTTACAGGAAGAGAAGGAAGTACCCGCGGGGTGGAGCCTGACGGAGGGGGTGAGCCACAGGGGAGACGCCTTCTCCACACCCCTTCTCCCCTTTCTGCTCCAGCAGGAAACGGCCATCCTCACAGACCCCAGGAGACCCTCCCCAGAGCAGGGGCTGACAGGCCCCTGCACCCAGCCCCTCCCTGGGCTGACTTTGCTGGAAGGGCAGTTCCCTGCAGTTGGGAAGGGAAGGGGCAGGAGGAGGGGTCAGGGTGGGAGAGAGTGTCCCACGAGAACTAGGGTCTGATTGACCTTAAATGAGGGGTCCAGGGCGGAGAGACCCGGGGGATGGGCAGGTGCAACTTGGGGAGCTCTGGGCAAAGCCTCCTTCTCTGCCCCACCTCCCTCCCCCACTCCCCCGCAGGCTAAGCTAGTGGTGTCATGGGGGCGCTGGTTCTAGCCCTGTGGGCTCTGCTGGTGTCTTTGAACCCTGCTGGCGGAGCCAGAGAGCCAGGTAAGGATGGCCCTCTCGGCTGTGGGGGCTCCTGGGGGCGGTGGGCACATCCCGCGGCGACGGCTCTTAGCTGGGTGGGTGCGCAGCGCACTCCTCCGCGGGGCCGGTGCTGCCCCACAGGGAAGAACCTGAGCTGCTACCAGTGCTTCAAAGTCAGGAGCCCGGAGTTTTGCTTGCCTGCGATGTGCTCCTCCACTGACCAGGTCTGCGTCTCCCACTCGTTGATCATCACCCTGAGTGAGTACTTGGCCCGCGTGGAGGGGGACTCCGGGAACTCAGCCCTGGATCCTTTGGGGTCTCAGTGGGGAACTGATGGAGGCTCCCCTCAGGGGACCCCGGCCTGCGCCCACCTTTGCCTGATCCCCATCCTGAGCACAGGGGAGGGGCCAGCTGCTCAAGGTTGAGCCTGAGGGCTTCTGGAGGGGGGCTGGCCGGTCTCTTTCCTTCTCTGGGGTGCCATTTGGCAGCCCATGATATGATGTAAAGCAATGCATACAGTCATATGTGTGCGTGCTCAGTCGCTCAGTTGTGTCCGACTCTTTGCAACCCCATGGATTGCAACCCACCAGGCTCCTCTGTCTTGAATTTTCTAGGCAGGAATACGGGAGCGGGTTGGCATTTCCTCCTCCAGGGGGATCTTCCAGACTCAAGGATGGAACCCGAGTCTTGCATCTCCTGCATTGGCAGATGGGTTCTTTACCACTAGCACCACCTGGGAGGCCCCGTGTGATTGTCATATATACCATACAGTAAGGTTCAACATAGTGAATACCATGCGTGCAGCAGATACAGCATGCATGCACACACAGCACAGCAGCTCAGCGTGAGGAGGAGAGCGGAGAGCTCCTCCAAGACGACCTTTTCTTCTGCAACTGGGTTATTCTGAGTGCCCTGCTTCCCTCCGGAGCTTCCTTCCAAGGTCTCTGCACGTCTCTGAGTGAAGAGGGGACGGGAGCCCCAGCTGGGATCAACTGGCCCTCTGGTTGCCCTCCCTTTTCTCTCTGCTCAGCTTCCCCCATCTCCCCGGGACTCCCAGGCCCCTGGCTGCCTGGGTGTCCAGGCTGTGCATGGTTTCAGGGAAGAGCCCAGACCAGGGCCAGCAGCCCTGAACCTTGCCTTTGCTGTGACCTTGAAGGTGACCTTGGGCAGCTGTGCTCCCAGCGCTTCGCAGAGCCTGGCCTGTGAAAGGGTCGGGAGAAGGTGTCAGTGCCCACTTGGGGACTGGCCTTCGCCGCCCACCCGGGCTTTTCCTTCTCCCGGATGCTGTCCTCTTCCCCGCAGGACTACAGGTGAAGACCCTGCTCAGCAAGCGCTGTGCCCCCAGGTGCCCCAACACCAACATAGAGTTCAAATGGCCGTCGAACTCGGGGGTGCCCAGCAAGATCGTCCGGCACTGCTGCTCCAAATCTCTCTGCAACAGGGCACCCGCCCGGCAGGAGGGCCCCAGGGCCCTCTCACGGGGGCTCCTGCTTCGGGTGAGCCTCGGCCTCCTCTGGGTCCTGCTGTGAGCACCTTCCCTCGACCCAAAGCGCACCCTGCCCCCGTCGCTCTCGAGACCCTGGGTGGCACATGCCCCCGAGGTGGTCGGAGGTGCCATCACCTCGCCGTGGGCCTGGCCACCTCTCCTGTCCCCAGCAGGGGCCCTTCACTCACACAGCCTGGGATTGTAGCCCCCCGCTGTGGTGGGGAATGCACATTTCTCAGCTTGGAGTAACAGCCCCTGCCCTGAATGGATGGTCCAGGCCCCGGTGTTGTGGGAGAAGAGGCGGGGAAAGCCAGAGGCTGGCTCTGGCTCTGGCTCTGACCCGCTCTGCATTCTCCACGCCCACCATCCTGGCCACCTCTGTCCCTGGCTTAGGCAGAGTCCTGCAGGGGGACCGTGACCGTCACTCCTTCCAGAGACAATAAAGTCACTGCTTGCCCACACCCCCTCCTGCCTCCTCCTCATCTCTACCCGCTGTGCCCAGGCTCCAGCTCTTCAGCCAGCGCTCAGCAGACCTCTGTGGTTGGGCGCTGTCCAGCGTGGGAGTACTGCGCAAAGCTGTCCACCTAGGCTGCAGCCCACCGAATGGGGGACAGGACCAGCGCTGGGCAAGCAGGCACCACGGGCTCAAGTCCAGGTCCTCAGGAGGGCCGGCTAGGCAGTGGTGGAGAGGGAGGGTCAGCGTCTGGGGCAGCGGCCGGGCTCAGTGGTGCCTGCCTAGGGCAGTAGGGTGGAGGGGACGTTTGAGTGGTGGGGTGGACGGGACCCATGTTTGGTGCTCAGCTGGGTTGGACAGGGTAGGTGCTGATGGAAGGCCTGGAGGTGCCCAGGATGGCCCAGGCTTGGCTTGGTGGGGGCTCACCCAGGACAGGGCACAGAGAGGGAGCAGGTTGGGACTAGCAGAACTGATGAGAAGTTCACGGCTGTCCAGGCTGCACCAGGCCCCACGGGCCATCCAGGGGGACGTCTTGGAGGACCAGGCAGCAGAGGACAGGAACCAAGAATCAGCGGGTGGGGGCAGCGTCGCCAGGCCGCAGGCCTCCAGAGCCAGAAGAACACTGGGTCCACACACCTGTTCGCCATGCCTGGTTTCTCAGGCTTACCCTGCCCGCAAGTCTGCACGCTTCCCCCAGACCCAGGGTCTGCACACTGGCCCAGCCCCAGGTTCTTACATCTGCCTCTCACCATTGCACACCTGACCCCAATCTCCAACTCCTCGCCATCTTCCCATAGACCAAGATGGGCCGGCTGGCCCTTGGTTCTCTGGGGCCTTTGTGGGTTCACAGTCTGGGCGTGGCTCCCCTCTGTTTAGGGAGACTGCCGGGGTGACCCGGAAGTCTTTGGATGAGAGTCCCAGAATGCCCACCTTAAAGCGGGGCCTCTCTCCCGCTCACTCAGGGTGTGGATTTTCATGCTGAATTTAAACCCCACCCCAGGTCCCCTGGACTGGCCAAGCAGACTGGTCACCATCTACTGCTCCCGTCTCCCGACGTGAGGTTCCTGGCCCATTGAGGCATAAGGAATCTCACTTCTTGAGTTTAGGCCAGTCCACAAGGCCAGTCCAGAAGGGAAATGGTCACCCGGTAGAGTTGGGGTCTTCCCTCCAAGCTAGGAATCTGTGTGTGTGATCTGGGTCAGAGGCCACCATGACCCGCTGTGCCAGCCAGTCTCTGCTTCCCTCTCCATGAAGATGGGCACCTTGAGGGCTGAGCATCCTGGTCTCTGTTCTGGACAGGGGGCCCGGGACTGTAGGCCTTCTGGGCATACTTTCAGATAGAAATCAGAAACTTTCCTGAATAAATGGATAAATGAGTAAAGACTGAGTGAAGGAAAGACGAAGATGATTGACAACCGCATGAGAAAGGTATTCTTGAGCAGTGAGTAGCTGCTTCCTGGTGGCTGAGCATGTGGTTTGAGAAGAAGCTGGAGCCGTCCTCAACCTCTCGGCTTCCCCCGGTCCCTCTGACCTGAGATAATGCCGGATCACAGCCTCCTGACACCACACCTTCCCGCTTTTCCCGGGGGCCTGAGCAACACGTGGCCACCCAACCCAAAGCTGGTCTGCACCAACAGCAGGACCGCTGATGTGCAGGCAGCACCGCAGCCATCCTCAGCTTCAGGACTTTTGCCGCAGAGTCTTTGGCCACTGGAGTCTTTTTTCACAGTCTCTGCTGGGAAACTCAAAGCCAGCTACACCCTCCATTCCAGCAGGTGTCCAGCTTCATGCCGACACTCAGACGTGCCCAGTGCAGTCTCCATCTGATCACGCCTTGCCTTTCTCTTCTGCCCCACATCCTTCATAATTGAGTTTCTGGTTCTCTTAGTTTGTACTACCTTAACTTTAACTATAAAATGGATTTGGTGAGCCAGCGTTCATAGATTCCCCATCCCCTGACCTCTGTTCACCGGTTCTGCCTGCAGAGTGCTCTCTGTCCTCGTCCTGTCGTGGGGCCTGATCCCACTGATGGAACCTGAGTGTCCCCCAGATGGCCCGCAAGAGGTCGGGGCTCTAAGAAGGCACTGCAGGACAGCCCGACGGCAGTGTGTGTGGGGAGGCGGGGAAGGGACTCTGAAGACCTAGGAGGGAAAGCCGGCAGTGGGGTCATCCCACTGCTGCTTCCACTCCCCTTGCCCTAAAAAGAGAGACCCAAGCACTGCACGTTCCCATCCGCCATGTCCGTGGTCCAGCCACGGGTCAGGCTGCGTGTGAACGCCACACGCCGCAGAGCCCAAAGGACTATGCTTTCCTTCACGACCTGTCCCCCCTCCACCCCGCCAAGGTCTTCTGCTCAACCTTGAACAGAGCAGTCTCGTACTCTCACATTGTTCCAAATGTCCAGATTTTTATCATTTAACAATAAATTACCCCACAGGCCATGTTCTCTGACCATATCCACTTAAATTAAACATCTAAAACAAAAAAGATAAACTTTTAAATCCCAACTATTTCTGAATTATTACATTTCGATTAGTTCATCTGTTGAACAAGGAATTATAATATGATTTTTTTAATTCCTTCAACTGAAGGGTGATAAAATCAAGACAAAGCTCTATTTTAAAAAGAAAATGGGCAATGCAAGGAAAATGGATAGATTACAGGCTTATGTAATGAAAGAAGAGGTGCTGAAACATCAAGAAACCATGTGATTAAATCTAGAACCTGGAAAAAGAAAAATTAGACCAAAAGAAATCAAAATTAGGTCAAGAGTGTGATTTAGTGAAATAGGAAACCAAAATGAAATAAAGAAGATCCACAAAACCGAGAAACTAACAACCTATCTGACTGTGATGGTGGTTCTATCGGTGTTTACATTTGTCAAGCTCAACAAAGTGTCCATTTCAAAGCGGTGCTTTTTCTTGGATATAAGTCACTTTAGCAGAGTTGACTGAATTATCACCGAAGAGTCATTGCATGGAATAGGTATAAATATTTAGATGCAATGAAGTGTTCCCTAGTGAAAAATACAGATTACCAAATTTGACCCAAAAAGTAAAATTTCCAAGTTCCTTTTACAAAGCAAGCATAATACTGATAGCTAAACCTGATAGCTGATGATGATACTAAAGAGGAAATTAGAGCATTTTGTGGATCAGTGCAACAATCTTAAATAAAGTAAAATATTAACAAACCAAACTCAGCAGCATATGATACAATATCATGACTCTGTGTGTATCAGCCCTGGAGGCAGGAGCTTGACTGTATAGGAAGGTGCTGGATACAGTCACACAAAGGTGCTGGACAGGACTGGCACTCCCTAACGTTGTATTTGAGACACGAGCAAACGAAAGTAAACAAGCAAAACAAGTAGAGGCAAGAGAATTCGGGAATTACAATCCCTATTGCAACTAAATAGTATGTCTCAAAAACCCTGAAAAGTCAATGGTAAAACTAGAAAAATCAATAAAAGTCATTCAGTAAGTTAGTACAACATGAAACTGAAGTGAAAATCAGTAGCCATTTTATACATAGGCGATAGCCAACCAGAGGCTGTAACAGGAGAGAATTTTTTATTTACTATTGGAGAAGAGGGACCTAATATTTAAAAATAAATCTGACTAAAAACATGCACAATCTAAAGGAGGAAAATTCAACAAACTCCCAAAAG
Source organism: Bos grunniens (assembly GCF_055505025.1). NCBI lineage: Eukaryota > Metazoa > Chordata > Mammalia > Artiodactyla > Bovidae > Bos > Bos grunniens. The sequence continues at coordinate 82,686,382 of NC_141178.1, forward strand.
ATGCAGCAGTAGCTTTGAACAATTGTAAAAACACTCCTTACATTAAATATCATTAAAATGTCAGTTCTTTCTAATTTATAAGATTTTTAATTAATGTGATTACCATAAAAATAACAGTGTTCTTTTTTTCAATTGGACAAGTTGAAAGACAGGTAAAACAAAAGCATTCAAGATCAGTTAGGAAAAGAATTAAGTTGTGGGAGTAATTAGTACTACTAGAGGTTAAAATATAACTTCTAAGAAAAAAAAAATTTAAACAATGTGTTACTGTTCTGTGACTGGACAATCAAATGAAGTAGAATAAAAAAACCAGAAATATACCCAAGAACATACGGAAATTTAGTGTACGATAAAGGAGGAATCTCTAATCACTGGAGCAAAGATGAACCTTTAAAAAATAATTGGTTTGTGAACAAATAAGTGACTACATAGAAAAAGTCAAAATTGGATCCATACCCATGAATCCATACATCATACCTGAGAATAAACTAAATATTAAACAACTAAAACTATACAAATACCCAGAGAAACGATATGTGAGTATCTTCATAACCTGGGTGTGGAAACAGGCTTCCTATGTATAATTCAAAATCCAAATGCAAGCGAAGATAGACTGATTTGTTTACATACAAATGTAAAGATTTTTCATGACATACACACCACCCCCCAGAGGATATAAAGAAATTAAAAAATTTAGGGTGAGGGAAGGGGGCTGAATCAAACATGAACGATACATGAAAAAAATTAACGAAGATATATGACATAACACATAAATACAAAAAAATATGCTTGCCTCAGTCATGAAGTAAATTCAGAGAAGATGGTGCCATATCTGCTACAGAGGGTGTTGTGCAGAGCATGGGGCTACAGGGTCAGAGGCAGCCCTGGCTTGGAGGGGACACTCTCCTCACCCACTGGACGCAGCTATAAAACCAAAATGAAATACATGGGGAAGCCACATGAGGACTCTGAACAGAAAGTAGTAGAAAGATTGGGAAATAAGACTTTGAAGTCCCCCTTTTCATCTCCTCTGGTTTTCTCTAGACTTGACCTATGACAAGACAGCCCATAGCCTTTTTTTTTTTATGCTTTTGAACTGTGGTGTTGGAGAAGACTCTTGAGAGTTCCTTGGACTGCAAAGAGATCCAACCAGTCCATTCTAAAGGAGATCAGCCCTGGATGTTCTTTGGAAGGAATGACGCTAAAGCTGAAACTCCAGTACTTTGGCCACCTCATGCGAAGAGTTGACTCATTGGAAAAGACTCTGATGCTGGGAGGGATTGGGGGCAGGAGGAGAAGGGGACGACAGAGGATGAGATGGCTGGATGGCATCACCGACTTGATGGACACAAGTTTGAGTGGACTCCGGGAGATGGTGATGGACAGGGAGGCCTGGCGTGCTGCGATTCATGGGGTCACAAAGAGTTGGACACGACTGAGCGACTGAACTGAACTGAATGAACACAGCTTGCAGGATCTAGTTCTCTGACCAGGGACTGAACCAGGAGCCAGCAGTGAAAGCACTGAGCCCTAACCACGAGACGGCCAGGGAATTCCCGAGACAGCCCGCATCCCGAAAGTGAACACGGACAGAAGACGTGGCTCCCTCTTGGTCTAACTCATTGAGTGGGGAAAATCGCGACTTCAGCAGCCCACAACTCACCCGAAGCTCTTAGAGAAGGGAGCTGGCCTCTCCAGTCAGAGGATCTGTGACCCCAAGTCTCTGGGGTAAAACCCACTGACATTTTTCTCTCGATCTTCCCCCCTCATGACCCCAAGTGTGGCTGCAGTGGTGGGAAGTAAGCAGCACTGTGGAATAATTAAGCTCCAGCTTTCTGACTGAAAATGACGGAAAAGCGGAACCGCACAGAACTAGAAAATGCCAGAGGGACTGCAGGGGGTGAGCAGCCTGGGAGAGAATCCCGTAAAGATGTTTACGAAAAGATGGGCTTTCCAGGTGGCACTAGTGGTAAAGAACCCACCTGCCAATGCAGGAGATGCGGGTTCCATCCCTGGGCTGGGAAGATCCCCTACAGGAGGAAAGGGCAACCCACTCCAGTATTCTTGCTGGGAAATTCCATGGACAGAGGAGCCTAGCAGGTGCAGTCCGTAGGGTGGCAAAGAGTCAGACACAACCAAAATGTCTTTGCACTTAGTAGGCTCACTCCTGAGCAGAGCAGTCGGTGACAGAGGCTGCAGCTGCAGACACCCCTCCCAAGCTCTGAGCTCCCGTCAGGAGCCCACAGTGTGGACACGACCCTGAGGGAAGGTCTTGAGTGGTCCTTCCTTCCCACAGCCTGGGCATGGCTGTGGGGGTCCTGGGGTGTGTTTTAGGCACCAGACGGGGCTCTGTGTGTAAAAGAGTGAACGCGTGTGTCAGAGAGCATGTGCGTGACTGTGACGGTGTGAGTGTGTATAACTACAGTGCAAGCGTCTGGCAGGTACCACCTTGGTTACAAGGGACCGAAGCCGACACCACCATGAACACAACCACACCTCCTCCACATAAACAAGCCCAAACGAACACACTTTCCACGAGACAGTTGGCCGTCACTCTTCCAAAGTGTCGAGGCCCTGAAAGAAATCAAGACTGAGGCCTGTTCCAAATCAAAGGGACCTCAGGAGGCCAGACAAGCGGGTGGGACCTGAGGCTGGGTGTGTGGTGGGTGGGAGAAGGGCAAGGGGGGCTCGGGCAGACTCAGGAAGGGTCTGTAAACCGGATCATTGCTGCGTGTCAGTGTTAACTTTGCCATTTTGATCACTGTACTATGGTTATATGCAATGTTAAAATTTGGAATATCTGTGTAAAGGGTTGTATAGAATACTTCTATACTTGTTTGCAACTTTTTATAAGCTTGAAATTATATTCAAATGAAAAGTTTAAGCTATGAGCCTCTCTTAACAGAATCCTAGTCTTGTACTGCTCTTTCATATAACTAGAGAAGGATATAGATTTTGCCCAAACTACCACCCTTCACTTTATCCAAAACATTTGATAAGTAGTATTTTCCTCATCTATTCTGGGTCTTTCAAAAAATATTTAAGGACTTCTCTGGTGATCCAGTGGTTAAGAATCTGCCTGCCAACGCAGCGGACACCGGTCTGATCCCTGCTCTGGGAAGATTCCACATGCCCTAGGGCGACTAAGCCCGTGCACTCTAGAGTCTGTGCTCCACAAGACAAGCCACCGCCATGAAAAAAACCCTTGCACCACAACAGGAGAGCAGGCCCCGCCCACCTCAGACAGAAAGCCTGAGCGCAACGACAAAGAGCAAAGAAATACACTTTAAAACCCAGTCAATGTTAAAAATGTTAAAAAATATTTCAGATGTACTCTTCTAAAAAAAAAAAACTATGCTACTTTGAAATGCTTCTTTTTCATTTCTACATGTGAAAAAAATATTGTACTTATCTTTTTTGTTGTTGATTTCTCACTTAATTGCATCTAAGTCAGAGACTATAGTCCCGAGGTATGACGTAAAGAGGTTTGAGAAATGATAAAATCTGAACACTTTGAACAGATTCAAAGCACTGGAAGGTCTTGTTCAAGTCTTGGTTACAGCACCTGAGTGCCAGGGGCAAGGGTGTTTAATTACTGCCACAGAAGGAGGGCCTGACGGAGCCGTGGGGCCATCTGTTCTATGGAGCGTGAATTTGATACAATGATCTGTCCTTTCTCACCCTGTCCCTTGGCCCGCACTCTCTTGGGCACCTGGGGTTCTCTGTGGACCTCCCCCACCTCTCTAGGGTGTGGAGCTCCCTCCCCGCTCCAAGGGGTCAGTCACATCAGAGCTGACAGCTGAGTCTGCTGCTGGCCTGGGTGGGTGGACCCGCAGGCGGGAGACCCTGCCCCTCCCCGCACCCAGCTATGAGTCAGTGCCCCCACCGGGCCTCAGAGGCTGCATGTTTCAGGCCCCCAGGAAGCCTTCAGAGAACAGCTGGGGTGCTGAGAACAGGGCTGCTTCTCACTTGCATCAGGGTGAGGCTCAGGTGGGGTTCAGGTGAGGGCGCCTGGGGCGAGAACCCATGTCATCAGGACAGAGGATTAGAGAAGGCAGGAGGAGAGATGTATCTGGGCATCAAGGGTGTGCTGGGTTCGGGGCTGAGGGAGACGGGGGCGGGGAGAGCAGGAACAGGAGGGGCCTGAGGCCAGGGGTCTGGGGGCAGCTCCTCTGCCTCCCCCCTCACAGGCCTGGCTGACCGCGGGGTCCTCCTGAGCCTGTGGTGGGTCCCGGTATATGCACAGAGAGCTGACCAGCAGAAGTGGAGGGGGGCCTGCTGGGCCTCCTCAGGGTGGGTTCAGGGCTGTGTGGGCAGGAACCATGGAGAGGGGGGTAGTGACGCCAGCCTGCAGGTGTTGAGTGCTGAGTGTCTGACCCTGGTCCCAGGAGGCACTTGTGCTCAGAGCTGGGGGTCAGCTGGGGTGCCGGGAGCCTGTGGGCACCAAGGGTCTTCAGCGGGCAGTGGTGGGGTGGTCGGTCCCTGGGTGCACCTGAGTGGACAATGCCCCACTCCCACTCCTGTGGGCTCCCGTCAGGCCCTCTCCCCACCTCTGCTCTGAAAGGAGTGGCCCCAGGGAGCCCGTGCGCTTGGAGAAGCTGGTCCTTGCTTCTGTCCTTCTGTCCTTGCCCTCATGTCTCACCTGTCCTTCCACTTCTACTCTCCTGGGGGGTGGGTGGGGGGTGACAGACCTCTGAGGTGAGCCCCGGAGCGGGCCCAGGCTGCCAGGAGCTGTGAGCCTTCAGGCTCCGGGAAGCCTGCCCTCACCTGCCCCATTTCTGGAAGAGGGGCCTGCGGGCCTCCTGTGGGTGTTCCAAGTTGTGCTCCAGCTGGAAAGCCTCTTTCTGAGGTTGAGTCTCTCCTACCCCACCCAGTAGGAACAGGGGCAGGGGTTGGGAGGTGCTGTTTGGTGATTTTCTCTCCATCTGTGGATTGTCAGAGGTACCCCTGCAAGCAGGCCCTGGCAAAGATATCTAAACATCCCTGTCTGGTACTGATGAAAACTGGGCTGAGCCCGCCCGGCCCCCTGCGGGTGCTGGGCAATCCCCTGCTCCCCTAAATTCTGCACCCCACCCCATGGCATGCTGGAGAACGGGGCTGTGGGGCCGCAAGGCTCACTCTCTGGGACTTGCTGAACCGGCGCGTCATCAGGAATGCCCTGTCTTCCGAGGCCCAGAGGCCTGGCTGGGGGCAGCCCTGTTCTCTGTCTCAGGTTCCGAAGAAGAGACAGTGATCTCCAGAGGCACGTGGGCTCTTGGGCCAAGAGCGACTCTCGGAGCAGGAGCAGACCCCCAGAGAAACTTCAGCACGCCCGGGCCACCCACTGCCCCGTGAGCCTGGGCAACTGCGGGCCTCTGCCCTGCGGGTGGGCTCCTGCTCAGCTGGGGGCCCGGCCTCCTCCAGGCCTGGCTTTGAGCGCCCTGCTTGCCTGCACCCCGCTCCCAGCTCTGAGCGCCCTGCCCGGCCCCCGGCTCCACAGTTGCGCAGGCTGAGCTGCCGCCCATGGAAGGTGCGGGGTGGGAGGCGGGAGGGGAGGCGGCTGGCGCCGGTTGGAGCACAGGAAACGGACCGCTGCACTTCCTTGTGCAGGAGCCAACACAGAGCTAGCGCCCTAGACGCCACATCACAGCCTGCATCCCTCACAGCAGAGGGGCGGGCTCCCTGTAACTCCACGTGGGCTGGTGAGGAGCCGGGGCTGGGTGTGGGCCGGGCCTCTAGACAGCATACTGGAGTCAGTTCGGTGAAGCCGCGCCCGCTGCTGGCTATGCTGCTGCTGCTGCTGCTGCTGCTAAGTCACTTCAGTCGTGTCCGACTCTGCAACCCCATAGACGGCAGCCCACCAGGCTCCCCTGTCCCTGGGATTCTCTACGCAAGAACACTGGAGTGGGTTGCCATTTCCTTCTCCAATGCATGAAAGTGAGAAGTGAAAGTGAAGTCGCTCAGTCAGGTCCGACTCTTAGCGACCCCATGGACTGCAGCCTACCAGGCTCCTCCGTCCATGGGATTTTCCAGGCAAGAGTACTGGAGTGGGGTGCCATTGCCTTCTCTGCTGGCTGGCTATGCTGGGGGCTGGCTATGTGCCTGGCTATGCTGGGGGCTGGCTCTGGGCAACAGTGGGGTCCTGGGACGCCCCCTCCTGTGATCTGGACTAAACTAGAAGTAACTCAGGAAGTACCTGGAGTTCAGTCCTTTGAGCCAGTGACCATGGACCTTTTCTGACCATGACATCTCCAGAAACATGGCATGTGAACACACACACATGTGCACACACGTAGACTCACAGTCACATGAATACACACATATACACACACCTATACACATCCACACATATCCACGTTCACATAAACACACACACATACATAAATATACACTCACACGTATGTGCACATACACACATAAGCAAGATCATAGCACACACACACATACATGGAAAGGAAGGGTTAACAACCGATCCACCTTCCTCCCTCCCCTGGGGATGCCTTGGAGAAGGAGAAAAATTAGAAGAGAGGAAAAGGAAAACGCCAGGCAAACATCCTCATGAACTTGCTACTCAGAGCCTCAGAGCAAACAGACCACAGGGTGTCCTTACCTTGGCCTGGTCGACTTATAATAAATACATCTGGGTCTGAAGGGTCTGGCCCTGGGAAGCAGCAGATTCTCCCCTGAGATGACTGGCATCTGAGGGCAACGTTTGTTTCAGAGGAAACACCCAGTGTTGGTGGTGGCCTCGCACACCGCCGAGCGCTCCTCAACCTGGACCCCAGTGAGGGAGGCGTCGGGGGAGGCGCTCAGTCCCCCCGCTGCCCTGCCTCCCACAGGAGCTGGACAGTCCAACTCCTGAACTGCCTCCAGTCAGGGCTGTGATAGGATCGCTTTTGTCATGATGACTAGAAAGTGAAGAGCAAAAGGGTTAGTCGCTCAGTCGTGTCCAACTCTTTGCAATCCCATGGAATGTAGCCCACCAGGCTCCTCTGTCCATGGCATTCTCCAAGCAAGAATCCTGGAGTGGGTTGCCATGCCCTCCTCCAGGGGATCTTCGTGACCCAAGGATGGAACCCGCATCTTCTGTGTCTCCTGCATTGCAAGTGGATTCTTTACCACTGAGCCACCAGGAAAGCCCCTTGTTGACAAGAGAAGGGAGTGGGAAACCGAGGCCCTGGGAGCCAAGATGCCTGAACACACATCCTTGATAGAGAACAGCGGAGTCCTGAGGTAGCCATGGGGACCAGGTCCTACCAGAGTGGGAGACAGACCTGGACCCACGGAGCTGCCAGAGGACAGACAGAGGGACATTAGGAAGCAGAGTTTATTCTCTGGCTGCTGTTAGTAGGTAAAATTAGCCCTTTAGACGAGCTGGGATAATGAGAAAGAGGTCCAACCAGTTTTCTACTCAACGGAAAGTCTTTTCTCTTGTGACCCATTAAACAGATGCCACTCTCTGGTAACTCAGTTAAGAACTGATTACTCAAAAACCCATGCTGTGGTGGACGGCCTTGCCAGGTAACCATGGAGTCCCACAGCTGTGTCATGTAAGAGCAGGCTGCTTTGGGGAGAAGTGGCGGCAGAAGAAGACCCCTTACCGCTTTAACAGCGGGAGGGTGGAAGGGCTACGTCAGTCCTCAGCTCCCTGCCATCCACTCGCCGCGGCCCAAAGCAGCAGCTGCCTTTTTGTGCTGCTTCTGGAGCCTGCTGGGTCCACTTCTGCCCTCTGAGTGGTCAAATACCTCGATTTGTTAGAGTTCCCTGACATTAAACTCCCCCTGTTGAGATAACCTGGGTGATTTCTGTCTCCCCACTGGCACCGGCCCAGCCACTAAACAGACGACTCATTGGGGTGTTTGAATTTAGGGGGAAAATCACTTTCCTCATCCAGGAATCATGTGATTTCTGGTTACAAAGCAGCCGGGGGAAAAATCTGAATGTGAAACTGGCCCTGAGCAGAACCAAACCTCAGGACTCTCAGGGGACACAGCCCGGCAGTGTTCTCAACAGACCACACCGCGCTCAGGCGATATTAGAGCGGCTGCGTCTAAGGCGGAAGAGGCCTTTGCTGAAACCATAACTGGGACTGGGACTCCAAGGCTGCCTGAAGCGCTGGTTTGGAGCCCCTGGGAGAGCCCTCCAGCTAGATTCCTCCCCCCGGCAGAACCCTCGAGCTGGACCCCCCAGAGAGAGCCCTCCAGCTGAACCCTGGGGACCCTGACATCATCCCTCACTACTTTGCCAGCAGCCACAGCTCAGTTGCTCAGTCACCCCACAGTTCGTGCGCCAGGGGTCTCCTGCATCAGAGGTTGGGTAGATTGGACTGGGTGCTCTGCTCAATCCTCAGGGACTGAAATCAAGATGTGGGCCAAGCTGGTCTATTCTCTGATGCCCAGGGGCCTCATCAGGTTGGGGACAGAACTCTTTATCTTGCGGGGCTTAGGCCCACCTTCCCTTGTTGGGCCACTTGAGACCCATTCCTTTTGGGTGCATCTGTCTCCCTGACACCCCTTCTGCAGGGCTCATGAGGTTCAATGGACTCCTGCACACCTGTGCACCTTGGGGTGAGCGCCATGTCTGCAAATCCCTTCAGGGCATGGAGCCCAGTGCTTGCTTGGGTCACTGGGACAGGAATCCAACTCAGACTCCTGCTGACTTATGCACTCTGCCTCACAGCATCACATGGACCATCTGAGTGTGAAGGAAGCAGCGTGCCTTGGTCCCTTGATTCCTAGACCAGCTGGAGCTGTTCAGCGCACCATCCATGACTGCAGCTGCCATCTGCTTTCCCCCCGATGACCTGCGGAGATAGCACCAGCAATGCTGGGGGCCAGCACTGAGCAGCCTGGCCCGGTTCTTTTTGGCCGGGCCTGCTGAGCCCCTGCCTGTTGTGGGGGGGCAGTGGCTGCCCCCCTGCAGTGTCAGAGCTTGGTTTCTCCCCTGGACATGCCCAGTGTGGATGGGAGGGCACTCGAAGCCTGGGCAAGCCCCCCATCCCCACTCTCCCCGACACCTCAGGTGCACTGGGAGATCCACTGCAGCCTCCCACATGGCCAGGCTGCATGGGAGTCTGCAAAAAGTGCCCTGGGAGTCCACCCTCAGGGACACGCCACATGGACTCCCACACTCAGTGACGGAAACATGTGCACTAGCCTGGATGGGACTGGCCCCTCCCTGCCGCAAGTTCAGGGCTGTTAGGATTCGGTCTTGGGTTACTGAGTCAGGCAGAAGTAATGTTCCTGGAAGCTCAGCATCATGAAGAAAAGGACCTGCTGTCCATAGTAGGGACACCAGAGGGCAAGCCCTTGCAGGAGACTGGCCTCTGGCTGGAAACTGGCTTGGGAGGCCAGTAAGGGCCAGGGAACGAGCTAGTCAAGAGGTCACGCTGCCAACAAACAAGAGGTCATGCTGCCAACAACCGGGGGGTAGGGGGCACCTCCCCCCACCCAGGAGGGCTCTATGCATTCCCATCGCTGTATCACTGTGGCATCTGGTGCCTTTAGACGGCAATGGCGAGCAGCAGTGGAGATGCAGACATGGAGAACAGGCTTATGGACAAGGGTCGGGGGGAGGAAGGAGAGGAGGGGATGAATGGAGAGAGTAGCATGGAAGCATAGACACTACCATCTGCAAGACAGACAGCCAGTGCGGATTTGCTGTGTGACTCAGGGAACTCGAACTGGGGGTCCTTAACAACTTAGAGGGGTGGGAAAGGGTGAGAGGTGGGAGGGAGGGTCAAAGACAAAGGGGACATGGACACCTATGGCTAATTCATGTTGATGTATGGCAAAAATCAAACTAATATTTTAAAACAATTATCTTTCAATTAACAATAAATAAAAAAAATTTTAAAGGTCAGTGGCCAGGCAGGGTTGGGTAGGGGTATTTACTGGACATCACTGGTCAGTGTGGGCTCTGTTATTCTCTGATGACCTGAGAAGAATATATAAAGGAAAGCCTACTCTACCACTGCTGAACCAGCTGGGCTGAACATTCCTGCCTGCCGTGGGGAATCAAGTGAAGGGCCCAGGCTAGAAGGACCCTGTGCACACACAGCATCAGTGTGGAGCTGGGACCCTGTGCACACACACACCAATAGTGTGGAGCTGGGACCCTGTGCACACAGCATGGGTGTGGACCTGGGACCCTGTGCACACACAGCATCATGAAGAGCTGGGACACTGTCCACACACACACCATTAGTGCAGAGCTGGGACCCTGTGCACACACAGAGCATCAGTGTGGAGCTGGGACCCTGTGCGCACACACAGCATTAGTGTGGAGCTGAGACTCTATACACACACACAGCATCAGTGCAGAGCTGGGACCCTGTGCACACACACACAGCATCAATGTGGAACTGGGACCCTGTGCACAAACAGAGCATCAGTGCAGAGCGGGACCCTATGCACACACTGAGTATCAGGGAGGAGCTGGGACCCTGTGCACACACACAGCATCAGTGCAGAGCTGGGACCCTGTACACACACACAGCATCAGTGTAGAGCTGGGACCCTGTGCACACACAGCATCAGTGTGAAGCATGGACTCTGTGCACACACAGCATCAGTGCAGAGCTGGAACCCTGTGCACACATACAGCATCAATGCAGAGCTGGAATCCTGTGCACACACATCATCAGAGCATAGCTGAGACCCCGTACACACACAGTATCAGTGCAGAGCTGTGACCCTGTGCACACAGAGCATCAGTGCTGAGCTAGGGCTCTTCTCCACTAAACACGCTGTTTCTGTCTGGACATTTTGATCATCTTTGGGCTACTTTTAGGGCTTCCCGGATTGCTCTGTATTAAAGAATCCTCCTGCAATGCAGGAGACACAGGAGACAGGTTCGGTCCCTGGGTCAAGAAGATCCCCGGTGGAGGAAATGGCAACCCGCCCCAGTATTCTTGCCTGGAAAAAATCCCATGGACAGAGGAGCCTGGCGGCTATAGTCCATGGAGTCTCAGAGTTTGCAACTAATAAGAAAACCAAGCAGTCGGAAAGAAACTATCATTCAGCTGCTCAAAGTCCCAACCCAGGGGAGGCTCCAAGGACTAACAGAACCCTCCGCCCCAGTTCTTAAACCCAACATTTGAAGCAAATATTTCAAGGGACCCTCCTAGGCTCCAAGCATGGTGATGCCCATTAATCACAGAGGTCCTGTTCTATGGAGTCAGTGAGAACACAGAGTTGGCAAGTACACAGCCACTGTTTCCAGGGAAACACAGGGCCACCTTTCCACCAGCCCATCAACACATGAATATCTACAAAATACATACCTGATTAGCGGTTAATTTTCAAAATAGATACAGAACTCATACAGCTGAAAGACAAAAAACAAGTAATCCAGTTTTAAAATGGACAGAGGACAGATGGCTAACAGATCTGTGAAAAGACGCTCAGCATCACTAACCGTCAGGGAAATGCAAATCAAAACCACAATGAGATATCGCCTCTCACCTGTCAGAATCAGTTCAGTTACTCAGTCATGTCTGACTCTTTGCGACCCCATGGACTGCAGCACGCCAGGCCTCCCTGTCCATCACCAACTCCTGGAGTTTACTCAAACTCATTTCCATTGAGTTGGTGATGCCATCCAACCATCTCATCCTCTGTTGTCCCCTTCTCCTCCTGCCTTCAATCTTTCCCAGCATCAGGGTCTTTTCAAATGAGTCAGTTCTTCACATCAGGTGGCCAAAGTATTGGAGTTTCAGCTTCAACATCAGTCCTTCCAATGAACACTCAGGACTGATCTCCTTTAGAATGGACTGGTTGGATCTCCTTGCAGTCCAAGGGACTCTCAAGAGTCTTCTCCAACACCACAGTTAAAGAGCATCAGTTCTTCGGCACTCAGCTTTCTTTATAGTCCAACTGTCACATCCATACGTAACTACTGGAAAAACCCTAGCCTTAACTCTTCGGACCTTTGTTGGCAAAGTAACGTCTCTGCTTTTTAACATGCTCTCTAGGTTGGCCATGATGTTCCTTCCAAGGAGTAAGTGTCTTTTAATTTCATGACTGCAGTCACCATCTGCAGTGATTTTGGAGCCCAAGAAAATAAAGTCTGTCACTGTTTCCCCATCTATGTGCCTTGAAGTGATGGGACAAGATGCCATGATCTTAGTTTCCTGAATGTTGAGCTTTAAGTCAACTTTTTCACTCTCCTCTTTCACTTTCATCAAGAGGCTCTTTAGTTCTTCTTCACTTTCTGCCATAAGGGTGGTGTCATCTGTATATCTGAGGTTATTGATATTTCTCCCTGCAATCTTGATTCCAGCTTGTGCTTCATCCAGCCCAGTGTTTCTCATGATGTACTTTGCATATAAATTAAATAAGCAAAATAGCTATTGTCAAAAAGAGCAAATAACAAGTGTTGACTGAGATGCAGAGAAAATGGAACCCCTGTGCATTCTTGGTGGGAAATAACTTGGTGCAGCCACTGGGGAAAACAGTATGGAGTTTCCTCAAAAAATTAAAAATAGAACTACCGTATGATACAGAAATTTCAAAGGAAACAAATATCTCTATATCAAAGAGATATCTGCACCCCACGTCCATAGCAGCGAGATTTACAATAGCCAAGTCATGGAAGCAACCTAGCATCTGTCAACAGACAAATAAATAGAAAAGATATGACAACATGGATGGACGCTGAGGGCTTCGTGCAAAGGGAAATGTCAGGCAGAGAAAGACAAATACTGTATGATCCCACTCACATGTGGAGCCGAAAGCACCGAACTCATAGATACAGGGAACAGACTGGTGGCTGCCAGAGGCAAGTCATGGAAGGTGGAGGAATGGATGAAGGTAGCCCAAAGGTAGAAGCTTCCGGTTATAAGATAAGGAATTCCTGGGTTACGACACGCAGCACAATGTCTGGAGTTAACATTGCATCGTGTATTTGAAAGTTGCCAAGAAAGTACAGCTTAACATTTCTCAACATTAGGAAAAAATAATTTGTAACTATGTGAGGTGATGGATATTAACTAAACTTACCATGGTCACCAGTTCACAATGTATAGACATATCAAATCATTGTGTTATACACCATAAATTCAATGCTATCTGTCTGTCATATCTCAGTGAAACTGGGAAAAAAACATAGCCTTGATTTATGTGTGTTCCTGTTTAAAGACACCATATTTAATATATAATGTTGATTCATGAGCCCTGAACTCATGGTCATCAGCACTGGGGCTCACACCTGAACAGCACACGTGTTCTCTGTGCGGCACACCCTTGCTTCTTATGCTCAGGACACTAGACGGCGCTTCAGTTCCATGCCTGGGGGCCGCTTTAAACGGCATGATCACCAACAAAAAGCACAAAAATCCCAAAGCAACCTGCCACCAGACAGACCAGGAAACAAGGAAGCAGAGCCTCCTCTTTTCAGATGCAGTCAGAGACAGGCGTGTTGGTGACTCAAGTCTTCTACTGCTCTCCGTACATCTTCAAACATCTGAGGAAGCATGGCGGCTGTTGATTGGAGCTACAAACAGATGTTAGCTAGTAGGCAAATTCACAAATACAGGATCTGAGTAAGAGGATCAACTGTAAGTAAATCTCAATGGGCACGAACGGTGGTCTCTTGGTACCCAGAGAGCTTTTCATGAACACCAAGCACCAGGCACCAAAGGAGCTAAGAGGATTGCTGTTTGGAATAACCAAAATCTAACAAAAGGTTAGATTTATTGGAAGGACTGATGCTGAAGCTCAAACTCCAATTCTTTGGCCACCTGATGCGAAGAACTGACTCACTGGAAAAGACCCTGATGCTGGGAAAGATTGAAGGCAGGAGAAGAAGGGGATGACAGAGGATGAGACGGTTGGATGGCATCACCAGTTTGAACTCGATGGGCACGAGTTTGAGCAAGCTCCAGGAATTGGTGATGGACAGGGAGGCCTGGTATGCTGCAGTCCATGGGGGTCACAAAGAGTTGGACATGACTGAACGACTGAACAGAACAAAAGGTTAGGAAGAAGTACCAAAATTAAAATCCTAATTTCTGATCATTTAATTTGCGGCCCTTCTTTCTGGTCTAGTCATAAGCCCGCGGTCTCATCAGCTGTCCCCAGCTGAGACTTATCCTGAATCAAGACATCCACCCATCGTTTTCATGTCCAGCTCCAAAGCACTTCTCCCTTCCTCCCCCAAGTCACCCCTGCCACCCCTGACCCCTGGTCAGCACCTGCTCTCATGGGCTCCCTGGGGCTCCCTCCACCGTGTTTGCCCCTCCACTGCACCCTTCCCTCCAGAGTCTGAGTGGGTTGGTCCAGGAGGGAGGCAGTGGGCTCTGTGTGAAGGCTGCTCTGTTGCATCACAGAAACATAAGGCAGCATAAAGCTCACTTAGCAGTTTCAACACCAGGGTGTCTCAAGGACACATTCCCTTCAGCCACCAAGTGCTTCAAGCCACAGAAACCTGAACTGTCTGCAGACCCCCGGAGCCCACGGCTGCTCCCAACAGCCACCTGCCACCCTGATGCCGGTCCTCCCGGTCCCCACAGGCAGGTGCACAGCCCCCGGGTTAGCAGGAGCAGCTTGATCCTAGGTGAGAAGCTGAGGGCTGCCTGGGAGTGCAAGGGACACAGCACAGAACGGGTGCACTGGGTCCCCAAAGGAACCTCAGAGTGCGCCCTCATTTGGAAACTAGGTCTTTGCAGGGGCAATTAGGATAAGAATGGAGGTGAGAACACGCTGGCTGATAGAGAGAAGATGTGCATGCTAAGTCACTTCATTCATGTCCGACTCTTTTCAACCCCATGGACTATATAGCCCGACAGGCTCCTCTGTCTGTGGGATTCTCCAGGCAAGAAAACTGGAGTGGATTGCCATGCCCTCCTCCAGGGGATCTTCCAACCCAAAGATCGAACCCATGTCTCCTGTGCCTCCTGCACTGCAGGCAGATTCTTTACCCACTGAGCCACCTGGGAAGCCCAGATAGATGATAGGTGATTGATAGATAATAGATAGATAAGTGACAGATAGATGATGATGATGGTAAATAGATAGAAAATAATGATGATAAAGATGGCTAGATATTTGATAGATGATATAAAGTGTTATTGTCTATAAAACAATGTTTTCTATCACATCTGAATAAAATAATGGTACAAAGGAATGTATGTGCGAGCATCAGCTTTCTGTGATATAGTGCCAACATGCATCCATGTTGGTTTGTGACACTCACTCATTCATAGCAGCTGCTGTATCATATCCCTTCCTGTGACCTGTGACCCCATCACACCTCGTCCACCCACTCTCCTGTGGGTGGGCATTTGGGCTGCTCCAGGATTTCTGCTCCTGTGAATGGTATGACCATACACATCCTCCTGGTACACACACTGACACTTCACTGCGTGATGTGCCAGAAGGAAATGGCTTGGCTATGGTAGGCAGAATATTCAGCTCCAAGAATACAACAGGCTGCGTTCCGCAGTGGCCATTCCAGAGTGTCTCCAACCTGCGAGGTATGAGAGGCCCAGGTGGTGTACGTGGGCTTCCTTGGGGCATTGTCAGACTGAGAGTCTGTTAATCCGAGGCTAGGACTCTGCATCTGAGACTCAAATCTGCCTGGCAACGGTGGAAGCAGGACCTCTGCCTGTATGCAGGTGCCTTGACACCCATGCATGTCTTTGAAGGTCTCAGGACTCTCCTTGGCCTAGTAAACCTCCACAAAGTAGAAACGGAACACTCGACTTGAGCAGGAGGGCTCTGCCAAAAGACTCCAGGGATTTGAGGCATGGTAACCATGGCGACTACTGCAGGGAACACTGGGGGACATTCACCAAACAGCCACTTGATTTCTGATTAGCTAATCTCAGTCTCCTTCCCAGCTGTGCTCCCTCAGATGGACCAGCCCTCCCCCTGGGGCCTCCCCTGGATCAAGACCCCATGTCACCTCAGGAAGGCAATGTCTTTCTGTCCATCTTGAAGTCTGTCTGTCTTGTTGCCTAGCTGGGCCACATGCTGCCCAGGGCCCTGTGCTCTGTGGGGAGGGAGCAGCGAGCCCTGGGCTTTCCTCTCAGCCCAGGGAGATCCAGGCAGTGGGTTGGTGGGCATGCTGACCCTGGGCTGCAGCCCAAGGAGGACTCGCTCCACCAGGTACAGCTGCTCCCCAGCGTGTTCAAGAAGCCCTCTTCTCATCATGTGTGATTCTTAACATATCTGACTACTACTCTTCATCCCTCACTCACTCATTTTTATTTTACTCATTCATTCAGCAAAATCGTGCGTGCTTGCCTGCTAAGTTGCTTCAGTCGTGCCCAACTCTTTGCAACCCTATGGACTGTAGCCCACCATGCTCCTCTGTCCATGGCTGGCTTTCAAAGTCAGTCCCAGCTGGTGGTGAGGAAGATCCAGACCCGCTCTAGGGCCCTCATCGCCCCCCTCCTCCCTTGGTCAGTTCATTGTGGCAGATCCTCTGCATGTCTTAGGGACAAATGCATAAACCAACAGAGAGAATGGATGAGTGAAGGGCTCTCGGAATGTATGAACTCTGCCATTGACTGCAGAGTTCGGCTGGTGGGAGTTGGGCTGGCTCCATCCTTCAGGCAGGAGAGACGACCACACTTGTCAGTGACAAAGGTCCAGGAAGGCCAGCCCTGGTGCTGGTTCCCCAGAGACGCTTGCTGGTGACATATCAAGGCATTGAGACAGGAGCGCACGGAGGGACAGCCTCCGCCTGCGTGAGCTGAGGCGCAGGGCAAGCTAGGGGCTAGGCTCAGTTCACCACAGGGGGTTAGGCGCAGTGCTCCATGGGAAGGAGCAGAAGCCCCTCCCGACTGGGGGCTAGGCGCAGTGCTCCATGGGAAGGAGCAGAGACCCCTCCCCACTGGAAAGACCGGCGGGCTCCTCCTCAGGGCAACAGAGAGGTGTGAAAAGGCAGGGAGAAAAGGGCCCTGGTTTTGCATAAAGACACCCTGGGGACTTCCCTGGTGGCCCAATGGTCGAGGATCTGCACTTTCAATGCAGGGGACATGGAATCAATCCCTGGTGGAGGAACTAAGATCCCACATGTCTCGGGGCAGCTGAGCCCTCACAGGCCAAGTACGGAGCCTGCGCTCTAGCGCCCACGTGCCCATGCACCACAGCAAGCCCACACGCCTGAACGAAGACCCAACACAGCCCAAAAAAGGCACCTTGGGTGGACCCAGAGGAGCACAGGGCAGACAATTCTCGCCTGTGTCACTGACTGAATATATTAGCTATGGAGGAGACCCTCACCTAATTCTCAGGACTTCGGGCCCAGTGCCCCATGCTGCCCCTCCGGGAAGGGTAAGAAAGCCCCTGGCACCCTCCGCAGGGGCAGGGCCCAGACTGTCTCACCTGTCTTACTCCCAGCTCTATCCCCGAGGCCTACAGCGTAGCACCTGGGTCCAAAAAAGTAGTGTAATGAATAAAAAAGCACATGAAACCTCAACTCGCCCTCCAAGCTCCTCTGGTGGGCACCCACAGCTTATCATGGGGTGAGGGTGGTGCAGATTCCTGGGGCACTTGACATCAGGATTTCTGGGCACAGGGCCTGAGCTTCTGTGTTGGAACCCTCACCTGAAGGAATCCTGCTGGAGTTTGAAAACTGGTGCACGGAGCACCAGGGGAGGCTTCTCGCATCCACCTTGCTTCCTTACCTGCCTGGGTGGTGGGGCTGGAGGCGAGGGGGCAGGCACTACTGTCCTCCCACCAGGAGAAGCAGGAAGAGCTGGGGGCTCTGCCCAGCTCAGCTCTATTCACCGATGCTTGCCAACACCTGATGCATGCAGAGCTGCATCGCCAGCTGTCCCGTGGGGCCCCGGGAGGGAGGAGGAGACAGGGGCACCCAGGTGGAGGTGTTGGAGGGCTTGGGGAGAAACAAGATCCCAACGGGATCAGAGGCTCCTCAGGGGGCTGGGAGCATAGGCGGGAAGGTGTACCAGGAAGTACACTGCCTAAGAGCCTGAAGTCTGGAAGGGGCTTCGACGGAAGAGAGGAGGGATCAGGCAAGCCTTGAGCCCTGAGGGAACTGAGGGGGCCGTTCACTGTCCCACACCCCCACACTTCCACCACCAGCATTCTGCCAGCAGGGACAGGAGGGCCGGAAGCCTGACTTCTAGGCTCAGCCCCTCCTCCACTTACAACTCTCCAGCGAGCTGAGTGTGTCCGCACCTCACAGACACAGAAGCCGGCTCAGAAGGGAAACAGAACTTGGCCAAAATCACACAGCAAGAAGGTGTCAGAAGAGACACCTGGGTCCAGGCATTTCCTGCAGATTCAGTGACATCAGCATCTTACCTCTTCCAGGTCTGCTTCCTAGGTGTCAAGTGGGCATAGGAAGACCTATACTTGGGCCGCTATCAAGTGCACGTGGGGAGGAGATGGACAGATGCTCTGAGGGACAGACCCAGCGGGCAGGGAGTGGGAGGGTGGCTCAGAGCACCAGCCACCCTGCAGCTCCCCTGGGCCAGCGCCAAAGACACCCCCCAGCCCCATCGAGAGGGCACTGGGAAAATGGACCCCCAGGAGCAGACTGCTCCGGAGCACGGGTGGTGGGAAATTGCCCGTCTGTTCCACGAGGCTGCCAAAATCCTGAGCTCACCTCCAACAAAGGTATCCCAAGGCAAAGTAGTCACCAGTCTCAATCATGACTCTGGTTCAACCATCACACAACACAACTGCTGGTGATTTGAAGCCAGCAGAGGTTTAAAAGGACACTATGCCATGACCACTGGGGTTTGTTTGTGCCACAAGGACCATCAGGACATGGAACGAGAGAACCCACTGTATTAACTACCAATTAAATGAGGGAACGCAAGGTGATAACAACAGATGGTGAAGGGTATTTCTTTTCAACTCATCAGACATTCCTAATAAAGAAATCTATTGAAATATGAGTAAATAAAGGTCTAAACTGAATAAAGACAGATTATCAAATCCAAAAGCAAACATCAACTCAGGGTGCAACAGGGAAGATCTTCCATTAACACAGAGGCCCTGGATCACTGCCACTATTCAACTATGCTTTGCAGTCCCCAGCTAATGCAATAGAAACCAAAATTAGATAAGCAAGGAAAATATTGGGAAAACACAGCCAAATAGTCTTCATTTGTAGATTATCTGATTGCATGTATGTATCATGCCTTGGAAGTTTAAGAGATTCTGATAATAGAATTTAGGGAGATATGCATTGGAAAGTAAGTCTCTTTCACTTCCCCTGGTTGCCTGACACCCTCTGCACCAACTTGATAGTCCCTGTGTTGTGAACCCCACTTGTCTGTGGTCCAGAAGCCTCATTCTGCAGCCCCCAGCCCCTCAGGAGTCGCTGCATGACCTCGGTTCTTTTGGGGGATGCCTCCAGACAACACCCACAGACAGCTCCACCGGGGCGAGGGGCAATTCCCAGCCCGCCCACTCTGCTGCCGAGAGAGGTTCCCCGCATCCCCCCAGCAGAGTCCCTGCTGAGGCCCTTCCAACCCAGGGGGACTCTGGCCGATACACTAGAGGGTGTGAGCACAGGCCAGCCTCAGGAGAATGAGGGGCAAACTTGAATCTGTAACAATTACTCTCTCAAGACCCGTCTTACCAGGTGGTGGAAACCTACCTGTCTTGGCCCACCTTTCCCTGGGCTGTGCCCAGCGGGGATGGCAGACATGTTGGCTGCAGTGCCCCTCAGCTCGACCCGGCCTCACACAGCCACCAAGGCTCGCACCTCTAGTCTGTGGGCCTCGCCTCTAGCACTCGCCCAGCTGGCAGGCGGGAGCTTGCGTGTGGCCACCTGCTGCCCCCTCACCCGCCCATCTTGCTCCAAGGCCCCGCTCTCAGGAGCTTCTCTCTGTGACCCAGACCACCCTCCACTCCTTCCAAGCCCTTCCACTCAGGGGCACCACTGCCTCACCTTCGAGAGTTTCCCCCAGCGCCGAGCCTGGAAGTGTTTTGAGGGGCTTCTCCCTAAACTCGCTCGGTTTTGACATCTCTCTCTGAGAGGCCCGTGGCGCGGTGGGTGGAGGATTTGGGAAACATGGAGGCCAGCCTTCTGAGGGCTCCTGCGGATCCCTCAACCCCTTCCCTCGTCATCCTGCTGGAGTGGGGGACTAGTGGGGGCTGAGTACTTCTGGAATAAACACCACAAATAAAATGGAAAACATCACCTCACTACATGAAAAATTACCTTAAAGGAAAATGGAGGGGATCAAATCCCACTTCCAACACCCCCAAAACTACAGATTACTCAGCAGTAAATATATCAAGGAAAATACAAGAGCCACATGAAGAAAACGATGCACTTGTATGGAAGGACTGAATACACGGTGAGATACATGGAGTTTCTCAGCGGCAGGACTTCCAACAGTGAAGAATGCTCCCTTCCCCAGCTTCGAACCAAAATGAGCGAAAGTCCAGTCAAAACCCCCAGGAGGGTGTGGGACTAGACTCATCTGTAAGAACAAACTGTAAGAAGTGGCAAGAGTCTTTTAAAAGAAGAGAAGGCAGGCTCTTGCCTCACCAATTGTTGAAACTGGGCTGCAGTCAAGCAGCTTGATGGGACCCAAAGCGGGAGGAGGCCCCCAGGTGGGGAGGGGGTCCCCTGCCATTTGGGTGCAGTCCCGAAACACACACACATGTAGAAATGCACTCTGTTATCCACGCGGTGCTTAAGTCACCAGGGAAAGACGGCTTATTCAAAAAATGGCATTGAGCAAAATGACATGTGTTTGGGGGAAGTCCCTGCCTCCTGCCACACTCTAAACTCCAGAACTAGATATCCGAATGTGGACGCCACATCTGTAACAATATTACAAGAAAACACGGAGATTATTTTCCTCAGGAAAGGGTAGAAGATGTGTTCATAAAACCCGAAACCCAGAAACCATAAAACAGCAATTAGATCCGGCCACACGAAACTCGAGATACATACGTACAATGAAGACATCAAAAACAAAGATGCAAGGAAATATTTGCAAAACACACACCATGGCAAAGACTGTTTCCTTGACACACACACGAGTCTGACAAGTCACAGGAAAAGACAAAGTCTCAATAGTAGGAGGGGTTATTGCACAATCACAGAAGAAACACAGGGGTTGACAAACGCTTAGGACATCCAGCCTCACTCGTAACTTCTTTTCAATATTTACTTACTTGGCTGAACCCAGTCTTAGCTGTGGTAGGTGGAATCTTTTTAGTTGTGGCATGCCAGCTCTTAATGTGGGATCTAACTCCCTGACCAAGGGTCAAAACCAGGCAGTGGCAGCGTGGAGTCTTAGCCACTGGGCCACCAGGGAAGTCCCACTAATGCCTTCTTAAGTGGTGCTCAGAGTAAGGTTCATAAAAGTCCTAAAGTTGAATAACACCTCTGTGAGGGATGCGGATGGAGTTGGTGTGACTATGACTTAACATGGCCCTTTCTGAGGCACGTATTTCATTGTTAGGTCGTTGTCCTCTCCAGCTCAGCTGTCCTCGTCTCGGAATCAATGTGACAGAAATAATCGCCTGACCCCGTAAGGATACGGGGACTAGCACAGTCATGGCAGTGCGTGCATGCTCAGTCACTTCAGTCGTGTCTAACTCTTTGCAACCCTTTGGACAGTAGCCCACCAGGCTCCTCTGTCCTTGGGATTCTCCAGGCAAGAATCCTGGAGTGGGTTGCCACGCCCTCCTCCAGGGGATCTTCCCAACCCAGGTATCAAACCAGCATCTCCTGCACTGAAAGTGGATTCTTTACCCACTGAGCCACCAGAGAACCCTGGTCACTGCAGTACTACTGGTGAAAACCACTGAGGGGACGGACCCCTGTGCCCTCCACAAGGGGAGGCCGAATGGGTCCTGGCTCGTTGGTCTAGGGGATACTCAGCCGCTGACACTGAAAGAGAAAGGTCCATCTAGACCTCCTGACCCAGGAAGGTGTCCTTGATGAACTGTCCAGAAGAGGAGTCCGTGGCACCCTGGCGAGAGACTCAATTCCTAGATAGGTTGATAAGAAGGCCAGGGTCCCCGAGAAGGAGAAGGGGATCTGGAGCCCTCGAGGAGAAAAGGGTCTGGGGCTCTCAAGGAGGAAGGGAGAACTTTTTTTTTGCTTTGTTTAGTCATATAACAAAGTATCTTGCTCAAGGACATGTTTCTCCTTAACAAGAACCTTCTGACTAACCTTGCAATCTTAAGACTTATATTGTGGGAGTGGGTCTGGTAAGACCTTTCTATTGTTAGTTCTAATCTTGTTAATTTAAGATGTTTGTTGTGGGAGTGGATCTGGTGAAAGTATATAGTGTGTTAGTCACTCAGTTGTGTGACCCCATGGACTGTAGCCTGCGAGGCTCCTTGGTCCATGGAATTCTCCAGGCAAGAGTACTGGAGTGGGTTGCTATTTCCTTCTCCAAAAGTATATGAGGCCTTGATAAGACTAGTGAGTTTGGGCACTCTCCGTCCCCCTTCTGATGTCTATGTCAGAAGCTTTGTCTGTCCCTTTTTAAACTTTAATAAAACTCTGCTACACAAAAGCTCTTGAGTGATCAAGCCTGGTCTCTGGTCCTGAAGCTAAATCTTCTACTTCGGAAATCACAAATTCGACATCATTCACCATAAGCTATCACTGGCTGATCAACACGTGTGTGCGCGTGCCCCAGGGCCAAGCTGGCACACTGGCTGCAGGCTTCGATCCTTCCGAGATCCTTCCCCACAAAGGTGGGGGCTACTGAGAAGCCCTCAGAGGTCGGGGCACAAGCTCAGGTTCGGTTGCGTGGAAACAGGAGCTGAGATGTCGAGGCCAGGTTGTCTGGGCCGCAGTGCCCTCCTTCTAAGCCCCCTGTCTACTCGGAATTGCGCATCTTCAATAAAAGACTTGGGAGAACTTTACGCCTTTTTGTGTTTTAAACACTTGCCTCAAATAACAAATCCAGCAAAGACTAGGTAGAGGTTGGTTTGAACCCATGCCCCTGGGGTGGTCAGTCCACATCCTCCCAGCAACTCCAGGCGTCCCATTGCTCCAGATCGCCTGGCTCCAGCTCCCAGCCTCCCCTAAATCCCCAAGGTTCTCTGCCTGCTTCCCCTGAGCCAGCCACGTCTGCCAGGTCACCCGCCAGCAGCACCCAGTCCCGAGGGTCCCAAAAGCAGCAGACGCACTCAGTGGGTAGCACACTTTACTAAGGTTTGGGGGAGGGGTACATCGCAGAGCAGCAGAGCAAACTTAAAACGGAGTGGGAGACATCCTCCGACAAGCCCCTCGGCCCTCTCCACCAGCGGGAAGTTGACACCGACCAGTATCCACCGACCCTACTCGCCCCCCGTTCACTCCCCCGGGACCTCCAGACCCCTCTCCGTCATGCTTGCAGAGAAGCCCAGGGAGGAAGGCCAGGGCCAGCCCTGGGGAGAGACCATTCATTCATCACTATCATTTATTCCAGGTGGTGCAGGACCCAGGAGTGGTCACGGCTGGGTCAGCCACAGAAGGATGAGGAGGAACTGGCCAAGGACCAAACCCCAGAGAGCCTGGAGGGGCTGCGGAGCCTCACGTGGTGAGCCTGGGCCACAAGATAACTCACGTGGCCAAGGGGTGCAGAGGCTGGCTGGACTCAGGGGTGCAGGGACGAACAGAGGGCCCACTGCTAGAGCAAAAAAGGCCGGGGAAAGCCGCACTCTCGGGTCAACCTCCAGGGGCCCTCCCTGCCTCCTCCCACCCGAAGCACCCTGTCCCTCTGTGCCATCCCGCAGACCCCGGTTCGGGGACTGGCCTTCCATACCCTACCTGCGATGGCACCCGACTCAGCGTGGGGATGTGAGTGTGCCTAGTTCTGTGGCAGACTCCTGGCACGTGAGCCTGAAACGGCCCGACGGCTCTTGGGGAGTGGACCACCCCCAGCGGGAAAGGGCACGTGGAGACCTGCACACGGGGCGGTGTCTGCATGTTCTCGTCTGCACACACACCTGGACCTGTGCGGTTTGCCTGAGCTGGGGCACACCGATTCAGGAGCTGCTGTGCCACCAATGTGTCAGCGTGGGTGCACGTGGGGAGCATGAGCGTGGTGTGGTGGGTAGTGTGCCCTCAGTGGGTATGGGTGTGGGTCTGGTGTGTCCATCTCCCTAGTGTGTGCATACACTGTTGCAAGGCCTCACCCTCAGGCCCACCCTGTGACCTTGCTCAGCCCAGCACTCACCGCCCCTCAGGCTGTTCCCAAACCTTTCCAGGCCTACAGTCCCCTGGCAACCCCCAGAGGACCCGCGCCACCCTCCCTGCGCCCGCTCACCTGCACTTTCTCTGCCAGGAACCCCTCCCTCCCCAAAATCCCCACCCAGGCTCAGACCCGGGTCTCCAGGCTCAGAAGTGATTTTATTTCTCCGCAGATATCCTCACAGCCAGGCTGTTGGGCTGGGCCCGGCTTCCCCTCAGGGACCCAGGGGCCCAGCCTCCTGCCGGATGCCTGATCCCTGGAGATGTCCTGTGGCTGCAACTTGGAGCTGGTGGGGAGACAGGGAGGTCTCACAGCTGGGGCGGGTGGGAGCCACAGGCTGCGGATCGGAGCCAAGGCTGCCCCCAGTGCCAGCCAGGCCAGGCTGGGGAGGGGGCAGCCACGGGCTCAGGTGTAGGGGGACAAGCTCGGAAGCCCTGCGGTGGGGAGGGGGCCTCAGGGTCCAGCCCAGAGGAGGGCGGGCCCCAGGCTGAGCAGGAGCCCCCCAGCCAGGGCCCAGGGGCTGCGCCCTGCCTGTGCCACCCCATTGCACAAATCCTTCTCACAGCAGTCCACGTCCACTTTCAAGATCCCAGAGTTAATGAAGCCCATCAGATAGTCTGAGAAAAAGTGCCGCTTCACAAAATCACAGGACGAGGCACACATCTTGTTCACGGAGTGATCCTTCCTGCCTGGGGATGAAGACAGGGAGCCTGGGATTGGAGCCCCACAAGCCTCTCGGCCTCGTGTCCAGGACCCAGCCCAGGGACCCTCCAGGTCAGCTCAGGTCCCCAGAACAACACAACTGAGGCTTCAACCCACCCATGCTGTCCCCCAGCTCCGCGGAAAGAGTCAGAGAGAGTCAGGTACCTGCTGACTGTCACACAGCAGGGTAGGGTCATGCCCCCAGACACACGCCATTGTCTGAGGCCAGAGGGACTCCGATGACACCACCGACCCCCACCCCCGAGCCTGGAGCCTGACTTACTGCTGCTGGGATCTGTGATCCAGACAGTGGCACACACCGTGTCTGATGGATGGCACTGCTTCGGGGTGCAGTGGCTGGAGTTGGTGGTCAGCGTGCAGTCCTGGCACCACAGGCCGTGAGCTGGGCAGGGCACGGGGACGAGAATGACTACAGGAACTGGGGTTCGAGCCAGCCAGCCCCCTGCATCCTCCCCACCTGCCTCGTTGCAGGTCTTAGGAGAGCCGCGTGGCTGTAGGAGGCCAGGCACCCCCTGACCAGGAGTGACCAGGCCTAACTGGCACCTGGAGGACAGGCTGGGAAAAACCTGTTTGCCTTTGGGCAGGTTGGGGTGAGGGTGCTGCCGCTGGGACTCCGGAAGCCCCTCTGCACCCCCAGGTCCCACACATACGCACAGTGCACATGCACAGAGTCACACGCATCACACCTGTGGTGCCCTCCTGCACACCCCTCCCCATGGCTCACATCCCCCAGAATCCAGTTGGTTCCATCGAGGAAGATCAGACAGGACTTGACGGGGAGCCAGAGGGGCTCTAAGAAGAGCGCATAGGGGAACTCCGGCGCCAAGCCAAGGCATCCGTGGGGGGCCAGCTGCAGGACCAAGGCCCAAGAGGTAGAGCACCCCTGCCCTGGGAGCCAGGAGAGACCCACGTGGCTGTAACCGGGGCAGCCCGA
Source organism: Bos grunniens (assembly GCF_055505025.1). Lineage (NCBI taxonomy): Eukaryota > Metazoa > Chordata > Mammalia > Artiodactyla > Bovidae > Bos > Bos grunniens. The sequence goes on from NC_141178.1 coordinate 82,712,157, forward strand.
GCAGGGGGGTCACACTGCGAGGGCCGGGCTGGGGTCGCAGAGGTGTGGGAGGGGGTGTGGGCTTGATGGGCATCATAGGAGAATGGCCGCCCCACACTTGGTTCTCTCCGGAGCTGTTTCGCACAGACTCTCAGATGACCTGGACTCCCCCCCGCCAGCGGCCCCCAGACTTACCGGGGGACGAGCACAGCAGAGCGGCCAGCAGCACCAGGCCGAGGCCCTTCATGGCTGCAGGCAACATGCTCCAGGCGGGCCTCGGGAAGGCGCGGGGGCTGCGGGCGGGGGTCGTCTGGGACACCGGCCTGGCAGGGGGAAGCCTTGATCAGGAAGGAGACCAAGCCCCCGGCCCAGGTCGAAGGGCCCTCCCCTTTTCTGGCATCCTAAGGCAACCTCCCCCCAGGAATCCAGAGCCTGGGGTCGCCGGGGAGCTCCAAAGCCCCGCCCCCAGCCCATCAGCGAGAGCATCCACCATCGCTGCACCCCCTCCAGGGAGAAGAGGCCTGCCCTCTCGCTGGGGGACAGCCCGAAATGCCCCCTTCTGGCGCTCGCACCTGTGGGATGAGGGGTGGGGAGGTGGGGGTGGTCGGGAGGCGCGTCTTGTCCCTGGGGAGCCGTAGGTGTGTCCGGAGAGGAAAGGGCATGACGAGGTGCGAGTGGACAGTATCTGCCGGCGGGGCAGGGGCGCGCGCTACCCCCATCCCCACCTCTGGGCCGGGGCCCGGGGGCCAGGGAACCCGGCGCTGCCTCTTCCCCTGTCTCCTCACGCGAGCCTTGGCTCTCACCGCGGGTCTAGGCGTGGAGCGCGGGCCTCGGGTCGGGGGCGCACTCACATCCCTGGGGTGCCGCGACTCCGGGCCTCCGGGCGGCGGGGGCGGCGCGGGGAGCAGTGCCCTTCGGTCTCCCTGCGGACGGGAACCCGGGTGCAGCCGTGTCTTTCGGGGAACGCAGCCGCAGACACGGACCCCGCGCGAGGGGCGGGGCAGAGCCGGGGCGGGGGCCGCGCGGGGGGCGGGGGCGGCTGGAGTCTCGCGGATGGGGGCGCCTGGGACTCAGGGCCCCTCAGGGTCACCGTCCCGGGCCGTACTGGGCCCCCTGGCCAGCAGGCACCCCGCTGCCCCGCCCGCGCGAGCGCGCGCGCGCGCCCTCCCCGCTCCCGATCTCTTCACCCGTGCGCTGCCCCCCCTCCCCCTCCCCCAACCCAGGCGCTGGCAGGTCCCTTCCCCCTCAGCCTGAGATCCCCTTGGAATTTCTCGGAAGAACGTTTACTGCGAAAAGAAGCGAAAGGCACAAAGACTCAGAGAGGGAGGGAGGGAGGGAGCGAGTGCCGCAGGTACTAGCCCAGGCCCCTGTTCGCGGCCCTTGGGCCCTCCCTTCACCGACCCCATCACGATCCCGATCCCGATGGTTCAAGGTTATTCTCCGCGCCGTCCCCCTCCCCCACCGCCTCCACGACGACCTCACGAGCAGCCGCAGACCCAGGGACTGCTGCCTCCAACCACACCCACACTCAGAGGGCAAGTCCCAAACCCTGGTCTTGGCATTCAAGGCCCTCTGCCGCCTGCTCTGGTCAGTTTCTCAGCTTTGTCTCTTGCCTTCTGCTCCCATCACGCCTGTCGCGCTGTGCTTTGCACCTGCTGTCCCTCGTGCTTGAGACCAGTCTCTGCCGGGCACTGCCGTCCGCTGGGCGAGGAGCAAGTGCTAAAGTCGTTCCTTCAGTCCCGCCCTCATCTGTCAGACAAATGTTTATGCAGACAGCCTGGGACCACACTCAGATGTGTGACTGCAGGCACATCGCCTGCCCCCTGAGCCTCAGGTCCTTGTCTATAAAATGTAACCATGAAAGCGTGTGAGGGCTGCACCAAACCCACAGGGAGAGAGATCACTGGGCACCCAGCCCAGGGCAAGTGCTAGCGAGAGGGCAGGCAAGCAGGGGACACCTGGGCAGACTGACAGGGGCTACTGAGTACACTGGATAAGAAGTAAAGAGAGAGGCCTGGGGTGTGGACAAAGCCTCTCTGGCGGAGCCCGTGATCCCGCAGGAGGAGGGTTTGCAAGCTCCAAGATAGAGAGAGCAGGAGTGTTTGGGGGAGGGCTGGGGGGATGGCTCAGGCCACAATATGGAAAAGGGTTAGATTTTGTCCCAAAACCTATGCAGCTGGGCAAAGGCTTGAGTCCAGGACATCCTTGTGAGAATTAACCCATGCATTTCAGATTTAACACAAGGCCTTACCCAAGGGGTTGGGTGCAGGGCAGATATCCTGGGTGCCCTCCCACAAGTCCGGCCTCTACACCTTTGGGTCAGTTGGATACTGACTCTGTCCGGGTATGCGGTGACTGTGGGATGGCACTTGGTGGCAGTCCCTGCTGATCACAGCCAACCTGCTCCTGGCTTGGGAATCTCTGCCAAAGTTCTGTCAGAGACTTGGTAGATCCCTGCCAGACCTAAGGCAAGGCCACCCACCCCCAGCACCTGGGACTGGTAGTGTGGGGGGAAGGCTCTAAGAGCCCCCAGGGACCCTGGGGGATGCTTGCCCTGGTGTATCTCCTTCCTTTTTCTTTTTTCCTTGCCATCCTATTTAGCTTGTGGGATCTTAGCTTCCCAACCAGGAATCAAACCCAGGCCCTTGGCAGTCAGAGTGAGAGTCTTAACCACTGTACGTCCAGGGAGTCATTCCCTCCCCACTGAGCATGGCTGGACTCACTTCTAGCTAAGAGGGGGTGAGACCAGCGGGATGTCACTTCTGAAATCAGATTATTGAGACCGTAGCTTCTGATGTGGGCTCTGCCTCCCGTCATCTCTCAGATTACTCATCCTGCTGGCAGCCCTGTGCAGAGGCACCGAAGCCTGCCAACAATCACGCAAAGGACCACGGAAGTGGAACCCCCACAACCACTGGAGCACTGAGATGAGACCACAGCCCCAGCCAACAGCAGCTTCGTGAGAGAATGTGAGCCCGAGGTCCAGCACTTGAGTTCCTGCCCCTTGGACACTTCAAGAGCATGAATGGTGTTGTTTTAAGCGCCTACGTTTGGGGGTAGTTTGTTATGCAACAAAAGATAGCAGGTGAGTAGGTTCTGGATTGAGTATGATGGGGGCAGATGCCAGATACCCAAAGAGTAATGCCCAAGGAGTCTGGGCCCCCACCCCCACCCACCCAGGGAATGCAGATCCAGGCCTGTTTGTTCCTCCGAGAGCAAAGACCCTGCTCTCCCCATGCTGGGCTTGGTTGCCAGGGAGACAGATATTCCTAAGCCGGTTTCCAAGCTACTCTGCCTTCCTCCCAATACACATGGGATGGGGTCACCCTATCAGGATTTTTGCAAACAAGAATAAAAATCAGTCATGATGGGCAGAAGAAAGGGCAGAGTGTCCATGTGTGGCCCTGGCCCTTGCAGTCTGGACAGCCCCTGCATGGAGCTGTCCTTAACCTTCCTCCTCTGCACCTGACCTGGCCCAGATGCCTAGATGCTGGTGCTGGGACCTGGCCCTGGCTGGAGACACTCTGACAAGTACCCACAGCCTGTGGGGTGACCATGTGGCAGTTGCCCAAGCCTCATGCTCTACTGAGGGTCGGGATGATTGGTGGCCAGCTGCCCCCACAGCACAGCCGCCTCGGGTAGTCAGAACCATGGACAGCGTAAGAGGTGGGGGACGGGGGAGTTCAATGCCGGCTGCCTTGCCTCTAGAGTCTGGAAGCCAACAGAAGCAGAGCACTGGCCTCTGGGTCAGACCCTGGCAGGAGAGGCAAGGCTGGAGTCATGCTTGAGCTGTGCTGCAGGGCTTCCTGCCTTGTATTTTGGGCTGACACCATCAGAATCCCTCCCAGCTGTCCAAGGTTGTGGGTCTGACCGTGGCCCCACCACCCTGCCTCATGGAGAGGGCCTGTCAAGGGTAGACAGGGACATTTATTCACATACTGAAGACTTTAAGAAAGGCTGCTGAGCTCAAGGAGAAAGTCCTTGATCCTCAGGATCCCCAGAATAGTGGGGAACGGCCAAGAAGGTAAGTGCTGGGCTGAATGGTGGCCCCCCAAATGATTCCCAGAATCTGTGAAGTTGACCCTGATTGGCAAATGGGACTTTAAGGATGAGATCAAGTTAAGGCTCTCAAGATGAGGCCATCCTAGATTTGGCAGGCAGGGGCCAGATCCAGTGTCTGGTGTCCTTAAAAGGTAGAGACACAGAGAGAGGCCATGTAATGGAGGCTGAGACCTCAGGGACACAGCCACATCCAGGGATGCTCGGAGCCCCCAGAGACTGGAAGGGGCAGGAAGGGTCCTCCCCTGGAGCCTGTTGGTTGTTTTAAGCCACAAGTTAGAGATTTGTTGAAGCAGCAGCAGGAAAGAGTACAGAGTGCAAGAGGCGCTGGAGAGAGAAAGGTGCCCCTCACCCAGCCCCAGCCGGCCACCCACCTGGAGAAGCTGGAAGGGCCTCCTGTGCTCTGAGGCCCCGGGGACACCACAGGCCCCCACCCCGCACCCAAGCCCCTCAGGCAGTGCGCAGGGCCCTGAACCACGGCTGCACAGCCTGCCTCAATGCCACCCCCTCCCCCAAGCTGAGGACCTGGGCAGTCCTGCCACCCCAGAGTCTCGACTTCCTCATCTACACGTGGGGAGAGGCACACCCCTCCCCAGAGAAGTGAGAGAGCTGGCCCCTCCCTCTCACGTCCTAGACTCTGGGTCCCATGAGGACAACAGGGAGACGCCATCCAAGGTGGTCATTCCTTACCTGGGGTGATCACACTCACGTAGACTCTGGGCAGGCTTGGAGAAGAAGCAGAGCTGGGGCTTGGCCTAGGACCACCTGCCACACTCCATCCTGACACCATGGGCTCCCCCAGGCCCTCCTCCCCACTCCCCCAGAGGTCTAACCTCGCCCCTCTCCCACCACCTCCTTCCCCATCAAACTGCTGGCAAAAACCTTGTACCTAAAGTTCTGCCACACAGCTGCCGGGCGTGCAGGTGGGACGCCCCCGACGGGACATGGGCCCCACTGCCCCTGCTGTGTGCCAGAAGCAACCCCCGAAGACCCTCCCCCATGGCCCCGGGAGGGGCTCCTGCTCGGCCTGGGCCACTTCCAGGTTTCTCGCGGAGGCACGCCCCTGCCACCAAGTTTGACCCCTCATCCCAAGCTCATCAGCGTCTTCCCTTTCTTCCTGGAGCCTTAGGCCCAAGCTTGCGCGTCAGGCGGGGCGGCGCGGTCCTGTGCAGACGTGAGGTTTTGCACAGTGTCAAACCCCCTCCTAGCGCCCCCACCCAATCCCCCCTCTAGCACACAGCCCCTGCCTCGCTCACGTAACCTCTCCCCAGTTCAGGACACAAAGAGCTTCTTCATTCCTTTCTGCAGCTACAGAGAATCCCTGCATAATTACTTTCAGAGTTAACAAGTCTGCGAGGAAAACGGCTCCCTGCTGCGATGGAATTAAATGTCCTGCAGAAGGTGCCCCTCATGGGTGCATTATCCCAAGGGGGCGCCAGCAGCAAGGCTTGCAGCCTCAGGCCGGGTGGGCGTGGCCTGGCGGGGCGGGGCAGTGGGCGGAATTGGAGGTGGGCGGGACCAGCTTAGCCTCCGCCCAGGTCTGGGTGCGCCCTGGGAGTGCCCGCGTGCAGAGAACCAGGGATCAGCAGAGGTGTTAGAGGTCTCAGCTTCTAGCACGTGGAGCTGTCCCCACGGCGCCCTCCGAGAGCTGCACAAGGAAGGAGATGAGAGAAAATGTGGGTGGAAAATTAAGGCAAAGGGGTGTTTTCAGGGGCTTTTTATTTTCTTAATGAGAGACGCCTGAGTGTGTTTACCTGCAGGAAGAGAGGAACCAGTCCAAAAATTAAACGTGGTATCACCGTACAATCCAGCAATCACGCTTCTGGGCACAGACCCCAAGGAATTGGGAGCAGGGACTGAGAAAGATGTCAGCACACCTGTGGCCACTGCAGCATTATTCACAGTGCCTAAAACACGTTGGCACCCTAGGTGCCCTCGGAAGATAAAGGCTAATCATGATGCGGTGTATACATACACCAGAATATTATTCAGCCCTACAAGGCAGGGAAATTCTGACACATGCTACCACGTGGGTGAAACGTGAGCACATTAGGCAGGGGAGAGGGAAGGGGAGTGAGTGTTTAATGGAAGCAGAGTTTCGCTTTTGCAGAAGGAGGGTGGTGACAGCTATACAACGTGAATGTCCTTCATGGCACTGAGTTGTGCATTTAAAAATGGTTACATGGCAGTTTGTCTCAGTGTTTATTTTTATTTATTTATTCACTCATTTGACGGCATCAGGTCTTAGTTGTGGCAGGCTGGATCTCTGATCTTCATTGCGGCGTGCAGGATTGCCGGTTATGGGCATGCAGGATCTTTTTTTTTTTCCCCCGTTTTGGCACACAGGGTCTTAGTTGCAGCATGCAAACTCTCAGTTGCAGCATGTGACATCTAGTTTCCTGAACAAGCACCAAACCCAAGCCCCCTGCATGGGGAGCATGGAGTCAGTGGAAGTGGCTACCAGTGGATGTCCCAACATGGCAAATTTTACATTATGTGTATTTTACCAATTAAAAATATGAGGGATGATCCACCTCCCAGAGTAATGGAAATAAAAACAAAAATAAACAAATGGGACCTAATTAAACTTAAAAGCTTTTGCACAACGAAGGAAACTATAAGCAAGGTGAAAAGACAGCCTTCAGAATGGGAGAAAATAATAGCAAACGAAGCAACCGACAAAGAATTAATCTCAAAAATATATAAGCAGCTCATGCAGCTCAACCCCAGAAAAATAAACGACTCAATCAAAAAATGGGCCATAGAACTAAACAGACATTTCTCCAAAGAAGACATACAGATGGCTAACAAACCTATGAAAAGATGCTCAACATCACTCATTATCAGAGAAATGCAAATCAAAACCACAATGAGGTACCATCTCATGCCAGTCAGAATGGCTGCTATCAAAAAGTCTACAAATGCTGGAGAGGGTGAGGAGAAAAGGGAACCCTCTTACACTGTTGGTGGGAATGCAAACTAGTACAGCCACTATGGAGAACAGTGTGGAACTTCCTTAAAAAACTGGAAATAGAACTGCCATATGACCCAGCAATCCCACTGCTGGGCATAGACACCAAGGAAACAAGAATTGAAAGAGACATGTGTACCCCAGTGTTCATTGCAGCACTGTTTACAATAGCCAGGACATGGAAGCAACCTAGATGTCCATTGGCAGACGAATGGATAAGAAAGCTGTGGTACATATACACAATGGAATATTACTCAGCTATTAAAAAGAACTCTTTTGAATCAGTTCTAATGAGGTGGATGAAACTGGAGCCTATTATACAGAGTGAAGTAAGTCAGAAAGAAAAACACCAATACAGTATACTAACGCATATATATGGGATTTAGAAAGATGGTAACGATGACCCTATATGTGAGACAGCAAAAGAGACACAGATGTAAAGAACAGTCTTTTGGACTCTGTGGGAGAAGGCGAAGGTGGGATGATCTGAGAGAATAGCATTGAAACATGTATATTACTATCTGTGAAATAGATCACCAGTCCAGGTTCGATGCATGAGACAGGGTGCTCAGGGCCAGTGAACTGGGATGACCCTGAGAGATGGGATGGGGAGGGAGGTGGGAGGAGGGCTCAGGATGGGGAACACATATACACCCATGGCTGATTGACATCAACGTATGGCAGAAACCACTACGATATTGTAAAGTAATTAGCCTCCAGTTAAAATAAATAAATTAACTTACAAAAAAACATGAGGGAAAATAAAGGAAGAAACAAGAGACAGAAGAGAGGGGAGCTGGAAGCACAGGAGAGCAGAAGAATGCCTGGGGCGGGGAAGCTGGAGTGCCGGGGAGGCCACAGCAGAGGAAGGGGCATCCAGAGGGTGGGTGACACTGGGCAGAGGGTGGGCAGGGCGCCAGTCTGGATGTGGCAACCTCGTGGCCCTTGCCCTGAGAGGCCTGGCTTCTCATAGAAACGTGGGGCAGGGAATCTGAAGGTGCAGGGGCAGGGGGCTCCACCACAGGCAGCCCTGAAGCAGGTGCTGCACACTAGGGATCCCTGGTGGGGCTGGGGCGGGGCAATGGGAGGTGAGACTCTCCGGGCTCAGTGTGGATGGGCTGAATGTCCAAGGGTTAGAGAAAATTGACCTGGGGTGTGGACGTGTGGAGGCGGGAGGGGGCAGGATGAACAAATGGAGGGTGGGCGCCTGCAGTCAACAGGGGGCTCCTCCACCCCAGTGCGTCTCCTCACAGGGTCCTGAGGTATAGCAAGTGGGTCCCCTAAGACCGCCCGGAGCCTGCTCCCTCTGACCGGCCCACCCCTGCTCGCCTGTTTCTTGATAATGGATTTCAGGAGAGAGAGAGGCTTGGCCCCCATCAGAAACCCTGGGAGCTGCCTCATTGGCCAGTCACTGTGGGGCCATCGGAAGCAGAGAGAGAATCCATAAGAGACCTCTCGTGGCCCCTGCCTACCCAGGAGGAGGGTCTGGACTCTGATCTAGAAGGAAGGCAGTCTCTCTGCTCCCAGAGAGCGCAGGAAGGAGCCCAGAGCAGGGAGTGGGGCATGAGGGCCAGCGCATCTGCAGCCTAAAGGCCCCCCTCCCCCATGGCTGTGTGCTGCCAGCAGGGCAGATGCCTTTCCTGCCCCCAGGACCCCAGACCTCAGCCCCTCAGTTAGAAACACTGAACATCTTTTCCCTGGTCTGGGTCCGATTCACACTGGTGACCCCAGAGGCCTGGGGTAGGGGCTCATAGCCCAGGACAGGTCCACACAGCTCCCCAGAGAGAGCAGGGCCCATGCCCACCCCCTCTACCTGGGCAGGAGTGGTGTGGATGGCCAGTGTGCCCTGTCCATAACTGGCACCAAGGTCTGATTCACTCAGCCAGAGGGAGGCCAGGACTGGCTGGGAGGGGACCCAGACCAGCAGTGCCCACAGGGCCATTCTCGGGAGCCTGCCCGACTGAGCAGGGCAGAGCAGGCAAGGCCAGGCCCACATCAGGAATGGGTCTTTGGACTGGAAGCTGGGCCCCAGGCTGCCTGGGAAGAGCGCCTGTGCGTGTGGGCAAGGCTGAGGCAGAAAGCACTGACATCCAAGGGCAGAGGCTCTAAAGTGGGCCTCAGGCACCCACGGGGCCTCCAGCCCTCAGCCTTGGCCCTGGGAGTTTGAGGGAGGCATGACTCCACCCCAGGGGTCTTCAGGGAGGCCCTTGTCCCTGGAGCCTGGGGTCAGAGAGTGCCAGGAGGGGTCGATTTTGTGGCCAGAATGCTTGAAGACAGCTGGGTGGGGACGGAGCCAGCATATACTCACTCTGACCTGAGGACTAGGGGCCTCGACCACTCCTGTGGGGCCCCAGCCCTGGCCAGGCCTGGCCGTGACTGCGTCTGCGTAGGCAGGGTGAGCCCCCGTTGCCTCTCCTGGGATGGAAAGAGGGAGCAGGGCAGGGCTTGGGGGGGGGCACCCTAGGATGGGGGGTGGTGAGGAGAGGGCAGAGTTCAACCCTGGCAGTAATTCCTAGTCAGCAAAGTAGTGATGGTAACACTACACACCCCTAGAGTTGTTGACGACCAACAAAATGGTATTTAATTGTAACTGGTGAATTAAATGATGCTATTTATTATTTGCATCTGGGCCAAGGAGGAGCTGGGCCTGTCTGGGGGGTCAGGCGGTAGGTGGAGACCCCCTGCTCCCTAACACTGCTGGGAACCCCCATGGGGCCCTGCCTGGGAGCAGCTCTTGGGAGCCCAGGTCAGAGCACCTGCAGGAGGAAGGCAGTGTGCAGGGTCAGCACGCGGGGCGACCACGGACACAGGCCTGAGGAATGCAGAGGGCAGGTCCTGGGCCATGAGCACAGAGGATGACCCTAGCTGGAGAGAGATTTTGGTCTCCAGATGGGGCGGGCTGGGGACAGCTGACAATCAGAGACCAGAGGCCAGGCAGCTCCCCGCAGAAGCCGAGGCTGTTCAAGCAGCCCAGTGACCACGGGGAGAGGACGTGCACTGGTTCAGAGGAGCGGGTGGGAGGATGATGCTTGGTGGCTGAGACTGCAGAGGAATGCCATCCCAGCCGGCCCTGGGGGCACTCTGCCGGGCACTGTCCTACATGCCAGCAGGCACTGGCTCTTGATGGCCATGACCGCTTTGAGAGCGCGGAAGCCCACAGAGTCAGAGGAAAGAGGCCTGGGCTCAGGCTCAGGTGGTTTCGCCCAAGAGCCAGCTCTCAATCTCTGCTCCAAGTGCTCCTGAGGATGTCCCACCCACAGGGAGATTCAGGCTGGGCAAGTTCAGGGAGAAGCCCCGGTGAACAACGGGGGTGGGCTCGCAGCCCTGACTCTAGGCCTCAGTCTAGCCTCCTGCCCTGCCCCACCTTTCGTTGGCCTCCAGGAAGGGTCTCCTCAGTGCCCACCCTGCAGCCCACAGAGGAGGAAGTGGGCAGCCCCCTCCCACAGTGCAGCACTGGCAGGAAAAGGCAGGCTCCCAGCGGTCCCGGAGGCCGGCTCCGGAGGGCAGGGGGCTAACACGAGGGATGGAGAGAGAAGGAGGTATTGGTGGCGCAAGACCTCTCTGAGAGTGTGACACGTGCAGATGGGACCGTGGGGTAGTTAGACATTAGCCGCAGGGAGGTGACAGGCGAAAAGACAAGAGGGAGTGGATCAAGCTAAGCCCCAACCATCTGAGGACCACCCCTCGACCTCACCCAGAATGGGCAAAACTATGATCTGGCAGTGGGCAGTTTACCCTGATAGAGAGACAGCACAGAGACACAAGAGAATGACCACGGCTGCCATGGCTGCCTGCGCCCAGACTAGACAGGCATACAACCTCTAGTAAACCCAGCTCATTATACCAACATTAATAAAGTCTACAGGTGGTTTCGTGCTCCACTGGGTGGACTGTTCTTAGCAAATCTAGGGCAAGGGCGTGTGCCATAATGAACTTGTTAGAGAACTCGCGACAGGCAAGCCAAGAGCCATCAGCCTGTCACTCACCCACGATCGCACCGCCTCCTCCCCCATCACTCCCTAACCCTAAGGCCTGCCTCCTCAGCCAACAACTCCGTATCAACACCCTGAAGCCAGTGCAGAAGGGGCTGGTTTCTCCTCACAGAAACAGACAGCTCTTCCTCTGAGAGTGTTTATCAATCCTTTATCTTCCTGTACTTAAGCAGGAAGCAGTAGTTTGCAAATATGTGCTTGCTATCACAAGGACTCAGATGTCTGGTCCGGTCTCCCGTTGACCTCCTGGGTTGAAGCTCTCTGTCTGACACAGGGCATGCCACCCCGGGGCAGGATGGCCTCAGGACGTCAGCAGGGACTGCGTTCCAGGGAGAGGAGGCAGCGGGGCGGAGGCCCTGAGGCGCCCCGGAGGGCAGCGGCAGCCCACGCAGTGCTGCTGGGAGAGGGAGGCCTAGCAGGAGGACCACAGTTGGGTTTTACTCTGAAATGCTCTTAACAAGGCCCCTGGAGATGACGCAGCTGACTCCTGGTTGACGGTGCCGCTCAGCTGTCTGCAGCTGGAGGGTACACGAGGCCAGGCTCCCATGGCTGCAGCCCGGACCTGGTCTCAGGGTCGAGACAAGGGGTGGGCGCTGGCCAGCCTGCACTGCAGGGCTGAGGCTGCAAGGCCAGGGCAGAACCGCTCAGGTGGACAGGACGGCCCACCGGCCGCCACAGTGACTTCCCCTCCCCCGCCACTGGAGCCAGGGAGGGAAATGACGGTCCCTGGCCCGGTGCCTGGCCTGGGGGCCAGCGTGAGGCCCATTGTTTGAGGCTGGAGCTGGGGGGCCCGGGGCCTTGGGAAGCCCCCGGCAAGGCCCTTTGTTCCACTTCCCACAGATTCAGAGCCCCGGTGAGGCCCTGGTGAGCAGACGTGGCAGAGGTGGCAGCCCCGTAGGATGAAGGCACTGGCGGCTGTCCTGCTGGCTCTGCTGTGGTGCCGGCTGCAAGGTGCGTGGGACGAGGGGTGGCCCTGCAGCAAGAGGGACCCCCCGTCCAGGCTGCAGACCCTCAGGGTCACCCAGCCCAGGGGCAAGATGTGGCTTGGGGAGGAGGACGGGTAGCACCTGCAGCCTGAGGCCAGAGGGAGGTGGGTGGGCTGTGCTGGGTCCCCACGGGTCCCCAAACCTCCAGCCCCGGCCCCAGCCAGAAGCCAGGGCGCGGGCGACCCTCCCCACACAACGCCACCCGGTCTCAGCCTCTCAGGCTTCGGGGTGCCCGCCATCTGGGGGCCGGAGTAGGGGGCTGTGAAGGGCCAGCGCCCAACCCCTAGTGTTGTTGGCAAGGATGCCACCAGGCCGCACGCCTGTCAGGAGGTGGGGCTGGGGCTCGGAGACCCAGGCAGCGACCTCACCACCTTGGGAGGGCCAGGGAGGTTAGACGGACTGGGAAGGGGGTGCTGGACCGAGGGGAGGGGGCGCGGCACTGGGCCCCAAGCCTGTGTCCTCTGTGCCTGGGTAGTGGAGGTTTACAGGTGTCCCTGCGCGGCCAGGGAGAGGGCGGGCGCAGGAGGACGAGGATGACGACCCGGACGCTGGGCGCGAAGGCTACGACGATGAGGACGAGGAGGAAGAGGAGGCCGGCGTGCCTGCGGGCAGCAGGGGCTCAGGTACCTGCCCACCCCGCCCCAGCATGGGGGCGCTCAGCTCTGTTTCTCAGCACTCGCATGGGTGCCTCGAGGCTGACAGTGAGGAACCCACAGGCAGAGGCCTCCGCTGCGAGGTCCATGCCCTCAAGGTGGGGGAAGGGGGAGGAGGGGCCCTTGGCACTCAGCACACCCTCATTTCTCACCCTGGCAGTGACCCCCAACTGCTGTCCGGAGGAGGGGGCTAGAGAAGGAGCCAGTCCTGGGAGGGGCAGTGGTGCTGGGGCAGAGAGGTTAAATAGGAGTTCACCAAGCAGACAGGGGCACAGCAGAGCCCCAGGGTGGAGAGACCGGTGACTCAAAGGCCCTGGGTGTGGAGTCCAGTTCAGAAGTACACAACTGTCCCGGTGAGGCAGGGCAGCGGGGGGCGAGGCGGGAGATAAGGGGGCCAGTCCTGATGTGGGGGCACAGAGGGCTCCAGCAGGGCAGGGTTTGAGGGGGTCAGCTGAGAGTGGGAGAGGCGGACCGGAATTGGGAAGAGACCTCCAAGGGGAAGAGGCTGGGAAGCGGCAGGCGTGGGTGAGCTGGGGGCGCTCTGGGGGCTGTGCCCCTTGCATAGCTGAGCCCACCCGGCCCCCCAGGGCCGCAGTGCTACACGTGCCAGTCCCTGCACAAGGGGGAGAGCTGCGAGCAGGTGCAGAGCTGCGTGCTCCCCGGGACATGCAAAGCCATCGTCTCCTCCTGGAACACTGGTGAGGGGCCACCCGGGGGTGGTGGGACGGCGTCACCCACGCCTGTGAGGGGCCCCATCCCTGCCGTGTCCCATCCCACCGGACCCGCTCTCTCCCCCCACAGAGTCAGGTCCCCAGACCACCTACTCGGGATGGTGTGCAGACACATGTCAAGCCATCAGCAGGACGGTGGACGGATCTCTGACGACCATATCCTGCTGCCAGTCCAGCCTGTGCAACACCCCACCCTGGCAAGACCCCCAGGGGAGGGGGGCAGGCGGCCCCCAGGGGAGCCCTGCGACTGTGGCCGCCACCGTCCTGCTCAGCCTCCTGGCCAGCCTTCAGGAGATGGGGCTCTGAGTGGGGCGCTCCCTCCTCGCGCCCAGCATGGCCTGCACCCTGGCTGGCCAGCACTCTGTCCGCTGTCTCCTGTCCCCTCCCCCAGACCATGGAGAATAAACTGGAAGCACCTGTGATGACCCCGCGGCACTGGTTCCTCAGCCACAGCAGCCCTTCCTCGGTTTCCCCTTCCAGCATCCTGGCCTCCTCTCCCTGCCTGTGCATGGAGGATGGCCAGCACGTGGGCCTTAAGTCCAGGCCTCAGAGGCTCACAGGGTGGGTCCACACAACTCCCCGCCCCCAGCAGAGAAAACACTCACTGCATGCCAGCGGGGAGCCCACCCCAATTTGCTCCCCAACTTCTTGCCAAAAAAAAAACCTACATCCATCCATGAGAGGGGAGGCCCTTGTAGGGAGGAGACTTGGGGAGGAAGATTTCCTTGGCCTACAGGAGGAAAGGCCCCCACCCAGGGCGGCTTGGGGTGAATGGAATTAATGAGGGGCTGGAAGACAAAGAGAAAAGAGAGGGAGGCAGGTGGTGTATGGCTCAGATGGGACTTTGCAGCCAAGCATTCAGCTTGGGGCGGGGACGGGGCAGAGGAGGGGGCAGTCAGGGAGAAGCGAGGGGGCAGGGCAGGAGCCCCACGGCTTCCCCAGCCTTTGCTCCAGCTGGACGGGTGTCGCTGGCTACTGGGCGCTCGGCCTCCGTGACTGGTTCCGGGACGGAGCCAAGTCCCGGAGTGGGAAAGAGAGGGCTGGGCTTCAGTTTCCCCGTCAGAGTGGTATGGAACAAGGCACAGAGGGCCCTGGTGCCCACCAGCTGAACTCCCCCTGGGCTGGGAAGCCCAGCCCTCCATCTCGCCTGCCCCGTGTCCCTGCAGGCAGAGCAGCCTCCCACCGTATGTTTCCCCTTTCCTCACCAAGGGAAACCTCTTAGTAAGGAAACGCCACCATCCTGGCACACGACAGTCCACCCGACGGAGACGACACATCTGCCCAGGGTCACGCAGTTGGTGGTGGCAGGTCCGGGACCCAGCCCGGGGCTTCTGGTCAACAGTGGCCACCTTCCCGGGGGGCCATAGGCCGGTGGACAATGGAGCCAGGGCACCTGAGCCAGAGGTTGCAAGCAGCTGGATGGCGGCCAAGACCCAGCTGGATCCCCAGGCCGAGTCCAGTCTGAGGTGCCAGTGGACAGTCACAGCCAGGGCCTTGTCACAGGGCTCGGCGCTCAAGGCCAGTCCCTGGAAGGAGAAGCCAGAGGCCCCGGGAGGCTGTGTGGTCAGCCCCTCCTTCCCATCCGGCCCAGAAGCACCTCTGCGCCTTCCCAGGAGGCTGGCGGGGAACACATCCATCCGGATCAGAGGCCCTGCTCCCCATGGCTGCCAAAGCAAATGACCACAAACCACACACATGAGTTATCTTATGGTCCAGAGGTCAGGAGTGGCAGGGCTGTGTCCGCCTTGGAGGCCAGGACAGTCCATTTTGTGTGTCAGCACGCCTGGACTAAGGGATGCCCGTGCAGCTGGCAAAACGTTATTCCTGATGTTTCTGTGAGGGTGTTTCCAGAACACTTGACATGTGAATGGTGGGCCTGAGAAAGATCACTGCCCCAGGTGAGTGGGCATCACCCAGGCCATCCAAGGCCCAGACGGAACAAAAGGCAGGAAGGACCAGCTCCCTCTTCTGGAGCTGGGATGCCCATCCTCTGCTGCCTGCCAATGTTGGAACCCCTGCTTCTCGGGCCTTTAGGGCTCAGAGGGAACGACACCACCACGCCCCCACTCTCCTCCTTCCAGATAGTGGACTGGGGGCTTCTCGGCCTCCAAGACAGTGTGAACCAATTCCTCTGTGTGTGTCTGTGTCCTGACCTGCTCTGCTAATAAGGACACCAGTCAGCGTGGGTTAGGGCTACTCTCATGACCTCACGTACCTTAGTTCAGTTCAGTCACTCAGTCGTGTCTGACTCTTTGTGACCCCATGGGACCACAGCACACCAGGCCTCCCTGTCCATCACCAACTCCCGGAGTTCACTCAAACTCATGTCCATTGAGTCGGTGATGCCATCCAGCCATCCCATCCTCTGTCAGCCCCTTCTCCTGCTTTCAATCTTTCCCAGCATCAGGGTCTTTTCAAATGAGTCAGTTCTTCACATCAGGTGGCCAAAGTATTGGTGTTTCAGCTTCAGCATCAGTCCTTCCAATGAATATTCAGGACTGATTTCCTTTAGGATGGACTGGTTGGATCTCCTTGCAGTCCAAGGGACTCAAGAGTCTTCTCCAACACCACAGTTCAAAAGAATCAATTCTTCGGCACTCAGCTGTCTTTATAGTCCAACTCTCCCATCCATACATGACTACTGGAAAAACCATAGCTTTGACTAGACAGACCTTTGTTGGCAAAGTAATGTTTCTGCTTTTTTAATATGCTGTCTAGGTTGGTCATAACTTTTCTTCCAAGGAGCAAGTGTCTTTTAATTTCATGGCTGTAGTCACCATCTGCAGTGATTTTGGAGCCCCCCAAAATAAACTCTGTCACTGTTTCCATTGTTTCCCCATCTATTTGCCATGAAGAGATGGGATTGGATGCCATGATCTTAGTTTTCTGAATGTTGAGTACCTAAATCACCTTTAAAAACCCCCATCTCCAAACACAGGCCCATCCTGAGGTCCTGATGTTAGGACTTCAGCTCATGAATCTCGGGGCACAGTTCAGCCCATCATAAGGGGCTAAGACAGGGCTCTGTTGGGGGCACAGAGCGTGGTTAATATCCTGAATTGAATTTAAAGGAAGTGCTTGCCAGGGTGGTGGAGATGGCGAGGAGGGGCAGGGGCCTGGCTTGGCCCAGGGGGACCTGCAGGCAGACAGGAGCTGGGATGGCTGGAGCTTGGTTCAAAAAGCCAAGACTTGACTTCTGAGCATCAGGCCCCATGTGTGGCCTTCACGTGCATGGCTGGTGGCCAGGCAGGGTCGCCCGCTCCTGCTGGCTCCCTCAGTACTCTGCCCATCTGGTCCTAAGGTTGCCTCTGTTCCCCACAAGCCCCGTAGCAACAGCAGCCAAGCTCGAAGCACCAGGTCCTTCCCACACATCTTCTTCATAAATGCAAACAGGCCTCTGCCAGCCTGCAAACCCCATCCCCTGGGCCTTCTCCACCCCCTCTCCAGCTGCTGCACCAACCCCACTGGAAACCACCCCCTGGGTTCCCCTCAGGTCCTGTGTCCCCACCCAGCCCTGGAGTTGGCAGCAAGCTCAGGGAGAATGCTGTATTCCCTTCTTTGCTGGGCTCACCTGAGTTACCAGCTGGACAAGGGGCTCGGGGGTCCTGTCCCAGCAGGCAGATCCCCCCCTGGTCACCCCACCCCACACCGGTTCCATTCATTTGGTGTTTTTCTCCGGACTTCCTCAGCACAGGAAACAGGTGGCCATGGTCACGTTTCCTGTTCTTGTTCTCGACCACGAAAACTGGGTGAGGATGAAGCAGTGACTCCAAAGCAGGACATTCCTGAGGACAGAGATTCCCGGCCATCGGCCTTGGACAGACCGAGCGGCGCCCTCCAGGGACCGCCAGGGTTTGCAGAAGCTGATGGACTCAGGCACTGGTCAGAGGTGGGAGTTGAGCGAGGCTGCCGACTCTGTGGCACCCAGTCCCACCAGGAACTCTCCGGAACAGAGGGGAGTCAGAGCCTGGAAGGCATCTGGCCTGAGAGCAGGGGGGCGGGGACATGGGGATACGGAATGGCATTTCAGTATCAAGAATGCTGACCAGAGCAGAGCAAAACTGCCCTCACCTGTGGGACCAGGGCGGCTCTGGGTTCCCACAGGTGGAGAACTGGGGTGGGGGCTATACTGGAGTAACGTGGGAAAAGAAGCCCCTCGGGGTACCCCCTTACTCAGCTTCATAATCCTCTCAGAAAGAAAGCCAGGATACTTGGTGGAGGTGGAGGCAGGCGGGATCTCAGCCCCACAGAGCGGGTGTCCTGGAGAGGAGCAGTCCTGTGAAGTCCCAACCTCAGGACATCCTGGGCGAGAAACCCTTGAAGAAAGCGGCAGCTGCTGGGACACCCCCAGGGCCAGGCTGTGATCCACCAGCTGCAGACACAGCCCTCCTCCGCCCAGGGTGCACACATACCGAAGGACATGCGGGAATGCCTGGCTTCCCTTGCCAGGCCCTCTCCCCGTCCAGGCTCAGGTAATGCCCAAGGGATTTACCTCCTAGTAGGTCTGTAAGTGCATGAATATCAGGAAAGTTACATAATTGGAAAATGGATATAGTTACCACCCACCGCTTGCCATCAGCCGTAAGCCTGAGGGGGCGGATGTTAGCTTTCCTAAGTAAATTTGTGTGAAGCGTAGTAGAGGAAACACCCACAGTTCAGTAATCTGTGTCTCTAGGAAGAACCATCGTAAAAGTCGCCCAACTCCTCCGGTCCAGTGCATGCCCGCAACACTCTGGATTTACCTCCGAGCCACGATAGCTCCAATTTCCTGAACTGCAATTCCTTGGGCTATTCCCAAAGAAACTTGCTTTTGCTGGTAAAAGACCTGGCTACCACTATATTATTGAACATAATATAGTAGCAACAAAGACTGTAGCAACAAAGAGGGAGCAGAGTTGAATTTGGTCTTGAGTATGTTGAGACTGCAGTACTTGAAGCTCCTGCAAGGATAAAGTCTAAGGGACAGATGCACAACAGGAGCCAGAGCCAGAGACACGTAAGAGAAGGCAGCATCTAGGGGCATCAGGGCCAAGTGCCCATTCACTGAATTGCTATAATGAGAGCCCCACCACCTGCCAGGCTACTGGAAGAACACATCAGGAAACAGAGAAAGCAAAGCAGCCCACCCCCAGAAGACTTCATTTTCTGGTGTGGGAAGGGAAGATGAACATAATAAACACAACAGGAAATTCCATAGCCTGTTGGAAAGCTGAAAGTGCTATGGAAAAAAAAAAAAGTAGGGAAGGGTGGGTACCAAGAAGTGGAGGAAGAGGCAGAATGCTGTGGTATTACAAAATGTGATCACCAACGGTGCCAGTGGTGTCCGGGACGTGCTCCTAACCAGTGAACTACAGCAGAGGTGATGGGAGGTTAGGTACCACGAGACTTCACCCCAGCAGACTGGGGCCAGAGGCTTTCTGCTGGCCCTGAAGGAGCACAGAGAGGGCCACGTGGCAGGGAACTGTGGGTGATCTGCAAGACCAAAGGTCAGCCTCCCGACAGCCCAGAAGAAGCTGGCCCTCAGTCACACAGCCACCAAGAAAGGAAGCCTGCCAACAGCCACACGAGTGTGGAAGCAGATCCTCACCTCACGCTGAGAACCCTGACTGCGGCCTTCGGAGGCTGAGCAGAGGACCAGCTAAGCCTCGCCTGGACTCCTGTCCCACGGTGATATAACAAACGGTGGATAGAAAAAGTGCTATAACCGTGATAGAGGAAACCGTGGCACAACAAAGGAACCCTGATACAACAAACAGGTACTGTTTTGAGCTGCTAAGCTTGTGATAACCAGAAAACTAACACACCCAGGGTGGTCAGAGGTCAGGGGTCCCCTCTAGGAGGTGAGCTCTCCGCAGGCGGTAAGTGGGAATGAGCCAAGCAGACAGCTGGGGACAAGTGTTGCAGGCAGAGGGAGTGGCCAGTGCGGCTGAACGGAGGCCACAGCAGGCCTGCTGCTTCTGTGGAACTCAAACAGGTGGCGGGGGTGGGGGGCACGAGTGAGGGAGGGGGTGCAGAGGGGAGCAAGGAGGGCTGGGGTGAGTGATGGGGGCAGGAGCGGAAGGGAGGGAGTGCGCAGGTCAGAGGGGCGAGACTGGGTGGGCGGCCGAGGTAAGGGGGCGTGTGCTGCGACGCGAGTGAGTGGGAGGAGCTCGGGTCGGGGGCGGAGTCACCCGTGGCGCACCACCGAGAGGCTGGGGCCTCGCCGCCTAGAACGGCACCGGAAACGCCGGCCTGGGAGCAGGTTCTTCCTGCGGGTACCGAGTGTGGGCGAAGGGGGATAAACTGAAATGAGGTGAAACCAACTGCGGGGCCCGAGCCCTGCAGGGCGCACCACCGAGAGGCCCGCGACTTCACTTCCTAGAACGGCGCAGGAAGGGGCGGGGCCACCTAGAACGGCGCAGGAAGGGGCGGGGCCAGCGGCGGGCCTTTCCGGCCGGCGCAGAGGCGCGGCTGCTCGACTGAGAAGATTCCTGGTGCTCGTTGCTGGCACCTGGGGGTGCGGCTCGCCTTGGTGAGGACGCGTCCCTTCCAGCCCAGGGACCCTGCGAGGAGCGCACCCGCCCCCATCTCCATGCGGGAACTCACTGGGTCCCTCTGGCGTCGTGTGGACTCCCCACCCAGGGCATCGGCCACCGCGCTCTCGGCTCCCTGGTTCCGCGGGGACAAGGGCGAGGTGCGCAAGGACCAACTCCGTGCGAATCGAGGTGAAGGAGACCTCGGCCCTGCACCCGCGGCTGGCGAGGCTGTCAGGGCCCCTCTTCTCGGCTTCGACACCGCTGCGGGCCTTCTGACAGGCCCAGGGCCTGCACACTGCTTGGGTGCATGTTTGCCCTTGGATCTCAAAACCCACTAGTAATCCCATCTCTCACTGAGACCCTGGCTTCTGAGGGCGAATGAGGTTACCAGGGAGTCCTGCTGCAGCTAGATACCCAAAGTTTCATGTTACAGGCGGCCTGGCCCAGAGAGTGAAGGAGCTACACTGAAGTGACAGAGCACGTACCTTTAGGTCAGGGCTGTGGTCTGCTCTGGCAAGGTAGATTGCGTTTCCTGCGTGGCTATAGCAGTTACCAGGCCTACAGATCTGTGAAATGAGAAGACCAAAACAATGACCTCAGATCGGTTCCACTTCTAACAATTATTTTATTGCTTGGTGTGCACAGGGCTTAGAGAAGTGAATATGTCCAGTCTCTGCCATTAAGCACCTGTTTGAGTTAGGCCGACATAATGATGATGTAGAATGTTTTGGGAGCAGCAGAAGGTGCAGTCTCCAGCCAAGTAATTAGGGATTCCAGAATGAAAAAGAAGGATCCTTGCCCTCAGCTCATCAGGAGACTGCACGTCAGTGACAAGCCACGGATGGAGTGACAAGAACAGTCCTTGGAGCCCAGCCAGCAGATGTCAGGCTCAGTGGGTCCAAGGACCACTCCTCTCCATCGAGTGGGTCAGCATAGAGCCAAGATGAGTTTACATCTGCCCTGGAGAGCCATGGGCTAGAGGGTTGATGGCACTTTCCTATTGGTCTTGGTTTTCATCTGTTTCCTACTGAAACTAGACCTCAGCTCAAACTGCAGCCTGGCTGACTGGGGCTCTGATCCTCTGCCTTAGTTCTACCTGCCTCCCCAGCAGAGATGCCCCCATATTTGTATGCTTCCCTCAGCCTAGATGACCTGCCATCCTCAGTTCTGGCTCCCACCTAATGCTAAGAACACCCTCCTCCCAGAAGCAACTCCAAGAGAGCCTTCAGAGAGTGACACTGGCCTGAATCTGAGTCAAGTGTATGTAAACATTTTCATTTAGAAGAAACCAGACTCTCAAATTCTTGTCAAGATGGGAGAACTGTCCATTCATTTTATGTGTTGCCTCTGTGCACGGGAGAGTGGATGAAGACTTAGTATCTGCTTTGATTTAAAGGAAATGCAAAGGATTTATCCCTCAAAACATACTTCACTTGAAATGTTACCATCTAGAGCACCACATTTTGGGGTGAGACAGCTTGGCAGAATGTGGACCTCCCAGGAGATCAGGTGACCGCACAGGCCATGGGAGGTCTCTCAAGGGTGACTCAAGGACTCAGAACAGGATCTGCTTTCTTGGGAAAGTGCTTTCTCCTATCTTATGAAGACTTCTTTGGCCTGTGGTTAAAGAGCCTCAAGTTTGTCAAGCTTTATCCTAGAAGTCCATTTGTTAGCACTGAGGGAAGAGACAGGTTAAGGAAGCTCAGAAATAATACAGAAAAGGAATAGGTGAAGCTTCTTAACCAATGAAACATGAGCCATGCTGGTAATGCTTCTACAGGTACCTGGGCCTGATCTGTCACTGGGACTGACTGATTTCTGTTTGAATTTTGTGGTGATATTAGAATGCTTTTAGATGGAATTAGGGACAGAGACTGTCAAATTTTTTAGATAATGCACTCAAGAGCCTAGCAGATGGTTCCCTGGGGCTTTGGCCCTCAGTGGACAGTCAGCTCCAGTTAAGGCCACAAGGAGAATGAAAGCCTGGTAAGGAGACAGGGCATGAGGTCAGGGAGGCTTCTCTGAGAAGAACCCTCAGAGCAGAGCTCTTAGTGAGTGAGGGGCCAGCACCAGTTCTCAGGACCTGTTTGTGGGCAGCCAGGTGCTGAGGCAGGAAGGACTGGGAATGTGTGGTGAACCTAAGGGTGCTTGGGAAGGGGCAGGGCAGAAGTGTGAGGGGAACCACGGGGGATTTGGCAGGGATGTGATGGGATTCACTGGCTGATGGAGGACTCAGGAGGGCCAGGGTGAGGGTGGGACCGAGTTTTATACAGGTGATGGGCAGTTAGAGGAAGCACAAGCTGGAATCAAGATTGCCAGGAGAAATAGCAATAACCTCATATATGCGGGTGATACCACCCTTATGGCAGAAAGTGAAGAACTAAAGAGCCTCTTGATGAAAGTGAAAGAGGAGAGTGAAAAAGTGGGCTTAAAGCTCAACACTCAGAAAACTAAGTTCATGGCATCTGATCCCATCCCTTCATGGCAAATAGATGGGGAAACAATGGCTGACTTTATTTTGGGGGGCTCCAAAATCACTGCAGATGGTGAATGCAGCCATGAAATTAAAAGACGCTTACTCCTTGGAAGGAAAGTTATGACCAACCTAGAGAGCATATTAAAAAGCAGAGACGTTACTTTGTCAACAAAGGTCCATCTAGTCAAGACTATGGTTTTTCCAGTGGTCATGTATAGATGTGAGAGTTGGACTATAAAGAAAGCTGAGCGCCAAAGAATTGATGCTTTTGAACTGTAGTGTTGGAGAAGACTCTTGAGAGTCCCTTGGACTGCAAGGAGATCCAACTAGTCCATCCTAAAGGAGATCAGTCCTGGGTGTTCATTGGAAGGACTGAAACTCCAATACTTCGGCCACCTGATGTGAAGAGCTGACTCATCTGAAAAGACTCTTATGCTGGGAAAGATTGAGGGCAGAAGGAGAAGGGGACAACAGAGGATGAGATGGTTGGATGGCATCACCAACTCAATGGACATGGGTTTGGGTAGACTCCAGCAGTTGGTGATGGACAGGGAGGCCTGGTGTGCTGTGGTTCATGGAGTCGCAAACAGTTAGACACGACTGAGCGACTGAACTGAACTGAACTGATGGGCGATACCTTCTGTGAGAGTCGCACGTGGCTCTCATGGCCTGTAGCTCTAGAAGCACGTAGTCTGGTCCCAAATACAAGAAGTGGAGAAGGAGCAAATAAAGGGCAGGGAAACTCCACAATTGGGGGCCACACAGCAGTTATTGGTCCATGGTGCACATGAATCCTGCTGGATGCAGGTGTGGAGATGCCACCCCTGGCAGAGGAATAAGAATTCTTTGGTTAGGGACTTCCCTGGTGGTCCAGTGGCTACGGTGCCACCTTCCTAATGCAGGGGGCCCGGGTTCAATCCCTGCTTAGGGAGCTAGATCCTGCATGCCACAACTAAGACCTGGCAGAGCCAAAGAAATACATAAAAAAAAAAATTCCTTGGTGACCAACTAAGTAAATGATGACATTTACCCAGATGAGGAAAACTGGGAAGAGTGAGATTGGGGTGGGGGTGTTCTAGGAAATCAATTCTTTGGTCATGTCCAGCCTGAAACTTACGAGATGTCCGGGTGGCATACACCAGCAAGAAAGGAAGAGGGCCATGTCTGCATGCCTCTGCCACCCTTTCCCTGCCCATCTGTCACTTTGTAACTCAGTTCCTCCCAGACATTCACTTAATCTAACAGTTCATGGTCTTGTTTCTCTCCAGCCTCAGAAGAGTTGCTGGCACTCTTCTGTTCCAGAACTTCAGTTCCAAGCTTGGAAAAATAAAGTCCTTTCTGAAGAAGTGAATTTACAAGGGAATTTGTAGGCTGGAGGATTTTGCCCCTGGCCATTCTCCTTGACCCTTGCCAGCTTCCAGGGGGCCTTCCTCTACCCTGGAAACAAGGATAGAGAAGCCCACAGGCAAGAAAAATAAGACCCGCACCCCAGAGGCAGAAGTGCACGTGCAGAAGGACACTGCCAAGGAAGAGAAGGCATCTGGGAAAGAACAGCCAAACCAGAGCCCCACTTTGGCCCAAAAGCACAGGAAGGAAGCCCGCCTCAGTCCTGAGAATGAGGAGCACACGTTTGAGGCCTTTGATGCTTCATTTAAAGATGACTTTGAAGGAGTTCCCATGTTTACTCCCTTCCAGAGGAAGAAGCCCTACGAATGTAGCAAATGTGGGTGCATCTTTAAGCACAAGACGGATCATGTTCGTCACCAGAGTCCACACTGGAGAGAAGCCCTTCCAGTGTGCCCAGTGCGGGAAGATATTCAGGCACAGCTCTGACGTGACAAAGCACTGGAGGATTCACCCCAGAGAAAAGCCCTTTAAATGTAGTGAGTGTGGCAAAGCCTTTAACTGCAGTTCCAATCTCCTGAAACATCAGAAAACCCATACTGGAGAGAAGCCATACAGATGTAAGGAGTGTGGAAAGACCTTTGCCTATAGCTCATGTCTCATTCGCCATCAGAAACATCACCCACGGAAGAAGCATTGAACGTGGGGAAGCCACCCACCAGACTCGGAACTTTGTGCCTGTGAGAACATCCTAGCAGGCCTGCCTGGGGGTCCTCTTCCTCTGGAGTCTGAGCGGGCTGGGGGGGTCCTGCCCTCACCAGAAGACCCACCCAAACCAGGTCAGCAAACACCCAAGCCATACAGAGAATCTCCAGGTTGAGACATCATGATAACAAGCATGCAAACTGCTGTCCAGAGGGCAGGCTTGGACCCGAGCACAGCCCAGCACCTCCCACTGCCTCCTCGCCTGTGGCACCCTTGCTGGCCTCAGCCCTCCCACCGGCTCCTTTGAAGACTGGTCTGCAGACCCTTTGCCCCCTGTGTCCCGAGTCCATCTCCATGAAGCCTGGCAGGAGGCCCGTGTCCCTGGGCTGGACAGCAGTGCTTCTGCAGTGAGCACTGGGAACCCCACTGTGCCCCCCACCTCAGCTGGCTGTGCCAGCAGTGATGTGCTTTGTCCCGTGCCTTCCCTCCTCTGCTGGAGCACCATTCCTTGACCTTGGCCCCCATCCCCAGGAACTGGACTCCCTGTGTGTCCTCCCGGCTTAACCACCATCCCAGCTGGGCAGCCTGGCTTTCCAGGTGGACCACTCGGGACATTAAATGCTGCCACCATGGGCGCTTCCTGCCCTGGCCATGTCGGCCCCAGGATGTTGATGGCAGCTTGGATCCAGCTTTTGCCTGCATTGCAGCTTTTCAGACACAAGACAGAAGGCCAGCTCTCCGTTCAGGTGAGTTCCACTTCTCCCAGCCTGGCTCCCAGTTCTGTCCCACGTCTTGCACATCCATGTGCCTGCCTGCCTTTGGCTTCCCTCCAAGAGTGGTCTGGCTGGGCCTCCGTGCTCTCCTGGCTGCGAGTGTGGCTTGCCCCAGAATTTTGGCACAGTATAAGAGGGAGGAGGGGCCAGAGGGATGAGGGGCCTGTCATCCAGGAAGTAATACGGCTTTTTATCAGTAAAACGTTGACACCTACATTTTCAGCTGTTTGGACCCAGAAAACTAATAATGACCCTGGTCTTGGGGCCTCCTCCATCAGAAGACAGGAGAGAGTGCTCCCAGTGCAAACGTCTCTCCAGGTTAAGACTCTTGTTCTTTCTAAAAGCTACAGCATTACAACAGCTCTACCTGCACAAGGCACGTCCACTGCACAGCTCAGTGGGCCCTCCTCCTGTACCAGCAGCCCGGCCCCAGGTGTGACCAGGCATAACCTGGCACTGTGATCCTGCTCACACAGTCCCAGATGTGATGTGGCAGAATTGTTCAAACAGGTGCCGGGAGGCTGGCTTAGGGAAAACACACCTGGGATCCTGGTGGGAAAGACTGCTGTAAAGGATGCTACTGGGACATTTGGCAAACCTTGGGTCTAGACTGTCCACCAGTCGGGGAGGGGGGACATCACGTCCAAGCTCCCTGATTTGATGGCCTGCAGCCATCTCAGACAATGTCTTTGTCGTGAAAGATGTCTGCTGTGGTCTTCAGGGCCACAGAACAAGGTCACAGTGTCTGCAGTTTGTTCTCAAAAGGTGAGCAAAGAAGCAATAACAATACCCAGACACTGAGTGAGTGACCACACAGGCTGGCAAACCTTCTCTTAAGGGATGGGTAATAACTGTTCTTGGCTTTGTAGCCATAAGATCTCTGTCACAACTCAGCTTAGCCATGACATGCAACAGCAGTCAGAGCATGGAAACAAACAAGCACGACTCTGTGCCAATAAAGCTTTGTTTTACCAAAGCAGGCGGTGGGCCGGATTTGGCTGATTCTAGATGAAAGGATATGTGACGTGTCCTGGGGGTGTCTGCATCCACTTCAGTTTGGTTTGTTTTTTATTTATTATGGTTTATAATCATGATGAGTATATTGTTTATATGTATATATAAAGTATTGTTGTATAACACGTATTAATACCATAGATAGAAATACATTACATGTACTGTAGAAAAATTAGCACTCTCTGTGTTAGTATGTCTCCCATGTTATTACCAATGGGAAGCATTTTTTGTGGCTACCTAATGATCTGTTAAACAAAAAGCCAACTTAACCATTTCCTAACATGTAGGCTGTTTCTAGGTTAGGTCACTATATACAATGTGGTAAATATCTTTTCCACATTTAGGGCCAACGATGGGTTGCCAGAAATGGACTGATGGATGGAGATCATGCTGGCAAATACCTTCCTCCAGGTTGTGCCCCAGAAGTGCTCCAGCAGCTCACAGACAGCAGGTGAGTTTTAATGTCTCCAGTTTGTTAGAAGAGAAGAAACACTCTAATCTGATGTCTTTGATTTCCAGAGAGGAGGCAGATGCAAAGAGCATGGTCTGTCGAGTGAGGGTTGCTGACGCACCCTCGTGCCTTGGAGACGTGGGACCTCGGCTGGTCCTCATCTCCTTGTGCCTCCAGTCCCCAGAGGTGACATCGGGGCACTGACGGTGCTCAGCCTGGTCACTGCCTGTGTGTGACCTCAGTGCCACGCTGACCCCCAGTTTAGCCACTGTCAGCTCTAGTCACATGTTAGTGTTCTTAGTGGGGGGACATTGGCCCACAGGCATGAGAGGTGGCCGTGCAAGCAGACAGCCTTCAGTGCCTCTCCCAGGAAAACGAGAGAGACACGAGAAAACAATCACGCAGCCCATCTACAATCAGCCACCGGCTCTTCTGCTGCCTGGTGTTTGGTGCAAACTGATGGTCTCATTTCTCATTTCTTCTGAGTTAACCATTACGACACTACACCGCCTCCAAGCACTGAACCCCACACCCTTCAGATATCAATCTGTTTTGATGGTTTTGTTGGCTATTGCTCTTCAAATGAAACTCAAATTCCAGAAAAAGAAAACCTTCTAAGTAACCTGAGTCAAAGAAAAAACCATAATGGAAGTTATAAAATACTTAAACCTGAATGATAATGAAAATACAGGTTGCCGTAGAGTAATAAAAATAAAAACAAAAATAAACAGATGGAACCTAATCAAACAAAAGTTCTTGCACAAGGAAAGGAAACCATAAAACAAAAAGACAAGCTACAGAATAGGAGAAAATATTTGCAAATGATTAAACTGACAAGGAATTAATGTCCAAAATATACCGACAGCTCATGTCGCTCAGTATCAAAAAAACAACCCAATCAAAAAATGGCAGATCTAAATAGACATTTCTCCAAAGAAGACATAAAGATGGCCAACAAACATATGAAAAGAAGCTCAACATCACTAATTATTAGAGAAATGCAAATTCAAACTGCAGTGAGGTATCACCTCACACTGGGTCAGAATGGCCATCATCAGAAAGTGCAAATAATAAATGCTGGAGAGGGTGTGAAGCAAAGAGAGCTCTCCTACATTGCTGGTGGAAATGGAAACTGGTGCAGCCACTGTGGAGGACAGTATGCTGCTAAGTCACTTCAGTCGTGTCCGACTCTGTGTGACCCCATAGACGGCAGCCCACCAGGCTCCCCCATCCCTGGGATTCTCCAGGCAAGAACACTGGAGTGGGTTGCCATTTCCTTCTCCAGTGCGGGAAAGTGAAAAGTGAAAGTGAAGTCGCTCAGTCGTGTCCGACTCTTCAAGACCCCATGGATGGCAGCCTACCAGGCTCCTCTGCCCATGGGATTTTCCAGGCAAGAGTACTGGAGTGGGGTGCCATTGCCTTCTCCGGGAGAACAGTATGGAGGTTCCTTAAAAAATTCAAATTAGAGATACCATATGATCCAGGAATCCCACTCCTGGGCATATATCTGGAGAAAACCATAATTCACTGAGCAGAGGAGTGGATAAGAAGCTGTGGCCCATTCACACAACAAAATACCATCCATCCATAGAAGGAGCTGAGCACCGCCCCCCGCTACAACATGGGTGAGATCCAGAAGCATTATGTTTAGTGTAGGGGCCAGGCACGGAAGGACAAACACTGTATGATTCCACTTATATGAGTTCCACTTCACTATGTGTATTCATATAAATGAATTGCCCTGGAGCGGGCACATGCATAGGAAGTGGAGTAGCAGTCACCAGGTTGGAGGAGGGCCCTGAGGGTTTGGCAGGAACAGCTTCTGTGAGGTAGTGGTGACACGTTCACAACACTGGGAATATTTAATGCCACTGAATTACTTACAATTGGTTAAAATAATAAATATTATGTACTTTTTTACCACAACAAAAAAAGGCTGTTGAATTTGATAGGCTAATAACAAGATGCAGCTTTCTAAAGCTGTCATCCATTTTAGCAACAAAAATGGCATTTTCTGGCAAGTGGAAGATGTGCTGACCCACTGACCCGGAAACATCACTTGCTGACACGCCGTAGCGGAACTCTGGGACACGGGCTAGAGAGACACCTACGGCAGTACTTACACTGAAGCGGGTAGACGTGCATCAGCGTCTGCGGGTCTCAGACACAGCACTGCGCAAAGACAGGAGAACACGCAGTGTGATTTCAGTCACTAGCTTGTGCAAAGCCAAGAAAACAGCATGTCGTTTGGACGTGCACATGGGGAGAAACAAGAGTCGTTCCCCAGCCGCAGGGCTCGGTGTTTGGTGGCCTGTGCTTCCTGGGGTGGGTGGAAGCCGGGCAGGGTGTGGTCCACCCCCATAATTTCATCATAGCACATACACCCTAAGAAACAGTCATTTGTTTCCTCGCAATCCTGTTGCCAACCAGGGTGGGGTCCCCCGCGCTCCAGAGCAGCGTGGTCCTGTGACACCTTCCAAAGCTGAAACGGCAGAAAGCAAAGAGGCAGTTACCTCGTTAGAACACATCTCACTCAGAGTGCACGAGACAAATCAAGATGACGCCCCCAGACATGGTTAGCAGCCCTGGCACCTTACTGCTGAGCCTGGGTCCAAAGGAAGGAGCTTGGCGCGCCCGCTCTTAGCTGCCTTGGGAGCAGCTGCTGTAGAACAAAGGCTGAGCAAGCTTTTTTTTCACTGTTTGCCTTTATTTTATCAAAGCTAAAATCCTCTGGGTTTGTTGCAAACCAGGTACCAAAAAGCAAAGTGATGTAAAGCGAACTTTCAAAACGCAGCGGGGACCTCTTTGCCTGGGAACAGAGCTGGGCCATGTCATTGCTTGATGCCTGCCCCACAGACCCTGTGATCGCTCCATCAGGGACCGGTTCTGACGTGCTCATCTGTCCTCCCCTCTGGGTCCTACCCACTTTGCCTTGTTAGAGCGGAGGTCCTCACGAGGGGTGATTTTGCCCTCAGAAGGGGATGCTGGCAATACCTGGGGACACTTTGGTTGTCACAGGCAAGGGGAGGAGTTCTGGCGGTTGGTGGGTGGGAGGCAGGGAAGCTGCTCAGAGCCCAGGATGCTGAGCGTGGGGACCCTCAACTCAGGAAGGGCTGAAGAGTCTCGAGGCCAGAGACAGAAAGTAAGAGCTGTCTGCTGGAGGTGTCAGAAGCTGGAGATCTGGAAGGGAGGCAGCCTTCAGCAGAAGCTTGTGCACTTGAGTGCAGAGAAGCCGATTCAGGCTGAGAGGCTGGCAGGGCCCAGGCGCCCCAGACCGTGGGGCAGAGGTGGGCAGGAAAATGGTGACTGGCTGAGAGTAATTAGATCCCCTCAGGTCTCCCCAGCCTTGTAGGAAACAGAAGCCTGCCTCCATCCCTCTGAAACAACGAGCAGGACAGAATGAAGAAGAGGACGGGTGAAAGTCCAGCCCACGGCCACTTCTGTCCACCATCAGGGAGGACACACTCGAGGGTGGTGTGCACACTCATCACCAGCCCCCCTTCCCCAGCCATCTCCCCATCTCTGGAAGCAGCCACCAGCCACACTCTAGCCAGAACCCCAAGGTGTCCTCACGCCCACATCCCAACCAGCAGCAGGTACGGTCAGTTCTGTCCCCCACACGCCCTCCCCCAGCCTCTCTCCACCTTGCCCATCTCTTCCTTCTCTCCTGCCTCCCCACTGCCCTGAACTGATCTTAAAGGCACTCTTCACTCCCTGCTCAAGACGGTTTGCTGGCTCCTGGTACAAGGAGAATGAAATCCAGGCTCCAAATTGACTTTAAGACCACTGTCCAGCTTGTTTTGGAGGCAGGGACCTGTCCTGTTCCACACTGTACCCCTGAGCCTGTGTCTCAGGACCTGGTACCAGGTCAGGCAGAGGAGGGCAGGGGGTAACCTTCCAGAACCTACAGGGCTGGGACTCACCTCGAGTCTGGGGCAGGAATCAGCTGCTCAGGCACCTTTTCTCCAGCTCCAAGTGTGCTTCAGCCTCTTTCTCAGTTCTCATCCTAGTCTCACCACCCACCAAGAAAGGTCCCTCCCCACACACTTGGTCCTTCACATGTCCCTGGTTATCCGGTTTCCCTGCTGCCATGGCAGCCACCTGGGACCAGATGTCCCCTCCTCCCTGATGAGATCCTCAGGCCTGGGGCTGTGGCTCCTCTCTTGCTGTCTTCTGTCCTGTACCTGCCCAGACTCAGAAGTAGTCATGGGGAAGTAATTCCACTGGACATCCATCCCTGGTGGATAGGTTCGTGGAATCCTCCTCCAGCTGTTGCTTTTCCCAACGAGAGAGAGTGAGTCCACTTCTCTTTCTGGTTGTAAGATCTGGGCTGAGAAAGAGACTTAGTGAACATCAGGAAATTCAGGAAGAATTCCATGAAAAGGTTGTGGGAAAATTTGTAACACTCTTCAGGACCTAAAGTTTGGGAACACACTTCAATGGCAGGGTAGTTTAGGGGGCATTTGAGACACCCCAAAAAGAGAGGAGGACTGTCTTCAGCAAGTTCCCTAGCAAATGATGGCCGTCCATGCTAGGGAAGGAGATTCCCCCGAGGATGCTTTGGGTGGAACTTTTCTTCTTGCGGAGGGGAGCACTCCAGTGGCTGTAAGAACTGTGCTTGTAGAATATGTGTGAGCCATCCCTGCCAGGCGCGCGCTGCTCTGGAAGCGTGTGCAACCGGGGACCGAGAGCTCAGCAGACGAACCTGGGGCGACTGACCTCGACAGGCTGCGGGATCCTGTGATCAAAGGCCACAGATACTTGTGGGGCAGGTCCACCGGCCTCTGGCCGGCGCCGCACGGGTTAAGGAACTCCCCGCCCCCCGCGGCGCCCCGCCCACCGCCCCGCGAGGTCACCGAGGCAGTGGTCCTCCCAGCACCCAGAGCGTCCCGGAAGTGCGCGCGGCCGGGCGGGGCGGGACGCGGGTGCACTTCCGGCCGGCGCCGGGGCGGCCACCTCCCGCTCGGAAGGTGAGTGGGTACCGGGCAGCGGTGGTGCAGGCTGCCGAGGCGCCTAGCCCCACTCGCGCTCGCGCGTCGTCCCCGCGGGCTGGGCCCGGCCCCTGCAGCCGCCACGACCTTGGCCTCGACCGGGGCTGGGGGCGCGGGTGGGGGCCGCAGCGGGCACACTGTCCCCGAACGGTCGCGGGTGCCCGTTTGCGGGGCGCCTCCCCATCCTCCCGGAACCCCAGGGACAGGAGCTGTGGCAACCACATTCTGCAGACGGGAAGGAGGCTCAGAGCCGCCTCTGGCCCGAGGTCGGTGGCAGGACGCAGCCCGGGCTGCCTGCTCTCTGCTGCCAGGCGCGCGGAGTTCGGGCCCTTTCCCGCGGGGCACAGGCTCCAAGCTGGGGAAGAGGGAGTAGACAGGGTTCGTCCCCGGGCCAGTGCCGTTTGTGTCCCCTCCGCCTTCAGCCTGTCACAGCAGCGTGGAGGTGGAGGGTTTGCGTCCATGTGTGACTGCCACCTCCCCTCAGACAGCCAGGGTAGGGGTGGCCGTGCATTTGCCCGGCTAAGTCCCCCGGATATTAACTAAGTGATTTGATGGGTCTTAGCGGGGGTGAGAACCTGCACCCAGGTTCAGGACTGCAGCCCCACGTGTGGCAGTTTACCTAGCTGCCGGTGACCCTTGCCATCATTAGGGGCTGAGGTCTGGTGGGGGCTGACCCCGAGGAGCCCTGTGGCGGCTGCCTCCCCGCCTCCTTGAAGCAGGTACCGTCTGCACCATTCCTGGATGTACGTTAACTTTGGCTTTTCCCCTGCCCCTTTTGCACCCCCAAATAAGACCTTCTACTTCATTAAAGTGTGAAAGAAAAACTCTCCCCTTGGTCGAAGCTGTTGTTGCAAACCAGATTAAAGGAGGGTGTTTTTGCCCGAGAGGAGACTGAGAGCACCGGGGTGTGCTGGGGCCAGGTCTGCAGCCTCTGAGGGCTCTGTGGAGGGTTTTCCTCTCTGAAAGAGTCTCCTGGAGAGTTAACCTGGAATGTTCATGCTCCAGCAGGCAGGGTTCAGTTTTTGTCTTCCCCAGAGCCAACGGCCCCTAGCCATGACAGGTTTTTCTGGAAGAACAGCCTGCTTCTCTCGCTGGGCAAGGCTTTGCGTTGGGAAAACATTCTGTTCTTGTAGGTGTGCTGGTGCTGTGCGCCTGGTGGAACTAACAGTTCCAGCACTCTGGGCCCCACAGTTTGCCTCTTGGAATTCCTTACCCAGGGAGGGAGGCTCCGCCTGTGGCTGATGGCCACCCCCTACTCCCAGCACATCCCTCTGACCCCCTCATCCTGCCATGGTTTTCATTTTCCCAGGTCCCCGGTGTGCACTCCTTCAGCAGGCCTTGGGGGAAGATGGCGGCCCTGGGGGACGGTCAGGAGCCCCCTCATGTCCTGTCCCCGGTCAGTTTCGAGTCACCCGGGACACCTGGAGCCCACCACCATGAAGCCCAACTTCACCTCCACCTCCACGGTCATCAACATGGTACTTGCCTCCCTGCACCATCACTGCGGGCAGGCAGCTTGCTGGGCACTGGGGCTCCTGCACCCTGGTACCTGGGTTGGGACTCGGGCAGTGGTGGTTGAGCTTTGGGCTGAGCTGTGTGAGCAGTAGCTCCCTAGGGGACAGTCCCCTGGACTGTGTTTGTTTAGGGCATCAGGGCTGCAGAAAAAGCAGCCTTGATGGCCAGGCCTGTGTGACAGAAGCAAGTCACTTTGTCTCTCTCTCCCAGCCATTGCTCCCATGCCAGGGAAATAGTGTCTAGAGATCTGGGCAAGCTGGTTTGGGTGGGGACCCCTGTGCGGATGGAGCCACCAACCTTGCTGCAGCCCCCAGCAGGATCTGGGGGTGTCCAGGTGTGGAAATAGCCAACAGCTGGTTGGGGAGGACGCCCCACCCCTGTGGCGTGTGGTGCCCCGGGGCCCTGCTCACACTCAGTCATCAGAGTCCAGGGCTTCCTTCCGTGCCCCACGTTCCACAGGAGGCCTGGCCTCACACCTCTTGCAGTGGAGGACACAGATGCTGGTGGCAGCTGGATGGGAGCCCAGATGTGTCCCATCACTCTCAGGGCAAGTCTGAGCCTGTGCCACTGTCCTGCAGAGCTGGCACTGTGCCCAGGGTTCTCACTCTTGGCAGGTCCTGGCATTATAGCAGGTGATGTTATGGCAGCTGAGAAGGGCTGAGCAGCGGCTGGGCTGGGTGCCGGCTGTGCGCTTAGGGCTCTGTGTGGGGACAGAGGAGGCCGGGGGTGGGCACTGAGCACACGGGGACAGTGAGGCCCACGGAGGTCATGGGGGCAGCCTGACGTCGCACACAGCTGAGATAGCGGGCCAGTCGAGGACGAGCAGGAACTCCCAGCGTGCCCTGTGATGGGCCAGGCTAGGGCGTGTGCAGTGGGTGTGGAGCTTGGCGCTGCCCTCAAGGAGCCCAGACCCCGCCCCCTGGGCACACAGTGGTTTCAGGGCCCCCACGCTGCCCCTGGGGGCCTGCACTTCACCTCCAGCTCCTCATGTCACCCTCACACCAGCCTGGCGAGTAGGACCTCCTGTCGACACATCTCTGATGGGGACCTGGAAGCCCAGACCTGAGCCAGTGGAGACCAGCAGAATCCAGACCCCACAGCCTGGCTGAAGCGCTTGCCCTTGACGCCCCTGTGGGCCCAGCGCGCCACGGCTCCTCCCTGGGGCGGCAGACCAGCAGGACACAGGACTCGGGAGGGGCTGCCCTGAAGATAAGAAGGCTGGTCCCCAAGCCCCTGCAGAGCAGGGCTGCCCCTGACTTGATCTCGCCCAGCCATGGGCAGCACGGGCCCAGAGGCTGGTCTTGGGTGCTCTGAGCCATGTCCAGGTGCCCTGAGGTGCCTGAGGGTTGCCCGATAGGAGGGAGTGGGGCTTCACCCCTCCCCACTGCATCCAGGCTGTTTTCCAGGGCAGAGAGAACCCCTCAGACTTTCGAGCCTTTCCTCTGCTGCTGAGGCTTCACTCTTCAGGGGTCCACAGAGGCCTCTGCAGGAAAGCCCCAGCATCTCAGGAACCTGCCCAGGGCCCTCCAGCCAGCGAGGCTAGGACTTCTGGAGCCCCAGCCTCCTGATTCCCGGGTCCAAGTTGGTGAGATGGGCCAGAAAGAGAGTTCGGGAGATCCACCCTGGCAGGCCTGGGGTCCCTCAGACACAGCCAGGCCTGAGCCCAGTGACCCACCCCCCCCACCTCAAGGACCATTTCTGAACCTGCAGCTGAGCAGAGTGCTGGACACCAGGCAGGACCAGAGGGTGTCCTTAGAAGGGGAGCCCTGGTCAACTCGAGGAGGGCAGGGAGCAGCATGGACCGAGGGGACGGGGCCTGGTCCCTGGCAGGGATGCTGGGTGGGGGGTGCAGGTGTGGGGCAGGGCTCAGCCCCTCTTCACTTGCAGCTCCCAGAGACTAAAGCGGAACCGCGCTGCACTGGGCTGGGCGGCGGGCCTGGCGCAGCCCCTCAGGGACTAGTGCCCTGCAGATGGGGGGCTGGACCCCTGGGGTCCGCAGGCTGGAGGAGGGAGGGGCCCCTGGCCAGGAGGCAGTCTTCCCAGAGGTGCTCCTGGCTGGCGCCTGAGACTGAATTCTAGGTACCCAGTGGCCAACCACCTCCCCCCCCCCGCCCCCCGCCCCCGACTGCTCCTCTCCTGCAAGTGTGTCCAGGCCCAACAACACACTTCTGGGCTGTTTTATGCAGAAAACTTTGAGCCAAAAAATCACCCACTGCCTTCCCCCTGGAGCACCGGCCACATCAGCACACTGTTCACTTGAGCCTCAGGCCTGGGGCCCTGGCCAGGGTCAACCAGGCCTGTCCCTGTTGCTAGTTGAGGGTGGCCTGCCTTCAGGCCAAGCTGTAAGCCTTCCATCACAACCACCCTGGAGGTGCCCAGCATAGGGGGACACAGCACTGAGCTCTGAGAGGCCGTGTCAGGATGTGGCCGTATGAGCAGGCTGTCCACCTAGCAGGCCGGGCCTGGCCAGCCCCGGACTTCACGTCGTTGAGTGACAGCGGATGAAGGTTGAGTGACAGCAGCCCAGAGCAGCCAGCGCTCCAGGCCCAGCCCCTGCCTCCCCACTGCAGGGCAGCCATGTGGTGTCTCGGGGCCCCTCACACACCCGTCTCTTGAACACTCCAACCCTTTGTGGCTCTCAGGAGCCTCCAGAGGAGGGGGAAATGAGCCCCAGCCCCCTGTGACCCCCAGGCTTCCCCAGCAGCAGCCCTGAGGTGCCCTCCCAGCCCCCACAGGAGCCGTCAGACCTGGACTTCCAAGAGGTGACAGAGGTCCAGATCTGCAGAGACACCTGCTGGTCAGGTGAGTGAGCAGGCCGAACCAGGGCCCTGCCCGCAACACAGCTATCTGCAGCTGCTGCCCACCAGGCTCCTGGCTATGCCCACCACACAGCCAGGCCCCCAGGCCCTTCTTGTCCCTGGCTCGGAGCGCGCTTCTGTGCCCCACAGCCCGTCCCCACTGATGCCCATCCTGTTGCCTCCGCTGTCTTGACTGTGAGTGCTGCCCAGGCCCCTGTAGCCCCAGCCTGTCCAGGTAGTGTCTGCCCCAGCACCACTGGCACCCCAGGCCAGCACTTGGGGAGTTGTCCTGGCCCCCCTTTGCCCAGTGTACTTCCCCCCACCTCCTCTAGCCCCCTAAATCAAGCTCTGGCCACATCCCCTTCTCCCCAAGGCCTGGATCTGGCTTCACCCATCCAGGCGCTTAGCCCCTCATTTCTCTGCTGCCCCACCCTACCCCACCTCTCCCCCAGAGAAGCCCTTGTGGTGTCTCCCGGGGGTCCCTGAAGTAGCTCAGGGGCCGCAGGGGCCTGGACAGGCGCCTCCTCGGAGAGGACGTGGCAGGCGCTGGCATCCCGGACCAGCAGCTTCGGGAGCAGGGGCTTTTCTGCTTGGCTCCAAGTTTGAACCTCCTGTCCGCCCCACCCCCGAGCAACCCACGACGTCCCGTCCACTCCCACCCTGGCGCAGGCACCCGGGATGGGACGGGGTCCAGTGAGGGACGGCCTCTGAGAGCCCTCCGCCTCTCGTTTCAGGTTCTGAGTCGGAGCTGGAGCAGGCCCCGTTGTCTCCCAGCCCGCACGGTCCTGAAGACGAGGTGCACCAGGCCGGAGGCGTGCTGAGGACCCTGCTGAGGAGCCTTCCCCGCAGACCTGGGGGTGGGGACCGCTTTGGGCAGGAGCCCAGCCTGGAGCGGTCAGCAGGCCAGACACCGAGGGCTGGGCCCCGTTCCCAGAAGAGAGACACCTGGCTCGGGTCGCAGGGGGCCTCCGGGACGGAGGGCAGCCCGGGACGCACGGCCGAGCTGGCGGGCGGCCTGAGCCGGGGCTCGGGGCTCGGGACCCAGCAGGGCGGCCCACGGGGCGGGAAGCCGCACAGGTGCGAGGCCTGCGGCAAGAGCTTCAAGTACAACTCGCTCCTGCTGAAGCACCAGCGCATCCACACGGGCGAGAAGCCCTACGCCTGCCACGAGTGCGACAAGCGCTTCCGCGGCTGGTCGGGCTTCATCCAACACCACCGCATCCACACGGGTGAGAAGCCCTACGAGTGCGGCCAGTGCGGCCGCGCCTTCAGCCACAGCTCGCACTTCACACAGCACCTGCGCGTCCACAACGGGGAGAAGCCGTACGAGTGCGGCGAGTGCGGCCAGGCCTTCAGCCAGAGCTCCAACCTGGTGCGGCATCAGCGGCTGCACACGGGCGAGAAGCCGTATGCCTGCAGCCAGTGCGGCAAGGCCTTCATCTGGAGCTCGGTGCTCATCGAGCACCAGCGCATCCACACGGGTGAGAAACCCTATGAGTGCCCCGACTGTGGCAAGGCCTTCCGCGGCCGCTCGCACTTCTTCCGGCACCTGCGGACCCACACGGGCGAGAAGCCCTTCGCCTGTGGCGCCTGCGGCAAGGCCTTCGGCCAGAGTTCCCAGCTCATCCAGCACCAGAGGGTCCACTACCGGGAGTAGAGAGCGCTGGGGACAGGCGGCAGCAGCCTGGGGTCGAGGCGGCATTCTCGTGAAGGGCTCCTGCCTGCGCGCCCTCCTGGTTGGCACAGCCAGCATCACATGCCCTGTCCTGAATAAATTCTTTGTACTTGATGGAGATGAGAGGAGGCCCAGGAGCTGACTTCATCACCATCTTGGGCTCTGCGCAGGGTGTGGTGCAGATTGCATGTGCATGTGGGTCAGTAAATAACAAAAATGGACCTAAACCTGGAGACTTCAGTTGGATACAGGGGGTTTTTATTTTTACACGATTAGAAGCAGTGTACCATGATGGCTATGAAAATCGACTGGAATTTAAAGCCCAACTCTACATTTAACTGTAAGGTTAGACAAGTTAATCTCCAAATTTTTCTAATTAGGAAAAAAAGATATTAGTTAGGGCTCTCCAGAGAAGCAGAGGCAGTTGGAGAGACGGGTAGGTTAGGAATCCACTCGTGAGGTTACGGAGG
Organism: Bos grunniens; assembly: GCF_055505025.1. Classification (NCBI taxonomy): domain Eukaryota; kingdom Metazoa; phylum Chordata; class Mammalia; order Artiodactyla; family Bovidae; genus Bos; species Bos grunniens. The sequence goes on from NC_141178.1 coordinate 82,750,255, forward strand.
CTGAGACACCCCAAGACCTGCAGGGGGCTGCTGGAGACCCAGGAGCGTCGATGGGGTAGCTCCAGTCTGCAAGCCAGCAGGCCCGGGACCCAGGAAAATTCAGTGTTTCAGTCCAAAGGCAGAATGAGACTGACACCCCAGTTCAACAGTCAGGCAGGAGTTCACTGTTCCTTGGCCTTTTTGTCCTATGCAGTCTCAGCTGACCGGCTGCGACCCATGCATGTGACGGTGAGGAACCCAAGCACTTTACTCAGTCTACTGACTCAGATGGCCATCTTGCCCAGAATAATGTTTGACCATATATCTGGACACCCTGTGGCTCAGTCCAGTTGACACATAAAATCAAACATCATTAGCAAGGATAAGATCATACTTGATGTTGTAGAGTTGGCCTCATTCCTCCTGGGATGAGAGAATGAGGCCTCATTCTCTCTGGGATGCAGACCAGAGCTCAAAGGAGCCCCAGACCTATTTGCTTCTATTTTACCCACTAGAGGGTAAGGGAAACATCCCAGAGAAGGGTTCTGCTGGGGTCTTAGGCCACTTGCTGTCCATCCCTGGGCTAGGGGCTCTAACCAGGGAGATGGGCTCAGAGATTGCCATTCAGCCTGATTCAAAGTCATACCCATGGCTGGTGGCAGGATGCTGGGATGAGCAGACAGAACCACAAGTTCCTCTGCCCACATTTTCAATACCGTTATTGTCCACGGGCTTGTCTTTGTCAGTTGCAATGCATCATTCCATATGGGACTACCTCAGTATCTTCATAAGTCTGAACTGGACGAGGGGTTAGGCCGGACCCAGACTCCTGAAAAAGGAGCATCTCCAAGGCTGGGGTCAGAGCTTGCTGAAAAACAGATTCCCAGACCCCACATCAGGGAAGACAGATTCAGTAGATCCGGGGTGGGGCCAGGGAATCTGGATTTAGCTCCAACACCCCCAGTGATGTTGATAGTGTGCCAGGCTTGGGGGCCTATGGGCTCACCCAGCCCCTCAAAGCAGGTGTTTCTGCATGGACGATGGTCCCAGCCCTACTCAGACACCATCTGGAAGGGGGCCCGGCACTTCTGGACTGCCTGGCTGAGACCGCGGTCTGCCCTCCAGCACCAGCCGTCCCAGTCCTGCCCTCTGGGCCTGTCATAGCCTGGCTGTACTCAGTGGAGGAAGAGCCCTCAGGATTTGAAGGTGGTGGTCACGCTAGGGGCCGTCTCCTCGCCCCTGCAGTTTTTTCCTAAGTGCTGGGTTCCTTCAACTGGTCGCAGGGATCGTGGACATGCCTCAGCAGCGGACAGTAACGTTCTCACCTCAGACCAAGCCAGCATGCGCCATTCCTCCCCTGGGCCACCCCAACAACCCAGAATTCGCCTCCGCCTCCCACCCCCTCCACCAGAGTCTTCTGAGTCATGAGTCGGGTGGTGTCCCTTGCTTGCTTTCCAGAGTCTCTCCTACCGCGCTCAGGGCCTTACGCGCCGGGCCTCCTTGCCCTTTCCCTCCCTGGCTGTCTCTGCCTCACCGCCCGCTTCTCCGAGGTCCCACGGCCAGTTGCTATCCAGCACCTCGGACAGCTCCAGGGAAGCGCGCCGGTCCGAGCGTAGGTGCACCGCCCCGAGGCTCTCAGGCTCAGCCCAGTGGCTCCTGGGGTCTCCTCTCCACGGACTCCTGCCCCGGACAGGCCCCCTGCGGGCCCCCCATCTCGAGCTTCCGAGAGCTCCGGGAAGTGCTCGCGGCGCCGGGCGGGACTTGCTGTGGGCGCGGCGTTCGCTCGCTTCCGGCTCCCGCAGCCGCGGGGAGGAGGCGGGGTGGCTCCGCGCTGCGGGTCCCTCGGCCCTGCGGCCCGGCTGGCGGTGGACGCGGTGTCACGGCCGGCCCCCTCGGGCCTTCCTCCCACAGTCCGCACGACCCCTGACCGCAGAGCTACGTCCGTGCGCCAAGAGGGCGTCCCCCGCCCGCTGGGCCCAGGGACCCGACGGCCGCAGGCCAGGTTCCCAAATCATGCTTCTTCCACCTCATTTTCGGGAGTCCGCTGGAAGAGTTGACAATTCCGGGAAAGGCCGGGTTTCGCTTTGGAAGAAGTTCGTCTGGGTGTGTGCGGGCGGAGCTCGTGAAGTCCGGACCGCTGTGCCCCTGAGGGGAGCCCCCGGCCCCGGGCACGGCCCCATCCGCGCCCCTGGGGTGTGTTTCCCTGAGACCTCTCCAGGGATCAGCACGACGTCCTCGTCTCGCCGACGCCAGCGCTGTCACCCGCTGTGACCTCACCTGCCACTCCGTCTGCCAAGGGCACCAGGCCAGGCTCTCCTCTTCCGGAGGAGGGGACCCAGGGACACGGTACTCCCCTCTCGAGCCCCGGGCTGTGTCCCTTTGGCCACGGTCCTGACCTGGGCATCTGTTATTCAGTGTGCGGCCCAATTCCCTCCCCGCTGCCCTGCTGCCTCGCCCCAAGGATCAGCCAGATTCTGGGTCTCAGGGGAAACTGAAGGCTAGTCCTCAAAGAGGACAGGTTTTAACAGATTTTTTAAATTTTTGTTTTAATTTTAAAGGTTTATTTGAGCAAAAATCATTTGGAATCAAGCAGCTCCAGACCGGAAGTGGTTAGGAGGGCTCCCAGATTTCTTTTTTTTAACGACACTGCCGGTTGGGGGCGGGGGGGTGGGGGGGAGAGGGGGTGGAGACAGGTAGTGAGTTGGAGATCGACTTGTACACACTGTTATATTTGAAATGGATAAACAGCAAAGACCTACTGAATAGCACAGGGAATTCTGCTCAATGTTATGTGGCAGCCCAGATGGGAGGGGAGTTTGGGGGAAAGCTAATACATGTATATGTATGGCTAAGTCGCTTTGCTGTCCACCTGAAACTATCACATTGTTAATAGGCTATACCCCAATACAAAATAAAATGTTGAAAAACATTTTTTAAAAAGAAAGATGAAAAAATAATAACATTTTGGGAGTTTGTTCCCTTCTCACACACTTCCTTTCCCTGACCTTGATCCCTGCGTAACCTCATCCAAGACACGGGGTTTAATTCCCTTGTTCCCTGAATTAAAGAGATGAAGCGCCTTCCCCAGGTCTCTGCATGCTCCGGTTCAGAGGCTGCTGTCATCTGCTGCCTCCCCTTCTGGCTTCAGCTCAGAGTGAGGAGGAGATTCCAGGGCAGGAAATCCCGGAAGAGGCAGAACCCCAGTGTGTCCAGGGGACAAATGCCTCAAGTCTCCGATGGCGGGGCCAAGGACCTGCCGGACTGTGCAGAAGCCATCAGGGTTCCCAGCTGGCAGGGCTGCCACAAGAGACCTGCCCGCACCAGGCGATTCCTGGGGAGGAGAGGAACCAAGACCTTGAGATGGGAAGCAAAGCCAGCCTCACCGCCAGCCTGTGACCCCCCAGGGAGACCACACAAGAGAGAGGTTGGGCGCGGTGAGCCCGGCTGTTTGAGCCACTCCAAATCTAGCAGGCGTGGGGAGCCCCAGCCTGGGAACCAGCTCTCCACCAGCCTGTGGGACTCAAGGCCTCCCCGCACTGGCCAAGGCCTGGAGCGGCAGAAGCTTCCCGTTAGGGGAGAAGCCTCACCAGTGCGTGCAGGAGAGTTTTCGGATAGACATCGGACTAGAGGATCCACACTGGCAGGAAGCCATCTCGTGTAGCCAGCGCGGGAAAGCCTTTGTGCACAGCTCCCAGGTCACGCAGCCCCCGCGGTTCCACAGCAGAGAGAAGCCAGTTACGTGTCCGCGGTGCAGCCCTTCCTTCAGCCAGAGCTCCAGCCTCACTCAGCACCAGCGGGGCCACCCCGGGGAGGAGCCGTATGCCTGCCAGGAGTGCGCGGCGCCTTCAGCATTAGCGCCTTCCTCAGCGAGCATCCTCACCGGGGAAAAGCCCTCTGAGTGCAGCCGCACCTTCAGGGCCCTGTCGGACTTCTTCCGGCACCAGAGGGTCCACACTGCGGAGAAGTTTTTCGCTGTGCTAAGTGAGCAGGGCCTTCCTCTGAGCTCGCACCTGAGCCAGGGCAGGTAGGTTCATGACGCAGAGTGAACCAAGACAGCCAGTGGGGGGTGGGGGGGGGGTGGCGTTGCACTGGGGCCTCTGCTGCACCGAGCTGACCCTGCACGGGAGGGCTCTGGGGACACTGCGGACGCCTGCGGTGCTTTGGTGCAGGCGTGCAGAGAGCAGCGCTCAGGCGCGCCCTGAAGCTGGCTCCGGCACCTGCACCCCAGTTAAGACGCCTGTGCTGGCTCCCTCGCCCGCAGCCCTGCCGGGCCTTCACTGCCCCCTGGGCCGCCCGGTAACAGTGCGAACAGAGTTCCACTGGCTCCCCCTGGCAAGCGGGACGGGACGTTGCGGCAAGGCGGCAGCGCCCTTTCACTCGCCGGGAGATCTGACAAATATGCTGTTGAAACGAGCTCCGTGGTCCCCCTGATGGCAGCCCTGAGAAAGGCCTAGACCAGAGGTCGGGCAATGGGGAAGAGCACTGCAGTACACACCCTTCAAGCGCCCAGTGGGCTTTGCATATGTGCGGACGACGAACTCTTTTCTTTACCCAAAATTTGCCGGCGCCGACGGTGCGGGGGGTGCGGAGGGGTGAGCCGCGAGGGGCGGGGACGCCGAATCGAACTGTAGCTGGAGCAACTCTTCACTGTATTTTGAGGTTTGTACTGTGTTTTCAGCCTCGTGGGTCCTTTTTGGTCATGGGGCTGGTCGAATAATGCAGGGCGTAGTCCCTGGCTTGGAGAACATAGTTGAGAAGTGGCGGCCGTGTCGGGAAGGTCATGTTTTCAGATAAGGCCCCTTGTCTGTCTCTTGGTGTCTGGTGGGAACGAAGGTTCTGGTGTGGGAGATAGGATTTGCGTGGTTGGAGTATTTCTTTTGGGAACAGTGGTCCTCCAAAATATTGCAGGTTTTCCCTTAGGATGTGTCTTGAATGCTATTTCTAGTTTTTAGGTCATCCTATTGAGATGTTTTCGTTTTTACGTGTGCTTTATGATTTGTAAAATGTTACACATAAATAGTGCAGTGCAGGATTGGGCATGTATTCAGTGTTTACTGATGCAGGAAATGCCTCAGACACAGGCTCCTGAGGATGGGCTGGTGGGAGACAGATGCAGGGAGCCCCGTTTGTTGGAGATTCTGGGAGAGTGTCCAGAGGGGCCCCCGGGGACAACAGGGAGTCCAGGGCTGGAAGAGTCTCGGGCTGCAGGTACTTTGGATCCCGGCGATGGTCCAGCTTCTGCCCTTTGGGCCACGTGGCTTATGTCTGTATTCTGCCCTCTGCCCTTGCATTCTGAAGCTGTTTCTGAGCCCAAAAAGACAACGTCTAGGCAGTTGGTGGGGCTTCAAACTACCTGTTCCCTCCCCTCCTGGCCTTTTTGCTGCCCAGCTGCCCGTCAGAAAGCCTGTCCACTGTACTTGGCTCCTTCATCCCTCCCCCCGCACCATGGCAGGTCTGCAGGCTCCAGCACTCTGGGCAGTAAGAGGGAGCTGGAAAAGCCAGCGGGCTTCATTAACCTCTGTGTCCTGCACCTGCAGTGACCAGCAGCAGCGTTCCAGTAGTGCCTGTTCCACTGACTGGGCCCTGGAAGGCGGAAGGCGCAGAGCAAAGGTGCTGACCAGGTTTCTGTCTCTCTCGGTTGTTAATGTCAGAAGAGGTGATGGACCCAGGGCAGGGCTCTCCAAGGAGAGTGTGGCTGAGGGCAGGCAGGAGAGGGATTTGCACTGTTCCCCAGGGGATGTGAGTGGAGGAATAGACCCATGTGTGGTTGGGGCCACAGGCCAGGCTGAGTTCAACTCTCCCTGCCTTGGGCTGGCCCAGCCCTGGCAGCACTGAAGCCCCCCCACTCCTCTGGGCACTGGCCAGCTCTCTGGGGCCCAGAGCCTAGACATGGAAACCAGGTGGACCCCCTACCCACTCACAGAGCAAGTGACACTGGCTTGGGTAGCATGTGGGGTCAGGGGGTTGCTACTGGAACCCCAGGACTCTGGGTTTTCTGGTGGTCAGGTTTTCTGTCCCCTGCCCACCTCTCATCTCTGCAGGCCCTTGTGGCATCGGGCTCCGACTGCTCAGGTCTGACATCATCTCAGCCCGGGCTGCAGAGGACACAGCCCTATATCCCCACAGCTGCTGCACAAACCCTAGAGAGTCAGGTCACAGGCCCATCCTGGGGAAGCTGGTGGTATTGGTTCCAGAATGATCTAAGAAAGAAAGGGCAGGGGCACGCCCCAGAAAGAAGGGGTCCCAAGCAGAAGCAAACAACAGGCCCCCTAGATGCACCCCTGATCCTGCTGGAGAAGAAAAGCCAGTGCACATCCCACGAGGAAGCCATCGCTAGAGCCCGAATGAGAAAGCTCGTTCTGGCACCTGGTTGTGGAAGCGACAGATACATGATGGGACCCCGTGGGGACGTCTGGAGGAGGATACCCTCTACCATCTGCGTCCTGGGACGTCAGCGTTGGCCTCTTTGGCGCCATCAGAAGGCAGACTCAGCGTGCAGTTTATGGTCTTCTTTGGGGCTTGCAGGGGAGACAGGCTTAATCCATTTCTACAAGCTCATCAACAAGCTCTGTTTGTCAGGACTTCACTTTTTTGATAAAACTTGACAAAGCACATTTTCCCTATTATATAAACAGAATATATTGTAGAGAATATGGGAAATGCAGAAAAGTAGAAAGAAATCACACTAGTTCACATCACATGGCAGAACCATACCTTTTAACTTTTTATATCTATAAAATTCTTTTTTCCCAACATCTTTTTAGGATGGATTGCATCCATTATGCCTCTTAGCTCCATAACCCTTTAGTGTGTGTTCCCTACACTCAGGGATGTTCTCTTACAGACCCACAGTGCAGGCACCAAGTCCGGGTAACTGGACACCAACACAACGCCCAGCCAAGTGGGGCCTCTCATCCTGTCCATGGTATATTCCCTTCAACCCAGCATCCAGCGGGGTCACATCTAGTCTCTGGTTGCCATGTGTCCTTAGGAATCTTCAGTGTGGAGCAGTTCCTCAGCCTTTCTTTTCTCCCCAGAGATGGTTTATTAGTTGCAGGGGAAACATGGTGTCCACAGTCAGAAAACCAGACAGGAGGGACCATGTGATCAAAATGATCTCTAGCCAGTGATGAGCTGGTGGACACCATGTCGCTACATGTGACACCCAGAGGACACATTGTTGCAGGATTCCAGCAGGAGAGGCATGACCTGTGTCCAGTGATGAGGGAGGGGAAGGGAATGGGCCAAAGCTCAGAGCGAGGCAGCAGCAAGCCAGGCAAGGTCAAGGACTGGTGACTGGTTTCACAGCTAGGGGAGCTGGAGGAAGAAGCACAACTGGAGAGGGGGTGAAGGCTGGGGGCCAGCGTTGGGCTGAGGGAGGGAAGGCCTGCTGTCAGCCGCCCACTGGGCCTGTGTGCTGAGTGGGCTGAGAGCGTGGGTGGCTGCCAGAACAGAGCAGAGGGGCAGTGCCAGGGGCCTGGGTAATTTCAAAGGCTCTGTGTGCTGTGGGGGTCCCAGAAGGTGTTAGGATGGGGTTGCTGAGGAGCAATACAGGAGCATCTAAAGGAAAGTGCCTGGAGCATGGAGAGACAGCCCAGTGCCGCGCTGGGCACAGGACATTCGCCACCCAGGCCCAAACCCGTGTCTGAGGCTGACGCTGGAAAGGTTTCTTGGCCGGGGTTCAACACAAGACCCTGTGTTGATCCATTCTGCACACAGGCCCACCGCATAGCCTATGGGGTTCAGAGAACAACCGCCCTCCAGACCTGAATCCTGCCCACAGGCTCTTGAGCCCGCAGGGGAGACCCCAGTCCTGGCCAGCACCTCCCCTCAGCGTAGGAGAGACGCCAGGAACGGACCGGCCAGGCTGTGACCCGGCTCGTGCAACCAGAGGAAACCGTGAGATAGCAAAGCCCTCAAGTGTGTGGTCGCTGCGGACCAGCGGGGAGGGACCAGCCTGGGACACAGGGCAGGAGGGAGGAGGGGGTCCACCTGCCAGGACCAGCCGCCCTGAGACTCCGGCGTCCTGCCCTCCGGCGTCCTGCCCTCGGCGGATCTCCGTGGGGAGGGCGGCCCAGGGGTCTCTCCGCCTCTGCCTGCCTCTTCCCCCGGGCGCTCCCCGCTTTCTCCACGAGCGCCGGTCTCCTCCGTCGGTGCCTTCGCCCACTGCGCAGTCAGCAAGGTCGCCATCCCGAGTGCCGACCCCGGCCTCGGGCCCGGACCCGGTGGAGGCCACGGGGCCGGCGGGGAGGGCTCGCGCGGGAAGGGGAGGGCCCGGGAGGCCTCCCGGAGGTCTGCGGAGGGAAGCCCAGCAGGGGCGGGAGCGGTGAATGTGAAAGTGTACAGACAACCGCCGAGGGTCGTGCACGCGAGGCTAGGGAGCCCGGCCCGGACTCGCGCAGGCAGGTCAACGCCCCCCGCGGCTCCAGCTGCTGCCCGCGTCCCCCAGGGCAGCCGAGTGCCGGTCCTCCGGCGCCTAGAGCGTCACCGGAACTGCCTCTGCCACCTGGGAGGGCGCTTCTTCCCGCGAGCGGAGGGGCTCCGGGTGAGTGCGGGCGAGCCTGGGGCTCGGCGGGGAGAGCGCGGGGTGCGGACGCCCGGCCGCGCAGGGGCAGGAGACCGAGACAGGCCCGGGGGGCCGGGCCCCGGGATCCTTGTCTGTCCCCGGCTGTGCTTGTGAGAGGGCTCACGTCCCGGAGGAGACCGGAGGCGGCGGGCGGCTGTAACCTCGTCGGGGCCAGAGAGAGCCTCCCCCTCCCAGGGTGACGCCCCGGGACAGCCTCGTCCGTCCCCTGAAGTGGACAGTCTGCCTGTAACGCCTTTGTAAATTGTTGAATTACCAGCAGTGCAGTGCGCCTTGTCCTTTCCCAATGCTGCATGAAGGTGCTTGTTTCCCTAATTGTCTCAGTGCTCCTAAGGAGCCACTGCTTTTAAGCCTTTGCTACTTTTAGACTGAAACATATTTTAAATTTCATTTTTAATTGCCTACCACGTGGAACAATGTGGGACCTGTGTTTAAAATATATATATATTGGCTGCTTGTTTATTTTCTTCTCTGGTTACCTGCTCGTAACTTTTACTAGTTTTTCATGCTTTCTTATGTATATATAATGAGATATCTTGAGGCTGTGAATCCTTATCTGTGTTGCAGGTATCTCTCCCGTTTGTTTGTTTGTTAATCTGTTTTTTATTCCAAATGTCCTGTGTTGTTAAGTCTGTTAGACTTCATCTTTGGTGTCACGCTTAGCAAAAGCATTCCTCAATTCAAAATTACACCATGCAGATCACTTTTTATTTTTTTGGTTTCATGTTTTTATATTCAGATCTTTTATCAAGAAAAAATTTAAATACAAAGAAATGTCTCCAGACATTTATGCAGGTGTGCGTGCTAGGTCTCTTTGCAACCCCATGGACCATAGCCTGCCAGGTTCCTCTGTCCATGGGATTCTCCAGGCAAGAATACTGGAGTGGGTTGCCATGCCCTCCTCCAGAGGAACTTCTCCAAGGATGGAACATGCGTCTTTTATGTCTCCTACCCTGGCAGATGGGTTCTTTACTGCTAGCACCACCTGGAAAGCCCAAGGACTGCTTAAAGGCGCTGGTTCGTCCCTCGTGGATCTGAGACCACAGCAGGCAGCTGACAGGTGCTGCCTCATCGGTCTGGGCTCCTCATCTGCTGGGAGGCTGGGGTGAGGGGAGCTAGTGTGGCCTAGACAGAGTTCCCACTAGTTTCTGGGGTGTCTGCTTATTCAGGACCTTGGTTTATAGTGAAGTGGTTCCTCCAGGGCAGGCTCTGAACCTCCCTTCACTGAAGGAGCTTTGACTTCCCCCCTGTCATTTTCTCCCCTTTTTCCTCTTTCTCCCTGGCAGGGGTCCCACTGTGGGCATTTCTGCAGGAAGCAGCAAACAGAGCCCGGCCTGGATCTCCAGACCACCACGGAGAGGGCTGCCCTGATGGACACATGCACAGGTGAGGGGGGTGGGGCGGCCCGGCCCAGAGGGCTGTCCTGGACTAAGGGATGTGGGGACAGCTTAGGAGTTGGAGCTTCCCCATCGATCTGCCTGGCGGCTGTGGAGATGTCACTGGACTCTGGCAGCTTCTGACACTCACAGTGCCCCACGTTCATGCCTTTGGGCTCCCTGCACCCCACCTCCTTTGCCTTCCAGGCCACTTTTTTTTCCATAATATTCGCTCGTTCAGCTGCACCGGGTCTTAGTTGTAGCGCACGCGATCTTTTAGTTGCTGTGTGTGAACTCTCAGTTGCGGCAGGCGGAGTCTAGTTCCCTGACCAGGAGTCGAACCCGAGCCTCCTGCATTGGGTGTGTGGAGTCTTTTCTCCTAGCCACACTCTGCAGCACGCTCTCTCTCTGGAACCCCAACCTGGATACCTCTGAGAACAAGAATTTTGTTTTTCAAATTGTAGTTGACTTACAATGTTGTTAGTTTCAGGTGTACAGCAGAGTGATTCACTTATATGTATATTCTTTCTCATGTTTTTTTCCATTATATGTTATTGTAAGATATTGAATATAATTCCATGTGTTATACAGGAGGACCTTGTTTATCCATTGGGTTGCCCAAATAATTTGGGTTTTTGGTAAGATGTTACAGAAAAACTTGAATAAACTACTTGGCCAATCCCAGGTTTTTTTGTTTATATTGACTTCCTCTATTTTTTTTTTTTTACCAATATTTTATATATAATAGTTTGTATCTGCTAATTCCAAACTCCTAATTTATGCCTACCCCCTTTGCTCCTTCTCCCTTTCCCCTTTGGTAATCATAAATTTGGTTTTGGTCTGTGAGTCTGTTTTGTAAATAAGTTCATTTGTATCAGTTTTTTGGATTCCACGTATAAGTGATATCATGTATCTGTCTCTGACTCACTTCCCCAGCAAGATAGCATCTAGGTCCATCCCGGTGCGGCAGATGGCATCATCTCCTGCTTTGTGGTTGAGTACTATTGCGCGGCAGACGGCGTCATCTCCTGCTTTGTGGTTGAGTACTATCGCATTGTCCGTGTGCACCACACCTGTCATCTGTCGATGGACACTTAGGTTGTTTGCATGTCTTGATTGTGAACCCAGTGCTGCTGTGAACACTGGGTTGCGTGTATCCTTTTGAGTTTTCCCCAGATATATGTCAGAAGTGGGATTTCTGGATCATATGGTAATTCTGTTTTTGGTTTTTAAAGGAACCTCCATACTGTTTTCCATAATGTCTGCACCGGTTTACATTCCCACCAACAGTGTATGAGCCCCTTTCTCTACCCCGTCTCCAGCATGTTATTTGTAAACTTTTTAGTGATGGTCATTTTGACCAGTGTAAGGTCTTTCCTGTTGTTTTGGTTTGTATTTCTCTAATAATTACCAGTGTTGAGCATCTTTTCATGTGCCTGTTGGGCATCTGTGTGTCTTCTTTGGAGAAATGTCTATTTAGGTCTTCGGCCCATTTTTTGATTGAGCTGGTTTTTTGTAAATGAGTTGGATGAGCTGTTTGTATATTTTGTAAGTCCTTGTCAGTCACAACACTTGCAAATATTTTCTCCCATTTCTGTAGCTTGTTTTGATTATGGTTTCCTTTGCTGTGCAGAAGTTTGCAAGTTTGATTAGGTCCCATTTGTTTTTGCTTTCATTTCTTCTGCTTTGGGAGACTGACGTAACGAAACATTGCTATGGTTTATGTCAGAATGTTTTGCCTGTGGTCTCCTCTAGGAGTTTTACGGTATCACATCTTATATCTAAGCCTTTAGGCCATTTTGAGTTTATTTTCGTGTATGGTGTTAGAGAATGTTCTAAACTTCGCTGATTTACATGCAGCTGTCCAGCTTTCTCAGCACCACCCTACGGGTGCTCTGGGATGGAGGCTTCTCTGCTGGAGGTGGCCTGTGGCTCTGGGGCATTGAGCAGCCTCCCTGGCTTTCCCCACTTGGTACCAGTGTGACCAAAAGTGGGGTCGAGCTGCTCACCACCTCAAAAGCCAATAGAGGCAAGGGTGACAGAAAGGAAAATTTGCTTTATTTTGGATGCCAGCAACCTTGAGTTGGGAGGTGGGGGCAGTCAAGGCCACAGTGTTGTCTCAGGGAGTCCAGGATCTGAGAAAGAGGCTGGATCCCAGCATGTGCCATCCGCACTGCTTACCCCTGCATCCCCGGACCTCTGCTTTGTTTCCTCCTGCTCTGCTGCCAACTGCTCTCTGGGCTTCAGTCCATATGGCCAAACCAGGGAGTTACCAGAGCCTGACTGAGGGTCTGTCCCCAGGCCTGAGACCGGGCAGACTGAGATTAGAGGCTTGGGCTTTTCTGGAGTCTCAGGAAAGGACACTGACCACCCTCCCCCGGTCCCTCATCCATCCTGAGACAACAGGGGTTAGAGGTGGAGAACTGGGCAAGATGAGGACAGGCAGGATAACAGGCTTGCTGTCAGCTCTGTCAGCACACAGCTCTCCAGCACCACCTCTGTGTCCTTAGCTGAGTTCTCTTCTGAGTTGTGTATCTCTGCCCTCTTTTCCAGCTTTCCAGGCATCGAAAGGAAGCCACCAGGCTTCCTGCTGTGCAGCTTCAACAGCTGAGCACAGGGCTCAGAGTGCAGAGCTGATGCCTCGGCAGGTGGCCCTGAAAGAAGGGGGCCATGGAGAGGCCACGCCAGGACTGTTACAGGGTCCTTCCCAGACACTGGGGCTTCCAGACCCTTGTGGGAATGAGGAAGCTGCAGAGAGACCCAGAGGTTCCCCTCGGAGACATGAGGTTCATGGCGACAGAGTGTCCAGGTCAGAGGTCACTCTGAACACAGCGTCTGCAGTTGATGGGAGAGGCCCCTGGAAAGGGCGGCCTTACCGATGCAGCACCTGTGACAGGAGCTTCAAATGCTATTCAGACGTGGTGAAGCACCAGAGCATTCACTCTGGGGAGAAGCCCTACGAGTGCAGTGACTGCGGGAAAGCCTTCATCCACAGCTCCCATGTCGTCAGGCACCAGCGCATTCACAATGGGGAGAAGCCTTACCTCTGTAAGGAGTGTGGGAAAGCCTTCAGCCAGAGCTTCAACCTCATCAGACACCAGAGGATCCACACAGGAGAGAGGCCGTATGAATGTGCTGAGTGCGGCAAGTGCTTCAGTCAGAGGTCAGACGCTGTGAAGCACCAGAGGATCCACACAGGGGAGCGGCTCTACGGGTGCAGCGAGTGCGGGAAAACCTTCATCCATAGCTCAAACGTCGTCCGGCACCGAAGGATCCACCACAGAGAGAACCCCTACGAATGCAGAGAGTGTGGGAAAGCCTTCAGCCAGAGCTCCAACCTCATTCAGCACCAGCGAGTCCACACGGGGGAGAAGCCCTATGCCTGCCAGGAGTGCGGGCGCGCCTTCAGCCGCAGCTCCTTCCTCAGTGAGCACCGGCGCATCCACACTGGGGAGAAGCCCTATGAGTGCGGCGAGTGCGGCCGCTCCTTCAGGGCCCTGTCGGGCTTCTTCCGGCACCAGAGGATCCACACTGGGGAGAAGCCCTTCCGCTGTGCGCAGTGTGGCAGGGCCTTCCGCCTGAGCTTTCACCTTATCCAGCACCAGCGAGTTCATGGCACAGATTGAACCTGCTGTGGTGTGAACGTAGAGTAAAAGTTGAGTAAACAAGGCTGGAGGGTGGGTAGCACGCCCTTCAGTCTTTGCCAGCACCCCGAGGCTCGTGCGCTGTGCTCCGCGGGCCACAGGAAGATAACACTGTTTTGTGGTCTGTGAGCTGCCCGTGGACACCCGAAGTCTACCACTGCCTCCGGGAGCAGCGGAAAGGAAAGAGGCTAGGGAAGGAGACTTGATGCTGACATGTGCCTCTGAAGTTGCTGTACTTCATTTTCACAGCACTGGGGTTTCCTGGAGTATACTTTACATGTGGTGCAATGCCCAGCTCTTAAGTGTTTGGTTATATAACAAATACAACCTGTTCTAACCTTTATGACTACCACACTATCAAGATGCTGACTATTTCCATCAACCCAGAAAGACTCCTCGGGCCCCTCATCCTTAAAAGCAACCAACAATGTTGTTTTTTCACTATAGTTTTGCTTGTTCTGAAATGTTACGTAAATAGTGATATAATTTATACTCTTTATGTATTTTTCCCTGTGCTTAAGTTTTGAGGTTTATCCGTACATCAGAAGTTTGTTTTTGTTTTTTTTGCGTTCATAGCACTTTTGAAAAGTGGTCACTGTTGATGATCTAATACCTCAGATGTCACGATACGGCAGCTTTACAGACACCTGTAAATGTTACTCGCCAGATAGGAAGGGAGAGGTGTCTTTGTTGGGGATGCTACTCTGAGTATCATAAAACTCTGCCATAACAAACTGAGTGAGGTCATGTTACTAAAAGCTGACTGTAATGTAACCTGGCCACAAGTCCTGGGGGTCCAGCTGCAGGACCCAAATCTGTAGTGGCCAGGCTGTGGTTTGTTGCCCCTTCAACAAACCCATGAAGTTCCCTTCATGGGAACTGTCTGCTCTAGATTAACTCCTGACTGAATTATGTGGGTCCTGTAGCTGGCTGGGATTTCCAAAACAGTGGTTCAACTCGAGGGCTTCTGTTGGTACCTGTTTGTTTTATGGTGTCCGCTCAGGTGACAGGGCTGTGGAGCCTGTAGGGGCAGAGGTGCTCTCAGAGTGGATTCAGTGGCTCCACAGCACTGGGTTGCCGGCTCCTGGGCCAAAGTGAGGTGGAAAGCCGAGCCTGGGACTCCCATGCAGAGCCAAGACCCGGGTTTGTGCTACCTCCCAGTTATAACAGCGCTCTAGAGGAAAGCTTGCCCTGCTTAGACTCTGGTGGCCCTGGATCATGAAGTCAAAGCAATGAATTTAAAGAAGTCACCAAGCACACAGGACAGCATCTCACTGACTGAGGGTTAGCAAAACCAGCAAAGAACAGATACAGACCACAAAGAACTGCAGATTATTGAAACTACCAGATAATGCAGGCGAGAGAACAGTTATGTGTGAATGTTTAAAGAAAATAAGACCTCTTCCTGCTAAAACCTGGAACAAGACAAGGATGCCCACTGTCACCATTTCTATTGTACATAGTACTGGAAGTCCTAGCCACAGCAGTCAGACAAGAAAAAGAAAACATATTGCAACTGGAAGATAAGAAGGAAAATTACCATTATATGCAGATGACATGATACTGTATATGCAAAGCCCTGAAGAGTCCACACAGAAACACTAGAACTGATAAAGTGAACAGAGTGACAGGATACAAAGTTAACATACAGAAACCTGTTGCATTTCTTTACACTAACAATGAAATACTGGAAAGGTGTTCATGTATTGTTGAAGCCTGGCTTGGAGAATTTTCAGCTTTACTTTGCTATTGTGTGAGATGAGGGCAATTGTGCGGTAGTTTGAGCCCCAGCAAGACGCTGGCAGACGCTAGAGCAGTGGCTGCGCAGCTGGAGCGACTGTGAGGAGATATTCCACATCCAAGGGCACAGGAGAAGCCCCAGCAAGATGGTAGGAGAGGCGAAATCGTGTCTAGAATCAAACCCCATACCCGCCAGAGATGCTCAGAAGGCTCAAACAAACCTTGTACACACCAGGACCCAGCGACCCCACAGAGACTGAGCCAGAACTGTTTGAGTGTCTCCTGAGGAGTTCTGGGTCAGCAGTGGGCTGCCACGGGGGCAGGGGCTCTGGGTGCAGCATACCTGGGTGTGGCATAAGCCCTCTTGAAAGAGGTCCCCATTAACCCCACCATAGAGCCGCTGGAATTTACACAGGACTGGGGAAACAGACTCTTAGAGGGCACCGTCAGAACCTTCTGCACCAGGACCCAGGAGAAAGGAGCAGTGACCCCAAAGAGACTGACTCAGACTTGCCCATGAGTGTCCAGGAGTCTCCGGCGGAGGCGGGGGTCAGTAGTGGCCTGCTTCAGGGTTGGGGGCACTGAGTATAACTGTGTGCATGGGACCTTTTGAACGAGGTCGCCATTATCTTTCTTACCCCCACCATAGTTTGGCCTCAGGTCATATAACAGGGAGGAAGCACAGGGCCAACCCATCAACAGAAAATCAGATTAAAGATTTACTGAGCATGGCCCCGCCCACCAAAACAAGACCCAGTTTCCCCCCTCAGTCAGTCTCTCCCATCAGGAAGCTTCCATTAAAGGAGAGAATGTTTAAATTGTTATCTAAATCCTGGAAGTTCCAGCCATTCTCAAGACATTCTCAATGTTTAAGCCCAAGTAGACAACAGCCAGGGGCTTGCCAGGTGGCGTGATGGTGAAGAGTGCACCTGCCAGCAGGAGATGTGGGTTCAGTCCCTGGGTGGGAAGATCCCCTGGAGAAGGAAATGGCAACCCACTCCAGTATTCTTGCCTGAAGAATTCCATGGACAGAGGAGCCAGGCGAGGTACTGTCTGCCATGGGGTCGCAAAGAGTCAGACACGACTGAGTAGCTGAGCACGAAGACAATGGCCAGCATGTCGTGCCAGCCTGCAGCTGACACTGGAGGGCCCAACCACTTGGATGGGCTTCCACGACTTCCGGTGGCCCCATGCAACCATCACAGTAACGCGACTCTGCACTTTAAACAAGTTCACAGACTCAGGGAATGTAACAACATGAAGCAGAGTGAACAGAGAGAGACCCACACCTGGACACAAACACAATGAAAGCACAGACCAACAAGATGAAGACCTCGAGGAGCCAGAGAAAGACTCAGTCACACCATCAGCCCACTGCTCAGGACAACAAGAAGAGGCAGGAGACAGCGGGCCATGTCCTCAGAGCACTGAGAGAACACCTGTCCTAGAACTGGCTCCCAGCAGAACTACTTCTTTTAGATAAGGTGAAAACATGTATAAGGTGAGTAAAAACTCTGAGTTCATTATTAAGAAGTTTTCACTGGAAGGACTTCTAACTAAAGTTCCTACTAGAGAAAGAAGAACAATGATTTCCAAATGATGGCCTTCAATACCGATGAATGGCTGATGTGACTGAAGAGCCACACTGTGTGAGGACGCACGCTGGGCCCTTCACAAGAGCACAGGGGCCAAAGGGACCCTCAGGCCCTAAAAGCCTCCTCTGTTGGGAAGAGCTGTAACACACTCCTCGAACACGACTGCAGTGACTTAGCAGCAGCAGCAGCAGCAGAGTAGTTTAATGTAATTACTAAATATAAACAGTGTATATGTTTCCAATTAAAGAAAAAATGCAACTTAAAATCAATAAAAACTTACTATATCAACTGAAAAATAGAAGAAAGATCTGAAGATAAAACTGATTGATCAGAGCAAGATGGCAGAAACCACCCAAAAAGGTTCATAATCACAGTAAACCTGACAAGACCAACGTCCAGTTGAAACAGGAAGGTTGGTGGGAGGAGCCTGTAACCCAGAACAGCAGCACCTGTGAAGACAACATAGGCAGAGGCAGGGGTCCACCGAGGGGCCTCTGGAGGTGAGATGCCCACCCATTTGCTGTGTGAAATGCCGGAGGGGCTCTGGGGCTGGAGACAGCAGGTCTGCAGGGTTCTCATTGGAGAACAGGAACCATCTCGGACAAAAGACAAAGTCCTGCCGTCAGCACCAACCTCACGGGCAACCGCACTCAGCTGCTCCAGAGGCCGCAAGGCCCCTGTGCTCAGAACACCTGCCTCGTCTCCACGGGTGGACGACCAGCACCAGTGACCGAGGAGGTTCTCAATGTGCATACAAATTCAAAGCAAAGAGAAGGGACCTTTTGCAAACACAAAGGAAACAGAGAGTGCAAGACGTGTAGAAAAGGTGAGCAAAGCGGGAGTCAGTACTCCTAAGGAGATAAGCAAGGAACTGTGTCCACTGAAAGAGAACAGCATGGGGCTGCCCTGGAGGTCCAGTGGTGAGGACTCCACTGCAGGGGGCACAGGTTTGATTCCTGGCCAGGGAACTAAGATCTTACATCTCATGCAGTATAGTCCCCACCAAAAGAGAACAGAATAGTATTTTTAAAGGAACAGTTTAAAAGAAAACAAATCTTAGAAACTACATATGGTAACCAAAATTAAAAACAAAGAAGATTGAGAGGTTGAGAGATAAAGTTGAGAAAATCTTTTTAAAGGAATAAAAAGACAAGGAGCTGGACAAGATAGAAAGATTATAACTAACAGGAGTCCTGGAGGCCGGGCTTCCCAGGTGGCCAGTGGTAAAGAATCTGCCATACGCAGAAGACGTGGGTTCAATCCCTGGGTCAGGAAGATCCCATGGAGAAGGAAATGGCAGCCCATTCCAGTGTTCTTGCCTGGAAAATTCCAGGGACAGAAGAGCCTGGCAAGCTACAGTCTGCCATGGGTTGCAAACGGTCAGACACGACTGAGTGACTGAGCATGGAGGAATGGGGACGGTAGGAGAAACCAAAACAGTGGGAATGAAGTTATCAGGGAAACAATCTTAACTTTTTCCTCAGAACCGAGAGACACGAAACACCAAGGCGATAGCAGCTCCCAGTGCTCGCCACAAGCAGCAAAGGAAGACACACGGAGGTTCCGCGTGGAGAGAAGACAGCATCGGCGAGCAGACTGCACGGAGCCTCTGCAGTGCCTGGAGGCCAGGGACAGCCGTGCAGTGCTCCGACAGCCGCAACCGGAGGCGCTTCCCCACCTGCAGGCTCACACACGTAGTCGGGAGTCCAGGACGCGGCCACAGTATCTCCCAACAGGCAGACTCATGCCCTTTTTCTCACTGCTGTTGATGAAGTTATTTGCAGGAGGCTACAAAAACAAGATCCCAGACATGGGGGCGGGGAGGGGAGATGGGAAGCGGGGGGAGTAGGGGTCCGGGGTTGGGGGTCCAGGAGATGGAACTTATTAGGGCTTCCCTGAGAGCTTAGTTGGTAAAGAATCTGCCTGCAATGCAGGAGGCCCTGGTTCAATTCCTGGGCCGGGAAGATCACTAGAAAAGGGATAGGCTACCCACTCCAGGATTCTTGGGCTTCCCTGGTGGCTCACCTGGTAAAGAATCCGCCTGCAAAGTGGGAGACCTGGGTTCGATCCCTAGGTTGGGAAGATCCTCTGGAGAAGGGAAAGGCTGTCCACTCCAGTATTCTAGCCTGAAGAATTCCACGGACTGTATAGTCCACAGGGTTGCAAAGTCAGACACTACAGAGCGACTTTCACTTTTCAGGAGACGGGAAGGGGGTGGGGGTAGCCCAGGAAATGGAAACCACTGCAGACAGAGGCCAGGGCAGGGAAAGCACCAGGGACAAGGAGGAGCTCCAGACCTGGAACTGAGTTCTCCCTCCAGCCTGCAGCCAGGATCCCTGCTTTCCTCCCACACAGGATGCCCCCGACAGCACCGGAAGCCCCAGCCACAGGCTCCTCTGAGCTTCAGTGGGCCTGGGTGCAGAGGAGGGGGCCTCTTGAGACAGAGACCTATGAGCTACAAAGAAAAGCACCTGCCCCACCTGGAATTTTAAGACGACCTGCCTGCAGCTCCCAGAGCCTCAGGCAGACAGCGGACCAGCCTTGGCAGGATGCCCCACAGGTCACGCACCCCTGGGCCCCACGGACCCAGATCTCCCCCAACTCTGCCGAGACCAGGCCCTGAGGGCACAGACTCCGTGCCTCCAGCTGTGGGGACCTCGGCTGCTCATTCAGGGGCACGTGGACCCACCCACCCACCAGGAAGAGACAGGCAGGGCCGGCACTCGGCCACCCTCCTGTCCATTCAGGTGAAGAGGTGCAGGGGATGGGGGGTGTCCCTACCCAGTGCTGGGACAGAGTGTGGGAGTGGGGGGGGACAGGCCACACGTGGGACAGCCAGGCCAGGGGCACCTGCCAGGACAGGGGACGCTTCAGAGCAGAGGGCTGGGCATCCGCCACCTCCTGTGTGATGACGCAGAAAACACTTCATTGTACAGAACTCCCCAGTAGGCTTTAATGGTGAAAAAAACCCACAAAGTCAGTCCCAGCAAGGCAGGGGAGGTACTCCTTTAGAACTCAAAGTCTTCACCCACCATGTCAAGTGCCCAGGTGAGCTTCTCCCTCTGGGTCTTGTAGACCTTCTCCACAGGCACCTCAGACTTCTTACACCTGCCCAGAGGAGAGGGGTTCTCGGGGGCCGGGCACAGAGGCCAGGGCGCCAGGCTACCTGACCTGCTTCTGGCACGGCCATCGGGGGCTGAGGGACAGGGGCCAGTGTCCCTGGGGCAGCCCAGGTGGCCTCCGAGCACGGCACCTGGGAAACGCCCATGGGGCACACGGGCGACCCCGCCACCACACCCCTGTGGGTGGGGCAGCTCAGGGTCCTTCCACAGCCCCAGAGCCCTCAGGCAGAGAGGACCAATGGCCAGGTTTGGCATCAGACACACGAGCCAGCCAGGTCCAGTCACAGGAAAGACCTGTGCTGACCCCAGGGCCCTGGGGACTGAACTGGGGCCACTCAGGGGTCCAGTCCCTCCTCCAGGTCACGCACCAGGTGACACCAATCCGGGGGTCTAGGCAGATGAGCTCGGAGGTGCCCAGGGCCACCTGCTTACTCTCCTTCTTGTCTGTGGCCTGCGTGCTCACTCTCAGCAGCTGCTCCTCCAGCTTCTCCAGCAGCCGCCCCCTCTTCTCCAGGGAGCTAGTAGAAGCAGGAGGGGCCGGCCCCCGCGCTGGCATCGCCCCGCTCTGCTCAGGGCCCGGCAAGCCCAGTGTTGGGGGAGGGCTCGCTGTCCCCCACAGCCCTCCACCGTCTCCAGGGTGAGCTCCACGGGACCGGGACTCAGGGACGTCCACCCCGGGACGGAGTGGGGACCCTCCATCCAGGCCTGACGGCACAGGAAGTGAAGTACGAAGCACACGGAAAAGGGGGCAGAGGACAGGATCAAGTGTCTGTGAGGCTCAGCGCTTACTCCCAGCACCTTAGAGAAAGGCTGACGCATCGAAGCAGGATGCAGCTCTCCACCCCACAGGCCCGTCCTGAGCCGTCCATGCGGTGCCCCGCAGACGGTGCGGGGCAGACACCCAACACCCACACGCACTTCAGCCCCGGGCCTTGTCCCAGGGACCCAGGCCCAATCCACCCGGACCCGTGCGGAAGGACCGTGTGTGGGGAACACCCCCACCAAGGCCCGGGCGGCCCCATCAGATGCTGCCGTGGGACCCAAGACGGCGCCTGTCCCAGGCTGTGGACGGGGTGGGCTGCAGGCCCAGACACGCTATGTGGCAGCTGCCAGAGGCCAAGAGGCAGCTGCTGATGCCACCGAGAGGGCTGGCAGGCGGGGGTAGGGGCGCCGGGTACACGAGTGTCATGGAAGACACGCAGTCCGCCAGCAGCTGCCCGAAGAGCCTCGCTTTCCACTGAACAGAACACCCTCGGACCCAACGGCTGGCGTTCTCACTTGCACCCTGTGACTGCAAGCGCCCGTGCGCACCTGAGGACACCTTCGTGCTATAAAGCAGCCACGGTGGCAGGGAAAAGGGGCACCACCAGAAACGGGTGCAGATGGGAACCACGGGCGGCAGGGCCCGGCAGAGTGGGTCGGCTCCTGGGGGATACCACCAGGCTCCGACCCAACAGGGACACGGGCAAAGCCACCACCCAGTGATTTAAAACTGCCCACAAAGAACGGCCTGAGCCCAGAGGCCTTCACTGGTGAACTCTACCGAGTAGCTAAAGAAGAATTAACTCCAGCAACTCTTCACAAATGGTCACAGACGAACGGACAGCAGAGAAGGGACAACTTCCCAAGCCCCTCCAAGACTGGTGCCTCCCCAACACTGGGCCAGGGGCTGGGGGCCGTCTGAGGTGGCTGCACCTCAGAACCCTGTGAACGAGCCTCTGAAGGACAGGACCACGCGGCCTGGCGCTTCTCCCCCGCACTTCTGGGCTGCTCTACCTCTGGGCACAAGTGTAGTGTGTGCTAGATCACCAAGTATGACCGGAAAAGACAACCAGAGAACTGGGAAGGGAAGAGAAGGTTCAGCCCGACTCAGGTGGGCTGGGCCCTCCAGACACTCGCCTCTGGGACCTGCCGTCCCCTCGGGATGTGTGGTCAGTCCGCGCCTCCTGCAGCTCTGTCTTGGCCTCAGCCACCTGCTGCTCCTTCACCTCTATCTGCAGGGGAACAGGGGCCCGGTCAGGGCCACTCTTGCCCCACCTGGTCCACCCCAGAGACCAGCGTCCATAGCCTGTCGGCCCCACGCCCTGAAAGGGTGCCCATCTGCCCAGTTAGGGTGCCAGAGCACTGGCCCTGATCAGTTACTCTGTGGCCAGGGGACAGGGTGAGGCCAAGGTGCCCCAGACACACAGCCTTCTCCCCCAGACCCGGCCCCTGCTCCACTGACCTCCTTCCTGGACCAGAGGCCCTTCCACACCACTAGGCCGCACAGGCAGCATCTGGCCCCCTCACCCCGAGCCAGCTCTCCCCTACTGGCAGCCCTGAGTGTCCTGAGCACCTCCGAGGGCCACACAGCCCCAGGGAAGATGGGTGAATGCACGGCCACCCTCAGAGGCCCTCCGTGGTGCCCCCCGCACACCGGGGACTGAAGCATCTGCGTTGACTTCTCAAAGGTCTTGTGCGTTGTACACTGATGGTTGCAGAGAAAGTCTACAGCCCGGTTTGCTCAGTTTTAAGACAGAAGTTTCGCAGCTACGCTGTCTTCAGCTGGAAAACAGGGGTCAGGAAGTAGCAGCCAGGACCACCCAAGTAAGCGTGTGCCCAGGAAGCCCACCCCCCGTGAGGGCCTTGCAGGTGGGACTCAGGAGAAGGACCTGGGCCCAAGGCCTCACGGCAGGGGCCTCGCCAGACCCCACCTCCACGAGAGTTGGGATGAGGGGCCCAGAGAGGCCACAGCACTTGGATGGTGGGGCAGCAGGGGCGGAGGCAGCAGGAAGAGGGTTCCCACACCCCAGGGGGCCGTGCAGAGCCGGGGGTTGCCTCAAGCCTGACTCAGCAGGGGAGCGGATGGGAGACCGGGCAGGGGCCGTGGGGGGCTCGGTCTGGGGCCCCTGACCCATTCCCTCAGGCTAAGCGAGCTACACTCCACCCCGGTCACTGACCACATGGCTCTCCTACCAGCCCAGCAGCCAGGCACCAGCACACGAGCAGGCGCCCTGTCCCCACACAGACAGCCGCTCTCCTCGGGGCAGCGCTTGCAGCTGCCCCTGCAGCATGACGCTGGTGTTGTAGGTCCGGAACACCCTGGCCGTCAGGCCATCCGTCGGGTCCTGCAGGTGCCTATTCAGGCTGGCAGTCTGAAGGTGGCGGGGAGGGTGGGGCTCAGCACGTGGCTTCCTTGGGGACAGTCTCACAGCGCTCCTCCCAGGCCCTGCCCCCGGCTCCTGGGTGGGACAGAACCGCCAGTGAGATGGAGGGCCCTCGGCCTTTGTGTGCAAGAGAAGGTGCCAGCCAGTGCTCACGCTCGCCCCCCTCGTCAGACCAGCCATTGGGTCACCCCGTCGGCACCGCTTACGGTCAGCCTGTCAAAGAGCTAGTCCCGGGGCCTTTGTTGTCCATGAACAGCTGCAGGTTCCTGTACACTTGCAGCGAAGGAAAGACGCTGTTACCGAGGTGCCCTCGTCCCCAGGCAGGAAGGAGCCTCCTGAGGATGAGCAGAGTCAAATGAGGGCCCCAGATGGACGTCTGCACGACGGGTCCCGGCTTCTCCTGGAGCAGGCAGAGCCATGTGGGGTCACATGCCGTGTGTCACGGCTGCCCTAGCCAGGCCGGCGCCACCCCCGTCCCCGCACGTCCACAGGCGGCCCCACATCCACAGTCACACTCGTCTGACGACGCAGGGCACCCAGGGACATCCACAGCCCCTTGGCCCCATCCCCTGCACCCTTGCTTCCCTCCCTGTCCTTCTGAGCGAGCGTGAACACCCTCCTCCTGTGTCTCCAGCCAGCCCCGCACTGCGTGTGTCCCACGGGGCTGGACACCCGGCAGCAAGCTCCCGAGTGACCAGGACGGCCCACGTCCCCCAACCCGGTCAGTGCCTGAGCAGAGGGCCCAGCCCTCGCCCTCTGCCCCGTGTATATGCATGAAGGCACGGCCACCGGGAAGGGCCTCACCGCTCACAGCCTGACTCCAGCCTCCAGACCCATTTACAAGGAGGTTTCACCAGAGCAGCTCCGTGGAGACACGACAGCAGCGACGGCTTCTGTCACCGAGGCCCCAGTCCCCGGACAGCACTCCCTGTCCTCCCACTGATGCACGCCCGAGCTGACTTCAGATGCCCGGCACCCACTCCTGAGGGGGCGTTCCTCTGTGGCCTCAAGAGTCTCCCCAGATTCCCTGCTCTGTGCTCAGGCAGCCCGTCTGCACGTGAGGCGCGTGCAAGGTACAAGTGAGGCACGCGTGAGGTGCGCGGTCAGTGTCAGGTCTGCTCTTGCTGAGACGTGGGCCCACCCAGACAGAGGCTGATGCCGTACGGCTTGCCACTTCAGAAGGGGTGGGAATTCTGACTTCCCTTCAGACGTGTGTGTACACCAGCAACTTACCACTCCCAGCTGGACCCATCGCTCCATCAGCAGGGGCATGGCGCTGAGCTCACAGGCTCAACCCCTGAACCCTGTCATTCACAGAGGGGACCCCGGAGACACTGCCAGTGACCACACCCAGCCACGTGCCCAACAACCACAAGACGTTTCCCAGATGTGCTGGGAAAAGTGTGTGTGCTGGACTGAGCAGTGTCCCCTCAAAATTCACGTGCTTCTCAGAACCCCAGAACGTGAGGTTTTGGGAAACAGGGTCTCTGCAGGTGCACTTAGTTAAGACAAAGTCACAGTGGGGTGGGGTGGGGTGGGCCCTAAACCCCCAGGGCCCCGTCCTCACGTAAGGAGACAGACGTGGTGATGACGGAGCAGACGCTGCAGTGACGCAGCCTTGAGTCCAGGTGGACGGGCACCTCCAGACACCAGGGGAGCCGGGAAGGACCCTGCGCAGAGCTGCAGAGGGCACATGGCCCCGCCAGCAGCCTACTCTTGACCCGGCCTCTCACACACCGCCCTCGCCCCCAGGACAGCAGCAGTGGCGGGTCCAATCCAGGCCGCAGGCCTTCCTGTGACTCTAGAGGCTCCGCTGGCTCAGCCGGGGCTGGCCTGCAAGGCAGACCCTGCCGCCAAGCCTGACCGGCCAGGCTAGCGGCCACTGGAGGAGAGCACCCAGACGGAGCAGCGAACTCACCCCGGCACACCACCCACCACCCTCACCAGGCACTCACCAGCTTTTCCACCAGCACTCTGTTGTAGGAGCGGATCGAATCCTTCCCCAGGAAGTCAAACTCCACGACATCCGGGGAGCCGCTGGCCTCTGGGTACAGCTGGAAGTGCTCCACGCGGAGGGAGCAGCAGCCACCAAGTCCGCCGCCCTCCTCCCCATTCCCGGTCTGCAGCGCCAGCCGGGCGGACCCCCATCAGGGCATGGCGCATATGCCCTTGGGGACACACGCACAGACAGGCACACGCCCGCCCCTCCCCCGGCCCAGGGCACCGACTCAGAACACAGAAGGCCCACTGTCCACCCCCGTCCATCTAACCCAGCCTTTGCCACCAACCAGAGCACCGTAAGGAGCCCGGGGGAGGCTCAGGACCCCCCACACCTTGTCGATGAAGTAAAGGGCCACAGCGCGCTGTCTGGTCCTCATCTCTGGAGATGTCCCGGCGGTCCAGTACTGGGAACAGATCTTGCCCACAGCGCCTTTCAAGCGCCAAGCTGCCTCGTACTTCCCCCAGTCTCTCCCCCCAAAAAGGAGCAAGGAGCCCCCTTCAAACAGGGAACTGCTGGCTCTCCTCCTGGGCCCCCTCTTAACCTGCTCCACTCAGGGCAGGCAAGCAGACTCCAAACTCAGTTAAAGACGGCATAAACTTAAATTCCTTATTTTTTAAGACCAATGGCCACTGGACACACTGTGATTCCAAAACTGGCCAGTTAACGCCTACGATCTCAGGGACTCCCTGCCTAAGTGGCCCAGCTAGGCCAGGGAAAGCAAGGTCACACCCGGCGCACCTTCAGCTTGGAGCCGGGGTTCAGCGTGACGTACTTGATGAAGTTCTGCACGTTCTCCATCCATGCTGCCAGCCACATGACTGTGCAGTTGCACCCGACGTCCTTCCACTGGGGGCCAGCTGGGGGCTCAGGTACTGTGGAGTCCCTGCAGAAGGAGAGCGACCCAAATCCAACGATCAGGACCCCGACACACCAGCCAGACGCCCTCTTCTCCAACGGCCGTGGGTACCGCCAGTGCTAAGTCCGTCTCAGAGCCATCTCGTTGCCCAAGCCGCTCCCTTGTGCCACCACCCCTGGCCCTCAGCTCCTGCCCATGACAGGCTCCTTCAGAGCTGCCCCGGGGGTGAATCCCGTGTGTTGCGAGCCATGGCAGCTGCAAAGGTCACAGGTGGCCCTGCACGCCCGACAGGCCTGGGCTCCCAGGGTGCACCTGCCGGCCCAGCTCGGCTGTGACCCCTGCAGTGGAAGGACAGGAGCTCCTGCGTGCCTGTCACCACTTGAACCACGGAAAACCGTTCAAAGTACATAGATGTGTGCTCCCAGTGGGGTAAAATCTCAAGCGTGGGGTAGGGTGACGAGGGCTGGTTCAGCAAACAGCACCCAGGCTGCTGTGGACACGTTCCTCTGCAGGGAAGGCGCCCTCCAGTCCACCCCACAGAGCCTGGAGTGACGGTGGGACACCCTGTGTCGGGCCCCTTCCCAGGTGAGAAAGTGAGAGTTGCTCAGTCCTGTCTGACTCTTTGTGACCCCACGGACTATTCAGTCCCTGGAATTCTCCAGGCTAGAATACTGGAGTGGGTAGCCTTTCTGTTCTCCAGGGGATCTTCCCAACCCAGGAATCAAACCAGGGGCTCCTGCATTACAGGATTCTTTACCAGCTGAGCCACCAGGGAAGCCCCCTCCCAGGTGAGGGGCGGGGCCACGGGCACCTGCTGCAGTTGATGACTACGTCCTCCGGCAGGACCCTCCTCTTCAGCCTCTCCATCTTGGGGTAGTCGCCCCGGCCTCGGACTGACCAGGGGCTCCGTCTTGAAACTGCCAGTCTTCTCGCGGTGCCCATCTAAGATAGAGCAGCCAAACTCTTGCTGAAGTTTTTCCTCCTCTTCTTTGAGCTTCTGCATTAATAAAACACCATGTCGGCCTTAGTGGTGAAGAGACAGGACGCTTGCCACGTGAGCCCCTTCACCGCTGCAGCAGCCTGCGCAGCCCAGCGAGGAAGCAGGCCCAGCACAGGGCGCGGCCATGACGGTCCGCTGTCACCACGAGTGGGAAGTACGGGCCCGCTGGTCCTTACGGCAGGGTCGCTGCTCCACGTGCTCCAGGTGGACACAGCACTTCTTAAATACGTCCAGGTTAGGGGCACATAACTCAAAATCAGCTGAGAATAACAGAGCGGAATCAAAGTCCCCTTCACCACTCTCTCTTGGGGCTCATCTAGAAAAATCCCTCAGGAGCGGTTTTTGTGAGAGATGGGGTCGTTTTCTGCACCACCAGCTGCCTCCCACACGAGACCCCAGAAGCCCAAGCCAGACTGAGCCCTGGGGCAGTCTGACCTGCTTCTCCTCCCTGGACAGGGCCTTCTGGGAAGCAGTCTTGTCCACAGAGTCTGTGGATCTCCGTGAAGTCACACCTGTCCAGGTGCTTGATGACCCTCCTCTCTTCTGCTGTCATTTCCTACACGAAACCATATACTCCCATCATCTAACGCAGGCAAGGGTCACACAGGCAGCGGGGACCCTCCCCCTCTGCGGCGGGGGTCCCACTCCACAGGGAATGGTGATGTCCCAGAAGCAGGAGGAACAGACACCAAGGCCACCCTGACCGGCAGCCTCTGCAACTGTCCCCCAAGAGAGCCCCTTCAGGTAGCTGCCCAGGCGTGTAGGCAGTGAGCTGAGGTGCCAGAGCTTCCTCCCAGTGGCCCTGAGTTGGGCCATGTGTCTGCATCCGAAGAACGGTCCCCACCAGCTACCGTGTGGACTGCACGGCACTAACGGGCCCTTCACTCACTGTGAGTGTAGGCGGCCTGCCACCCCACAAGTGGTGGGAACACGCACGTGCTTGGCAGCCCCTAATTCAGCCACACACACACACACTCACAGCCCGTGGCCCAGCCATCCGCTAGGCACCTGTGGAGAAGGGGGTGCATGGCCCCAGAGCGCCCTGTGAAGCACCCAGGTGCCCAGCAGCCAGAAAAGGCACACAAGTGGCCCCAGGGCCTGGCCTGGAGCAGCCGGAAGGGCCCAGGTGCAGAGTCCACAGGCAAAGCCAAGGCGGGTGCAGGTGTGCACAGACCCACCCAGCACCTTGTCTTCAAAGAGCTTCCCAGCGGGCAGAAAATGCCCCTCCGGGCCCCCCACAACCTCCCTTTCCCAAGCCTGGCTCTGCCTGCCCCTGCAGGGGCAGCAGAGAGGGGAAGGCGGGCCAGCGTCTGGTAGCCCAAGACCAGGGCCACGCAGGGCGTACCTTCCGCCAGTCACTGAAGAAGTTGTTTTGGAAGACTTCTTTTGTATACTCATGATCCAACTTTTTCCCATAAAACGTAGCAACCTCCTCTGCTGCTAAGCTCACATTAAGGGCTTCCCTGCAGATGTGGGAAGATACGCGGATGCAGGGGGCTGGCCCTCACCCTGCTGCGCACAGCGTCCTGCCCTTTAAATCACTCTTTGTTACACACATTGTGCTGTATCAGGTTATACACTCGCCAAGACCAAGGAGCTCTGATTTTTTAAATTCCGAAGCACACGCTCAATTTAAGAGGACGATCACACCTGAGCATCCTGGAGCACGTGCCAGGCCCCTGCAGAAGGCAGCCACAGGTGCTACATTTGTCCTGCTTTAATGATTTACTGAGAAGCGAAAAGCAGAGGAGAAAAGGAAAGATATAAGCATCTGAATGCAGAGTTCCAAAGAATAGCAAGGAGAGAAAAGAAAGCCTTCCTCAGTGATCAATGCAAAGAAATAGAGGGAAACAACAGAATGGGAAAGACTAGAGATCTCTTCAAGAAAATCAGAGATACCAAGGGAACATTTCATGCAAAGATGGGCTCTATAAAGGACAGAAATGGTATGGACCTAACAGAAGCAGAAGATATTAAGAAGAGGTGGCAAGGATACACAGGAGAACTACAAAAAAGAGCTTCACAACCCAGATAATCACAATGGTGTGATGACTCACCTAGAACCAGACATCCTGGAATGTGAAGTCAAGTGGGCCTTAGAAAGCATCACTACGAACAAAGCTAGTGGAGGTGATGGAATTCCAGTTAAGCTATTTCAAATCCTGAAAGATGATGCTGTGAAAGTGCTGCACTCAATATGCCAGCAAATTTGGAAAACTCAGCAGTGGCCACAGGACTGGAAAAGGTCAGTTTTCATTCCAATCCCAAAGAAAGGCAGTGCCAAAGAATGCTCAAACTACCGCACAATTGCACTCATCTCACACGCTAGTAAAGTAATGCTCAAAATTCTCCGAGCCAGGCTTCAGCAATACGTGAACTGTGAATTTCCAGATGTTCAAGCTGGTTTTAGAAAAGGCAGAGGAACAAGAGGTCAAATTGCCAACATCTGCTGGATCCTCAAAAAAGCAAGAGAGTTCCAGAAAAATATCTATTTCTGCTTTATTGACTATGCCAAAGCCTTTGACTGTGTGGATCACAATAAACTGTGGAAAATTCTGAAAGAGATGGGAATGCCAGACCACCTGACCTGCCTCTTGAGAAACCTATATGCAGGTCAGGAAGCAACAGTTAGAACTGGACATGGAACAACAGACTGGTTCCAAATAGGAAAAGGAGTACATCAAGGCTGTATATTGTCACCCTGCTTATTTAATTTATATGCAGAGTACATCATGAGAAATGCTGGGCTGGAAGAAGCACAAGCTGGAATCAAGATTGCTTGGAGAAATATCAATAACCTCAGATATGCAGATGACACCACCCTTATGGCAGAAAGTGAAGAGGAACTAAAAAGCCTCTTGATGAAGGAGAGAGAAAAAGCTAGCTTAAAGCTCAACATTCAGAAAACGAAGATCATGGCATCCGGTGCCATCTCTTCATGGCAATAGATGGGGAAACAATGGAAACAGTGACAGACTTTATTTTTGGGGGCTCCAAAATCACTACAGATGGTGACTGCAGCCATGAAATTAAAAGACGCTTACTCCTTGGAAGGAAAGTTATGACCAACCTAGATAGCATATTGAAAAGCAGGGACATTACTTTGCCAACAAAGGTCCATCTAGTCAAGGCTGTGGTTTTTCCAGTGGTCATCTATGGACTGTGAAGAAAGCTGAGCGCCAAAGAATTGATGCTTTTGAATTGTGGTGTTGGAGAAGACTCTTGAGAGTCCCTTGGACTGCAAGGAGATCCAACCAGTCCATCCTAAAGGAGATCAGTCCTGGGTGTTCATTGGAAGGACTGATGCTAAAGCTGAAACTCCAGTACTTTGGCCACCTCATGCAAAGAATTGACTCATTGGGAAAGACCCTGATGCTGGGAGGGATTGGGGCAGGAGGAGAAGGGGACGACAGAGGATGAGATGGCTGGATGGCATCACCGACTCAATGGATGTGAGTCTGAGTGAACTCTGGCAGTTGGTGATGGACAGGGAGGCCTGGTGTGCTGTGATTCATGGGGTCACAAAGAGTCGGACACGACTGAGCGACCGAACCGAATTGAATGATTTACTTTGCTGCTACGCTCACGTCGAAGTTTCCAGATCAACAACACCTGAAGTGTGAGGATGCACATCACCACTTAACAGAAGCAAAACTAAAGGCTCCAGAGCAGACGTGTGATTAACTGTAGCAGCTGCAACCTTTAAACACCGTCCCGTTTGCCCAGTGACTTCCAACATTTTACTCTGAGCGCCAGCACTAGGGACAGCTCAGTGGAGAAGGGGGTCCAGCTCAGGAGCATGACGGCCGGAGCAGGGAGGGCCTTCACCACGGAGTTCTCTCCGCCGTTGTGCGTTTGAGAACTTTTATCACAGAACGTTGGAAAAATAAATTCAAATACACTTTAGTTTGATGGTAAGAAGGAGGCAGTCATGATAAAAGAACACAGTTCTTCCCCAAACTAGCTTCTGAAGAAAAGGTGAAGAAGACAGAACCAGGCCCAAGGGGCTCAGTTACTGCCCTGCTAGCATCCCCCTCCCCACAGCTGGGCCGCCCAGGTGCCTTTAAGGGGCAGAGCTGGTTCTGACAGCCATGGAACCTAGTCTAGCTCTGGAAAACAGATTCTAAACCGTAACCTACATCAACGGCGGTGTTGCAGGGGTCAAGGAAAAGAGGTGGCTGCGTGTGTATACTGGCTGAGCGCCCCCCAGGGACAGGTTCCTGCAACCCAGCAGGAACCCGGGGGTCACCACGGGTCACCAGGCCCCCAAGCAGGCAAGTGATGCAAAAGCCCCAGCGAAAGAGCAGAGGGCACCAGAGGCCTCCCTGGGGCGGTGCCTTGCAGGAGCCGGGAAAGCCTGCCAGCAACCAGGTGTGAACCACAGACTTGGAAGTGGCCTAGCCTGGCTCCAGGTACACGGGTCAGCCTGGACCCAGGTGGGAGAGCCACCGACAGAGCAGGCCTAGGTGGCCAGTTACCGGATGCTGAAGGCGGCCCTACCCACGGCCACTTGAGCCGCTGGGGCGGTCCTCACCGAACTCCCTCAGGAAGGGGCTCTTAGGGGGCCGCGAACCACGGCCCTCTGTGCTCCAGCTGCGTCCACTTCACGCCGCCCGGGCTCTTCTCCTCTTCCCTCCTGGAGGACACGCTAGAACATTCCCACACTCACACTGCGCACAGGCCCTCCTCGCAGCCCCGTAGACTCCACCCCCGGCTGAATCAGGCCAGGGGCCAGGTCTCCCTGCTGGGGGCGGGGCGCCGGGATGGACCCTGCCCGGCCTCAGGCCACGCCCCTCTTTAAACAACCCACCGCATCTCCCAGGCCCAAAGGGAGGAGTCCCGGGGGACTCCTCCTACTTGCGCAACTTCTTGTCCAACCTTCTTGTCCAACCTGCTTGCGCAAAGTTGACAACCGCAACTCGAAGCTTTTTCTTGGAATGCATCTATTGAGGGTGCTCCAGCGAAAGGACCACTACAACCCTGCTAGGCTTCACACTCGGGCCTCATCCCTCTGTTCCCCGGACGCTCCCTCCCCGCCCCCAGCAGGGCCCGAGCCCCCAGAGGCAGACTCTTTACTGGCTGCGGTGGGAATGTGCTGACAGCACTTGAGTCACAGCAGGGGCCACGTGGATTACACTCAGTGAGACTACCCTGGAAGCACTAGGTTAACAGAGCTCCAATAGGAGCTCCTGAGCGCAGCGCCATGCAGGCGTGAACCCACCCTGCTCTCTGGAAAGGTGGCATTTCATGCAGAGGAGAAGCCCACCGCCCTCGCTGTACTCCACACCCCCTCACAACTCAGCCCCCGTGTGTCCACAGGGCCTCTGCCCACATCCCCCAGGAAAGAGCCCGGGAGCACCGCGGGCAGAAGGAAGCCTCAGCTCGGAGCACAACGGCCACTAGGGGGACTGATCGCACGTTCTGTGCCCACGATCAGAATGAATGGACTGAAGCTCCTGGAAACCAAGAAACTGGGAGTCCAGTGCGACGAGAGGCCCGTGTCGGAGCACACCCAGCAGGTTCAAAACCACACTACGGTGCTGAGGCCACGCACAGCTACATGAGCAACAGATCTTACCAAAGCTGAACGGAGGAAGAAACCGCCAAATGGGGGCCCCCCGGGGAGCAGGGGTGAGAAGGGGGGGCTGCACCCCCCAGGCACGTCCGGAAACATCACGCGCTGCACCTGAGGCCTAAGGTCACCTTCGGGGGAACCCAGGACCACGCGCGCCCTCCGCTGCGCTCCCGCCCCGCCCAGCAGCAGAGGTCAGGGGTCTGGGAGGAACCGGGACGCGCCCTCCCTGCGCCTTCGCCCGTGGTCTTCGCTCACCTCACAGGCTCGGCGGCCGACCCTCTCTGCCAGGGCTGAAGGCCTTGGGGGACGTCGGGACGCACCCTGCTCTTCAGGGGCCGTGTGCAAAAGCCCCGGCCCGCCCCCGCGGCGGAGCCGCGCCTGCCGAGCACAGGGCAGCCTGGCCCTGGGAGGCGTTCTTCCTCCGCAGGGCGTCTTCCCGGCCCCACGGCGGGCCCAGACAGGGAAATGCGGCCCCCACGCGGTCCCTTGTCCCCGCCTTGCTCCTCCGCCCTGAGCTCTCGGGACAGCCTCCCGACGCCGCGGACAGGCCCCGGATTCAAGTCGTCCCGCCGACCCCTCCGTCCCCAGACCGTGGCCGACAGCCGCAGGATGCGCACGCGGCCCCGCGACCCGCGCGCAGTTCCTCCCCACAGTGGCCTGGGAACAGCAAGGGGCCGCACTCATTAGGGGCTGCAGGAACACCCAGGGGCAGGGCTTCAGCGCGTGCCCAGCAGCTCCCGAGGGCTCCTGGTAGGTCCTCGGTAATCACACGCTCGCCTGCACACCGGGCCAGACATGGAGGAGGGGCACCTCCATGCTGTCGGAGGGCCCTACAGGTGAAGCTGGGTCAGGGCACCCTGCAAACACCAGCGCCACCTCCCAGGCGTTCCCGCGCGGCCCCACACTGCGGACCAGCCCCTCGCTGTCACCCCGTGCTCCTGAGCCCGCCCTCCTGTACCACTGTCCCTGGATTTGACCCCGGCTCCCGCCCTGGGCAGGACGGTCCAGCGACAAGCCCTCTGGGGCCGCCCGGTCCGGGGAGCTGCCAGCACAGGGCAGAGGTCCACCACTTGTCAACCGCGTCAACCTCCTGCATCTGTAAGATGGGGCTTAGGGACTGCGGGAGGTGGACACGCGCAGTTGTCAGCGTGCACCCAGAACACACGCAGCAGGCCCAGGCACGCCTGCCAGTGCCCCCGCCCAAGGGGCAGCCGGGCTTCCACAGAGACAAGCCTACCCCCACATCCCTAGTAACCCCACCCGTGCCACCAGCCCCTCAGTCCCCACGGACATCCAGTGGCTGAAGCACTGGTGCAGAGCTGCACAGCTGCAAGGGCTGGTTCTCAGCACCCAGGCGGCCATGGTGGGGGTCACCCCAGTTTTGGAATGAGCCACGCACCGCTGACTGAACACGCACTAGGACAGCAGCAGCTGGTGCTCCTTAAGGCCACCTTCTGCCAGATGTGCTTAGAGGCCTTGCATATTTCTCTTACAATCTTTCTCAGATCAAGTACATGTTGCACCTTCAGAATACTGAAGCCACTGTGTTTTCAAATCCAGACTGCAATTCTGTAAATGGAAATGTGGCAAGACAAGAATTGTAAGAAATCTAAAAGGAAGCAGTAAAAAACATCTGACAAAAAGTCCAACACCTTTTCATGATAAAAGTAAAAAAAAAAAAAAATTCAAGAAACTAGGTTGGAGGGAACCTCCACCTGAGAGCAGCCAGACACCCCACGGCTATGTGACACTCCAAGGTGCCTCGGCCCCAAGATCAGAACCAGACCTGCTATTCAACACAGTCCTGGAGGCTCTAGCCAGAGCACACACGCAGGAAAGTGACTAAAATATATCAAAGTTTGAGAGGAAGAAGTAAACTGTCTTTATTTGCAGGTGGCAGGATCTTGTGTATAGAAAACCAATAAGATTCTACGAAAAAAAAGTTATTAGAGCTAGTAAGTTAATTCAACAAAGTTATGAGGTACAAGATCAATACACGAAAATCAATTTTCTTTCTTTATACCTGTAGTGAATAACTTAAGAAGAAAAGTACAAAACAACTCTATTTACAGTAGCACAAAAAAAGGAAAATGCCCAGAAGTAAATTTAACCAAATATGTAAACGATTTGTACATTTTAAACTATAAAACATACTGAAAGAAATTAAAGAAGATGTAAGTAAACCAAAAGTCATCATATTTGTGGACCGGAAGACTTCATTTTGCTAAGATGTTAATATTCCCCAAAGTGATCCACAGATAAAACCTAATCCCCCATCAAAAGATTGGCTTCTTTGCAGAAATTGGCAACGAATCGTGCAATTCATGTAGAAATACAAGCTAACCAGAATAGCCAAAACAATCTCGAAAGAGAAGAACAAAGTTAGAGGACTTACATTCCAACTTAAAAACTTACAATAAAGCATCAGTAATTAAGGCAGCATGGTGTTGGCATAAAAATAAACATACAGATCGATGCAGTAGAACTGAGAATCAAAAATAAACCCATACACCTGTGGCCAGTTGATCTTCCACAGAGTGCCACGACCGTCCAATAGGAAAAGAAGTCTTTTCAACAAGTGCTACTGAGCATGCAAAAAACAAAGGGGGACACAATCCTTGCAAGTTAAAATGGATTAAAGACCTAGAGCTAGAACGATAAAACCCTAAGGGGGGAAAAAACAACAGGTTGTGAACCTTCATAACCCTGGATTAGTTAATGGTTTTTAAATGTATCAAAAGTACAAACAAACAGAGATAAGACAACTAAAGTGAACTCAAAATTTAAAAACTTCTGTGCCTCAAAGGACACCATCAATAATATAAGAAGAGAATCCACAGAAAGGGAGAAAAAGTTTGCAAATCATGTCACTGATGAGTCTAGTGTTCGGAATACGTAAAAAACTCTTACATCTAAACCGGAAAAAGATAAACAGCCCAGCTAAAATCAGAGGCAGAAACAACCAGATACTTCTCCAAAGAGACACCAATGGTCAGTAAGCATGAGAGATGCTCAACATCCTTACCCAGCAGGGAAATGCAAAGCAAACACCCACCCACGTCATAAGCCTTCACCTGTCCCTTCACAGTAGCAATTCCACAAACAGTAACCCTGTTTCCAATACAAGGGAAACAAGACTCAGAGAATCTTAACTTTCCCAGAATCACTCCGTTGGATGCAGCAGATACTCACCCCAAGACCAGCAGCCCCACTTCACAAGGCATGAAACTGCCCAGCAAAAATGTGACACAAGCCACACACGGATTTTAAATCGTTTAAAACTGATTTGATTTTTTGTAATATAGTTAATTTCAACCAAAATATCTTAAATATTGTCATTATAACATACAATGACTTCCCTGGTGGCTCAGACGGTAAAACATTTGCCTACAATGCGGGAGACCTGGGTTCGATCCCTGGGTGGGGAAGATCCTCTGGAGAAGGAAATGGCAACCCACTTCAGTACTCTTGCCTGGAAAATCCCATGGACGGAGGAGCCTGGTAGGCTACAGCCCATGGGGTCGCAAAGAGTCGGACACGACTGAACGACTTCACACACACATAACGTCTAATAAACATAAAAAAATAGTGAGTTCACATTCTTTTTCCTACTATTGAAATCACCACGTCTCCACTGGGGCCAGCTACATCCCGGATGCTCACAGCCATGTGCGGCGGGCGGCCACGGGAGGGACAGCTCAGGTAATGGCTGACAGTCCCACGTCTGCTCCTCTGCTCAGTGGCTGCGTGACCGTGAGCAAGTTACTCTACCTCTCTGTACCTTGGGGTCCTCATCTGAAAAGTGGAAATAGTACCTACCTCATCAGGACTGGATAAAAGCAATGCAGACCCAGAACAAGCGCTTCATGGGGGCCGGTTCTCACCAGCATCACGTGAGACCTGCACATCAAAGCTCTCCGGTCCCCACTGCAGCATTCTGGGGTACCCACCACAGGCGCACAGCTGGCAGAAAAGGCGAGCGCTGACAGCGTGACCTCTTCCTCCGGCTCCCAAGAGCCTGAAAGAGGCCTGGAGGCGCTGGGGGAACTGGGGCTCCTGGGTCGTGACAGGTTGGGGGCGGTGACCGACGGCGGGGCGCGGCGGCGAGCGGCGGGGCGCGGGGCAGGAGTACCATCTCCACCTGCCTGCTCCTCCTGCCCCCGCCCTGCGGTGGCTTCCCCAGGCCTGTTCTTGCTGCTGCCTCCGCACGTCGCCCGGACTGGTTCCTCCTCGCGGCCTCTGCACTGCTCCAGACCGCGCCGTCGCTTCTGTCGCTTCTGCTGCTGCACTTCCTCCCCCAGGGGGCGGTGTCCGCGCTCAGAGGCCCCCCCCAGCTCTGCACTCCCGCGTCTCCCTTCCTCTCCTTCCGTGGCCCCTGCCCCACCTGTGTTCTCTTTCCTTCTTCTGTCTTTTCTGGAAACTACACTCTCTGATGCAGCCTTGCTGCCAGCACCCCATCGTTTCATCCTCTTCTTTAACCTCTTCAGCCCCCATCTTTCCCCCGCTTGATCTCACCTGGCAGCCCCTTGCTCCCCACCAACTCTACCCCACTGTCGGTATCGGCCAGCGTCCCCGCAGGGACAGTCCTCTGGCCCCCGTCCGCGCGTCTGCCCGGCAGCACGTGGCGCCCGTGTCCCTGTCGCCCGCCCGAGCCCACGCCCCACTGCTGCAGCCACCCCCACCCCCACCCCCCCAGCCCCCCTGCTCCTCGTTCCTCAAGCCCTTTCCACCTTTTCTGTTCTGATTTTCTTCTTTTATTTTCCTTCCATTTACTTTCTACCTTCGCCCCATCCTTTCCCCGCTTGTGTCCACTCGCTCCGCATCTCCCTCTTCCAGGGTGCGGGGCTGCAGGACCTTCTCATCCTGGCCGCTGGCCGTGCTCTGCAGAGCCCCATCTTCAGAGGACACCCGGAGAGCACCAAGGGTCAACTTCCTCTCGCGCCCGGGGCTTTGTGGTCGCCTCAGAACCTTGTGCAAGAGAGAGCACACAGAGTGGGCTGCGCTGCCGGCCAGCGCCCTGCCCTTCCCCACAGGGCTGCCAGCAGAGGGCACCCCACCCAGGCCATGTCCCCGCTGCCCTTGAAGCAAGCTCAGCAGATGACGTGTGTCTCAGCCCTGGTGACCCTCGTCAGGAGTGGGCCCAGGGCAGCGCACGGCCCCATCTGCCAACCACGAGACCAGAGAGCACCCAGGCTCCACAGACTCATCTCATACACATTCCTATTAGCAAGGCGGACAAGTCAGACAGTGAGGTCATTCACTGTCTTCTACTTTCTGGCCACACTGCAGGAGACCACACACCACAGACGGAAGCTGTACCCCCTGAAGTGGAACCGCAGAGTCCTAACCACTGGACCTTCAGTGAAGTCCCCACTGTCTTCCTACACTTGCAAGACTGAACACCCAAGCACGATTACTTAGAAAGTTGATCATGATGTAACACCTGAAGATGTCACCTGGCCTTTTTTCCTGGACAGCTTTTCACGATATTTGTCTTCACTGGCTTGCTGATCTCTGCAGATCTAGAATACAAAACTAGACATAAATACATAGATCCGCTGCTCACTTAGAAAGCCCACCACTTTGAAAACAGTGGAAAGATTCAAAATAACAGGGAGTACAGAGTCTCCAGTCTTTTCAGTGGACTTTTCTCTGTTTTTCACAATGGGCTTGGAACTACAAGCATATTCACACCTGCAGGCGGGGGGCTGAATGAGCACGACGGCAGTCTGACATGGACAAGCCGCTGGAAGCCGTGACCACCCCTGGCACACCTCTGGCCAACAGGAGACCTGCTGGAGCTGCAGAGGGAGCAGCTGGCGGGCCGCCTTGCCCCTCACCGGGCCCACCTCTGCCCCAGTCAATACTGACTGCCAGGGAACCATCAGCTTAGAAGAGCGATCCTTCAAGAGTAACCTTTAGGCAGCACCTTCAGGAACAAAACCCAAACTAAACGGAGCGACTAGATATAATGGGCAGAGGCAGGGCGCCCCCTCGGCTGCCATGCAAACACCCCCACAGAGCATGCCCTGTGGGGAACAGGGACAAGGCTGGGAGGTACGGCCGTCCCACTACCAGCTGACCGACCACCCAACTCAGCCCACACCCACAAGGATGGCTACTCCAGGAGACGGTGAAGGACAGGGGAGCCTAGCTTGTGGCAGTCCATGGGGCTGCACAGAGTCGGACACGATTTAGTGACTGAAGAACAACAAAAAGAATGGCTACTACAAAAAAGATGGAAAATGACGATCACTGGCAGGGACGCGGAGAACTCAAGCTCCTCGTATGTTGCTGGTGGGATGTTAAACTGTGCGGTCACCTGGGAAACAGCGTGGCAGCTCCTGAGCCAGGCAAGCAACTCCCACGAGACCAGCAACTGTCCTCGAGGTGTTCAAAGCACTGCGTGTGAGGTCGCAGCAGCAGTATTCACAACAGCTCAGAGGTGGAAACAACCCAAAACACCCACCAGCGGATGACTGGATACTCAAGAGGCAGTATGTTCAAACGGAAAAATATTTTCAGCCATAAGAATGGAGTACTGATACACAGGCTACACTGTGGATGAATCTCGAAAATACATTAAATGAAAAAAGCCAGACACAAAAGGACCACTACAGTACGGCCCACTTGTACAAAATACTCGGAACAAGGAAGTCCGTAGAAACAAAAGGCCGATTAGACGTGGTCCGGGGCTGGGCGAAGAGGGCAAAGAGTGGTGTGGGGTTTCCCTTGGAAGTGATGCAGAAATTCTGGAGTTAGTGCTGATGGTTGCCCAAGACTGTGAGTGTGCCAAGTGCCGCTGGGTTGTACACTCTGAAATGGTTAAAATGAATTCTACCTTAAATGAGTGTTATCACGATAAAAACAAACACAATAGGGAAGTTTCTGAAATTTTCTGACGTTTTCCAGGAGAGAAAAAGGAAAGCTGGAAGAGAACACCAGGCACGGAAGAAGCCCTGCCTCTGCCCACAGCACGGGGCTGCGCCTTTATGTCTGCCCAGACAAGCAGGTCCCTAAAACTTCAGCAGCAGGTGGCCACTGGTAATGCCATACCGCAACGTGGACGTGCGTGGGCTGCAGAGCCTGCTCAGAGTGCGCCCAGGGCTCCCAGTGAGCCGGAGAGCCAGGGACACAGGCAGGGAAAGAGGGCAGGGGGCGCGAGGCAGCAACAGCAGCCAGAGAGGGAGCGGCCCACCGCCACCCCAGCCCAGCACACCTGACAGGACCCAAGCCAACCACTTCTGTACTTGGAGGCCAGGCGCTTCATTCCAAACTGGAAATACTATTAGAACAACAGAGCTCGAACTGCCTGATTTCAAAGCTTAGACTCCTTTCACCACGAACTGAAACGCAAATCCTGTCATCAGGCCACGCAGTTGTTCCCAGCACCAAAGTTTCCAAAAGCAAACCTACCCTGGTTTTTTCCATCAGGTTTTTTTTCTTGGTTTTACTGGACAAAGGGAGCTATTTACACTGCCCTCTGAGACAAGAAAGCGGCAGAAAAGAGGATGTAAAGAAAGGTCAGTGACAACTGTATGCCTAATGCCTTTTAAACTGTTTTTGGTTCTATTCTTTGAAACACAATTTGGTTACATTGATTGTTAGCTTGTTTACAATTATTTCTGATGAGATTCTTTATTTAAAAGGAAAACCCTGAAAAGGAGGACCAAGGGCAACTGAGAGGGCCAGTCTTCAGGTCTGTGGCCTGACGTGTGGGCTCTCACAGAACAAGCAGGAGACTGCTTCCCTGCGGCAGCTCGTTACCAGTCACTCTGTGGTTCTACTGCATTCTCAACTTCTGCCCACGTGAAAGCGAAGACTGGATTAAAACCAGGGAGGGCAGGTCCCAAGCCCACCGCTAAGGCCAGACTCAGGACAGAGGTGACGTCACTGCCCCTCCCACCATATGCTCACCTCCTGCACAGAGGAAAGGGACACAGAACAAAGCTTACCCAGTATCTTTGGAAACGGAGAAGGTATTTTCTTCTTTCAGGTACTGCTGTGAGTCATAAAAGACAGAGCTTTCCTGAGAACAATTTCATGTTGCAGTAAATGGTTAGAACTGTTAAAACATAAAAGCGACCACCACCAGTGTGTCCTACAGGTGGCCCCTGGAAAGACCAGACATGATCCTCAGGAAGTGAGCAAGTCAGATCCAGGCCTTTGAGACACCCCTGGCCAGCGACTTCCTCAGAACTCAGTAAGCAGGTGGCAGCCACGCCAAAGGGTTCTCAGGAGGAATAACCGACAACCCCCGACCAGGCCCGATCCCAAGGACCAGGCATGACGCAGAAGGCAGCCTTCTGAAATTAGAAGTCAAGGTATTTCACAAGAACACGAAGTGCATATTTTAAAAACTATCAAGATGACATGGAAATGAAGAAAGGCTTGTGGGTTAAAAAAAAAAAAGAATATAACTTACTGAAGACTGTAAGTTTAAAAATGGAACATTTAACAGCAAATGAACGATTCAAAACTGGTCTTTCCCACATCTCCTGATTTTTTGACTTGGCTCCTTCACTTTCTGTTTCTTTGGGTTTTCTAGGTTCATCTGGTCAGTATTCTCCCTATTCTTTTAATGAAAAAAAAAATGTAATGTGAATCCCAAGGGAGGAAATGCAAAGCCAACACTGAAATGATGACTCCGGCTGGAAGAAACACAAACTTCACAAGAGAGTGACAGGCTTGCCCTTCTGTCTTTCTCCCCAGCCCGACAGTCTCCTTGCTTGGTACCACCTGGGCCTTGTGTGTGTACACAGGCTGCTCCCATCCTATTTTCCATTAGTCCAGGGATCGGGTCAGTTAGACTAGGCTGTTTCAAGAGCTGAGCCAGCTCATTAACAAAAATCACAATTCACTGAGCAAAGGCCACGTCTGCCCAGAAGCATTCAGTTACCTCCTGCTGCTGCTAAGTCGCTTCAGTCGTGTCCGACTCTGTGCGACCCCATAGATGGCAGCCCACCAGGCTCCCCCGTCCCTGGGATTCTCCAGGCAAGAACACTGGAGTGGGTTGCCATTTCCTCCTCCAGTGCATGAAAGTGAAAAGTGAAAGTGAAGTCGCTCAGTCGTGTCTGACTCTTAGCGACCTCCTGAGGGCAACCTTATCCTTCACCAAGAAAGGCTTCAAACCGGATACTGGACTGTCTCCCATCATGGCTTCTTTATCTGTAATTGTCTGTCTGCAACTGTAAGAAAACACAGTGGAGATGCCTCACAGAGGAGCCCAGGTGGGCAGCAGGTCAGTCGGTGAGGGGGTGAGCCTGGGCCCACGTGCAGGGGCAGCCTATTGTCCGTCATACCTGTGGCCGGTGGTCCCACTGGCCGCGTCTACCTCTAAAACACAGCAAGAGCTAAATCACGTCCACCCACAGCCAAGAGAAGAGCCAGGCCCTCTGCTCAGGACGCCTCTCTGAATCTCCCCCGGGACCGACAGGCACACCAGCAGGTGCTCGGTGTCCTGACGCCGTTACCAGGGAAACGGTCTCTAGGCAGAGTTTCAGTTAACAAGTCCTGAGCGTTTCCCTGCGTTTTATGTGTCATTATCTTTATATTTTTAAACCTCACAATTGACCATCTTGAAGGCAAGCATAACTCCACTGGAAACAGCCCGTTTGCCAATTCTGCGTGAGTACTTACGGCCTTAGAGGCACCAGCCAAAAGGAAGAGGAAAAAAATGCTGTTAACTCGGGGTGTTTGTTACAAGATGAATGCCAGTAGGCAACAAAGAGAACGAAGGCAGCTGAGAACTCAGGAATGCGGCGGGTGGCTCCAGGACCTGGACGACCCAGGGGCGAAGGCGGAGACTCGAGTCCAGGGCGCCCCCCTGCCCCAGAGGATGTGCCCCGAGCAGCAGCCTGGGCCCATTCCCAGCGCGGCCGCTCGGGCTCAGGGCCCTGCAGGCTCATGCACAGAAGGGGGATCAGAAGGAAAGTCCCCCTCCGGGCCCCACTTGCCACGTGCTCACTGGGCCAGGACAGTGGGGGCAACAAGGAGCAGCCCAGGGCCAAGGCCTCATAGGAGGTCTTCGCCCAAGTGTGTGTGAGTGTGAACACGTGTATGTGAATGTGCATGTGCACCTGCAGGCTGGGTTTGGGGAAGGGCTGGTGGGCGTGGATGTGATGGTGCAGACACCGGGTTGGCGAGGTGCTGTCAGGTTAGGGAAGATAACCACCCCCTCCCACTGCACTTAGAGCGTTGAATGGACCTCAGTGGGCAAGACAGCTTGTGGGGCAGGGAATCCTGCGGGCAACGCTGTGCCTGGTCCCTTGGGAGACAGCGGTGAGGTCAGCCAGCTCAGGGTGATGAAGCTGGGGATGAGAGGAGTTGAGGATGGCACTCAGGGCTCCAGGTTTCATGTCTGCATGGATGGGGTGTCCTGTGACCCTAAAACCCCATCACAGGTAAACCACCTAAAAACATACCTTAGGTGAAAACAGAGGAGGCCGTTACAAACATGCTCCTTATTTTACAATTTGGTTGTTGTTTTATAACTCCTGGTGCCTTTGTTTGACGTTATTAAAGATTCCATTTTCCTACTCTCTTAACAAATGGGCGTTAGGTAAATAGCTGTTTTCCTGCTTTGGTGAATAATGGCCAGACGGAAGTCTTCCGTCGTCTCTACGACCTCTCGCTGCCAGCCAAGTGTGTGCGGGGCAAGTTTTGCATAAAGATGGCATCTAATCTACAATTGCGCCTGGATTTGCTAGAGCCTCACGGAGGCTGAACTCATTTTATTCTGAACGCCACAGGAGCGATAACCAAAAAAGGATACCATGAAGGCGACATCTATCATATGCTTCTTAAAAAACCCCATTGTCAGCATCAGTGACAATGGCATTACCGCTCAGTCACTGAGATTAAAAATTAGTCATACGTGGAAAATAGAAACAGGTTTTCAGGGAGAAGGAAGCTTTGGTTCCACTGAATTATGCCCCTTTTTTGCTTGGTAAATAAATGATGCATATTTTCTGATGATATATATTTTCGAGGGAACCTACGTCTAGGTGGTCCAGGATTTGGCATAAGAGCCTTGTTGTCAGTTGACTGAGCGGGAGGCGGCAAATACATTTCATAAATTGTATCCCAGACAGCCTGACAACAGGGTGTTCAGTTGTGACGTCAGAGTTACCTCCACCCAGAAACTGAGTCTTTCTGGATCAGGTCGCAAAGGAATGAGTCTTTGGGATGAAGGGTGTTTTCCTTCTCCTAGGTGCCACAGTCTATCAGAGGCACAGTCCATCTGCAAAGCACACTCAGCTGCCCCCTCACCCATTTAAACCCTGGCTAAACCCAGGTGTCCGGGCAGCCACACGCCAGCGGGGGCCCCCCTGCCAGGAATCCCCACTCCCTGTCCTTAGCTGTCCCCCTCCTCCCCTGCTGTGACCTCCAGCACCCCTCCCCGGCCCACTCTCAGCGAGGACCTTGCTTCCTATGTCACCAACACGCAGCAGCAGCCGGCAGGGAGCGTCTGCATCCCCCACCCACGTGCGCCCTGCCTGTGACCCGGGCTCTGCCTCCTCCTGTACCTGCGGCTGTGCCTCCTGTACTTCCTCCTATGCCTGCAGCTCCCTCCGTTAAAGGCCAGCCAGCCCCTCAGCTCTCCCCGGACCCCACAGCCACGTGTCCCACCAGTTCTCTGCGCCCCCAGAGCAGAACTCGCCACATGTGCTCACTTCCTGTC
The DNA here is from genome assembly GCF_055505025.1 of Bos grunniens. Lineage (NCBI taxonomy): Eukaryota > Metazoa > Chordata > Mammalia > Artiodactyla > Bovidae > Bos > Bos grunniens. Next base: position 82,794,557 of record NC_141178.1, read on the forward strand.
CTCTGGCTCACTTTTGATTCTCTCAGAGCAGCCTTTTGCCCCCACACCCTGCTGACAGGCCCTGGCAAGGTCTCCAACGCCCTCCACCACCTTTCCTGGCCGTGTCCCGTGGGCTGTCGGCGGCGTGGGACAAGGCCACGCTCATGGGCGCTCCTTGGAGCCCGCCCCTCCCGCCCCATCCCTCTGGGTGGCTTGTGGCCCAGCCCTGCTGCCCCAGCCGCTCCTCCTCTCCCTGGCGCTGCCATGAATGGCCGTGCCACCTGTCCATAACTGTCCCAGCACAGGCAGCCCTGCCTGCAGCCTGCCCCAACCTGGCCTCCACTCCTCCAGAGCACAAGGTGGTCCTTCGGCCACAGGATCCACCAAGAGGACTGTGGGGAGGCCTCAGCGGGGAAAGACCTGCAGGCACCTCCAGCCATCTGCCCGGGATCAGACCAGTAACCGCCATGCTCTGGGAGTCCTCACCTTGCAGTGTTGTAAGGATGAAACCAGTTCCCCAGAGGGGCCAGAAAAATGTCTGTGGAGCCAGGCCACAATTCCAGACTACAAGGACCTTCCTTAGACCACATCCTCCTAAAGAACCATTTCCCCAGAAGCACCTTCCTTGCTCAAAGAGACCTCTCCTTCCCACCCCACATGCACCACGTGTCCTGGAGGGAGAGAGCGCAGACGTGGCCAAGGACAGTGTGCTGGGCACTCGGGGGCCCGGGCCAGGTGCCCCAAAGAAGAAGACTTTTCAGGAGCTCTCTCTGCTCCCAAGAGACTTTTATAGGTGCCCTCTGCTCACTTTCCCTCCAAAAAAATGACTCTCAATTTGCCTTCAAATAAGAATAAATACGTGTGTCTGTTCCCTGAGCCTTTGACAGCCCTGAGCTGGCCCCAGGACTTGGGAAGGATTGATGGCCCCGCCTCACTGGGAAGCCGGGTGCATCTTTTACTAAAGGTGGTTTCCCAATGATGAATGGCTTTCTCAGGAATACAAAATTGTTGATTGTATTTACAAACAATTCCTTTTTCACATCCCGTTGATTCTTCTCCAGCGTCAGTCCCTCGGTGACGCCCTCACAGTGATGCATCGGTGGCTATTACCACCATTGATTAAGGCTTCCTGTGGTCCTGCGGTGCCTGGTATGCCATTTGTCACAGACAAGTGGCTCACACACAGCAGTATATCATGCTCCCTTCGGGCTTTACGGTTATTTATTCTTCAATTTATGTTGCATACCCTCTAAGTAGAGGCACACACCAAAACTCCAAAATCTTAGCATGCCACAACAGTGAGCAAGTATGTGAGTAATGGAATTCTTTGCCAATCCTGGGCCTCCGGAGCCTGACTCCTCTGCCCCTCATTCTGAAAAAAATGCAAATGTAAATAAACAGTGTCAGCACCGTCCTAATTGAGACTTGGGACCAGAGAGAAAGTCAATGAAAGTGCCACAACTTTTCACCAAGTCACCTGACATTTAGCAACAAACTGAAAGCTCCCAGACCCAAATCCTGCAGTGCCTCATCAATCAAAGTAACCCGATCCAGACCAGATGGGAATTTTCTAGAATCAGCTGCTCTCTCTGGGTTTCTCTGTCCCACCTCCTCCTCCTAGTACATTTTTGGCTCCCTTGGGCATTCCCCATGGAGCGGGATGTGTGTGGAGAAGGTGCTGGATGCCGTGAGGGTCCTGGCTCCTCCAGCTGCATGGCCGCTGGGTCTTGGGCCAGCCGGTGACTCTCCAGATGGGCTCTCAGAACAGAGCCCACCTTTCTTCCAATTCAAAGATGGTTCACATTGAAAGCCCATCTGGTTTGCATGTGCAAAGTACCGATCCGTGTAAAATTGTGAGCCAGAGCCCATCAGGACTTGTACTGCCATGGAGAAAAATTAATTTTCTCACAGTTCTGGAGGCAAAGTCCAAGATCGAGGAGCCAGCCAATTCAGCTCCTGTGAAGACTGACTCTCTTCCTGGTTTGCAGACGGCCACCTTCTCACTGTGTCCTCATGTGGCTGAGAAAGCAAACTCTGGTCTCTCTCTCTTGTTATTTTCTTTGGTCCCACCATACAGCTTGTGGAATCTTAGTTCCCCAACCAGGGACCAAACCTGGGCCCTTGGCAGTGAAAAGTGGAGAGTCCTAACTATGGGCCCGCCAGGGAACCCCCTGGTATCGCTCTTTTTATAAACACACTAATCGCATTGTGGGGTCCACACCCTCAGGTCAGTTCAGTTCAGTTGCTCAGTCACGTCTGACTCTTTGAAACACCGTAGACTGTAGCACACCAGGCTTCCCTGTCCATCACCAACTCCAGGAGCTTGCTCAAACTCATGGTCATCAAGTCAGTGATGTCATCCAAACATCTCATCCACGGTCGCCCCCCTTGTCCTCCTGCCTTCAATCTTTCCTAGCATCAGGGTCTTTTCCAATGTCAGTTCATTGCATCAGGTGGCCAAAGTATTGGAGTTTCAGCTTCAACATCAGTCCTTCCAATGAACACCCAGGACTGATCTCCTTTAGGATGGACTGGTTGGACCTCCTTGCAGTCCAAGGGATTCTCAAGAGTCTTCTCCAACACCACAGTTCAAAAGCATCAATTCTTTGACACTCAGCTTTCTTTATGGTCCAACTCTCACATCCATACATGACTCCTGGAAAAACCATAGCTTTGACTAGACGACCTTTGTTGGCAAAGTAATGTCTCTGCTTTTTAATATGCTGTCTGGGTTGGTCATAGCTTTTCTTCCAAGGACCAAGTGTCTTTTAAAAATTTCATGGCTGCACTCACCATCCGCAGTGATTTTGGAGCCCAAAAAATAAAGTCTGACACTGTTTCCATTGTTTCCCCATCTATTTGCCATGAAGTGATGGGACCAGATGCCGTGATCTTAGTTTTCTGAATGTTGAGCCTCAAGCCAACTTTTTCAGTCTCCTCTTTCACTTTCATCAAGAGGCTCTTTAGTTCTTCACTTTCTGCCATAAGGGTGGTGTCATCTGCATATCTGATGTTACTGATATTTCTCCTGGCAATCTTGATTCCAGCTTGTACTTCATCCAGCCCAGCGTTTCTCATGATGTCCTCTGCATATAAGTTAAATAAGCAGGGTGACGACATACAGCTTTGATGTACATCTAACGCTAATCACTCCCACAGGCCCCACCTCCAAATCCTATCACTCTAGGATTACGGCTTCAACACAGGACTTTGGAAAGGGGGTAAAATTCAGCCCATAACATAGTTAGCTTAACATTAGCTACCTTACCAAATTATCTAATTAGTCCTAACAGAGGTTTTTTTTGGTTAAATTTCTTGCACGGAGGTTTCCGCCTTCTGGGGCTGACTGGCTGCCCCTCCCAGGTGGATTCTGTAACAACAGGGGCGGGGCAGGCAGACAACAGCAGGTTCTGACACTCAGCTGTGTGGGTAGAGCCATGAAGGGCTTCCTGCCCTCTCCTCGGTAGCCGTGATCCTCTGACCTTTGTAAGCCGTTCCATGTCTCTCCGTTTTCCACAGGCCGGGATCCTCTGAGGAGCGGGAAGGGAGGGGTGGGGGGTGGGCCGGGGTTGGGGGGGGGGTGGGTCTGCTCTCCGATGGATTTGCTGCAGGACTGTCGAGTCTAATGCCCCTTCTAGCAGTTTGTTCTAGACAGAATGTGGTCCACTGGAGAAGGGAATAGCAAACCACTTCAGTATCCTTGCCTTAAGAACCCCTTGAACAGTATGAAAAGGCAAAAAGATAGGACACTGAAAGATAAACTCCCCAGGTCGGTAGGTGCCCATTATGCTACTGGAGATCAGTGGAGAAATAACTCCACAAAGAATGAAGGGATGGAGCCAAAGCAAAAACAACACCCAGTTGTGGATGGGACTGGTGATAGAAGCAAGGTCCGATGCTGTAAAGAGCAATATTGCATAGGAACCTGGAATGTCAGGTCCACGAATCAAGGCAAATTGGAAGTGGTCAAACAGGAGATGGCAAGAGTGAACGTCGACATTCTAGGAATCAGCAAACTAAAATGGACTGGAATGGGTGAATTTAACTCAGATGACCATTATATCTACTACTGCGGGCAGGAATCCCTTAGAAGAAATGGAGTAGCCATCATGGTGAACAAAAGAGTCCGAAATGCAGTACTTGGGTGCAATCTCAAAAATGACAGAATGATCTCTGTTCGTTTCCAAGGCAAACCATTCAATATCACAGTGATCCAAGTCTATGCCCCAACCAGTAATGCTGAAGAAACTGAAGTTGAACGTTTCTATGAAGACCTACAAGACCTTCTAGAACTAACACCCAAAAAAGGTGTCCTTTTCATTATAGGGGACTGGAATGCAAAAGTAGGAAGTCAAGAAACACCTGGAGTAACAGGCAAATTTGGCCTTGGAGTACAGAATGAAGCAGGGCAAAGGCTAATAGAGTTTTGCCAAGAAAATGCACTGGTCATAGCAAACACCCTCTTCCAACAACACAAGAGAAGACCCTACACATGGACATCACCAGATGGTCGACACTGAAATCAGATTGATTATATCCTTTGCAGCCAAAGAAGGAGAAGCTCTACAGAGTCAGCAAAAAGAAGACCAGGAGCTGACTATGGCTCAGATCGTGAACTCCTTATCGCCAAATTCAGACTGAAATTGAAGAAAGTGGAGAAAACCACTAGACCATTCACTTGTGACCTAAATCAAATCCCTTATGACTATACAGTGGAAGTGAGAAATAGATTTAAGGGACTAGATCTGATATAGAGAGTGCCTGATGAACTATGGACGGAGGTTCGTGACATTGTACAGGAGACAGGGATCAAGACCATCCCCAAGAAAAAGAAAGGCAAAAAAGCAAAACGGCTGTCTGGGGAGGCCTTACAAATAGCTGTGAAAAGAAGAGAAGCAAAAAGCAAAGGAGAAAAGGAAAGATATACCCATTTGAATGCAGAGTTCCAAAGAATAGCAAGGAGAGATAAGAAAGCCTTCCTCAGTGATCAATGCAAAGACATAGAGGAAAACAACAGAATGGGAAAGACTAGAGATCTCTTCAAGAAAATTAGAGATACCAAGGAAACATTTCATGCAAAGATGGGCTCAATAAAGGACAGAAATGGTAGGGACTTAACAGAAGCATTCTGAAAGAGATGGGCATACTAGACCACCTGACCTGCCTCTTGAGAAACCTATATACAGGTCAGGAAGCAACAGTTAGAACTGGACATGGAACAACAGACTAGTTCCAAATAGGAAAAGGAGTACGTCAAGGCTGTATATTGTCACCCTGCTTATTTAACTTCTATGCAGAGTACATCATGAGAAACGCTGGGCTGGGAGAAGCACAAGCTGGAATCAAGATTGCTCAGAGAAATATCAATCACCTCAGATATGCAGATGACACCACCCTTATGGCAGAAAGTGAAAAGGAACTAAAAAGCCTCTTGATGAAAGTGAAAGTGGAGAGTGAAAAACTTCAGTTAAAGCTCAACATTCAGAAAACTAAGATTATGGCATCTGATTCCATCCCTTCATGGCAAATAGATGGGGAAACAGTGGCTGACTTTATTTTGGGGGCTCCAAAATCACTGCAGATGGTGATTGCAGCCATGAAATTAAAAGACGCTTACTCCTTGGAAGGAAAGTTATGACCAACCTAGATAGCATATTCAAAAGCAGAGACGTTACATTGTCAACAAAGGTCCATCTAGTCAAAGCTATGGTTTTTCCAGTGGTCACGTATGGACATGAGAATTGGACTACAAAGAAAGCTGAGCACTGAAGAATTGATGCTTTTGAACTGTGGTGTTGGAGAAGACTCTTGAGAGTCCCTTGGACTGCAAGGAGATCCAACCAGTCCTTTCTAAAGGAGATCAGTCCTGGGTATTCATTGGAAGGACTGATGTTGAAGCTGAAACTCCAATACTTTGGCCACCTGACGCAAAGAGCTGACTCATTTGAAAAGACCCTGATGCTGGGAAAGATTGAGGGCAGGAGGAGAAGGGGACGATAGAGGATGAGATGGTTGGATGGCATCACCGACTCGATAGACATGGATCTGGGTGGGCTCCGGGAGTTGGTGATGGACTGGAGGCCTGGCGTGCTGTGATTCATGGGGTCGCAAAGAGTCGGACACGACTGAGCGACTGAACTGAACATTGGTCTATCCTTGTTTCCCCCCTTTTCTGGGGTCAGCTTTGATCACATTTGGGAACAGAATCATCCATCTTCTCCAGACCAGTTTACCGTCATAATGTTTTCTCACGGTTTGTAGTATCTCCCTGTGTGTTGGTAATTGGTCTCTTTTCCTTTCTTGATGTGGTGTGTTTGTGCTTTTGTGGGGATCCAAACCCATCCTTGGAGAAGGCAGTGGCACCCCACTCCAGTACTCTTGCCTGGAGAATCCCATGGACGGAGGAGCCTGGTAGGCTGTAGTCCATGGGGTCGTGAAGAGTCAGACACGACTGAACGACTTCACTTTCCCTTTTCACTTTCATGCATTGGAGAAGGAAATGGCAACCCACTCCAATGTTCTTGCCTGGAGGATCCCAGGGACGGGGGAGCCTGGTGGGCTGCCGTCTCTGGGGTCGCACAGAGTCGGACACAACTGAAGCGACTTAGCAGCAGCAAACCCATCCTGGTTGTACTGACAGGCAGAACCCCAGTTATTTTGGGACAGCACACAAGGACAGTGCATCGCAGCCTCCCACAGAGACACACAAGGCCATGTGACAACGTTCTGGGGGAACTGGGGGGACATCTTGTTTTCCTCCTGATGCTTCTTCCTCCCTGGAAACCGGAAATAAGCCCAGAGGAAGTAACCTCATCTCCACTGCGAGGCTCATGGTCTGTGGTGGACACCCCTGCAGATGCACCCTCTGCCACCACCCACCTGTGAATGGTGACCTGGGGGAAAATAATAAACATCTCACTCCCCAGGGCTAAGCAATGCACCCAATCTTATGCAGTCAGAGGCAGAGCCTAGCCGATAAAAATCTACCCCCCCACCATCGGGCCCTTTGGGGATTAATCAACTTTTTTCCTTCAAACACTCAGTTTCTTTGCTATGTAACTGATGTCAGCTTTAAATGTTTTGCTATTTCCTCCTCCATTTTTTTAATTTGGTTAACTTATTTCACATATATATGATACCTATATAGTAATAAAGTCACGTAAAGTTACAGAATTTCCTTTTGTTCTATAAATTTTATATAATGTTATTTACTTTCTAGTTATTTTTTAGGTAACATGCAGTTTGTGTTCTTTCTTCTAATTCACGCCTTATTTAGAAGTATCTCTTCATTTCCAATAGTTTCCTTTTATTTTGGATGTTTTTTGTTGTCAATTACTAGACATCCATTCTTCAAAACACAAGTTTTGGGGTTACTTTGTTATAGAAGGTTTGGAGTTTTACCAGCCTCAGGTCTCTAAGACCTGCTGAACCAAGAAGGAACCTCCTCCGGCGCCCCACTGCCTCCCCAGGGGTGACCGCTTGTAACTCTGAGCTGCAGATTTGGTGTTGAATCCCACAGTTCCGAAGAACATGCACCTGCAACTAGAGGTTTTTATTTCTTTATTTATCTATTTATTTATTTTTGGCTATGCTGGGTCTCCGTTGCTTTGTCCAGGCTTTCTCTAGTTGTGCTCAGTTCAGTTCAGTCGCTCAGTCGTGTCCGACTCTTTCGACCCCATGAATTGCAGCATGCCAGGCCTCCCTGTCCATCACCAACTCCCAGAGTTCACTCAGACTCACGTCCATCGAGTCAGTGATGCCATCCAGCCATCTCATCCTCTGTCGTCCCCTTCTCCTCCTGCCCCCAATCCCTCCCAGCATCAGAGCCTTTTCCAATGAGTCAACTCTTCGCATGAGGTGGCCAAAGTACTGGAGTTTCAGCTTTAGCATCATTCCTTCCAAAGAAATCCCAGGGCTGATCTCCTTCAGAATGGACTGGTTGGATCTCCTTGCAGTCCAAGGGACTCTCAAGAGTCTTCTCCAACACCACAGTTCAAAAGCATCAATTCTTCAGCGCTCAGCCTTCTTCACAGTCCAACTCTCACATCCATACATGACCACAGGAAAAACCATAGCCTTGACTAGACGGACCTTTGTTGGCAAAGTAATGTCTCTGCTTTTGAATATGCTATCTAGGCTGGTCATAACTTTCCTTCCAAGGAGCAAGCGTCTTTTAATTTCATGGCTGCAGTCACCATCTGCAGTGATTTTGGAGCCAAAAAAATTAAGTCTGACACTATTTCCACTGTTTCCCCATCTATTTTCCATGAAGTGATGGGACCAGATGCCATGATCTTTGTTTTCTGAATGTTGTGCTAGTGGGGGTTATTCTTCCTTGCCGTACACATGTTTCTCCTTGAAGTGACTCTTCTTGTAATGGAACACAGGCTCTGGATCACGTGGGCTTCAGTAGTTGTGGTGCTTAGTTGCTTCATGGTATGTGGAATCTTCCCGGAACAGGGATCAAACCTGTGTCCTCCGCATAGGCAGATGGGTTCCTATCCACTGCACCACCAGGGAAGTCCCGGACCACATGCTTCTGCATCTGGAACTCTGCTTTCTAACTGAGGCCTTATCTACTGACTTCCCCCTCAGCAGGATGAAGCTTCAGCTTCTCTCACCCACTTCTTAACCCTTCCCCTCTCCCCTCCTCCTAACAGAAACTCCTTATGGTGGTCCTATGGTCAAGCTGCCAGGACAACCTGAAATACACAGCTAAGTCAGGTCATATCCTGTGTTACATTTTATTTTCCTCAGAGTTAACAATTACCTTATTTTGTTGTTACTACTGTTTCAGATGGCCAGGGTTGGCCAAGAAGCTTAGCTTACCGGATTTAGCTCTGGGGAAAGACAGGATCTGGCCTGGCCATCTGGGGAGGGGCCCAGGGCTCTGCACCGAGGCATGGCAGGGACCGTGGGGAGATGGTTACAATGGACAAGGCTGGAACTTTATCAGAACTTGATGAAGATGTGCTATGGCTACTGCTTATGCTCTGGTGTTCCTGCCCCTGGTGTGCAGTGAGGTGAGCCCCACATTAAATCTGAGTGCGTTCCAAAGTTGCCATAACTGCTGCTGCTAAGTTGCTTCAGTCGTGTCCGACTCTGTGCAACCCCATAGAGGGCAGCCCACCAGGCTCCCCCGTCTCTGGGATTCTCCAGGTAAGAACACTGGAGTGGGTTGCCATTTCCTTCTCCAATGCATGGAAGTGAAAAGTTAAAGTGAAGTCGCTCAGTCGTGTCTGACTCTTCGCGACCCCACAGACTGCAGCCCACCAGGCTCCTCCATCCACGGGATTTTCCAGGCAAGAGTACTGGAGTAGGGTGCCATCACCTTCTCCCTGCCATAACTAGAGAAATTATGAAGGGCCTGGGGTAACCCTGCAGGGAGAGCAGGTTAGGGAGAGTTTGGTTCTGGAGGCAGGCCGGTCCCGGGAGGTAAGTCAGTTCTAGATGTAAGTGGTGCAAGTAAGATAATTCTGGAAGCAGGTTGCCAAGGGGGGTTCTGGAGTGTGGGCTCCAGAGGCGGGTTCCCGAGGAAGGTTCTGGAAGCGGGTTCTGGAAGTGTGACAATGGACGGCACCGCACTGGGGCCACCAGGCCAGAGCCTGGGTCCCCGAGTGGAGACAGAAAAGTGGACCTTAAAGGCTGCACGGGCGCTCGTGCCAGGAAAACCGTTAACAAGCCATTGCGGGTGTTTTCGGATTAGCCCCGAGGGGGCCCCGCCGCCCGGCGGGTGGAACCCCGGCTGCCCCTGGGCCCTGCGCTGCGCCTTGTTTTTCCCTTTTCCGCCGGCCGGCGGTTGCCAGGGGCGACCGCATTCCCCGGGGGCTCCGCGGCCGCGAGTGGGCAGGGCCTGGCTTCGAGAACCACCTCCCTCATGCTCTGGTTGGCCAGCGCTGCTGTCCGTCGGAGTCGCCGCGGCCGCCGATTGGGCAGCAGGAAGTTTCGCACGCTCGGCGGCCTGCGCCCCGCCCCTCCTGCCGGCGGGACCGCCACCCCCAGGAGAGGGCAGTGCCGGGTCCGAGCACCCGGGGTCCCTGCGCCGGCGACGGCCTCCAGGCGGGCGCGGCCCGAGCAGCGGGCGGCGATGGTCCCCGAGGACAGATCGGACGGCCCGGGAGCCGGCGAGGAGAGCGCCCGGCTGCAAGCGGCCGGCACCGTCCGCAAGGTGGGAGTGCCCGACGGCCGGGGGGCGCCGGGAGTTGGGTTCCCAGACCCGGCCGCTCCTGTTGCCCGCTGCAGCCGGCGAGCGCTGGGCTGCGGGATCGGCGCTGGTTTCTCCCGTCCGAGCGTGCCGCTGGACTCCGGGGCGAAACGTCGCGTATCGCACGCCCCTCAGAGGCAAGGTGGGCTTAACGCTGAGGAACTGGGGACCCGTGCGGAGCCAGAGCCCGGCCTCTGGGCTCCTGTCTAGTGCGTTTGGGGGACCCCTCCTGCGTCGACCGGAACAGGTCGGAGCGCAAGTGCAGCTCGTGGTTTTCTCTAACACTCCAGGACCCCCTTCTCTGGCAGGTGCTGGGCTCTGGTCAATGACAGCCCGTGGCCTTCGTGTTTGTCCCTGGCATCCGTCATTCCTCCTGTCCTAGCTGTTCTGTCTCTCCTAGGGCTGTTCAGCTGTGCCCTGGCCACCCAGCTCTGTGTCTGATGGAACTTTTAGCAACAGGTGGCTGATGCACCCGGGTACAGGAAATGGCTGGAGGATTTCCCAGCAGGGTGGTTTGTCCCTCCTCACTTCCCCGCACCTCTGCCCCCTCCTGAAACCCCTGATCCTGCGGGGGCTGTGGACTGTGGACTATTTCCAGGAGGACTGAAAAGCTGTACAAGGGAGGAGGGTGGAGACATTTGAGTCTGTGTCTGAGGAGGAGACGTGCTCTGGCTGCCTCACCTTGCAGCCTAGGAGCCTGGTCGTTCCCTGGGAGTCACTGAAAGGCTTCCCAGTGTTTATGCCAGGACTTGGGCATCCACATACACAAGAGTTTTCAGTCCGGTACCACCAAGCATAGCTGCACCTGCACCAGGGAGGGTGTGAGGCCTGGCCCCACCAACCATCTTCCAGTCTGTTACCAGACCTGCGCTGGCCTGGTTGCCTGCACACTTAGCCAGTTCTGGCCACTGCCCCTGCCATTTCCTCCTGGGCTTCTGGGGGATCCATTAGACCGGTGCTGCCAGGGCTGCAGCAGGGAGGGTGTGGGAGAGGCTCGCTGCTCTTCTCCATCAGGTGGGGGTTCTTCCACACATGCGCGAGCTGGCAGACCCCTTCACCCGGTGTGGAAATGGGGGTGAGCACCACCCATCACTGCACATTGGGCCACAGTTGCGCTTCCCACCAAGTCATGCAGCCAGCCTGTGTCCTAGAGGGCGCGCTGGGGTCACGAGGCCATGAGGGGTGCTGGCTGCAGGCCTCAGAGGGGACTATGGTCTCCTGCCTTCAAGCACATCTCTCCGGGGGCACTTGACATCGGACACCTGATGAGCTGTGTTGACAGACAGTCCCGCGGGGCTGGCAGCCTCTCCCCAGTACATGGAGCGCCCCTCCCCAGGCAGACAGCCTTGCTGCTCACTCAGAACCTTAGGCTGGAGCTGTGCAGTTGGACCTTCAGAGGGAGAGGAGTAGAGCTTTAGCTGTGGCATGCCCCCTGTTCCGGATTCTCAGGTCTCCTGGAAGGGAGACTGCCCGTGTCCTCTTCTCATTCCCTTCTGCACCAAGTGGGTACGGGAGGTACCATGGGGAAGAGGTGAAGGCCAGTGGGAAGACACTCAACCAGCAGAGCGGAGAGAGGAGAGCCGTGTTTTGTCTTCTTCCTGCCTGATGCCGCCTTGACACCAGCCCCCTTTCCATCTACAGACGAGGACCTGCCCAGAGTCCCCCAGCAGGCAGTTATCCAAGGTGGTTGCTCTCTCTCTCCCATTGTTCAATGGGGACAAGTCCCCTCTTCCCAGTTACCTCAGGCCCACTTGGAAGTCCCAGAAGAATGCTTCCTCCTGCAGGAAGTCTTCCCTGATTGATCTCTCCTGAGAACACTGGAATGTGGAGGAAATGTTGGGCCATAATCCAAGGTGGCCATGTGCCATGAGTCTTGTTTGTGCAAGAGAGTAAGGCCTTCTTTAGGGTGCCTCCTGCATGAGGCTGGGATAAGCTATAGCCCCCAGAAGGCGGGGACTGCTCTTTCTGTGGCAGTGCGGACATACTTCCTCAGATTTGTGCAAGACAGCAGCCACTGCAGAGAGGCTGCATTAGCCCTGCACGTCTGTGCCTTCAGGGTGGGGTCCTGGGAGGCACTGTGTCTTATTCCCTGTTCTGTTCCAGGGCCAGGAGACCACTTGAGCCTGAGGACATGGTCCAGGGAAGAACATTCTGAGAAGTCCTTCCCAACTCTCAGGCTGGTGACCGACCAGGCCGGGAGGTCCCTAAATGGCCACAGCTGCACCAGTCCCACTGGGGCCCTGAAAGCCCCTCCCCTGACAGAGGAAACCTCTCACCCTCTCAACCTGCCGCAGGGGTCTCTGCCTGGGGCCCGTGTGCAGGGCAGAACCGCACTGAGACACCTCAGATGGGGCTGTCAGAAGGCCTGGCCTGCTGCCTGTGAGCGGAGTGACCCTTGGGGCCTGTGGTTTGGGCATTTGCCACAGTAAGTGGCCAACTGGGATGGAGCCCGGCCACAGTGAGTGTGGCCCAGAGGAGACCCAGCACCCTGCAGGCAGGCTGCTCTCCATCAGTGCCCTGGCAGGAGCTGGCTGGGCATCCCCTCCACCTAAACGTGCGCAGTCTGGCGTTTGTGTGGGCGGGATGGGTCGTGGGGGTTACAGAAGGAATTCAGAAGTGCAGGAGGATGCTGGGAGCAATTGGCCATCTCCCGGCGGGGCTCCAGCTGGGCTGCTGAGCCCCAGAGAGGCACCCTATGGGCCCAGCGTCTTCCCAGGGCAGTCCAGCCCTGTCCCCGCCCACCATGTCCTTGCTGGCCTGGCCCCAGTGACCTGTGGCCTCTCTGCAGGGCTGTGACCTCTCGACAGATTCCCTGCATGGCCGCCTGCAGAGCCGCAGGGCCCGGATCCACCAGCAGATCGACAGGGAGCTGAGGATGCGGACAGGCGCCGAGAACCTGTACAGGTGGGCGCTGGCTGCCCAGGACACCCGCCCAGGGCTGGACCCCCAGGCAAGCAGGGCCATGTTCCCAGAGTCCCCCGTGAGGCAGGCTCACCCGGGGCAGGGCAGCGACACAGCGGGTGCCTGGTATTTTGGTCCACGTGTGAGTCCGTGACCAGGCCTCCTGTTCAGGCTCCTGAGAGGCAGGGCTGGACTTCGCACCCGGGTCTGGGGTAGCCATGGTGCCCAGCTGGGACGCTCACAGGTGACTCGGGCCCCCACCTCGGTGGCCCTCACTGGCAGGGTCAGCTCAGGGCCAGCCGGATTCTGTGCTAGGCTGGAGAGGATATCCCCACCCGGATGGACATAGCAGCTGCACTTTTTAGGCTGAGCTGTGGCAAGTGACAGGTGTCCCAGGGTTGAGGACCTGAGAATGAGTCCTTGAGACAGGAATTCATCTCTACCTTGGAGCCTGTGTGCTCACACCTTCACACCCACCTGTTCTCCGGGTGCTGATCTGAGGCCCGGGGAGGGGGCCCTGCCTGCCCGAGCCACCACCAGTGAGCGCAAAGCCAGCTGCAGGCCAGGGCTCCGCCAGGCCCTCCTTTACCTTAGCAGCCCTGCCTCCCTGTCCACCCCATGCCTTCCTGGGCAGCCGCCGGTCCCTCTGGCAGGCACAGAGGGAGTCCAACCCCATCTCTCCAGGGAAGTTGCCTTCCAGTCTCCAGAGGACAGGCATGAGCCGTGTCCTGGGGGAGTGAGAGGTGGTGGGGGGACTCACACCCTGGAAGTTCTGGGTCCGAGCACATGTACTCGGGCCAGAGTCATGACACATGTACGGACAGGAAACCGCATGGCCCACAGGGAGCTTCAGAGAGGAGGGGGTCATCTGGTGGGCCCTGGACCCCACCACTGCCCCCCAGGGTGGCTGGGCCCCTTGGCACATCACTGTGGAATGGGCTCCAGAGCTTGGGCTGCGATGAAGGCCTGGGGCATGGGTCCCCTGGCAGCACTAGGGCTTCACCTCAGCCTCCTCCTCTAGAGCCACCAGCAACGCCCGCGTCAGGGAGACTGTGGCCCTGGAACTGAGCGACGTCAACTCCAGCCTGCAGCTGCTGAAGGAGGAGCTGGCGGGGCTCGACAGCAGCGGGGACACGGGCCAGCCTGAGAGGTGTGTGTGTGAGTGTGTGCAAGGACGTGGACTGGCCCCAGAGGCGCGTGTGCATGCAAGTGTGTGTGGGGACATGGACTGGCTCCAGAGGCACGTGTGCATGTGAGTACGTGGGGGGGGACACGGACTGGCCCCAAAGGCGTGTGTGCATGTGAGTGTGTGTGGGGACACGGACTGGCCCCAGAGGCGTGTGTGTGTGTCAGCGTGAGGGAGAACACCACCAGCGCCTGTGTGTGCAGGGCCGGCATCCAGGCAGGGCCTGAGGGATGTGGCATGGCATTCCAGAATCGGGGGGAGTGCGTCCAGTGTAGCAGGCGTGGTAGTGGGTGACCCCAGGGCCACCGAGGACAGCAGAGTCCAGCCCTAGGGTCTGGACTCGTTGCTTCTGGTTCTAGCGAAGGCGTCACTGCCCCCATGATTCCCCTGGGGCTGAAGGAGACCAAGCCCCTGGACTGGGCTCCCCCCCTGAAGGTAAGTGGCAGCCTGGGCTTGGCTCTCAGGGGCTTCCTGGTCAGCAGTCTCACTGAGGTGAGGACTCAGAGGGAAGAAGGGTCTGACCCGGAGCCACCTGGCCTCCACAGCCAGAGGGGATTTTGATCGGGTGGGCTTTGCAGAACGCACCCTGGGACAGATGTCGGCAAAACTGGAGGTCCCAGGACAGCTGCCGGGTCCCTGACTCCTGCTCTGAGGGTTCTGCTGGCTGGGGGCTGCCCCCTCTAGTCAGAGCCTGTGCTGAGAAAACCCTCAGGTTCTGGGGGACCTTGTGGGGGCTCCCAAGCCCCTGCAGCCAGGCCAGCGGGAAGGTGCCTCATCCTCTGCCTCAGGAGTCTGCTGGCAGGTGGCAGGTAGTACTTGGCTCATGGGAGTTAATAAGGGTAAGGGGTTCCAGTAGAGACATCCCCGAGTCCCTGGGCCCCGCATCTGTGGTGGGGGTCCCCTCACTATGGGGCTTCAGCCATGTCGGGCTGGGAGGCTCCAGGGAAGTCCCACGCCCACCCTCCCCCCCACCACCTCAGGAGCTGATCTGCAGGCACTTTGGGGAGGATGGAGCTTCCTACGAGGCTGAGATCAGGGAGCTGGAGGACCTGCGGCAGGTGGGTGTCAGCACCCCCAGCCCCCACGTGAGGCTGCTGGCCTTTGGGAATGGCTGCTCTGTGCCCGTGCCCACCCCGGGGACCCTGCCCCGCCTCCCACCCCAGCGCCCTGCAGTCCCCTGGAGTGGCACGTGTGGGCCGCAGCAACTCCCGGGAGGGCACGTGTGACTATGTTCACCCGCAGACCCTGGGGCGCCCCCTGGAGCTGTGACATCCCAGGGGCTGCCGCGTGTGCCCTGGGGCGGGCGGGGGCGGTAGGACCCAGCTGACTTCCGTCTGGCAGGCCACGCGGACCCCCAGCCGGAGCAAGGCCGGCCTGGAGCTGCTCACGGCCTATTACAACCAGCTCTGCTTCCTGGAGGCGCGCTTTGTCACCCCTGCCCGGGGCCTCGGGCCGCTCTTCCACTGGTAGGGGCTGGGGCGGGCCGGAGCCCCGGGGGCGTTCCTGAGGCCCCCAGCTTCTTGTGGGAACTCTTCCCAGCCTGACCCAACCCTGCAGGTACGACTCACTGACAGGGCTTCCAGCCCAGCAGCGGGCCCTGGCCTTCGAGAAGGGAAGCGTGCTGTTCAACATCGGTGCCCTGCACGCCCAGATCGGGGCTCGCCAGAACCGCTCTTGCCCCGAGGGCATCGGCCGTGCGGTGGAGGCCTTTCAGAGGGCTGCCGGTGAGGCTGCCAGACCTCACAGCTGTGCCTTTGCAGTCCTTACTTTCAGGCTCGAGGGCCAGAGTCGGGGTAGGGGGCACAGGCGTGGTGGCCCCCTAGCCCGAGGGGCTCGGCACACACAGGCCCTCTGTGAGGGGCTTAGGGCGAGGGCTGGGCAGCCCCCCCTGAGCCCCATCTTCCCCGCAGGGGCCTTCAGCCTCCTGAGGGAGAACTTCTCCCATGCACCCAGCCCGGACATGAGCCCCGCCTCGCTCTCCATGCTGGAGCAGCTCATGCGCGCCCAGGCCCAGGAGTGTGTCTTCGAGGGCCTCTTGCTGCAGGCCCCCAGGGCCGCCCACGACTGCCTAGCCCAGCTGCGCCTTGCCCAGGAGGCGGCCCAGGTGAGGGTGGGGGGCGGCTGTCCCGGGGGACTGGCCAGGCTTCGGCTCTTCGGGTGCCCGCTGAGCTGAGGGGCAGGCCGGGGCCGGGAGGGGCGGCTGCGGGGAAGCCAGCTGTCCTCGGGGGCACTGTTCAGGGTCCCGGGGCCCTGAGTCCCCACGTCTGGAGTGATGCCAATCAGGGCAGGGACTGGGGGCCCCGACCCCTGACCTCGTCTCGACGTGGGGCAGGGCCACTGGGAGTTTGGTGGAGGAGGGGCCCCAGGGTGGGCAGAGGCCGGGGCCCAGGCCACGGGGCTCGCGGCAGCCCCCTCCGTCCTCCCGTGTGCCAGCAGGTGGCGGCCGAGTACCGGCTGGTGCATCGGACCATGGCCCAGCCTCCCGTCCGGGGCTACGCGCCCTTCCCCTGGATCACCCTGGTGCACGTGAAGGCGGAGCACTTCCACGCCCTGGCCCACTACCACGCGGCCCTGGGCCTGTGTGACGGCGCCTGTGAGTGCCCCGCCCCATGTGCCCGCGTGCCATGCTGCCAGGGGCCTGTGTGGCGGCTCACCGCCCTCTCTGACCTCCAGCGGTGGCCGAGTCGGAGCTCCCTGTCCTCGAGAAGGTGTTCCTGTCCTCGGCTGAGGCCCGGGGCCCGGCGCTGCCCCAGGAGCGCGAGGAACGCAGCAAGCTGGGTGAGGCCCTAGGCCCCTGCCCCCGTGAGCGCCCCACTCCAGCCGTCACTCCCCATGGGGCGCCAACAGTGCGGGGGGCTTCCTGGGCAGGGCAGGCACCCGTGGGAGGCAGCTCTTCCCTGGCGGACCCAGGATGAACCTGGAAGCCCTGACCTGCCCTCCTCCAGCTGCATGTGGGGTGGGGGCCTGGAGGGGCCCCAGCAGCATGAGACAGCTTGGTCCCACAGGCAAGGCCCACCTGAGGCGGGCCCTCCTGGGGCAGGAGGCGGCGCTGCAGCTGCACGCCGTGTGCCGGGCCCTGCGCCGGGAGGACCTGCTGCAGGCCGTGCTGGCCCGGGCACTGCAGCGCTCTCTGGCCAAGTACTCGGAGCTCGACCTGGAGGACGACTTCCATGAGGCCACCGAGGCCCCTGACATCCAGCGTGAGCACCGGCCGGGCCCCGGGGTGGGTGTGTCTTGGCCCCAGCGCCGGTGCCAGGCAGAGGCCCCTGCAATCAAGGTCCATGGGCCACACAGAGAGCCCTCAGAGCGAGCCGCTATGACAGCTCCTTGCTGCTCCGTGCCTGCCCCGTCCCCCCAGGGACGTCAGACGCCAAAGCCACCAGGCTCCTCCTGCTGGTGGTGCCCAGAGGGGCCGGAGTGCATGGTTGCACTTCGGGCCACCACCCTGGGACCCTGAGCCTTGGACTCAGCCCTGCCTCCCTTCACCTTCATCCTTTCAGCTAAGACGCAGCAGAGGCCAGAGGGCAAGACACCCAGCTTCTCCCGGGTGAAGGTAGCTGATATCTTCCACCGGCTGGTGAGCACCTTCCCAGGCCTCCGCCTCCTCAGCTCTTTCCTAGCACTCAGGCAGGTCCTCGAGGGGGGCCCCACCCTGCCCAGCCCCACTGCTGACCCACCAGTCTCTGTCACCAAATGGAGAGATGAGGGCAAGAGTGCTCCAGGCCGGGGGGCTCCTCCAAGTACAGCAGCCCAGCCCGGCCTCTGACCTCTGACCCCCCCCAGGGGCCCCTGTCCGTCTTCTCAGCCAAGAACCACTGGCGGCTGGTGGGGCCTGTTCACCTGTCTCGAGGAGAGGGAGGCTTCGGCTTCACGCTGCGGGGAGACTCGCCTGTTCTCATTGCTGCAGTCGTTCCGGGGGGCCGGGCTGCGGTAAGGCCCCCTCACCGGAGGCAGGGAAGGTGGGACCACCCAGAGGTGGAGGGGTGCTGTGGGACTCCCCCCGTCTGCTGCAGGAGGCTGGCCTGAAGGAGGGTGACTACATCGTGTCGGTGAACGGGCAGCCGTGCAGGTGGTGGAAGCACGCGGAGGTGGTGGCCCAGCTGAAGGGCGTGGGTGACGAGGGCGTGAGCCTGCAGGTGGTCACGCTGCTGCCTGCTGCCGAGCTGCCCGTCTCGGTGAGCCCCAGGGCCTTGGGAGGGTCTCCCTAACTCCTTGTCCTGCCCCAGCCTTGGCCTTTGGCCAGGCCCCAAATACCCACAGATGCTACGAGGGTGCTGGGACGGTCCTCCACGAGGCCCAGCCCGCCCCTCAGCTGCTCTGGGCAGAAGCTGCCTCTGGAGCGCTGCCCCCCAGCAGGGCAAACCCATGGGGGCCCTGCCCCATGGCCATCCTCACATGGACCCCCCACCCCCTGAATCCCCACCATTTCGTCCCCTGGCACTCACCAGCTGGCCACAAGCAGGCCAGGCCAGGGGAGCTGACCCACATCCATTTCCATGGTGAACACAGGGGGACCGCCGGCCAGCCCTTGGGGGGCTTCTGAGGAGCCAGAAGGAGTGTGGCCAGGAGACACCAGTGCCCTCACGAGGCAGCCCGAGGCCCAGGCCCCTCCTCGGCTGGAACCGCAAGGCCAACAGGGGCAAGACTGGAAGGAGGCTGTCCCCAGCCCCACAGCCCTGAGCTGCTTGCTGCCCTTATCCTCTGGGTTGCCCAGGGTGGTGGTGAGGGGCCGGCTCCCCCCACACAAGGGCCCCAGCACAGGCTCCAGCTGGCTGGGAGCGAGGACCCCCGTGCAGACCTTCCTGATCCAGGACCAGGAGCTTCAGCCAGTCAGCTGCCCCACCCAGTGCCCAGAGCTGCCCATTAAAGACGATGTCTGATGAGATGTGTCTGAGCCAGTGCCGGGGGCCAGGGGCAGCACCCACACGAGATGTGTCACAGTTACTCTGAGCACTGAGTCCCACGTGCCAGGAGACTGTCTCTGAGCTGCCCTGTCCTCCTGTGTCCCGACTGCCCACTAGAGGGCAGCTGCCTGGGTGGAGGTGTCCATGGACTCCTCTCGGACGGGAAGGAGCTGTCACGGGAGAAGGGGGCAGGCTAGGGGGATGTGTGGCAGCGGCCCCTGCAGCTCAGATGCCCGCTGCCCCTGTGCTGGGCTCCTGAGGCCCCTGGCTGAGCTCTCCCATCCCTTTCCTCCCAGCATGCCACCCCCTGTCCACACCCTCCCTCAGGACCACCGCCCCACCCCAGCTTCTCTTTGGCCCGCAGTGACCCCTGGTGAGCACCCCCCCCACTGGTCCACCTGGTGCCCCACAGGCTGGAGAAGGACCAGCTTCCCTCCTGCCCTGCCCCTCCCTCTACAAGCAGCCCAGGTGTCCACAGCATGGCCTCTCACCCGAATGGTGTCCCAGCAGAGCCCAACTACTGCATGCCTTCTGCTGTCCCTCCATGCAAAGAGCGGGACTCCCTCCCTGCTTCCGTACCTCCTGTCCCCTTCCGACCCCGTGTGCATCGAGGGCCTCTGACCCCAGCCCAGTTCCTGCAGTCCAGTCCTTTCCGGAGCTGCCTGCCTCACTGCAGGCCAGGCCCTACCCCCATGTCCCCTCCAGCCAAGCTCCGTACCGCCCCTGCCTTGTCTCCGCCCCCACCCCATCCCTCCAGGCTCTCCTCCCCCTGCCCCCGCCCCACAGTCGAGCCTGGGCGTCCGAGGCCGCTGCTCCGGCTTGAGGGGTGTCTATGGGGCCGTCTCAGCCTCCTTGCTCCCAGGCCTAGCACAGAGGGGTACCCCCAGCTCACCCTTGCTCCCTTGTACTTCTCCCCAGCCCCTTCGGCACCAAACTGGGCTTCTCGGACCGTAACCTTCAGGGACCACCCCCCCTCTCCAGCCACGCATACTGGGAACAGCCCCAGAGACCACTACGGCCACACTGCCTCAGGCCCCGCGGTGGTGTGGCTCAGGGCCTGGCCCCAAAGGAAGGGGTGGAAGGTGGGAGAGGTTGCCGTCTGCAGTTCTCGCAGGGATGGGGGGGGGGGGGGGCAGTCCTGTGGCCACCAGGGGGCAGCCACAGCCCGCTCACGAGACTACAGGAGGCGGGGTCTCTGGGCCATGCAGGGTTAGGGAAGGGCAGGCAGCAGACCCCAGAGAGAAGGAAGCTCCCCTGTTGACCAAGGTCCAGCCCCTCTCAGCACATCAGGCCTGTCTCCTCCGTGGGGTCCCCAAGCAGGAGCAGCCCTTAGGGACCTGGCCCCTGCTCTCTTCCACCTTCATCAGCATAACTGGGGCTGGGGGGGAGTGGGGGCCGTTGGCGGGGGTGAGTGTGTGAGGGTGGGTGAGTGGGTGTGATGAGGGTGCACAGTGTTCGGAGTGGGAGGGCAGAGCTCCCCCCAGCTGCCCGAGCCGGCAGACAGGACATCCAGGTGCGTCCCTCCTTGACCACCTGCCCCTCCCAGGAGAATGCCCCTCTCAGCAGAACCCGCCAAGGTCACCTCAGCTCGTATTAATTTGATTAATAAAACTGTGCATCAAGGAAGCCATTACACGCTAATCAGGGACGACAGGACTGGCAGGTCCTGTCCAGAACTCGGCAGCATCCCTGCTCCAGCAGCCGACCTGGACCCAGGAGGGGCTGGAGCCGGGAGAGAGCCGCCACCTGCTTCTCCCCCAGGCTGGTGGGGAGGGCCCGTCCCAAGGCCCACACCCTCCCAGGCTTCCCAGGCAGCCTGGCTCCGGGACCTCGGGCAAGCCAGGGCCTTTGCTCCCCTGGGTCAGGGGTGGCTGGGCATCGACCTCTCCAGGAAGCAAGGAAGTCTCTTTCCAGATGGGAAAGTAGGCGTTGAGCGAGGGGAACAAACCAGACGTTGCCCCCAAGGAAGGTGGGGGCTCCGCCCGCACCCTTCCAACATCCTGTGTCCACCCTCACCCAGCACCCTGGGGTGGCCCGGCCCATCTGGTCTCCCTGGCACCTCCCTGGTGTCCCCAGACGGCTGAACCAGCAGCTGGTGGAGTCCTGGGCTGGCTCCAGGAGGCCTCGGGGATGAGGTCATGGACACGACTCTGGGCCTGGCAAAGCCCCCAGTGGTCATCTGTGGGCCGACCCCCACCCAGAGGGCAATACTGCAGCCCCTTGGGGCCAGGACTCAGAACAAAAGGCTAGTCTGGCACCCAAGGGTGAGCATCACCACATGCCTGCCTCTCAGACAGCAGCCTGTGGTCATGTCAATGCATGGCCTGGCCTGGCCCAGGAGAGAAGCCCATGGCTTCTCCAAGTGTGCTGGGGGCTGTCCAGGCTGTGCAGGCTGTGCCCCGAGAGCCCCCGGGTCCTCTACCCTGATGGGCTGGCTTGTGGGATCCACACACGAGTGGGTGTGTGTGTGAGGAGGCGTGTGCCTGCCTGACTGTCCACTCTGCTCTGACGTGTCCAGGGTGCGGTCTCTTCCTATCCACCTGCCCCCACCAGCCTCACTCTGCGCTTGGCCTGTTGTCTCTGCCTCCTCGATTCTGGTTTGGGATGTACTCAGCCTTCCTCAGACACGGCCATGTCTCAGGGCCCGGCGTTAGCCCCCACTCTCTGGTCCAGCCACATCACGGTTGTCGCTGTGCCCCAGAAGGGCTGTGGGCCACGGATGGGCACCACGCCCGCTCCTCCACACCAGCAGCAGCAGGACACTCCCCTGTCCCCGTGCCCAGCGCAGAGAGGGCCCATGGAGGACATGGAGAGCAGGGGCTGGGGGAGGGGCTGGGCAGTGAGCACACGGATGTCTCCCGCGTGTGCTGTGCCCGCGACCGTGCCCCTTCCTCGGCCCGGCCGGGCAGGGACGTCTCACTTTCCAGGGCGGTCCTCCCCTGCGCGGGGAGGTCGAGGTGAGCGTGCGCTGCGATCATTTTGCTTTGCCAACAGAAAACCGCCGAGAGGGGAAAAGGCAAACTCCGTTTCGCTTGGGTCAGCAGTGAGCCATTACAGATTAATGCGCGGAGAGGCAGGCGGACGGACGGGAGCCCCAAGGCGGAGGCAGCAGCGAGGGAGGGGGAGGGGCAGGGATCAGAGGCGGGGCCAGGCGGCGGACCACAGCAGGGCCAACGGCTTGGGGCCCTTCCTGGCTTCCCTCTCCCCGCCAGGTTCACTCTCCCTGGGCTCCTGCCTCAGCTTCCACCTGCCTCTGATCCCCCTAGAGGCAGGGCTGACCCAGGAGCCTCCAAAACAGGGCCCAGATCAGTGCCACACACCAGCCAGAATCCCGCTAACCGTGGCCACCTGGGGGTTTGTGCCCTTCACCCCACTGGACGCTGGCCCCTGGGCTGAGCCACAGGAGGCAGCACTCAGGGATCCAGGGCCAGTCTGAGAGGTGCTGTCACCCAAGCTCACAGTCACCGGCGGCGCGGGCAGGACGGGCCAGGGCCCCAGGGATCCGGAAGTGGGATGTGGGAGGCGCAAAGCGGGAGAAGCAGCACTTCCGCCCCTGAGCTCCTGGTGGGGCTCGGCCCCCAAGGCCCTGAGGAGGAGGCTGGGGGTTACAGGGCTGCTGGTCATGGAGGCCGGGAGGTAGTGCTGGAGCGCTGGGGCATCCCGAGCCCAGGACGCGGGGGGTACAGTGTGTTGCCAGCACCCCAAGCCGGAGCCTTTGCCGGAGAGGCTGAACTTGCTGCCTGGCTGCAGGGGACTCAGTGGTGGCCCCAGACATGCAGCCACCCAGAACTGTGACTGAGCCCCGGTTTAGGAAAAGGACCTTTGCTGGTGCGACCACTTAACGGTCTTGGGATAAGACCATCCTGACTACTGGGATGGGCCCTAAATCCACCAACGCGTTTCGCAGTAAGGGACAGAAGGGGCGAGGTCATGTGAGGACGGGCCAGTGACTGGAGTGGTGAGGCCGCTACCCAAGGACACCCGGAGACACCAGAAGGCGAAAGGGAGCACAAATGGTCCTCTCTGGCCTCCGAGCATGCACGGCCCTGCTGCTCTGCTAACCCTTCAGTCTCAGACTTTTGGCCTCCAGACCTGGGAGAGAACAAGTTTCTAGCACTCTAAGCCTCCAAGTTCATGGAAATACAATAAGCCAAACTTCCTCAAGGCCCCGAGTTTCTGGACCTCAGTTTATCCTTCCGTAGCGGACGTGACCCTACAGGGCTCAGGCGCTGGTTTAGAGTGGTGGGCTCAGCTCCGTCGTTCATGAGAAACAACCCCCCACCCTGTTTGGGAAAGCCCGCCTCAACCCCAGATTCTGAAGCGTGTGGCTGGGGCACTCAGCCACAACGGCCTGAACATGTGCATTTCCAGACTTCCAGCCAGAGACTGACCAACTCAATGAGGCAGCCGCAGACACCCCTGACCCTGCCCCTCTCCCCGGGCCTCGGCGTCCTGGGGGTGCGGAGCCTTCTGTGCTGGCCCCCAGGGGCTGTGTGCCTTCGGGGTGTCTCACAATCTCTCAGATGGTCTGTGGGCTCAGCCCCAGGTGGAGGGGAGGCTGTTCTAGCTGTGGCCAGCGAGCTGAGGCCCCAGGACCATGGGGTGGCTCAGAGCCTGCGTGGAGCAGTGGCCGAGCCCCTGGCTGTGTGTGTTGTGGGGCTGAGGCCTGGGGGGCTCCCAGGCTTGGCCAGAAGCCCCACCCCACACACACACCCTGGCCAGGCAGCCTAGCAAGCTCTGCCCCGCACCAGGGTCTGTGCATTCAGGAGTCCTGTGGGCGGGTCCACCTCACCGAGCTCCTGTGGGGACGGTGCACCCAGGTGTGGTCACTGCAGGTGAACTTGGGAGTCCTCACTGGGGACGTCCGAGGAGTCGGAGTGCAGACCCGGCCCAGGGTCCGTGTGGCTCTAGCGGGGACACTCCCCCACTCACCCCCACGAACCTCCGTCTCCCAGCCCCAGGGGGTGAGGGCTTCCCCGGGCAGTGCGCCCCCACCTGCAGAGTGTTGCTGGGCCTCCTCCACTTCCCTACCTGTGAGCTCAGAGCCCTGCTGCAGGGGGCCGGGGGCCAGCCTCGGTCCTGGAGGGGACACGCCCACTGGGACCCCTCTGCTCAGGAGGTCGATTGTGTCAGCCGGGCCAGCACGTGCTCACACACACAGCCACCCCCTGCCAGGCCCTGAGGACCCCAGGCTGGGTCCAGGCCCACAGGGAGTGCAGGAAGACGCACCGGGCCTGGAGGGCGCGGTCACCCCGGAAATGCAGGAGGGCCCTCCTCACTCCAGGGACCCCCTCCAGGCTCCTGGGCTCTCACAGGCCTCTGCCACTTGCTGCCGCTCCCCTCCCCTCCTGCCAGGACCCGCCTTCACCACCGCCACCTGCCCGTCTTGCCCCACAGCTGGGGCCAGCGCTCAGACCAGCAGCAGCTCCGCCTCTGTCTCACCAGCACCAAGGGCTCCGCTGGCCAGCGCAGCACCGCCTCCCCACCCGTCCCCATGGCCACCAGCACCTCACCCCCACTGTCACCAGCATCCACGTCAGCACCCCCCACGTGGCCTCCGTCAGCACCCCTGACCAGCAGCACCGTCACCTCCATGGCTTCATGCCCCCACTGGGGGAGGGCACGACCTCGGGGTTGCACCCTGCTCCCAGAAGGCCCCTGGAGGCCCGGACCCTGAGGACTAGGATTCCCAATTCCGGGAGGACATCTGTGAGGCCTTTGGAGCTGGGTGTGGTGGGGTGGGACTCCAGGAGGCAAGCAGGTCAGGTAGGTCGGCTCAAGGAGACCCACTGGGCTTGGGCTGTCGGGGAATGAGGGGCGTGTCCCTGGAGGCTGGGCATGGTCTGGGGCTGGAGGGGAGGGCTGTGAGCAGGCCCGGGAGGGCTACCTGAAGCCTGGCAGAGGGTGGTTGGGCGGGAGGGGTTCGGGACAGCTTGGAGACCCCACAAGAAGATGCGAGGGGGAGAATCTCAAGGAGGAGGAGGGAGGGGAGCCCGGAGCACTGTCAGGGAGCAGAGAGAGGAGCGGCTGAGCCGGGGAAGAAGAGAAGGTTCAGCTCTTCCCCACCCCCAGGCCAGCCCTGCTCAGACTGGGTGGCTGCATCTGCAGGCCTTGCAGACCCTGAGGTCTCTGGAGGATGGAACTGGGATGAGTCCAGGAGGGGCAGGGCCCTGCTGGTCAGCGGCACAGACCAGGCTGGGGGCGGCCCTCCCCAGGCCGGGGTAGGAAGAGAATGGACAGAGGCCTGGGCAGGCCGCACCCGACGTCAGCCCCTGGGGTCAGAGCTCTAGCCTTGCCTTGACCAGGAGGAAGGCCTCTGCGGGCCTCCCTTCTGGGAGCGGGCCTCCTGCCTCACTGCCCCCTGTCTCTCACACACCGCCTCTGCTCTCTCCTCCGCAGCCTGGGGCCTGCGGGTGGGGGGCGGTGCCTGAGGCCCATGCCCACCCAGGTAGGGGCCCCGCAGGGTGCCTCCCTGGGCCCAGGCCTAATGCAGTATTTACCGCCCCCAGGCTCCACGCTCCCCTCCCCCTCGGCCCCTGGACGGGTGAGCCAGACGTGCATTAAGACAAGAGTGACTTATCGAGCTGTCAGTGGGAGCGTTTTAAGACAGAATTATAGGGGAGAGGAAAAAGATTTTTACCAAATTAATGAAAAATCAATCTGGCCTCAAAAATCCATTAGCCTTCATAATGCGCCGGTTACAGGCGGAGCCGCACAATCCGATAGCAGCCGTTAAATACTGCAGCCCCCTCCCCCACTCATCACCCCTCGGTGCTTACTTCTGAGAATGACACCTGCTGCCCCGCCCCCCAGGCGTCCAGCCTCAGCCAGTCCAAGGCTCCCACCCAGAGCCCCTCGGAGGCCCGCACCCTGGACCACTGTCCAACTGAGCAGGCCCAAGGGTCCCCCAACAAGACCCAGGGCTCCCCGGGGATTGAGCGAGGTGGCAGTATGGTGAAGAGGGGGCAGACGGGATGGGGAGGCTGGCTGGGGGTGTGGGTGACGTCAGTGTCCACACAACTGGCCACACGGGCAGAGGCAGGCTGTGGTGGGCCAGGGCTCAGCGCGTGTGGCCGTGAGGGTCAGTGTCACCCGCGACGCTGTTGCCGGCTGCTGAGACGGGCTGGTGCTGTGCGGGTGAGGAGGCCCCGCCAGCCCGGGCGCTGCGCTGTTGACCCCTGGGGTGGGCATGCTAGGCCCAGGAGGACAGGGTGGGCCCGCTCCTGGGAGCTGCGTCCTACGGAGGCAGGTGGCGTGCCTGGACCTCCTCTCTCAGTGGGCTCTGTCACTGCATGGAGGCCACAGGGCCCAGGGCTTGGGGGCAGCAGGAGGCTTCTGGCTGACCCCAGACCCAGGTGTGACCAAGGGGCCTCCTTCCCCAGCAAGAGAAGGTGGCCAGTGGCGGGAGGTCTGCCATGCCCACCAGGGGCCTGCACTGGGCCAGGAGGCCAGATTGATTGACTTTCCATTAAATTGGCAAATCTCTCTCGATTTCTCCCCTCTCTCCTGGAACCCTGCCTTGAAACGCGGCTGGTCTGACAGCCGCATCCGTCAGCAGCCTGGTTCCCTCTGACCCTCCCAGGAGGCGCAGTCAGCACCCTCCTTTCACCGTGTCCCTGGAGGGGTACCCTCAGGCCTGACCTCAGTCGGGCAGGACCCCCGGGAAAGCCCAGGGCCCAGAGGGCAACCCCCTCCCCTGGTCCTTTTCCTCGGGGCCCCCCCGCCCAGGTGCTCTAGTGACGGCCACACCCCCCTGCCCTGTGCTCCCCGTCTCTGCCCCCGCCCCACCCAGATCGTGTCTTACAGTCTTTGCTGGAGCCTCAACTCTGAGCTGTCACCCTCCTGTGTCCTCCTGGGGCTCTGCTCACCTCACTTGTTCACCATCCATTCATTCGCATGCTCTTGACCATCCTGGGGGCTCGCCCTGCCAGTCCCCGCTGCCCAGACGGGGCTCAGGCCTGGTCCCTGCCCCCGAGGTGTGAGTGGGGAGGCCAGGCAGGTGAGCAGAGGGCCCATAGGGTGGGGCAGGAGGCCAAGCTGGGGGGGACAGAGGGGTCTGGCCACCAGGAGGGTTTGGGGCAGAAGTGGTGCTGGCTGGGGCCTCTCAGTGGGTATGGAGGAGAACGGCACGTGGTCAGCTGGGCAGGGGGAGCCCAGGGTGGGGGTAGCTGGAGAAACCCCTCGGGCCCTGCACCCACCCCTTTGCCCCTGGGGCTCGCTACTGGAATGGGTCACACTCAGGGGTCCTCCCACCATGGGGAGCCCCAGCCCAGGGGGGTGACCGCCCGGGGACCTGAGCAGAGGGGCGGCGGGCAGAACCAGTCCCCCAGCCCTGCGGCGCCCCAGCCCCTCACCCACCAGCTGGAGCCAGACAGTCAGACGGGCAGTGGCGGGCTGTGGTCTCGTGGATCAAATCCCAATTCATTAGCGGTGCAGGTCCGGGCGGGAGGGCTGGTGTGGGCAGGGGGCCGAGACCACGTCTGCGGTTTTCCAGGTGGCCTGGCCGCCTGGCTCCAGAGGCTCCCAGACCCCATCAAGCGAGCCTGTTCCCAATAATCAATCGGGGGTGGCGCTTGCCAACATGAATCCCTCAGACCGCGGGAGGCCCAAGGTGACTCGAGCCTGGCCTGGCCTCTGCGGGGTGCGTGGGGCGGCAAGGGCTGGGTGCTCTGTCCTGCGGTTCCCTCTCTGTCTTGGGCGCCCTGGTCAGGGGGCTCTGCTCCCTTTTTCGCCCCCTCCCCTACCTCTGGTCCCTTGGGTGCCACCTCCTGCTCTGGTTCTTGCGATCACACCCCTCCCTCGCCAGTGGGGCACCATCAGTTCTCAGGCCTGTGC
This sequence comes from Bos grunniens, assembly GCF_055505025.1. NCBI lineage: Eukaryota > Metazoa > Chordata > Mammalia > Artiodactyla > Bovidae > Bos > Bos grunniens. Next base: position 82,822,566 of record NC_141178.1, read on the forward strand.
CTTCTCATACCTGAGCAGGTCTGGTGGCCCAGGACCAGCCAATGCAGGAGGGGGCCAGGCCCCCCAGGTCACAGGGCCCTGCGGAACAGGTTGGCAGTGTGCCTGCTAGGGTTCAGAAGTCACAGCCGAGTTTCCACTTGGCCCAGTATCAGGAGTGTCTGGTACCCCCACCAGGGTCAGCCCACTGGCCAGGTCTCAGCTCTGCCCATTGGTATGATGCCAAGGTAGCCTCAAGGATGCCCTAGCCTCAAGGATGCCCCGGCCTCAGGGTGGGCCCAGCAGAGCGTGGTGGGCACGAGGCAGGCGGCGAGTCTGCACCTGCATGCCCCCCATAACCCTGCACCCAGCCACACCTCCCCAGGGCCCGGCCCAGCCAGCATCCTCTGATCAATGGCCAGGCAGGACCTGACATCCCCAAGCAGGGGCTGGATCTGCTGACCCAGGCCGGCCGGCCCCATCCTGTCCAGTCAGTCGATAGCGGAACATCCCGTGCTGTGCTGCTCTCAGCACCCCAGGGACCCTTGGCCCTCAGAGACCCTCAGCAGGATGCCAGCCGGGACTACAGCCACAGCGGGCAGGTCCTGGGAGTTAGGTCGTTGGGTGGGCTGTCAGCTGCAGGCTCCTGGGCCTCTCCACCCCACCCGTCTCCCTGGTGGCCTCCAGGGCCCAACAGGGTGGCCCCCTCAAGCCACCTGGGGTTCTCTGCCAGGCCTTGCCCCCAGGCCTCCTGCAGGGCTGACCTCCCGCCTCTGAGGCATTGCCTTGTGGGGAGAAGAGCCTGACAAGAACTTAAACTCCCGCCAGGGCACTGGGAGGAATTCCTGGGCCAGACCACTCAGTTTAAAGAGCTTTCTTATTTTTAGCCGGACCACGTGGCATGTGGGACCGAAGATCCAACTCACGCCCCCTGCATTGGAAGAGTGGCGTCTCAACCACTGGGCCACCAGGGAAGTCCTAGAGGAGCTCCTAGGAGACACAACTGTCTCAGGGGTGGGGACCGTAGAAGGACGAGTCCCCGTCACCGAGCTGCTCACGACAGGGCCAGTGAGCGGCCCCCAGCACTCAGCTGGGGCCCTGCCTGCTCAGATGGCCGCCTCCTCTGTCCTCGAGATCAGGCCTGAGCTCCCCACACGGCTCGCACACCACGTCCTGCACTTGCGTGAGCAGCTCACCCATCAGGCGGAGCTTCCTGCCCTTAGAACAGGGGCTCCAGGAGGAGATTAGATTAGCCAGCCTGGGGGCAAGCCTGGACCATCAAGGGGCTGCCAGCCGGTGAGGACTGGGTCGCGGCTGGGGCCGTGGGGTGGTCGGTCAGAGGCTGTGTGGGGTGGGCAACCTCAGACAGCAGCCCGGGGCCCCTCAACCAGCAGGACCGCCGCCTTCGGCCCTTTGATCCACAGCTCCCCGGGTGCCCTAGTGACCTTTTCACTGCAGCGCTGGCCCTCCAAGCCCTGGACCCCGACACAGGTGTTCAGGTTCGTGGGGCTGAGCCTGAGCTTCTGTTTTAGTGCCCAGAGAGGTTCCGAGACCTGTCCAGTGTCACACAGCATTTGGGCAGTCAGTGGACCTAGACACTCACCTCTGGGCCTGTTCAGGCAGCTGGTTAGGATCTGACTGGGAGCCCCAAAGGGCAGGCCCACCTTCTGTCTGCCACCACACCCCCTGCCGTGGGCAACCCCCACTTCAGTGCAGAGTGGAGGCGGGAAGAGGCAGGGCAAGGCCCCTTTGCTCTCCGCCCTGGAGGGAGGCCACACCCAACGGCCCCCCGTGGCTGACTTGGCATGGGGACTTGGGTTTACCTGTTCTTGGAGCCGGAGTTTATGGATATTCCTGAAGCGGAAGGTCCATCAATTATCCTCGGAACATGGCCGTTTCTCTACTGGGAGAACATGCAGTTTTCTACACCTCAGAAGAGACGCCGGGGTGGATCGATCGCTAAGCGAGTACCATCTAAATCCTCTTTGGGCTGGCGGCCTTGCAGGCAACTGGCCCCCTCCCCATGGGACCCCCGCACTGCCAGGTCAGCAGCCCCCGCCTCCCGCTGCTCACTCGACAGGGCAACAGCCGTGACCCCTGACATGGCCAGTCTCAAGTGCCCCCCCTCCCTCGGCCTGAGGACCCCCACCTGTCCCGTGGACACAAGCCTGCGGGTGACACGGGGATCCAGTGAGGAGCACCTCGGGGGTCGGGTCTGCCCAGTCCCCGCCAGGGATCCAGGTGGTCTCATGCCTGGGGGAGCTGCCCCCCTGCCCTGCCCAGAAGAGGGTGGGTTAACTGCAGAGTTGAAAAACTCCAGTTCAGTTCAGTTGCTCAGTCGTGTCCGACTCTTTGCGACCGCATGGACTGCAGCACGCCAAGTCCATCACCAATGACCATCTAAAAGTTGGCCTTTTAGATGGCCTTTTCATCATGACTGCAGTAACCAGTGTCAACAAGAAAATGCCCGTCCCCCAGCAGACCCTCCTCTGCCCCCACCCCCAGCCCCGCTTCCTGCAGCCCCAGCATGGGTCTCAGCCTCCACCACGGGGACAGTGGGTAGTCTCCTGAGCCTGGGCCTGTCCTGGGGGAGCTGCACTCCCAGCCTGGCCTGGAACATCACCCGTCCCCCTCCTCCACCCCACTTGTATCCCCCAGGCTCCCTCGGCCACTGCCACCCCACCCAGGACATCCTCAGAGGAGGGCCTGCTGGGCCCAGGAATAGAAGGAAGAGGTGAGGCACACAGACCTCTTAGTACGGACTCCGTGGCCAGGTGCCGGGCGTGGGTGTTGAGGGCATGGGACATGGTGCACTTAGATTTTTTCAAATCACATTAAAATATATTTCACATAAATTTCTCCATCTGAGCCATTTTTACGAGCACAGTTCAGTGGCATTAAGCACATCTACCTTGTTTTACAATCTGTACCACCATCCGGCTCCAGAACTTTCTCACCTTCCCAAACCGAGACTCTCCCGGCCTAAAAGGCCACACAGGGCCAGATGCCGCCCAGCGAGGGGCAGGCCTCACCCTGGGAGGGTGGGGAAAGCCACGGGGACCCCTTGGGTGGAGGCTGCAATGGAGGCGGCGCGGGGGAGGGGAGGCGGCACGGTAACTACAGACCTGCAGCAAACTGGTATCTCCAGGTGGCCGGAGGCCCAGAGGGTTTTTACCCTCCCTGAAGCCCTCGGTTGGCCGGCCGCAGCACTGAGCTCAGCATCCCCGTGTGAGGCTGGGAGGGGCCTCAGCACTCAGCTCCCACCCCCTCCTTCCCCCCAGGGCCACCGGAAGAGCTGTCAGAGACTTCGAGGCCTGTCCTGTGGGTCTTCAGACACCAGTTCCCAGCCCTGCCTGCCAGGCCGGAACTGCCCGGCCCTTGGGGGCACTGCGGGGGGCAGGGCCAGATCGGAAGCTCCCCCAGCCTCCTCGATCGTATTTGTCAAGGGGCCCATTAGCTGCTGACAGCCGCTTCCCCGGCTGCCCGTCTCAGGGCGGGGCCACGGCCCCCAGACCCCCATCAATCACTGACCCTTGGGTCTGCAGCCCCCACTGCCTTGGCCTGGGCTGAGGGCCCTCAATAGGACTGTTCGTCCGGGAAGGACAGGGCAGCTTGTGCAGAGGCGGCAGCTCCCAAGCCAGGAGGGGCAGCATCAATGGCTGCCCCCGCCCCTCAGCCCTGTGCTGGCTGGTGGACAGAGCACATGCCCCGCCCTTGGGGAGCCAGGGTCAGGCTGGCCGCAACCCCACCCCTCATGGCCCACCCTCCACAGGGGGCCCGAGGCTGACCCTGCTGGGTCTCCAGGCCTGTTTTTGCCCATCAGCCAGGCTAGAGGGTGCATGGGAGCTAGTCAGAGCCCAGGAGGGTGCAGCCACGGGTCCTGTTGGGCTGACAGGCCGGCGTGGACGCCGCGGGAGCAAAGAGCCACCGGAAACGTCTGGCCACTGGCTCCTCCTGTGGAGTCTGGGTGCGGGCCTGTGTGCAGGTGATGGCCTGGCCGGCCCAGCAGCTGCCTCCAGTTCGGGCCTGCCCGGCAGGCTGTGGTTTATTTATATGACGAGGTTTATTTATTTATAGGGCTCCCCCTGGGCGGTGCCCAGCCGTGGACTGGGAGCTCCAGGCGGCTGCAAGGCCCTGAGCCCCAAGTTCCTCAAGGCCCGGCTGCAGAGGGCCCACAGCAAAGCTGGCCGATGTCCGTCCCCCACCGGGAAGCGGTCTTCGAGTGGGTGGGGAAGCAGGGGCCACAGGGTGAGGGTCACTGAGGGGTGCTGGGCCACGACAATGACAGCAGCTCTCCAGCGCCACGTTTCTGGAGCACCACGCCCTGACCGCTGGCAGCTGCTGGGTGCCCTCCCGGTCATGACTGCAGGAGGCTGGTGGAGATGAGTGGGCCTGGGGGTGGGGCGGCCTGGACCCTGCCGGGCCCTGCGGTCACAAGACTTCCCTCCTGCCTGTCCAGAGGCTCCCCTTCCCTCCAGAGTCTTCAGGTAAAGCACAGGACCCCACCAGCATACACACTTTACAGAGGCTATGAATACTCTTTGGTATAAGTATTTCCCAAATCAGGAAGGGATATACTTATACTCAAATGAAGTTGTTGATCTGAAATCTGACTATGGCCAGGCCTCTTGGGATTTTATTTGCTGAATCTGGCTGCCCTCCAAACACTGGACGGCAGCTGCCCAGACACCCTGAGGGGAGAAGCAGCCCCACCCTGCAGAAGGGCCGCAGAAGGGCCCCAGGGCTGCCGGGCCAGACCTGCCCTGCCTGCCTCCTCACATTTCAGCCTCCCATCTGCCCTGTGCCCGCCCCCTGCACCGTGCCTGGATTAATTTGGGAAGGATAATGTTTATATTAACCGTTCATTTATCGACGTCTGCTTGCTAGGTCAATAGCCAAATTTATTGTCTCACAAGATGGGCCTTATTGAGCCGTGTATGCCCCTCCCCCAGCCCTGGGTGGACAGACGCTGTTGATATGCAGATGGCTGACCTTGGGCCTGCCCATCTCTGCTGGGGGCTTAGGGTCTCCCGGGAGAGGCTGCAGAACCAGAGGAGCGCACCCCTAGACCCCACCATCGTTGTGGCCCGTTCAGCAGTCAAACCTTCCCTCCTGGGCGGTGGTGGAACTGCCAACAGGCCACGGCTGGGACCCAGGCGGGGGGAGGTCAGAAGCTCAAGGAGATGGGGGACAAGCCCACTGGGCACCTGCTGGGTGATGAGGAGGTGGGCAGGAGACGGCTGAAGGCCTCAGTGCACAGTCATGCGTGGCGGCTCGAGGTGGAGCCTGTGCGGTAGGGTGGGGCAGCCAGGGCAGGGAGGAAGCAGAGACGCCAGGGGTGCCTGAGAACTGGCCCCGCCCTGACACCCCTGACACCCGAGTTACAGGGTCATGTAGACGGCTGGGTTGTGTAGACGACTGGTGAGGACCCCTGCGTCAGCACGGAGGTCCTGTGCAGACTGGGGCGTGTGCAGGCCATGCCCACTGCTGGTTGAAGGGGAGACCAGGCCCCCAGGGGCCCTAAGCTTCCCCACATTCCAGGCTTGCCCCGGTCCCAGGGGTCAGGGTGGGCGCTTTTCCTCCTGTCTGTAGGGTCCTGTGGGGCTAGACGGGAGTCTTCCAGTCGGGGAAGCTGCCAGCGCCAGGGTCCTGAGCAGGAGTGGGCAACAGGCTGGGGCCAGGGGCCAGCGGGGGAGGCTGCCCAGGTCAGGGTCAGCAGGGGTGGGGTGAGTGGCAGGCGGTTCCGGTGTCTTCTTAAGGAAGACGTGAGAGAGGAGGGGTCTGGTGGCTGGTGGGGAGCAGAGTTGTTGGGGAGCTGCTTTTGCTGGAGGCCCACCCCGCCCTGAGCCCCTCCCAGGTCCCCCCTCCCCCAGCCCTGCGCTGTGATACCAAGGGCTCACTTGTGGGTGGCAGGTGGTCGGTGGGTCCAGGACAGCGTGGTGCTGACCAAGATGCCTCCCTGAGTTAGAGCCTCCGGGGGGACAGGGATGATCAGCTCGTCTGGGGAGCAGGACCTAGAGGTGGGGAGAGACAGGGGCTGGGAGGATGTATGGGTCCCCTTGGGGCAGGTGGGCCCCAGCCCCTCAGAGACCCCAGCCCTCCATGCCTTCACGCCAGGCCCCACATCATTTTGCTTTCTTCTTCGATAGCTAGCTAGTTGCTGCTGCTGCTGCTGCTGCTAAGTCACATCAGTCCTGTCCGACTCTGTGCGACCCCATAGACAGCAGCCCACCAGAGTCCCCCATCCCTGGGATTCTCCAGGCAAGAACACTGGAGTGGGTTGCCATTTCCTTCTCCAGTGCATGAAAGTGAAAAGTGAAAGTGAAGTCACTCAGTCGTGTCCAACTCTTAGTGACCCCATGGACTGCAGCCTACCAGGCTCCTCCGTCCATGGGATTTTCCAGGCAAGAGTACTGGAGTGGATTGCCATTGCCTTCTCCGAGCTAGCTAGCTAGACAGGTGTAAATATAGAAATAAAGTTAATAGAGTTGGGAGGGAATTCAGTGGTTAGGAGTTAGGTGCTTTCCCTGCTGTGGTCTGTATTCAACCCCTGGATGGGAAACTAAGCTCTCACACACACAGAATTAATAGACCGCTTTTGAGCTTTTTTTTTTTTGGCTGCATCGCACAGCATGTAGGACCCTAGTTCCTCCACCAGGGATCAAGCCCGTGCCCTCTGCACGCAAGGCAGATTCTTAACCCCTGGACCACCAGGGAAGTCGCTTTGAGCATTTTTTTATATTTATGGAAAAATGAGCAGGAAGTAGAGTTTCTGTGTACCCCCTCATCCCTCCCCACCACACCCCTGGCAAACACGGATCCTTTCACTATCTCTGTAGTTTTGCCTTTTCCAAAACAGTCCTAGAGACTGAATCACACTGTATGTAATTAGATCAGCTCTCTCGTTTAGGGACACGCGTTTAGGGTCCCTCCATGTCTTTTCGTGGCTGACAGTTCTTTTCTTTCTTTCTTCCTTTTTTGTAGCCTTGAAGAAATCTCTCTGTCTTTTTTAAATCGAAGTGTAGTTGATTTACTATAGCAGGTTAGTTTTAGGTACGTGTAAGCAAAGTGATTGTTTTATATACATACACTTTTTCAGATTCATTTCCCTTATAGGAAATGAAGTACAGAATACCGAGCACAGTTCGCTGTGCTATACAGTAGGTTCTTGCAGTGTGTGTATGTTAATCTCAGCCTCCTAATTTATCCCTACTCATTTCTTTTTCCATTAATACTCCATTGCCTGAACGGACCACAGCTTCCCCACTCACCTACTAGAGGACCGCTTGATTACTTTCAAGTTTTGGCAGTTATGAAGGTGCAGGTTCTGTGCAGATGCAAGTTTCCAGCTCATTTTGGGTAAAGACCAAGCAGCAGGATGCCTGGATGCTGTGGTAAGGGTATATTAATTTTGTGAGACACCACGAAGCTGCTTCTAAAGCGGTTGCACCACTCTGCATCACCCCCAGCAATGGATGGGGGGGCGCCATTGCTCCACACGAGTACCCATGGTCGGGTTTCCTCTTTATTTCCAAATAATCCATGAACGTGGCTCTCTTGATTTTCCAGCGTTAGTCCTCCTGGACAGCCTTCCTCCTCAGAACAGGGGGGGTCTCCAGGCCCTTATCCTGCTCTGCCACGTCCTCAACAGTGCCAGCTGTGGTTACAGCGCTCTCTGGCAGGTCCTTACTGCGGCAGTGTAGACCTGTCCACAGGTAACACTGTGAGTCCCCCAGCTTCCTGGAGCCAGTTCCCCCAGCCAGGGCTCCGTGCCCGCGGCGACTCTCAGCAGTGTGACGCTCCCACGGCCTCCCGCAGGCCAATCCTGGACCTTCTGTCTGCAGGGCGTCCCTCGTCCCGGGATGACCTTGCCGCTCCTGTGGCTGCCCCCTGGGCCTCTCTCCTGTGCCAGATTCCCTTCTCTGGGGACCCAGTCTTCCTCCTCACTGGTTTTCTCTCACAGCTGCTGTCTGCTCACTTCCCCAGGAAGTACCCTGAAGGCAAACCTCCGGGGACTTGGCCACCTTAAATTGTCCTGATTCTACACCCCACTGGGCAGCACAGCCAGCCCACACTCCGGCTGGAAGCCAGCTCTGGGGGACGCTCTGTCTTCTGGCTCCTCCCCTTCCGATTTCCTTCGTTGCCCGTGACCTGGGCCACCCCTGCCCTGGTCTCTTCGGATGTTCTCTTTGTCCTAGGGTTGGGGAGTTTCAGACTGATGTTTGGCCTCTTTCCACCAGATGTCATGGTCCAGGAGTGAGACGTCTCATCGCCCACGAGCCCTGACGGGCAGCACGGGACCCCTGCAAGGATCCCACCTCTCAGGACAGAAGAGGGTGCCCCCTCCCCACGCAGCCGTGCCCCCCGCCTGCCCCCACCATCTCGGCCGCCCAGAGCGGGCCGAGGGAGACCGATGAATAGGTGGGCAGCCAACCGGATGCCCAGGCAGGGCAGGGGCTGGGAACCCAATGTCCTGCTTGGCAAGGGGGAAGCTAGGGCAGGCTGGAGGCTGAGGAGATGCCCCCACCCCCGGGCTGAGGTCACCTTCCAATCTCAGCCAGCTGCATTATTCATGTCGCAGCGGAGTGACCTGAAACCCAAGCCCACAGCTCCAGTTCCCTCTTCAGAGCCCAGGGCCTGGCAGGAGGGCCAGGAGGACTGGCCCACTGAGGGGCACCATCACTGGCCACAGCAAGGATGAGGGCAGGGGTGGCTGTGGGTACTGCCCACAAGAACGTGCCCAGGCCCTGTCCTCCCCATTTCCTGGCCTCTCTGCCCTGGCTACAGGTCACCTCCATGTCACCTCCCCAGGAAGCCCTCTCCGACACTGTCCCTCTACCGTCCACAGCCCCTGTGCTCCAGCCATGTGAACCTGGCCCCTGTGAGTTCGGCCCCAAACCCTGAAGGCAAATTCTGGGCAGGTTCTTGGCCCCTTGGGGTCCCCAAGACTCCTAGTGCCGGGTGGGCACTGTGGCCACTTAACCACTCCGGGTCTGGGGCCCCTACAGAACCAAGCTTCTGGGGGACAGGAGCCTGTGGCCCTTCTCAGCCTTTCAGCGCCTCCCTCCCACCAACACTTTGTGATAAATATTACATACTTCACTTTGGTCAAATAGATCTAATTAGGAAAACACTGAGCTGAATTTCATTGCTTTGAGAAAATAAAGCAAATGCAGGCCAGAAAGAAATTCTATTTATTTTAATAAAAATGCATCAGGCCTGGTGGTTTTTAAAAGAAGGCCACACCCTACAGTCCCTCCCAGGTCCCCACAGCAGCCATCTGCCTCTAGGGCAGGCATCCCACCCCCAACCGTCACTCTCAAACCCTCCAGAACCTTCCACAGTCTGAGCCCAGGGACCTCGCCCACTGTGCACGGCAGTCTCTGGGCTGCAGCACGCCCACGCCTGTCCTTCAGTCTCCACCCTGCCTGCCCCATTCTCCCTGAGGACCAAATCACGGTCTCCTCCAGTGCCCGGAGCACCTGGCCCTCTGTGGATCTCCTCCCACCGCCCACCCCTGGTGGTGGCCACCCCCATCCCTGAGCCTGGCCCACCACACTCAGTACTGAGCCCACCCAGGGCAGCCAGGAGGCCAGGGAGCCCCCTTCGGAGCAGGGACCCAGTCAGCTGGCCTGGGCAGCCTCTCCCAGCGGCCCCTCACACACCTCCTGCCTCCATCCCAGGGCGGCTTCAATTATCCACAAGCCAGCCAGTTCCGGGGACCGCCACCTCCTTCCAGAAAGCCTTCCCAGCCCACCGCCCACCCCTTATCCCCAGGGGAGAGGGCAGGAGGCGAGGCCGCTCAGAGCAGACCTAGGCTCCAGGACTCCAGCCCTTGCTCTGCCCTGCCTGCTGCCTGCCCCCAGGAGCCATGACCTCCTCTTTGGTCTCCAGCGCCCCCCTCCCAACCCAACTGGGAGCCTCACAGGGGCTCACAGACTACAAGTCCGTGCTCAGACTGTGCTCAAGACAAGTGCTCAGCTGGCCACAAGAGTCAGGGGACCTGCCTCCCCTGGACCCTTAGAAACAGCCCACAGGGGCAAGGCCAGTGCCCTAGGACCCCCGCCCTGTCCTGTGCTTTGAGGCTGTGTGCCCACCCCCGCTGCCCCATACCCCCCATCCGCATCTGGGGGCAGCCAGCCTGGAAGCAGCTAAGATGGCCCACCATCCATGCCCTGAGGGTGGGTGCCCTTTTAGCTGGATCCTTGGTGTAGGGGTCCCCATGGGACAGCCCCCAGGAAAACAGGGGTGTTTTTCACCTTCTGACAAGGAGACAGGGTGCTGGGGGTGACAGTTCAGCTGGGCCTCAGAGAACTCTCTGTTGCTGTACCTCTTCTTCTGTCTTTAAACCTCTGTTTTCTCCCTCATCTTCGGATGTCCTATGTGTGCGTGCTGTCTCTTCGGTCCTGTCTGACTCCTGGAGATCCCATGGACTGTGGCCCACGAGGTTCCTCTGTCCATGGGATTCTCCAGGCAAGAACACTGGAGTGGGTTGCCTTTTCCTTCTCCAGGGGGTCTTTCCGACCCAGGGATCGAACCCAGGTCTCCCGCATTGCGGGCAGATTCTTTACCGTCTGAGCCACCAGGGATGTAGTGTACATCACCTCAAATCATCATCGGGCCCCACGCCCTGCCACCCAGAGCAGGGGTGCGGAGCGAACAGCTCACCTGGGCCGCAGGGGCAGCCCGGGGCAGGTGCCATGACGCAGAGGCAGGCAGAGCCCGTGGGGGGATGCGAGGAGCAGGGAGAGCCTGCTGGAGAAGGCGAGGGACAGGGAGGGCTCGAGGGAGGGGTCCCGCGGGCTGGTCCCCGGCCGCCCTGGGAGCCCCGGCCACCCTGGGAGCCCCGGCCGCGCATGCGCACTGGCGGCCCGGCCGGGTGCTGCGCAGCTGCGACTTGACAGCTGCGCCCTCCTGCGCGTTCCCACCTCGCCGCGCCCGGGCGCGTCGGGACAGCCGCGGGCACCGGCGGTGGCAGCTCGGCGTGTCACCTCCCTTGCCACCCGCGCAGCGCAGCGGGCACGCGGGCCCTCCAGATGCGCGGGGCCCGGGGCGTCCTCGACGGAGGCGGGAGTCCGCCCGGAGCAGCGCCATCTGACGCCCCCTCCATCCATCCGCCCCACCCGGCGCGCCGCCATCTGTCTGCGGTGGAGCCGAAGTAGGCCAGGGGCCAGGGCCGAGAGGGCGCCCCGGCCGCTGCCCACGGCCAGCCGTCCCCGGCCCCCCGGCTCGTCCCGGGTGACGCCCCTGAGGCTGGGGCGAAGCAGGGCAGGGAGGGTGTAGGAGCTGCGGTGCCCGAACCTCTGCGGAGCCGAAAGAGGAGGCCCTGGTACCCTCTTTCCCAGGACTCCGCTCTGGGGCCTCCTCGGGTTCAAGCACGCCTGCCTGCTGTAGTCCTCAGTGTGCCCCGGGTCCTGCAAGGCCCCCAAGCCCGCGTGCAGCCGGCTCCAGCTCTCCAAGCGCTCCCTCCAGGCTCCTCGGGTTGGACCCTGAGTGCCCTTCACCTCTAGTAAGCGACCTCCGACCTCCGCAGCCCGGGAGCCGCTAGGAGCCTGGGGGGACTTCGCCGCTGGTTCACTCTGCGTGGCCCCTACTCAGGACCGCTAGCGGGGTTCCCCTGGCCCCCGGGGCCATGCCGCCTCTCCTCGCCTTGGAACCGGGCTGAGCAGCAAAAAGCCACGAGGGGGGCCGGCCCCACTATCCCTAGAGGGAGGCTCCCCATCACCCTCCACTGTACTTACAGATGAGGCCGCAGAGGCTTTGAGGGGGTGTGGCCATCCTCTGGCCGTCCCACCCTCTGCACCTGCCCATTGGCTCCTTCAGGGAGAGGGCGGGTATGCTCCTCCTGTCTAGGGGCAGTGTGACGGGGAGCCCCCCAGGCCTGACAGTGCAGGGCAGGCACTGTGGGCTGGAGGAGGGCCGCAGGAGATCTCTCAGAGAGACCCGATCCTTGGGCTCCGCCCCCCACCTCCAGCCTTTCTTCTCCCCTCTCCCTGCCCCCTCCCCGTTTCATTTTTTTTTTCTTTTTTATCTTGTTTGGTTGTGCCAGGCCTTAGTTGCCCGCTGCAGGGTCTTTGATCGTCACCGCAGCGTGTGACCTCTTAGTTGGAGCATGTGGGCTCCAGTTCCCCAATCAGGGATCAAACTTAGGGCACCTGCATTGGGAGCTCAGAGTCTTATCACTAGACCACTGGGAAGTCCCTCTTCTGATTTCATCAATCTTCCTACTCCCCACCCCGGGTCCATTCAACCAGATGACCTTGTGGGGAAGTGGCCACTCAGAGGAGATGGGCTGCAATGGTGTGGGGGTCTAGCCAAAGTCACCTGCCTGTTAGGCCACTGGGTCCCAGTCCCTGTGGGTTTGTGGCTGCTTGGAGTGAGGGGAGAGCTGGAGGGCAGAGGAGCCCAGGGGTCACAGATGGGCCAGGACCCTAGAGAGGGCAAGGGCCTTGCCATGCGGTGTGGGCATGCTGCCCTCACGGCCAAGAGCTATGGTCAGGGCTGTGGACAGGAGCCTGAGGGCACGTGCTCCCTGGGAGAGCTGTCTCCAGAGAGAGGGACTCTCTGCCACTGGGCGAGCTCAAGTCCTTTGGGCAGGGGTGCTGAGGTGGAGAGTGGCAGGGGGGCAGATCTGTCCGTGGTGGTTGGAGAGGGACAAGAGAGGCCCAGGGCCAGGGCCAGACACAGGAGACGCAGGGAGCAGAGCGCTAAGGACAGGACCTGAAGACTAGGGCTGACCTGAGGGTGGGGCCGGCCTGGGAGAGCCAGAGAGCGGCCCAGCGGGGAAGAGCGCCCACTGCCAAGGTTGCCCTTCACCCTCCTCCAGGCTCAATCAAGCTGCTAATTAGCATCCTGACCACTCAATTAATTAGGCTGTGCGTGCTTAATTATGACAGAGTGCCCAGCGGGGGTGGGGCAGCGTTATCAGCCTGGGCCCCCCAGGAGCTGAGGTTTATTGACCAGAAAAGACATATGAGGAGACCCTGGCAGCAGGGGGTTGCCGGGTGAGTGGAGGGGTAGGGGAGGCAGGCAGGAGCCCCTCAGCCCTGTGTGTGGGGGCAGCCCCATGTCCTTAGCCCAGCTCCCACCCAGGTCCCTGGGTGACCCTTTCCACACCTCTAGTCCCTGAGTTTCTACCTGATGTCATCTCAGGCAGGGCGGATGTGTGGCCTGGAGTTCCCAGAGTGGAGGCCACACCTATGCCCAGCCCTCTTCTCTTGGGGCTTGGAGCAGGTGTGTGCCCATGCCAGCCAGGTCACCTGGCATGCTCACACCCAATCCGTCTGCCAAGCTGTTCAGTTTATGATGGACCACCAACCACAGTGGCAAGGCTCCTGGCCCTCCCAGACAAGCCCAGCCTAGAGACTACTGTGCTGCGGGCAACAACCGTCAATTTGGCATTAGTTTTCTCAGAAATGACAAGAGGGTGTGTCTTATCTCCCAACTAGATGATCACGAATCTAGCAAGGTCCACAGTAGACACTGATGGTACATGATGCAGGGGTGATGGTGGTGATGCTGCTGGTGGTGATGATGGTCATGGTCATGGTGGTGATATTGGTGATGGCGGCGATGGTGGTGATGGTCATGGTAGAGGTGATGGTGAGGTGAGGGGCCCTGCCTTGGGATGCTTCTTACAGGCTTGAGTGACACGTGTCTTGAACACAGCCTGGCAAGGCTGAAGGAAGGTGCCCTTGTCTAGGAAAAAATGCAGGGTGTGGGCCCCAGGGACCTGGGCAGATGTTTGGTGGGCTCTGGGCTGCTTCTGGCTCCTGACCTCACTGTCTGTGTGGGGAAACCCAGAGTAGACCTCCACCTGACCTTTAACCTCTGTCCCAGACGGCCTGTCCCAGGCACACAGTAAGGCCACACTATTGAGGACCCCAGTGCCTTCTGCCCAGCTGGGCCTCGGAGGTGACGGGAACCCAGAGGGACAAGCATGAAAGAAAAGAGACTGGGGCGGGGTGGGGCCCAGGGCCTCTGAAGTGGGGCCGAGGGGCTGGAGGCAGCTCCCTAATGTGGGAGGCGAGGCCTGAGTCCACAGGGGTCTTCCCAGTACCCACCTGCAGTGACTGAGACTCCCCCACTGTGTGCCTGTGCCCCCAGGCAGTCCCTGCCGGAAGTGGCGTCTCAGCAGAGACATGGCAGGAGCAAGGAGTCCAGGCCAGACCCAGAGGGAGCCTGAAGCTTCCTCGGGAGGGAGAGAGGCACGCAGCCCTGTCCTGGCTCTGGTGGGGGTGCCCTGGGCCCCTGCGCTGGCCTGGGACGGACTCCCATCAGCTCTGGGAAGCTGAGAGCCTAGCCTTCCCCAGAAGGCGAGGCCAAAGAGGACCCCTGTCCTAGGGGCCACGGACTGGAGGTCGGTCCCCGGTCCCCGGGAGAGGGTGGAGCTGACCCAGCTGAGAGGGCCAAGGACTGGTACCCCCCACCCTTGTGGCCCTGGTGGGCGCTGGGAGTCAGATACAATTACTCACTCCGTGCATCATAATTACCGCAAATAGCCCATTAAAGAGAAATTACCATCAATATGATATTAGCAGACAGCAGGGAAATGAAGAAAGAAAAGTGCTTATTCTCCCATTGTCCCCTTAATGGGGACACGGGCTGGAGAGGCAGTGCCACCCGGCTCACTGACCTGGCCCCCTCCTCACCGCCTTCAGGGGAAGGGCCTGCAGGCCCAGGGGCCACGACCTGGACTGGTGCAGCCCTCCACCCTGCCCCTCGCAAACCCAGCTCCGGGGGCCCCGGCCGACTCAGGCTGGCCTCCACTGGCCACCCAGCCGTCTGTCTGGGGCCTCCCACCCCAGGCTCTTGGGAAGAGCCCGGCAATAGGAGGGTTCTGAGCTCTGCCCATCCTGGCTCAGCGTGGGAACACCCCTCAAGTCCCGGGAGCCCAGACTTCTGTTAGACATGGCGGCGGGGGTACAGGTGTCACTTCCTGGAGTCTCCAAAATAACGGCCAGCGTGACAGAGAAGCAGAGAGAGAGATGGTCAGTGGGACCAAGAGCCGGAGAAAGGTTGCCCCGCTGAGGGCGCAGGAGGACCCTGTGGGCAGGCGGAGGGTCTGCTGGCAGAGCCTGTCCCGCTGTGGAGGTCTGTCTCGGAGGAAGCTGGCCGAGCACGGGATCAGGGAGGGGGGAGCATGTGGCGAAAGCGGCTCTCTGTCCCCAGAGCACTCGGGGACCTGTCTTGGTGACTGATGGCCAGGAGGCTACCTGTACCCAGAAGGTACTTTCAGGACAAAGGACCCCGAAGTAGGACAGAGCAGAGAGCCAGGGGGTTGCCTGACCCTGCCCTGTGCCCCCCACCCCACCTGTGTGCCAGGCCCCCATCTGGACTGTCTCTGATGGTAGCAGGTGGAGCCCAAACTTCAGCCTTGAGGAGAGGGCACCACGGGTGGGGGTCTCAGGGAGCCCTCCCTGCTCAGCTGAGGGTGCAGATGGAGACAAGGGCCTCAGTACTTCTTAAGCAACCCAGGCGAGCTGGAGTGGAGCGGGAGCCAGAGACCGGCTAGGGGGGCAACCATGCACAGGAAAGGTGGGCGCTCTAGGAAGGGGCGAGCCAGCGGAGGGGAGCCCTCACAGGGTCAGTCCATCTCTCCACCCCTTTTCCTGTTTCCCCTTCCAACAACTATTTTTTAAGCGCGTAGTCTGTGCCAGGCACTGTTGTAAGCTCTAGGAGACCAGTGGTGAAGTCACGCAGAGGCTGCCCTCCTGGAGCTGACACTGTGGTGAGGGGAGACAAGTGAGTGACCAAGTAAGGTGTATTAGAAGTGATAATAGCCGAGAGAGAAGCAAGGCTGGTTGAGGAGAGGGGAGCAATGGGGGCCCCAGTGGTGACACAGGCTTCTCGAATCTGCAAGTGCAAGATTGAGGAGGTTTCTGAAAAGAGGGGAGAAGGGGATAGAGGTGAGCAGGTTCTGATAGGAGAATAATAGTTTTGGAGTTGCCCCACGGCTTTTTGCAGCATCCACTTACCTGCCCACCCACCCACTTACCCACCCACCCATCATCCACCCACCCATCCAAAAACCCCCATCCATCTATCAACCATCCATCCAGCCACCATCCTCCTGTCTTCCCACCTGTCCTAGCCCTCTATCTTCCTTGTCATCCATCCAGTTTTCTGTCTGTCCATCCATCCATCCAGCTAGCCAGCCAGCTCATATGTATCAAGTGTCTCTTCACGCCACACGGCCAGTCCTGCCCAGGTTGCAGCTGCTACCCCATTAGTGGTCTGGACTGTGGGAGTAGGAGTCTCGGGGTCTGGATCTGGCCCCTGGATTGGGGGCCAATTGCCTGGGGTTGTAAGTCATGCTTTCCTGGATCATAATCTCAACATGACCCTAAATGCCCTGTCCATGCCTCAGAATTTCTGAATTCAGCTTAATTCAGCTTCCCAAACTCAGTAGTATTTGCTGAGTGATGGGGACGGGACTAGCCCCCAAGAATAACCCCTGGTGCACAAGTCTGGGCAAAGGCAGTGCAGGCACAGCCCCAGACTGGAGGTGGAGGAACTCTGAGGAGTCGGGGGCTGGGCAGCTGTGTGCCCCTCCTGCACTTCTTCCTTCCCTGCCCGCCTCCCACTGGGGCCAGGAGCCTGCCATGAGGCTCCTGCAGATGGTGGCTTCCACAAATGTGGTCATAGTTTGCAACCCCTTTTGCAAACCCTGCCCCAGTGCACCTGGAGAGACATGTCCTGCTCCCCTCTGTACAGAGCCTCCTCTTCCAGGAAGCCTTCCCAGACTGACAGAGGACTTGCCTTCTCTCCTTTATCCCTCACAAGGACCCTGGTGGACACAGGTGTGGACAAGGGGAGCTCAGTGTCCTTTTCACCAACGAGGTGACTGAGCCCACAGAAGTCACTCCTCCTACTTCCAGCTGGTGAGGAGCAGACTGGGAACAGAATCAGGTCTGACGCTGGCCTTGGTGTGGGTGGGGTGGTGACTGGGTTCCGGGAGCCTGGGGAGCCAGGGGAAGTGTCTCCCCAACCAGACCGGGCCCCTAGGCTTGGCCTCTGCCCACCCAGACTCCCATGACCCAGTGCCCAGGCACGGGCAGCCCCACTCTGCTCCAGGGAAGGGGCCTTGCCAGGCTCCAGGTGGAACCCTCCACACCACCCTGTGCTTCCTGGACTCGTGAGGTGTCAGGGTGCTGGTGGTGTGTCTGCCAGCACCCACAAGTGCCTGAGGGGCTGCCCTTCGGGGGCACCCAGACCAGACTCCGGCCCTGGCTCTCCTGGGGGGCTGGTGGGATGGAGGGACCAGCTCTGACCACTGTTGGGGTGGAGGCTCTGGGGCCAGAGTTACCCTCACCGAAGCCCCTCCTCCACTACAGCCCCATGGGGTGGGCCCCACCTCCGGCTCATGCCTGGCTGGGCACCCCTGCCCCTGGTGGCTCTTCGCCTCTCCCCTCCCAACCCCTCCCCCACCCTCCCACCCAACCCCTCCCCACCCTCCCACCCAACCCCTCCCCACCCTCCACACCCCACCCCACCCCACCCCACCCCCACACCCTCCACACCCCTCCGCACACCTTCTCCCTGCCGCTGCCCCGCCCATTTTACTGTCCGCGGTGCTCACCTCACTCTGACTTACTCTATCATTTACTTAACTTGCTGACGGGCTTCTTCCTAATCGAGCAGAGCCCGCCCCCAACCCCCAGCGCAGCCCCTCCAGCGCACCAGCGCGGCCCCCCGCCGTTCCGAGCTGCGCTCACACCCGACCGCCCCGGAGTAACAGGTCCCGGCGCGGTGCTTCCACGCGTGTCCCGCGGCGACCCAGCCAGAACGTCTCACACACTGAGACACACATCTGGAAGTGCCACCTCGACACCCTCTGCCACTCACACCCGCAGTCACGTGTCCCAGCCTGGGAAGGAACGGCGGTCCTCCTCACCTCCGCAGTCAGCGCTGGAGGAAAGCCTCCTCCGGCCCAGGGATGCGGGTCAGGGACCATCCCCCACCACCCACCAGGGCCCCTCTGGCTCCTTCCCCAGCTCCACACTCTGGGGGTGCCCTGGAATGGGGAGGGGTCAGCTGTGTTGCGGCCCCAGCCAAGGGCAGTGAACTGGGCTGATCTGCTGGCCACATGGCGGGACCTTCACTGCTCATGGTGGGGCGAAAAGCCCTCTGTCTACCGCCTGTGTCTGGGGTGGATGAGCAGGGGACGGTAGGGTTCAGTAAAGGGGATACTAGGAAAGGGTCAGAGTCAGCTGAGACGACAAGAAGGAAGAGCCGCCTGGGAAAGGAATCAGAGAGCCCTAAGGCCCCAGAGCTGTGGTCAGACCCTCAGGAGCTGGGGGTGAGGGCACTGGGGAGCCACAGGCAGCTCCTGCCTGGAGCTGAAGAGGAGAGACCAGAAGCAGGAGGGAGAAGCTGGGGTCAGGCTCTGGGTGGGCCCTAACCTCGGCCGGTTGTTTCAAACCCCTGCTGTCTCAGGGGAGCAGAGGGCATCCTGCTCCTGCTGTGTCCTCAGCGCTCCCTGGGGCACCTGTGCCCTGCAGAGAGGGAGCCGTGAGGGGTCCCCACTGCTCCCCCAGGTCTGTCACTGAGGAAGAAGGGGCAGCAGGACCATCCTTAGCAGAGCAACTGGGCACCTGGGCATCATCAGCTGGCCTCTGGGGCCCTGCTGAGCCTCCTCCCCCATGCCCAGCCTCCACCCCCAGCCCCTCATCTGCAGAACGGGCCATTGCCACCCCAGGACCATTCCCAGGAGGCCATCAGGAGATCTGGAGTCTGGTGCATGCTGGACACTCCACGACATTCCTGGGCCCTCTCTGAGGACAGGGCGGGACAGAGGGCCATCAGAGGAGGGCTGTGGGAAAGAAGGGAGGCCGGTCCCCTGGAGGGCTGGGACCAGACTAGAGCGATGCTAGTGTCCAGGTGGAGGCCCAAGGGGCGGGGTGAGAGGAAAGGAGATGGAGTGGGATGGGATGGGGCTGAGGGCGGTGGTCTGGGAAGGCGGGGAACTTTGAGCCTGGCATGGCTGATTGCAGCTGGCCTCAGCCCCCTCCATGGGGTGTCAGCCAGCAAGGATTCCAGAGTCAGGGAGGCCAGCGTGGAGGGCGTGGTGAGGCTCATGGGAGAGCAAGGCCAAGAGAGACAGGCGGAGGGCTGCTGCCGCGGGCAGCTGGAGCACCCCTCCCCCTTGGCTCCTGCTAGCACTGGGCTGACATCCCACACCCACCGCCTGCTTCTTTCAGCACCACCCCCTGACTTTTGGGGGGTCTCCCTGCAGGCCTCTCTACCCCCCACACTTGCCTCCTCCTGCGACCAACTCGGGCCCCAAAGAAAACCTGGTCTCTGCTGCCTGCTCTGTGACTTCAGTCTGAGCGCCCTAGAAATGCAAGACAGGCACCAGCATTTTAGCAGGGTTCTAGCCGAGTCGTGAGAATGTTCCGACCCGGTTCTCCTCCCTCGGCGAGTAAGCAGGGTCCACCTGGAAGCTTCCTTAAGGAGGGGGCCAGGGATGAAGAGCAGCCGGGGAGGCCCCGCCCCCGCCCGGTGCCCCTGGCCGGCCCCTGGCTGGCCCCGCGCCGGCGGTCGCCGCCTCATCCTGTCCCCCGCCCCCGCCCCCAGCCTCCTTTCCTGCCGGGTCGCGGGTAATCGGCTGTGACAGCTCGAGCCCTCCGCAGCTGAGCGGTGTCATTGCGCATTAGCAGGCGCTGAGCCCGCCAACCGCAAATTACTCGTCGCTGCGGCGCCGGCGGCGACAGCCTCGTGAACAGCCCGGGGCACGTGTGCCGTGGGCTCGATCCGAGTGAGGGTGTCGGGGGGCGCGCCCCGCGGCCCCCTGTTCCCGGCCGTCCCTGCAGCCCACCCCTCCCAGCACGGCAGCCCCAGCCTTTCTGCCGCCCCCAGCCTTGCCAGCGCCCACCGCAGCCTGGCCCCCACCGCCGGTCCTCGCCCATCTCCACTGATCTGCTCCTTCGGAACTTGGCCCGTAGGGATGGGAGCGCGCCTCCGCCTCCCGGGCCGGCATTCCTCCGCCGGCGACCAGGAGCCAGCGCCGGTGGCCTCCGCGCTTCTCCGCCCCGCACTTGCTCAGTTCAGGCCCTGGCTCCCCGGCCCTCCCTGGCTGGCCTCCAGCGAAGTGTCCTCTGGGCCCTCTGGGGGTGGGGGCTCCGGCTCTAAACTCTGCCCCATGGGGACGCTGCAGCCCGGGCCCGGCCCCCCACCCCCTACCCGAGGGACCATCACCCTCCACTCCCTACGCAGCGCCCCTCCCGGAGGTCCTCTCAGGCAGCCCCACCCTCAAAGAGCTCCTCTCGCCTGCACGCCTCACCCCACCCCTCCCGGCTACATTCTCCTCCCCCAGATCCCTCTGCCAGGAAAGTTCTATCCCAGGTCTTGGGGCCCCAGGTGTCAGCGGTGGGTCTCTGCTGCCTCCCCCCGCCCGGCGCCAGCCCCTACAGCTGGTCTGCACCACCTCCCCGGGCTGGAGGCGGTGGGCTCCCTGCTCCCAGGTCTGACCTCACCTCCAAGAATAGGCCTGGCAGGCAGTAGTGCCTAGTGGATAGTTCCGAGTGGATGAATGAGTCCCCTCCCCTGGAGAAAAGGAGGCCTTCTTTTCCAGGCTGGCCCTTCTCCACTGGGGCTAGTGTCCCCTGGTGGCGAGGTGGGCTGGGCTTGTATCTGGGCGGGCGGGCAGGGCCAAAGCCGAGTTCCCAGCACCCTAACAGGGCCTCCCCAGCAAGTGGGTGGGGGTGACTCTGGCCTAGGGAACTGCTGACCCAGGGAGGGCCCAGGGAGGTGAGTGGGCTGGTCCTGTGCTCAGAGCCGCTGGCAGGGTGAGGTGCTCGGCAAGGGTACAGCTTTAGACTCCCGCAGGACTGACTGGTGGCCCTTCTCTGTCCCTCAACTGTCGCCTCCAAGTGCTGGGGACGACACAGCCTGTCATCACTGTGGCCAGCTCAAACCTCCTGCTTGTCTGCTCCCTGGAGCAGCTAGAGGTGAGGAGACCCAGGCCCATGTGGCTGAATGTGCGCCCATCCTGGGGAGGGGGAGGTCAGGGAGGAGGACATCTTGGCCTTGGCTGACCCCACCCCAAGCAGCTATAAATAGGAGGCCAGGGAGGGGCCTGCAGACAGTCCCCTCCAGAGGGCAGGGCTGCTGTGGAAATGGAGAGGGGTGGGGAGGCTACAAATGGAATTGGGGTGCCCCCAGTATAGAGCCCCCTCTGTAGGGCCAGCAGCTGGGGAAGGGGGCCAGAGCCTCTCTCTTGCAATCCCAGCTCAGGGTTTTTGCTGGAGCCCTTAACCA
Source organism: Bos grunniens (assembly GCF_055505025.1). NCBI lineage: Eukaryota > Metazoa > Chordata > Mammalia > Artiodactyla > Bovidae > Bos > Bos grunniens. The sequence goes on from NC_141178.1 coordinate 82,843,803, forward strand.
GCTGCAGAGGGCGGGCAGCTGTGGTGTGTGTGAATGTGTGTTTGGGGTATAGGGACCCCTGCACCAGTGGAGGGGGAGGCCCAGCCGGGTGCTCTGCATATGGGGCGGGGCCTGAAATGCTGCCGCCCCCAGAGGCTGGGGTAGGCTCGGGTGGGGTACGGGTGACCAGTTCTCAGCTCAGGCAGCCTCCCTGGGCTGGGAGCTGGGGCTGTCAGGGCAGGTAGCCCTGGGGATCCCAGCGGGCAGGGAGGGACTCCCTGAGGTGGGGCAGCCTAGGGGAGCTGTGTGCGGGCCACAGGTGTGCAGCTGTCTAGTGTGGATCGTATGTGTCGCGTGTGTAATGAGTTGACACATGTTGTGTCCAGCGTGTTTGTGTGAGTGTGCCTCCCTGTCCTCTCCAGGGTCGCACTCTTGGCCCCCAGGCCTCAGGAGGGCGACTCTGGCCCCTGGGAACACTGCCTGCACGCCGCCCTCCAGGCTGTCCCAGATCTGCTCTCACGTCCCAGGCCCCCCAGAATCATCGCCCCTCCTTTCCTCCAGACGCTCAGCTGTCTCTCCCCGCTCCGGGCAGGGCTGTCATCTTGGTCTGGCCTCCGGTCTCCAGTGGACGAGGCAGAGTTGGGACTCACGCTGAATGAAGTCACAAAGGAGTGAAAAACAAATCCCCCCAGAGGCAGGGGCAGGGTGGGGGGTCGGGGGTGGGCCCAAGGCTGCGAGGTGCAGCTTATGTCTGCAGGATGGTTCAGGGAGCCTCTTCCCAGAGTGTAGAGCGTGGCGGTGTGAGCTGGCATCGCTGCCCGCCCGAGGTGCTGGGTTAGGCTGAGCTGGGAGGCGAGGGGCCACCACTGCCCCTGAACATCCAGTGGACATGACAGCCCAGAGACCTGGGCGTGCAGTGCAGCCTGGACGGGCAGCGCCCTCCACCCCCGGCTGGGGCCCTCCCTGCCCCGCCAGGTCCCTCTCAGCCTGGTCCAGGTGGCTCCAGGGTCTCGGTGCAGTCACTGCCCCTCACACCTACAGGACACGAGTTGCATCACAGGCACACACGTGGGCACAGACACCCCGAGCACTGAGCGCGCCCGAGGTCCCCAGGTGTGGTGAGGCGGTGGCCCTCCACCAGGTACCTCCCTCCTGGGCCCCCACGGGCTGCAGCAATCCTTCTGATGAGGGCAGAGTTTCAGCCCCCAGCACCTATGGGGGCGGCGCCCTGCTAGAAGGGGGCGCCCTGAGGGGGCACGTGGGGGCCTCTGGTCTACTCTCCACAGGCTGCCTGCTTTCCTGCAGGAGGTCTGCTGCTGCTAAGTTGCTTCAGTCGCGTCCAACTCTGTGTGACCCCATAGACGGCAGCCCACCAGGCTCCCCATCCCTGGGATTCTCCAGGCAAGAACACTGGAGTGGGTTGCCATTGTCTGCATCCTCTCAAAAGCTTTTGGGAAAAGATTTGTCTCTAAACTCACACATGAGTGCTCCTCCTGTCTCTCCGAATAATTTCCAGGTCTTGTAGGTTCATTTGCCTTCTCCATTTTATCTTAGAGGGAAAACTGGAGGAAAGAAGGGGGTGGGGAGGAAGGAAAGGGAAGGAGGGAGGAAAAGGAAACAGAAGAGGAAAGTGAAACCAGCCCGGCTCAGCTGCCGGCAGACGAGCCCGAGCAGGAGCCCAAGCTGCGCTTTGCGGTGAGGGTGACCCCTTTCCCAGGCCTCCCCAGCCCCCACGCTGGATCCAGGCCCCGAGAACTGGGCTCTGGGAAGCCTGGGGTGCTGGAGGGAGCCTGGCTCCCTCCCCCTAAAGAATACTGTCAGGCCCGCAGCCCTCAACCTACTTTCTCTGCCAGGAGGACTCCCCAGTGGTTCCTTAGGTGACAGCGGTGAAAACTAAGGTGCCCTCACCCACACCAGCCAGCGGCCGGCCCTCCCAAGCACGCAGACTCTGGGCTCCTCCTTGGCCAGGCCGGCAGGAACCCTCCTGGTGCCCCCTGGCCATGCTACAGCCTCCCCAGCTACCCTTAATTCATCCCCATCCCTGCATTTCTACTTCTCTCTGCAGCAGCAGTTTTGCTCACCGAGAGAAGCCTGCTCCCTCCCGGGCGGTTGGGGTGCTCAACCTGTGTTTGGGGATTTTGCTCCATTCCTCCCGGAGACCCAGCCTCCTGGTTCTAAGTTTCATTCTAAAGCAAAGAGGGAGGGGGCGGCCCTCGGTTTTGCTCTGCCTCTTGGTTTGACTCTGAGACCAACTCAGGTGATGTCCTCTCGGGAACCGCAGCTCTCCCAGCCCAGAGGAGGAGCTGGTGCTCCCAGACAGAATAGTGGGGTGCTCTGCCGAGGCCGGCGGGCTCCAAACATGCAAACCACAGGGTTCACCAGACCCTGCCCCAATCCCAGTGTGAACCGAGGTACTGGCCAAGCATCCTGCGCTGACCCCAGGCCCCTGCGCTGACTCCAGCCCCCCAGGGCGAAGTTTCCAGGGTGCTGCCCTGCCCGTTGCTCCCGCAGTCCAGGCCTTGGTCCTGCAGGTGGGAGACTGCAGGCTCAGAAGAGCTGAGGACAGCGCTTGCCCTGCCCAGGACACATCGTGCTACCAAGGGTGGCCTTTAGCCTGGGGTTGCGTTGGGCTGTCGTGGGGGTCGGGGCCTCACTGTGCAGCCTCCTCCCCACGGGGCAGCTCGGGGGCAGGTTCCTACCGGTCGGGCCCTGGCAGCAGCCTTTTTAAACAACTCCGGCCACTCCCCGCTTCAACGGGGGTGGGTCACCTGGAGCTAAGGCAGGGCTTAGTTTGGGAAACTCCTTTTCTTTCTATTCAGGAAGAAATATGGTAGAAACGAAAACCACAGAAAAACCAGCCAGGCTCCAATAACTTTTGGATCTAAATGAATTTATTTTGTGTGTGTGTTTTTTTCTTTCCTCAGTTTCGTAGCAAATGAAAAAAGAACCCAACGAAATCCCACAGCACAACAAAACTTGCAAGGAGTTGGTATCTCCCAGGCCCCCCACGAGCTGGCGTGGAAGGAGCCCAGGCCGGGGTGCAGGGTGTAGTCAGGGGCTGGGGGCTTAAAGGGGCCAGAGCTCGGCCTTCCCTCCCTCTTCTGGCCACTCCAAAAGTGATCAGGTTGTTTAAAAAAGAATCCACAAACAAAACGAAACACATTTTAAATTAAAATAAAATTATACACTTTCTCCACCGGACTCCATGCCAGGAGATTCAGGCGAAACCTCCTCTTAAAAAAATTTTTTTTTTCTGCTAGAAATACTGTGCATTACTTTTTTTTTTTTTTTTCACTTCTCTTGAGGGTTAAAATAAGATATACTTCCCCAGGAGCCATAAATACGATCTGGTGCATAGAGAAATAGCAGCACGGAAGTCCCGGCCAGCTCCCTCCCCCCTCCCCCCACCCCGGAGTACAGTAGGGCAGCAGGACTGAACACAGCATAGATAATGCTCCTCCACGTCAATCTCTAGGGGACGCCAGTGGCAGGGTGGGGGGCAGGCGGGCAAGCGGGCAGGCAGGGGCCAGGACCCTCCGAGCGAGCGACACATGCTGGGACACACGGACATCCGAGGGCAACCCCGGCGGGAAGAAGGGAGCTTCTCCGGGGTTTCCTTTTCTGATCACCGAGCAAAATAAATATAAATACTTCGAAAATAAGTACCGCTTCGAAAAGGAGTACAAAAGGCCTGGGTAGGGAGGCCAAAAGAAAGGAGACCAAGGGTGCAGGGTGGCGCCGGCTGCCCGTGGCGGTCCGGGTGAGGTCGGGCGCACAACCGCGCTCCACGTATGTACAAGCGGACGCCAGGAAGGACTTCGACCCGGTCCAGCTTCCTGGGAGTCGCCGTGCTCCGAGCAGAGGAATTGGAACAGCGTCGGGATGGCGACCCGGGAAGGTGCGCAAGCCGGGAGAGAGGAGACCGCGCCGAGGGACGGGCCTCTGTCCGGCGCCTGCAGACAAGGCGCGCGGGGCCGGCCCGGCCGGAGGCGGTGGCACTCACGCGGGGGCCGGCGCGCTGGGGAGGCTCGGCGCGGCCGTGCGTCCTCGCCCTGAGCTGCGGAGTCCAAGTCCAGGCCCCCGGCCGCCCGCGCGAGCCTCTACTCGGCGGTGGCGCGGACTCTGGGCCCCGCGCTCACAGGAAGAAGTCGGGAGTGCCCTTGGCCCCGCCGGGCCCGGCCTGCGGCGGCGAGGACTCCCGCGGGAAGCCGGCCCCGCCCGCGCCCCCGGGGCCGCCCCGGCCGGCCAGCTTCTCGTATTTCTCCTTGTACAGGTCCCGCTCCTTGGCCAGGCGCCCCACCTCCAGCTTCAGCTGCTCCACCTGGCTCTGGAGCTGGCACTTCTCGCTCTCCAGAATGTGCCGCTGCTGCACCCGCTTGAAGCGGCACGACTGCGCGTAGCCGCGGTTCTTAAGCGTGCGCCGCTTCTGCTTCAGCCGGATGACCTCCTCCTTGCTGAAGCCGCGGAGCTGCCTGTTCAGCTCGCGCACGGACATGGACACCAGCTGGTCGTCGGAGAAGCGCTCCTCCAAGCGCACGTGGTGGGTTGTGCCGCCGCCGCCGTGGCCCGCGCCGCCGTGGTGGTGGTGGTGATGGTGGTGGGGCGCGTGGTGGTGGTGGTGGGCGGCGTGGTGGGTGCCGTGGTGGTGGCCAGCGCCCATGTCGTCCGCGCCGCCGCCGCCCGCGAAGCCCTGGCCCCGGAAGGCCTCGTAGGCCGCAGCGGCCGCTGGGTGGTGCGCGCTGTGGTGCCCAGCGTGGTGGCCGCTTCCGATGAGCGCCTCCACCGCGTCCTCGGGCGTCAGGTTGAGGGCCTCGGGGTTAAGGTGGTGCTGATAGCCACTCATCCAGTACAGATCCTCCAGCGCCGGCTTCCCCGAGGCGCCCCCGACGGCGCCGGGGCCCCCACTCGCCTGCCCCGGGGTGGCCCCGGCCTGCGCCGCGCCGCCGCCGCCCCCCGCGCCGCCGCTGGTGCCGGGGCTGGGCGCGCAGAAGCTGGGCGAAGAGGGCACGGAGGAACACGGCGTGCTGAGCGGCGTCGAGGACAGCGAGCCGGGTGGCAGTCGGTGGCAAAAGCGCTCGGCCTCGGGCGGCTCCTTCTTCACCTCGAACTTCATCAGGTCGAAATCGTTCACGTACTCGATGGCCAGCGGGCTGCTGGGCAGCTCGGCGCCCATCGCCAGCTCCGTGGCCATCGCCTGGGGGGCCCCGCCGCCTCGCCCGGCTGAGCCCCGACGGGAGGCGGGGCCGGGGGGGGCGAGCCGCGGGCCTGTCCCCCCCCTTCGCTTCCCACGGGCGGTGGGTCCGGGCAGCGAGAGGCGCGGGCTCCGAGCCGAAGCGCGAAGGGAAAAGTTTCACTCGGCCAACTCTGGGGTGGCCAATGGGGACGCCGCCGGTAGGGCCTCTCGCGCAACCCTGGGTCGCTCCCCAGCGGATGCAGGCCGTCCGCGGTCCCCTGTACACCGCCCCCACCCCCCCCGCTCCGCCAGCGGCCCGGCGATGGCCGGGCGGGCGGCGGTGCAGCCACCGCCTCGGGCTACTTGGGTTCCCCGCGCTCCGCCCGCGAACGGCCCGCCCCGCCTCTACCGCCAAGCTCCGCGCCGCGCGCTCCCCTTTATAGGGCCGGGCGCCTGGGCCCGCCTCTCTGGGAGGAGTACACGCCTCCGGGCCAATAAGAGCCCCAGACCCGTAGCCTAATTTACATATCCCCATGGCAACCAGGAGCCCAGCTGTCAGTCTCCTGCAGGGAACAGCTGTGGGAAGGGGTGGTGACCCGCTGCCCGGGAGAGGAGGGGCAGGGCCCTCTGGTGGCCACCTCGGGGGGCTGCACGGCAAGGGCCTGGGGAGCTGGGGGCGCGCGGGCGGCGCGGGGCCTTGCCTGCGGCCTCCGATGCCTCGCGTCCTCCACGGAGTGGCCAGAGCTTCGGGGATCGGGGCGAGGGGTGCTCCTTGGTGACCTCGTCACCCCGCCGCCGGCTGGCCGTGACCCCGCAGCCCCTTCCCAAGATTTTTTCCGTCGGTCCATCGGGGAGCCCACGTTCAGCCTGCTAGCGTAGTGGCGCCGGGACATTCCGGCCTCTCGACACGGGTGACGCTGCGCGGCCTGGCCGGGCGCTGCGCGGGAGCGCTGGTTATTTTTAGCTTCGCGGTTCAGGCGGGTTCAGGAATTTAGTCAACAAAGTTGTTGGCACCTCGGTGCGGCGGGATTCACCGCCGGGCGCCCGGTGCCCCCGCTATGCGGTGCAGGTGCAGAGGGAGTCGCGCGCGGAGCAGCGAAGGTGGGGTCAGGGACCGGAGCGTGGGGGCCGGAGCCTGCGCGGCTGGTGGGACTTGAGGCTCAGGGGCTGGACCGACCCGGCACGGGCGGGGCGCGGGGGCTGTCCCAAGGCCGGAGGGCTGCCAGGCCTACACCACGTTAGGAATCGGCCCCCAGCTGCCCATCCGCCGAGATCTGGCCTCCTGGCGGAGAATGGGGCTCAGAGCTAGGTGCGGGCGGGGATGAGGGTCGGGCGCAGGTGGGAGGCCTCCAACGCGAGAAGCCTTAAGAGCCGGACTAGGGGACCAGAGGTGGCCGGTTACCCAGGGCTTGGTGACTGGGTAGTAATCTGTAGAGCCGCGGGTGTGCTCAGAGCAGGGGCCTTCTAGGGTCAACTGAGATGGGGCCATGACCCAGAGAGCCCTCCCCCCATTCTCTATACTATCATATGACTTCTACAGTTTAACTCATTCTTAAATGCAACCAACCATCTGTGCACAGAAGGAAAAGTCTGGAGGGACTACGGGCAGGACGTCACCAGGGGCAGCCTAGCCATGTGCTGGGGGCATTTATCTATCAGGGCTTCTACCTGGTTCCTCACAAGTGTCTAGTATTTTGTAAGAAGAAAACTGTCGCAATGGCAAGTGAAACCTCACTTTTTAATGTACATGGGGGTGACCCCGCTCCTTTCTCCTCTCCCCTCCCACAGGGATGAACCCAGCCTGGGTGCTCAGGGACATGTGTTGCCAGGTTAGGGGCTCCCTTTAAAGCCCTCTTGAAAGAGCTGGGAACACCAGACCACCTGACCTGCCTCCAGAAAACCTGTATGCAGGTCAGGAAGCAACAGTTAGAACTGGACAGGGAACAACAGACTGGTTCCAAATAGGAAAAGGAGTACGTCAAGGCTGTATATTGTCACCGTGCTGATTTAACTTATATGCAGAGTACATCATGAGAAACGCTGGGCTGGATGAAGCACAAGCTGGAATCAAGATTGCCGGGAGAGATATCAATAACCTCAGATATGCAGATGATACCACCCTTATGGCAGAAAGTGAAGAGGAACTAAAGAGCTTCCTGATGAAAGTGAAAGTGGAAAGTGAAAAGGTTGACTTAGAGCTCAACATTCAGAAAATGAAGATCATGGCATCCAGTCCCATCACATCATGGCAAATAGATGGGGAAACATTGGAAACAGTGGCTGACTTTATTTTTCTGGGCTCCAAAATCACTGTGGATGGTGACTGCAGCCATGAAATTAAAAGACGCTTGCTCCTTGGAAGGAAAGTTACAAACAACCTAGACAGCATATTAAAAAGCAGAGACATTACTTTGTCAAAAAAGGTCCATCTAGTCAAAGCTATGGTTTTTCCAATGTTGTGTATGGATGTGAGAGTTGGATTATAAAGAAAGCTGAGCGCCGAAGAATTCATGCTTTTGAACTGTGGTGTTGAAGAAGACTCTTGAGAGTCCCTTGGACTGCAAGGAGATCCAGTCCATCCTAAAGATCAGTCCTAGGTGTTCATTGGAAGGACTGATGTTGAAGCTGAAACTCCAATACTTTGGCCACCTGATGTGAAGAGCTGACTCATTTGAAAAGACTCTGATGCTGGGAAAGATTGAGAGTAGGAGAAGGGGACGACAGAGGATGAGATGGTTGGATGGCATCACTGACTCAATGGACATGGATTTGGGTGGACTCTGGGAGTTGGTGGACAGGGAGGCCTGGCGTGCTGCAGTTCATGGGGTCACAGAGTCGGACACGACTGAGCAACTGAACTGAACTGAACTGAAAGCACTTGGCGTTCAGAGGGAAGCCACAGCTCAGAGGGGAGACGCTGCGTGGCAAGCTGGTGGTCCATATGCCCGTCTGAGATGGAGTGAGCCCTTGCATTGGCCACCTGGCCTCTGCTCCTCATGGCATGGCTTCAGCCAGGCCACTGGACCAGGCAAGAGTGTGGTTCCAAGCTCGGGAAGGTGCTGGGTAGAGCCAGGCTGGTGCAGGTGGGGGTCCTCCTCACAGCTCCTGGCCCCAGGCCAAGGGCCACTGACTGCAGCCATTGCCGAGCTCTGCGGCATTCCCAGTCCCACCCAGTCACCACGCCTTGTCCTGAGAGGTGCAGTAAGGCTGCTAAAGCCAGGGAGGCCTTGCAGAACAGCCCCTCCCTATCCCAAACCTCCTCGAGGCCTGCACTCAGCCACACTAAGTCAGGGACACCTGCCCACATCTGGCCCCAAAATGTGGTGCTCAAGGGTGCTGGGCCAGAGCCAGCCAGCCCCTTGCCCAGTCACACTCACAGGCCTTTCATTGTCTGTCCCCAGGGGAGAGGGACCCAGTGCAGGGCCGGCTACAGAGACTGCACTCAGAACTGGGAACAGACACAAGGGCCTTCGGGCAACCTGGAACCAAGCAAGGCACCCATGTCCCCAACTGCCTCGGGCCCTCGGTAAGTTCTCCAGTCCTGGGCTTGACCTCAGGTCAGACTGGCTTCCCAGAAGGTGTCTGGGCCTGCAGGCCTGGGCTAAGCTCTCGGGAGCAGGAGCCCTGGAAGGTGGAGGGGCCCTGAGTCTGCTCCGTGGCTTCTCGTGGTGGCAGCTGAGCCCTCCTCTGTCCTGAGTCACTGCCAGGGGGCTGGGAAAGGGGCTGACTGCCCCTGTACACAGACCCCAACCTCCCGGCACCCACTACAGGCGAGATGGGCTCTTCCCAGCCCAGGGAAAGCCTGCCCCTTCTTGACTTTGGTTGTGGGCTTCAGGCTCGCTCCTTTCTCTTCAGAAACCTCCTCTTCGCCACTTGCTGGTCTGGGACCCGGCAAGTTCAAGGAGGGGCTGTCAGCTGGGTCTCAGAGGCAGAGGCCATGAGAGCCCAGAGCCACCTCCTCTCTGCCATGAAAGGCTCGCAGGCCCCAGAGACGGCACTCAGGAGTGCTGCAGGCCCAGCCGTGGCTCCCTCGCGGCTCCCTCGACCAGCAGTGGAGCCAGCAGAGGATGCCGCCGATTTCATGTGGCCCAGAAAAGGCTCCCTTTCTTCCTCGCCCTCTGGGGACCTCCCTGCCCGCCCAGCAAACAACCAGCGCTTGGAGCCAGGGAGCCACAGGGACTGTGTGGAGGCTCCTCAGTAAATACACACACGTGTCTTTACTGAGCAGTTCTGTGTGCCAGGCAGCCTGTCCAGGGGCAGCTTCCAGCACCTTCCGCCAGGGAGGTGGCCCAGGGGTCCCTGGTAGGAAACAGGCACTCGTGGGCTCTGCAGTGGACAGGTTGTCCTGGTGCAGCTGGACCGTGGCGGCTGGGAGGACTTGAAGGCTGAGGGACTGGTGGCCGGCAGACGATGGGGCCGTAGCCGGACCAGTATCCGCACACGGTGGCTGACTGATTGGGCTTCCTCACAGCGTGGCGGCTGGTTCTCAGCGTGAGCGTCCAAGGGAGTCAGGCAGATATGCTTGGCATTTTCGTGAGGGGTAGCAGTGCTCATATCCAAGGGGCACAGACACCATCCCCCATGGAGTATGTAGGAAAAACTACACAGTCACAGCATCTCTGGAAAATACAATCTACCCGAGAGCGGGTGAGAGAGCAGGAAATAAACCATAAAATAGAAAGTGAACTACACAGCACGTCTGTGCAGGAGATCAGCGTAAGTCCAGCGCCTGCAGGCAGTGTTGTCGTCCAGAGTCCTGTGGGGCTACCGTCTCAAGGTCGTGGCGAGGGCGGGTCAGGTGGGGGGCGGCACTGTTGTCTGAAGGCTTCTCTGGGGAAGATGCTCCCAAGCTCTCTCAGACTGTCGGGACCATTTCTTGGCATCTGAGGAGCCAAGACCCCAGGCTCAGGGGGTTGGAGGCCGCCCTGGCTTCCCACGCCTGATGACTGCCCTAGCGAATCCAGGCAGATGGAGGGGGCCCTACAGAATGGGAGACGGGAAAGGCCGAGGGGCCTGGCCTGATGTGGGGTGGGGATTAGAGTCTGGGGGGGCGGCCCCTCTGGGGACCCTGGGACCACCCTCGGGCAGCACAGTGCCAAGGTCCCAGCTCAGTGCCCTAGACTCTCGACAAGTCCAGCTGCAGGGTGTGCACGCCATCACAGCACTGCGCTGCAGGATCTGCCCAGGCCCAGCGGTCACCCAGCCGCCCAGCCTCATGGGAGTCACAAGACGAGGCCACAGTAGTCCCTGTTGGGAACAGAGGCCCTGCTCTCCAGGCGGGGCTTAGAGGCGCTACACAAGCTCAGGCCCAGCTCTAGACCCGGCAGCCCCGCTGTCCCGCCAGGGGCTCCTTCCTGGGCTCAGACAGTGAGGGGTGGGTGCCTTCCCCACCCACCACGGTCAGTCAGGCTGCAGAGGAGCCGGGAGAGGCAGGCCCCTCCCCGAGACCCCACACGGGGGCACTTTCGGGCCCCCACGTCAGATGCCTCCCCGGAGCCCAGCAGCCCAGATCCCGAGGCCCTGCTGGCCACACGACCTCGGGGCTCACCTGAGGGCCCACCCTGCCCACGGGAGGGGTGTTTCACGGTCACGGTGCGAGCCCCGCAGCCCTCACAGGAGGCTCCCTGTCCTTGGGGCCATCACCTGAGAGGCTGCACCAGGGCGAAGGGCAGTCCACGGGGCCACAGGCCTGGGGTGGCAGCAGGCACCTGTGAAGGGGACAAAGGGGCAGGGCCTGCCTGGACTCCACGGCCCTCACACAGTCGGGGCTGGTGGGGACGACGGGCCCTTCCTCCTGGGGGCCCAGCTGATCTGCCCTTAGCACAGGGAGCCCACAGTGACGGTGACCCCTTCCCCTGCTGGGAGCAGGGAGTCTGACCAGGCTGAGCCGGAGGCTGACCGGTCCTCAGGGGGTCACGGGGTGTGGGCCCGCAGGGCAGGGGTCCAGGAGCACAGGCAGCTGTGGGCAGGGCTACCCCCATGCTCTGGGGCGCCCAGCCCTTCCTAAGCCTTCCCTGCGGGCCCGCAGCTGTCAGGCCGGCTGCCTCAGGGTCGTGGGCTGTGCCGTGCGCAGTGGGCCCGGGTACAGGAAGTACACCTGAGGAGGTGGAGCGGCCGGGGAGGCCCTGGAGCACAGCGCTGGTCCCGGCCAGGTGCTGGGTGCCCAACAGGAGGGGCCCAGCACCCACTGGTCTGTCGGGAGCGCCTCGCGTAATGGAAACACCTGCCCACCTCCTGTCCAGCTGGTGTCTGTCTCACAGTCTGGGGTCCCCTCCTTTACTATGGAGGGAAGAGCAGGGAGGTCAATCGGATGGGAGAAACAAACACCCGAGTCTCCCTCGGTCTCCCGTCTCTCCAGGCGGGGGAGGGAGACTCGAACCTCGGTCCTCCCGTCGTCAGAGGTCCTTCTGTCCCTCTGTGGTGGAGCTGACCGTGGGCATCAAGGACAGCCTAGGCAGGAGGTGGGGGAGGCCTCGGTGGCCCCCAGGCTGCACCCCGGTGCCTGCTCCTCCTGCCAGCCTAGGCCAGGAGGAGGAGCTGGGCAGGGGGCTCAGCCCTGGCCCAGGGCACCCGGCCAGGCAGGCTGCTGCCCCTGCTCTGCAGGTTCCTCACTGTCGGCACTCAGCTTCCTGCTGGGCTGTGGGCCCATTCTTCGCAGTCAGGTCTGAGTCCGGTGTCCAGCAGCCTGCTGAACTAGCACAGATCAGGCCCCAGAGACAGGGCTCGGGGCCCCGGGCGGAGGTGCCAGCGATCGGCACAGGACAGTGGGAGCCCTGCTCTGCTGGACAGCGGGCCCCCGCACGCTGAGGCCAGGAGCCCAGCTCTGCTGGACAGCGGGCCCCCGCATGCTGAGGCCGGGACCCCTGCCCTGCTGGACAGCGGGCCCCCGCACGCTGAGGCCAGGACCCCTGCCCTGCTGGACAGCGGGCCCCTGCACGCTGAGGCCAGGCGGGCCCCTCTCCACAACCCCACCTGGCTCTCGTCATCTGTGGGACCTCGCCTCGTCTGGAGCCAGGGAGGGCCAAGGGGCCTTCTTCGGTCAGAGGGACCCTCAAGGAGGCAGTGCGTTCAGAGGCCTGGGCTGCCCCTGTCAGCCAGAGCTGGACAGCGCTCTTCCCACTGGGGCCGGAAGAAGCAGCGGGAAGACGAGCAGCCACACAGCCGACTCCCCTGTGGTCAACTGCAGGAGTCGTGTGGGGCTGTGGGCAGGGGAGCCCGAGGGCTACCTGTAGCCCCCGCCTACAGGGTGGTTTGTGGCACAGGTCCCTGCTGCAGCCGACTGACTGGCGGGGATGGAGGCAGGCGGGGGCAGGGGCACCCTAGGAGTGTGGCTGCGGGCAGGTGCTCAAAGGGAGCACACCTCACTTGCCTGGGGGTGAGGGGCAGATACCCTGAGCGGCCCGGCTCCACTCCAGGCCTTGGCAGTGGGGGGCTACCAGCCAGGGCTGCATCCTGTCAGGGCCCCGGGCTGAGGTCATGACTCTCAGCCAGCTTGCCCAGGTGCCCTGGGACTGGAGACAGCTCAGGGGGCGATGAGCTGTCCCCTCTGTCCGGCAGCCCTGGCCTGTCCCCAGGCCTACTCTGGCCCAGCTGCTCTCCTGAGAGGCCCGGGGAAGGGGTTCTGGAGGAGAGATCTGCTTGGGGGAGGCCCTCTGGCCCCAGCCTGTTGCCTCCAGTCCCCAGGGCCTGCCCAGGCCTCTCCCAACCATAAAGCACACTGGCCTGGCCATGGGGGACAGGTGGCCTCAGCCCTGAGCCACCCTGGGGCGGCAGGGAAGGGGCCCACATCCCTACCCAGAGGCCGGGCCAGGTGGGCAGGTTGGGGGGGCCCTGGAGGAGGCTCTGGGGCGTACCCCTCACCTTCCCCTCAACCTCAGGCCTCCAGGTCCCCCTGGAGTCGCATCCCAGGGGAGGCTCTGGGACCCCTAGGCCCTGTGCATCCACCTGCGCTGTGCTCAGCAGGCCAGGCAGCAGCAGCAACGGTCAGGACAGCCAAGCAGACACAGGACAGAACCTTTATTGCTGAACACAAAGTACCCGCCAGGGAGGCCCGCCCGGCAGTCTCAGGAGGCCTGTGGGAGGACAGGGCAGACATCGCACGGGGGAGCCCTGCCAGGCACCTCTCAGGGCAAGGCTGAAGGCCCAGGGGTGGGGAAGTGGTGGAGCCCAGCCTGAGGGGAGCCAGGCGTGGGCACTGGTCACACAGGGCTGAAAGCCAGGCGGGCAGGGGGACAGCCCTGCCACCCCTGGGGGCGCTCCGTGGCAGGCGGCCCCTCATCCGGGGCGGTGGCGGGTGGAGCCTCCTTCCTCTTGGGACGGGGCTGAGGTAGGCGTGGGCTGGCCCCCTGGACCCTCACAGACGCGGCTTGATGTGCAGCGACTTCCCTGTTCCAAGAAGGCCAAAGGTCAGGCACAGGAGGGCTCCCTCAAGGCCTCTGGGTCAGGGGTTGCTCGAAACTGGGAGGGGCTGGGACACCACCCAACGGCCCGGGGTCCCGCGTGGAGCAGGTCCAGGCCTGGCCCTGGGCAGTGGGCTGCGCCACGGGAGCCCCGCAGCCTGCAGCTGAGCCCTGAGCACCGGGTGCCGGCGGCTCGCACACACTGCTCAGGCTCACGCAGGGACAGGTGTCTGGCGCTGCCAGACGGCGCCTTCCACACGGAAACCCAGGGTGTGTGCGAGCAGCTGCTGGGGGCCCCGAGGCCCCAGGGACCAGCCAGGGCTGCTGGGCTGGGGTGGGAGAGGCTGCCGCCCTGGGCCCCACCCCCACTGGGCACCCCGGTGCCTCTCCTCACCAAGGACACTCCTGGTGGCCTCATAGGCCGGCAAACCAGCTGCCCACAGGCCAGCACTGTCCACGTGCCCCCTGCAAGCTCGCGACTCCTCCTGGGATCCCACTGCAGGGCTGAGGACCCCAGTCACCTGCTCAGCCAGCCAGAGCCCCGGGCCCCTCAGGCCCCCAGGAAGCCGGCAAGGCCTGAGCAGGGAAGGACGGGACAGTCACCACTCCCCCGCCCCTGCTTCCTCTGATTCTAGGGCTGGTTGCAGGGCTTCTCATCGTAATTAAAAACAAAATTAAAACACTGGTGGCTTGGGGCTATCTGCTCCTTCCTCCCGCCCTCAGGGTGTCCTGCCCATGGAGGGCCTGGCCGCAGCTTGGCGCCCCTGGCTCGGGGGCTGAGCAGGCAGCGTGCGAGCTCGCTCAGCAGAGCTGGGAGAAGAGGCTGCGGCAAGCATCTCCCATTAATGTTACGACCGTGAAATATGACAATAAAATGATAGCCGTATGGTCGCAAATTTGCAGCCCGCCGAGCTGCGTGGGGTTTATCGTCACTCAAACGCGCAGAGAGCTGTAAAATGTTTACAGAAAGGGTCGTTTGCAGCCATAAAATCCTCTTTTCTCTCCTAAACAAGGCTGAGTGGAGCCATTTACCAAGCCCCAAATGTTCATCGGGGGAGAGGAAACATCTGTTCTCTCCAGGAGTGTGCGGTGATCTTCCAGAACAAATTAACAGAAATGGGTGCTTTCTAATTAAATCAGCCCTCGGCTGGGCGGTCTGTGAGCGGTGCTCTGCGCCCGCACCTCGCGCCCGACCTGTGGGCCTGCAGGCGCGCACCTGCCATGCCAGAGACCGTGCCGCCGGCTCCCTGGGACCAGCAGGCCCCCCAGGCTGACCCACAGGCCTGAGGTGCGCGCCGCCAGAGCTGGGCTGCCTACCTGAGTCCTTGGAGGAGGCGCTCCTGGGGGCCTGGGCCCTGGGCTGGCCTCCAGGGCTGGGCGAGGACTGCAGGGCGATGAAGGAGGGCAGCTTGGAGAGGCCACCGGAGCCAGCTCCCGCTGAGGCCTCAGCCGCCTGCAGACACAGCTCCTCTGGCTCCAAGGACAGGGAGGCAGGGGGGGGGCAGGGAGAGGAGGGGGAGGGGGAAGAGGAGGAGGAGGGGGGGGAGGGGGAGGAGGGGGAGGGGGAGGCCGCAGCTAACACCCGTGCGGAGGAGGGGGGTGAGGTCGAGCCAGCAGCCATGGAGCTGGGGGGGCTGGACATCCGTCTGGCGGGGCGCAGGGCGGCCGAGGGCTTCCTGTAGGAACGGGAGGGGAGCGGGGTGTGAGGCGGGCGGCGTGGGGCAGGCGGGGTCCAGAGGGTGCTGGCCCACCATCTGCACACCATCCGTCCACCCCCACCCATCCCTGCCCAGCAACTATCAGGCACCGCCACGCAGGTCAAGGCGGGCCTGTGGGCCAAGGACAGCCTGGTGACACTTAAGGGCCTCCAGCAGCTGCACGCTGATGCTGTCCTCACCTCCTGGAGCCTTCCCCGTCCACACGGGTTCCCACACGCGCAGGCAGGGGAGCACACCGCGGGGCCCAGCCACGAGCGTCACTTAGGACCTCCCCTGCCCCTGGAGATTGGGGTGGGTCAGGGATGCTCTCCACTCGTCCAGCCTGAGGACCGGGGGTGGGGCACCTCTGGAGGTCACTTCACCAACTTTGGACAGAGGTTTTTTGGGGGGTATGAAGCCCCCAGAGCTGGGCGGGGATGCAGGGCTCCCTCCTGCCCCCACCCCAAGCTTACACATGCCGCACCCACAGTCCCCGTCACCTGGGCCCGTGGCTGGTAGAAGCCCTGCTCCTGGGGGGCGTGTTGCCAGGCTCCGGGGCTGTGGGGGTGGCTGCTCGCCGGCCCAGGCGCTTCGGGTTGCGGTGGGGCAGCTGGCACTGGGCACCGCGGGGGCACACGCCCTGGCGGGAGAAGTCAGGGCACAGCAGCGTGTGCTTCTTCTTGCACTGCGGGAGGAGGGCACAGCTGGGTGAGCCGGTGGAGACCGCAGCACCACGCAGGGGGCCTGCCTGCTTCGCCCAGTGGGGCTCACGCGGAAGGGTTCCTGTTGGGGGTCTGAGGTCCTCAGGCCAGAGAGGCCCCAGGGCGCTCACCCCTACCCATCTCAAAGATAGGAAGGGTCAGTCTGAGGGTCAAGGGCACTTCCCTGGTTGTACCAGCACCACCCAGCCTGGCCCTGGGCCTGGACTGAGACTGGGGTGCGGATTCCCAGGGAGCTACCTCCTCCTCCTGACTGCAGCCCACCTGTCCTGGCAGAGGACCAGGGTGGGGGGCACCCCACGGAGGGTGCACTGTCAGGCAAGTCGGGGCAACAGATGGCCTCAGCTCTGCCCACCAGGCCCACAGGGAGCACAGAGCCTGGACCCAAGGCCCGCCTCTCCATGGCCCCCCTGCCCCCAGGCAGGAACTGTAGCCCTACCGTGTGCCTGCTTCTTGCCTGGTCCTCCTAGAGGAAGGGGCCTATTCTCCCACCCCCAAGAACTAGCTCAGTGGGCCCCACCCAGGAGGAGGAAGCCACCCTCATGCTGACCAGGTGACAGGTGACATGCTAGAAAGAGACCCAGAAGGAAACCCCTGCAAGCAGAGCCCCAAAACCACCCCGTGTGCACTCAGTCAGCTCCATTGTGTCTGACTCTGTGCGAGCCCATGGACTGTAGCCCGCCAGGCTCCTCTGTCCATGGGATCTCCAGGCAAGAACACCCAGAGTCAAGTTTAAAACCAGCCCTGGTGCCTGAGCAGCTCGAGGGTGCCCCCTGGCACAGCCACTGGAAGTGTCATGGCAACAGCCTTGAGACCACTTCCTTCTGGACCCGTCACCCCCACTGGGCACGTGTCCTCAGAGCCCCAGATGTCGGCCTGGCTCCCAGCACACAGGACAAGGCTGGCCGAGGACCCCACGGAGCCTGTGCCCATTCTGTGAGCAGGATCTGGGCACTGACCCCATTCTTGTTCCCACACCTGGCCCTCACTTGCCACCCAGGAACTAGAGGCCCTTCACACTGGTGCCCGGGGCTGGTGTGAAGACAGGCAGGTAGCACCCCTGCACCTGGACGGCTACCCCTCCCTGTGCTGGGGAGACCCAGCCCTGCTCCCCAACGCCTGCTCCTCCAGCCCCAGAGTCAAGGGCCCTCTGCCCTGAATCCCAGTGGTCCCCTCGGTGGTATATGCTGCAGCGGGCTCTCCTGGGCAGGCAGAGGGATGGGCAGGCCCTCTGTGTGGAGAGCCCACCCTGGGCTGGGTGCAGAGAGGTGGCCGGGGGGTGCTGTCTCTGTGCCGTCCCATGGTGGCCATGAGCCCCGCCGCTGCTCTGAGCCCAGGCGGCTCAACAGGAGCAACACACGGGAGGCGGGACCTGGCACAGAGGGACCCGGTAAAAGGCAGCACCTCGGTTTCCTCTGGGACTGCACGCTGACATCTGTGAGCCACTGGGTCACGTACACTCGTTCCAGCTGTTTCTATCTCACTTTCTTACAGCGGCACTAGAAACTGTGAAATCCCACATGCAGCTCACATCCGGTTGACTGTGGGACTAGAGATAGCTGGTCTGAACTGACCGTCCTCCCAGAGCAACCCAAATCTAGGCTCAAACGTAAAGAACCTTCTGAAATCATCCAAGAACTCCTGAGCAGGTGAAATGATGGAGGAACGTCTACTGGGTGCAGGGCTGGTCTCAGACCTCAGCCCCCGCCATCCTTAGTGCAAGGCTGCCGAGGAAAAAGCAAACCCCACACCCCTGCCCCTGCCCCATGTGCCCCGCAGAGCTGGAAGTAAGGAAAATTCCTGGGATTATAGACTGCCAGGCTCCTCTGTTCATGGAATTCCCCGGCAAGAAAACTGGAGTGGATTGCCATTTCCTTCTCCAGTGTATCTTCCCGACACAAGGATCGAACCCGGGTCTCTTGCATTACAGGCAGATGCTTTACCATCTGAGCTACTAGGGAAGCCTGGAAATAAAGAAAGTTAGTGCTAAATAATGCGTCAGTCAGTCAAGACGCAACAGAAACTAGGTGATATTTAAAACCAAATGACAACACTAAAACAACTCATCAAAGTTGATGGACTGGAGCTAAAGGAGCGCTTGGAGCAAAGCCCTCAGCCTCGGAGTCTTACATTAGCAAAGACGAAACACCTCAAAGTCAGAGGAAAACAGAAAAACAAAGAAAGCAGAGAGAAGGACATAGAGAGAAAAGGAACATATAAACAATATTAGGAATGACAGAAGTGCCGTTAACTGCTGGTGCTGCAGAAGGGGACACAATGAACAAATTTTATGCCAATAAATTTGAAAACACAGACAAAATCTACAAATTCTAGAAAAACTGCCAAAATCTGACATTAAATCTGAATGAATATAGACCATAAAGGAATTTGAATCAGTAGTTAAACAAGGCAAGCGCCAGCCCAGGGTTTCACGGTGGTTCTACCAGCTATTCAAGAATGCACTACCCAACCTCCCATGAACCAGCCCACAGAAGAGGACAGCAGAGAACACTCAGCTCAGTCTACGCAGCCAGAGGGGTCTTAAACCTGGAACCTGACCACAGCGAGATGATCAAACAACCTTTAGGCCAATTGCATGAACAATGACTCACGTTCTACACAAATCATAAATAAACTGAAATGTGTAAAAAATGAGTCCTGAAATGTGTAAAAAGACCATGTTAGGACCAAGCTGAGTTTATCTCAGGAATGCAAGGTTAGTTTAACGTTAGAAAACCAGGGAATAGAAATCAGCACATTAGCAACCTAAGAGAAAGGAACCATGTGATCACCTTGAGAGGCAAGAAAGAAGAGCATCATGGAAGTCAGAATCAACAAACGTTTAGCAGATTAGCAATAGAAGGAAGCTTCCTTAGCTTAATACAGAACCTTCACGAAACCATCATCATCATTCACCAAGGGGTGCAGCTGGAAGCCCACAGCTATGAGTTACTATCTTACTGGGCTTATAGGCAGGGCAGAAAAAGAAACTCAAAGGAAGAAAATACGGTCATTATTTGCAAAAGATATGATTGTTTATGTAGAAAAACCCAAAAGACTAAGTCCCATGGATGAATTATTACAATTACTAATATAATTTAGCAAGACTGCTGGAAACAAAATCAGTATTAAAAATCGTATGTCCGTTACCAATGAACAGTAAGAAAATAACATTTAAAAACAAGCTTTTTATAATAATAATAAATGTGAGAGAAATAAACTTAACAGAGATAAGACAAGCAAAAATTTTATCAAATGACATCAAAGGAGAGTCTGTGTCACTAGAGACAGCGCATTGATCATACACAGGAGATTCACTGTAGAGACTGGTGAGACCAGTTCTCACCAAACTAAGGCACAGATTCAAGTCAACCCGAATCCAAATTCCAACTCTAAAAACCTTACCTGGAATTTAAAATACATTTCTGGAAGGATAAAGGGGCAAGAACAGCTAAAATAACCACAAGGAAGAAAAAAGTGAAGAAATCTGCTTCCTTGTTATGACTTATCCCAAAGCTCAAATAACCGACAAAGGTCCCTGTAGTCAAAGCTGTGGTTTTTCCAGGAGTCATGTATGGATGTGAGAGTTGGACCACGAGGCTGAGTACTGAAGAACTGATGCTTTTGAACTGTGGTGCTGGAAAAGACTCTTGAGAGTCCCTTGGGCTGCAGGGCGATCAAACCAATCAATAATAAAGAAAATCAAGCCTGAATATTCACTGGAAGGACTCATGTTGAAACTGAAGCCCCAGTATTTAGGCCACCTGATGCCAAGAGCCAACTCATTGGAAAAGGCCCTGATGCTGGGAAAGACTGAAGGCAGGAGGAGAAGGAGGTGACAGAGGATGAGTTGGCTGGATGGTATCACTGACTCAACGCACATCAGTTTGAACAAGCTCCAGGAGATAGTGATGGACAGGGAAGCCTGGCATGCTGTAGTCCATGGGGTCGCGAAGAGTCAGACACGCCTGAGCTACTGAACAACAACAACCTGGGACTGTTAAATGAGACCCGGACTAGTTTAACAGCCAAGAGCCCAGGTAAGACCCGGACGAGTGTAACAGCCAGGAGCCCAGGTAAGACCCGGACGAGTGTAACAGCCAGGAGCCCAGGTAAGACCCGGACGAGTGTAACAGCCAAGAGCCCAGGTAAGACCCGGACGAGTGTAACAGCCAAGAGCCCAGGTAAGACCCGGACGAGTGTAACAGCCAAGAGCCCAGGTAAGACCCGGACGAGTGTAACAGCCAAGTGCCCAGGTAAGACCCGGACGAGTGTAACAGCCAAGAGCCCAGGTAAGACCCGGACGAGTGTAACAGCCAAGAGCCCAGGTAAGACCCGGACGAGTGTAACAGCCAGGGGCCCAGGTAAGACCCGGACTAGTGTAACAGCCAAGAGCCCAGGCTGCAGTCGGCACTGACTGCACACCAGGAGCTGCTGGCATGCAAACAGGGCATGTGGTGGGCTGACTGTAAAGTTACACGCAGATTTCTTACTGTGTTGGGGGGGGTGGTATTCAAGGGTCAGCTGTATAGTACAGAGATTGAATCAGTAATCATAAAACCTCCCAATCAAGAAAAGCCCGAGACTAGATGGTTTCAACAGGTGAATCCTACTAAACATGTAAAGAATTAACACCTATTCTTTTCAAATTCCTCCAAAAACACAGAAGATGAGAGAATACTTCCTAACACACAACAGCCAAAACAATCTACAAGGCTAGCCTTACCTTGGTTCCAAAAGCATACAGAGATACTACAAGAAAAGGAAATTACAGATCAATATTATTATGGATACAGATGTCAAAATCCTCAACAAAATACTACAAAACTGGACTAGTGGCATATTAAAAAGATTATAGACTATGATCCAGTGGGATTTATTCTCAGAATGCAAAGATGGTTCAACATCCAAAAATCAATCAGTATATTTGTGATTGATCGATGTGGTCAGTATGTCTGATTGACTACCTTAATAGAATGAAGGGGAAAAAACCCACATGATTATCTCAACTGATACAAAAAAGATTTGGGCAAATAGCTATAAGATTCCACCTATGTTAAATACCTAGAATAGGCACATTCATGGAGACAAAATGTTGATTTGTGGCTGTCAGGAGGTGGTGAGGAGGGGAACAGGGAGTCATTGCCAACTGTTTAGAGATTCTGTTTGGGGGGATGAAAAAGTTTTGGAAACAGATAGTGGTGGTTGTATAATATTGTCAATGTAATTAATACCACTGAATTATACACTTAAAAATGGCAAATTCTGCTAAAATTAAAAAATTAAAAATGTAATGTGCCAAAACCCATAGTATTGTGCACTTAAATGGGTGATTTGTATGGGATATGAGTTCTATCTCAGTAAAGCTGTGAAGATTAGAAAAGACTCTGATGCTGGGAAAAACTAAAGGCAGGGGGAGAAGGGGATGACGACAGAGGATGAGATGGTTGGATGGCATCACCGACTCGATGGACGTGAGTTTGAGTAAGCTCTGGGAGCTGGTGATGGACAGGGAAGCCTGGCATGCTGCATTCCACGGGGTCGCAAAAAGTCAGACACGATTCAGCGACTGAACTGAACTGATACAGAGACACTGTCTGTGACTTCCAAGAAAGACGTCCAGAGGACAAGGCACTTCTGTGCGTCAGGAGGCGGCGGGGGTGGGCCGCTGACACGGTGGAGGACAGAGAGAGAAGGAAGTCGTGGAGAGCGGGCCAGGCACCATAAGGGCAGGGGAGTCGCTGTCGCTACAGAGGTGGCTGCAGATGATACCCACGCTCGGGTCTGCTCTGCGCCAGGAGGGGCAGGAGGCGCGGTGCTCCAGGCCCAGGCAGGGCTGGACCTCCGGCCAGAAAGCACCCTGGGGATGTGTGAGCAGCGCAAGTCTGGTGGGCGTGCCGGGCGACAGCGCCATAGACACCTGAGCAGGCTGGCCGGGGCGGAGGGCAGTGCTGGAACACCCGCCCTCGGTGTCTCCCCGACACGCGTGCGGATTCAACAGCAAGCCATCAGGGGAGCCCACCACCAGCACCAGGAGTGGCGGAGCAAGCATGAGGCGGTCGCTGTGACATCCGGCGGCTCACGGAGGCTGGCCGTGTCCCCGAGTATCTTGAGAGTCCGGAGGGACAAACTGAGGAGATGAGAGAGGCTGACCAGTGAGCCCCAGACCCAGGAGCAGCACGTGGCCCTGAAAAGGTGAAGGACACGGATCTACTCCAGCTTAAATCATTCACAAGAAAAGGGGACATGTGTCTTTAACAAGCCAGCGCTTTATGAAGCAAGGTTAACAATTCCACTTGATTCAGTGGAATATTATAAACTCTCTGGGGCCCATCTGAGGACTTCCACTTCAGGAGCAAGGTGACGACTCAGCACTTTCTATATTATTTAGAGAATAAAATTAACCCTTGCCGGCCCAGGCTGCTGCCTCTGCCCCTGCTGGATCCGGCCTGCTCAGCGCTTTTCCCATCTATAATTACAAGCCGCTATCCATCATGTGGCAGCCACGCAGCGCCCACACGCTGAAACACACGCAGTAAGCACTTCCACTAATAGAAGCAGAACTTAAATATCGCCTTGATATTTTCATTTACATTGGAATTTTTTACAATAATCACCCACAGCCTCCATGGGGGTCCTGCGCCCCCACCTCACCCCACCTGGGCTGCTCTGGAGTCACCAGCCGGGCCCCACCTCTGCAAGAGGGGCCTCCGCGGGGGGCCCCAGAGTGCTGTGCACAGGCCAGCAGGGGAGCGGCTGTGCTCCCATCGTGCTCCCCACAGGGTGAAGCCCAGCCCGGAATAGGGAGCTGGCCTGCAGAGACACGCGCTCCCCGGGCTCAGGGCCAGCCCTGCTCCCCCAGGTCAGCCCACAAGCCCTGAGGCAGGGTGGTCACTCACGAGCATCTGCGGACGAGGCAGCGGGCTTTGCTGAGGCCCCTGGGCTGGTGAGGAGGCTCCCTCTAGGGCACCGGGACCCGCTGCCCAGGGGGCCCACCCCAGCCCACAGGGGTGTCAGCTGTCAGCTGTCGATGGGCAGGTGGGGAGGACAGGCCCACAAAGCAGGGTGGGCCTGGCCCCCGGGCCAGCTCCTCACCCCCAGTGCCCCTCCACCCCATGCCCCTTACCTTGGCACCCAGAGGGCAGTAGCCTTTCAGGAAGTCGGTGCAGACCTCCGCCTTTCGGGACACGTACACATGGCTGTAGGGGCAGCTGCTGTTGCTGCAGATGCCCTTCAGGAAGTAGGAGCAGACAGGCATCTGCAGGGCGGGAGGCAGTGAGGCCCAGGGCAGTGCCCCCAGCCTCCCTCCTTGTCCCACCTCACAGGCAGGGGCACCAGGACCCGAGGGGCCCACCCAGGGCTCCATCACCAGGCGTGAGCCACAGAGAGACTGGCCCACCCCAAAGTGAGACCCCCAGCCTCCCCGGGGGCGACGCCGCTCAGGCCTTCGATCACGTGAGGACAGAGATGGGGACTCAGCCAGCAGGACAGCTCAGGCCCAGATGTGCTGTCCCCAAGTCCACCACCTGCCCCGAGCCTGCCTGGTCTGGGCTGCGGGACTTTCGGGGCGGGGGCAGGCGGGGGGGCACGGCCTGGAGGCGCCGGCACCTAGAAAAGCAGGGCAGAGGAGAAGGGGGGCAGCGTGCGGGTGCCCCAGCAGGGTGACGGCCTACAGGACCTGACACCCAGCAGGCTTTCCAGCTGCCCGGCACGTGGGCACCGGCAGCGTCCGTGAGCTGGAGACCTGACTCGGAGCAGCCCTTGCAGGGGCTCTGCTGGCACTGACTGTGGGTGGGCACCGTAGGGGCCTGGCAGAGGGCAGGCCGGCCCGGGGAGACCTGGTGGGGGACACAGGTGGGCAGCAGGGAAGCGAGGCCTGAGGGCCAGTGGAGGCAGAGAGGGGAGGTTGTGTCTCTTGCCCACACCAACCTCTGCACTTGGGGCCCTTGGGGTGAGCCCTGCCCCCTGCAGGCCAGCCTCCTAGGGGGGAACCCTGCCAGGAGCTCACACAGCTGTGGCCCTGCGGGTCTCACGCCGCCTGCCTATCCCAGGCTCTCCCTGCGCTGTCAGCCCTGCCTGCCCTGTCCATGTGGTGCCCACTGCACCCACCGAGCGCTCTCCTGCCTCCAGAGGACACACGGGGGGCTTCACTTTTCTGGCAGGAAGTGGGGGTGTGTGTGGGGGGGTTGGAGAGTGGGGGGTATGACTAGCCGAGGAGGGAAGGAGGGAGGAAGCAGAGAAACAAAGGGTGATTTAGCGAGGAGAGTTTATTTTTAATTGTCTTTTAACTGCAGCGCAGAGGGGAGCGGCCGGCCTGGGGCTGGCAGAGCTGCGGCTGCAGACAATTCCCTTAATGTGCGTTTTGATACAGGGCCCAAATTAGCGCTAATAAAAAGGGATAATAAAGCCAACTCTTGCACCAAACGGAACTCCTCCTAGCTGTCAGCGCCGCTATCAAGAGGAAACTGCATTCTCATTTCAATTAACCTTGTTTGCACCCACCACGTCCACACAAATAACAATAACATTAATTCAGGGCGCTGGTGCGGGGCGTCCGCCTCAGACAGCTCAGAGCCTGCGCCGGCTCCAAAGCCGGAGCTAATGAACCCGAAACTCGACGTGAATTTCCAAATTGCTCACAACAGAGTTTCGAAGCTCTATTAGGGAGAAAATGCTGATTCTTCCCAAGTTCCTCAAGGGGAAAAGCTTTGGCAGCAGCAGCGCCTCCCCGGGCCCGCAGCGACCCCCCCTTGGGGCCGGCAGGACTCCCACAGCCAGCAGGGACCCCTGACCTCAGCTGCCCAGCCGCCCGCGCTGGGGGAAGCCCAGCTGTGCGCCTCCCTCTCCCACGGCCGGCCCCCCCTGGCGCACTTGGGAGGGGCGCTGGGCGTGTAGGGGATGGCAGAGGGGCCCAGGCGGGCCGAGCAGGGTGGAGGGGGGCAGCCTTGGGGCTGCTCCGGCCCGCAGGCACGGGGGAAGCTCACCTTCTCCTTGGAGACGTGGTGGGAGAAGGGACAGGTCCCGTCCGTCTTCTTGCAGGTGCCCCGGACAAACCTGCGCACACAGGGCGGGTCTGAGGGGCGGGAGCCCAGGGCAGCCGTGGCCCCCCGCCACCCCCCGCCGCCCCGCACCCGCCTGGGGGTGGGGGACGCACCTGGTGCACACAGCCACCTTCTCGGGGTCGTGGACGTAGGGGCAGCGCTCGCCGCGGTTGCACCGGCCGAAGCGGTTGTAGTACATGCAGTACTCCTCCTTCCGCCGCCGCCGCCGCTGCCGCGCCTGCCGCACGATGGCCAGGCTGCGCTGCACGGCCCGGCTGGGGGCAGGGAGAGAGCCGTGAGCCCCTGCAGGCAGGGAGGCCGGGGAGCCCCCCAACCCCGAGGCACATACCTGGCCAGGGAGCGGCTGCAGCTGCTGGCAGGGTCCAAGCGGCCTGTGGGAGGAGGGGCTGGGTCACGCCAGGCCCACCGCCCGCCCGGGGCTCTGCCCTCCCCCTGCTCACCAGCCAGGCCACCCGGGCCAGGGCAGGGCGGAAGCCAAGGGGATCAGGCAGAGGCCACCCTGGTGTCTGGCCAGTGGTCCTGCCTCAGAGCGGGTGGTCACAGGAACGGGGTGGCGGGGCCTCCCTGCTACCTCCCTCTGCTTGGAGCAGAGCCCAGGGACGTGGGACCTGAGTAGGGTCTGGGAATGCCACTCGGTTTTGCAGCAGCTAAGAACGGCTTGTTTAAAGCACTGTGAAACAGAAGCTGAGAAGTATACGGCCGCAAATGCTGAAATCCTCCACAAATGCTGAAACCCACCAGAAGATGGGTGTCCCCTGCCTGGAAACCAGACTCCCAGATGGCCTGAGGAGCAGGCTGTGGGCTGGCCTGCCTCACGCGGCTCCAAGGCCCTGGCAGGCACCCAGCTCCTAAAACTGTGTTGGTATCCTGTAAGACACTCCTCAAAACCCCAAGTGTGCAGACCAAGCAGGGCCTCTCTGAGGTCACTGACTGTGGCCCGAAGGGGAGTCTGTGGTGACAGGAAGGCAGGTGGACACATGGCCAGGCTCGCCTGCAGAGGGGGCGTCCAGCCTGACACGCAGCTCCCGCCTGCCATTTACATACCCGGGCAGTCCCCAGGACCGAGGCGGGCAGGCAGGGTGAGAGCCGCTCGGGACAGCCACAGTTCCTCAACACACACGTGACCCTCCCCAGACCAGATCAAGTTTCCCACAGGCAGCTGCTGAAATGGAGTCGCGGCAGGAGGCACAACTGACATCACTCAGAAATTCTAGGGACCTGAGGCGATGACAAAGCATTCCTGGTTTAAAAAGGGACGTCCCCAAGATGCCTGGCCTGGAGGCGGCCGTGGGGCAGGTGGCCCCCTCACCACCTGGAGGGCCCTGCCCCTGGCTTGCTGCAGGGCGCCCAGCGCCACCCCAGGCATGTGCCGGCCTAGCCCTCTGGGCAGCGCCTGCATTGCCGCGCTGGGGCGCTCCTCCGAGCCCCAGTCTCCTCCAGGGGAACTCCTGGGAGGGAGGCTGCTCCTGCGGGGGTCCAGGCCCGGGGGACCGAGTTACAGGGTTGAATGGGGGGCACGACACGGAAAGGAGAGGGGGGCCCAGAGCTGGGAGGCTGGGGGCGAGGGGTCTTGGGGCAGCTCCAGGCTGTACTGGAATCTGGTTTCCAGGCAGGGGACACCCATCGTCCAGTGGCAGGGGAGGTCAGTCCAGACGGCACGTGGTGGCCCCCGCCTGCTAGCCTGAGGGTGACAGTGCAATCTGATAGCGGTCAGTGAGCGCGGCTTCCCGGCCTCAGCCAGGCTGCCAGTGACCCTGGGGCAGCATCTACCCCCCAGGGATGTTGTCGTCAGTCTGCCGTCAGAACAGCCCCAGGTCTGGCCTCTGGGGGGTGCTTAGGTTTAGTTCTCTTTCCACTGTGGCTCTTAAAAAATGCCAGTGTAGGCCTTGGTAGGAATTTTTACAGGAACAGGAGGAAGCACCTTTTCAAATGCTTTGCAGTGTTAAAAAATGCACATAAAATAGCTGGCTTGAGAGGCGCTAAAAAGTTCAGCTGAAAACCCTGGCAACTTCGAAGCAGGAGGGCTGAGCCTTCTGGAGAACTTGCACTTCCTAGGGGTCTTCCCAAAATAGCGCAGCAAGGCCGCCCACCCCCTCCCGCCCAGGCAGGGGCTCACCCCCCAGTTGAGGACCCTGGGGTCTGAGGGCACAGAGGGGCAAGCACCGCCAGCTCCCACAGCCCCCGCCTGGCCACGCTGCCCTGGAACGTGCCACCCTGGGGAAGAGGCGTCCAGGAGCAGCAGAGGCCGTGGGGCAGGGCCTTGGATGCACAAGGGTAGACTGGCCACCCGGGGGGACCCCCTCTCATGTGCAGCTCTGCGTGACCCTGCAGCACCCAGGGAGGAGGCGACAGGTCACAGGTCACAGGTGAGGCGCAGAGACCCCCCTGCTTGCCCAGGGCCCGCAGCGGCAGGCTGGCGGCAGAGAAACTGCTCCCCACAGCCTACGCCTGGGGCCTGGGGCTCAGAACAAGCCTGGGAGCCAGTCCTGCAGCACAGGCTGAGTAAGGGGGCTGGGGCAGGGAGACTCGGGGTCTGCTCTACTGCAGGGCATTGAAGGCACTTAGGGCTGACCCATCCGGGCCGAAGCCTATAGGGAGGGGGCCCAGGGCTGGGTCCTGCAGGCAGGCAGACTGAGACCAGGAGGAAGTGCTTGGTTTCGGTCCTGGGGAAGTGAGGTGTGCCTACTAGAAGGCCCTGCCCCTGGAGCTGAGAGACGGGCAGGGCACGGCTCTTCCCCACAAAGCCTGGGATGGTGGGCACCCCGACGGGCTGAGGCTGTGCTGAGAGGCCTGCAGCCAGGAGGTAGGGTGGAGCCCCCGCGCCCCCCAAGGAGGGCTGCACTTTCTTGCTGAAGTCACAGTTCTGTTGACACCAGAGGAGAAAATTTATTTCTTTAATTATTACTCATCTAAGTGAGCTGCTAGCCTATGGGCATTCCTACAGCTGGGAGCAATCTACTCTCCTTACAGCCAGGAGCTGGCCACCGGGCGGGGGTCCAGGCGGCTGGTGCTGTCTGGCCGGCCTTGTGTCCCCGGGACAGGCTGCCCTGTGGTCTGTGCACCAAACCCCACCTCCCTGCCCCCGCGTGGAGGTGGGGGGCTGCCCCAGCCAACTGGTCAGCAGGGCATGGTCAGCGGAGGCCCGCAGGGGCAGGTGGGGAGGGAGGCGGCCTCTGTTCTCACCATAGGCCCAGTGGCTGGGGGGCCAGGGAAGAAGGGTGGGAAGGCCAGGATCCCCCCGCAGCTCTGCAGGGGAGGCAGGTTGTGCGGAGCTCAGCACTCAGCGTGGAGATCCCCAGAAAGAAGTGTGGCTACTCCTCCAGCTGCTGCCAGCCTAGGCGGAGGGGCCCCCAGGGGAGGGGGGATGTACCCCCACCCCCTGAAGGCAGGCCCCCGCCTGCCCTGACCACACCCCAAGGCAGCAGCAGCCTCAGACTCAGGCCCTGCACCCGGCGAATGGCCCTGACAGGACCGCTGGACTATGAGGGGGCAAACCCGCGTCTTCCTCCCGCCGGTGGGCGCCCTGGGGCACGGAGCAGCCCAGATCACGGGGCCCCCACAGCCCACCAGTCCATTCAGGATCAGCCTCACGTGCAGCCTGGGATTCTGTCAAGAGTCAGGACAGCCCCCAGCGCCCAGACCGAGGGGGCAGAGAGCAAGGCCCACAGAGAGGCCTGGTCGCTCCACGGCCCTCGTGGGGTCGTGTGGAAGGGCCCCGGGCACACCGCCTGGCTGAGCCCTGTGCGGACCCCAGGTTTGGGGAGGACAGAGGGGAGCTCTGAGACATCCAGAGCTGTATGTGGGGCCCACAGATCACATGCGCCAGCAAGGGCGTCAGAGGCGGGCCTGCACCTGTGGCTCCACCGGGCAGAGGGCGGGGGCAGGGTGCGTGGGGGAGCAGAGCCCTGGGCCCCAGCTCCCTGCGCCTGTCCTGGCAGAGAGGAAGTTCTGGGGAGTTCTCCACTGTCTCTTGCGCCAGCTGGCCCTGCGCCCCACCTACTTCCTGAGCTGGGCTCTTCTCCCTTCTGCCCTTCTGGGGTGGTCAGGCTAAGGACTGGGGGTAGCTGGGCCTGTGCAATCCCCACAGCCCCTGCAAACCCCACCTTTTTTTTGACAGAAAAGGAAAGGAGTAAAATTGGACTGAAACCAAAATACTTTTCTAGTTAATTTGTACAATAAGCGAATCTGAAGCATTTCCTTCTCCGCGGCCTGTCTCCCCGGGCCGCGGGGGTGCCTGTGGGGGTGGCGGCGCCTCGGGACACAGTTGGGAGGCGTCGCCAATGCCATCAGGCATGGTGGCCCCA
Source organism: Bos grunniens (assembly GCF_055505025.1). Classification (NCBI taxonomy): domain Eukaryota; kingdom Metazoa; phylum Chordata; class Mammalia; order Artiodactyla; family Bovidae; genus Bos; species Bos grunniens. The sequence continues at coordinate 82,873,136 of NC_141178.1, forward strand.
GGTGTTCACTCGCTGGGTCGTGTTTACCATACCTGGCTCATCTCCTTTGTCCAGGAGCAAAATATGGAAAATCGGAGGAGGCTTAGCCAAGCGCAAGGCGGGTGCAGCCAGGGTGCCCTGGGGGCCTTCCTGCCGCTGCTGCCTTGGCGGGGGCAGTTCCAGGACGCCAGGGCGCCCTCGCAAGAGCAGGGGCCTCACCTGTGCGCAGCAGGGGCCTGCCGCCTCCATCCCCGCCGAGCCGGCTGCAGGTCTTGGAGAGCTTGTTGGCTGACACCTTGTAGAGGACGCCCCCGATGCAGCGGTAGCCTTTGCTCCGCCATCGAGGGGAGCCGGTCTGGGCTCTCCCACCCGTGGCCGGACGCAGGGTGTTCAGCGCCAGGGACCTGCAGAGACAGGAAGGACCGTCAGCTCAGCCCTGGGGTGGTCAGAAGATCTCTGTCCCCCACCATCCGCAGGCCCAGGAGGTGGCACCGTTAACCCCACCTCTGAGCTGGGGTGCCTTTGTTGGGGGAAAGCCCTCAGTGCCAGCACTAAGGCGGCCCTGAGGGTCACCGGTATCCGGGATGCCTCCTGGACACCACCCCTGGTGCGCCCTGGCTCTGGGACGGCCGTGCTGTGCGGTCAGCAAGGGCCTCTGCCCGCCCTCCGCTCCTCCGCATGGAGCGCCTGGCATCGCGACCAGGAAGGAACAGCCTCACGGACCCCCAACCCAGGGAAGCTATCTGGGGGCAAAACTGGAGTCCCTCAAAGTCAAGGGCTGGTAAAGGCCTGGGCTGCCTGTGGGGTCACCTGAGTGCAGGCCCAGGCCAATCCAAGGGCAGACGGGTCAGAAGTCCCCTACAGACCCCCTGGCCACAGCAGACAGGGGCCACACCCCCCAACTCAGGTCCCACAGAGGTGGTCCTGCAGCTGCCCTGGTGGCTGCTCCTTGAGCTGCCACGGGAGGGGCTCAGGACCCCAGAGCAACTTGGCCTTGACCTTCCGCGTGTCTTAGCAGACACCTACTTATGCAAATTGAGCGCAGTTCTCTCTTAGCTCAGGGCACATCTGGGCTGCTGGCAGAGCTGGGCAGGGGAGTGCCCGTCTGACAGCGTCACCTCTGCCGCAGCGGGGTGGGGTGTGAGGAGGGCAGCTGCCGGCAGGCAAGGCCACCAGCCGCAGCTCCGGGCCGTCCGGGAGTCCTGGGCTCCCCAGCACCTCCTGCTGAGGCTCCCATGCCCTGAAGCCCCTTCCCCAGGAGCCTACAAACCCCAGCTCCACTGGGGTGGCAGAACACTCTCCTTTGGCAAACCAGGGACCACACGGTGGGGAGGCCCCGACCTGGGTCTGGAGTGCAGAGCAGGCCCCACAGGTGGCCCACCACTGGCCTGGCTCCCCACCTGCGGGCTGCGGGCTGCGCTGAGCAGCCGGGCGTGCCGGGACCTGAAGCTGCAGCCTCAGGCGGGAAGCGCCGAGCAGGCCTCCCGAAAGCGCTTGACCCAGTGTCCCTTAATTAGAATTCAGGTTCACAAACACCAGTCTTGGAGGGAGTGACCCCAACAAGGGTCCTTGGCAGCCCTGCCCACCCTGGCTGTGCCAGAGGGACTCCGCTGCCCACTCCCTGGCCCAGCCGAGCGCTGGGGAGATAGCCAGACCCCAGGCCCTCCCCAGACCCCGGGACCCAGGTCTCCCACCTTGGGCTCGGGGCATCTGCATGCCCAGTGGGCGCCTGACGTGTCTCCTGGGCTCCTCCAAGGCGGGGAGGGGCTGAGGAGGGGTGGGGCTGGGGGTCCCACCCTCACTGAAGAAGCCCGTCAGCCTTGGGAGCTCTGGAGCCCCTGTAGGCATCCTGGACACTGCTCAAAGGCTCAGCCTGGCCTGAGTCCCGACCCTCACGGTGAGTGGAGCCCAGCCAGCGGTCACCACAGCCCCCAGCTGAAGGCTGAGAGGTGCCCGCAGCCCCAGCCCTGCACTGCCCGGAGCCCTCAGGGGCCTCCTGCCCACAAGGCAGCTGCCCTTCCATCAACGTGCCCTGGGCCGGGGGCAGCATGGGGGGTCACCATCAGGGCACCACCCCCAGCGCCCCCGCAACAGGCTGTGCTCCCAGACGCCAGGACGCACTCGCCGGAACACGGCCCTCAGCCGTCCTCGCCTCGCTGGGGCACCCCTCCCCCACCTTCCCTCCGTCCACAGTGCTGGCCCCCATGAAATGAGAGACACAGGCTGCACGATGCCCCTGAGACAGTGGGGGGAGGAAGCAGAGCCACGGAGACCTGAGACCAGCCCTCCAGGGGGTGAGGAAGCGCCCCCTACTTGGCCACATACTCCGGGCTAAGGCTGGACAGGATACCACCCCCAGAGGCAGCCACGCAGGCGAAGCTATGGATCCCAGCAGCACACGGCGGCCCAGCCCTGGCAGGCCCAGCGGGTGGAGGCTGGAGGGCCTGGGAATGACTATTCTTATGGATGAGCGTGACCAACCAACCCGGCCCCTTTTTCCAGAGAGAAGACCTGCTCCTGGGCTCTGCCGCGGGCCTCGGGGCAGGGCCGGGGCGCAGCAGGCCTCCTCTCCGTGTTCACAGCCCATGTGCACACCTGGGCCCGAGGACCCACGTGCCCGGGTGCAGGGCTGCGGCAGGGCTGGAGCCTGGGAGCCAGGCTGGAAGGAGCCGCGTCCCCAGATGGCACCCTGGGGCCACCGGGGGGAGGTGGGCGCCCCCAAGAACTCGGGGAGGGCCCTGTACCCATGAGCCTCGGCCCAGCTGGCAGCCGCACGGCCCTCTCTGCCTGCCCTCACCCACTGGGCCCGCTGACTCTGGGCCTGCGGCCAGCAGACACCGGGGCAGGCGGGGGCTGGAACACTGGGCTGGGGGTGCTCACCCCAAACGCCTCGTAGCCTTTCACTGCTGTGGGTGTCACGGCACTCCAGTAAATTGTTACCCTAATGGAGAGGACAGCCTTTGGAAACGAGCTGTATTGAGAAGAGGGGATAAAATTAATGAGATAATAGCAGGGCCAAGGACCCGGGGAGCGCTCCTGCCCTCGCGGCAAGGGCCTGTAATTCCTTTTCTACAACAGGAGCCTCAGACCTAAAGCCTTCTCCCATCCGTCCGGCAGGCCCATGCCGCCAGGAAATTTCATTAACGCTGGAAAATAGGAAAGGTATTAAGCGTGGATAATGAAGGCCAGGGAGGGAACCGTGCCTTAAGATAGTCCTCTTTCTCGCCTTTGTAATGGGAGGCATGAACTTTCCCTTCAAATCCATTTCTAATCCATTTGAAATACTACAGCAAATTATCTTTCCTTCAGCCCGAAAGCGGCCAGCCAATTTACTCCGAATAGAAGTGACAATGCCCCAGGATTTATCACCATAACCTTGACTACACTGGGGTGAGGGCTGGGCTTCTCCTGGGCGCCCCCCCGGGGGGCCACAAAGGACAGGGCGGGGGGAGATAACATTTTAAATGAAGAGAGCTGGTAATGGGGAGAAAGACACACACACCACAAAAGTAGGTTTAAAAAGAAAAGCGATCCACGTGTCCACTGCCCAGGGAGCAGCTGAAATGTTCCAGGCCCGAGGCTGTCCAGGAGCTCCCAGGGGCTCTGCCCTCCAAGGCCCCCTCAGCTGCTGTGCCCAGGAAGCAAGAGGACAGTCCCAGGGAAGCAGGACCCTGAGAGCCAGGACATCAGTCTGGGCAGGACAGGAAGGCTCTCCCAAGAGCCGGGATGACTGTGGTATGTCCTCTGCTGGGTCTGCAGGCCCCCCCACCAAGCAGTGCCGAGCCCACCCTGCAGGGCAACCCCCCCCCCCAGCAGCGCCGAGCCCACTCTGCCAGAGTCCCCCTGGGCTCCCTGCACGCTCCCTGGCCACTGCCCAAGCAGGTTGGTGCAGGCCCAGTAATGCGTGCAGGGCGCCTGTCGCAGTCTACTTCTCGAGCTGCACGGCTGAGATGGGCCCACCCAGGCATCCTTGCTAGTGGCCTGGCAGCCTGGGGCACAGGTGTGCACCCAAAGAACCGCAGGCAGACGGGCTCCCAAAAACGCGTGCACACGTAGCTCGCCCGCCCACTGACAGGACCTGATGCACAGTGAGTGCACCCCAGGCCCCGGGCTGGCGACAGGCAGCCTGTGGGGCTGTGTTGCCTGAAGGCGCAGAGTGGCTCCCTCTGAGCGTGCAGGGAGGTGAGGGGCAGAAAGCCGGCCTGGCCCTGGAGACTCTGGAAGCGGCCCCAGCCTCCAGGATGCCCAGGGCAGGACAAGCTCTGTCCTGGAGCTGTGCCTACCTCCAGTCTTGACACATATACTGCCTTGGCTGCCACTGCCCGGCCAGGACCGCAGGAGCACACGGGAGCTGAAGGAGCCTGGCTCCAGCAAACCCAGTGCTGAGGATGCCATGGCCTCTCAGCACCCAGTCCTAAGGCAGCCTGGCAAGGGTGGGTCCTGTGCACCCAGAGAGGGTGGGGAGCCCCTGAGGACAGGGCCAGGGCCAGGCCAAGGGGCCCACACCTGGACAGGGAGCTGCTGGTGGAACTAAGGGCTGCTTTCGCACAGGAAGGCCTCTCAGCACAGAGGGGTCTTGCTGGCACGTTCTTCCCAGTACCCACAGTCTGCGTCCCCTGCCTCCTCCTGGAGACCCCAGTCACCGAGGACCCTGCCTCCCTGAGCCGGCCTCCTCTCTCACCCCAAAGGCAGTCTGGGGCCCTGCCTTCACTGCCGCTCCCTGGCGGGGTCCCCGCCGCACCGTCCCGTCAGTTCCTCTCCCGTCACCCCGCCCCCGCTGGCAGCACTCCCTGCTCTGCTGTGGGGCCCACCACTGCCCCACCACCTGCTGATCACCCTTGCGCAGGGCCTGTGCACGTGCTGGGCCTCTGCCGTCACCTGAGTCCTGCCCTGAGCCCAAGCTCGGATGTCGGGGCCTTGGGAAGCCTCCCCTGACCCTATACAGGGCCCAGTCACACCTGGGAGCAAGCACCTGGGACAGGGCTGTGCTGGCGAGTGGGGCTCCAGGGACTCGTGCAGGGTGAGCGCACACCAGGAGGGAGGCTTGGGGACCACCAGAGTCTCCCACCCTGGGGTCTGCCAGGGGGCCAGTAAGAGAAATGTGGGGCGGCCTCGGTGGGCGGGAGCTGGGACGTGTGGGCACCCACACCAGGAGAGGCCTTTGGTTCAGCGTGGCGGGCCAGGAGGTGGGCAGCCTGCAGGGAGCAGAGAAAACAAGCGGGGAAGCAGTTTTCAGGACGTGGAGCGGGTTCCACACAGCTTGAGCAAGCGAGGAGTGCGCCGTCAGCAGAAGGGCGCCGCGCGGCCGCGCAGCGAATCCCAAGTAGGTCAGGTTTGGCGCCGCCACCGTGACGGCTGCAAACTGCTTAAGCGGGCTTTCCGCGGAAACGCTGACGCCCGGCGCCCCACGGGCTGGGCCGGCCGGCACACAGGCAGCCAGTCCCACAGGTGCTGACGGAACATGCTGGGGACAAGGGCCCAGGTGGGGTGGCGGGGCAGGGGGGCCAGGAACTCAGTGGACAGACGGATGGACGGTGCGGGTCTCAGGGCGACTGGGGCCATCTGGCCTTCTAAGACCCTCCTCCCGAGTGTGCCCACCTGCCCGCCGAGCTCTGGCCACCTTGCGGCAGGGCCGAGGTGATGGCTGGGCTTCCCAGGACGCACCTGGTCACAGTGGCTGGGGGCTGCGGCCTGGGTGGGAGCTGAGGCCTGAGGACCCTGGTGGGTCACAGCAAGGACGGCCCCGAGAGGGCTGGTGGGCCAGGGCGCAGACTGAGCGCTGGGGGGGGGAACTGGGTGTGGGGGTGCGGGACACACCTGAGGGCCCTGCTCCTTCCCCAGGGACCGCAGCCCCGTCTCTCCCCAGCCCCGAGCAGAAGTGACTCGGGGGTGCCCTGGCCAGCGACACTGGAGGTGGGGGGCACTAACTGCCCCCAGCGTGAGCGCGGCGGCTGCCTAAGAAGCGGGGCTGTTTTATGAGCTCTCATCTATTCAATCGGTGCTGCGATCAATGGATGCATTACAAGCTTTCCCTTTAAGAGCCTAATAAACAACAAGATAGAAAGTAAAATTCTCCATAAAATGACACTTTTAAAAATCCATTTTAGCTGAAGACATTGGTGTTTTGCGTGTTAGCTACAAAAAGCAGGTATCACTGGGCCTTAGTGGCCCCCTCCGAGTGCAGAGCTCAGCGTGCTAGGCACAGGCCCGGGGTCCAGGGTCGGCCAGCTCAGCTGCCCCGATCCTTGCTCCCCGGTGTCATCCTACAGGCTGGGCTGTCGCTCAGGCCCTGGGCCTGACACTGGCGAGGGTGGGGAGGGCCTGGCCCCGCCGCAGCCGCCCCTCCACTGCCACCCCTCCACCGCCCCTCGCTCCGGGCATCCTTCTCTCTCTCTGGCCCACCAACACCCCAGCTCCAGCCCGCTGTGCATGTGAAGTCCAGTCCGCCCATCCCTGTCCTCTCCCAACACGGGCAAGAGGGAAGGGAAGGAAGCTGGGGTAGCAGAACCTGCGCCCCGAGTCCTCTGGGAGGAACTCAGGAAGTCGAGGCCCCACCTGGCTCACTGGCTCCTAGAGAACACCCCGGGGGGCACCTCCTGGGGCTCCCTCCTCCACTGTGGGCCTGCCCGTCAGCCCCGCTGCCCACACAGCCCCCTCACCACAACCCCTCCTCTGTGCCCTGGTGTCTGTGGCTCAAACCCCATCACCAGGGGCGTGGGGGCCAACCCAGAGTGCACCCCACTACCACACCCCCAAGAGCCCGGCAGCTGCCGCCAGTTGCTGTCCTCTCGGCAGGACAGGTCTCGCCGAGGCCCCGATCAAAAGCCTGGCTGCCTGGCCTCTGGCAGCAGAGGGCTGCACGCCTTCGCAAGGCCTCGCATCACATCCTGCCTGGTGATCTCGCTTGGGGTCTTTGCCCTCACCCTCCTTGGAAGCGCTGCTGGCCGGCACTCGGCTCTCCGCACACTAGAGCCGGCCCTTCCCAGGACTCCACTCATAGCCTGTCCCTCGCTGAGCCCCGCGCAGGGTGGGAGGGCGCTGGCCCTGGACCCCACGCTGTCTCTCCAGCTCCCCCTGCCACCACGCAGGCCCGTCACCGGCCCTAGGACCTAGGGCCACTGTCCGCCTCGCTCGAGCCTCCCTGTCCCTGCAGCTGCAGCCCCTCTTCACCTCTGGATCTCACAGCAGTTGCCCGTGACCCTCTGGGGAGCCCTAGGACACTCACGCTTGCATGCATGTCATGAAGGGGCCCCAGTACCTGGACATGGCCGAGCTGAGAGACACTGGAGGGCGGCCCAAGCCAGGGACACGTGACATAGTGGAAACATCACAACACCCCCAGACGCCACAAGCCCCGGCCATCAGAGACCCTCATGTCATGGCTACCTAAAGATACTCGGGAAGAGGGGAGATGGTGGGGGCAGGCGACCCGTAGGCCCCAGCAGGAGGGCTCCTCTCAGAATCATGTGAGCACAGCACAGCTCCCGGGAGAAGCCGTGGTGGGCGTGCAGACCCCAGGGACAAGCCCCTGAGCTCAGCATAAAAGCTCCTGCGGGTCAGAGGGTGAGCAGGGAGCCAACTACAAGTGAAGCACGCCCATCGAAGCCGCCAGGCCACCAGTGGGACCAGCTAGACCACCAGGAAAAGCTGAACAAGCACCGCAGGCAATGCTGTGGCAGGTGTCCACTGGGAAAGGCCAAAACTGAGCCAGTGTTCCTATGGCTGACCTGAGGAATACAGAGGCCAAACAGGCAGGGGTGGTAAGGACACACAGCCCAGCAAGAGCACAGACTCTGGCTCTGCACTTCTAGGGGTGGGGTGGGGGTAGGCTCAGTAAACGTTTTGCTGTAAGGAGACCAAGGAATCTTGACCCCCCACCTCAGACCACAAGTAAAAGTTAACTTATAAGGGATCACAGACTTAATATAATATTAACACTGAAATAGCCAAGCTTCTAGAAGAAAATGTGGCCTTGGCAAATATTTCTCAAACAGGACACTCATAAAAGAAGACTGATGAACCAGACAGCGCTGATGGCAAGCGCCGCACTGTGAGAAGACCGCTGACACAGGAATGTAGCCGTAATATGTAAAGAGTGCTAGCAAATCAATAAAAGACCCACTAAGACAAATGTGGGTGAAAGACTGCACAGGGCACTGCACACTGCCTCGTGTGTGCAGCCTCCTCCCCAGCTACCCGCCGCCTGGCATCTGCCTGCCCACCAAGGCTCCAGCTCCACGGTGGGGGGAGGGGGCACCCCTTGTCACTCGGCAGCATGCCCCACAGGACAGAGCAGCGGAGACAAGTAGCCCCCAGACGACCACTAAGGGCACAGCAAGAGCAGCGTGGGCACACCTGGGGAGGAGCAGGACAAGCTGGCTGAGGCTGCTGTAGATCACCCCGTCTCCCCACAGTCCCAGAGGCCGGCAGCCCGGATCAAGGCGCCTGCAGAGGAGCAGGACAAGCTGGCTCAGGCTGTTGTAGATCACCCCGTCTCCCCACAGTCCCGGAGGCCGGCAGCCCGGATCAAGGCGCCTGCAGAGGAGCAGGACAAGCTGGCTCAGGCTGTTGTAGATCACCCCGTCTCCCCACAGTCCCGGAGGCCGGCAGCCCGGATCAAGGCGCCTGCAGAGGGCCTCCGGGCGCTCACAAGGCCTCTCCCCAGGGTGACTGGAGAGCAGGCCCTGTCATCTCTTCCTCCTCAAATAAAGACACCAATTCTATCAGATGAGGGCCCCACCCTAATGACCTCATTCAGCCTTAATCACCTCTCACCTCCAAAAAGCCACAATGGGATTCAGACTTCAGTCTATGAGTCTGTTTGGATAACAAATGGTAAGCAAAAGGAATTACACAAAACAGCACCTATTATACGAACCTACTTATATGAAGTTCAAGAGTTTTGAGACAGAGTTTTTCCAGACATAGGAGAGGGACCACAGGGTAGGTGGGGACGCGTGGGGGGAGCACCCTGAAGGGGGTAGGTAACGTCAGGGGGTAGGTAACGGGCACACCCTGTGGTAGGTACACAAGATAAAAATCCACAGAACTGACCACTGAAAACACAAACAAACCACACGTTTTGGCTACGGAAATTGAAGGTCTGTTCAGAAGACCAAGTTCAGGAACAAGATTTTATATAATAAAGGTGACATTTTTAAAGAATGGGAAAAAGCCTGAATGTTTAATAAATGTTCCAAAGACAACCAGATAGGCGTTAAACAAAATTAAATTTGACCTTTAATCTCACACCAAGTCTCCAAATAAATCCCAGGTAGATTACAGTTTTAACTGTAAAACTAGAAAGTGCAGCACCAGAAGAGAATAACCGAGCTCATGAATCACGGGACAAGGAGAGCGGTTCTAAGCAAATCAGTGTGTTATACCAAGTCTTAAGAGACCGACAGATCTAAGAACACAGAAAACGTAAAAGTTCCATTAAAAATCCTCACAAACAAAACAAAAGGCAAAACAGAAATTGAGGAAAAATGTGTAGTCTGCCAAAAGGGTGCCCCACCCCCAAATATTTAGATTCCTGAAAACCCATAAGAAACAGGCTAGAGGCAAATGAACAGTGCACAAAAAAAACGTTGAACTTAACAAAGAGCATGAACACAATTGACATTAAAGGAGTTCCCTGGTGGGTCTAGCGGTCTGGCTCTTTCACCACCGTGGCGGGTGTTCCTGCTGGGGGAACTGTGATCCCACAGGCCACGTGGTGTGGCAGCAAGGAAAACCCACCAAAGTCTGAATGAACACTGGATCGCAATCTCTTCTAGAGCACAGGCAAAGTTTCTGGCAGGGGCAGCTAACACCTGGAAGGACAGAAGATGCACAGCAGCGCGGCAGAAGGTGCGCCCCCGACTCTCCCTACAGCCCAGGGGCCGAGGCCCGACCTGGACGCGCCAACCTCAGCGAGGCGGACAGAAGGCCGCCGCGGAGCAGGACAGCCCTCTGCTGCGGCACAAGTGCAGACTAGGGCAGCCGTCGGGGAGACCGGCCTCGCGGCTACAGTCCAGTATCCATCACCCGAGGAGGCTGCGGTTCAGGCCGCATCCACCTCCACCGCCAGCCCCAGCCCCGGGAGGCCTCCGGAAGGCTTCCCGGGGAGGCAGAACCCTGGGCGAAGCCTTCTGCGGGAGCGGGAGGTGGCGGCAGTGCAGTCCGCGCAGGGTCTCACACGGCAGAGTCCTTGCCAGCACCTGGGGCACCTAACGGCGGATGACCGTCCAGGTGCAAAGCACTCGGCCCCCACGACCCCCACTAGGGCGAGGGGCGGGCTGTGGGGAGCCCTGGAGGGTAGGGGGCGAAGCCCACCCTTCCAGGACCCGAGCCCAGCAAGGTGGGGCGCTGCAGCCGGCAGGCCTCGCCCCAAAGCAAACCCCGCCCCAGACACGCCCACTGGGCCCCTACCAGGCAGGCGGGCGGGGCCGGGAGCAGCCACACCCCCCACCCCGCCCCACCCCCAGAGGAGCTCTGCCGAGGGACAGAGCCCCGGCCATAATTTATGCTCCCCCGCCTATGCTTTATGGCTTTCTTAATTCGGCTCCTGCTACTATTAATGTAGTTAATGCTGAGATTATATCTATTTTCTGGCGTCAGGCGGTGATTTATTCAAGCCATTTTTCCGGTGGAGGCTCCCACGCTGTTAAATCAAGCGCCTTGCCAATTAAGTGCTGACTTGGGAAGTGGACGCAATCTTAACAGACATCTAACCGCAAATTAAACCGGGGCTCCTTACTCTGGGGAGTGGGCGGGGCAGCCACAGAAACCTTGCTGACTTCGAGGAAAGTCAGAGAAAAAGAAACCGGCTCGCTCGCCGGCTGCCCTGACTCCAGGAGGCAGGCTGCCCGTCAGGCTCGCAGCAGCTGGGGTCAGGGACCCTCCTGCAGGGAGCGCGGGTGGGTGGGGGAGGGCAGCAGTCGCTGGACCTGTCCCAACACACAGAGACTCTGCACCCTCAGCCCCTCCCACCTGGAGCAAGCGCTGATGGGTGTCTGGCTCAGCAGATGCTGGGTGGAGCCCTAAATGGCAAGGGGTGGCTGAGGGGTTACCAAAGACCACCCTCTGAGGACCCGCAGGGCACATGGTGGTGGGGGCGGGCAAGCACAGGAGGGGAGAGGGAGGTTAACTGGAGCTCTGGCAGGGGGAGCACGTGCGCAGCCCACCCGAGGGTGCCTGTGCCCGCTGGGAGGTGCCTGCCCAGAGCGCCTGAGAGCCACACGTGGGACCTTGGGGACAGATAGGAGCCAGGTGGCCTGAGGCCCAGCAGGGCCTTTAGGGCATGGTCCGCAGCACGGTGAGCCCCCACACCCCACAGCCAACGCAGGGAGCCCATTTTCCTGTTCAGGGGAACCCCTAGAACAGCGCCTTCCCTCACACATCTCCAGAGGCCCTGGCCCGGCCCTGAGAGGGGAACTGTGTTTCGGGGTACGACCAAGCTGGAGGTTGATATATGCAAAGAGTTAAATGTGGTATTGATTATCTGAACACTGCTTTACTACCACCTCTAAAACCAAGATAAAAGTGGTGTTTAAAACGATGTTTGATTGTGTAAGGCACCCAGGAACCGCTGGGTGACAAGGACATTTTATTCCTTGCTGTCAGGAGCAGTATTTTCAGCTTCCCTGCTCCTCATCCCCAGGGACCCCTGGGGGCACCGACACAGACACACAAGGGCCTGGTGCAAGGTGTGGCTGGGGCCTGGGCACAGCTAGGGAAGCCCCGCGGGGCTCCACGGGGAGGGCCTCGAGGGACCCTGCCAGCGTCCTGACAGTCCCGCTGCCTGCAGAGCAAAGCTTCCCTCGGGCGGACGCAGGGGCTCCCTCTAGGTTTACTCTGAAGCACTCTGGCCTGTGCACCAGTGTCTCCGTGAGGTGTGTCGCCAAGCACGTGGGGCGGCCACACAGTGGCCAGTCACACGGGGCCCTGCAGGGCTGGCCTGGGTGACGCGTCACCTGCCTGACTCTTTTCTAATGCTGGTCTGAAGGCTGCCGGGCAGGCCCTGGACACTTGAGGCAGCTCCCGAAAAGCAGTGACACCAGCTGCACGTCCGTGATTGAGACGCAGTGCGCTGTGAATGGCCTGGGTCCACGCGGTGGGGGGTGGGTGGGCACAATCGAGACGCAGTGTGCTGTGGATGGCCTGGGTCCACGCGGTGGGGGGTGGGTGGGCACAATCGAGATGCAGTGCGCTGTGGATGGCCTGGATCCACGCGGGGTGGGGGCCAGGCGGGGGGTTCGTGTGCGGCAAGAACGAGAGTGGCCTGGGGCAGCGCTGCCCCACCAGGCTGTGCAAGGGAGGCTCGAGAGTCACTGCAGAGGGGCCAGGGACGTGGGCAGCCTCCTCGCCTCCCTGCTCCGGGCACCCGCACGCAGCCAAGGTGCCAGGGGGCAGGACAGAGGGAGGGGTGCACATGTCCGTGCATGGAGAAAAGGGACAGAAAGCGAGAAAGCCACCGACGTGAGGAGGCAGCGACAGAAAAGCAGGACAGAGAGACTGAAGAAAGAAGGCCAAAGACTAGAGGGCCCGTGAGTCACAGACAGACGAGAGACCAGCAGGGCAGGCGGGCAACCGGGGGGCTGCAGATGGCAGAGACCATCCCACAGGGGCCTGTGGCAGAGCCTGGGTGGGGGGCAGAACACGGGCCACCCCAGGGACTGCCATGCCCGACCAGCCCTCCACGGCAGCTCCTGCCAACTGGCATGGCCTCAGGGACACTGGCCCAGGGAGACGCCCTGGCCCACGGGCTCCTGGCCAGCTCGCGGTGGGCCTGGAGAGGGAAGGGCCCAGCGCCGTGTGCCAGCAGCTCCAGTCTGAGATGCAGAAAAGGGGAGTCCGGTGCGTGCCACTTCCCACACTGTCCACAGATGGAACCCAGGTGCCATCTGTCATGAAATCTAGCCACAAACACTGTGGCGACAATGCCCGTGACCCGGGCCCACACCAGGAGCCCCACAGCCAAGGACGAAGGGGGCACGGAGCTGCCTCAGGGATGACTGTCACAGAGCTGTGTGGACGCCGAGGAGGGTGGACCAGAGGCTTGGACGGAGCCCCACACAGGCGCCTGCACGCCCGTCAGTGTCTGCCCAGAGCTGGCCAAGGAGGACGGCCCAGCTTCGCCCCTGCCCAGGGGCCGCGTGGCACCGGTGGCCCCGCCGAGCACATCCTCTCCTCGGTGCTGGGCCCCGGTAGTGCTGGCCGTTGCCCCCGACCTCACACAGCCCACCCTGGAGCTGCCTATGCTGGGGAGGATGGAGACAGACAGGGCCCAGATGACCAGCTGGTCTGAAGCCAGGGCAGCCCTGGGCGGGGGCTCCACGTGCCAGCCCAACCAGGGTGGCACGCTGACAGAGCGCGGACAGAAGAGGGAAGACGGTGGCCGTCCTGGGCCCCTGAGGGTCCTGTGTCCCAGGCCTGGCCTGCCAGCCAGAGACTGGGCTCTAACAAGGCCAAGCAAGGCCCCTCTGAAGCAGGTTCTGGAGGGAGAGCGGGCACCCCAAGGTGCCCCAGCCCCTGTGCACACAGGGGCAGCTGTGGCCTGGCAAGGCTGGCCTCCCTCACCTCCCCAAAACTACCAAGGGGGCGAGGAGCCAAGGCCCCAGGCCCTCCCAAATCCGACCAAGGAGGCAGGCAGGCTTCAGGCCTCAGGGCTGCTGACAGCCGAAAGGCCTGCTAGACTCAGAGAAATGAATAAACCACCTAGGCTCGCTCTGAAGCGACTTCCAAATTAAGAGTTGCATCCTTGCTGTCAGGCCCCCGCCAGCAGTTTCCGTGGCACCTCCCGTGCAGAAACGCACCTCAGACCATCTATTAGAATGATGGAGGCAAAGGGACCCACAACTGCACTCCTTCCTTAATGAGCAGCCGAAGGGATCGGTAAGCATAATTTCAGAGGCCAGTAATATTTTATATAATCGCCAAGCGGTTTAAATTGAAAACCCCCAACTGAATCAATATTTACTGCATTGAAACGAAATGAATAGTAATAAGTCACTAAGCTCTCTGTCCTGTTTCATAAAATAAAAAATTATAAAAATGAGCACAGGCACGGGGAGGCCATCACATTAACTTTTACAGCACTCAGGGAGCCGTAACCGCCTGTTCTCATAAAATAAAATCCTAAAAAACCTGCCAGAGGAGACCTGCTTCAGCATCATGCAGGGAGGCAGGCGGGTGGGAGGCAGGAGAGGAGGGGATGGGGTCACCCCAGGGCCCGCCCTGACCCCTGCCAGTCCCACCAAGTCCCCAAGAAGGCCCAGAGAAGGCACCCCAACCCCTCCGAAGCTCAGCACCAAGAGCTCTGGTCTCGCAACCCCTCCGCGCCCCTGCCGTCACCTGCAGGCTGAACTTCCTGCTCTGATTTCTTTCCTCTCTCTTCAAATCCCACCTCACGTGCTCTCCGCGGCTCCCGCGGGCGCAGGGGAGTCTGTTCTCAGAGCACACAGCCGTCTGTGGTGAGGGCGGAGGCCAGGCTCCAGTACAAAGGCGCTGAGAGAATCAGGCAATGCCGCAGAGCGCCGCCAGGCCAGGCAAGAGCCCCTGAGGAGGGGTATGCGACCTCACGCTGAACGGGGGCCAAGGCTGGTGGAACAAGCCCCCAGCGGGCCGAGAGCCCTGGTGGACCCACCCCAGGCTCCAAGGTGGGAAAAGCTGGACACAGAGCCCTACACAAGTGGATGGGTCCCGTGACTCAGAAGCAGAAGACAAACCAGCCATTAAAAACGGACACGGGCCATGAGCACGAAAGACACAGGGGACAGGAAGAGCCTCCAGCATCTGTGCCTAAGTGTCCAACGCCCCTGGTGACCAGGAGACTGCAGGTTAAAGCACCAGAGAGCCACACACGTTGAGAGCACGCCGTGATGAGAACCCAGGAAGGCCTGCGAGAAGGAAGCACACCCCTGCCCAGACCCCTCGACACGCTCCCATCACCCGTCAGCACTGTTGAGAGACCCCCCACGGCTGAGAACCGCCAGGAGCTACTGGGCTCCCAGGAGTCAGGCCTGCAGAGAGAAAGTCCCAGGTGAGCCTGGAAGCTTCTGCTGTGTGGGTGAAGTAGGCTCAGTGAGGGGCGGTGCCACGTGGAGGGAGCCGGGGCAGCCCTGAGGGGCCTCCACAGACCAGAGCGGCAGCAAATGGACGGTTAGAACGGAGCAAACGGTAACAGCTCACAGTCTGTCAAGTGAGGACCTCGAGTGCACGCGAGGAGGACATACAGGGCGGTGGGGAGGAGGGGCGGCAGCTCCCTGCAGGACCCCCGGGGCAGGAGGCCCAGCAGGGACAGGCCGCTCACACGGCCGGGCACAACCAACACCCCGAGGGACCTACAGGGCTCCTGCCGAAGGGCGAGCTGCGTCTCCTCGTGCATGGTGTTGTCTCTGGAGCCCTGGTCAAGGGCGCCCAGGCTCACGTCCCCACAGAGGAGCAGAGGGGACGGCGCAGCAGATGGAGCGGGGTGCACAGAATCGGGGTGCCCAGGCAAAGAACACACTGTGGTTCCACGCACCATTATTGCAACTCTTCTGTGCCTCTGTGTAGGTGAGAATAAAGTTATCCAAAACACCACGTGCTAGAAACCGACTAGGAAAGGAACCAAGTGAGACCAGGAGCCCATGGCCAACTGCCGCCGCCCTGCCCTGCCCACTGGCCCAGCCCCTCCCTGCCTCCTGACACACCCCTCTCCCCGGCAGCCCCTGGCTCACAGCTCCCCTGGGGTGGACGGGGAGTCAGCCACAACAGGGTACTGTCCCCAACATGCTGACATAAAGCGGCCACTCAGAGCACAAGCCACAGAGCAGGGCTGCAGCCCGACAGTGAGTCTCAGAGCTGTGCCTGGCCCCCTCCACTCAGCAGAGGCAGGCCTGGCAGAGACCTCGGTGGCAGTCACGCCCGGGGGGGCCCGGGGGGGCCCAACACAGTCTGTCCGCCACTGGGCCACAGGTTCCAGACAAGCAGGGGCCTGACACAGGGCAGGCCTCCACGAGCACCTGGGGACTGAGTGGACGAGAGAAAGACACGGATTGGCTCTTCTTCCAGAGACCCAGGGGCAGCAAGGTGTCACCAGAGCCACCTGCCTGGGGACTGGACCCTGTGCCTGCTCTGCTTGGCCAGGCCTGAGCTGCAGCACTGACGATCCAGGAGAGAAAACGCTCAGCCAAGGGTCACGTGCAAACACCCGCGATCTCCGGCCCAAGTGGAAGGCCTGTCTCCAGAGGGAGCAGCCCGTGGGGGCCGCGGCAGGCCCTGAAGAGTGTGGGGGCCCCTCCTGTCCCACTCAAACGCCCTGAGGAAGTGCTCTTACCTGGTGTCTCACACACCAGGTGAGGGGGCAGAGCATGCCTCTGACATGGAACCAGGACCGCCTCGACGGCCCGCTGCCCACGGAGCCACCAGCCCCGCCCCCGCCCCCATCATTCTCCCTGCTTGAAACGGACACGTGCCTTTGTAGCAGGACCAGTTCAAAACTGCATTCCACCCTCACGGCCCCTTCAGAGCCCCTTCGGGAGCTGCTTGAGTGGCGCCCTGCCCAGGGCCCTCCTCCGCTGTCCGAAAGGCCGCTCACTGGCAGCAGGGCAGCCAGAGGCACAGCTGGGTGGAGCCAGGCTCTGCCCCAGGGCAGGCGGGCACCCACAGGACCACAGCACACGGCACCCCGTGTGTGACCCAGGGCTGCACACAGTAGTCTCCTGGGGAGGGGGCCACCTGGAGGAAAGCTGTAGCCCCCGCAGGTGCAGCAGCAGGCCGATCCCACCCCCAGCACGTCCCGCGGCCACTGCCCTCTGAGCAGACCCCCGGGGCTACATCCCTGCCCTGGGAAGAGCCCCCACCATGTGGCCCTCACCGACCCCACGGCCCCTGCCCAGAGAAGCCTTCTCTGGGCCCACGACCTCCGTCAGCCTGGATGAGTCTCAGTGCTTCCTGGCACTCGCCCCACGGTAGCGTCCGCTTCACTCTCTGTTGACTTCTGACCAGAGAACTTGCCCGGCACAGGATGGCTGCCTGTAGGTACCCTCGGTGGGGGGGTCCCTGCTGCCCAGCCCAGGGCACCCTGTGAACCCCACCTGGGCTGAGCTGGGAGGGCCTCTGCACACCCCCAGGATGGCCCCCTGGAGTCGGGGTAGGGCTCGGGGGGGGGGGCACTGCCTCCCGCCCCCTGACCTCCTCCAAGTGCCACATACCCTTCAGGGCAGGGTCGGGGGCTGTGGGGACCCTAGTCCCACTGCCCTCAGAGGACACCCCTGCTCTGACTCAAGGCTGTGTCCCCCCCAAACTCCCATGTTGAAGCCCTAGCCCCAGTGTGACACTGTTTGGAGACGGGGCGTTTGGGGGGTGATGAGGGTGAGATGGGGCTTCCCTGGCGGCTCAGACAGTAAAGCCTGAAATGCGGGAGACCTGGGTCGATCCCTGGGTCGGGAAGATCCCCTGGAGGAGGGTGCAGCGACCCACTCCAGTGTTCTTGCCTGGAGCATCTCGAGGACAGAGGAGCCTGGTGGGCTACAGCCATGGGGTCGGAGTCAGCCACGACTGAGGCGACCTAGCACACACGCACGCACGAGAGTGAGGCGAGGTCATCAGGGCAGGCCCGTGACAGGATTAGTGTCCTTGTGAGGCCTGAGCTCCTGTCTCCCTCACAGGCGAGGACACAGCAGGCAGGCGGCTGTGTGCCACAGGAGCAGGGGTGGCCCTGGCCGGCTCCCTGACCTCAGACGTCCAGCTCCAGACCGAACAGTAAACATCTGTGTGAGCCGCCCTGCATGCAGCGTTTGCTTGCAGCAGCCCGGGCCACCCAGCACCCTGGTAAGGCAGGTCGGGGGAGGCTGGGTGGGGCGAGGGGGCCGCCTGCCCCCAAGAAGGGCAGGTGAGGGGACTGTGGCTCCCCATCCTCACGACGACGAGTGTCACTTTGGAGAAGCGCGTTAGAGCCTTCAAAGTCACAGCCCAAACCTCGTCAACCCTCTGAGATTACTTAAGATTTACGGCACAGACACAAAAATAAAATAAAAGAGAGCAGCACGGCGGGCGGCAGGCCCGGTGACAGCACCATTCGTAGTCGGGCCAGCGCGGCCTGCAGACGCGGCTGCTTAAGCACAGCGGCTTCTGTTTATTCCGCGCTTTCCCATCAGATGAATTCGGAGAGAAAACAAGTGACAGGCCGTTTGGGGACATGAGTCACAGCCGAGCTTCAGTTCAGACTCATGAACTTGCTGGAAGCCAGCGAGGGCATGGCAAATCCACAAATCTTAGAATAAAAAAATTAAGCCCTCTCTCAGCGTGAGCCTCAGCTCCAGGGCGCACTCCGTGAGCCCCTCTGGAGCGAGCACCAGCCTGGGCCCGCGGGGCCTGTCGCCATGGCCCCCACAGCCAGGTGGCCCCCAAGTGGGGCGTCTGCCGGCCTAGACAGCAGCACGGAACAGCGCCGAGGGTAACTCGGGCCGGCGTTGTTCCCAGGAGGGGCAGACGCCACTGTGTCCCGCCTGCTTGGGCCTCCGCACACTCTCCTGACCAGGGCAGCCAGGGGCTTTCTATGGGATGACGGACACATGTCTAGGGAGCCTGGTGGGCGGTGTCCGGGTCGGGGGAGAGTGTGTCCAGGGGCTTCCCACCTTCCATCTGCCCCAATGGGATGAGGGCTGACCGGCAGACGGACCTGATGGGCTAACGGCCCTACTTCCAGCGGACTTTCCTCTCGGGTGTTTCTGGAGTCAGAGCCTCACCACAGCAGCACCAGAACCTCCTCCACCTCCAGAGCATACAACAGGGCTGGGCAGGGACCCCAGCCTCCTGCTGCGAATGTGGGCTACCAAGTGGGCCTCAGCCCCCAGCACGTGAGGCCAAAACTGACCGGAGGCTCAGAGTAGGCAGGTTTCCATCTAAATCAGGGGGCAAAACACAAAGCCACCTCGTGAGGCAGACATGCGCCCTGGCGCACGGGACAGCGCTAACAGTGTGGCCACGCCGGCACGTGGGTCAGGCCACAGTGACGCTCACGGGCCTCTGGGGGGCAGAAGCCAAGGATCCCGCCATCTCTGTCACTTCCCGGACACCAGAAGCCAGGCCTGGGGACACCCATCCTGCTGGCTCCCGCAGGGCAGGGGTCGGGCAGAGGGGCTGCTGCCCCCCAAGGATGAGCGGATGGGGTGAGAGCAGGCTGCAGCGTTTGGAGGCCATGTGCCCTCCTGAGACCTCAGGACGGCAGGGCCTGCCAGCCAGCCCACCACTGGTGTCCTCTCTCCCTGGGGCACCAATCAGGAGCCCAAGAAAAGCCCTTGGTCCCTGGGCTCAGCCTGGCACCTGGTGGACAGCCATGCTTTGTGGTCACTCAGCAGCCAGGAGCCCATCCTGGCCTCAGCCCAGTCGCCAGCACAACTCTTCCTTCTGCCAGGGAGAGCTGGGGAAGCTGCTGCTGCGGGACAGAGGTCAGGGTCAAGGCCAGCGGGCCCTGGGGCCTCTACACCGCCTGCCGGCCACACAGAGGCAGCCCCAACGCTGAGGGACAGAAGGAGCAGCGTGGGCAGGCATCAAGGTAGCCGCCGGCTCCGGGGACAGGCTCATCCTGCTGCCTTGACAAGCTGAGCCGGGCGTGAGCAGCTGACGTCGGGCCGGGCAGTGGCAGGCCGCAACTCTGCCGAGGAGGAGGCCCCGCCAGGGCACAGGTGACCTTGGGCACAAGAACCCACCCACTGGCAGCCACACTTCCCGGGCCTCCCGGCCACTCAGCTCCCCCACCCCCAGGCCACATTCGGGGGCCTCCCAGGCACCTGGCGAGGGTCAGACAGGCCTTCAGGGAGGCAGCCCCCGAGCAGGCTCCACACCGGCCCTCAGCTAACACGTGTCTTGGCCGCACCTCCGCACTGGGCTGCTGAGAGCTAGAGCAGCTGCAGCCACTGAGCATGGCCAGGGCTGCGGGGCCGGCAACGCAGGCACCTGGCAGGGCTCCTGGGTGGCGACCCAGCCTCCACACCAGGCCCCCAGCCTCCCCACCGGGCCTGGACCACTGTCACAGGGACACGGAGCTTGAGGCAGGCAGCGGCCGAGAGGAGCTGGCGGCCAGGCTGGGTGGGCCTGTCCCAGCAGCCTTGCTGTGCACCCAACCCAAGTGTGGACGCCACCACCTGCCCATGCAGCAGCCCCGCCGGTCCCGAGCTGAAGGGGAGGCACAGCCCAGGCCCTGCTGCTGACCGGGCCGTCCTCCGCTTGAGGGCCTGGACACTTAGCTGAAACCAAGGCGGCAGCTGCCTTGGGGGCGCACCTAGCCACCTCCCCCCTCAGGACCTCTGCCCCTTAAGCCTGGCGCTCATTTCTGATCAGTGACCTCATCACAGCCTGGCACACTCAGCACTCAGTACTGGCCCAGCTGGATCCACACCTGGGCTCCCGTGGCCCCAGGAGCCAGGAGGAGAGGCCCGTTGGCGCCTCCTGACAAAGGTCACGCAGCCCCAGCAGAGGCGGGGCCAGGCCTGGGCTGCCGAGGCAGCCGGACGCCGACTGCAGGAGGGGGAGGCAGGAGCAGGAATCAATAAATCTGAACCTCATTCATGATGATCTGGGGCTCTTATTAAGTAAATTAATTTAAGTTAATTTAGCTCGATCATGACTCCCGATCACAGTGATTTAGTGAGGGGGAAATTGCATTAGGAAAGGCCATGCTCACCAGATAGGAGAACGGAAGAAAATTAGACCCACTTAGCACTGTGAATTAATATGGAAATAGCAGGTGTAAATTTAACCTTATCGAGAGAGTGAAAATTATCTTCATAAATTTGTAGAAATAGCCCCCAAGATGCTTATAAATCTATTTAAAACAAAAATATTACAAAAAGTGCAGTAAAATTAATTTAAAATATACTTCCAGCTATCGCCTCCAGAAAAGTCAGCAGCAGGGCCAAGTTTCGTGTGGCCTAGCGGGAGGGAGGAGGGTGGTGGGCACTGCTGACCGCCTGGGCAGGCTGACCTCTTGGCACACCTACCCCGGGCCAGGAGGTCCTCAGCTCCTCTCCCACGGCCACTCAGCTTGCACACGCCCTCAGCCAGAGGCCGCCCGGAGCCAGGCCATAGCCCTCGAGAGCAGGAGGCCCCTGGGGCTGGCAGGTGGAGCGGGCTGCAGCCTCGCCTCCCGCCCCTGACGATCGCCATAGGACAGAGAGCTGGCCCAGCCTCTCTCACTAGAAGCTTCTCCCTGAGGGACACCCAGTGTGGTGTGGCCTCAACGGTCCAGGCCATAGCTGCTCCCAGAGCAGCTCCAGCAGCTTGCTGATAACAGGACAGGAAGCGTGAGTCTGCACAAGTGTGTGGCACACACGGGTTGGCTACATGACTTGTGCAGAAATTGCTGGGTAAAAAAATTAGCGCATTCCCCTGTCAACAACTACAGACCAAGCACTTGCGGCGGTGCGCTCAGGCCCTGAGGCCCTCTGGCCTGCCCCGCCCTCTGGAGCCCACCAGGCGCAGGCCTCTTACCTGGACAGGGAGAGCCGCCGCGCCCGCCAGGAGGGCAGGGCTGGGGGGCCGGGGGTGGTGCTAAGAGGCGAGGTCGGAGTCTTCTTGATGATGCGGTAGCGCGTCCTGATCACTTTGCTGGTGGGAGGGGGCCGCTGGCCATGCAGGCTGGAGGCTGCAGGGAGACCCAGACACAGGGGTCAGGGGAGGCGGGGGAGCTGCCCACTGCTCCATCAGCCCTGCCCACATCCGCCCCGCTCTGGGGAGCCCAGCAGCTCCTGCAGCCAGAGCCGGCGGCAGGGCAGGCCCAACTCCCGTGGGCACTGAGGAGGGGCCGCAGGTGGGCCGCGGAGGCTGGGGTACAAGGCATTCACCTCCCTCTCTGGCCACCCTCACCCGCCCCCTGCATCCATGCAGATTTATGTCCTTAATCACTTCCGTTTCTATAACATTCTGCAGAGTGATATACACCATAGCTTTCCTCCTTGCTGAAGGTTTCATGCAATTAACAGGGATCTGTTTTGCCCCAGTTCCCTCAACTTGATAGCCAGCAATTTCTCCATGGCTTCAAGGAACGCATCTAATTGCCCGCCTTTCGTTAACGCATAGCTCTAACTGCCCAGATAATTAAAGCTAACACAGCGCTCCCGCCCCTCGTGGCCCAGCTAGCACCCAGGCCCTCAGGCCAGGCTGCTCAGGCCCAGGCTCCCAAGGGCGCCTCTCCTGGGGCCCACTTCCACATGCCTGCCCGCAGCCCAGGGCTCTGCCGAGAAGGGGGCCACAACCACCACCCCTGCAGCGGGCAGCTTCTGGGCAGCACAGCCAGGGGGGATGGACACACAGGGGGTGGCCAGGAAAATGCACTGGTCTCACCACCAGAAATCCGGCACAAGGAAGGGCAAGGATCAGCTACCCTTCAGCTGAAGGCTGCCTGGGCCCGGCATGGCCCAGGAGAGGGGGCGGCCCCACAGGGCCCCACGTGCCTTGCTGCTTTACGCCAGTCCCGGCGGTGCCCAGCCACCCCACTGTCCAGCGGCACAAACCAGTGCGTCCTGACCCGAACCTGCTCCCCTGGGCCAAGGACACATCTTCCCAGCACCTGCAAACCCCACAGGAAGCAGTTACTGCTCTGAAAATGGTGACGGTAACACTACCTAAAAACCATCTCTCAGAACTGGGAACACAACAGCCCACCAAGCCACAGCCAGGCCCTCCCCTGTCAGCAATCAGCACCTCGGCCTGGACCTCCTCTCCAGGCCCACCCGGCCCGGCAGGTGGTGGGGTGAGGGCTTGCCCGGGGGCAGTCAGGACCAGCCCACCCAGCGAAGTGACCGCACCTGCATGGCCACTGTGCCTCCCTGTCCAGATGCTGGAAGGGCCCCGCCTTCCCACGTGAGACGGCCAGGACGCGGCTCGGACGGATTCCAGGCCCTCCTAGCAGCCTCCACAACAGAGGAAAGTGCAGGTTCCAAGCACCCAGCCGGGTCAGGTTAGGTGTGGGCCCCAAGGCCCAGGGAATACTGAGAGCGGGGGACGCCTCTGCTCCCCGGACTGATGGCAGGGACCCACAACCACTGCCCACCAAGGGGGTCCACAGAAGTCGGGGCAAGGCTGGGCCAGCACCCCACCCCACCTGTCTCCATCTGTCTGTCTCCTCGCAAGGGCGGAAGCTCAGGAGGGGTCACAAGAGAACGAGGGGAGCTCAGCAAAAGTACAGGCTCACCTGGGGGCCCGGTCCTGGAAAGTGACTGAGCGGGCGGGTCTGCAGCCTCGGGCAGCCCCACACCACACACAGCCCAGCATAACCTGGGCATCAATAAATAAATGTTTGTTGAATTGAATTTTCAAGGTCTTACAAGCAAGGAGAGACCAACGAAAATCAATAATAGCTTGTTCCAACTATGAGCTCAGGAACATGAGAATTCCTCTAAGTTATCACCAAGCCCCACGCTGACCTCATGGCCTCCAAACCCACCCCAGCTCCCTGCTTACAGAGACTCTGCACCTGGACAGACCCCTGCCTGTTCCCTCCAGCGGGGCCGCCCACTCTCTGCCCCATTCTGACCCCCACAGCAGCCACCACCCACCAGCCGGGGCTGTGACACACACCGCAGAACCCAGGGGTGCCCTGCTCTGTGGCCCGGGGCATGGCTGTGTGGGGTGGGAAGGGGCACTGGGCAGTGAGCAGGCCCCCGCCCCAGCCTGGCTGCTTCCATCCCACGCCCCGCCCCCTCACCCAGATGCACGCCCCCTTCTCCCATCCCCTCCCTGCTCCACCAGGCGCCACCTCCTTCAGGAAGCCCCCAGTCCCCAAAGCCCAAGGGACTGGACTCCACATTCTGCAAAGTGCCTCTTGAGACACAGCCTCTGGGCCTGGCCCTAACTCCCCCCTACAAAGAGCACTGATATTCACATCTCTTCACAATGCAGCCCTACTGTGAGAGCAACTTCATCACCAATTTACTGCATTTTCCTTATTGGTGCCCCGTTACCACTTCCAAAAATACACAAACTAATAAAGTAGACCCTCCCTCTTAGACTCATTGTCACTCTCCAGACATCTCCCCTGTCACACCTCCGCCCTCCAGATCTAAGAGGCAGGGGGAGAGTGAGCACAGAGCACGGCCTGGCCCTGCAGACCCTTCCGCTCTCCCATGGGCAGCACAGGACCCCCACAGTGTGCTGCGGCCCCCTGCCTGGCCTTGAAGATCCCCCTGCTCTTCCATAGGCAGCATGCCCAGCCCCCACAGTGTGCTGTGGCCCCTGGCCTGGCCCTGCAGATCCTCCCGCTCTCCCATGGGCAGCATGGGACCCCCACAGTGTGCTGCGGCCCCTGCCTGGCCCTGCAGATCCTCCCACTCTCTCACGGGCAGCATGGGCCTAGGGGTGGACGCGCCCCAGAGAGGACCGTCCAGGGCGCCCCTGTCCAGGGCACGAGCTCAGCAAGGTGGACAGACAGGTGGCGTGCCACCCTCGTCCTAGGGGTGGTAGGACTGGGGGCTCCTAAGACCGCACATGGCACACGGGGGCCAGAAGCTGGGGTGGGAGGCCCGGTAGCCCTGAAGCCTGTGTGCAGGCGGAGCGGCGGGTGTGGTCTCCAGGAGGCAGCACGCTCCTCACGCGGGCAGGGCCGCCTGAGCCCAGCCCAGCACAGCCCTGCCAAGCAGCAGGCTCTCCCCTTCCTCCTGGCTGGCTGAGGTCTGTGTAGATAATCATGTTATTTAGATACGATGTTGGTTTAATTCCTTTCATTACAGACTCCCAGGGCTGTAATTTTTTTCTCCGCATGATGTATTCCCCGTGGCACATTTCACTCAAATCAAACCCTTCGCGCCTTTATTGCCAACGACGCCCGGGCGCCGCGTTATCAGGCCCACACACACAGCCCTCTCCGCCCCGCTGTGCAGAGGTCACTTCTAATGACTAATCGATCTCATTAGCTTCCCTAATTAAAAACTTTACTACCGCAGTGGAAGACAAACTACAAAAAAACTGCTGGCATCATATCTGAATGGGTATGAGCCCATCCATCAGCTGGGCTCTGGCCCTGCGCACCCAGCTCGCGGCTGGGGTGGCGGGGGGTTGCTGCCAGGGAGGCCAGCCGCGGGGCCCGGCCGTCTGGGAGCGTGGGAGCACCAGCCCTCACGGTGGCCGTCCGGCAGCACCGTCTGCAGCAGCCCGGCCTCTGGCTGACCCCAGCCCCCACCCCACCTCAACGAGCACCACAGACAGCAGAGCCACTGGACGGAGGGCAGGCCCTCGCTCTGTCGCTGCGGACTAGGGTTGAGAGGGAGTTCAGGTTTTTATGGAACTTCAAAGGGCGAGAACTAGGAGGAAACGAGCTGATTTCACGACTGTTTAACGACTGAAGAGGAGCTGGAACCGGAGCTCCTCTGAGTAGAGGCTGCCTGGGGCTGCTGACGGGAGCAGGAGGCGACGGGAGGAGCCCCCGACAGCCCACTGGCCAGTCAGCTCCGGACATCCCGACGAGGCAGGGTGGGCGCCGTCAGGAAAGGCGGGGCGGGGGCGGCAAGGCTGATCTGGGACCTTGAGGAGCGTGGACTAGAGGCCTGTCCCCAGACTCGCCCTGACTGGGCCGTGGACCCTGCGGCCCATCGTGCACAAGCTTCCAGGTCCACACGGGCACTGGGGCCTCTGGAGTGGGCAGACTGAGCAACAGGCCGAGGAGGAGACCCGAGACAGCAGACAATCACGCTGGGCTTCCCATGCGCTCCAAGGGTACCACCCCGCCCCTGAGGCCAGCAGAGCGAGGGGACAGCTCAGCGCCACCGGGGAAGGCCGAGCCTGGGAGCACGGCTGCCTCCAGCCCTCCCGCCCGGCGGGGTGCAGAACAGGACAGCTGGGCCACAGCCACCGCCTGGCGGCCAGCCGGGGGATTCGCCAGAACCAGACGCACGAGGAGCCTGGGCAGGGCACAGCCTGAGGACCGAGAACTCCATCCGCCTGTCAGGCACCCCAGAAACCAAGCTCTGCTCCTGAAGGGGGCCCCAGGCCCCACCAGCGAACAGAGTGGGTGGGGTCAGTCGAGCGCCTGGCCTCCCAGGGTCTTGCAGCGTGGCCGCTGGGAAGCGAGCGGGCGGGCTGTGGGGTGAGCCTCCTGCCAGCCTGGGTGTCCCGTGCCAAGTCCTGTGACTCAAAGCCCCCACCGTCACCGAACCTGCTCTTCCTCAGCAGCTGCCCCGACACTTCCTCACACCCCCAACTCCGCGTTAAGACAGACGAGAGGCCACGTCACAGCTCAGGCTTTCAGGAGCCCCGGGAGCTGTCCTCCACTACCAGTAATGTGGGTCCCACTGGCTGGTCGCCTCACCAGCAGCCTGCACTGCACCCCGCTCCCCAAGGCTGCTCGAGGCCCCCACATCGGGGGATGTCTCCACCTGACTGGGGCCGCGGGCAGCAACAACCGAAGCAGCTTCCGAGCACCCAAACCCACTCCTCCTGGGTTCTGAGATCTGAAAGAAAGAGTTTTCAAGCCCACAGTTCCCAAGAGGGATCCCCCATGATGCCTCTTCCTAGGGTGCCCCCCAGACCACCCCCAGCCTCCACGAGAATAGGCCCCTCCAGCTAACTACCTGCTTAGGAATCACAAGGCAGGGAGCTCAGGGATTGCGCCCACAATGACACCGCTGGCCAGGGGGCTCTAGACAGAGGGGATGGCATGGCCATGGCCCCTGGGACAGTGGGAAGCAGGGAGGGCTGCAGGCAGGCAGAGAGTTGGGCCCGCCCTGTGCTGCCTCAAGGCTGGTGGAAGGCTCACACCTAGTCAGCAGAAAAGAGGCCGCCAGACTGCCAACGACGGGCCTGTCGTCTCTGTACACCACCTTGTCTGAACATCAGCCTGTCTGAGCTGTTCTGTTGGTGACGCCTATGGTCCTGGAGACGGTGAAACCACAACAGCATCAGGAGGACTGAGGAGGGGCGCACAGTCCCCAAGGGCCACCAGGAGAAGCTCCACCGCCTGCAGAAAGCAGGGGGACGGCTGCGTGCCCAGAAGTGCTCCCAGAGGGGTGCTCCCAGCAGATGCCCGGGGCAGGGCAGCTCCCACACTGGCCCCACGCACCCTGCGGAAGGGCTGGGACCTAAAGCAGAGCTGGCGAGATGCTGCCTGCAGAGGCGGATGGAAGCAGGCGTCATGGCAGGAGGCTGGGCCCCTCACCCCGCCCAGACAGCAGTTCTCAGGGGAAGACCCAGGGAAGGCTGGCCCTGGCCAGCTCAGGGGGTGCCTTGTCAAGAGAAGTGCGGACCCTCTTCCCTCCACCCCCTCCACAGAGGATCCACAGTGCCCACCGTGCAGCAGAGCCGCCAGGTACGTCAGCCCTAAGGACGAGGGAAGGAAAGGGAAGGAAAATAACCGGCCCATTGCCCCGCAGGAAGGGACCCAGGCTGGGCCCGTCTGGCACCAGGCCCAGGGGCCTCTGCGTAGGAGTCTCTCAGGATGGACAAAAGAGGAGCTCAACTCTCTGACATCAGCCTAGAAGACACACGGCTCCAACCCATAAAGACAGCCAGAAACACACTGCAACCTGCCCCTGCACCACACCTCCCCGGCACCCCAGATCTCCACCTCGCCCTGCAGGCTCCCTGCGCCCCCAGACCTGTGTCTCACTCCTCCCCGGGAGAGCGCTCACGTGGCGCCACCCTGGGCCCACTGCACTCAGTGCCCTGCAGCCAGCGGCCGCAGCCGGTCCCAGCCCAGAACCTGCAGGTGCAGGGTGTGTGTGGTGACCGGGCCTGGCCCTCCTGCACCCACCACAGGACAGGAAAGGCCTCAGGACAAACCGCGACGGCGAGGGCCTTCTCCTGGAGGAGGCAGACGCCCCGCCCCCGCGCTCGCTCAGTGGGAGCTGCCAGGGACCGCAGCCCCCAGCGCTCTAACAAGCTTCAAACGAGGGATGACGGGGATCGCAAAGTATGAATTTTTATGAGTCTAATAAATCACTCCACTTTTCCTGTGCCTGATGGCTGCCGGCACTTCAAACGGACAAGCCCTGCCACAGTCAGCGGCTTGGCCGCGTCCCCACAGGCGGCCACACTGGGGCGGGGCGGGAGGTGGGGACGGGGCCGCCGAGGCCCCTCCTGGCTCCCATGGCACCCAGCTCTGCCCCCAGGGCCAGCCCTCCTGCAGGCCCCAGGAACGGCTCGGGCAGCCTGCGGAGAGGCTTTGCCAGACTCTGACATGCAGAGGACCCACCCCTGCCTTCCAGACCAGAGTCCGCACAGGACCCTGGGGAGAGGGGTGGATGCGTGGACACGTGGTCGCTCACACACGCGTTTGCTCACACGCAGGCACAGGGGGCCCTGGGGAGAGGGGTGGACGCGTGGACACGTGCTCGCTCACACACGTGCTCACTCACACGCAGGCCGCGGGCACACGTCAGCAAGGGGGAGGGACGCCTGCCTGTGAGAGGGGAGAGGCGGGCCTGGGTCTTGCCCTGAGAGGCTTCCTGTCTTCTGCTCCAGGGACCAGCCTTGGCGAACAGCTACCATCACCAAGTCACAGCGACAGCCTGACTGGGCCGCACGTCACCTGGCGGCTGTCGGCACCAGAGGAGCGTGGGCAGCGGGGAGGTGACAGACAGCCCTGTCGCCGCCCGGCCCTGCGCGCCGCCGTCTCACGTTACCTGGTGTTTAATGACGACACCGTCAGCCAGAGACGCACAGCACCAGGACTGTCAGGGCCCTATTAGAGGGAAGATTGAGACCCTACTCTTCTCAAACTCACTCAAGCAACACAAGCCGCCAGTTCCTGTAATTATCGTGCACGAGCCATCGATCGCACGACGACACCGCCCCGTCTGTGTGAAATGGGGGTAGTCTGCTCCCTGACAGTCGCTGTACATTACAGGTGGTGGGTCTCCCACCCCTTTAGGTGTCACTCTAAAGGATGGAGGAGGGGAAGGGAGCACCTCCTAGCCCCCGCCCCACCTGCAGGCCCTGGGCACAGGGGACAGGGAGCCCGAGCACATCCCAGGGAGGCGTGCCCCAGAAGGCGGAAGAGACAGCATGGCGTGTGGCTGGGGATCCGGGGCAGGGGCAAACTCAGGGAGCAGGGCCCACAGGTGCAAGAGACGGCCACACCCCAAAGCCGGGAGCCCCAAGCAAAGGCAGGGAAGGCGGGATCCAGGCCAGGCAGACAGCCCACCCTCCCTCCACTCCCCCAGAGACAGGGCCAGGCCCGAGCGGGCGGAGGGCAGGGTTCAGACATGGCTGGGCTCCCCCCAGTGGAGACCAGGCGGCCCCCGCCCGGGCTGAACCAGGCTGTGCTGGGCTGACACGCCTGCGTGCGGAGGTCCAAGGCCTGACTGCCCAGGGGACCAGGGGCTGGCCAACACCTGGCCCCACACTGGGTCTGTGAGCACATGGTCTCCATCCTCACAGGACGGTGGTCCTTTCTCACGCCTGTGTCCGTCCATTTGGGAGCTTGGCCCAGGCAAGCCAGGAGGACAGGGAGATGGCCTGGGGGGGAATCCGCCCCCTACCAGGCTGAGACCCCAGAAGGCCAGAGCCCTAGGGAGCAACAGGGGCTCCCAGGTCCACCAAAGGAGTGGAGGGGCCTTGTCCACACCCCACTGACAGCACCAGGGCCCCCAACAAGCCAGGTCAGCTGAGGGGACAAAGCCGATCCTGGGAGGTGACGGCCCACCCTACCTTGGCAGTTTCTGCTGAGGTTTCTGGTGGCAGGAAAGTGCCCACCAGTCCCAGGTGGACAGAGGCCCACATTCCAAGCGTGAGCGATGGGGGAAGCAGTGCAGAACACGCCTGCCCTCCCCACGGGGCTGGCCCAGACACTAACCGCAGCGCCACGGGACAGGCGCCAATCAATGTGTCCGCCTCCACCCTCCTCACCCTCAAGACCCCATCCTCACCCACGGCGGGGGGGGGGTGCCCAGCAGACACGGGGTGTGCCCCTAGATATGTGACACACACTGGGCTTCAGTCGTCCCCAGGAACCCCAGTCCCACTACATGACCCAGAGCCGGTGGCCCGCGCAAGGACAGTGCTCCTCCTGGCCACAGCCTGGCCCCTCGGGCGCCCAGCCCAGCTTCCTCAGAGTTGGGGCCAGAGACAGACACTTCTGAGAGAGCCTGGAAATAACCTCGCTATAAAAAGCAGTGACCACGGAGAGAAAACCACATGTGCCCTCACAAGTGCCAGGCTACCCGGATTCTCCTGGCCACTCACCTGTCCTATGCGGTGGCCAGAGGGGCAGAGCTGCAGCCCAGGGGCAGCGAGCAGGCCTGAGGGCACCTGGGTGCAGAGCAGATCTGGCCTCACTCAGCCCTGGAGCCAGCCTGCCCGGCCGAGAGGCTGGAGGCGGGTCGCCGTGGCGGAGGCGGGAAGGCAGCAGAGCCGCTGGGGCTCACGGGCCAGAGGAGGCCCGCCGCCATGTGCCGCCCTGCCAACCGTGGAGGCAGTGGGAGGGTACCACAGGCTGGCCAAGAAGGGGACCAGAGGCCCCCCACCCTCAGCTCTCAGCCCTCAGGGAGGAGCCTGGGCCTGGGCCCCTGCAGGGTCCTCCGGCCCAGCAGCCCTGCTCAGGGACAGCTCCCAGGCTCCACCCGCAGAAAGCAGGCTGCTGGGGCCAGGGTAAGGCTGGGGGCGGCTGTAGCTCCACACACCTCTGAAGACAGGGCCTTGGGCCTCTGTGGCTGGCAAGGGGAGAGGAGGGGTGAGAGGGGGCCAGCCAGGCAGAGGCCTTCCAATCTCAGAGTGGTGGGCACCCCAGGCCAGTCTGCCTGAGGCTGATGGACTCTCCAGAATAGGGCGCCACCTGACGTGAGGCTCAGCCCTGCTGTCTGGAGCCCAGAGAAACTCGGCAGATGAAGAGAGGAGGCAAAGGTGCCGGGAGGGAGGGAAGGCTGCCCCTCACTGCTGACGCCCAGGTCACAGCGCCCGCCAGCATCACACTCTGCAGGGGCACTCGGGGTGCCCGAGTTCAGGAGGGCAGGTCCTGAGGGCGAGCCTGCCCCCACTCCAACATTCCAGACTCCACACGGGTGCAGATGAGCAGAGACGGGAACACGTGGTGCTGGTGACTCGCTGCACAGCGTGGCTTCAGCAAGGCTCACCCCAGACATGCTGGGAGCCGTGGGCCCCGCCTGCTCCTCCCCACCCTCCCGCCGTCCTCCCCAGACTCCATGGCAGTGCCGGGGCCGGGAGTTTGGGTCTGCTTGCAGGGCCAGGGTCTGCCTTCCGTCTCCTGCACACGGTGAGGTACGCTGTCTCTCCCTCGACACCGCAGGCCCTACTGCCCACCCCACAGACCTCCGCCGCCAGCAACGATCAGGACCAGGCAGCTGAGCCGCTGCTGGTGTGCAGGGAGCAAGCGGCTCTGAAGGCACCCGCACCGCGGGATGGCCGGACAGACGGGCTCAGCCGCACCGCCCCGAGCACGCACTGCCTCACAGGACACCCCCTGCTGGGTGGCGAGGCCATTTGCTGCCAGCCACCAAGGCCTACCCTTGCCCAGCACTTGGAGCAGTGGCCACTGTCACACCCAGCGCCATGGAGAGTATGCTCCGTACAGGCCGCCGCCGATGCGCAAAGGCAGTCAGGAGGACAGCGGCCAGAGCCCGGGGGTCTGCACAGCCTGGGGCACACCGTGAGGAGAAAACAGCTCCGAACTGGCTCAGAAAGTGCCGCGCTCCGGGGGAGGACAGCAAGCAACCCGCAAGTGCGGGGGGCTGCGCCCTGCCCCAGGCCCACGGCACCCAGAGGCCCTGTCTGGACCTCCAGAGGCCCTGCTGGACGTGCGGCTCTCCAGGGAAGAGCGGTTGGGGCCAGGCTGATGGCCCAGGTCCTGGGCCCCCAGACTCTCAGACTCTCCTCAGCCAGGCGGGCAGGAGCACCAGGAGGAGCACCATGCCCCCAGGCCCCCGTCACCCAAAACCAACGCAGGGGAAGGGAGTGAGCATACCACAAACCAGAGCCGGCCCAGCCCCACCCCGTGGACGCCCGGGAGCACGCTGGCTCCCTCAGCGCACCTGGGGGGGCCCCCGTACAGCTGCAGCAGGTGAGGACAGGCCCCCAGAGACTCTGGCCCAGAACCCCCGGGGCCTGTCCGAGCACAGTACCTGAGGGTCAGCTGCCGGGGGGCACAGGAGGTGGGAGGACAGCGGCTCACTCCCACGCATGCAACCCCACAGGAGGGACCTGCCACCGCCCAGAGCTGGACCCTGTCCTGACACCGCCAGGACCGCCAGTGGCGGGACTGCAGACTCCTGAGGACTGCTGGGCGCGAGATGCCAGGGGCCAGGCCTGGGAGAAGACACGGAGGCAGAGCAACAAGCACCTGCGCGTCTCACGGTCAGAACTGATGGGGTTGCAGTCGTTGTGCGCAATTACAGACTTTCTTTGCAAATCCCGTCAATTCTATGCGTTAGGACCAAACCTATGAACCGGAAGGACTCCCGGGAACACTGAGGGGCCCGGGCCACACAGGTGATGCTCAAGTGGCACCGGAGGGCCCCGAGGACACTGGCGCCCACCCAGGGTCACGTGGTCTGCGCAGACGCTCCGAAAGCGGAAAAGGCACAGTCCCCCTGCAGAGGAATACCGGGCCCCGCCTTCCCAGGACAGCTGAGGCCTCAGCCCGTGTCCCTCCAGCGGGAGAGTAACCCGTGGGACGCCAGAGCGTGGGAAGCAGAGGGTCTCAGCTCAGACCCGGGGGAGGCCTGCGCTTGGGGCCTGTCCTGAGCGGGCTCCATTTGTGCTGATACGGCCCCACGAGGGCACAGGGCTGGGGTGGGTAGCAGCAGCACAGTCCTGGGGGCTCCAAGCAAGCACACCAGCGCCCACCGCCCGCCAGCTCTGGGGCGGCAGTGCCTCCTGCCCAGGACCCCTTCCGCCACCCCACGGGAAGAGACAGGGCCTCGGGCACACAGAGCTGGGGTCCGCGTGGCACCAGGTCCTGCTCCTCCCCACATGAGCTACAGGAGCAAGCTGCCCAGAAGCCTGAGCCCCACTGGCCCAGCCCCCAGGCCCTGTGGAGCAGAGACCCCCACCCTCCCCTGGTAAGTGCCAGCAGAGGCCTCGCCACACTTGGGCGGCCCAGAGGAGTGTGTGCTGAGGCGCTCAGCTCTCAGCCAGACCAAAACTGATGAAAACCATCAAGCGGCGATTCACCTAAGCATGATAAATAAAACGCAAGGGAAGCACACTGTCATACACCTGCTGAAAACCAGAGATGGAGAAAGCTCTGCAGCCAGAGGGCGACAGCAGACCCCGCAGGAGAGCAGGGCCAGCCGGCAACAGCCAGGTCTCCCCCTGGAGCCCCACAGGCTCCCACGCAAAATCGCTCTCCAGAGAGGAAGACTTCAGATAACCGTCCACGGAGAGCAACAGCCCCCAGCACATCTGCAACATCACAGGAAATCTTAAGAGGTGTTTCTCCGCGGAAGGCAAGGAAGGAGTGAAAAGAAATGGGAGAATAAATACGTAGCTGAATCTGGGTCAAGGATGACCATATACGACGTTTTTTACGGTCTAAAACACATGGAGAATTAAAATCACGGTAGTTCCAGCATGTCTGATGGAAGAGAAGAAAAAAGGGGGAGGGTGCTCTAAGCTTCTTTATGCTGTCCAGGGAAGGGTCAGACTGCAATTTCCAAGACCTGGTAACAGACTCAAAAACGTACAATGTTACTGAAAGAAAAATAAAAGGAGATACAATAAGCTAACGGAGAAAAGAATGGAATTTAAACATACATCCAAAAGAAGAAAAAAACGAAAAGAAATACATAACAGGTACAACAAAGAAAAAGCACCTAGTAAGACTGGATTTAAACCCAAATACACCCAAACTGCGGTTTATTGTGACAGATGAAATCTTTTCTTACAAAACAATTTCAGGCTGCACTTTTTTAAAAGGAACTATTTGCTGGATACAAAAAAAAAAAAAAAAAAAATCTAACCATAATACAAAACAGCTTTTTTTGGATTATTTACTTATAAAAGTAAACATGTTTGCATACATCATGCACCAACATTTGCAGGGTATGTATGTGTGTGTGTTAGTTGCTTAGTCGTGTCTGACTCTGCAACCCCATAGACCGTAGCCCACCAGGCCCCTCCATCCATGGGATTCTCCAGGGAAGAACACTGGAGTGGGTTGCCATCTCCCTCTCCAAAAGGAACTATAGAAAGAAAGAAAGTGAAGTCGCTCAGTCGTGTCCAACTCTTTGAGACCCCATGGACTGTAGTCTACCAGGCTCCTCCATCCATGGAGTTTTCCAGGCAAGAGTTCTGGAGTGGGGTGCCATTTCTTTCTCCATGTATGTATGTACACTAGTGTATACGTACACATTTTGCGACATTAACTAAAAGAAAACCGGCCTACATATACCTACTTTAGAGAAAGCAGACTTTAAGGCAAAAAGCTGGAGATTAAAAAAAAAACAAACATATTTCATAACAGTAAAGATTCATTCCAGCACGGAGATGTAACAATTCTAAGTGCTTTGCACACAGTAAAATAACCTTAAAATAAATACTAACACAAAAGCGACAACTGAGAACACGAGCACACTCACAGGCACAGTGCAAACTCCGCACTCTCTCAGACACTGGAAAAACACAAGTCTTCCCTGCCCCTCAAAGTTGGGAAGTTTACCACAGGTTTGAACAACACCATGAATACAACTCTCCTTACAGCCCTGAACTCACCAAGTGGAGTCATTCTTTCTAAGCACACACAAGAGCTTTACCAAAGTGGACCCTAAACCCCCCCAGTGAAGGTGGGGAGTGGTCATTTTACAAAGAACCTCAAAAGCCTCAGAGATTTAGAAATGAAGCAATCCCTTCTGAATAACCCTGGATCAAAGAAAAATTACAACAAAAATTAGAAAAAGTTTTAGAGGAACACAAAAATAGTTAACTTGCAGACCCTAAGGCTATGCTCAGGGGGAAGTTTATAACCTTACATCTGCATATTTCAGAAAAGAGAGGCTGAAGGCAAATGTCCAGCCATCTGACCCTGGTGTGCTGCGTCCAAGCTCAGCGCACTGGCCCGTCCGGGTAGCTCTGACAGCAGTCCCCGCCCAGGCTTCTGCCTCCACTGCTGGCACTGTCAGAGCCGGCCAGGGACACCTCCAGCCAGGCCCACCGTCAAGGCAGCAAGAGAGGCAGCGTGGCCTCATGGCCCGGCACCTGCTCCCTGCCTTCGCAGCACAGCGTGGAGGCAGCAGCCTGGGTCAGATTCAACCAGGCCCCACCCCTCCTGGCACCCTTCCCCGTGAAAACACACGGGGTCACGAGAGTCAGGAACAGCGCTCCCCAGGAAAGGCGTCTGCCACGGTCTACCTGAGACACCATCTGGGCCCAAGCTCAGCTCCCCAGCCCACTGCCCCCAGCTCCACACTGAGAGGGGCAGGAGAGCAGCTCCAGCCCAGAGCCTGGCTCTGAGTCTCAGAGGGAGGGTCCATTGCATCACTGCCGGTGCTGCACAGGGCCCGGCCAGGGTGTGCAGGGGGGTCTGGGGGTGTTGTGTGGAGGAGTCCGGGGCAGGCTCCTGGACTGGGAGCCGTGGTGGTCTCTCCTGCTCCTCCCACTAAAGCTGGACTCAGGGCAGGACTACTCCAAGCTCGGCGACTATCCCTTTCCTGAGGCCGGCTCCACAAGGTCCACCCTGGGGACACCCCCACCACGGCCTGGGGGGGTCTCCCTCCCCCTCACGCCTGGCCCTGGCAGGAAAGAAATCTGCCCAGAGGGCTCAGGCTGACGCGGCCCTGCTTCCCAGGTAGCTCCCAGCACCAATCCCTGACTGGGTCCCTGAGCCACAGCCAGGTGGGGCCGCCCCAGCACACCATCCGCATTCGTCAAGACGCCTGGGGATCCTGCCCACAAGCCGCCAGGGCCGCAGCCGCAAGGGAACACCGCCCCTCCTTCCCAGGCAGGAGCAGATCCCCGGGCTTCAGCTGGAGTCATGGCTGCGCCCCGGCTCCTGGAGCTCACAGCACCCAGGGAGGCCAGCGCCTGCCAAGCAGCACACGGCACTGCGTGCACCTGCACGCGCTCCACGCCAGCTCTGCCCAAATAATTAACTAGCGCCGCCAAGGCAGATATAAACCGGAAGCCTCCGACTCGCCTGACAGTTTACGCAAGGCTCAGGATTGCTGCGACTGCCTTCCACAGGGCCCGCTTCAGCGTTTTCCTTTTCCCTTAGGGAAGCAGAGCTCTGGATGGAACTGCTCTCGCGCCCTTTGCAGTGTCTGCGGCAGTAAAACTGACAACCCGTCTGCACCCCA
The DNA here is from genome assembly GCF_055505025.1 of Bos grunniens. Lineage (NCBI taxonomy): Eukaryota > Metazoa > Chordata > Mammalia > Artiodactyla > Bovidae > Bos > Bos grunniens. The sequence continues at coordinate 82,909,318 of NC_141178.1, forward strand.
GTGGGAAAGGCTGGATCGCAGATTACTCTAAGGTGGGAAAATCCAGCAGCCAGCCAGTCTAGCATCCACCAAACCTGCCCTCAGCACCTGACCGCCCCGTCCCCTCAACCGGCACAGAAATGCCCAGGATGCGGGGACAGAGCAAGGCCCGGTCAGCACCAGCCTGGAGGCTCAGGGCCGGGGCTTTCTGCGCCTCGAGGAGGCCCCAGGACCAGGGCGCAGGCCAGCACGGGGACGCCTCAGGAGGCCCTCAGGCCTGTGTGCCCTCTGTGCCATGGCAAGCCTGCCTCCTGGCCCTCCCAAAGCGCCGCCAGAGGGCACTAGTGATGAAAACGCTACTGACGAGCGTGAAGGCCCAGGGCAGGCTTCACTCTGCCCCTCTGACCACAGACCGCGGCCCGGAGGCCAGTGAGGCCAGGCACAGGGCTGTCCGGCGCCAAGCAGCGGGTTCCGGGCTGCCTCCGAGAGCCATGCTGCGGGGCCACTACCTGGCTCACTGCCTGCCCCTGCCCGCTGGGCACACCTGGTCAGAGGCAGGGGGTGGGGGTGGGGCGGGGCCCTGTCGGGAGGGGTGCGGGCCTGGTGAGACGGGAGGGGCAGGGAGGGGGCAGGGAGGGTGTGGAGAGGGGCAGCGCAGGCAGAGTGGTCAGAGCAGGGCTGCTGCACACCTAGAACTTTGGGGCCACGGAGGAGGTTAAGTGAGGATGGCTTTGAGCACACAGCGGGCGGGCGGAGGGCTCCCTGTAGGTGTCCACCCCAAGTCCCTGAGCTGGTGCTGCTCAAGGAGAGCCCTGCAGAGGGCCCTCAACAAACTGAGCCCCAAGGGCTGGTTTTGGCACCCAGGCAGCTGAGGGCCTGCTTTGACCTCCACTGGCACAGGAGGGCACCCCAGGGACCTGGGAACAGCCCCAAGGTGGGCCCTTCAAGCCCAAATGATGGAACAGCAGGGGAGGCAGCCCCAGGATGTCCCCTCAGTCTGCCCGCAGAGGGTCCATCAGGGGGCTGTGCGCCTCAGGGACCCCTGGTCCGCACAGGCCCCTGTTCTGGGCTGGGGGAGGGCAGAAACAGTCACCGGGGCCTTGGTGAGGAGCCCAGGAACGGCAGGGAAGGGCAGCCGGGGCAGGGGCCCATGGGGGGCTTACATGGGAGAGACTCCCTGACAGCTTCCTGGACAAACTCGGACACAGGGATTGGGGCTGCAAGGTGAAGACTGGGCAAGGCCCCCCCACCCTGCCTTCTCTGCTGGTGACCGAGGATGCGTGCCCGCCCCACTGCACTCACAAACAGGTGACGGCAGACCTTCCAGACCATGTGGCTGGCACAGCAGACTGAGGGATGTGTGGGGAGCACCCGCCACGAGCCTGGCAAGCTCTCGGCCAGAGGCAGGCGCTGCGTGAGGCCAGCAGGCCTGAGGGAAGGCCCCGCGGCCCTCAGACCCACACCTGGCTCCCCCCAGGAAACCTGGGCCCTTCCCATCAAACATGGCCTGCGTGCACAGCCCCACCACATCCGGGGCTCCGGCAGCAGGGCTCTGGACAGGCGGGCGAGCGGTGGGGGCTATGGCCATGTGCCCCCTGTCCTGGGCAGGTGAGGCAGAGGAGGCCCCGCCCCAGCAAGCCCCAGGAGATGAGGACGCCACTGCCCATGCAGTCGCCTGAGGCTTTTCCTTGGCCCAAGAAGCAAACACTTGCTGCTCCCAGGAAGCCCCCTTGCAGGACAGGGCAGGAAGCCAGCCTGGAGCCAAGTGGCAAGCGCAGTGCGGGCTCCCGTGGCGCCCACTGCACCCTTTCTGCACACAAGGAGTCAGGGTCCTCGGTACACATGGAGCCTGTCACCTCAGGGCACCTGAGTCACAGTGCTGGGCCCAGTGTGGTGGGGAGGGGAACCCCAGAGCGGGCCCTGAAGCCCCAGGTGCTGGAGAGCGCCCGGCCTCAACACACTCCCTAGAAGCTCTCTACTTAAGGTTCTCTTCTCTGCAGCCTTCTCTGGGGTCTGTCTGCCCTGAGGCAATCAACTGAGGTCTCTGGCAACCAAGGTGCAGGTACTCCCCAGGGAGCACGGGGGGGGGGGGGGGGGTGTCACATGGTGACCCCAGGGACCACCTGCCCCTCCCCCAGCCAGAGTTGGACTTTAGGCCCAGGGACTAGGGGGAGGGTCAGGGGGAGGGTTGGAGGGCTTGGCCAGGAGCCAGGAAAGCAGGGGAGAGGCAGGGAAGGGAAAGAAAGTAAGAGGCGGAGTCAGGCTGAACCTCCAGCTCAGTCCCCAGGCGCAGTGTCCATGCGCCTGCTGAACAATGCAGTTTTGAATTCAATTAAAGCGATTATCTGTTGTGCCAAATAAATTGTGTACAGCATACATCCTGCGGCACTTTACACCTCCAGGCTCATTATTCCCTAACTGTTTCCTCCTGTTTATGCGCTCTCAAATTAAATTGCTGATAATATGCGCCAAAATAAAAAATGAGCGCACCTTGTCCCAAGAAAATTGATTCTCCCTTTTCCTGAGCCGGCGATTGCCAGGTTTTATATACTCTGTTCCTGGTGATCATTAGTAATTCAATTTTCTTTTTATTAGCCCTCTTATCTGCTGAGCAATATAGTGGCAGAGCTGACCTCTTTCGCACGGGTAAATGTTTAAAATCTTTTCCCTGATTAATTTTGCCAGTTAAGAAAAAGAGGAGAAATGGCCCGGCTCTTAGCCATCACAATGAATAAAGCTTAATGTTGATTGTGATGGAATTTCTAATGCCAGGGAAATTGATTGAACGCGGCAATTACACTGCAATAGTAACTCAAGGGAGATGGGATCGCTTTCTTCTGGCCGCAGCCTTTTGGTTATTTAAAACAATCCAATTTGCAAGGATAATTATGTATTAGTGTTTTATCTGCCACTTGAAATGAACAGGGGAGTTTCGATACTGGCCCAGCATTAGCAGGTTATTGCTGCAAATTACTTGATATCTGCTTTCTTTCACATAAAGAGAAAATTAGGCAATCAATTACCAGAAAAAGGTGGACGAGGAATAAGAAGGGTGAGAGCGCCCTCTTCTGGCCGCCGGGCTGCACAGCAGGCCTGGAGGGGACCCCATGGCTCTCCCTCCCCCTCTTCAGCCCACAGCCGGGCAGGCACAGGCTGAGAGAGGAGGGCTGCACCTGGCACTAAGGTCTGTGTGGGGAAACAGAGCAGAGAAGCCGCAGACAAGCAGACGAAGGGGCCGCCCCTGTGGCGATATAGACACATGGACACACACAGCTGCTCAGGCCCGCCAATGGGGCCAGGAGGGGCTCACCTGTGCACCCCAAGTACCCACAACATTAGATAAAAGCCCAAGTCCCGCACAGAGCTGAAAGGGAGGGAGCCGGGAGGGGTGGGGAGCCGGGGAAATGCTGCCCCTCAGCCCTGCCCCCACCCCTACCTTCACCCCTGCCCAGTCTCTACACAAGCCTCTCCCATGAGCTCCCTGCCATCAAGTCTCGGGGAAAGGACCCCTGCCCTGGGCCTGGAGGTCAATCCTCTCCCACAGGCACACCCTAGCTCCTGCCCCTCCGGCCCCAGTCACTCCTCAGGCCCGGACACGGCCGCCTTGTGTCCCCAAGCATGCTCCCATAGGACCCTTGAGCCTCCACCGTCCCTCAGCGGCTTCCGAACCGGACCCCCTTTCCTTACTGTGGCACGGCGCCCCTTCCCACCCTCCAGGCCCACCTGCCTCTGGCCTGAGCCTCTCCCGCCCTCTGGGATGCTGCGCAGGACAGGTCTCCACTCCAGGACTTGCTGAGCTCAGCCCTACAGCTCCTACGCAACGCAACCGCAACCTCGCCTGCACAGGTGTGTCCCCTCCCTCTCGCCTCTCCTCACACAGGTAGGTTCAGGGCTCAGAGGGAGCTCCTCAGAGACGCCCCAGACTGCCTGCCTGGCTAAAGCTGCCCCCCACCCCCTGTAGCTCTTGAGACACCACCGCGGATTTCCTTTTCTGCAGAGTGCTTCTGCCGCCTGAAGGCAAATTTTTCGACCTATTTACAAGCACCCAAGGAGCTTTCTGCATTCACCATCCACCGACACGCCCCGGCCTGGGCACATTCGGACCACGGGAACCAGCGCACAGCCCAGCACAGAGGTGTGGTACATGGAAGGCTGAGGGGTGGAGGACACGTGGGGGGAGGAAGAGTGGCCGAGCCAGCAGAAGCCTTCTCCAAGCCCCCCAAGAGGAGCCTCTTCCCAGCTCCCCCTCCATGTCCCCTGCAGAGCATGGTCACCGCATGTCTACAAGCTGATCTGTCCGCCTCTGAGTGGGGACAGCACAAGGCGCAGGGGTCCGCACCCCACACCCTGTGGTGCCCACGGCCTTGCTCCCCCCTCCCTCGGAGCAGCAGAGCACCCTGCCAGCAGGAACAGCCTCCACTGTCCCCAGCCTGCACCCGTCTGCCTGAGGCCTAAAACGGGACCACGCGGTTCCCAAGTGCAGGTACAACTCCAGGGAAGACACATGCCACCTCCCCCTTGTGGCCTGGCACCAGATCCGTGGCCCTGTCAACCCCTCACCCTGTTCACCCTGCAACAGGGTGAGCATCCTATAGCGTCTCCAGCCCACGGCCCTGGGACACTACCCACAGGCCCCTGTCCTGCTCTCTAGCTCCCCGGCAGCCCCTTGGCCCATGGCGGCTACAGCACGGCCGCAGCCAGGCTGTTCCCAGGCCTGGGGCAGTCCTCACCCTGACCCCCAAGCCACCAGAGCCCTCCAGCTTGGAGCAGGGAGAGTGGGCCCCCAGGACTCTACATGGACAGTCCACAGTGCTAACCTCCCCGCCATCTGGAGAGCGCTCCCAGTCCACGGCACAGAATGACCTCTTTGACCGCATGGTGCTCCTTCCACAGGGTCCCAGGACACAGGATGGCAACTGTCTGCCTTGGGCCCGTCGGCCCGCAGCCCAGGCTCCATGGGGCAGGGGCAGCACAGGGCTGGCAGGGACACAGTCGAGGCCAGCGTTGGTCCTTGCATCAGGACCCAGCATTCTGGGCAGCAGAAAGACCGCCAAGAGGCCCAGGGCCCTGTCTGCCGCGACCGTGCCACCCTCAACGCCTGCCCAGCAGCCGCTCCACACACACACTGGCTTCCACGGGAGCCCAGCACCCGGCAGACACCCACCAGCTCCCTCAAGGGCTCTGCTGGCAGGAGCACAGCGCCCCTGCTTGGACACCCCCCCCAACCCCCTCCTGCCATGTCCATCATTCAAGACCCTCTGAAACACCACCTCCATGCGGGACCCCTCCTGGACACCGCACTCCCTGCTAGCAGGAGGGAACACCCCTGCCTCAGGGTTCCGGGACCCCCAGCTCCAGGGCAGCCCGCCTCCCACTCCCGGCCCTGAGCACCACCCCCTTGCAGCGCCTTACCTGTGGGGGCAGCTCCGCCTGCAGCTTCTCTGCTGACAGAGACAACATTGTGACCAAGAGCACCGGATAGGGACCGTGCAGCCCCGCAGATGCCCAGCCTCCAGAAAGCACCCCGATCCCTCTCCCGGCTGCCCCAAGAGCCCCCAGCTGGCCTCAGGCTCCCGGTGGGCTCCCCAGCCCCTGCCAGCCTCTTAAAACACGAGGCTTCTCCACTTGTTCTCTCCAGTCAGTCCCGCAGCCAAGGCCCAACCCCCAACCCATTCCCCTGGCAGCCCCCAGGGGCTGCTGACAGGCTCCCTCTGCTGCCACCAGGGTGAAATCCATGCTTGCCGGAACCCAGGGACATGCAGCCAAAGGAGACTGGGTGGGAGGGAGGCTGGAGCCCTCTCCGCCCAGCACGGGCCTCCGCCCGGGCCCCCAGGGCCCACGCTCTCTGGCCGGCTCTGTGCAGGTGCTGCATGCCGTCCCGGACCCCAGCTGGGCCCTGAGCACTAAGGCAGCACAGTCCCTGGAACACAAGCCCTGGCAGCAGCGCCCAGGACCAGATCCCTGGTGTGTCCGTGGGGAAGCCACGGCTGCTCCAAGGAGACACCCAGGACCAGCCCCCCCGGAGCACTGCCATCGCCACAGTGGGGGGTGCCAGGGACTCACTGAGAGAGCAGAGAGACCCCTCCCAGGCCCGCTCAGGCCTTGAGAGGAGGCAGCAGCCCACAGGGAGGGCAGCGAGGACAGGAGGGAGGGGCCCTGGACGGCACCAGCCAGGCCACCACCCCCTTCAGGGCTGTCTGCCTGCCGCCCTCTCATCCCCTTCCCACCTCTGCCAAGAAGACGCGGCCGTGCAGGCATGGAGGGATGTCCTGAAGAGGCCGCACGTGCCTGTCTGGCAGCCTCTCCATGGCCCCGAGCGCAGCGCACAGCACCGCAGCCCAGGCTGCCCACTGCCCGCCAGGCCGAACAGCTCTTGGGCCAGGGCCTGACAGTACAAGGTGGATGGAGACCGTGGGTCCCAGCGGGGAACAGAGCCAGCGCAGGCCCAGGGAACCCTTCCCAGCGTACCTTCCTTGGAGGGGACGTAGGCGCGGCCAGGAGGCAGGCAGCACGGCCGGGGCTTGGTGACCGGCATCAGCCCCTTGTTGGGTGTCTTCTTCGTAACGGGGCTGCTCTTTCCCCGGAGGGCCTGCTTTCGCCGCAGGCTGAACTGACTCTTAGCCGTGGCAGCAGGTGGGGGGCTGCTCTTCTTGTCCGCAGGAAGGCTGCAGAGATAGAGCAGGTAGCTCTAGCAGGTACCCTCCCCGCCTCGCCCACCCAGATCCCAGAACCAAGAGACCAGCCCTGGCAGGCAGCCAAGCCCCAGTGGGGTCTGGCCCCCCCACTTCGCTTTCCCTCCTGATCCACCTCAGCGGCTCCCTGCCCATCCATCCCCCCACCCTACCCCACCCGGCTCCCAGCCGCAGCCCTGGAGGACCCCAGAGCCAGGGCAGGTGGAGGGCGGAGGAGCACAGCCCTTGACCCCCACCAGGTATTTCCACGACCATCTTCTGCACCTCCTCGGCCAGATGAGATGAGCCCCCACGTGGAACTGGGGGAGAGCAGAGGAGGCAGGCGTCGTCCCAAGGAGGGGCCGCCACCAGCCCCATGGCTCCCCTCCCCAAACTCGCTGACACAGAGGCCGCTAGAGACAAAAGGCCAAGGAGGAGAGCATGGAGCTCAGCAGCCCAGACGGCGCCTGTCCGGGGAGCAGGGCCCCAGGGCAAGGTCAGCGGTGGGAAGGGCCTGAGTGGGACTCCCTGACAGATGGCATGTGTCGCCACGCCTGATGACAGAGGCATCTGGCAGCTTCCACAATTAAGTCCCTGACCCTGAAGCCCTGGGCCACAGTGCCATCTTCCAGTCTCCTCTGGACCCAAGTGGGTAGAGGGCAGGGAAGCTGACATGCCTTCAGCGAGGGAGGAAGTCCCTGTCACCTGGCTACCTTTCTCCTGCAAAGACCCTGCCCCTGGCCTGGGCACAAAGCTGTCCATCCACCATCCCGCAGGCCCAGAATGGAAGCCACCCCAGCAGCCTCTGGTCTCTCGCCAACAAGGGAAAGGGAGGGCTTGCTGGCGCCACCTCCACCCGTCCCCTCCCCATTAACTGAAAGGACAGCGGTAACTGCGGCCTCATTCCTGCCAGACATGCTGATGCACCACAGGCAAAGCTCCGTCCTCAGGCCCCATTAGGGGCGACGCTTCCTCCCTGCCTCCCACACCCCTGCCCAGACAAGACCCAGGGAGGGGCAGGGGCCCGCACCTGGCACTGCCCCGCCTCCGGATGATCTTGGTGCGGCTCTTCACTTTGTAAGCGGAGAGCGGAGTCTCACTGAAGACAGGCTGCAAGCTGCTGGGTTCCACTGCCCGTCTGTCCGCTGGGGGGGACCTAGACGGGATGGGGGAGAGCTGGGAGGCACGGTCCTTGCTGCCAACCTCTGAGTGCCAACGGAAGGAGGAGGCCGAGGAGGCCGAGGGGCTGGAGGCCTTCCACTTGTACTTGCTGGGGGAGGCCCCAGGCACGGCAGGCACGGCAGACACGGCAGGCCTCCTGGGCTCGGCATCTGGGTCGGCTTTGAGCTGAGGCTTCTCTGTTCGTTCCGCTGCAGCAAAGGGGGCCTTGCACACGTTCTCCGCCACCGCCCTGGGACTGAGGGCCCGCCGAGAGGCCCGAGGACTCTTTGCCGAGGCAGCCACCCACTTGTAGTTGTTTTTCTGAAACTTGTTGGTTCGACAGGACACCAGCACCGAGGGCTCCCTGGTCTGCCTGGGTCCAACAGCAGGTCTAGCTGGGCCTACCACCAGGCTAGAGGCAGCGGATGGGCCTGAGAGGCCAGTGTTCGCGCTCCCGTCCCCACGGAGCTGTGTAACAGAGCTGGCCACAGAGTGCGAGCCCGCCTTCCGGCCTAGGGCCATGCCGCCTCGCTGGGGCAGGCTGGAGGGCAGGAAGCGGGCCCTGACCGTCCGCCGGGGCTCCAAGGGGTTCTCACTCACGCTGCTCACTGACTTCACCACCCGGGGCTTGCCAGCCTCCTTCTGGCAAACCAGAAGGGGGTCCTCCGCACTGCAGCCCCCCTTGGCTCTTCCTTGCCTCGAGGGCTGCCGCTGTGCACCAGAGGACTCACCCTCACCTTCCTGAGGCCTGTGGTCATTCCAGGGGGGGTCCTCGTATTCTTCCAAGGAGGTCCGCAGGACCCCCGCAGTGCTGGCCGAGCCCGGCTTGGATGGTGGTTTGATCTTGATGACCATGTTCTGGTCTGGATTGAGCTGCACCTGCCTCTCCAGGATGTACTCCTGCGGTTCAGGACCCTGGCTGCTCCCAGCCCTGAGCGGCGGCTGCGCGGCACCATCACCGGGCGGGTCCGAGGAGCCCAAGGGCCGATTCACGAGGGAGTATTTCTTGCGCCACGCAGGCCCATGGTTCAGGGAGAAGCCCCTCCGGCTCGGACGAGGGTAGCGAGCACTGAAGGTCCTGCTGCTGTTGTAAGTGGGCGGCTGCCACTGGGAAGTGGTGGAGGTGCCCAGGGCGGCGGAGGTGCCTGGGGCAGAGGCACTGCCGTGGAGGCTTTTGTAGTCATCAATCAGACCTGAGGAGGCAGGAGCACAGACTCTGTCAACCGAAGGGTGAGGAAAATCAGGGAGAAACCCCTGGAGGAGCATCAGCTGACCAGACACCCTGTAGACCCCACTGGATCCTGCCAAGTCCCAGTACAGGAGGGGCAGCCCCAGGGCCTGAGAACCACTGACAGTCAGCCTAAATCCCCTAGGCCGATCTTTCCCATGAGCCTCTTCCCATCGATCCTACTTCAATCCTATTTCTGGCTGCTTATCCTTAAAATGCACTCCTGTGACATAATATCCCCTGTTCAGCAGGGATATTATGCTGGGTTCCCAATCCTCTGAGGCGAAGTGTCACCCAGCACGAAGAGACCAGCAGGGCCCATGCTGCAGCACCTCAAGAGACACACGGAAGGCCTCCGGCTAGCCCACAGACACAAAGGGGCAGGGCTGCACCTTCAGGACCTCCCTGCCTGGCACACACAACAGCGAGTGTAAGACAACTGACGCCCCGGGTACTCCACACGTGACAAGAATGTCACATCATCCTCCCACAAGAAGAGAAGAGGCCTAACATTTGGAGTTTCAGTGCAGGAGACCACCAGGTGAAGCCCCTGGACAGCATGGCTGTGCAGGCAGACACAGGCCTCAGCTGGAACCACCCAAGCTGTCACAACTCAGCCAACAAGCCCTCCAGTTACAGCACTCCCCCACCATATGTCCCACCTCCAGGCCCAAAGAGAGTCATGTCCAGACCTGGTGACACCTCAGGGCAGGTATGATGGAGGGCCAGAAGTGGCTGGTAGATGGGCTCAGCCCAACTGAACTCTTGCCAATAATACACACTTCCCAAGTTCTTAGATCTTCTCTTTGTGGGAATAACCTTTAAAATGATTTAAAAAAAAAAAATACAGCACGCCATCTCTCATGACTCAGTAGTAAAGAATCCATCTGCCAATGCAGGAGACACAAGAGATGCAGGTTCAATCCTTGGGTCCAGAAGACCCCCTGGAGAAGGAAACGGCAGCCCATTTCCTTCAAAGCGCTGGCAGACTGCAGTCCACATGTGCTCAGTCGCCTCAGTGACCATAGCCCGCCAAGCTCCTCTGTCCATGGGGCTCTCCAGGCAAGAATACTGGAGTGGGTTGCCATGCCCTCCTCCAAGGGATCTTCCCTATTCAGGGATCGAACCTGCGTCTCCTGTGCCTTCTGCACCGCAGGCGGGTTCTTCACCGCCAGAGGGATGGGTCAGCCCCGGGCTATAGTCACTGAGGTCGCAAAAGAGTCAGACACGACTTAACGATTGAACAACAACATGCCGTCTGAGGTCTAAAAATGGAAAAGTTTGGAAAAACCTGAAGACCGGGGATTCTGGGCCAGGAATATCAAGGAGAATGTGACTGTAAGGAGGGACAAAGGCATCAGAACCGGGCGTCCGGGGAAGAAATACACACCCCTGGCCCCCGAGCAAGGGAGCGCGCCGGGGGGGCCGAGGCCGCGCACGCCCGCGGCGGCGGGGAGGGTCGCTTCCCGCCGGTTACTAAGCGACCCGCCCCGCCGCCAGCTGCCGCAGCACCGGTAACGCCCGCACCCGCCGCGGAAACCCGAGCTGGGATGAGCTGGGCCGGCTGGGAACGCCCCTTCAGGGTCCCCAGGACCCGGCCCGACCCCACCCACCTCCCCACCGACCGGACCCCCGCCTCCGACCCGTGGGCGGGAGCGGCCCCCTTCGGGGAGGCGGGCAGGGGACCGCTGTGAAGCGAGGGGGAGGAAGGGGACGCGCGACCCGGGCCCGGAGCGACCCACCCTGCAGGAGGCGGATCTGCCGCCGTAATTGCTCCTTTTCCTCCATCTCCGGAGTCCGCGATGCCCGGCCAGGCCCCCGCGACGTCATCGCCGGGCGACCGTTTTACTGCGGGCGGGGCGGAGCGCTGGGAGGCACCGCGACTGCGCACTGCGGCTGGGCCCAGGCATCCGCCGGCCGGAAATGGGGCCTCGGGAGTCGTGCGCCCCCGCCCTGGCTGCGCCTGGAGGGGCGGGGTCACGCACGCGCAATGCTGGGGGCGGAGGCCACGTCACTATGGAGCGCCGGGAAGTCCTCTCTCGGCCCTACGGAGGGGACCCTGCGGCGTAAAGTCCGCGCCTTGAGGAGTTTTGGCCGGGTTCTTCGCCGAGAGCGTTCGTTCCCTGTGGGCCCGGGACGAGGGGCAGAGCCGGGGACTCCATGCTATCCACGGCGCGGGTCCTTTCTCGTCGAGCTAGAGGGGGGTTCTGCGGGAGTGAGCCGGCGCGGCGAGGGCCCGTGCGGCTCTGTTGTTGGCGGCCCGGTACAGGGGAAGGGACGTCCGGGATAGGAGAGGCACTGCAGGGACGCGTTAAACCTCTGAAAGGGTGAAAGACTGTGCCGTTTCGGTAGAAACAAGTATGAAAACAGGTGTGTACGTCCCTGTATACAGCTAGGGGGTGTAAAATGATATGGCCGCTGTGGTAAACTACTGTTTCCTCAGAAAGTTAAAAATAGATGCTTTGAGCCAGCAGTCAGATAGTTCGGGGTATATACCCTGAAGAAGTGAGAACAGGGACTCGAACATACTCTTGCGCCAACGTTGAGCGAAGCATTATTTGCCATAACAAAATGTAGAAATATCCCAAGTGCCCATGAGGGTGAATTGGTAAGCGGTGTGTATCTGTACGATGGAATAGGATTTAGTCCTGAAAAGGAATGTAGGACTGGTGCGTGATACAGCGTAAACGAATCTCAAAAACATTAAATAAGCCAGCCACAAAAGGACAAATATGGTAAGATCTCACTTGCATGACATGTTGAATAAGCACATTTGTAGAAACAAAGTGCATCATAAGTTAGGGAGGGTTGAGGGGAGGAGAGACGGGGAATTAATGCTTTTTGGCTAGAGAGTTTTATGTTTGCAGTGATGAGAAAGTGTTGGAAACATATAGTGGTGATGGTTGCACAACCTTATGAATCTACTTAATCCACCGAATTGGACACTTCAAAATGATTATATGAGGACTCCCTTGATGGGCCAGTGCCTGAGACTCCGAGCTTCCGATGCAGGGTGCCCAGCTGCGGTCTCCGGTCAGGGCACTAGATCCTGTATGCCACAACTAAAGATCCCACATGCCACAACTAAGACCTGGTGCAGCCAAATAAAATTTAAAATACTTGTATGACAACTTATATACCATATATATTTTGTTGTTCAGTCGCTAAGTTGTCTCCAACACTAGGACCCCATGGGCTGCAGCACGCCAGGCTTCCCATCCTTCAGTATCTCCCAGAGTTTGCTCAGGTTCATGTCTGTTGAATTGATGATGCCATCCAACCATCCCATCCTCTGTAGCCGCCTTCTTCTCCTGCCTTCAGTCTTTCCCAGCATCAGGGTCTTTTCCAATGAGTCAGCTCTTCGCATCAGGTGGCTAAAGTATTAGCTTCAGCATCCGTCCTTCCAGTGAATATTCAAGGTTGATTTTCTTTAGGGTTGACTGATTTGATATCCTTGCACTGCAAGGAACTCTGAAGAGTCTTCATCACCACAATTCAAAAGTGTCAATGGCTGCTGCTGTTAGCATATATTTTACCACAATAATAAAAAGCGGACACAGTGTCTGCAGCAGACCTGAACAATAGGAAATGTTAAAGGAGATTCTTCTAAGTGAGGGGGAATGATACAATATGGAAACAGATCTTTATGTAGAAAGAGAACAGGAAACAGTATTAATAACTTTTTAAAAATTTTTTATTTTCTCCAAAAGACAGTCACAGCAAAAATAATAAAAACGTGTTGTGGGTTTGTAACGTAGTTAGAGGTAAACCATGCCAACAGTGATGCAAGGGGCCACACGCACTGTGTCCCCTGCAGGTGAGGACGCAACCCCCGGCCTGCCTCCTAGGCCAGCGCCTGAGCCCACCCCAGGGTGTTAGTGTTACTCTGCTTAACTCGCAGCAGTGAGCACCCTGGAGTTTCTTAGCGGTGGCGGCTCCAGGCTGGGAATACCAGGCAATAGAATGGCCCCTGCACTCAGGCTGTGGGACAGGGTGAGCTACGGGTCATGCTGAGCACTGTGTGAGACCCTTAGGCCTTGGCAAAACTGAGAGCAGGGTATGGGAGTTCCCAGAGAATGAAATGGGATTTCCCACCAGGGATCGTGAAAAGCACTTCTTTGGGCTGGTGCTGTCTGGGCTCTTGAGAATCCTGCAGCCATCACCTCCTGAATGTGCCAGGACTGGCCTGCGGGAGGACGGGCAGCACATGCCCACTTAACACCATGGACCCTCATGACAGCCTGCTGTCTGCCATCAGTTGCTAGCTAGCCACAAATTTGATAAACCCAGGTGATGCCACGTGGAGCAGAGATAAGCCTAAATGTCAGGATTTAGGGCATCTCATAATTTTGGGCTTTGCTGGTAGCTCAGCTGGTAAAAGGAATCTGCCTGCAATGCAGGAGACCTGGGTTCTATCCCTGGGTTGGGAAGATCCCCTGAAGAAGGAAAAGGCTACCCACTCCAGTATTCTGGCCAGGAGAGTTCCATAGACTGTATATAGTCCATGGGTGGCAAAAACTCAGACATGACAGCAACTTTCACATAATTTTGACCAAACCAGTGGATGTTTACCTCACTAAGTTCTGGGGTGATTTATTAGTACAAAGTGATGGATTCATTGAACCTATTGTCTTCTGTGCCCAACAAGCTCTGTGCTCCTGGACTTCAGTCCAAGAGTAGCAGAGGGGAGAACCCAGCCCCTTGCCAAGAGGAGGCGAGGTTTGTGGATTTGTCTCTTGGAGTTGTGAAACTAAATAGGATGTAAGTGCTGTCACAATTATCTGGCTAAACTTAAAACACTTTGATGCCCATCAAGCTGGCAAAGATTAGTCTTGAAAAAAAAAACCATTCTGCCCTCAGTGTTTGGGGGTGAAAGGGAAGAGACTTCACCATTCAGTTTTTTAGGATGTTCGCATAGCCTTTCTGAAGAGCAGTTTGCAATATGTGCCAAGACTGAATACCTTTTAAGGAATTTCACTTTTCGGAGTCCTCCCAAAGGAAATAAGGAAACACATGCAAGGCCTTCTGAACAAAAATATCAGGTGCTGGGGGAGGGATAAATTAGGAGTTTGAGATTAGCAGATACAAACTAATATAGATTAGTTTGTGTATTCAATTTCTTATATTCAGTAAGAAACTATATTCAATTTCTTATAATAAACCATAATGGAAAAGAGTATGAAAATGTATATGAATCACTTTGCTATACACCAGAAACTAACATAACATTGTAAATCAACTGTACTTAAAAAGTTTAAAAATTAAGTGCTGAGCTCCTTACATGGAACAAAAATAAAAAAATAAGGCTTCTCTGGCGACTCAGGTGGTAAAGAATCCACCTGCAATGCAGGAGACCTGGGTTCAGTCTCTGGGTCAGGAAGATCCCCTGGAGAAGGAAATGGCAATCCACTGCAGTATCCTTGCCTGGAGAACCACGCACAGAGGAGCCTGGCAGGTTACAGTCCGTGGAATCACTGTTGGACACGACTGAGTGACTAACCACAGGCCCTCATAGGAACAGGTGTTGACTGGCTGGGAGCACTACCCCCCATGGATGCCCCCTTGCCTTCCGTCCAAGTAGGGAGGAGCAGGAAGTGACTGTACAAGAGACCAACCATTGAGGACTCTGTGGGTTCCCCCATCCCAGCCGCTAACCCCTACTCCACTCTCCACCCTCACTGCAAAGCATGATCCTCAGAGCCAGATCCTTTGGGAAGAAAAGTTGACTAGTTGCTGTTTCCTAGATGGCAGCATTTCCATGAGGCTCTCAGGGGCCACGGAGGATGGATGGTTGGACATCACCACAGTGTCCCACATGCCCTAGTCCTGGACAAGCCCGGACAGGGAACTTGCCAGGTGCAAAAGACACCCCGCCCCAGCCAAGCGATGCCTGGAGGCCAGCAGTCAGAGGCTCCTCCTGCTAGGGCAGAGTGAAGTGAGGCTCAGAGCAGTAGAGCCCCGTACACTGCAGGATCTCTCGGGGCTGGGCGGGGCTCTGTGCCGCTTCCTTAGCCCCTCCCGGCAGAAAATCCAGGGAGCTAGGCAGGCATCAGGGCCGTGCGGGAGCCGGGCAGGGCGACGGGAACCGCTCGTCACCCACCTCGGCCCGGAGACCGGCTGTGAGCCCTCGCTCACATCCTGCCGCACCCTTTCCCCATTCTGCCCGGCCTTCCTGCGGCCTCCGCCCTTCCTGACTCCGGAGCTCCCCAGGGCCCGAGGCCGCCCCGTCGCCCAGCGATCCGCTGAGCGTGGACCGCGGGCCTGCTGGACAGGCGCTGCTGCCCGGCGGTCCGAGCCACCGCTGAGGGCCCGGGCCAGCAAGGGGGGCGGGGGCGGCGAGCGGGAGGCGGCCCCGCGGGGACTCGACCCCGGAGGAAAGGACCCCTGGACTTCGGTGCGCTCCGCACCCCTCGGCCCCGCAGCGCCGCGCTCGTTCCCTCTGGACCGCCGCTTGCCCGCGCGGGTTCCAGAGCCGGAGGCGTGGGGCAGCAGCCGACATCGCGGCGCCCCGGGAACCACCGTGTCACTGGGTGGAGGGCCCAGGGTGGAGCCGCTGCCTGCCGCCCCCACGCCCCTACCCCGTCCCGCGCTGAGGCCCCGCAGCCCTGACCCGGCGTGCCCTGAATCCGGATGGTCCAGGGCTGGGTGGGCCCGCTGGGGCGGGAGCGCGGGTGGGTTCCTGGGGACCGCTGCTCTTCCCCTCGCCCCACGCCGTCGCCCGCCCGTCTCTCGGTTCGGTCCCTGCTGTCGCAGCCTGGACACCACCCTCCCTCAGCCCGCTCCCCCATCTCTGAGGGGGTCCCAGCCGCTGCATCCTACGCCGGTCTTGGTTATATCCTGGTCTTAGGACCTGCTCTGTTCCTCCCAGGGGCTGGCCATTTCCAGGACAGGGACCGGCCCCCACTGCCCAGCTCCTTGCAGGGTCTGGCCGGGTGCCCGCCCCACTCTGGGTGGTAGAGGCCTGCGACTGCAGTGAGGTTCTTCCTTCCAGCTCTTTCGGAGGTACCACAGCCTCCCTGCATGCAGCCCAGAGCCCCTCCCGGCCCTGGTCACAGTACTCCATCAGGCACGGTGTCCTCCCTGGCTCTGGACCCCAGGGCCTGCCCGGAGCTTGCCCAGGGAGGCCTCCACACCCCAATGTCGCCTGATGTTACCCCAGACTTCCTGGGGCTCCCTAGGCCCGCGATGGGGGAGAGGGGTGCAGGGCCAGCCCCTCCCACCTTCCTTCTGCGGCTTCTCCAGTGGATTCACTTCCTGCCCTTTCAGGCTGACCTCTGCCTTCAGGAGCCTAGTGACACCACCACTCACCAGCGCAGTGCCTCTTGTGTAGGCTGTTGCTAAAGAACTGAACCCCGGACTTCCCTGGCCCTCCAGCAGTTAAGATTCCTCTCTTCCACTGCAGGGGCACTGGTTCCATGATCCCTAATCAGGTCAGGGAACTAAGATTCCCTGTGAACATGCAGCAACAACACCCTTCCATGGTTCATTCAGCTCCAGGTCACTGCCTGAGGCAGGGGGGCACAGTGTAGCACGACACCCCCCGTTACCATGGCCACTGTGGCCACCGCACTGCTCCTCCGTGTGGACAGCACCTGCCTCCACCGGTCCACCCACGTGGCAGCAAGGCCTTCTAGAAAAATAAACCTGGGGGCCAGTCATGCCTCAGCCAGAAGCCCACAGTAGCTTCACCCCCATACTGAAGAGGCTGCTACCCCCACCCTTGGCCTGGAACCTGACCAACTGGAGAGGTGGAAGTTAGGGGCCACTAGGAGGCTACACAGCTTTCCAGAAGCTTTGCTGTGGGAACAGGGAGAAGCAGGAGAATGCCCGGTGGGCCCAGCACACACCATACAGAATGCAGGACTGCACGTAGGAGCACACACACACAGACCCAGGTACAAGCATGTAGCACGCAAAACACAGCCGTACGAATACACACGCGTTCGTGCGCAGACCTACATCACGCACGGATGCCCGTACTTATGGACATGTGCATACATGTGCATATGCTTACATTACATACACACGGGAACACGGACATGCACTCAGCCTCCTGGAGCATCCTGCCACCACCAGCCGGATGCCCTGATTGTATTGGCAAACGGGCTCCAGCGACTGGGTCGGGTGTGGGAGCCCCACACTGAGCTGGGTGGGGACCCACGGCCCCAGAGCCCTCAGCCAGCAGAGTTCACTGGCCTGCACTCTAGTCCCCTGATGTGGAGAGAGAAACGGCCTCAGAGACCCCAGTGAGGCACTGAAGCCACCCTGTTCCCCACCCCACCCCCTCCGATGGACAGTGGCTGCCTGTGTCTACCCAGAGTTCACAGCGGCTCCAAACTTCTGCTTTCACAAGATTGCTTCCCTTCTGTTTGAATCAGCATTTCCACTTATTTGCAGCTGCAGTGTTCCAAAACAGACAACCCCTGCACTGGCATCGGGGCTGATGCCAGCAGCTCTACCTGGCGGGGCCCTCGTCCAGTCCATTTCAGATCCCTCATCTGCAGGAGCACGCAGTGCCGGGTGCTGACACGCAGCCACCCCTCGAGTGAGTGTGCACAGCAGAGCCCGTGGGCTGAGTCTCGGGCCAGCCAGCCAGCAGGGGCCCTGGCGTGAGCTCCAGAGGGTCAGGAGACCTAGAGGCAGGATGTGGTGGTGTAGCAGTGGAGAAGTGGGGTGTGGGGCTCCTGGGCGCCTTGCCCCGGACACAATCCACACACAGCCCTGGAAGGAAGGACATTGAGAGCCTGCACCAGGCCTGGATGTCGTCACTTGGCTTCAGGTTTTCACAGTAACAGCTTTGAATGTTACTGTGGTATGTGAGATACAATTCACAAACCATACAATTCACCCATTAAAAGTGTAAAACTCTGGGGGTTTACCATATCCAGACTCGGGCAACCACCAGCACAACCAATCTGAGATCATTCCCGTCACCCCAAAGACACTGTGTCACATCCCCCACCCCTGGGAGCTCTAACTCTGCTTTCTGTCCCTGCAGACCTGCCTGTTCTCCTTTCATATGCCTAGATCCTGAGTGCTGTCTCCTGCGGGCCTGACTCCTTGTCTTGGCGTAACGCTCTGAGGTCCATCCACGCTGTGCTGTGTGTCAGAACTTCCTCTGCGTGGCTGAACACCCACGGCTCCATTGGGTGTGTTGACCACGTTTTGTTTGTTCGTGCTTCTGTAGGTGGACGTTTTCCACAGATGGACATTTGCAGTGCGTTTTGGCTGTTAAGAATAACGTTCTGAGAGCATTCACGTGCAGGTTTCTGCATGAACACGTTTTCATTTCTCTTGAATGCACTCCTAGCCGTGGAATGGACGAGCCTGTGGTAGTTCTCTGTTTAACTTTTTGAGGAACTGCCAGACTGTTTTCCATGGGCGCCTGCACCCTTTTACAAGCCCAGCGCTGTGTGCTGCCAGATTCCCCCAGGTCTTCTCCCACACTTGTTACTCCTCCTTTTATGTTACAGTTAACTATGCGTGTGAGGCAGCCTCTAACCTTGCTTTGATTGCATTTCCCTGATGCTAACGACCTGAGCCTCTTCTTCCGAGCTCACTGGCCATTTGCACACTTTCCCTGAAGAAATGTTTTTTCAGACCCTTTGCCCTGGCCTGTGGTTTTAGGAGAGAAGGATCAAAGAAGCTCTGCACGGTTGGAGGCTACGGGGGTGGGGTGAGAGTCCCCGCCCCTGCACCCCTACTCCCAGCCAGCTGTGGGGCGGGTTCACCAGGGGCATTTCCGGCTCCTCTCAGCGCCTCCGGCTGCCCCGCGGAGGTTTCACTTTTGGGTCTGGGAACCTTCAGGCTGTGTGCGTGCTGGGCAACTCCGGGGCAGAGGCTTCCAATCCTGGCCCGCGGGGCAGCCCGGCTTCGGCTTCGTGGGCACAGGCACACGACAGTCACGGTCACTGGTGAGCTGCTCCCACCCACGCCCTGCGCCCCTGCGCCTCGCAGGGGGCTGCCTGCCCTGGCTCCCACGTGGGGCCCTTGCTTCTTCTGGCGGGGGGTTGGGGGTCGGGGGGGAGGCCAGCACCTCTGGGTGGAGACCAGGTCCTGTCACCTTCCTTGGGCTTCCCCAAGCCCCCCAGGACTCCCCGCATCCCAGACCAGCTGGGGAAGCCCTAGGCCTCTGGGAAGGGGGCTCCCTCCGAAGTCTGACTGGTTTGGGCTTAGCTCCAAGGCAGGCACCTCCAGGTGCCCCTGGGCCCACTCTGGGATCTCAGGCCAGTGCCAAGGCTTATGGGCTTCCCACAGCCAGACGTCCTGGGTCCTGAGTCAGGCCCACAATGGCTCCTGACCCCTGAAGACAGACGAGTGACTCACAGAGCTCTGGGCACTGAGGAAGCCCTGGAGGACAGGCCTCGGGGCTGGGGATGCTTGGGCCGGGCCTTGCCTGGGCCTTCGCACCAACTGCCCAGGAGGCAATGGCTTCTGCCTGCTCCCTGCTCTCTGAACACCTCGGCCAGGAAGGCAGCTGCTAAGGCAAACAGAGCCCCAGCCTCACCCTGCCCTTTCTCGGTGGCTACTTTTCATGAGCAGCCCGAAGCCTTGTTGAAGTAGCAAAGTGATGGAGGGCTTGGTGGGCGGCCAGGGATGCCCCCTCCCCGACAAGCGCTGAGTCCAGGGCTTTCTTGGGCTTCCTGTGGACACTCTGGTCACAGGACAGATGGTGTGCATGGCTGGCCCGAGTCCCACGGAGGGCTACGAGTGACATCCAGCCTGGAGGCGCTTGGGGACCCTTGCAGAGATGGACAGTGGGTGACAGGGTGCACTTGGAGGCCGGCATCCCAGGCCTGGCCAGGCAGGACTGCCTTGGAGACACCCGAGCGGGTACCTCTCCACTCTTCCCCTCCCCTGCCCTCTTCCAGCCCTGAGGGTGGAAGGCCTGACCAGCTGCCCTCCTCAGGAGCATGGCCTCAGCCTTTGAGAAGGTGGTCAGGAGCGTCGTCCGGGAGCTGGACCACAAGGACCTCACCCCTGTGGACAGCCTTTGGAGCTCCACCAGCTTCCAGCCCTACAGCCTTTTGAGCAGGAAGCCCTTGAGTTCACGATTCTGGAGACCGCGCTACAAGTGTGTCAACTTGTCCATCAGGGACATCCTAGAGCCCGACGCGCCGGAACCAGGTACCCGACTGGTACTGAGTCCAAGTCATGGGTGGGCGGGGGGTGGGCCAGCCGGCTCCCGCTCGGGCCCCTGGGCTCTGTCTCCAGCGGGCAGGCGCTTTCCAGAGGCCCCCTCCACCAGGCAGGACAGGCAGCAGCTGGCAGGCAGGGCCTCAGCTGTGCTCTCGCTCCAGCGCTGGAGTGTGGCCGCACCTTCCAGTTCCATGATGCGATGGACGGGCAGCTGCAGGGCAGCGTGAAGCTGGCAGCCCCAGGACAGGGCAGGCTCTCAGGCGGGGCCGCGGTGTCCGGCAGCTCCAGCGCCTCGATGGACCTGTGCACTCTGAGAGTGACCCCCAACACCTGGGAAGCCATGCACCACGAGAGGTGAGCCCCAGGGCTGCGGGCCCACTGACCCTGGGCAGCTGACCCTGGTCAGGCCCTCGAGGCCACAGCAGTCACAGGGTGTCTGTGCAGGCTGAGGGATGTCCCAGAGTCAGGGGCCGTGCAGAGACCAGCGGCTGGGAAGGAGGCTGCCGAGGTCCTGGGGGCCTGCATCCTGCAGGTCGGGGGGCCAGGGGTCAGACTGAGCTCTGCGGCAAAGAGGCTGGGGTGGAACACATACAGGGACCCTGGTGAGAAGGACGGTTAGCTCAGCACACAGACGTGAGATCTGAACCCAGGGAGTGGAAAGAGACAGCAGACAGGTGAGCAGCCAGCCTCAGGGTGGGCCCCTCCAGAGGCCCGCAGGCTTCCCCATCCCTTCTTCCTGCCCCCCGTCTGCCCACAGGCACTGGAGCACCCAGGGGATGGGGCGATAGGGGTCCCGTGCCGGGGCATCCACATCACCCCATCCATGGCCACAGACACTGAGGTCCAGGGAAGGGAGGGCCATCCCAGGGCAGGGGGAGGGGAGGGCAAGGCGCACCCTGCACGCTTCCCACTGGCCCACTCACTGCAGGCGCCTGCGGCAGCCCGAGCCCAAAACCCTGCAGCAGCTGCGGAGTCGGGGGGATGACGTGTTTGTAGTGACCGAGGTGCTGCAGACACAGAAGGAGGTGGAGGTCACCCGAACACACAAGCAGGAGGGCTCAGGCCAGTTTGCACTTCCGGGAGCCTTCTGCTTACAGGTGGGCGGCGAGGGCCCTGCAGTGGGCACAGCGGGGGAGGCAGGAGGGCAGTGTCCCCACGCAGACCCCCACCACCAGCACCTGGCTGCCCCTGGCCCCACCACCCGGAACCCAGTCCTGAGCCCACATCCGTCCCTCAGGGCAAAGGCGAGGGCCACCTGAGCCAGAAGAAGACGGTCACCATCCCCTCGGGCAGCACCCTTGCATTTCGGGCGGCCCAGCTGGTTATTGGCTCTGACTGGGGTGAGCCAGGGTCCAGGTGACTTCTGGGGCCCAGGCTCCATCGCAGAGGCGGGGAGGCCTGGAAGAGTCACCGGCTGCCTGGAGGTGCCGGGGACATCTGGTGACATGACTGTGGGCTGGGGTGGCCGAGAGCCCCTTGTTCAGGCAGGTGGGAGGTCGGGGCACAAAGTGGGCCTGCACAGGGAGCCCAGTGGGCCAGGGAGATTCCAGGTGTTCCGCCAACCTGCCTCCCTCATCTCTGCCCCTCCTGGCTTCCAGACATCCTCCTCTTCCCAGACAAGAAGCAAAGGACCTTCCTGTCGCTGCAGGCAGGTGAGGCCCATGCACCTGGGAAGTGGGACAGGCTGATAAGGAGAGCCCAGAACAGCACATCTGGGAGACACACACACACACACGTGCATGCACACATGCACACACTAATGCAATGCACACCTACACCCATGTAAACACATGCACACTTACGCATATACACACATGCAACACACACACTTGTGTGTACAAATGCACACACTCACACATATACACACATGTAATACACGTGCACACACACACTGTCGTGCACATACACATGAGCAACACACACACACTCGTGAAAACGCGCACACACACACACGGGTAGCATGGCGACAAGCTGGCACCAGGCGGGTTTGACCTTGCTCCTTGCCCCAGGCTGCCAGGACTGGGATGACAAGCTGTGAGGGCCCAGGAGAGGCCTCAGCCCTCTCTGGCTCGGGCCCCCACTCCCAGCACTGACTAGCCCTGCCTTGCCCAGGCCGCAGGCCCTCCAGCAGTGCAGACAGCCATCCACATTCGTGCTTCAGCTTAGCCTCCATAAGGGCCCTCTCTGACTACTTCCACTTCCAGCCGGGTCAGTACCTTCTGGGCCACCCTGGGGCCCCTGCTCCCCCTTTGCCCCCAGCATCTGCGCTCCCTTACCAGGGCTCCATGGGGCCACGTGGGCACCTGGGCAATTGCAGACCTGTCCCCATAGATGGGTCCACGGAGCACTGGCTGGCGACCACTGACGACTACCAGGGCCTGCGGGCAGAGGTGAAGGCCTGGGCCATGGGCCTGGAGGGCTTGTCCAAGGGGCTATGTGGGCAGCTGCTGGGTGGCCTGGGGCAGGTGCTGCGGGACGAGCCGGCTCTGCAAGCCCTGGAGGACTCGGTGAGTGAGCTGGGCTGTGCGTGCGGGGTGTTAGAGGGTGGGGTAGCACGAGAGCTGAGTGGGGCGGTGGAGCAGGTGCCTGCCCGCCCTGTTCACCCCCACTCCCCCGGGCGCCCCCACCTGTAACAGGTGCCTGTCCCACCCTGCTCACCCCCACTCCCCCAGACGCCCCCACCTGGAGCAGGGCCTGCCCGCCCTGCTCACCTCTGCTCCCCCAGACGCCCCCACCTGAAGCAGGTGCCTGTCCCGCTCTGCTCACCCCTGCTCCCTCAGGCGCCACCACCTGGAGCAGGGCCTGCCCGCCCTGCTCACCCCTGCTCCCCCAGGCACCCCCACCTGGAGCAGGTGCCTGTCCCGCCCTGCTCACCCCCACTCCCCTGGGGGCCCCCACCTGGAGCAGGTGCCTGTCCGCCCTGCTCACTCCCAGTCCCCCGGGCACCCCCACCTGGAGCAGGGCCTGTCCCACCCTGCTCACCCCCACTCCCCTGGGGTGCCTCCAGCTGGAGCAAGGCCTGTGCGGCGGGCCGGTGGAGCCTCGGGACGGCCCGGTGGGCGCCATCCTTGAGTCCCTGGTGCTGCCCTCTGGACAGCTGGAAACAGAGCTCGCAGGCCCCGTCTTCTATCTGCTGCAAGCGCTAGCAGGTAAGGGGCTCGGGGCGGGGCAGGGAAAAGGCAAGGACGCGAGCTCCTCTGGCTAGCCCCTGGAAGCCCTTTCACCCGAGATCTCTCCGCAGTGCTGAGTGAAGCCCAGCACGTGCTGCTGGCTGAGGTGCTGGAGACGGGGGCCCTGTCAGGGACATTTTGGCTGGTGAGAAGGCCTGGGTGTACGGGAGGGGTGGGCCAGTGTGGGGCCCGGTGCCTCGCAATGGGGTGGCGTGGGAGGGTGCCCAATGCCGGGCCCTCTGACCGCTCCCACCCTGTCTGCCAGGTGGAGAGCCTTGTGGAGCAAAGCAGCCCGTGGCAGGAGCACCGGGCTGTGTCCCTGCCGCCCGAGCGCCTGGGCGACAGCTGGGGCTCAGAGGCACCCGGCTGGGCTCTGCTGGAGGCATGCGGCTTGGAGCCCCAGGTGGGCACCCCCCAAGTGTGCTGGGAGCCTGGGGCCCGTGGCTGTGCATGCGCACTTTATGCCTGCCTGGCGCTGCTGCTCAGGCTGAGCCAGCTCTGCTAGTCTGTGGCCCGCCCGCTGCAGGCACAGCTCGCACCCACCGGCTGCCAAGAGCCACACCCAGCTGTGTGGGCGGCTCTCCACAAGACCTGGGGGGGAGTGGGGACAGCCAATAAATGTGACAGATGACAAACAGGGAAAATGACGCATGAGCTTTTGAGGAGCCCTCTATCAGGGGTCGGGGGCCCAGGGGGGGATGCCCACACAGGACGGGGAGGGACCTGGGGGCTAGGAGCAGGCAGGCCCAGGGGCCTTCCCTGTGCTGGACCCAGCCACTCCGGAGCGACCGGCCACGTGGCCAGGCTCCTCCCTGCCCCTGCCCCCGCAACAGCAGGCTGGCCTGGAAGAACAGGGCATGGCGATGCCAACCCCCAGGACTGTTCTCTGTCCACCTCAGGGAGCCTGAGAGCATTCTGACGTTCTGATGCAGGCAGCGGGCCGTCCTCCCTCTGCAGAGCTGCAAGGGGGCAAGAACAGGGCGCTAACAGACAGAGAGCTCTGCACTCCTGGGGCTGCATGGGGGCCTGGGGGAAATGACCCGAACCAGAGAAACTGGGCTTTGGGGTGTGTCTCATCCAAATTCATTCACTTAAAGGTAGGAGTCTGTCGAGAGGAGAGGAGACCTCCCTGTCCTGAGCCGTGGTCCCTGGGCCTCGCCAGGCACAGAGAGGGGGTGACTGACTCAGCCAGGCAGTTACTCTCACCGTGGAGTTGTCACAGCCAGGAGAAACTTGCCTCTCCCTATGGGAGCCGGTCTGCTCTCCTCCACTTGGTGGAAGGCAAGGAAAGCCATGTTCCCTTCCTGTCCGGCTCGCCGCTGCCCTGCAGCCCCAGGACTGGCTAAACATAAGGAATGGGGAATCCCTGGTGGTCTGGTGGTTAAGTACTCGGCACTTCCACCGCTGGGGCCCGGGATTGATTCCTGCTTGGAGAACAAAGATCCCACAAGCAACGTGGCCCAAAAAAATAAAAATAAAGAGAAGAGGTGGTCGGCCCAGCTGTGGTTGGGACATTAACCCCTGAGAAAACTGAGGATCGAGGTTGACAGTAAAATTAATATTAAAAGAGTGCTCCCTAAACATCCCAGATCCCAGTACAGAAATGCCTAGCAATTGTTCCCTCACCCAGGGCAAGGGAGAAGTTGGACACCTCCCAGGCCTGTTTGTGTTCCCCGGAGCCCAAGCTCCTCCTTTGGGAACCTTGCTAGGGCACTGAAAGGCACCACCAAGGCAGACAGGACTGGAGCAGCGCAGGTCTTAGAAAGCAGCAAGTGAGCAGGCCACCGGCGCTGCTTCTGGGGCCCCGAGACGCTCCCTGCAAGATCAGGTGGTGAACTGGGTCTGCTGAGCCCCACCCAGGCGCCCTTTGGAGGGTCTCACTGTTGGCCCTCAGGCTCCAGGGTCGCCAGTGCCCGGAGCTCTCCAGTGACAGCTCATTTGAGAGCATCTAAGCATCAAGATCAAGGCGTGGGGTGGGGGGGCTGCTCTGTGTAAAGCAGCGCACCCTGACCCTAGACCCTGGGGGGAGGTGAGCACTCTGTGAGCGGCTCTGCTGGGCCTGGTCACCTAGATGCCTACCAACCATTACAGCACTCACCCAGGAGCGGGGCTCACCAGGAAGCAGGGCTACGGTTTCGCCGCCCCGACTGGAGCCTCCCTGGGGACTGCAGCAGAGAAATCCCTGAGAAGCATCCCACTCCCAGGACAAAGCGGCAAGCAGGGTGTCTGGCGGGGCCCCAGCTACAGGGCAAGGGATGCCCTCACGGGGTCGGGGCGGGGGGGCAGGTTCACTCCAGATGGCCTGCGGAGTGGAGGGGAGTGGGTCCCAGGCCAGAGAGGCCCAGGCCCTGCGGGGAGGCATGGAAGAGGCGGGGAGCTGCCTGCCGAGCCCCCCATGAGGCTGGGCCCCGCTTCCCAGCAAGCCTCGCTGGGGGCTTTGCCCCTCACCTGTGCAGCCACACTCTGTGGTTGGACAGGCTCGTGCCTGGTGGGGACAGTGGGCCTCAGACGGTCCCCCAGCTTCTGGCTCCAGGCTGCAAGACCCTGAGGCACCTGACCATCAGGCAGTTGGGGGGGTGTCCTCCTGCCACCCTGCCGGGAGCAGTGGAGGGGCCATAGGACTGGGACCTGGCGCCTCTCTTATGGGGTTGGGCTGGAGACCCCTGAGGACATTCTCACCAGCCTCCCTTCCTTCTGCCTCCTGGGCTCTGACGGCTTCCTGGCCTCCCCAGTGCGTCCCCAGATGTTTCTCGTAGTTTAATCCAATTTTGGCATTCCCCTTGGAGAATCGTGAACTAATACCCCAAACTATGTCCCTGGCTTCTCACGGACGAGTGCCCTTGGCCGGGGCCTCCCCTGCCCTCAGAGTGACCAATGAGGAGACCCCGGCCCCTCCCTGCTGACCTCTGACTCTGCTCAGGGACTCTGTGGGCAGCACAGCTTCTCAGTCAGGGCAAAGCGTGCCTGACTCCACCCAGGGCTGGCCCAACCCCCAGCCACACGCTCAGTTCAGTTCAGTTCAGTTGCTCAGTTGTGTCTGACACTTTGCAACTCCATGGACTGCAGCACGCCAGGCCTCCCTGTCCATCACCAACTTCCAGAGCTTACTCAAACTCATGTCCATTGAGTTGGTGATGCCATCTAACCATCTCATCCTGTCATCCCCCTCTCCTCCCGCCTTCAATCTTTCCCAGCATCAGAGTCTTTTTGCATCAGGTGGCCAAAGTATTGGGGTTTCAGCTTCAACATCAGTCCTTCCAATGAATTCAGGACTGATGTCCTTTAGGATGGACTGGTTGGACTTCCTTGCAACCCAAGGGACTCTCAAGAGTCTTCTCCAACACCACAGTTCAAAAGCATCAATTCTTTGGCACTCAGTTTTCTTTATAGTCCAACTCTCATATCCATACATGACCACTGGAAAAACCATAGCCTTGACTAGACAGACCTTTGTTGGCAGCCACACGCTGCCTTCTCTGTAATCTTAGTCCAAGCCGGATCTTGGACCAGGCGCGGCTCATCAAAGCCCAGCCTTGGCCCAGAGAGACACCGAACCCCTAGGATCTGTGTTTTTATTTTGGCTGCGCAGTGCGGCATGTGGGATCTTAGTTCCCTAACCAGGGATCGAACCTGTGCTCCCTGCATTGGGAGTGTAGAGGCTTAACTGCTGGACCACCAGGGCCGTCCAGCTATCTTTATTTCAAATGCTTTCCATTGTGGTGGGCAGGAGCCCAGCCTCCAAGAGGCTGTGTGAGTGGAGGCCTCCTTCTCTGAGAAGGCAGCTTTGGGGGCCCAGAAAGGGCAAGAGGACACCTCAAGGTGGGCATTCCAGGTGGCAGAAGCCACTCATCCCGGATCTGGAGAGCCTGGGTCACTGCTTCAGAGCATTCCTGAGGGACCTCTTCCCTTACCCGGCCCTGAGCAGGTGCTGGGATGTGGGTGCGACAGCTCAGCCTGGTGAGGGGCAGATGCTGGCACCCCACACCTGAGCCCGCAGGTATCATCTCAGACCTGTGGTGTCCAGTGGGAAGTCGGGGGCCGCCTCCAGAGAAGACCCCAGGGGTCTGAGACGGTGAGCTAGAGGGGAGGGGCAGGAACGGGGCCAGGCTGCTGGGCAGTGAGTGTGGATAGGCGGACAGATGGATGCTTCTTGAGCAGTGAGGGTGTGGCTGGAAACCTCAGAACCTGCCAGCCAGCAAGTGGCCAGCAGAGGCAGCCTTTCACAGGGATGGCTCCCAGGGCGGCACCCACTTCCGTGTCCCCACCCGGCCTGGGCCCAGAAGGCCAGGCGCCATCCAGGCAGGGCACATGCCAGGGGGCTGGGAGAGGCACAGGCCTGCTGGGGGACAGACGGATCGACAGGTGGACGAGGCATGAAGCTGAGGGAGAAGGTGCTGCGTCAGAAACTCGTGGTCCATCTAGTCACAGGGCTCTCGGGGTGGGGGGTCTTTGTGTGCAGCAGACCTTGCAGAGCCCCGCTGGGGTGGGGGACAGGCACTGGTGCCCAGCACTACGCCTAGGGTGCCCCTCAAGGCAGACCTCTTCTGCAGATCTGCCTCCCAGCCAAGACAGGCCACAGAGCGGGGAGCCTGAGTCAGCACCGTGGCCCCCATTGGAGGGCCGGCCGGTCAGCTCAGCCTGGACCTGAGCAGCCCCAGCGGCCGGGGTGGCTGCGGTGCTGGAACGGGCTGTCGGCGTAGACGGGTGGGGGCCGGGCCGGCCGGGGGCGGGGCCGGCCGGGGCAGGGGAGGTGCCGGAGGCCCCAGAGGCTCCAGCCGCAGGGCTGGGGCTGGGCGCGGGCCAGCAGCGCCACCTGCTGGCCAGACACGCGTGCTGCTGCCGCCACAGCTGGTTCAGGGTCGCTCCGCAGCCGCCCCAAGTCTGCGGGGACAGGGCGGTTCATGTGGCGGATGGTGGGGCGGGGCGGGGGGGGGGGCGGGACTCGCGGGCTGTCCCCCATCCATCCCAGTCCCCCACCCATCCACTCTGCCCTGGCAGCCACCACCTCTCTGGAACCCTGCGGAACCCCACGAGGGTGAGTTGGGCTCTCACCCTGGAACAGAGAGTCCAGCAGGTCCTGGTTGACGTGGCTGGGGCTGGAGTGATGAACCAGGAAGCCTGGACCAAAGCGAAGCCCTGAGTGCTGGCCCCGTGCCCACAGCAGTGAGGGGCTGGCCCAGCACCCAGAGCCCTGGGTGCAGGGAGCAGCGTGACACCAGGCCTGCCTCACCTGTGAGCAGGGCGGCCGCCCGGCGCAGGGGGCCCTGAGGGCTCCGCAGGTAACCCTGGGTCTGGCTCAGAAAGCTGGGCACGTGACTCGGGTACCACTGGACCTGGGGACAGAAGGGCTCGTGGGGCAGGAGGGCCAGCTCTGCGTGGAGTGGAGGCCTCAGAGGTGAGGCCAGGCTTCACCGTGCTACCACCTTGACTGGAAGGGTGAGGAGTCTCAGTCTGGGGGGGAGTGGCCCTGGTGTATACTGGACCAAGTGGGCAGCCGACCGCACCCCGTCATTCTCACCGTCCCCCCAACTGACCATGCGGTGGCAGATGCGGCTTAGGGCCTCAGGGCTGTCGTAGTGGGCCACCGTGACCATCTCCTCCAGCAGGCCCCAGTGCAGGGCCTGGTCACAGCGGGCCAGGGTCCATTCTGAGCTCTGGAACGGGGAGGGAGCGAGGTTAGAGGTGCAAAAGGAAAGCGGCAAGAAAGGACCTGGGAGGCAGGAGGTGGCCAGGGTGAGGGGCGGAGGAGTCCTGCTTGCCCAAGCCTCCTGCAGTCTTCAGGGACGTCCCTGACATGCGCTCTCTGGAGAGGCGGCTGTGGTGGGGAAGGGTGGAGTGGTCAGGACAGTGTCGGGGGCTGACCTCAGCGGTGTCTGGGCTGGGGTCGTGCAGGCGCAACAGCAGCGGAACGAGACTCTGCAGCACCAGCTTCCGCAGGGGGCGACGGAGCCCCACCCGGAGCCCGCCCCGGCCGCGCCGCACCAGCGTCCCGAGCAGCCCGACTGCGGAGGCGCGGACCGAGTCCCGGGTCTGCAACAGGAGGGCGCGATCAGGACCCGGCAGGGAGAGGGCGTCCGGAGGGCTGCAGTCTGCGGGAGTGCCCTGGGGGCCCCAGCGGGGCCTGGTCGGGTAACGGGGGTTGGGGGGGGCGGGGGCCGGCAGGGCCATGGGAAAGACAGCTGAAGGGAGCGGGCGGGGCTCACGTCGTCCAGGAGTGGCGGGAGGCGTGGCCGCAGCTCCGCGCTCAGGAGCCGCACCGGTGCCCGCGGCTGCAACAGGACCCTCCGCAGCGACCCCAGCGCGGCGTCCACGAGCCTCGGGTCACCCTCGCCCAGCGCGCCCAGGAGCGCGGGCAGCAGCGTGGTCGCGTGGCGCACCTGCGAGGGGGGGACAGGGACTCGTGGGAGGCCCCTCGCCCAGCCCACCCCGCCCCGCCCCGCCCCTCCCTCACCTTCCCATGGTTCAGCGCCAGGTGGCCGAGGCCCAGCAGGCCCAGCCAGCGCACGGTGGGCTCAGGGTCGCCCTGCCAGGCGCGGAGCCGCTCCAGGATCACCTCCTCCCGCAGGAGCCGCGCGGTGGGCCGGCTCTGCAACAGCTGGGCAGGGGACACAGGGTCAGCGCGCTGGCTTTCCGCGCAGGCCAGGGCCGCTTAGGGGCCAAGCTCACTGTCACCCCTCCCCACCCGTCCTGGAAGCGGGCTCACCCCGGTGAAGAAGGCCATGGCCGTCAGGCGCTGTGCGTCGTCTGTGCTGCGCAGCCGCGGTAGCAAGTCAGCGAACAGGCCTCGTAGGTGGTGGTCGGCGTGGGCCACCAGGGCACTGCGACGGGGCCAAACGGAAGCTCTCCCTCAAGAAGCCGCCCGCCCCCCCTACCCCACCGACCACCCCCATGCCCCTGCTTCTCTCACACCCCCCCCCGCACACCTGGCCAGCAGCAGGACCCCCTCCAGGTGGGTGCCAGCTCCCACCAGTCTCCTCCAGCCTCCAGCCTGCTCCATGCACGTAACCACCATGCGGCCTCCGTCCCCAGTGAGCAGGGCCTTCAAGGCCTCCACGGTGCAGCTGGAGACGGGTGCAGCGGCGAGTGGGCGGTGAGGGCCAGGAGGGCACTGGGCCAGCCCTCACAGCCGGGTGTGCACCCCCTCACCTGGCATGACTGTGCGGTGGCCCTCGGTGAGATGGGACCCACACCTTGGGTGTGTCGGGGGAGTGTGCGTCCCGTGCCAATTCGTGGAGCTGAGTGACCAGCACCAGGAGAAGGTTCGGGTAGAAGCCTCGGGTGGCACCCACGCAGCCGGACACAGACAGCATCTCCCCAAGGGCGCGAGTGGCCTGTGGAACCAGGGGTTCATTCAGGCTCAGACACGGCAGACAGGGAGAGGACAAGACCTCCACGCTCGAAGGGCGTTATGGATGGGTGTGACTACGGTGAGTGCCTGCTGCTCCCGAGCCCCTGTAACCAGACTCTCCTGGCCTCTTGGGCCAGGGCTGGGGTGTCCCCTGGCAAGCTGGACAGAGCCACCTACCGCCAGAGCCTCCAGCTGGGATCCGGCTGAGCCCTTTAGCGCCCAGAGCAGCTGCACCAGCACCTGTCCATTCACACGCTGGTTCCGGCTCAGGCTGCGCCAGAGCTCAGCGGCCACCCTGGGGGCACGGGGTATGTGAGACAGGGTTCGGGACTGGGGTGAGGAGAGCCCCCAAGTTGGGGAGGCAGCCACTAGGACTCCAGCAGGAGGAGGGAGGGTTAACTGCCCCCCACCCCACCCTGGCAATCCCTGAGGAACAAGATGAGTGGCATCTGTGCAGATCACATGGGACCCCAAGGGGCCAGCAACAAACTGGCATCATGAACAGTCACCATGGGGAATAAAACCAGAGATAACGTTCCCTGGGGGCAGACTAACCACAGCCAGGGGCATTGGGGGTGCAGAAGCCACCTGGCTTGCTCAGGCGGGCACCCCCAGACAGGGAGAGAGAAAGCCAGGCTGCAGCCAGGAACCAGCAGAGGACCTGAGGTGGGAGGGGCAGCGGGAGGAAGAGAGGGAGGAGGGGAGGGGGAAGGCTCCCTCCTAGGCCCGCCCTGGGCCAGACTCCACAGCCAAGCCGGAAGGGGGAAGGAAGCCGTGGGGCCCCTGACGCATCGGGGCGAGGCAGGTTACCGGTCCGGGGCCGGTGAGCAGCGCAGCAGTGCGAACACCACGTCCCGGGAGTGCTCCAGAGCCAGGGAGCTCAGCACCCGCAGCGCCGCCCGCCGGGGCCGCCCCTCCGCCAGATGGGGCACCTGCGCCAGCAGCCCCCGCACGAGCCCATGCACCTGGGGGCGGCAGTCAGGTCTCTGTGAGCCCTGCCCGCGCCAAGCAGGCGCAGCTCACCACCCGCAGCCTTGGAGGGGCCCGTGGGGAGGGGCATGGGCTCACCTGGTCCTCCAGCCTGTGCCCCTGCGCCTCCAGGGCTGAGGACAGGGTGAGTGCTGTTGCCTGGGTTCCCACAAAGCCAGCCTCTTCCAGGCAGGCGGCGGTGTACACGGCCAGGTCTGCTAGGGCCCCCTCCTCCCAGGAGCTCCGGGGAGTCTGGGAGTGGGACGGGGAGCATGTGGAGCCCCCTTACCTCTCTCACGGTCTTCCTCCCTCCACAGAGCCTTTCTGTCATCTCCCAACCCCCTCCCTCGTTACCTCCCCTGACCCCCAGGCAGCCCTCCTGCTTACCTGCTGGGGCCCCTCGGGAGCTGGCTCCTGGGGAGGGGGCGGGGAGGGGGGCTCACCGCCAGCCGTGGGAGTGGTGGCTGCCCTCCCAGGCTCCTCCACTGCAGGTTCAAGCTCAGGCTGGGGCTGAGGGCCTGGGGCAGGGGGTCCCATTGGCTGCCCCCGGCTGGCCCGGATCCCTTCGGCCAGGGCTGTCAGGGTCAGGGCCCCCACAGGGGCCCCGCGGGCCGGGCCCCACACGCCCCCAGCCATGGCCGCGGCACACGCCGAGCTTGTAGCACCTGTCGCTGGTCCTCCCAGGAAGTCGTGCCCAGGCCTGACCTAGAAGCAGGCCCCAGGCAGGCGGGACCAGGGACAGGCGTGGTGGCGTGCGCGCGCGCGTGTGTGTGTGGGGGTGTGGGGGTGGAGGTGGGGAGCCATACAGAGGTGTTTCCAGGTGTGGTACCCGCCAGGGGCTTTGGGAAGGCCCTCCTGCCCAGGCTGCCTGCAGCCTGAGTGTCTGGGATCTGGTTCTGCCCACCGGGCCCTAGGAAAGGGCCAAGCAAGGTCCCTGGGGGACAGAGGATCCGCCGGGGCAGGGAGTATAAGGGGATGGTGGCAGGGAGGCGAGCCCTTGACCTGACCTCCAACCCCACTGGGCAGGGAATCCTGGCAAGTGTGCACAGCTCTGAGGGTCTGGCCCAGCCCTGAGCTAAGGCCTCGCCTGACTCAGCCCTGAAAGGCAGTCGAGTCCCATGCTGGGCCTGGGGCTGGGGCTGGGCTGTCCTCTCTGTGTTCCCACCCGACCGGACCTCCGGGAAGGGGACGGTCGGAGAGCTGCCGCCCGCTCTGAATTCAGAGCAGCCCTGGGGGTGAGCCAGCAGAAGAGGAGTTGCCCAGTGCCTCTGGTGCCCTCAGTCCTGGCACCAGAGTGCAAAGCTCAGAAGTGGTGACATGAGGGGCCTTGGGCCTGGGTGTGTTCTGTTGTGTGTGTGCTGGCAGGGGTGTGTGTATCTCTCTCCAAGCCCCCCTCTCCCCAGGAGGCCTGACCGGGCCTTTGTCCCAAATCCCCACTGTCACCCTCACCCAGCAACACCGTGGCCACTGCCCAGCCTGGGCTGGGGGAGCCAGAAGAGCTGGTCCTGCCAAATACCTGGGCAGGCGGGAGAGCCCCGGGGCCGTCCCCTGGACAGTCAGCGTTCCCCCGCGCCCTTGCTGGTTCCTCGAGCTGCCCACCACCTGGACAAGAGGCCGAGGCCTTGGCCCCCGTGTCCCGGAGAGCCTCGACCCTCTCTCCTGGAGCAGACGTGGGTGGAGACCTGACAAGCCTGCTGCACAGAGGTGGGGCAGCCAGGACTTGCCGGGTGCCCAGGGCGGGCCCCTGCTCCCTAACTTCCTCCTTGGCTCTGGTCAGGCAGGCCCCACGGCTCCAAGCCTTTCCTGGCACTTTGGGGGCAGCAGCTGGGTCCCCACGACCGAGGCCTGGTCCACACTGTGACACACCAGAGCCAAGAGGGAGCCAGATGGGCGGGGCCCAGGGGCACAGGGGCCCGTGGAGCCTGGCAGCAGCAGAGTTAGGGGACACCCAGGCCTCCCCTTGGGGAGGTGGAGGTATCCCAGAGAGCCTTCCCAGGGGGAATCCCAGAGCCCCTCCAGTTGGCGCTTCAACCCCACCCTGTGGCTCCCGCCTCCAGCCTCATGGAGAGGTCTCCCAGCCACTCCCCCAGCTCTTAGTTGAGCACAAGGACTGCCCCCCTTTCCCTATAGCCCTGCCCTGCCCCGATCTGCCCTTAGAGTCCAGCTCCTCAAGCCTCGGACACCCTCCCACAAGCCTTAGCTGACCTCAGACCTCAGCGTGGGGCTGCCTCCTGAACCCTGGCCAGCCTGGGGTCTCCCCTGGGAGAATAAACCCTCTCACTAATTCCTGACTCCAGTCCACCCCAGGAAGCCCTGAGGGTCCAGCGAGTGGCAGACTAGATGAAGAAATGACACATGACAAGTGGGGACAGTGAATGACTCATGTTAATTTCAGGCAGCTCCCAGCACAGGTCGTCAGAGGGCTCCTCTGGCACTCAGTCTGTCCACCAGGGCCTGGAGCTTCTCAGACAGTGCGACCTGCAGCAGGGAGACACGGGAGTGATGGGGCCATGGGGGCAGACAGCACAGGCCAGGTTGAGGGCGGGGCCCCGCGCACACCTGGTACAGTGCCGGCTGCTCCAGCCGCCTGTGGGCAGGGCTCAGACGGTGCAGGGACTGCTGGGCAAAGGCTCTGGATTCAGCCAGAGATGGCAGCGGCTCACACAGCTGTTGGGAGGTGGGAAGAGGCTCAAGGACAGATATCAGAGCTTGGTCTGGGTTGAAGGTGCAGATTTGGGGGGTAGGTAGGGGTGGTCACCTGTCCCTGTTGGACCCAGAGTCGCAGCAGTGGCTCCACGTGGGCCGGCCTCACAGTACGGGACTCCCGGGCCCCTCGAGGCCACACTCTCAGCTCCTGGCCAGCCTGGGGAGGTGGCTCCTCTGCCAACTGCAGCACATCTAACAGCAGAGATCCTGTGTGTGTGTGCACGTGAGGGGCGCCAAGAATAACGTGAGGGGCCTGGGGCTCGGAACTGAACTGAGGAGGGTGGAGGGGGCCTCACCATCAGAGCCCAGGAGCCGGAAGGCAGCCTTGCTCCCAGGCAATGTCTGCTTCTCGGGGTCCTCGGTCAGCTTCATCCGCGGCTGGCCTCCCACAGACACCAGCTGCGGGGACAGGGTGCTGGGCTAGCTGGACCTTTTTCCCGGACCCCTGGTCCACCCCCAGCCCACTTGCACTGTGCCCCACCTTGTAGACACAGCCCAGGGAAGGCTGGCGAGGGCAGGTGACCACGCTAGTGCCGATGCCAATGACGTTCACCTCACTGCCCTGGAAGGTGAGTGGGTGGGCACTGAGCTCGGCCAGCACATGCAGGCCCAGGGCCCCCACGCCACCCTCTGGCCTGCCCCTGCCCAGCCCACCTTCTGGGCTAGCCGGACCAGCTCCTCCTCGTCAATGTTGTTGCTGACAGCGATGGGTACCGACTGCAGCCAGGGCACCCCGAACCTGTAGTGGGGGCAGCCCGTCAGATGTTCCTGACTCCCGTGGCTCCCCCTCACCTGTCCAGCCGCCCTCTAACATCTGCTGGTCTGGCTCAAGCCTTCGTGCCTACAGGCCCCTGAGTGAGCCCAGCCCAGCCTTCTCGCCCACTGCAGCATTGCGACTTGGGTAGCATCAGAGAGCCTCCCTCCCGCTTCCCCTCTCAATACCCCTGAGCTGGAGGGGGTCTCTCAGCAGACAAAGCCCCTCCCAGGGACTCACTGGGCTGCCGCTGTCCGGAAGACCCCACGGATCTCCCGAGCCTGCTGAAGCAGATCGCCACTGTCCAGCCTCACACCCACTGCCTGGTAGCCCAGCTCCTGCAGGGCCAGGGCTACAGCCAGGAAGTTGGGGAGCCCGCTCCTGGGGACAGGGACAGGAGGGTCAGCATGAGGGGTCTGCAGCTTCTCTGCTGAGACTATCCCAGGGGATGGCCGGGCCTCACCTCCGCACACTGTAGGTGTCCAGCAGGCCCTGGAAGGCCCGGGGAAAGGCCAGGGCATAGGCCACAAAGGCTGCCCGCTCTCCCCGATGAGGCTCTTGCACACCCAGCCCCAGGTGGCCACACACACGCTCCAGCCACATCTCCACACTGGCAGCCAGATCCACCTGGGAGCCCTGACCAGCCGCTGGAGCCAACATCTATGGAGAGGGGTAAAGGACGGAAGACCCAGAGTGTGGTGGTGGGGGGGCGGCTGGCTTGCACCAGTAGACAGTCTGAGCACCCGTCTGCCAGCGCCACACTGAGACACCAGCCCAGGGTGGCTTGGGTGGGCCAGGCGTGGTACCTGCCTGAGGGCTGAGCAGGGGCTGGCGTCTCCTTCTGGGGAAGGGATCGCCCTGGGGGTCTGCCCTCTGTAATGCAGCTAGGGGGACAGGGGTACTGACCGGGTCAGGGGGCACCTCACTGCCTGAAAAGGAAGTGACAAAGGAGTGCGCCAGGGTCCCAGCCACCGGCACGCCCCGTAGCTGTCCTGCGAGCACGTTGCTGCTGGCATCGAAGCCTGGATCAGGGTAAAGTTGGGGTACTTCAGACATTGAAGGAGGGAGGTCTCGGGGCTAGACTCCTCCTTCCTTCCGTCTCCTGGCCCTCACCGCCCAGGTAGCTGTAGGTAGAAGCAGTAAGACCCCCGTCGGGGCCCTGAGCACGCCGAAGACCCATCTCCAGCAGCCGCTTGTCGGGCCCTGCGATCAGGCGAAGGCGCGCGGCATTTGTGGCGATGAGGCTGTGGGAGCAGGGGAGTAGGGTACCGGAGTGACGGCCAGGAAGCTACTCTGCCAGGTCTCTCTGGAGACCCTGCGAAGAGGGAGCGGGTGCGGGCCAGCGCTCCATCCCCACCCCGCCCCCACGGGGCCACGCCCCACAGGCCCGCCGGGAAGGCCCCTCCCACTCGCAGGATCCGGCCTTCGGCCTCGGGCCCCACCCCGGACCCCACCCCGGGCCCCACCTGGCGTAGCTGACCAGGCAGAGGAGCGGCGTCTCCAGCAGCTGCACCACCAGGAGCGGCCCGGACACCTGCAGTAGCGGAACCTGCGGGGCGGGCTGTCACTCGGTGCCGCCCTGCCCCGTTCGCCGCCCCCCGCCACCACATCCCACCCCCCGCACTCACGCCGGGGAAGGCGAGGGAGCCCTCGGGCAGGGCCCGCACCGTCACACCAGAGCAGTCGAGTGCACGAAGGTGGTCAAAGAACGCGGGGTCTGTGTCTGGGGGCAGCGCCGAAGCCAGGAACTGCACATCTAGGGGCGACAGAGGCCGTGGCGGGCAGGGGCTCGGGGGCGCGCGGGCGGGGGCTCGCCGGGCCGGGGCCTACCTGCGTCCCGCAGGCGGAAGGCACGCAGGAAACGCACGCAGTCGCGCAGTCCCGCGGCCAAGGCGAAGGCTCCGCCGAACGGGCACTGGCGGAAGAAGAGCTCGAACTCGGCCTGGTCCTGCGCGCGGCCGGCGCGCCAATAGCCCAGCGCCATGGTGGCTTGGTACAGGTCGGTGAGCAGCGGCCGCGCCGCCGCGCGCCCCTCGGGGTCCTGCTCCGCCGCCATCGCCCCGGACTCTGGCCGCCCCGCCTGCCCGTTTGACGTCCGCGCTCGCCAGGGCCCGCCCCGTCAGCGGGTTGGAGCTGGAAAGTTGGGACACCGGGGCGCGACCGCCTCTCCTGGCAACCAGAACCCACGGGGCGGGCCGCCGGCCTCCAGACGCTGGGGAGCTGTTCCTTCAGCTGGACGCGGCTCGAGCTGGGGCGTCTGCTCGCCCTGGTCGGCCCCGTGGGGCACGGTCTGTCTTGTCCCCTGCCGCCCGCGGTTCCATGCAGCGTACCAACGGTAAAAGAGGGCAATGCAAACTCCACATCCCCTCCCGCCCAGAGCCACTGCGGGCGTGGGCAGGGCAGCTCAGGGCCACCACCACACCGCGGCAAGCCCACAGTCCTGGGAGGAACGTGGTGCCAACCCAAGTAAGGGGCTGCTTGTCTACCAGCTGGCACAGAAGGCTCTCCAGTCCTGCATTCTAAGCCCCACAGGAATCCTAAGGGGCCTTGGAGGCCTCAACAACTCACTCTTCCTCACCAGTCACACCGGATCCGGGGAGGAACCACTAGTGACACAATGCTGCCCAGACCGGAGAGTAAGGCGGCCAGGGGTGGGCCAGGGGCGCAGCTCCCTGGGGGAGTGTGTCCTGGGGCCTGGCAGGGCCCAGGTCTCTCTCCAGTGTGTGTGTGTGTGTGTGTGTGGTGGATGCCCTTCCAGAGCTGGAGGGAGAGGGACAGGGTTAAGGGAAGAAACCCCACCTCCTTCCTAGACATGGACAGATGCGCGCAGCGTTTCCCACAGGTGACTGCACAGGGTTTCCCACAGGTGAAACGAGCACAAGGTCACAAGAGCAGGGCCAGGACGGCCACTGGGACCTCTTCCCTGGATGGTTCCAGGCTGGCACTTTCATACCCATGGGGATAACTCAAAAAGAGGAGGCAGAGTGGAGATGATGGGGGACCAGGTATCCCCCCCCAGCGGAGGAGACAATGCATGTGTTAGGGCTCGACCTGGGCATGGCACTTGCAACTGAGAGCTAAGTGAGAAGGGGATGGGAGGGGCAGATAGAGGGGTGGGCCCACATGGCCACACCAGGGACACAGGCCCAGCACGCTCCCTGAATG
Organism: Bos grunniens; assembly: GCF_055505025.1. NCBI lineage: Eukaryota > Metazoa > Chordata > Mammalia > Artiodactyla > Bovidae > Bos > Bos grunniens. The sequence continues at coordinate 82,947,608 of NC_141178.1, forward strand.
CACCCACCCACAGGGCCCAGACCAGGACAGACAAGAGCCAGAGAGCTGGAATCTCAGTCTTTATTGGCTGCAAGGCCACACAGGCTCAGGCCAGGGCTCAGATCTTGTTGAAAGCAGCAATGTCGACGCTCTGCACCTGCAGGGAGGGAGGCTGGTGGTCACACAGGGCCTTGTTTCCCAAAGTCCCACACGCCTGGCCAGGGGTTCACGTGGGACACCCCTGCACCCCCGAGTGCGCCCCCTCACTCACGTGCTCCTCGAACTTGGTGATCTCCTCTTCCAGCTGGTCTGTCCCCACCTTGTCATCCTCCACCACACACTGGATCTGCAGTTTGCGGATGCCGTAGCCCACAGGCACCAGCTTGGAGCTCCCCCAGACCAACCCGTCCAGCTGGACGGAGCGCACACAGGCCTCCAGTTGGGCCATGTCCGTCTCGTCATCCCACTGAGGCGAGAGGGAAGGAGCACAGGCCGAGTTTACACTTGCCCTGCCCGTCGCTGACCCCTCCAGGGCCCCAGGCATGGGGAGGGTAGGGGAAGGTCAGATGTGAGCCACTCACAGGCTTCACATCCAGGAGGATGGAGGACTTGGCCACCAGGGCAGGCTTCTTGGCCTTCTTCTCTGCGTACTGCCGCAGCCTCTCCTCCCGCAGCCGGGTAGCCTCCTTGTCCTCCTCCTCGTCGCTACCGAACAGGTCAATGTCGTCATCCTCATCATCCTCCGTGGCAGTGGCCGCCTTCCTGCTGGGTGGCTCCACTTGGCGCATGGGAGACACGTGCTGCCGTAGTGGGGGGAGCGTGTGTGGAGGCTGAGACCCCCGAAGGCAGGACCCCAGGCCCCTGCCCCTCACTCTGCTGCCTGGGCCAGCCTGCAGAGGGCCCCCCTGCTCCTCAGCGCCAGGCCGGGGGTCCCTGGTGCGGGTGGGCCCTCACCTGGGTCTGTGGAGTGGTGGCCCGGTGGGTAGGCGAGCTCTTCTCCAGGGCGCTCAGCCGTGCCTCCAGCTTGGAGACAGCCTGCTGCAGATCCTGCACCACTGTGGGGGTACAGGGATGCTGGTTGGACGGTGAGGCCCAGGGAGGGACCCCCACCCCATCAGCCCAGGGCCTCACCCCCTCGCAGGCTCTGGTTCTCCACTTCCAGGCTGGCAATCCGGGTGACCAGCTCACTGTGATCTCCACTGGGCCCGCTAGAGGCCCCGGGGCCTGAGCTCTGCAAGGCAGAAGGAGGTGGGGCTCACAGCTTTGCCTGCCCCTTGGGGTCTCCCGTTCACAGCTGTGCTGAAGCAGAGCCCCGAGCTCAACCTAGGGGGAAGCCATGCGAGCTCCAGGCCAAGGTGGCACCACAGCCAAGTGGGAACTCAGCCCAGGAAGCCAGGGGCTCGGGCAGCCCCAACACAGAGGCAGCGAAGAGCTGCTGCCGCCTGTGGGGGTGGAGGGAGGAGGCCAAAGCCTCACAGCTCCAGGGGCGGCCAGACCCAGGGCAGGGGAACCAGGTAGCACAGCCTTGAGCAGGGGACAGCGGGGGAGGGCCCACTGTGGGTGGGAGGACAAACAGGCGGTGCAGGAGCAGCAGCCCGGCCCTGCCTCCCCAGGCCACACGGCTGCCCGGCTTGCAAAGCTCCAGTGATACAGCGACCCAGCCCAGCTGCCGGCCTGCTGCGCTCCTCCCTGAAGGGGAGCCCCTGTCATCTATCCCAGGTGGCACTGCCCAGGGACCTCACCCACAGGGCGCCTTGGCTCAAGCCAGAGCTAAACACCAGGAGCCAGCATGCGGTCACGTGCACCCTGCACCCCAATGGAACGGCTCCCAGGACAGGTGCCTGGTCGTTTTCAGATGGCTGCTGCCTGCCTCCAGCATCCAGTCACGAGAAACCTGGGGCATTGGGCCTGCCCACCAAGCACCATTTGGAAGCCACATGATTCCTCCATGCCCTGCACACCCCCAGAGGCTGACAGACGCTGGCTCCCTGTTCCAGGGCCAGCGGGCAGTGTTGGGTTGACGCCATGTCCCATGGGCCATCACTCCCACCACACAGAGAACCACCAGCAGAGCTGGCCAGTGGAGCCTGGTGACGGGAAGGGGCCGCGACCAGCCCCCGGACGCCCCCTCCCCTCGTGTCAGCCCAAGAATTCACCCCAACCACCCCCACCTTCCTACTCTAGTCAGTGGCTGGCTGCCCCGGCCCCCATGGCTGACCACCCTCAGCACATCTCCGCCTCCGGCTCGCATCTCAGCTCGCTCAGCCATTCCCACGAGGGTCCACAGGCCCCCTGGCTTGGGGACGTGATCCAGAACTACTTGCTCCTCGGAAGCCCACCTCCCTCCAGGGCTCCACAATGACCAGGCCAGGTCCTCCCTCCTGGAGGATCTGCGCCCACAAAGCGGATCACACAGGTCCTGGAGCCTCGAGGCAGCTGCAGCCTCAAACCTTTGCCCTGCTGTGCCTGCCGCCCGGCCCTGAGAACCTCCCAACACAGCCCTGGCGACAACACTGACGGGTCCCCAAGGTGCGGGTTCCGGGCCATAAGGACACCACCGCTCAGCGCAGACCAAGCAATAGGCCACCCTACGGCCTCCAGGCCCCAGGCCTAGCCTCCCACCCTGACCGAGGAGGAAGCCATGGGCTCAGTGAGGCGGCCATTCCACGACGGTGGGGCGCGGGCAGTGCCACCCGAGATTCTGCACCTGGAAGTCTGTGTCCCTGCCAGCAGCCTGGCTGGCACCAGCAGCCCCCAGGAACCTCTGGAGCCCTGGTGTGTGCTGGGCCTGTCTGCTCCAACCCAAGCCCAGTGCTGGGCCGGCACCCTTTCCGGGCGGCTGGAGGCCCCACCACAGGGTTTCAGGGTGGGGGACACTGTCAACAGTGGGGTCCTCACAGGGGTGATCAGTTCCAACGGGGTCATGAGAGGGGTCCCAACCCAGTGACTGGTGTCCTTGCCAACAGAGATTTGTTCACAGAAAGAAGACGGAAAGACACAAGAAGAAGACAGCCACCAACACTCTGAGGCCTCTCCTGAGAGCCTCAGAAGGAACCCACCCCATCCACACCTTCCGCTCCGACTGACCCTCCAGGTCGTCAAAACAAGTTTGTGTTGTTTCGGTCACCTGGTGCGTGATGCTTTGTCATTACAGAGTACAGAGCCAGCTCGAAGTCCCCTGACCCTGTGAAAAGTGACCCCAGGGCAGAGGGTCTGAGGAGCTGGACGGGCAGGCTACCCTGGATTTTCCCAGTTGGCCCGATGTCGTCACAAAGGGCCCCATCAGGGAAAGGCAGGAGAGATGGAAAGAAACGAGATGGAAACGGGTGTCAGAGTCCCGACACCGCTGGCTGGAAACCACAGGCCAAGGCATGTGGGCAGCTTCTCAAAGCTAGAAAAGGCAGGAAGGTGGGTTCTCTCCTGCAGTCTCCAGGAGCAGCACAGCTCTGTGGACAGTGAGGCGGAGGCCGGACACTACCCTGCGGCCCTGAGCGGGCGAGCAGCAGGACTGCCATCCCCGAGGGCCGTGCCCCAGCCAGGCTAGGGACAGAGCTGGATGGGGCTGTGCCCCGCTCCTGACCTCAGGTGGGCCGGGAGGCCACGCTGGGCTGCAGGCCCCTCTCTGGGCCTCCAATCAAGATGGTAGCTTCACACCCTGTGAAAGCTTCACGCTGGGAAAGACTGAAGGCGGGAGAAGGGGACGACAGAGGATGAGATGGTTGGATGGCATCACTGACTCAATGGACATGAGCTCGAGCAAGCTCCGGGAGATGGTGAAGGACAGGGAGGCCTGGCGTGCTGCAGTCCACAGGGTCGCAAAGAGCCGGACACCACTGAGTGCCTGAACGACCATGACGACACCGTGACCCACCCCTCCGGGGACAGCCACAGCTGACAGGAAGGAGGAAGCAGGGCAGGAGCCAGGACGCAGGCAGCCGCAGGCCTGGGGCGGCAGGAGCAGCCACCGCAAGGCGGGCAGCGCCGGGTGACCGCCAGCTCCGTGAGGCCGTGGGCGGTGCGGTGGGCAGCCCTGCACGCCTCACCCCAAGGTGCCCTGAAGGCCATGCTGGGGGAAATGCCAGACAGGCCGCCTGGTGTGAGGGCAGTACTCACTCCAGCCAGAGACTTCTGGATGTTTTCTCTGGCTCGCGCGATGTCACGGAGGATCACACTGGCGCCATTCTCCTGCAGACAGTGCAGAGAGAACCTGTCTGTCGTTTTTCAATTAAAATTTTTTCTACAAATAAGCAAACCTCAGCTACCCCAAAGCCCAAGTGCAGCAGCCCCTACCTGGCGTGAGGAGCCAGCTACGGGCCCATTCATCTGCTCATAGAACTTCCTTTCTGCATCATCGTATTTGAACTTGTCAAACCAGATCTTCTCATGCATGAGGAAGTTTGTGGCCATTTTTCTGTTGAAGAGAAGAGAGACTAAGACCGACCGGGAGGAGAGGCTGCCCGTGCCAAGGCCCTAGGACCTGCCCGCACGCGTGCCCTTCCAACGGCCTGGACCCCAAGGGAGCAGGGCAAGCTGTCCAGTCCTGGGTGGCAAGGGCTCCAGGTCCCAGAACAGGACACCAGAGGTTCTCAGTGTGGGCCACAACGAGCCTGGGACCCCTCCAACCCCAAGCCTGCTGTATGGACTCCTTTCAGGGCTAAGGCCAGTGGTCTCCAGGCCAGTCCCTAAGACCAGCGACTCTCAAAGCATGGCCAGGGACCTCTGGGGGTCACCAAGGTCCTCCCCTTGCCCACCATGTATCTGTTCAAGGCTGGACTGGTCAGACAATACACACCCACACACTGAATGCACAGCAGGTTTAGGAATCCAGCTGTCTCCTATTAAGCCACACACAAGATTTGCAAAAATACAAAATAAGGCCAACCTACTTCACTGAATATTTGTTACAGAAAAACTTTCTCACATGAGTGTCAGCGATGTGTAACGAGATTCTTATCTGTCCACTAGTAAGTAACGCATTTAACTACTACAGTGGGACAACCAAGAGAGAGAACAAACTCTAACACCCCGAGACCAGTAAGTGTGAGTCCGGCTGCTCCAGGTGGGCCTGTGAGCTGGATCCAGCGCGTTCAAGGCTGCAGCCGGCAGCTTCTCCACCACTCGGCAGGGCAGGGGAACCGCCAGACCTGGGCCACGGCCCAGACTCCATAAGCAAAGTCCGCTGCTCAGGGCTGCCCGTCCCTCAGCCAGTGCACAGAACAGGACCCGATCCTGCCAACACTCTTTGCTGCAGATCCCTGGCCACCACCAGACCTCGGTGACGAGAGGGGTGGGACCCTGAGACCCCCCCAACCCTCCCCGAGAGGCACCGTGAAGACTGTTTTAGACCCACACCTTGCCTCCAGCCTTCTGGGGAACATCTGACCACAACAGACCCCACACCAAGGCCAAGACCCTATTCAAACCAGCATGTCCACGCCCTCTGAGGGGCAGAGGGGCTCCTGCCAGAGTCTGGGGTCCAAGGAGCTCTCTCCACATACCCGTTGGCCCTCTGCACCCCAGGCCCTCCCCCTACTGTTGCGCCTCCAGGCTGCCTGGGGTCCACCTGTCTCTGCCCACGTGCCTAAGCCCCGCAGGCTAGCAGACCCCTTCCTCGGCCGGGCCCTGGCCCCCAGAGATCAGCTGGCACTGCACAAAATCATTCTGGGGCCAGACCCCTGGATCCACAGGCAGGAGGCAAGTCGGCCTTGTCCAGTGGGCGTCTTTCAGACTCAGGCGGAGCACCAGAGATGCCCACCTCATCTCAGGTGGCTTCAGATGAGGGAGGCGGGGAGACGGCAGAAGGGGTGGGGGGCTGAGCCCAGTGGGGCTCAGAGACGAGGACCCACCATTGCACGCCCCCGCCCCCACCTGTGACTGTCAGGGAGGACTCTGCAAGCTGCCCGGCCAGAGGGGAAACACCGCACAGGCCACATTTGGGCCCACCCCAACCCCGTGGGGGTGACCAGGATGTAGTGGCCCCCAAGCGGAGCCCAGAGGCGGCAGTGCCCAGGGCAGAGCCCTATCCCTGCACAGCCGCTTGGGTAGCCCACTTGGCCGGGCCGGCAGTCTTGGGATGAGCCCTGCCAGGGTGGGAGCAGGGAGGGGTTGCATGCTGGCCTGGGAAGCCCAGGCGCCCAGCCGGCACGCTTCTCCTACTTGGGTCTCAGGCTAGACATGGATGGGCCCGGCCGGGCACCGGGTCGGTGAGCCAAGGACGCAGCTTCGAGACGCCAGGCCATGCGCAGGGCCTCGGCCGCGTGGTGGCGGCACTCCGCGCTGTCGTAGGTGGGCTTGCTGAGCCAGGGGGCCTCGGCGTCCTTGTGTAGGAAGTACCAGTAGGGCAGGGCACAGGGGGCCTCCCCGTCGGCCCGCCGCGGCCCGGGCCGCTTGCTTCCCGCAGCGTTACGGCCCCTCCGGTCTCTGCGGCCCCGCCGGGCACCCTCCGCCTGGCTGGCTCGCTCCTGCAGGCGCACCTTCCCGGGGGGATGGCCGTCAAACAGGGCCTCGTAGAAGCCCCTCTCGGCTGCATCGTAGCGGGGTTTCTCCAGCCACACCTCCCGCACCAGCGCCTGCAGGCTGCCCAGTGGCGGCTGGCCATTGGCTGGTGGACCAGGCTGGCGGACAAGGTGCAGATCGAGGGCGGCCGCCCGCTGGCCCGTGTCAGGAGCCCCCGGTGCACCACTCCCCTCTGTGGCCAGCAGCAGGGCCTGAGACCACTCCACAAATGCCCGCTCAGCCTGGTCGAAGGACGACTTGTTGACCCAGATGCCCCAGGTCACGTGGTGGCAGGCCACCTGGCTCCCGTGGGTGCAGGGGGCCCCAGGTGCCAGGGCGGGATGCTGAGCTGCCTGGGCGGCCGCGTCAGCTAGCCTCTGGCGGTACAAGTTCTCCGCCTGGTCGAAAAGCGGCTTGTCCAGCCAGACATGGTCGGCCGAGAGGCCCACGAGGGCCAGGTCCGCCTGGCCGAGCCAGCCCTTTGGGGAGCGCTTCCTCTTTTTCTGCAGTGGCTTCTTCCCGTCGAGGTTGTTCCCGGGCTCGTTCCCGCCGCCGCTGTCTGCCTCGTCCTCCTGACCTGGCCCGTTCACGGCCAGCGTCTCGGCCAGGAGCTGCTGGGCGGCGGCTCTCGTGGCCTCGTGCTCATAGAACCTCCGCTCGGCTTCCCCATACTTCTGCTTGTCCTCCCAGACGGTCTCCAGGGCGCAGGAGGACTTCAAGCTCCTCATCTTGCGTGCAGCATTAAAAAGCAAGCACAAGAGGGCAGTTGCAACATGGCCCCTCCCGGTCGGCCCTCCCTGCTCGGCCTCCCAAATGGGGTGCCCTGGGGCAGCATGCACAAGGAGCTCGGAAGGCATTCAACACGCATGTGCAGGGCCATGGCCGGGGGTGGGGTGGGGTGGGGTGGGCACGTGTGCGTGTGTGTTGTCCTAACTGCAAAACTTGTCTCATCCAACAAGTACCCAGGCTGTCTCCAAGAGGTCCAGAGAACACTTTCCAAACCTCTTTGGTAACGGAAACCTTTCCTGTGAACCCCAAAAATGGCCACCAGGTAAAACACAGGACACGCTCAGCTAATCTGACTTTGACGTCGACAGCAAATAATCTTGAGAATAAGTCTGTCCCATGTAACTGTTGAGACTCCCACTGAAAAGTGAGTTGCTGTTCATCTGAAATTTTAACTGGACGTCCTGTGCTTTCACTAGGCCTGGCCAAACCCCCTAAGGTACCAGGGCTTCTGTTCTACGGAAATGACTTGGTGGTCTCAGAAGTTGGCCCCGCACGGAAACCCCGCCTGACCTGAGTCCCCCACCCACATGGCCACACTGCCATCCTGAGCAGGCCCTGTTCCAAAGGGGAACTGGAAGATCGGGGACAAAGGGCAGCCAGGAGCAGAGGGTGAGAGCTCACCCCCGTGGAGGCCAAATCCGGGGACACAGCAGGGAATCACTATCTAAAAGGGAAGGTACCCAGTGGCCAGGCAGAACCTGGTCACCCCGTCTCCAGAGCAATGGGCAATCAGCCCCACCATGGGTGCACTTCGAGGGGCCGCCCAGGAACCTGAGTCCTGTCCCTGCGCTTCAGCACCTTTTGGTTAAGGGGCTCTGTCACCAGAACACTGGGAGGCGGACTTGGGGCTCCGCACCTCCCGCCATGGCCTCTGCACAAGCTGCTGCTGCAGCCCGATCCTGCTGCTGGCGTGGGGTCCCCTGTTCTGCTCTGGGGCATCAGGTTCCTCAAAGACTGGACCCTGCCCAGGCAGCCCAGAACGCTAAAGCACCCTCCACAACCAGAAGCAGCCCCGCCCAGGAAGCCGGCCTGCTCTTGGGATGCACCAGGGGCCCCAAGCCCACACCAGACCGGCCAGTTCTCGAGTGGGGCTGGACTGGCCAAGGTCTCCATGCCCCTCAGATCCTACTCTGAACCCTGTGCTGGAAGCAGAGGCACCAGGCCAACTGGGCCAGGGGCTGGGCAGCTGTCCCCCAGAATGTCCCATGTCCCCTGCCGCCACGTGTGGTCTGTGGAGCCCTCACCCAGGATGAGGCCCCAGGGGGAGACTGTCACATCGCCCTGATGGCACACCCTCCCTGCCACTCCCTGCAGCGTCTATAGCCCTTTCCTAACACCACCCCCCGCAACCAAAACCCGATTCCAATTACCCTGCAACGCACAGGCTAAGTCCCGACCTGCCCAGAACTTCAGGGAGACCCCTGTACTCTGAGGGGTGGGGGCCCCAGGCTTAGAGGGGTCCCTGGCTGCCCCCTCGAGCCTCCCCCAGGGCGGCAGCGGCACTTACCGAGGCCAGGATGACGGCAGAGGCAGTGCTGGGGGGCAGAGCCGGGTGCCCAGGGGGCAGGGGCATTGTGACATCACCCACTGTCCCCAGGGGCTGCAGGCCTACCAGGCTGGGCCTGTCTGCCCTCCCCTACAGACCCTCACACAGAAGCCTTGCCCACCAGGCTGAAGCCCTGCCTGAACCTAGCGGCCTAGACACATAGCTCCTCACATCAGGCCAGGCTCCACCTGGAGCCCTCTGAGCCACTGCTCCGGGCAAGGGAGCCATTTTTGAACATGTCCGAGAGCCAGGCTGGCCAGGTTGGTGGTGGCGCCCTGCCCTCCCACAGGTGGAGGAACGCAGGCTGATCCCTCCTCGGGTACCCCCTACTGCTCGGGCTGGGGCTGGCTCGGCCTGGGACAGAGCAGAGGCTACCCCCAGGCCCAGCCTCCACTCCAGATGAGGTCAGGGGCCCCGGAGGTGTCAGGATGCAGCAGGCATGGGGGCTGAGCTGCGGTGCCCAGGCGCCTGGGGCAGGAGGGTACTTACTTTCCCTTTGGTCTCCTAGGACAGCATGAAGAGAAAGCAGCAAGGTTAGAGGTGGTCTGACAGGGTGGCCCGAGCAGGCTGGGGGCCTTTGCTGAAGCTGCTTGGTGAGGCGGCGTGGAGGCAAGTTTGGAGGAGAAAGACAGCCAGAGCTCACCCCCAAATCCCTGTTCAGTTCAGTTCAGTCGCTCAGTCGTGTCCTACTCTTTGCGACCTCATGGACCGCAGCGCGCCAGGCCTTCCTGTCCATCACCAACTCCCGGAGTTTACCCAAACTCATGTCTGTTGAGTCGGTGATGCCATCCAGTCATCTCATCCTCTGTCGTCCCCTTCTCTTCCCGCCTCCAACCCGCCCAAATCCCAGGGGGTGGCCAAGTCCATGCTTGGGGGCAGCGCTGCTCCATCGTCACTCAAAATGGGCCGGTCCTGGGGTTCCTGGGCCTGGAGCCCCCACAGCACCAAGGCCCCAGCTGGGCTCTGCCCTGAGCCCACCTGGGTGTGAGCCAGCACCTCCAGTACCCCACTGTCCATGGGGAGCGGGGTGGGGATCCCCCACTCCACAGGGTCCAGGCCTCTGGACCAAGTGCAAGGTGACAAGGACCCCACCGAAGGGCCCTACATGGGCACTCAGGCCCAGTGCCCATGCCGGACAGGGCCTCTCCCTCGGGGCCACTGTTGGGGCAGGGGCAAAAGCCCCGGTGGGCAGGGTGCCACTGTCCCCGCAGGCCTCTCGGGGACAAAAGGATGGATGGGGCGCCCGGCCCTGAGCCGGCAAGGGGCGGCAGCCCAGGAGCCAAGGACCCGGCCAGCCCTGCCCCCAGGCCCCTGCCATCCCCCCAGGTCATGCCATGCTGTGGCCAGCACTAGAGCGCCAACATGAGGTCAGCAGCACATGGGGTACACCAGGAACCTCAGGGGGCGTGCCACAAGGCTCTGGGAGGAGGAACCACACGGGCCAGCCACCCTGGCAAGGCCGACCACATGGTGCGGGCCAGCTGGTCAAGCCGGTGTCTGGACAGGGATGCTGGAGGGCGGGGCGCCAGGGTATCTCATGACAGTTGGACCGCTGACTCGCCTGCAGGGCCAAGGGCAGGCTGCTGGCCACTGAGGCCGGTCGAGACCTCTTGCACGAGAGGGGCTGCGAGGGCTGCCAGGCCCCGGGGTCAAGGCAGTGAAGCAGCTCACCCCTGCCCCGCAGCCCAGGCCCGGGGAGTGAGTGAGTACCCCGGCTCTGCCCAGCGGACTGTCTCCAAAGCAGGGCCAGGCTGGGGCTCCGCCCAGCGGGAGGGCGTTCCTGCAGTGCCAGAGGGACCCTGTAGCGGCCCCGCCCAGAACACTCTGGCCGCAGGGTCCTGAAGGTGAGGACACCACGGTGGGGGGCCCACAAGCCCCTGGATGAAAGGAGGTTTCCAGGTAACCCAGGGCTCACACGGCCCCATCGCAGCCACACACAGAGGGGCTCCCAGGTCATCCACCTGGGGGTCAAAGCGCTCCGCCCACCTTCCACAGGAAGTGGGAATCGGGGTGAGGTGTGTGCAAACAGGGCCCTTGGCTGGTATGGCCTGACGGAGAGCTGCCGAACAGAGCACGCTGTGTGTACGGGGTCCAGGAGGGAGGGTGAGGGCAGCTATGCCCCGGGGCAACTGCACTGCCATGATGCCCCCTGCCCTTCCCTAGGGGTGACTGCCACAGCCCCAAGTCCCTCCTCAGATGCTTTCCCACCTGACTCCTGGACAGTCCAGGGGGGGATGCCTGCACCCCAAGACTCAGGCCCCACGCTATGGCTGTCCACGGCACCCCTCCCTGGCCAGCGCCCTGTCTACACTGCAATGCCACAGCCATGGTGCTATTTCTGCCCTGTCTCTGGTGCCCCGTCAATCCACCCTGGCCGCCGGGTCCTGCGCCCCTCCCCCGGGGCGGCTCCAGCAGCATGCACCAGGCACCCGTGACCCCTCACACAGCTGGGGAGCTGGAGGTGGGAGACACATCCCGGGTTAGTGGGTGAGGGCCTGGGACTCCACGTCTCACTTTGACACCAGTCCTTCACACAAATGTCACACTGCTGTCCACCTTGAAATCACACGTCATCTTAAAACATGGGCACAGGGCCAGAGCTCACTTCTTGCCTGCAGCCCCTGGAAACCTGACACCAGGGCACACTGGAGATAAGCTGTGCTGAGCCCTGCGGCCTCACCCAGCTCCCCAGGACAGAGACCAGGGTCAAGCCCTGCAAGGGGCTCTGCCAGGGGATAGGACGAACCCACCCAGGCTCCAGTGAAGCCCACAGCGGCCGCGCTCCAAGGTGAGGAGCTGGAGGGGACCCCCGGCGCTGGCCCAGGACTGACCTTCCTGAGGCGCTGGCCCAGGGCACCTGCTCCTTGGAGTCTGTGTGTCACCCCTTCTCAGCAGACACCTGCGTCTGGAGCTGGGGAGAGTGGTCTCAGGAAGGACGCAGTCACCGCGAGCTCAGCCCACTTACTGGCTGAGGCCTCTCAGAGGAGCTGGGAGTGTCAGAGCTGCTGCTGAAACAAGACCCGGGGCCTCCCGGGCCCCAGGCCCGGCCCACTCCTTCACTCTCCAGGGTCAACTTGCTCTCCTGTCGGACTAGGACCACCCACACAAACGGCTTTCTTGCTCTCGGAGGCACTTTGCTCTGCAAACCTGAGGACGCCTCCAACGGGTCCCCATCCTACTTGGCTCCAGTACAAGCCTCTCCCTTCTTCGTTCCAGCGACACTGCCCACTGCCTGGACCACCTTATCCAAACCTAGCCCCTTCACCACGCTCAGGGAACGCGCTGTTTCAGTCACCCAGCAATCACGTCCTTACGCTTCCCCGCGTCCGTGTACTGTCCAGGCTCTGAGACAGCTTGACGGAGCTTGGGCCCGCGCCTGGCCCCCAGGCCCAGAGCCAGCGTGCATCAGTCAGCTGCTGAACAAACGCGGACAAACGGGAAGCTACAGGCCTGGGCCACAGCTGGGCAAACATCCATGTCACCCACCGAGGCGGGGGGCAGAGCGGCCCCGGCATCCCCGCCGCCGCCCTCCCGCCGGGGCAGCCGCAGAGGTCCGGCGGGCACGTGGCCCGCGCGCCCCGCCCCTCCGCGCGGCCTCCAGCCCGAAGCAGGCCTCGCGCCGCGCACTCCGCGGCACTGCGGCCCGGTCCCCGCCAGCGCAGCGCGGGCCGCCCCTCCCCTGGGCCCGGGGGCCATGCGGCACGAGCCGCGGTACTCACACGCCAGCCAAGGACGCGGCGACCAACGAGGAAGGATCAGCGGCGTGCGACGGCGGAGGAAAGGGAGGGCCACGCGGTCCGCGCACGGGAAGTGAAGCGGCAGGCTCTACCACGCGCCAGGGCGCAGGGGACGCAGCCCGCGCGCACACCCTGCCGCGCGGCCCAGGCCCTCCGCGCGACGCTCCCCGTGCGAGCGAGGGCAGAAGCGAGTGGGAGATCCCCGCGGAGCTCTCTCTTTCCGGGAGGAGCTGGAGCAAACCACTGGGCACGGCGCCGGCCCCGGCCCCCTCCCCCCGCCCCCCTCCGCCGCAGCTCGGGTGGACTCGGCGGGCGGGGGCCAGTGACGCGCGGCGCGGGGCGGGGACGGGGGCCCAGCGCGCTTGCGCGCGCCCCGCGGGCGAGACAAAGGGGAGGGCCCGGCCGGCCCCGCCCCCGGCGCCCGCCCAGCGCGGCCGGGCCGGCGGGCGTATGGCTCCGGCTCCCGCGCCCCCGCTGTCGTCGCGGTCGCCGCAGCAGCCATGTACTCTGCGGGACCCCCGGCCGTCCCGGCCCCGCGCCGCTGTCGCCGACCCCCGCCCGGACGCCCCATGCAACCGCCGCGGCCTCCCGCTCCCGCCCCGGTCCCCGCCGCGCGGCCGCCGCCCCCCGCGCCCGGGCCGCGGCCCCGCGTCGCCGTGAAGATGGCCTTCCGCAAGGCCTACTCCATTAAGGATAAGCTGCAGGCCATCGAGCGCGTCAAGGGCGGCGAGAGGCAGGCCAGCGTCTGCCGCGACTTCGGCGTGCCGGGCGGCACGTTGCGCGGCTGGCTCAAGGACGAGCCCAAGCTGCGCTGGTTCCTGGAGCAGCTGGGCGGCGAGGTGGGCACGCAGCGCAAGAAGATGCGGCTGGCCAACGAGGAGGAGATCGACCGCGCCGTCTACTCGTGGTTCCTGGCGCTGCGCCAGCACGGCGTGCCGCTGTCTGGGCCACTCATCCAGGCGCAGGCCGAGGCCTTCGCGCGCCAGATCTACGGGCCCGAATGCACCTTCAAGGCCAGCCACGGCTGGTTCTGGCGCTGGCAGAAGCGCCACGGCATCTCTAGCCAGCGCATCTACGGCGAGGCCGAGCCCTTGGCCCCCGGCCCCGCGCCTGGCCCGCCCGTCAAGCAGGAGCCCGCGCAGCCCACCCGCGCCGGGCCCCTGCCCGACCGCGCCGCGAGTACCTCGGCCCCCGCAGAGGGCGGCTACGGCGACGAGCAGATCTACAACGCCAACGTCACGGGCCTCTACTGGAAGCTGCTCCCAGAGCAGGCTGCGCCTGTGGGTGCGGGGGGCTGCGGCCGCCGCTGGCGGGGCGACAGGGTGACGGTCCTGCTGGCCGCTAACCTCACCGGCAGCCACAAGCTGAAGCCGCTGGTCATCGGGCAGCTGCCAGACCCACCAAGCCTGCGCCACCACAACCAGGACAAGTTCCCTGCCTCCTACCGCTACAGCCCCGACGCCTGGCTCAGCCGGCCGCTGCTGCGCGGCTGGTTCTTCGAGGAGTTCGTCCCCGGTGTCAGGCGCTACCTGCGCCGCAGCTGCCTGCAGCAGAAGGCCGTGCTGCTGGTGGCGCACCCGCCCTGCCCCAGCTCTGAGGCCAGGATGCCTGCCCTGGAGGAGAGCGAGGAGACCCGCAGGAGGTGCCGGCCCGAGCCCACCGGTCCCCCGGAGGAGCTGCAGACCCCCGACGGGGCTGTGCGGGTGCTGTTCCTGTGCAGGGGCAGCGGCCGGGCGCACATACCCCCCCCGCTGGAGCAGGGGGTGGTGGCCGCATTTAAGCAGCTGTACAAGCGGGAGCTGCTGAGGCTAGCCGTGTCCTGCGCCGGGGGGTCCCCGCTGGACTTCATGCGCAGCTTCATGCTCAAGGACATGCTGTACCTGGCCGGCCTCTCCTGGGACCTGGTGCAGGCGGGCAGCATTGAGCGCTGCTGGCTGCTGGGCTTGCGGGCTGCCTTCGAGCCCCGGCCGGTGGAGGAGCGCGCCGGGCAGCCTGCTGGCCAGGCCGAGGAGGCCGCGGAGCACAGCAGGGTGCTCAGCGACCTCACGCACCTGGCAGCCTTGGCCTACAAACGCCTGGCTCCTGAGGAGGTGGCCGAGTGGCTGCACCTGGACGATGATGGGGACCTGCCGGACGGTGGCAGAGAGGACTGGGGCCCCAGCCGGCCTCCCGTGCTGGTCCCTGGGGGCCCCCTGCTCCCTGCCAGCCTACCCTCAGCGGTGGCAGGAGGAGCAGAGGAGGAGGAGGAAGAGGCCATCCCCACTGCTGGGGAGGCCGTTCGGGGTCTGGAGACAGCGCTGCGGTGGCTGGAGACCCAGGACCCCCGGGAGGTGGGGCCGCTGAAGCTGGTGCAGCTGCGGTCGCTCATCAGCACAGCCCGGAGGCTGGGGGGCATCGGGCCCTCACCCATGGTTCCCGATGACGGGCTGTGAGCAAGCCCGCCCCTGCAGCCCCCAGTGGCCTTCCTCCTGAGGCACTTGGAGTAGGGGACAGACAGAGACCCCGTCTTGCCTTGCCTCCCCTAGGGTGGCCCACCTCCAAGGCTCAGAGGTTGACAGGGATCCCGGCCTGGCCCGAGGGAGCCCTGTTGGTGAAGGGCCGGCCCCTCATGGCACCCTGTTTGGTGCGGGGGTAGCTGGAGGAGAGGCCGCAGCCGCCCCTCCTCCTCAGCCAGGCTCCCTCCCACGCAGACCTGGCACACGCCACAGCGCTTAGCAGAGCGTGTTCTCTCTCTGGCCCCCATGGGGCTTCCCCCAGCCACGTTCCTGTCCCCCCAGACCCGTGGCCCAGCACTTGCCCTGGACAAGGGCCCGGCGTCCGGTCCCCATGGACCACAGCCCTGTGGTCGTCCCAGCGGGAAGCACACCACTCATCTTTGGTTTGGCGCATTAACTCTGTTTTTTCCAGGTACTCTTCAGGCACCCAGGGCAGATGCACGGGGGGCTGGGAAAGAAGGATGGGGCTTTGAGGTTCTGGGTGCAGCCAGGGTTGTAGGTTTCTGTCTACGTGTTTTTTATTTTCTTTAAGGAAATGCTATTCTAAACAGCTCTCTTATTGCGTGGGGTTGACGAGCACTAGACCTGGGCCCCTGCCCCACACCCCACCAGCCTCAGGACGCGGAGCCATGCCGTCTTCTCGGAGCAGCCCTGCAGCACCGCCAGCCACTCCAAGACAACCCTCAGTGCCTTAGCTCCCCTCCGAGGCTGCCCCGCTTCTGGCACTGCCAGGGGTGTAGCCGAGGAGCCGCTTCCCACAGGCCGTGAATTAGGCTTCTGGGTGGCACAGCTTGAAAGGAGGTGGCGAGGGCTCCGTGTGACCCTCCAGCTCCCACACTGTTCTGCTGCTCCACTCAGCTCTAGATTCAGGACCCTGCTGGGGACCTGAGACTGAGACACCCAGGTCTCCCAGGGGCTGCCCGGCAGAGATGCCCAGAGCCCCAGGGAGGGCTGGATTTGAGGCGCTGCTGCCTGCCTCGGTGCTCTGCACTTCTCTTCACCTGCCCCCGCCTCCCGGTGGTCCTGGGCTGTGGAAGCTATACCCAGGTGATGTGTTTGTGGGAGGGAAGGGCCGTGCATGGTGGCAGGGCCACGGGGGTGCCCCCAGAGCGAGGACGTCAGCTCTTCCTTGGAACCACCTCTAGTCAAAACACCCACACATGTACGTGTATGTGTCAGACGTGAAAGCTGATGGATGGTGTGGAGGATTCCAGGCGAGAAGGGAGGCGTGGACACCAGCCCTGGCCAAAGCCTCCACTTCACCTGCTGCCCTTGCTCCACTAGCAGCTGCGGCAGGCCTGCACCTGGCCCGCGCCTCCGGCCTCAGGATATCTTGCGTGTCACACCACCAGGGGCCCAGGCGAGTGTGCCGTTTCACCATGGCCCGGCTGCGGGACCTCTGTCCTGCAGGGCCCTGCAAGAGGCGGACCTGGAGCCCGGGTGGGTGCCGGGCCAGGTGGTCTCTGGTGGTGTCCTCGGTGCCACCCCTCTCGCCAGGTTCCCAGTCTCACCTCTGATCCTCTGTCCCCAGGGTCTGGGCAGGGGGGTGCGGTTGATGTTGAGAACTGGGTGTTGGGACAGAGCCTCCTGCCTCGTCCCCTCTGGGGCACTGAGGCTGCACCCCAGAAGGCAGTTCTGGCCAGTGCCCGGCCCCAGATGGCAGCGTGAGAACGAGGCACAGCGCAGGCTGGTCTGGGCCTTGAAGAGCCAGGGCCCTGTTGAGGGTGGGGCTGGGGACACCTCACGCGAGGGTCTCTGAAGTCCTCCTCCCTAGAGTGCAGGCCCAGCTCCCAGGGCTCAGCTCTGTGAACTGTGGGGAGAACGGCCAAAGTGCCTTGCTGTGGTTACTGCTGGGCCCATGGCATCTCAGCTGCCAGGCTCTCCACTCCTGTTCACCATTATCTGCTGAAACCTTAAGGCTGCGAGGGTCACAACTTTCAAGCCAGCAGCCTCAGGGCTGGCCTGGCAGGCTCAGCGGTGGGCAGGAAGTGCTGCCCGTGGCTTCTGCTGATACCAGCCCACCAGGGGGGTCAGGAGAGCGAACTCACCCATGTGAGGCCAGACTTGCCTGAGGGGCCACACACCGGGTAACAAGCCCCCAGGTGACAGCCGTACCACAGATGGAGCCCTGGAGCCTGCAGTGAGGAAGGGGCCTTGCCAGTGCGGGGTTGGCCCCGAGCCTGTGGGCCCGAGAGCAGGTCAGGATCTTGGGGGCAGGAGGGCTGGAGTGGGCTATGGGGTGCTTGCTCTGTCAAGGGGTCTTTTCACAGCCAGCCTCACTTTATAATAAAGGCCGAAGATGCCCACTTCACACAGGCTCTGTCCCAGTCTTCCTTTTGTAACTGCATCCAGCACGTGGCTCCAGAAGCCCATCTGAGAAGCGGGGAGGAACAGCAGTGGCCCCACAGGTGCCTCATGCAGACTGGCCACCTCAGGGCAGGGCTCCATCCAGCCTGGGCCCAGGGACTTTGTTGGCAGACACATTGCTGAGGGGGGGTGATGGGAAACGGAGGGGAGCCCCGTCTGCACCACCTGCTCAAGTCTGAGCCCAGGGCCTTGCTGATGGCCCTCCAGGCACGGGGATTTCATTTTATCTACCTCCAGTGAAACATTGATCACTCCATGTTATAGGACAGCATCTTTATTTCCATTTTCAAGGTTAAAAAAAGGTGAAGAAATGGACTCTGGCTGACCCTTCTAACTAGTACAAGGGCTGGGGTCAGACAAGCAGTGCCTGGCTGAGGGCCAGTGGGACACTGAGGCTGGAACTTAGGGAGGGGCTTGAGGCCAGGCGGCAGAGTGCAGGCGGCCGGTGGTCCATCAGCCCTGTTCACAGACGCCCCGCAGCTGGCAGGTGGCAGGAAGGGGCTCCAGCACTTGGGCCTGTGTGGGATGGGGCGGTCCCCCAACAAAGGCTCCACGTTTCTGGCTTTCCTGGCTTGTTGGTCCCTTCACGGACATGTTCAGAACCAAATCCTGCAGAGGCCAGGCCACAGGAGCTTAGGGTCTAGGAACGGGCCACACTGCTGTGTTCCCTGTGGGCCAGGGCCCCTTCTCCCTGCAGGGCTGGCAGGACAGAGGGGACCTGAGCCACCACGGGGGACGGGTTCCTGCTGAGCTCCCTGGCCCGGCAGGTGGCAGCCTCCACAGCGCTCATGGCCGTGGCCCGCAGCCCGCCTTGCTCCAGCACATGGAGCCCGTAGATGGTAGTGCCGCCCGGCGTGCACACGTCAGTCCGCAGCTGAGCTGGGTGCTGCCCCTTCTGCAGAAGCACCTTGGCCGTCCCCTGGGTAGAGGCATTGGGATTAAGGGGGAAGGGGCGGTGCTGGCAGCCCGTCTGCAGCTCACCCCCCCAGCACCCCGTCTCAGCTCAGGCCGGCTGGCCGCCTCCCCATGCTGACCCTCCCCTTCCACGCACTCCCCAGGCCGTGCAGCAGGGTCTCACCAGCAGGGTCTGGGCAGCAATGCGGTGGGCCAGGCCACTGGGCATGCCCATTTTGATGGCACCTTCGGCCAAGGCCTCGGAGAAGGCACACACCTGTAGCAGTGGGGGTGGGACGGGAGTCAAAGCTAGCCCTCCCTGGGACTCGGCACCCAGCCTGGAGAAGGCTGGGCACCTTTAGAACAAGGCCCAGGGCACCAGCCACCAGAGCCAAGGCCAGAGCCCAGTGGTCTGCCAAGAGGCCGGCCTCAAAGGCCCAGGAAGGCACTGACGGGGGGTGGGCACACAGGGGCAGCTGAGGACCACAGGCGGATCCCTGGGGGCAGGGGCTATTGCGGGGGCTTGGAAAGGCCCCACTTTGTGGAGGGAGGTCTGTCCACCACACTCACAAAGGCTACGCCGCTGCCGCTGAGGCCGGTATGGACGTCCACCTGGGCCTCAGGCACCTCCTCGCACTGCCCACAGGCCTCCAGCAGGGACCGCAGGAGCTGGGCCTCATAGCTCCCAGCGCAGCAGCCCCGCGCCATCACCATGGCACCCTCCTGGACGATGCAGGGCAGGTTGGGTGAGACCCTGAGCACCCGAGCCATCGGGGGCAGCAGCTGCCAGAGAGAGGCTGCGGTCAGTGAGGCCTCTGCCAGCCAGCGGAGAGACTCTGCTCCCCAACCCACACATGCTGGCTTCCGGAAGGGCCAGGCCTTGGCTGCAGCCAGTCTGGGATGGCCGGGGTGGGAAGTTGAGTCTGGTCAGCAGAGCCCAGCTTGGGATCAGCATCTCAGCCCCACCACACCCTCAAGGGCCGCTCACCTTCTCCAGGGTGCTTAGGGACACCCCGGCGGCCACAGACACCAAGATGTGCTCAGCAGTGACGGCAGGAGCCACCTCCACCAGCACGGCCGGCAGGATGTGGGGTTTGGTGGCGAAGAAGACGAGGAAGCAGCTATGCAGCACCTCCAGGTTGGAGTGGGTGGTCTGGCAGCCCATGGCCTGCAGCAGGGATGCCAGAGCCAGGCCTGTCAGTGGGCATCCTCCAGACTGCAGCCCCGCCGCCAGCCCCTGCTGTGGACGGCTCTACTCCCAGTGGCCAGACCACCCGTCCCTGCTCAGGACCCGACCTCAGGTGGGCCCTGACGACAGCACGGCCTCAAGCCCTCTGAGTCCGTGAGTGCCCATGACGTTCCTGCCCACCCAGCACGCACACCCCTTTACCCAACCCTGGCGCTCCACAACCTTGACATTCCTTCTGGCCTTTGACCTCCCCTTCCCCAGTCCAGGCCATCTCAAAACTTTAACCAAGTAATCAGCACTTCCCTGGCCCCAAGGAGCGTCTGACGGCCAAGAGCCAAGAGCCACCTGGGAGCTGCCCGGCTCACCCGGAAACGGCAGAGGTTCCTGTCAGAGGGCGCGCTGGCCAGCACGTGCTCAGCTTCCACTTTTCCTGGAGGGAAAGGCAAAGAAGAGCCGGGGTGTCAGTGAGGAAGGCGGGGCGGTGGAGTGACCCAGCCAGGTCTGCAAGTCTCTGAGGCTCAGCCACACCTGGGCCATCCGGAGCCTCTCGAGGAAGCCAGGAGCTCAGCGGGGCAGCTCCACTCGGCCGAGACCAGACCAGACCACCAGCCTCACTTGATTCTACCCGGCAGTCATCGCCACCTACCTGCTGCCGCCGCCGAGTCCAGACGCGTTGCTGGACACAGGGACCAGGAATTTGCGTTGTCTTGTGAGGACACGGATCCCAGGGACTGCTGCCTCTGGGAATGGGAAGGCTGGGGAGGGGGCATGGTGGGTACAGAGGCCCAGGAAAGGAGGGTGCGGGGTGAGGGTGAACCCTGGGAAGAGGGTGTGTTTATGGGTGTGTTTGTGCTGGGACATCCAAGCAGAGAATGCCTGGTTGGCAGAATACTCTACCGGTCAGATTTCTACAAGGTCTAACAAGAAGGCAGAAATGCACCCCACAACCTGGACAGATGGTGGCAGCCACCATGCGTTGCCTGCACTGTGTCAACACGAACTCTATGGAGCTGGGGGTAGCAGGTAACACTCCAAGTTTTACAAGTAAACAACTGAGGCCTGCAATAAACTGCTTTCTGATGATTTTCATCTCTCTAGACCTTGACATACCGCTAAAGGCAAAAAGCTAGTCCATAATCACCACATAAAGGTCCTAAATACTGTGGAGCACAATCAGGACAGCACCACCATTCCTGCTGTAGTTCATTTCAGTAGCTCAGTCACGTCCGACTCTGCAACCCCATGGACTGCAGCAGGCCAGGCCTCCCTGTCCATCACCAACTCCCGGACCTTGCTCAAACTCATGTCCATCGAGTCGGTGATGCCATCCAACCATCTCATCTTCTGTCGTCCCCTTCTCCTCCTGCCTTCAATCTTTCCCAGCATCAGGGTCTTTTCCAAGGAGGTTCTTCACATCAGGTGGCCAAAGTATTGCAGTTTCAGCTTCAGCATCAGTCCTTCTAATGAATATTCAGGACTAATTTCCTTTAGGATGGACAGGTTAGATCTCCTTGCAGTCCAAGGGACTCTGAAGAGTCTTCTCCAAAACCACAGTTCAAAAGCATCCATTCTTTGGTGCTCAACTTTCTTTATAGTCCAACTCTCACATCCATATATGACTACTGGAAAAACCATAGCTTTGACTAGATCGACCTTTGTTGGGAAAGTAATGTCTCTGTGTTTTAATATGCTGTCTAGGTTGGTCATAACTTTTCTTCCAAGGAGTAAGCGTCTTTTAATTTCATGGCTGCAGTCACCATCTGCTGTGATTTTAGAGCCCAAAAAAATAAAGTCTGTCATTGTTTCCATTGTTTCCCCATCCTTTTGCCATGAAGTGATGGGACCAGATGCCATGATCTTCTCAACCAATGATTTTGCCTGCCCCCAACACTGGCAGAGCCTGGAGACATTTTGGCTCTCACATCTGGGGATGTTACTGACCTCTCATGGGGAGAAGCCATGGAAGGGAGCTAAACACCCTACAATGTGAAGGATAGAGGATGATCTGGCTCCGAATGTGCAGTGCCAGATACCAGGAGTGCCGCTGGCAAACAAATCAAGAGTCGTAGGCTCAGAGCGGTCAGGCAACTCGACAGAGGCACAAGATCTCACTCTAAGCTAGGACTGTCCAAGAGAAACATCGCTCAACCCATACATGTCACTTTACAACTTCTAGTAGTCATATTAAACAATCAGGAAATAACAAATTTAATTATAATACATTTTATTTAAACTAAGGTAGCCAAAATGTATCCTTCCAACAGGTAATCAATATTAAAAATTACTAAGATTATTTTCTGTTTGTGTGCTGAATCTTCCAAACTTGGCGCATATGTTATTTTATGCACTCAGAGTGGAATACCAGAGCACCTGACCTGCCTCCTGAGAAATCTGTATGCAGGTGAAGAAGCAACAGTTAAAACTGGACATGGAAAAAAAAGGAAAAAAAAAGGGAAAAAAAAAAAAAAAAACTGGACATGGAACAACAGACTGGTTCCAAATAGGAAAAGGAGCACATCAAGGCTGTATATTGTTACCCTGCTTATTTAACTTATATGCAGAGTACATCATGAGAAACACTGGACTGGAAGAAGCACAAGCTGGAATCAAGATTGCCGGGAGAAATACCAATAACCTCAGATATGCAGATGACACCACTTTTAGAGCAAAAAGCAAAGAAGAACTAAAAAACCTCTTGATGAAAGTGAAAGAGGAGAGTGAAAAAGTTGGCTTAAAACTCAACATTCAGAAAACTAAGATCATGGCATCTGGTCCCATCACATCATGGCAAATAGATGGAGAAACAATGGAAACAGTGACAAACTTTGTTTTCTTGGGTTCCAAAATCACTGCATATGGTGACTGCAGCCATAAAATTAAGACATTTGTTGTTTGAAAGAAAAGCTATGACCAACCTAGACAGCATATTAAAAAGCAGAGATATTACTTTCCCAACAAAGGTCCATCTAGTCAAAGCTATGGTTTTTCCAGTAGTTATGTATGGATGTGAGGGTCGGACTAAAAAGAAAGCTGAGAGCCCAAAAAGTGATGTTTTCGAACTGTGGTGTTGGAGAAGACTCTTGAGAGTCCTCTGGACTGCAAGGAGATCAAACCAGCCCATCCTAAAGGAAATCAGTCCTGAATATTCATTGGAAGGACTGATGCTGAGGCTGAAACTCCAATATTTTGGCCACCTG
This sequence comes from Bos grunniens, assembly GCF_055505025.1. Taxonomy (NCBI): domain Eukaryota; kingdom Metazoa; phylum Chordata; class Mammalia; order Artiodactyla; family Bovidae; genus Bos; species Bos grunniens. Next base: position 82,970,296 of record NC_141178.1, read on the forward strand.
ATACGAAGAACTGACTCAATGGAAAAGACCCTGATGCTGGGAAAGATTGAAGGTGGGAGAAGGGGACGACAGAGGGTGAGATGGTGGGATGGCATCACCGACTCGATGGACATGAGTTTGAGCAAGGTCCAGGAGTTGGTGACGGACAGGGAAGCCTGGTGTGCTGCAGTCCATGGGGTTGCAAAGAGTCAGACACAACTAAACTGATGCACTCACAGTTCAGTTCAGTTCAGTTCAGTAGCTCAGTTGTGTCCGACTCTTTGTGACCCCATGAATCGCAGCACACCAGGCCTTGCTGTCCATCACCAACTCCCGGAGTTCACCCAAACTCACGTGCATCGATTCGGTGATGCCATCCAGCCATCTCATCCTCTGTCGTCCCCTTCTCCTCCTGCCCTCAATCCCTCCCAGCATAAGGGTCTTTTCCAATGAGTCAACTCTTTGCATGAGGTGGCCAAAGTATTGGAGTTTCAGCCTCAGCATCAGTCCTTCCAATGAACACCCAGGACTGGTCTCCTTTAGGATGGACTGGTTGGATCTCCTTGCAGTCCAAGGGACTCTCAAGAGTTTTCTCCAACACCACAGTTCAAAAGCATCAATTCTTCGGTGCTCAGCTTTCTTCACAGTTCAACTCTCACATCCATAAATGACCACTGGAAAAACCATAGCCTTGACTAGATGGACCTTTGTTGGCAAAGTAATGTCTCTGCTTTTGAATATGCTATCTAGGTTACGTTCCTTCCAAGGAGTGTCTTTTAATTTCCTGGCTGCAATCACCATCTGCAGTGATTCTGGAGCCCAAAAAAAGAAAGTCTGTCACTGTTTCCATTGTTTCTCCATCTATTTCCCATCAAGTGATGGGACTGGATGCCATGATCTTAGTTTTCTGAATGCTGAGCTTTAAGCCGACTTTTTCACTCTCCTCTTTCACTTTCATCAAGAGGCTTTTTAGTTCCTCTTCACTTTCTGCCATAAGGGTGGTGTCATCTGCATATCTGAGGTTATTGGTATTTCTCCCGGCAATCTTGATTCCAGCTTGTGCTTCTTCCAGCCCAGCGTTTCTCATGATGTACTCTGCATATAAATTAAATAAGCAGGGTGACAATATACAACCTTGACGTACTCCTTTTCCTATTTGGAACCAGTCTGTTGTTCCATGTCCAGTTCTAACTCTTTCATATAGATTTCTCAAGAGGCAGGTAAGGTGGTCTGGTATTCCCATCTCTAAGAATTTTCCACAGTTTATTGTGATCCACACAGTCAAAGGCTTTGGCATAGTCAACAAAGCAGAAACAGATATTTTTCTGGAACTCTCTTGCTTTTTCCATGATCCAGCGGATGTTGGCAATTTGATCTCTGGTTCCTCTGCCTTTTGTAAAACCAGCTTGAACATCTGGAAGTTCACGGTTCACATACTGCTGAAGCCTGGCTTGGAGAATTTTGAGCATTACTTTACTAGCGTGTGAGATGAGTGCAATTGTGTGGTAGTTTGAGCATTCTTTGGCATTGCCTTTCTTTGGGATTGGAATGAAAACTGACCTTTTCCAGTCCTGTGGCCACTGCCGAGTTTTCCAAATTTGCTGGCATATTGAGTGCAGCACTTTCACAGAGTCATCTTTCAGGATTTGAAATAACTCATCTGGAATTCCATCACCTCCACTAGCTTTGTTCGTTAGTGATGCTTTCTAACAGCGCATCCCAATTCCGACCTCCTCGCGGTTACCGTGCGGACGGCTGGCTCTGAGCCTCTCCACTATATCCCCTCCAGCCGCGCTCCCACAGGAAAGAGAGTCCGGAAAGGCAGAGTCCGCGAGCCGTTCCGGCCCACGCCCGCTGGCGAGCTCCACCCTGGGGCCCCTGCGTCTAGGGCGCCGCGCTGCTCTGGGATCCGCGGGGCAGGTGGGCACGGGACCGGTAAGCCCGCCCCTCCCACCTCAGGCCGGTCTCGGACGCCCGCTGGCCCCGAGCTCGGGGTCCCCAAGCGCCCTACGCCCGTGGCGTCCCACCTGCTTGGATGAGGCCCTGGGCGATGGCCTCCGCCATGCGGCCCGCGCCCACGAAGCCCACTCGCCTCCAGCCGAACTCCTCCGCCGCCGCCGCCATCACGCCGTTGCGCCGCGCCCCGCCCACCCCACCCCCGCACTCAGCGGCGCCAATGGGCTGCGAGGGCCTCACCTGCGCTCGTCCACTGGCTGCGGAGACCTCACGCTCCGCCCTCGCCCGGGGTTTCCGTGCGGGGGGCGGGGCGTCGCGAGGGGCGGGGCGGGACGCCGCGCAAAGCCTCAGATACACAGGCCGGCTGCTGTACCTGGGTGCTCCACTGGTGTGTGAATTTCGCAAGTAGCAACTTGAGAGGGTCCATTTACAAGCGAAGGGTCGGAAAGGGTGGAGGCTGCTGTGGGATGGGGTCCCTCGCGGGGCCAATGGGAAAGCACTGATGGACACACCGGCCAGCAGAGCTTCCAGGAAGGGGCGGCTGAGCAGATTCTGATGAAACTCCTGGCAGCCAGAATCTGGACTTCCGCTTAGCACTGGCACAGATCAGGAGCTATCGAGAGGGATTCTGCCGGCCTCTGGCCGGTTTCCGGGTGGGAACAGCGCGCGCTGGTTCTGTTTGGAGCCTGTGAGCAGTCGGGTGTGGAGGACAGGGCTGCCTATTCCGGGCTTGTGGTCAGCTTTCCCCCAAGTTGTAGTGGGTCCGAGTGACAGCATAAAATTGACGCAGCCAGTGAAACGTGGGAGCAGCGGTCTGCGGCTTTGCTGTTAAAGAAGCTCCTCAGGCCAGCCTGGGTTTTGGTTTCTGAGAGCCTCTCAGGGAGCTATGTAAGGAGGCAGGGCCTCCTTACATAGCTCCTTAGACCTCCTTAGACCTTCCTGAGGTGTAGGTCCCCAGGAGAGACCTGACCTCTCTAGTTGGTTCTAAGGAAGAGTGTGTGTGGCTAGAGACAGGAAGCACATTTGAGACTGAGAGGGGGAGGGTGGGTGTGGGGTGTGCTTGTAATTTGATTGACCTAGGAAAAATAAGCTAAGACTGCAGTTTTAAGATTGCATTTTAAAAACGTTTTGTTATTTTCTTTAAACTCTCCTTTAGCACGTTCTAAATTCTTCAGTGGGCTTACCAGATGGCTCAGTGGAAAGAATCTTCCTGCAACACAGGAGATGCAGGTTCAATCCCAGGGTTGGCAAGATACCCTGGAGGAGGAAATGGCAACCCACTCCAGTATTCTTGCCTGGGAAGTCCCATGGATAGAGGAGCCTCGCAGGCTCCATGGGGTCACAAAAAGAGTGAGACATGACTTAGCAACTAAAAAGTTCTTCAACAGTGAGAGTCCCTCACTCACTCAACACTGTCCCTTCAGTGAGAAGCCCCTGCTCTGGTGCTGGGAATGAAGCCCTCACAGCAGCAGAATGGACAGCCAAAGCCCTACCTGCAGACCTGCCCCTCTATGATACACACACCCCGCAAGGGACAGCTCAGGACATGCAACCACTGTTAGTGTCCTCCCAGGCACGTCCGGGCCTTTCTGCTCCTGCCCCCTTTCTCACTGGGCTGATCCAAGATCCATCTCAGGTGCCCATCTCCCTTAACCAGCAGACCCTTCATTAACAAATGGTTGGCACCCGGGAGATACACCATGAAGGCAGACCTGGTCCTGGAGCTCTGAGTCCTGTGGGTGAGGGAGGGGAGGAACTTCTGGAGAAGCAGGCCGGTGGGGTGGGCCTCAGAGAGGAATAACCATCTGGACAGAGACCTAGAAGGTAGGGAGGCACTGACACTATTGGGGAGAGTAATGGGGTGGTGACAAACGCAAGGTGTGCTCAGCCGGATGGGGCACAGAGGTCGGGACTGTGCCTAGCACGGGGGGGCAGCCAATGCTGCCCAGATACACAGAAGATGTCATGACTGTGTGGGCACACCAGTCATTGGTCCGCACTCATGAAGAGGGGATCTGAGAAGAGGGGGATCCCAGAGCCAGGGAAGGTGCCTGGGTCCTGAGGGAGGCAGTCCCGCTCCAGCCTGGAGGCTGGGCACCCACAGCACTGCCTGAACGGCCAGGGTGCCAGTGGGTCAACCCATCTAGATCTTCCTGTTGAGGAAGGTGCCACTCACCTCCCTGCCTGCCAGGCCCACTCCTGCATGACACCTGTCACTGTCCTCGGGAGAAGGACAGGCTGGGCCCCAGCACCGAAGCTGCCACATGAGGGCTAGGGAGCTGAAGGGCCAGGTCAGGCTCCTCTCTGCTGGGGCCCCAGGGGAGCCTGAACCAGCAGACACTCTTCTCAGATCCCTCTGTGCCCGCCTGGCCTATCCAAACCCAGACCTGGCCTCTTTCCCCAAAATCCTAGGAGGAAGCGGGGGAGACCTGGGGAGTGTGGTTACCCAGGCCCACATGTGGCCGTGTGGAGAGGCTGGCTCTGGCCACCACACTGGGACCACTGCAGGTGCCCGGCACTTTGTCCCCACCAGCTGACAGCCCACCCTCTCCTGCCACCCGCCCACTCACCACTTCTCTGTGACTCCACCCACTGCCACCCTTCTGCCCCAGGGACAGTTGGTCACCATGGCCCAGCAGCTCTTGGGGCCTGGCCAGGCTCAGGAGGCAGTGCTGGGGTGGGGACGGGGGTGGCTGGCGCACAGGCCTGTGAAAATGCTCTTTATTGGCTCCCAGGGATTGGAAGTGGACACTCAGGGATGGAGTTGGGGAGCAGAGTGCTGGGCTTGGCTTCCCTGACGTGGACAGAGGCCCCACCAGACAGTCACTGAGGCCTGCCTCGGCAGACGGAGTGGAGCAGAGGCCAGCATCAGGAGGGCAGGCGGTGCCCCCGGCTCCTGGCAGGTTCTGAGAGTGGCTGCTGCTGGGTGCTGCCGGCCAGGCGCTGGGGAGGAGGTGGACCAGCTCCGGCCACAGGCTTCACTTCCGGGCCTGCTCGTAGTTGTCGGTAAACCAGGCACAGGTCTCCTTCACAGCTACAAAAGCGGGCAGATGAGGGCCAGGGCGGTCCTAACCTCCCCGGAAGGAGCATGGGGACCCAGGGAGTCCTGCCTCTGCGGTGAGGGCACGGAGGCCAAACCCGCGGAGCGTTCCCCCCAACTGGCACTGGGGAAGCTGAGGCCCGGGCAGGGGCAGTGGTGGCCCCCAGGAGAGGCCAGAAGGCCCTGAGGAACAGGGTGGGAGGCTCACCCTGCTTGAAGGGCGTGAACCGGAAGTCGGGCAGGTAGGCCCGCAGCTTGGCATTACTGGCCGTCTTCTTAAACTGCCCATCTGACTTGGTTGTATCAAACTGGGCACCTGGTCAAGGCCTCAGCACAAGGGGAAGCCCCGCTGCCCCCCACCTGCCCTTGAGCCTGGCCCAGCTTTCCCAGGAAGAGCCTCCAGGGCAGAGCAGCAGTGCCCCCATCCCCCGGCCGCCAGGGTGAGTGCCATGGGGGCACCAGGGCACAGTCTTCTGCAGGGAGGCCCGAGGCACGCCAGCCTCCAACCAAAGGATACGGTGACCTCCCCGTGGAAGTCCATGGCCTCCACCACGGCCTCAGCTGCCTCCTGGACGGACACCTCGTCCTCCTCGCCCACTGTGGGGAGCCAGGGGCCAAAGGCCAGGTCAGGCCCCCGCTGCCCGGCCCCCAGAAGCCCCCTCCCTGCTCGGCGGCTCCGGGGACAGACAGGGTCCCGCCCAGCTGGTGGGGGTGGGGGTGGGGGTGGGGGTGGAGCTGCTGGGCGCCCACCTGACAGGATGATGGGCTCCACCTCATCGTACTCCCGCAGGGCCCAGATAAAGAGCCGGGCCAGGTCCTGCCGGTCAGACGTCCGGGGTCAGAGGCCACCAGTGACAGCCCACAGGCGCATGTCCCCTCTCCAGCCCAGGTCCCTCCCTTTGGGCAGTGGCCGGCCAGCTGTGCCCCAACTCCTCCAGATGAGCTCAGAGCTACCCCAGTGACTCTCTCAGGGACAGGAACCTACAGGGCCCCAGCGAGGATGGGGGCAGCCTGGACCCCCACCCTTTCCCAGACTCCCTCCCGCCTGCCCACGGCCAGCTCAGCGGCCCCAGGAGATGTTCTAGGGGACAGCCGTGCCCCTCTGCGGCACCGACCAGTGAGTAGATGAACTGCCTCCGGGGCCTCCCCGTGCCCCACACCGTCAAGGCTGAGCCGCTGCCTGTGGGTCAGGAGGGCAAGTGTCAGAGGGGCTGTGGCAGCATCAGCCGTCCCCTCTCCCCGGGCTGCGCCCCAGGGGCCCCCGTGGGCGGCGGGCACTCACTCTTGGCCAGGTGCACCTTGTGGATGAGGCCAGGCAGTACGTGGCCATCCTCGATACTGAAGTTGTCGTGGGGCCCGAAGACGTTGGTGGGGATGACAGCGGTGAAGGTGCAGCCGTGCTGCTGGAAGTAGGCCCTGCGGCGGCACAGCGTCCCCTCTGGCCCTCACCCTGGGGCCACTGGTCCGCCCCACCCCGAGTCCCACACCCCAGCCAAGGTCTGGGAGCCCTGCCGGGCCGCCCCCTGGGCCCACCCACCGCGGGGCACCCGGGCCCCCTTCCCCAGCCTTGACTGGCCTCCGCCCAGGGGGCACAGGAGGAGGACCTGTTCTGCACGTCGATCATCCTCTTGGCATAAGAGTAGCCAAAATTGCTGCTGTGCGGCGGCCCGTTGTGAATCTGGGGGAGCAGAGGACCCGCTGCTTCTCAGCCCCGCCCCCAGGCCAGGCCCCACCCTGCCCAGGCTCCTCCCCTCACCATGGTCTCATCGATAGGGTAGGTGGTCTTGTCTGGGAAGATGCAGGTGGACAGGCAGGAGACCACCTTGCGCACGCCCACCTCGAAGGCCGAGTGTAGCACATTATCATTGATGTGTATGTTTTTCCTCTGCGGGGTGGAGGGGGTGGGGGCGGTGGGAAGCAGGGATCAGGCCCCTCCAGGCACGGTCCAAAGCCTCACCTACTCCTCCAGGGACTGAAGTGGGACGCACCCTGGAGGCCGCATCTGAGCCTGAGTTCCAACTGCTCCCAGGGCCCACCCCCAGGACTGAAGGACGATCTAGGCCTGCCTCCCCTGAGGCTGCGGGAGGACCTCGGAGGAGAGGGCTACACCCCAAGCTCAGGGCTGAGCCCCACCCTCTGGGGCTGCTGAGGTGGTGCAGGAGCCCAGGGGGCCCAATCTGGCCCTGAGGCAGGAAGGGAAGATGGGGCCCTTCCACACCCCCAACCCAGGAGCTCACCCCTGGCTCTACTGCTCAGTAGCAGTGAAGCCTTGGCCAGCCACATCCCTCCTAGGGCCTCACTTCCCTCTCTGAGAACATGAGCTGGCTGGGGCATTTGGGTGGTCTGGGGAGAGGGGAGAGGTGGTGATCAGGCAGCCTCCTGGGAAGGCTGTCACTGAGACGAGGAGGACAGATGCCCGTGCAGAATCTGGTCTAAGCTTCCACCATCCCAGGCCCAAAGCAGGGCTGAACCACACCAAGGCCAGTGGCAGAGATATGGACAGCCCTCAGGGGCAAAGCCTGGCAGGGGCAGGGTCCTGGGAGAGCCCAGCTTACACCTCAGCAGCCCAGGGTGCACCCCAGGCTCAGTGCAGCTGGACCTCCTGGGAACAGGGGCATCTGGAGGCCCAGGAGGCAGGAAGCAGGTAGGGCAGGGTCACACGGCAAATGCTGGCTTCTCTCAGCTCACCCAAACCCCATTTACCTCTTGGGCTTTCCCTATTGGGCCAAATGTCCCCCAGCCTACCTGTGTGCCCCTCTGCCTACAGCCCAAGTGTAGGGCACTGGGGGCACTCAGGGCTGCCCCTCAGGGCTGGGCCAAGCCCTGACCCTCAGGAGCTTCGTGAGGCCAGAACAAGAACTTGGGAAGCTGGCCAAAAAGTCCCCAAAATCCAGGATCCTGGCTCCCAGTGCTCACTGGGGCTCTCCCTTACCCAGAAGTCCAAATTGTATTTGATATTCCGGAACAGGCCCCCCACCATTGCAGCAAGATGGATGACGTGTGTGGGCTGGACCTGTTGAAACAGCGCTCGGGTCTGTGCAGCATCCCTGTGGGGAAGCCAGGCCATCAGGGGCTGCTTGGAAGCCCAAGGGAACGAGCGTCTTGGCTCAAGGCACTGGGGGCAGGAGCCAGGCAGGGCCAAAGGTGGGAGGGGCTGCCAAAAGGGAAAGTGGCCAGGCCAGGCCCTGGCAGGTAGGAGAGTGTGGGCTTCCAGGAAGAGAAAGGAGGAAGTTTGCCCAGGAGCAAAGCTGTGCACACCCCGGCCAGGCCAGCCACCTGGCAGGGAGGGCCCGGATGCGAGGCCCCGCCAGGGACAGGGCTGGCCCGGAGCACTCAGTCTGGAGAGGGAACAGTAGGGGGTGCTCCAGGGATGGGCAGACTCACGTGAGATCGGCATCCTTGGAGGAGACAAACACCCAGTCCTCTCCAGGCAGCCTGGCCCCATCTTCTACCACCTTCTGGATGGCTCTGCCCACCAGCCCTGAGCCCCCAGTCACTAGGATCCGCCTGGTCCCCCGAGGATCACCCATGGTGGCTACACCTGTAGGGCCAAATGGTGTGAGGCTGAGGCCATTGCTCCCATCCCACAGAACCCCACTCCCCTGAGCTGCCCCAGCCCAGGGTCACTGCCCCTAGCATTGGGGCACAGTATGAGGTCACTAGGCCAGGGAGACTGCCTGCTGGGGACCAGGCAGACCCAGCTAGCCTGAGCCATCCGCTCTTCTCAGCTCTGTTCCCCAGGGAGCCCTGTGCCTACCACTCAGCCCAGAGAACCAGGCTCTGCCCTGTGGGCCCAACCCTGACCCCCACTGGGCCAAGAAAGAGAATATTTGGCTCCTCTCTGGCTCACAAGAAGGGAGGCAGCCAACTTTGGGTCTGGGGCTTTCTGGCCAAAGTCCATATGCTACTGACTGCGGGAAGGGGCGGCGGCTGTGTTTGCAGCCCAGTGCCCACTCCAGCTAGCTTTGGAAAGCTTGGTTCCTTCTGGGCAGGCAGAGCTTCTGGCTACCTGGAGAAATGGACAGGCTTCAGGGCGCCACCACCTCGTAGGAACCTATCCTGGGGGCTGGAAATCTGCTCGGGCAGCTACCGGAGGACTTTGAACTCCCCGATGCAGAGCCCGACGGGCAGCCCGGACCAGAGGGGGCCCTTCCCGGACATTCTGCTGCTCCTGATGGCACGGGCAGTGTAGCAGCAGGCCCTGGGGTAGACGCTACCGCGGCCGGGCCCCTCCCACGTTTCCCCAGGCGCTTCCCAAGCCCTCCACCCCTGGACCCACCTCTGAGCCCATTCGCACAGTGCAGTTGGGCCCCCTTCCGTGCTTCCTGGTCCCTCCCACGCCCCCAGTTCCCGGCACCCTTCAGACATTTCTGATTGTCACGGGGCACCCAAGGTCCAGGACCCAGATCGCCATGCCACAGCGCCCCTCGCCTTCTTACCCACCTGCCCACCTGCCCGCAGAGCCGCTTCCGGCGCCGGCTGAGTGCCCAGCCACGCGCCGGGGCCAGGTGGAGTGGGCAGGACCAGGTCGGCCCTCCCGCGGCACTCTGGGAAGTGGAGTCCTCGAGGGCCGCCCCGGGAGCTGCTGGGACATGAAGTCCAGGGCCGCGCAGTAGCCTGGGAAATGTAGTTCCCGTCGGCTCCGCCTCCCCTAGGCCGATCACTGCTAGCCCCTAACCCAGACGGTGCCGGCGTTGGGGCGGTGGGAGAGGACGCAAGGCTGCGCATCCCCGAAAGCCCGCAGGCTCTGGACGGAGGAGTAGCAGCAGGGCCAAAGAATATTCTGAAAACGGAGGAGCTGCAGCTGCTCGATGCTTTCCTAGGGTAAAAACTGCATTTGTGAGAAGCAACTTCAACAGTTACTGTATTCGGGACACTATATAAAAATATACTTTAATAAATACATTAAAAAGACAAACACATTTCACGAGATTATTAATAGCAGGAGATAGCTTGGGGGCCACTGTTGTAGTTCAGGTAATAAGGACTCAGAAGTTTACTGACTGAAGCAACATCAAGTTGGAAGAATTAAGAGGATTCCTGCTTCATTGGCTAGGCAAGCTAAGGGAGGAAGTTAGGTACAAGGCCTGGTGTGATGGTTAGTGTCAACTGGTTATGTGTCAACTTGGCGAGGCTGTAGCATGCAGTGATTCACACACAAATCTAGATGCTGCCAGTGAAGATACTTCATAGACAGTAGCATCTTAGATCAGGTGACTTGAAGAAAACTAGACTTTCCTTGATAATGTGGCTCTCATTCATTCAGGAGGCTTCCCAGGTGGCATAGTGGTAAAGAATCCACCTGCCAATTTAGGAGGCACAGCTTTGATTCCTGAGTCGGGAAGATCCCCTAGAGTAGGAAATGGCAACCCACTCCAGTATTCTTGCATAGGAAATCTCACGGACAGAGGAGCCTGGTAGGCTACAGTCCAGGGGGTCGCAAAGAGCCGGACACAACTGAGTGAGCACATCCATTCAGTTGAGAAGCCTTAAGAGCAAAATTGAAGTTTCACTGAAGGAGAAGACATTCTACTTCAAGACTGGAGAGTTCCTGCCTAAGAGTTCTAGCCTGCCAGCCTGTCCTACAGACTTCAGACTTGCCAGCCCCACAATCATGTAAGTCAGTCCTTCAAAATACATCTATATCTACCTATCTATATATACATATATGTATTTGTTATATACATAGTTTGCATTTCTGTCTAGGGCACTGTAAGTATGGGGAATAGAGTTTTCATCAATGGAAGTATAGAGCTGGAATAAAAGCAACTGTAAACTAAATCCAGCAGCATAGTAAAAGGATTATACACATGACTAAGTGGGATTTATTTCTGCAATGCAAGGGATGGTTCAGTTAAAAAAAAAGAATCAAATACACCACATTCATAGAACAAAGAAAAAAATGATCTCAGCTGAGGCAGATAAAGCATTTGATAAGTCTAACACCCTTTCATGATAAGAACACTCAACAAACCAGGAACAGAAGAGAACTTCCTCAACTTAATCAAGGGCATTTATGAAAAATCCACAGCTAACATCACACTCCTTTAACATCCCCAAAGAAATCATTCCTGAATATTCATTGGAAGGACTGATGCTGAAACTCCAATACTTTGGCCACCTGATGCAAAGAACCGACTCATTGGAAAAGACCTTGATGCTGGGAAAGACTGAAGTCAGGAGGAGAAGGGGACGACAGAGGATGAGATGGTTGGATGGCATCACCAATTCGATGGACATAAGTTTGAGCAAGCTCTGGGAGATGGTGAAGTACAGGGAAGCCTGATGTGCTGCAGTCTGTGGGGTCACAAAGAATTGGACACAACTGAACGACTGAAGAACCATGTCATACTCAATGAATGAAAACTAAAAGCTTTCCCCTTAAAAGGTAAAAATTAAACAAGAATGTTCACTTTTGCCACTTCTGCTCAAAACTGTACTGGAAGTTCTGGCCTGAGTGACTGGGCAAGAAAAAGAAAAACAAGGCACCCAGACTGGCAGCACCACTGTGACTTCCTACAACGGATCCTGGGAAGTGCTGCAAACAGAAGGGGAGGCACTTTTACAGAAAGAAAGGGATGGACTCAGGATGGGCTGAAACAAGGTATGTTCATTACAATCCACCCCTTGACGACTCAATATCCACATCAGTACATTTTCTCAAAAAGCAGTTTCAAAGCTTCCATCCATCCATTCCAACATGTAATTATTACATAGCTCTGAAGCTGGTCCCTCCTCCCCCCAAAGGAACATCATCAGAGTCTCTTCATTAATGTGTCCTGTTTCATCCAGCGTTTCTGAGCCATGTCTTCTTGATCTCTGACAAGACTCCATCATATTTTTTGCATCTAATGAACCTAATTCGAATTTAACTATTGCTATCACACCCTAGGAAGAAAGAGGTAAAGGGAAAAGAAAGAAAATAAGCTTTAACATTTGACTCTAGGACTTCCCTGGCAGCCCAGTGGTTAAGACCCTGGACTTCCACTACAGGGGGCTCAGGGAACTAAGATCCTACACTCCCCGAGGCACAAATAAAGAAAATATGGTGACACATAAAGGAAATAAATATGGAAAGAGCTGCAGTCTTTGTTAATTAAAGTCTGGGGCAAGCTTATTTTTTTCCTGTTGGTGATCTTCTTTTTCCTGTTTGTGGTCCAGTCATTTCATGAAACTTCATGTTCTGTTTTTTCTTTCGCTCATGATCAGGTCTTTCAGTGTCAAGACCAGGCACTCCTTTAGTTCAGGAAGGTTTTCTTCTGCTACAGCTTTGAATCTAGATGGTCTGGGTGAAACGCTGTGGGTTAACACCCAAATCCCCCTTTTTCATTGTCCGTTTACCAGGTTCCTTTGAGTCAAAATAAAACTTCTGGTTATATTTTTCTCTATTTTATTTTGGCTGCACTGCACATAATGTGGGATCTTAGTTCCCTGACCAGGGATCAAACCCATACCCCCTACAATGGAAGCCTGCAGTCTTAACCACTAGACTGTCATGGAAGTCCCATGTTTTACTTTATGTTTATATAGCTGTACATTTCCTCAAATGATCATGTATTGCTTCTGTAATTAAGTTATTTAATCTGCCTACAGGAAAATGGCTGAGCACGCTTAGTTTCACTAGACATGTGACACTCAGCCTCTAAACAGTGAAAGGAATGCCAAGAGTTCAGTGGATGGTCACAAAGGCACAGCCTTCCCCTGCCCGCCCCCTGATGCCTGGGCAGTGCTTGCCAACTAACCTCCCTATAGATATCCTGTGTTTCGTGACCACTGGCTTCTTTTATATCTGTTTTCTCTATTTCCACCATGTGTTTTAAGTGTTTAATGTTATTATTGTATAGAAAACATTCATACTATGCAAACATATTCTCTATGGAAGAACTGGCTGGAAAAAAGAACAGTCCAAGCGACATGCACGCTCTTAATGTTTCATATGGCCTGACTCAAGCAGAGCTGGCATGCAGGAAGGTGAAGCTGAGCCAGCAAATCCACAGGGCCAACAGCAAGGGCTGAGCTGCCCAAAATGGAACACTCACATCCTGCTCAACAAATCAGCATCTGAAAACAACCAGCCAGGACCAAACGATGACCAGAGTTACATGATCTTCTCCTGGTGTTCAGGGCTGCTGTGTGATGGAAGATTGATTATCCAAAAGTTCGGTAGCCCATCTGGATTTCAAAGGCGTTTAGAACCCACCTATGATGCAAATAAACCAAAGACCTACATTTTAAATTTCAGAAATAAAATCTGGATGCACCTGAAAATAGTAACTTTCAAAGCATCAATTTGTCCATAGACGTCTCACAGCTACACTGAATCCAGCAGGCTGCCAGGTCGTGGTGGCTAGGGCAGGCAGGCCTGGGCTACCCCTTGTTGTGGGAAGGACCTGAAATGTACACGTCGATCTCCGGTGGAGAAACAATCCAGTCCCTCATGCTGGTCTCGCTCTGCGCGGTGCCACGTGCTGAGGACATCCTTCTGGGGCCCTCCTTGCAGCAGCAGCCAGCCCTAAGCTCCCCCTGCCAGCGGCTACTTAGCTTACAGAGATCCACGCCGCCTGGCTGCACAGGTGCGATTTCTGATGAGTCCGAAAGCTGGACTTCCAGATGAAGCTCTTCCCGCACTTTGAGCACCGGAACGGCCTCTCTCGGGTGTGGATCCGCTGGTGCTGGGCGAGGAGAGTGCTGTAACTGAAGGGCTTCCCGCACCACTGGCACCCGAAAGGCTTCTCGCCGCTATGGACGCGCTGGTGGCGGTGCAGCGTGGAGAGACGTGTGAAGGCACGGCCGCACTGCCCGCAGGTGTGCGGCTTCTGGCCAGCGTGTGCGCTGCGGTGCTGTGCCAGGTGCGAGCGCTGGCTGAACGCGCGGCCGCACTCCCCGCACGCGTGCGGCTTCTCGCCGCTGTGCGTGGCCCGGTGTCTCACCAGACGCGAGAGGTATCGGAAGGTCTTGGCGCACGTTTCGCATGTGTGGGCTGCCTGCCCTTTAGCGTTTGTCTCGCGGCTACAGAAAAGCTCGGGTCCCCATTTACCCCCTTTCTGGGCCCCTTCTCCTTTGGAGATGGTCCAAAAGGTTCCATGTGATGGTCTCTCCTGGATAAGGAAGTTCTCCAGGCTCCCTAGCCTGCCCTCCTGCGGAGCGGCTTCTTTGCAGACTGCTTTTGGAGGCTCACCCCTGAAGAAGCTTCCAGATGCTCCTCCTGGAGGCTCTGCAGCTGGAGTCATTTTCACCCTTGCAGTCACATGTTTACACAAAGACCCCTGGGTGGAATCTGAAAGAGAAAGGGCCCACGTATTACCCTGTTTGAGAAGGTCCACCTGGGCCCCTACTCTGTGCCTGCAAGTATCAACCACCTGCTGGCCCTCTCCACGAGGTGTCTCACGGGTGAGTCCAGGCTCACTGGCTGTGCGCATGTGCCCACCTCCTTCATGGACCTTCCCCTCACATGTCCCAACTTTTTCTTGCCACCTTTTTCTAGTTGAAGTCTGTAGCTGACGCTACAAGCACCGTACACCAAGCCCCCGCCTCCCTGGGATTCCCGCCCTGCTGCAAGAGACAGCTCTGAGAGCTCCGCCTGCCAGCATCCTCTGGGGCAGGCATGCCTCTGTCTTAGCCGAGGTCTGCACTTCCAGACCAGGCTGCAGACAGGTACCGCCCCAGGGGCAGGGACCAAGGACAAGTGTCCCCCTCCCTCGCTCTGATGGACAATCCCAGATGCCTCCTGCAGCCTCTCAGTGGTCATGGTCCTGGAGCTGTGGTGCTCCACACGCTGGCAGTGGCAGCTCTGTACTGACTTTTCTCTCCTCTCTCTCTTCCTGCTTTCTCTTGCCTGCTTCCAGAAATTACTGCCTTCCAAATACATATCTATACCTGAAACTCTAAGGCTCTACACTCAGGAGACCCAAAGGACTGGAACTGACCCTCAGGAAGGGTTTCTGGGATGATGCCCTCGCTGCTCAGACGTCCACAGGCGTCCAGTGCGGGGATGAGGTGTCAGAGTTGGACTGCAGGACACCCAGTGGGTGTGCAGAGAGGTGAAGAACTGGGTGGTATGAGGAGCTCCCTATATTTGGTGTCAGAAGTGATGCTGTGAGAACAGACGTTCCTGTTTAAGGGTAGGTGGGCAGACACTTCCAGATCGTGCCAAGGTCACCAGGGGCCACTGCTACCGGTGGCCAGCAGCAGTTCTGGGAGGCGGGATGTCTGGCTTGACAGATGTTAAGTGTTCTGGATCTCAAACTTATGCCAAGGGCATTATTTGGAACCTGAGACCCACGATGCTGAGAACCAGCCCCAATTTTCACAACTTGAGCCAAGAGCCTCCCCCCAGCTCTGGCTGGTTTGGTTGGGTTTTCAGTTCCTTGTAACTGAGGGTTCTGATAACTCATCCTATGGGGCTGTTGGGGGAGAAAGTGAGGCACAATTTATTAAGCATCTGGCATGGTGCTGGACTCCCAGAAAATTGTCCTCAATCTTCAATGAAGGGGAAGGGCAACAATCACAGTCTTTACCCCTTCACCGCTAACTGGCTGCCTGTTTTCAATTGATGGGTGTCCATGTGCCTGGGTAAGGACACCAAGGGACAAGCCAACGAAAGTGCACTTTATGACTGTGTGACTGTCCTTCTATCCGGCTGTTCACAACACTGGCTGTGTATGGTGAGTGCAAATACTGAACAACCGGAGGCCTGTGGCTCCCCTCACTCACCCATGCCGGCATTTCCCGCAGTCTCTGCTTCCTGGGCCCCCAGCAGGTCTGAGCCCCAGGGCTCCCTTCCTTGCTCCAGTTGGGAGATGAGATCTGGCTTGGATTCTGGAACTCCTGCCCGAGAGGAGAGAGGAAATGGGTGAAGTGCTAGGGCATGCTTGGCTTCCCACTCCAGAGGCAGTCTGGGACTCGGGGGTTAGCTGGCCCTACCATGCAGGCTCTGAAACATGGAGTCTCCCCAGGAGGTTGAGGTGGGTGGGGAGCAGGGCAGGGATAAGGACTCAACAGAGGCCCGCCTCTGTGAGAGACGAGGACACCTCTAGTCTCCAGGCAGCCCCGGGGACGGGTCCAGAGACCCCACCTGTCACCTGGGAGCAGAATGTCCCACCTCTGGTCCCAGAGTCACAACCAGCCTGGCCCCTCCGAGATCCCACCTTAGCTCTGAGGGGGGCTGGGGGCGGGGAGGAGGGAAGGGCTGCGGCTGAATCACCTCACCCAGAGAGACCAGGTTCCTGTAAGTCTCCAGCATCACGTCTCTATACAGGGTCCTCTGCCCAGCGTCCAGACGCGCCCCTTCTTCCTGGGTGAAGTGCACAGCCACGTCCCCAAAAGTCAGGAGGCCCTGAAACAACACTGGTTCTGCCCATGGAGTCAGCACATCAGGATTCAAGGCAGAGGAGGCAGATGGCTCACCAGCAGGCATGTGGGACCCCTGGACTCCATCTCAAGGTACCCTGCTTGCCAGGGAACCCGTAATGACAACCGTCAACCCAACCTATCCATACCCCAACCTGCTCAGTACCGCCTTTCCTGATGAGTGTCCCGCAGCCTCCGGAACGCCCTGGGGAACAACGCGGAGGGGCAAGGGAAGCCCCTTTGAGGCCCCGTCCTGGAGAGGACCTGGGACTCAGGGTCCCAAGTGAAGCGGGCTCCGAGGAAAGATCTTCTGGGAGGCAAGGAGCCCAGGTTCCGGGGGCAGGAGCGCTCACCTGGGGCCAGGCGGCCGGGGGGCTGCCCGCCATGCCGGCTCCCCGTTCCCCCGCGGCGAGGGCAGCGGCGGCGGCAGGGCGGCCTGCACACAGGAGAGAAGGCTGGGGACGGCGGCGGGCCCGGGGCTCCGGACCCAGCCCCAGCCCTGCAGCGGCTCCAGCTCGCAGGCCGGCCGGGACAGGGGCCTCGCGAGGACGCAGAGGCTCTGCGTTAAGGTGAGCACCCGGGCGCGCTGGTCAACCATAATAGAGCAGGGTAGCTGGGTGGGCGTCGCACAGGCAGACGGGAGAAGCCGGCTCAAGCCCTGTCCCGCCCGCCTGCGGCGAGGCTATAGCTCCAGGTCCGCTCCGCACTCCGAAGCTCCCCGAAGCTCCCCGCTCGGCCCCGCCCCGCTTTGTCTCCACAGGCTCCGCCCCCTGCGTCCCTCTGCCCCGCCCCACGCCCCGCCTCCTCGGGCTCCGGCCCTGGGACACCTGCGACGCTTGCTGAACGCAGAGATCACGGGCTGTTGCCGCTGAAGTTCTAGTTCCGTGGGTCTGAATGTACTTCGGAGTCAACTTGAGTAAGCTTTCCTGGAGACTCTATGGAGAGCAGACTTTAGCACCCTCCCGTTCCTAGGACGGTCCGCACCTTCTCCACTGCCTGGCCGATGCCGGAGGGCCTGCTAGTCACACGCGCACGTCTGCCTCCCAGGATCTGGGCTTGGCGCTGGCACAACTCTGTCAAGAAAGAAGGGAGGGAGGGAGGAAAAGAAAAGAAAGAAAAAGTAAAAGAAAGAGGCACCTGGTCCGGATACCAGGAAGGTTTGTGGTTGTGACCAGTCGGTGTTGGAAAAGTCCTGCTTCCAGGTACAAGGAGGTTTGGAGCAGCGGACGTGCTGCTCAGGTGAGAGAAGACAGTTGACTGACTATATCCTTCGCAGGCAGTTGGTCCAGCATAAGGAAGCGCAGCTACTAGTAGCGAGGACGATCGTTACTCTTGATTCTTCTATGGCAATCACGCTGCAGGACGGGATAGATCCCACCCCAGATTTGATTGCAATGTGGACTTACGGTGCCACACACACACCAAGAAGGTAGCAAAACATTTACTACTTACATTAGGAGGCTTTTCTGGGGGCAGCAAGGCAGCCCGCTGAAAATGGCTTGAAAAAGCAGGCAAAGGAGACTGGATTGGGGTTTGATGGTGGTCAAAGGGTAAGCCAGGGTATTCCCACCTGTAGGCAGGGACTTGGAGGGAGCACCCGGGCCTTCTCATCCGCTTGTCCAGATGTGGGGCAAAGGGAAGAGTGAGAGGTTAGGCTTAAAAGCCTCAACACTGAAAGGAATGCAGACTGTCACATCTTCCTGCTGCAGGCTGTGGCTTCAGAGCTCCTCACACACCCCATAGCATTCACAGTGTTTGCACACTTTGCACTATCAAGTGATTCACATTCCTTTCAACCGTGTATATTTATCAATCTAGACATTGGTTGCCTGTACTGGTTTTTTATCATGGCAATTAGATGGACATTGAACCTCGAACTGCAAATATTTTATTTTTATAAGCATATGTAATGACAATTGTATTTTCAAAAAGTTAAATTTCAGCATTTCAGCTTTAAAATTCAAGAGCACCATAGATTGGTTAGAAAACCAGTCTATGGTGAAAATACTGAGAGAAGTGTTGTGTCTCTAAGAGTCCGGGGGCAGGGGGGAGGCATTGGCTATGCAGAGCCTTGAAATTTTTCTGGGGTGATGGTGACACTCCTTATCTATATACAGGGTTGAGTAACACAAGTGTCTGCATATGTCAAAGTCAAAATTCATACAAGGGTACATGTAAGACATGTATTTCACTGTCTAAGTTTTACCTAAAATATGTCTCCTGTAAACATTTTAAAGTCTAGTTGGTGATTTGCATGCTGAATTAGGAATGGACTGTACTAATATCTGTAACTTACTTTGAAATGCACCAAAAAATAAGATGAATGAGTAGACAGAATAGATACGCAGCTGAATAAATACATGATAAAGAAAGATAGCAAAACAGTAATTTGTTGTTGTTCAGTCACTAAATCACATCTAACTCTTGACCCCATAGACTGCAGCACGCCAGGCTTTTCTGTCCTTCACTGTCTCCTGGAGTTTGCTCGAACTCATGTCCACTGAGTCGTTGATGCCATCCAACCACCTCATCCTCTGTCTCCCCCTTCTCCTCCTGCCTTCAATCTTTCCCAGCATCAGGGTGTTTTCCAATGACTCAACTCTTATCATCAGGTGGCCAACATATTGGAGCTTCAGCTTCAACATCAGTTCTTCCAATGAATATTCAGGGAATAAACACATGATAAAGAAATATAGCAAAACAGTAATAGTAGAAACTAAATACTGTGTATATGAAGGCTCGCTGTACAATTTTTTTTCAAATGTATTTTTAAAAATAGTCATGATATTGGCATTTTTCATTTATCAAGTTTTATTTTACAACTTTATACTCATTAACTATAACTAATGTTTTGGTTTTTTAACTTCAGCTTTTTATTTTGAAATAATTTAAATTCACAGGAAGTTGCAAAATACTACAGAGAGGTCCCATGTTCTCTTCACTCAGTGTTTCCCAAAAAAATATCTTATGTTATCAAAACCAGGAAATGGATGATGGTATTAATTCATGTACAGACCTTACCTGATTTCATCAGTCTTGCATGCACTCTTTATTTTGGGAGTTAGTTCAGTCACTCAGTCATGTCCCACTCTTTGCAACCCCATGGACTGCAGCACAGCAGGCCTCCCTGTCCATCACCAACTCCCGGAGTTCACTCAAACTCATGTCCATTGAGTTGGTGATACCATCCAACCATCTCATCCTTTGTCGTCCCCTTCTCCTCCCGCCTTCAATCTTTCCCAGCATCAGGGTCTTTTCAAATGAATCAGTTCTTCTCACCAGGTGGCCAAAGAATTGCAGTTTCAGCTTCAGCATCAGTCCTTCCAATGAATATTCAGGACTGATTTCCTTTAGGATGGACTAGTTGGATCTCCTTACTGTCCAAGGGACTCTCAATCTTCTCCAACACCACAGTTCAAAAGCATCAATTCTTTGGCGCTCAGCTTTCTTTATAGCCCAATTCTCATATCCATACATGACCACTGGAAAAACCATAGCCTTGACTAGACAAACAATTTTTGGCAAAGTAATGTCTCTGCTTTTTAATATGCTGTCTAGGTTGGTCATAACTTTTCTTCCAAGGAGTAAGCATCTTTTAATTTCATGGCTGCAGTCACCATCTGCAGTGATTTTGGAGCCTCCCAAAATAAACTCTATCACTGTTTCCACTGTTTCCCCATCTATTTGCCATGAATTGATGGGACCAGATGCCATGATCTTAGTTTTCTGAATGTTGAACTTTAAGCCAACTTTTTCACTCTCCTCTTTCACTTTGATCAAGAGACTCTAGTTCTTTTTAGGTTTCTGCCATAAGGATGGTGTCATTTGTGTATCTGAGGTTATTGATATTTCTCCCCGCAATCTTGGGAGTAGGGGTATATTTTTTGAAATTCTGTAACACCTTCGGAGTCTTGTAACCACCACCACAATCAGGACACAGCATTGCTCCATGGTGACAAAGAAATGCCTGTGTGCTACTTCTGTATAGTCACATCACCCTAGGACTGTAACTCCTGGAGATCACCCTGGGTCTCTATCACTACGGTGTCATCACATTTTAAGATCGGCTTTACCATTCAGGACAATGCCCTGTAATTTCCCCATGTGGCACTAGAATTGAGTTCATTTTGGTTGCAGACTTTTCTCCCCCCATGAGGCTGGACCTGGGTTTGTTTGTTCATTCAACTGTTGAAGGACATTTGGCAGTTGTGAATAAAGCTGCTATAAATATTTATATGCAGACCTTACTGTGAACATACTTTTTTTTTTTTTTGTAGGATAGATACTCAGTAATGCAACTGCTGGGTCATGTGACAAGTTTATGTTTAACTTTGCAAGAAACTACCTAATTCTTTTCCAGAGTTCTTTTTTATATTCCCACCAGCACGGCAGGAGTGATGCACTCCTTTACCTGAATTTAGTGTTGTCACTATTTTTATTTAATTTTAGCCATTCTGAGAGATGCATTCTGATAGATATCCCATTATGAATTTAATTTGCATTTTCCCTTATCACTAAAGATGTTGAATATCTTTTCATGTGCTTTTTTTTTGTTATCTGTATATTGTTTTTTGTTGATGTTTCTGTTTAAATCTTTTATCCATGTTCTAATTAAAATTTTAATTTTCTTACGGTTTAGTGAATTCCTCATATATTCCAGATACAAATTCTTTGTCAGATATGTGATTTGCAGATATTTCCTCCCAGTCTGCAGCTTGTCATTTCATCCCTTTAACAGAATTTTTTGAAGACCACAAATCTGTGGGTTGCAGGGCAAATTGAGCAGTGGAGGCACTCAGGTATGAAAACAAGTAAAGTAACTAATGGGTCAAATCTTTCTTGCTTTTCTTCCTGTTCCAATCTATAACTCCAGGAATACTCAGGAACCAGTGCAGTACTTGCAATAGTAGCTGAGGAACATTTTGTAGTATTGATTCATACTTCTCTTGAATTTGTATGTATGTAAGTCTAGATGAAACATTCATTTGACTTAAGGAAATGACTGGGAAAAAAAACAACCTTACCATTTTAGGCATTGATTTTAAAAATTACCAAGGGCAAGTAGATACTACTGGCACTGACATGATTAGAGAAGTTAAAGTTGTGTAGGAGCCAGAATTTTGGCCAAAAATTTAGAAGCATTTTTTGTGTTTTGTATCACATTACTCGGAGACCTGACCTCAATTGTGATCACAAAGACATTCTCTGGAACAATTAAAAGATCATATGCAAGACTTTCTGGATCTACCCAAAGATGAAACATCTTGGGAAAACTTATCACATTTGACCTTGTAGCTGCCCTTGGACTTGTGATGGGGATGCTAAGCACTTTAAAGAAAGTAGATTAGGTTAGATTCTAGAAGAATCAGAAAGTGAAAGTGAAGTCGCTCAGTCATGTCCAACTCTTTGTAACCCCATGTAATGTAGCCTACCAGGATCCTCAGTCCATGGGATTTTCCAGGACTACTGGAGTGGGTTGCCATTTGCTTCCCCAGGGGATCTTCCTGACACAGGGATCGAACCCAGGTCTCCCACATTGTAGGCAGATGCTTTACCATCTGAGCTTCCAGGAAGAATCAGAAGAGTTAAGCAAAACAGAGCATGATTCTCAAATAGAGAGCAAATCTTGGTCCTAAGGAGAAAATGAAATCTGTCTGAACTTTGCACCACTAACAGGTGTTTGAGAGGGACTGTTGTTTATTGACAAAAGTTTAACAAAAACAATTCCAAGGTTAACTGTTTTACATTTTTTTAACAATTGATGAGCCAACACGGATATATTATTAAGAACTGAAATCTCCATCGAGTTGCTTTTGCACTTTTGCTAAAAGTCCACTGGATATATTGGTGTGGATCTGTGCCTGGTTCTTTATTCTGCTCCAGAGACCTAGGTATCTGTTCCCTCACCAATGCCACACTGTCATGATTACAGAAGCAGTATTATAGGTCTTAATATTAGGTGGTAGTCCTCCCATTTTATTCTTCAAGAATGCTTTAAGCTATTCTAGGGCATAGCCTGTACATATACACTTTAGAATAAGCTTATCTATGTCTACTAAAAATCTTTCTGGAATTTTGATAGGAATTGCATTAGACCTTTAGATTAACTTATGGAAAATTAACATTTCTACTATGTTGAGTCTTCCAATCCATGAACATATTTATTTAACTCTTCTTTGATCTCTTTCACCAGCATCTTTTAATTTGCAGCATACACATCTTGTCCATGTTTTGTTAAGAGACAATCCTCTCCGGCCTCCATAAAAGAACCCCCTCCCTCCTCCAAGAAGCTTTCCCTGTTGTGCAGAGGGGTGTGTGTGGAGGGAGCGGTGTGTTGGGGTGGGGGTGGGGGGAGACTGGTCAGCAGCAGTTCCTCAGGGCCCAGTGCCCCTCTTTGGCACGGCTTATTGTTGTAATGACTCCCTTGCTTGCTCCTGGCATCTTACTCCGCTTGTGAATGCTGCTGTTCCCAAACTCCAGTTGATGGTTAATTGGATGCCTGCTGTTCCACCCGGGAGGTGGGGTGGGGGGGGTGGGATAGATGGCATTTCCCACGACTGTCCCCAGAGGCCACCCTTGCGCCCACAGGACCAACAGCATAGCGGGGGCAGAAACGTGGCCCTAGAGGCGATCGGCCTGGCCACTCACTAGCTGTGTGACCTCAAGTGACCTGGCTTCTCCAGCTTTAGTCCCTGGGCTGTAAAAGAACTAAGTCAGAGGGCACTTCTCGTGGCTGAAGAGGGAAGGGAAGACGCGGCAAGTCTCGGGAATCGCTGCCCGCTGCGGGAAGCAGAAAGCCCTCGGCGGCCGCGCCACGCCAGACCTCGACTCTCAGAGGAGCGGCGCTCTGACCAAGCCCGAGGGTGGAGGGCGGGCGCACGCTCTGGGGCCCCGCGGCGATGGGCGCAGGGAGCTCCGCCTGCCGACATTTTTAACGTCGGGATTTACAGCTAACTGGAAGCCAATTAACTCTTGGGGGATAGGCGGCGCTCAGGGCTGCGGGGACGCGGGAGGTGAAGTCTCGCCTGGCCCTCGACTTGGGTCCCTGCCAGCTGCACCCGGCCGGAAGTGCGCACCACAGAGAGGCAGGCCGGCCCCGGAGCGCCTAGAGCGGCACCGGAAGCTCTCCGGGCGGGCCCTCGGGCCGATTTCCGGCCGCGGCGTGCGGGCTCCTGTGCAGGCTTTGTCGGCCGGTCTGCGGGGCGGACGCCTGGCAGTCCGCGTGCGGGGTGCCGGCGTCCTGTCGCCGTTGGGCGCCGGGTGAGTGGCGCGTTCCAGGACCCGAGCGGGGCGGCAGGGTCCTCTGGTCGGGTGGACGGGAGGGCTCAGCGCGGCCGGCCCCGCACGGGGGTCCCGGAGCCTCGGGTTCGGTGAGCCCGGCTCCCAGCAGCCGTCACGGCCGCCCCCGCCGGACTGCAGTCCGGCCCGGGGACCGCAGCTTCTCTCCCCAGGGAACGTCGTGCGGGTAAATTCCACTCTCTTGGTTCCTTTCCCTGGCTCCAGGGGCCACACACCCCAGGCTTAGAGCCCCCAGCGTAGGCGTCTGTGTCGTGGCTCTGGGGTGGCCTGGGGGTAGGTGAGGGGCACGGTGCGGGTAGTGCCGCTCTTTTGTTGCAAGCCAGCCGGCCTCTGCCTGGAGCCCGAGGGAGCTCTACAGATGATGCTGGGAGAGTGACCGGCGCCTCGAGCCTGCCTGTGCTGGAGGAGGTGCAGAGCCGGCACCGCTGCCCTGGCCGGGTAGAGGTGAAGAAGAGAATCCCCTCCAGATGATGGGCGGCGCCGTTCTTTTCTCGAGTCGTATCAGTCCTGGAGGCCGTGTCTGCTGGTGCCTTGGACGTCTTACCCCTCGTGCAGTGGCTGCATCGTAGTCATGTGAGCCTCCGGGCCTGAGTAGCATGCCTCTCTGTGTTCCCAGGAGTGTTAGCTGGAGGCCCGTTTGAATTCGGGCAGTTTGTCTGTAGAGCTCATGCTCTTAATCAGGCCGCAGTGCCCTCTCTGGAGCACGTCTTTCCCCTGAGCTCCAGTCCCAGGGAATGACAGGACTTGGTCCTGTCCACGGAGGTGGGACTTTCGTTAGATGTAACAATAACGGTATCTTAATAATGGCAATGGCTACAGCATCACTCATGTGGAAGATACCAGAGAAATGGGGCGGGGCGGGGCGAGGTTGCTATGTCTTTTCACAAGCCTGACTCCCTAGCTCCAGTGTCTCCTGGAGAGATGGGGATGGATTTTTCCTGCAAAGGCCTTAGGGATGGTAAGGCTTGCAAGGCGGAGCTGAAAAAGCCCAGACCGCGCTCACAAGCTGGTAATGGAAGAGGTGCTCAGAGAAGCAGCTGACCCAGAACAGGGCAGGGCCTTAAAGCAGTTCAGGGAGCTGTCAGGCACGTCCAGTGCTGCCTTGGGTTGTGGAATATGACCGGTGAAAGGACACTGAACTGCTCAGGAAAGGAGAAGACCATTGCCATCTGGGCAGAGCCCTGGGAGCAAAACTCAGATGGATGTGGGGTGGTGGGGGAAGGAGACCGCAGCTAGCAGCTGGCTCAGCTGTAAACCAGTCACCTCCCCGAACCTCATGGATGATAGTGTGGCGAACACAGGAAATAAGAAAAGCACGTGCCGGGCACTCGGTCCCCGCCATGGCTGTGGTCGCACTAGTGCAGGTTGGTGACATTGGTGGCCTTGGGGCCGCGCAGGGGTGCAGATTCTCCTGCAGCTCCAGTCCGTGTCTTCCTTGGGTGCCCTTTTACTATCCTTTTCCTGCTGCTCCCAAGGGTGGAGCTCTGCACACCTGCCTGCTTCCTTTGTTTAGACTGTAAGCGGCAGACAGCCACGCTGGTAACTTGCAAGCCCAAGGCTTATAACACCCCTTTACTAGTGCGCATGTGCAAACAGCTTCCCGCCCCTGCAGTGGGCACTGCCCACTCTGGCGGCTCATAGGCTTCACTCCCAGCTCTGAGGCTCGCCCCATCTCAACATCAACAATGTTGTGTTATATTTTGTCCAGCAAGTTCTAACAGAAGGGAGGGCTATGTTAGCCCCAGACATTATGGAACCAGCAGTCTGATATATTTTTACTTCGTTTGCTTATTTCATTCAGGTTTCTTTAAATGAAAAAGTATCAATTTAACTTTATTTGAATTCATAGGGGAAAAAAGGCGTTAAGGAGAAACTGAAAGATTGCTGATATTCAGATAAATGTTTCTTCAAAGCAAGGTATATTTAATTTTAAAAACTTCCTGAAAAGTTAAAGTTATGAAAATCACGAAAAGGCCACATTTTAAAGCTATATTCTTATAAATAGACGCAAGCCTGTTTTCAGGTGGTATAACAGTCCTTTTAAACAACAACAAAAAATCAGGAAATATCACCTCCAAAACAAAAAACTGAATATACTCCCTTTTTTTGGATTAAAAAAAATAAGATTTAAAATATAAGCTTACTTTTAGAATAACAATCCCACCCAGCTGCTCTAAGCAAAATACCCTGTAACAGCAACATCACACCTGGGGAGGGAAAAACATCTTTGAGAATGGACTCTGGAGGCAGACAGGCCTGACTCTAAACCTAAGCTTTGCCACTGACTGGCTTGGCAATCTTGGGTAATTGACTTTCTCAGCCTCTGTAAAATAGAGTAAATAATCAAGGTCATGGCTGCCTCACAAGGTTTGGAGCTGTGCCTGGGACTTTGCAGGCCAGTTCAGCAGTGCCTGGTTGGGGTTGAGGGTCGCTCATCCATAGCACCCCTCCTGTCCTCCCACATCTGCACCAGTGAGGCCCATGAAGAGCGGAAGTCCAGCTCGCTACTTGTGCAAGCCTTGGTTGGAGTGATGCTGGACCTCTAGGCCAAGTGCCGGTTAGGCTGTGTCCTGCCTGCCCACAGGAGGCGCTGGATCGCCTCAGCCTCTCCACAGCACTGCACTTCTGGCCCAGAGCAGCAGGACCTGTGCCCCAGTGGAAGAGGCTGCGTGCTATGTGCCTAGTTATTCTCCCAGACCTTTCATTCGGCTAACTCCTTCCCCCAGTCTGGGGAAGGGAGGTGGGCTGAGTACTTCAGGGAATGTCGTTCTTCATGACACCAGGGGCACCTCCGGCATCTGAAGCGTAGTGGGGCCTCGGAGCGTCAGGTCCCCGTGTGAATGAACTTGAAGGATACGGGGATGTGTTAGAAGTCGGGGGAGGGTGTACAGATGGACAGGTATATGTGACCCCGTGTTTGTACCTACAGATGGCGTGCGTGGAAATAAATGTGTCGTTTTTGTTTAAGCAGAAGCCTGGATGAATGTATAAACTGAACAGCTTGCAGTGGTCTCTGGAATTGTTGGGGATTATCCTTGTTTTTGTTTACCACTTGAAGGTTCTTACAGTGTGGGTCTTATGTCTGTAATTGCTCAGAATGGACAGTATAAAAGTGAAGTAAAATAGGATATAAGACTGAGGAGTGTGGTCCTCATTTCATAATACATTGGTGCAGGAAAAAACACTAAAGGAAAACATCAATGTGTAATCTGAGTACTGGGATTAAGAATAATTTTATTTTTAGTCAAAGTTTTTCTCAACTAGCATAGTTTACCCTTATGCCTTGGAAAAATAACTAAAATAATTTCTGTAAGCAGGAGAAAGACTTAAATCAAGTTAGTGGGCCTTTAACTCAGAAGAACAGTGTCAGTGAATGTCACCGGGCAGTGGTCAGAAATGCTGTGTCACAGGGCGCCCAAGAGGGCCACTGCTCCAGGAAGCTGGGTTGCAAACCTCACATGGAGAGAAACGCTTCGAGTAGACGTGCAGCTTCTCACTCTTACTGTCAGCTGTTGGTTCAGTGTCTTCATCATCACAGGGAGTGTTGCATCTGAATAGTCAGGTTGTCTAACAGCATTATTTAAGCGTGGGTTCCTCTTGCTGTAACGGAGATTCAAAACTAGTGTTCCCAACAGGAAACTTGGTTTCTGGTATCCCATCTCAGAGGCATGGGGAGGGTCCTGCCCCCCAGGAGCCTGCAGTGTGGCCTCATACATGTCCCGCGGGCTGGGTGAGAGGATGGCGTGCTGGAATCAGTCACAGGTCACCCCCGACATTAGGGGACTTCAGGAAATGTGGTGGTTCACTGCTGGCTCTGTGTCCACTGAAATTTCTGGAGGGATTTCTGTCACTCAAAGCAGGGACACTGGGCAGCGTCATGTCTGCCGTAGCTGACCAGCTGGCCATCTGACCCCCAAGCTAGGCTGTGCTCAGTTGCTGCCTCCAGATGGAGCCAGGATCCCTGGCCTGTGGCCTTCTGTCGGCACCAGTGCGTGTCCACACGGCCACAGTCTAAACTTGACAGGTTCCGGCCTCCCCAGATGCTGCCTCCTCCCCCAGCAAGAGCAGATGACCACGTGAATGTGTCCATTCAGGAAGGGGAGGAGCCTTGAACGCAGGCAGTCACTGGTCCACAGCATCAGCAGTTCCCGGGAGTCTCCAAGGGTGGCCTGAGCTGTAGCCACTGAAACGAAGGAGTCCCAGGGCTCAGCGGGAATGAGGACCTCTGTCGGCCAGAAGACAAGCACAGGACCGTGCCCAGCCCTGAGCTGCCAGCCCCTTGAGGTGGAGGGCAGAATCGTGGAAAGGACACGGCGTTCTGTTCACGCGGTGAAGGCTGCCTGAGCTGAGGTCCATGCAACACAGGCGGCCTCCCTGGCGTGGTGCTCAGCGTCAGCAGACATCTTGGGGAGGGGGGGTCTTGACGATGCTCAAATTAGTGTGGAAGGTTCTACAACCTTAGAAATATGCTAAGAAGCACTGAATTGTGTGCTTTAAAATGGTGGATTTTATGATGTGTGAATTCTAGCTCTATAAAAAGTGGGTGCCTATTGAATAAACAGCAGACACAAAACAACCATATGATTCCATTGAAGTGAAATTGAAAACTGCAGAATTATAATGAGACCGTTCCCCTTAGAGGGGGGCCCCCGGGTGACGGGAATGGTATGGTTAGAAAGGCGAGCAGAAGAGTCCAGGGAGACTGTGCACTAGATGCGAGCTGTTGGCTCGAGAAGGAAAGCAGCCTGTTGGGAGGAACCTGGGGAGCCCTCCTGCCCCCAGCAGCTCCCCACCACCTAGCTCTGTCCTCAGGGGTACATCATTGCCCTTGGGGATTTGGGGGCATCTCTGTGGGGCTGCATAGCAGTTGGACTGCTTCCAGTGGTGCAGATTTGGGGAGAGAAGGGGTCCTGTGGGGTCATCTTGGGCAGAGCTCCCAGGAACTGGGGTCAGCTGAGGAGGGAGCACTTGGGGAAGCACCTGTGAGCAAGGTGGGATGGGGTAGCAGGGAGCTGGACGACCCTTCAGAGTTGCCCCCCATGGAGACCAGGGCACTCTGGGCTCTGTCATGGGCCAGGCCCCTGCTGGGGTGTGGCAGGCAGGGTTCTGCGCTCCTCCTGACACGAGGGAGGACTCTTGCGGTCATTTGACAAAAGGTGGGGCTCATCAGGAACCCTTGGAAAGCAGGGTTTGTGCAGCTGGTTGCAGAAGAGAAGGAGAGGACATCTGAGCTGCTCCTGCCTGGAAGGTGCCCATGCTCCCAAGGGGCCATTCCATGACCAGAGGGAACCACGTTCTGCCAACAACCTGAGTGAGGTGGAGACAAAGTTTTCCCAAGCTTCTAGAGCTTTCCTGAGCCTGGCTGACACTGTGTGCAACCCTTTGCAGGGGCTCACTCGGGCCAGGATGGTCTCCAACCTGCTGCCCTCTGAGATGGCAGATGGGTTGTAGCAGTGGAAAGCTGGCAGTAGAGAGGGCATCCCCTCGGCAAATTCCTGCTGAAGGAGAAATTTTCTGCTGGGGCAAGAATTCCAGAGCTGAAGGCACGTCCCAGAAATGGTGCAAGGTTCCCTAAGCACAGGCTTTTTTCCATGGCAGACACACCTGAGCAGCATGGCCCCCCTGTACTCGCAATCACCATCTTCTTCCTAAAGACCATCCGTGACTCGAATTTCCCACCATGGCCAGCTTTGTCCGGGTCTGAACTCTGCAGAAGTAGGATCAGAAAGTAGGATCAGGAAGTAGGAAGTAGCTCGGTATCACCCCGGGAGGTCCACCTGTGCTCTGGTGCAGGGTTGCCCTCCTTGCTGGAGGACACCTCAGTTGGCCCTCTCTTCTGCTGATGGATGTTCTGGTAACTGCATGGTGCTGTGGTGACCATTCCCACCCCAGACTCTGCTGCTGGGCGGGCGCAGGGTGCACAGGTGGACGCGTTTACCTCGGATTCCATGGAGGACATTTAACCCAGTACAGAGGGTGGGTGAGGTGTGGGCGCCAACACTGGTAGTGTGGTAAATGTGGGAGAAAGTGGGTGTCCTCATCTCATTGCTTCTGTTTTCTCATTGGAAGAAGCCACAAGGCCATCATCCCTGGGGTGGGGAGTGCTGTTGGACTCTTGAGAGGAGAAGCCAGGAGATGGTCTCACGGGGGAGTTAGCCAGGTGTGGGAGCTGCTGGCAGCCCCCAGGGCCCGTCGGGCAGGTGGTTACAAACGTGAGAGCTCTGGCAGCAGGAACAGAGACACCCATCAGGAAGCAGGCTGAGCTTTGCCCCAAGGGCACACGTGGTGGAGGAAGGAGAGGGCAGGGGAGCGGGGTTAACAGGCCAGAGCTTGTGTGAGTCTCACCCATCCAGCGTCTCAGCTGGGCAGAACGCGGCTGAGTGGGGGTTGGAGCAGTCTTTCTGTGTTTCTTAGGAAACATGTCTTGACTTTGAGTGGAGTCCAGACCCATCCCTGCCCATCAGCTCATCTGTCCCCTGAAACTGGTGTTGGGTGGTGGAGCCCCCTACACCAGTGGAGAGGCCAGCGGGCTGAGCCAAGCGCTGTGCTGAGTGGGGCTGTGGGCAGGGGGCACGTCTCTCTGCTGCTCCAGGTGCACAATTCACCCCATCTGCTCCAGCAGATTCCCATCTCGTAATGAAGGGGAAAGATGATCTTACTCTTATTTATTTCAGATGCTGATTGGTGACCAGAAGGGGACTCGGAGCCTGGGTTTCTGGGCGTGGGAATCTGCAGAAGGCAGTGTCTGAAGCCCTCCCAGTGATGGAGCTCACTGCCCCCACATCTGGGAGGGGCCCTGACCCCAGACTCGGGAGGCTTTTAGGAAACCTGGATGCACAGAGCCTGCGGAGCTGCACCTCACAGGAAGGGGGTTTCCAGCAGGTGACGGTCACCCACTGGAAGATCCAAACGGCAGAGGCAGCACAGGCGGGGAGTAAGTCTGAGGGGAGCCCTCTCCTGAGCCCAGACCTCCTCCTGCTTCAGAGAGAGTTGATCGAGGGGGAGGCCCCCCAGCACGAGGCCTGTGGCAGCTTCCCGTTCAACCCGGGCCTGGCCAGACATCAAGCTTCTCATGCTGGGGAGAAAGCTCACAGGTGTGACGAGTGCGGGAAAGGCTTCAGCCAGAGCTCCCACCTGGTGGAGCATCAGCATGCTCATGGTGGGGAGAGGCTGTACGTGTGTAACGCGTGTGGCAAGGACTTCGTTCTCTACACGGATCTCCTGGAGCATCAGAAAGTACACACGGGAGAAAGGCCCTTCAAGTGCACTCAGTGTGGGAAGGCATTCTGTCACAGCTCAGACCTGATCCGCCACCAGCGGGTCCACACCCGCGAGAGGCCCTTTGAGTGCAAGGAGTGCGGGAAGGGCTTCAGCCAGAGCTCATTGCTCATCCGGCACCAGAGGATCCACACAGGGGAGCGGCCGTACGAGTGCAACGAGTGCGGCAAGGCCTTCATCCGGAGCTCCAGCCTCATCCGGCACTTCCAGGTCCACACGGAGGTGAGGCAGTACGAGTGCCAGGACTGTGGCAAGGCCTTCCGCCACCGCTCAGACCTCATCGAGCACCAGAGGATCCACACTGGGGAGCGGCCCTTCGAGTGCAACGAGTGCGGCAAGGCCTTCATCCGGAGCTCGAAGCTCATCCAGCACCAGCGCATTCACACCGGGGAGCGGCCATACGTCTGCAACGAGTGTGGGAAGCGCTTCAGCCAGACGTCCAACTTCACGCAGCACCAGAGGATCCACACCGGGGAGAAGCTCTATGAGTGCAACGAGTGTGGGAAGGCCTTCTTCCTGAGTTCCTACCTTATTCGACACCAGAAGATCCACACCGGGGAGAGGGTGTACGAGTGCAAGGAGTGTGGGAAAGCCTTTCTCCAGAAAGCACACCTCACCGAGCACCAGAAGATCCACTCTGGGGACAGGCCCTTCGAGTGCAAGGACTGTGGGAAAGCCTTTATTCAGAGCTCCAAGCTCCTCTTGCACCAGATTATTCACACTGGAGAGAAACCCTACGTGTGCAGTTATTGTGGGAAAGGCTTCATTCAAAGGTCAAACTTCCTTCAGCACCAGAAGATCCACACTGAGGAGAAACTCTACGAGTGTAGTCAGTATGGGAAAGAGTTCACCCCACCCCCAGACTTTAAAAGCAGTCAAGAGGCTCCCCAGGAGGACCTTCCCTTGAGTCAGACAACCGTTCACTTGGGGGAGACGTGTGGAGGCCTGGGGGGGCACACAGACTTCTAATTATCCTCTGGCTCACTTAGTGATGTTGGAAACAGTGGCAGGGGCCCTGACTCATGAGGCTTTGGAGGAGTCAGCATTTTCCAGGGTCATGGATGGGCAGGGCTGCCACCTCTCACTTGGCCACAGTGGGGCCTGCTGTCCTCCGTTGGGAGAACATGCTTGCAGAAGAGCCACACAGTTGGACAGCTGACATGGAGCTGGACCAGTTATGGGAGAGCTGTGGGTGTGGGAGGGAGGAGCTTGGCCTCAGGAGGCGAAGATTCTATTCCACTGCACAATAACAATTCACCCTTGAGTTAAATCCCTTTTAAAGCAGAGTTATGTATCTAATTGTATAACTTTAAAAGAGTGTTCCTCAGCCATTTTTGATCTGTCAGAAAGGCAAGCTAGAGAAAGATACTTTCTTACCTAAAACCACAACTTGGTTCTCTGTGGTCCTTAGGAGAAATTCCGAACTCCCCGCCCTGCATCCAAAGGCTTTCTGGAGGTTCATCTGCCCCCAGTTCACTCCAGGTCACAGAGGTAGCACCAACTGCTAGACATGCCCCCTCATCCGGGCGCTCCTGCCTCCCAGCCAAGGACCAAGTGCTCCCTCTCATCTGGCTCGTGACCTGTCATGAGTCAAGACCCATCCCAAGCTGCGTGTTGGGCTCAGCCCGCTACCCCTCTGCTGCTTCTGATCCTCAGTAGCCATTTGCCTCTTATTACTGTGCTTGCTCTGATTGTTGTGTGTGCTCTCTCATTGTTAAGGACTGTGAGTGTATCTCACTGATTTGTGTGTCCCTGGAATCTGGAGCAGGGCAATAAAAAGCACAGCCAAGTGTGCACTTGGCACTTCTCTTGCTTTGTCCTCTCTACACTGTTATTTAAAACATTAAAAAAAAATTTTTTTTTTTTGGTCATTGCTTTTTTGTTTTGTGACAGCATAGTCTGCTGGTCTACTGGAAATACCTCCTCTTGGCCCTGCTGATGTCTCTGTTCATAATGCCTTCGACACTTGCAGGCAGTAGCCAGAGTGAGACTGGCCTTTTGTATGTTTTGCCTCCAGAGTTTGTCTGTGAATGACTGTCCGCTCGCTTGGGGGGCTGCGGGGGGGGTGAGGGGGGCACTCATCTTCATCTAGTATTCTGTGTATCTCTAATTCACTCAGAGGGCACACAGTCCTGATACACTTCATGACTTTCTTCTGTCCTAATAATTCCATGATTGAGCCCAACTTCTTCCCCCTCTCCCTGTTCTCCAGCTCACTTCGTCACTGATTTGAAAATGTATTGATCAAAGGACCAGTGCTAAATACTTGGAAACCAGGGTGAATAAGACACCATCTGTCCTGAAGTGATCCATAGTCTGATGGGGCAGGCAAAAAGGTCATGGCAGGCTGAGTTCAGTGTTGGAGTTGAAGTATGTTTCCAATTGTGCAGGGGTGTAGGTCAGGAGGCAGCTAGTTTGGTGTGGAGATGTAAGGCGGCTTCAAGGAGGTGACAGTGAACTGGACAAGTAGACACTTGTCACCTAGAGAAGAGGGTGGTCTGGGAGGGACTCTGGAGAAACAGGAGGCCTGGAGGATCCCTCTCTGATCTACAGCAGGTGAGTTATATCACACAGTGGATAACTGTCTAGCAGAACTGTTGGTTGTTGCATCTGAATTTCTTTTATCTGAACATGAACCGGTTTTGAAATGCTGTCAGAATGTACTGCCCATGAGGGCATATCTTGAGTTCCTAAATTCCAGCAACTCTAGAAGTCTTGAGTGAGTAGCATATAGTACTCCATTGTTGGAAAACTCACCCGTAACAGATGTTTCAAATGGTATAGAAACATATTACCAGACCATTTAAACCAACTTTGGTTGAGGTCTAGTTGCCATATAGTAACACACCCATTTTAAGTGTACAGAATTTTGGCAAATCCATATACATGTGTAACCATCATCACAAGAAAAACAACACTTCTGTCACCCAAAAAATGTTCCATTTTGCCCTTTCCCAGGTCCCACTCCAGGCCCAAGTAAACACTTTGTTAGTATGTATTCATTCTGCCTGTTGCAGGACTTCACATAAATGGATTCATATGGCATGTAATCCTGTGTGTCTGACTTCTTCCACTTTGCCATGTTTTAAAGACTAAACCAAGTAGCTCTGTGTTTCCAGAGCTGTTTGTCAGTAGTGTTCCATTGTATGGGTGAAGGTGAACATCATTTATTATTCATCTGTTGGTAGAAATTTGGGTTTCCAGTTTTGGCTGTTATGAATAAAACAGTTATCAGCATTTGTGTAAAAGTATTTGGACTTGCCTCTTTATTTCACTTGAGTAAATGTCTAGGAACTTAATTGCTGGATTATAAGATACATGAGTTTTAATTTTATAAGAAATTGCCAAAAAGTTCTTCATCATGGTTATGGCCTTTCTTGCCACTGTCAGGGTTCAACTGGTCCACATCCTTATCAACATGTAGTATGGTGACACTTCTAAAATCTAATCCACTCCAGTGACATATATGGGTCTCTTTATGCTTCTAATTTGTATTTGCCTACTGAATGATGGGACTCCCCAGGTGGCTCAGCAGTAGTGAATCTGCTTGCCAGTGCAGGAGCCACTGGATACATCCCTGGGTTCAATCCCTGGGATCCCTGGAGGAGGAAATGGCAACCCACTCCATTACTCTTGCTGGGAGAATCCCATGGACAGAAGAGTCAAGCAAGCTACAGTCCATGGGGTTGCAAAGAGTCTAACACGACTGAGCATGCACGTGCACGCTGAATGATGATATGGAGAATCCGTGTCATCTTTTGCCCATTTTAAAATTGGATGGTTTGTCTTATCTACTTAAAAGGATTTTGGCAAAAAATAAAAGAAAAAAAGGCAAAATGGTTGAGGAGGCCTTACAAATAATAAAGGAAGAGAAGTGAAAGGCAAAGGAGAGAAGGAAAGATATATCCATCTGAATGCAGAGTTCCAAAGAACAGCAAAAGGATATAAGTCTTCCTTTGTGATCAATGCAAACAAATAGAGGAAAACAATAGACTGGGAGAAACTAGAGGTCTCTTCGGGAAAATTAGATTCCAAGGGAACGTTTCATGCAAAGATGGACACAATACAGGACAACCAGTATGGACCTAACAGAAGCAGAACATACTAAGAAGAGGTGGCAAGAATACACAGAGCTATACAAAAAAAGACCTTAAAGACCAAAAAAGACCAGATAACCATGATGGTGTGATCACTCACCTAGAGCCAGACATCCTGGAATGCAAAGTCAAGTGGGCCTTAGAAAGCATCACTATGAAAAAAGCTAGTGGAGGTGATGGAATTCCAGCTGAACTATTTCATATCCTAAAAGATGATGCTGTGAAAGTGCTGTGCTCAACATGCCAGCAAATTTGGAAAACGCAGCAGTGGCCACAGGACTGCAAAAGGTCAGTTTTCATTCCAATCCCAAAGAAAGGCAGTGTCAAAGAAATGTTCAAACTACTGCACAACTGCACTCATCTCACACACTAGCAAAGTAATGCTCAAAATTCTCCAACCCAGGCTTCAACAGTACGTGAAAAGAGACCTTCCACATGTTCAAGCTGGATTTAGAAAAGGAAGAGGAAACATCAAATTGCCATCATCGTTGGATCATCGAAAAGGCAAGAGAGTTCCAGAAAAACATCTACTTCTGCTTTATTTACTACACTAAAGCCTTTGACTGTGTGGATCACAACAAACTGTGGGAAATTCTTCAGGAGATGGGAATATCTGCATACAGATTTCTCAGAAGGCAGGTAAGGTGGTCTGGTGACCATCTTACCTGTGTTCTGAGAAATCTGTATGCAGGTCAAGAAGCAGCAGTTACAACCAGACATGGAACAATGGACTGGTTCCAAACTGGGGAAGGAGTACATCCAGGCTGTATCTTGTCACCCTGCTTACTTAACTTCTATGCAGAGTACATCACCCAAAATGCCGGGCTGGATGAAGCACAAGCTGGGATGAAGATTGCCAGGAGGAATATTAATAACCTCAGATATACAGATGACACCACTCTTGTGGTAGAAAGCGAAGAGGAACTGAAAAGCCTCTTGGTGAAAGTTAAAGAAGAGAGTGAAAAAGTTGGCTTAAAACTCAAGATTCAGGAAACTAAGATCATGCCATCTGGTCCCATCACTTCATGGCAAATAGATGGGAAACAATGACAGACATTGTTTTGCGGGGGCTCCAAAATAACTGCAAATGGTGACTGCAGCCACAAAATTAAAAGACGCTTGCTCCTTGGAAGAAAAGTTATGGCCAACCTGGAAAGCAGAACCATTACTTTTGCTGACAAAGGTGCACCTAGTCAAAGCTGTGAGTTTTCCAGTAGTCATGTATGGATGTGAGAGTTGGACCATAAAAAAAGCCGAGCACAAAAAATTGATGCTTCTGAACTGTGGTGTTGGAGAAGACTCTTGAGAGTCCCTTGGTCAGCAAGGAGATCCAACCAGTCAATGGTAAAGGAAATCAGTCCTGAATATTAATTGGAAGGACTGATGCTGAAGCTCCAATACTTTGACCACCAAATGCGAGGAATTAACCATTAGAAAAGACCCTGATGCTGGGAAAGATTGAAGGCAGGAGAAGGGGACGACAGAGGAAGAGATGGTTGGATGGCATCACTGACTTGATGGACATGAGTTTGAGCAAGCTCTGGGAGTTGGTGACGGACAGGGAAGCCTGGCATCCATGGGGTCGCAGAGTCGGACACGACCGAGCAACTGAAGTGAAGGATTTTGGCGGCTCCTCTGGTAGCCCAGTGGTTGAGAATTCATCTGCCAATGCAAGGGACATGGTCAATCCTTGGTCTAAGAAGATCTCACGTGCTATGAGGCAGCTGAGCCTGGCTCTGGAGCCCGTAACTACAGAAGTCAGCTGTACCCTAGAGCCTGTGCTTTGCAACTGGAGAAGCCATGGCAATGAGAAGCCTGCTCACAGCTAGAGGGTAGCCCCCAACTCTCCTCAAATACAGAAAGCCTCCCAGCAAGGAAGACTCACTACAGCCAAAAATAAACACACACACACACACACACACACACACACACACACACACACACAGGTGGAATTATTTTAGGTAATTAGTTTTAGACCTTTCTTCTTTTCTGATGTACATATTTAAACCCAGTAACATCCCTCTAAACATCGCTCTAGCTGCATTCCGCAGATTTTGACGTGCCGTGTTTCCATTATTCTCGCAGCCCCGGACGGTGGAGAGGATCCGGCCGGCTCCAGACAACACCGCCACCAAGACAAACTCCTAGAGGGGCGGAAGCGCCGCTTCCGGCGGCGGGACAAGCACTTCCGCTGGGACGTGTGCGTCATGGCCGCTCCCGTCTGGCCTACCTTGTGGAGGTCCCAGGTGGGTTTTCCTGCGGGTACTCGCCTGTCGGTTAAGGTGCGGCCGCCGGGCTGACGCTCCCCAGGGCGCTGGCCCCGACCCTCATCAGGCCCGAGCCTGTTTCCGCTTCCTGCTGCGCGCTCCTTGGGCGGCCGCGTCCGTGTTTTGGGCAGCCTCCACTTCTGTAAATTCAACCTGGACCGCTCCGGTGGGAGCTGCTGTGTCCCGCTGCCTGCTTAGTACCAAAAAATACCCTCGCTCAGGACAGCTTCGCAGGTGGGAGCCGCGTGCTCCTGCCTAGTCCATCGGCCGAGATGACTGGCGCTCTAACTCAGGAATCGCCTTGAGTTTTGCCCTCTCCGTTTCCACCCTCCATGTCTCCGCCCGGGCCCCCATTCATCCCTCCACTCGACCATCTCAGTGGCCAGTGGTCGTCTCCTTGTCTTCCCTTATCCCGTCCTGCCCTGCTGCCGTACGATTTGCTCACCGCAGGGAGAATCTTTCTGAAGTGTAGCCATCACAAAAGGCCCTGTCTTTCCTGTAAAACCATGGGATCTTTCTGAAGGTTAGGAAAAGATTCTTCAGTTTTTTTTCTTCTGTAAACATTATAGTTTCATCTTTCACATTTTGGTCCAACATCGATCTTGAATTATTTGGGGGTATGGTATGAATTACATTGATGCCCTTGTCATAAAACACACTTTACTGGGGGATTCCCTGGCAGTCAGGTGGTTAAGCTTCCACTGTTTCACTGCTGAAGATCCGGGTTCATTCCTTAATTCAGAGAACTAAGATCCCGCAAGCTGCCTGGCACTACCAAAAACAAACGAACCAACCCACCTAATTGTATGGGTGAATCTGTTTCTGCACTCTCTGCTGTTGCATTGATCTATATATGTCTGTGCCAGTACTACACTGTCTTAATTACTGTAGTTAGTCTTAGAATCAAGGGGAGTGTAAGTCTTCCAACTTTGTTCTTCAGGATGGGTTATTCGATGTCGTTTGCTTTTCCATGTAAATTTTATTACCATCCTGTTGATTTCTGCAAAACAAAACCAAAAAAAAAAAACCCTGCTATGGTTTTACTTGGAGTGGTGTTGAATTTCTAGATCAGTTTAGGGAGAATTGATAATACCCATAAGCAGGGGACATCGCTCCATTTGTTTCCATCTTAAAGTTTGTAGTTTTGGGAGTAGATGATTTGTTAAATATATTCCTACGTCGAATGTGTGTTTTTTTTTTTTTCCCAAACCAACTAACTGAATTGTGACACACTCTTATCTGGAGATGATGTCAGATACCACAGGTTACGGGTTCAGTCCCAGAAGGCTGCCTCTCTCCCCACACTTGAGATGCCAAACTTAAGTCCAGGTTGCCACTTGTGCTTCTGACTGGCTCTGGATCTGGAGGTTACCACAGCAAAGGCTGTGGGTTTGATTAGTTTGCTAGAATGGTTCACAGAACTCAGAGAAACATTTAACTCACTGGATCATGGCTTATGATCAAAGGATAAGGATCAGAATAGCCCTATGGAAGACACATAGGGAAAGTATGGGGAAACAGCCCAGAGCTTCCATGGTCTCTCTAAACACTCTATTCTCCTGAATCACCATGTGTTCATCAGCCTGGAATTTCTTGAACCCTTCCAGCGCTGGAGTCCCTCACTCCAGGGACTGGAGAAAAAACCAACCTTGTGTTCTTGGGATAAACTCCACTTGGACACGATACAGAGTTCTTTTAGTAAATGGCTGTACTGGGCTTCCTAATGTTTTGTTAAGGACTTCTGTGTCTGCTTATGAAAAAGTATTTTTGTATGTTTCTTGTGATGTCTTTATCAGGTCAAGGCTTTGCTGGCTTCATAACACAAGCTGGAAAGGGTTTGCTTTCCCTTGATCTACAGGCTTCTAAGACTGGTGTATTCTTCCTTGAGGGTTTGGTAGAGTTCATTAGTGAATCAGCTCAGTCTGGTATTTTTTCTGTGACAAGGTTTCTTCTTTTGTCGGTTCATAAAATTATGTTTATAAGGGAATTTGTCCGTTTCATCTGAGTTGCTGAACTTTTTGGCACAGAGTTGGTCAGAGCAGAAGTAACACTACTCTTCACATCTGTAGAATCTGTAGTGTGACCTCATTCTTTCATCCCATGTGTGGGGAACTAGGCATCTTCCTCCTGCTGGCCTTTTTCTCAAGGTGTCTTGGAACTGTGCTTTCCTGCATCATCAGGAATAGCTCGATGAATGTCTGAAGCAGGTCTCCCTGCTTCACCTGGGAAAGACACAAGGACTCATTGTGGCCAGAGACTTTGGGGTCCTGAGGAGGGTGATTCTGAACAGATCTGGGAGCAAAAGTTGGATCTGAGCAGACCAGGTCTGCATGGTTTTGGGGGAGCTTGTGGCTTATTCTCAAGACTTGGTGAAGGATAATGAAGCCCTGATGGAAGAATCTGATTTGGGGGGAAATACCCAAGAATATCCATGTGTGCAGTGCTGCGGGGGTGTGGGCTGTCTGTCCTGGTCCCATCTCCTGGGGAGGCATCAGGGTGGGGTCTGATCCCCAATCATCCAGTCAGGTATCTGGCTAAGCTGTTGGCTTTCAGCCATAAATGGATGGTCTTGGCCACCATTTGGTGGTAGCCTGTGGCTTGCTCTCTGGAATGTCTGAGTCTTTTGTATGGCAGAGGGGACATAGGACACCCAGTGGTTTCCTTAATGATGCTGGCACCCACCCCACTCCTAAATTCCCTTCCATTGTGGAGCAGGCATGAGTCACTGGGGAGGAAGAACTAAAATCCTGTTATCAGCAGGTTCTAAGTCACGAGGGTGTGATGGATATCTAAAGCATTCCAAGGGTTGGGAGGACAGTCAAGATATCTCCATGAATTATGAGTTTAAATGTGCATTAACACTTCTCAGGTGACCACTAAATGAGAAGAGTGTGACTGTCACACAAGCAGAGAAACAAATGAAATCAGAGTGAGGAGGGTTCAGCTGAAACACAAAGGGAGAAATACAGAAAGTATACAATTAACTGATAAAAAAGAATACTTCTATTAACACTGCAAGTAAACCAATGTAAAACCAATATTTTTACATTGGTTTACTGAACTTAAAAGACTGAGACCGTCAGACTGTATTTTAAAATACAAGAATGAGAGGGATGCGGGTTCAGTCCCTGGTTGGGAAGTTGAGGTCCCACATGCTGAGGGGCAGCTGAGCCTGTGCACACAACTAAGGCCGGATGCAGTCAGAAACAGATAAGTAAGTAAATATCAAAAATAATAAGATACAAGAACCACACATACTGATTCTAGGGACACATCTAAAATATAAAACTGACGCTGGTAGAAAGGGGGTGCAAGACAACTCCCCCCAAAAGCTGGAGCCCACATATTACTGTCAGGCTGTGGGCAGCAGTGAGCACTGCAGACTGATGACAGAGCCAACGCACAGAGAACAGCCTGTAGTTCTACACGCGTATGCAACTCATAATTGCCTCAACACATAAAATAACAAAGCAGAACTACAAAGAAGTAGACAAGTGCCTACTCAGAGCCGTCTCTCAGGGAGCTGCTTCACGGAAACCAGCGGGCTAGAGGTCCTGAGGACCCGGGGTGTCCAGGCGGGAGGGTAGTGAAGTGTCAGTGCTGGGAAGAGAACTGTGGACTACGCTGCTGTCCGTTAGCTTCCTGGTTACCAAAACACTCTATTGATTTAACACCACAAATTAAAGCAAAGGCTTGAGCAAGGTCCACAAGTCCCATTTAATGCAAATGTGTCTTAAGTCTCTGCTGTTGTTTAGTCACAAAGTTGTGCCTGACTCTTTGCTACCCTATGGACTGTAACCCGCCAGGCTCCTCTGTCCATGGGATTTCCTGGGCAAGAATACTGGAGTGGGTTGCATTTCCTTCTTCAGGGGATCTTCCAACCCAGGAATTGAACCTGTGTCTCCTTCATCTCTTGCATTGGCAAGCAGGTTCTTTACCACTGAGCCACCAGAGAAGCCCTGAGTCTCTGTTACTTGTTAACAATTTCCCCTCTATACTTTAAAAAAATTCTTTGCTATTCATTTTTGGCAAAAAAGGAGAGTCATTTTTGGCAAAAAAAAAAAAAAAAAAAAAAGTTGTCCTATAGAGGATTTGAATGACTGCATCCCTACTTTGCCTTTTAACACATTCCTCTGGCCCCTGTATTTTGTATCCTGGTAGTTACAACTAGAATCTGGATTATATGAATGTTGTTTCTAACGCTGTATAGGTTGCTTGGTGTGGATGCTACTGTTTCATACCAGAATGCACTTCATATCTCACTCTTAGTAAAGTCAGGGTCACTCATGGATTCAGGGATCAGCTAGACTCACTTATCCTCATCAAATTCCACCCATAGACTTTAGCAACCATCCTGATTGAGTATTTTTTCTACACCTATATTAAGTGGAGTGCTGTATGTAATTTTCCTTCACCAACAATTTGTTTATCCTGACAGGTCATATGGGAAAGGCAGACTGGATGTGTGATTCTTTGTTTACCAAATTTTATTATTTATTCACTTGGCCCCTCCACACAGCTTGTGGGATCCTAGTCCCCAGTCCAGGGATTGAACCCAGGTTTCCTGCAGTGATAGCAGAGTCCTAACCACTGGACCATCAGGGAATTCGCAATTTAGCAATTTTTAGAATGCTAGATTATTGCATTTTAAGTTCATGTAT
Source organism: Bos grunniens (assembly GCF_055505025.1). Taxonomy (NCBI): domain Eukaryota; kingdom Metazoa; phylum Chordata; class Mammalia; order Artiodactyla; family Bovidae; genus Bos; species Bos grunniens. Next base: position 83,012,222 of record NC_141178.1, read on the forward strand.
TTTATGTATTTGATGTGTTTCGATTCAGTACCTCCTTTTTGATGCTGAAATTGTTGCGTTTTTGGCCAATCAGAACCCTTCACTTTGCTACTCCGACCTTCTGACAGGTCTCTCTCTGGGAGCAACTTTGTTGCCATGGACTCAATTTGTTTTACTTCCTTTCCCAAATCTATAAAGAGCCCCTTTAAAATTGAAATCAGTTCTGAGAACTTGACTGTCCTGGATTTCAAACAAACTTTTCCCAGAGAATTTGTGTTTGCTGCTGCCAGGCACCTCTGAGGATTTTCAACCTGGAACCAGAATATTTAACTAAATTTCCAACGGCGACGTCGGGGTGCGGGGGTGGAGCCCAGATTGAAAGCTGCGGTCTGAACTCCTTTCTCCAAAGGGCCCAGGTCCGCTGGTAACGGTGACACATCCACCTGTGGAGACCCGGGAGACCCTCGGGGTCTCCACGCCCAGGAGCCCTCTGGCCGCTCTCGCTGTGGCCACCTCGCCGGTCCGTTCTTCCAACCCCGTGAAACCTTGCTCTGCGCTTGGCATGAAAGGGGTGCGTGGGGCCTGGTCTCCCCTACACTTACCTCCCTGATACAGCCTTGAGGAACGCAAACCACACGTGATGGACACTGTACTAACTGGCCTCCACGCACTGGGTCTGACAGCGAAATAAAAATTAAAAATTATCCCCGGAATTCCCCAGTGATTAGGACTGGGCGCTGCCGGGGCCCAGGTTCAATATTCAATCCCTGGTCAGAAAACTGAGATTCCAAAAGCCACCCAGCAGGACAAGAAACAAAAAACTCAGTAGGTTAAACATAAAAACTCCTGTGACTCCCTTTGGCGCCGGAACAAAGCCCAGCCCTTTCGATGGCTCCTGAGGGCCTGGGACCCTCCACCAGCGCCTCCCCGTCCTGCCAGACTCCCTCCATGCTCTCATACTACCTGTCCACGCCCCCGATGTCCATGTCTGCCACCAGACTATCAGCCCTGTGGGCAAGACGGTGGCGTGGTCGTCTCCCTCTGCCCCTGCCAATGCAATCAGCTGTGGAGTCCCGGCAGACACACAAGGCAGAGAAGGACCAGCCTTGCAGGTTGGAAACTGGAAGCCATAATGAGTGGCCGCTGCACTGGCCGGAAACGCTGGACAGCGAAGCAGGCGGTGCCAGAGCAGAGAGTGGTGGAGGGAGTCACGCCTTTATTCATAATCCATTCCCCAAACCCGCCTCCTGGACAGCCCCTTTCCCCGCCACCTTCTGGCCTCCCTAGCCTTCCTTGAGGTAGGTTCAGGCTCTCCCGGAGGCGGCTTCATCTGCAGCATCACGGTCGCCGTCTCCTTCGACTGGGAGAGGATAAGAGCTCGACCTGGGGACGAGCTTCCCAGAGAGGATGGTGTTCTGTGAGGCGGCACGCAGTGAGGACCGCGAAGAGAACTGAGAGTCCGTTGTCAAGGACGCGACCCCGGAGCCCGGGCCGGATGGGGTCAGGGATGGGACTCGGGAGCCTGGGCGCGACACGGACAAGGACTGGACCCTGGAGCCCACGTGGGATGGGACTCGTAAACTGGCCTTCGAAGGGACCAGAGACAGGACCCTGGTGCCAACATGCGACGGGACCAGTGACGGGACCCTGGGAACTGAGACCTTTGAGGGCAGGGACGGGGTCCAAGAATCCGCGCGGCATAAGACCTGAGACGGGTTGTGGGAGGCTGGGACTGATGGGACCCGGAAGGTCGCGTTCGACGGGGTCTTGGAGGGAAAAGACTCGGGATCAGAAGCGGCCGGCGTTGGTTCCCAAAGCGGCGGGCCCTCGGGGCCTCGGCGCAGCCAGCCGTGCACGCGCGCCAGGTCCCGCGTGTCCTCATGCTGGCGCCGCAGCTGCTCGCGCTGCTCCAGCAACTGGCGCCGCGTGTCCTGCAGCACCTGGGCCCGGCGGAGCAGCTGCAGCAGCTCCTGCCGCAGGCGACCATTCTCCACTCTGATGGCCTGGATGTGCGCCAAGAGCGCGCGCGCCGCCTCCCGCTCCGCGCACCGCGCCAGCGACTGCACGCGCTGGCGAGCCTCGCGCTCAAACGCTGCCTTGTCCTCCAGGAAGCGCCGCTTCACGCGGTGGAGCAGCTGCGTGTGCTCCACACGCACATGCAGCAGCTCGCGCTCCAGCGCCCGGATCCGGGCCAGCTGCTCCAGTTGCAGCTCCTGCGGCCGGTGCGCGGGTCAGCGCCTGTCCGTGGCGCGCACCCACCTCGCCCGGCACCCGCCCAGCCCGCCCGCAGGCGCGCGCGCACTTGCCTTGTAGGGCTGCAGCTCCTGCACCTGCTGCGCCATCTGCGCCGCGCGCGCCTCCATCTCCAGCAGCTGCGCGCGCACCTCGTCCTCACGCCCGCGGTAGATTGACGCCAGCTCTGCGCGCTGCGAGTGGATCTGCGACAGGCTCACGCGGTTCTGCTCTTCCAGCCTAACGATGGCGTTGGCGAAGCGCTGCGCGCGCGTGCTCGCATAGCTCGCGTAGAGCCGGTTCTCCTCGCGCAGGCGTGGCGCCTCGCTGTCCAGGAAGTCGTTCTCCTGCAGCACTTGGTCGACACGCTGCTTACAAGCCTCCAGTTCCTCAGAGAGCAACTTGTGCTTGCGCTGCAGGTACTGAGCGCGCTCCGACAGCGGTGGCTCGGTGCCCTCTCCCGCCGCGCCCCCCCGGCGCCCGGCGCCCGGCCCACGCTTCTTCTTGGGCGCCATGGGTCGGGGCCCCCAGCCCGCTCCTCTAACTCAGCCCTGCCCCACCCCAAGCCCGAATGTTCTGGCGAGGTTGGACGCGTATCAGCGTCACGAAGCTGCGGGAGGCAGAATCAGGAGTTTGGGGTCAATCAGGGGTCAGGGTATTGTTGCCAACCTTTACTAGTGGGCTCCTTCCGGACCTTGGCTGACAGTCGGGGTTCGTCCACCTTTAGTAGTGTTGTCCCTCAGCCGGAATGGTCTCCATGGAAACAGAACTTAGTCGCCCTCCCCAACTCCAGTTCTGTTGCTTGCGCAGCGCCCCCTCCCCCGCCACCTCCCCGCTTTCTCCATTCCCCCCAACTCCCTCACTCGAAGTTGGTGCGTGATGGCCCGTGTGCCTGCCCTGCAGAGATCGGAGTCCAGACGGGCAGGACTTCGGCTTTCCCCGGAGGACCACACTGGGCTTGCTTCTGAATCTAGCAGACCCAGCAGCAGCCGGAGTAGACTCCACTCTCCACGTCCAGACGACCCTTTTGCAGCCCCTGTGCCAGTGGCCGCCATATGAGGAGAGGTTTCGCCAATTTCTTGGCCTCCCCCACCACACCCTGCCGCACACGAAATCTCCGTATATCTTGTCAGTACAGAACGCTTCTTCATAACTTTTCATCACTCCGAGACCCAGTTTTCCTCGAAGCACTTCGTGATTCCTTCCTCCTCTCTGGAGCCCTCTAGGAGTTAGGACTGCTGGGAAGGCCAACCCCATACGGATGCCATCCCCTGGTCAGGAGAGCTTTTCTCTGGGATTTCCTCTCCTCAGCAGGCCCATGAGGCATCTGTTCAGCTCAACCCACTGACCTGCGCTTGGTCTTCTCAGCCGGCCAGAGTGGCTGGACAGGCCTCCCATCCTGTCTGATGCTTTTGACAAGTAACTTAAATCTCTACCCATTCTGCCCTGCCTTCACATCGTTGGGTTTCTGTCTCGGTATGTCCACATAGGCTGCCATAGGGACAGGTTCAAGAACTGATGACTCATAATATTGTGAGGAGCACAGTTTAGGAAACCACATGTGTAGGAAGGCTTGCCTCCAACAAGCCTTAGGAGATTGACTTCAGAGCCCAGCACTTTGCTCCAATGGCTGGACTTGCTCTAGTTAGTTACACGTGCACCAAAGGTGGGCAGAGCTTCTTAAAATTAGGAACACACTTGAAGCATTGTCCTCCTTATAAAAATGTATTTTATAAGTTAAAGTGACAAACTTTTAACAATGCAGAATTTCCATTATCTTCATGTTAAAAAAATTTAAAGAAATACTGACTCATAAACTCCTAAAACAGCATCTGAGTGTTGGCCTTGAATGATCTGGGCTTCTTACAGAAAAGTGAGGAAAGCCTAAGTAGAACAGGGCAAGAATCAGCCATGACCCTGCAGTGGGGGCTTCACCAGGCCCATTTGGTACCCCTTCTCCTCCAAGCCTGGCATTCCTAACCAGGGTCTCTCTGCCTCCAGAGGCAGCCAACAACGCTCTCCACCGCATCACCCTGGGGCCTGCCTGGGGCCACTGTCACCATTTGACTGATGGCAAAACAGATTCCTGATCATATGGACCAAACCTTGTCTAACTCAATGAAACTGTGAGCCATGCTGTGTACGGCCACCCAAGACAGACAGGTCATGGTGGAGAGTTCTGACAAAACATGGTCCACTGGAGAAGGGAATGGCAAACGACTTCAGTATTCTTGTCTTGAGAACCTCATGAACAGTAATGAAAAGGCAAAATGATAAAACACTGAAAGATGAACTCCCTAGGTTGGTAGGTATGCTACTGGAGAAGAGTGGAGAAATAACTCCAGAAAGAAGAGATGGAGCCAAAAAGAAAACAATGCCCAGTTGTGGATGGAAGTAAAGTCCAATGCTGTAAAGAGCAATATTACATAGGAACCTGGAATGTTAGGTCCATGAATCAAGGTAAATTGGAAGTGGTCAAACAGGAGATGGCAAGAGTGAAGATTGACATTTTAGGAATCAGTGAACTAAAATGGACTGGAATGGGTGAATTTAGCTCAGATGACCATTATATCTACTACTGTGGACAGGAATCCCTTAGAAGAAATGAAGTAGCCCTCATAGTCAACAAAGGAGTCCAAAATGCAGTACTTGGGTGCAATCTCAAAAATGACAGAATGGTCTTTGTTCGTGTGCAAACCATTCAGTATCACAGCAATCCAAGTCTATGCCCCAACCAGTAATGCTGAAGAAGCTGAAGTTGAACGGTTCTATGAAGACCTATAAGCCCTTCTAGAACTAACACCCAAAAAAGATGTCCTTTTCATCATAGGGGACTGGAATGCAAAAGTAGGAACTAAAGAGATACCTGGAGTAACAGGCAAGTTTTGCCTTGGAGTTCAGAATGAAGCAGGACAAAGGCTAACAGTTTTGCCAAGAGAACACACTGGTCATAGCAAACACCCTCTTCCAACAACAGAAGAGACAACTCTACAGATGGATATAACCAGATGGTCAATACTGAAATCAGATTGCTTGTATTCTTTGCAGCCAAAGAAGGAGAAGCTCTGTACAGTCAGCAAAAACAAGAACGGGAGCTGACTGTGGCTCAGATCATGAACTCCTTATTGCTAAATTCAGACTTAAATTGAACAAAGTTGGGAAAACCACTAGACCATTCAGGTATGACCTAAATCAAATCCCTTACAATTATACAGTGGAAGTGACAAATAGATTCAAGGGATTAGATCTGATAGTGTCTGAAGAACTATGGATGGAGGTTCGTGACATTGTATAGGAGGCAGTGATCAAGACCATCCCCAAGAAAAAGAAATGCATAAAGGCAAAATGGTTGTCTGAGGAAGACTTATAAATAGCTGAGAAAAGAAGAGAAGTGAAAGGCAAAGGAGAAAAGGAAAGATATATCCATCTGAATGCAGACTTCCAAAGAATAGCATGGAGAGATAAGAAAGCCTTCCTCAGTGATCAATGCAAAGAAATAGAGGAAAACAATAGAATGGGAAAGACTAGAGATTTCTTCAAGAAAATTAGAGATATCAAGGGAACATTTCATGCAAAGATGGAAACAACAAAGGACAGAAACGGTATGGACCTAACAGAAGCAGAAGATATTAAGAAGAGGTGGCAAGAATACACAGAAGAACTGTACAAAAAAAGAGCTTCATGACCCAGATAATCACGATGATGTGATCACTGACCTAGAGCCAGACATCCTGGAATTCAAAGTCAAGTGGGCCTTAGGAAGCATCGCCCTGAACAAAGCTAGTGGAAGTGATGGAATGCCAGTTGAGCTATTTCAAATATGCAGAGATGATGCTGTGAAAGTGCTGCACTCAATATGCCAGCAAATTTGGAAAACTCAGCAGTGGCCACAGGACTGGAAAAGGTCAGTTTTCATTCCAATCCCAAAGAAAGGCACTGCCAAAGAATTTTCAAACTACCACACACTTGCAGTCATCTCACATGCTAGCAAAGTAATGCTCAGAATTCTCCAAGCCAGGCTTCAGCAGTACATGAAAAGAGACCTTCCACATGTTCAAGCTGGAATTTGAAAAGGCAGAGGAAACAGAGATCAAATTGCCAACGTCTGTTGGATCATTGAAAAAGCAAAAGGGTTCCAGAAAAACATCTACTTCTGCTTTATTGACTAAGCCAAAGCCCTTGACTGTGTGGATCACAACAAACTGTGGAAAATTCTTCAAGAGATGGGAATACCAGACCACCTTACCTGCCTCCTGAGAAATCTGTATGCAGGTCAAGAAGCAGCAGTTAGAACTGGACATGGTACAACAGACTGGTTCCAAATAGGGGAAGGAGTATGTCAGGGCTGTATATTGTCACCCGGCTTATTTAACTTCTATGCAGAGTGCATCATGCAAAATTCCGGGCTGCATGAAGCACAAGCTGGAATCAAGATTGCTGGGAGAAATATCAATAACCTCAGATATGCAGATAACACCACCCTTATGGCAGAAAGCGAGGAAGAACTAAAGAACCTCTTGGTGAAGGTGAAAGAGGAGAGTGAAAAAGCTGGCTTAAAACTCAACATTCAGAAAACTAAGATCATGGCATCCAGCCCCATCACTTCATGGCAAATAAATGGGGAAACAAATTAAAACAGTGACAGGCTTTATCTTTGGGGCTCCAAAATCACTGCAGATGATGACTGCAGCCATGAAATTAAAAGACGCTTACTACTTGGAAGAAAAGCTATGACCAATCTAGACAGCATATTAAAAAGCAGAGACACCACTTGGCCGACAAAGGCCTGTATAGTCAAGGGTATGGTTTTTCAGTCATGTATGGATGTGAGTGTTGAATAAATAAAGAAAAAAAAAGTTGAATAAATAAAGAAAGCTGAATGCAAAGAATTGATGCATTTAAACTGTGGTGTTGGAGAAGACTCTCGAGAGTCCCTTGGACTGCAAGGAGATCCAATCAGTCCATCCTAAAGGAGATCAGTCCTGAATATTCATTGGAAGGACTGATGCTGAAGCTGAAAGTCCAGTACCCTGGCCATCTGATGCGAAGAATTGACTCATTGGAAAAGACCCTGATGCTGGGAAAGATTGAAGGCAGGAGGAGAAGGGGATAACAGAGGATGGATGGTTGGATGGCATCACCAACTCGATGGACATGAGTTTGAGTAAGCTCCGGGAGTTGGTAATGGACAAGGAAGCCTGGCGTGCTGCAGTCCATGGGGTCACCAAAAGTCGGACACGACTGAGCAAGTGAACTGAACTGAACTGAACCGAACCAGACTGCGAGGTGAGGACCTGCTCTGAAGACCGGGCTGGGCGGGTCCTCCGCGGTCTCAGATCCCTTGCCCTCCCAGGCCACGCCGCACCGTCCCCCCTCCCGGGCTCCTGCCCCGCACACATCTGCGCGGGAGTGTCTAGGCAGACCTTGGCCTTTTAATTTCTGTTTCGAAGTGAGGCACCCGATGAGCAGAGGTTTTTAAAGTCGTCCGGGCCTCGCAGGTTTCTCGGCGATTTGTCCTCGCGTTACAGCTCATAAACGCCTCTTTACCGAAGAGGGGTGGCGAGCGTTTCCTCTTGCTGGTTCTCTGGGTTCCTGGAGACTTCTTCTCCCAGGCGCTGCAATTCCCGATGACGCAATCCCGAGGGCCTCGAAGGCGGAGCCCCAGGGAAGTCCCCCCACCCGCCCCCATGGCCCGACTCCAGCCCCTGACCGGGTCCTGCGGCGATCACGGGCAAAGCCCGCCCAATTCGGGATCGGCTCCCTCCCTGCTCCGCCCCACCCGCCCGGTCCGCCCCCTCCCAGCCGGAAGCGTCCACCTCGGCGCTCGCAGCTGAGCCGGCCGCCCGGCCGACTCTGACCCGCGGCAATTAGGGTCAGATTTGTCTCCTTGGCTTCCTCGGGCTCGCTCCGCGCCGAAGGCCACGGGGCCTGTGGGTGTTCACGGGAGCGGCCCCTCTCCCGGGGAAGAGGGGCATGCCGGGCCTGGAGGCGGGCTGAGACGCCCCCACTGCAGACCTCAGGGGCTTTCTCTAATTGTGCTGAGAAAGGGGTGACTAGTGTCCAGGTCCCCCCGCCGCCCACTGGAAACGGAACTCACCTCCAAGGGCCCAGATTCAAAGCCAAGTGTTACTCCTGATCCATCTCCCCACCCTTGGGGTCTTCCACCCTCCCTTCGTGATGGCATGGGGTCTCTGTCCTTCCAGGGGCCAAGACCCAGGCTGGGGAGTGTCTGGAGGGGTCATTCACCTCTTAACCGGGACCCTGAGCTGGAAAGACACTGGAAGGAAGGGGCACTGGCAGTCTGCTCAACTTCTCCCAAGGCCACCCCCCTACCTCCTTCCCGGTGGGCTCGAGCCTGCCCTGGACCCTGAGCCGCAGCACAGTGTCCCATCCGGCTCTTTTCGCTGAGCCCCTGCCCCTACCTGGCCAGGCCACCAGAGGGCACACCTTCCCGCCCTGGCTTGCTGTTCCTTCTGCCTTGGAGCCCTCCCTCCTGGCTCTGGAGACTTGGGGTGAGCGCCCCTTCTCTGGAGTACCAACGGGCTTGGGCTGTGTGTCTGACCCGCGGGTAAGCACTTCCTGCTCCCATGTCACAGATGGAAAAACAGGCACAGAGTGAGGACTCCTGAAAGCACTGGGTCTGTGACTTGGGCCTTAGTGGGCTCTTCCCACTGTGTGCACTGCCTCTCTGGCAGAGGTCAGACAAAGGGGGCCTGGCAGGAGGGATGCCCCAGCCCCACCCTGGTACCTTGTCCCTTGATCAGAAGCACAGCACTGATGGCGATCACCATGGTGAAGGGGAGGATGGGCAGGACCATGAGAGAGGTCCAGGAGAGCCTGTCTATCCAGTGCATCCTCTGGCTGAGGTCAAGCCCTGGAGACCCCGGACCTGGCTGTTCTCTCATCCTGGGCAGGCCCCCAAGTCTGTCATCTTCCCTAGATCCCCGTTTGGGGCTGCCTGCCGCCCTGCCCTGTCCCACCCTCAACCTGAGCTGGCCCTGGACTGGCCACCTTCCTCAAACGGCCTTCCCCAACAGCCAAGTACCTTGGAACCGGTGCCAGACCCACACCAGGCTCATGGTCAGCCTCAGCTGGAAAGACAAGATCCAGGCCACGATGTGAGTCAGCTCCCACAGCCGTGGCCGCCCGTGAAGGAAGTGCCCTCCCCAGACATACAGGCCGTGAGGGACACACAGCTGTGAGGGACAATGCTGCACGTCACCCAATTCCCAGGAGCCACACGGGCGGGAGCCGGCAGGAGCCCTGGCTGCGCACATGTGCATACGGAGCATGCGAGGGTGGGTCAGGGCCCTGTGGCAATGCTGCTGTGGTGACCCAGGGCCCTGGCCTGCTCAGGGTCAGTGGGTCACAGCTTTGGGAAGAGGCCTCGTTGGAGCCCAGGGCCTGTGGCTTGGTCCTTGGTCCCCCGAGTGGCCAGGCCAGGGGGCTCGGGGTATGATCCAGGTTGGTCTGTGCGCCCCGCCAGGGGTGCTCACCTACCTCTGTTTGTGAGGAAGGGAATGACAAACAGAAGGATGCCCAGAGTCCAGAGCCCCGCGCAGGCTCCGATGGCAATGCCAGCACCCACCTCCACAGGCTGGTTCAGAGACACCCCTGAGAGACAGTCAGGAGGGGCGTCCCCTGTTTGAGTCTGGACACATGATCTAGAGACAAGTCCATCTACAACCCAAAGGCGCCCTCCTAGGAGAGGCCCAGGCAGCTGCCTGGGGTGACCTGGGGTACGTGGGTCCATAGCCCTCGCTGGGAGCGGGAGAGGAGAGCCCAGTTTGGAGCCCCAGGTGCTGGGGAGCACAGCAGGTCCTCTTGCTGCAGGCTCAGAGCTGCTCTGGGGACAGGATGGGCAGTGGGCTCCACCGTAATGTAGGTGGGGACGCAGCTGATATCTGCTCAGACTTGGACACTGAGGGGCAGGAAGGGTGGGGCCCCGAACCTGGACTGTGACTCACAGGGAAGGGTGGGGCCCACGTGGACTGTGACACTGTGCCGCCGGGAAGGGCTCCCGTGAGTCTGGTCTCCAGAGTGTTAGGGAGGCTGGTGACCATGAAGCAGGAACTTCAGGCCAAATCATCTCAACCTGGGGGTTTGACCTGCCATGTGCTCACTCCCCCCAAGTGTGGGTTTCCTGGATGAGGCCCTCCAAACTGCACGTGATTTCCCCATGGGTCAGTTAAAAGTTCAATGCACGGTCCACTTTTTCTTGAATGCATAATAAATACCCTAAATCAATAATGCACTCAGAACAAACCTGAAGCTACAATTGCATGCAATAAAACTGTCAACTGACACTTGATGAGAAAATAAAAACTTATTGACAAAATTTATATCTGCAAGGATATTTAAACAAGGGGAAAATGGACTGGGTGGAAATAACTGCCCCAAGAGAAAACACGTAATAGCAGATTTAAAAAGAGCAAGTGGATGAGTCAAATGACCACTGAAAAACTGATTTAATAATTAAGTGAATGTAATGAAGTTCATGCTGCAGAATTCTTTTTTGCTGAAATTCACTGATTTGGGGCTGCTTCTGCTTAATGGCCGTGTTCTTGCTGGGAGAATGGCAGGGCTGAGACTGCCTTTGGTGCGGGTTCCGAGGAGGAGGCAGGGAGAAGAGGGGCTGGGCTGCCGGCCATGGGCCAGCGGTGCCCACTGCCCTCCGCAGCTGTGTGGGGCTGCTCCACGCCCCACCCCTGGTCCTGCCTTGTTGGTGAGTTCACTAGGCTCCTGCATCCACTTGCTGCTCCTGCATCCACTTGCTGCTCCTGCTGCCCACCGCTGGGGAGCGCCTGGCTGTGCCTCCTGCCCGGCTCACGGCCCCGCTCCCCACCTCAGACCCTCCGCAGTGAATCCAGCTCTCATCCCTTTCAGCCTATCCAAGTGGTTGTCAGTCCTTCTTTTCCTTCTCTTCTCTGTCCTTGTAGGCATAGAGCTTTTCGCTTTGTTTATTACTGGTTATATCTGGGGAATATTCCCACTCATTCAGTGAATTTTTAATTTCATCTAAGTTATCAAGTATCTTGGTGGGAGGTTGTTGACAATAAACCCTTATTTTCTGGTCAATGCTTGAAGGGTTTGGTAGGAGTATAGTCTTTCATTCCTGATACTAGTAATTCCTCTTTTAGTTCTTGAATTGCATCTTTATTTTCTATGGTCTGTATCAGTTTTCTTGATTATAAGATGTCAATAATATGAAACCATTTTAAATATAATAGAACATTTAATTGCATACATTTCCCATCAGTGCCCCAGTCATTTAATGATTTATGTCATCCATTTCCTTTGGCAGGGGGCTTTTCCACTAAAGGCCCCTGTGGTTTCCTGAGACCGTGTTTCTCACCAGATTCAGTCCATTTCCAGCCTGAAGAGTTACCATGTCTGTGTGGCAGCCCTGTACTTCCTCTTCTAATTTTTTAGCACTGAGTTCTGCTTTAACCATAGCCAGCTTCTCATTCAAAAACTATTGTATATGCTTTCTGTGTGTTATTCAATCAGTAGTGTCTGACTCTGTGACCCAAGAGACTGTAGCCTGCCAGGCTCTTCTCCTCTGCCCATGGGATTCTCCAGGCAAGGATACTGGAGTGGGTTGCCATTTTCTTCTCCAGGGGATCTTCCTGACCCAGGAATCGAACCTGAGTCTCCTGCACTGCAGGCAGATTCTTTACCATTTGAGCCTCCAGGGAAACCCATGCTTTCTATATGCTGGACTTTTAGGGATTGGTTCAAGAACTCTAGATTGGCTTTTTTCCCCTTTGAGTACATTAATGACGTCATTCCTTTTTCTTCTGGCTTGAATTTTTTTTCTGATAAAAACTCTGAAGTCATGCTTATTTTTTTGTTCCTCTGCACGTAAATTTCTTTGGTTATTTTAAAAATTGTTTCTTTATCACTGCTTTTCAGCAATTTAGTTATGACTTCTTTGTGTTTTTCCTAGTTGGGTTTCATTTAATTTCCTGAATCTGTGAATATATCATTTTTTCTTTAAATTTGCAAAAATTTCAGCCATTACTTTCTCAAACATACGTATTGCACGCCCCTTTTGGTTGACACTATCCCACAAGTCATTACTCTTTTTTTTCCCCTCTGTGGTTTCAGTTTGGGTAGCTGTGTCTTTGAATTCACTGATCATTTTTTTTTCTACTTATTCATATTTTCTATATATCCAGGAGCATGAATAGCTTTTTAAAAGTGCATCCATACTCAGTCATGTCCAACTCTTTTCTGACCCCATGGACTGTAGCCTGACAGACTCTTCTGTCCATGGAATTCTCCAAGCAAGAATACTGGAGTGGGTTGCCATTCCTTTTTCCAGGGGATCTTCCCAACCCAGGGATCGAACCCAGATCTCCTGCATTACAGGCAGGTTCTTTACCAACTGAGCCATCAGGGAAGCCCTTCTGTGTTTATCGAGTTACATATTCTGAGTATTTCCTTCAAGTGAAAATCATTAAATATGTGACCTTTTGTATCTGACTTATTTCACTTAGCACTGTGTTTCCACATTGTAGCATATATCATTACTTAAATCCTTTTTATGGATGAATTATATTCCATTGTCTGTATAGATATACTTTTCTTTAACCATTCATCAGTTGACGGATATTTGGGTTGTTTCTACCTTTTGGTTTTTGTGACTAGGCTGTTGCAAAAACTCATGTACAAGTATTTGTTTGAATATCTGTCTTCATTTATCTTGGATATATACTCAGAGGTTTCTCAGGGGGTGCAATGGTGAAGAATCTGCCTGCCAATGCAGGAGATGCAAGAGATGTTGGTTCAATCCCTGGGTCAGGAAGAGCCCCTGCAGTAGGAAATGGCAACCCACTCTGGTGTTCTTGCCTGGAAAATTCCACGGATAGAGGAGCCTGGCAAGCTAGGGATTGGACACGACTGAGCAACTGAGCATGCACGCACACACTTATACCCAGAAGTGGAACTGCTGGATCATATGGGAATTCTATCTTTAACTTATTGAGGAATTGCCAAACAGTTTTCCACAGTAACCGCACTGTTTTACATCCCACCAGCACCTTATGAGAGTTCTGATTTTTCTCCATCCTTGGCAAGACTTCGTTTCATTTTGCAGTCATCCTAGTGGGCAAGCGTGACCCCATGTGTCATGACTGCGTTTCCCTGATACTTAATGATGTCAAGTGTCTTTTCCTATGCTGCTGGCCATTGGTACGTTTTCTTTGAAGATGGGTCCTATTCAAGTCTTTGTCCATAGTTTTCTGGTTTGGTTTGGTTTAAATTTTATTTACCTGTCTTTGACTGTGCTGGGTCTTCATTGCTGCATGAGGGCTTTCTCCAGTTGCAGACAGCAGGGGCTACTCTCTAGCTGCAGTACTGGCTTCTCACTGCAGTGGCTTCTTCTGCTGTGGAGCACTTCAGCACTTGCGGTTCCTGGGCTCCCCGAGCTCAGGCTCACTAGTTGTAGCACTCAGACTTGGTTGCTCCAAGGCATGTGGGATCTTCCCAGACCAGGGATCAAACCCATGTCTCCTGCATTTGCAGGGAGATTCTTTACCACCAAGCCACCAGGGAAGCCCTTGTCCATAATTTTAATTGGGTAAGTCTAATAACTATTTATTGGGTGCTGGATATTGTGAATTTTATGCTACTGAGTATTGTTTTGTTCCTGTTTCCCTTTAAAGAGTATTGACATCCTTGGCAGCCTGTTAAACTAAACAGCCTGTGTCATCTTGTTCCCTTTGAGGCTTGCTCTCCACAGTCATGATGGGTGCGGAACAGCCTTTAGTCGAGAGCTAGTTCAGTCGCTTCACTGAGGCCATGACCCGCCTGGGGTTTCTCCTGAATGTTCTGATGTCCACCCTGGCTGCTCAGCATTAAAGGTGTCCTCTGCCTATATGAAATCTGGACTGTTCAGCTTACCCCCCCACCCCCCACCCCTCTTGTTCTGTGCTTGGACTCTTGGAAATTTCTCCATCTTTGCCCTGATGTGGTGCTCAGCAAGAGAACTAAGAGGCCCTCATCTGGTGTGTTTTGCTGAGAGCACAGTCCTGCGGTGCTGGTTGTCCTAACTCTTCATCAGTGAAGAGCATGGACAGTCCAGTCACTCCCTCACGACCAGAATAAAAGTCTCTCATCTCTTGTTTCTTTTTCTCATGTTTATCCCCTCCCCCCTCCAACTTTATACTGAGATACAGCTGAAGTATAATAAACTGCGCATATTTGAAGTGTACAGTTTCAACTGTCTTAACATATGTGTTAAATGTCTGAAACCATCACCAGGCTTGAACATTTCTATCACCTCCTAAAGTTTTCTTGTACCACTTGCAAGGCATCTCTCCCTCCACTCTACCACAAGGCTATCTGTAGGTGGCACTCTCTAGAATTTCTGTAGGTGATCTGTAGTTGGCATTCTCTAGAATTTCGTACAGATGGCACCAGATCTGTAGGTGATCTGTAGTTGGCATTCTCTAGAATTTCGTACAGATGGCACCAGAAGATCTGGCTTCTTTAATCAGCATCATGATTTTGAGCTTCAGCCATGTCGTGTGTATCAACAGCTGTCCTTTTCTGTTTTTCTGCGTAATATTCCACTGTGTGGTTATACCACTTTTTGTTTATTCCTGTTTCAAATGCTGGAAGCAACATTCGAGTTGTTTACAGTTTGGGGCTGTTACAAATAAAGCTATGTACGTGGGTGTGTAACTCGACGCATGTTTTTATTTCTCTTGGGTGACTACCACCGGAAGATGCCCGAGTCACGCTAAATTTAAGTTAAACGTTTTAAGAAACGACCAAATATTTTCCCAAAGTGGCTGTAGCGTTTTACACGTTGGGGATGCCACGGCCCCCGCCCCCAAATACCTCCGGAGAGGAGGGCTGCGAGTCACACGTTACCCTTTGGTACCGCCTTAGTAAGCCCGGAAGAAGGCAGAGAGGGAGGCCCGGCCGTGGGCACCGCACGTACAGAGGCCCGGGGTGGGCAGAAGGCTCCTTGGGCGCAGGTGCGGCGAGGGGGCGCAGAGGGCAACCTTCTCGGGCTCGGCCGGGCGGGCCCCGAGGCGGGGCTGCGGGGAGGGGCTCCTCGGAGGCCCCGGATGGGGCGGGGTTTGGACGGCAGACGGCGCTCCGCCGGTTCCCAAGGCAACCGGGTTCAACAGTTGGAGCCCCGAGGTTGTCTGGAGGCTTCCTGCTTCCCGCTTGCCGACATGTGCACCGCCGAGGTGGACCGTCATGTCGCCCAGCGATACCTGCTCAAGCGGCGGCTCGGGAAGGGGGTGAGCTCGAGAGGCGCCCGGGCGTCCGCGGGACCTGCAGGACGTGGGTAGGGCCGTCCACGCTGCAGGGACTCCTGCGCTGGGGTCCTGCGTCCTCCATGAGCTGCAGGTGTACCCCGTTTCCGACAACAGGGCGCCCTACTCACAGGGAACTTGTCCCCTGGCTCTGAGAAGCAGCTGAGAGCTGGGCCCCCCAAGGTCTCAGGTCTGATCCTAGAGCCCCCCGGCCCCCGCTGTCCCCACCACCGCCTCAGGCTCCCGGCTGCCTCTCCCGGTGCCCATAGTGCGACACAGGCGCCGAGGGCAGGCAGACGCCTGCCCAAGAAGGGCCTGAGCCAGTGAGCGGGGTGGGCATGGAGTGCTGGCCAGAGCCCCGTGAGAGCCCGAGTGCATTTGTGACTGTGGGCGTGGGAGAGCAGATCGGACTGTGTGAGAGTACATGTGTCTGTGTGAGAGTACATGTGTCACGGTGGATCACAGGGTGTGTGCAAGTGTGAGACATGGAGCAGAGAGAGTTGCAGACAGTGCGAGCAGTCATGCAGAAGCCCTGGGGCAAGGACATGCTGAGCTGGTGGGAGGAAGCAGAGCTGATGTAACTGGACAGGAGACTAGGGGGACGGTCTGGGAACATGGGGATTTGGGGAACTGCAAGGACTTCAGCTCCTGCTGTGAGTGACACGGGGAGAGGAGCAGCCTTTGGTACCACTTTACAAGGCCAGGCTGCCCGCTCGGCTGAGGATGCTCTGTGGGAGTGGGTGGGGGAGAGAATTTAAGAGGTCAGGGCAGTGATAGGGCTGGAGGTGGGAGAGGCTCGGACCAGGATGGAGGGGCAGAGGGGAGAGGAAGTCTTCAGATTCTGATGAATTCTGAAGTTGGAGCCAACAGGATCTGCGGACAGGCTGGATGGGGTACACGAGAGTGGGATCAGGATGCCTGCAAAGGTGAAAGTCTGTCAGAGAAGGGACCCACCCAGAAACTCCCTCCCGTTCCACAGTCAGGACCTGCTACCCCACATCCCCCTGGGGCCTCCCCAGAGGCCCCCTCTCTTGCCTCTAACCCCCATTGCTTCCCATCAGCCTCCTCTGAAGGCCTGCAACTTTGGGGGCTTCCCCTCTCTGGAAGCAGAGTGGGAAGGAGGAGGCTCGTGTCTGCAGGAGGCACCCTGGCGGGGCTCTGTGCCCTGCAGGCTGACCACCGTCCTCCTCAGGCCTATGGCATCGTGTGGAAGGCGGTGGATCGGAGGACTGGCGAGGTCGTGGCCATCAAGAAAATCTTTGATGCCTTCAAGGATAAGACAGATGCCCAGGTAAGTGAGTAGGGAAGCGAGCAGTGTGGGAAAGGATGAGGCAGGGCTGGGGGGTGGCCCCCCGCGGCCTTGTGTCGGAAAGGTACAACTGGGAACCCAATCACAGCAGGTTTCTGCAATTTTCAGAGCACCGCCCCCTGCAAACCCAGGGTCCAGCAGGCGTGCGGGCACTGAGCGTCTGTCCCTTCGCATCCTCTCCGGACAGGGCCTTCCTTCTTGCTCCACACCCACACTCATGTTTCTGTCTCCTTCCAGAGGACGTTCCGGGAAATCATGCTTCTCCAGGTGAGTGGCCAGGCCATCTACCTGCTGCTCCAGGTGCTGTTTCTCCAAAGAAGGGGAAGCCTGGCCCCTGGCCCCCAGGGCACAGCCCCCTGCTCTTTCCCCAGGAATTTGGGGACCATCCCAACATCGTCCGCCTCCTGGATGTGATCCCGGCAGAGAACGACAGGGACATTTACCTGGTGTTTGAGTCTATGGGTGAGTGAAGCCTCCCGCAGACCCCAGTCCCCCTTTGTCCAGGCCCAGGACTGCCCCCGCCCGCCCACACCCCAGTGTTTCCCGCAGTGGCCAGTGCGCTCAGCGTGAGCAGAGTCCCTTGGAGCTGGAGAGTGTCAGCCCCCAAGGCCTGGTGGCGAATACCTTGACCCCCGCCTCTGTGAGGTTTTGCAGCTATGTGTCCTTTTTTCCTGCTCATTTGATAAAACAAATGGAGCATGAAATAAAGTATAAAAACAATTCCACAAACTTTGTTTGCTGTGCTGACAAAGATGGTGGGCAGGCTTGAGAGGCGGGCAGGGGCTCCCGGGCAGTGCTTGTGCCCAGCATGTGCCGGCGAGGCCTGGGTCTGTGGGGGCTTAGGAGTCCCCGTGGGGGTGCAGAGTGGGCTCGCCTGGCCCACCCTCCCCAGGCCCGCCAGACTGACCCGCAGGCCTCCCCAGATACCGACCTGAATGCTGTCATCTGCAAGGGCACGCTGCTAAAGGACACCCACAAACGCTACATCTTCTACCAGCTGCTGCGGGCCACCAAGTTCATTCACTCAGGGCGGGTCATCCACCGGGACCAGAAGGTACTACCCACACCTGTCTGCTGAGCTCCACTGCCCGGCCAGTGCTCCAGCAGTGCACCAGGTCCTCGAGCCCCAGCCCGGTCAGCCCACAGCCTGCCTCTACACCCCCAGCCATCCAATGTTCTCCTGGATGCCAGCTGTTTGGTGAAGCTCTGTGACTTTGGCCTGGCTCGCCCCCTCAGTGGCCTCCCTGAGGTCCCCGAGGGGCATGCCCTGACGGAGTATGTGGCCACGAGATGGTACCGGGCTCCAGAGGTGTTGCTGTCTTCCAGCTGGTAACAGCAAGCAACCTGCCCTCATCCCGCCCCACCTCCCCCTGCAAGGTCAGGGCCCCCGCGCCCCCCTGCCCAGCCAGGGCCCTTGGCCTTCTTGTCCCTCGAGTCCCAGAACCCACTCGTAGTCCCTCCTCCCACCTGCGCCTCGGCCTCTGGAGTGCCCCCTCCAGCTCCACACCCACCCACCCCCACACCAGGTACACCCCTGGGGTGGACATGTGGAGTCTGGGCTGCATTCTGGGGGAGATGCTGCGGGGGCGGCCCTTGTTCCCTGGCACGTCCACCCTCCACCAGCTGGAGCTCATCCTGGAGGCCATCCCGCCACCATCCAAGGAGGGTGAGTGTGTGGGCAGGCAGCTGCTGGCACACAGCTGTGGGGGGATGGATCAGGACTGCATGGGAGGACAGCGGGGAGGGGATGGGGCTGGGAAAGGCAGGGAGGTGGGATGAGCAGGGTCCAGAGGCCTTGGCAAGCCTGGAGGGGGCAAGCTGTGCAGGGTGGGCCCAGGGGAGGGCTGCTGGGGGTTTCTGCCAGGGACACGGGGCCCACGAGGGTCAGGCAGTGCCCATCAAGGGTCCAGCGGGGGCAGGGAACAGCACGAGCTCTGTGGAGGGGCGACAGGCAGCGCCACACTGTGCTGCCAGGGGCCGGACACGGTGCTAGCGAAGCGATGGGTGGAGGCGGCTTGAGGGGCAGCCCGCAGTGGTCCCTCCTGCCTGGGGGGCGGCGGTGTGAGGGCAGCGTGGGGAGCCCTGCTCTCTCCCCAGTCTGCTCTGGTGGAGGGGGCAAGGCGCTCCCCATGGAGGTGGGGGGTACATGCGTGCATGCGAGAGCACGCGGCATGTGGAGGAGGCAGGCGTGTGAGGACAGGTGCACGTGTGGGCACACTAGGGGTGGTGTGCGACCTGGTTTCGGGGTTTGAGCCAGAGGCCAAGGCCCTGCAGAGGAGGTTGCTGCACAGGCCGGAAGCAGTGGCCACCCACCTTCCTGACTCCTGAGTACACTGCCTTCTGCCCTTGCTCCCAGACCTCCTGGCGCTCGGCTCTGGCTGCAACATCTCAGTTCTGCAGCACCTGGGGTCCCGGTGAGTGCGGGGGCTTCAGGGGGCCCCAGCGTGCTCCCTGCAGCCTTCAGGGCCAGCGAGTGTCAGCTCCGTGGGCCCTGCCCTCCTGACCACAGTCCTGAACTGGGTAACTGTTGGTCAGCCTGAAATGAGGAGACCCCATGGTGGGCCCCGCTGGCTCTGGGAGAGCGGCAGGAGCCGCCCCAGGCCTCAGAGAGATCAGGGGCCTGACGACCTTCCTCGGCGCCCGAGGGTGATGCAGGGGGCAGGAAACTGGGGGACGGGTAGAAGTTGAAACCCTAGCAAGGAGCATAGATGTGGACGGGGGGCCAGACCCTGGAAACCCTGACGAGCTGTCCTCCCGCAGGCCCAGGCAGACTCTAGATGCCCTCCTGCCCCCCGACACCCCTCCAGATGCCCTGGACCTCCTCTCGAGACTCCTGGTGTTTGCCCCGCACAAGCGGCTCAGCGCAGCCCAGGCCCTGCAGCACCCCTACGTGCAGAGGTAGCGGCTGGGGGTGGCGGTGGGCTGCAAAGCTCCGAGCAGCTCTCCCGAGGCAGCCCGGCCCCACCACCCCAGCACCCGCCTGGCTGGCTCCCCGCAGGTTCCACTGCCCGGCCCGTGAGTGGACACTGGGGGGGGACGTGCGGCTCCCGGTGCAGGAAGGAGCCCAGCTCTCAGCCGCCGAGTATCGCCGCCGCCTCCATCAGGTGCTCCGAGACGCCACCCGCGTCATTCGGGCCCCAGGCCTCCTCTGCGCAGCGACCCCGCCCCCACTCCCACCGCCCTCTGAGCGCCCTTCCGCTCTCGCAGATGATCTTGGAGCGCAGGGGCCACGGCCGCCTCTCGAAGGAGACGGGCCTGGGGGGCGGCCCCCCGACCCCCGAGCCGGAGGCCCAGCTGCCCTCGGGCTCGCCCGCGTTGAACTCCGGACGCCGGCCTCGGAATAACCCCGGCCTCGGCCCCGTGCACGGTGCGTGGTCTGGTGGCCGATGTGTGGGGCCACCAACCGCCAGCAGCGCCGGACTCCTGACCCCGGGGGTTTGGTCTCCCGACCCCACAGACGCCCCCGGCGGAGCCCAGGACCCTCCCAGGCAGAACTCAGCCCCCCTCCACCAGCCTCCGCCCCCAGGAGGTCCTGGGAAAGGGGCGGGGCCCGGCGGGGCGACGTCATCCTCGTGGGTAGGTCGTGGTGGGGGCGCGGCAGGGCAGGACCGCTCCCGCTGCTTCTTTACGAGGGCGCTGGTGACGCTGCCACTCGCTCCTCCCCAGGTGAAGCCCGGCGTGAGGGAGGCGGCGCCCTCCTTGACCTCGCAGGCCGCCGCCCAGGTGGCCGTCCGGGCACTGATCCGGAGTGACCGGAACCCGGGCCGCGGTGCGAACGAGCCCGGCGCGCCACGGGTGAGCCCATGCGCCCCGCTCCCCGCCCCCCGGCCCCCTTCCTTCCCTTCCGCTGGGCGCTCCCTCCGCGGTCCTCGATTCTGGTCTCTGTGCAGGTTCCTCCTCGATCTCCCGGGGCGGCCCGGCCCGGTCGGAGGATGTTCGGGGCCTCGGCCGCACAGGGGGCCCAGGGAGCCGCGCGGGCCACGCTGGGGGGCTACTCCCAAGCCTACGGGACCGTCTGCCTCTCGGCGCTGGGCTGCCTGCCCCTCCTCCCGGGACCTCGCGCCTGAGCCGCCCTGCGGGTCTTCAAGCGGACCTCCCCGGCGCCCAGCCCCGCGCCTCTCCCCCAGTCCTTAGGTTGCCCCTCCTCCGGCAAGTTCCGGGGCCCAAGCCCCTGGTGCTCTCCACCTAGCGTTTCCCCAGAGCACCCTCTCCTGGCCACATTTGAGTCCCAGAGCTTGTCTGGGCCTCTCTGGGGGACTCGCTGAGGTTCACACCCCAACCTCCATCACTTCCTCCAATAAAGTTCTATCTGTCCCCCACCCGCCTGCCTATCTGTCATCCTCAGCCAGGGTCTGCCAGCGAGGCTGCACCAAACCTCTTCCCTTCTGGAGGACAGAGCCCTTGAGACGCCTCCAGGGTGCCATATGCTGTCATCTGGGCTCCTGTCTGCTCATGTCCAGCGCTTTCTCTCTAGCTTAAGGCTGCCTGGGGGTTGCCTTGGGGTCACCTCTGTCTACAGCATCCAGGGCCTGCCTGGTGCCTGAGCACCTCAGGTCCCAGCTGGGGGTGCTGCAGGAATGAGGCGGTCCCCACGGTGGTCCTGCCGGCGAGGGTCCTGTTCAGTGCATCTGTTGCTGGGCTGCAAGCCACTGTGTGACCACACTTGTGGCCCTGGGCCACAGCAGGAAAGGGGAGAACGTGGGACAGTGCCCCTGACTGCAGTCAGTCACGCCCCACCAACACGGTGACAGGTGCTCGGTTTGTCTCCAGACCTCGGCTGGGGAAGGAGAGAGCAGCTGTGAACGTCTTGTGGGGCTCAAGGCTTCCTCCTCTGGTATTATGAGGCAAAGCGCCCAGTGTGAGCCCAGACTGGGGGTGTGGAACTGAGGAGTGGCAGGGTCCC
Organism: Bos grunniens; assembly: GCF_055505025.1. NCBI lineage: Eukaryota > Metazoa > Chordata > Mammalia > Artiodactyla > Bovidae > Bos > Bos grunniens. The sequence goes on from NC_141178.1 coordinate 83,033,922, forward strand.
AGCTGGCGCTGAGGTACCTCCTGGTTCCATGCACACCTCACACTGCACCCACCCTGGGCAGTGGTCAGGACACAGGGAGTCCACTTTCCGGTGTCTGGTTGAAGATGTTCCTGGCCCAAGGGCTTTTCAGCCAGGAGCAGGCAGCTCCGCCCTACTGTGGGAGACATCAGTTGCTGCAGAGGAGGGCGAGGTATGGATCAAGGAGAGCTGGGCAGGGGGTGACCCAGACCTGGCAGCTACCGGAGAGACTCAGAAGGCAGAACAGGGCTTGGGGAAGGCCAGGGAGGGGCCGTGGTTCTGGCTTGGAGGTGAGTTAGTCATGAGATGGGGCTGCCTGAAGGGGCAGCTTTTTGCATTTTTAGAGCCTGAGGTATAGCTCAAGCCATGAATACGGGGGACCGATAGGGCTGGGGAATGAATGCCACTGTCCGGAAAGGGGCAGGGCACCCCAGAAGTCCAGCCCTGAGTGCAGAGGTGCTGCTGCAAGACTGGAGGGTCTGGGAGGCCCAGACAACTAGACAAATGGCTGCTTGGCACCCTGGCCAAGGGCAGCCCCAGGTTGATGGCAACTTCGAGACGAGGTTAGGAAGTGTCTGCTGGGCTTGGCAACCAGGGGTGTGCCAATGGGCTGTGCCTACAGAGGGCCGGTGAAGTGAGGCCTGTCACAGTAAGTGGCTGAGGGGTGGAAGGGGTTTGTGGTGGTTAGAAGATGCGGGTAGAGGTGGTGGCAGTATAGATGGGGAGGGGTCTTTAGTCCACCCCACAGGGATGGATGGTGGTGTCGAGAGAGAAACCTGAGACATTAATAGGGCTAAAGGCTGCAAAATATAACTGGGTGGTGGTATCTATATGTATTTGGGAACATGGCAGAATATTTCACGTGTTGTTTTTTTATTAACACCAAAATGTGCAGAATCACATTGAGGTGAGGTCTTATTGAGCATGATGTGAAGGACGCAGACAGGAGGGTCCGAGGGCCTTGGGACTCTCCCTGGGCAGAACCTCCACTTTCTGCGAGGGCTGTCCGTCAGTGACAGGCCCAGCCCGGTCTGCTCAGAACAGCTGCACACCAGGCCAGGCCAAACCAAACGTGTCACCAAGCACATCGAGGACCAGAGACGCTCTGGCTCATCCAGCTCCCTAGCAGCCTTTTCCATTCGAACCAAAGTCTCTGCTGTCACCCCACCTGGGCAGTGGCTTTGGTGACGAGACCGTGGGCCACCAGGGTGCAGGGGCTCAGTCAGGACTGAGGCCATACCCGGCAGTCCCCAAAGAGCAATTAGGGTTTCTTATACTTAAAAAAAAAACTATTTAAAAAGAAATAGCACAAACACCAATTTAAGAACACCAGCACCTATGGTGAGGGCAGAGGCGGCTTTTGAAGCATTTGGTGCCAAAATGAATCATTCCAGATCAGTTACTATCTGGAGGTGAAAAAAAAAGAAGATACAAGAAAGCTACATGGGGAACCTCGGACAGATTTTTGGGGGGCTGGTGACAAAGGGGAAAGGATGCACAAGAGGGTGGAGTCTGGGTCTGCTGGGCACCTGCAGGGCAAGGACCACTTAGATGAGGGACTGAGGTGCAGAGGTCCCACGTCAGGGGCACCGAGACCCCTCAGAGCAGTGTGCCGGGGCTCAGGGGCCATCGCACACCGTCCTCTGCCCTCACAGAACAAGGCTCCACATCCAGCCCCTTTCTGAGGTGTGACTGCGGATGCACCTGTGAACATGCCATCTGTCAGGAATGCTTCGTGAGGCCAGGGCCTCCCATCATCCATTGGGCTTGTTGTGCCACAAAGCCAGGGGTTCTCACCCTTGCAGGGTGCTGGCCGGGGCCTGCAGGAGTGGCAGCCACACCTGGTTCAGTTCTCACCAGGGCAGCCCCTCCCCCGCTGAAGGGTCGGGGACCAGGGAAGGGGCCAGGAGGGAGGGAAGGAGGGATGCGCTGGGGAAAGGGCAGGAAGTGAGCCCTAAGACCTCAAACACGGGTGTGGAAACAGGCCCTGAGAAGACGGGAGGCCTAGAGAGGAGTGGACTGCCAGGCAGTGGACAAGGGCAGCCCAGCCAGGCCACGAGCAGAGGAGACCCCTGAGACACGGAAGCCCTGAGACACACGGACCCCAGAGTATGGGGGCCTAAGGCACAGAGAGGTGGGGGAGACAGATGCCTCAGAAGGGGAGGCTAAGGGTCCAGAGGCGGAGGTGTGCAGGCCCAGAGCTGGGGTGGTAAGTCAGTGGGCAGCTGGGGCTGAAGCTCTAAGGGAGGAGAGACCCAGGGGCACGAGGCCAGGAGGGCCGCCTGCTGAGCCTCAGGTGGAGCAGACTCTGGCTGGCTCAGCTGGGTCCCTGGGCTTTGGCTGAGGGCCAAGTGTTCTGCCCAACGGTGATGCAGGCACCTCGGCCTAGGCTGGAAGGCCAGGTAACTCACTTCTTGCTTTTGAATGTACCCAGGATCTTGGGCATGAACTTGCCCACCTTGCTGTCCCTGGCGTCCTCCTCGGCAGGGCCCTCCGCGGCCCCGAGAGCCCCTGGCTCCTCCTTTTTGCAGAAGACCTCAAAGCGGCTGTAGACGCGCTTCTCTTTGCGCATGCTCTCCATGCGGCGCAGGAGCCGGTCGCGTTCCTCTGCGCCGGCAGGCAGCGTGCGGCTCAGCCGGCCTTGGGTCCCCAGGCTGTCCGAGCGGAAGATGGCCGAGCACTTGTCCTTGTCGGACATGTCAGGCGCCAGGCCGCCGGCCACTGGCGAGTGACCCAGCTCTGGGCTGCTGTGGGCCGGGGTTGGGCCCGGGGCGGGGACTCCACGATGCTTCTGGCCGTGGGCGCTGATCTGCTCCAGGATGGCTTTCGTGTCGTCCCGCAGGTTGCTGCTGTACAAGGCATTGGCTGTGGCTGAAGCCACGCGTGCCCGCGGGCCCCGCTCCTCTGCAGCCGCCTCGGTGCTGTCAACCCGGCCTAGGGACGGCCATTGGGGGCTCTCAGGCTGCCCGTTCTCCTTCGGCGTTGGAAAGCTGCCTTCATCGTCTGCCCGCCGCTCACCCTTGGGGCTCATCAGCTGCCGCAGTCGCGCAGAGCCTTTGCGCAGGACCTCCATGGGGCCACCAACTGCCTCCTCTGTGGGCCCGGCCTTCGGAGACTCCCCGGAGAAGGGAAGGGTGAGGCTGCCCCTGCGCTCAGGCACAGGGGGCACAGGGCTGCCCCTGCGCTCTGGAACAGGAGGCACCGGGCTACCCCTGCGCTCAGGGTAGGCAGAAGTGGGGCTCCCCTTCTGCTCAGTAAATCCAGCGGTGGGGCTGCCTCTGCGGGTGGGAAACCCAGGAGTGGGGCTCCCCTTGCGCTCCGGGTAGGCTAAGGTGGGGCTCCCTTTTGGCTCAGACTGCTGCCCCCCAGGCCCCTCTGGTGGGGGGCTGTCCCGCCCTTGCGGGGAGGTGGAGTGGCCCTGGGTGGACAGGAAGCGGGAGGGCAGCCGGTCCGTGCCACTGCTGCCCCGGCCCAGCGTGTCCAGCAGCTGGGTGGCGGCCAGAGTGGCAGCTCCCGGTTGTCGCTCTGCCTCCTGGTGCAGCTGCTGTGCAAAGGACTCACGCAGGTCCAGCAGGCAGCTCTCCAGGCTGCGGCGCTCGCTCCCACTGCCGCCACCGGGCGCAGACACCTCCTCCCTCCACGCCTGGGACACGACAGCCTTACTATGGCTGGCGGCTGTGACCGCTGTCCCCACGCCGCCAGGGTCTCGAGAGGGGCCCTTGTACTTCTCCAGGAGCTCAGCCACCTTGGTGGAGGCAGCAGAGCGCACGGCTTCATTGCCGGGCCCCAGCATCTCGCTGACCGTCTGCTCCTTGTGCAGCAGCTGCACCTTCTCCGTGGAGGCCCCAGTGGGTCCGCCCGTGCCCTCGCCCTGCGATGCGCTAAAGATGAGCGAGGAGCGCAGCCGGGAGCTGCGCTGGATCAGCGGGTTCAGGCGTGAGCGGAAAGAATCCTGCTTGGCCAGGCCCACCTCCTCCGGGCCCTCGCGCTCTGGGCCGTCGCCGCCACCGCTGCCAGAGCCCGGAGCTGGGCCTTTGCCTGGGAAGGGCGCGGGCACACGGAAGGCCGAGGGAAGTAGGTCCCCAGCAGTCGCCCGACCCCCAGAAACCAGCACGTCATCGTCATAGGCTTCCGTCTCCATGGGTGTGGGCAGGCCCTCGTCGCCAGCGTCCTCGCTGTGACAGCCGCTCAGGTAGGAGGTGAGGCGCCAGTGCCGCAGGCCGGCCCGCCCCTCAGGCCCACCCCTGTGCTCCGGCTCCGGCTCGGGTGCCATCTCTGGGCCTAGCCTCGTCATCGCTTGGCAAGGGAAGCGCTGGCCCAGGTTGGGGCGAGGGGCCCCGCCGGGTTCCAGACCGCGAGGTCCGGGCCCGAAGGCGGGGTCCGAGCCATGGCGCACCTCCCGTGAGGCACTGGATGGCACGTAGTCCAGCCGCTGGTGTCCGTCCAGGCCGAGCTCTGGAAATCGTGGCCCGGTGCCCAGCATGAATTCGTCGTGGTCTGGGAAGCCAGGGCGGCCGGCCCGCAGCTTCTCGAACAGGCCTTGTGGGCGCGTTGGCGCGAGCTGCGGGTCCCACTGGTAGTGCTGTTGGTAGAGCTGGTCGCGGTGGAAGTGGCTGGTCTGGAAGCGGAGGTCATCGCCGTGGCTGAGGAACGTCTGCCGTGATACCTGCCGCGCGGCCGCGAGATTCTCCACTGCGCCCGCACCGTCGGCGGCCGCATAGCTGTACCTCTTGAAGGCGTCCATCTCTAGGTGCCGTGCCTGAAAGAAGCCCCGCGGGCCCGAGAGCTCCCCGCCTGGCCCGGCCTCTGCGTCCAGCCGTCGTGAGAGCGGCCGCAGCCCCGTGTGCGGCTCCAGGGCGCCCCCGGGCATCCGCGAAGACTCCTCTCGGCGAAAGGCCGACAGGAAGTGGCGGTCGGGGTCGAGGAAGGAGGGGAAGCCCAGGCCTTCTTCCCGAGGTGGTGGGAACAGGAGGTGAGCGCGTTTGGGGAAGGAGAAGGGGGTGGGAGCCCCGGGCATCTGGCTGCCCATGAGCGGCCCAGCCCCTGCGTATGGAGCTAGGGCATAGGTGTCCATGCGAGCCAGCGCCCCGGCCGAGGGTACCAGCGGTTCGGACTGTGCGAAGAGAATGCGGAATTCCTCATCGAAGCTGGAGACCAGCTCGCCCTGGAACACGTGCGCCAGACTCCGGTGGATCTTCTCGAAGGACCACATAAAGCTGGGAGGGGAGTGGGGCCAGTCAGAGGGAGGGGCGAGACCAGCGCGGGGGTGGGGGTGGGGTGGGGGCGGGGGCACGGTTGGGAGAGGGGCGGACAACGGGGCTGGGGAAGGGGCGTGGCCGAGCGCGTTAGGGTTAGGGCGCTACAGAACGGTTTCTGGAGAGGAGGCCCTCGAATGGGGAGGCAAGGGGCTAGGCGCACCTGTAGCTCCCACTCATCACCACGGCACAATCCACCAGGAGGAACTTCTCCTTTACGTGGCCCTTGAAGGACTTCCCAGTGCGGCAGTAGTAGGTGGGGCCCGCCACAGTGCGCACGCGCAGGAACTGGGGCGGGAGAGGCGTTAAGGTTCTGCAGAGGGGCCTCACCGCGCCCCTTCGGGTCATCCCCTCCCGCCCTCCGGCCACTCACGTCCACGTGGTGCAGGTTGACTCGGCACTTGTCGGCCATGTCCAGGAAGTGTTGTGCATTCATCTCGTCTAGGAGGATATAGACTGGGACGCGGCGCGCAGCAGCCTCCAGCACTTCACTGAGAAGATCCACATCGGTGAACATGTCCATCACCACGGCCACCACCTGCAGGGGGTGAAGCAGGGACAGAGGCCCGAACCCTCTGCTGTCCCCACCATTCTCTAGCCATACCTTCATGCCCTCCCCACCCCCTGGGAGCAGGGACAGGTTATCGCTGAATGCCCACAATAGCTACTAGCCCATCGCAGGGGAGGAGGGCCCCGTCATGGAACAGGGGTCAGAAGGAGCCCGTCATTAGAGATGTGGGGTTACTGATGGCCCATGATGGAGCCCTAGGCAGGCACAGGGCCTGCAGCCTATTGAGGGAGGGCTGTCCTTCAGCTCTAGGGGGGTGTTCAGCTCAGGGCAGAGCCCTGGATGGGGGAGGGGGCAAGGCAAAGCCCCAGGCTCCATTCCTGCACCTGGGAAGGAGTTGCCATCTGGGGAGGAGGGGCGAAGGGGCAGAGGGCAGAGACGGGTCTTTACATCTGAGCTGCTGCCATAGGTCTGTGGTTTAATAGGCTCCCTTTGCTATTTGCCAACTGCTTGGTGTTGGGGGTTAGGTCAAGGGCAGGACTAGAGAATTTTCTGAACATTAAGTCCAGGCAAGGAGGGGCCCCAACCATCAGAACCCCTTTGCTTCTGGGCACCAGCCATGACCCTGGGTAGGCAAACCTGTGCAGTCTGCAGCTTGTGATAACCAAACCGCTGACGACCCTGGAAGAAGTCTGCCAGGGAGCCCTCATTGCTGCTTGAGGGCCGGAGAAGCTTGACCAGCCAGTCCTGGCCCCACCCTTGCCCCCTAAACTGGCATGCTTGTATTTCTCCTTCACCCTCATACTCCTACTCGTGCTTCAATGTCCAGTGCAGGCTGCCCTTCCCCACTGCCCACGGAGCCTGGGACCGCACACCTGCTGGGCAGAGCGGATCATCCTTCGAGCCTCATCCTTGATGCTGGGGCTGTCAGGTGGCGGTGGCTGAACCAGTGTGGTGACTTCAGTGCCCTGGAAGCCAAAGGTCAGGGGCCACCCCAGGTCGAGTTCAGGCACTGCCTGGTCGGAGTTCACAGGCCAGTAAGTACCGGAGGAGCCATCGAAGTCCAAATTGGGGGGGCTGCCGTCGGGGGGCTCGGGGGCAACATGCTGCGGCGGCCGCAGGTGGCGGCTCACGTGCTCCAGCTCCTCGGGGCACAGGAAGGCGGGTGCCCCCTCCGATGCAAGGAAGCGGCTGTATGCCTCTGGCCCGCCCTCAGCCAGCGCGTCCACGGCCAGGCGGTAGTACTCTTTGTAGTGCGGGGGCAGGTACCCGGGTGCCAGTGGGTTGTCCCCCTGGGAGGAGCTCTGGGAGCGACGGGCCATGTTGGGGCCAGGGACCTGGGGGAAGGGCAGGGAGATGCCTTACAGGGGGAGGGGCTCTGGGCCCACCCCTCCACATACATGTGGACACATCATAGCAGCGGCTGTCAGTGACCCTGGGTGGGCTATGGAGGTCAGCCCGCTCCTGGAGGTCTTCCAGGGCACTCCCAGACTCTGGCATGCCCCCTAGTTGGTGGAACATCAGAACACATGCCCGTTGTCTCTTGTGGCTCTCGCGGTGGGGCTGGCCCTCCTCTCACCAGGGGCCAGGAGGCACCCTGGGCCCCAGGTTCCAGGCAGGGGTTCTGGCTCCACATGGGCCTGACTCAGGGCTACCTTATGGCCTCTGTGGCCCAAGGCACTTCTGCTTTGTGGACTCCTTCCTCCATTAAAAAAAATGATATGACAGTTGTTATAAAGAAAATATAAATATAATATAGACTGTATTAATATATTTACTTTTTTCTTCTGATTTTATGACATGAATGCATTTTTATGGCCCCAGGCACTGTGCATACTGGACAAGCTGGGGCACTGCCTGTGTCTCTGCCCCTAGAGCCGGAGGACCCTGGACCACTGTCTGTGGCCTGTTCCCTCCACTGTACAATGCAGCTGTCTCAGCAAGAAAGAATGCAATTTGTGATTTGCAGCGACATAGATGGACTTGAAGGGCTTATACTAGGTGAAATAAGTCAGAGAAAACCAAATACTGTATAATATCATATATGTGGAATCTAGAAAAAAAATACAACAAAAAAGAAACAGACTCATGCATATAGGGAACAAACCAGTGGTTACCAGTGTATGTGGGGGAGCAGGAGGTGCAAAGTACTTAGTGTAAGACAAGCTCAAGGATGTACTGGACAATGTGGGAATACAGCCAATATTTTGTAGTAACTGTAAATGGAGTGTTCCCTTTAAAAATTTAATTAAAAGCTTTTTTGAGTGCAGCTGTCAGGGTTGACCAGATAGCACACACAGCCCAAGGCGACCTCAGTGCACAGAGCCTGGCCACCCCGGACCCGTGCTGCAGGGCCTCACAAGCAGCCCCACAACCCACCTGCCGACCTCGGAGCCCTCTGCCCCGTCCACCATACCATCCTAGACACCTCCTTAGGCTGCACCCCTGGCACACCCCTCCGCCTCCCCAGGCCTGAACTTCACATCCTGGCAGGAGCTTAGAGGCCTGTCCCTGCCAAGCCGGGACAGTGAGGCAGCAGTAACCTTCCAAGTTCCTGGTCACTGCTCACTTGTCCTCAGCTCCAGGTGAGCCTCTCCACCTTCACTGCTCCCCCTTCACACCATCAGCCACGCCCCACTGGCTCCACTCCAGCCCACCTGCCTCCAAAGGGCCTGCATGGGAGCCTGGCCTGGGGGAACACGGGTCCTGGAAGGCCAGGTGGGGGTCTTTATTTGGCTCCTAGGACCCATCTCCCTAGGACCCCTGAAATACCTGGATGCTCATCTCCCTAATCTGGAAGGAGGGTCGCAGGAAGCTGATCCTGTCTGGCTTGTGGCTTTCTGAATGTGGGCCGACAGGCAGAGTGCCCCCAGCCCCTGTAGGTGCAGCTGGACATCGCTGACTGGACGGCGTCAGTGGCCCACTGGAGACAGTTGGGGGGCTCAGGATGACTTGGGGAGTCTTTCCTGTCTGCCCTCCTGGGAGAAGTGGCGTGGAGGTGGGGGTGGGGGACGCCCCCGTGTGTATTCAGTCACACCCGGCCGAGAGGCTACTTGGTCTGATTGAGGAAAACCTGCTGTGCCTAAGAGGGGGCACCGCCCACTGGTGTATCTGGGTACAAATGGGGTGGCCATGCGTCCTCACAGTACCAGGACCAGATGCAGGCTGACCACATGAGGGTACGTAGTGTGGGCCTGTTTGCACCAGGGTCCTGACCCTGTGTGTGACCACAGGGTGTGTGTTATCTTGAACTGTATCTGACTGGGGAGGGGGTGCTATCCAGCTGACAACCCTTGAGGGTGCCGCTTGCCACGTCGGGGAGACATACTGGAAGGGACCTCCTTCCCTCCTCCTTCACTGGGGAAGGGAATCAACTCCAAGTATCCAGGCTGCATGCAGAGGGGGTGGGGGATCCGAGGGTGGGGATTGGCCCGTCCTGAGGGAGTGTGAAGGGGGCCCTGCCCAGTTGCATGAAGCCACACGCGGGCCCCTGACCACCTTAGGCCTCTGCCTGTCTCCTTTCACAGGTCCACATGCCCCTGACCTGTGGGCCCGGCAGTGGCCACTCCCAGCTATGGGATCCCCAACAGCTGCCTCTCCACCTATGCCTACCAACGCTGGCCTGAAGGGAGGGAAGGGCGCTTATCCCACCCAGGCTGATGACTCAGCAGGAATCCCGCTCTTTGGCTGCTGACCTCTGACCTCAGGCAGAGCCGACAAAGTCTCCAGGCAGGGCCCTCAGGGCTCTAGTGGGCTCCAGAACCTGGGACCTCCAACGGAAGTCTTTCCCGCGGGCAGGCCTGGGGTTTTATCCGGAGGGACGGATCTGGGGCACAAGGTGGGCGGGCCCTGCGCCAGGCAGGCAGGGGCTTTAGGCCGCAGGAGGAGGACGGGCCTGGGATTCCCGCAGAGGCGGCTCCTGGTCTGGAAGTGGGTGAGCTGCAGCTTTCCAGTGCACACTGCAGGGCCAAAGGGGGTGACTGAACTCCGGGAAGTTACGCTGCATGGGCCAAGAGTCCCGTCCACCCACCCAGTCCAGGGACTTGGGCGCCAGGGAACCGTGCGCCCCACGGAGGGAACCATACAGAGCTCTGGTCACGCGGGCCACCCCCAGTCCACGGCGGCCTAGAAGGTGCACCCCCAGGAAGGGTCTAGGCCAGGCCCGGCACGCTCTCCAGACCCCAGCGAGGCCACGAGGGTAGGAGCAAGGCGGGGCGGCCTGGGCTGTCTCGATCTGGGCCCGGGGCCCCTTCCCACTCGCTTCTCTCGGGCCGGCGTCGAGCGAGGGCGCCCGCGATCGCACCAGCACACGCGGCCGTGGCGCCCCCTCGGCCCCAACTCCGGCAGACCCTGCCCGACCCCCTCGCGCGCGGCCGCGCTCCCACCGCCTCGCTCTGGGTCGCGCCGACGCAGCCCAGGTGCGGGCGGGTTGGCCGCCCAGGTGAGGCCGCGCCGGGGGGGCCCGACTGTGCCGACCCCGCCCCACCCCGCCGCGGCCTCCCTCTCCGCGCGCCCCGCCCGGCCGGAGCCCGAGGAGGGGGCCCTACCTGGCCAGGTGCGCGGGGTCTCGGGACAAGGGCAGCAGGAGCCGACCGCCGCCCAGCGGCTTCGCGGTCCGGTCGGTCCGGCAGCCACTCCCTGCCGCGGCCCGCCCGCCGCGCGGCCTGATTCACGCGCCCGCCCCCGCCCCGCCCGCCGCCCCTGCCGCCTGCCTGCCCGGGCAGCACCTGGGGGCGGGGCGGCCCCACCCGCGGCGCGCCCGAATTCCTGCGCCGCCCGCCCGCCGCCGCCGCTCCCGGGACCCTCGCCTAACCCCCCACGGCGGAACGGCCCGGGACCCCAGCCCGGGACCCCGGGAGACCGCTGAGGCCCCGACTTCCGGGGCCCCGCGTCCCCAGGCGCCCATCTGTTCGCCGAAGGCTCGAGGGCCCTAAGCCTGACCCTTGACCCTCGCCCCGGAAGTCGGGGTGACTCGGAAGTTCCGGCTAGTCGCTAGGAAACGGGCCAGCCCGACGCGGGGGGCGGTGCTTCTGGCTTTGCCTACGAGTTGGGGGAGGCAGGTGAAGCAGGTGAGACCTTGAGGGCTGCGCCGAGCCCTGGGCAGGGCAGGGCCTGGGGGCCTGTGAGCACAGAGTGCCCCCCACCACACAGGGACAGCCCCACCCCCGCACACTCTGATGCCCACAGGTATCCGGGACCCTACACGCGTATAGGAGACCCACTGCACACTGGGGACACTTCCCCACGTCAGTCCCCTCCCCGCACTGGCACACCCACACACATGTAGCATACACCTGTGGACAGGAACTGTACAGGCATATAGGGACCTGCACACACAAAGGACTCCACACACACACACACACACACACACACACACACACACACACACACACTGACCCCCACTTACATGGGACCCCCGCTCCCGATGCACATAGAAACCCAGGTCCATATAGGACCCTACAAGCACATGGAGGCCTGCACCTGCTGTAGTCAGGCGCACGCCCGCGTCCACACGTACAGGACGCTCTGCTGCACAGACTCTGCACACAAGCAGGGCCATCCGCCACAGAACCCTGCAACATACAGGCACCTATGTGAGCACCCAGAGTCCCTCAGAAACCGGGGGCCCTGCAAGTCCCTGAGCCCCGCACACTCCCGCCACACTTATGTGCATGCACGCATACACACTCACACTCCCTTCCTTAGCTGCCCCAGCCCCCCAGCCTCCCCCACAAACACTTCAGATTCCTCCTCAGAACCCCAGTTCCCCATCAGACCTTCTGTGAGGGGCCCTTACACGACACAGGCCCCGCCCAGCCCTCGACCATCTGCCCAAGCCCATGGCAGCACCTGCCGCTGCCCTCCCACCTCAAGCTCTGTCCCTCCCCTGCCATAGTGCCCATCCATTTCAGCCAGTCTCCGGTCACCTTGTCCCAACTTTCAGGGTCATTCCCAGTTGCATTTGCTCCTTCCCCAAACTCTCAGTGACATCCACGGTGGGAACACAGGTGTGCGCTCAGGCAGCACCTAGGCAGCAGTGCTTCGGGGGAGGGGGGCAGCAACACAGCCTGGGGCAGGGGAGGCCCCCCTGGGGAAATGTATCTGGGGGTCAGCCGAGTGGGCCAGGGAGAGGGGTGTTGCTCCCGGCCCCGACAACACCTCCTGCCAAGGCCAAGACGAGAGAGGGGTGGGGTGTGGGGGGAGGGCTGGGGGCAGCAGGGGCACAGAGGCTTCTGCAAGGCCAGGTCGGCTCAGGCTGCTGTTTAAAACGAAGCTGGCTCAGCCTAGTGGTCTGCAGCCAGGAGATGGGTACCAGACATCAATCCTGGGGTAAGGATGGGTGAGCCAGGCTGAGGGGGCAGGGACGTGAGGGCAAGGGGGACAAGCTGTGGCCAGATGTTCTTGCCAAGTGTTCCCACCCAAGCTACTGGGCATGCACACGCCAAGAACCAGGGGCAGGCGGGCGGGCAAGGAAGCCGGCAGGAAGCTGCATTTGGGGGTGATCCTGTGTTCCCCAGTTTGGCACCTGCTGTCTGTTCCTGCAGGTCCATGTGATGCTGTCCCCACTGCCTCTGCCACTCTGAGCACACCCTCCGACCTTCCCCTCACAGGAGAATGAGCAGTAAGAAGGGGGGACCCAGAGCTGCGCCAGGGAAGTCCTTCCCCAGAGCCAAGCCACGGGCCCCTGCCGGTGAGTGTGACCCCTCTGACCTCCAGCCTGGCTCAGACTCTGACTTGTGACACCTGCTGTGCAGCAGCCCAGGAAGACCCTTCCCTGAGACAGAGGAGTCAGAGCTCAGATGTCCCTTCAAGATTCTGACCCTGGGACTGTACCCCTGGGGTTGGGGTCCCAAGGACAGTGTTCAGAGCATAACTTTAGGACATGTGGAGACAGGCAGCAGGCCTGTGGGGACTGAATATAGGTTCTGAAACATGAGGGCTTGAACCCACGCTGGGGACTCCGAGACAGTGCGCAGTCCCCTCTGGCTCTCTGCACCACCTAGGCCATGCTGTGCTGTTCCTTGTCTGCTGCTCCCTCAGGCCATGCTCTCTTTAGCTACTTCCAAGCTGAAAGGTGACAGCTTGCCCTTGGCTCAGTCCCGCCATGGGCTAGGAAGTGCATCTCCTCCCATGTCCACCCTGACCCACGGTCGCTCTTCTCTGAGTCCCATTTTTTCTGTCACAGCACTCATCTGAGTTTTTTGCTAGGCTGCCAACACCTTCTAGGCTGCGGCTAGGGGTCCTCCCTGTACACACGCCTGTACTGGGGTCTAGGCTCAGTAGGGGAGCCCCACACCCTGTTCCCCAGCTTCAGCCCCCCTGCCTAAGCGGGCCTGGATCCCAGAGGCCTCCCAGATCCCCAGACCTGGCGGGATGGTGGTGCCCACTCTTCCACGCCAAGCTGGGTTAGACCCTAGCTCCCCAAAATAGCCCCAGCTGCGTCTGAGGCGGCAGCGCTCCTGGAATGAGGATGATGGCTCAGGTGGCTTCCGCCATCTCATCTCAAGCCCTGGGAACAGGCTCTGCAATAAACAGGAGGCCGGGCAGGTGGCCAGGAAGCTGTGTCGGGCGGGGGAGGGGATGCTGGTCCTGCCTGCTGACTGTCCAACTGGGCTCGGGACCCGGCCCTCACCCTACATGTCCCAAACGCTGTGCTGGACAGTTCCTGCCCCGGCCCACCTGGCCAGGATGCCTGGGTGCTCTGCAGAGACACCTCTGCCTCAGTTTCCCTGAACAGCCCCCTCCTGGGCTCCCTCTGCTTTCTAGCATCGGGCCAGCCCGGGAGGGCTTCCTGTCGAGTGGTCCTTGCAGTGCCCCGTGCAGTGGGCACCAGCCTCACTTTGGGCCACAGATTTGCCGCGGGTTGTTGCCATGGTCGCCACACCCCTGAGATGGTCAGCCTCCTCCACCCCAGTCCCCTCCAGGCCTTACCGGGTCTTGGGTCTGCAGCGCCTCAAGGCCCTCGCTGCGGAGCTGCTCCAAGGCCAGGGCTAGCTCCAGCCCCTCCACGTGCACCCAGGCCTGCTGCTCCTGGAGCTGCTGCAGCCAGAGCTGCTCCTCCTGCCACAGCCGCATGTGCAGCTGGGCCTGCCGACGCCGGTCCTCCAGCAGCAGCTGCTCCTGGGCCAGGCACAGCTCGACCTCGTGGAGCCTCAGCAGTTCCGGGCCCAGGCCTGGCACCAGGCCTCCCACCCCGTAGCCCTCCATGTCCGCAGCGGGCACAAGCACCAGCTCGGACCCCACGGCAGCGGCCTGCTCCGGCCTCTCGGCTTCCTGTGGCCGCTCTGGTCTGGCCACCTTGGGGTGCCCCTGGGGAGCCAGTTTGCTGCTGGTCACGTGCCCTGTGGGGGCCACCCCCGCCTCGTCCCCCAGGCACCCTGGGGCGGGGGGCGGGGGCCTGGCCTTAGGGCCCTGCTGCCCAGTGGCCTTCTGTGCCCTGCCCGCCCTCCTGGGCCGGGGTTTGCGAGCTCTACTTCGTTTGCCAGACATGCCCCCGATCTGGTGCCTGTTTTACCAGGTGTCTGCTCCTCGGGGGCCCCGGCTTATCGGCTGGCCGGCCTCAGTCAGGCGGGCCCAGGGGGCTCCCCTGAGAGGCCACGGTGGGCCCTCCGCTCCTGCGGCCCCTCGTGTCTGCCCTTCCCTGGGCTGGCACCCCGGCTGAGGCACTGGCCCGGGCTCTGTCTGTGGGCCTCACAGACCCACTCCGCGGGCTGGGCCGTGCCAGGGAGTTTATAGGGACTTGGCGGCGCGGTGGCTCACCCGGCGCGAGGCTGACTAACGCGCTGACACGGCGCAGGGCTGCTGGGGCACAGGCCTCTTCGGCCAGACTGGGAGGGAGACTGAGAGAAACTGGAGGAGGCGACTCGGCAGCCAGACTGCGGGCTGTGTGTCGGGACGCGTCTGGTCCTGCCCTGGGCGGGCACCGGTGCCCCCCCACCCCGTCCCACCCCGTCCTCCCCTGCTCCCGGGAAACTCCAGCTGCAGCCCACGGGGCTCGGAGCTGCGTCCCGGGCCGCACCAACCATCCAGGCAGGGTGCTCACCGGTTGCAGATTGCTCTAACCCAACTGCCACAGGAGCCCCTGGCCCCAGCCCAGAGCCAGTATGGTTGGAGAAAACCACCTGGTGGTTGGGGGAGCTGCGGGGGTGGGGTGGGGTGGGTTCTGTGCAGTTGATGGACCCACTGCCCCCTCTGGGGGAGACTTCCGCTGGGGGCCAGGGGCTGGGGGAGGGGTGCGGGGCGGGTGCCAGGGACTTGGGGGAAGAGGCTGGAAGTTGGAAGGCCCAGATGGCATTTAGTGGACTGACATGGGGCAGTAAGGAAGAGGCCGGCCTGTCCTGAGCTGAGCCAGGACTCTTGAGGACGTCCTGATTGGGGGTTCGGCGGTTCTGCCCACAGGGGCCAGCCTTTGGATCCCTGGGGACGGCTGTGGGGGAGGCGCGCAGGGCCAGCCTGCCTGGCGGCGTCCCCCCCGCTTCCTGGTGGGAGGGGGCCCCACGCACGGCTCCTCCCCGTCATTTCCCCAGCCCGGGGGCCGCTGACTCACACCCACGCCCAGGGCCCCATCCCAGCCGGCTCCGTCACACTGGCTGAACTGGTTGGCCCGGCCCAGCCCCGCCGGCTGCACCCCTCTCGCTCAGCCCTTGCCCCAGAGGCCTCGCGGTAGGTAGACAGAGGCACAGAGCGGGAGTAGCGTCGGGGCACGGGAAGTGGCACCGGGCGGGTGCAGTGTTAGGGGCGGGGTAGGGCGGGCGGCGAGTCCTGCGGCGGCTTCGCCACACCTGGGCTCCGGGCCTGGAGCTCGGCCCACGTACGGGCGGGCCTGCTCGCCGGCGCCCTCTTGCGGCCGTGGCCCGGCCCTGGTCGCCTCGCGTGGAGGCTGCGGGCGGCAGCTCTTCCGGGCCGAGCTCGCGCCCACTCCTACCCCACTGACCGCCCCCTCCCCTAGGGAAACCCGGAGAGAGCCGCCAGCCGCAGAGGGAGACCGGCCCACAGGCCATGGGGCTCGCGACCCCGGAGCGCCCGGAGGCCCCTGCAGGTGAGAACCCACGCTCCCCAGTGCGCTCACGGGCCGGGGGCTGGACACTGGGCCGTCTCCGTGTGTACACGCCCCGCGAACGCGTGTGCTGGAGCGCGCCTGCGGAGCGGCCTCGCGGGGCCCCTCTCCCGTACGCCTGCAACTCCAGCGGGACCCCCTCCGCCCTGGCAGAGCGTCCCTGGGGTCGGGGTGTGCGCTCTCAGTCCCAGGCCTGAGTCATGGTCTCTTGGCAGCGGCCTCCGGAGCAGAATCTCTAGGAAAAGTTCCCTCCTGCGGCCCAGACCCGCATTCAGGCGCACCTACCCCCCGGGTGTCCTCAATCTCTGCGGCACTTCCAGGTTTCACACCGTCAAGGCCCTCGCGTGTCTGCCCTGGCTCTGCTCCCTGGTGAGCCTGTGTTCACGCTGCTGCCCGCTGCCAGCTCCGTGCCCCCACATCCCCTCTCGCCCCGCCAGCTGACTCTGGCTCTGAACTGGCCCCTCCATTCCCCTCCGTGTCGCAGCCACCAGTAGCCAGTCTCTCCTGCAAGTGTGGTCCTCCCCAGGTGGCTCTGGCCTCACCCCCAGATAGACTTCCAGCACTGCCAGTCACCTTGGTTTCCCCCCGGACCCCGAAAGGGCCAGGGTGAGGAGCCTGACCTTGTCCTGAGGACAGGGCCGGACCCCAGAAGGCTTGCAGAATCCTGACTGTCAGTTTTATAGAAGTTTTAATGCCCAACCTATGTATTGGGAGAATGTCCAGTAGCAGCAGATGGGGCCTGGAGAGCAGCAGAAATGAGAGGCAGTGGAGGACAGGCAGGCTGGGCCCCGGGAGCCCTGCCCGGGTGGCGCCGCCCCTGTGTTCTCCCTGCTGCTCCGCCAAGGGCTGTCGCCAGGGCTTGTGTCCTGATGTCACTTTCTCAAGATCCAGGCGCCTGGTGAGAAGCCCAGTCTGCCCTTAGGTCCTGCTCCCGTTGTCAGGCCCTGGAGAGACCGGTGTCTGCCCCCTCCTTGTGGGTTTCTGTAGTGGCAAGTGGGCTCCTACTGAATTTTCCAGAACGGAAACCAGCCTCACAAGGTCAGGGTCTCGAGCCTTCAACAGGTCGGTCCACCCTTGTCTGTGGACCTGGAGTAACACAAGACCTGCCGTTGCTTCGCCTCTTTCTGCAGGAGGCGGGTCCCCCACTTAGGCAGGGTGGGTGCCAGGACCACGGACGTGTTACTGGTCTGCAGGCGCGGCCTCGACCCAGAGGACAGACGCAACTGCAGAGCCTAGACTTCAGCCTGTACAATCGGGGTCCCCTCACGGTGGAGGTGTCACGCAGGACTGCTTCGCTCGGGGCTGGGCGGCCAGAAGTGCACGCACCCCCAACCCCTACCTTCTCCTGCGGCCATGCTCATGTGTCTGGGAGCCTCGGCTCCCTGCAGTGGGTACCCTTCCAGCATATTCACACTCTGGTCTGTTCCAAGAAGCCCCCCTGCCCCAGAGAGGATCTGTCCTCCTCTCACCACCCACATTTCTGACAATCTGTCCAAATTGTCAGCTTGAGTGCATGAGTTGATGTCAAAACAGTTACTTGGCAGGTCAGTAGCCGGCCTAGATCAGCCTTGACGAGAGGGGCTTGTGCTGCCAGTCGGCCCGCACACCTTTCTCAGGCCTGCCCGCCGTCATTCCAGACTTGTTCACTTCAGGCTCCCGATGCTGGCTAAGCCCTTCCCGTTGTCCTGGAGTCGTCTACCTGCACACCGCAGGCCACTCTCCCCGCCATGAACCGGGTACCCCTGGGAGATTCTCTCCTCCGCTGGGACCTCCCGAGAGGAGCTGTGAGGCGGCAGCGGGCAGTCTGAGGGGCGCCTCTGTGTGGACTGAGCTCTGTGGATCGAGCCGGAGTCCCCTGTCCACCTCCAGGAGCAATGTTGCGCGGCAGAGAGGAGTGCATCGGGATGTGTTCCTTTCTGTTGTGAAGGACTACTGTGTGTGCCGAGCGCCACAAGTCCCAGAGCTAGGACCCCGGCTCAGGGTGGGGACTCAGGCTGCTTGTCCTCTAGAGCCCTGGCTGGACTCCAGGCTCCACCAGGGCCCTCCCCATCCCAGAGCTGTTATCCAGATCCAGAACCATGTTCTCAGGGGAGGCACAGCCTTGCTCTGGAGCCTGAAGTCTGTGCTGCGGCTCTCCCACTGGGTCCCCCCGGCCTCCTCCTCCCCACGAGTATACACCTTCAGCTTGTCAGACCTGCCGGCCAGCCAGCCTGGCAGCACACGCCTCCACCAGAACCCCTGGGCTTGACTGTTAGCCTCCTGGACCTCCCAGGACACGGGTGGGATGCTATTCCCAGAGACAGCACCAGCTGCACTGAAGTCCTGAGAGGCCTGCCAAGCTCTGGGCCTCTTGACGGAAGGAGGTCCGAGGCATGACAGCTTAGCTCTTACCTTTAAGGTATCCTGGCACGTCCCAGATCTGCAAGCTCTAAACTCCTCATTAGTGTGGGTTAGTCTCCCATCCTCTGGATCTGCCTGGATCCATGAGTTGTTGCGATGACGTGGGTTTCTGTGCTAGTTCCCTGTAGCTACTGTAACAACAGTTAATGTACTTTTAGTGTCTCAACAGCACAGATTTACTGTCTTGCAGTTCTGTGGGTGAGAAGGCTGACCTGGGCCTCACTGGACTAAAATCAAGCTGCTTCCTGCAGGCTCTAGAGGAGGATCTGTCCTTTGTCCTCTTGAGCTCCTGCAGGCGCCCGCATTCCTTGGCTCAGGGCTGCTCCCTCCCTGTCCACAATCAGCAGCCTCTTCTCAAGTCCCAGCTCCTCTGCGTCTTCTCCTGCGCCTACTCCAATGACCCCGGCTGGCTTCCTGTCTTCAGGTCAGCTGACAGCGGCCCTAGTTCTGCCTTCAGTCTTTAAGGCCTTTGCCATGTAACACAGCATGTTCACAGACTCCCGGGAACAAGACAGGGGCGTCGGCAGGGGCTGCCATCTTGCCTGCCGAGAATAACATGGTCCTGAGACAGGGCAGAGAGGGCCTGCTGCTTGGCGTGGATGGGAGAGCACCACGGGCCAGACGCCGCCACACGCCAGGTGCCCGAAGCCCAGGGTGGCCCTGCTTGGCCCGCCGTCTGTACGCATTGCCTTCATCCATCTTCTCCCTCCATTGTTTCTTGCAGAGGCCAGACAGGTGAATTTAGCGGAGACGTGATGGGCACCGCCACACCTGATTTCCTCAGGTCTTTGGGTTTTCAATTTAGGCTTTATTCTTTGAGAGCAGCATTGAGGGGAACGCAGGAGATTCCCATAGACGCCCAGCCCGCCACACATGCACGGCCTCTCCCGTTATCAGCACCCCCACTCACACTGCTGACAGCTGACGAGCCTCACGGACACACCACGGTTCACATTAGGGTCTGCTTTCGGTGTTGTATATCCTGTGGGTTTGGACAAATGTTAATGACACGTACACATCATTGTGCCATCACACGGAGGATTTTCACTGCCCTAGAATTCCCCCCTGTTCTGTCTGTTCCTCATACCCACTTCTATCCCTCACCACCACCAGTCTTGTTATTGTCTCCATAGTTTTCCCTTTTCCAGGACGTCAGATACTTGGAATCATACAGTATTATAGCCTTCTCGGATTGTTTTTTTCACTGAGTAATATGCATTTAAGTTCAGTTCAGTTGCTCAGGGGTGTCCGACTCTTTGCGACCCCATGGACTGCAGCACGCCAGGCCTCCCTGTCCATCACCAACTCCTGGAGTTTACCCAAACTCATGTCCATTGAGTCGGTGATGCCATCCAACCATCTCATCCTCTGTCGTCCCCTTCTCCTCCCACCTTCAATCTTTCCCAGCATCAGGGTCTTTTCACATGAGTCAGTTCTTCACATGAGGTGGCCAAAGTATTGGAGTTTCAGCTTCAGCATCAGTTCTTCCAGTGAATACTCAGGATTGATTTCCTTTAGGATGGACTGGTTGGATTGCCTTGCAGTCCAAGGGACTCTCAAGAGTCTTCTTCAAAACTAGAGTTCAAATGCATCAATTCTTTGGCGCTCAGCTTTCTTTATTAGTCCAACTCTCACATCCATACATGACTACTGGAAAACCCATAGCTTTGATTAGACGGACCTTTGTTGGCAAAGTAATGTCTCTGCTTTTTAATATGCTATCTAGGTTGGTCATAACTTTCCTTCCAAGGAGCAAGTGTCTTTTAATTTCATGCCTGCAGTCACCATCTGCAGTGATTTTGGAGCCCCCCAAAATAAACTGTCACTGTTTCCATTGTTTCCCCATCTATTTGCCAGGAGGTGATGAGACCAGATGCCATGATCTTGGTTTTCTGAATGTTGAGTTTTGAGCCAACTTTTTCTCATGCCATTATCTTCATTACCTCCACCATAGTTTGGTCTCAGGTCAAATAACAGGGAGGGAACACAGCCTCGCCCATTAACAGGAAATTGGATTAAAGATTTACTGAGCATGGCCCCGCCCATCAGAACAAGACCCAGATTCCCCTTCAGTCAGTCTCTCCCATCAGGAAGCTTCCATAAGCCTCTTATCCATCTGATCACATGGACCACAGCCTTGTCTAACCAACACGGACGGGTCATGGCGGAGAGTTCTAACAAAACCTGGTCCACTGGAGAAGGGAATGGCAAACCACTTCAGTATTCTTGCCTTAAAAACCCCATGAACAGTATGAATATGCATTTAAGGTTCCTCCATAAGTGCATATTACTGAGTGAAGGAACCGGGGTCCTCACTCCAGGACTTGTGGCGTCAGGCGCACAGCGGTTCTTCAGGACAGAAAGGAGCACATCCGGCCGCACTCCTCTGTGCCGCACGGGGGCGTTCCTGCGGGTAGAGGGGGCTGCAGCTCTCCACCCACCGCGCTGAGTCGCTCAGTCCGCAGGGAGGCACCTCGTGTTTTTCTGTGTCTTGAGAGCTCACTTCCTTTTAGGGCTCCATTGTCTGGATGAACCACAGTGTAGTTACCCACTCACCTACTGAAGGACATCATGCTTGCGTCTACGTTTTAGCAATTATAATAAATCTGTAAACATCCACGTGCAGGATTTGATGTGAGCATAAGATTTCAATTCCTTTCGGTAAATACGAGGGAGCACAGTTATTAAATTATTAGAGTATGTTCACTTTTAATGGCACCCCACTCCAGTACTCTTGCCTGGAAAATCCCATGGATGGAGGAGCCTGGTGGGCTGCAGTCCATGGGGTTTGCGAAGAGTCGGACACGTCTGAGCGACTTCACTTTCACTCTCACTTTCATACCTTGGAGAAGGAAATGGCAACCCACTCCAGTGTTCTTGCCTGGAGAATCCCAGGGACGGGGGAGCCTGGTGGGCTGTCGTCTGTGGGGTCGCACAGAGTCGGACATGACTGGAGTGACTTAGCAGCAGCAGCAGTTTTATAAGAAAGTGCCTAACTGTCTTCCAAAGCAGCTGCAGCGTCCTGCGTGCCCACCGGCACTGACCGCGGGTTCCCTTGCTCCGCACCCTCGCCAGCACCTGGTGTCAGAGTGTCCGCCTTCTGGTTCCTCTACCAGGCCTGCAGAGGTATCTCACTCTTGTTTCACTTTGCATTTCCTGCTGACAGGTGATGTGGAGCATCTGTCACATGCTTTCTGTGCCAACAGTATAGGTTCTTTGCTGAGGTGTCTGTTCAGCTCTTTGGCCCATTTTAAAATCAGGTTGTTTTCTTACTGTTAGGTCTTAAGAGTTCTTTGTATATCTCAGATTACAGTCCTTTATCAGATATGTCTTCTGCAAACATTTCTCCCAGACTGTGTTTAGTAGAGAAGAAAATTTTCATTTTAGTGAAGTCCAGCTTATCAGTTGTTTCATTAATTGTGCTTCTGGTGTGGTACCTAAAAAGTCATTGCAAGGTCTTATGGGTTTTCTCCTCTGTTACCTTCTAGAAATCAGTTTTGTGGGGTTTTTCGTTTGTTTGGTTTGATTGTAAGACATATGGGATCTCAGTAACCCAGCCCAGGATTGAACCCGGGTTGCATCAGTGAAAGCCCAGAATCCTAACCACTAGGCCACCAGGGAATGCTCCAGTTTTGTTTCATATTCAGGTCTGTGATCCATCTTGAGTTGATTTCCATGAAGGGTGTAAGATCTGTGTCCAGATTCACTTTCTTGCACATGGACGTCCAGGTGTTCCAGCAGCATCTATTAAAGAGACCACCTTGGCTTCACCCATTGCCTTTGCCCCTTTGTCAAAGGTCAGCTGACTGTATTTATAGGGGTCTCTCATGTCTTTGGTGCTGGTATTAGTCTCTTCATTTCCTCCAGGAAATTGTTCTATTTTGTTCACGGTCCTGGTGGGAACGGGGAGTTTCTCAAGCTCCCCTCTGGCTCTTGCTACGGTAACAGCCCTGCTGGTCAAGAAGCCAGTGTGAGCATTCTGCCAGCAGCCAAGTGTCCCTGTCCCAGATGGACCTGGGAATGGACTGGGGCCACAGCGCCGCCTGTCCCTCAGCCTTCGCTCTGAAGACAGGACCGTGATGATGTGACAATGCACCCCCCGCCCCTCCAGGCAGCAGTGTCAGTTCAGATATCACGTCTGTGGGCCTCCAAAAGTCTCTATTCTCGTTTCTCCAGGGCATCATTGACCCTGACAGAGGCCACCAACTCCTCCGGGGCGGGCAAGGGAATGCCAGCCTGGGGAGAGCACTTGGAGAGGCTTTGCAGGGCCTCCAAGGGTATCTGGCATTCTCTCACAGCAGCTGTGAGTCTTTGACCTTGACTTTTGTCCGGAAACTGGGTCAAAGACTGGTGGCTGATGTCAGATTTCGGGTGGATGGAGCCTGCCCTGCCTCTCACCCTGGGGTCTCTGCGTCCTGACTGTCCCCCCGACTGCTGCCTATGTCGATAGCATCCTGGCCCCACATCTCACTGCTGCTGCTCAGCCTCTTTGGTTCTGGGCTCCCATCTCCCACTGACCTGAGGACAGCCCACTGGCCTCCCAGCCCAGCCTGCCGATGGTGAGGTCACAGGTGTTTCTCACTGTTTGATGCAGGGCTGTCCTCTGAACCCTCCCAGGGGGCCTCACGGGGAGGCTTAAACAAGCACTGTTGGGCCGCCGTGGGCCTCTTCCCGGAGCCCACCTGCACGTCCCTGCTTCATCTGCTCAGCCCCTGACGCTCCTTACTGGCCTGGGTGCAGCAAAGGGGTCTTCGGGCGAGGTCATCGTGATTCAGAAAGACCGCTCTCCGCGGGCAAGGCGGAAGGAGGCGTCCTGGCGCGCGTGGCCGGCTGCGGGAGCCGGCAGGTGTGGCCGCTGCCTGGCAGCGCCGGAGCAGAGGGACGTCGAGCAGGCAGGCGGGCGGCGCTGCGCTGCCGCCGCCTCCCGCGCCCCCTGCTGGCGAGATAAACGGAGCGGCGGCGGGGCCCGCACCACTGGGTGTCCAGGCCCGAGGCTGTGGCCTCCACACACGCCGCCCCCGCACGCCTGTGTGCTCCCTCCGCGCAGTGCGGGCGGCCGTCCGCTCTGCCTGCCGGCAGGTCCTTCGGCCTTGGAAGCGGCCGTGCCTCAGCTTGTGGTCTCTGTGAGTCAGAAATGCAGGCACAGCTCAGCCAGTGTCTCCTGGGCATGATAAGCCCCACTTTGACCAGTGGACACGGCAGTGTTTGGGGGACCTGGAAACTGGTTCAGAACCAGAGCTTAGTCCCCAGTGTCTGCCTGCTGTCCTTCCTCCAGGGCCTGGTCACCCTAGTCAGTGGACCGGGGCCTCTGGGAGGCTGGGAGGCAGATCTGTGCACACCGAGGTGGGTCTTGGGCTGTGTCCTGAAGGGACGCAGGCTTCCCTTTCAGCCGCAGGTGCGAATTTGATTCACTGTGATTCCTGCACTTCTCACCCGGGTTACTGGCATCTCATGTCTCTCCCATGGCTAGGGAGCTGGGTGCCAGGTCAAGGACAGAAACATGACCAAGTATACTGCATGCTTGTGTCGCTAGGGTCTGTTTCCTGGCACCTTCTGGTACCTGTCAGAGTGCAGTCAGGAATAATAATTTTTTTTTTTTAGTTTTTAAATTTTATTTTAAAAATATTTATTTATTTGGCTGTGCTCATTTGCTGACTTCTACATTTGATGTCGCTATAAAATGTCCCAGGAGAGCATAGTTGGATTTATTTCCTACTTGGGTGCTCAAATAACGTTTTCCTGAAGGGCCAGCAACTTAAATAGGACATATCCGATGCCAGCTGTTCTGCTCCCTGGTGTATTCTTTGTCCTTTTTGTCTTAAGATTCATTTCAGAAATTTTTGTGTGTTTTGTCTCTAAATACTTTCCCTATCACTAGACTCCACATTCCAGAGACACTAATTCATTGTCCTCACTCTGTGCCCTCACCTGCATGCCCCACTCTGCACCACACGGGCTTCGTTTCCGGCCTCTGTTGCTGTAGTTGTTGGCCTGCAGAACTGAGAATTTAAAAAAAAAAAAAAAAGAACTGAGAATTGTCTTCCATCTTTTCTGTGATGACTCTATTATCTGCCTCCTGGTTCTGTTTTTTTCCTCTTGTCTTTGATCCCTTGAATTTCTGTTTTTATTAAGCTCCTCCCCAGCTTGCGGTGCCTGTGGAGAGCAGGCTCTTCTGCTTGTTTTTCCCCAGTCTCCTGAATGCCGCATCGTCTGGGGGCACGTGTGCACCTTCTCCCTGCCCTTTCCTTCACCCTGAGCTTGGCAGCTGGGTCTGTTGCTCCTCTGCTCTCTTAGTTCTTGCTCAACCAAGAACACAGGTTGAGCAGTTATTCTCAGGACTCACCGGTTCTATTACTGGACTGTTGCAAAGCCCTGTGCAGTGTGACTGTCATCACCCCATTTAGAGAAAGGGATCCTGAGGTGCAGAGAGGTTAGGCGGTCACACATCACAGGGTCAGAGAGTGGCAGGTGGGTGTGAATGCCGCTTCTAGTTCTAGCGCTGGGACCCTCCACTGTGGCCGAGTGTGCTGCCGGGCTCCAGGCTGAGTGCAGGGCCAACGGATCCCAGATCCCAGGGGCTCCCTCTTCTGAGCTCCAGTGCACTTGTGTTTGAGATCACTCACTTCAGCCCTGTCGGCCCTGGCTCTGGGTACGGCTGCCTGAATTTGGAGGGGGTCCTTCTGGCTTTCAGAGGGAGGGTGTCTTTGAGGATCAACAGTGGCTTCTCGGTCTTGCTTGGGTTTCCCACCACCATCTCCACATGTCTTCCCAAGCTGCGGGCTCAGAGGGTGTTTGCAGGGTCGCAGCTGTCTGGGATGGGGAAGGGCAGGCTTGGTGCCAGAGATCTGGCTCAGCCTCATTTGCTCTCTGCCGCTGGGTTACTCTGGTTTGGTCGTGTTTGTGTATTTTAGAACATTTTTGATCCTTTGGTCTAGTCGGGAGGGATTTCACCTACTCCACTCGCCTTGTTAACCTGGAGCTCTGGCACACCTGGTGTTGGCCCCGCAGCCGCGAAGATCGCAGCGTGGAGAGAAATCCTGGGATCCATAAGCCCTCTCCCCACTAGCAGGGCCAACCGCGGAGGACCGAGCAGCCACCATCATCCAGTGTGCCTTCCGGAAACTCCTGGCGAGAAAGGAGCTGGCCCGCCGTCAGCAGGAGCATCAGGACTACCAGGAGCTGATGGAGAAGCTGCAGAGGGAGGTGAGATCAGGTGGGGCTTGGGGCGCGGACACAGGGCCAGGGGCGGGAACTGTAGGGCTAGGGGCGGGGACACAGGGCCGGGGGCGGACACTGTAGGGCTAGTGCGGCGTGGGATGCAGGGCTGAGCTGTAACCCGACTGGATCTCCCGCAGGCCTTCGTGGCCCAGGTTCGGCGCGAGCAGGAGGCGGCCCGGCGGCGGCAGGAGGAAGCGGCTGCGGCCGAGCGGCGGCGGCAGGAGGAGCGGCTGCGCGGGGCGCGCCTGCTGGAGGCGGCCTTCGACGGGAACCTGGGCGAGATCCAGGCGGTCCTGCGGGAGGTGGGCGGCGGGGCGGCGGGGCGGAGGGTCCTGAGCTTGGGGCGCCGCTGACCCCCGCCTGGCGCAGGTGGACGAGCTGCTGACCCGTGAGGGCGTGGGTTGCGACGCGGCGGGAACGGCGCGGCGGCTGCAGCGGCGCTTGGCCCTGGTGGATTTTGAGGACAGCGGCGGGAACACGCCACTGTCCGAGGCGGCGGCGGGCGGGCAGTCTCTGGCCATTCAGCTGCTGGCCGAGCAGGGCGCCAGTCCCAACAGCAAGGTGGGCACCGGGGCCCGCGAGGGCTGGCGGTCGCGCCTCGCCGTGGCGGGCCCTGCTCAGCCAGCGTGTCCCACAGGGCGCCTTCGGCCGGACCCCGCTCTACCGAGCGGCCTTTGGGGGCCACCTGGAAGCCGTGGAGGTGCTTCTGAAGCTCGGAGCTGACCCCCGGGTATATGCGGACGACGGGAGCACCCCCGAGCAGGTGCGCGAAGGAGGGCAGAACTCCCGCGGGACGCTCGCTCCCCCTCTCCCAAAGCTGTCAGGACCCTGGTGGCTCTCCAGGCTGGGTCCTGACCTTCCTGGACCCAGCAGGCCCTCTCCCTACGGAAGTCCTCGCTGTGAGCCTTCCCGGGAACGCGCCATCAAGACCACAGCTCCCGGCTTCCGTGGGCCTCCTCTGGCCAGGGTTCTTCTCTTCTGCCTGGACCCTCAGTCCGCCTCAGAAGTACTGTCTCCAAGGAAGGTGGGGGACAGCAAGGCTCCTGGGGCCGCGCAGGGCCCCGGGGTTGAGGGCAGCATTTGGCCTGCACATCTGGCCCCTCACCCTCAGAATTTCCCCGTTTCTGAGAAAATTGATCCCTAAGCCCCTTCCCCAGGTGCCTCGGCCTGGCAGCTCCTCCCTGGCATCTGGAAACAGCACCAATGGGCCTTTTCCCAGGCCCTCGGCTGGAGACCGAGGGGGCCTGGATTTCTCCCGGGCCCTGGAGGCCTGGTCGGATAGGTGGCCCAGGACCTCTGGGAACAGCTGTGCAAACGGGTCAGCCAGTGCCACCACCTTCTTTAAGAGAGTCTGAGTTGAGTCTCAAGCCTCGCCCCGCCCCTGAGTCGCAAGCCCTGCCCCCGGTCCTGCTCCAGGGTTGCCCTTTGTACTTTCCTCTGCTCTGCTCTGCTCTTCTTTGAAAAGCAACAGAACAGGTTTTAAAAGACCAGCAGAGCCTTTGGCTTCAAACTACTGCTTCCATGCTAGACGAAGGAACAATAGGCCAGGAGGACGGAAGGGCCTGGCCACAGCCTCAGGGTGGCTGGAGTGAGGAGCGCACCGGGAGGCCCCCCCCTCAGATGCTGGTGCCCTGGTGGGCCGGGGCTGAGGGGTGTTGAGGAGGATGTGGAACCCACTGGTGCCTGAGTTTGAGGGAGGGGTGCAGGGGGCACTGAGAGGAGCAGCACACAGCTGGGCAGGGGGGAGCAGGAGTCCTCTGGCTGTGGGGGGAACAGGGACAGTCTCTTTAAGAGGTGGTGCTGGAGCAATTGGACGTCCACAGGCAAAGGAATGAACCTCGACCTAAGCCTTGCACCCTATAAAAAGACTAACTCAAAGTGGATTATGGATTTAAATGCAAAGCATAAACTCTAAAGTGGATTATGGATTTAAATGCAAAGCGTAAACTCTAAAACGTACAGAGGAGCACAAGAGAAAATCTTTGGGAAAGATTTCTTAGACAAAAAGCACAGTCTATAAAAGAAAAATACCCCAAGAAATTGAGCTTCATCAAAATGTAAAGCTTTTGCTCTGCTGAAGCCCCTGTTAAGTGGATGAAAAGACAAGACAGAGAAGGAGAAAAATCCTTGCAGACCACACGTCTGACCAAGGACCCGTATTTACAATATTTAGACAGCTCTCAAAACTCAACGGTAAGTCATGCAATCCAGTGGCTGTATGTGTGGACGTAACTGATTGCTTTCGCTGTATACCTGAAACTAGCAAAGCACTGTAAGTCAACTGTGCTCCAATACAATTTTTAATAGAGATCCAGAGGTGTGTAGGGCGCCTTTGGGGATCCAGGGAATATGAGGTGTCTCCTGCTTGTGAGGAAATGCCTCAAGGCTGGGGACAGAACACCTGTCAGGACGGGAGGAGGGAGTGCCTAGCCTGTCGCCACCAGCCTGGGCAGGAGCTCTCACAGCCCTTGCAGCACTGGGTGGGGCACTTGGAAGGACCTTGCCTCAGTAGTGAGGATCAACGCGGCTCTGGTACAGCCTCGCCAATCTCAAGGCAAGACCCAAAGGATAAAACTTCCCAGGTAATTTAACTGTATGCCAAAATTCAAGAACGTGTATGGAGATACAAAATATACAGCTCCTAACAAGACAAAATGCACATTGTCTGGCACCAGTGAAAGATTACGGGGCATACAAAGGAGCAGAAAAATATGACCACGAGAAAACTTGTCCAGTCAAGACAAACAAACTGACGTGGGTCACAGTTAGTGTAAAAGACTTGTAAACAGCTATTGTAACTGTATTCCAGATGCTCAAAAAATTGAATAGAGAATGGAAGACATAAAAAGCTTAAATTCTAGAGATAAAAAAGACAGTCTGCAATGAGAAACAAAAAGCTATAGGTGAGATTAATGTCAACTTAGAACAGAGCTAAAGGTTGGTGAATTTGAGGCTCACAAGAGAGAAACTGCTACAAATACAAACAGTCAGAAGAGCAATTCTTCTAAATGATGACCATGCACAAGCTGTGGGACAGTTTCAGGAGGCCTACTGTGTATGTAATTAGTCTTCAAAGGAGAGAAGAAACAGATAAACATATATACTTGAAGAAATAATAACCTTAGGGTTTCCAAATTTGATGAAAGGTATAAACCGCATTCCTCAAATCTCAATAAACAAGAAACAGGGAGAAAAATCAGGCTAAGGCACAATGTGATAACATTTCTCAAGGCTAGTGCTAAAGAGAAATCTTATAAACAGCCAGAGGAAAAAAGGCATAGACAGGAAAACAAAGATAAGGATTATGGCAGACTTCTTGTTGGAAAGAGTGGAAGTGAGGAGAGAGTGGGGCAGCGTCTTTAATGGTACTGAAGAAGGAAACAAATCTTGTCAACCTTCAATGCTATGCTCAGTGCAAATATCTTTCATAACTGAAGGCAAAGTAAAGACATATCTTTGCAGACACGCAAAGCTGGAAGACTCAATCACCAGTGGACTCACACTATAAGAAACATTGAAGGAAGACGTACCAATAGAAGGGATGCCAGATGGAAATACGGATCCACTCAAAAGAGAGGAACGCTAGAAAGGGTAACTATGTAGGTAAATATATGAGATATTGCCTTATTGTTTAAACTTACTGAGAAGGTAGTTGAAACAAAAAATAATGGCACGTGTCCTGTGGTTTTATAACACATGGAGGTACACATACTGAAAACTGCACAAAGTATAGTTGTTTGCTTCAACTGTGTGACACAAAGATAAAGGTTGGCAAGGGGAAATGAAACATACTGTGGGAGGTTTTTGTATGTAAAGTGGTACAATATCATTTAAAGGCAGTCTGTCATAAGTTAGAGGTATACGTATGCTGGAAGCCCTAAAGCAACTACTAAATATCAATAGAGTTATAGTGTAAAAAAAGAGGAAAAGGAAGATCATACTAGAACCAGGAGAAAACAATAGAAAAGGGTAATTTGAAACTCAACCATATCAATAGCTTCATTAAGTGTAGAAGGTCAAAAGACCCCAATTAAAAGGCAGACTGTCTTTTGGATTAAAAAAAAATCCAACTCTAGTGACTTGCTGGTGGTCCAGTGGTCGAGAATCCACCTTCCAATGCAGGGCACGCGGGTTAGATCCCTCGTCAGGGAGCCGAGATCCCACGTGCAGAGGAGCGGCTCAGTCGGGCACCGCAGCTGCCGACCCTGCTTCAGCGCCTGTGAGCCACAGCCGGAGATGGCAGCATCGCAACAGAGGGCTCCGTGCCAGGCTAACGACCCGGTACAGCCCAATGAGTACATGTTTCTTGAAAATTCAACAGTATTCTGCCATAAGAAACAAACTTTAAAGACACAAATAGAAAATTAAAAGGACAGGACAAATGTGCTGGGATAACACTAAGAAAGCTGAAATGAATATATTAACATCAGAAAAAGTAGACTTAACAGAAAATATTACTGGGGAGAAAATAATCATTTCATAAGCACAAAGGATTCATCAAGAGGACAAAAGAATCCTGAATGTTTTTTGCAGCTGTACATGAAGCAAAAACAGAGAAGTACAAGAACTAAATCCACAATCACAGTAGCAGATTTCGGCATCCCTACCTCAGCAACCGGTGAATCAAGTAGAGAAGTCAGTGATGTGGTTTAGTCGCTAAGTTGTGCTCGACTCTTGTGACCCTGTGGACTGTAGCCCGCCAGGTTCCTCTGTCCATGGGGTTTTCCAGGCAAGAATGCTGGAGTGGGTTGTCATTTCCTTCTCCAGGGGATCTTCCGAACCCAGGGACTGAACCTGGGTGTCCCACACTGCAGGCGGATTCTTTACCGACTGAGCCACGAGGGAAGCCGCCAGTAATGCTGTAGAACTGAGTGACCTCAGCCACTAGCTGTGCCTCTGTCCGCCATCCCTTCATCCCTCATCTGTCCATCTGTCCTTGTTTTCATAAATTTATCCACTCAACCCAATCTTTTTTCCCTGAAGTGGATTTACTCTTTCATCAATTCACACCTTTTCTCATTAGCTTATGAGTCATTTATTAATAAACTTGCTGGTCTGGCTACTCGCTACTGTATCTGTTTCACCCTTCCTACCACGGTAAGCCATCCTCATTTATTCATGTATTTAACTACTATCAATTCACACAGCTATCTATCCATCCATTCACACACCCACTTATGCTGTTTACTTGAGAGAAGTAAATTTTGAGGGAAAAATTTTTTTTTAATTCTCTTTAAAAATTTTTATTAGGCTGCACCGGGATTTAGTTGTGGCGTGTGGGATCTAGTTCTCTGACCAGGGATTCATCCTGCAATGAGAGCACCGAGTCTTAGCCGCTGGGCCAGCAGGCATATTCCATACTTGAGAGGAAATTTTGAGAAAGCAGGGACTGTGCTTTTGGTTGTCACATGAAAGGCATTCACAAGTTGTATTGAATGATTGGATTGGATTCATCTATCCATTTGTTCAACCACCTTCTTATCTAAGTTATTCATCCATTAAATCCCTTCATCTATTAATTTTTATGTATCAATTCATTATTTCATCCATTCATTCAATTAACCCAAGAATCCTTCATTCTTTTGTCATTTAATTCATTAACTTACTCATCTGCTCCATCTGTCCATTTCTCTCATCCCTGATTTTGCACATCTTTGAACTTTCTTTTTGAATACAAACCACATACTGAACATTGTACAAATCAAAGTTGTGTGGCTCGATTAAACCCAGATTAACCTCCTGAGTCCAGAAATGAAATGCTGCCAGGCCCCTGTGCCCCATGCTGAGAAGCCCGCCTCCTACCACCGTTCCTCACTCTGGAGCAGGAGCGGAGGGGCCTGGGATGGGTGCGGACAAGGGCTGTGTCCTACAGATGGAGGTCTGCGAGGGGACAGCAAAGGCTGCAGCCAGGGACCCTGCAGTGGGGGCTGGTGGGTGGGGTGTGGAGGAGGAGGGCAGGTGGGGGGATGCGGAGCCTGAGGTTTCGGGAGGGAGGCCGTGGGGACCCTCCAGCGCCCGGCTTCACAGGTGCTGATCACGGTGGTCAAGGCTCCGGGCACCTCCCTGGCCCACCGTCAGGGCCGCCTTTCTGCCCCGGGGTATCCTGTCTGAAGTGGGACTGTAGCACCTCCCCAGGTGAAGAACAGGCGGCCCGAGCTCTTGACCAGTGGCTTCTGTCGCTAGGTGGCCTCGCTGGACACTGTGGTCAGCGTGCTGCAGTCGTGGGACCTGAGCCTCACAGACGCCATGCTCCGGAACATGGAGGCGGAGCAGGAACGCCGGGCCCAGGAGGCGGCGCGGCACAAGGAGGCAGAGGCCCAACGGTGCGGCGGGTGGGAGGCGGGGGGCTGGCCCGGGGCTGCTCTGACCACCCCCCTCCACCGCAGCATGAACCTCAAAGTACAGCAGCTGGCCAAGGAGCAGCAGCAATGTCACCAACAGGTGAGCCGCCTGCCCCCGGAGGGGAGGGCGGGCGGGCGGAGAGCTGGGAGCGCGGAGGCGCCCTGTGGACCCCCAACCTGGTCTGGAGGCCGGCTCGCCCCCTTCCCACAGCTGCAGCAGGCCTACTGCGAGCTCAACCGGAGGATCGCGGAGCACGACAAGTGCGAGCGGAGGGGCGTAGGCCTGGCTGAGCTCACGCTGCAGGTTGGCTTCTCCCCCTTGGACCTGGGGAGCCCCACCCCTGGGCTGTCAGCTTCCAGCAGCCACCTCTTGGGGCGGGCGCCCCCTCTTCCTTAGGGGTCCCAGCTGTGCACGGCAGGTAGGTGTTGGTGTCCAGCCTTGCCCTGAGCAGAGCGTGGGGGCCCCCCTCCAGGCCATCAAGGATGCAGAGGAGCAAGTGGACAGGCTCCAGCAGGAGGCCCAGAAGGCGGAGGAGGCGCTGGCCCTGGCCAGGCTGGAGCTGCGGGAGCAGACCGAGGAGGGTGGGTGGGGCTGGGCTGGGGCTGGAGGCCGGAGGGTCCCCGGTGGGTATCTGGGCCGCCCCTCCCATCGGCCCCACATTTACACCCCCACAGCGGAGGAGGAGGTGCCCGGGCTAAAGTGCCAGGTCAGCGAGCTCCACGACGTGCTGATGAAGGACGTGGGTGACCGCATCCGCGCAGACGGCAGGTCAGTGGTCCCGGCAGGCCAGGGGTGGGCTGGGGGTTCTAGCAGATGGCAGTGACCTGGAGGCCACCCCCAGGTGGCCTCTTGTCATCGACCCTTCGGGCCAGGCGGCCACATTCCTGCGCTATCAGGACACCAACTACGTGGACGCCGTGAACCCCGACCACCTGAGGCCGGAGAGGATCCGGCTGGCGCTGCTGGGGGCACTCAGGTGAGGTGGGCGGAGGGCAGGCGCCCGGACGCCACACCACTCTCGCCGCAGCCCTCACTGCCACAGCCTACGCCGTCCCCGCAGGTTCGGGAAGCCCCTGGTGTTTGACCTGCACGAGGTGGATCTGTTCCCGGCCGTGCAGCAGCAGCTGGAGGCGGTGCAGCCAGGCCTGGCGCAGGAGCTGCTGGGCCGCGGGCTGCTGGAGCAGGAGAGGTACCTGTCGCTGCTGCGGCCGACCGATGGGCCCGAGTACAGCCCCAACCAGTTCCAGGAGGCGCGCCTGCAGCACTTCCGCCTCTTCTTCGTCACCAAGGTTCGGTGGCCCCCGGCCGAGCAGCTGCAGGTCCTGCTGCCTGTGCGCGTGCAGCTGCCGGGCGGGGGCCTCTAGCAACCCGCCCCAATAAAGGGCCCGACCCCAGGTGACATGTGCGTGCAGTGTGCCTCCTCTGTGTGCGTGTACCATGCAGGGGAGCGGGCCTTGGGGTGGTGAAGGCAGTCCCCCAGCCCCCCTCCTACTGGGGGGCAGCCCAGTCTGGGTGAGCCACCTGAAGTCCTCGGAGTCCCTGCACCCGCTGCCCCCAGATTGGGAGGGACAGAGGGGTGCACATTCGTGTGCCAGCAGGTGGACAGAGTAAGACAGACAAGATGTAAAACGTAGTCAATTTTATTCTCCTTAAACCACAAAATAGAGTCTTTGGTTGTACAAACATCACTAGTTACAGTCTCGCCAAGAGGTCCCGGCTGGGGAGGGGGCGGTTAGTCAGTGGCCAGAACTCCTCAGGGGACCTCTTTAAAACGCTACCGGCCGGGTTAAAAGACTCGGGGCAAGGGTGGTGTTGGCGCTGGCAGGGCCCCCACCCCAAGTCGGGGGAGGCACCCTGCCCCTCTAAGAGGGCACTGGGCCCAGGCCTCGGCGCCCTGGCCGCACGGCCCGGCGGCTGCTGCACAAGGCCACCTCCTCGGGACCCGTGGAGCTTGGAGAGGGCCTGCCCAGAAGCACCATGGCCACCTCTCCGTCCTCCTCTGGCAGACCTGTGGGCAGGGGCAGGGAGCGAGTGAGCAGATGGGCCTGGCACCCTGGACCGCGGGGGCAGGGGCGGGGGCGGGGGCGGGCCCGGCCCTGGCCTGCCAACTCACCTGGGCTCGGAGGTGGTTCCAAGGACCTCAGCTCCTCAGCGAAATCTGGGGACTGTGACGGGGAGAAGGGCTGGTCAGGGACTACCCAGACCTGCCTGAAGCCCCCAACAGGAGCCTGGGTGAGTCCCTGTAGAGCCCTGGCTGGGGGGGCGGGGGCGGGGGCGGGACAGGGAGGGTATGGAGCAGGGGACAGGCTGGGAGACAGGCTGAGCGGAAAGCGGCAGGAGCCGGTCAGGGTGTCCTGCAGAAGGGCCGGAGGGCCCGGTACCTGCATGTCATAGACAGGTCTGGAAGAGGGGAGGGCGGCAAACACCCTGTAGTCAAACTTCCTCCCAGACAAGGCCTTGAAAGGACAGCGTGAGGAGAGAGGCAGAGAGCGTAAGAAGAAGAGAGGGAGGGAGTCCGGATCCCTGCCCCGCCAAGGGAGGAAGGCAGGGGAGGGCGGCAGCTGCTGGCTCCTCACCAAGCGTCCCGGGGAGGTGCCGGTCTGGGGGCCGAGGTCTGGAGGAACAAGAAGGGGGCGTCGGGAGAGGTCCGCGC
This sequence comes from Bos grunniens, assembly GCF_055505025.1. NCBI lineage: Eukaryota > Metazoa > Chordata > Mammalia > Artiodactyla > Bovidae > Bos > Bos grunniens. The sequence continues at coordinate 83,068,373 of NC_141178.1, forward strand.
CGCAGGCCGGGCTCCCGCCTCCCGCCCGACGTACAGACCTTCCAAGGGGGTGGGTGACGGAGTAGGTGCCGGCGAGGGGGCCTCGGCCAGGCGCTCCAGGGGCCCCCGCTTGCTTCGGCCCTCCTGGGACTTGCTGAGGACCATCTGTGCGCGGAGGGCATCCTGCTCCAGGGACTTCATCCTGTGGGAGGGCGGAGGCACGGGCAGCGTGGGGCGCGGGCAGCGGAGGGCAGGGCATGGGCAGCAGAGGGCGGGGCAGGGCCTCACCTGGCTGCCCTCCAGAGCGCCCGCTTCTCCGCCTCTAAGGCTCGGCGCTCCGCGGGGGACAAGGCCCGCTCTGGGGCCGGCAGCTCGGGGCTCTGCACGCGAAGCCGCTCCTGGTGGCGCCTCTCGGCCTTGGCAGTCCGCACTGGGGCACCGCCTCCCTGCGGCGGGGGAGACGCGGGACCGAGCCTGGGCCGGGCGACAGGACAGGAGGGCCCGGTGGAGGGGCGCTGGGCACGGGCGGAGGGGCACCGGGGGCAGGGGCTGGGGCGGCCCTCCCCCGCCTCACCCTTCTGCCATGGGGCCCTGGCCGGCCCAGGGTGGTTCCTCCTCGGGCTCCTCGTCCTCGGGAGCATCGGCTTCCGGGAGCCCCGTGTTGGCCGCCGCCTCGCGCAGCATCTGCGCCCTCTTCTGCTGCAGCTTGCGGGCTACGGGGCGCGGCGGGTCAGGCCACGAGCCGGCGCCCCCCGCCCTCCCCCACCCCCGCGCCGCCTGCTCACCCTCCTCCTCCTGCATCTTCCGCAGGTCGTCAGCGCCCACCAGCGACACGCGCTTAGGGGGGCCCTCGGCCTGGGGCACCCGAACCTCCAGCTCGAAGTACTTCTGCCGCTCGCGGAAGGACAGCTGCTCCGGCGAGGCCGTGGGCCCGAGCATGGGGTGCTGGGGGAAGCGCGCCCTCAGACCTGGCCCCTCGGGTGTCACACCCTCGCAGGCGCACGCAGCGGGGCACCTGAGGGCTGCCCACCACCTACCTGGGCAGGGGTGTCCAGGGGCGGGTGCAGGCCGGGCACAGCCGCGAACGTCCTATAGGCCTGCTTCACGTTGGCTGGCAGCTCGGCAGGGGAGGGCGGGGAGGGGGTCTGGGGACCGGGCGCAGTGAGCTGAGCAGGGACAGCTGTCCCTGCAGCACCGCCCACCCTGCCACCAGCTGTCCTTGCTAACTGCCGCCACCCCTGCCCCCCAGGTCAGGGCACTCACGGGCTGGGGACCACCTCTGCCCCTGGGGGCCGGGGAGCCCCTTGGCCAGGCCTGAACCAGTGGCTGGATCACCCCAGGCTTTGTCTGCAAAGGGGTTCAGGTGGGGGGTGTGAGGGACGGGGTGGGGGGAGAGAGATGGCGCCGAGGTGGGCGGCTGGGTGCCCAGGAAGCGAGGCCAGCACTCACCCATCTGCTGTCTGTCAGGAAGGGGCAGAGGCTGGGCGCTGGGCTCCAAGCCGGCACTTCAGTGTCTGCCCCAACCCTGCCACCAGGCCTGGCCCTCCCCATGCAGCAGAACCAGGGAGCCTCTGCAGGCAGGTGGGGGGCTTGGGGCAGGGTGGAGTGGCCCCCAGGAACTCCCAGACATGAAGACAGATGGGGACAAAACTGCCAGGCACTGGGGAAGGCCACCCTGACCCCCAGCCCCCTCTGCCCAGGAGGCCACAAGGAGCCCCCCAGCTGTGATACCAGCCAGCTGGGCCAGGAAGGGGCCTGCAGGCCATCCCCCTGTGGGATGGCAGCTGGGGAAGGTGTAAGCCCTGGCACCCTCCCCGGAGGAGCGGACTCTGCACACAGCACCACACAGCACCCCTCTGCAGCACCCCCACCGTGTACTCACCTGCTGGTGGCTAGGGGAGCAGGGGGCTTCAGCCATCTCTCCACTTGCCGCAGGCAGCACCTGGAAGAGCCGAGTGGTGGGTGTGGGGAGGGTCAGGCAGGGCTGAGGGCCCCCGAGGAGGAGGTGGGGGGTTGCCTGCCTCAGTAGCACAAAGGCTGGTCCTCAACACCCTGACCTGAGCAGCCCTGAGACATCTGAGATGGATGGGCTGGGCTGGGCTGGACTTCTCCTGGGTGGGGCGGCCACTCTCCCTATGAGCCTCAGAGGCCGGTCAACCAGGGAGGCCCGCCCCCTGCGAGCCACCCCCAAGCTGTGCCCCTTTCTGATGGAGGACACTGGGCCCCCTCCCCTCTTGGGGGCTTCCTACTCTTGCCTATGTGGGGCTGAACACAAAGCCCCTGAACAGGCTCACTCAGCCCCCAGCCAGCACAGCCTCCTCACCAGCCCTGCGGGGTCTCCCAGCAGCAGCTGGTGCTGGGCAGCCCGCCCTCCAGGGAAGGGGTGAGAACCACAGGCCTCCGCCCAGGGCCCTGCCCCCACTGCAGCACTGGCCCTCCTCCCACCGTGCTTCACCGGTGGCCCCTGGGCCCACACAGCCCTCTGCTCTGCCTTGAGTCTGCCTCTGGGAGGTGGGGGGGTAGGCGGCAGCGGGTGCATCACGGCTGGGCTCAGGAGTGGAAGAGGACAGACGCGTGCCAGGGTGGGGGTTGGCGCTCCAGCTCGGACACCCCAGCCAGTCCCTGTCATGCATGAGGGCCCTTTGAGGGCCTCAGCCCTCTCCCTGGGGGCAGGATCCTGGCAGAGCTCTGTCCTGCAGGGCTTCAGGTGAAGGGAAGGAAGACAGGGGTAGGACTGACAGACAAGTGGGCAGAGGCCAGGACAGGGGTGTGATAACCAGGGACTGACCCTCTGCACGCTGCCGGCGCCAGGGGTGGCGGCCAGGGCTCGGCAGGCTGGCTTCAGGCTCTCTGGGCTCTGCCCCTGGGGGGCAGAGTGGACACAGGGCTGCCAGGGCTGTGCCCGCCAGAGTGCGGGGTGGGCGGCCAGGCCTAGGGACTCTGGGCTGTGGGGAGGAGCCTGCCATGTGGGGCAGGAGGACCTGGGCACTCACCATGGCCTCTGGGCCCCATAGTGGGATCTGTCCGGGCAGCTCCTTCTCCTGTGAGCAGAGGAGACAGTGGTCGGGGCTGACGGCCTCAGGCTCCCAGCCCAGGGGCTGCTGGCTGTGGGCGGCTCTGACCTTGCCGGGGCCCTCGGGGCTCAGCTCCCGGTCGATGGAGGAGATGCTTTCCAGGCTGTTCCGGCGGCCAAGGCCGGCCGCGAAGGGGTTGGCGATGATGCCTGGGGACACCTGCAGGGGAGGGGCGGAGTGGCCACACCCGAGGCAGCCGCTGGGGTGGGCTCTGCTTGCTTAGGACCACGGCACCATCGCATCTGTGCCCAGGGCACCCACACCACACTCCCGAGGACACGGCGATGCAGAGTACCGGGCGAGAGAGGTCAGCCGTGGACACACACCCCGGAGCACAGAACTGACAAGGTGGTGGGGCGACAGTGAAGTGCCCATGGCACAGAGAGCAACTGAGGCCAAAGTCCCAGCGGAAGGAGGCTGACAGATTCCTGACGTCAGAAAAGGCCGTTTAAAGGAGGAAGAGTTGACTGTGGTGTTGACCGGAGTGATGACAGCACACGTGAACACGCGCTTCTGCAGCGTAAGTGACTATCAGGGCGTGAAAGGCGCCCGCTCACAGGCACAGCCCAGCCCCCGAGCGGCCTGAGACCCTGAGACCTGACAGCCGGGAGCTGCCTGGCGCCCGCATCCCGGCTCCTGTCTAGCCCTGTCCGCTAAGGGAGCCAGTGCTCCCTGGAGAAAGAAGGCAGGGAGAGTGTGAGGGGACCCAGGCTTCCTGCTGTGCCACAAAGGAGCTGCCTGAGGGAGGTGGGTGATGTGAACAGGGCCCCGGGCCAGCCAGAAGCCCTCTCATCAGCTCCGTCTGGATGGCTGGAGCACCAGATACCAACAGCAGCTGTGACAACTCTCACCACGAGATAAAACGGAAAATCTGTGCTAAGGAAGGCGCCGCCCAGAGCAATGGGGAGGGCGCACGACTGCCCCGAGGCTGAGGAGGAGCCCGAGGAGGAGCGGGCCGCTGCACCCCCCAAGCGCCTGCCAGTTTCCGGGGGAAAGCATCACCTGGTGGGGTGACCCAGAGACGCCCCCGTGCAGGCACCACCACCCGTGGGTCTGGTGGGAGGCCCTCCAAGACAGTGTGAGCTCGGTGATAACCCTGCCAAAATGCAGCCACTGCAGCTTGTCCTGAGGAGGCAACGGACAGACCCCCAGTGAGTGCCATCCATGCCATGATGGCCTGTGCCCACCTGAAGTTCCAGGTCAGGCTGGGAGACAACCAGATGTCCACATGCCTTGTGGCTCTAAAGGTTGCCTTGGGCCATTGGTGGGAGGCACGCAGGGCCTCTGAGTGAGAGGTCCTGTCTATTGTTCTTGACACTTTTCTTCAACTCTAAAACCGTCACTACTTTATCTGCTTGCTTGTATCTTTCAAAACAGAAATAACAGGAGAAACTACACTAATGCAGACGCTGGCCTGCGGGTCACCGAGAGGGGATTCAGACTCCTGGAGGGCTGTGTTCACAGCTGGCAAAGGTTTAGCATGAGCAGCCAGTTTGTCCTCCCGGCCTCAGGGTCTTTGCTCCCCAACTGCAGACTGACCTCACGACACAGCAGTGAGCGCGCCGTGTCCCACCCACCGGACTGCCGGGGAACTCCCAGGAAACTCCACTTTTAAAGTCATCTTTAAGAACTGAAAACGAGTTCTGGGCTTCCCCGGTGGCCCAGTGGTTAAGAATTCACCTACCAATGCAGGGGACACAGGCTCGATCCCTGCTCCAGGAAGATCCCACATGCCGCAGAGCAGCTAAGCCCATGAACCACCAACTACCGAGCCTGGGGTCTGGGGTCTGTGCTTCCCAACGAGAGAAGCCGCCTCACTGAGAAGTCAGTGCGCAGCAACGAGGCCAGCACAGCCGAAAAGGAAACTCAGACAAAAATAAGCCTAACTGTATGACAAGCTGGCAGAAGGACAATGCAGAGAATCATTTCCCAGGGACTTAACGTAGCATTGTGACTGCACCTCCTAGTGGATAAATCCTAAGGACACAAAGAAATGTCAAAATGCTATTAAGAAATGCTAGTGATAACACTGATATGGCTTTTTGAAATCAATACTTATAATATTACTTAATTTAATAAAATAACTTTTAAGATGAGAAAAAGAGACACAAATATAAAGTCAAAAGAATCAAAGCCTGCTGTCCTTAAGCATGGGTTGAAAGTAACAACCTCACGGATTTTTTCCCCCTAGAAACCTACCTCCCGAGGACCCGTGTGCTGCAGAGGCCCAGGAGCGGGGCCACGAGACCAGCCAGTGATGGTCTGAGCCCCGCGCCAGGGCTGCGGCAGGAGACACGGGGACGCCTGGGTGCACCATCAGGCTGGTGTGTCACCGGCTTGTCACCGCGGTGCCCACGCAGGCACCCTGCCTCACAAGGACCACAAAGACCAAAAAGCAGTCACCATGGGGGCTTCCAGGGCAGCCACTTGTTATTTAAAAATCAACCAATGAAAGAATCAGAGTGTTTACCACACATCTCCTGTACAAAATCTTATTTTAGGATAAAAAGCAGCTGATAAAATTTCTTTACAGAAAGGTCATTAGAATGACTGAAAACACTAGATGAGGAAGGAGTAACTGAGGCAGTCTTCCTTCGATCAGTAATCAAGGAAACACGGAAAAGAAAGGCGGTCTGGATCAAAATCCAAAAGGTGGTTTTTCTGAGAAGGCTGCTAAAATATACAAAACTTTGGTGAGTGTGATGGGGAGGAAGAGACGGCAGAAATCAGATCAAGATGGTGATGGGACCCCAGAAACAGAGGGGAGGAGAAAGAACGTTCTGGACCTTGCCCCAAACATGCTGAGCACCAGTCAGCAAGCTCTTGGAAGCGCACAGCGGCCCCCACAGCGCTGCCACCAGCTGGCCACCAGGCCTGCCTGCCTGTGCAGGGCACAGCAAGGACAGGCAGGTCCTGATGCCAGCCTGCCCCCTGCCATGCAGAGGTTGGGGAGGACGCCAGGGCACAGCTCATGCAAAGACGCACTTGCAGAATCCAAAGTTTGGAGAGATGGCTGTGAACCCTAATTCCTACAGGGGTTGAACGGGTCACCACAGAGGAAGCAGGTGGGCTGAGGGTAAGAGAAATGGGGCTGGGTGGATGACCGGTGTCCTGACGGATACATGTCACCCCTTTTTCTTTCAAGCACCAAGCTAGCTGGAGGAAACCGGTGGGCTGCACCTCACCGTACTTGGCACAGGGCTGTAAAAGCCATCAATAAAAGGACTCCAGAAAACTCAGCACTCTTTCAGAGAAAATTCTTACAGGTTATAAATGGAAACAGCTGTCCAAGTTTAAAAGAATTATATAAACTACCTCCTCCAAGTCGGCACAAGGCAAGGTCACTGTCCACCATCACCAGGTTCCCGGGGGGATGGAGGAGCCTGACTTCCCAGGAAAAGGGGACCCGCAGCCACCACCTGGGCCTCAGGGCTTCCTCCAGGAGACGCAACAAAGTCACTGCTGAGAATCAACAAGGATGCAAGAGCGACCTAGGAATGTGCCCGGAGAAACCTTATTCACACAGTCACAGAGCTCAAAGTTAACCCCCAGCTCCCAACCAACTTACAGAACTGGCAGGTCCATTTGGAAGAGAAAACTCATGAAAATAGACTAAAACTTGTCAAAAGGAGAAAAAACAGTGGGTGATTTCACCAGTTAGGTCTCCTGAAACATACTCTAAAGTGGCTACACAGAGGTTAGCAGCTCAAGAACACAGCCGGCTCCCAGGACCACGGGATGTGGATCCAACCTACAAGGAAGTCCGATCTCCCCTGATCAGTGGGAAAGTGATGGACAGTCCAGTGCATTCCACTGGGACGGAAGATCCACTTGCTTGAGAAGCAATTCCAGTGGATTATAGTGCTCTGTTTTCTAAAAAACAGCTTTGACAATCTTGCCCCAGAGAGGGTTTTCATCGTCAAAACTCAAATCCAGACATTATGAGAAAGGTTAGACAATGTCACTCACAGTCTCCATGTTTCTATAACCCCAGAGAGGCCGTTGTGAAGGAGCAAAAGACAAAGCCCACTCATGCCCTATGCAAAAAGACAGAAGCTTATAACACAAAAGACGAACTGCGAGTTAGGTGAGTCACACGTCAAAGGAGGCCAGGTCCATGGAGACAAGCCTGAGGCTGGGCGGGGGTGGGAGATGGGGCAAGCCTGCGGCCTCAGGCCCAACACCCCTTCTTCCAGGGTGCTGTCCTGCAGAAATGCCCCCAAAAGCATCAAGACGGGTTCCGAGCACTCTGGTTGGAAACACAGCACAGACAAAGCAACCCAGGGAGAGATGGGCAGACAGTCAGAGGAGCCCAGCAAAGCCTCCGTAAAGCTGGGGAGATGCCTGCTCTGCTCTTCGCCCTGGAGTGAATTTACTCTGTTTGTACTGAAACCTTAAAAATAAGTACATGTACTGACCGAAACATGTAAGGTCTCACTTTAAATGAGAAAGCAGAAGACACAGCCCTCTCTGGAAAATGTGAGCAAGGTTCCTCACCAGAAACAACAGGTTCCTGCAGGGACACAGGGATGTGGGCACAGAGACCAGCACAGGGGCCCCCAGAACCCAGGGAATGGGGTCCCAGTCCAGCACCCAGGGAGGAGAAACAAGGACAAACGCACCATCCTTCCCAGTTCAGGAGACGATGCACAGAACGAGGTGGACCCCGCCTCGGCAGTGCAGGGACGGGCAGTAGGCTGCCGTCCCAGAGACCCACTGTAGCCCCATCCCCAGAAAGGAGGCCCTCGGGGAGCTGGCAGCCGCTGCGGGGAATGAGCCCCTGGAGGCGGGGGCTGGGGGCTGATGCAGGAGAAGCGGCCCCCCTGGGCTGATGCTGGAAGCCCGGGGACAGCGGCAGCATAAGACAGCAGGGCCCCCCGAGAGGGCACAGCCAGGCTGGTGCAGGACACGGGCCGGGCTGGACACCAGGCCTCTGCAGCCCAGTCCCGGGCCTGGCAACCAACACTTCCTCCAGGGGCTGCAACGGAGAACCACTGGGTCCCCACATGCCCGCCCAGGTGTCTGCGTGGGGACACAGGTCTGGGCCCTGAGCTCCCTGCTAAGGGGCTGCCAGAAAGCAGGCCGGCACCAGGCCAGCGTGGCAGGGCCCGGGGGTTTGCAGGCGGGCTGTGTCCCGCTCTGGGCCGTCCTGCCCTGGCTTGGCGGCCCCAGGGCACAAATGCTGCTTGCCCGGTTCAACCTTTTCTTTGAAGACACAACCAGGCCTTCTGTACACACTCTCTGTCCCGCCAGGGCCGCGAGTGGGGCCGAAACGAGGACCTGGCACCTGCACCGCATGGCTCCCCCAGGTCTGACTCACAACGGCCAAGCGCGTCCTGGCCCCGGCGCACCAGGACCCTCCCGGCCACACTGGGGGTGGGACGCAGTCCCCGTGGCCGAGCGCCGGCCGGGGGGGCACTGACCTCAGGGGTGGCAGCGCTGGTGTCGAAGCCATCGCAGACCAGGACAGTCAGGGTGTCGCCCACACTGCGCAGCAGCTGCACAGCCTCTCCATGCGTCAGACCCAGCAGGCTCTGCTGGTTCACCTCCAGCAGCCGCAGTCCCACCCGCAAACGGCCATCTCGCCCAGCTGCTCCCGTGGGGCTCACCTGCGGTGAGACAGCTGTGCTCAGGACCAGCCCCGGACCTGGGCCCCTCCCCGCCTGAGAAGTCCACGGGGCAGGCGGGCGAGTGGGAGCTCACCTTGGAAATGAAGATGCCCTCATCGGTGGGGTCGCAGGGGTTCCCGGCGTGGCCCTTGGCGCCCCCACGTATGCTGATGCCCAGCCTCTCCCCGGGGGCCTTCTGGATGCAGAGCTCCCGCATGCCCGGGGGCGGCGGGTCCCTCCGCACGAGCAGCACCAGCTCCAGGCAGGGCCGGAGCAGGGCGCTGACTGCTTCCTGGTGCGTGGCCTCCCGCACATCCTGCCCATTCACTGCCAGGATGCGGTCCCCGACCCGCAGGCCACTGCGTGCAGCCAGGCCCCGCGGGAGCACCTGTGGAGGGAAGGCCGGGAACTGTGGGCAGGGGGCCGGGCCTCCCTGCACCCCGCGGCGCCCACGGGGCCTGCTCTACCTTGGAAATGAACACGCCGGGCTCCTGGACACCGAATGGGTGGCTGGAGTGGTCGGAGCCCCCAACGATGCTGAGCCCCAAGGGGCCCCCCGCTCTGGGCAGACAGATTTCCTAGGAACATGGAGGAACAGGAAGGGTGGCTGGAACAAGCCGAACATTACAGGATGGCTTCCCAAGCCCAGGGGTGTGTGAGACCAGGGAGCTCCGCCACAGGGAGGCCGCGTGATGGTGCAGAGAAGACTGCAGAAGGAGGAAGCCCCTACGGAACGACGCCCTGTGTCCTGGAGCCTGAGAGGACAGGACCGAGGCCCTTGTTCTCCCACGAGCGGGGCCGACAGCCACACCTAGAGCTGTGTGGCTGTGGAGACAGGGGCTGGTTGGTGGGCAGGGCCAGGGCAGCGGTCTCACCTCCACTGGGTACGGCCCCTCCAGGGCAGCGGCCAGCAGACTAGGGGGCAGCCTCAGAGGCCCAGGCTCCCCTGGGGTGGCAGGGGCAACAGTGGGGGGCGGGGGGGAGTGAGGGGGAGGGCTGGGGGCGAGGGGCCCCCCAGCCTCCCGCTCTAGCAGCAGGGCGATGGTGGGGGACGCGGCGGTCAGCAGGGAGACGGCGTGGTCGTGTCTGGCCTCGGTCATGTCCACCCCATTGATCTGCAAGAGCACAGCCCGTCAGACGGCCCCAGGGAGAGGGGTGCATGGGTGCTGGGCAGGCCCACCGCCGCACTCACGGAAAGGACGCGGTCGCCGACCTGCAGGGTGCCTGCCCGGTGGGCAGCACCCCCCTCAGCGATGCGGGAGATGAAGATGCCCTGCAGCGGGGGAGGGCGAGTGGGTGTCCGCACGCTGGCCAGGCCTGCCCCCCACCCCGCCCCACCCCCGGCCCCAGACTTACCCCGTCACCGGCCCGATAGGGCGTGGAGCCTTTCCCGCCTGCGATGCTGAAACCCAGCCCCTTCTCACTACGCACGAGACAGGCCACGTGGCGCTGGCGGGGTGGCCCGGGTGGCTCGGGCGGGAGCAGGGGCAGGCGCAGGCCGCCTCCTCGCCGCTCCCGCGGGCTGTAGTCGTCCTCGGGCCGCAGGGCTGTGACGGTGACTGCATTCTCAGGCTCCACCATGCGCTCCCGCCACAGCCGCATGTGCACAGTGGCACCCGCCCCGCGCAGTGCCTCCACGGCCTGCTGGTGCTCCGCGTCCTGCAGGGCCACGCCGTTCACCTGCCGCACGGCACTTGTCAGCCTGCCCTCTGCAGGCGGGCCGGCCGAGTGGGCACAAGCCACAGCGTGCCAGGGGCTGCTGCCCTGTTCCCTGCGAGTACCGGCTACCTATCTGGGCAACACAGGGCTAGGAGGCCCACTGTCGATGAAGCAGGCGATGCCCCTGCTAGTCCACAGTGCCCAGTCCTGGTGCCCCTGCCCCACACACCTGGTCCTTATCTGAGCAGTCCTGGGGAGGATGCCAGGGGTTCTGCGCATCTGGCCCTGCCCTGCGCTCTCTGAGCTGCTGGGACACAGCAGCCCCTCTGTTGAGTGAGTGCAGGGTTACTTCCTCCTGCCCCCATCCCCCAGAGCAGACTGCCCTCTGACCACCCGACAGGCACGTGGGCTCCAATGCTCCCTGACATGGCCAGGAGGCCCCACCCCACAGGCCTCCTGCCCAGACGCGGGTTTCTGCCTTGGGCTGTCCTCCAGTCTACCCGGAGCTCTAGCTTATGAGCTCCATGCCTCACAGGGGTCCCATACTTGGGGCTCTCAGGAGGAGCTGGGCACCCTCTTCCTGGAGGGGAGGGAGCCCACCACCAGACATGGGACTGAGAGGTCCCAAGAGTGTGCACCTCACACGGTGGTCAGGGGGCTCACCTCGAGGAGCTTGTCACCTACTCGGACCCCAGCCCGAGCCGCAGGGCCCTCCTCAGACACCCGGGAGATGAAAATACCCTGCAAGACAGAGACAAGTCCAAGAACATCGGTGGATGCCCTTCCACAGAGGGGCCCTCAGCAGCTGTGCGAGGCCCAGAAGCCCCCCAGTCAGGGCTGCAAAGACGCCCCAGGGTGCAGGAAAGGCAGAAGTGGGCCTGCAGTGGTCAGACAGCCTGGGTGTGGGCTGCTCTGGGGTCCCAGGCGTCAGGGAGTGAGAGTGCAGGTCAGTCCTGGGAAGTTCGATCCACACACAGCACAAGAGGCGCCGGTGAAAGGGAGGTGAGGCTGAAAGAGACGGCGGGCAGACCAGCAGCCCTGACCGTCTTCTACGACGCTGCCCCCCACAACCCCAGCCTCTAGGACCTTGTGTACTGCAGGAGCAGGGCCTGCGGGCAGCACAGGGTGGGGGCGGCTCCTCACCTCGTCGTCTCCCTTGTAGGGCGTGGATCCCTTGCCACCCGCAATGCTGATGCCCAGGCCCCCTGTCTGCCGCACGATGGTCAGCGTCAGCTGGAAACAGAACAGACGTGCCGTGTCCAGGGAAGGCTGAGGGGCCGGGGCCTGGTCCCCTCCGGCCACCAGCCACCTCTCCCAGGGCCAGCTTGGGCCACAGAGGAGCTGATGAGGTGGGGGCTGCCAGGCTCCAGGGAGCGCAGCCAAAGGGAGTGCTCGCCTGTGGGTGATGGGGGCCTTCCAGGGCCGGAGCTGCTGCAGGAGCGGGGCACACCCTGCACCTCCTCCAAGATCGGCCACCCCTGCCTGGAGGCCAACGCCCTGTGGGTCTAGCGGGTGCCCCAGGCCCTGGCTCTGAGTTTGGGGAGGAGGCCTGAGCAGCAGCGGGAAGGAGATGGAGAGCCCGCAGCCCGAGAGCAAGGCCCGCGAAGCCTGGGGCAAGAGCGCAGCGGCAAGCGAGTACAGACCTCTTCCTCCTCAATACGAGCGGGCTCTATCAGCAGGTTATTGGCCTGGTCAAACGACACCCCCTGTTAGGACAGGACCAGCAAGGACATGCAGGTCAGCTGCCGCCCGGCCCCGCCACCTCCTTGCCCAGCCCCGCCATGAGCAAGAAAGAGAGAGAAGACCACACCAAGCTCCCACAGCCTGAGCGCCTGGCCCTTCGTGCCTGGGTCTGGTGCTGCCCCCAGGCAGGGGGTCCCGTAGGGTCTGGAGGCCTGGCTGCTACTGTCGACCTGCCAAATGGGCAGGCTGGGCTGGTGCCAGGTGGGCCTAGGCCTGGCTGTGCCAGCTCTAACTGTCCAGGCTCTCTCAGCAGCCACAGCACCAGGCTGTCTGTGCTCAGCACAGAACCACAGATATGTCAGACATGGGGCTGCTGCGGGGCGGGGCATCCCATGGAGAAGACAGGGACCCGTGAGAGCCAGCCCTCCAAAGGCTAGGGCAGGCAGAGGGGCCTGGGCATAGGCGGGGACTGCCAGGGGCTTGGGATGGGGCTACAGGGCCAGCACGGAGCTTGCAACTGAGTCTGCACCCAGCCTGCAAAGGAGAGTGGGGAGCTGGGGACAGGCACCTCCCGTGCCAGTTGCCTCGAGAGTTGCCTGGGACCCTTGCCGGTGTGGACCAGGGGGCCTGGCCAGTTGGATTCGGGCTGGCATGTGGGGCCAGACCCACCTTGACAGAGGGCGCAGAGGCCACCGCCTTCTCCTCCTCTGCTGCTGCTGCCGCCTCCCCCTCCTCTTCCTCCTCAGCTTCGTCTTCCTCCTCCTCCTCCTCCTCCGCTCGCGGAGCCCAGGACATGTGGGGGCCATTGTGCCAGCCCCCAGTCCCCACTGGGCCCTCATTGTCTGGCGGTGTCCCCTGCAGGAGGGCCACCACGGCCTCGGGCTGGGGCAGCTTGGAGATCTTGAAGTGCTTCTTGTAGTGGGGCGTGTCCTTGCGGATGAGCCTTTGTCTGCCCCCCGGCAGGGGCCAGGGTGCCTCTGGCTGGCCCTCCTCGCTCTCGCCGTCCTCCCTGGGCAGGAGCAGCGTGTCCTCCGCGAAGCGCACAGTGGGCTGTGAGAGCTAAGCGTGAGGACTAGGCCAGCCCACCCCCGAGCGCAGGGCTCAAGGCAGCAGACAGGTGCTAAGAGGGCCCGCTGCTCAAAGAACAGGGACAAGTGACGAGCCAGTGAGGGGAACAGAGCAGTCAGCGGGAAGAGCAGGCTCGGGGGCTGGGAGGCTCTGCCCACTGTGCTCTCAGCAGCCTGAGGAGGGGCCCCAGCAGGACCACGAGGAAGGCCCTGGTGTCTGGGAATGTTCCAGAGAGGAATGTGCGGTAAGCGCGGGTGGGCAGGGCCCAGGCTGAGCCGGCCTTGAAGTGAAGACCCTCGTCCCCCAGCCCTCCCCCTGGCCTGGGGCAGCCTGACTCCTGCTGGGCCCCACACAGGAAGAGTGCACCTGGGGGCTGGGCCCCACACAGGAAGAGTGCACCTGGGGGCCCACCTGAAAAAGCCGACTGGTGCTGCCTGCACACGAGCTTGGGAAGGAGGCGGGGTGGGAGCTGGCAGGCCCGGCCCGGAGCAAGTGCCCCCAAGGCCAGTCTCACCTCCTCGTAGGTCTCCTCCATGACCTCTTCCTGGGTGGCTGGCATGGGTTCCTGCTGGCTCAGCCCCTCCTCCTCGGCCAGCGGGCCCTCAGGCTCGCCCTGGGAGGCTGTGCCGGCAGACAGGTGCGAGTCTGCACTCAGGCCAGACTCAGTACTCAGCCTCTTCTCCTGTGGCAGGGGAAGGCAATGGGTTGGGCTGCCCCCGGAGGATCCCACATTGCAGGATGTACCCCAGGGCTCGCTGCTGCCTGACCACAAAGCCTTGGGAGCTTCCCCTCTAGCTGCCCCCATCCTGCAGGAAGTCTGTGCTCATCCTCTGGGGTGCCCGCTGTCCCACCACTAGGGAAGCCGCACTTCCAGCTCCAAAAGGTGTGGATACACAAAGCCACCCTTCTGTGGTTCAAACCCTCAAGGCTCATTCCAAACAAATCACAAGGGCAGGGGCTGATGAGTCCCTGAGCAAATGCCAGCTCAAGGACGGGTAGGTGCCCCCGACCAGCACGAGCATGCCTCCTGGACCAGTGAGGGCAGCTTCCCGTGGGTGGCTGTGCACCACAGACATAGGTCCCGCCACGTAGCCCCAGGCACCAGACACCCTGCTGTACCCGGGGGTCCTGAGCGAGCGGAGCTGGGCCTGCCTGATTCTGAACAGCACCCCTCATGGAAGTTGACAGTGCAGGTGCCCTTGAGACGTGCCAGCCCATAGGCCCACTGCTCCAGCCACTCCTGGCTCCTCACGGGCAGCTGCCCCACATCCATGCCACATGGCTCTTGTGTCTGCCTAGCGGCCCTCGGTGGAGGCAGCCTGCTCTACAGAAGGCACACGCACTTGTCCCTGAGTTTCCCAACCAGCACCACCGCCTGGCTCCTCTCCCGGTGGGTTCCCCATGCCCACGCGGGCCGGAAGCCCTGCACCCAGCCCAGGGCTCCCGCAGGAAGGCCTGTAAGGCGGGCGGCTGTCCCTCCCATGGCCTCCAGGTCCCCACAAGCACCTCCTCGGAGGGCGAGGGTGGCGCAGGGTCAGGCCTGCAGGAGGTGGCTTCGCTCCGGCGCTCCACACCCCTCTTCATCACCTTGAGCTCGCTGGGGTGTGGCGTAGCCCGACGCTGCAGGCCCTGCAGTGGGCACAGGGGTGAGGGGCAGGTGGGGCAGGGGTCAGGCGGGGGCGGGGAGGCGGGAGCCCCCGGGGACCCCACCCCGCCATACCCGTTTCTCGGCAGCGGTTTCCTCCGGGTCGTCGTCGCCCGCGGGGGCCTCCAGGAACTGGATGACGCTGACACGGCTGAGCGGGGCGTCTCCCCAGCTTTCCGAAGGGCTGCTCTGCAGCTCAGGGTCCTCTGTGGAAGCGCTTGTCAGGGGGAACGCCGCCCCGCCCCAGGCCCCGCCCCAGGCCCCGCCCCCAGCGACCTACCAAGACTGGGCAGGGGCTGCTGTGGCAGCAGGTAGCAGGTGAGCACCTTCTCGCCCGTTTGGGCATCATCCTCGGTCTGGAACCGAAGCATGGGCTGCGCCTGGTTCTCCGCTAGCCACAAGGCCTTCAGGTTGAGGTGCGTGAGTGCAAACGGCAGACTCTGCAGGCTGGGGGCGGGGGCACGGTCAGCTCGGGGAGAGCCAGGCCCGGTGCCGCGGGATGGGGGCAGCACTCACCGGTTGCCGGCCACATCCAGCACGTGTAGCTCAGCCGTGTGGGCGAGCTCTGGCGGCAGGACGGCCAGGCGGTTGTCCCTCAAAGAGAGGACACTGAGTGCCACGCAGCCCCCAATCTCAGGCGGCAGTGCCTCTAGGTGGTTCCGGTCCACGTTGAGGTTGGTCAGCTTGGTCAGTTTCCCCAAGGAGTGGGGCAGGGCCTGGCCGGGAGGAGTGAGGATCAGAAACCATCAGGAGCCCGAGGGTGCAGTCTCTGCCCTTGCTCTGGCCCCGATGAAGCAGATGTCTGGCTCCTGCCACTCTGCATGCCTCCAGGTGCTCCCCCATCCTCCCTGCCTCCCACACTAACTCTGAAACCAGCCCCACCGTCAGCAGGTTCTCAGTGAGGATCAGCTCCGACAGGTTCTCACAGTCCCCGATGGCTTCTGTCACCTCGCACAGGCGATTCTGGTCCACCTTCAAGATGGACAACTGCTTCAGCTGACCTGGTGTTGGGAAGATGCAGCAACAGGCTCAGTGGGGCCGGGAGCCTTGGACACTCAAGAGACTGAAGCAGCTTGTGCTGGCGCAAGGACTCCTGCCTCGTGCACTGTGAGACCGCTGAGACCTCAGCCTCCCTCCAGACGCGCGCTCACTGCCCCAACCTGCTGCCAACCTGAGCAAGCCCAGCGGCTCCCAGGTCCCCAGGCCCTCATTGTGCCCTCACGAGCTCACCACCGGCACTCACCACCGCACACTGCCTCAGCTCCTCAGGTGCGAGCACGAGTCGTGCCACTGTGGCCCAACGCCTCCCCTTCTCAGGGACAGGTCCCAGGCCCCCGCTCGGCCCAGGTGCACACTAGCCATGCCCCTCCCGGCACTGACCAATGCCGTCTGGAAGCCGCTGCAGCAGGTTCTGTGAGAGCAGCAGGTCAGTGAGCAGCACCAGTCCCCCAAGCTCCGCGGGCAGCTCCTCCAGCCGGTTCTCAGACACATCCAGGCACACCAGGCGCCGCAGATTCCCAAGCTCCTGGGGGGTGGGTGCAGAGGGTCAGGGGGAGGGACAGGCCCAAGTGGGGGTGGCAGCCACACCCTCACTCACCGGGGGCAGGGCTGATAGCTGGTTCCGGTCCAGCCACAGCTCCCGCAGGTTGGGCAGGGCCCCCAGGGTGTCAGGCTGCAAGAAGAGGCAGGGACAGGGTGATGGCCAAGGCTCACTTGCCCTGCCTGGCCCCGCCCCACCCATGACAGCCCCACCCTCTCCACACCAGCACTTCCAGATCATTGCCTCCCAAATCCAGCTGTTCCAGCTTGACCAGGAAAGACAGGGACCTGCAGAAGAAACAGAGCAAGGTCTGTCGTGGCCAAATGGCCCATGGTCCCTGGGGCTAGCTGCTGGCAGGGGCAAGCTCACTCACGCAGGCAGGGACTTGAGCAGATTCTCCCGGAGCTCCAGGGTCACCAGGTTGGCGAGGCTGAACGAGACCAGGACAGAGTGTGAGAGGAGGCAGGATGGTGGGGAGTAGTGCAGGAATAGGGCTCGGCTGAGCCCCCCACCCCGCAGGAAGGCACTCACTTGCCCACGTCCCCAGGCAGTGCCTGCAGGGACACATCATTCAGCGCCAGGTGAGCCAGACTGCGTAGCTGAGTGAAGCCTTCGGGGAGCCTAAGGAGAGAAGAGCGTCCTCAGATGCCCAGGCCAGGGCTGCAGAACCCCCACGGCCCATGCCCAGCCCTGCTATGGCCACCACCCACCTGGACAAGGGGTTCCCACTGAAGTCAGCAATCTCCAGAGCTTTGCAGAACTTGATGCTCTCGGGGATCTCAGGGATGTCTGTGAGGAGAAAGGGGTCACCACGGAGAGATGCCCACAGCCTCCAGGAGCTCAAAGCCCTTCCTGCCACCCTCAGATGCCACCCCATGCCTGCCCCAGCTCCACACCGTTCCGGGACACATCCAGCTCCACCAGCTGCATGAAGTTGGCCACCTCCGGAGGCAACCGCTGGATCTCGTTGTCGCTCAAGCCCAGCTTGCGCAGGTTCAGTAGCCTAAAGAAGGGCTGTGGGCAGGGGGTAGGGTCAGAGTGACAGGCCCTGTAGTGAGGGCCCCTCCCTGCTCCAGGCCACACAGGAACCCTGGGTCCTGTCCTATCACCCTGGTCTGCAGTAAGAAAAGCAACGAGATAAAAACATACACACACAGCTTCTCGAGCTTCTGACTCCTTGACTTTTGACACCTGGTCCCTTTGTGTTACCTCAGAGACACCCCTCTCCGCACCTCCCCCTGCAACATGCAACATTGCCAGCTGACCTACCTTACACGCTCAAGTCTTAGTCTTAACTGAGAAATCACTTCTTTTCTCTGACCTGACAAGTCTCTGTTCCTCGCCTTCTGTGTTCCCTCACGGCTCTACCTACCACCTGAATCACCTCTTCGACCCACCCAGCCGGTGGGCCCTCCAAAGCCTGCAGTAGTTTCTGTGACTGTACCCCAGCAACTAGCCCAGCCTGAGACACTGACAAGAATTTGGAAACTACCAAAAAAAATATAGCGAAAACAGCAGGGGCCACAGATCCGTGTAAGAGGCCCTGGTCCAAGTTCTGGAGTGAAGCCACACCCTCTGTGGCATGCAGCCCCCAGGCATTGGGCCACTTGGCACCCCATCTCCAAGAAGGAAATCCTTTTGTGACCTGCTTCCTTTAACCTTCTCTCCCAAGTGGCCTTAGAAGGAAAGCAAGCTGACGGGAAGAAACAAGGCAATGAGAGGTACACGGAACACAGGCTGGTTAGGGACAGGCACCATAAGAAGGCTCCCTCTGACCCCGCCCCAGCACCCTGGAGGAAGACAGCAGTCAGGACAGAGGCTGGGCTCCCCCTCCAGAGTAGTCCAGCAAGTTCGTATCCATCAGCCAAGCCGGTTAACCTTCCACCCCGATCTACCTCAAGCCCATCCACCTTCCCCCGCGGCTTTCCATCTGTAGCTCCTCCTCTAGGCTGTGACCATCCCCACCCCCAGGCAGGCACCTGATGACCGATGCCACCTGGTGCCAGCGCCGGCGGTGGGTGAGGAGGGTGGGGCTGGCCAGGGTGGGGCTCTGGCCAGTAAGAACAAGCAGGGCCGGCTGGACGCTGCGGTGTCCCGCGCAGGCCAGGGCCGGCTGAGAGCTCGGAGGAGCAGACGGTCGCATGCAGACTGACCCTGCCGACCTGGAACGAGGGCTGGGACGGCGGCCACTCACCTTGGGGAGCTCGCGCAGCTGGTTGGCGTCGAGGAGCAGCTCCTCCAGGCTGCGGCTGTACCGATAGATTTCCTCGGGCACGGCCTGCAGCGAGCAGTGCCGCTTGTCCACCGACTCCACGTGCCGGTTGCAGCGCCAGAGCGGGATGCACTTGAGCATGGTGCGGGCGGGCGCGGGATCCGGCGGCGGGCGGGGGGCGGGGCTCGGCCCGCATGAGCGCCGGACCGGGGGAGAGGCAGGGGGCGGCCCGGGGCGGCGGTGGCGGCGGCGCGCAGGGCCGGGCCCGCGCTCGGAACGCTCGGACCGCGGCGGCCTGGGTGGGGGGCGCGGCCCGGCCGGCGCTCAGACTCTCAGGACGCGGCGGCGGCCCGGCATCCCGCCTGGCCCACTTGACCCGGTCCGTCCGCTCGCCCGCCGCCTGTGCCGCAGTCGGAGCCGCCACCGCTGCCCGCCGGACTGCCCCGCCGACAACCGCCGGTCGCCGCGTAGCCCGCCGGGAAGCCGAGGCCCGCCCTCGCCGCCCCGAACTGCAACCCCCACAAGGCCCTGCGGCGCCGGTGCCTCCGAGGACCCGTAGCGGCCCCGCGCACAGCCTGTCGGGAACCTCGAGTCGCCCCCTGGCGCAAGGAATGACGGGAGCTGAAGTCCGCTCAAAGCCTGCCCTCCCTACCGCCAGCGCCCTAACCAGAGGCTCGAGGTTTCCTGCCTTCCCTCCAGCACCGCCCTGCACCTCCCTACCCCCGACCCGTCCCCGCCTTAGCCTCACGACCCAGAGATCCCGCCTGCCGCCCCTCCCACGGCGACGTGGCTCCCTGAGGGCAGGGCGACAGGCCCAGGCTGTGCTTGTATTTATTTGCCCGGTGGACTGCGTGTGTCCTAGGACTTCGGAGACTCTGGGTCAGCCTTCTTGCAACACTACCTGAGCATGTGACAGTAGAGCCCCGCACAGCAGGAAGGCCACCCCCAAGGTTCACCGCCACCCCGTGCGGGCACCAAAGAACCAAGCAACTCCTGCTGACCCCGCAAATGCCTTCCTTGGGGTATTCAGGTCTCTGACCGACAAGGCTCGCTGCCTCTGCGCTGCCTGGGTGCTCGCCCTGCCCCGCACCCGCACCCCCGCCCCGGGAGCCAATAAGCACAAGACTACTGTCAGACAGGGACAGTCAGGGCCAGCAGCACCTGCACCTTTATCCACAGGCTGGGCGGCCGGGCCGAGATACCATTGAATCACTCTATAAAACCCAGAGCAAACAAGGAGAAAGTGCGAGTCCGGGGAACGGGGCCGAGGTCATGCAGAGAGGTCACTGTTATCAAAACGCTCCTGGTCATACACTTCAGCCACCACCTTGCGGCCAGCAAACCAGCGCCCATTGAGGGCCTGGATGGCCTTGTGAGTCTCAGAGGCTACAGAAAACTCCACAAAAATCTTGACAATGATCTCCGCGTCCTCTTCCTCGCCCTGCTTCTCTTGGTAGATGATGACACGGTTGACAGCACCAAACTTGCCACACTCCTCAGTCACCTCCCCTTCCAGGTCATCGTCGATGTCCTTGGGGTCCACCATGTTACGCAGAACCATCACTGTGGACTGTGGGGGGGACAGCTGAGAGCTGTGGCTGGCTGGACCGCCCCGCCCCGCCCTGCCCCACCGGCCCCGGTGGCCCACCTCCTGCTTGCGGAGGAGCTTCTGCATCACCATGTGGCGGGCACTGCTTCCTGAGATGCTCATGTGCTCCTGCTCACTCAGCATCTCCGGCCGCTCCGACTCGGGAAACAGCTCCTCCTCCTCCTTCTCCTTCTTAGGCTCCAGGAGACCAAGTGTCGGAGGGCTGGCCAGGATGGGATTCACCACACCAACAGAGGGGATGGTGACCGGAATGGGAGGCCGAGCCGGTGTCACACCTGCAGCAAACCCACAGAGTCAGCAGTCACTCCCCCCACCTCCCTCCATTCCCAGGAAGGAGCATGGCTGAACTGCCCTGGGGCGCAGGGGGCCCAGGGGGCGAAGAAGCTCGTTAAGGACAGCTGAAGGCATCAGGCCCAGAAGAGCAGCAGTGGAAGAAGGGAAACCTTGACCCACCCAGGCTCACCTGTGATGACTCCTGGGGCCTGGGCAGCCATGACGGCCTGGGGTAGAGCCCCCAGGGGCTGGGCCAGAGTCAGTGCAGGGGACACCAGTCCAGGAGTGGCTAGGGTACCCAGTACTGCTGCTCCAGCCACTGCTTCCTGCAACCAAGAAGGCCACCATGCTTAGTTCTGGATCTGGGTGCCTCCACTCAAGACCATCAAAGGGCCAGTCCCCACAGGACCAGTGGTCCCAGTGCCCACTACTGAACCACACAATGGCACCAATCCTTACCTGAGCTGTAATCTTGGCTGTGGCTGCAGCTGCGGCCACGGCAGCAGCCGGCGGGAGGCCTCCAGGTGTGGCCGGTGTAAGCAGGGGCATAGGGGGTGTGACAGCCTTGCCCACCCGCAAGTACTGGCCCCCCAGGTCAAAAAGGTTCATGGAAGACACAGCATCCTGGGACGATTGGGCTTTCTCATATTCTGCAGAGCAGGAGCGCAGTGAGGGCCAGCCTTGGGCCTGGGGTGTGGGGAGAGGGGGCTTCACCCCACCCCCACCTTCCCAAACTCACCAATGAAGCCATAGCCCTTGTGTTTGCCAGTCGTGGGGTCCCGAGCCAGCGTGCAGGATTTGATCTTGCCAAAGGCCTCAAACACACTCTTGATGTCATCATCCGAGAGGTCCTGGTGCACGGAAGCCACGTAGATGCGGTTGAAGGCTCGCGCCTCCTCGGCCAGCTGGTCTATGATGGGCTGAGCCTGCCCTATGTTGCTGGGTCTGCCCACCTGGGGTAGAGACAGGAGACAAAGAGCCCCCAGTCAGTCTAGGCTGGCTGTCTGGACACAGAACACGCTGCACACTGGCCCCAAGGTCCCCTCCCCAGCCCTCACCTTGATGTTCCTGCCTCCCAGCATCACGGAATTCATCTGCTCCAAGGCCAGCTGGGCGGCTTCTGGGACCTCATACTCCACGAACGCAAAGCCCTGGACATAGGAACGTGCAGTTAGGCCAGGAGAGCGCAGGGCTGGGGCGAGGTGGCAGACGGACCCTCACCTTGTGCTTCATGGTGACGGAGTCCCAGGACATGTCGATGCTCTTGATAGGCCCAAAGGGGGCGAACGCCTGGCGGATGGTGTCCTCCCCTAGCTCGTAGTAGATGGAGCCCACGTAGACCCGGCACATGATGGCCAGTGCCCGCTGCCGCTGAGCCGCCATCTGGAGCAGGAACAAGGGGAGACAGAGCCACTGGCCTGTGAGGGGTGGCGAGACGCTGGGCAGCCCCTTCCCCTCCTGGCCCACCCCTCCCCCTCCTGCTCCGCTGTGGGGAGGGCTCCCCACGCGGTGGTGTGGTGCAGGATCCGCCCCTGCAGTCAGGGTGGCAGGGGTCGGCAAGACCCCAGCCCAGGAAGGAAAGTCAGGCCTGAAGGCAGGAAACAAACACACCCTGGCCCACCCAGGTCCCGGGCAGACTGACAGCACAGCTGACAGCTGGTCGGAAGGCAGGGCTGCAAGCCCTCCACTCTGGGGCCGGGCACCTGGGCGGGCTGGGAGGTCCTCTCAGGGTCCTGGCCATGCACTCAGATAGAGAGGGAAGGGGGAGCCGCCAGGCTGCAGGGACGCTGGTGTGAGGCAAGAGAGGGGGCAAAGACGGGGCAGCTACTGCCCAGAAGAGACCCCAGGGAGGAGGTAAGGAGCCCAGTCAGGGACTCCCCGGAGAGAAGACTGGCAGCACCGCTCGCGCAGCCCCAGCGCCTTGAACCCTCATAGAAAGGGCTGCTGGTCCCTGGGAGCCTCACGAGGGAGCGGAGCCACCGAGAGGAGACGCCCCAGGGTCCGTGCGGGCGGGCGCCACCGCCTCCATGCTGGGGCCCCCAGTCGCTCGAGGAGACACTCCCACCCGGCCACCTCAGATGACAGGCCTCACGGGCAGTGCCCCAGAGCCACTTGCCATGGGGCACTGGGGGGAGACCACAGGCCCAGGGCAGGCCAAGGAGATGGGCCCTGGCTCCAGCCCCTCAGCGGGGGACCCCCACACCCTCCTGAGATTCCCCATAACCAGAGGCCAGCTTCTTTTTTCAGATATGCCAACTGGTCTAGGCCAACTGCCAACTGGCCAGGCCCCCACATCCTGCCAAGAGGAGCCTAAAAATAAGGCTCATGGCCCCCAGACAGGACCCCCTCCTCAAACTGCTCCCAACAAAGAGGCCACAGGCTTCCTGTCGAGATCAAGGACTGTCCCCCCCCAACACTTATGTCCCCTCTTGCGCCAGTTGCCCCAGATGTGAGACCAGCTGCCCCTGGGGTCAAAGTTCTCCAGGATAGGAGCATGTCTCCTCTTCAGTGTGGGCTCCCCAACAGTGGGGGTGCCCAGAGCCCCCTGCCTGACCTGCTCCCACAGACAGACGCTCCCTAGAGAGGACACGGGGTCTGTCTGGCCCGAGGACAGGACCACGTGTCCCCTGTGAGAACTCAGGCTCAGGGATGGCCCCTGGGAAGGCCATGTTTCCCCCTCAGACTTCCAGGGGGGCCTGGCCTCCTCCTCAGCCTGCCTCTGGGGGCGGGAGGGGCATCTCCTCCCCACATTCCTCTGCTGACAGCAGCCGGGGCCACAGCCACCACCTGCTCCCTGCCCGCGTGGACTCCGCCCCTTGCTGACAGCCAGGGTGCGGCCCAATCCTGCTCCTTCCCTCTCTCCTTCACGTGGGTCCCCCCAGCCCCCACCCCCTCCCCCCCGTCCCCCCTCCAGGGTTTGATGGGGCCGTGAGTTAAGACCCTTCTCTCCTCGGGCGCCTGACCCCAGCCAGGAGCCCGAGCAGCCTGGTGCCCGGCGGAGCTGGAGGCCTGGTGGCACACCCGATGTGTGCAGGCGGCACGGGTGCAGGGGGCCTGGCGCGGGCAGCTGCCCTCCTGGCCGGCTGCCCTCCGCAGTTACCTGGCCGGTTAGTTTTAAGGCGGGCCCTCAGAGCAGATGCAGGCCTCCCCAGGGGTGGTCCCGGGGTGGGTGCCCCCCACACCACTGGCCCCGCCGCGCCTGGCGCTCTGCTGCGCGCGTCCTGAGCTGGCGGGCAGGGCCGGCCACGGGGAGCAAGGTCCCCAGCACATGGGCGCACTGCCCCCCTCTAGCCCTGACTAAGGACATGAGCCCCGGAAGAAGTGAGCATGTCTATTGACCGATTGCAAAGGTGAGAGAGGATCTCCAAAGCCCATTGTCACTGCTGCCATCTGAAAGACAGTAAAGACAGAGTTCAGTCTGTTGGAGCCGAGCAGTCTCCGCTCTCGTCACACCTCACGCAGACAGCGGCAAGGCCCGGAGTCCCCGCCCTGCCAGGAGGCCCGCCTGCCTTCCCACACTGCCGGGCATCTGGCCGGCCACCGGCACCTGCCCAGGGGGGCCTCAGAGCCCTAGGTGCCCCGCCCCGCAGCCTGGCCGGCAGGGGCAAGAAGGAAGGGGGAGGAGCAGGAGGAGGAGGAGGAGGGGGAGGGAGGGGAGGAGCGGACGGAGCACAGTCAAGAGCCAGGCACCCCTGGCAGCGTGAACGTTTTGCGGGCTGGGTGGGGTGCAGGAGGCTCGAGGCCCAGGCCTGTCAGCTTCACCCTGTCCTCTTCCCCCATGGCCACGGCTGCCTCTGGCCATAAGCCTAGAGCAGGGCCCTGGGGAGGCGTCCCCAGCCTGTCCTCTCAATCCTGGGCCCCGAGCCGCTGGACTGGACTCACTGCAGGGGCGGGGGCCTGACCGCTTTTATCCGAGGCCGTGGGGGTGGGGAGAAACGCCCCTCGGGGCTACACCATCAGCCTCGCAGCTGGGCACATGGTGGGGGTGACCCAAGGCCACAATCTGAAGTCCGAGAAGAGGAGCCTACTGGGGAAGGGCAGGGGCGCAGGGCTACAGAAGAGGGTTGGCAGGGGCCGTGGGCTCTCAATAGGTGGGTAGGGCTGGGCCACTTGTGCCTTAGGGAGGAACCCGGGGGTCCCAAGGAGTCCTTGAGAAACGGAGCACCACAACACCTCGCGGGGATGGCCGCAGGCACGAGAGTAGGAGAGCGGCGGCGGGGTGGCGGGCGGGAGGGTGGCTCACCTGCAGGTTGGTAAGCTGCTGCTGCTGGTGGGCGATGGTCTGTTTCACCAGCACGCTCTTGATGCTCTGCTCCATGGCGTACTTCTTGGCCTGTGAGAGAAGGCAGTGAGGAGCACTGGGGGGCCCGCCTGTGGGGAGATGGGCCTTCCTCCGCCCCCGAAGGCGTCCCCTGCCGCGGAGCCCCAGGAGGGACGCGCTCACCTTCTGGAGGGCCTCCTGCTGCTCGGGCGTCAAGGGAGGCAGTCCCAGCTTCGCGGCTGTGCCCTGCCCGTTCTCCATCTTGATGGAGTCTGTCCCCTGCAGACGGGAGCAGGGAGATGGCTGAGAGCAAGTCCCCGACGGCCCTCCCATGGCCCCAGGCCCACCCCGCCCTCTGCCCGACCACTGCGCGTGGCCTGCAGCTCAGCCCATCCCCAGGGACAGACTGTCTCCCGCCTGGGGCGGACATGGGTCCAACAGCCCAGTGGCTGTCCCAGACCTGTCTCCTCCAGGAGACACTGGTAAGACACACACCAAAACAGACAGGCACGTTGGGGCCCTTGGCCCACCCAGAGCAGCTGCAGGACCCAGGCCCCTCTGGAGTCACCAAGACAAGCAATGAGCAGTCAGAGGAGCCCAGCCCTCATGGCAAGCCCGACCCCAGAACCTCAGGCTCAAGTTGCATAGGAGAGCTGGCTGGCACTGGCCTCCCAGACAAGGGGAGGGCCAGGACTCTGAATGTTCTGGGATGCCCCGCTCTTGGGCTGCCTGGCACCCAGGCCCCCAACATCATCTCACAGCCACAGACTCGGCTTCCCTGCTCAGGACCAGTTCTAGGGACCACTCAAAAGAGCAAGTCTGGGAGGCGCCACCCTCCCAGCACAGCTGCAGGCAGTGCCCCACCCCCAGCCCTGCACGCCATCTGGAGACCTGGACTTGCTCTCCCAGCCCGCCTCACCAAACTTCTCCCTGGGCCATGCTTAGCGCCCTGGCAAGAGAAGCCAGAAACAGGCCCACCGTAAGGGAACAGAAACGGACACCCGCCAACACGCTGGGCGAGTACAGGAACGAGGAGATGCTCTGACGTGGCAGGCCCAGCCCGCTGCGGGCCAGGGCGGGTGCTACGAGGAGTACGGGTATGCCCTCTGCTGAAAGGCATTTCTAAGCTGCTGGCAGGGGAAGGACACAGCCGCGGGAGTGGCAGGAGCGTGTGTGCGGGGGCTCCGAGCACACCTGCCCAGTCACCAGGCGCTGGGTGGCTAGCAACCGTCCGGACTGGGATTCTCCAACCCCAGCATGAAGCCTCGGGAGGACAGCAGGGACGAGAGGCAGGCCCCCAGCACAGGAGTGACGGGCAACCACAGAGAGAGGCACAAAGGCGGCAGGAAGGGGCTGGCAACCCAGACCCCAAGAAGCACCCTCCTGACCAGCTGCAGTGCTAGGTTTCTAGCACAGGGTCAAAGGGCGGGAAGCCCTGGCAGCCCCTCCTCTGGCAGTGCAGTGTGGCTCCTGCATGGCGGTCCTCTTGGCCTGCCCGCAGGCCCAGAGCCCAGTTCTCCTCAGTGGGAAAAGAGGACAAGGGCCTGGGCCACGGCTCCAGAGCAGGCCGTCACCATGGTGATCAATGCCAGCCCCTCTCAGCCCCTCAGAAACTTCTCAATCTCCTCTTTGTCTTGAGAAACAAAAAGCCCTTCTCCTACCAACCAATGGCTGGCTACATAGCCAGCCAGGATCAGGAAGGGCTGGCTAGAGGGACACCCTGGCCCCCCTGCCCATCAGCTTCAGCCCCCATAGCTTCCCAGGATCCAGGCTGCATACCACAGCCCTCCCCAGGCAAGCTGGGCACCCGGCCCCAACAGCCCACAGGCCACTCTGCTGAGAGGCCCTGCCCAGTCCTCTGGAGGCAGGCACTGCCATGCAGAAGCATAAAGAACCTTCTTATCCGAAGACAGCAAGGTCCAGCCCTCCACCCCGACCCCACGGGTCTGGCGATCAGCACTGGCTGAGACCCTCCAGGCCAACCCTGAAGTCGAGGCCCCAGACCTGCGCTCTGA
The DNA here is from genome assembly GCF_055505025.1 of Bos grunniens. Classification (NCBI taxonomy): domain Eukaryota; kingdom Metazoa; phylum Chordata; class Mammalia; order Artiodactyla; family Bovidae; genus Bos; species Bos grunniens. Next base: position 83,095,000 of record NC_141178.1, read on the forward strand.
CCTGCAGAGGGGTTGGCGTTCATGTTTTACTTAGAGATCTGAAGGGAAACTCTATTTCTGGCTCTTAACACCACCCTGCACATTCTGAATGACACGTCCACCCTCCTGTATGACACCAGCAGTGAAAGGCACGCACCGCCCGAGGTTCGGGCCCACCTGACCACAGCCACCATCTGCCCGGGATGTGAAGACATGTGAGGCGAGGACGCCAAGTAGATGCAGAGAGGAGGCGGCTGGAGCCAGGAGGGAGGCTGGGTGGCAAGGGGGCAGGGCAGGGTCTCTGCCCAGAAGGCAGAGTCCCCGGGGCTCCTCCCGCTCCCACCCCCCAGCCAGGTCTCTCTGGGGCCAGGGACGCGCAGGCAGGCAGGCGGGCAGGCGGGCGGGCGGGCGGGCAGGCAGGCGGGCGGGCGGGCGGGCCTGAGGGCAAGAACGCTTAAGGGCAGTACCTGTGGAGGTTTCCATTTGTCTCCCGCTGCCACCACTGCCGCCGCCGCCGCCGCTGCTGCCGGCTCGGACCCCCCTCCTTGCTGGCCATTGACCTGCTGCAGGCAGGAAGGAGACGGTGTGACAACATTCGCAGACCCAGCCGCCCGGGCCCTCGCTTGTCTTCCCTGGTTAAGAGCTGGACTCTGCGAGGACCAGCAAGGAGCCAGTCAGAGCTCTGACCTGGCCCCGGGGCTTCCTGCAGCTGCCCCTCCACGCCTCACCCTGCTCGCTCCGCTCCTCCAGCACACCTGCCGCTGCCCAGGGCCCAGGCCCAAAGGGCTGGCCAGGAAAAACCAGAGCAGAGGCTGGGGAAGCCCCAGGCTGGCAGTAAGTCCTCAGAAAGAGACAGTGTGGAGAGCTGAGCTGTGCTCCTGCACCCCGCTCAACAAAAGACACTCGCTCCTGGGTCAAGAGCAGCCCTCTAGCCACACAGGAAAAGACGACCGGGACCACAGGTGGCCCTCTCCCCTTGAGGCGGACAGAGGCACCTCGCTAGCAGCCTGCACACACGCTGGGCCAGCCCACACCTCAGGCTCAGTTCCAAGGCCCCTCCTGAAGATGGCTCTGACTGGCAGGCCGGGCAGCGGGGCTGCCTCTGTAGGCTCCCCTATGCCTCCACCCCCTGCACACTGTTCAGGGCTGTCTAACTCAGGGCAGGTGAGAGTTTGGCCACATCTCGAGGAGCCAAAGAGCACTTGGTGTGAAGCCAGCCCAATGGCAGAAGGTGGGCAACATCATGGAAGTCAGGGTCTTAGTGGAAGGCCCCTGAGACTTCCCCACCATCTCAGAAGTCACAGAGCAGGAACCCACTCCCAACTCAAGCGTAAGACCCACACACATCTAGGACGATAGCCTAGGGCGAGAGCCCTGCCCATCCTCAAGGCACCAAGCACAAAGCCAAAGAAACGCTGGGCTGACCTGGCCAGAGCGTGTCTTAGGCGTTCCAGCCTCAAAGGGAAGACAGCAGCACAAGCCTGACTGCACTAGAGATGTGACCAGTGGGTGTGGAAGCTGTGGCCCACCCAGCGCTGCTCCTTCCCTGGAACCCCTCTGAAACTGGATCACTGCTGTGAGCCATGAAACCATGCTCCAGTGAGAGACAAAGGAAAGGGGGGCCCTTCTGATAGAGGTGCTACCCAGTGGGTGCTTGGCATCTGGGGAGAGGGTCTGGCTTTGCTCCAAGTGCCCTGGCAGCCCCCAGAACACACCAGAGCAGAGGCTGCCTTGCAAAACCCCAACAAGAGGTAACTTCAGGTCTGGGCATGTAATCCAACCTCTTGACCCCTGTGAATTAGATCAACTTGAAGGCACATGTATAGATGATTTCCTACTCACCCAAATAAGTGCAGCAGCCAACAGGAACTAGGACAGTGCTGAGACCAGAGATGGCTCAGAAGAGGCTTTGCAGGGAAATTCAGTCCACCCAGGACTCACAAAGGACAGCCGACCCCAGGGAATTCATGGCAGAAACAACGTCCCCAGTCCCACAGAGCCTAGGGCTCTTTTCTAAGCAGATGCTAAGAAAGCTTAGAGGAAACTGCCCTTCATCATTACAGCTAGTCTTACGCTATCCTCCAGCCGTGACTACAGCAGGCCACAGTCACAAAGCACCCCAGCAGCAGGCAGCAGTGCCTCGAGGGGTGCAAACTCCCTCTGGTGGGTGTGTGTGGGGTGGGGGAGCGTGTGTGCAGTGCAGGGGTGTACACGGTGTGTGTGGTGGGGTGGGGTGCAGTGCAGCCCCAAGATTCTGGGGCCCAAACCCCTGCACTGCCACTAATCAATAGCCCAGGGCCAAAGAATCATTTCCATTAGAAAACCAGAAAAATCAAGTAATTACTTAACACCTCCAGGCTTCAGGCTCGTTAGGCCTGTCTCCTGGGGCAGGCAGGAAGATTCAGCGAGTGGCCAACTCTGGCCAACTCCATATACAATACGTAAGGCAATTCCTGCACATGGCCAGCGATCCACAGGTTTCAGTGATTTTTTTTTTTTGTATTATTACAACATCCAGAGTCAAGTCCCCACAGTAGGACTCGTGCAGGACACTGCCTCCCATCTGGTCAGTACCCTTCACGTGGCGCCCTGCTATCCACAGTGTGGGCAGGTTCTGTGCGGGGCACTGTGGATGCACGAAAAGCAAGACAACAGACATGCTAGCCAACCCCGACATGAGGTTATTTCTGTAGCACAAGCCCTAAGGAGAAAACCAAGCACAGGGTTGGAGAGAGGGAGTGTGAGGGCCCCAAGGCCACAGCAGCAGAGACAGCTTCTCGGTGAGGTGACAGGCAGGCTGGGACCCACAGGAGAAAAACAAGCACCTTCACCTCTGGGAAGGTGAGGGAGTCCAGTGCTTTTGCCAGATGGAACTCCTAGGACAATGGTCCCAAGTAGGAGTGAGCCCAGGTGTCAGAGGAAGGGCCCGTGGCCTGTTTCTGCAGTGACCAGGCGGAAGGCACACAAAAGTTAGAAGAGGCTCTTCTGTATCTTCCTGGGTTCTTCCCCCCGAGATCACTGTCCGCCAAGTCCAGCGCCACTCACCCCACCTCCCGCAAGAGCCAAAGCCACAGCTTAGGGCAGCAAACCAGCACTCCTCAGCAGGCACAAACCAGAAGACGGAGAAGAAGCTTTTGCTATGCCCCTGCAGCACTGCAGGGAACCGGTGCCTCTTCTAGAAACCTATTCATTCGAAAGGTTAGAGGAGGAATGTGTTAGGCCACAGACTGGACCTCATTCTCACAAGCTGATAAGGTAAGTCTGGGCCTTTACAGTTTGTATATGCATGTTAACATACATTCATTAAACTTCTGTGGAGAAGGAAATGGCAACCCACTCCAGTATTCTTGCCTAGAGAATCCTGTGGACAGAGCCCAGAGGGCTGCTGTCCATAGGGTCGCACAGAGTCGGACATGACTGAAGCAACTTAGCATGCATGCGTGCAGTGGAGAAAGAAATGGCAACCCATTCCAGTATTCTTGTCTGGAGAATCCCAGGAACAGAGGAGCCTGGTGGGCTGCCGTCTATGGGGTCCCACAGAATCAGACACGACTAAAGTGACTTAGCAGCAGCAGCATCAACCTCCTGAAGAGGATTCAGATGGGCAGTGAAGACCCTTGTTGAAAAGCCCAGCTTCCAAGGTTCAGACCCAGTGCACACACCCACCCCCACTGTGACACCACCAGGTCTGGCCCTGTGCCACAGCTGAGCTGGGCGCCCCTGAGCAAGGCTGGGGTGTAGTGCCGATGCAGGTCTGGGGGTGCTCGGGGACACGAGGCCTCCACTCTCACTGGTCTCTGCTCCTTCTACACCTCCCCAGGAGTTTTGGTCCTTGTCTTCAAGCCTCCCTCTCCATCATCTTAAAACTCTGGTGACTTAGACAGTCACCCAGGCCTCCACCTTCACCTCTCTTCTCTCTAATGCCCCTGTCACAAAGGTGGTTGCTCCTGTGGCTTCAGCAGGAAGCAGGATATGGCACAAAGAAATCAGTGAAGTTAGCCAGATCTGAGAATCACACAGCGGGGCCCCCCTCATAGCCTGGGGCCGCTTTCTCAATGGGAGTCAGCTTTGCCCCAGTGAGGCAGGTTCGCCCCTTCTGTGGCCATCAGAGCCTGAGGGAGGCAGCCTAAGTACGCCCGCTGACCCTCAGATCTCCCCCATCAGTCCAACCTCCAGCCACACGCTTCTCACATAAACCCCATCCATTAGACTGAGCTGGGGAGGGGTAGGTAAATAAAGGGATGAAGTTCCCTGTGAGGGTCCGTGAGGGGACTCAGTGGCACAAGTCTGGGAGGAGGAAGAGTGAAGAGAGACTTCCCCAAGGAATTGCTGTGTGAGAAGAGGCTGTCCATCTCTGCTTAGCGCTCCATGTGGCTGAGCACTAAGCAAGGCAGGAGAGATGCCTGCACGCGCCCTAACACCTCAGGCACCTTGAGTAGAAACTGGTCTCCAGGGCCCAGCAGACGGCGGAACAGGGCAAGACTGTCTTTCGTTCCCTACTGCTCCCCCAAGCCCTCGCATAGCGCTTGGGACAATGTGACTGCTCAGGATACGTGCAACGAGAGATGTAATGAGAGGCCTCGTCTTCCCTTCCTGAGTAGGGGTTGCAGGACGGAATCCCTGCTGGCTGGAGACCTCTTCTCCGCTGGACATCAGCAGAGAGCCCATTCACAGCTGTGTACTCAAGAAGCGAAGGCCTCCCTCTTCACCAGGCCCGATCCCGTCCTACAGGCCCGCCCTGTGGCCCCTACACGCTGGAGGGGGAGACGCCACGGTTCCACGGTGCTCCGCCTTCAAGTCGGGGATACAGGCTCACAACGTGGGCAGAGGGGAACGACTACCGTCTGGCCCCGCCCGACCGCACCACGAAGAGAGCCGGCTCGCCACACGGCACGGGCCCCCCTCACCCCCCCGTCAATCCCAGCCGCACCGCAGGTCACAGCCGCGCCAGGTGCTCCCGCGCCGGCTGCCGGAAGTTGCAGTCTGCGGGCCGGAAGCTGCGGCCGCAGGCCGGCCCCCCTCCCCTCGCGCCCGCCCCGCCCCCGCCTCGCGCGACCGAAGGCCGTAGAAGCTCGCGCTGGGCTCCGGAGCGGCCGCTACGTCCCCGAGGGACCCTCGGCGCCCAGGCCGGGCCAACAATCTGCTCCCGCGGTCTGAGCGGCGGCCCGCGGTCACGGGGGTCTCACTTACTAGCGCTATGGTCGCCGTCGCCATCTTGTTCCCGTCGCGTCCGCCGCGCGCGCCACACGCTTCGGTTCCTTCCGCGGTCTCGCGCGATCTAGGCGCCGGCGGAGGCGCTCTCAAGAGAACGGAACTCTCGCGATTAAAGGCCCTTTCCCCAGCGACGTGGAAGGAAAAAGGAACGCGCTTCCGGTGCGGGGAGGAACAGTTAACGCTCCGGGAAGGGCGCGCGGAAGGGGCGGGGGCGGGGCGGGGGCGCGCGCGGCAGCCCCGCCTCCGCCCGCCGCTAGCACCGCCCTCCGCCGGCCTGTTAGGGTCCTAGGTCGCCCCTCCCCTCGCCTCTCGCGGCCTCTTTCCCTTCGCTGCTCGGTTTCTCTGTCTCCTTTGCAGGAAAACCCTGAGGCCGGGCACAGACGGCCGGATTCTCTCTAGAGCTGCGGTTGAAAACTGCGACCAAGAATCGCCTTTTTTCGGACTCAGATTTCGAAATGCCTCTTTGCATCGTATCTCTGAATGCGCCTACCAATGCATGGTGTGTTCCCTGTTATGGTCCCATTTTCTCTTTCCAAAACTGATAGCGTCCTAGAGCCAGCGACGTAACAGTCTGTGGAACTGCAACCCAAGAGACAGGCTTCCGAACCAATCCCCTGGGAAGGGTATGCACTCAGTCCTCTTAGTTCTGAACTATAAAGTTCCAGGTGTCCATCCCTGGCGTTGAGCTGCCCTGGACGTTTATTGCATGCCACACCCAGTCCCAAGACCCTCACTCAGTGAAGCTCAGGCCCTGACGTTGTCAGCTTAGCAACTTTAGCCTGCCTGAGGTAGCAAAGTATCTTCCCCAAGGAGGCAGGTCTCCTCTCAACCCTGGGAGATTTAATGTGAAATACAGACACCCTGTTTAAACACGACAATATTTTACTCATTTACCTTTCCTCTAAAATGATAAGAAAGAGTGCTTCGTTCAGTCATGTCCAACTCTTGGACCCTATGGACTGTAGTCCACCAGGCTCCTGTGTCCATGGGATTCTTAAGGCAAGCATACTGGAGTGGGTTGCCATTTCCTACTCCAGGGGATCTTCCCAACCCAGGGATCGAACTCATATCTCGTGTCTCCTGCATTAGCAGGCAGATTCTTTACCCCTAGCACCACCTGGGAAGGTTGCACCACCTTTATAAAGCCAGAAACCCCCAAAGACAAAGAGGTGGAATGTTGTGGAGCTGGAGGAAGGTGGACAACAGGGGCTGCTTTAGCATCCTGGAGGTTGAGGTCCAAGAGATGGTTCATGTGAGTGCAGTCATGACAAGGAAGAGATAAGAGCTCCGGCCCTACTGGCAGCGACTGAGAGGTGAGCTCCAGCAGAGGCACACTTGGAGGGCCTGCCTGTTCTGAAAGTGGGGGAGGAATACATGAGATTCCTGCCTTTCTGCCACCTCCAACCCTGGCTCCCCAATCATGTGTCACTCACAATCCTCAGAGAGAAGAGCCTGTCTGCAGGATCTCCCAACACACACACACACACACACACACACAATAGACTGGCCGTTGAGAGGTGGGCAGGAGAATGACCTGGCTCCATCCTTGACCTCAAAGCACCACAAGGCAATAAGCGCCAACCACTAAGATTCAATGTGACTGGGCAACCCAGGAACACCAGACACCTGAGGGAGAAGAAAACTGGAAAAGGAAAAGGGACTCAGAAGGAATAGAGCCAATAGAGCAGGCCAGAGAGGAAAGAAAAAGGAAAAGCTAAAACCATATCCTTAGAGATATAGGATGTTGCATCAAAGTACATGAACAGATGCTGTAAAAAAAAAAAAAAACATTCAGCCAGTGAGAAAGCAGTTACAAATGAAAAATATGAGAGGAAAAGGAAGAGTTAAACAGAGAAGTTGCAAGATAAAGTTGAAATCTTCCAGAACGTATAACAATGAAACCATATAGCTAGAAAACAGACAATGGAGTACTGTCACACTCGTCAGCACTCTGCAGTACTAGAACCAGCGGGTGCCTCAGAGGCCTCCACAATAGGGTGGGCTGGGGCTGGAAGAGGGGGCAAAAGCACCACTCCCTGGTGCAGCTCTGCCTGTGAAATCTGGCATCGCTGCATTCAGAGTGCTAGTGTGCTGGGCACTGTTCTCGTTCCTTTTCACAGTTAACTTGTGCAAGCTCATGACCACCCCCATGCAATCTGAACCACTGTCTCAGAAGCAGCTGAGTGGCTCCAGAGCCTCTGCCCCTAACCTCTCAGAAAATAAGTCCAACATCTAAGTAAGCATTCCAGAAAAGGAAAGGGGAGAAATCAAAACAGCAAAGAAAACTTCTTAGAACTGAAGGGTTGGGAATCTCTGGACAACAGATGAAAGGGAAAGTCATATTGAGTTCTTACTGCAGAGCACAGAGAACTATCAACGTATTCAATATCAAGTGATAAACCATAGTGAAAGAGAATACAGAAGAAAAAAAAAAACACTTTGCTGTAAAGGAGTAATTAACACAACATTATAAACTGCTATACTTCAATAAAAAATAATAGTGGAAGAAAAGCGAGAGAAGGTCTACATCAGAACCTCAGATATGCAGATGACACCACCCTTATGGCAGAAAGTGAAGAGGAATTAAAGAGCCTCTCAATGGAAGGTGAAAGATGAGAGTGAAAAAGCTGGCTTAAAACTCAACGTTCAAAAAACTAAGATCATGGCATCCGGTCCCATCACTTCATGGTAAATAGATGGGGAAACAATGGAAACAGTGACAGACTATTTTCTTGGGCTCCACAATCACTCTGGACTGGATGATGACTGCAGCCGTGAAATTAAAAGACGGTTGCTCCTTGGAAGGAAAGCAGTGACAAACCTAGACAGCGTATTAAAAAGCAGAGACATTACTTTGCCTGCAAAGGTCCATATAGTCAAAGCTATGGTTTTTCCAGTAGTCATGTACTGATCTGAGAGCTGGACAATGAAAAAGGCTGAGTGCCAAAGAACTGATGCCTTTGAACTGTGGTGCTGAAGAAGACTCTTGAGTCCCTTGGGCAGCAAGGAGATCAAACCAGTCAATCCTAAAGGAAATCACTCCTGAATATTCATTGGAGGGACTGATGCTGAAGCCGAAGCTCCAATACTTTGGCCACCTGATCCAAAGAGCCGACTCATTTGAAAAGACCCTGATGGTGGGAAAGATTGAAGGCAGAAGGAGAAGGGGATGACAGAGGATGAGATGATTGGAGGGCATCAGTGACTCGATGGGCACGAGTCTGAGCAAACTGGGAGATGGTGATGGACAGGGAGGCCTGGCATGCTGCAGTCCATGGGGTCACAAAGAGTCGGACAAGACTGAGTGACTGAACAACAACATCAGGACACATCGTTGATCCTGCCGGGGACCAGCCCCGGCTGATCCAGGGTATTCGAAGGAGAGACGGCATAGGCGAGGATCAGGATACAATAGCTTCAATTAGATATTAATTAAAGATATAAAGAGTAATAGAATAAGGATAGCTCAGTAGGAAAATTCAGTGGAGAAAAGAGGCTGAGTAGCTTGGTTTACGCGGGAGACCAATAAAACTTCAAGACAAGAAGTTTGCACCACTTACGTAGGCCGCAGGCGTCCTTCCGTTCTCCCGAAGGAGAGGAGACACTGAGGCCTCCCCGGTCGGATCTTAGAAGCCCAGGCATAATTAGTAAGCATGGTGGGTTCCGCGCTCCAGATGGAGACTCAGCCAGAGTGAGAGAGAGAGCGACATGGGGAGACCAGTATTTCGAGAAACTGATCCCAATTCTTTATTTTCCAGAGTCTGTTTTTATACACTAAGATGTTATACAAAAGTCACGTGGGGACAGCAGTCCTGACTTTTATTAAAGTCAGGTGCTTCACACAAATGTATACAGAGGTCTTAGGGGTGTTACATCATCTTCTGGCCAGGGGGGCCTGCTGACAATTTACGACCCTCTCCTTGTGACAGCGGTCAGTCAATCAGGACACTTATTTCTCCAGGGCTGATTATTCTCAAAACAGACGCCACCCAAGTAAAGTTACATTCCTACAGGGTGAGGGTGTAGTGGGTTTTAGTTAAGGAAAGAAAGAATTTACTTAGCCTAAGGTCTAACGTGATTAATATCAAAGGTTAATACTTATTTCTTCTATATATTCATTAATGTGTGTAAGGGCAGGGGATGTGGAGACTTAGCAACAAACATTGGCTCAACAAATGAAAAACCCTTCACCAATACAATTTCTAATCAGCCCATTATACTTATACTAATAGTTTTCTAACTTTTCTAAGGAACCTGTTTTTAGAAGGTTTAAAGCATCTCGTGCCTCTCACGGTTGGGAGGCTGTGAGCAATCACATGTGGCCGGACGAGCCTGTCAGGCAGGCTAGAGAACCTTCAGAGGAGTTTGTAGGTTAAAACACTCTTGTCACACCCAAGAGTTTTTATTGACTGGAGCTCTAGGTTAACTCCTTCTCCGAAAGAGGTGGTGGGGGACAGCCCCCCGTAAAGTCAGAGGTGTAGGTAAGAACACAAAGTAGTAAAGTAGGCAGGCTCTGGTTATGGGGGTAGGCGCTCGAGGATTTCCAGGGGGACTCCTGAGGCTCGATCCCGCCTTTGTGTATGTCGAGCCTCCTTCCTCATGACCTTTGCCATGGGCGGAGTACCTCACTCTGGCCCCCAACAGTTGATAATTTCCAAAGCATTCAGGTAAAGAAAAGATCCAGAGAGAAGACATCGCAAAGGTCAGAACTCAGAAAGGCATGGGAATTCTTGGGACTAGAAGCCCAACTTTGTACCTAGTTACACGAACAAGCAGATGTGAATGTAGTGACGGCAAGCTGCAGACTCCGTAAATGAATCAAGGAGGAGGAAATCATGGGCTCCAGCGGAGAGAAAGGAGGTGCTCCAGGACACTGCTGAAGTCGTAGCCCATGCTCACAGCCGGGGCAGGTGGCAGGGTGAGGGGTCCAGGAAAAGATGGAAATAGCACTTATGCAACAAATCCCAAGTTTGAGAGGAGGTTCACACTTCTGCAGGAGAATCTAGGGAGGAATTAATGACATGTATGGAAAACTAAGCCCCCCAAAAGGCAATGATTAACTGCAGGGAAAACAAAAAGTTGTGCAAGGAAGCAAATATTTTCCTAGGACACCTCATTCTCTGCTGAGACCTGTGGGAGTGAAGCTGTAATAGTGCCCATCACATTGAGATGGCGCTGTGTCAAGGGATGAGGCCAGTGGCCTCCCTTCCCCCCAGAGGACACCCGCATGTGACACATAATGTAGAAAAACCGATGAAAAGCAGCGAACGCGTGTGTGCGTGTCCTTGTGAAACATGCATTTTAAATGCCTGAAGAAACAGCTAAGAGAGTTGAATTTGCAAAGAATCAGAGTTAGACAGTGTATTTATCAGTTATTTATTATTGACCTAAAAAAATTCCACTTTGAAAATAATAGGTATGTCACTTTGAAGAGATAAAAGTTAAAATGAAAACCTCAACAGACATGAAATGGAGCAGTGCTAGTACTGATCCTTTTGAGTTCAGTTTAATCTCTGGCACAATCGGTTATGCACTGGATACTCCCAACTGTTTCAGACGATGCAGAATCAGACAGCTTGGCATCAGGATTTCCAAGTAGATGTGTAAGTTATTTTAAAGCGTAACTTTAAACTGAAAGGTGTTAGGACTTGAATAATTTTGTAGAGTACTGGAACATTTAAAATAACTTGAGATTCACCATATTTTTACATGGAATGTATCTGACATGTCTTGGTAAGGGGTGTTGGTTTGGGGTTTTGGTTGGGGTGATGTGGCAGGTGGGATGACAAAGATGTCCATGTCCTAACCCCCAGAACCTGGGAATATTATTTACTTGGTGAAAACTATTTTGCACATATGGTTAAGATTAAGGACCATGAGATGGGAGATTATCCCGGATTATCCAGGTGGACCCAACCTAACCACACGAAGCTTTCCTGGCTGCAGAAAACCAGACACACAGTTCAGGAGAAAGACTCAATGCGATGTTTCTGGCTTTGAAGATGGAGGAAGGGGCCATTAGCCAAGGGATCTGGCAGCCTCCAGAAGCTGAGGATGGCCTTCAGTTTAAGCAAGCATGGGAATGGGAACCTTGGCCCCATCACTGCAAGGAACTGAATTCCTGCCCGGTGCCCTGAGTGCTCCTGACACCTGAAGGCTAACAACCTGAAGGAGTAGGAAACGGTTTCTCCCCAAGAACCTCCAGAAAGGAGTGACAAAACCTTGTTGTTAGTCTGATGAGATCTGCGCCAGATTTCTGACCTACAGAACTAATATATGTGTTGGTTTAAGCCACTGAGTTTGTGGTAAAAACCTACAGCAACAACAGAGAACTAATACAGTGGTAGGCTTTTCTTGTTTGACATTTCAAACACTTAGAAACCTGAATGTGCTAAATTTATACATGCGGTTTTAAATGTTCAAGAGTGATTAACTACATTTGCAAATGGAGGGGGCGCTGATATCCCCAGGACCCAGGGAGGTAGCACGAGTAGGGGGGAGCTGGGGAGGAGCAGGGAGGGCATCTGACATGGACCACTCCGGCCAGGGGACGTGGACAGAGAACAGCTCTTTGTGGGGGCTGCAGGAGCCAGAGAGGGGCCCGGAAGTGGGTCTGCCCTGGACGGGGGGCAGGGGGCAAGAGCCATACGAGCTTCCGGGTCATGGCCACGCCCCTCGCCCAGCACGGTGCCCGACACTTGCAGCTGCTTTACCATCAGTCTAAGGTGGTGGTTCCTCGTGTGAGTCAGTGGCACCAACTTGTAATGGAGCGTTTGCCTGGGTGCACAGCTGTCCAGGGCTGACCTCCACCCCTCAGCCCCCAGCACTATGCGTGGTTCCCCGTGCGGCAGCCCCTTCGTGACCACACGGCCAGGAAATTGTGGAAGCTGGCTGCATGGGACATCCTGCTCCTAAGGACACGCAGCAGCTAACCAGTGCCCAGCACCGGCTCCCTTACCCCCGGTGGGCCCGACCCCGCCACCCTCAGCCCCACCCCAGGGCTGCGGGAGCTATGCGAGGGGAGGTTCTCACTAGCAGGCACACAGGCAGACAGGGACCCTGGTTCCCCACCCAAGTGCAGGGGCCAATGCCAAGCTTCCCCAGGGAGCCAAGAGGTTGGCTTCCAGGGGGCTTGGGGCCCTGAGGTGTGCGAATCAAGGTCACGGCTGAGCTCCACGGTACTTGAGGAAGGTGCTGTCCAGGAAGGCGGCCAGCTTCGGCCGATCGTCCTGCAGGACGGGAGGGAGGCATGGGGGACGGAGGGGCGCGGCCCACCCTGCCGCCCTCCCAGGCTGGCCGCACCCAGCCCGCACACCTCACCTCGTGGACGAAGCCGTAGTGCACCAGCTCGGCGGCCAGGTCTTGGGCACTGTCGGCTGCGGCGGGGGAAGCCAGGGCATGAGACCTGCAGCGCTGCCTGCCCACCCCCGCCCCCGCCCGGGGTTCCCCCCCCCACCTCCACCCCCACCCCTCAGCCTACTTGGGAGCAGGTCGTAGGTGAGCTGCCGATGAAGCCGGTCCTCCAGCACCAGGAGCAGAGTGAGCTGAGGAGGTGGAGGCAGGAGGGTGTGGTGGGCTCGGGTTGGCCCGGTCCCTCTCCTCCCGCATCAGCATCTCTGCCGGCAGCAGCCCCCCCGCCCACCCCAAGCTCACGTGCCAGCGCGCCTGGTCCTCGCTCCTTTCCAGGTTACACTGCATCTGGATCACCTGCGGGGAAGACACAGGCCAAGGTCACTCAAAGGCCGGACCTCAACCTCTGGCAGCAAGCTCAAATGCTGCCTCAAAGGGCCAGGCACGGGTAGTAAAGACCAGAGATGGGAAAAATCTCTAAGGGCAAACTAGAAAGCACATCTCACTGCTAGGAGCCTGCCAAAACTTTCAGAGGGGTAGATACTGAAGCTGGAGGATGCTTTAGGATGGTTTCACAGGTGGAGAGAACACCTGGACAAGCTGTGGGAAGGGTAGGAAGAGCAAGATCCTCTGGGACAGGACAGCAGAAGCCCAGGATGCCAGTAAGACCAGGCCTCAGAGTGGGGGGCTGAGGACCTCCGACTGTGCCCCCTATCCAGAACAAGAATTCTGGCTGCATTGTGGAGGGAAGCCAGCAGCAGGCGACCAGGCAAGGGGCTGGTGCAGCATCTCGGTGGGGAACAAAGGAAGCCCAGATCAGGGCAGTAACCACAGAGACACACCCAAGGCCGAAGCCACGGCCTCTGGAAACCGGTGGGTGTGGACATGGAGAGGGAGAGGGGCTGAGGCTGCCCAGGAGTCCCCTGGCCAGGGGGGAGCCTTGCAGGAGGGGCCAGGGGAATCTCAGGGCCTAGGGGCCTTGGAGGAGACACGAGGGCACAGATGTCAGGGAATCCGCAGGCCAAGGAGGTGGGTCAGAGCCGTGTGTGGGGCAAGGGCCTGCAGGAGCCTTTCCTTGCAGAGCCTCTGGGAGAGGGGTCTCTCAGCTTGCACTACTGCCCCCCCACCCGCCAGGTTCCACAGAGTGATCAGGCAGGACTTGGCCTCCAGCAGCCGGGAGGAGAGCTGGCCCGGCAGACTTGAAGCCCCTGGTAAGGGAGCCTGTCTGGGCAGTGGTCAGGTCTGTGCAGCAGGGGTGGAAGCTTACCTTTCTGGTCTCTGAGTCAAAAGGCTCTGGTGTTGGGGTCTTGGCCTTCGGGGCTTCCTCGGTCGGTGGGGCCAGCACACGGGGCAGCCCCAGGGGCCGGGCAGCAGCAAAGTTCATCAGCGGGTAGATCCCATTCCTAGGGACACGGTGCAGGGTGCTGCCAGCTGGGGGTTCAGGCCCGACAGTTGCCCCCTCCCCAGGCTCACTCCAGCCCTCACCTGACGTCCTCCAGGAACTTGTCAAGCTCTAAGCAGGAGACTTCTGAGTACCTGGCGTGGGTGTAAGAAGAACGCGAGGATGGCTGGCCTGGCCAGTGGGGCTGGGCTGGCCAGGAGGAGCAGGGAGGCCTCTGGGCTGCAGGTCACTCACCGCCACTGCAGCGGGGGCCAGGGGGGCCGGGGGATCTCCGCCAGGACTGCGTGCGGGTCCATCGCCTTGGTCTTTTCCTCTACCACATTCTCAGGCATGAGGTCTATGGGCCGCGGGAGCACACAGGCGGCGGGCCCTGAAGCATGGGGTCCTGCCGGGCCTCCTTCTGCAGCCTGACCCCAGGCCCTGGCCCACCCCCAGGCCGACCTGCCCCTCACACTGGTGCTGGATGAAGCAGTGGGCAGCCAGGAGCTTCAGCGAGTGCACCTCGAACAGCACGCGGTGGAAGAGGAGGTTGTGGGCAGAGGGCCGGCGGGCAGGGTCCCGGGCTAGGCAGGAGAGGATGAACTCCTGCGGAGAGGGGGCAGAAGTGGGTGTAGCCTCTCTGCTCTGGCCCCAAGCCTCTGGGAGCCTTCATGCAGCTTCCGGCACAGGGAGAGGCATCCTGTTAGCCGCCAGGCCAGGACCTGGGTCTTCAAACAGGACAGTGGAGTCTTCCCGGGGCCCAGAGCTGCCTTTGTTTTCCTTCCAGTAGGCACCCCCGCCCCAGTTTCTGAGGGGGGCTGGCACTGTCATCCCCAAGTGACAGATGAAGACTGCACACTGAGGATAGACACCAGCCCCTGCCTTGGAGCCCAGGCCTGGGCAGAGTGCTGGCAGATCAGCCTGGGCCCCTGAACTCGGAGCAGCCCAGCCTGAGCCCACCTGCCTGCCCTACTTCTGGTGCTGCAAGTCAGGACTGGCTCTGCAGATGGCCTTGAGGGGTGCCTCCCTTGCCCCACATCCAGGCCCTCACTGCCTCTGGGTCCATCCTGGCTCCATGTCTGTCTCAGTCCCACCCAGGCTCCACCAGTCCCAGAGGCCATGGGTTAAGCCAGGTAGTCGCTGAAGTCTGGCCACAGAGGTTGTGGCTGCAGCTTCTGAGCATATGCCCTCTGCACCCACCCACCTTGCCCCCTGGGATCCTCTCAGCCAGTCTCCTGAAAGCTTACAGGCAGGGCCGTGGAGTTGGGCAGACCTAGACATACACTGGCTCCACCATTCACGCTAAAGGCTCTCTGAACCTGTTTCTTTATAAAACTGGCATAAACACTGCACCCACACTTAAAGCATATCTCTGTGCTCAGGATGTTCCCTCATGCCATCAGGTCTGCCCCGCAACACACCTGCCTGGTAAGGCCCGCCTTGCAGGGGAAGGGCTGGTGCAGCAGCCTGGCTCTGACCTGCACCATCTGCAGGCCTGCCTGAGGCCCCTCACTGCCCAGCCTGGAACACTGACAGCCAACTCACAGGGGCAGGGCGAGCTGCTTACCCGCATGTTGGGGTCGCTCAGCGAGTGCCTGGCACGAGTGATGGCCTCCTCTGTGACCCGGGTGTCCCCATTGGCCTGGATCTCCAGCACAGCCATCTGGGGGGCAGGGCAAGGTCAGGCAGGGGGAAGGGACGGGTGGGGGTGGGGGAGCTAGCTGGGAGGAGGGCCCCAGGCTACACTGGGTTAGTACCTCTAGTGCGCACATCCCAAAGGAGAAGATGTCCACGGCAGTGCCATCAGCAACCTCTGAAAGGGGAGAGCGTGTCAGGACGGGTAAGGCGGATGCAGGGGGCAGGGTGGGGGCCTCCTGGATTCACCTCCATACTCTGGCGGGAAGAAGTGCAGGTTCCGAGGTTCCTCCCGCTCAACACGGATGGGACTTCGAAGATCGTCGGGGAGCGCTACAGGAAAGCAGGGGGTGAGCAGACCGGGCCTCTCCATGGCCCCCCCATCCCCCAGAGTCCCCACGCACCGTTGGAGAAGATCCGGTGCCACACTGAGCCGGTCCCCACGGGGAGAAAGAGCAGGTGTCAACGTGACAGGGTGCGCAGCGTCATCAGCCCTGTGTTCCCAACAGGTCCCGCCTGGCCCAGCCTCCCCACCACCCTCTCCTCCTCGCCGCCCCCTCCTCCCCGCCAGCACCGGAGCCAATCTTGATGAGGCCGTTGTGCTGGATGAAGATGGTGTCGCTGGTCAGGTTCCCATGGATGATTGGGGGGCTGCAAGCGTGCAGAAAGCTGGGAGAAGGGGAGAGCCGGTGGAGCTGGGTCAGGGGTGCCAGGAGGCAGGGTGGATGGGGGAGATCGCAGGCAGGTGTTCAGGCAAGCCCAGGCCCTCACCTGAGTGCAGACAGGATCTGTGTGCACCAGCGCTTCCAGGCCTGGCGGTGGATGGACTCCATGAGGTGGGCTCCAAAAGGCAGCTGGGCCTGGGCCGCCTGGCCCAGCCCTGCCCCGTGCCCCTCACTGTCTCTGTCCCCAACAGCATCCGGACCCCAGCCTGTCCCTGACCCACACCAGCCCACTTGCATACCCTGGCATTCATGGCCTTGTGGTTCTTCTTGGTCTTTTTGAGGAATTGCTTGAGGCTGCCTGACGACACATACTCTGTGATGAAGATGACCTGCGAGGCGGCAAACTCACGGGCTCCACCAACAGTGGGTGCCCACAGCCACCCCACCCACTGGTGCCCCACCACCCCATGGCCTGCCCAGGGGCTTACCCGCGCTCGGGACTCTGAGGCGTCCAGCCAGTACTTATGCAGCTTGACAATATTGGGGTGGTCTACCAGGGCCAGCTGCTCAAACATGGTCTGGATCTTCTCCTGAGAAGGGGGGTGCAGTCACCAGGATGATGGGGGTGGGGTGGGGGGGTGGGGCAGCGGGCCTTACCTCGTGGACCAAGAAGGCCTTCCTGTCAGCAAAGTGCAGCTCGTTCCACACCACCTCCACCCCCTCCTCAGTGTCCATGGCCAGGAATGTGCTCTGGACCCCCGGCATGTTTCCCTGATTCACCTGGGGGTGGGGGTGGGGATGGAGGTGGGGGGGCATGAGTGAAGTGTCGGGGGAGGCTCAGTCCCCAGTCACATCCTATCCACCAGCGGGAGGGTGTGAGGCAGGCACTGGTGTTCCAGGGAGAAGCTGGGGACCCAGGAGCAGAGGTGTGGTATCCTGGGGCTGGGCTGTGGGGATTTGGGGCATGCTTCGGGTTTTTTTGAGGATGGTTCCCAGGAGGCTAACAGGTGATCTCAGAGGCATGGGGAGGTGGTCTCGAGAGACTGGCCCTTAAGAAAGAGGGGGTTTCTCACCAGGGCGTGGGGGCCAGGCTAAAGCAGTACGAGCGCGCATCGAGAAGGAGGCCGCCTGCACGAGGGTTCGGGCAGGTTCCCGGCCTCCTGGCTCCCCCAGAGTGCGCACGGCCCCGCGTGGCCCCAGGGCCCCTCCACCCGAGGTGGGCGGCGCCCCGCTCCGCCCCGCTGTGCCCACCTGCTCCCGCCGCTTCTGCCAGCGGCCGCACGGGCTCTCTTCCAGAATGTCGCTCTCGTCCTCACTCTCGTCCTCCCGTTCCCGCTCCCGGCCCCGCCTCGGCACCAGCTCCGGGGCCGCCATGGCTCGGCCGGTTCAGGCCACCGCCCTGCGCGCGATCCGCCGCCCAGCGCCGCCGCCGCTCTCCGCCCGTCCTGGCCCCGCGCCCAGACGCCCAGCTGGAAGCGGAGCTGCCGCCACCACCCCCTCGAGCCCCCACCCTGGTTCTGGGAATTGGGAGGCGCGGGCACGCGGCCGGCCCGGGGGTGGAGCCCGCCTGCCCCGCCGGAGCCGCCTCCCCGGGCCGGAGCCGAAGCGGAGGCTCCACGCACAAGGCAGAGAGCCCTCGCGGCACCCCGCGGAAGCCCCACCTGTCCCAGCCTGTGCCCCACCGCATGGAACCCCGCCCCGCCCGATGCCCCGCCCCACGCTCCGCCACACCCACGAAGGCCCCGCCCACTGCACCTAAGGCCTCGCCCGCCAGCCCACAGCCCCGCCCCTCCAGAGGCCCCGCCCTCCTGGGTCCCAGCCAGGCTTCTGCTGGGACGCGCAGCTCTCGGCTGTCCAGGGACCAGCCTTAGCCCGGCGACCCGGGCGCGGGGGTTTCCGTGGCGGCCTGAGGCCAGGTCCGTCGGAACCTCCCCGAACGCGCGCTGGCCTGCGCTCACTGGCCCTGCCCAGCTCTGGAAGCCGCTCGTACTTCCTGCACCGCTTCCGCGCCACACTCCGTCAAGCACATCGGGAAACCTGGCATGGTCCCCAGGCTCCCGCCTTGGAGTGAAGCCAGCGTGGAGCAGGTCGAGGGGCAGCCCGCGTAGCCCGGGGTTGCACCACGAGGGTCTGAGGTCAGGCCACAGAGAAGCGTCCGTCCCTCCTCCCTTAAGGAACACGTCTCTCTTAAGGAGACAGAAGAATACCCAAGAGGTAGACTGTAATTGAGTTCAGTTCAGTTCAATTCAGTCAGTCGCTCAGTCATATCCGACTCTTTGCGACCCCATGATTTGCAGCAGACCAGGCCTCCCTGTCCATCACAAACTCCCGGAGTTTACTCAAACTCACGCCTGTAATTAGTGACCCCCAATACTTTCTTGGGCTTCCCTGGTGGCTCAGAGGGTAAAGCGTCTGCCTGCAATGCGGGAGACCCGGTTTGATCCCTGGGTTGGGAAGATCACCTGGAGAAGGAAATGGCAACCCACTCTGGTACTCTGGAAAATCCCATGGAGAAGCCTGGTAGGCTACAGTCCACAGGGTCACAAAAAATCAGACATGACCCAGCGAATTCACTTCACTTTCACTACTTTCCTACTATCTCCTTCCTCTCACCTGCTGGGTTCCCACTCACCCTTCACTTTCTCTTTCTGGGGAGAAAGGCTGTGGACACAGGTACCCACTATCTCTCAACCCTGAGCTCCAGCGTCTCCAGCTCGGTCCAAAGGCCTTCAGCCCTGCTGGTTTCGGAGTCGCCTACTACACCTCGCTCCCCCACCTTCTGCACAGACTTAACTCCACTGCTGTCATCCTGATGGGACCAGCAAAGCTCCCACGTTCCACACTCCACTCGCCCAAGGTGATCCTGAGAAAATACCACTCACTGCTCAGAACTCTCTGTGAAAATGGAGGAACCAGGAAGACTTGGCCCAATGCCACCTGTGCCAACCAGACACTCTGTGATCAATGTCTGAAGCTCCAGGATCATCCAAGACTTAGACCTAAATCCATGGGAAGCAGAGACCATGCTGGATACAGCTGTATGTCACCTTAGGTTATCAATGCTTATTGTCCTTGTTTAATATCTTATATTTATAATAAGGAGAGAGAATTTTGTGGAGGAACTTTCAAAAAGTTGAAATCAAAGAAGAGAGCTTTGTTGACATACAAACAATTCCTTGTAAACTGTAAAAGCCATGGAGTGGAGTGGAGTACATGCATGTTCAGTCGTGTTCGACTCAGTGGCCCTAGAGACTGTTGCCTGTGAGGCTTCTCTGTCCATGGAATTCTCCAGGTAAGAATACTGCAGGGGGTTGCCAGTTGCTCCTACAGGGAATCTTCCAACCCCAGAGCCTGAACCTGCAGCTTCTGCATTGGCAGGCAGATTCTTTACCACTGAGCAACCTGGGAAGCCGTTGTAAAGGCCATCAGTTCAGTTCAGTTCAGTAGCTCAGTCGTGTCCAACTCTGTGGCCCCATGGACCACAGCATGCCAAGCCTCCCTATCCATCACCAACTACTGGAGTCTACTCAAACGCATGTCCATTGAGTCGGTAATGCCATCCAACCATCTCATCCTCTGTTGTCCCCTTCTCCTGCCTTCAATCTTTCCCAGGATCAGGGTCTTTTCAACTGAGTCAGCTCTTTGCATTAGGTGGCCAAAGTATTGGAGCCTCAGCTAGTTTGATCTCCTTGCAGTCCAAGGGACTCTCAAGAGTCTTCTCCAACATCACAGTTCAAAAGCATCAATTCTTCGGCACTCAGCTTTCTTTATATTCCAACTCTCACATCCATACATGACCACTGGAAAAAGCATAGTCTTGGCAAGACAGACCTATGTTGACAAACTAATGTTTCTGCTTTTTAACATGCTGTCTAGGTTGGTCATAACTTTTCTTCCAAGGAGTAAGCGTCTTTTAATTTCATGGCTGCAGTCATCATCTGCAGTGATTTTGGAGCCCTAAAAAATAAAGTCAGCCACCGTTTCCACATCTATTTGCCATGAAATGATGGGACGGGCTACCATGTTCTTAGTTTTTTGAATGTTGAGCTTTAAGCCAACTTTTTCACTCTCCTCTTTCACTTTCATCAAAAGGCTTTTTAGTTCTTCTTCACTTTCTGCCATAAGCGTGGTGTCACCTTCATATCTGAGGTTATTAATATTTCTCCCGGCAATCTTAATTCCAGCTTGTGCCTCATCCAGCCCAGCGTTTCACATGTTGTACTCTGCACATAAGTTAAATATGCATGGTGACAATATATACAGTCTTGACATACTCCTTTTCCTATTTGGAACCAGTCTGTTGTTCCATGTCCAGTTCTAACTGTTGCTTCCATACCTGCATACAGGTTTCTCAAGAGGCAGGTCAGGTGGTCTGGTATTCCCATCTCTTTCAGAATTTTCCACAGTTTATTGTGATCCACACAGTCAGAGGCTTTGTCGTGGTCATTAAGCAAAAATAGATGTTTTTCTGGAACTCTTTTGCCTTTCCCATGATCCAGTGGATGTTAGCAATTTGATCTCTGGTTCCTCTGCCTTTTCTAAAACCAGCTTGAACATCTGGAAGTTCACGGTTCACATATTGCTGAAGACTGGCTTGGAGAATTTTGAGGATTACTTTACTAACATGTGAGATGAGTGCAATTGTGCGGTAGTTTGAGCATTCTTTGGCATTGCCTTTCTTTGGGATTGGAATGAAAACTGACCTTTTCCAGTCCCGTGGCCACTGCTGAGTTTTCCAAATTTGCTGGCATATTGAGTGCAGCATTTTCACAGCATCATCTTTGAGGATTTGAAACAGCTCAGCTGGAATTCCGTCACCTCCACTAGCTTTGTTTGCAGTGATGCTTCCTAAGGTCCACTTGACTTCACATTCCAGACATCAGGATTTAGGTGAGGGGTCACACCATCATGATTATCTGGGTCATGAAGATCTGTTTTGTACAGTTCTGTGTTCAAATTGCCAACATCCGCTGGATCATGGAAAAAGCAAGAGAGTTGCAGAAAAATATCTATTTCTGCTTTATTAACTATGCCAAAGCCTTTGACTGTGTGGATCACAATCAACTGTGGAAAATTCTGAAAGAGATGGGAACACCAGACCACCTGAGGCCTGCCTCTTGAGAAATCTGTATGCAGGTCACGAAGCAACAGTTAGAACTGGACATGGAACAACAGACTGGTTCCAAATAGGAAAAGGAGTACGTCAAGGCTGTATATTGTCACCCTGCTTATTTAACTTCTATGCAGAGTACATCATGAGAAACGTTGGACTGGAAGAAACACAAGCTGGAATCAAGATTGCTGGGAGAAATATCAATAACCTCAGATATGCAGATGACACCACCCTTATGGCAGAAAGTGAAAAAGAACTAAAAAGCCTCTTGGTGAAAGTGAAAGTGGAGAGTGAAAAAGTTGGCTTAAAGCTCAACATTCAGAAAACTAAGATCATGGCATCTGGTCCCATCACTTCATGGGAAATAGATGGGGAAACAGTGGAAACAGTGTCAGACTTTCTTTTTTTGGGCTCCAAAATCACCGCAGATGGTGACTGCAGCCATGAAATTAAAAGACGCTTACTCCTTGGAAGGAAAGTTATGACCAACCTAGATAGCATATTCAAAAGCAGAGACATTACTTTGCCAACAAAGGTTCGTCTAGTCAAGGCTATGGTTTTTCCTGTGGTCATGTATGGATGTGAGAGTTGGACTGTGAAGAAGGCTGAGTGCCGAAGAATTGATGCTTTTGAACTGTGGTGCTGGAGAAGACTCTTGAGAGTCCCTTGGACTGCAAGGAGATCCAACCAGTCCATTCTGAAGGAGATCAGCCCTGGGATTTCTTTGGAAGGAATGATGCTAAAGAGGAAACTCCAGTACTTTGGCCACCTCATGCGAAGAGTTGACTCATTGGAAAAGACTCTGATGCTGGGAGGGATTGGGGGCAGGAGGAGAAGGGGACGACAGAGGATGAGATGGCTGGATGGCATCACTGACTCGATGGATGTGAGTCTGAGTGAACTCCGGGAGTTGGTGATGGACAGGGAGGCCTGGCGTGCTTGGATTCATGGGGTTGCAAAGAGTCGGACACGACTGAGCGACTGAACAGAACTGAACTGAACTGTTTATTCTTACCACTTCTTAATATCTTCTGCTTCTGTTAGGTCCATACCCTTTCCGTCCTTTATTGAGCCCATCATTGCAAGAAATGTTCCCTTGGTAGCTCCAATTTTCTTGAAATCTCTAGTCTCTCCCGTTCTATTGTTTTCCCCTATTTCTTTGCACTGATCACTGAGGAAGGAAGTGATCATGGATCACTGTAAAGGCCACACCATCAAACAAATTTGATGAGGAGAACGCACAGGGGGTCAGGCTAACAGGGACAGTGGCATCAAGTGACAGAATGAGCCCAGCCTCTGCAAAGCACAGCATCACCATGGAAAACCAGGGCAGGAGGACAGCAAACTGAGAGCCACGAGCATTCACTAAAGCAAGAAATTGACGAAAAATGATTTAGTCAAACCAGAAAATAAAAAAAAATCAACATGAAGAAGCCATTTAGATGAAATGGGATTTTAACGAATCATGCGTAGCCTCTACTGTGGTAAAAAGTGAAAGTGAAGTCGCTCAGTCGTGTGAGCTCTTTGCAACCTCGAGGACTATAGACTAACAGGCTTCTCCAACCATGGGATTTTCCAGGTAAGAGTATCAAATTGGTTGCCATTTCCTTCTTCAGGGGATCTTCCCCATCTAGGGATTGAACCTGGGTCTTCCACATTACAGAGAGACGTTTTTACCATATGAGCCACCAGGGAATCCCCATCTACCACGATAAATACAGGTAAAAAGGAGAGAACCCTTGATTTGAAATAAGCTAGATTCTATACAGATTTCACAGAAGAAATTTCAAAGATCGGTAAATTAAAAACTGAACAGAAAAAATAGACGATGAAGGTTATCACTTTAATGGAAATAGACAAATATAAGAGATTACAATCAAAACAAGGTGAAACACAGGAACGTAATTAACATGAAAATAAAATCTAATGAATTGAGATATCACGAGAAAAATTTAAAAACAAATTGTAATCAATAATTAAACAGAAGAAAAAAAATTTCTCCGGACGATGAATAATCATTATACAGTGAGAGAAAGAAATAAGAGCCCCGTTTCAGGGTCACGAGTAGCCCTTTGGAGCAGCTGCACGTACGTGAGGTTCTCGTGGGTGTTGGGGTCGAAGAAGCCCTTGGTGTCGTCGCTGGGGTCCTCCAGCACGCGGTTCATCTCCTCGTCGAAGTAGCCGCGCTGGTAGGCCACGTCCACGGGCACGCGGTGGCTGTGCACGGGGTCGATGACGCCGCCCGTGGCGATCTGGGCCTCCAGCAGGCGGATGCCATGCTCGCGCACGATGAGGTCCTTCTTCATGGCCTGGAAGAGGGAGATCTGCTGCCCGGTGTAGGGGTCGGTGTAGCCGGTGACCGCGCGCTCGGCCGACAGCAGCTTCTCCTGGAGCTCGCCGCCCACCACGCCCGCGGCCACCGCCTCCTCCACGGACAGCTTCTGGTTGCGCACGGGGTCGATGACGAAGCCCGTGGCCGCCTGCGCCTCCAGCAGCACCAGGGCCGTGCCCGGCCGCAGGACGCCCTTCCACATGGCCTGGTAGATGCTCATCTTCTCCTGGCGCCCGGGCTCGTCCTTGGCGGGGACCAGCACGCCCGCGATGCAGCTGGTGCCCTCCAGGTAGCGCTTCACCGAGTCCATCTCCGTCACCTCCTGCAGGGTCTTGGTGCCCTGGGCCAGGTCCCGCAGGGTCTCGGGGCCCAGGATCCCGGACGTGTGCAGCTCGGAGGCCGACACCTGGCGCCTCAGGCCCCGGAAGGACACCTTGCTCAGCCGCTCCTCCGTCTCCTCGATGAGCTGGGTGAGGACGGCGACCAGGGCGGGCAGGGCCAGGGCGCCGGCCGCGTGCTGGGCCAGCAGCTCGTCCCGCCGGGCCTGGCTCAGGTAGGAGGAGAAGAGGACCTCCCACACGGAGACGCGCCGGCCCTGGAACCGCCCGACGCGCACCTCCATGGTGGCGGCGCGCAGGGCCTGCTCCTGCAGGGCCCTGGCGGCGTCCTCGGCGTCCTGGGCGGAGGAGGGTCCCGCGTCGGCCCCCTCGCCCGGCCCCTGGGGCCCGGGCTCCCGCTGCCCGGAGGCTCCGCCCCCTTGGGAGGGGGCCGCCTCAGCCTCCTCGATGATGGTGGTCAGCCTGCGGGTCAGGGCGGGCAGGCCCAGCGTCCCCGCCCCGAACTCGGCCAGCAGCTGCTCCCGCGTGGCGGCGCTCACGTAGCCGGAGGCCAGCACGTCCCACACGGGCACCGCGGGCCCCCGCAGGCGGCCCACCCGGACCTCCATGGTGGCGGCACGCAGCGCCCCCCGAGGGTCCGGGGCGCCGGGGCGCGCGGCCTCGGCCTCGGCCTCGGCCAGCAGCGAGACGAGGGCGGCGCCCACCTCCTGCGCGGTCAGCGAGCCCGCCCGGTACCGGCGCAGCAGGTCCTGCCGCTGACTCTCGGACACCTCGCGGTAGAAGAGGAGCTCCCACACGGAGACGCGCTGGCCCCGCGGGGGGCCGGCGCCCAGCGTCACGCGGGTGTCGCGCAGGGCGGCGCGCAGCTCCTCGCCCAGCTGGTGGAGGGCGGAGCCCCGGCCGGCCAGCTGCAGCATGTAGAGCCCCGTGTCGGGGTCGCGCACGCAGCGCCGCAGCAGCTGCACGTACGTGAGGTTCTCGTGGGTGTTGGGGTCGAAGAAGCCCTTGGTGTCGTCGCTGGGGTCCTCCAGCACGCGGTTCATCTCCTCGTCGAAGTAGCCGCGCTGGTAGGCCACGTCCACGGGCACGCGGTGGCTGTGCACGGGGTCGATGACGCCGCCCGTGGCGATCTGGGCCTCCAGCAGGCGGATGCCGTGCTCGCGCACGATGAGGTCCTTCTTCATGGCCTGGAAGAGGGAGATCTGCTGCCCGGTGTAGGGGTCGGTGTAGCCGGTGACCGCGCGCTCGGCCGACAGCAGCTTCTCCTGGAGCTCGCCGCCCACCACGCCCGCGGCCACCGCCTCCTCCACGGACAGCTTCTGGTTGCGCACGGGGTCGATGACGAAGCCCGTGGCCGCCTGCGCCTCCAGCAGCACCAGGGCCGTGCCCGGCCGCAGGACGCCCTTCCACATGGCCTGGTAGATGCTCATCTTCTCCTGGCGCCCGGGCTCGTCCTTGGCGGGGACCAGCACGCCCGCGATGCAGCTGGTGCCCTCCAGGTAGCGCTTCACCGAGTCCATCTCCGTCACCTCCTGCAGGGTCTTGGTGCCCTGGGCCAGGTCCCGCAGGGTCTCGGGGCCCAGGATCCCGGACGTGTGCAGCTCGGAGGCCGACACCTGGCGCCTCAGGCCCCGGAAGGACACCTTGCTCAGCCGCTCCTCCGTCTCCTCGATGAGCTGGGTGAGGACGGCGACCAGGGCGGGCAGGGCCAGGGCGCCGGCCGCGTGCTGGGCCAGCAGCTCGTCCCGCCGGGCCTGGCTCAGGTAGGAGGAGAAGAGGACCTCCCACACGGAGACGCGCCGGCCCTGGAACCGCCCGACGCGCACCTCCATGGTGGCGGCGCGCAGGGCCTGCTCCTGCAGGGCCCTGGCGGCGTCCTCGGCGTCCTGGGCGGAGGAGGGTCCCGCGTCGGCCCCCTCGCCCGGCCCCTGGGGCCCGGGCTCCCGCTGCCCGGAGGCTCCGCCCCCTTGGGAGGGGGCCGCCTCAGCCTCCTCGATGATGGTGGTCAGCCTGCGGGTCAGGGCGGGCAGGCCCAGCGTCCCCGCCCCGAACTCGGCCAGCAGCTGCTCCCGCGTGGCGGCGCTCACGTAGCCGGAGGCCAGCACGTCCCACACGGGCACCGCGGGCCCCCGCAGGCGGCCCACCCGGACCTCCATGGTGGCGGCACGCAGCGCCCCCCGAGGGTCCGGGGCGCCGGGGCGCGCGGCCTGGGCCTCGGCCTCGGCCAGCAGCGAGACGAGGGCGGCGCCCACCTCCTGCGCGGTCAGCGAGCCCGCCCGGTACCGGCGCAGCAGGTCCTGCCGCTGACTCTCGGACACCTCGCGGTAGAAGAGGAGCTCCCACACGGAGACGCGCTGGCCCCGCGGGGGGCCGGCGCCCAGCGTCACGCGGGTGTCGCGCAGGGCGGCGCGCAGCTCCTCGCCCAGCTGGTGGAGGGCGGAGCCCCGGCCGGCCAGCTGCAGCATGTAGAGCCCCGTGTCGGGGTCGCGCACGCAGCGCCGCAGCAGCTGCACGTACGTGAGGTTCTCGTGGGTGTTGGGGTCGAAGAAGCCCTTGGTGTCGTCGCTGGGGTCCTCCAGCACGCGGTTCATCTCCTCGTCGAAGTAGCCGCGCTGGTAGGCCACGTCCACGGGCACGCGGTGGCTGTGCACGGGGTCGATGACGCCGCCCGTGGCGATCTGGGCCTCCAGCAGGCGGATGCCGTGCTCGCGCACGATGAGGTCCTTCTTCATGGCCTGGAAGAGGGAGATCTGCTGCCCGGTGTAGGGGTCGGTGTAGCCGGTGACCGCGCGCTCGGCCGACAGCAGCTTCTCCTGGAGCTCGCCGCCCACCACGCCCGCGGCCACCGCCTCCTCCACGGACAGCTTCTGGTTGCGCACGGGGTCGATGACGAAGCCCGTGGCCGCCTGCGCCTCCAGCAGCACCAGGGCCGTGCCCGGCCGCAGGACGCCCTTCCACATGGCCTGGTAGATGCTCATCTTCTCCTGGCGCCCGGGCTCGTCCTTGGCGGGGACCAGCACGCCCGCGATGCAGCTGGTGCCCTCCAGGTAGCGCTTCACCGAGTCCATCTCCGTCACCTCCTGCAGGGTCTTGGTGCCCTGGGCCAGGTCCCGCAGGGTCTCGGGGCCCAGGATCCCGGACGTGTGCAGCTCGGAGGCCGACACCTGGCGCCTCAGGCCCCGGAAGGACACCTTGCTCAGCCGCTCCTCCGTCTCCTCGATGAGCTGGGTGAGGACGGCGACCAGGGCGGGCAGGGCCAGGGCGCCGGCCGCGTGCTGGGCCAGCAGCTCGTCCCGCCGGGCCTGGCTCAGGTAGGAGGAGAAGAGGACCTCCCACACGGAGACGCGCCGGCCCTGGAACCGCCCGACGCGCACCTCCATGGTGGCGGCGCGCAGGGCCTGCTCCTGCAGGGCCCTGGCGGCGTCCTCGGCGTCCTGGGCGGAGGAGGGTCCCGCGTCGGCCCCCTCGCCCGGCCCCTGGGGCCCGGGCTCCCGCTGCCCGGAGGCTCCGCCCCCTTGGGAGGGGGCCGCCTCAGCCTCCTCGATGATGGTGGTCAGCCTGCGGGTCAGGGCGGGCAGGCCCAGCGTCCCCGCCCCGAACTCGGCCAGCAGCTGCTCCCGCGTGGCGGCGCTCACGTAGCCGGAGGCCAGCACGTCCCACACGGGCACCGCGGGCCCCCGCAGGCGGCCCACCCGGACCTCCATGGTGGCGGCACGCAGCGCCCCCCGAGGGTCCGGGGCGCCGGGGCGCGCGGCCTCGGCCTCGGCCTCGGCCAGCAGCGAGACGAGGGCGGCGCCCACCTCCTGCGCGGTCAGCGAGCCCGCCCGGTACCGGCGCAGCAGGTCCTGCCGCTGACTCTCGGACACCTCGCGGTAGAAGAGGAGCTCCCACACGGAGACGCGCTGGCCCCGCGGGGGGCCGGCGCCCAGCGTCACGCGGGTGTCGCGCAGGGCGGCGCGCAGCTCCTCGCCCAGCTGGTGGAGGGCGGAGCCCCGGCCGGCCAGCTGCAGCATGTAGAGCCCCGTGTCGGGGTCGCGCACGCAGCGCCGCAGCAGCTGCACGTACGTGAGGTTCTCGTGGGTGTTGGGGTCGAAGAAGCCCTTGGTGTCGTCGCTGGGGTCCTCCAGCACGCGGTTCATCTCCTCGTCGAAGTAGCCGCGCTGGTAGGCCACGTCCACGGGCACGCGGTGGCTGTGCACGGGGTCGATGACGCCGCCCGTGGCGATCTGGGCCTCCAGCAGGCGGATGCCGTGCTCGCGCACGATGAGGTCCTTCTTCATGGCCTGGAAGAGGGAGATCTGCTGCCCGGTGTAGGGGTCGGTGTAGCCGGTGACCGCGCGCTCGGCCGACAGCAGCTTCTCCTGGAGCTCGCCGCCCACCACGCCCGCGGCCACCGCCTCCTCCACGGACAGCTTCTGGTTGCGCACGGGGTCGATGACGAAGCCCGTGGCCGCCTGCGCCTCCAGCAGCACCAGGGCCGTGCCCGGCCGCAGGACGCCCTTCCACATGGCCTGGTAGATGCTCATCTTCTCCTGGCGCCCGGGCTCGTCCTTGGCGGGGACCAGCACGCCCGCGATGCAGCTGGTGCCCTCCAGGTAGCGCTTCACCGAGTCCATCTCCGTCACCTCCTGCAGGGTCTTGGTGCCCTGGGCCAGGTCCCGCAGGGTCTCGGGGCCCAGGATCCCGGACGTGTGCAGCTCGGAGGCCGACACCTGGCGCCTCAGGCCCCGGAAGGACACCTTGCTCAGCCGCTCCTCCGTCTCCTCGATGAGCTGGGTGAGGACGGCGACCAGGGCGGGCAGGGCCAGGGCGCCGGCCGCGTGCTGGGCCAGCAGCTCGTCCCGCCGGGCCTGGCTCAGGTAGGAGGAGAAGAGGACCTCCCACACGGAGACGCGCCGGCCCTGGAACCGCCCGACGCGCACCTCCATGGTGGCGGCGCGCAGGGCCTGCTCCTGCAGGGCCCTGGCGGCGTCCTCGGCGTCCTGGGCGGAGGAGGGTCCCGCGTCGGCCCCCTCGCCCGGCCCCTGGGGCCCGGGCTCCCGCTGCCCGGAGGCTCCGCCCCCTTGGGAGGGGGCCGCCTCAGCCTCCTCGATGATGGTGGTCAGCCTGCGGGTCAGGGCGGGCAGGCCCAGCGTCCCCGCCCCGAACTCGGCCAGCAGCTGCTCCCGCGTGGCGGCGCTCACGTAGCCGGAGGCCAGCACGTCCCACACGGGCACCGCGGGCCCCCGCAGGCGGCCCACCCGGACCTCCATGGTGGCGGCACGCAGCGCCCCCCGAGGGTCCGGGGCGCCGGGGCGCGCGGCCTGGGCCTCGGCCTCGGCCAGCAGCGAGACGAGGGCGGCGCCCACCTCCTGCGCGGTCAGCGAGCCCGCCCGGTACCGGCGCAGCAGGTCCTGCCGCTGACTCTCGGACACCTCGCGGTAGAAGAGGAGCTCCCACACGGAGACGCGCTGGCCCCGCGGGGGGCCGGCGCCCAGCGTCACGCGGGTGTCGCGCAGGGCGGCGCGCAGCTCCTCGCCCAGCTGGTGGAGGGCGGAGCCCCGGCCGGCCAGCTGCAGCATGTAGAGCCCCGTGTCGGGGTCGCGCACGCAGCGCCGCAGCAGCTGCACGTACGTGAGGTTCTCGTGGGTGTTGGGGTCGAAGAAGCCCTTGGTGTCGTCGCTGGGGTCCTCCAGCACGCGGTTCATCTCCTCGTCGAAGTAGCCGCGCTGGTAGGCCACGTCCACGGGCACGCGGTGGCTGTGCACGGGGTCGATGACGCCGCCCGTGGCGATCTGGGCCTCCAGCAGGCGGATGCCGTGCTCGCGCACGATGAGGTCCTTCTTCATGGCCTGGAAGAGGGAGATCTGCTGCCCGGTGTAGGGGTCGGTGTAGCCGGTGACCGCGCGCTCGGCCGACAGCAGCTTCTCCTGGAGCTCGCCGCCCACCACGCCCGCGGCCACCGCCTCCTCCACGGACAGCTTCTGGTTGCGCACGGGGTCGATGACGAAGCCCGTGGCCGCCTGCGCCTCCAGCAGCACCAGGGCCGTGCCCGGCCGCAGGACGCCCTTCCACATGGCCTGGTAGATGCTCATCTTCTCCTGGCGCCCGGGCTCGTCCTTGGCGGGGACCAGCACGCCCGCGATGCAGCTGGTGCCCTCCAGGTAGCGCTTCACCGAGTCCATCTCCGTCACCTCCTGCAGGGTCTTGGTGCCCTGGGCCAGGTCCCGCAGGGTCTCGGGGCCCAGGATCCCGGACGTGTGCAGCTCGGAGGCCGACACCTGGCGCCTCAGGCCCCGGAAGGACACCTTGCTCAGCCGCTCCTCCGTCTCCTCGATGAGCTGGGTGAGGACGGCGACCAGGGCGGGCAGGGCCAGGGCGCCGGCCGCGTGCTGGGCCAGCAGCTCGTCCCGCCGGGCCTGGCTCAGGTAGGAGGAGAAGAGGACCTCCCACACGGAGACGCGCCGGCCCTGGAACCGCCCGACGCGCACCTCCATGGTGGCGGCGCGCAGGGCCTGCTCCTGCAGGGCCCTGGCGGCGTCCTCGGCGTCCTGGGCGGAGGAGGGTCCCGCGTCGGCCCCCTCGCCCGGCCCCTGGGGCCCGGGCTCCCGCTGCCCGGAGGCTCCGCCCCCTTGGGAGGGGGCCGCCTCAGCCTCCTCGATGATGGTGGTCAGCCTGCGGGTCAGGGCGGGCAGGCCCAGCGTCCCCGCCCCGAACTCGGCCAGCAGCTGCTCCCGCGTGGCGGCGCTCACGTAGCCGGAGGCCAGCACGTCCCACACGGGCACCGCGGGCCCCCGCAGGCGGCCCACCCGGACCTCCATGGTGGCGGCACGCAGCGCCCCCCGAGGGTCCGGGGCGCCGGGGCGCGCGGCCTGGGCCTCGGCCTCGGCCAGCAGCGAGACGAGGGCGGCGCCCACCTCCTGCGCGGTCAGCGAGCCCGCCCGGTACCGGCGCAGCAGGTCCTGCCGCTGACTCTCGGACACCTCGCGGTAGAAGAGGAGCTCCCACACGGAGACGCGCTGGCCCCGCGGGGGGCCGGCGCCCAGCGTCACGCGGGTGTCGCGCAGGGCGGCGCGCAGCTCCTCGCCCAGCTGGTGGAGGGCGGAGCCCCGGCCGGCCAGCTGCAGCATGTAGAGCCCCGTGTCGGGGTCGTGCACGCAGCGCCGCAGCAGCTGCACGTACGTGAGGTTCTCGTGGGTGTTGGGGTCGAAGAAGCCCTTGGTGTCGTCGCTGGGGTCCTCCAGCACGCGGTTCATCTCCTCGTCGAAGTAGCCGCGCTGGTAGGCCACGTCCACGGGCACGCGGTGGCTGTGCACGGGGTCGATGACGCCGCCCGTGGCGATCTGGGCCTCCAGCAGGCGGATGCCGTGCTCGCGCACGATGAGGTCCTTCTTCATGGCCTGGAAGAGGGAGATCTGCTGCCCGGTGTAGGGGTCGGTGTAGCCGGTGACCGCGCGCTCGGCCGACAGCAGCTTCTCCTGGAGCTCGCCGCCCACCACGCCCGCGGCCACCGCCTCCTCCACGGACAGCTTCTGGTTGCGCACGGGGTCGATGACGAAGCCCGTGGCCGCCTGCGCCTCCAGCAGCACCAGGGCCGTGCCCGGCCGCAGGACGCCCTTCCACATGGCCTGGTAGATGCTCATCTTCTCCTGGCGCCCGGGCTCGTCCTTGGCGGGGACCAGCACGCCCGCGATGCAGCTGGTGCCCTCCAGGTAGCGCTTCACCGAGTCCATCTCCGTCACCTCCTGCAGGGTCTTGGTGCCCTGGGCCAGGTCCCGCAGGGTCTCGGGGCCCAGGATCCCGGACGTGTGCAGCTCGGAGGCCGACACCTGGCGCCTCAGGCCCCGGAAGGACACCTTGCTCAGCCGCTCCTCCGTCTCCTCGATGAGCTGGGTGAGGACGGCGACCAGGGCGGGCAGGGCCAGGGCGCCGGCCGCGTGCTGGGCCAGCAGCTCGTCCCGCCGGGCCTGGCTCAGGTAGGAGGAGAAGAGGACCTCCCACACGGAGACGCGCCGGCCCTGGAACCGCCCGACGCGCACCTCCATGGTGGCGGCGCGCAGGGCCTGCTCCTGCAGGGCCCTGGCGGCGTCCTCGGCGTCCTGGGCGGAGGAGGGTCCCGCGTCGGCCCCCTCGCCCGGCCCCTGGGGCCCGGGCTCCCGCTGCCCGGAGGCTCCGCCCCCTTGGGAGGGGGCCGCCTCAGCCTCCTCGATGATGGTGGTCAGCCTGCGGGTCAGGGCGGGCAGGCCCAGCGTCCCCGCCCCGAACTCGGCCAGCAGCTGCTCCCGCGTGGCGGCGCTCACGTAGCCGGAGGCCAGCACGTCCCACACAGGCACCGCGGGCCCCCGCAGGCGGCCCACCCGGACCTCCATGGTGGCGGCACGCAGCGCCCCCCGAGGGTCCGGGGCGCCGGGGCGCGCGGCCTGGGCCTCGGCCTCGGCCAGCAGCGAGACGAGGGCGGCGCCCACCTCCTGCGCGGTCAGCGAGCCCGCCCGGTACCGGCGCAGCAGGTCCTGCCGCTGACTCTCGGACACCTCGCGGTAGAAGAGGAGCTCCCACACGGAGACGCGCTGGCCCCGCGGGGGGCCGGCGCCCAGCGTCACGCGGGTGTCGCGCAGGGCGGCGCGCAGCTCCTCGCCCAGCTGGTGGAGGGCGGAGCCCCGGCCGGCCAGCTGCAGCATGTAGAGCCCCGTGTCGGGGTCGCGCACGCAGCGCCGCAGCAGCTGCACGTACGTGAGGTTCTCGTGGGTGTTGGGGTCGAAGAAGCCCTTGGTGTCGTCGCTGGGGTCCTCCAGCACGCGGTTCATCTCCTCGTCGAAGTAGCCGCGCTGGTAGGCCACGTCCACGGGCACGCGGTGGCTGTGCACGGGGTCGATGACGCCGCCCGTGGCGATCTGGGCCTCCAGCAGGCGGATGCCGTGCTCGCGCACGATGAGGTCCTTCTTCATGGCCTGGAAGAGGGAGATCTGCTGCCCGGTGTAGGGGTCGGTGTAGCCGGTGACCGCGCGCTCGGCCGACAGCAGCTTCTCCTGGAGCTCGCCGCCCACCACGCCCGCGGCCACCGCCTCCTCCACGGACAGCTTCTGGTTGCGCACGGGGTCGATGACGAAGCCCGTGGCCGCCTGCGCCTCCAGCAGCACCAGGGCCGTGCCCGGCCGCAGGACGCCCTTCCACATGGCCTGGTAGATGCTCATCTTCTCCTGGCGCCCGGGCTCGTCCTTGGCGGGGACCAGCACGCCCGCGATGCAGCTGGTGCCCTCCAGGTAGCGCTTCACCGAGTCCATCTCCGTCACCTCCTGCAGGGTCTTGGTGCCCTGGGCCAGGTCCCGCAGGGTCTCGGGGCCCAGGATCCCGGACGTGTGCAGCTCGGAGGCCGACACCTGGCGCCTCAGGCCCCGGAAGGACACCTTGCTCAGCCGCTCCTCCGTCTCCTCGATGAGCTGGGTGAGGACGGCGACCAGGGCGGGCAGGGCCAGGGCGCCGGCCGCGTGCTGGGCCAGCAGCTCGTCCCGCCGGGCCTGGCTCAGGTAGGAGGAGAAGAGGACCTCCCACACGGAGACGCGCCGGCCCTGGAACCGCCCGACGCGCACCTCCATGGTGGCGGCGCGCAGGGCCTGCTCCTGCAGGGCCCTGGCGGCGTCCTCGGCGTCCTGGGCGGAGGAGGGTCCCGCGTCGGCCCCCTCGCCCGGCCCCTGGGGCCCGGGCTCCCGCTGCCCGGAGGCTCCGCCCCCTTGGGAGGGGGCCGCCTCAGCCTCCTCGATGATGGTGGTCAGCCTGCGGGTCAGGGCGGGCAGGCCCAGCGTCCCCGCCCCGAACTCGGCCAGCAGCTGCTCCCGCGTGGCGGCGCTCACGTAGCCGGAGGCCAGCACGTCCCACACGGGCACCGCGGGCCCCCGCAGGCGGCCCACCCGGACCTCCATGGTGGCGGCACGCAGCGCCCCCCGAGGGTCCGGGGCGCCGGGGCGCGCGGCCTCGGCCTCGGCCTCGGCCAGCAGCGAGACGAGGGCGGCGCCCACCTCCTGCGCGGTCAGCGAGCCCGCCCGGTACCGGCGCAGCAGGTCCTGCCGCTGACTCTCGGACACCTCGCGGTAGAAGAGGAGCTCCCACACGGAGACGCGCTGGCCCCGCGGGGGGCCGGCGCCCAGCGTCACGCGGGTGTCGCGCAGGGCGGCGCGCAGCTCCTCGCCCAGCTGGTGGAGGGCGGAGCCCCGGCCGGCCAGCTGCAGCATGTAGAGCCCCGTGTCGGGGTCGCGCACGCAGCGCCGCAGCAGCTGCACGTACGTGAGGTTCTCGTGGGTGTTGGGGTCGAAGAAGCCCTTGGTGTCGTCGCTGGGGTCCTCCAGCACGCGGTTCATCTCCTCGTCGAAGTAGCCGCGCTGGTAGGCCACGTCCACGGGCACGCGGTGGCTGTGCACGGGGTCGATGACGCCGCCCGTGGCGATCTGGGCCTCCAGCAGGCGGATGCCGTGCTCGCGCACGATGAGGTCCTTCTTCATGGCCTGGAAGAGGGAGATCTGCTGCCCGGTGTAGGGGTCGGTGTAGCCGGTGACCGCGCGCTCGGCCGACAGCAGCTTCTCCTGGAGCTCGCCGCCCACCACGCCCGCGGCCACCGCCTCCTCCACGGACAGCTTCTGGTTGCGCACGGGGTCGATGACGAAGCCCGTGGCCGCCTGCGCCTCCAGCAGCACCAGGGCCGTGCCCGGCCGCAGGACGCCCTTCCACATGGCCTGGTAGATGCTCATCTTCTCCTGGCGCCCGGGCTCGTCCTTGGCGGGGACCAGCACGCCCGCGATGCAGCTGGTGCCCTCCAGGTAGCGCTTCACCGAGTCCATCTCCGTCACCTCCTGCAGGGTCTTGGTGCCCTGGGCCAGGTCCCGCAGGGTCTCGGGGCCCAGGATCCCGGACGTGTGCAGCTCGGAGGCCGACACCTGGCGCCTCAGGCCCCGGAAGGACACCTTGCTCAGCCGCTCCTCCGTCTCCTCGATGAGCTGGGTGAGGACGGCGACCAGGGCGGGCAGGGCCAGGGCGCCGGCCGCGTGCTGGGCCAGCAGCTCGTCCCGCCGGGCCTGGCTCAGGTAGGAGGAGAAGAGGACCTCCCACACGGAGACGCGCCGGCCCTGGAACCGCCCGACGCGCACCTCCATGGTGGCGGCGCGCAGGGCCTGCTCCTGCAGGGCCCTGGCGGCGTCCTCGGCGTCCTGGGCGGAGGAGGGTCCCGCGTCGGCCCCCTCGCCCGGCCCCTGGGGCCCGGGCTCCCGCTGCCCGGAGGCTCCGCCCCCTTGGGAGGGGGCCGCCTCAGCCTCCTCGATGATGGTGGTCAGCCTGCGGGTCAGGGCGGGCAGGCCCAGCGTCCCCGCCCCGAACTCGGCCAGCAGCTGCTCCCGCGTGGCGGCGCTCACGTAGCCGGAGGCCAGCACGTCCCACACGGGCACCGCGGGCCCCCGCAGGCGGCCCACCCGGACCTCCATGGTGGCGGCACGCAGCGCCCCCCGAGGGTCCGGGGCGCCGGGGCGCGCGGCCTCGGCCTCGGCCTCGGCCAGCAGCGAGACGAGGGCGGCGCCCACCTCCTGCGCGGTCAGCGAGCCCGCCCGGTACCGGCGCAGCAGGTCCTGCCGCTGACTCTCGGACACCTCGCGGTAGAAGAGGAGCTCCCACACGGAGACGCGCTGGCCCCGCGGGGGGCCGGCGCCCAGCGTCACGCGGGTGTCGCGCAGGGCGGCGCGCAGCTCCTCGCCCAGCTGGTGGAGGGCGGAGCCCCGGCCGGCCAGCTGCAGCATGTAGAGCCCCGTGTCGGGGTCGCGCACGCAGCGCCGCAGCAGCTGCACGTACGTGAGGTTCTCGTGGGTGTTGGGGTCGAAGAAGCCCTTGGTGTCGTCGCTGGGGTCCTCCAGCACGCGGTTCATCTCCTCGTCGAAGTAGCCGCGCTGGTAGGCCACGTCCACGGGCACGCGGTGGCTGTGCACGGGGTCGATGACGCCGCCCGTGGCGATCTGGGCCTCCAGCAGGCGGATGCCGTGCTCGCGCACGATGAGGTCCTTCTTCATGGCCTGGAAGAGGGAGATCTGCTGCCCGGTGTAGGGGTCGGTGTAGCCGGTGACCGCGCGCTCGGCCGACAGCAGCTTCTCCTGGAGCTCGCCGCCCACCACGCCCGCGGCCACCGCCTCCTCCACGGACAGCTTCTGGTTGCGCACGGGGTCGATGACGAAGCCCGTGGCCGCCTGCGCCTCCAGCAGCACCAGGGCCGTGCCCGGCCGCAGGACGCCCTTCCACATGGCCTGGTAGATGCTCATCTTCTCCTGGCGCCCGGGCTCGTCCTTGGCGGGGACCAGCACGCCCGCGATGCAGCTGGTGCCCTCCAGGTAGCGCTTCACCGAGTCCATCTCCGTCACCTCCTGCAGGGTCTTGGTGCCCTGGGCCAGGTCCCGCAGGGTCTCGGGGCCCAGGATCCCGGACGTGTGCAGCTCGGAGGCCGACACCTGGCGCCTCAGGCCCCGGAAGGACACCTTGCTCAGCCGCTCCTCCGTCTCCTCGATGAGCTGGGTGAGGACGGCGACCAGGGCGGGCAGGGCCAGGGCGCCGGCCGCGTGCTGGGCCAGCAGCTCGTCCCGCCGGGCCTGGCTCAGGTAGGAGGAGAAGAGGACCTCCCACACGGAGACGCGCCGGCCCTGGAACCGCCCGACGCGCACCTCCATGGTGGCGGCGCGCAGGGCCTGCTCCTGCAGGGCCCTGGCGGCGTCCTCGGCGTCCTGGGCGGAGGAGGGTCCCGCGTCGGCCCCCTCGCCCGGCCCCTGGGGCCCGGGCTCCCGCTGCCCGGAGGCTCCGCCCCCTTGGGAGGGGGCCGCCTCAGCCTCCTCGATGATGGTGGTCAGCCTGCGGGTCAGGGCGGGCAGGCCCAGCGTCCCCGCCCCGAACTCGGCCAGCAGCTGCTCCCGCGTGGCGGCGCTCACGTAGCCGGAGGCCAGCACGTCCCACACGGGCACCGCGGGCCCCCGCAGGCGGCCCACCCGGACCTCCATGGTGGCGGCACGCAGCGCCCCCCGAGGGTCCGGGGCGCCGGGGCGCGCGGCCTCGGCCTCGGCCTCGGCCAGCAGCGAGACGAGGGCGGCGCCCACCTCCTGCGCGGTCAGCGAGCCCGCCCGGTACCGGCGCAGCAGGTCCTGCCGCTGACTCTCGGACACCTCGCGGTAGAAGAGGAGCTCCCACACGGAGACGCGCTGGCCCCGCGGGGGGCCGGCGCCCAGCGTCACGCGGGTGTCGCGCAGGGCGGCGCGCAGCTCCTCGCCCAGCTGGTGGAGGGCGGAGCCCCGGCCGGCCAGCTGCAGCATGTAGAGCCCCGTGTCGGGGTCGCGCACGCAGCGCCGCAGCAGCTGCACGTACGTGAGGTTCTCGTGGGTGTTGGGGTCGAAGAAGCCCTTGGTGTCGTCGCTGGGGTCCTCCAGCACGCGGTTCATCTCCTCGTCGAAGTAGCCGCGCTGGTAGGCCACGTCCACGGGCACGCGGTGGCTGTGCACGGGGTCGATGACGCCGCCCGTGGCGATCTGGGCCTCCAGCAGGCGGATGCCGTGCTCGCGCACGATGAGGTCCTTCTTCATGGCCTGGAAGAGGGAGATCTGCTGCCCGGTGTAGGGGTCGGTGTAGCCGGTGACCGCGCGCTCGGCCGACAGCAGCTTCTCCTGGAGCTCGCCGCCCACCACGCCCGCGGCCACCGCCTCCTCCACGGACAGCTTCTGGTTGCGCACGGGGTCGATGACGAAGCCCGTGGCCGCCTGCGCCTCCAGCAGCACCAGGGCCGTGCCCGGCCGCAGGACGCCCTTCCACATGGCCTGGTAGATGCTCATCTTCTCCTGGCGCCCGGGCTCGTCCTTGGCGGGGACCAGCACGCCCGCGATGCATCCGGTGCCCTCTAGGTAGCGCCTCACTGCCTCAGTCTTTGTGATGGCATCTACAGAGGCCTGCCCCGACTCCAGGGCCTGTAGCGTCTCCTTCGTGATGATGGATGAAGTCTGCAGTTCAGAGGCTGTGATCTGTTTCCTGATTCCTCTGAACCATAGCCGTTTAGTGTTCTTTTCCTTTTCACTGATTATCTCAAAGATCACTTTTACCACCTTTTCTAATGCATGTGCTGTGTCTGTCTTGTATTTTCGTACTAACTCCAGTTTTTTGTTCTCCGTCACGTATTCAGAGTTCAGCAATTCCCAGACTGACGGCCTCTGTCCTTTAAACCGCCCCACTCTGACGTCTACCCGCTCAGCCTCAAGCGCTCGTCTGGTGTCCTCATCGATGAACTGTGATTCCAGTTCATGCTCGAGCACTGGGAACAGAGCCCAGCCCGTCTTCTCATCTCGGCGGCTCCTCTCCTGCAGTTCCTGGTAAGTCACCTTCTCCTGAGTGTTGGGATCCACAAACCGTTTATTCATGCACTTCTGCTCTGCCACCAGTGGGTATGTGTCCTGGTCCAGACATCCGCGTCTGTAGGCAGCATCCAGTGGAAGCCGGTGGTGGTGCTGGGGGTCCACGATGCCCCCCGTGGCCATCTGCAC
Organism: Bos grunniens; assembly: GCF_055505025.1. Taxonomy (NCBI): domain Eukaryota; kingdom Metazoa; phylum Chordata; class Mammalia; order Artiodactyla; family Bovidae; genus Bos; species Bos grunniens. Next base: position 83,133,523 of record NC_141178.1, read on the forward strand.
CTCGAGCAGTCTGAGTGCCAACTCCCGTTTCACCAGCTTCCTCTGCATTGCCTGGAACAAGGACATGGTGTGTCCTGTGTCCGGGTCTGTGTATCCCCTGGTGGCCTTCTCAGCATTTAGGAGTCTCTCCTGCAGTTCCTCACCCACCAGGCCAGCGGCCACAGCCTCATCCACGGAGAGCCTCTTGTGGCTGTGGGGGTCCAGCAGGAACCCTGTGGCTGCCTGAGCCTCCAGCAGCTGGGCTGCAAATCCCATGGGGATGAGCCCTTCCCTGCTGGCCTCGTAGAAGCTCAGCACCTCATGGGTGGAGGGCGTGGTTAGCCCTGCAATGCAGCCGCTGCCTTCCAAGTAGACCTTTACGTGCGGCAGGCGGCAGAGGTCCTGTCCCCCGGTTCCCTCGTGTAGCGCATCCAGTGTCTTCTTATCAATGATTCCTGAGTTGAACAGCTCTGCAGCTGTCACCTCTCCTCCAATGGCTGCCAGCCTGATGCCCTTGTTTCGCTGTTCTGTTTCTTCGACCGTTGTGGTGATGACCTTCAGCAGCTGCTCTAAGCTGACATCCCTGGCTTTGTACCCCTGGACAAGCTCTTTCTTCCTTTCCTCTGTGAAGTACGGTGAGGACAGCAGGTCCCAGAAGGAGACCACCTGCTGGGCAAACATGCCCACGTGCATTTTGGTAGTTTTTGACCGCAGGGCTTGCCTTGTGGCTTCATCGATGTACACGTAGGTTTCTCCTTTCTTTACGACTTGCAGCATGTAGAGCCCTGTCTCGGGGTCCTCCACGCAGCGCTCCAGCAGCTGCATGTACGTGAGGTTCTCGTGCGTGTTGGGGTCGAAGAAGCCCTTGGTGTCATCGCTGGGGTCCTCCAGCACGCGGTTCATCTCCTCGTCGAAGTAGCCACGCTGGTAGGCCACGTCCACGGGCACGCGGTGGCTGTGCACGGGATCGATGATGCCGCCCGTGGCGATCTGGGCCTCCAGCAGGCGGATGCCGTGCTCGCGCACTATGAGGTCCTTCTTCATGGCCTGGAAGAGGGAGATCTGTTCCCCGGTATAGGGGTCGGTGTAGCCGGTGACCGCACGCTCAGCCGACAGCAGCTTCTGGTAGGTTTCCCTGCCAAACATCCCTGCCGCAAATGCCTCCTGCACAGTCAGCTTCCGGTTCTCCACAGGGTCAATAAGGAAGCCAGTGGCCGCCTGTGCCTCCAGCAGCACCAGGGCCGTGCCCGGCCGCAGGACGTTTCTTCTCAGAGCTTCTGAGATGCTCATCTTCTCCCTGGTGTCCTGGATGAGGACCCCAGCGATGAAGCTGCCCCCTTCCAAGTACCGCCGCACATGGTCCATCTCCGCCACCTCCTGCACGGTCTTCTTCCCTTGACTCAGCTCATCCAGCGTCTTCCTGTCTATCAGCTGGGACCTGAACAGGTCGTTGGCTGACAGCTGCTTCCGGAGACCCCTGAAAGTGGCCTGTGAGGGCTGCCTTTCTGAAGCCTCAACCAGGGTGGTGACTGCAGTGACCACCTGCCGCAGGGCCGTGGCCCTCCCAGACTGGCAGAGTGCTGCCAGCTCCCGCCGCTTGCGGAGCCCTACATACTCTGAATGCAGCAGGTCCCAGAGTGAGATGTTGAGCCCTCTGAACCTCCCTGCCCCAACTGGCACCTTCATGGCCCTCAGGGCCACTGCTGTGTGGTCATCCACCTCTAGCACCATGTCCTGGGAGAGTGGCAGCAGCCACAAGCCAGTGTCAGCGTCCAGGACACAGCGCTCCTTGAGCTGTCCGTAGGTCACCTTGTCCTGTGTGCCAGGGTCGAAGAAGAATTTGCTGTCCTCATCCATTGAGGTTAGCATCCTGCTTGTCTGCTCATCCAGGAGGCCGAGCCTGCAGGCTGCCGCCTGGGGCAGGTGCACCCTGTGGACAGGGTCCACCACACCCCCTGTGGCCAGCTGCGCCTGCAGGAGCGGGAGGCCCTCGCTCCAAGGCACGAGCCCCTTTTCCACTGCCTGCCACAGTGAGAGGGAGCCTCCCGAGCAGGGGTCCGTGTACCCAGCCACTGCCTTCTCAACCAGCTGGAGCCGCTCACTCAGAGCCCCAGCCACCAGGCCAGCCTTGACTGCCTCCTCCACCGACAGTCTCTGGTTGGTCAAAGGATCCACAAGAGAGCCAGACGCCACCTGGGCCTCCAGTAGTCTCTGCCCCAGGCCAGCAGGCAGGAGGCCATCCCTCACAGCCTGGGCGATGCTCACTTTGGCCCCTGAGGGCTGCAGCAGCACCCCAGCCACACAGCCCGTGCCCCATAGGCAGGCCCGCACCGTTGGCTGCTCAGCGACCTTGGCAGGTGATTGCATGCCCCGTGCCAGTGCCTCCAGGGTCTCCCGGGTGATGACTCCAGCGTCCAGCAGCCAGACGGCGGGCACCCCACCGCAGGGGCCGGGCAGCATGACGCAGGCCCCTGCCAGGAGCTCCGCCTCCTGCACCTGCCTCCGCACAGCCGCCTGCAGCTGCTGTGTCGTGGTCCTCCCCTCCCTGAAGTCCTCCAGGAAGCCCCTCCGCTGCTCCTCAGTGAAGTGGCAGGACTCCAGCAGCTCCCAGAGAGACGTGCCATCCTCAGCCCCCTGCGTGGCCTTCAGGGTCTCCTGCACCTGCTCATCTGTGGGGACAACAGGGGCACTTTCTGGCAGGGGCAAGAAGTGAAGGCCAGAGGCCTCGTCTTTTACACACTGCTCCAGAAGCTGGGCATAGCTGGTGTGTCCCTGGCCGTCAGGTGTGGGGAAGGTCTTTGAGTCAGACAAGGCCAACACCATCTCCTGGTCGATGTAGCCACGCTGCAAGGCCACGAGCATGGGGAGGTGGTGATGCCCGGTGGGGTCGATGACCCCGCCCGTGGCCACCTGGGCCTCCAAGAGGCGGATGGCCTGCTCCATGGGGACAAGGCCCTTCTTCATGGCCTGGAACAGGGACAGCAGCTTTCCAGAGAAAGGGTCTGGGAAGCCCTTGACAGCACACTCAGCCCAGGTCAGCCTGCTGTAGAGCTCTGGCCCCACAAGCCCCCTGCACACAGCCTCATCCAAGGACATGGTCTCCAGACTGTGGGGGTCGGTCATGGTCCCCGTGGCTGCCTGGGCCTCCAGCAGGGCCAGGGCCACTCCTGGCCCCAGCAGCTTGTGCTTCATGGCCTGGTAGAGGCTGAGCCGCCGGGTGGAGGGCTGCAGGAGCACGCCACCCACAGCGCCCGAGCCGCACAGGAACCTGCGGATGCTCTCCGTGCAGAGCAGGGCCTCAGCGCTGAGCGTTCCCGCCAGCACGCAGTCCAGGACCTCCTGGTCTATGACGCCAGCCTCCCGGAGCTGGCAAGCAGTCACCCGGCCCCGCAGCATGGGGAGGGCGACGTCTGCCCGGCTTTCCACCTCCCTCTCCAGCAGCTTTGAGACCTCCTCCAGGGACACCTGGTGCCGCCGGAAGCTCTGTAGCAGCCACCGCCGGCGTGCCTCGCTGACATACTCTGAGTTGACCAACTCCCACGCGGACACTCTCTGTCCCCGGAACCGCCCGTGCTGCACCGACAGCAGCAGGCTCCGGAAGGCCTGCCGGGTGGCCTCATCTGCCAGCAGGGTCCGCGCACTTGTAAGTGGCAGCAGATAGAGCCCCGTGTTGGGGTCACGCACACAGCGCTCCAGCAGCTGCATATACGTGAGGTTCTCATGCGTGTTGGGGTCGAAGAAGCCCTTGGTGTCGTCACTGGGGTCGGCCAAGATCAGGTTCAGCGCCTCGTCGAAGTAGCCGCGCTGGTAGGCCACGTCCACGGGTACGCGGTGGCTGTGCACGGGGTCAATGATGCCGCCCGTGGCGATCTGGGCCTCCAGCAGGCGGATGCCGTGCTCGCGCACGATGAGGTCCTTCTTCATGGCCTGGAAGAGGGAGATCTGCTGCCCGGTGTAGGGGTCGGTGTAGCCGGTGACTGCACGCTCAGCCGACAGCAGCTTGGCAAACACCTCGGGCCCGATGATGCCAGCCCTCAGCGCCTCCTCCACCGAGTATCTCCTATTCTCTTTGGGATCAATGATGAAGCCAGTGGCTGCCTGCGCCTCCAGGAGGATGAGCGCCGTGCCCGGCCTGAGTAGCCCCTTCCTGTAAGCCTCGTGGATGCTGAGAGGCTCCTGGGACCCAGGCAGCAGCAAGCCAGCGATGCAGCCAGTGCCTTGCAAGTACCTCTGCACCGAGTCCAGGTTGGCCACGTCCTGGGCTGTGGTCTGGCCACGTTCTAGCTGTTCATAAACATCCTGGCCGATGATCTCCGCTCTCAGCAGCTCTCCCGGAGTCACAGGGACCCTGAGCCCAGCAAAGGTGGTTCTGGCGGTGGCTGCAGCCTGCTCATGGGTGGCCCTCAGCACAGCCGCCAGCTCCTCCACTGAGAGGGCCCCGTCCCTGTGCTGCTGGGTCAGTGTCACCCTCTGCTCCATGGGGACTGCCTTGGAGAAGAGCAGCTCCCAGAGCGACACAGGCCGGCCCTGGAACCTGCCCACAGAGACAGTGGCCGTAGCAGCACTCAAGACCTGCCGGGTGCTGTGCTCGATGAACGGGGGTCCCCGGGGCTCCTCCCCAGGGCTCCCCACTGAGATGGGCAGGAACGCCAGCCCCGTCTCCAGGTCAGTGATGCAGCGGGCCAGCAGCTGCCCATAGCTGAGGCTCTCGTGCGTGCCGGGATCCAAGAAGCTGGCAGCCCTCGAGAGGTGCTCCTGAGTCTCTTTGTCCAGGCAGCCGAGGCGCAGGGCAGCCTCTACGGGCAGCCGGAGCCGGCGGGCAGGACACACTAGCCCGCCTGTGGCCAGCTGGGCATCCAGGAGCCTGAGTGCCAGAGGCCGGTCCACCAACTCCTTCTTCATGGCCTGGAAAAGGGGAACTCGGGCGCCGCTGAAGGGGTCATGGTAGCCCGTCACTGCCTGCTCTGCCACCTGGAGCTGCCTGTGCAGCTCCGGGCCGACCAGGCCTGCCCGAACCGCCTCGTCCACCCGCAGCTGCCGGCCAGTGGCTGGGTCCACCAGGGTGCAGGTGGCAGCCTGAGCCTCCAGGAGCAGAAGCATGGCACCTGTGGGAAGCAGATGCTCGGCCGCGGCCTGGAAGAAGCTCTTCTTGTGCCCTGCGGGCAGCAGGACGACCCCAGCCACACTGCCGGTGCCCTGCAGGTAACGCCGCACCTCGGCACGTGCACCCACATCTGGCACCACCAGCCGGCCCTCCCGCAGGCCTCGGGCCGTCTCCTCGTCCAAGACCCCCACCTCCAGCAGCTCAGCCAAGCTCACAGCCCCACCCAGGGTATGGAACGTGATCCTGAGGGGCAGCAGGGCCAGCCCCGTGCCGGGCGCCTGCACACACCTGCCCAGCAACTCCTGGTAGGGCAGCTGCTCCAGTGTGTTAGGGTCCAGGAAGCCCGGGGCGCTTGAGCCGGGCCCCAGTTCCGACAGCCCATGCCATGTCTCCTGGTCCAGGAGACCCTGCTGGCAGGCCAGCTCAGGGGCCACACGCACCCCACGGATGGGGTCCACCAGGCCCCCAGTGGCCAGCTGGGCCTCCAGCCAATTCCACCCCAGCGCCCTGTCTACCACCTCCTTCCCGATGGCCTGGAAGAGGGCCAGCTTCTGGCCCCCATAGGGATCAGGGTACCCAGTGGCTGCACGCTCAGCAGCCAGCAGCTTCTCCTTGAGCTCCAGGCCCACTAGGCCCTGCTGCAGGGCCTCAGACACAGGGAGCAGCTGGCCCTGCGTGGGGTCCACCAGGCCCCCTGTGGCTGCCTGGGCCTCCAGCAGAGCCAGCCCAAGCCCAGAGGGCAGGAGACCCTGCTTCATGGCAGCATAGAGACCCTGGGCCCGGCCCGAGGCCTCCACCCACACCCCAGCGATGCTCCTGGCCTGGGGTGCAGATGGGGCACCAGCTCCCAGCGCGGCCTTCATGGTCTTGGAGACAGCAGTCGGCCCGGTGCCACCGGTGACTAGGAGGTCGAGAGGAGAGGCGTGGCCATTCATCGTGCAGAACTCAGCGAGGACCCACTTCTGCTCCCTGCAGGGTGGAGAGCCTCCATTAGGGGCCCTGGGATGGCCCAGGCAGGTGGGAGGTCCACCCCGCACCCTAGACCTACGTCCGGTGCCACCAGCCCTTCTGAGGGAGGTAGGGCAGCCTCCAGTTTCACCCCTTCCTCTCGCCCTGGGGTCCCAGGAGGGGCTACAGGAGCACTAGGACCCCAGCGTAGCCTGGGGGTGTCGCGGGCTCCACCTTGTCCTACAGGCCACCCTCTGGCCACACCCTCATTCCGCTCCCCCGGGGGTCCGGTATAGTGGCTTGGCCTCCCCCTCGGCCTCCAGACTCCTCCCGTCTCCTCCAGGGCCCGCCCCCGCCCTACCGCCCCTTAAGCAGGCTCCACTGCCTGTGCTCTTACCACCTCCCTGCCTGGCAACCCCTCCACAGCCTCCCCACATCGACCCCCTGCTGCTTGGGCCTCTGCTCCCTCCTGGCTCACCACTGGGCTTCCCAGCCAGATCCCCATCCTCTGATCTGCCCTGGTCTCCCGCCTCAGCCTGCCAGCGTCCCCTGGCCCACAGCTGCTCTGTGCCCATGCCTTGCCTCAGCAGCCCAGGAGGACCCAGAGCTCACGCCGGGGTGCTGGTGCCATGGGTGGGGCCAGGCTCGGGTCTCCCGGCCCTGTTGGTCCCTGGTCCGCTGCTTGGCGCCCTGCACCCCCACAGCCATCCCCCTCGGCCGACAGCTGTGGGCCCGGCCCCCAGAGCGTCAGTGACCAGTGCCAACCCTTCTGCCCCACCACAACCACACACCTCCCTCCTCCACCCCCTGGCGGGTTACCTCTCCCCAGCAGGCACGTCCAAGACCTAACCAAGACCTAATCCCCAGCACCCGTGACTGTGACCTTATTTGGAAACGGGATCTTTGTAGATGTGATGGTGTTATAGGTTAGGGCACAGTTACACTGCAGGGAGGCCTTAATCCCAACACGACAGTGTCCTCACGGGAGACAGATGTGGGGAGGATGCCCCGTGAGGGAGGCAGATGGGCCACGCAGCTTCAGGCCCCAGAAACAGCAAGCGCTGACGCGCGAATCCCAGACCCTGGCACCCTGACTGTGGGAGAGTAATCTGTGGTTTGAAGCCGCCCAGCCGCCCGGGGGCCAGTCCACACCTACGTTCCAAAGAACCACACCCTCAGTCCTGGGCCTGGTTACACCCATCCTCACCTCCTGACCAGCTGCCCAAAGCCCCTCACACCCTGGCCCACTCTGCAGGTGAGCTCGCTCAGGTGACCTCGGCTCCAGCCACCACACCAGACAGATGCATTTCAGATTCGACCTACCCGACCTCTGGGTCACCAGGCGTGGGGCCCCTCCTCCCTGGTGACATTTCCCCATTCACCCTGACCACAGCTAGAGCCCAGCCCGTCCAGCACCTCCTGAACACTGTGCCCAGTGGACTCACAAGGAGCCTCAAGCTCTGCGGTACCCCAGCGCCACTGCCTAGGAGCAGCTCCCCCGCCCCAGCCCTGCAGAGCTTGCACCCTAAGCTCTGCTCAGCCCCTTGTGCCCCACAGCTGGGCCCACCCCAGGGCAAAATCCTGTCCCCTCCTTCCCTGCCTAGATGCTGGGCCCAGCCCCCAGCGGCACAGCAGCTGGTCTGCTGCCCTGAGTCTGAGTTTGTGCCAGGCCCAGGCAGACACGGAGGCCTGGCCTGGATCCTTGCTCCCTCAGCCGCTGCCACTGGCTAGTGTCCAAGAAGCACCGCCGAGGTCCAGCTCTCCTGAGGCAAGCAGGCCACGGAGGGCGGGTGCTCAGGGCGCAGTATCAGGCCTTCGAGAAGACGGGACAAAGGCCTCCGGTGCAGGCAGAGGAGAGTGGTTAAGATCCAGGCTTTAGGAAAGGTTATTAAGGGCTTCGAGTGACTGGGAGAACCCCGGGTCTCCACAGGCAGGGCCAGCTGAGGGGGCTCTGTGGTGAGGGGCTCCGAAGGCTCCGAGCCGCCCCAGCTCACAGGCCGGGTGCCACACAGGTCCAGGAACCAGCGATGTGCAAGAAGGGGGACCCCCCCAGCAGGGGAGTGGACCTCACCACAGGAGGAGGGGCTGTAAGGCAGTGCTGGGCCCCAGTGCTGCAGGGGGCTCCTCCTGGCCCATCTGGCAGCAAAGGCCATGGCCAGAGAGGGAGACTCAGGGACAAGGGTGAGGGTGGGCAAAGGGAGCAGGAATGGGTCAGCGAGAGAAGACCGTGTGCCCCATGCCCCTGGCCCAACCCGCAGCAGCAGCATGACAGGCTCAGGGATCAGCCTCAGGATCGGTCTCAGGCCGGGATCGGTCCTCCATCTCCTACACGGCTTCCCAGGACGAGGAGTATGGCGCCTGGGCAGCGGGGTTCAAGGACATGGTGTGACGACAGTGCCCTCATCTCTTTCCCAGCACCGAGGGCCAGCCTGTCCCCCTGCCCCCGGCCTCCTCGCCTCCCGCCCCAGGAGCCCCCTGAAGCTGATCCCTGAGCCTGTCATGCTGCCGGGAGCCCTGCTGCCCGCCTGCCCAGGGTCCTGCCCGCTCCTCCCGTACCGTGTGCCTCGCCCCGGGGCTGGCTTCAGACAGTGTGCGCTAGCCAGAGGGGCCCAGGAAACAGGGCTACAGGCGGCCAGAGCCGTGCCTGTCAGCTGCCGTCTGGCAGGGACCAGGGTGGGAGAGAAGGGGGCACCTCACCACCCGCAAACGGGGGAGGGTTTCTGGGCCATGGGGTCAGGGGCAGCCGGGTGGGCCCTGCGGGCAGTGCTGTTGGGGGAGCATCAGCACCCAGAAAGGAGGCCCAGAGGAGCAAGGGGACCTCAGAGCACAGGGGCGGCTCTGGGAGGGAGGGGGCTGCGGCCTGCTGGCCACGGGGCCAGTCAGGCAGCTGGGTTAACTGCAGCTGGGCCGAGGCCTGCTTGGCCATCAATGACCTTGGGGCTGGTTCGAGCCCCCAGGTCCCTGATCATGCAGGACGTGAGGAGTGGCCTGGGAGTGGGGGCCTGGAGTCTGAAGTGGGGACCTTGGGGAAGCAGCTGGACAGAGGGGTCCAGAGCTCAAGAGAGACAGATCTGGGTGCGTGAGGGGTGTCCGGGGCCTCAGGCAGACCAGTCTCAGGTGTCCTGGGGCGGTGGCCACCAGAGAAGTGGTGGCAGAAGGCATGGGTGGTCTTGCAGCTGGGGGAGGGGTTGATAGTGTCCCAGCACTGGAGCGGGAATCTGAGAGAAGGACCCCTTCTGGGGCTTCCTGGGCAGGCCCCTTTCAGGGGGCCCCAGGGGACAAGAAGTGAGAGGACAATTCCTGAGGAGGGTGGGGCCACGTCCCTGAGGGTGGTGCCGGCCCCCTAGGGCAGCACACCAGTCTGGGCTGGGGTCGCAGACAGGCTCGCTGGCTGTCCTCCTGAACCTGGGAAGGTTTAGTTGTTCAGTCATGTCTGACTCTTTTGCGACCCTGTGGACTGTAGCCCACCAGGCTCCTCTGTCCAGGGGATTCTCCAGGCAAGAATACTGGAGTGGGTTGCCTTTTCCTTCTCCAGAACCTGATAAGAGAACCAAATGGCCAGGTGCCCTGGGCTGGCACAGGGAGGCAGTGACCTTGGTCTTTGGCCTGCACAGGCAGCAGAGCCCGCCCACGTGCACTGGGTGCAGGGAGCAGAAATCAGTGGCCAGACAGAAGCCTGGAAGGGAGGCGAGGCACACCCCCCACCCCTGCCTCCTGAGGGCCTGGGGCTGGCCCCACGCAGGGGTCCCTGTGCCCACTCTCCCCAATGGCAAGGAGCTCCCTCCAAGGGTAAGTGCTGGCTTCCCTCACCCAGCACCGGGCCAGAAGCCCGTCCACCCTGTCAGTTTGTCCACCGGACTGCAGAGCGCCCTGGGCCCTCGGACTGACTGGCTCCAGCGGCAAACGCCCCCCGCCCTGCAAGGCAGGGGCCGGGCAGGAGGAACCGGACCTGCAGGGCCCCACCCAGGCGCGCACCAGTCCGGCCCGGAAACCGCGGGACAGGCGAGACCCCTGCCCGGCGGGCCAAGTCTCCCACACCCATGCCGGAAACCTCAGCCTGCTCACCTGCGCCCCGAGCGCAGGGGCGGGGAGCGGGGGGCCGACCGGCGGGACCCTACCACCCCCCACCCCGCCCAGCTCCCCGCCTAGCTCCCCGCCCACCAGGGCTAGTTGGGAGGGAGCCGGGCCTCAGCGCTCCGCTCTCCCGGATCCTGACCTCTTGGCCACCTCCAGGCGCATCGCGCCCCTACCCCAGCCCCTACAGGCCGGGGCGAGAGCCCCCCAAGGCGTGTGAGTGTAGGCCCACCTGCCCGGACGGCGCCACAGCGTTCCGCTCGCAGTCCCTCAGCTCGCCGCGGTGCCCGCGCCGGGCGCCTCCCGCTTTAAACCCACGCAGGCCCCGCCCCCGGCTGCCCCGCCCTGGTCTGGGGGTGGCGGGGGGCACGCGGGGCTGCCCTCGGGCGGGGGCGCCCTTAGGGCGTGACCCGGGCCTGGAGTCCCGCGCGGGGCTGGCCGACGCCCCACGGGCGCTCCCACCCGCCGCAGCCTGAGGGCGCCCTCGGTGGGGAGGGGGCGGCTGCCGCGCAGCCCCTTTCGACCCCTCCCCTGGAGTCACGGGGAAGGAACGCAGCGGCAGCAGCGAGCAGGGTGCGCCGCCCGGACGGCCTTTGAATGGCGTTTGCAAGGGAAATGCGGCCCCGCCGGCCGTGCGGGCGGTTTCGCTTCACAAACGTGACTTCGTTGCCAGCGGTGGGCCATGCGGCCAGCGCCCTCCGGTCCGCGTCCTCCTGCGCGCCAGGTCCTGTGCCCCGCCCTGGGGACCTCCTCCCGCGGCGCTGCGGAGAACCGGGGCCGCCCCAGGGGGTCTGCCTCCGTGACTGAGTGGCTTCCCCTCGACCAAGGAAGGGATGAGGTCTGTGTGGCCAGCGGGTTTCCAGTCTGTCCGGAACTGATGGCCAGGCCTTGCCCCGTGGGTCCAGCCCCCAGCCTGGGCTCGGAGCAGCTGCCCCCTGTCCCAGCACACACCCTTGGGGCAGGGGCTCCGGGAGGTGTAAAGGATGGAGGCCCAGAGCCTGGCGGGCACAACTCCCAGGACAGGAACCAGTCATGGAGCTTGCGGCCGGTTCTCCCCTTTGCTGCCCAGAGGTCCCCGATGGATGGGATGGAGTAAAGCCCCGTGACCTGTCCTCCTCTGTCCTTTGTCTCTCTCCTGCCCCAGCCACTCTTGACCGGATACTCATCCAGGGCCACCCAGCTGTCTCCAGCATGGACCACGAAGGCACATTGGGACACTGGCAGGGTGGGGGCCAGGCTTCCAGGGTGGAGGGTGCCGGGCGGCTCCCCGGTTTCTACCCTCACTGCCGGCCCAGCCCCTCACTCACACCTGCTTGCTCAGGCTTCCTGGACCCTGCGCTGACCTTTGGCCACCTGTGTCCTGGTCCCAGTCGTCCTTCCGCTGGCTGTGTTATGTGGTTGCCCCTGGCCGCTGAGAAGGCCTGACCCGGCCTCCCCAGTGAGCTCCAACTGGGCCCCGTCCCCTAGGATGTGTCAGGCCAGCTGCCTTCATCTCCGGGCCTGCTCACTGGACTCCAGGACCCTGTCCACAGTGTCCTCTGGGAAGTGAGCCCAAGCTGGCCTGTGGCCAGACCTTCCTGGGGCCCACCATCGCAGGCCACCTTGCTGCCAGGCCAGAAAGCCCAAGAGCGGGCCAGCTCCTCGCTGTGGGCAGGAGGGTGAGGCTGCCCGGCTTGGGTCTCTCCCTGTGCCCCAGGGGTGGAGGGTAGGGGCAGGCTGCATGTGGTCACCCCGCCCAGCCTCGCCCACTGGTCTTTGTCCCTCTGGCTCCTCTCCCTCTGGGGGCCTCCAGTTCAAATCTTCCCAGGACCCTCCTGGGGCAGGCCCAGGTCCCTGTCCTGCTCCTGAAGCCCTCGGGCTGCCTCTGATCAGGGCCCCTCAGAGCCAGTGCCTTCCATGGAGCTGTGGTCCAGGGTTTCAGCCCTGTAGCCCCCAGACCTAGGCTTGCCGACACAGCATGGAGGGACCTCGGGGAACTGAGGTGGGGTGGGCGTGTCGGGAGGCCAAGGAGGTGGCCCCGGGCCCAATCCCGTCCCTGACACCCAGAGCCTCTCAAGAGGTGTGCCCAGCCCCACAGCCCCCACGCCTTCCCAGAGCAGCTGCAGGTCAGAGGGCATGGATCACAGAGTGTCACCACGCTGTGCTGACCCCAGTCCACTCTAGGAGGTCGCCATGAAGGCCACAGTCCTGGCCTCAGGTCCCCTCTGGCACCTCCCCGAAGTGTGCAGCTCCCATGGGGAGCCTTGTTGTCAGAGCAGTCACGTGACCTGCCGGCCTCTGAGACGCCGCACTGCCCTGTCCCCCTGGTACCTGCCCCCGTCCTGTGCTGGACGCTGGCTCCTCATCAGCAAGGGGGCGTGACACAGTCTGGCCCAGGTGGCAGCACTGTGCCCGGTGCTCAGCACAGGGAAGGAAGGGCCAGCAGGGGTCATGCCTATCATGGGTCGCATTGCGTCCCCCTGAATTCATATATTGAAGTCCTAACCCTGAGCCCCCCTTATTGGGAATTACCAACACTGCAGATGAGGTTAGTTAGATGAGGCGTGCTGGAGTCGGATGGGCCCTTAGGGTCCCTGTAGGAGCACAAATTAGGACACACAGACACACACACACATGTATATACACATGTGCATGCGCACACACCCAGAGGTGATGTGAACACACAGGAGAAGACACTCCGGGAATGGAGAGGAGCCTGGAGCGGACTCGCACTCACAGCCCTGAGACTCTGCTCTAGTCCCGGCCTCCAGAGCTGGGAGTCAGTAGGTTCTCTGTTTAAGCCACCGGCCAGTGAAGCTGGGTCCTGGCTACCAGTGCAAACAGAGACAGTTCGTAGTCTGAGAACTCAGCCAGGTAGAGCAAGTGAAGAAAGGGCTCTGGGATTTCAGGGCAGGAGGAAAACCTTGAAGCTACCTTGGGCAAGCCCTAGTTTCTCCCCTCTTCAGTATCGGTGGGGAGTGGGTGGTGGTGAAGGAAGGCAGAGCCAGGGCGGGGAACCCACTCTGGATGCCCAGGCTGGGCTGTGAGGTTGCGTTAGCCTAGGAGAGACACCCAACCTACACTTGACAGCTAGATGTCCTCACGCTACTGCTAAGTCACTTGGTCGTGTTCAACTGTTTGGGACCCCGTGGACTCCAGCCTGCCAGGCTCCTCTGTCCATGGGATTCTCCAGGCAAGAATACTGGAGTGGGTAGCCATGCCGTCCTCCAGGGGATCTTCCCGACTCAGGGATTGAACCCACATCTCTTGCCTCTTATATCTCCTGCATTGACAGGATTTTTTTTTATTTTTCACCACTAGCCCCTCCCTGGGAAGCCCAGATGTCTTTATGTTTTGTTCCACATGTGTTTTTTCTCTGTAATAACTGCGTACACAGAAGTCATAAACAGCAACACTGTGGTCTCCATCAGGAGCTCTGCTGGACAGAGGAGGGATGCTGTGCCCAGATTGCTGGGGCCTCTCTGTGCGCTCCCCCCTCCCCAACGCAGTTCAGAGGTTGGACAGTGCTGTGCCCAGAGGCACTGTCCTTGGCTGGCCAGACGTACCCAGGGGTGGCCTGCCTGTGCCCCTGGCCAGGACCCCAGTGGGAGAGCAGGGAAGGCTTGTCACAGGGACTTGGGGCTGTGCGGCGGGTGGGAGCCCCATCTAGACACGGCCACAGAAACCTCTGCGGTCAACCTGCTACCAGCTTTCCTGTCCGGCTGCATCTCTTCAGAGCAAGCCTCCTCTGGACAGCCCTCCTCCCTGGCAGACGGTGCCCCAGCCTGGCAGGAGCCCCCAAGTTGTCCAGCTTCCCTGGGGTCGCCCTCTCCTCCCATAGGACACCTTGGCCAGCCCCCATCCTCCCAGCCCCTGAGGCCCCTGCAAAGCTTGGGCCCCACAGACCACAGGTCACAGCCCTCCTCACTGGTTGCCAGCTCCACCAGCCAGAGCTGCCTCATGTGGCCTTGGGCGTGGGGTCCTGCTCCCGACCTCTGACCAGCAGCCCCAGAGGTGCCACCTCTACCTGGAACACAGACCAGAAGAGGCAGGACCACCCTAACATATGGGCTTGGGCACGCACCCTGCCTTCCTCTGGGCACCTGGGCACCCACCCCACCCCTAGCCCGCCTGCAGGGCCCTCGCCAGGCCATCCGCCCTGGCCACAGTCCTCTCACCCACGCCCACCAAATCCTGTGTCCCCCACCCCGTCCACCCTCGGCCCTGGGCCCACACACACCCTATGAACACATGCCCACCGAGTCCTGTGCCGCCCACCCTGGGCTCACCCTGGCGGGCACCGCAGAGCCCTCAGGCCCCAGCTGGTCCCCCACGGCTCAGCCAGAAACCTCTCGCCTGGTCAGCAGCACTGGGCGTGCACCGAGGGCCTCCCTGAGACTCTGAGGGCCACCGGGTTGAGCCCCCACCTGGGGACTGAGAGGGCGCTCCCCCCACCCACGCCCCCGTGGCCTCGCCGGGCCTCCATCCATGGGATTGGAGGCTCCTGCAGCCTCACCTCCACCTGCAGAGCCCGCTCCTCACCTGCCACCTGGGTCTACGGGCCATCGCTGTAGGCCGGGGCACAGTGCAAGTCTCAGGAGGCCCGGGGGTCCCACAGTGCCCCCCTCTGCCCAGCCCGCAGACCTGAACGTCCTGCTCCCCCAGCCAGGTGGCTCGGGTGCCGGGGGTCCCTGTGAGGCCTGCGGCTCTCCCCACTGTCCAGCCAGCTGCAGGCAGCATCCAGGGGCTCAGGGATGCCAGGGATGGGAACACATTTTGTCCCAGCTCTAGGCGCCAGGGATGTGGGTGACCTCTACCCTACCCGGGCCACCACCCCCGCACCAGGGCCCACCCCACAGACCCCATCACCTTTGTCCCCTCCAAGGCCTGGGGCCTCCACCAGGCCCGGGAGGCCCCTGGAGGAAGGGCTCCTCACCCCCACGGTGGCCCAGGCTTAAGCAGGGGTTTCACAGGGACAGGTCTACAGGAGGGTACTGAGGGCGGCTCTGCTGTGGCGAGGCTGGGGGCCCGCGACAGGGTGGGGCCTGGAGGTTCACCCCACCCTTTCCCCGCCCCTGGGTGGGAGGCCAGGGCCCGGGTCGCGCCTGAGGGCCCCTCGGGGGTTACTGCCGGCAGCTCCCGCAGCCCCATGGCCCCACGCGTACCTGCCCCGTTTGCCCTCTGGCCCCGCGGAGCCAGCAACGGTCCCAGCTGTCCTGCCAGCCACCTGTTGCCCGGGAAATGGGAGGCAGACCTCAGCCGTGCGGGGTGGGGGCCGGGGAAGGGGCTGCACCCTGCAGCTGCACCCCGCCCCCCTCGGTCCCCTGCACAGTGGAGGGGTCGAGGGGCTGTCAGTACCCACCCAGGCTGTGTGGGGTGAGGGGGGCTGCTGCTGGAGATGGTGCCAAGCCTGCCCTGGGGGTCGGTATAAACAGGGGAGGGCAGGGCACATGCTTCGGGGAGCCCCTCTCCGGTGGGGTCGGCAAGCCGCCCCTGCATTCTCCCCGCCCCCACCCCCGCAGAGGCCCCTCCTGCCCCAGATCCTGGACCCTGAGCGGCATCTTCCCCCCACCTCATGGGCCCCCCCTCCGCCTCTGGTCCCCCACCCCCAGGGCCTGGACCCCGCCCCCCATGGCTCCCCACACCCAACACTGGTGGATCTTGCTTCCTGGAACCACACACCTTGGCCACACCCGGACTGGGGGCAGGAGCCCCGCCTCCGGCCTGGAAACCCTGCACGGGATGACGCCTGGCAGAGGGGCCCAGGGTCCTGCAGGTTCACAGTTTTCTAACATGCATTGCGGTGGGTGGTCCGGTGGGCACCGCATTCCTTCATTCACTTGCTGGTCCTTCTCCCCAGCACTGGCCTCTACTAAGGGGTGGGCACTGTGTCTAGCAGACATACCAGGACTTTCCCATGTCCATGCCGCGCTGGGCTTTGATCTCCCAGAAACACGTTCCCTGGGGAGGAGGTGCCAGAAGTCAGGTCTGCAAAGGAGGGGACCCAGGCTTCGGGGAGCCCAGGGGTGCAGTCAGGCCCTGCCTGTGCCCCCTGGCCTGCTCTTGCCCAAGCCTGTTTTTTCCACGGGGTTTGTGCTGCTGTTGCCCTGGGAACTTTCCAATAGAGAATGTTGGGTGGGGTGGGCAGGCAGGCCAGGGCAGGCTGATGGATGTGCCGTGAGCGGACAGTGCCAGGCGTCTCCCGGGAGGGGCTCATCTACCCCACACTCAGCACAGCCCACCCTGCAGGCCCGGGCCACGTCTCAGCCTTGGGAGCTGGAAGGGTGTTCCCGCCTGCCCTGAAGCTGGCAGGGTGTCCTCGCAGGGCCCAGGGGTCCCCAGCTGCCCACCTGGTCTCTAGGTCTCACTCCGTTCGCCTCACCCTTCCCCGGGCCCCCACAGGGAGCGGGTGAGTGCCTAGGTCCAGATGTGTCCCCCAGCAGCCTCTGGTCCAGCTGGCCGGGATGTCATGTCAGAGTTGGGAGGCTGAGGGGCCCGGGAAGACCTCAGAGCAGATTTGGGGAAACCTCCAGCTTTTCCCACGGGGTGCCTAGGGCCGAGGTCCTGGTCTGACACGCGCTCCTGCTGCCAGACCAGCAGCCGCCGCCAAGTGGCCAGAGGTGGCCTCACCTGCCCTCCGTTGTGTGCTCCCAACACACAGCGGCCGAGCGATGTGGGCGATCGGGACGGACGGCAGTGTCAGAGGCCCCGGCCCAGGCGCCCCTACACTGGGCATCCACCCAGCCGACTCGGCTTCCTGGAGCTCACGGCCATGCATGCCTGCTATCTGTCCATCCTGGGGCTCCTTCTCAGTGCCATGCTGGGCCTTTGCTCCCCTCCACCATACATACACACACACTTTGCAAACACTGAGGCCCCTGCCCACCCAACCTGGCCCCCAGAGAGGGGTGGGGTCCCAGGAGGGGCAGGGAGAGGACCCTGTGGCCTCACCGAGGCCTCACTCTCCAAGATGGGGCTGAGCCAGAGGGCAGGTGCCAACCGAGCTAGACTTGGCCTTCAGACTAGCCTGGTCATGCTGGGCCTCGCAGCGGAGCTCCAGCCATCGTCAGGGTGGACCGAACCAGTGAACATTCTGCGTCGTGTCCCGAGTTGCAACGGGCCCAAGTCAGGCTGGGCTTGGCCCGAGGTGGGCCTGGTCAGAGCGCCGTAGACAGGCTAGCTTTGGCAGGGTAGCACCCGGGGTGGCTGGGTACCTGGAGAGGGCGGTGAGCAAGGAGGGTCAGGAGGGACCAGGGCCGGGGCCCTTGCCTCCACCTGGTCTGGGCTGAGGGCCGGGGTTCAGGGCGCGGGACATCGTCCCTCTGGTGCCCAAGGCCCTTCCCACTCTGGAGGCTCTGAGCCCCTGCAGGTGGGCTGGGATGAGGGTAGGGGGGCCTCCCTTGGGGGAACTGACTGAGGCAGAGGCCTGTCTGCCACCTTCCTGATTTTCAGGGCCCATATAGTGAAAGAAGAGGCTTCTCCTGGTCAGATACAAAGATTTACCCAGGAGAAGGCATAGCTGGAGTCCTGGTCTGTCCCTGTCCAGTACATGTGTGTGTCGTGTGCTCGGCAGCCCTGAGGCCCGAGGGAGGGCAGCCATGTGCCAGGCGTGTGCCAGGGGGCCCCCGAGCCCAGAGCCGGTCTGGGAAGAGGCCCTGTAGCCCCTGGAGTGACAAGCAGAGCTTGTCTCTGTGGGTCACCAGAAACAGTGAACTGGGGGGCGGTCTCCACTGGGCCAGGGCTGGGCCCCTCTCTCCCAACCTGTTCTCGGGCCCCCTGGCTGCCCCGGAGGGAAAAGCAGGGAGAAGGAAGCCGCTTGCTTCTTCCCTGGAACCTGAGTCACTCGGGTGTGGAACAGCTTCCAGAAGCTTTGGCCGGCCTCCGGCCTCACTCCCGTGCAGCCCTCTTGAGTCAGTCGGACCCTGCCCGCCGTCTATGCCCTTGGCCCAGCATTACACTACATGGCCCATTTGCCCCCTGCTGGGCGGGGCTGATCGCCTGCGCCCCCAGGGAAGTGGCCTGTGTGTCTCAGGCCACACTGAAAGCCCGTTCCCTATACCAGTTTCTCATCCACGGACTTTGCTCGGGTGGCCGTGACATAACACTTCAGAAGGTGCTTTCGGCGAAAAGAGGACGTGCCAGCCTGTGTGCAGAGCGGCCGGGGCAGCAGGCCTTCAGGTGCAGCTTGATCCAGGTGTCAGTCTGCTGCACACGCTCTCTCCCTTTCTCAGCTTTACTTCCCACTCTTTGGCTCTGCTCTCGGGGCGTATATGGCCCAGGTGGCCGCCTGGGTTCACGTCTCAGAGCAGGGGAAAGAAACCCAGTTCTCTCTCTCCTGGAAGCTCCAGAGAGTCACACTGGCTTCATTGACTGTCACTGGCTTACCCGTTATTATGAGTTGACTTGTGCCCCCTCAGAAAGGTATGTTGAAACCCTAGCCCAGTACCTGCAGATCTGACCTTATTTGGAACTGGGTTTTTGCAGTCGATATGATCAAGCTAAGATGAGGTCATCAGGGTGGGCCGCAGTCCAACCGCCTAAAGCGCAGGTGAGGGAGCCACATGGAGAGGCCACGTGAGGGGCAGACACCCGGGACGCAGCGGCTGGGACTGCAGCTGCGCCCCTGCAGGCGGGGAGCGAGCCAGCCGCTGCAAGAGGCCAGGAAGGGATCAGAGGTCTAGACAGAGGTGGCCCTGCTGACCCCACGGCTTCCGGCCCCAGCCTCCAGGACTGGGAGTCCTTCCCGGTTACTCCCAGCAGCCTGCTTTGTGGGCCTTTGTTTCGGCTGCCCCAAGGGAGTCGGTCCATCCCGAGTCAGCATACCGGATGCCCGGCCAGAAGGTGGGAGGGGGGCGGCCCCCAGCAGGGGACAGGAGTGCACTGACCTGTGAGCAGGAGGCTGACCCAGACATGGGCAGGACCCCGAGGGCGGAGCCGTGGAAGGGGCGCCGCGTCTCGAGTCTGGGGGTGGGGCTCAAGGTTACAGACGAGGTCACAGGCCAAAACTGTTACACGTCTCACACACCTATTTTGTGGCTCAAGTCTTACCGGTTAGACAACTACAGTTACAAAACTTCAGAGGCTTCTTCAGGCTTCGGAGAGCAGAGGACACCACTAGAGAGTCCAAATCCACATTTGTGTGATTGGACAGTGAGGCCAGCAGGCCCCTGGCACGTCCATGTGCCTCCAGGGAGCCCTGCTGCCCTGTGTCGGGGCTAGTCTCCACCAGGCTCCCACAGGCGGCCCTCTGCCTTGCTCTCTGAATCCCCCCGCCTTCTCCTTCCCCCGTGGCCTGGCACCTGCTGCCCCTTGTGTGCCCACATGCCCCTCGTTACCCTCCCTCCGCCCTCTGGAAGGGGCCAGCAGGGGGCCACTGCCCACCACCTCAGCCTCGTGACACAGGACTCCTATGAGGCCTGCGTGGCCAGACCCCGGGGTCCCGTGACCCCCTGGGCTTGAGACAGGAGGGGAGACCGCCCGCTGGAGGCGGGACATGAGCCGCCCTTCATCCCAAGAAAATGCCAAGCGCTTGGGGGCCTTTCCTGGGGTCCAGAGCGCTGCCTGCTGAGATGATTTCAAACCGAGGTGCCCATGTCACGGCCAAGCAGGAGCCGCACCGGCCCCCTGCAGGGGCCCAGCAGTGGCCCCCAGAGGCACAGCCAAGGCACAGCTCGGCATCACAGTCCCTGAAGCGGGCGCTGCCCTTGGGGACGGGGTGGGTCTCAAGCCCGTAGCCCTGGTGCCTGAACTGCTGCGGCCCCAGCTTGGGGAGCGGGGGTCTGTGCAGGCAGAGGTGGCAGCACCCGGGCCCTCTCTGCCTCGCCCTGCACCCTGGCCCCAGAGGCTCCCCCCACATGCAGTGGGCGTCCGGCCCGGCCAGGGCTGCCAGATGGCCCTGGTGACTCCAGGCTCCACGTGCCGGTGGACCAGCAGGCACTCTGTCCAGCCGTCGACCTGACCGCCACAAAGAGTTTGGGGCGCCACTCAGAGGCCTTGGGTGTTTAGCAGTGACCCAGGCCCCCCGTGCGTGCACAGCCAGCTCACCCGCCCCCAGGTCCAGGCCTGAACCCTGGGCAGCGAGCGGCCAGCAGATGGGAGGTGGGAGGAGGAGGAGTCTCGGGGCCAGCTGGGGCCTCTCGAGGGCCTTTCTCTTTCTCTGGAAATCACAGCAGCCCCGGCCCAGCTCTGGTCTTGAGTGGGCAGTGGGCAGCCTGCATGTGGGGAGCGAGTGGACCTGAGCCAGCGAGCGGCCTCTTCCCACGGACCTCACCATGAGGGGTCTCCTGGCCACTGGGGATGCACATGGCCCATGCGCACAGACATGTAAGTCCCTGGGGTCGGCGGGAGTCCACCTGCTGCCCCCAGCTCTGGCGAGCCCTGGGCAGACCTCGCTGCCCCTGAGTGCCCTGCAGGAAGCACCTAGCACCCTGGCCATCCCTGGGCCGCACCCTCTGGGCCTCTGCCCCGCCCCCACTGTCTCTCTTGGTTTCTCTTCCTGACAGACTGCTCTCACCCAGATCCCCGCCTCGGACTCTCTGCCCAGAAGCCCAGCCCAGGGCCCAGGTCTCCTCCTCACGTGGACACACATGTGGACGCACGTGGCAGCCAGTGCGACACAGCCGTTCTCGAGGAAGAGCCTGTCGCTTTCTTTTTGTGTGTGTGTGTGTGTAATAAAGCTTTATTAAAGTATAAAGGAGATAGAGAAAGCTTCTGACATAGGCATCAGAATGGGGTAGAAAGAGTATCCCGAGCCTGTCGCTTTCATAGCAGTTTGGTCAAAGTCTGTCCCCTCCATTGGGAGGCTCCATTATCCAGCACTGCGTCCCCAGAACCCACCAGGGTTCCCCGTGTGGAGGAGGGAGCCCCGACTCCCTCCAGCCCTGCATGATGTCACTCTCAGCTCTCACTCTCAGTGGATGGGCTTGGATGTCAGCTCCCCCGGAACCTGGAGGATCTGGTCCCAGACAAGCAAAAGCACGAGGCTGGAGGCCCCTCGGCTGCAAGGAGGCCCTGTTGTGTCCCTGCCTGTCCCCTCCGGGGCCACCATGGTCTCCGCCCCAGCTTCGTTCCCCTATCTCTACAACTCAGCATCCTTACCTCCCACCCTGTTATCCTCCCAACCAATTATTTTTGCTTCCAGGGAGGGTGCAGTGTGGCCTCGGGGGACACAGGGTGCAGGGTAGCAGGGCTCCCTCCCTCCCAAGGGGGTTGCCTGCCTCCCAGGACCTGGGCTGGATCAGCAGGCTCCGCTGGTACTGAGCAAGGGGCGGGGATGCTTCAGGCAGTGATGGATCAGACCTCTCCTCCCATTGAGGTCAAAGCTAATGAAGAAACGAGACAGGCACGTGGGGTCAAGACACCAGCTTCCAGCCACGAAACTGAGGCCGTGGCTTCATTCGGTTCCTGTCACCTCCCTGAGCCCCAGCCCGACCTCAGCCCCACCCCTCCCGCACTGTGCTGGACAGGAGGACACACATGTGTCCAGAGGCCACCCAGGCTGGTCTCCCCAGCTCCCATGGGTTGCCCACCCTCTCTCAGGTGGGCTGGCTGGAGTGCTGAGTGACCACAAAAGGGAGAGCCTACCTCTCGGGGGCTGAGTAGGGGGCAGCATGTGGAATTCTGAGACAGTGGGCAGGAGAATGGTGACACCCCCAAAGGGACTCACCAAACTCGTGCCTCATAGGTTCGCCTGCTAGTACAGCAGTTTATACACAGTAAGGGCTTATCCTCTCCCCTTCCCCAGAGGTCAGGCCATGGGGGCCATTGGAGGCTGGCGCACAGCTCCTCAAAGGCCCCAGGTCCATCTCTGTTTCTGATCTGCCATTCTTAGCCTTAGCTTCCATCCTCACGGACAGAGAAAAGGCTGCAGGGGCTGCAGCTGTCACATCTACATGCCAAGGAGGAAGAGGAGGAAGGCCAAGGGGCAAAAGGCAATCTCTTTTCTCTCCCTGGTGTGAAGTGGAATAGCTCAAAGGGCGACTTGGCCGTCCTGAGCGAGGTCTCAGGTGCACTCAGCTGTGAGCCTCGCTGACACACCTGCAGTCTCCAGCAACTTCACTCAGGGTTATTCAGTGCCAGGGCTTCCCAGGCGGTGCTAGTGGTAAAGAACTCGCCTGCCCATGCAGGAGACATGGATGTGGGGTTCGATCCCTAGGTCAGGAAGATCCCCTGGAGGAGGGCATGGCAACCCACTCCAGTAATCTTGCCTGGAGAATCCCATGGACAGAGGAGCCTGGCAGGCTACAGTCCATGAGGCTGCAAAGAGTTTGACACAACTGAATGACTGAGCCTGCACGCATGCATTGCGTGCCGCCTGGCTGGCAAGGGCAGGAGGTGTGGGGTGATTCCAACATCATCAGGGCTGATGAAGAGGCCGCCATCTATCCACGCTGCCAAATACCAGGCAGCCGTGGGAAAGGCTTGGTGACGCCATGTGGGCTGCAGGACCAGGAGGAGAAGGGCAGAGCAGCTGATGGGCCTGCTTTCTTTATGGGAAAGGGGCGTTGGCGCTTCCTGGGACAGATGCAATAAACCATCACAGACGGTGCCTGAAACAACAGAGATCTGTTCTCACAGGTCTGGGGCCAGAGTCCAAAATCAGGGTGGGGGCAGGGGTATGCCTCTTCCGGAGGCTCTTGTTGGGGAGTCCCTTCCGGCCCGCCAGCTCTGGGGGCTCTGGCCACCTCTCCATGCCACCTCTTTGCGGTGGGTCCCCCAGGAGCTCATCTGCATGAGATAGGCCTGTACCCCCAAAGCCCCTCCTCTCTGGCAGACGGGGTCTCCATGGCAGTCAGAGAGCAGGAGGGGCGGGGCTGGGTACAGTGCAGACCTGACATCTTCCCACTCCCCGCTCTCCTCCTATAACTGAAGAGGGTGCGGGGCAGGAGGGGGCTGAGGGCTGTCCAAGTTAGGGGAGGGGCAGGTATTAAGGAGGAAATGAACACAGGTATAAACCTGAGTGGCCAAGATCAGATAACAAATACAACGTGTTCCCTTTAAAAGCAGCCATAGAAAGCTTGGTTTATCCAATAGGAAACAGAAAAGGGAAAAAAAAGAAAAAGAAAAACAAGACATCCCTGGTGACTCAGTGGTAAATAATACGCCCGCCAATGCAGGAGACACGGGTTCAATCCCTTATCCAGTAAGATCCCACAGGCCTCAGAGCAACTAAGCCCGTGCACCACAACTACCGAGCCTGTGCTAGAATCTGGGAGCCAAACTACTGGAGCCAGAGTGCCCTAGAGTCCGTGCTCTGCAGCGGTGAGATCCCGCCACAGCGAGAAGCCCACACGTCGCAACTAGAGACTAGCCCCCACTCACTGCAGCCAGAGAGAAGCCGGAGCAGCAACAAAGCCACAACACGGCCAAAAATAAATAATTACTCAAAAAAATGTTTTAATAAAGCGGAGTAAATAGAATACATGGAAAAAGGTGGTAGAAATCAGTCCAAGTGTGGCAGCAAATGGCAACCCACTCCAGTATTCTTGCTTGGAAAATCCCACGGAGAGAGAAGCCTGTGGCCATAGTCCACAGGGCCGCAGAGTCGGACACGGCTGAGCACACAGCAGCGGGTGCATGATGGCATGGGCTAAACTCACCAGTGAGAAGAGACGCTTAGGCTGGGTTTGGAAAAAGAACCAATAAGACCCAACAGTGTGCTGTCAGCAGTGGGCAACGTTGGAACAGGGGCATGTGAACTGAAGGGAAGCGGTCCTGGCCTCTGACTGAGGGGAGCACAGACAAGGTCACGAGGAGATGGGGGTGTTGTGTGTCTGGGCTCAAACACAGCCCCCAGCAGCCCTCAATCTATAAAGCAACACAGGGGCAAACAGACCTACCAGCAGCACGCCCCGGCAGACACCATGAGCTCAGAGTCACGGAAAGTGGACAGACAGACAGAAGATGCAGCATAACTGTGGCCTCACTTGCCAGATGCCCAGACGCTATAGGTGCGCGCACCCACAGATGGAGCACATGCGCCTCCTGAGCCCACAGCAGACGTCTTTGCCCCCTTATCTCCAAGAAGGTTTTAGAACATCCGAGATGGTCAGTGGCACCCAGGTGGTCCTCTGACCAAAAAGAAATGAAATTAATTCATTATCACTCAGCTAATTAGCCAACCTCCAGCAACAAAATCCCCTGGATCAGGGACGCCCCACCCCCACCCCATGCCGGTCTTCACTGGCCGGATGTCCCCGGCCTGCATGTCAGGTGGGCACACGCTGCCCCCAGGGACCACCCCACCTGGTAGCCCAAGCAGTCAGTGGTGGCCGGGTCACCCCTTCCCTTCCCCAGCAGCTGGGACCTGGTGCAGCTGGGTCTCCAGCAGGTGGACGAAGTCTCGGGTCTCCTAGGCAGTGGCCGGGCAGCCAGCATGCCCACTCCTGGATGGATGTTCTGTGTTAGAAAAACAAGCTTCAGTCTTATTGAAGCCACTACCCCTTGGTCTCCTTGTAGGATCAGCCTGCTCTGTGCCCTAAGCGGACATACCATCTGGTAAGAAGCTAAACAGGTCACCCAAGAACCTTCAGACTCAAAGGGAGATTCCGGAGCACAAAGTGCTGCGGGCACTGATGGAGGAATAGCACACAGACGTCGCAGGGCGCAGCTGAAGCAGGCTTTTGAAGGAACCGTACAGTTTTAAAGACACTTATCAGGAAATAAGTTTCAAAACAAAAGGAGTTCAGAATTAAACTCAAGAAACTGGCAAAAGAAGTTTGGAGCAAACCGAAGACACACAAAATAAATAAAAGAAGAAAATCAACCAAACAAAAGGTTAAATCAGTAACAGACAACAAAGCCAATATTGTTTTTTGGGAAAGATTAGTAAGATAAAGAGATTTTTGGCAAGAATCATCAAAAAAGAAGAGAGAGAAGATGTAAATAAAAATGAGAATAACAGTGAAAAGGGAAAAGCTACAGCTCTCAACATGATCTCTACAAAGTCAAGGCATTTCACACCCAAACACGACAGCCACGTTGTGAGAGACAAAATGCCAAAGCTGAACTTTCAATACATAAAATGGTGGCTAAAGCACTTTCCGCCTCAAAAGATCCCAAACTTTTGCAAACTGAACTTTCAAAACGAATTTTTTTTTTTTACTAACTCATGATTTTTGTTCAAGAAAAAAGGAAAAAGAGAAAATCTACCAAGCTCATGTTACGAAGCTAATGAATCATCCATCTGAAAATAGAGAAGTGCAACGCAGGACCCGAGAGTGCCGGCCCCTGCCAGGTGTGGCTGTGGCTTCCTTCCCTCGGTGCCTGGGTGCACATGCAGGGGCGATGATTATTCGACGACCTTGAACGCTCCCGCTCTTCAGGCGTGACACAGGCGTGTGAGTGTCACTGCGTGAAACAGCCCCTGTCCTCGATAGACAGGCTGTGGGCAAAGAATGGAGTCAGAGGCCACAGGCTACCACGACTTGCTAACTGCGGAAGCGGGAGGCTGAAGGGTGTCCTTTATTCTCCCTCGTCTACTATTCCCCACTATAAAATGTTTTTAAATAAAGCTAATTGGTTTCTTCCGGAGAAGGCAATGGCACCGCATTCGGGTCCTCTTGCCTGGAAAATTCCAGGGACGGAGGAGCCTGGTAGGCTGCAGTCCATGGGGTCGCTAGGAGTCGGACACAACTGAGGGACTTCACTTCCACTTTTCACTTTCATGCATTGGAGAAGGAAATGGCAACCCACTCCAGTGTTCTTGCCTGGAGAATCCCAAGGATGGGGGAGCCTGGTGGGCTGCTGTCTGTGGGGTTGCACAGAGTCAGACACGACTGAAGTGACTTAGCAGCAGCAGCAGCAATTGGTCTCTTCGGGGCTTCCCTGGTGGCTCAGTAGTAGAGAATCCACCTGCTCATACTGGAGATGCAGGTTCAATCCCTGGGTTGGGAAGATTCCCTGGAGAAGGGAATGGCAAACCACTCCAGTATTCTTGCCTGGGAAATCCCATGGACAGAGGAGCCTGGCGGGCTCAGTCATGAAGTTTCAAAGAGTCGGATACAACCGAGAGACTAAACGACAGCAACATTTGGCTTCTACCCATCTTATTCCAGGGAAACCCACATGCCTGCACTGTGCCCAGGGATCTTTCCTAGACAGACATGAAGATTTGCCAAGTTGGTTCTCCCTTTCTTGACTTATTTATGAAGACTTTGGTCCCATCCAGGGCCTTTAGTCTCTTCCTTGAGCCATTTTGTGACTTAAAGGATTTAGCAGGTGCCAGCTTAATCCTCCAGGGATTTAACCCTGGCATGTGGTGCAGCCCCTGTGTAATCCTTGACTTAAGGCGGAGATCTAACAGGCTCCCGTCACTCTGCTTGCTTCGGGCTGAGCAGCAGCTGTCTCTTCCCTGACGTGACACTCGGGCTCCCTGCCCTCATCCTACCTGCAAATCACCCCATTCTTGTCTAAGCATCCCTCTCGCAAAACACAACTCACATATCACACAATTCACTCCTTAAAAGTATACAGCTCATGGTGGCTTTTTAGCATATCACAAGGTTGAGCATATCACCACCATTTAATTCCAACATATTTCATCATTCCCTGGAGAAACCGCACATGTTTCCACAGTCCTCCAAGACTCTGGACATCATTGATCTACGCGCTGTGGAAATAGTTCTCTATGGATTTGCCTCCCTGGACATTCCATGTCGGTGGGATCACAGAATACGTGGTCTTGTGACCAGCTTCTTACCTGCTGTAATGTTTTCTAGGTTCAATCATGTGGTATCATGTGTCAGGATTTCATTCTTTTTTATGGCTGAATAAAGGACAGAAACGGTATGGACCTAACAGAAGCAGAAGATATTAAGAAGAGGTGGCAAGAATACACAGAAGAACTGTACAAAAAAGATCTTCACGACCCAGATAATCACGATGGTGTGATCACTCACCTAGAGCCAGACATCCTGGAATGTGAAGTCAAGTGGGCCTTAGAAAGCATCACTATGAACAAAGCTAGTGGAGGTGATGGAATTCCAGTTGAGCTATTTCAAATCCTGAAAGATGATGCTGTGAAAGTGCTGCACTCAATATGCCAGCAAATTTGGAAAACTCAGCAGTGGCCACAGGACTGGAAAAGGTCAGTTTTCATTCCAATCCTAAAGAAAGGCAATGCCAAAAAATGCTCAAACTACCGCACAATTGCACTCATCTCACACGCTAGTAAAGTAATGCTCAAAATTCTCCAAGCCAGGCTTCAGCAATACGTGAACTGTGAACTTCCAGATGTTCAAGCTGGTTTTATAAAAGGCAGAGGAACCAGAGATCAAATTGCGGACATCCACTGGATCATGGAAAAAGCAAGAAAGTTCCAGGAAAAAACATCTATTTCTATTTTATTGACTATGCCAAAGCCTTTGACTGTGTGAATCACAATCAACTGTGGAAAATTCTGAAAGAGATGGGAATACCAGACCACCTGATCTGCCTCTTGAGAAACCTATATGCAGGTAAGGAAGCAACAGTTAGAGCTGGACATGGAACAACAGACTGATTCACAAATAGGAAAAGGAATACGTCAAGGCTGTATATTGTCATCCTGCTTATTTAACTTCTATGCAGAGTACATCATGAGAAACTCTGGACTGGAAGAAACACAAGCTGGAATCAAGACTGCCGGGAGAAATATCAATAACCTTAGATATGCAGATGACACCACCCTTATGGCAGAAAGTGAAGAGGAACTCAAAAGCCTCTTGATGAAAGTGAAAGTGGAGAGTGAAAAAGTTGGCTTAAAGCTCAACATTTAGAAAACTAAGATCATGGCATCTGGTCCCATCACTTCATGGCAAACAGATGGGGAAACAGTGA
Source organism: Bos grunniens (assembly GCF_055505025.1). Lineage (NCBI taxonomy): Eukaryota > Metazoa > Chordata > Mammalia > Artiodactyla > Bovidae > Bos > Bos grunniens. The sequence continues at coordinate 83,161,424 of NC_141178.1, forward strand.
AAACAGTGTTAGACTTTATTTTTGGGGGCTCCAAAATCACTGCAGAGGGTGATTGCAGCCATGAAATTAAAAGACGCTTACTCCTTGGAAGGAAAGTTATGACCAACCTGGATAGCATATTGAAAAGCAGAGACATTACTTTGCCAACATAGGTCCGTCTAGTCAAGGCTATGGTATTTCCAGTAGTCATGTATGGATGTGAGAGTTGGACTGTGAAGAAAGCTGAGTACTGAAGAATTGATGCTTTTGAACTGTGGTGTTGGAGAAGACTCTTGAGAGTCCCTTGGACTGCAGGGAGATCCAACCAGTCCATCCTAAAGGAGATCAGTCCTGGGTGTTCATTGGAAGGACTGATGCTGAAGCTGAAACTCCAATACTTAGGCCACCTCATGCGAAGAGTTGACTCATTGGGAAAGACCCTGATGCTGGGAGGGATTAGGGGCAGGAGGAGAAGAGGACGACAGAGGATGAGATGGCTGGATGGCATCACCGATTCTATGGACATGAGTTTGGGTAAACTTTGGGAGTTGGTGATGGACAGGGAGGCCTCACGTGCTGCAATTCGTGGTGTCACAGAGTCAGACACGACTGAGCGACTGAACTGAACTGAATGTTTCATTGTATTGCTAGACCACATCTTCTTTACCCATTCATTACTTGATGAACTTTCAAGTTGTTTTCATTTTTAACTATTATGAATAAGGCTGCTGCAAACATTAGTGTATAAGTTTTTGTACAGACATATGTATGTAACTCTCTTGAAATGATTCCTTCATACTACCTGGGAGTGGAATTGCTGGGTCGTGTGGTAACTCTATGCTGAACTTTTTGAGAAATTGTCAGACTATTTTCCACAGTAGCCGTTTCATTTCACATTCCTACAATGAACGAGGCTCCAATTTTTCCGCATCCTTGCCAACTCTTGTTATTTTTTGTTTTCTGTTTAGATATTTATTTATTTGCCTGCATCGGGTGTTAGTTGTGGCGTGCGGGATCTTTGTAGCGGAACGCAGACTCAGTAGCTGCTCCTAGGCATGTAGGATCTTAATTCCCTGAGCAGGGATCGAACCTGCATCCCCTGAATTGGCAGTAAGGTTCTCCACCTGCCCCCCCACCAGCGAAGTCCCATAATAAGTTTTTAAGTTTTCGTAGTAAAATTTTAAAATGGATAAGTGTGAGTTCTCCAATTTTGTGGTTTTTCAATAATGTTTTGGCTATTCTGGGTCTCGTAATTCTACATAAACTTTAAGATCAGCTTGTTCAGTTTTTCAAAAAAGGCTGTTGGGATGCTGACATAGACTGCACTGTCTGTGGAGTTAACTCAGGGAGTGATGACATTTGATGAAAGCTTCCCATCTGGGAACACAATGATTTTCCATTTATTTAGATCTTCTCTAATTTCTTTCAATAATATTTTATAGTTCTCAGTATATAAGTGTTGCACTTTTCAATTAAATTTATTCCCATGTAACTTATTCTTTTTAATGCGATCGTTTATAGAATTGTTTTCTTAATTTCATTTTTAGATTGTTCATTGTTAGTATGAAATATACCTGACTTTTGTTTATTGATCTTACATTCTATAATCTTGCTGAACTCACTTAGTAAATCTAGTAGATTTCTGGTGAATTTTTTAGGGTTTTCTGTACTTAAGAGCATGTCATCTGCAAATAAAGATGGTTACACGTCTTCTTTTCCAATTAGGATGCCTTTGGCTTTTCCTTGCCTAACTGCCTGGCTGGGGCCTCCAGCAGCACTGAAGAGAAGTGGTGAAGTGGCCATCCTTGCCCGCCTGATCCCAGTGGGAAAGCTGTTGGCCTCTCACCGTGAAGTGTTATGTCAACTGTGGGTCCCTCTTGGAGACGCTTTATCAGGTGGAAAACATTCCCATCTGGTTGGTTGAGTGTTTTTGTCCTGAATGGAGGTCAGGTTTCTTCTCATGCTTTTGTTGCCTCTACTGGTGATCATATGGCTTTCTTTCCCTTACTTATTTAGCGTGACTTGTAACACAGATTAAGTTGCACGCGTTGAACAAATCTTACATTCCTGGCATAAATCCCACTTACTCACTGTATAATCCTTTTTATGTGCTGGGGGATTCAGTTTGCTGGTTATGGCATGCAGGCTCAGGTGCCCCGAGGCATGTGGGACCTTAGTTCCCTGACCAGGGATTGAAAGGCAAATTGCCCTGCATTGGGAGGCAGAGTCTTAACCACTGGGCCACCAGGGGAGCCCTAGAGATGCGACTCTTGCTGAGGACCCCAGGTACGCGGTGAGTCACTTTCATTGCTCCTTTGAAGACTCTGCGTTTGCCCTTCAACAGTTGAGTTAATATGTATACAGGTTTGAATCTCTTTAGATTTATCCCACTGGGAGATTGTTGAGCTTCTTGGGTGTGTAGATTAATGTCTGTTAAAAATCAAATTTGGGACATTTTGGTGATTCCTTCATATCTTCCTTCTTCCCCTTCTCTCACTTCTCTCCTGGGACTCTTATTCCAGGTATCTTGGAGTCTTAGCTGTGCCTTGCAGGTCTCTTTAGCTCTGTTCATTTTTTAAATTTTTTCTGTTTCTTATACTGGATCATCTCAACTGACCTGTCTGCAAGTTCAGTGATTCTTCCGCCTGCTCAAATGTGCTGTTGAGTGCTTTGAGTGAGTTTTTTATTCCTGTGATTATACTTTTCAACTCCATAATTTCTATTTGATTCCTTAATTTTTTTATTGTGTTAAAATATGCATAATGTGAACTTTGCCACTGTAGCCATGTTTAAATGTACAGCTCAGTGGCATTCAGTATGCTCACGTTGCTGTGGAACCACCCCCGTCTCTAGGATGTTTGTTTTATCATCTGTGCTGAAACTCTGCGCCCATCAGACGCTAACTCCTCATGCTCCCTTCCTGCAGCCCCTGGTTCCCACTGCTCTACGCTCTGCCTCTGTGAATAACCATCCTGGGGACCTCGTCTAAGTGGAATCATACCATGCTTGTCTCTTCAGTTCAGTTCAGTCGCTCAGTTGTGTCCGACTCTTTGTGACTCCATGGACTGCAGCACGTCAGGCTTCCCTGTCCATTACCAGCTCCTGGAGCTTGCTCAAACTCATGTCCATCAAGTTGGTGATGCCATCCAGCCATCTCATCCTCTGCCGTCCCCTTCTCCTCCTGCCTTCAATATTTCCCAGCATCAGGGTCTTTTCCAATGAGTCAGTTCTTCGCATCAGGGGGCCAACGTATTGGAGCTTCAGCTTCAGCATCAGTTCTTCCAGTGAATATTCAGGACTGATTTCCTTTAGGATGGGCTAGTTGGATCTCCTTGCAGTCCAAGGGACTCTCAAGAATCTTCTCCAACACCACAGTTCAAAAGCATCAATTCTTCGGGACTCAGCTTTTTTCACAGTCTAACTATCACATCCATACATGACTACTGGAAAAACTGTAGCTTTGAAGAGATGGACGTTTGTTGGCAAAGTAATGTCTCTGCTTTTTAATGTGCTGTCTAGGTTGGTCATAGCTTTTCTTCCAAAGAGCAAGCGTCTTTTAGTTTCATGGTTTGTCCTCTTGTGTCTGCTTATTTCTCACAGCATGGTGACTTGAAGCTTCATCCATGCTGTATCATACATCAGGATTTCACTCTTTGTGAAGGCTGAATAATATTCCACCCTGTGTATGCACCCAGTGGTGCTTACCATCTCATGTGTGCATGGATGCTTGTCCTCACTCATGTTGCATGGCTGGGGGTTGCTGGGGCTCTGCCTGCCCTCTTCACTTCAGGAGCTGGGCTGATGAGATGACCAGTCTTGGATATCTCTGGTCTTTCTGGCTTAAGGAAAGAGAACTCTGGAAGGTCTTATACAGCAGCTAAATGCTCTGGTGTGAAGAGGCTACGTGGCACATCCCCTCACACCCCGTTGGCCAACACTGGTCACACGGTCCCGCTGACCACGAGAGGCGGCAGTGTGGCCCTCTGTGCACTGGCCGGCGCAGAGCTGGCACGAGTGAGCACACAGCCCTCCCTCCTGCGCTCACAGCCGCCGCACCCACCTACCCCACCTTAGTCATTTGGTCTTTCGGTTCATCCAGTTAGTAATGAGCAGTCGCCTTGGCACTGAACACTCCTTCTTCATAAGTGATCTGGCGTCATGTTATGAAACTTTCCTATGGTTTCTGCCAAGTGAAAACTGTCCGCCTTATCCCTTATCTTGTGTGTGTAGTCGTCCAGATGCTCCTCTGCCGCACCCAAAGCCGCACCTGCTGCAGACCCAGGGATCCCCTCCCCAGTAACACAGCCACCCTTGAACAGCTCCGGTTTTAATACCTAGACCCCACAGAAGTTCTCGTTCTAGCAATATTTACACAGGAACATTTTCTATGAATAGCACCCTGAATTGATAAAAGAACTTAAACAGAATGCCATGCGGGGAATGTTGATGAAATCTCAGACATGATGGCTAGATGATCGCCATCCTGCCAGGGTGTCATGCAAAGCTCAGGGGTCGACACCTGCCTGTGTGGACGGTGGGTGAGCTGGGGCCATGAAAGGCTGCTCCCTGCAGACAGGTGTGTTCACATCCGTGTTCATCCCCGTGTTTGGGAAGCGTTTCACTTACACTTATGTGTACTTACTGGCTTTTAGTTACATTATAATTTTTCCCATGTAGACTTCCAGCTGATATCTTCATGGAGAATGTCTAATTCTTGAGAATCGTCTCTTGCCATTAAATGGAAGAGGCCTGTATCTGAGCAGTCAATCACAGTACATGGCCTAAAGTTTTCATATGGTGTCTGTTCTGTAGCATAGATTGTTACCTTTTCCAAACTCTAAAATCTTTCCGTGCTCACTGTTATTACTGCTATGCAGACCACATTTTCATGTTTACTACGATTATGGATGAACACTTTGTCCCCATCCACACTCATCAGTTGATTTTTTTTTCCTGTGCAAAGAGGTTGAAGCAAAAGGAAAATACATAAACTTCTGAGCATCATATATCACAAGGTACCCAGGCTCCATATTTTTTAAAATGTCACCATTTGGAAGAATATGTATTTAATAAGTTTCCAAATGCGTTGCACCTGTGGCTGCTGTATTTGAGGACAGGATTCAGGCCACAGTCCCGTGTTTAACATCCCCGGTGGGTGATTTCCTCCAGGATGCGCACTGCTCAGTTCTCTGGCCGAGTGGCGCCCGCTGTTGAAGTGTGGCTGGTTCCAGACGTCGGAGCACCGGCCCTTCGGCAACTGGAGCGTGTCCTCCTCAGGAGCCAGTTAGCATGGAGCCTACCAGACCGGACACCACGCTGCCCTCCTGTCAGGGGCTGGAATAAATCCCACACTTTCGTGTCACTGAATCACTGGGCTGTACACCTGAAACTGACACAGCATTATAAATCAACTACATTTCCATTAAAAAAATTTTAAGTAATAGAGCATGGTAATTTAAAGATTAAAAGAAAGCAAGCTTGAGTAAGAGACTGTTAGAAGGAGGCGCTGTGCTGCCACCTGCTGAAAACTCTACTAGTAATCAGTTCAGTTCAGTCTCTGTCGCGTCTGACTCTTTGTGACCCCGTGAATCGCAGCATGCCAGGCCTCCCTGTCCATCACCAACCCCCGGAGCTTACTCAAACTCATGTCCATCGAGTCAGTGATGTCATCCAGCCATCTCATCCTCTGATGTCCCCTTCTCCTCCCACCTTCAATCTTTCCCAGCATCAGGGTCTTTCCCAAGGAGTCAGCTCTTCACATGAGGTAGCCAAGGTATTGGAGTTTCAGCTTCAGCATCAGTCCTTCTGATGAATATTCAGGACTGATCTCCTTTAGGATGGACTGGTTGGATCTCCTTGCAGTCCAAGGGACTCTCAAGAATCTTTTCCAACACCACAGTTCAAAAGCATCAATTCTTCAGCACTCAACTTTCTCTGTAGTCCAACTCTCACATCCATATACATGACCACTGGAAAAATCATAGCTTTGACTAGACGGACCTTTGTTGACAAAGTACTGTCTCTGTTTTTTAATATGCTGTCTAGGTTGGTCATAGCTTTTCTTCCAAGGAGCAAGCGTCTTTTAATTTCACGCTTGCAGTCACCATCTGCAGTGATTTTGGAGCCAAAAAAGTCTGTCACTGTTGCCACTGTTTCCCCATCTGTTTGCCATGAAGTGATGGGACCAGATGTCATGATCTTAGTTTTTTGAATGTTGAGCTTTAACCCAACGTTTTCACTTTCCTCTTTCACTTTCAAGAGGCTCTTTAGTTCTTTTTCACTTTGTGTCATAAGTGTGGTGTCATCTGCATATCTGAGGTTACTGATATTTCTCCCGGCAATCTTGATTCCAGCTTGTGCTTCATCCAGTCCAGAATGTCTCATGTTGTACTCTGTATATAAGTTAAATAAGCAGGGTGACAATATACAACCTTGATGTACTTCTTTCCCCATTTGGAACTAGTCTATTGTTCCATGTCCAGTTCTAACTGTTACATCTTGACCTGCATGCAGATTTCTCAGGAGGCAGGTCAGGTGGTGTGGTATTCCCATCAGAAGAATTTCTGATGGGAATTTCCCACAGTTTATTGTTATCCACACAGTGAAAAGCTTTGGCATAGTCAATAAAGCAGAAGTAGATGTTTTTCTGGAACTCTCTAGCTTTTTTGATAATCTGCCGGATGTTGGCAATTTGATCTCTGGTTCCTCTGCCTTTTCTAAATTCAGCTTGAACATCTGGAAGTTCATGGTTCACATACTGTTGAAGCCCGGCTTGGAGAATTTTGAGCATTACTTTGCTAGCATGTGAGATGAGTGCAACTGTGCAGCAGTTTGAGCATTCTTTGGCACAGCCTTATCTAACTCAATGGAACTATGAGCCATGTTGTTTAGGGGCACCCAAGACAGATGGGTCCTGGTGGAGAGTTCAGACAAAACGTGGTCCTCTGGAGAAGGAAATGACAAACCACTTCAGTATTCTTGCCTTGAGAACCACATGAATGGTATGAAAAGGCAAAAAGATAAGACGCTGAAGATGAACTCTCCAGGTCGGCAGGTGCCCAATACACTACTGGAGATCAGTGGAGAAATAACTGCAGAAGGAATGAAGAGATGGACCCAAAGCAAAAACAACACCCAGTTGTGCATGTGACTGGTGAAGGGAGTAAAGTCGATGCTGTAAAGAACAATATTGCGTAGGAACCTGAAAAGTTAGGTCCATGAATCAAGGCAAATTGGAAGTGGTCAAACAGGATATAGCAAGAGTGAACATTGACAATTTAGGAATCAGTGAACTAAAATGGACAGGAATGGGTGAATTTAACTCAGATGACCATTATATCTACTACTGTGGGGAAGAATTCCTTGAAAGAAATGGAGGAGCCCTCATAGTCGACAAAAGAGTCCAAAATGCAGTACTTGGGTGCAATCTCAAAAATTACAGAATGATCTCTGTTCGTTTTCAAGGCAAACAATTCAATAGGGTTTCAGTACTACAATTCATACATACTACAATTCAATACTACAATTACTGTAGTAATCCGAGTCTATGTCCCAACCAGTAATGCTGAAGAAGCTGAAGTTGAACGGTTCTATGAAGACCTACAAGACCTTCTAGAACTAACACCCCAAAAAAGAAGTCCTTTTCATTATAGGGGACTGGAATGCAAAACTAGGTAGTCAAGAGATACCCGGAGTAACAGGCAAATTTGGCCTTGGAGTACAGAGGCAATAGAGTACAAAGGCTAACAGAGTTCTGCCAAGAGAACGCACTGGTCATAGCAAACACCCTCTCCCAACAACACAAGAGAAGACTCTACACATGGACATCACCAGATGGTCGATACTGAAATCAGCGTGATTATATTCTTTGCAGCCGAAAATGGAGAAGCTCTATACAGTCAGCAAAAACAAGACCGGGAGCTGACTGTGGCTCAGATTATGAACTCCTTATTGCCAAAATCAGACTTAAATTGAAGAAAGTAGGGAAAACCACAAGACCATTCAGGTATGACCTAAATCAAATCCCTTACGATTATACAGTGGAAGTGACAAATAGATTCAAGGGATTAGATCTGATAGACAGCATGCCTGAAGAACTATGGGCGGAGGTTCACAACATTGTACAGGAGGATGTTATCAAAACCATCCACGAGAAAAAGAAATGCAAAAAGGAAAAATGGTTGTCTGAGGAGAGCTTACAAATAGCTGAGAAAAGAAGAAAAGTGAAAGGCAAAGAAGAAATGGAAAGATATACCCATCTGAATGCAGAGTTCCAAAGAATAGCAAGGAGAAATAAGAAAGCCTTCCTCAGTGATCAGTGCAAAGCAAGAGAGGAAAACCACAGAATGGGAAAGACTAGAGATCTCTTCAAGAAAATTAGAGCTACCAAGGGAATATTTAATGCAAAGGTGGGCACAATAAAGAACAGAAATGGTATGGACCTAACAGAAGCAGAAGATATTTAGAAGAGGTGGCAAGAATACACAGAAGAACTGTACAAAAAATATCTTCACGACCCAGATAACCACGATGGTGTGATCACTCACCTAGAGCCAGACATCCTGGAATGTGAAGTCAAATGGGCCTTAGGAAGCATCACTACAAACAAAGCCAGTGGAGGTGATGGAATTCCAGTTGAGCTATCAAATCCTGAAAGATGATGCTGTGAAAGTACTGCACTCAATATGCCAGCAAATTTGGAAAACTCAGCAGTGGCCACAGGACTGGAAAAGGTCAGTTTTCATTCCAATCCCAAAGAAAGGCAATGCCAAAGAATGCTCAAAATTCTCCTAATAAACACCCACGTAGCCATCAATTGCGAGAGACGACTGAACAGTTACAGTGAAAATGAGTTGCAATCGTCTGCATTAAAAAGGTGACCGCCCTGCCTCCTTAGAGAAGAGGCTCTCGTGGTTGCTCAAGGAACCCCAGAGATCTGCCCACTCCTGCTGCCTGGCCTGGACCAACCCTGAAGATAGAGTTGATCCCAGAGGACCAGCCGGAGTGGCCCCTCCACCCTGGTGTAGCCGTGGCCACACTCTATTCTCAGGACCCTGGAGGTGGTGGAGAGTGGGAAGCACCAGCCTAGAGAAGGGGTGGAGGGCAAACCCATCTCCACCGTCTGTGTCCAGCGGCCTCAGGTGAGGCCAGGATGAGGAGGGGAGCCGCTCTGAGCCCCCACCCTTATCCCCTTGGCTGTGGTTCCTCAGGTGAGGCTGTCCCTGAGGGAGCAGGCAGTGAGACTCTGACCCCTCAGCACACTGCCCCCTGCAGGGCTCGGCCGGATGTGGGGAGGTGAGTCCTTGTATGTTGATTCTGTATCCCGATGTTATGACATTGAGAGGCAAAGAATTGATGCTTTCGAACTGTGGTGTTGGAGAAGACTCCTGAGAGTTCCTTGGACTGCAAGGAGATCCAACCAGTCCATCCTAAAGGAAATCAGTCCTGAATATTCACTGGAAGGACTTATGCTGAAGCTGAAACTCCAATACTTTGGCCACCTGATGCGAAGAACTGACTCATTGGAAAAGACCCTGATTCTGGGAAAGATTGATGGCTGGAGGAGAAGGGGACAACAGAGGATGAGATGGTTGGATGGCATCACCGACTCAATGGAGATGAGTTTGAGTAAGCTCCGGGAGTTAGTGATGGACCGAGAGGCCTGGCGTGCTGCAGTCCATGGGGTCACAGAGAGTTGGACACGACTGAGTGACTGAACAAGAACAACTGGCTACCTCTACATCTTCTTTGTAGAAATGTCTGTTCAGATCCTTTGTCCATTACTGACCTGGGTTGTTTGTTTTGTTCCTGTTAAGTTTTAGGAGTTCTCTACATGTTCTAAATTATAATCATTTCTCAGGTATGTGGCTTGCAAAGATCCTCTTCCATTCTCTGGGTTGCCTTTTTAGTCTGCCAATAGTGTCTTTGGATTAACAAAATTTTTAAATTTTCATGAAGTCTCGTTTCCCTTGTTTTTTTTTTTGTTGTTGCCTATACCTTTGGTGTCATACCTAAGAAGTCATTGCCAAATCCAAAGTTGTGCATCTTTTTCATTCTGTGTTTAACAGGTTTTTAAAAAATATATATTGATTGATTTGGCTGCACCAGGTCTCAGCGGCAGCACGTGGGATCTAGTTCCCTGGCCAGGGGTCAAACTCAGGCCCTCTACACTGGGAGTGTTGACTCTTAGCCACTGGACCACTAGAGAAGACTTTATAGTATTAGGTCTTAAAATTAAATCTTTGGCCCACTCTGAGTTGAGTTTTGTATACAGTATGAGGGAAGCATTGCACTTCCTTCCTGCACAGGGACACCCTGTCTTCTTAGGACCCTTCGTTGACAAGACAGTCCGCTCCTCACTGAACAGGGCTGTGTGAGGCTGCCTCTGGCCTGGGCTCCCCCTGCCCCAGGTCAGGCCCTCTGCCAGCAGTGCGTGGGGTCCCCAAAGGGCTCAGCCTGGAGGACAGACTCAGCTCCAGGCGGGGGATGGCTCAGCCCCGAAGGTGGAGCCCCCAAGGGTGCCAGCGCCCTGGCTACGTCTGGGCACACCTCAAGCCATTCCTAGACCAACTGGAGCCCAGCAGTCTGGCCAGGCCAGGCCTGCCAGCTGCACGAGTATGATGCCCGCTGGGCTTCCAGAACTGCTGGGCGCCCGCCTGCTCCCTGGCTGGGGTCCACTGTCTCGACAATGAAATCCGTGATATTATGCAGTCACCCGGGGACCTTGAAAAACCAGTTGAATCAACAGCAGACAAACCCCCTTAGAAACAGGGGAAAAGAAACTGGTTCTGCAGTCAGGGTGGGTGAAGGTCACACAGAATGTCCCCGATGTATCAGTAAACAAACAATGTGGCAGCAACAGCTGGCAGCTGGCAGCCACCCCCGCCCCACGAAGCAGCCTGCGGGGACCCAGGTGAGCAAGCAGAGAACGCTGGGCCCAGGTAGCTGAGGTGCAGATCAAAGGAATGGTTTCAGTGAGCCCCGCCGCTCGCATCTTCCCACACATAGAAAGAAACCTGAGTCGTCTGGTTTTCTTTAATGAACAGTATCTTTTGATGTTCTGACTGCCAGGTCTGTGTTGCAATAAGTGCTATAAATCCTGTCTCCTCCCTCACCTCGCCGCAACTGTCCCTCAGAGCCGCCCGAGAGGCTGTCTTCTGTCTGCCAAATAACACACGTTCTCAGGGGTCCCGGGCCTGGATCTGTGGGGTTGCCTCTTTGTGAAGGACCCCTTCGTCAGAGGCGCCTCCTCTGCCCTGCTTCTGGCCAGGACTCTGTACTTCCATTCTTTTAAGGATCTCGCTTCCATTTGTAACATGATTATTTAACCAAGTCCAGAAAGAACCAAGGTCACCCCTTGTGGATTCACACATGTTAAGCCAGGTCTGCTTCCATTTTACACGGTGCCTGAAAGCTCAACATTCAGAAAACGAAGATCATGGCATCCGGTCCCATCACTTCATGGGGAATAGATGGGGAAACAGTGGAAACAGTGTCAGACTGTCTTTTTTTGGGCTCCAAAATCACTGCAGATGGTGACTGCAGCCATGAAATTAAAAGACGCTTACTTCTTGGAAGGAAAGTTATGACCCACCTAGATAGCATATTCAAAAGCAGAGACATTACTTTGCCAACAAAGGTTCGTCTAGTCAAGGCTATGGTTTTTCCTGTGGGCATGTATGGATGTGAGAGTTGGACTGTGAAGAAGGCTGAGCGCCGAAGAATTGATGCTTTTGAACTGTGGTGTTGGAGACTCTTGAGAGTCCCTTGGACTGCAAGGAGATCCAACCAGTCCATTCTGAAGGAGATCAGCCCTGGGATTTCTTTGGAAGGAAAGATGCTGAAGCTGAAACTCCAGTACTTTGGCCACCTCATGCGAAGAGTTGACTCATTGGAAAAGACTGTGATGCTGGGAGGGATTGGGGGCAGGAGAAGAAGGGGACGACAGAGGATGAGATGGCTGGATGGCATCACTGACTCGATGGACGTGAGTCTGGGTGAACTCCGGGTGTTGGTGATGGACAGCGAGGCCTGGCATGCTGTGATTCATGGGGTCGCAAAGAGTCGGACACAACTGAGCTACTGAACTGAACTGAACTGATGTCTGATATTTTAAACATGCCTTTTCTCTCTCATTTTAACCTCTGCTTATTCCAATACAGCAGACAAACACAGAATGTCCCCGATGTATCAGTAAACAAAGGTGAAAATCTCACCCGCTGGAAGTAACTTGGGTTACATGGTGTGAAATGCAATTCACACTTTATGGCAGGAAAAGAAAAAGTTAAACAAGAAGTCTCTCCCTCAGGGTGCATCATGTATCTGCATTACACACCCACCAAAACTCCACCAGCAGGAGAAATACCTGCTTAACCACAAAGAGCAACATTCTCTGGCAGGAAGGAGACAACTCCCTAAAAGATAACATTCCTCCTTGAGCCTGTAAGGGGTCACGTGACTCACCAGGATGTGCTGAGACCTGGGTTAGGGAAACTGTGAATAATACGTCTGAGGTGCAGCCCTCTGCTCATACACAACAACTTACACAGCCTGTGTCTCGACTTCTAACCAGGAAGCAGTTCCCAGAGTTTTCTGACATGCTCTTTCTAGCTTATAATCCTCACATTCGGCTCACATAAAAGTTTCCATTTCTTTCTCAGATTGACTGTTTAATTTTTCGTTGATAGTGGCTTTCTTCCAACTGTACTCTCCATCCAAGAATGAGGCACAGTGGCCACGTCTCCTTGGGCCTGTGTGAGAGTCTCCCTGCAGAGACCTATTAGTGAAAATGCCGGGTAACAGGGGTTGTTGACATGTACGTTTTGACTGTCAGCTGCCCGTGCCCCCAAGTGTCCTCCAGCCCGGGGCAGCCAATGAGCCCCTTCCCATCGCTCTGAGTTATGTGTGTTTCCAGAACTTTGTGTAAATGGGATCAAACAGCATGTGCTTTCTTGTCGTCCAGCTCTCGTTCAGCCTAAGTGTGCTGAGAGTCAGCGATGGCGCTGCAGGTATCAGCAGTGAACTTCTTTCTTCGCTGCGCTGTTCTCCAGCGCACAGTCCAGTGTGTTTACCCACCAACGTGTGAATGAACATCTGGTTATCCTACGGTTTGGGGCCATTACCAGTAAGGCTGCTCTGAATATCCAAGTCTCTGCACGGACACGCTTCCTGCTGGGTGAATATGTCGGACCGCGATAGGTGCTGGAATATTCTGGTTGAAGGGACGTTCCAAAGCGGTGAAGAATCCACCTTCCCCCCCAGCTTCATATTAGAGCCCCATCGGCCTGGCCTCTCCACCAGCACTTGCTTTGTTTCGGGTTTTCTAGTGGGTGTGTGATGTTCTGTCGTCACAGGTTTAATTCATATTCCGTGACGACAGGTGAAGTCAAGCATCTTTCCATGTGCTGTTCACCATTTCTGCATCTTCATCCCTGAAGTGGCTGTTCAAAGCTTCTGCCCATTTTCAGGCTGGGTTGGCTTCCTTTTATAGAGTGTTGAGAGTTCTTTGTATTGATACATTCAGGATGCAAGTTCTTTATCAGAGATGTGACTTACGAGTATCATTTCCCAGTCTGTGGCTTTTTATTTTTGGCCGCGCCGCTTTGGCTTGCCTTGCGGGATCTTAGTTCCAACCAGGGATCAAACCCAGGCCCTTGGCAGTGAAACTGGGGATTCCTAACCACTGAACTGCCACGGAATTCCCATAAATTCTTAATGTTGATGAAGTCTAACTTTTCAATTTTGTCCTGTATTGGCCATCTTTTGGTGTTATGTCTAAGAACCCTTTGCTTAACCGAAAGCTTGCAAAGATTTTTATCATATATCTCCTTTTAGATTTTTGTAGTTTTAGATCCCAGTTATGATCCATTCTGAGTTCATTTTTGTAACAGTGTGAGATTCGTCTTCTGCATGTAGACATCCAGTGGCTCCAGCATCATTTGATGGAAGATTATCCTTGCTCCACTGACTGATTTTGTGATTTGTACTTCAAATCATATGACAATACATGCCCAGAAGATTCTATTTCTGGGCTTTATTGATGTATGTTGACATCAGGTTCCACACTGTCTCAAATACTATACCTTTACAGTAAGGAGGGCTTCCTGGTAGCTCAACTGGTAAAGAATCTGCCTGCAATGCAGGAGACCCCAGTTTGATTCCTGGGTTGGGAACATCCGTTGGAGAAGGGATAGGTTACCCACTTTGGTATTCTTGGGCTTCCCTGGTGGCTCAGATGGTAAAGAACCCTCCTGCAGTATGGGAGATGGGTTCGATCCCTGTGGGGCCTGCAGAATTCCACGGACTATTCCATGGGGTCACAAAGAGTTGGACACAACTGAGTCCTTTCACTTTCTTCACAGTAAGTCTTAAAGTCAGAGGGTACAAGTATTTCAAATTTGCTTGTCCTTTTCAAGCTTGTCTTGGCCACTCTTGCCCTTGCATTCTCATATGAATTTTAGGATTAGCCTGTCAACTTCTTTGAAAAACAAAACAAAACAAAAACTGCTGGAATTGAGTTGTGTTGCACTGACTCTGTGGTCTGGATCAGAAGGAAGTATATCTCAGCAGTATAGTTTTCCCATCTGTGCACAGGGTCTGTCTCTCCACAGATGAGTTTTTCAATTTCTCTCAGAAATGTTTTGTAGGTATTTTTTGGTTTTGTTTTGCCTCTTGGCATGTGGGGCTTACCTATTCTGGACATTTCTCATAAATGGCCTCATATTATAGGTGGGCTTTTATCACTGGCTTCTGTAACGTAGCATAATATTTTCAAGGCTCATCCTTGGGGTGGCACATATTAGTGCTCCGTTTTTATTTTAGCCACTGTGCAGATTCACTACCTTTTATTTCTCCATCATCATCTGACGGACACTTGGCATGCTTCTGCTTTTTGGCTTCTGTGAGCACCTGTGTAAGAGTTTCTGTGTGGACAAACATCACTTTTCATGGATAGATGTGTAGGAGGGGTATTGCTGGGTCACATGGTGACTTTATGTTTGACGTTTGGGAAACTGACAGAAGCTGCTGATTCTCAAAGCTGCAGTAGTACTTTACGTTTTCACCGACAATGTCTGAGAGTCCCAATTTCCCCACAGCCTCTCCTGTGGTCTGTCTTTTCTGTCACAGCCATTGTACTGCCTGGGAAGTGGTATCTCACTGTAGTTTCGATTTGCATCTCTCTGGCTGATGGCTGATGACATTAAGCACCTTTTCATATGCTTTTCAGACACATGCAGACCTTCTCTGGAGAAATATGTGTTGAGCTCCTTTGCCCATTTTAAAATTGGACTTTTGTGTTTTTATTATTGAGTTGTAGGTATTCTTTATGAATTCAAGATCCTCCTCAGATTATCAGATCAGATCAGATCAGTCGCTCAGGTTTCCAGTCTCTTCACATCCTTCAGTTCAGTTCAGTTCAGTCGCTCAGTCGTGTCTGACTCTTTTCGACCCCATGAATCGCAGCACGCCAGGCCTCCCTGTCCATCACCAACTCCCGGAGTTCACTCAGACTCACGTCCATTGAGTCAGTGATGCCATCCAGCCATCTCATCCTCTGCCGTCCCCTTCTCCTCCTGCCCCCAATCCCTCCCAGCATCACAGTCTTTTCCAATGAGTCAACTCTTCGCATGAGGTGGCCAAAGTACTGGAGTTTCAGCTTTAGCATCATTCCTTCCAAAGAAATCCCAGGGCTGATCTCCTTCAGAATGGACTGGTTGGATCTCCTTGCAGTCCAAGGGACTCTCAAGAGTCTTCTCCAACACCACAGTTCAAAAGCATCAATTCTTCGGCGCTCAGCCTTCTTCACAGTCCAACTCTCACATCCATACATGACCACAGGAAAAACCATAGCCTTGACTAGATGAACCTTTGTTGGCAAAGTAATGTCTCTGCTTTTGAATATGCTATCTAGGTTGGTCATAACTTTCCTTCCAAGGAGTAAGCGTCTTTTAATTTCATGGCTTCAGTCACCATCTGCAGTGATTCTGGAGCCCAAAAAAAGAAAGTCTGACACTGTTTCCAATGTTTCCCCATCTATTTCCCATGAAGTGATGGGACTGGATGCCATGATCTTCGTTTTCTGAATGTTGAGCTTTAAGCCAACTTTTTCGCTCTCCACTTTCACTTTCATCAAGAGGCTTTTTAGTTCCTCTTCACTTTCTGCCATAAGGGTGGTGTCATCTGCATATCTGAGGTTATTGATATTTCTCCCGGCAATCTTGATTCCAGCTTGTGTTTCTCCCAGTCCAGAGTTTCTCATGATGTACTCTGCATATAAGTTAAATAAACAGGGTGACAATATACAGCCTTGATGAATTCCTTTTCCTATTTGGAACCAGTCTGTTGTTCCATGTCCAGTTCTAACCGATATCTAAATATTTTCTCCACATTATGGATTTTCTTTTCATTTTCTCGATGATATCCTTTGACATATAAAAGTATTAAATTTCCATAGAGTTAAATCTATCTGTGGTTTCCATTAGTCGTTTGTGCTTGGTGTTGTATCAAAACCTGACTGCCTAGGGCATTTCCCTGGCCATCTGGTGTTAAGACCCTGCATACGTACTGCAGGGGGCTTGGGTTTGATTCCTGTTTGGAGAACTAAGATCCAGCATGCTGCAGGGTCAAAAGACAAGCAAACAAAATTATTGTCTAATCTAAGGTCATGAATATTTACATTTTCTTGTAAAACACGTTTGGTATTTGATCCATTCTGAGTTAATCTATGTGCACACTGTGAGGTAGGGGTCTAGTCTCACTCCTCTGCAGATGGATATCCAGTTTTCCTAGCATCATTTGTTGAAAAGACTGTTCTTTTTCCTACTGAAAAGAACAGCATCCTTGTAAAAAATCAGTGGACCATGATTACAACCATAGCACTAAGGTAATATGTGCTTATTTTTGGACTCTCTGTTCTCTTTTATCCAACTATATGTCCGTCCTCATGCCAATATCGCATTGCTTTGGTTACTGTAGCTTTGAGGTAAATTTGAAAGGGAAGTGTGATCTCTCCAGTTTTGTTCATTTTTTCAAGATTGCGCTGAGTATTCTGAATTCCTTAATATACGCATGAATTTTAGGATTGATCTGTCAATTTCTGAAAGAATCTAGGTGGAATTTTTATCGAGATTGAATTTGCAGATCAATTTGAGTACTGTTGTCTGGACAATATCAAATCTTCCAATCCATGAACATGAGATGTCTTTCTCTTTATTTAGTTCTTTAATTTTTTTTAACAGTGCTTTGTAATTTTCAGAATATAAATTTTTCATGAGCTTTGCTAAATTTATTCCCAAGTTTACTCTTTCCGATACTATTTAAATGGAATTCTTTTCTTAATTTTCAGATTATTATAAATGTATATAAATATAATTGGCTTTTGTATATTGAGCTGTATCTCACAAACTTGCTGAACTCGTTCCTTGGCTTTTATAGTTTTTTAGTAGATTCCTTAAGATTTTCTATATAGAAGAGCATGTCATCTGCAAATAGAGTCTGACTGCTTTCTTCCCAATCTTGCTTTTGTTTCATTTTTGCTTTATTGTCCAGGCTAGATACAATGCTGAACAGAAGTGGAAAAGGGGGACGTTGTTATTCACCTTATTTCTTTGTTGTTGTTGTTATTCACCTTATTTCTTAAGTGGTAAAACGTGGCATAAATTTAGCCCTGTGCTTCTCAAGCATCAGTGTGGGGAATACATAACCAGTCCTCAAAACTGCCTCAAAGAAACTTTGCAAACTGTCAAAGCCAAGAGGGGCTTAAGGCGATATGATGACTAAATATAATGTGGTGTCCAGGATAGGTCCTGTAACAGGAGAAAGTTGTGTAAAAAATAAGAAAATCTGAATAGAATACAAATTTTAAATGATAATAACATATTGGTTCACTAATTGTGACACATTTATCATGTTACTAGATGTTAAAACTGAGTGTGGAATATATGAGAACTTTCTGTATTATCACTGTTTTTCTGTACATCTTGAACTATATTCTGAAAGCTAATTTTAAATGGCGTTCAAGTGCATGTTTGTTAAAAAGCAGACTGTGACCCAGTGGACCTGCGGCAGGCCCCCAGAGCCACATTTCCAGAGGATCCAGAATGCATGGCCCGCACTTTAAGAAGATGCCCCCTTTTGCTAATGAGTTTAAACGTCATCACTTTGTAGGTAATCTCTGTTTTACTCTGGGCTGCTTTCAAATTTTTCCTCAGGGAATTCCCTGGTGGTCCAGTGATTAGGACTCGACGCTTTCATTATCATGACCTCGCTTTCAATCCCTGATCAGGTAACTAAGATCCTGCAAGCCACATGGTATGGCTAAAAATAATAATAAAAAATTTCTTTGTCTTTAGTTCTCTATAATTGTGTTATTGTATTTTGATACAAATATGTCACTTGCCATGATTGAATTTTATTGTGCTTCTTTAATATAATGATTCATGTTTTTCGTCAATTTGGAAAATAATTATCAGCTTTTATTTCTTCAAAAATTATCTCCATATGTGTTTTGAAATCTTCTTCTAGAACTACAGTTAGACCAGTGTAGAATATTTTGTTATAAGCTGTCTGCTATCCTTTTTCTCATTGCCCTTACCTGGGATGAATTCTGAGTCATTCATTCAGATTTATCTTCGAATTTAACATCCTTCAACTTATGTCTAATCCGCTGTTGAATGAATCCATTGAGTTTTAAATGTTTTATGTTTCATTCCCAGTGAGTGACAGTCTCTCTGTTGTGTCCGACTCTTTGCGACCCCATGGACTATACAGTCCGTGGAATTCTCCAGGCCAGAATACTGGAGTGAGTAGCTGTTCCCTTCTCCAGGGGATCTTCCTAACCCAGGGATCGAACCCAGGTCTCCGGCATTGCAGGCGGATTCTTTACCAGCTGAGCTACCAGGGAAGCCCTTCATTCCTAGTACTTCATCTAAATTAATTTACAATCTTCTCCTTTACAATCAATAAGTCTCACTTATAAATTCTCTCTCACTTAATAGTCATTTTCAACACACTTACTATCAATATATATTCTTTATTGAATAATTCCAATGTCCTAAGGCTTTTGGGTTCTAATTCTGCTTTTGCTTATGCTGATTTGTTCATAATGGCTTGTTTTCACTTGTCTTACGATTTTGAATTGTGAGATGGTGTTTCAAAGACTGGGTTTTATCTGTGGGAATTCTGCAAGACATTGGAGGCAAGACGCCCAGAGAAGGTTGTGTTCACTCATGCCAGGCACAGACACAGCCAATCTGGGGCCAGGGACTTAATGTTTCTCCGCGTGGGTTTCCCCAGAAAGCACAAGACGAAGACCTGAAGTTACGAATGTGCAGCGGACAGTTTTCCTGATCCAAGGAGGTTCCCCCGCCAGCATCTGCCATGGTGGGGTGTGCCCAGAGATGTGCTCGCTAAGCAGAGCCACGGAGAGGCGGGGGTCACGCAGCGCCAGCCTGTGCAGCCCAGGGCGTGCCCCACTCCTGAGGGTCTGCTGGGACCGAGGCTTGGGCTGGGTAGGCTCAGCAGACTCCTTGGGGCAGTGTCGCCCCCACGCTGGAGTGTGGCTTCATTGCTCACCTGAGGATTCAGGTGCCTGAGGTCTCAGCGGAAGAGTTACAGGCAGAGGGTTTTCCTTGGGATCTGGATCTGTTGGAGCAGGTGTAGCCGGGGATCCACTCAGGGCCTGTTTAGGGGTGGGCATGCCGATCCCCAGCTGCCAAGGACTCGCACCAGCCTGTTCAGCGAGAGCTGTCCCACTAGAGGTGCCCACCCCAGGACAGCCCACAGACCATGGCTGGGAGGCAGGGGAGATCAGCCCAGACCACCTGTGGCTGGAGAAACAGCTTTCTGAGGCCTGGGACCCCAGGACCAGGCCACTGGAGGCTTTGCAGAGACCTCACCTTCACCCAGTGGCTCTCCCGGATTCTTTCCTCACACCCTCCCTGGGAGCCCCCCACCCTACCAGGGGCACCTGGATCGCCGTCTCGGGCTCTGCGTCTCAGAACTGACCTAAGACAGCTGGTGTCAGATGTGGTCTCAGGAAGCACCCTCCGCAGCAGAGCCTGGAGCTGCAACGCCCACCCACTCATCTCCTGTGGGGGGTGGACGCTGGCAGTCCTGGCACCTGGGGTGGATGGCGATCAGGCTGCATGCAGGGTTGGGGAGCGCACAGATATGGTGGGCGCGGGTCAGGGTTAAGTCCTGCCCTGTGCCACCCTTAAAAGAACACGGGCAGCAAGGTTGTGACTCGGGGTCGCTGGAGAGGCCCAGGGGAGCCTTGGCTTGGAAGCAAGGATGGAGCACATGCGGTCTCCCCAGGGCCAGTCCTAGGACACTCCCAAGGCTGGTGGGTCTGCACAGCTGACGGCCCCCGACAGACACACCGACACAAAGCCGGCGGCTGACTGAGGGCCTGGGGTGAGCGAGGTGGACACCAGCTCAGGCTCATGCAGAGCCAGGGGGCGACACGGGCAGGTGGCCCATACCCTCGTGCCCCCCACTACCGCTAGACGACAGTCTTGCAGGGGGCCCCTGCGACTAGACTGGAGGAGGAGGAAGCCTGGCCTGGCCCACCATGGCGGGCGTGGTGTGCTGGGCTGACAGCAGTGAAGGAAAGCCGGGGCCGGAGCCTTGGCCCTGCGCTGTGTGCTCTCCCCACCCCATTCCCCCTGTCCCCTGAGAGGAGAGGAGAGTGGCTCCTGGGCAGCACGGACTGGCTGGCGGGTCAGGTCCTGAGGAGAGCAGGAGTGGACAAGGTGTGGGTGGACACAGGGGTGAGATCACGCCAGTGTCTGCCAGGAGCACCGTGCAGAGCAGCCACTGGGCCACCCGACCCATGCGGCTTGGCTGTGAGCTCCCATTGAGGTGGCCCCATGCAGGCTGGTGAGGTGCCCCTCCCAGCCGGGCCCAACCCCTCTCACTGTGCACAGCAGTCTCCCAGCAAGACCCCGGAGGCAACAGCAACCAGAGACCAGCTAGCAACAAGGGGCAGATGGCCACTTCAGGTCGCTGCCCTGTCTCTTGGTCGCCCTCAGGTCCCTTGAAACATCCCTTCGAACCTCAGAGCCACTCCGTCAAGGGGGGCTGCACGGATCCAGGGCCACACGATGCCAGGCCCTCTGGAAGCTGCTGGCCTGGCATGGCTGACCCCGTGGGATGGCATGTGGGCAGGACCTTGAGCCAAGGACCCCAAGAGGGGAGGCTGAGACGGCCCACCCCCCACAGGCCCGGGACCCGCTGGGGCGCGTGCTGCTTGTCCCTGCAACCTGTCAGTGAGACCCTCGTGGTCCTGGTCAGCAAGGGAAGACATGGCTGTCCGGGGCAGGGTGGGGGCTCCCTCAACTCACGGCCTCAGTGGCCACCCAGTACAGCAGCTGTTTGTCACGGGAGGCCAGCCGGCCCAGTGGGCACTGTCCTGGCTGGGAGACCCCTGGCCAACACACAGAAGAAGGGTTGATGCCCTGGGCAGGCTCAATTTGCAGTTTTAAGTGCAAGTGGGCAAGAGAGGAGAGCCCAAGGGCGTGGGACCAGGACTCACCCCTGGGGATGAGGGACTGGCCCTCCCCAGGCAGAGTAGGGAGACAGCTCAGGCAGGAAGGACCTCAGCGGGGCTGTGGCTGACCCATTCACCCTCCTCTTTAAAGTTCTCCCAGAACGAATCCTGGAGAAGTTGGAATCAACTGAACGTGATGAACAGGGGCATGGAAGGGAGGCCGTGGTGGAGATGCTGACGCTGTGCCCACCGACCACCACCTGTGTTCACGACTGCCCCCTTCTCTGGACGGCTGCTGCTGCTGCTGTCGCTTCAGTCATGTCCAACTCTGCAATCCCACAGACGGCAGCCCACCAGGCTCCCCCGTCCCTGGGATTCTCCAGGCAAGAGCACGGGAGTGAGTTGCCATCGTCTTCTCTGCTCTGGACGGCTACCCTTGGCCAAACCGGGCCATGTACCCAGGGGGCAGTGACCGACTGAAGGGCCTCACCTTAGGTGTAAGTGCCCGTCACAGACCCAGCCTGGGTGCTGCGCAGGCAGACCCCAGCTGGCCGGGCCTCCACCTCCTCTGTGCTCTGGGTCCCTCAGCCTGGGGCACTCTTTGAGTGCGTGGCCTCCGGCCAGCGTCTTCACCCAGGCCAAGCTCAGAGCCTGGGGCTGCAGCACCCTTACCCAACACACAACTGAGCTCTGGACAAGAAGGGACACAGGACCACAGGGTGGTTGGAATTGCTTTTATTGGGGCGAGCGCGGCAGGCCCACCATGGTCAGGTTAGTGTTCTGCCCTCGGAGGCAGCCGAAGCCGAGCGCTTCCACCCGCCACCTCCCTGGGTTAGTGGAACATGCAAAGCTCAGTCAGAGGGTGGAGGTGGGGGTGGAGCCGCCAGGGCCCGGGGTGATGGAGCAGGAGCGGGTGGCACCGGCGGGGTGGCCTGGTTGGCACGGACCGCCTCGGCCGCGTCCCGGGCCCACTCGGGGGCTGAGGCTCCCTGGGAGAGGCAGGCAGTCAGCACCCGGGGGAGGGGTGCCCCACAGGCCTTGGGGGGCGCTGGGCCCACAGCGGGCAGAAACCTACAGGGGACCCGTTGTACCTGGCTGGCACGCCTGAGAGCTGGGCAGTGGCGAGCCTTTCACCAGGAGGATCTGTCTCCCACCCCAGGTCTGGGTCCTTGGGGCCTGGGGTGCGAAGGGGGACACAGAAGGCACTTACTAGGGAGCTGAGGCTGGAAGGCTGAAGCCAGAGGCCTGGGGTCTGGGGGGCCTGGCCTGGGCCAGCTGGGTCTGCTCGGGGACCTCACCCTCCCATGGGGAAGGGGCTTCCTGAGCAGCCGAGGAGAGGAGGGGACCAGGACTCGCTGCCGCCCGCGCAGAGCGAGCGGGTCAGTCCTGGAGACAGAGGCGCTGGTCCCGACGGCCCTGCTGCTAGGGGCTGCGTCCGCTGCCCAGGCAGGTCGGGCTGGGGGTTGGGTGGGGCTGGTCTACAGGGCTGGGGGAAGCTCGCCCAGACGGAACCCCTCGGGGAGATGGGAGGGCTGAGTTGGGGGCCCACCTCTGGACCCTCCAAGGCACCTGGCTGTGGTGAGTGGCAGGTAAAGAGGAGCAGGGAGACCCGGGGGGTGGAGTGGTCAGTGGGGCTGGACTGGCCCCGTCCCCGGGAACAGGCTGTCTGGACAGCAGGTATATATTAATATGTTAGTCTAGTCTTTTTGGTTAAACTTTAGGCACCGCTTGGGAGGAAGACACCTTTCAATGTTAAAGAGACCCCAGCGCCTGGGCGGGAGGCCACATGCAGAGCGGGAGGCAGGGAGCAGGAGGGGTCAGGCTGCCGTGGACTCAGGGCCCCCCAGGGAGGACGTGGGCCCCGAGGCGTAGCGGCGGCCATAGCCTGAGGAGGAGTAGGACGAGGAGGAGAAGGTCATGGAGAAGCCTGAGCCCGTGGCATCGAAGCTGCCGCGACGGGAGCCAGCCCGGGAGCCGGTGCGCGAGCCGGAGCGCGAGCCGGTGGTGGAGCCGGAGCCGCTGACGCTGTAGGGGCTGTAGTAGCCCTTGCTGGACTGGGCGGCGGCCTCCAGCAGCCGCAGCCCCGTGCCCTCCTCCACCATGCTGCGGTCCAGTGCATCCTTGTAGGAGATCTTGAGCTTGGTCTTGGGGCAGGTGAGGTACTTGGAGTACGCGCTGACGTCACGCAGCTTCTGGGCGGTGCGGGCATCCACCGTGCCGCGCTGCAGGGCCTCGTCCAAGGGCACGCGGCCTGGCGTGTCGGGCTCAATCAGGCCGCCCGTCAGGTACTGCACCTCCAGGAAGCGCTGCCCTGCCTCGTAGTAGAGCCAGCCCTTCTTCAGGGCCTGGGCGGCCGACATCTTGGTCTTGGTGCGCGGGTCCTCGAAGCCGCAGAAGGCCTTCTGGGCCAGGTTGATGCGGTCCACCATGATCTTGTCCACCAGGCCCTTGTTGACGGCTTCGGTGACGGGGAAGCGTTCCCCAGTGTTGGGGTCGATGATGCCCCCAGTGCAGGCCTGTGCCTCCAGCAGCCGCTGGCCGGTGATGTTGTCCACCAGGTTGCGGTGCATGGCCTCCGTGATGGACACCTTCTCCAGGGTCTCGGTATCCAGGATGCCGGCCACAGGGCCTGTCTCCTCCGTGGGGTCGGACCAGGAGGCCAGCTGGGTCCTGGAGACGGCCGGGCTGATGGGGTAGGAGGATGACGACCCCACGGAGGACGAGCGCGAGCGGAAGCCGCCGGCATTGCCTGAGAGCATGTCCGCGAACTCGGTGATGGACAGCGTGCCGGCACGGTACTGGTCCAGTGCCGAGCGGTCAATGAGGCTCTTGGCAATGGCCTCATCAATGTCATACTGGCGGCCTGAGCGGCGGTCGATGATCATGGACTTGACCACGCCATCTGAGGATGAGATGGTGATCTCCTCCCACTCACACTCCTGCTCCGACAGCTCCAGGTAGGTCTGGTGGTCGATGAGGCCCTTGCGGTAGGCCTCGTACACGGACATCTCCTTGCCCGTCTCAGGGTCCACAATGACCACACGCCGCTTACGCACTGAGGACTTGGAGGACGTCTTCCGCTCCCTCTTCTTCTCCTTCAGGGGCAGGAGCCGCAGCCCCGTCTGGGGGTCGGTGACACAGCGCTCCATCAGCTGCAGGTAAGTGAGGTTCTCCTCCGTGTTGGGGTCGAAGAAGCCCTTGGTGTCATCTGAGGGGTCGGTGAGGATCTCATTCATCTCTTCGTCGAAGAGGCCGCGCTGGTAGGCCACGTCCACGGGTAGGCGGTGGCTCTCCTCGGGGTCAATGATGCCGCCTGTGGCGATCTGGGCCTCCAGCAGGCGGATGCCGTGGTCCTTGAGGATGAGGCCCTTCTTCATGGCCTGGAAGAGGGAGATGAGCTTCCCGGAGTAGGGGTCCTTGTAGCCGGTGACGGCACGCTCAGCCGACAGCAGTTTGTCCTTGAACTCGGGGCCCACGATGCCCATGCGCACGGCCTCCTCCACAGTCAGCTTGAGCCCCTTGATGGGGTCGATGACATAGCCGGTGGCCGCCTGCGCCTCCAGGAGCTCGAAGGCCGTGCCAGGCCGAATGATGCCCTTCTTCATGGCCTGGTACACCGACAGCCGCTCCTTGGTGGCATCGACGAGGACGCCAGCAATGCTGCTGGTACCCTCGAGGAACTTCTGCAGATTCTTGGAGACCTCCTCGATGGAGGTCAGGCCCTCCTGCAGCCGCTGCGCCGTGGCCTCATCCATGACGTGCGAGCGTACCAGCTCCTCCACCGTGATCTGCTTGCGCAGGCCACGGAAGGTCAGCTTGCGGGCGTCTGAGAGCGGCAGGAGGAACAGGCCGCTGGCTTCATCGCGGCGGCAGCGCCGCAGCAGCTGTGTGTAGCTGAGGCGCTCGTCCGTGGAGGGGTCTATGTAGCTGCGCACCTCACTGGGCTCTGAAAGCTGGTCGTGTGTGTCCTTGTTGAGGTAGCCACGCTGGTAGGCCACCTCCAGCGGGAGGTGGAAGCCCAGGCGTGGGTCCACGATGCCGCCCGTGGCCAGCTGAGCATCCAGCAGCCGCAGGGCCTCCTCGGCGGGGATCAGGTCCTTTTTCATGGCCTGGAAGAGCGAGATGGTCTGCTCCGTGTAAGGGTCACGGTAGCCGGTCACGGCCCGCTCGGCCGACAGCAGCCGGTCATGCAGCTCGGGGCCCACCAGGCCCTTCCGTACGGCTTCATCTACGGTCAGCCGGTCGCCCTTCACCGGGTCCAGCAGGAAGCCCGTGGCTGCCTGCGCCTCCAGCAGCAGGCGGGCCACCTCGGCGCTCAGCAGCCCCTTCTTGAGGGCCTGGTAGATGGTGAGGGTCTGCCTGGAGCCGGGCAGGTAGACGCCAGCTACACAGCCCGTGCCGTAGAGGTAGCGCCAGGCAGACTCGGCCTCCAGCACCTCGCGGAGGCTCCTGGTGCCCTCCCGGAGCAGGCTATAGGACTCGCGAGAGATGACCCGGGCCTCATGCAGGTCCTCAGCTGTGAGGCGGCGGCGCACGTAGTCATAGGACGCCAGGTTCTGCTGGCGCACGATCTCGGTCTTCTCGATGATCTCAATGATGATGATGATCATGCGCTCCTTGGTCACCCGGCCAGCCTGGAAGTCGGCCATCAGCTGGGCCCGCTGCTCCTCGGGGATCAGGTCGGACTGCATCACCTCCCACAGGGACATGGTGGAGCCCCCGTGGCTGCCGCCCCCGGGGATGTCGATCTGCGTCTCCTCGAAGGCCCTCCGTGTCTCCTCCTCAGTGTACACCCGCGTGGTCTCCACCACCTCCGCCTTCTCCGGCCCTTTCAGTGGCAGCAGCCGCAAGCCCGTCTCGGGGTCCTCCACGCAGCGCTCCAGCAGCTGCCTGTACGTGAGGTTCTCACGGGTGTTCGGGTCGAAGAAGCCCTTGGTGTCGTCGCTGGGGTCCTCCAGCACGCGGTTCATCTCCTTGTCAAAGTAGCCGCGCTGGTAGGCCACGTCCACGGGCACACGATGGCTGTGCACGGGGTCGATGATGCCGCCTGTGGCGATCTGGGCCTCCAGCAGGCGGATGCCGTGCTCTCTGACGACCAGGCCCTTCTTCATGGCCTGGAAGAGAGAGATGGTGCTGCCTGAGTAGGGGTCCTTGTACCCAGTCACAGCCTTCTCGGCCGACAGCAGCTTCTCATGCAGCTCGGGGCCCACGACACCGGCCTTCACAGCCTCGTGGACATACAGGCGCTGGTTTCTCACAGGGTCCACTAGGAAGCCCGTGGCCGCCTGTGCCTCAAGCAGGAGGATGGCAGTGCTGGGCCTGAGCAGGCCCCGTCGCATGGCCTCGTAGATGGTCACCTTCTCCTTGGACTCCTCCAGGTAGATGCCAGCCAGGCAACCACTGCCTTGGAGGAGGGTCCGCACTGAGTCCAGCTCTGACAAGTCCTTGACTGATGTCTTGCCGTCCTTGAGCTGCTCAAACTGGGAGCTGCTGAGGATGCCGGAGGCCAGGAGCTCGCTGGCCGGCACTGGGGCACGGAGACCGCTGAAGGAGAGCCTCTCACGCCGCGTGGTCTCCACCTCCTCCACTATGGTGATGATAATCTTGATGATCTTCTCCACGGTGACCTTGCCCGTGCGGAACTGCCGCAGCAGCTCCTGTCTCTGCTCGGCTGTGAAGTACTCGGAGTTGATGAGCTCCCAGATGGTCACTGCCCGGCCCTGGAAGCTGCCCACAGGGACCTCGACAGTGGCCTTCTGGAAGGCCTCGCGGGCCTGGACCTCAGAGTAGAGCTCCTGCTGCCGGGCCCGGGCTGCCTCCTCTGAGAGCGGCAGCAGACTCAGGCCTGTCAGTGGGTCGGGGCGACACTGTTGCTGGAGCTGGCTGTAGGTGGCCGGCTCCCAAGTACGGGGGTTGTAGTAGGTCTTGGCGTCATCTCTGGGCGCTGTGAGGGCGGTGCTGGTTTCCTTATCCAGGTAGCCGCGGGCACAGGCAACATCCAGGGGCAGACGGTGGCTCTTGCTGGGGTCCACGATGCCCCCCGTGGACAGCTGGGCGTCCAGTAGACGCAGGCCCTGCTCCCTGGGAATGAGGCCCTTCTTCAGGGCCTGGAACAGGGACACGCTCTGCCCTGAGTAGGGGTCCTTGTAGCCGGTCACAGCCTTCTCGGCCGATAGCAGCTTCTCATGCAGCTCAGGGCCCACCAGGCCGGCGCGCACCGCCTCGTCCACAGTCAGCCGTGCGCTGGTGGCAGGGTCGATGACATGCCCGGTGCCAGCCTGGGCCTCGAGCAGGGCGACGGCTGCCTCTGGCTGCAGCAGCTCTTTCTTCAGAGCCTCATAAATGCTTAGTTTCTGCCTCGCCTCCTCAAGCCACACGCCTGCAATGACACCCGAGCCCCGCAGGGCCCGCCGCACAGCTTCCACCTCAGCCACCTCCTGCACGGAGCGCTCGCCCAGCTGCAGCTGGCGGAAGAGGTCCCAGTCGATGACCCCACTCTCAAGCAGCTCGGCAGCAGGGACCAGGGCACGCAGGCCCTGGAAGCAGAGCTGGCCCTTCTGCTCGTGCTCCTCGATGACGGTGATGACGATCTTGATGATCTTCTCCACGGTGACCTTGCCTGTGCGGAACTGCCGCAGGAGGTCCCGCCGCTGCTCGGCCGTGAAGTACTCGGAGTTGATGAGCTCCCAGATGGTCACCGTTTTGCCCTGGAACTTGCCGAATGGCGCCGACACAGTGGCCTTCTCAAACACATCCCGGGCCTCCGAGTCAGTGTAGACCAGCTCACCACCCTTGGCAGCCTGATCTGTGAGCGGCAGCAGCCGCAGGCCTGTCTCGGGGTCCTCCACGCAGCGCTCCAGCAGCTGCAGGTAAGTGAGGTTCTCATGCGTGTTGGGGTCGAAGAAGCCCTTGGTGTCGTCGCTGGGGTCCTGCAGCACACGGTTCATCTCCTCGTCAAAGTAGCCGCGCTGGTAGGCCACGTCCACGGGCACGCGGTGGCTGTGCACGGGGTCGATGACGCCGCCCGTGGCGATCTGGGCCTCCAGCAGGCGGATGCCGTGCTCGCGCACGATGAGGTCCTTCTTCATGGCCTGGAAGAGGGAGATCTGCTCCCCGGTGTACGGGTCCTTGTAGCCAGTGACCGCGCGCTCGGCCGACAGCAGCTTGTGGTGCAGCTCAGGGCCCACGACACCCTCCTTCACAGCTTCGTTGACGGTCAGCCGCCTGTTCCGCACTGGGTCCAGGAGAAAGCCTGAGGCTGCCTGGGCCTCAAGCAGGATGAGAGCGGTGCCCGGGCTCAGCAGCTGCCTCCTCAGGGCGGCGTAGATGGTCAGCTTCTCATTGGCAGGCTTCAGTAGCAGCCCCGCGATGCTGCTGTGGCCCTGCAGGTAGCGGCGCACGTCCTCCCGCTGTGTGAGCTCGGCCACCGTCGTGTGGCCCTGCACCAGCCGCTGCACCTCCTCTGTGCTCAGGATGCCCGCCTCTTGCAGCTGCTGGGCCGGCACCTTCTGCCGCAGGCCCTCGAAGGCATGCTCTGGCTCTGCAGCTGGGCCGTCGGTCGCATCCTGGCCGTTGGGGAGGGCTCTGGTGGCCGCTGCCTGAGCAGCGGTGATCTCCTCGGAGTGGGCCAGTGCGGCCCGATGCTCCTCCTCCAGGTGCTCCAGCCGCTCACGCAGCCGGCGGTTTTCCTCCGCCAGCAGCTGCTCCTGCTGCTGCCGCTGCTGCTCCAGGAGCTGCAGCTCCTCCTGCTTGCGCCGCACACCCTCCTCAGCCTCACGCTGCCGCCGCCGCGCCTCCTCCATGCTGGCCAGCAGCTGCTGCTTCTCCTGCTGCATCTGCTGCTGCTGTCGCTGCTGCTCCTCCCGCAACTTCTGTGCCTTGGCCACCTCGTCCTGGAAGAGCCTCTCCAGCTTGGCCTTCTCCTCCTCAATGAAGCGCTCCCGCTGCAGCAGGCTGTCCTTCTCGGAGAGAAAGCTCTGCTGCAAGGCCTGCGTCTCCTGCAGCAGTTGCTCCTGCTGCACCGTCTGCATCTGTCAAGGGGATAGGGGGCGGTCAGGGACACCCGGCCAGGCGCACCTTTCCCAGAACAGACCCCACCCCAGGTCCCTACCCTCCGCCGCAAGATACCTCCTCAGACTTGAGCTGCAACAGCTCAGCCTCCTTCTTGAGCTTGTCCTTCTCGCGCTCGAGCTCCGCAATGGCCTCCCTCAGGCGATCGGCATCCCGGTCGCTCTGCTGCCGCTGTGTCTCCAGCGTCTGCACCAGCGTCACCTTCTCCTGCGTGGCGAGCTCTGTGCGGTGCAGCTTTGCGCTAATCTCCTCCGCCTGCTTCCGGAAGCGCTGGGCGTCCTCCTCTGCGCGAGCCTGGGCCCGGCTCATCTCAGCCACACGCAGCCTGAGCCGCTCGGCCTCCGCGCTCATTTCCAGCTGCCGCTGCCGCTCAGTCTCCAGGGTCCGCTGGAAGCCTTGCGTCTCCTGTGCCAGCTGCTGGGCCATCTGCTCCTTGTCCTCCTGCAGCCGGCGGGCCTGCTCCTGGGCCAGCTCCTTCTGCTGCTGCAGCAGCTCCGCCTCGGCCTTGAGCCGCGTGGCCTCCTGTACTGCCTGCATCTTCTCCTTGAGCATCTTCTCCGCCAGGGCCCGCTGCTGAGCCAGGTCCTCCTCCGCCAGCTGACGCAGCCGTGCCGCCTCCTGAGCCGCCACGCTCAGCCGCGCAGCCTCCTCCGCCACCTGCTTCATCTTCTCGGCCTCCTCCTGCAGGAGGCGCTGCGTGTTGTCCTTGTCGCGCAGAATAAGGGCGCGGTTCTCCGCCTCGATGCGAGCCTTGAGCTTGCCGAGCTCCTCCATCTGGACGCGCACGGAGAATAGCTCCTCCTCTACCTGGCTGCGCTGGCGGGCGGCCTCGGTCACCTCCGCCTTCAGCCGCTGCAGCTCCTGGTCCAGGATGCTTTTCTGGTGGTCCGTCTCCTCCAGCTTCAACCGCAGTGCCGTCAGCTCCTGCTCCACCTGGGCCTTCTGCCGCAGTGTCTGCTCCGCGAATTTCTTGTGTTTCTCCATCTCCGCATCGGCCGCCTGCTTCTGCCGCAGGGCCGCCTGCTCTGCCTGCGCCCGCCGCGCCGCCTCTTGTTCAGCTTCCTTGCGCAGCTTCTCTGCGGCGGCCTGTGCCTGCGCCTGGGCCTGAGCCTGCTCCTCCGCCGCCTGCTTCAGCCGCTCCGCCTCCTCCACGCGCTGTCGGGACTGCGCCGCCTCGCCCTCGGCCCGCTCGCGCGCCTCCTCTGCCTCCTCCGCCGCACGCCGGGCAGCCTCGGCCTCGCCACGGAGCCTCTCCAGCATGCTCTGCTCTTGCTGGAGGGTCTGCTGCAGCTCCTGCTCCTTCTGCTGAACTGCAAAGGCATGCGCCTTCTCTTCCGCCTGCAGCCGCTTCTGGGCAGCCTCCTGCGCCAGCTGCAGCTGCCGCGCAGACTCTTGCTCCGCGCGCTCGCGCAGGCGCCGCGCTTCCTCCACCTTGGCCTTGAGCCGCTCCACCTCCTCCAGCGCAGCCTTCCGCTGCCGCGCAGCCTCCTCCTCAGCTGCCAGACTCTTCTGCACACGCTCCTCGGCCTCCCGGCGCCGCCGCTCCTCCTCTGCGGCCAGCTGCCGCTGCCGCGCCGCCTCCTGCTCCGCCTGCTCCTTGCTGCGCAGCGTGTCCTCTGCGTTGCCGCGGATGCGCCCCAGCTCCAATTCCAGCTCCGCCTTGCCGGCGGCTGCCTTCTCGAAGCTTGCCTTAAGGGCCAGGATCTCCTCCTCCACCTGCCGCCGCTGCCGCAGAGTGTCCTCCACCAGCCCCTTCTGCCGCTCCAGTTCGCTCTCAGATGCCTTACGCAGCTGTGCCAGCCGCTCCTCGATGTCGGCCTTGTGCTGGGCTGCCTGCTCCTCCAGCCTCCGCCGCTGGAAGGCTTCGTCTTCTGCCAGCCGCCGCAGGCGCTCGTTCTCGGCTTCTTTCTCCTTAAGTGCGATCTCTGCCTCCGTCTTGAGCCGCGTGGCCTCGCTGATGGCAGCCAGCTTCTCGGACAGCACCCGCTCAGCCTCTGCCCGCTGCCGCGCCGCATCCTCCTCTGCCAGCTGCCGCTGCCGCTTGGCCTCCTCCGCCAGCGCGCGCAGGCGGGCAGCCTCCTCTGCCAGCTCGCGGAAGCGCCCGGCCTCGGCTTCCAGCCTCTGCTTGGACTTCTCGCTGCTGGAGCGCGATTCCTCCTCGGCCCGCGCCTTGCTGGCCAGCAGCACCTCCATCTCAGCCCGCACCTTGGCCAGCTCAGCCTCCAGCTCCTGGCGCTTCTGCGTGGCGGCAGCCGCCTCGCTCTGTAGCCGAGCCAGCTCCTCCTCCAGCAGCTGCCGCTGCTGCTCACCCTGTTCTGTCTCGGCGCGCAGCCGGATCAGCTCCTGCTCGGCAGCCAGGCGCTGCTGCGCAGTGCCCTCCGCCAGCTGCCGCTGCCTCTCCAGCTCCTGCTCCGCCAGCTCGCGCTGCCGCACTGCCTGCTCCTCTGCCTTGCCACGCCGCCGCGCCTCCCGCTCTGCCGCCTCCTTCTGCTTCTCCGCCTCGGCCTGCGCCAGGCTCTTCTGCTGTGCCACCTCCTCTGCCTGCAGCCGCAGCCTCAGCGCCTCATTGGCCTTCAGCTGCCAGCGCTCCAACTCACGCTCGGCCTCTTCGCGGGCACGCTCGGCCTCCGCCTGCTGCTGCTCCCGGCGTGTGGCCTCTTCACGAAGCTGCACCACGGTCACGTGCTCTTCCTCGAGGGTGCGCTCCAGCTGCGCTGTCTTCTCAGCAAATGAGGCGTGCTTGCTCTGCAGCTCCGCCTGGGCACTGCGCTGTGCTGTCTCCAGCGCCACCTGCACCTGGCGTGCCCGCTCTGCCTCTGCCTGCCGCAGGCGCCGCTCTGCCTCCTCGGCCTGCAGACGTAACTCCTCTAGCGCCTGCAGGGCCCGCTGCTTCTCCCTTGCCGCCTCGGCCTCCGCCTTCACACGCAGGCCCAGCTCAGCCTCAGCCTGCCGCTTGCGCTGGGTTTCGTCTTGCACCTGCCGCCGCAGGCGTTCTGCTTCCTCCTGGGCCTGCCGCTTCTGTGCCTCAGCCTCCTCTGCCCGCGCCCGCAGCGCCTGCAGCTCGCCCTCCGCCCCGCCGCGCTGGCGCTCCGTGGTCTCCAGCTGCAGGCGCACCACTCGGATCTCCTCCTCGATGCGCAGCCGGCTGCGCTCGGCTGCCTCCACCTGCCGGGCCTTCGCCTGGATCTCCGCCTCCGAGCTCTGCCGCAGCTGCTGCAGCTCCTCCTGGATGCTGCGCTTCTGCTGCTGCGCATCCACCGCGACCTCCTCCCGGCGTGCCACCTCCTCCTGCATGCGCCGCTGCAGCTCCTGGGCCTCGCGCTCCGCCTGCGCCTTCGCCTGGGCGTGGGCCTCAGCCAGCTGCCGCTGCTTCTCCAGTGCAGCCTCCACCTCAGCCAGCCGCTCCCGCTCCTCCGCTCGCTGCTGCTCGGCCAGCCTCTGCGGCCGTGGCAGAGAGAGGGAGAGAACCAGAGACAGCGGTGAGCACACCACGGCTGCTCCTGGGACGCGATTCAGTGCCACCACAGCTCAGCACGGTGCAGGGGTTGGGGGAGGACACAGGTCATGACCTGGCTGAGGGGAATCACGTGCACCCCCCCCCGGGGCACTCGGGGCAGTGAGCGCAGCCTGGCCCCACAGTGCTCACCAGCCTGGGGAAGGAGACCCAAGCGTCCTCCCCTCTTCCCGCAGACAGGCGATGGAGACAGACAAACGGAGGGAGAGAGAGAGAGAGAGAGCAAAGCAAGAGGTTTGCAGGATCCAGGAACCATGACTACCGCACAGCCCTGCCTGAGCACTGCTGATGCCCGTGGCCTGCTCTGGCCCCCCCCAACCCGGCAGGGCAGGTGGCCAGCATGGGCATCATGTAGACCCGACAGTCTGCAGTTCAGCTCAGGGAAGAGGCTGCAGGTAGGCCAGACAGAGGGCTCACCTCGGGGGGTGGTAGGAGACAGACGGGCCAGTGCCCTGCCTCGCCGTGACGCCCCTCCCAGTCCCCACAACCAAACAAGCCCAAGTCTTTGCAGAGCAGGCGGCCAAGTGAAAAGGCCAATGCAGAACCCCGAGAAGGGACACACAGAGCCAGGGGCGGCCCGGGGCACACAACAGCCACCACGGGGAGAGCCGTGCAGTGCCAGGCCGTGGGGGGTGGGCCGTGCTGTGCCAGGTGCGCTCGGACGCGTCCCAGGGGCCACATCTGGGGGGGACGGCGGGACGGCCTCCCCACCCTGGCAGCCCTACCTCCTCCTCCTCCATGCGCCGCAGGGTCTCACTGATGAACCTGATGTACTGGCTGGTGAGCGTGCTCAACTCACTGTAGCGAGTCCGCAGGTCCACGTACTGGGGGCAGAGGGACGCCCACAGTCAGCCCTGCCCCTGCCCAGAGCCCACCAGGCCCTGCGTGGCTTTGGCTCCGCCCACCCACCAGCCCCACCGCCCCTCAGCCTCACCTCCTGGATGACGCTCTCGGACCCCGACTGGACCTTGGGCTTCTTGGCCGGCGAGGCCACTGGCTCCAGCTGTGCCTTGTACGTGACCAGCTGAAGCTCGTAGTCCTGCAGAGACACACCAATGCCTGCCAGCTCTGCCCGCCCCACCCCGCCCCTGAAACTGCCTGCAGGCTTTGCCCAGCGTGGCCTTGGCGGGGGGGCCCTCAGAGGTCGCCCCCACTGCCTTGTTCCCCGGGCCCCGAGGCCACAGAGCCTCACCTTGATGGCGTTGATGTACTGCTTCGCGAACCTCTGGCACTCCTCTACCTTTTCAGCATGGCGTTCAATCTCTTCCAGCAGGGCCTGGGGCGTCAGGGTGGTCAGCGATCACGGGGCACACCCACACCCACCCCTCCCGCCCGCCCCGCCCGGGCCCACCTTCTCCTGCCGCAGCTGCTCGCGCACGGCCTGGCTGTCGGCCAGCGGCACGGCCTGGATCTGCTCCTGCCGCCGCCTGGCGTCCTGCAGCCAGGCGCCCAGCGGGTCTGCGCTCTCCCGGTAGTAGCGCAGCTGGCGGCCCAGCTGCTCGAGCTCACGCTGCCGCACGTCGGTCTGGGCCAGCACGGCCTGCCAGCGCTCCAGCAGTTGGGTGACCCGCTCACGCCAGCGCTCCACCTCCACATCCCGCTCGCCGTGCCGCTGCTGCAGCCGCTCGCCCACCTCCTGTGCCCCCCGCAGCTCA
This sequence comes from Bos grunniens, assembly GCF_055505025.1. Classification (NCBI taxonomy): domain Eukaryota; kingdom Metazoa; phylum Chordata; class Mammalia; order Artiodactyla; family Bovidae; genus Bos; species Bos grunniens. The sequence continues at coordinate 83,196,129 of NC_141178.1, forward strand.
TCCCGCAGGGCATCGAACACAGGCTGCTGTGCCTCCGCCTGGGCCCGCAGCTTCTGTTGGACCAGAGCAGAGGAGCCGTTTCAGCCTGAGGCCCCGGCTGCCACCCCTGATACCATCAGGCCCTGGCAGTGGGGCGCGAGCTGGCGGCAGTACCTTCATTGCAGCCTTGGTGGCCTCAAGCTCTGGGAGGGCAGCGGGCACAGCCTGGGCCTCCTTGAGCTGCTCCTCGTGGGCCTTGAGTGCCTCCTCAGCCCCCTGTGTGCTCCGGATCACCAGGCTGATAGTCTTGAGCCTAGGGGAGGGCAGGGCCTCATGAAGACAGGCTGAGTGAGAGGCTGAGGACCAAGATCAGGTCCTGGAGGGAGGCTCATGGGGGACTGAGCGTGGGGGGTTCCCACAAAGCTTCTGAAAATGATCTACAAGCCACGTGAATGTATATACCAAAATGAACAGTGGGGGAAAAGGTGCCCATGTCTGGGAGTGAGGGCGGGGAGGAAGGAGGGGTCCTGGGGAGGACTCCACATTCCCTGGGGGCACCGGGTGGGGGGCGGGGAAGGGCCTGTTGGGGAGAGGGCCCTCTCAGCACCCTGGGTCTCTGCTGTGTCACCCATGGCCCACCTGACCCCACATTCCACCAAGAAGCTCCTCCCCTGAGGTTGCCAGTGCCCCCCAAGCTGGGTTCTGACCCTCGCTGGACACGCCCCCCTCCCCAGCACTCCTCACCCCCCTAGGCTCCCCATGCGCCCGCCCCTTGCCTCTGCACACACGCCTTCCACATCTTGGTGACCACCCCCCGACCTCCCGGTATCCTGTGGGCGGGGGTGCTAGTCCTCCTCCCACAACTGCTCTCGCCCCTTGGCCGGTCCTCGGGAAGCCAGCCCAGGCACGCCAGGACAGAACCCTTCTGGCCACCCCGCGACACCCTGGCCAGATCTGCACCAGCTATCCCTCAGCGGACCCTCCTCGTGGCCGCATCGCCTGGCCCATCAGCCTGTCCGCACCCTCCCGCTCTGCTCAAGACCCCTCGGTCTCCGCCCCCGGCCGCTGACAGGCACACTCACTTCTCCAGGTAAATGGCGGAGAGGCTGCGGACCTGCTCCAACTTGCCCAGGGTCAGCTCCAGCTCTGAGCGCAGGGTGGGGGCCGCAGGGGATGGCTCAGGCAGGGCCAGGACCTTCTCGGCCTCAGCAGAGAGCCGGGCGACCCCCTTGCCCAGCCCCTCCACCTCCGCCTGTGCTTTCTGAGGAGACAGAGCAGGGGGCAAGCTGAGCCTACGAACCCGACAGGCAGCACCCTTGGGAGCCGGGGGCGGGGTACGGTACGGTGGGGGGAGGAGGGGCCGGGGCCTGCCTGCTGCTCAGCGATGCGCTGGGCGCACTCCCGCGCGGGCTCCTTGTCTAGCGGCAGCCGCAGGCGGTGCACCGTGCGTGTCTCGCAGGCCTCCAGCTGCAGCCGGATGTCTTTGAGCTCTGAGATGCAGCGCTGACAGCGTGACTCCTCCTGCTCGCCTGGGGAACACATCCAGTTCGCATGCCGCCCAACCGCGGGCGGCCCCCCACGAGCGTCCTACCACCCCCCGCGCTGCCCACACCTACCCTGCTCCAGGCTCTGCAGCAGCTGCTGGTAGTGGCGGCTGCAGGAGCCATACTCGCGCTCGGCCTGCAGCCGGTCCTCAGGCCCGAAGCCGCCGGCATCCTGGCTGTCCCGCAGGAAGGCCTGGTAGTGCAGCTCCAGGCTGCGGAGGGCCTGGCGCTGCTCCTCAGGCTTCAGCGTGCGGAACTGTGGGCGGGTGGGCCGGGGTGAGCATAGCTGCGGGGAGACCCACACCCCATCCGCCGGGAGCGCTCAGCGGGGCCACCGTACCACGACCAGGGACCAGAGGATGAGCGTAGACGCGGAGAGGCCCCACACCCCACTAGTCTTGAGCACCCGCAGGGCCGCCGTACCGTGACCAGGGACCAGGAGCGGATGAGCTGCACGTCACGGCTGAGGCTCTGCCACGCCAGAAGGCTCTTCATGTCCGTGTGCAGCTGATGCCACAACGTGACCAAGGCCTGGTGCTGGGCCTCCAGCCTGGCGGGCAGGGCACAGTCAGAGGTGTCCAGGCAGCTGCCCTACCACCCAGCCGGCCGCCCCACCCAGGACCACGCACCTGGCCACAGCCTCCAGGGCCTCCTGGTTTGGCGGGGGCACGAGGAAGCACACGGAGGGCACGGCAGCCTCGCTGCCGGAGCCGCTGAGCACTTTCCAGTGGAACGGCTGTGCGGGGCCCAGCATCTGGCACTCATCGCCCTTGTGCACCGTCGCCTGCAGCAGCCAGAGCCGTCAGCGTGTGGCCACGCCCAGCCCCCTCCGAGGCCCCGCCCGCCCGGCCAGGCCCTCACCTCCACCTGCTTGTAGTCGCAAACGGCCAGCAGCGGCACGCGGCCCCGTGTGGGCTGGGCGGGGTTGCGGGGCGTGAGCTGTACGATGGCCTTGGCCCGCTTGGCCAGGCCTGAGAGGTGCCCCCTGTACTCGTTCAGCTGGTCCTTCTCATCCTGCGGGGGTGGGGCGGGGGTGGGGGGGTTCCAAGACCCTCTGTGAGGACCCCCCGTGCCTGCCCCAGGAAATGCATACATGTCCCCCGCTGCCCCACAATGCCCTGAGACCAGGGGTTCCTTCCCACGGTCCCTGGAATGTGGCGGGGCTGGGCGCTCGCCAGGACAGGCCCCTGGGCTTCCACTGACACCCTCCTCCCTGGGCAGGACCAAGTGCCCCTCCCCACCCCCACCACAGCTGTATCGTTCGGGAAGGCTGCCATGTCATCCTCTCCCTCTCCCCTCTGCCCTCCCCGGTGCTTGTGGAAGGTGCACACCTCCTCCAGTTCAGCCCCTCTGAGGGACCAAGGACCACCCTAGGCTGTGGGTCAGAGTCCAGTGGAAGCTGCCTGGACAGCTTCCAGGGTCGGCTGGACCTGCAGTACGCCAAGCTGCTGGTGAGTGGGGGCCAGGCGGGAAGTGGGTGCAGGGAGGGGTCCCGGGAGGAGGCGGCAACTGACACAGCCCCCGCCCGCCTGCCTGCAGAACTCCTCCAAGGCCCGCCTCCGGTCCCTGGAGAGCTTGCATGGCTTCGTGGCGGCCCAACACAGGAACCCTGGCCAGCAGGGCCCCCAGCCCCTCTCCTGTGTCTCGCCTGGCCTGAGCGCCATGCTTGGCCACCTCTGTGTCCACCTCAGCCACACCTGCCCCAGACTGTCCAGCTCGGGATGCCGGTGGGCCTCCTACAGCATGGGACTGACAGTGAGGCGGCTGACTCAGGCCCCTACTCGCTTCCGCAGCCCCAAGGTCAGCTCTCGTACTGGCTCTGGGCAGCCACCTACTCTCACGCCAGGCCCCTGCCACTAAGCTCTCATCCACCCCCACTGTGCATCCGGCTATGCTGACATCCCCCCGTCCAACCTCCCCTGACCTCTGCTGGTGCCTCCAGTCGCCACCCTCTGCCTCCAGAGGGACCTTCCCCGAGCATCAGCCCGGACAGCAGGCCTGCCGCCACCCGTGCCGTCCCCAGCCCTGGACTGCCCGCAGCTGTGGCTGCCCTCTAGCCCCAGCGGCCGCGCCCCCGGGCCTCCGCGTCTGCCCCCACCCGCTGCACAGCGCTGGGCCGGCCGAGCGGCTCACCTGGGCGTCCTGCAGCAGGTCCTCCAGCCGCGTGACGGTGATGGAGCGGTCGCAGGTGTACTTTCTGTGCAGAGTCTCCTGCAGCTTCCGCAGCTGCTCCTCGGCCTCCCGCACATCTGAGAAGAACTGGGGCAGCAGCAGAGGGTCAGAGCCCCCAGCCCCAGCTGCCCCAGTGTAGGCCGAGGGACCAGGCCAAAGCCTGGGGACAGCACTAACTAAGGTCAGTGAGACAGTGCACGGACCCAGTGCACACCTGCAGCCCGGCAGAGGGGCCCCTGCAGTGGGCTAGGCATGGGGGGAACCCAGGCCTCACCTGGAAATAGGCGGTATTCTCCTTCAGGTGAGCCTCGATGCAACAGCACAGCTGCAACATCCAGCTCCACTGAGTCTGCAGGGCTGCCTGGAAGGACTGCCACACAGCACGCGGCCCATCAGGCCCTGCCTGCCTCCTGGGCTGGGGTGCCCCAGCCCCCCGCCCCACCAACCAGGGGCCCTCCAGCCCCGCCCCCACCAGGGGTGACCAGGTGGGTCCCCAGCCCTGCCCCTCCCCCCAGGGGCGCCTGGAGGGGTCCCTGCAGGCCCCTCTCACCTCCACTGTGGGCCGGGCAGGGTGGTCTTCCCGGAGCAGGCGGTCCCCAGTGCTCTGGATCTCTTTGATTTTCTTTTCTTTCAGCTCCAGCTCACGCATCAGGGCCTGACAGGGGCAGGGGCCTCAGGGGCAGTGCCAAGGCAGCACTGGGGACCCTGGCTCCCACAGAGTGCTCCCGGGGCCTGGGCTGGCCCAGCCACCCACGGAAAACCCCCACCTCACCGAGGGATCCCAGCCACCACCGAGGGGCCCCGCCTCACCGAGTAGGCCTCCTTCTTGGCGGCCATGTTGCTGTTGCGCTCACTCCAGTCGAAGCCCACCTCCTCCTCCTCCTTCTCGCTCAGCCACATGAGCTCCTTGGTGGCGGCCGCCACGAAGCCATGCAAGCTCTCCAGGGACCGGAGGCGGGCCTTGGAGGAGTTCTGCAGGCAGGCGGGCGGGGGCTGTGTCAGTTGCCGCCTCCTCCCAGGACCCCTCCCCGCACCCACTTCCCGCCTGGCCCCCACTCACCAGCAGCTTGGCGTACTGCAGGTCCAGCCGACCCAGGCAGTCCCGGTAGGCACCCCGGGTGGCGGGGGACAGCTGGCCCTGAGGGAGACCAGCAGGGTGAGGCCTGTGGCGGCCAGGACCTGCCCACCCCTGCCGTCCACCACCCTCACACCTGCTGCCCGCTTACCTCGTCCGTGCGGGCCCGCTCGATCTTGGCCCGGAACTCCTCGACGGACTGGTGCAGGCCACGGTGGCTGCCCAGCTGCGCCTCCACACTGGGCAGGTCCACACCCCACTCAGCACCGTCCAACCGGCGCTGGTTCTCCTCCACCCAAGCCAGCAGGTCCTGCAGGTAGCGCAGAGTGGAGTCCTCGAGCTCAGGGTGCCGTGGCGTGCCCCGCAGACGCAAGTTGTACTCGGTACGGATGGCCACCAGACGCTCGTGCAGGCGGTACACCCTGTGGGCAGGGCAGCAGTCAGGGGGGGTCGCAGAACAGGGCTGCCCACCACAGGCCCTGGAGGGGCGCGTCCCACCTGCGGTACATCTGCTCGCCCTGAGGGTGCCGCCCATCCTTGAGGGCCTGCACATCATTGAACAGCAGCCGGATCATGCCGTCGGCCTTGTCCAGGTCCCGCTCCACCTCGCCCGCCCGCTGCGGTGCCTTGCCTGCAGCCAGCAGCCGGACGTCCTGCAAGGCAATCGCCCTGACTCAGAGTCTGGCCACCCTGCACCCCCGCCTCCAGGCCCAGCCTGTCCTTTCCCTTTCCTCCCCAGCCAGCACTGTACGTGTCTCTAAGGCTTCTGGCCAAACCCCCAGGCCCAGTTCTCTGTGGGGACCGGGATCAAGTGCAAAAGCCTCCACTGGGTCCCAGAGCCAAGTGCTTCTCAGCCTTGTCGCCCATCACCCACCCGAAGAAAGTCCTTCCTGAGAGAGCCCCAGCCCAGGACCCGCGGTCTGGGTCCCCTCCTGCCACATCCAGCCAGCAGGCGGCTCAGGGCAGGCCTGGTGCCCAGGAGCTGGCTCTGCCCAATCTAGCGGTCAGAGATGGCCCCACGCCAGGAGGCAGGAGCAGCGGCTGCAGGGCGTGGCGGGCTTGGGGCTCCTCCCTCCGTCCAGCCCCCCTGCCCAGGCCCAGCCCTCACCGACTGCAGCAGGGCGTCGGCCTGGTTCAGCTGCTCCTCACACAGCCCGGCCTCCATCTGCAGCTTGCTCACGATGCGCTGAAGACGCTCCAGTCTGCGGTTGAGAGCAAGCACGGCCCCCCCTCTGTGAGTGGCAACCGCCAGCCAGGCTTCCCGCCTCGGAGCACAGCTCCCTCCTGCTCTGGGCCTCCCTGCCGGCCTGCAGCCCACAGCTGAGCTGGCCCCAGTGTGGGTTTCCCAGCCCAGGGGTGGGGGTTTCCTCCCCAGGCAGTGACTCACCCTCGGGTGGCTTCCTTGCCTGCAGGGCCCCACCCGCCGCCCCGCCTGCCCGCCTGCCCGCCCACCTCTCAAACTCGCTGCGGAGCTGCTTCTCCCGCTCCAGGATGGCCACATGCAGCTTGCCCCACTCCTTCTCCACGTCCAGTGGGTGGTAGCCAGGGGGCACCTTGAGCTGGCCTGCTTGCACCGCTCCCTGTGGGCAAGGCCAAGCTCAGGCCAAGGCCAGCAAGCATGGGGGTGCCAAGCCACCCAAGCCCCGGGCCCACCCACCCTGAACCAGCCCTGGCCCCAGGTTAATGAGGAGGCAGGCCAAGCCTGCTGGATGGGCCCCCAGGCTCCAGGCTCCTGGGCGGCTTCCCTTATCTCCAGGTCCCCCTCACCTCCAAGGACTGGTAGATGCCCTTCGACCGGTTCTTGTCCGCCTCCTTGGCTGGAAGCTCCGTCTCCTTAAACTTCAAGAACTGGCACCACAGGATCTGGGGAAAGGGGGGTGTCAGTAGCCAAACCTGGGTGCCCACAGTGGACACAGGACCCCGCAGAGCAGGGAAACCCACCTCGATCTCCTCGAAGCTGGAGGGGAAGCGGCGTTCCTCGAAGGCGGCCGTGTGTGCCCGGATCCACTGCAGCAGCAGCAGCACCAACTCACGGTACTCCTGCCAGCGCAGCTGTAGCTCCTGGTGGGAAGGGGACAGGCGTGAGGGGCCGCCAGGGGCCCACTCATACCCCGCCCACCTGGCCCTGCCTGCTGGAACTCACGTTAGCCTTCACCCCATCCTGCACATCCGGCACACGGGGCATGGCGTCGTACAGGGACGAGACGTAGGTGATGATGGACTTCTCGTCGGGCTGAGGGACGTCCACGTCTGCAAGGGAGGGGGTCAGAGGGGCGCCAGCCGGGGGGAGCGGGGAGGGAGGAGGGGGCAGGGGCACATACCCTCGGGGTCCAGGAGACGTGTAACCCCCAGGTCCCGCTCTGCTACAGAGAAAGCCTGGTCCAGGTTCTCCAGGTTGGTCTGACGATACACCTTGTTCATGTCGATGAGCATGGGCCTGGGGGCAAAGGGGCAGGTGGGGCAGGCAGGCAGGGACATGGGAGCAGCGAGGCCCCCTGGGAAGGTCAGCAAGCAGAGAGACCCTCTGCAGATTCCCGGGACACAGAGCCCCCAGCCCACACTCGCCCTGAGAAGCAACCCCCACATGGCACTGAGTCCCGCCCACACAGGCGGCCCGTGTGCAGGCCCCGCCCCCAGGTGCAGGCCCCGCCCTCAGGAGCTCCTGGGGCCTGCGGGGTGCTGGGCCCCAGGGTGGGGTGCTTGTCTGGGCTCCCTCCAGTTACCCTGTCCACCGGGCCCTGGGGTCCTGGGTGGAGGCTGAGGTTCCCCCGAGAACTGACCCCATTCAGGCCTCTTCTGGGGCATCAGTGTGGGGCCAGTGCTCATGGCTGTGAAAACCAGTAGCCCTGAGGTCCTCTGGCCTCGAAGAAACCGGGAAGGGCAGGGAGGCGGCGGGAAGGGTGTGGGCGGGAAGGGTGTGGGCCGGGCCGGGCCTCCTGGGGAGGCAGCTGGCAGCAGAGCCCATCTCCCCAGGCAGCGGCTCCCCGTGCGCAGCACACGCCTTCTCGCCGTCCCCTTCGCCCCAGCATGTCTGCAGTCGCCCGGCCGAGGGACTCGGGCACCGCCCCGCCCCGCCTGGCGGCCTACTTGTGCCGGTGGATGATGGCGTTGAAGAGGCGGCCGTCGCGCCAGCTGGAGGTGAAGTTGTCGCAGCGCAGGCCCTGGTAGCCCTCCACCATGCGCTGGGACCACAGCAGCAGCTTCTCCTTGGCCGTCATGTCCTCCGACTGCCCGCTCACCTGGATGTCTGAGATCTGCCCGCACAGGGGGCAGGAGGCGGGGCTCAGGCGCAGCCCTGTCAGCATACACGAGCCACCGGCCAGCAGAGGCCAAGCGTGTCCTGCCCACGTCAAGGAGCCGCTGGGACCCACCACCCCTCAGCGTCACGAGCCCACGCTACCCCAGGCAGCAGCTGCCACAATGTGGGTGCCCTGCGCTCCCTCAGCCCAGCTACACCTTGCACCCACCAAGGCAGGATCAGAGTTGGTGGAGGGTGTGTGCAAGGGGCTCACCCAGAAGCCCCAGGCCTAGAGAAGGCTGTCATGAGGTGTGTGTGTGTGGCGGGGCAGCAGGGGCGGTGGTCAGGGCCTCTCTGGCTGCAGGCCAGGGTTGGGTCCTGGGACTGGGCACATGTGGCTGCAGCCTGGGCCTGGCCCTGCACTCAGTCCAATCCTTTGGGCCCAAGTCTGCCAGCTTGTCTGTTCTCAGTTATCTGTCTGTCGGTCTGCCTGCCTGTATGACTCAGCTGCCGTGCCAGCCTGGCTCTGCCTGCCCAGCTTTCAGATTTGCGGCTTCCTGTGCGGCTGGGCAGGCAGTGGGTGAGTCAGCCCGAGCAGCGGGTGCCTCTCCAGAACCTTCCCTGTGGCGGGAGGCCACACAGAGCAGAGAACGTGTGCCTCTGCAGGGAAAGCCAGGGCCAGAGGGCGAAGGATAGGCAGGCCTTGAAGAGGCCCAGGCCTTCAGGCCATGGAGTTAGCACAGGGCGGCAGCGCAGGCTGACAGGAAGGCCCCAGGTGCCAGGCCCACCCCGCAGACTCTGGAGGCAGCAGAGGGTCAAGTGGGCGGCTGCGCTACCTGGAAGTGCAGGATGATAGTCCAGATCAGGCCGAGGGTCAGCTTGGGGTTGCCGTCGGCAATGTCATCGTTCCTGATGTTCACCAGCTTCACCTGAGAGCAAGCAGGCCTCGGTCACACCCACGAGCCAGCCGGAGAAGGGGCCGGGGCCTGTGGCCAGGTGGGCGCCTCACCTGGCGGTGACGAAGGTAGTCCAGGGCGATCTGCACGTTCTGCAGCTTGTGGAAGCGCATCCTCCCCTTCTCCCGCGGCTGCAAGGGTAGCACGCCGGTCAGCCGGTCAGCACCCCTGAGCCCCCGCGGCATCCACGACCCTCACCCCGGGTCACCCACCCCAACTGGGAGGGAGGGCACGCCGGTCAGCCAGTCAGCACCCCTGAGCCCCCGCGGCATCCACGACCCTCACCCTGGGTCACCCACCCCAGCTGGGAGGGAGGGCACGCCGGTCAGCACCCCTGAGCCCCCGCGGCATCCACGACCCTTACCCCGGGTCACCCACCCCAGCTGGGAGGGAGGGCACGCCGGTCAGCACCCCTGAGCCCCCGCAGCATCCACGACCCTCACCCCGGGTCACCCACCCCAACTGGGAGGGGGGCCACTGGCCCAGCAAGGGTTTGGGAAGGCCAAGGCCAGGCTGCGGGAAGGAAGGAGGGGGCGGGGAGGACACAATAGCCAGGAAGCCACCAGCAGAGGGTAGTGGTCTGGGGGAGGGGTCCTCCTGCCCAGCGGTGGCAGCCCCTGTGGGTTTCCGGCCCCGGACAGTGTGGCAGGTGGGCTGCTGGGCAGCTCGAAGCAGGGCCATCTGCCCACCCCAGCGCCATCAGCCGGGTGAGCCGGGCTCCTGGAGCCCACGTGCTGCCATGGCCAGCGGGCACATCCACTCACCAGGCGCGAGCTCCTGATTACGTCCCGCTCTCTTGGCTGCCCGGCCAGAGCAGGGCAAAGGGTAAAGGGCAGAGGTCAAAGTTCAGAGTCCAAGCAGCAGAGAAACCAAAGCAGAGCAGAGCATGAGGTTACAGTGTCAAGGCTTGAGCACGGTGGGCGGCGGGGCCGTGTGCCCAGGCACAGGGGTCAGGCGGCTCCCAGGCCAGGATGCACACTGACCAGGAGGCACAGGGGGCTGAGGCCAGGCCGGACACAGAGTTGGGGGGGGCGGTCACTGGTGAGACGCTAGGAGGGAAGGCAGGCAGGGTCGCAGAGGGGCGGGCAGACACACGTACCAGGCTGTCCCCAGAGAGCACCTCCAAGAGGGAGATGAGGTTGTGGCCATCACGGAGATCTTCATACAGGTCACTGATGTGCCTCTGAGCCTGCACGGACAGAGCGCGGGGCTGGTCCAGAAGGCTCAAGGCAAGGGGCCCACAGAAGACGCCCGCCCCCAAGGAGGCACCTACCTCTGCCCTCCAGTGCTAGAGAGACCAGGAGAGACCAGGAGGAGGAGGAGGAGGAGGAAAGAGACAGGAGATGAGCGAGCCAGGGGAGGAAGCAGACAGAAAGGACAGGTTCAGAGGTGGGAGGTGGGCCCCCGGGGCAGAAAGGGGGGCCCGCACACGTGGACGCAGAGGGGGCTCCAGCCCTTGTTTGGGACGGACGGCCAGGGCATCCTCCTCCACCCCGCGACCCTGCACACACACACGCACGCACACACACACACATACACAGGCACTCCTGCACACATGCTCACAACCGTGTGTGTGCATACCACCAACCTTGATGAGGTGCTTATTGACCCACTTGGTGAAGGTTTTCTTCTGCACACGGTCCCGCTCATCTGGGAGAGACAAGGCCAGGTTACCTGGGCCTGGGAGAAGCCCCGCAAGCCCCAGGAGGTGACCGCCATGCAGACACAGTGGCGGTGCCACTGAAGAGGGCCTCAGAATCACACTGCCCCCGCCCAACAAGGCCCCGGACAGTCCTGGACGGAAGCCGGGGGCCGGGCCCGCGGGTGCCCACTGCTGGGTCTCCCAAGATGGGAGGTTCTGGAGCTACAGCCACACCTGGAGGCACAGCACACAAGTCCTGGCCTGCCCCACCCCCACACAGGCTGCCTCGGCCTGAGCAGGCCTGGACCCAGACTGGGCAGGGCTGGGTGAGGGGAGCCTCTGTCCCCCCGCAGGATGGCGGGCCTTTCCCAGGGCATGGAGAGCCCTCCGCCCCCCACTACCCAAGGCCCAGAGGCCCCCGCCAGCCTCTCTGTGTTGGGCATGGTTGGCTGGCCCCCCAGCAACTCTGCACCTGGGCCAACGCTGGTATTAGAGTCTGTCCCCTAAATTCAGAGCCTCACAGTCTGGGCCCCACCCCACCCAATGCCAGGCTTCCTGCGGCAGGAACTGGGCCCTTCCTGTCCCGCGCCTGCCCCGCCCTGCGGTGCCGAGTCCCGCTACCTTTCTTGCCCTCTGAGGCCCTGAGAACGGCCAGGTAGAGGTTGTCCTCCGAGCTGGTCCTCTTGTGACCCAGGCCCTCGGGCTCGGGCACCCGCAGCCGCTGCTGAGACATGGTGCCGCCCTGCCCCTTCAGCACTCTGGCCCACCCCAAGTGCTGCGCTCGCGGCCGCGGGGTACTCCACGGCAGAGGTGATCGGCACGGGCACAGCGCACTCGCTCGGTGGGCTCTGCTCACTCAGCCCCGCTGGAGCCCAGTGCGGGCCACTCCCTGCCCACAGAACTCCCTAGCCGCTGTCCCCGCCCCCGGAGCCCCACCCCAGCCTGCACACCCCCAGAGAAGGAGTGTCCCAGCGGGAAGCAGGAAGGCAGCCCCTCCCCCATGGCCACACCTACAGCCGGGCAGAAACAGGAAACCCAGGGGTTTCCTTACCCACCCTGCCCGCAGCAGCCCCTCAAGGAACCCGGGTGCCAGGGGACCTGCACCTCACGGCACACAGACAAGTGTCGGGTTACAGGGAACCGCACACCGTGCCCAGGGCCACTCCAAAGGGGGCCCCTCAGGGAGGGGTGCCTGAGTGCCACTGGGCCAGGGAGCCCAAGGTCACGCGTCTTGGGGGGGGCACCAGCTCAGACTTGACCCAGGGCCGCCCCATGCGTGCCCAAACTGCCGGGCAGAGGGGCTCTAAGGAGGGACCCCCAAGGGGAGTGACACCTGGCTTGGGGGCGGGGCCGGCTGCCTTCCCTGGAAGCCCTCCGAAATCACCCCTCAGAGACCCAAACACCCTACACCCTGCTAGGCTCCCACCTATACCCCTGGCTCCAGGGCCACCAGGCTCCAGTGAGGGCTGGACCCCTCCCAAGCGCCCACCAAGCCTGTCCTGGAGCAGTGCCCCCATCCGAAGGCAGAGTGCTCCGAGGGGCAGGAGGGGGCGCATAGCTGAGCGCTGACTCACCAGGCAGGACCGCCCAGCCCTGAGCTGCAGAACTCTGCCCCAAGTCAGGGAGGGGGGCCGCAGGTCAGAGGGGAGCACCCTAAGGGGGCCCAGCCAGTGAGTCAGGGGAGGGGAGAGGGCGAAGGCAGGATGACTCACAGGCAAGAAAGCCGCACCTAGGGCACTGGGGGCAGCCTGGGTGGGGGGCTGTTTGCAGGCGGGCGGGGCGCACGGATATCAGCCACTCAGGTTGTAAAGGTGGTAGGACAAAGGGCACAGGGGTGCCACCCGGCTCCCTCTCATCTCGTACACCGCAGCCCTGGCCGCGCACTGCCCAACTGCCCAGCCACTGCAGGAAAGAATGCATCGCCCTGACCACAGAATTTTCCAGTCGGAGACTTGGCTTGATGCGATCCAGCTGGGAGCTGCTGCCCCACCCACATGGCGCCTCGGGCCTCGTTTCCAGGAAAGGCTCACCCCACCCAGCCGCTGCCCTTCTCTGGCCACGCGGGGGCGCCCACACCCCAGGGGGTAGGGGACCCCCCCCACCCCGGACCAGGTGGAGCTGATTACCCCCACACCTACCCCGGGGGCCCTGCGGCAGGTCACCTCGCTCCCCTACTCTGGACAGACCCCCCCCCCCCTTCTACGCAGGGCCCGGAGAGGCCCCACACATGAGCCCTTCACCCCACAGAGCTGCTCCAGGATCCCACATCAGACCCCACGCCGGCCAGCGCCCCAGTGTTGGGTCACCAAGGATGGCTCACACCCACTGCCAGGCATCCCAGCCGGGCGTCCAAGCTGGGGGAGTCCCCACCCCCCCCAAGCCCCTCTCCAGCGTCTTCTCTGTCACTCAAGGGCTCCAAGGATATTGGCTTGCTATCCAGGACAGGGTTCCACCTCCACCTCCCAAGCCCAGCTCCCTCTCCCCACCATGCCCTGCTGCCTCCAGACTCCCCTCCGGGATCTCAGAGAGTGTCCTCTCAGGTGCTCCCTGCGGCCCTGCCGGCCAGTCCCTCATCCTTGGCTGTAGGATGCGCCCTTCCCCGTCCATCCTATCCGTCATCCTATTCAGGCCCTCAAGTCAAGAGACCACCCACCCCTCCCCTGCCGGCCCAGCCGCGCCGCCCGCGCCAGGCTGCTGCACATCTCGGCTGGCCCTCCCCAGCACTGCGGCTCCTGCCCTGTCCACCAGGCCAGTATCCCCCAGAGCTGCCCGCGGCCCTCTGAAGGGTAGCGTTGCGCCCTTTCACAGATTTGGAAACTAAGGCAAGAATCTAGTTAGTGGGGCCGCTCCCGGGATAAGAAGCCTGGAGACAAGGGAGCCGACGCCGAGAGCGCGGGGCGGTGCAGAGACTGCAACCCCGGCCCGATCCCTCCCATCCCACACCTCCCGCGGGCAGACTGCCGACAGCCCGGTGCCCGGAACCCGCGGCCCCGGCCTGCCAGCCAGCCCCGCTCCCCACTCTCTACTCCGGAGGGAACTCGGAGGCAGAGGGAACTCCACTCCGCCTTCCTCCCCAGGTGTTTCCGCACCGAGCCTGGGGGCGGGGCTGCGCCTGGGCCGGGGCTGCGCCTGGGCCGGGCACCGCCCCCCCGGCCCCCGCGGCCTTCCCGGGCGCTCACGGAGACGGGTGCCCCCTCCGGCACCACCGCCCCTCCAGCCACACCCACCTACGCAGCACAGCTGCCTGTAGAGGTAGCCCCTGCGCGCCGGCTCGCAGCCCCCATCCAGCCAGCACGGCCGTTCCAGCACGACCTCCTTCTGCGCGGCGAAAGAGACGCCCGCCCCCCGTATGCCGGGCGCAGCCATGAGCCCGGCGCCCTGCGGACAGCAAACAGGACGGCGCGTCGGCTCCCGGCCCACGCGCGAGGCCGCCGGCTCCGCGTGCCACACCCTCCCCCGCCGGGCCGGACGCTGAGAGCCTGCCCCCTGCGGGCGCCCCGCCCCACGGAGACCTGGAAGCCGCGCCCCCGCTTGGAGGGAGAGGACCCGGCTGGGCCTGGGGGCAGCAGGGGAAGCTGCGGCCCCAGGATAGAGGCTGGGAACTGCCCGAGCCTGGCGTTCCCGGGACGAGCTCCAGCTCCCGCAGGATTCGCGGGAAAGCCCAGGTGTGCGGAGCAGGGGGCTGAGAACTGAGCAGAAGCACCGAAAAGGGGCGCCAAGGGCAGCAGGACCAGGGAGCGGCCGAAGGGGAGCTCCGTGCCCACGTGGGCACAGAAGACAAAAGCTGAGGGAGGGAGGGCCAAACCGAGGCGGGGAGCGGTGATCTGAGCGTTTTATTGAACCGTTTTGTTGAACGTCCCCGCAGCTGAGTCACCAGGCCCTCCCCAGCCCCCAAAGCCACGCCTAAGAGCCCCATCCGGACTTAGACCTCGGCCAGGCTCCCGCAGAGTAGGCCCACCAGGGGCGGCCCTGGCCACCCCCACCCAGTGCAAGCCTCCCCGCCTCAGGCTATGGCCCGGGCAGCCCGGCAGGTCCCGGGGAGGCGGGGGTGGGGGGGGCGTCCCTCTGGCCGGAACCCCAGTCCCCTGCTCATTCACTGGAGTGGAGGCAGGCTCCACCCAGTCCTGGGCCGGGCGCCACTGCCGAGGGCTATAGCCTCGAGCGGGTGACCTCGAGCCGGGGGAAGGCAGGGTAAGCCCGGCCGCCAGTCCCCGAGGCGTTACTGGGCCCTGGTCAAGGGCGCTCAGGCACCTGTCCAGCTCCCGCAGCCCCACCTCCTGCGGCGGCCCCGCCTCAGTCCACGGGACGCCTGCACCTGCCCGCTGCGGTTTCTGTGTTGCCAGTCACCTGTGCTCGCCCCATATGGGCTGCTAGGGAGGGGCCTCCCTCCCGGACGGAAAGCCCCTGCCCCTTGCCGCCCCCTCCCCAGCTGCCCAGACCTCCCGCAGCCCTCCCTTCACGCCCTGCCCAGCAGCGGGCTCCAGGCTGACGGAGGCAGAGTCCCGGCCCTGCCCAGACAAGCAGGCGGGGTCTTCAGCACAGGGTGCGGGGCCGGGGGGTCCACACCTTGTCTGGCCAAGTGCCCGCGCGAGCCTCCAGGACAGGAAGGGGCGGGCATAGGGAAATTTAGGGGCGGGAGGGAGGCGGCCCCTCGCCCGCCCCGCCCTCAGCCCCCTGGCCGGGTGGCGGCAATAAACAGCAGCCCCGGGAGTGGCCACCAGCGGCCTTACCTTGCTCATCCTGCACCCGCGGGCGCCCCCTGCGCCAGTGCCACACGGCGGCCAGGGTGACGACGTGGCCCACGACCACGAGGGAAGGAAACAGGCTGCCCGAGGGCTCCATGGCTCTGGAGGCGCCGGCCTGAGCGCTGGCAGGCGCAGCCGCCCTTCGGAAGGGCTACTCGAAGCCGGGCAGCCCCCCTTCCTTCCCCGAGGAAGCTGAGGACGGCTGGGGGTGCCCGGGACCAGGGACCGCCCCCTGCGGGACCGCCCGACCACTGTCGGCCTCCGCCGCCGCACCAACTGCTCTCCCGGCCGCGCCTCCCTCCCGCTCCGGCCACTCGCGCTCCCCACCCGCCCCACCTCCCACGGAGGCGCCGCTCCGCGGGCCCTGCGCCGCTCGCACGCTCAAGGTTAGCGGAGCCTTAACCCCTGCTCACCCGCGGCCACACCCGCCAGGAGGAGGGGCCTGCAGGGACGCCTGGCTGAGCGCAGCCCCCCCACCCCCAGCCCAGCCCGGGCCCTCGCGGCCTCACACGGGCCTCCCCCGCCCCCACAGCGGGTGACCGTGACGCCCAGCACCCCATTCTGCCTCCAAGGGTGCCCCTGGGGACAGCTGCCAGCGCCCCGGTCCTCGCTGGCCTCCAGGCTCGCAGCGGACACAACCGTTGTCAAAGACAGGGAAACCCGACGCCCCCCACCCCTCCGCGGACAGCAGACAGGGAGGGGGTGGGCCCCCGCAGCGCCCGCTGGGCTCTCAGAGGCAGCCCCACCTACCCGGCACAATCTTCATTGGGGACAGCGGCGGGGCCCACGGGTCCGACAGCGAGTGGGTGTGGGTGCTGGGAGGGTCACAGGCCCCTCGGAGGCGGCAGCAAGCGCGGCGGTGCGTGGAGGAGGGCACGGCGCTGCTGCTGTCAGCAGAGCTGTGTCCGTGGGGGAGGGGGTGGGCAGGGGGCCCGCGGATATAAATATCCCAGGAGGGCAGGCCAGGCCCGTCATCTGTCCCGACTTAGAACATGACGTGCGGAGCCAGGGCACCGGCGCCAGGCCCGCTCCCACGGTGAGTACAACAGGGGAAGCCTTGGGTGTCGGGGCCCACCTGGGAGCAGGGTGGCCCTCGGGCCTGGGGGCTCCCGTCCCTGTTGAAAGGCCTGCACCTCCCACCCTGCCCACCCCGCGGGACGTGGACGACAGTGGGAGAGCACTGGGAAAGGCCACCCTGGCAAGCACCACCACCCCCGCCCCCGGCAGGTCACCAAACAACACCTGGCCCAGACGGACGGGCGGGACGGCCTCCCAAGGTCAGGTCTCAGGCCAGATCGGGCCGGGCCTCCCCCGCAACCCAGGATGCCCAGGTGCTGGCCCCAGGCCCACACAGACCCTGGAAGCCGGTGGGGGGGGCGGGGCTCTGACGTCCCCAGGGCCAAGGTGCGCTCAGGAAACAGCAGGTGGAGGTCGCGGTCCAACCCCCTCCTCCCTGT
The DNA here is from genome assembly GCF_055505025.1 of Bos grunniens. Classification (NCBI taxonomy): domain Eukaryota; kingdom Metazoa; phylum Chordata; class Mammalia; order Artiodactyla; family Bovidae; genus Bos; species Bos grunniens. Next base: position 83,212,937 of record NC_141178.1, read on the forward strand.
CAAGTCTGACCCTCTGAGAACCCCATGGAGGAAGCCCGCAGGGGCCATTCTAGTCTGACCCTCTGAGAACTCCAAGGAGTAAGCCCTGCGCATCACCGCACCACACAGTTGAGGAAACTGAGGCACAGAACTGGCGAGGAACACCCCAGCCACCCAAGGCCGTGACATCAGCCCTGGTCGACTGCCTGGAGCATGTGGGCAGCCGGCAGCAGAGCACAGCAAACCATACTAGGCCTCTGGCTGCCAGGGAAGGGGTACCCCGGCCCACGTGGGGAGGCCAGGGGCAACGGGGTGGGGGTGGAGGGCCAGGCCCACCCAAGCCTCCTGCCCATCAACCCCATGCTTCAGAAACAATTCTGAAGGAAACCGGCCTGCAGGGGCCAGCTCTGAAGGCCAGGGCTGGGCTCCACCTCGGAGGACTCCATGCTCCAACACCAGGGGGAACCAGCTCCTGGAGGCATGGAAGTCTGGGGCAAGGCCTGGCGCCCCGAGACACGTCCATCCCGCCCCAGACACACCACAGGCAGCATCTCTAGACAGAGCCATGCTCATCCGGAATCTGCGGTCCTGCCCCTGCAGGGCCCCGGCCACAGGCTGGTGGAGAAAGCAGAGCCCCAGCTGGAGGCCTGGACCCCTCCCTTCTGAAGACCTGCACCCTGGCCTGACCCTGGCCCAGCCCTGCCCTACCTTGGCCCAGCTGAATCAGCTCCTCCATGCTGTACCTGTCCATAGCTGCCGACCATGAGCCTGGCTGCTCTGGAGCGGCAGAGAGGAGAGGAAGGGAAGGCAGGAAGGAGGGAAAGGGTGGGAGGCAAAGGGAGGGCTCTCCAGAGCCGAGGCCTCTCCACCCAGCTCTGGGAGCCTGGCTCCTCCTCACGGCCACCCCTTAGTCAGCGAGCCGGGCAGAGTGAAGCCCAGTGGACCGACGGGTCGGACCAGCCCGCCTGCAATCCCTGAGCCCTCAGGTGTGGCTGGAGGGCCCTCCTCTGCCTGCCGGCCCAGCCCACCCACCCAGCAGCCTCCCCACCCAGCACTGGCCCCAGAAGTCTGCACCACCCCAGCCCCTCCTACACCCATCCCCTGCCTCATCCTCCAGGCCTTCAGCCTTGACAAAGGGACATCTCCTAGCTAAGTACCAACCTCTGCACTTTTTCTGCACTGTTGGACTGCCCAACCACCGCGAGACCTGGTAAAAGACAAACCTAATCGTACTGTAACCTGCTTAGAAAACCCGCCAGAGTTCTACGGGTCTCCCCGCAGACAACCGGACACAAAACTGGAGACTAATGGAGGGCTGGCAGGGGCGCCACGTGCTGTGAAAGGGAGCAGCAGTGCTCTGCGCCTGCGGACAAGCCCATGGGCCAGTCAGGTGCGTGGCGTGGCCAGGAGCAGCCAGCCTTGCAGGGCACCTGCACCCGCAGCATAGAGGCTGCTGGAGCACAGGGGTGAGCGTGTTCGGACGGCACCTCTTCTCTACTGAAGTTCCAGTTCTTTCTGAGTTTTGAGCCAGGCTCATTGAGAAATGAAATTCATGTATGAAACCCACTCCCCCTGGGTCCATCTTTCCAGTAACCCCAGAGGAACCCCGTCGGTCCTTCTGGCAGCTCCCTGAGTGCCGTCCTCCTTGGTCAGGGCTCAGCTCAGGGTGTCTCTCACAGGGGCCCTCCAGGACCACTCGCTCTTCACCCAGCCCATCCATCCCACATGCTGGGGGCTTCCGGCCAGGAACTCAGCCTGGGACTGACTGGTAAGTGGCGGAACAAGCAAGTGGACACCTTCCCACATGGATGAGCAGACCACCATGGCACAGGGGAAGGGGTCTGTGGCTCCCTGGCTGGGGTTGGCCGGGCAGAGGCGGTCCACCTGAGCAAGGCCACTGTGATGAGCGTGGCAGCTGGGCCCATGTGCTGACCTGCCCTTCTGCAGACGGACCAGAGGGGCGATGCTGTGAGCAAGTGAGGGGTCTGTGGCACATCGCTGGATAACTTTTAAAGTATTTATTTCTTCATTTAATTTGGCCGTGCCAGGTCTCCGTTGGGGCCTGTCAGACCTAGTTTCCTGACCAGGGACTGAAAGTAGCCTCTGCTTTGGGAGCGCAGAGTCACAGCCACTTTTGGGAGCGCAGAGTCACAGCCACTGGACCGCCAGGGAAGCCGCACTTGATAATGTTTAAAACTCTGAGAAGTCGACAGTTCCCAATGTCATCAGGAATCCTAGCCAAGCCATCAGGACCCCTACAGACCTGGCCAAAGCCCTGTGCCCCACCCAGCACCCGAGGTGCCCTGGGCGTCCTCTTGTGCCCAGGGTGGTGCTCAGATCCCGCTCAGCCTGGGGGACCGCGGGGAAGGGGGAGCCCACGCCCTCCGGCCCTGACTCAGCCTGGAGCTGGAACTCATTTCCTGTTGGAAACTCTGAGCTGCCACCGGCGGCGGCTGCTGCGGCCGGGAAGGGAAGACTGAGTCACCCGCTCAGGGCTGGGGGCGCCCCCCCCTGCTCGCTGAGCCACACCCAGTCCCCCCTCCTGGCCCACGGCCAACTGCCCGCCCAGCCGCTCAGCCCAGCGCCAGCCCAGCCAAGCCACAGAAAAGGAAGGAAGGAGAGAAAAGGAGGGGGTCCATGCTCCCCACACCCACGACCCAGGAAGGGGGAGGGTCTGCTCTGCCAGCCAGATTGGGGCAGGGGCCCCATCAAGGCGATGGTCAGGGAGGAGGCCGGGTGGAGACCGTCCATCAGGTGCTGTCAGAGCTGACCGCTGCCCAGCCCAGCACTACTGTCTCTGGTGGGGGACACGGTCACCTTACTGACAGGTGCGGGAGAGGCCACGTGGTGAGCCTCGCCACCCACAACCTCCCTGACCCCCCCAGATGGGCTCCCACGCCTGGGCCCTAGTTAGTGGGTCCAGGCCCGACCTGGGCCTGCGCCTGGGTCCCCTGACCCCCCACTCATCCACCTGGCAAACTCCTGTCCACCCTGCTAGCCTCACCCCAGGCCCCCACCCACCCCCAGAGACCACATTCCTCCCCAGCTGGAGAGACATGGAGTCCACCCTGTGCTGGGAATCTGCTGCCCCCACTCAACACGGAGGCTGGTGAGCTCAGAAGCACAGGTGTGAGCCTGAGCTGCCCGCTACCCTCTGCCCACCTGGGTGGTGCAGCACAGGTCCTTAGGGACAGGGGGCTGCCACAGTGCGAGGCACAGCACAAGGTGCCGGCCCCTGGGACAACAGGACCCAGTCCATCCTCTGGGACCCAGGTCTCCCTGGGATGGATCCGCCTAGACCCCAGGCAGAGCCCTGCACTGCCGCGGCCACGGGTCTGCTCTTCCTGTCCCGGCCCAGGGCTGCCTGCTAGGCTGTCACCCACCCCCGGCTGACCAAGCACCCAGCCACCATATCACATCTGTGCCACACAACAGGGGGGCAGATGTCACCCCCAGTGGACAAACCCATGGCTCAGAAAGACCAGGCAGTCATCTCCACTTGGAGAGTGGCTGTACCCTGTCCCATCCCAGCACCCCCTCTGCACGCCCCCACCCCCTGCAGAGAGAGCCTGGAGCAGACAAATCCCTGGGGCAGGGAGGGGGCGGGCAGGGCACAGGACGAGGGTGATGCTGGCGAGAGGGCCCAGGGTGCCGGCCAGGGCTGTGCCGACAGCTGGTCCTGCCAGTCCAAGAACCGCGAGCCCCACCCCCAGCCCCAGGGTGTGCCTGGCTATGGGTGGCAGTAACCCACGGGCTCCTCCTTGGCCTACCCACCCCAAGATCCTCAAGCCAGGAGGAGGAGCCCTGGCGTCCACTGGCAAGAGTGCCCTGGCAGAGAGAGCGCCGCCTGCTGGCAGGAGCAGAGCTTTTGCACACCTGCTGCCCACCCCGTCCACCAGGCCCAGGCCCCGCACCCCCACCCACCAGGCCCAGGCCCCCACACCCCTGCCCTCCAGCTGGGGGCAGGGTGCAGCTACCTGTGGGTGGGGCAGGCTCCAGCCCCTGCCTTGCCAGGGTCCCTGGGGTGGTGGCAGGCACCACAGGGGGCTCTGGTGCCCCCTCCTCAGGCTCCTTCCGGCGGTAGACGCACCGCTCCTCTCGGGCAGGGTCCTCGGTGGGTGGCGGCCCCCGCTTGGGCGGGCAGCCCAGGGGACCCTGCACGGCCTGCACATGGGGGGTGCGGCGCGCAGGCATCACCATGGCCACGGGGCGGCGCACACGCTGCAGAGAGGCAGGCACGATCTCCGGGGGCAGGTGCAGGTACTGGCGCAGGTGGGCAATGCCCTCGTTGGTCAGGTACCAGTAAAAGTGGCGCCAGGCGAAGGTCTCCCGCACCAGGCCCCGCGCCCTCAGGGAGGCCATGGCGCGCATGACCTGGAGGTTGGTGACTCCGGGCACGTGAGGGTGCAGGCTGCGGGGCCGCCGGTCCTTCTTGGCCACCATCACGCCCTCTCGGAAAAGCACCTCATAAATGGCCCGCAGCTGGTCCAGCGGCATGAACATGCCGGCCACCATGGCTGCGGGAGTCGGTGAACCAAGGGCACGGGCGGGGCCCAGAGAAGAGGCCAGGAGACGCCCTGCACACAGCGCACAAACGGGCCCCGGGGCAGGCAGGCTGCGGCGCGGAGCGCTGAGTTCGAGGGCGCGGGCTCCGGGCTTGCAGCTCGCGGCGCCAGGCTCCCTGGCTCCGTGCAATTCCTGCCGGCACTGCGGCCTGCCCACCGCCTGCGAGAGCCTCTCGCCCGCCCGCCCTTCAGGACGCCCAGGCCGGCCCCCTCTGACTCAGCAGCAAGGGCGGCCCCTCCCACCCTCGGCCAACAGGGCCCCTCGCAGGGTGGGGGGGCACCTTGCAGAGGGGCCACCCTCAAGGCAGGCCCCCTCCCGAAGAGCCGGCCAGCGGCTCCACGTCAGTAATTACATCAGTTTCTAAACACTTCCTTCAAGGTTCTAAGACTAGCGGGAGGGCGGGCCAGCGGGAGCAGCCATGGACCCAGAGTCCAAAGGGTGGCAGAGGGAAGCGGAAGGAGAGAGAGCAGGAGGGTCCTCAGGCCCCGGTGTGGTCTCAGGGCCTCAGGAGTCACAAGGATCTGAACAGGGTGCTGCCCGTCCCGGCAGGGGGCGCTCCAGGTCTAAGGGAGGAGGGGTGAAGTCTTGGGGGGCAGAGAGGAGGTGCTGAGGGTTCCGGTGTCTGAGGAGGGAGGAGGAGAGCTGGGGTCTTGGGGTCAGGGGTCTGGGGGCATGGCAGGGGCAGCTGCTACAGCACACGGACAGGCAGGCTGCAGGCCCCACTGGCTGCTGTCCGTCAGACAGGGAAGGGACAGAGCCCCCACCGCCAAAATCAGACCTAGACACTGGCGGCCCTTTTTAACACTTGCCATGCTGGTTCAGATCAAGGGTGGGCCAGGAGCATAGAGTCAGCTCCGAGTCCAGAGGACTCCGAGCAGGGCACCGGCTGGGGGGCTCGGAGAGGGGCCTCCATCCCCCACTGCCCCAGGCCAGCTGTCAGAGGCCAGAAGCTCTCAGCTGCTACAGGGAATCAAAGTCACCAAGTCCGCCCCCCCCCAGCCCCCCTCACCACCCAGAGCCTCCTGTGAGCCAGCTGGACAGATGCATGGGAGCCCAGCTACATGAGGGTCTGGGGGCCCCAGTGATGGGGGGCAGGCAGCGGGGAAGGGACCGTATGCTCCACGTGAGGACCCTGGATCCTGGCCTGGCCACACCCAGCGGTCCCCCCCAGGCTCTAGCTGCTGAGGCTCCAACCGCAGACACTCCGCGCCTCCCCATCCTGCCCGATACCCCAACTCTCCCACCTGGGGCTGCCCCCTCCACCAAGCAGACACACCCATTCCCACCAAGCACGGGCAACCCGGGAACTGATTGGACATAGGGCGGAGGTGGGGGGATCCTGAGGTGGGAGGCTCCGGCTGGCAGGCGGCAAACAGGCGGCGCATGGGGGCGGGGTTCTGAGGCCGTTGCCATGGCACTGCAGAACCGCTCCCCACACACAGACGCGCGCGCGCGCGCCCCCGGAGTTGTGGCAGAGGAAACTGCAGGCACAGCCAACTGTGCCCACAGCCCTGCCCGCCGGCTCTCTTAGGCTCTCCCTCCGCCGGCGGGCAGGGGCCCAGCGCGGCCGGACTCCGGCTCAGGGAGGGCGAGGCGCCGGCTGGGAGGACGCGGGGGTGGGCAGCTGCCGCGCCCTCTCTGCCGAGCGGCGCCCGCGCGCCCTGCGGGCCACCAGGACTTGTGGCTTGCAGAACCAACACGAGCCGTGGGTTCAGGCCAGCACTCAAGCCAGCGGCCCGGCCTGGCCCTGCGCTCGCGGAAGGCCACTCCTGGCCTGTCCCTCAGCCCTCCCTGAGGCCACCGGCGCTCCCCCTGCCCACCCCACAGCCCCACGCTGACTTCCTCTCCTTCCCAGCCACCCCGTACACTCAACGCACATTTTCTTAGTTTGATTCTCCGGTCTAACCCCCTCAACCCACAAGTCCCCCACCAAACCAACCCCAAAGCATCCCCCCTTCCAAAACTATTTCAAGCCGCACCCAAGGCCCCCAGACCAAGGAATCTCCTCCAACACAGCCCTGCTCTGGCCTCAGCCCCGTCACCCCCACCCTTGCCATCCCCGGCAGGAGAGGGCAGCAATTCGCGACGCTCAAGAAAGGGGGCGGGGCGCGAAGGGGCGTCCCCCTCCCGCCCACCAGCCCGGCCTCGCAGGCTGAGGGGAGGAGCACGGAGGGACCAGGGGCAGGATGTTCCCGGCCTGGCCCGCGCGGCCGGCTGCGGCACACCTCCCTCGGCCCTACTCCCAGCGCACCCCCCGTGTCCCCGAGGTCCCAGGGCTGGGAGAACGCCCCTTTCTGCCCATCCCCCACACTGCGGGAACCGCAGCCGCTGATTCAGCAAAGGGAGGGCCCGGGCGGGCAGACAGGGCGGCCCCCTCCACCCCACTCCAGGCCTCTCCGGGTCTCCAGGGCAACCAGTCGGCGCCATTGGGCAGCCCCCAGGCCCCCCCATCCCAGAACAAAGAACCGCAGTGTGGACTTGCCCGGGGCCAGCCCGCCTGGCGCCTCCCCCTAGTGATCCCCCAGGCCCGGCCGGGTCCCCTCGGACGCTGGGGGCAGGCCGACGAGCTGGGCGGGGACTCGACAGAGTGCTGGAGGAGAAAGTGCCAACCCGACCGCCAGCAGAGGCCAGCTCCCGCCTCAGCCCCGCCCCCGCCGCCGCAGCAGCCGCCCCGCCCCCCGACACACTGCAGGGCTGCGGGGCTGCGGGGCTGCGGGGCTGCGGCTGGAGCCCTCCTAGCCAGCCTCGGGAGGACCTCGCACCAGGTGCAGCCCCAGTGGGGCATGGGCCGGGCCTCCTGGGGCTCCAGCTCCCCACTCCCAAAGCTGCCCCCAGAGCTGCAGACTCCGACCACTGCTCTGTGGGGACTGCATCCAGGCAGAGGTCACAGCTTGGTCCACAAACCCCATCCCCTGTCTCGGCCCCCGGCCTCGGCCCGCACCTTTGAGGGAGCTGATCTCTTGCTGGATGGCTCGCGAGGGGTCCATGTCTCCTCTGGGGCTGAGGGCGGCGCGGCCGCCGCCACGCAGAGTCCAGCCCCGCACTGCACTGCCCAGGCCAGAGCCGCAGCCTGGGGGAGGAGCCGGGAGGCGCGGGGCGGGGCTTTCCAGCCGGGGTGGAGCCTCGGCTAATCAATGCGCAGGGCCTGGGCACCGGCGCTTGCTCCCATCAGACGCAGGCGTCACCCCTCCAGCCTCTAGCTCTCGATCGCCTGACCCCGCTGACCCCAGCCAGACTGCCAGGCCAGCAAGCTGGATCCAGGCGCGCCTGGCAGGCCCAGCCCCCACACACAGTCCCCGACCCTCACCGCTGGCCACCCTCGGAGTGCCCTCCTAGTCGCCCCTGCACGTGGCTTTCCTGACCTCGAAATCATGGCCACTCACTCCTTGACGGAGAGGCCCGACAGTCTGGACCTCCTGGCGATCTCCCCAGCCAGCGCCCCGGGTGAGGCCCGAAGGTGGGTCCCACTGGGCAGAGGCAGGGCCCTTCATCATGGCTCACTTCCCCACCTGCCAAGCTCTCCCCTTATCCCTCCGCTGGGGCCCTCCTCCACCCACATGCTCCTCTGGGTCACCTCAGCCTGTTGGGTGACATGACCCCCCAAATGGCAGCCAGCCCCCACCTCCCCACTGTGAAGTCCCCAACGGGCTTGTCTCGGGGTGCTCCTGTCTCCCAGCTCTGGAGGCGCCACCACCCACCACCCAGCAGCTCCGGCCAGCACCCTGGGGTCATCCCGCGGTGGGTCAGCCCCGCGGGTCCTGGTGGCTCCACCGTCTGGTCTGTCCATCTGCCACCAACTGTCTGGGTCCCAGCACATCTCGCGGGGTCCCCACCACCAGCCCTACTGCTGACAGGATCAGCCTCCTGGACACCGAGCATCACTGCCGGTGCCCTGGGGAGAATGTCCCCCCTGGCACTGCCCAATGGGATGAGCTCGGCCTCATTCATGGTGCCGCGGGCACACTGCTTCAAGGTCAGCCCCAGGCTATGCCTCCCACTCCACCCTGGTCCTCTGTGCGGGGCTGTGGGGCACAGGCACCCTGGTCTCCCACAGGCCTACACCCCAGTCTTCCCTCCGTCCTTACCCAAGGCTCCTCCCTGGGGGCCCACACCCACCCCAGGTGGGCTGCCACCTTCAGGCACCCACCCTTCCTGCCGCAGGCCCACTGACTGTTGGGTCTGGACTGGGGGGCACGTGATGACACCACAGGGGTGAAGCCAGCAGCACTCACAGGTACAGGCTGATGAGCAAAGAAGCAGCTCACACCCCCATGGTCCATGGGACGTGAGCTGAGCTCCTCCACCACAGCCAGGCCCCCTCCTTCCCAGCCCCTCTGTCTGGGACAAAGTGCCCCCCGAGTCTCCTGAGACCCTGGCAGGTATGGCCCCGGGCCAGAGGCAAGGGGGACCCCACCCCCACACACCCCGCCTGCCAACCAGACCATCCCACTGTTCCCAAGGCCCTCCTTGCCCTCAAGTCCCTGTTCCCCACCAGCGCTCCCCAGCTTCACGCTGCACCCACCCCGGGACAGCCTGCCCTGCAGCAGCTCACTAGTGATTGGTTGGCAGGTGATAGCCACAGACGGCTTCTACGTAGGGTTCCCCTGTAATCACACAGGGCACTCTATTAACAGGTTTACCTCATTAATAGATTAAAGGAGAAAACCTATGTATCAATGTCAAAATTTCTGACAACTCATAAAAACTCACTGGGATTTCTGATTTTTACAAAGTGGCCCAATAAACTGGGAAAGGAGGTCCAGGGGTCCCTCAGGGTCTGAGGGGAACTGGTGCCAGAACCCCAGCCAACACTCAAATCCTTGGATGCTCAAGTCCCTTCTAAAAACTGAAGTAGTATTTGCATATAGGCTAATACAGTGCAAGTGTTACAGAAATAGTGTCAGTCCCTTCAGTCGTGTTCAACTCCTTGTAACCCCATGGACTAGCCTGCCAGGCTCCTCTGTCCATGGGATTTCCCAAGCAAGAATGCTGAAGTGGGTTGCCATTTCCTCCTCCAGAGGATCTTCCCGAGCCAGGGACCAAACCTCGGTCTGCTGCACTGCGTGCGGATTCTTTACTGTCTGAGCCAGAACCACTGGGAGCACACAGATAACTGTGACTACAATGTAAATCCTATGTAAAGAGCACCCACAGCAAACTCAAGTTTTACTTTTTGAACCTTAAATCACTAAAGTCCTCAGTGGCCGAACCATGGGTGGGGAAGGCCAGCTGTTAACAGGAGACCAGACTTCCATCTGAGTCTGAAGGTGACACTACGCCAGAGGCCTCCCCTGTGGGAAGTACTGGAAGCTGGAGCAGCTGGGCGATAAGACTCAGCATGGTGGCTGGGATGTCCCCAAAGCCACACGGCCAGAGGCCAGAGAGAGCCTCCAGGCTCAGCTGCTGGCGAGGTGGATCCAGGCCCGTGAGGGGGAAAGGAAACCGTATACACGCCACTCTGACCACAGAGCAATGAGAAGTGTCCTTTGCCTCAGCACCTAAACCAGCACCGTCGACCACCCATCAGAACCAACAAGGTGCTCACTAGAACAGCCGGCTTGCAACATCCTTCTAAAGACTGGAGAGATTTCTTATAGGCTAACAATGGTGAGTTAGAAAAAGAGAGTGGGAGAAACCCTGCATTCGCAGTGCATGATATAAACTTCTCTGGCACGGATTGATAAAAATCCGTCAGGACTTAAATTCAGAAAGTCCCAAAAGCACAAAGAAAGACCCAGACCCACGTGCAGACTCATGTTCCCAGTGCAGGGGTCTGACCCCACAGGACCACTGCGCCCGAGCTAGAGCTGCGTTCCTGACAGGCATGCCTGCCCCACACGCCAACTCTGTTAATAATTGCCTTGTTTACCCACTCACGTGATTTCATATCAGATCGGCGAGGTGCTGCTGTTTGTCTGAAGCCCTGACTCGGGGTGCAAGGTAGGTGGGGGGAGTGAGCCCTCTCGGGCACTGCAGAACCTGGCAGACAACCTTTTGTGTCTTAGTCGCTCAGTCGTGTCTGACTCTGCGACTCCATGGACTGTAGCCCGCCAGGCTCCTCTCTCCATGGAATTTTCCAGGCGAGAATACTGGAGGGGGTTACTATTTCCTACTCCAGAGCAGACACCTTAGGACCTTGTAAAAATATTGTGTTTGAATAGGAATTATTCCCCAGACACAGGGAAAAGTGGTCCCATCTCACCCCCTCCCTGCCCTGCACACGGTATGCAACTCACAGTCAGGACTGGCTTCCTCTTCAAATCTCTGAAATTTCTTTATGGGGAAAAATCAGGTAAATACAAACATGATTCTTGGTTTTCCCCCTTTGCCTGCACTGTCGGGAGGTCCCCCGCGGCAGGCCTGCACCCACCCTCCCTCAGGCACTGCCCTCATCCTCTGCTCTTTCACGCACTGCGGTTTTTAGGCCTGATAGACACTTTCACTGGCCTGGTTCCCACCGTTTCACCAATACAATCCAGAAACCGGGGTTCTGGAATTTTGCCAATCTGATAGGTGAAAAAAAAAACAAAAACAAAACAGCACCATGGTGCAGTTGGAGCTTAAATCTTGCTGGTTTGACCCAGAAATTCCATTTCTAACAACAGCCATAGACACACACGATCCAGCGACACAGCTCTTCTATGCAGCAGTTTCCAACAGCAAAAAAGCTGAACTAGACCAAACCTACTGTTCCATGGGAGGAGATCCGTTTCAATAGGATGCGGTCCTGAGCGGGAAGCTGCCCAAGGACACAACAGTGAGGTGGTGCTGAGACCAGCAGATGGCATGTGGGCCTGAGCCCAGGCATGCTCCTCTGCCGACCACTGACACGCCACGGCGGTGCGGGACCCACTCCCCTTGCCCGAGACACGCCTCGTGTGCGTTCTGTCCCTGAGTACACCTGCGGCCGACCAAAGACACAAAGACATAAATAATACAAAATAAAGAGGATATGGTTACCATGCAAATCATGAACTAATGTCATAGAAGGATCGTATTTGTTGTAACATTAAGTAAAAAGGGGTCGGAATACCTTCTTAAATAAATGTGACTATGCTATATATCCGGAGAAGGCAATGGCACCCCACTCCAGTACTCTTGCCTGGAAAATCCCATGGACGGAGGAGCCTAGTGGGCTGCAGTCCATGGGGTCGAGAAGAGTCGGACACGACTGAGCGACTTCACTTTCACTTTCCACTTTCATGCATTGGAGAAGGAAATGGCAACCCACTCCAGTGTTCTTGCCTGGAGAATCCCAGGGACGGGGGAGCCTGGTGGGCTGCTGTCTGTGGGGTCGCACAGAGTCGGACACGACTGAAGCGACTTAGCAGCAGCAGCAACAGCATGCTATACATCATGTTAATGTGCATTTCTCCCTTTTTGTTTTTCTGCTAGTAACATATTACTTGCTGTTTATCTGTATTTTAGACTATGGAAATGAAGTTAGACAAAAAGCAAATTGGAGCAATTTTCTTATTCGCGTTAAAAATGGGTTGTAAAGCAGAGGAGACCACATCAACAACACATTTGGCCTGGGAACTGCTAATCAATGTACAGTGCAGTGGTGGTTCAAGAAGTTTTGCAATGGAGATGAGAGCCTTGAAGATGAGGAGTGTAGTGGCCAGCCATCGGAGGTTGACAACGACAACAACCAACTGAGAGCCATCATCGAAGCTGATCCTCTTACAACTACAGGAGAAGTTGCCAAAGAACTTAATGTCGACCTTTCTAAGGTCGTTCGGCATTTGAAGCAAATTGGAAAGGTGAAAAACCTGAATGAGCGGGTGTCTCACGAGCTGACTTAACACGCATGAGCTGATCGCAAATCAAAAAAGTCCTCATTTTGAAACATTGTCTTCTCTTATTCTATGAAACAACAACAAACTATTTCTTGATCAGATTGTGACAAGTGACAAAAAGTGGATTTTATATGACAACCGGCAATGACCAGCTCAGTGGTTGGCCTAGGAAGAAGCTCCAAAGCACTTTCCAAAGCCAAACTTGCACCAGAAAAAGCTCATGGTAGAGATTGGTGGTCTTCTACCCGTCTGCTCTACTACAGCTTTCTGAATCCCGGCAGAACCATTACATCTGAGAAGTATGCTCAGCAAATCGATGAGATGCCCTGAAAACTGCAACACCCGTAGCCAGCACTAGTCCACAAAGAGGGCCCAAGTCTTCTCCGTGACAACACCCAACTGCACATCACACAACCAACCAAGCTTCAAAAGTTGAATTAATTGGGCTACAAAGTTTTGCCTCGTCCTCTGTATTCACCTAACCTCTCACCAACCAACTACCACTTCTTCAAGCATCTTGACAACTTTTTGCAGGGAAAATGCTTCCACTGCCAGAAGGAAGCAGAAAATGCTTTCCAAGAGTTCACTGAATCCCAAAGCATGGATTTTTACACTATAGGAATACGCTTATTTCTTGTTGGCAAGAATGTGTTGATGGTAATGGTTCCTATTTCGATTAATAAAGATGTGCTTGATCTTAGTTATAATGCTTTAAAATTCAGAGTCCAAAACCGCAATTATGTTTGCACCTAAATACTTCACAATATTAGATTACAAAGTTACACATAAACTAAGTTATAACTATAAAATACTGTGCACGTTTTTCTTAAAAACAAGCATAAAACATAAAGCTGCAGAGGTTTTACAGAACACCAATAAACCACTGCAGGCAACCTGGAGGGACGGCGCTGACCAGCAGCCCCAGAAGGTGTGCTCACATCGAGACGCCTGGTGCCCGTGTCTGTGACCTTAAGTGGAAATTGGGTCATTGCAGATGTGATTAAGTTCAGGATATCAGGACGAGACCACCCTGGCGTATCTGGGTGGGACCTAAACCTAATGGCAGTGCCCTTATAAGAGGCAGAAGAGAGATCCCCAGAGGACAGGCCCATGAAGAAGGGGCAAGGACGCTGCCACAAGGCACGCCGCAGCCACCAGACTCTGGAAGAGGCAGAGGCAGGCAGGGTCTTCCCGGGAGCCTCCAGAGAAGCCAATGCCATGACCACACCTTGACTTTGGCCTTCTGGCCTCCAGAGGGGAGAGGAACTTTCTGCTGTTCCGGACCACCCACTTGTGGTCATCTGTTATGGCAGACATGGGAAACTAATGAAGATATTTTTACCGGGAGTGACAATTGTCTAAAAGCGTGGTGCTGCCTTTGGAACTGGGTAACAGACGGGGCTTGAGAACTTGAGGAGCCTGGGAGAAAAAGCCTAGACTGCCTTGAGCACAAATCACCGGAAGCTGGAGGAAAGGTGATCCTTATTAAACACAGCAAAAAACTTGGCTGAACTAAGTTCCAGAGTCAGGTGCAAAATAGAACTTGCAAGAGACAAACTTGGATCTTTAGCTAAGGAGGTTTCCAAGCCAAGTGTGGGAGGTGTGACCTGGCTTTTACCTGTTCCTTACAGGAAAGTGCAGGAGGAAAGACGCCAATCGTGGAAGGAACTGTGAAACAGGAAGAGAGCCAGGGCTGGTGACCTGGGAACTTCATGCCCATCCAGGTTCAGGAGAGGCAGCTGCGGGGAGACTCACTGTGAGGAGAGAGAGCCAACGACGTGACTGGACAGTCATCCTCTGAAAAGAGCTGATGTCTGACTAGCAGATCCAACCATCTTAGCACAAGCTGGGCTCAGAGAGGGGCCTCCTGGGAAGGAGGAGCCTCCTCCCTGATGGCATGGGTCCCTGTGACATACACGGGAGACCCACACAGTCAAAAAGGGTGCTGTATCAGCAGAAACACTGCCAGCTTGGATGGAAGAGGATGACGAAAGATGTTGGAATTCAGGGGTTCTGCAGGCAGGCTGGTGGGCTGCTGTCTATGGGTTCACACAGAGTCGGACACGACTGAAGTGACTTAGCAGCAGCAGCAGGCAGGAAATGGGGCAACAAAGCAGCTACTCAGCTTCAAACATATACTGCCCATCAAGGGAAAAATCGTGACTTCCCTGGTGGTCCCGTGTCTAAGACTCCGAGCTCTCAATGCAGAGAACACAGGTTCGACCCCTGGTCGGGGAACTAGATCCCACATACTGCAGCTAAGAGCCAGAGCAGCCTAATAAATAAATAGAATTTTTTTTAAAGCAAAAGATGACTCCAAGGGCAGAGCCTTGTGCCCAGAGATAGAGGCCAGCAGAGAAAAAGGTACAGAGAGCAAAGCATCAAGCCCCAGATGGGTGTTCTCAGGCCTTCAGCCATTTTGGAACTTGCCCTGCTGGGTTTCAGGCTTGCTGGGGACTGGTGATCCCTTTATCTTTTCTTCCTCCCTTTGGGAGTGGAGCTGTCTACTCTATGCCTCTCCAACATTGTATTTTGGAAGTATACAACTCGATTTCTAGCTCACAGGTCCACAAATTGAGATGGGTTTCACCCCAGCGTAGACTGTATGCAGAATCTTACCTATACCTGATACAGACAACTTAGATGAGACGTGGGGCTTCGGATGAGATTTAGGTGAGCTTTTGGACTGAGTGTTGTGGCTGTAAGACTTTTGGGGATGCTGGGAGAGGCAAATGTCTTTTGCACATGACAGACACGAATTTCTGAAGGCAGGTGGCAGTGCACTGAAGTGGCTCCAAAAACAGACAGAAGCTGGGGAAGTTACTTTTGGAAGCAGGGTCTTTGCAGTTGTAACTTAGTTAAGATTCTTGAGATGAGATCATCCTAGACTATCAGGAAGACCTAAATCCAGTCCTAAGTGTCCTTACAAGAGACAAAAGAGAAGATGCAAGGGAGGCCGTGCTGAAGATGAAGGCGACACTGCAGTGATGCAGCCACTGGAAGATGGGGGCGCCAGAAATGTAACCCGCCCCAAAGCTTCTGGGGGCGCTCGGCCCTGCCAAACTGTGAGAGAAAACTTCTGTTGTTTTAAGCCACCCAGACTGTGGCGATTTGTTACGGCAGCCACAGGAAACCAAAGAGGGGGGTGGAAGCCCCAGCTACGCCTTCCCCACTCCACGGCCCCCAGCCCCCATGCTGCCCCCGGCCCACCTGACCACCAGCCTGCCCAAGATCTCCCAGCCTCCAAGGTCCTTCCAGACCCTTCCTCCCTGCAGCACAGGCCCTGGATGCACCCCACCCGAGGATGCATATGGGTAGCAGATGCCCCCTCCTCCTTTCTGGCCCGAGGGCAGAAAAGGAACAGTCCCTGCCAAGCGCTGACCATCCAGCTGGGAAGACCCTTCCCCAGCTAATCCATGACCCAAGCTCCCCCGGAGGAGGGGGGAGGAAGAGAAGGGGAGCAAGCCCTGCTGGCTCATCTACACCAGGGGCCAAATTAAAAATACAATCATTTTTTAAAATATTTCTTCATTTACTTGGCTGCATCAGGTCTCAGTGGCAGCACTTGGGATCTTTGTTGTGGTGGATGGGCTTGTGGGGTCCTAGCTCCCCAACCAGGGATCAAACTCGAGTCCCCAGCATTAGAAGGCAGACTCTTAATCACTGGACCAACCACCAAGGAAGTCCCAAAATATAATCACTTTTAATGATAGGCCCAAACAATTGCACTCATCTCACACGCTAGTAAAGTAATGCTCAAAATTCTCCAAACCAGGCTTCAGCAATACGTGAACCATGAACTTCGAGATGTTCAAGCTGGTTTTAGAAAAGGCAGAGGAACCAGAGATCAAATTGCCAGCATCCGCTGGATCATGGAAAAAGCAAGAGTTCCAGAAAAACATCAATTCTGCTTTATTGACTATGCCAAAGCCTTTGACTGTGTGGATCACAATAAACTGTGGAAAATTCTGTGGGAATACCAGACCACCTGACCTGCCTCTTGAGAAATCTGTACACAGGTCAGGAAGCAACAGTTAGAACTGGACATGGAACAACAGACTGTTTCCAAATAGGAAAAGGAGTACGTCAAGGCTGTATACTGTCACCCTGCTTATTTAACTTATCTGCAAAGTACATCATGAGAAATGCTGGGCTGGAGGAAGTACAAGCTGAAATCAAGATTGCCGGGAGAAATATCAATAACCTCAGATATGCAGATGACACCACCTTTATGGCAGAAAGTGAAGAGGAACTCAAAAGCCTCTTGATGAAAGTGAAAGTGGAGAGTGAAAAAGTTGGCTTAAAGCTCAACATTCAGAAAACTAAGATCATGGCATCTGGTCCCATCACTTCATGGCAAATAGATGGGGAAACAGTGGAAACAGTGGCTGACTTTATTTTTCTGGGCTCCAAAATCACTGCAGAGGGTGATTGCAGCCATGAAATTAACAGATGCTTACCCCTTGGAAGGAAAGTTATGACCAACCTAGACAGCATATTAAAAAGCAGAGACATTATTTTGTCCACAAAGGTCCATCTAGTCAAGGCTATGGTTTTTCCAGTAGTCATATATGGATGTGAGAGTTGGACTATAAAGAAAGTTGAGCACTGAAGAATTGATGCTTTTGAACTGTGGTGTTGGAGAAGACTCTTGAGAGTCCCTTGGACTGCAAGAGATCCAACCAGTCCATCCTAAAGCAGATCAGTCCTGGGTGTTCATTGGAAGGACTGATGCTGAAGCTGAAACTCCAATACTTTGGCCACCTGATGCGAAGAGCTGACTCATTTGAAAAGACTCTGATGCTGGGAAGGATTGAGGGCAGGAGGAGAAGGTGATGACAGAGGATGAGATGGGTGGATGGCATCACCGACTCAATGGACATGGGTTTGGGTGGACTCCAGCAGCTGGTGATGGACAGGGAGGCCTGGTGTGCTGTGGTTCATGGGGTCTCAAAGAGTCAGACACGACTGAGCGACTGAACTGAACTGAAATGTCCAAATGTAAAGGGACCAGATGAATAAGGTGAGGTACTTCCACGTAATGGAATGCTTAGTACTGTATCCATTAAGAAGCATGAGGGTGCCAAGACCATTCAGTGGGGGAAGAAGAATTTTTTCAGTGAATGGTGCTGGGACAACTGGATATCCACAAGCAGAAGAGTAAAGTTGGGGGACTTCCCTGGAGGTCCGGTGGTTGGGACTCAGTGCTCTCACTGCAGGGGCCCTGGCTTTGATCCCTGGTTTAGGAACAAAGAATCAGCAAACTGTGTGGCAAAAAAAAAAAAAAAGGAATAAAGTTGGACCACTACCTCATGCCATATTCAAAAAATCAACATAGATAAAAGAACAAAATGTAAGAGCAAAAACTATAAAACTCTTGGAAGAAAACATACATATAAATCTTCATAACTTTGGAATAGGCTACAGTTTCTTAGACATGACACCAAAAGCATAGCAACCAAGAAAAAGATACATTGGACTCGTCGTTAAAATCTCTTGTGCTTCAAAGAACATCATCAAAAAAGTAAAAGACAACCCATAGAATCAGAGACTATTTTTGCAAATCCTCTATCTGATAAGGGACTTATATCTAGAATACATGAAGAACACTAACAACTCAATAATAAAAAGAAAAAAAAACAAGGTAAACACAGATAATGTCTCTGAACGGACACTTCTCAAAAGAAGACACAGAAATAACCAATATGCAGAAGAAAAGATGCTCAACATCATCAGGAAATGCAAATCAAAATCAAGAGAAACCACTTCACACCCACTAGGATTGAATGGCTATAATCAAAAGTGAAGTCGTTCAGTAATGTCCAACTCTTTGTGACCCCATGGACTGTAGCCTACCAGGCTCCTCCATCCATGGAATTTCCCAGGAAAGAATACTGGAGTGGGTTGCCATTTCCTTTTCCAGAGGATCTTCCCCACCCAGGGATCAAACCGGGGTCTCCCACATTACAGGCAGACGCTTTACCGTCTGAGCCACCAGGGGAGCCCTAACGGCAAATAATAAGTGCTGGTATGACCTAAATCAAATCCCTTATGATTATACAGTGGAAGTGAGAAATAGATTTAAGGGCCTAGATCTGCTAGAGTGCCTGATGAACTATGGACTGAGGTTCGTGACATTGTACAGGAGACAGGGATCAAGACCATCCCCATGGAAAAGAAATGCAAAAAAGCAAAATGGCTGTCTGGGGAGGCCTTACAAATAGCTGTGAAAAGAAGAGAAGCAAAAAGCAAAGGAGAAAAGGAAAGATATAAGCATCTGAATGCAGAGTTCCAAAGAATAGCAAGAAGAGATAAGAAAGCCTTCTTCAGCAATCAATGCAAAGAAATACAGGAAAACAACAGAATGGGAAAGACTAGGGATCTCTTCAAGAAAATTAAAGATACCAAGAGAACATTTCATGCAAAGATGGGCTCGATAAAGGACAGAAATGGGTATGGACCTAACAGAAGCAGAAGATATTAAGAAGAGATGGCAAGAATACACATAGGAACTGTACAAAAAAGATCTTCATGACCCAGATGATCACAATGGTGTGATCACTGACCTAGAGCCAGACATCCTGGAATGTGAAGTCAAGTGGGCCTTAGAAAGCATCACTACGAACAAAGCTAGTGGAGGTGATGGAATTCCAGTTGAGCTCTTTCAAATCCTGAAAGATGATGCTGTGAAAGTGCTGCACTCAATATGCCAGCAAATTTGGAAAACTCAGCAGTGGCCACAGGACTGGAAAAGGTCAGTTTTCATTCCAATCCCAAAGAAAGGCAATGCCAAAGAATGCTCAAACTACTGCACAATTGCAGTCATCTCACACGCTAGTAAAGTAATGCTCAAAATTCTCCAAGCCAGGCTTCAGCAATATGTGAACCATGAACTTCCTGACGTTCAAGCTGGTTTTATAAAAGGCAGAGGAACCAGAGATCAAATTGCCAGCATCTGCTGGATCATGGAAAAAGCAAGAGAGTTCCAGAAAAACATCTATTTCTGCTTTATTGACTATGCCAAAGCCTTTGACTGTGTGGATCACAATAAACTGTGGAAAATTCTGAAAGAGATGGAAATACCAGACCACCTGATCTGCCTCTTGAGAAATTTGTATGCAGGTCAGGAAGCAACAGTTAGAACTGGACATGGAACAACAGACTGGTTCCAAATAGGGAAAGGAGTACGTCAAGGCTGTATATTGTCACCCTGCTTATATAACTTATCTGCAGAGTACATCATGAGAAACGCTGGACTGGAAGAAACATAAGCTGGAATCAAGATTGCCGGGAGAAATATCAATAACCTCAAATATGCAGATGACACCACCCTTATGGCAGAAAGTGAAGAGGAACTCAAAAGCCTCTTGATGAAAGTGAAAGTGGAGAGTGAAAAAGTTGGCTTAAAGCTCAATATTCAGAAAACGAAGATCATGGCATCCGGTCCCATCACTTCATGGGAAATAGATGGGGAAACAGTGGAAACAGTGTCAGACTTTATTTTGGGGGGCTCCAAAATCACTGCAGATGGTGACTGTGGCCATGAAATTAAAAGACGCTTACTCCATGGAAGGAAAGTTATGACCAACCTAGACAGCATATTCAAAAGCAGAGACATTACTTTGCCAACAAAGGTTCGTCTAGTCAAGGCTATGGTATTTCCAGTAGTCATGTATGGATGTGAGAGTTGGACTGTGAAGAAGGCTGAGTGCCGAAGAATTGATGCTTTTGAACTGTGGTGTTGGAGAAGACTCTTGAGAGTCCCTTGGACTGCAAGGAGATCCAACCAGTCCATTCTGAAGGAGATCAGCCCTGGGATTTCTTTGGAAGGAATGATGCTAAAGCTGAAAGTCCAGTACTTTGGCCACCTCATGCGAAGAGTTGACTCATTGGAAAAGACTCTGATGCTGGGAGGGATTGAGGGCAGGAGGAGAAGGGGACGACAGAGGATGAGATGGCTGGATGGCATCACTGATTCGATGGATGTGAGTCTCAGTGAAGTCCCGGAGTTGGTGATGGACAGGGATGCCTGGCGTGCTGCGATTCATGGGGTCGCAAAGAGTCAGACACGACTGAGTGACTGAACTGAACTGAACTGAAGGATGTGAAGAGACTGGAAACCTAACACACTGCTCATGGGATCACAGAACAGTGCAGCTGCTTTGCAAAGCAATCTGGCAGTCCTTCAAACAGTTAAGTACAGAATTAACACATGTTCCAGCAATTCCACTCCTTGGTATACACCCAAGAGAGATGAGCACGTACATCTACACAAAAACCGGCAGACAAGTGTTCACAGCAGCGTATTCATAATAGCCAAAGGTGGAAACAGCCCCCAAACCCATCCCCCAGGCAGAGGTAAACCAAGCGCAGTCTGTCCACACCACGGAACATCATACACCACAGAAAGGAACGAAGAACCACGCACTATGACACGGAAGAAATATTCCACCACACGAAAGAAACCAGACACAAAGGTGGATGATTCCATTCATATGAAATGTCCTACACATGCAAATCCGCAGAGACCTAAAGTGGATCAGTGTTGGCCAGGGGCCGGGGACTGTAAATGTTCTGAAATCAATGGTGCGAACGACTTCACAAGTCTATTAATTCGCTAAAACCACTGAATTCTCTCTCTGTTTCTCTCTCTCTCTCACTCACACACACACTATGGTCACCCCAGCCAGTGAGACTAGGGACCCAAAGTGTGACTTTCGCCTTTTTTCTTTATATTCTCATAGTGCTTTTCTGTCTGTTTTTAGCTTTTGACCATAAACAGACCAAAAGCCCTTTCCAATGAGTCCCAGATAACTGCCAGACCTCAATCCTGTCCACTGAGTTCTGGCCACCAAAGATGACACCCTATGCGATCACCCGCTCACCCTGCAAGCGCCCTGAGTCCTGGCTGAGAGCCTGGGGCTGGTGCCAGGGACACAGGTAACCGAGTCCAGGATGGGACAGGGTGGGACACGTGACGGGATGCCTATCCCGTCAGGGCTGAACAGGGAGGTGAGGGAATCCCACCAGCCGGGCAAACGTCCTGCAGATTCGAGGACACTCCCCACACCACTGCCACCGCCTCCCAGCCCCACCCTGCTGTGCCTCCAGCAGACCCCCTACCCCAGCCCTGCCTGGAGGACCTGCCCCCACAAACACCCCCGCGGACATTGCTCACCTCTGCTCTCCCCACTCCACGTCTGTGCCCCCTCCAGGACCACCGCAGCAGCTTGGTGGGCACCCTCCAGCCCCCCTCCCCCGATCCACACTGAGGCTCCCAGCCCCGAGACACAGCCTTGAACTCTCTACAGGCTGCCCAGACCCTCCTGGCTGGACGACCTACTCCCTGTCCTGGACTCTGTGTCCCATCTTCCTGGACAGGCCTCTGGACCCATGTGCAAAGGGCCGCCACGGGGCTTTGGGGGGCTCTTTCACCATATACCTTCCCCCCACAGCCTGGCCTGCATCACCCGAACTCCCCCTCCCTGCCCTTCCACAGAGACCACAGGCCTCTGCAGCCTCCCTCAGCCCCGCCTGGCTCTCCAGCCCTGTGGGGATCTGCCCTGGAGCCAGGGGCCAGCAGACAGGAAGTGGAGAAGGCCCTGGGAGGAGTAGGACCCTGTGGGGAGTGTGGGGGATTTCCAGGGGAGTGACACGTCCAGTGTGGACAGTGAGGTCCAGTGTGGACAGGGAGGTGCCCCAGGGTCCGGGGAGGGCACGAAGGTCACAGCAGAGGCTGGATTCTGGAGGCAGATGGGGAAGGTGCGTCCAAGAGGGCAAACAGGGCAAGGGTGGGGGCGGGGCGAATGCCAGAGGGGACGAGGCCAGGAGGCGGCGCCAGGCCCTCCCCGGCCAGTGAGTGAGCAGAAGCGGGTGTGCAGAGCTGGGCAGGGGTCCCTGAGGGCTGAGCCTGCTAGTGCTCACTGCGGCCCGGGGAGGGGAACCCCTGCCTCCTTCCTGCCTCTAGCCCAGCAGGCCTCACCTCTCTTCCCCGCGGGGGGCAGCACTCCTCGCGGGGGGGCAGATGGGCCAGGGCCTCAGGCTTCCGTGGGTCCGAGGGGCTCACAGCCGTCAGGCCCGCAGCCCACAGCCTGGCCTCTTCTGCCTCCTTGAGACCGTCCCCGGGCCTTGGCCGTGGCCCTGACCAGCCTGGGTCCAGCCCAGCCCCCTACCCGTTCCCATGGCTCAAGCCAGGAGCTGAGGGACTCGGGTCCTCCAGAAGCCTTCCCTACCCCAACCAGCAGCCCCCACACCTGCTTCCCCAGTTCGCCACTCTCAGCCGCCCCAGGCCTGTGCCGCAATCAGAGCTGAGCCACGGCACTGGCCACCTCAGGCAGGCACCCTGCACCCGCGGGCAGCAACCAGGCCAGCGGGGAGGGGCATGGCCAAGGCAGCTCCACACCAGTCCTAGAAGCCCACAGGGTCCTGTCAGGCCTCGCTCCTGAGAGGTGGGCACCACCCCAGGGAGCAGAGGGCCAGGGCTTCTCAGGCTGGGACACTCCAGCCTGATGCCCTGACGGGCTCTGAAGTCACACGGGAAGATGCTGGACAGAGCGCTGTTCGTTCTGTGCGACGTCCCCACTTCATTCAGAGTGGCCAGTTCATGAACAGTTCCATCCTGGGGACTGCCAGGAGGACTGCGGCCCAGGTGGGCGGCTGCTCCCTGCCCTGGACGTGTCCAGATGGACGCCCCTGGGTCAGGCCAGCCCGCCCAAGACACACCTTCCCTCCCTGCAGGCTCAGGAGCTCACAGTCACAGCAGTGTCTCCAGCCCAAGCGACTGGTCACAGAGGCAAGCAGGTCGGCCACAGTGCTAGTGGGAGAAGCACGCAGCACGTCCACCCGGCCAGGGCCTGGAGAGTGAGTGGACGACCGCCCGGCAGAGATGAGCCTAGGGCCGGGTGAAATCTCCCCTGCCTGGGTGAGGTCAGTGGGTGGACAGCGGCTGCCCAGGGCTCCAGGCAAGGTCCCAGCAGGACCTCTCTCCCTGAACTGCCCTTGGGGGCAGAGCCAGCATAACCAGCCGTGTGGGGCTGGGACCTGCTCTGGCTGAGCGTTGCCCAGAGCCCCACCTCGACCCTTGCTGAGCCTCTGCGGGCCAGGGGCCAGGGCTGCGCCCATGCCTGCTCAGAGCTCACGCCCCAGGCAGCTGGGCTGCGGGCAGCGGACAGCAGGGAGGCCTGGACAGACCTAGGGGCCCCTGGCGGGTGGAGCAGGGGCAGGGGTCTGCCAAAGCCCCCGAGTGGGCTCCTATAGAGAGGAAGAGGGGGCTGACCCGACTTCCCCAGCCCACAGCTTCTCCCCAGCAGACAGTAAAGGGGCGTCACAGGGTCCCTGCCAAAGCTGGGCGGCAGCCTAGGTGCTGACCAATTTGGGGAGGTGAGGAAAGACAGCAGCTATGTGACCCACTGCCAGACAGAGGCGGCCACCCGCGCTTCTGGGGGACGCGCCCAACCGAGGGGTAGGGGACAGCTCAGACTGACCCACGTGTCTGCTGTGCACGGACGCCGGACACAGGACACTGGCCAGGGCGGCCCACTCCACCCGCCCGCGCCGCACCATGCCCTATTAAGGGCATGACCACCGGGCTCCGCCGAGCGCGCTGCCGGCGGCCGCGCCGGTCGAGTGAGGCTGGGGGGTTGGCCGGGGGTCTGGGCTCTGATCGGGACGACCCCCGCAGACGAGGTGTCAGACGCCGGACTGCCCGGCCGGAGGACCTGTCAGGGCCGGCCAGTCGGCCGGCAGGCAGCCCGCAGGGTGGGCGGGGACCGCGGCCGTACCTTTGTACTTCTCGCGCACCTCCTCGTAGGCCTGGATGAAGTCCTGCTCGTCGGGCGGCGGCGGGGCGGCCATGGCGGCGGCGGGCGCTGGACGCTCTGGGCGCTGCGGCGCAGAGCGGGCTTCCAGTCCCCGGCGGCCACTCGGCCCCTGCGGCCGCGCGCGCCGCTTAAAGGAGCCGCCCCCGCCCCGCCCCGCACCCAGGATGCCCCACGGGCGGGCGGGGCCCCGGGGAGCGGCGGCCGCGCGCCCCGGCCCCTCCCGGCGTCGGAGGCTCCTAGTCTCCGCCCCGCACTCCTCCCGGCCGGCGCACACCCCCTTCCCGCCCCCGACCCGGTCGCCGGCCCAACGACGTCCCGAAATCTGCGCGCCCGGCCCGGCAGGGGCCCCCTTCCTCGCTGGCCGCCAGACCCAGCGAGCTCACCTGGCCGCCCCCGGCGCGCCCACCCGCTTCCGCCTCCGCCGCCGCTACCGAGAGCTTTCCCTTGCAACCTGGGAGACGGAGTGTTTTCGGTATGAAATTCTTACGCTAAAAAGAAAATTTTTAAATTACGAATAAAAGGGCTGAAATCGGAAATGTACAGAAGAAAATATGATGTTTTTAAAAGACAATGTCTTTGCCACCCATCAGATTGGCAAGCCCCATCTCCCAGGGCTGAGAAACGCCCTCGCCCGGAACGCCCCGGCAGCGTTCCTCCAGCTGGAAACGCTGCGCACCCCGTGTCCAGAAGCCCGCGGCTTCCAGGGCTCGCGGGACGGCACGGAGGGATGGGGTGGGGGCGCTGTCAGCGCCGGGGTCCGAGCTGCGGTAGCACGTTCAGGATTCACCTTCCCCTGGGTGAAAGAGGGCCTCGTTCCTTCGCATCCAGATGTGACATGTGAAAAAGACCGCGGACCAGCCGCGTCCACAAGGCCCCGGGCAGCGGCACCCTCCAGCTCCCCGCACCCCCACAAGCTATCCCTGTGCTCCCACCACAACGTCCCTCGCTGCCGCCTGCACCGTCCCGCCCAGCACTGGGCTTCCTGGCCTCTTCCCACCCACGTCGGCCCACCCTCCAGGCCTCCTGCAGGGGCGCCGCCCGCCGCGCCCCCGCCCCCCACCCCCATCATCATTCTGTCCTGCCCACGGGGCTGACCTGGAGACCCCCAGCTGGCTCCTCCCTTCGCAGCACATCCCGCCCCTCGCCTCTAGCCCTAGGTCACCTACTTCCCAGAGGGCGCAGCCGCTGTCTGCTGCCAGCCCACACGGTCAGGGTCCTTGCCCCGGACCTTCCCCTTCCTCCTCCAGGATGGCAGCTCCTGGAGGCCAGGCAGGATCTTGGCTCAGGGAGGGGCTGGGACTCCACCAACCAGGTGGTCCCTCCTGTCCTGCCCCTACATGCTTCTACTCCCTGGGAGGCGGCTCTGCCCCAGCAACCTAAGGAAGTGTCACCATCACTGGGGCCTGACGGCTCGTCCTGAGAGCGGCAAGGCGCCCTCCGCAAGCTCCACCTCCGGCCTCGTGCAGCTGACCGGCCGCGGCCAGCAGGTGGCGCTGTGCTGCCCGCAGTCACTCGGGACCGAGAGGCCCGCTCCGCCCTGCAAACCGCCCCCGGACCTCTCCTCCGACACCTGAAGCCCCGCACAGAACACACAGCAGGGGCTCAGCCAACGGGCAAGAGCTGATGAACCGGACAGGCCGAGTTCCTGAGCGTTACCTGCAATGCGGATGACTGCTCTTTCGGCAGGGTCCAAGACACTCCCATTTCCTCCGGGGCCACCTCCACCTCGCCGGCTCCGCTGGGTTTTCTCCAGGTTCCAGGGCAGCGTGTCCCCAGGGCTGGGCGAGCCACTGCCCCCGTTGGAGCCATCCTCAACCACTGCCCGAACCTCCTGGTCCTCGCCCGACATGGCCTCCTGGAGAGAAAGCAGGAAGGGATCACACCTCTGTGTATGGGGGCATACTGCCCCACACTGACCTACACATTCTTAACCTAAACAGGGACCCACCGCAGGCGCCCTGTCACCTGGACACTGACACCCACACCGCTCCCACGTCCCCCCTCATCCACACGCTGAACCCTCTCAACCCGGACAGGACGGACGATCCTCTCCAGCCATCCACGGTTGGCCTCACCCCTCCAGCTCATCCTTCAGATATCCATAGAGTGACCCCCCACTCAAGACCTTGACCTCACTCCCTGCAGCACGGAGATATTGACACCCCCCAACACTCACTGCCACTCCCTTGTCTTAGTCACCCAAACACTGGCCCCTCCACACCATCGCCCAGGGGCTCACCCCATCAGAGGCCACTGATCCCAACCTCCACCCCATCACACCGACACCGGCCTCCGGCCCCTCTGTGCCAAACCTGGACCCTGTCTCCCCTAATCCTTCGATCAGCAAACAAGGCAGGCCATGGGGAACCACTGGCTGCTGCCCCTCTCCTCAGAGGCCTTCGACACCAGCTCTACCTCCAAGCTGTCCGAGCCAACAGGGCTCCCCGTCGCCTTACCCAACCCCAGCACAGCCCCACCTCGGTCTCCGCAGTGAAGCCCTATAAATAGCTGAAGCCGCATCGGCGTGGGCCGCGGGAGCTCTGCTGCAGCGAGGCTGGGAGGGAGCCTGGGCCGCCGCTCCAGCAGCCCTCCCTGCGCGGCACGCACACGCCCGGCCGGGGCCGCAGAAGCGCACCGGCACCGACGCGCGCACGCCCCTCAGCGCCCGGGCCCCACGCGCGGGCGTGCAGGAGGTGAACGGGGCTCCGTCCTGGAGGGACTGGGCTGGCGCGGGGGCACAATGTGGGCTCTGTGCCGGGAGGAGACGGCGGGCAACGAGGTGGGGGCCGCCCCGCCCCGGCCCGTCCCACCCCTCACAGCCCCTCCGCACCCTGCCTCCCGGCAAGCCCCCCGCCCGGCGCCCCGCCGCCAGCCGCACCCCGCCGGCGGCCTTTCCTGCCCACACCCCGGGCACCGCCCGTCCAGTTCCGCAGTCTCCGCGCGCGGAGATGGCATCCTCCGGAGGGAGGAAGGGCCTCGACGCAGCCTCTGGTTCCGGGCTGCCCCCACCCCATCCCGTAGCTCCTGCCCGCCGCGCGCCTCCCCGTCCCGGCCCAGGTCTTACGCGCACGATGGCTCAGCTCCGGTGGGCTCGGCCGGTGCGGCCGGACTGCCGGTGCCGGGAGAGCTGCGCAGGCTGTGCGGGCGGGGCGAGCGCAGAGCCCCGCCCCGGCCCCTAACCGAGCGCCGCCCGTGCGGTCCTGGCGCCCGAGTGCTTGCGGGGCCGGGGCTCCCCGCGGCGGCGGGGCCGGAGCGCCAGCGCGGCTTCTCTGGGACAGCGCCCCCCCACCTCCGCCGCCGGGCACGGCTCACTCCCCTCGCGCAGAGGGCGGCCCGTCGCTAAGGAGACGTCGTTAGGGGAGCGTGCGTGACACTAGGGCGACGCGGGGTCGCTCAGGGGCGCGCCGGGTCGGCCTCTGCCCCCCAGTCGCGGCGGCTCGGCCTTGGCCCCGCCCCTAGCCACCCTGAAAACAGAGGTCGGACCCGGAGCTCCACAGGCACGTTTATTTAAACGACACAATCGCGCTCGGGCGAGGTCTGGCCCGGCCACCCTCCTCCCAGGCTCTGCTGACCCCTGGTGGTCGGCCCGGCCCAAGCCGGGGTGGGGGGAACCCTGCCCAAGGGGGGACACAGCACCACGACAGGAGGCGGGGCGGTAGGGCTGTGCACGGCAATAGGGAGCGGGAGGCCGGGCCGAGGGGGGCCTCTAGGGCCAGGTGGCTGGGGAGGTGCTGAGGAGCGCAGGGGCGTCTTCGGGGAGAGACCGGGACTTGTGCTTGCAAGTGATGAGGTGGGTGGGTAGCGCCTGGGTGTCGTGGAAGATGACGAAGATGCTGGGCCGGTGGAGGCAGTCCACCGCGCTGTCATAACGCAGGAGCGCGTGCCCGGCGGGCCGCGGAGGGGGTGCCCGCAGCCCGCGCTGGCCCTGCCCGTAGTCACCGGTCAGCACCCGCGCCACGAACACTGCCTTGTGGCCCTCAGCATCGGGGGGCGAGTAGCGGTCCAGCACCGACAGGGAGGCGCGCTTGGCGAAGTACACGCCCTGTCCGTAGAGCGCACCTGCGGGAGGCAATGCACCGGGTCGGGGAGGGGGGGCGGTAAGGGAGGTTCTAGGGAGCAGAGCCCACGCCCCCGCAGGGACCCAGGTCTCACCATTGCGGCCGCAGAAGCTGCGGTTGAAGCCGTGCGCGCAGATGTCGGGGACGGTGGGCATCGCTGTGCCGTGGTACAAGACCTGCTCGGCCGGCCGCTCACAGCACTGCTCCAGGCGCTCCCGGTGCAGCTCGTACTGCTGCTGCAGCAGCGGGTGTAGCACGCGCTCCACCTGAGGCAGGGGGTCGGGGGTGGGGGTTGGGATCAGTCAGAGCCAGGCTACTTGTGCCTCTGGGCCACCCAGCAAGGCTGAGCCCCAAGGAGCCCTCTTGGAGGAGTTCAGAGCCTGGGGAGACCTCACAGCTCCTGCCATGCTCTACTCAGTAGCCCACATGAGGTTGACCTTTGCCACCTCCACAGGGCCCCAAGTGGCACTGGAGGGCTTCCGGGGGGCCTGCAGGTGGACAACCCATCCACTAACCAAAACCCAGCACCCACAGCCACGCCTCTACAGAGAGAAGCTGAGCCCGTGCCTGCACTGCGGGCAGAACTTCACCCCCAACGCCAGGAGATACCCCGGACTTCCCAGTAATGGGAGACCTGGTGACCGACCTGGTAGTCAACCAGGAGGAGCCAACTCAGGGACCCAAAAAGTTTCTTAAGAAATTCTAGTCACTTCAGACGGATGCAAAAGAATATTGTATCCATGAAACAAGACTACCTACTGTGAAAAAGAAACAGGCTGAAAATTAGAGTGTTCTTACATTAAGGATGGAATTGCTGAACTGCATCCAGTGGGTAGGCTAAATAATAAGATGAAGATAGAGATCAGGAAGTGACTCAGAGTGCAGAGCTGAAGAAAGAGTTGGGAACTGTGAGAGGACTGATGTGGGACAGGGGTCGGGAGGTCTAAGATCTCAGTAGGAGGACCTCCACAAGAAGACGCCAGACGCGACGGGAGCAAAGAAGGGCTTGATGGAAGACAGTTTCTCTGAGCTGAAGGCGGCATCTTCAGATGGAAAGAAATGCCAAGGATGATGGGAAAGGCACACCCATGGCCCCTACCTGCTGGGAAAACATCAGCCTTCAAAGTGAAAGGAAACTCTACAAGAGTACACACACACACACACACGCACACGCACACCAAAGTCGATATACAAAAGTGGAAAAAATCTCACATTCTCATACTGGGCTTCTCACCACTAATACTGGATGCTAAGAGGCCACAGAAGGGTTTTATTGGGTTTTTTTTCTTACCTTTCCAAGAACAAAAAAATTTTGAGGAGGAAAGAAAAAGAGTTAAGTCTTCCAAAGATCTGAAGGAAAACATATTTTCATCCTAATCGCTATACCCAGCCACACTATTTATGGTGCAAACAAAATAAGGACAGATTAAGGCACAGAAGAATCAGCTGTGCCTAAGTCCACAGAAATGTTTTAATAAATACATAGCATGCTTTGTTTGAAAAAATATCAAATTGTAGTTGCAAAAGGCAAAATAAATTTAAAAGTCCAAGATGTTTACTACTCACTCAAGGAGATACTTCTACTAAACAGAAAAGGAATCTATGCAAGAGGGCGACAGAGTCAACAGGAGAAACTCAGTAGCCAAGCACCACAAAGAAAAACGAAGAGAGTAAATGAAATTAATGGCCATTTGCCCTTGACTCCTAGAATATTCTCTTTCAGGCAACATGGTTTTAATAACTAGGTTTTTCCTTCCCCTTTGCCCTCTCTGGTCCAGTGGTAAATATTTTTTTGTTATTATAATATATTGATCAACCTAAGGCCCAAACATGAGTTTAAGCAAGCTCTGGGAGTTGGTGATGGACTGGGAAGCCTGACGTGCTGCAGTCCATGGGGTCACAGAGTTGGACACGACTGAGCGACTGAACTGAACTCATGGCCCAGGCATGCAGTGTCATGACAGTTGGACGATGATGTTGGTTTGTCAACCTTGCCAACATAAAAATAATGTCACTGACCAAATGTGAGATGGATGAGGGAAGAAATGACGGGGGGAAGGGAAGCTCATTCTCCACATCTCTGGAGGGAGGCAAGAGACAGTCTCTAAAATTAAGTGGAGAAAAGACTCAAGCGGACGTCAGTCATAGAGGTCCTGCTGGAAGAAGTTGCACAGGCAACCAGCCGAACCTCAAGAGGAGCCTGGGGCCCGAGTGCAGGAGGTCTGTCCTCCACAAAGGGCAGGAGTGATGGCTGCTCAGTCCAGAAATGGAAGCAGAGTCCTCCTCGTGGAGTAACAGCAGTAGAACCAGGACAGCGGTGGTGCTGCTGCTGGCTGACTGGGCCAGGGCTGGGGAAGGCCTGGGGTTCTGCATTTCTGACCAGATCCAGGCTGCTGATGCTGCTACCCCACCCCAGGCCCACCCACCCACAGCTCAGTGCTTCAAGAGTCAAGGGGCCGCCTGGCTTCCCAGCTCTCGTTTGGCCCCAGATTCCTGCCCCTCGGCCGTGAGTGTGCAGCCCAGCTCGTGCTCAGTTATCCTGTCTCTGGGCACTGCTCTCACACTCGCGTGCCAGCCAACTAGCCTGGCTCAGCCTCCTCCTCAGCCCTTCCTTCTGGCCCCACCGGCCCTCGGGACACCACTGCCTCCATCGTCTACCCCATTGCCTTGCAAGCCTCTCCTTCTCAGCCTCCTTTTCCTTCCTTCTGGCTCCCCCACCAGTAGTTCCCAGCCTTTTCTGCAATGAGACCATGCTCAGAGCTGCCACTTTTTACAAGTGAATGCAGGAAGCGGCTCCAACCAACCCTCTTCTTGCTGGAGCCACCCCCATGGCTGGCAGGGGAGCCCCCAGAAGTGCAGTCTGTGGAAGGAGCAATCCTCAGAGAAGCCACGAGATGGCGCCAGCACCCCACGCTCTACACGAGGAGGCGGCAGCAGGCACCTGTCACTGGCAGAATGGGGACCCAGGCTGGGACCCCCAACCTCCACAGCTTTCTGTCTCCCTGGCCATGGGCTCTGCAAAGCAAAATGTGCCAGGAGCCCAGAGGCCAGAGGCGGCAAGACAAAATGGCCTCACCCGCACCACGTGGATCCTGCCGTGGGCCGTGTCCAGTGTGTCACAGAAGGCCTGCACCACCGCTTGGAACTCACTGCTGCTCTCAGCGAGACGCTCCAGCCTGCCCAGGGGCTCCTTCGGCCTCTGCTGTGGCACTGAGGCAGGAAGGAGAAAGGCTGTAGGCCATGCTCAGGGCGCTGGTCGCCCTCCCCGCCCACTCCCAGGCTGCGGACTCACGTGTGGAGCAGGAAGCCGCCAAGGGAAAGGCTGAGCTCTGATCCCGGGGGCCAGCCAGCAGCGCCGCCAGGTGATGGGCCGCGTGGGTAGGCTGGACCCCAAAGCCACGGAGGACGATGTGGCCACCGTGCAGGGCAACACTCACGCCATGGCACCGCTCCAGGCGGGCGCACAGCTCCGAGGGCAGCACACAGCCCGGGGCCCCCACCAGCTCCTCCCTGAGGTGCACCTCCAAGGCGGCCTCCAAGGCCCGGTCCAGCTCGTCCATATCCCGCTCGAAGGAGGTGTGCACCTCCAGCTGGGCCCGGCCACCTGGGCCCTGGCCCCAGAGGAGCTCCTGCTCCCCACTGAGGGGGGGCGGCTCCAGCAGGGAGAGGGCCAGGGCCTGCTGCAGCTCGGCCTCCTCCTGCTCGGCTGCCTGGCCCTGCGGCTGCAGGGACCGGTAGAGCGCCAGCTGTAGCTCAGCTTCCTCCTGTAGCCACCCAGGCTCTCTTGTGCTGGGGGCCAAGGGCTCCTCCCCAGACCTGGGGATTGTCACCTCCTCCTCTGGCTGCCCCTCAGGCTCCTCCTCCCCTAGCTCCAGCGGCAGCCAGTCTTCCCCATCCAGGCCCTCCAGAGTGGCCAGCAGCTCTCGGACCTCCTCTGGGGGGCAGGGAGAGGAACCCGGTCAAGGGTCAAGCCCAGCCAGGACGGGGCAGTCAGGGGCCGAGAGGAAGATGGAGACAGGGGTTGGAGGGTATCCGCTCAGCCGATGGGCACAGTGCAGAGGAGCACAGAGCCTGAGGTCAAGAAAGGGCTGCGGGATGTCCTGGGGCCCCAGGGATCCCTACCCAGGCCTGAGTTCTCCTGGTCACGGTCCGGATCGTCTGGAGGCCAAGGGGTGGAGGAGAGGCCAGGGAGGGCCTGCAGGGCCTCAGTGGGGCCCACCTGTTGGGAGAGAGTGTCAGGGCTCCCAGGACACCTGCCCCCCAAGGCGTCTGAGCAAGGGTGGAGGCAGCGCCGGGCAGGGGTAACAAGGGGAGGGCGGGGCAGGTTCCGTGTCCACCTCTTCCAGGTCCATGTCCAGGACGGCCCCAGCCAGATGCTCTGTCCTGAAGACGCACTGGAACTGTGCCTCCAGCTCCCGGAGAAGGTGCTGCCCCTCTGGGCTCAGCAGGAACCTGGCACTGCCTGGGTGCTTCAGGCTCAGCATGTGACAGCTAACGCTGCCCAGCAGACTTTGCAGAAACTCCTTGGCTGCCCGGCATGGGGCCAGGGCTCCGAAGAGCTGCAGGACCATGGGGCGGGGGTGGGGGGAAGTTGGCAAGTTTAGGGCACAGGAAAGGCACCGAGAGCCCCCAGTAGCAGAGGAGGATCAAAGGTGAGGACTCCTCAGGGGCTGCTCACCCGGAATCCAGTCGTATCTGAGCCCTCGAGTGGGAAGAGGGCCACATCTCCCAGGCCGGTGAGAAGGTCCTCATGATAGAGCTGAATGAAGCGCATTGCTCCCGGCTCTATTGCCAGCACCATCTCCACCAGGCCCTGCTGCCCCGGTGACCCCGCGGGCCCCTGGCTCACTGACGCCACCTGCTCTGAAGAGCGCATGGCGATCTCCACTGGGTCCGGAGACCCCACAGTCCTTCGGCTCCCCAGTCCCTCCTCTTCTGAAGACCCCCAGGGCCCTGAGCTGACTGGCCCAGCCGGTGCCAGTGACGAGCTGTCCCATTGAGGGCCTGTGCTCAGAGAGGCTCCTGACTGCCCTGGCGCCTCCTCAGAGCCCAGTGTGACATCCCCAGCATAATGCTGTTCCCTTGCTGGTCCTCCTGCCTCCTGGAGAACGTGCCTGGGGGCCCCAGGCCCCAGGTCGCCCGGGCAGCTTCCTTCACCAGCGTCCTCAGCAAGCTCCTCAGGCTCCAGGACATCGTAGTGAGGGACAAGTTTCAGCTCTGAGCCCTGCAGCCGGTGGTCCCGCTGCAGCACCCGCTCGGCCACTTGGAAGAAGGGAAAGAACAGGTCATCAGGGCTCCAAGTCATGGTGGGGAACCTCCCTGTCCTGCCCCACTCACCACGCCAGTGCTGGAAGGAGACCACGGTGCCCAGGTGCCCTGGAAGGCTGTGCATGCCCTCCAGGGGCCCCCCGCCGCTGCGGCGCTCATTCTCCAGGTACAGCTCCAGCAGCAGCAGGTCTGCAGGGGGGTCGCCTCCTACCACACGCACTGCCCGGGCCTGGGGCACCCAGGCCAGGGAGACCTCAGCCCCCTCCAGGCCCAGGGCCCGGGAGTGCACCTCCAGGACTCCAGCTTCTGTGGGGAGGATCCAAGTCAGCACAGGGTGCCTCCCCTAACAGGCAGGCCGCCCCAATCCCGCCTCTTACCTGCCTCAGAAAGGGGCTTGGGCAGTTGCACCAGGGCGCGATCTGGTCGGGGACTGGCCAGCGCGTGGCAAGGCTGCTCCGGGTGCCCGGTGGCACAAAGCAGAGCTTGGACATACTGCTCCAGTAGCTGGGGTGTGGTGCCAGGAGGCAATCCTTGGAGCAGCAGGCGCGCAGAGGCGCGTGGTGGGGCTGGCCGCAGGCTCAGCCGAGCCCCCTGCAGAGTGTGCTCCGGCCAGGCCAGGACCCTCGCGGCATCTGCGGGCGAGAGGAGTGTGTGGTCAGGGCCAGCGGCCAGCGGGGCCCAGGCTGCCCCTTTCCGTTGGTCCCTTACCTGCAGGCTCCTCAAAGGTGAGGATGCCCCCGCGGCCGAGTCTCTGCCAACTCGCCACAGGCCCACCCCCAGAGCTTCGGCGGTTCTCGAAGTAGAGAGTGAGCAGCTCGTCTGGGATGCTGGTGGGCAGACCACTGAGCTCCACTGCGGCTCCCACCTCCGCCTCCGCCTCCCCCATCGCCACCCTGGGGCCAGACGAGGGGGTAGGCAGCAGCCCCACCAGTCCGCCTCACGCAGTCCGGGTCCCTTGGTAGCGTTCCCTGACGCCCCCTTCACTATGCAGGCGACCTACATCCCCCCACTTACACTTCCTGACCCCAGCCTGAGCCGCCCCAGCCCGGGCCTTCAGCCAGGACTTCCTCCCCACACCCTGGGACAGGAAAACAAAAGTGAAACTGTTGCAGGAAGGGAGGAGCGCAGTGCTGGGCCTTTCAGGTGCTTCCCTCCTCAGGCTCCTCCCGCAGGATGTTCCAGCCCCGCCCCCGCCCCGCCCACCAGGCCCTCCGCCCACCGGTCCGTCTGTCTCAGTCGTGGGTCCCACCCCAGCCCATTGGCTGTAGGATGGGGGGAGTGGCCCCTGGAGGTCCTCCACTCCCACTGGCCCTTCCCTGTGAACCTCAAGACGGCCAATCACCCTCCCTGGTAAATCCGCCGGGGTTCTTGAGTCATTGCCCCCAACTCAAAGACCTCAGGCCTCTGTGTTCCCTCCCCCGACTGCAGAGACTTTGGGTCTGGCTGAGGCTGGCTTTTAACCCTCCCCAACAACCTTGGCGCCTGCACCTGCACTCACCCTTCAACAACTCAAAGGTGGCCGACCTCCTACCTGGCGAGGGTGAGCAGTTCAGCTCCTGACCCTGGAGGGGTACATCCCCATCACTGCCGGCCCATGGCACTGCCACGCCTCTTGCCCGGCTGCACCTTTAGAACCCACGCTCCCTCTTGCCATCCAGTCGCCCCTTCCCTGGTGCCCGTACTCATTGGCTTCCAGCCTCTGGAAGAGTTGTGCCCACAGTGCTCTCCACCCCCACCTCCCACTTAACCCTCAGCCACAAAAACTCCCTTCAACCCCTGCTACTTCTGCAAGGTATTGAGGGCCTGTCCAGCCTGTACCCTGAGCTGCCCCCACCCTGGTCCGAGCCTCTGTCATCTCTCGTCTAGATCACGTCTCTGACTTCTGAACTAATCTCTCTCTGCCACTCCTGCCCTATCGCACCGTCCATCCACAACAGAGGGCAGGGTGTGCCTTGTAAGTCGCACCAACATGAGATTGGACCACGGTGAAGCCAAAGTCCTTTGGAAGACCTGCCAGGCTGGACTGACCGGGCCCCAGTCCCTGCTGGCTGAATGCTCTTGTATCCCCCATGCTCCGTCATCCAGTGCAGCAGACCCTCCCTCCCTGACGCCTTTGTACTGGCCCTTCCTTCTTCTAGACCAGCCTTTCCCATAGAGCCGCCTGGCCATCCCTCCCCCCAAATCACCTTACTAGGTTCTTGGTGGCAGGTTTAACTTGAACTTAAAAGTCTTCAAGAACCCTCCTAAAGCCCTGACCTCAACTTCACATTTGTCATTTTTAGGTTTTTTTCTTTAAAAAAGGGCCCTCAAATTGTATTAGCTTCTAGTTGTACAAAACCTGAAGTCACCTCTGCCTGCTCTATGCTTTGTGTTCTCATGGAACTCATTGCCCACAAAGGTCCGTCTAGTCAAGGTTATGGTTTTTCCAGTAGTCATATATGGATGTGAGAGTTGGACTATAAAGAAAGCTGAGTACAGAATAATTGATGCTTTTGAACTGTGGTGTTGGAGAAGACTCTTGAGAGTCCCTTGGTCTGCAAGGAGATCCAACCAGTCCATCCTAAAGCAGATCAGTCCTGGGTGTTCATTCGAAGGACTGATATTGAAGCTGAAACTCCAATACTTTGGCCACCTGATGCGAAGAGCTGACTCATTTGAAAAGACCCTGGTGCTGGGAAAGATTGAGGGCAGGAGGAGAAGGGGACGACAGAGGATGAGATGGTTGGATGGCATCGCCGACTCAATGGACATGAGTTTGGATAAACTCCAGGAGTTGGTGATGGACAGGGAGGCCTGGTGTGCTGCGGTTCATGGGCTTGCAAAGAGTCGGACACGACTGAGTGACTGAACAGGACTGGAACTCATTGCCTTCTAACACAATGTATAATTTACTTATTATACCTATCCCTACTGTGGAGGATCTACCCCAGGCGGCAGTGTGCCGGAACAACTCACATCATGACGACAACATTGTTCAATTTGGGGGAATCTTTGTGAGTCAGTTTGTAAACTGGTGGTCAGTCAAAATAAGCCACGATGGGGTATTTATGCCAAGGACATGTGCAAAGGCACAGATCAGGGTTTCCCCACGTTGGGGTCAGTTTTTCAACACGGAACCAACACACCTCCTGCACAGGACAGAGCCTTTCCCAACCACTGCCAGGCCTGGAAGAGGCCACCATCCAGGAGTCCAGAAAGTACAGTAGGACTCCTAGGCCCCAGGGGCAGAGGCACTCCTGCAGGGACTCCAGGTGACAGCGCCCCAGGGGATGTTCCTGACTGGGGCAGGCAGCGCTTCTTCTCAAGACCACTGAAGCCCAGGGAAGTTAAATTGACCTCCGGTCCTGGGGCATCTCTAAGCCTCAGTCCCTCAGCAGAGAAACAGGGCTAAGAACGCCACCCTTATTGTTTGTGAGTTTGTGAAGTGAGCATAAATGGGCCAGTAGGGACCTAGACTAGCTTATTGGAGAGGACTGAGCAATTATACAATCAGGTCTCTTGATCTGGGATAGACTTGGATGAAATGGAGAGTGGGGTTTCAAGGTCAAGGAGGGACGGAGAGTGCTAGTCAAGACTCAGCAAATCTCAAATTTAGGAATAAATTTCTCGATTCTCTGACCCAAATTGGAGAGGCCAGGTGTCAGCCTCCAGGTCTACAGCTCTCAGAGCCCAAGCCCAACTCTCGGTGGACGGAGCGCGAGACAGACGCCAGCACGCCGGCGGGATGGGGCAGGATCCTTTCCGGAGAGGCGCCGCCCTCCCGCAGAGACCCGTCCGCGGCCCCGCCCCGCCCTCGGCCCCGCCCCAGGCCCCGCCCCGCGCCGCCGGCACCGCCCCAGGCCCCGCCCCGTCACACGGCCTCGCTGCGTCTCCTGAGCCGCAGGCGCAGGCCCAGCCGATCCGAGAGCGTAGCGGGTGCGGTTGCGGGTGCGAGGGCGGACGAAGCGGTGGCCGACCCCGCGGCCGCGCAGCAGACAGTGGGCGCAGCTTCCTGAGGCGCCCCGCGACTGGTGAGTCCCCGGCCCTAGCACAGCCGCGTGTCTACCGGTTCAGCCGGCCGGCCGCTGCCACCCCCGCGGGAGCCCTGCGCAGCCGAAAGGCGTCGCGGTGGGTCAATCTGCCGGTCCGGCCGCCGCGCGGCCCGCAGGGGCCGGGGAGCGGGGTGCGGCGGTAGCGGCGGCGGCGGCGGCGGGGGCGGGGAGCCGGAGAACCCCGCGCGGGCAGGCGGGCGGGGGCGGCGCGCTGCGGCGACAGTAGGACCGCCGCTCGAGCGCCCCCCAAACGGGCAAGAGGGCCCACCCCGCCCTCGGTGCGGGGTCCCTGGCCGCCGCCGCCGCCGCCGCCCGCCTCGCCCCCACGTCCGCTTTGTTCCCCTGCGCGCCCTCTGGTCTCTTCCATCCCCCACACACCCCCGCAACCCGCTGTTCTTGGCGTACCCCGCCAGCAGGCAGCCCGGCAGCCGATTCAGGCCTGCTGCCCCTACCCGGGAGCGAGGGACGGTCGGGCCCTGCTCTGGGAGAGGGGCTCAGGGCTCTGGTTGGTCACAGATGGCGTGCGGATTTCCTGGGATAGAAATAGCCGCCTGCCCTGGCCCCGTAAAGCTGCTTAAGGGGCGGGATGTGAAGGGGAGGGTCCGGGCACACCCCCACAC
The DNA here is from genome assembly GCF_055505025.1 of Bos grunniens. Classification (NCBI taxonomy): domain Eukaryota; kingdom Metazoa; phylum Chordata; class Mammalia; order Artiodactyla; family Bovidae; genus Bos; species Bos grunniens. Next base: position 83,251,077 of record NC_141178.1, read on the forward strand.
CTCCCCGACCGCGCCCCCGGCCGACACCCAGGATGAGCTCTGACCCGGAGACGCCAGCAGCCGTGACAGGCCCCCTCGAGGTGCTTGAGAAACCGCGGAACTCCCAGAATCCCGAGACTGACAAAGTCACCCCCTCGTCCCTCCCCTCCCCTCTGAGGTCGGCCTGTGGCGGTCCCTGCTGAAGCCGCCAGCGCAGCCACCCGGCCCCCACCCGCCTCTCCTGGCCCCCAGCTTGGGACTCCCCGCTGCCCTGGGGCAGGGGTCATAATCCCCCTCCTTCCATCCTGGTTCCCGGCAGCAGGTGGGGCGCCTGGCTGGCTTCTGTCGCGGCAGGCTAACTGTTCTCTCTCTGTCCTCTAGGGGGAGACCACAGAAGCTGAGGCCATGTCCCATGAAAAGAGTTTCTTGGTGTCTGGGGACAGCTATCCTCCCCCCAACCCTGGATATCCGGGAGGGCCCCAGCCCTCCATGGCACCCTACCCAGGGGCCCCTTACCCACAGGCCCCGTTCCAGCCATCCCCCTATGGCCAGCCAGGGTATCCCCAGGGCCCCAGCCCCTACCCCCAAGGTGGTTACCCGCAGGGCCCCTACCCCCCTGGGGGCTACCCCCAGGGCCCCTACCCCCCAGGGGGATACCCCCAGGGCCCCTACCCCCCAGGGGGATACCCTCAGGGGCCATATCCGCAGAGCCCCTTTCCCCCCAACCCCTACGGACAGCCACAGGCCTTCCCAGCACAGGACCCTGGCTGTGAGTATCGGGGCAGGGCAGGGCGAGGGCAGGGGCTCCCACATGAGTGAGGGGCGCTGACTGCCCGTCCTGCTCCTCAGCACCTCATCATGGGAACTATCACGAGGAGGGGCCCCCATCCTACTATGACAACCAGGACTTCCCTGCCACCAACTGGGACGACAAGAGCATCCGCCAGGCCTTCATCCGCAAGGTGGGCCTCGGGGGCTGGGGGTGTGGGCAGCTGTGCTGGCGGGGCTCTGAGCCGCCTCCCTCCCCAGGTGTTCCTGGTGCTGACCCTGCAGCTGTCCGTGACCCTGTCCACCGTGGCTGTGTTCACCTTTGTCGGGGAGGTGAAGGGCTTTGTCCGGGAGAACGTCTGGACCTACTACGTTTCCTATGCCATCTTCTTCGTCTCCCTCATTGTCCTCAGCTGCTGTGGTGACTTCCGGCGGAAGCACCCCTGGAACCTTGTTGCGCTGGTAACTCCCAGGGCCCTCCCTCAGCACCCCATGTCTCAGGCTTTGGAGCAACAGAGGGGGTGGGGTGGGGTGGGAGGGGCCGTGGCTCTGGATGCTGACATGCCATCTCCCCACAGTCGATCCTGACTGTCAGCCTGTCCTACATGGTGGGCATGATCGCCAGCTTCTACAACACCGAGGCAGTCATCATGGCCGTAGGCATCACCACGACCGTCTGCTTCACAGTGGTCATCTTCTCCATGCAGGTGAGGGGCCCCCCGGGGCAGGGCTGCCGACCCCCGGGGCCCAGAGGCGCCCTGGGGCGGCGGCCGCCAGTGCCCCCTGCGCGCATCTGTGCCCGCAGACCCGCTACGACTTCACGTCCTGTGTGGGCGTGCTCCTGGTGAGCGTGGTGGTGCTCATCCTGTTTGCCATCCTCTGCATCTTCATCCGGAGCCGCGTCCTGGAGATCGTGTACGCCTCGCTGGGCGCTCTGCTGTTCACCTGTGTGAGTGACGGGGCCGTGGCCCAGGCGGGGGGCTAGGCGGGGTGCTGGGCGGGGGGCTTGTCCCTCGACACGGCCACTCTGTCACCCCCAGTTCCTGGCAGTGGACACTCAGCTGCTGCTGGGGAACAAGCAGCTGTCCCTGAGCCCAGAGGAGTATGTGTTTGCTGCGCTGAACCTCTACACGGACATCATCAACATCTTCCTGTACATTCTCACCATCATTGGCCGCGCCAAGGAGTAGCCTGAGCCCGCTCACGTGGGGCCCCGCAGGTGGCATGCCCGGCCTGGTCCCTGCCCTGGCGTGGCAGCTCCTCTCAGCTCCCCTCTCTCGTTCCCGTGTGCTGCCTGGGACAGGGAGTCCCCCGACCCTCCCATGTGTACACCGCAGACACTTCTGTCCTGGACCCGCCGCGGCCAGCATGGCCCCTTCCAGCCGTCCCACCCCGCCACAGGGCAGCGGGGCTGGGTTTCCGTGCCCCCTCCTGCCCACCCAGTGTTGCATGAGCCCTGTCTGCCAGCCCACTCCAGGGCCTGGGGACAACACCAGGCCTCAGGGGCGAGTGATGGAGCCACGAGGTGAGGTGCACGTCTCCCCTCCTGTCCCTGCTCCCTGGCTCGGCGTACAGCCTCCCCAACCCCCCACTGGAGTGCTGCCCTCTGGGGGACCTGCGGGGTAAGGGTCTCGTCCCTGCGCTGAGCCCTTGAGGGCAGAGAGGAGGGAACAGTCCAGGTCTGGAGGGTGCCTTCCTCTCATTCTGCTGTCTGTAAAATACCAATAAATGGGACCCTTTGCGCTCTGTGTTCCCTTCCTCACTCTCGTCACTGCCACTTCCTCCCCGAGGCAGGGAGGGGTCTGGGCATCGGCAGAGTGAGGCGGCGAGCAGAACCTGGACAGGCAGGAGCCGGACAGGCATTGCTAGCCGGGCCTGGCTCTGGCGGAGGGTGAGGGCAGCAGCTTCTCCATGCCTCCACCTCCTCGCAGCCTTCCGAGCCACGTCCTGAGCACTGTGCCAGGAGGCCCGGCTGATGGACGGGACCCGGGGCTCCCAGATCACATGCTGTCTACCACCCATGCCTGGGACCTGCCTGGCGTGACAGAAGGTCCTGTGAGACCTCACTGTCCCCCGCCCCGGGCCTGAGGGGCAGCGGCACGGATCACTGACCCCCCCAAGCAGGACTGTCCTGCTCCTCTGGCTCTGACAGGCCCCCAGGAGCCCATCAGCGGGCACCTGACAGGTGGCACTGCACGCCTCTCCCCAGACACCTGCAGACCAGGGCCCCTAGGATGAAGCAGAATGGAGACCCTGAGGCCCCCTGGCCTGCCTCTGGCACCTTCTAGCAGTCTCTCCAGACCCTGCCCCTCTGTGGCCTCAGCCCCAGCTGGTCCTGCGTAGCCTCCTGTGGCTCTCTCTGTCCCCGCTCCAGAGCCTACCCCTGCCGCCCCGGCTCTGACTTGTGCACCCGCCGTCAGCCAGCTGCCCTTATCCCCGCCCTCCTCACAGAGGGGTCCCTCCGCGGCCCTGAACCCTCCTGAGCCCCCGGCCCAGTGGACACTCACGACCAGCCTTCGCTCATAGGACCTGCTGTCCACTTGGCTTGAGACCCCTCCCCCAGGGCTTCCCCAGCTCCTACCTGCCACGCCATTAACCTGGTCCATTAACCGGTGCCAGTACCCCAGCATCTCTGAAGAGACGCCCGCTCTAAGCCAGCACCCCCACACCCACAGGCACCTCGTCATGGCCTATGCCGCCCCTGCCGCTCCCACGTAAGCCCTGTCAGCGTCCAATGCCCCCCCCTAGGCCAGAGACTCGTGTCCCCTCCGCCCTCGTCCATCCTGCCCCACCCGCTCCCCGCCCGGGCCCCCTCCCCGAGGCCTTCTGTGCTCGGCTGACAGCTCACCCCCACCAAGCCTCTGCCCGCCGCTAGGTGTGCTTCCGACACACAGGCCACACCATGTGCCTGATGGCAGCTGGCGGCACGAAGTCCACGTTCCCTGAAGGCTGCTCGAGCTGGCCTTCTGCTGTCCCCATGCCCCTCAACCCGAGATGGACCTTGCTCGGCCTGAGCCGCAGGCAGGCCCCACTTCCCCGGGCGGGCTGCACACTGCCTTCCCAGAGTCCAGCTCACCCCGCACAGCGGTTTTGCTCCACTGCTACCCTCAGTCACTCGGCTTTGTTCACGTGCGGGTCAGGTGTCACCGCTCCCCTCCCCTACCTCTCCCGGAGCAGGTGTGGCTCCTCATCCAGGATTCCCTGCCTGCGGGAGCCAAGCGTACAGACACCTGCTCTGGGGAGCATTCCTGGCCTTCAAACCCCAGCAGAGACAGGAGGGGCAGCTAAGGAATGAATCCCAAGTCAAGTGTGCAGGGCCAGTGTCTGCTCAGGGAATGCGAGGACAAAACCTTGGCTAAACGAATCCTTGGCGGAGGCTCCCGAGAACCATCAGGGGCCAGAGCTGTGGGCTGGGCCGAGGTCTGGAAGCTGGGCCGCTGTGGGAGGGAGGTCAGGGGTACACAGATGAGGCCTTGAGCTTGCCCTGCCAGGGAAAGGGACTGGCAGGAGTCACTGCTGAGCGTGTACTCAGGAAGATGAGTCCAGGGAGAGAGTGTCCAGAAGAGGGGCTGGGTTCCAGTAGGTACAGGGAGGAAGCAGACAAGATGGCAGAAGGGAGCAGGGCTCAAGACAGCTGGCAACGGCACCAAGGGGCCACAGGGGCCCAGTCAAGGTGGGCAGGGCATTTCTGCCAATGGAGTGTGGCCTGCTGTCTGCTGTGTCCGCTGCCGCCAGGAGGAGATACGGGGCAGCTTGTGTCTAACCGGGTGGGTGGGTGTGAAGAAGCCACAGGAGGGGTGAGATCAGCCAGGGAGACTGTTCAGGTGATGTGAGGCAGCCCCCAGCTCCCAGAGCTGGCCTGGCGCTCTCAAATACGGCCGTGGTGGTCTCCGGTGTAGAACACGCAGCTTCATACGAGACCAGGTCAGACCAGGCCCCTCTGCCGGATTGGGTTGAGACAGAAGACTTCTCTGTCGTCACATCTGAACACAGGCCAAATGCGGGCATCGTCCATGCCATAAAGAAGACCTACTGTGTGCATCCTGTCCTGCCTCATCTGAGCAGCTGCTGGCTCTTCAAAGTGGGCAGCTTTAGCTGGCCCCTGGTCTGTTCTCCTTCCAAAAACTTGCTGTTGAGATACACAGTCTCAGGACAGCTGCCCCACCCCATTCACCCAAACAAGTCCTTCCTGGGCCCCCCTCCTGGGCCCCCCAACAAATACACAGTAAGCCTGTCTTACTGTGTAAGACACCCAGGGACAGGGTGTCGGTGGGCTTCCTCTGGAGCCTTGAGGAGGACTACTTTATTCTTCAAAATGTTTATTTACATGACTGATCAGTAAGTCCATTCATGCTTTCAGATTAAACGACGCATGGGACTTCCCTGGTGCTCCAGAGGTGAAGACTCCATGCTCCCAGTGCTGGCGGTTCCATCTCCAGTCAGGGAACTGGATCCCACATCCAGCAACTAAGGGTTCCCACACCGCAACCAAAGGTCCCTGCGCCACAGCTAAGACCCGGCACAGCCAAATCAATCTGTATTTTTTAAAGAAGATTATAGGACACAGAGTATCAGCATCATCACTGCACCTGCTTTCGAAAAGCACCATGTGGGCAGCACAGGACCCCATGAGCTCAGCAGCCCGCAGGTGCCCTGTGCCACCTGCCCTGCTAACCAGTGCTGCCCTCAGCCTCTGGAGCTGGAGGAGCCTTCAGGACAGGCGCGCGACCTGCGCATCCTGACTCTCAGGCCAGCATCTAGTCCAGAGTGGGTGTGCCATTGGTGTAGACCGTGGAAGGAGTGGGGAACTCTATGTGGCATGAGCCACCCATGCACCAACTGCCCCAGGACCGGGCAGGAGGGCTGCAGACTCTGGACTCTGGTCAGCATCAGCATCAGTGGGAAGCACTTGAGGAGTGTAGGCAGCAGAACTGAAAGCCCAGGAAACTTGCGGAGGCCTATCTGGGGGAGCAGGTGAAACAGCGAGGAGGTGACAGCATAGTGGAGGGTCGAGGTCGGTGTGTCAGCTGTGGACGCAGAACTCGAGTTCGAACTCTTCTGCATGCAGGGATGAACCACTGGGACCTTTCAGTGAAGAGCCTGGAAGTGGTTTGAGTAAAGGCAGGAAAATCAGCGAGGCCCACAGTGAGGGCCTGGCCTGGCGGGCGTGGGGCGCTGGGAGGGGAGGCACTGATGGCAGGTGCTGCGGCTCCCCAGGCAGCCCTCTCCCACCGGGCCCAGATGCTGCGCCCCAGGCAGCAGCACGGCTTGGCCCATCTGCCGCCAAAACGTTCTGTGTTCCTGAGTTCTGCTTTGTCTTGGGCTTGTCAGGAACTGGGGACCTTGAAGAACTCCCCAGATTCAAACAACGCCCACCATACACACACACACACACACACACACACACACATAGCTGAACATCTCAACTCCCATCTATGCTACTAAAGAAGGCCTTGTGAAATGAAAGATTTCCTGCCATATCGGTGGGCAAGAAATGTCACAGCCATCAGCTATTTCGGGCCTCCAAATGTGAGTGAGGGCTCCCAAAAGGGAACGTGATGCCTGCGGCCTAGCAGATGCCGCCACCCCCACAGTGATTGCTGAGGAGCCATCTGCCGCTCCTTAAGGTGAACCAGGAATCAAGGATGTGAACAATCCAGAAACAGGGTTTGACTCCAGCGAGCTGAGGGGCTTCCCAGGTGGCCCTAGTGGTAAAGAACCCACCTGCCAATGCAGGAGACATAGAGATGTGGGTTTGATCCCTGGGTTAGGAAGATCCCCTGGAGGAGGGTATGACAATCCACTCCAGTATTCTTGCCTAGAGAATCCCATGGACAGAGGAGCCTGGTAGGCTACAGTCTGGCTACAGAGCCGGACATGACTGAAGTAACTGAGCATGCGTGTGCATTATACATATATAACTGAATCACTCTGATGTACACCTTAAACTAACACAGCATTGTAAATCAACTATACTTCTATTTGGGGAAAAAAAAATATACAATTGTGCTGGAGTAAGGTGGCCCCTAATCCAACACAACTGGTGTCCTTATAAAAAGGGGACTCTTAGACACGGGCACCTTTTCTGCTGCCAGGTCCCTGCGTTAGCATGGATGGTCTCGCGGAACTGCTGCAGCCTCCTGATGAAGAGGATCCAGCAGACGCCTGGCTCGGAACCCAGTCATCTGCGGCCCTGAGACACCGTCTGCTACAACAGGTGGATTCTCCACAGGACGGACAGTGGCAAAGTCGTTGAGGTCGTTGTGAAGTAGGAATCCAGCACACGGACCACGGTCTGCAACCATGTGGCCACCATCTGTGCCTGGAAGCACAGTACCACCCACAGGACACCTGTGATGGGGAAGAGGAAGCTGACTGCCCATACCCAGGCCCTGCCCCCCAAGCAATAAAGACATCTAAAGGTTTCCTCAAAAACAATAGCAAAAGATTATACTGGAGGCCCCAACCAGCACAACAGGACAAGGAAAAAAGATGTGTTTATCTATAGCAACATGATCATGTACATAGAAAATTCTAAGAAATCTACCGAAAACCTACTAGGACTAACAAAAGAGTTTGACAAGTTCATGGATACAGGTCAACAATAAAAAATCATAAACTATACATAGCCACAAACATAAAAAAAATAAAACTCTATGTATATCACAAAACCATAGAATGCATAGAGATTATGGCAGAGGCTCCCTAAGATCACTCTCAGGTTTGTTGATTCATTAGAACTCAGGATTCAGCTATACTCCTGCTCATGGCAATGATTTATTGCACAGAAAAGATATGAAGCAAAATCCGCACAGAAAAAAGACTTGGGGCAAAATGTGAAGGAAACCCAGTGCAAGCTTTTAGGAGTCTCTCCCTGTGGAGTCACACAGCATGAACTTAATTCTCTGAGCAATGAGTTGGGACAATACGTGTGCAATGTTGTCTATGAAGGAAGCATATTAGAAACCCAGTGCCGAAGCTTCTCATAGGGGGCTGGTCACACAGGCGCCCTCTGCCCAGCAGCAACCCAAATTCCAGACTCTCAGAAGGAAATCACAAGCTCAGCATAAGCCACATTGTTTGAACCAAGAGTTGGGCACAGCGAGCCATTCTTATCAGTTTATCAGTTCGGAGAACTATGGGAACTCTCCGAAATCAAATTCCCAGATGACCAAGGCCAAGCAGACCTTTCTGAGGGTGGCAGTCTCAGGTCTGCTACGTTTCTTCACAGTGATAAACAACAAAATACGTGCAATGCAAGTCTACGGAAAACTACAAAACATTTCTGAGATTTTGAAAGATAAATAGAGAGATGTACCAGGTTCATGCATCAGACTCAATAGGGATATCAGTTCTTTCCAGGTTGACCTAGAAAATCAACACAATTCCAATGAAAATCCTATCAGGTTTTATTGTAGACATTGACAAACACCTTAAGTATGTATGGAAACATGAAAGACTTCAAAAAGCCGAAACAATTTTGAAAAGGAACAAGGTTGGAGGACCTGATTTCAAAATGTTCTGTAAAGCTGTAATGATTGAGACAGTATAATAGTGTCCTAATGGGAGAAGGCAATGGCACCCCACTCCAGTACTGTTGCCCAGAAAATCCCATGGGCGGAGGAGCCTGGTGGGCTACAGTCCATGGGGTCGCTAAGAGTCAGACACGACTGAGCGACTGATCGACTTCACTTTCACTTTCCACTTTCATGCATTGGAGAAGGAAATGGCAACCCACTCCAGTGTTCTTGCCTGGAGAATCCCATGGATGGAGAAGCCTGGTGGGCTGCAGTCCATGGGGTCGCACAGAGTCGGACACGACTGAAGCGACTTAGCAGTAGCAAGGGAAACACACAGATCAGCGGACAGAATAGAAAATCCAGAAATATACTACACACATTTCTTTAAACAAATGGTAATAGAACTATTAGATATCGATATTAAAGAGAAAGAACCTCCACCCTTACCTTACAACAGATACAAAAATTAGCTTGAAATGGACCATGGACCTAAATATGAAAGCTAAAATTATAAAAACTTCTAGATAAAATGTAGACAGATTTCCTAAATAGGACACAAAAAGCACAGACCATTTAAAAAATTTTTTGATAAACTTAAAAGCTTTTGCTCTTGAAAAGGAAATAAAATGACAAGCCACAGCTTGCAGAAAATATTTGCAATACATGTATTTGCAAAGGGTTACAGTTGTATCCAGATGTACAAGTGTTGTTGTTGTTCAGTCGCTAAGTCCTGTCTGACTCTTTTGCAGCCCCGTGGGCTGTAGTGCACGAGGCTCCCCTGTCCATGGGATTCTCCAGGCAAGAATACTGGAGTGGGCTGCCATTTCCTGCTCCAGGGGATCTTCCCAACCCAGTCTCCTGCATTAGCAGGCAGTTTCTTTACCTCTGAGCCACCAGGGAATGTCATAATTAGAAGACACTCAACCTAATTTTTTTTAGATGGGCAAAAAATTTTAGGAAGCTCATAAAAGAAGATACATAGGAATTTCACCGGCAGTCCGGTGGTTGACTCTGTGCTTCCACTGCAGGGGGTGCAGGTTTGATCCTTTATCAGGGAACTAAGATCCCGCAAGCCTCTAAGCCAAAAAAAAGAGAAAATTTCCTTAATTGAATAAAAATGAAAATACAATATATCAAGTTTAAAAACTACATATAAAAAAGAAGATACGCAAACGGCCAGTAAGCACATGAATTGTTTTCAAAATCATTAGCCATCAAGGACATGCAATTTAAAACCACAATGAAATACCACTCTACATTCAGTAGAACAGCTAAAATTAAAAGATTTACATTAGCATACTGCCAAAGATGTAGAGCAACTGGAATTCTCATTTACTGTTGATGGAAAAGTAAAATAATATAACCACTTTGGAAAACAATCTGGCAGTTTATAACAGATATTTACAGAATGAAAACCACAATCACAGAAAACTAACCAAACTGATCACATGGACCACAGCCTTGTCTAACTCAGTGAAACTATGAGCCATGCCGTGTAGGGCCACCCAAGACGGATGGGTCATGGTGGAGAGTTCTGACAAGATATGGTTCTCTGAAGAAGGAAATGGCAAACCACGTCAGTATTCTTGCCTTGAGAACTCCATGAACAGTATGAAAAGGCAAAAAGATATGACACAGAAAGATGATCCCCAGGTCGGTAGGTGCCCAATATGCTACTGGAGAGGAGTGGAGAAATAACTCCAGAAGGAATGAATAGACGGAGCCAAAGCAAAGACAACACCCAGATGTGGATGTGACTGGTGATGGAAGTAAAGTCCAATGCTACAAAGAACAATATTGCATAGGAACCTGGAATGTTAGGTCCATGAATCGAGGTAAATTGGAAGTGGTCAAACAGGAGATGGCAAGAGTGAACATTGACATTTTGGGAATCAATGAACTAAAATAGACTGGAATGGGAAAATTTAATTCAGATGACCATTGTATCTACTACTGTGAGCAAGAACCCCTTAGAAGAGATGGAGTAGCCCTCATAGTCAACAAAAGAGTCCAAAATGCAGTCCTTGGGTGCAATCTCAAAAATGACAGAATGATCTCTGTTCGTTTCCAAGGCAAACCATTCAGTATCACGGTAATCCAAGTCTATGCTTTAACCAGTAAATGCCGAAGAAACTGAAGTTGAATGGTTCTTTGATGATCTACAAGACCTTCTAGGACTTAACACCAAAAAAAAGGTGTTCTTTTCATCATAGGGGACTGGAATGCAAAAGTAGGAATTCAAGGGCTACCTGGAATAACAGGCAAGTTTGGCCTTGGAGTACGAAATAAAGCAGGCAAAGGCTAACAGAGATTGTCAAGAGAACACATTGGTCATAGAAAACACCTTCTTCCAACAACACAAGAGAAGACTCTATACATGGACATCACCAGACGGTCAATACTGAGATCAGATTAATTATATTATTTGCAGCCAAAGATGGAGAAGCTCTATACAGTCAGCAAAAACAAGACTGGAAGCTGACTGTGGCTCAGATCACGAACTGCTTATTGGCAAATTCAGACTTAAATTGAAGAAAGTAGGGAAAACCACTAGACCATTCAGATATGACCTAAGTCAAATCCCTTACAGTGGAAGTGAGAAGTAGATTCAATGGATTAGATCTGATAGAGTGCCTGAAGAATTATGAACAGAGGTTCGTGACATTGTACAGGAGGCAGTGATCAAGACCATCCCCAAGAAAAAGAAATGCAAAAAGGCAAAATGGTTGTCTGAGGAGGCCTTACAAATTGCTGAGAAAAGAAGAGAAGCAAAAGACAAAGGAGAAAAGGAAAGATATACCCATCTGAATGCAGAGTTCCAAAGAATAGCAAGGAGAGATAAGAAAGCCTTCCTCAGTCATCAATGCAAAGAAATGTGCAGAATACATCATGTGAAATGCTGAGCTGGATAAAGCACAAGCTTGAATCAAGATTGCTGGGAGAAATATCAGTAACCTCAGACATGCAGATGACACCACCCTTGTGGCAGAAAGCAAAGAAGAACTAAAGAGCCTCTTGATGAAAGTTAGAGAGGAAGTGAAAAAGCTGACTTAAAGCTTAACATTCAAAAAACAAAGATCATGGCATCTGGCCCCATTACTTCATGGCAAATAGATGGGGAAACAGTGACAGACATTATTTTCTTGGACTCCAAAACCATTACAGATGGTGACTGTAGCCATGAAATTAAAAGACGCTTGCTCCTTGGAAGAAAAGCCATGACAAAGCTAGACAGAATATTAAAAAGCAGAGACATTACTTTGCTGACAAAGGTCCGTCTAGTCAAAGCTATAGTTTTTTCAGTGAAGAAGTGAAATGAAATGAAGTCACTCAGTCGTGCCCAACTCTTTGCGACCCTGTGGACTGTAGCCTACCAGGTTCCTCCGTCCATGGGATTCTCTAGGCAAGAATACTGGATTGGGTTGCCATTTCCTTCTCCAGGGGATCTTCCCAACCCAGGGATTGAACCCAGGTCTCTGCATTGCAGGCAGATGCTTTACCTTCTGAGCCACCAGGGAACCCTGGTGGATGTGAGAGTTGGACTATAAAGAAAGCTGAGTGCCGAAGAATTGATGGTTTTGAACTGTGGTGTTGGAGAAGACTCTTGAGAGTCCCTTGGACTGCAAGGAGATCAAACCAGTCTATCCTAAAGGAAATCAGTCCTGAATATTCATTGGAAGGACTGACTGATGCTGAAGCTAAAACTCCAATACTTTGGCCACCTGATGTGAAGAACTGACTCATTTGAAAAGACCCTTGATGCCGGGAAAGATTGAAGACAGGAGGAGGAGGGGACGACAGAGGATGAGACGGTTGGATGGCACCACCGACTCGACGGACATGAGTTTGAGTAAACTCTGGGAGTTGGTGATGGACAGGGAAGCCCGGCATGCTGCAGTCCATGGGGGTTGCAGAGTCAGACACGACTGAGCGACTGAACTGAACTGAACTGTATGATCTAGCAGTTCTATTCCTATATTTTTATCCAAAGACTTATATACTATACAAGTGTCCATAGAAGCTTTATTCATAATAACCAAAAAAAATTTGACTAAAATGTCCAGGGACAGGTAAAGGAATACACTCATTGTGATAGTTATATAACAGAATACTACTCAGCCATCAGATCAGATCAGATCAGATCAGTCACTCAGTCGTGTCTGACTCTTTGTGACCCCATGAATCGCAGCACGCCAGGCATCCCTGTCCATCACCAACTCCCAGAGTTCACTCAGACTCACATCCATCGAGTCGGTGATGCCATCCAGCCATCTCATCCTCTGTTGTCCCCTTCTCCTCCTGCCCCCAATCCCTCCCAGCATCAGAGTCTTTTCCAATGAGTCAACTCTTCGCATGAGGTGGCCAAAGTACTGGAGTTTCAGCTTTAGCGTCATTCCTTCCAAAGAAATCCCAGGGCTGATCTCCTTCACCATGGATTGGTTGGATCTCCTTGCAGTCCAAGAGACTCTCAAGAGTCTTCTCCAACACCACAGTTCAAAAGCATCAATTCTTCGGTGCTCAGCCTTCTTCACAGTCTAACTCTCACATCCATACGTGACCACAGGAAAAACCATAGCCTTGACTAGACGAACCTTTGTTGGCAAAGTAATGTCTCTGCTTTTGAATATGCTGTCTAGGTTGGTCATAACTTTCCTTCCAAGGAGTAAGTGTCTTTTAATTTCATGGCTGCAGTCACCATCTGCAGTGATTTTGGACCCCCCAAAAATAAAGTCTGACACTGTTTCCACTGTTTCCCCATCTATTTCCCATGAAGTGATGGGACCGGATGCCATGATCTTAGTTTTCTGAATGTTGAGCTTTAAACCAACTTTTTCACTCTCCACTTTCACTTTCATCAAGAGGCTTTTGAGTTCCTCTTCACTTTCTGCCATAAGGGTGGTGTCATCTGCATATCTGAGGTTATTGATATTTCTCCCAGCAATCTTGATTCCAGCTTGTGTTTCTTCCAGTCCAGCGTTTCTCATGATGTACTCTGCATATAAGTTAAATAAGCAGGGTGACAATATACAGCCTTGACGTACTCCTTTTCCTATTTGGAACCAGTCTGTTGTTCCATGTCCAGTTCTAACTGTTGCTTCCTGACCTGCATACAGATTTCTCAAGAGGCAGGTCAGGTGGTCTGGTATTCCCATCTCTTGAAGAATTTTCCAGAGTTTGTTGTGGTCCACACAGTCAAAGGCTTTGGCATAGTCAATAAAGCAGAAATAGATGTTTTTCTGGAACTCTTGCTTTTTCCATGATCCAGCGGATGCTGGCAATTTGATCTCTGGTTCCTCTGCCTTTTCAAAATCCAGCTTGAACATCTGGAAGTTCACAGTTCACGTATTGCTGAAGCCTGGCTTGGAGAATTTTGAGCATTAGTTTACTAGCATGTGAGATGAGTGCAATTGTGCAGTAGTTTGAGCATTCTTTGGTATTGCCTTTCTTTGGGATTGGAATGAAAACCGACCTTTTCCAGTCGTGTGGCCACTGCTGAGTTTTCCAAATTTGCTGGCATATTGAGTGCAGCACTTTCACAGCATCATCCTTCAGGATTTGGAATAGCTCAACTGGAATTCTATCACCTCCACTAGTTTTGTTCGTAGTGATGCTTTCTAAGGCCCACTTGACTTCACATTCCAGGATGTCTGGCTCTAGGTGAGTGATCACACCATTGTGATTATCTGGGTCGTTAAGATCTTTTTTGTACAGTTCTTCTGTGTATTCTTGCCACCTCTTCTTAACATCTTCTGCTTCTGTTAGGTCCATACCATTTCTGTCCTTTATCGAGCTCATCTTTGCATGAAATGTTCCCTTGGTTATGGATATATAAACTATTGTACATATCAAAATGAAAGAATGACAGTTACATGGAACAATATTATAACAAATTGTTCTCTGACCACAAAATAACTAAACTCAAAATTAACAGTAATTAAAACTACATTTGAAACTAAAATATTCTTTGTTGACTGCTCATTGAAGATGCAGAGTTTCTCACAGGGACACTTCCCAGTTTGGGCAGAGCAAATGTGGTGCTGGACTGCCCAGCACAGCCCAGGAGGGCTCAACATTTTGGTATTGACATCACACTGTCCATGTGACAGCTGAGGAAGCCAATACACACACTTTCAAAGGTACAGTCCTCCCCACCACCCACAGCCCAGGATACAGTCCATGCTTTCTGAGGGTCCTCAGGGCCCTGAGTGGTCTGCCCCTGGTGACCGCTCAGCGCCCCCCAGTTCCTCCTCTGCACACCTCACCTGCACCAATCTGCCTGGACTCCGGGCCTCTGTACCTTCCCCTTCGTGTCCTCAGGACCACAGAGGACCACAACAGCCCACTAACTTGGCTCCTTCTGAGAGATGAGATCTTCAGAAGTCATTCCTCTGGGATGAGGCCCTGATGCCCCACCAGGGCCAGACGGCCTTTGCCTCAGGGTCCCCAGTCAAGCCCTCGCCTGCCACGTGTGTGCCCCACTTACTGTAATTTTCCGTAATGTATGTGGTGCCGCCACAGTCACCTGATGCCCAGCAGGGTACATGGCACACAGCTCAATAAGTCTCGTCCTTGTTGGGTTGCCTTGTGCATTAAAGAGCACACAGCACTGTCTGGGTCCAGTGTGGGGGTGCGGTGGCAACGCGAGGGCTCCCTCACTGTGCAGGAGACACTCACAGAAAAAGGATTAGTCCTCCCACCGGTGATTCTCTCAAGAGGCCCGGGAGAGTGTCCCGGCCGCCCGGAGGAGCACTCCATCCCGGAGACGGCGGGAGGCAGCAGGCAGGATGCTGAGTGCCAGTTCACAGGCCATGGCTTCCAGGGGCTCAGGAACCACCAGAGTCCAGCAGCAGCCCCGCCGTGTGCAACCAGCACAAGAAATGCCACGAGGCTTCCGAGGAAAACGGGGCTAGAAGCACAGTACTCAGAAATGTCACCAACGATACACTCGGAAAGTCTTAACGTGATAAAAAGGACAGCACAGGTTTACTTATGTTACGTGGTTAAGAAATACAGGAATACTACAATAAATGTGGGATTTACCTTGAAGAAGACGTGAAGCCAGTTTACAGACGTGGGTGGGGAAAGGTTGTGGCTTGTGGATTATTGCGAAGTGTCTGAAATCGGATGGGAAACTGTAACATGGATGTCGGGGTGTGGCTCAGCATGGTGCTGACTGGTGAACTGAAGCAGCTGGCGGATGTCTGAGGTGTGTGTCCTGCACATCTCTAGGTGGTTGTTCATTCAGCTGGGTGCAGTTTTTACTTTCTGTTTCCACCTATTTCTCATAAACAAAATTGCACATAAACAAAGGAAGTTTGAGACTTCCTGGGAGGTCCAGTGGTGAAGACTCCAGGCATCTACTGCAGAGGGCATGGGTTCAATCCCTGGTCAGGGAACTTAGATCCCGCGTGCCACACAGTGCAGCCAAAAAGAGAGAAAAATAAATCTGCCTGTGTTCAAATTGTTCCCAAATATATCAATCATGTTGAAACAAATTCACATTTTCAAAACAAGCATTTTAGCAAAACTGTATTTTTTTAGGATTCCCTCCTATAACCAGGTTTTTTCAGTAACACCACAAAGAGATCCAGCTGAACCAAGGGTACTCACCCAATGGACAGAGAAGCCCTGGTGGGCTGTGATCCAAAGGGTTGCAAAAAAGTCTGACACGGCTTAGAGACTAAATAATAACAACAACGTCATAAAATTGTATCATGAAATTCCTCAGGCTGTGGCTCAAGGACCCACACAGGCTGAAGAGGATCCTGGGATCAGAGTCTCCCACCTGAGGGATGTCGACCAGAAGCGCTGTGGTGGAAGATGCTAGGGAGAGAGGGTTGGAGCAGGGAGGATGAACATTGATCAGCCTAAGTAGGTGTCCGTCACCACCACCAAGCAAATGAGCCTAGCTCTAGAAAGGGGCTCAGGTCACAAACCCAGGACTCCACGGCAGATTCTGAGGAAACTGGTTTGGGAAAGTCTTTACTTCTCGTCCGCTGCAGAAGGGAAAAGAGAAGAGACATGTTCCTAGGACCAGGCAGTAAGTGTAAGTGTTAGTCACTCAGTGGTGCCCGACTCTTTGTGACCCAATGGACTACAGCCCACCAGGCTCCTCTGTCCTCGGTCCTGAGATTTTCCAGGCAAGGATACTGGACCAGGCAGTAAGGGCTGGCCAAAAAAATTCACAGGAAGAAGTAGGGCCAGGTGTGCCACCCAGATCCAGCCAGAGCCCAGGTGACGGTGAACAAGCTGACCTCAGGCCCAGACCCTCACCCAGGACTCACTTGCAGGCATGGGAGCTGGGGAGGCCTCTGGGCCAAGGGCAAGGAGGCCTGAGTGGCAGATGACTAGGATGGCCAATACCCCCGGGTTGGGCTCTAATCCTGTGTCAATCCCACTATCTGACCCTCAGCTTGGTGACCTTATCAGAGCACCCTGGTGTGTGCTTGCCGGCCTCAAGTTGCTCCCCTTACAGCAGCTATTCCTCTGTGAGCCCTGAGCGTAGGCAGATGAAGACCCCAAGTGTCCAAAGTCTGTCACCGCAACTGGATGTCGAGCATGCAGACCCTGACCTCACCTCTGGGTCATCTGACTTTTAAGACAAACTCACTCCCCAAAGGTGACAGACAGCCCTGCCTGCCGTGACCTCATGGTGTTTCTCCCAGCCAGCCGGCAAAAGGCGAGCGAAGATTTAAACACTGCTCTCCAGATTCAGGCCTAAAACCAGGTGGCCCTGTCCCCTGCCACTTCCCTCCATGCTCACAGAGACTCCTGATGAAAGGCCCCCAACTGTTCTACTCCAGATTGGGCTGAGCTGAGGGCTGGGAGCGGATCTGCCCTCAGCTGCAGGGCTGGCCAGGGCCTGTCGCAGAGGCACCCGGAGCAGGGATGGACTCGGTTCAGGAGCTGTGCAAGGGCTGGGGAGGCATGCGGCAGGCAGAAGTCGGTGTGTGCGAGGGGGTGCAGGTGGGGAGGTGCGGGCAGGCGGGGATGTCTGGACTTTACCCAGAGGCCGAGGAGCGAGGGAGGTGGCAGGGCCAGTGAATTTGCTCTGCAGGGCTCACTTAGAGCCCAGGAAGTGCTGGAAGTGGACCCAAGGACCTAGCAGTGACGAGGATCCTGCAGCCCCAGTCCCAGGTCATATAATCATGTGAACTGTCTGTTAAGCTCCTTCTTCCATTCAAAACCCTCCGAGCCTCAGCCTCTCACCAGGTGTAAGATCCAAAGTCCCTGTGTTCCCCTCGACACCTCGCCTCTGTCTCTACGTGGCCACCTCTGTCTTCAAGGCTCATTCCCCTCCACCTTGCAGGCCTGATGGCTGGTCTTCAAAAGTGCACCCCAGCTGCTCGCATGCACAGGGCCTTTGCACTGGCTGTCCCTCCATCAGGAAGGTTTTGCCCTCAACACCCTCACTTCCTGTCCCACATCCGGCTCTAGTCTCC
This sequence comes from Bos grunniens, assembly GCF_055505025.1. Classification (NCBI taxonomy): domain Eukaryota; kingdom Metazoa; phylum Chordata; class Mammalia; order Artiodactyla; family Bovidae; genus Bos; species Bos grunniens. The sequence goes on from NC_141178.1 coordinate 83,268,787, forward strand.
TCCCAAGAGCTGCCTGTTAGAGAGGCCCTCTGACCTCTCTGCACTGCGGGCCTCATTCCCACCTGCTCAGCCTTCCCCACATCACTCCTCCTCCCACCCTGCATCACCACCACCCTCACCTCCTTCTCTCAGTCGGCAGCCCACGTGCCTGCCAGCAGGCAGCAGGCTTCTGCTGGGTTCCCTGCAGCGGTGAGAGATGGCGGCAATGCCGGTAGTGGAGCAGATAACCGGACGCACGGTCCTGACAGAAGCCTTACGAGACGGCGTCACAAGCCGGCTGATGGGGGGCTGAGGTTTCAGAAGGCCAATGTCCACAGTCACCCCTTACCCTTACTGGCAGGCAGTCCTTGGCTAGGGTCCCCCACCTCCATGACCCTCTGTCTCCCCTCCCAGGCTCTGAGAGTGCCCGCCAGTCAAGGAACAGGGCCAGGGAGCCTGGGGTTCTTCTCCCCCTCCAGCTTCAGGCCTGCCCTTCCCTGGGCTGCTCCTGGCCATGGAAATGGAGCCAGAGAGAGCAGAGGTTCTTTGTTTGCTCCCTGCTGTCCCCACAACGTGCCTGGCACCTGGCAGGCTGTCAAGATCTCTGGGTTGATGAGAAAATGCATTTAGCTCTTCCCCTGCGCCAGACACAGCCCTTGCTGTGTTACACACGTCACCTCATTCAGGCCTCACACAGCGGGGGGAGGAGGTAGCACATCGCCCACCACGACAGATGAAGGGATAGAGGCACGCACATGGGGGCCGCTGGGGCCACATGGCCACGCTGAGGCCCAATGCGCAATCACTCGACGCTGCTGATGGCAGGACCTGAGGCGGGCTCCCACGCTGGGGTCTGCACTAGGAGCAGACATCAACCGAGGGTCAGGGTAAGGAGTGACACAGGTCCGGGCTGAGGCTTTTGGAGTCCGAGGGCCTGAACCCAACCACACACATCCCCAGCAGCCCGGTCCCCAGCCCCTCCCCTCTGTAATGCTGCCGCGCCCTCCTCCTCCTGGCTGCCCTCAGATGATGCTTCGTAAAAGGCAGAGAGGGCACTACAGGAGATGCTGCCAGGCTCCAGGGCCTGACAGGGCCCTCCTGCCCCTGTCCTGGCCTCTAACTCACCCCTTTACGAGGGGTGACGGGATGACCCCCGTTGGTGACCAAGGTCTCATTCCCAGAACACTCTGCCTCTAACTAGCACCTGGAGACGTTTTCCTCTGAGGCTTTCTCCCCGACTCTGGCTGGCAGGACCCCAGGCTGGTGCGCAGGGTCCCCTGCTTCTCCCAGGCCACTGCCTCCCCAGGCCTCTAGACGCAGGGAGGGGCAGCCGTTCCCTCAGAAACCCAGAGGCTCATCCTCAGACACTCAGCTAGCATCTGGCCTGCTTCTACCACTAGCCAACGTGCCTTCTCCAGCTCTGTGGTGGGAATTCTTTGAGAAAAGAGGAAAAAAGTTTGTGTGTTTCTTGAGCACCTATTGTGTTCTGGGGCCTGTCCCGGGCTCAGGGGTGCAGAGCAGTATGTGCTGTGACTCTCGTCCTCCCACAACAGCACCTGTCTTCCCCAAGTGGAGCCTGCATCCAACAGGGGGTCAGAAAGACCTCTTGGCAGCATGCAGAGAGGCTGAGGCTGGAGGCAGGAAGAGCAGGCCAGAGACTCGGCAGCCTGCCCCAAACCCCAACCTTGACAGCTGGGAAAAGGCAGGAAGCATGGGCTAGTCGTGGGGACCTGGGAAGCCCAGGTGCTTGGAGGGTGGTGCCTCGGTGCCTCGCCCAGAGGAGGAGGTGTCTGTACCATCTGCCTGGGGTGGGGGGTATTAGGGCTGTCAGCAGTAGTGGAGGGTGCTGGTAGTCAGGAGCCAGCTGACTCTGTGGGGCGCAGACTGGGCAGATCCCTCCCAGGAGCTCCCCATCAGCACCAGGATGTGACTGCAAGCCCGCAGACCTGCGGTTAAATAGGACTGAAATGATCATGCGGCCGATATAGCTCGATGTGCGCTGGCCACATGCGGACTGACCCCTCCCCACAAGGGATATGGGAAGTGAAGGGGGTGCAGACAGAGGGCTCCAGGTTAAATAAAGGCCCCTGTTCTTCAACCATCTTCTTGAGAAGATGGCTGTAAAAGGAAGCTTGTTAAACCTACAAAGCATCCTCAGCCAAGACGGGAGCAAAGATCCCTGAGGGCCTCGCCAAGCTGGCACGCAGAGCAGAATCTAATGAGGTAAATCTGAATGGGGACAAACTGTGCAAAAGCCAGTGGCCCAACACCAGAGGCTGTCTGACTCAGCATAAGTGAGTGGGAAAACACTGAAGTTTTGTCTGCAGAGAACTCCTGTAGAGCCCGAGGGGAGTGCGAGTCCCTGCAGCACTTCCATCCTGTGCCTTCTGCAGGCTTGTGCTGCTCTTTGAGGCACAGGAGGCCTAAAGCCTGTTGCCTTTCTGACTTACTGATTCCTGGGTGACCTCACCCACTCCCGTGGCTTCATTTGCCGTCTAAAAGCTGATGAGCCTCAAATGATATCTTTCTAGCATACACGGCGGGCTCTCCCATGGGACCGGAGCAGGAAGCATTGCCTCCTTGAATGAACTCCTTGGAGGCTTCAACAGCACCCACTCTCAGCAGCACTTCCAAACCTGATTCGGGGTCTTTGCTCTAAACCTGGTCTTGTTCCCTCTGGGTTGGTGTCACCAGAGGCTGTAGCACACAAACCAGTAACTGTGTTGCTGTCCCTGTTCACACCCATGCTGGATACCAGTCCACCCAGTACCCACAGAAATTTTCTCAACCCCATCCACTTCGCTCCTTGGTACCACCCGTGTTCAAGCCACCTGCGTTACTTGCTTGGGTAACTGTGGCGGCCTCCTTACTGTGTTCGACTTAGCGGCTTTCTCTCCAGTCCATTCCCACACTCCCTTCTTAAAGCCCTTCAAGCTTTCACGAGGCCCTTAGGACGAAGATCAACAGTCCCATGGCCGCCAGGCCTGCTCACAGTCTGGGCCCTCTGTCCTCCTCCACACACACAGCAGCTCCCCTCCTCCGGCCCATCACTTCAGCCAGCCTCTTTCAGTCCCTTCCTGGGAGCACACTGACCCAGGGCCTCTGTATGGGCTGTCATGCCTGCTAGAAAGTTCTTCTCCCACCAGAAACTTCCCTTGTATCATTTCAATCATCACTTCTTCCGGGAAGGCTGCCCTTAGCTGACTGGGTCTAACCCACACACCACACCTTCTCTGGGCACCACACATTCATCACAGCAGTAATTTGACATTTATGTGTGATTTTTCGATTCACAGCTGCTCTCCTCTGTACTCAATATGGCCAGTAAGGTGGGAATAATGCCTGATTATGACATTGAACCCCTGATTTCTAGCACAATGCCCTCCATACAGTTGATGCTATATATATATATAAAGAAAGCAGTACTGGTACAAAGGGAAATACAGATGGTGTATCAGAGTTCTTACATATTAAGAGATTTATTTTAAGGAACTGGCTCACACAATTGGAAATAGCAAGTCCGAAGTCTGCAGAGCAGACCAGCAGACGGGAAACTCAGACAATTTCTAAAACAGTGCTGAGGCACAACTACTTCTTCCCTGGAAAAACCTCAGTTTTCTCTTCTTAAGGCTTTCGAATGATTGCTTTTGGTTGGTTAACCCAAGATAAAGCCCACGCACATGATTGAGGATAATCTACTTTACTTTAAAGTCAACTTTCATAGCAATGACTAGGCTAGTGTTTGACCAAATTCCTAGGCAGCACCATAGCCCAGCCAAGCTGACCCAGAAAATGTAACCGTCACAGACGGCAAAGAAAGCATCCACCCAAGGAGAGGCCAACAGTGAGATAATACTGGAGGTGGAAGAGGCTTGGACCATGATAAGCTTATTTTCACACGCTGGAGGAAATCCCAGCAGAGATATTCTATTAAGAGCCGAACATGTGGAGAGGAGATCTCTGAAGAAAGCTCAGTCCTGGTCCCCAGGGCCAGAGTGATTCAGCCACGATTACAGTCTGGGGTGTCGGAGGAGGGTGGGGGTAGGCCTCCCATTGTGAGGTCCAGGTAGAATGCTCAGCTCAGACTGACCCCAGTCCTGGCTGATCTTCGACTGCGTCCTCACCCCCACTCTACTGTCAAGCGTGAGCACTCTGGCTTATACCAAGATGCCACCACCTCCTCCTGTTCAAGAGCAGACACTCGCAGAACCAGTGGAGGTCATGAAGACATGGCCTCACTCCTGCCAAGGTCAGACCTGCAAATTTCTCAGTAGATGGCTCTAAAACGGGGAAGTGCTATAAGGACTCAGAAATCTGCGTTCTTAGAAACTGATGAGGAATGCAGTCTTGGGTTCTTGAAGAATAATAAGAAAATTCAAGAATCCAGAGAAGAGCGGGCACAGGAGGGGCACCGCCAGGGAATTTGGAATAGGGCAGCTGAGTCAACAGAAACAGAAACCAAGCTGCAAGGAGCCGAGTACCTGGACACGGGAGCCCCTGGGAAAGCTGCCACAGAAAGTCTCTGAGCACCTGGGACTAGAAGAAAGCATAGCCCGGCGTCCAGGTGTCCAAGATAGAATGTCACCAGGAGGAGGCTGACAACTAAATGCAAGATCCCCAGGAAAGGGCACCCTCTCCAGGAAGGAAGGTGACGAGTTTTCATTCAACAGATGTTCACTGGTCATCTACCTTCACGACACCTGGCCCTTTGCTGGATGCTGGCGAGTCACACAGTCCTTGCCCTCGATGTGAAGTGAGTGAAACGGGCTAAAGAGCTAACTGCATAGGCCCAGGCAAATGCTGTGACAAAGGACACATCCGTGGGGGCAGCCTAGAGGGCGGGACCAGGAAACTCCACAGAGGAGGCACCTTGAGAGGAAAGCTGGCTGGACAGAGAAGGGGTGGAACATTCGAGGCTGCAGGGGCCCAGCACATAGGCCTGGAGGCATGGAGAGCTGAGCCTATTAGAGCAGAGAGAGCACGGAGGAGGTGCAGCCTCTGACCTCACAATACCCAGGCCCACTGGGCCAGCCTTGCGACTTGCAAACTCTGGTGCCCTCCTCCAGCCCGGGCGAGGCCCGAGGCCCTGGGCAGCCTCCAGGTGCAGGGTCCTCCTGAGGGCCGCACCCTTCCTGCTGCCCTGGGGCATGTCTCTACTCACCAATTATGAGGGGCTTCGGCATCAGATCGAGAGGCTGGTGCGGGAAAATGAGGAACTGAAGAAGCTGGTGCGGCTCATTCGGGAGAATTACGAGCTCAAGTCAGCGATCAAGACACAGGCGGGCAGCCTGGGCATCAGCGGGTTCAGCAGCGGGCTCAGTGAGGCGGCGGCCAGTGCTTCTCCACACCAGGGTAACTGCAAGAGGCTGAGTTCAAGAAAAGCAGGGAGGGAAGGGTGAGACCGCAACCACAAGGGAGGGAGTCTGGTGTTCAGGTCTGGGGAGAAGGGCATAGACAGCAAGAAACATGAGGTCAGCAGGCCCCCTGGTGGGGGGCGGTGAGGACACAGGACAGTCAAGATAGAAGGACAAAACTAGGTGCCAGCCCCGTTCGCCCCACAGCAGGAACCCTTGCCCGAACCCTCCCCTCAGGTGAACTTGCAAGCAGTTCCACAGACTGAATTTTCCAGCCCTGAAACCCAAACGTGCTGCCCCACTGGACCCGACTCAGCACCCACCCTCCGCTTCTCCACCCCGCCCCTCCACCCTCCCCCCCGTCCCTCCCTCAGCACCCCAGGCCTCTCCCCCGTTCCTCTCCACTCAGAGGTGACCAGAAGGCAACTAGCCACCTGAGTCCAAAAGCCAAGCAGAGAAACAAGAACTGAGGCTTGAGGTTGGAAATCACTAATGCGTGACACCCCTGGGGCTGGAGAGGATGTTGAGAGCGGGGTGAGACAGAAAAACTGGCAAAGAAGTTAGAGGTGTTTGCAGAAAAGCAGTTAAAGTGATGACCTTCAGGGCTAGGCCTGGAGCTTAGGGACTGGGCCAGAAGACTGTTCAGGGGCCAGGAAGCCAAAGAGGCTTCACGGTTGACTGTGGGGATGGCAAAAAGGGATGCACCAGAACAGAAAGCTGTGGGCACAGAATGGCTGGTATTGAAGCAATCAGAGAGAGAACTTCCCAGGGTGTGGCAATAGGCTGTCAGAGCATGCTGGTAAGGAGCTGACGAAACGCCTTCGCATTTGTTATACCCACATCCTCTCCCTGTCTACAACGTCCTTCCTGTCCTGGAGAAGGCTGTGTGCCTCCTTCCCAGGTGCACTTCTGCACCCACACTTGGCACCCACGCACCCCTGTGGAGACCCCCACTCCATCAAAGGCCCCGCTCGTGCCATCCTGCTGCCCCCACCTCCACTCCGCTCATCAACAGGAGGCCAGCCCCCTTCACTGAAAGAGGACTCTGGTCTTTCAGTCTTTACCACTTAAGGCTCCATAGCTCTGCAGTGGACCTTGACACTCTGCTGTTCTAGAAAGGTGGCTTTCTAGGTGCCGCATCCTTCTCAAACTCTGCATGCCACTCGGTTTTCTGGCCGTGCAAGGTATGTGGGGTCTTAGCTCCCTGGCCAAGGATCGAAATCGAACTCATGTCCCCTTCACTGGAAGGCAAAGTCTTAAGCACTGGACTGCCAGGGAAGTCGCTGCGTGGCACTTGGGACTGATAACCCTCCTCTTTCTGAGTTCCAAGAACACCTTCAGCTGGGTCATCCTCCCCCATCTCAGCTCCTAGTCTGGTTCAGGCCCTGCCCTCCAGCCAGCCTGCCCACCTGGGCTTTTCTCTCCACTAGAAGTGGTAATCTGGAGAAGGCAATGGCACCCCACTCCTGTATTCTTGCCTGGAAAATCCCATGGACGGAGGAGCCTGGTAGGCTGCAGTCCATGGGGTCTCAAAGAGTAGGACACGACTGAGCGACTTCACTTTCACTTTTCACTTTCATGCATTGGAGAAAGAAATGGCAACCCACTCCAGTGTTTTTGCCTGGAGAATCCCAGGGACAGGGGAGCCTGGTGGGCTGCCGTCTATGGGGTCGCACAGAGTCGGACACGACTGAAGTGCCTTAGCAGCAGCAGCAGCAGCAACAGAAGTGGTAATCAGGCCAAGGAGTCCCTGGAACTCAGCTCACTCTAAACTAGGCATGCTTCTGATTAAGAACTTGACCTTTTGACCTGAGGCTATTCCCCTCAGGTCTGGGCTCCTTCCCCTACAGTCCAGTTCCAGTTGGAAGCTGCCTCCCCCTGCTTTCTGCCCATTGGGTTTCCCACCTCCCAGCCTGGCTGTGGTCTGGAACTGGGCTTCACACTCCTCCCTTACTGGTCACAAGCACAAAGTTCTCTCTCCTCTGAAAGGGTCTACTTCCATGATTCTGAGACAACAGACAGAGCAACAAAAATGATATGCTCAGGGAGATACAATATTTAAGAAATGTTATACTTCAATAGAATGGGAAAGACTAGAGATCTCTTTAAGAAAATTAGAGATACCAAGGGAACATTTCATGCAAAGATGGGCACAATAAAGGACAGGAACAGTATGGACCTAACAGAAGCAGAAGATATTAAGAACAGGTGACAAGAATACACAAAAGAACCATACAAAAAAAGATCTTCATGACTCAGATAATCACGATGGTGTGATCACTCACCTAGAGCCAGACATCCTGGAATGTGAAGTCAAGTGGGCCTTAGAAAGCATCATCACGAACAAAGCTAGTGGAGGTGAGGGAATTCCAGTTGAGCTATCTCAAATCCTAAAAGATGATGCTGTGAAAGTGCTGCACTCAATATGCCAGCAAATTTGGAAAACTCAGTAGTGCCCACAGGACTGGAAAAGTCCTGCCTTTCATTCCAATCCCAAAGAAAGGCGATGCCAAAGAAGGCTCAAACTACCACACAATTGCACTTATCTCACATGCTAGTAATGCTCAAAATTCTCCAAGCCAGGCTTCAGCAATATGTGAACCGTGAACTTCCAGATGTTAAGCTGGTTTTAGAAAAGGTAAAGGAACCAGAGATCAAATTGCCAACATGCATTGGATTATCAAAAAAGCAAGAGAGTTCTTAAAAAACATCTACTTCTGCTTTATTGACTATGCCAAAGCCTTTGACTGTGTGGATCACAACAAACTGTGGAAAATTCTTAAAGAGATGGAAATACCAGATCACAGGACCTGTCTCCTGAGAAATCTGTATGCAGTTCAAGAAGCAATGGTTAGAACTGGGTATGGAACAACAGACTGGTTCCAGATTGGGAAAGGAATACGTCAAGGCTGTGTATTGTCACTCTGCTTATTTAACTTATATACTGGGTGATCATTGGAAGGACTGATGTTGAAGCTGAAACTCCAATACTTTGGCCACCTGATGCGAAGAACTGACTCATTGGAAAAGACCCTGATGCTGGGAAAGATTGAGGACAGGAGAAGAAGGGGATGACAGAGGATGAGATGGTTGGATGGCATCGCCAACTCAATGGACATGGGTTTGGGTGGACTCCGGAAGTTAGTGATGGACAGGGACGCCTGGTGTGCTGAGGTTCATGAGGTCGCAAAGAGTCGGACATGACTGAGTGACTGAACCGAACTGAACTGAACAGAGTACATCATGAGAAATACTGGACTGGATGAAGCACAAACTAGAATCAAGATTGTCTGGAGAAATATCAATAACCTCAGATATACAGATGACACCACCCTTATGGCAGAAAGCAAAGAAGAACTAAAGAGCCTCTTGATGAAAGTAAAAGAGGAAAATGAAAAAGTTGGCTTAAAATTCAACATTCAGAAAACTAAGATCATGGCATCTGGTCCCATCACTTCATGGCAAATAGATGGGGAAACAATGGAAACAGAGACAGACTTTATTTTCTTGGGCTCCAAAATCACTGCAGATAGTGACTGCAGCCATGAAATTAAAAGATGCTTGCTCCTTGGAAGAAAAGTTATGACAACCTAGACGGCATATTAAAAAGCAGAGACATTACTTTGCCATCAAAGGTCTGTCTAGTCAAAGCTATGTTTTTTTCAGTAGTCACGTTCACATATGGATGTGAGTTGGACCATAAAGAAAGCTGAGCATGGAAGAATTGATGCTTTTGAACTGTGGTGTTGGAGAAGACTCTTGAGAGTCCCTTGGACTGCAAGGAGATCCAACCAGTCCATTCTAAAGGAAATCAGTCCTGGGTATTCATTGAAAGGACCGATGCTGAAGCTGAAACTCCAATACTTTGGCCCCCTGATGTGGAGAACTGACTCATTTGAAAAGACCCTGATGCTGGGAAAGATTGAAGGCAGGAGGAGAAGGGGATGACAGAGGATGAGATGGTTGGATGGCATCACCGACTCAATGGACATGAGTTTCAGTAAGCTCCTGGAGTTGGTGATGGACAAGGAAGCCTGGCATGCTGCAGTCCATGGGGGTCACAAAGAGTCAGACACAACTGAGCAACTGAATTGAACTGAACACTTGAAGAAATTAGACTGTGATTCCCAACTCCCAAGCTAACCAAGCAAGCCTTCTCCTTTTAAGTTTGGTTCTTGAGAGAATTCTTGGACCACTTCTGCTCTCCCACTCTGAAGGGTCAAGCTTGGAGGGTTAGGAAAAGACTTCTGGTGACAAGCCCAGACAGCTGGCCCTGAAGGGGGAAAGGGACATTTCAGGGGGAAGAACAGTCTGTGCAAAGGCCCGGGCCAAAGGTTTGCAGGACTGAGAAATAGATTGTGTGGTTAAAGCCTGTGGTGTGCATGGTGTTTAGTGTGTGGGTGTGGGTATGGAGTGGGGGGGGGTGTGTGAGCATGTGAACGTCGTGTTAGTGTGTATGACCCATGAGTGTATAATGTGATGTATGTGTGGAGTGTGTGGTATAGGTGGGTAAGTAACTAATGTGTAACATGTGTGCCTTGGAAGTGTGTGTTGTACAAGTATGAAAAAAGGTGTGTGTGTGTGAATGTGTGAGTGTAGTATGTGTAGCGTATGTGTCTTGTGAGTTGCTATGTGTATAGCATGTGGATAATCATATACTTTGATAGAATACAATAGTATGTGTAAGTATGTTTGTGAATGTGTGTTTTAGTGTGGGACATGTATGAGTGTGTGGTGTGTGGGTATTAGAGTGTGTGTATGCTCTGTGTGCTAGTGTGAGGTGTGTGTGTACTGTTTGCATTTGTGAGTGTACTTGAGGGGTTGGGGTCAGTGAGAGGTGCTGATGCAGTTAGAGGCAAGCAGGGCTCAGATGCTGAGGACTTCGAAGGACATACTGAGGAGCTTGGACTTGCTCCCAAAGGCAGTGAGCAGACGCTGGCAGGTTCCTACAAGGAGTAATCATATTTATGCTTCAGAAAGACCATTCCCGCTGCTGTGGAAAATGGAGTCAAGGGAGATGAGACTAAGATAGGGAAGTGAATTAGACTGCAGCTCTTGAGTCATCCAGGTAGAAGATGATGGTGTGAGAACTAGCAGTGGAGATAAACTGATTCAAGTGACTTAGTAAGAAAATGAACAGCTCAGATGTGAGGGATGAGAGTCCAGAATGTGTCTGTGTGGCTGAGGGGACTGAGGGCATCACTTCCTGGAACCGCAGAGCCTTCCACTCCCACAGCGGCCGGGGCAGATCTCTGCAGCTGCCTCAGCGGATCTTCAGCCGCTCACCTCCCCACGCTGCCTGTTCCCCCTGCCCATTCCTTGTGCTTGGCCTTCCTCATAGAGTCAGGCTCTTAGTCTCAATATGCTCTTATGAACTTGACCTTCGATTCCTCTTTCTGGGCCTACTCTTCTCTGCCCTTACTCTTGTGCACAGCACAACCTCCTAAACCCTCCAGTCTAGTCCTCTGACCTTTCTCCCATTAGGAGGAACACAGGGTGTCAGCTTGGGCTTGTGGGTGCTCACAGCACGTGTGCCAGGCCCCTCACGGTGCAGGACAGAGCCCAGGTGGAAGAGAAGGGGTGTAGGATGAGGCCCAGGGGCCAGGAGGTGGCTCTCCCCAAGCCACCGCATTCTGGCACAGAACCCCAGGGAGTACAAGAGTCTTATCAAATCTGACCTTCCAGGTTGTCACAGAGCTTTATTTTGCAGGTAAGCAGATAGAACATAATTTAATAGTTTGTTCGCTTGATTGATAATTTTAACTATTTTGACATATTATATAAAAGCCTCCATTAGTGCTCTTGATGAGGATGAGCCTGGGAGAAGGATGTCCAGTCTTGCGGGAAGAGAATAAATTGTATTTTGCTCTAAGATATTCTCATGACACACACCTGGAGCATCTAGGAAGCAGTGGAGATATGAGCCTGAGGCTCAAAGGAGAAGTCAGGGCTAGAGAGAAAAGATCCAAGAGTTTTTGATAACTGAAGTCACAAGAGGGAGTGAGACTATTTGCGAAGAGAGACGAATAGTAAGAAGAGGTTGCGAGAACAAGTCTTGAGTCAGGACAGGTAGAGAAGCTGGCAAAGGAGAATTCAGACAAGGAAAACCTCAAAGATATAATGTCACCATTATGCCAAGAGATAGCTTCAAAGGGGACAGAATTGTCAACAAAGTAAAGGCTACCTGAGAGGTCAGGCAAGAAAAGTACTAATGGTTTGGCATTATTAACCTTGACTAGAGTGACTTCAACCCCATTGTAAGTAGGAAAGCCCCACTAAGTGATGTGACGAGTGAATGAGAAAATGGAGAGAATAGATGGTTGACAGTTCATGAAGTAGGGTTTGGAGGGGCACTAGTTGGAGAGGGGCCTGGAGTCCAGAGCTGCTTTTCCTGACGGCAGAGACCTGAGTTCATTTCTATGTAAAGGGAAGATACGAAAGAAAAAAGGGATACTTTCTAGAGGAGAGCTGCCTTAACTGAAGGAAGAACATCTCTTCCCCTGTCTGAGAAGGGAAGGAGGAAGGAAAGGGGCGTGAGAATGCCGGTGGGAAGCTAAAGCAACTCCAGAACCATGGCTTTAATTTTCTCTGTAAAACTTTCATTCTCTGAGAGCAATGGTGGAGATAAAAAGGTGAGGAAAGTCTGAAATGAAGTGAAAATGGCAGAAGAAACTGAATGGAGAACCTGGGAGGTGTGTAATGGGCCCAAAGGATGCTGGCATAATGGATTATACAGGCAGCAGCCACCAATCTTCTCCAGCAGCATTTGATGGGTGGGGCAGGGCAGACACCGGAAAGCAGGCAGGCGGAGGTAAGGGCCTCTCAGCAAGAGTTCGGGCACATCAGAGAAGGAAGCAGGCACCAGCTGGGCTGTCAGATAGATGAAAATAAAGAGACCAGGGTACTAGAGATCTAGAGGCTGGCAGGGATCATGCAAGCAAGGCAGAAGGTACAACTTTGTGGGCAGACTGGGCAACCTGAGTGACAGGAAATCAGTAAACTGTTGGCTATGGGCTGAATTAACTTCACAGGGAAGAAAGGCCAAGAGATTTAGGCCTTGGTCTTGTGAACATGGCAGGTGGGAGGTGAGCCAGGATGGGATTAAGACTGCAGGGCCTCATGCTCCTGAGGGCTCAGGGACTGTGCCAGGATGTCTCAAAGATTGAAGATGGATGGAAATTCAGGGCATTTGGAGCAAAGAGGAAATGAAGACTACACTGAAGGCTCAAGTCACTAAAACAGTGACTGCCCACCAAAGTGGTTCCTCACAGAGGTGGTCAGGACAGTGCAGGTGGTCAGGCTAGGAAGGGCTCTCAGGGCAGGAGGGCTTCTGTTGCTCTTTCTGCCAGGCACCCTCCCCTACTTCCCACTCTTTCCTCACCTAAGCCTGTCCTCACCCAGGCCCCCACTCCTGCTGCCCCTTGTCTTCCCTTGGGGTCTGCAGGCTGGTGGAAGTTTCCTCAGGCAGGTAGCAGTCTTTCCCCCTTTTCAAAAGGCCTTTTACCAGCCCTGCTCCACACAATCTCCATCCCCCTCCCCCCAGTCCGGAGCTTTCATTAACCCAAGGTCTTTACCTTGTCACCAGGTCAGGGCCTCCTTCCTCACCTCAGGAGGTGTTCTTGTCGTCCCCCCACCAGGACCCACCCAAGTCCCAGTTTCCTACCTCGGGCCTAATACTACCCCCATCCCCCCACCCCACCCCTACACCCCACCCCTGACCCAACACCCCACCCTAGGGAGTTAACCTAAGCCCGCCTAGCTCCACCCCTAGTGGGAAGCCATCCTTCCCTCAGGAACTGCCTTCCTCTTGGAACCCTTGTCTCCCTTCAGAACCAGCCCCCTCAGGACGCGTCCCTCCTCGGAACTCACCCTCCTCAGAACCCTCCCCCCTCTCAGGACCCACCCGCTATCAGAACCTCCCCGCTCAGAATCCTTCTCCCTCAGAACCCTCCCCCATCAGAACTTCCCCTCTTGGGCCTCTCCCCCCAGAACCCCACCCCCACCCCTCTCAGGACCCCAGCCCACCCTCAGCTCTTGCCTCCCTTTCGGGACCTCTGCCGCCACCTCAGAACCCGCCGCCTCTCAAGATATGTCAACACCCTCCTCTCTTTCGTCCTCCCGCCCGCTGGCCCTCTAAACCTTGGCTCTGGCAGCCTTTGCTCACTGGTTGGTTGGGCTTTCCGGGGTCGTGCCTTAAGCAACACCTTCCCGGCAAGACCCTCTGGCCCCGCCCCCAGGGCAGCCCCGGGACGCTAGCTCCGCCCACATACCCCCGCCCCTTGAGCGGGCCCCTTGCTCTGGCTCCGCCCCTACGCTCGCGCCCCGCCCCGTCAGGTCCCACCCTCTCAGGGCACCCTATAGGACCTCCGCCATCTCGGCTGTCCCACGTCTCCGTCCCCACGAGGATTGGGGTCTCGGTGGCTGGGGTGTCGGTGGCCGGGCTCCCCCTTACCCGGGTTTGGGGCCGGCATTCTCGTGCAGGAGTCAGGGTTCCGCGGCCCGCGAGGCCGCGGGCGGTCGGCAGGCCCCCGAGGGACGGCTGCGGAGGCGCAGCCGCCCGGAGCCAGAGGCCGGCCGGGGAGAAGACGCTTGGGCTTGGCCTAGGGCAGGACCATATGGCAGCCACGTGCTGACCGACGCAATGAGGGGCAGGAGACTCGAGTAGGAAACAGTTAAAACACTGTAAACTTAATTGATAAATATAAGACATTTGCTTAAAAAAAAAAAAAAGTTTGTTCGATGTAACAAAGCTTCCTGAACCCTAAACAATTCTTATGTATAAAATAAATAAGTGCAGTTAATCTAAGCTCTCTTTAAGTTTCTAACACGGTATGTAGTAACATGGGACTTCCCTGGTGGCTCCTCAGTAAAGAACCCACCTGCCAAATGCAGGAGATCTGTCTTCGATCCCTGGGTCAGAAGATCCCCTGAAGAAGGAAATGGCAACACACTCCAGTATTCTTGCCTGGGAAATCCCATAGACAGAGGAGCATGGCAGGCTGTAGTCTGTGGAACTGCAAAAGAATCAGGTACGAATTAACTAAACAACAATAAAAACGTAGTAAAGTACCCAGGAACATTTGAACTCACAAATCTTAATCAGTGAAACATAAATTATAATAAGGTTAAAACAATCAATCACCTGCACATTTTGCTTGAGAATACAAAACTATAGGACTGAAATCCCTTAAACCAAGGCTTAATCTGGGATCCAGGACACTGTTGGCTCAGGACACTCCTGTTCATGGGAATTCCCCTGTGGTCCAGTGGTGAGGACTCTGTGCTTTCAAGTGTCCCCACCCCCCAGCCAAAATTTCAACAGGCCAGTCCTGAGATTCTCACTGCTGACCTTTATGGGTCAAAAACCTGTGAACACTGTGTCCACGACTGAGGCCACAACAGTCTTGGCTTCAAGCAGTGGAAACACAATCCCCCAGGAGCTGTACCAACACAACATGCAGTGCCATCCAGGGATGCACTTAATTGGCCCCTGAACCTTGATAGTGTCTTCACTGCAACCCTAAATGCCTTCAATGAGTCTTTTTGTTAATAACAATTTCAGTTCAGTGGCTCAGTCATGTCTGACTCTTTGCTACCCCATGGACTGCAGCACACCGGGCTTCCCTGTCCATCACCAACTCCCGGAGCTTGCTCAAACTCATGTCAGTGATGCCATCCAACCATCTCATCCTCTGTCGTCCCCTTCTCCTGCCTTCAGTCTTTCCCAGCATCAGGGTCTTTTCCAAGGAGTCAGTTCTTCCCATCAGGTAGCTGAAGTATTGGAACTTCAGCTTCAGCTTTAGTCCTTCCAATGAATATTCAGGACTGATTCCCTTTAGGATGGACTGGTTGGATCTCCTTGCTGTCCAACGGACTCTCAAGAGACTTCTCCAACACCACAGTTCAAAAGCATCAATTGTTTGGCTCTCAGTTTTCTTCATGGTCCGATTCTCACATCCATACATGACTACTGAAAAAATCATAGCTTTGACTAGACTGACCTTTATATGCAAAGTAATATCTCTGCTTTTTAGTACACTATCAAGGTTTGTCATAGATTTTCTTCCAAGGAGCAAGCGTCTTTTAATTTCATGGCTGCAGTCACCATCTGCAGTGATTTTGGAGCCCAAGAAAATAAAGTCTGTCACTGTTTCCATTGTTTCCCCATCTATTTCCCATGAAGTGATGGGACCGGATGCCATGATCTTCATTTTTTGAATGTTGTGTTTTAAGCCAGTTTTTTCACTCTCCTCTTTCACTTTCATTAAGAGTCTCTTCAGTTCCTCTTCACTTTCTGCCATAAGGGTGGTGTCATTTGCATATCTGAGGTTATTGATATTTCTCCCAGCAATCTTGATTCTAGTTTGTGCTTCATCGAGCCAGGCATTTCAAATGATGTACTCTGCATATAGGGCTTCCCTTGTGGCTCAGCTGGTAAAGAATCCACCTGCGATTCGGGAAACCTGGGTTTGATCCCTGGGTTGGGAGGATCCCCTGGAGAAGGGAAAGGCTACCCACTTGGGTATTCTGGTGTGGAAAATTCCATGGACTGCATAGTCCATGGGGTCACAAAGAGTCTGACACGACTGAACAATTTTCACTCACTCACTCACTCACTCAGCATATAAGTTAAATAAGTAGGGTGACAATATACAACCCTGACGTATTCCTTTCCGAATTTGGAACCAGTCCGTTGTTCCATGTCCAGTTCTAATTGTTGCTTCTTGACCTGCATACAGATGTCTCAAGAGGCAGGTCAGGTGGTCTGGTATTCCCATCTCTTTAAGAATGTTCCACAATTTGTTATGATCCACACAGTCAAAGGCTTTGGCATAGTCAATGAAGCAGAAGTAGATAGTTTTCTGGAACTCTCTTGCTTTTTCTATGATCCAACAGATGTGGGCAATTTGATCTCTGGTTCCTCTGCCTCTTCTAAATCCAGCTTGAACATCTGGAAGTGTTTGGTTCATGTATTGTTGAAGCCTCGCTTGGAGAATTTTGAGCATTATTTACTAGTGTGTGAGATAAGTGCAATTGTGCGGTAGTTTGAGCATTCTTTGGCATTGTCTTTCTTTGGGATTGGAATGAAAACTGACCTTTTCCAGTCTTGTAGCCACTGCTGAGTTTTCCAAATTTGCTGGCATATTGAGTGCAGCACTTTCACAGCATCATCTTTCAGAACTTGAAATACCTTAACTGAAATTCCATCACCTCCACTAGCTTTGTTTGTGGTGATGCTTCCTAAGGCCCTCTTGACTTGGCATTCCAGGATGTCTGGCTCTAGGTGAGTGATCACACCATCGTGATTATCTGGGTTGTGAAGATCTTTTTGTACGGTTCTTCTGTGTATTCTTGCCACCTCTTCTTAATATCTTCTGCTTCTGTCAGGTCCATACCATTTCTGTTCTTTACTGTAAAATGTTCCCTTGGTATCTCTAATATTCTTGAAGAGATCTCTAGTCTTTCCCATTTTATTGTTTTTCTCTATTTCTTTGCATTGATCACTAGAGAAGGGTTTCTCATCTCGCCCTGCTATTCTTTGGAACTCTGTGTTCAGATGGGTATATCTTTCCTTTTCTCCTTTGCCTTTCACTTTTCTTTTCTCAGCTATTTGTAAGGCCTCCTCAGACAACAATTTTACCTTTTTGTATTTCTTTTTCTTGAGCATAGTCTTGAGCACTACCTCCTATACAATGTCACGAACCTCCGTCCATTGTTGTTCAGGCACTCCGTCTATCAGATCGAATCCCTTGAATCTATTTCTCACTTCTACTGTATAATCATAAGGGATTTAATTTAGGTCATACCTGAATGGTCTAGTGGTTTTCCCTACTTTCTTCAATTTGAGTCTGAATTGGAAATAAGGAGTTCGTGATCTGAGCCACAGTCAGCTCCAGGTCTTGTTTTTGCTGACTGTATAGAGCTTCTCCATCTTTGGCTGCAAACAATATGATCAATCTGATCTCAGTATTGACCGTCTGATATCCATGTGTAGAGTCATCCCTTGTGTTGTTGGAAGAGGGTGTTTGCTATGACCAGTGTGTTCTCTTGGCAAAACTCTGTTAGCCTTTGCCCTGCTTCATTTTGTACTCCAAAGCCAAATTTTCCTTCTTTTTCCATTCATCTCTTAATAACAATTTTATTAAGATATAATTCACTGGACTTCCTTGGTGGTCCAATGGTTAAGACTTTGCATTTCCAATGCAGGGGGCACAGGTTCAATCCCTGGTCAGGGAACTAAGATTCTCATGCCACAAGGCAAGGCCAATAAACAAACAAACAAAAGATATAATTCACATACTTACCATACAATTCACCCAAAGTGTACAATTTAATATTTTTTGATATATGCACAGATATGTACAAACACCACCATAATCAGCTTTAGAACTCTTTCATCACCCCAAAAATAAATCCTTTAGCAATCACATTCCTACCACTCAATCCTCCTCAGCTCTAAGCAACCACTAATTTACTCTCTGCTATTACGGATGTTTGTTCTGGACATTCCATATAAGTGGATTCATATATCAGTGGCTTTTATGGCTGGTTCCTTTCATTTAGCATAATGTTTTCAAGGTTTATCCATGTTATAGCATGAATCAGTACTTCTAGGTGGGAGATGGGGGACATTGTTTTTATGGATGAATAATATTCCATTAATGGATGTACCACATTCATTTATCCATTCATCAGTTCATGGACTTTTGTTTCCTCCTTTTGGCTATTATTAATAATGATGCTGTAAGCCTTCACGTACAAGTTTTTGTGTGCATATATATTTCCATTTCTCTTGACTGTATAGCCAGGCGTGAATTTGCCGTGTCCTATATAGCTCTATGTTTAACTCTGAGGAACTGCCAGGTTGTATTGCAGTGGAGCGGCATAATTTTACATAGGCCACCATTAATGTAGGAGCATTTCTGTTCCTCCACATCCTGCCAATACTTATTCTCTGACTTTTTGATTATAGCCATCTTGGTGGGTTAGAAGTGGTATATCATTCTGATGTTAATTTGCATTTCCCTGATGACTAATGAGATTGAGCAACTTTTCATGTATTTATTGGCCATTTTTATTTCATCCTTGAGAAATGCCTGTTCAGATCTTTGGTCCATTTTTAAATTGGACTATTTGGTTTTTATTATTGAGTTGTAAGAGTTCTTTATATAATCTGGATATAAGTCCCTTATCAAATATATGATTTGGAAATATTTTCTCCCATTTTGTCTTTTCAGTTTCTTGATAGTGTGCTTTGAAACACAAAAGCTTTTAATTTTGATGAAATCCAACTTATTGTTTCTTTTATTGCTCTGATAGGGAGTTCATGGAATCTGTAAATCAACTAGGGGAGTATATGCTATCTTCACAATATTAAGTCTTCCAATCCATAAACATAGGATATTTTCCATTTATTTAGAGTTTCTTTCATTTCTGTCAATAATGTTTATAGTTTTCAGAGCATAAGTTTTGCATATCTTTTGTTAAATTTATTCCCAAATATTTTACTCTTTTTGATGCTATTGTCTTAATTTTACTTCTGGATTATTCATTGATAGTATATGGAAATACAGTCGACTTTTGTAGACCTGCCGATGAATCTTGCACTCTGTATTCTAAGGACCACACAACTCCTTCAGCTAGTTACCTGTTACCTGATTGAGTTTGGGATCTCACATGGCTGGCACAGGGGTCACAGTTTATAGGGTCATTCTGTGGACAATTCCTAGACTGACCCTTTTTTTTTTTCTTTTTAATTTTTTTTTATTGAAGGATAATTGCTTTACAAAATTTTGTTGTTTTCTGTCAAACCTCAACCTGAATGAGCCATAGGTATACATATATCCCCTCCCTTTTGAACCTCCCTCCCAACTCCCTCCCCATCCCACCCCTCTAGGTTGATACAGAGCCCCTGTTTGAGTTTCCTGAGCCATACAGCAAATTCCCATTGGCTGTCGATTTTACGTATGGTAATGTAAGTTTCCATGTTACTCTTTCCATATATCTCACCCTCTTTTCTCCTGATGTCCATAAGTCTATTCTCTATATCTGTTTCTCCACTGCTGCCCTGTAAATAAGTTCTTCAGTACCATTCTTCTAGATTCCATATATATGTGTTAGAATACCATATTTCTCTTTCTGACTCACTTCACTCTGTATAATAGGTTCTAGGTTCATCCACCTCATCAGAACTGACTCAAATGCACTCCTCTTTATGGCTGAGTAATATTCCATTGTGTATATGTACCACAACTTCTTTTTCCATTCATCTGTCGATGGACATCTAGGTTGCTTCCATGTTCTAGCTATTGTAAATAGTGCTGCAGTGAACAGTGGGATACATGTGTCTGTTTCAGTTTTGGTTTCTTAAGGTTATATGCCTAGGAGTGGGATTGCTGGGTCATATAGTGGCTTCATTCCTAGTTTTTTAAATAATCTCCATACCATCTTTCATAGTGGCTGTATCAATTTACATTCTCACTAACAGTGCAAGAGTGTTCCCTTTTCTCCACACCTTCTCCAGCATTTATTGCTTGTAGACTTTTTATGATGGCCATTCTGAGTGGTGTGAGGTGCTATCTCAATGTAGTTTTGATTTGCATTTCTCTAATAATGAGCAATGTTGAGCATCTTTTCATGTGTTTGTTAGCCATCTGTATGTCTTCTTTGGAGAAATGTCTGCTTAGGTCTTCTTCCCACTTTTTGACTGGGTTCTTTGTTTTTCTGGCATTGAGTTGTATGAGCTGCTTGTGTATTTTGGAAATTAATCCTTTGTCAGTTGTTTAATTTGCTATTATCTTCTCCTATTCTGAGGGCTGTCTTTTCACCTTGCTTATAGTTTCCTTTGCTGTGTAAAAGCTTTTAAGTTTAATCAAGTCTCACTTATTTACTTTTGTTTTTGTTTCCATTACTCTAGGAGGTGGGTCATAGAGGATCTTGCTTTGATTTATGTCATTGGGTGTTCTGCCTTTGTTTCCTCTAAGAGTTTTGTCATTTCTGGTCTTACATTCAGGTCTTTAATCCATTTTGAGTTTGTCTTTGTGTATGGTGTTAGGAAGTGTTCTAATTTCATTATTTTATATGTAGCTGTCCAGTTTCCCCAGCACCATTTATTGAAGAGGCTGTCTTGCTTCCTTTGTCAAAAATAAGGTACCCATAGGTGCATGGGTTAATTTCTGGGCTTTCTATCTTGTTCCATTGGTCTATATTTCTGTTTTTGTGCCAGTACCATACTGTCTTGATGACTGTAACTTTGTAGTATAATCTGAAGTCAGGAAGGTTGCTTCCTTCAGCTCCGTTCTTCTTTCTCAAGACTGCTTTGGCTATTCGGGGTCTTTTGTGTTTCCATATGAATTGAGAAATTTTTTGTTCTAGTTCTGTGAAAAATGCCATTGGTAATTTGATAGGGATCACATTGAATTTGTAGAATAGTCATTTTCACAATATTGATTCTTCCTACCCAGGAACATGGAATATCTCTCCATCTGTTTATGTCATCTTTGATTTCTTTCATCAGTGTCTTATAATTTTCTATGTACAGTTCTTTTGTCTCCTTGCTGCTGCTAAGTTGCTTCAGTCGTGTTCAACTCTGTGCGACCGCATGGACTGCAGCCTACCAGGCTCCACTGTCCATGGGATTTCCAGGCAAGAGTACTGGAGTGGGGTGCCATTGCCTTCTCCTTAGGTAAGTTTATTCCTAGAAATTTAATTCTTTTTGTTGCAATGGTAAATGAGATTGATTCCTTAATTTCTCTTTCTGATTTTTCATTGTTAGTATATAGAAATGCAAGTGATTTCTGTGAATTGATTTTGTATCCTGCAACTTTGCAAAATTCACTGATTAGCTCTAGTAATTTTCTGGTACTATCTTTAGGGTTTTCTCTGTACAGTATCATGTCATCTGCAAACAAAGAGCTTTATTTCTTCTTTTCCTATCTGGATTCCTTTTATTTCTTTTTCTTCTCTGACTGCTGTAGCTAGGACTTCCAAAGCTATGTTGAATAATAGTGGTGAAAGTGGACACTCTTGTCTTGTTCCTGATCTTAGGGGGAATGCTTTCAGTTTTTCACCATTGAGAATAATGTTTGCTGTAGGCTTATCATATACAGCCTTTACTATGTTGAAGTAAATTCTTCCTATGCTCATTTTTTGAAGAGTTTTAATCACAAATGGGTGCTGAATTTTGTCAAAGGCTTCTTTTGCATCTATTGAGATTATCATATGCATTTTATCTTTCAATTTGTTAATATGATCTATCACATTGATTGATTTGTGTATATTGAAGAATCCTTGCATTCCTGGAATAAACCCAACTTGATCACGGTGTATGAGCTTTTTGATGTGTTGCTGAATGCTGTTTGCCAGAAATTTGTTGAGGATTTTTGCATCTATGTTCATCAGTGATATTGGCCTGTAGTTTTCTTTTTTGTGTTGTCTTTGTTTGGTTTTGGTATCAGGGTGATGGTGGCCTCGTAGAATGAGTTTGGAAGTGTTCCTTCCTCTGCAATTTTTGGAAACAGTTTTAGAAGGATAGGCATTAGCTCTTCTCTAAATGTTTGACAAAATTCTCCTGTGAAGCCATCTGGTCCTGGGCTTTTGTTTTGGGGGAGATTTTTTTTTTATCACAGCTTCAATTTCAGTGCTTGTAATTGGGTTGTTCATAATTTCTATTTCTTCCTGGTTCAGTCTTGAAAGATTGAACTTTTCTAAGAATCTGTCCATTTCTTCCATGTTATCCATTTTATTGCCATACAGTTGTTCATAATAGCCTCTTATAATCCTTTGTATTTCTGCATTGTCTTCTGTAACCTTTCCTTTTTCATTTTTCATTTTGTTGATTTTATTCTTCTCTCTTTTTTTCTTGATGAATCTGGCTAAAGGTTTGTCAATTTATCTTCTCAAAGAACCAGCTTTTAGCTTTATCTTTACTATTGTTTCCTTCATTTCTTTTTCATTTATTTCTGCTCATATCTTTATGATGTCTGTCCTTCTACTAATTTGGGTTTTTTTGTTGTTCTTCTTCTTTTTCCAGTTGTTTTAGGTGTAAAGTTAGGTTGTGTATTCGATGTTTTTCTTGTTTCTTGAGGTAGAATTGTATTGCTATAAACTTCCCTCTTAGAACTGCTTTTGCTGCAGTTCAATACATAAGGAGCACCTCAATACATAAGACAAATACTAACAGACATAAAAGGAGAAATTGACAGTAACTCAATCCCATAAGTTTTGAGTTGTTGTGTTTTCATTGTCATTTGTTTCTAGAAATTTTTTGATTTCCCTTTTGATTTCTTCAGTAACCTGTTGGTTATTTAGAAATGTGTTGTTTAATCTCCATGTATTTGTGCTTCTTACAGTTTTTTTCTTGTAATTGATATCTAGTCTCATAAGCCTTGTGGTTGGGGAAGGTGCTTAATATGATTTCAATTTTCTTAAATTTACTGAGGTTGGATTTGTGACCCAAGATGTGGTCTATCCCAGAGAATGTTCCATGTGCACTTGAGAAGAAGGTATATTCTTCCGCATTTGGATGCAATGTCCTGAAGATATCAATGAGATCCACTGCATCTAATGTATCATTCAAGACTTGTGTTTCCTTATTAATTTTCTGTTTTGATGATCTGTCCATTGGTGAGAGTGGGGTGTTAAAGTCTCCTACTATTCTTGTGTTCCTGTCAGTTTCTCCTTTTATGTCTGTTAGTGTTTGTCTTATGTACTGAGGTGCTCCTATGTTGGGTGCATAGATATTTACAATTGTTATGTCTTCCTCTTGAATTGATACCTTGATCATTATGTAGTGTCCTTCCTTATCTCTTGTAATATTCTTTATTTTAAGGTCTATTTTTTCTGATATGAGGGTTGCTACTCCAGCTTTCTTTAGCTTCCCATTTGTATGGACTATATTTTTCCACCCTCTCACTTTCTAGACTGACCCTTTTTTAAGTCTCAGGTTTCATCTGTGCTCATATATAATCATATTCTTCATGTTTATTGAACACTTCCTATGGCCCAAGCACTGCTCCAGGCACAGGGCAACAGCAGCACACAGACGAAGCCCTGCCTGCATGGAGCTTCCATGCTAATCGAGGGAGCCAGGGCAAACCAGTAAGTTGTTGCAGAGTGTCTTAGAGCGGGATAAGTGCCAAGAAGGAAGTCATCGAGGAGAGGGGAAGGAGCAGGTGGCCTGAAGGAACCTGGCAATTCCGGATGGAAGACCTCCCCGAGAAGGTCTCACGTGAAGGATGAGTGGCAGTGCAGGGCCAACCAGGCACACAGGAAGAGCAGTCCAGGCGGAAATGAGCGAGTGAGTCGCTCAGTCACGTCCACCTCTTTGCGACCCCATGGACTATACAGTCCATGGCATTCTCCAGGCCAGAATACTGGATTAGGTAGACATTTCCTTCTCCAGAGGATCTTCCCAACCCAGGAATCAAACCCAGGTCTCCCGCATTGCAGGCGGATTGCAATGGGACCAGCCAAGGCAAAGACAGAGGCAAGGGCGTGGTGGGGGCATCAGTGAGATGGTCTCAGAGACCATGAGGACCGACTGTGCAGAGATTGTCTTCTCTCCCGAGTCCTGGAGATGCTGCCTAAGTCATCCAGACCCCAGGCTCCTGGAAGAGGAGACGGGCCGAGGAGGACGGACACTCAGCTCGGATGTCCATGCCCTACCACCTCTGGCCCACCACTGCCCAGTCCCTCACACACTTCCTCCCCATGGGCTCTTCCCTTAAGCGTTACTGTCTCCTCAATCCTAAAGCAAAAATCCCAAAAAGTCAAAACAAGAAATCATCAAAGACTGATTCTGAAATTTTAATTTATTTGTTTGGAAAAAATAACAAAACTTAAAATGTTTGGCTGGATGTCCTGGTAGTGTAGCACCAATGTACCACCCCCAGGACTTCGAAGGGAACATCAGATGTTCTAAGGGGTCTTAAAGCAGAGGGGCTCGGCAGTGTGCATTGAGAAACTGTAAAATGTCTGTTTTCAGAGGGTGGGGGAATAACAAAGATTTATATAGTAGTATTTTTGTTCCTGGGAAAACTGGAATCAATAGAATCCCCCAACTGAAATCGGCTCGATAAATAATGGCATGTACACAAGATGGAAACCACCGTGGCCAAATAAGCACTGTTTTCCAAGAATGACACAGCTGGAGGGAGCATCTCCCAGAGACGGGGCACATAAGGACATAGGGACATAGAGTCAGTGTACACGTGTGCGTGGCCTGGGAGCCAGGAACAGCTGGCTTCACCTTTTTTTAAATGGCTGAGAGAAAAATCAAAGGAGAGGACTATTTCACAACATGGAAGAAGCCCATGAAATTCAAATACTAGCATTCGTGAATTTTTGCTGCCACACATCCACGTCCATTTGTTTCCACGTTGTCCTTGAAAACTTGAAAACAGCCACGATGACAGAGCTGAGAAGCTGCAGCAAGAGTGGCCAGGAAGGCTGGAGGTCTGTAGACAGCTCCTCACTGAGGGGTCTGCCAGCCCCTGACCCGCATAACCACCTGGAGACGTCTTCAAGGCCACACACACAGGGCTTTGTAATACGACGCACTGCAGGGCGACAGGTCGACCAGTGGTGTTCATCGCTTTTTGACTTGTCTGTGTTTCCATTCTTTCCTTGTCATAAGCATGTTCTGCTTTTATTTTTATAACGTGGAAGCTTCCATCAAACTGCACACTCACAGACGCCTTTCCCACGCCCTCCCTAGGGGACTTCTCCTTCCAACAGGGGTCACTTGGTCATTCCGGAGCAGTTTCCTCAGGAACCAGGGGCAAACAGGCCCCCAGGCCGCATGCGGGGGTGGGCACAGCAGGCCCTCCTGCAGCCGCATCCCCTGCGGGTAGGCAGGGGCCAGGCACACCCTGGGCTCCAGCCACTTCCAGTTCTGGCCCCCTGACGGTCCCTCATGTTGTGAGCTTCAGCTGTCCTTAGGAGGACAGTGGTCAGGAGGCCTGGGCCCACCTCTCCCCACCAGGGCACAGAGGGGTCAACTTGGCCACCTGTGTGTTCAAACCGTCCCCTCTTCAGCAAGGGGTCAGCAGCTCAGGGCAGCGGCTTGTCTGAGGGGCAGGTAGCGTGGAAGGTCCTGGCGGTGGGGGCAGGCGTTTAGGGAGGTGATCCTGGGAGGAAGCAGGTGCCCTCAGAGGATAGAGACGAGGAGCCAGATCCTCGCGTGGGATCCGCCTAGAGGGGAGGCTCAGAGAGTTGGTCAGCTCATCGGAAGCAGATGGGCCTCGTGGTCCAGGCCCTGCCACAGTGGGAGAGAGCCTGGCGTCTCAGTGCTTTCTCTGTGTCCCCCAGGTGTCTTCCTGCCCCCGTCCCCGGCAGCAGCAAACGAACCCATCCTGGAAGAAGTGGGGATTGTGGCTCTGGCACCCCTGGCCGACGTGCTAAACAGCCCGCAGCCCAGCCCCGTGGCAGGCCCCATCGTGAGCCCCCTGGCAGGCCCTCTCAACACGCTGCTGCCCGGCCCAGGGCCCACCTCCCAGAGCAGCCCACTCACCAGCCTCCTGAGCAGCCACCTGGCCAGCCCCCTGGTAGTGCCCCAAGTGGGCACACCAACCAGCTCCCTGGGCCTGCCCTCCACCGGCTCCCTGATGCCCAGCAACCCCCTGGCGGGCCCCATGGCAGTGCCCCCAGGGGGCACACCAACCAGTTCCCTGGGCCTGCCCTCCACCGGCCCCCTGACTCCAGGAAGCCCCCTGGTGGGCCCCCTAGCTGTGTCTCAGAACGGCCCCCTGATGCCCCCTATGACAGGCTCGGGGGTCCTCTCCCTGAACAGCCCCCTGCTCACCTCCACGGCCGCCCCTCTAGGTGTCTCTCAGAACGTTCTGGCCAACCCCATGAACAATCTGGTGCTGTCGGAGGCCCCACGGGTGAGGCTGGCAGAGCCGCTCCGAGGATATCCCCCGGGACCCCACCCCTCGGCTGACAGGGGACCTTCTGCCACCTCCAAAGGTAACAGATGTGGGGATGGGGGGTGGGCCCTGCCAGGCCAGTCCTTGGTCCTGCCTCGCTCTAATCTGCCTCCTTTCCTTTCTGCCCCTCCCGCACATCACTAGTTTCACTCCCCACTGAGCACCCCCAGCCAACCCAGGAGCCGGAGCCCCTCAGCATGACATTTGTGGGTGCACCCATCCAGACCTCCACCCCTGTTGGTGCCCTGGGCACTCCAGGCCCCGTGATAGCCTTCTCCTATGGCACCTCAGATGCTCAGACACAGCCTGGCGGCCCCCAGGGACAAGTGATCCCTGCCTCTGTCCCTGTCTCGACTGCCTCCAACATGGCCATCCTCACCTCTGCCCCTACCCCCACCCCCACAGTGACCACCAGCTACACCCCCTCAAGCACACCGCACCCCTCTGCCCGAACGCACCACTCCCCATCCCGGCCCTCGCCCACCCCTCACTCCCCTCCACGCAACCCCCGCTCCCCACCGCGAACCTCGTCCTCCCCGGCTTCAGTCACCGACGCCCGTGGTCCACGCGGCCCAGAGCAGTCTCGGAAAAGCATCCTGGAGTTGGAGCGGAAGCTAGCCCACCGCAAGAGCAGCAAGTTCCCCGACAGCTCTCGAGGTCAGCGCGAGGCTGGGGTCCCCTCTGCTGCCCATGGAGACCTCCCAGGCACCCCTTGGGCTGCTGGCCACAGCCACTGATCACTCTGTCCACCCCTGTTGTCCCCAGAATCAAAGCAGCTAGCCTGGGAGAGGCTGGTGGGGGAGATCGCCTTCCAGCTGGACCGCAGGATCCTGTCCAGCATCTTCCCCGAGCGTGTGAGGCTCTATGGCTTCACAGTCTCCAACATTCCAGAGAAGATCATCCAGGTGTGTCCTGCCCATCCCCACTGGCCACCGGAGGGCCTGCCCACCACTGCAAGGGTGGGGAGCTTGCTGGCTCTCGACGGGCTTCTGGGGGCCAGCCAGGCAGAGCACAGCAGAATCTGAGGGCACCCAGGGATGCAGGAAGCTCAGTGCTCAGTCCAGTGGCCAGCAGGTGTCCAGGGTGTCCGGCCGCAGGGGCCTGTGTCCCAGCCCCATGGGAGGCCTTCCCAAAGAGCAGAGCAGCGAGGGCCCCCGCAGGGTCAGATGTGCGCTCCCAGCCTTCTCACTGCCGTGGCCTCTGGACCTCCGAGCTCTGCTCCCAAGGGCCCTTCCCCAGGCTGGCAGAGCTGAGGCCTCAGCCTTCTTCCCCGAGGGGTCTGAGTCCTCAAGGGTCACAGGTGGACACAGTGGAGGCCGGTTTCGGAGCCTCTGAGTAGCTGCGGCCTGGTGGCCATTGAGGCTGGGCTAATTCCAGTCCATTCCCAGCCTGCCCTCCACTAAGCCCACTACCCCCAAGGGACATGGAGGACAGTGCTTCCCAAACGAGTCTGGGCGCTTCTTGCCGCCACCGTGTACTAGGCGCTGACGAATGGGAGCCTGGGGGTGGGAGGGCGTGGGCCGGACACCCTGCGGCCCTGCTCCCCAAAATGAGCGAAGGCACGCCCTTCGCGACTGACGCCCCGCGGGTGGGGGCGGCGGTGAGCGCACAGGAGTAGGGGGCGCGAGGGTGGCAGCCTCTGCCTCTCAGCGTTCATCCGCGGGGACTGAGCCCTCTGTGCCCCTTCCTCTCTCCTTGGCCGGGCTGTCAGCCTGAGTCTGAGTGGGCAGAAATGACGTTCGGTTACAATGGGCTCATCAGTTCCGCGGGTTGCATTTGCCTTCTCCATTTGTTAAGGTGTCCGTTTAGGTTTTTAATTTTACCGTGGCCAGAATTATCTGCCTTTTCCTTTATCTGTGCTTTTCAAGTCTTGTTTAAGACTGGAGCTGCCAGCCCCGCCTCAGTCCCCTCTTCCAGTCCACGTGTGTGGGCTCCGGTCCTCCCTTCCAGCCCTGCCACAAGCCGATGTCCTAATCCAGCTGCAGAGGTAGCCTGGGCATCCTTCTTCCAGACTGTAGTAGCTCCTCTTGGCCCTTCACTCTTCAATAAGAATTTCAGGGTCTGTCAAGTTCTAAGAAAAATCCAGTTCAAATGTTTGGGTTTTCATTGGTTTACAGGTTGAGCTGGGGACGTTTCCCATCTTTGCCCTATTGGTATCCTTGTGTTGCTGGTGTCAGCAAGCCCACGTTGCTAACATCCGGTTTGACGACCCTTGACCTGTCTTGGGAGCTAAAATTCAGACTTAAATTGAAGTAGGGAAAACCATTAGGCAATTCAGGTATGACCTAAATCAAATCCCTTACGATTATATAGTAAAAGTGACAAATAGATTCAAGGGATTCGATCTGATAGACAGAGTGCCTGAACAACAATGGACGGGGGTTCGTAACACTGTACAGGAGGCAGTGACCAAGACCATTCCCAAGAAAAAGAAATGCAAAAAGGTAAAATGGTTCTGAGGAGGCCTTACAAATAGCTGAGAAAAGAAGCAAGAGGCAAAGGAGAAAAGGAAAAACATACCCATCTGAATGCAGAGTTTGAGAGAATAGCAAGGAAAGATGAGAAATCCTTCTTTGTGATCAATACAAAGAAATATAGGAAAATAGAATGGAAAAGATGAGATCTCTTCAAGAAAATTAGAGATACCAAGGGAACATTTCATGTAAAGATGGGCTCAATAAAGAACAGAAACAGTATGGACCTAACAGAAGCAGAAGATATTAAGAACAGGTGGCAAGAATACACAGAAGAACTGTACAAAAAAGATCTTCATGACTCAGATAACTACAATGGTGTGATCACTCACCTGGACCCATACATTCTGTGGTCCAAAGTCAAGTGGGCCTTAGGAAGCATCACCATGAACAAAGCTTGTGGAGGTGACATAATTCCAGCTGAGCTATTTTAAATACTCAGAGATGATGCTATGGAAGTGCTGCACTCAATACACCAGCAAATTTGGAAAACTCAGCAGTGGCCACCGGACTGGAACAGGTCAGTTTTCATTCCAATCCCAAAGAAAGGCAATGCCAAAGAATGCTCAAACTACCACACAATTGCACTCATCTCACACGCTAGCAAAATAGTGCTAAAATTCTCCAAGCCAGCTTCAACAGCTCATGAACCAAGAACTGTCAGATGTTCAAGCTGGATTTAGAAAAGGCAGAGGAACCAGAGATCAAATTGCCAACATCCACTGGATCATAGGAAAAGCAAGAGAATTCCAGAAAAACATCTACTTCTGCTTCATTGACTAGGCTAAAGCCTTTGACTGTGTGGATCACAACAAACTGTGGAAAATTGTTAAAGAGATGGAAATACCAGTCTACCTTACCTGCCTCCTGAGAAATCTGTATGCAGGTCAAGAAGCAACAGTTAGAACTGGACATGGAACAATGGACTGGTTCCAAATTGGGAAAGGAGTACATCAAGGCTATATATTGTCACCCTGCTTATTTAACTTATGTGCAGAGTACATCATGCAAAATGCCGGGCTGGATGAAGCACAAGCTGGAATCAAGATTGCTGGGAGAAATATCAATAAATCTCAGATATGCAGGTGACACCACCCTTGTGGCAGAAATCAAAGAGGAACTAAAGAGTTTCCTGATGAAAGTGAAACAGGAGAGTGGAAAAGCTGCCTTCAGTTCACTCGCTCAGTTGTGTCCAACTCTTTGGGACCCCCATGGAGTGCAGCATGCCAGGCTTCCCTGTCCATCAGCAACTTCCGGAGCTTGCTCAAAGCTGGCTTAAAAATCAACACTCAAAAAACACAGATCATGGCATCTGGTCCCATCACTTCATGGCAAATAGATGGGGAAACAATGGAAATAGTGACAGACTTTATTTTCTTGGGCTCCAAAGTCATGGAAGATGGTGACTGGAGCCATGAAATTAAAAGATGCTTGCTCCTTGGAAGAAAAGCTATGACCAACCTAGACAGCATATTAAAAAGCAGAGACGTTACTTTGCTGACAAATTTGTGAATAATCAAAGCTATGGTTTTTGCAGTAGTCATGTATGGATGTGAGAGTTGGACCATAAAGAAGGCTGAGTGCCATAGAATTGATGCTTTTGAACTATGGTGTTGGAGAAGACTCATGAGAGTCCCTTGGAGAGCAAGGAGGTCAAACCAGTCAATCTTAAAGGAAATCAATCCTGAATACTAACTGGAAGGACTGATGCTGAAGCTGAAACTCCAGTACTTTGGCCACCTGACTCAAAGAACCAACTCACTGAAAAAGACCTTGATGGTGGGAAAGACTGAAGGCAGAAGGGGACAACAGGGGATGAGATGGTTGGATGGCATCCCTGACTCAATGGACATGAGTTTGAGCAAGCTCTGGGAGATGGTGATGGACAGGAAGCCTGGTGTGCTGCAGTCCATGGGGTCGCAAAGAATGGGACTCAACTGAGTGACTGAACTGAACTGAACTGAACTGACCTGTCCTGGACCACAGCCACCACTCCTGCTGTGTCATGCGTGCAGGCACGGTGGCTATTCAAAAATGGGCACATGACACAGAGAAGCACAATATTTATGTCTCTAAAATGCTGCGTCTGATATCTAGTTGGCAAAGATTACATTAAATTGTAAGATAAAGTCTAGTTGCCCATGTAGATTAGACATCAAACCGTGGAAAGAGGGTTTGAGTTGTTTGAAACTGCCCATTTAAATGGAAATAAGCTCGGTCTTTCAGTGCCTGGGCTGTGCAAGTCCTCCCCTTCCCCACCACTCTTCGCCCTGCCGGATTGTTTCTACTTACACTGGGCAATAGTCACAGCCCTAAATGCAACTCCCCAGAGAAGAGCCAAGAAGAGGAGGCAGAATGTCTGTAAGGCAATTTTTCAGTGTTTAAGAAAGTCAATAGTTCCGCCAATACTCCAGCACTCCAGCCTCCACCTTGCTGGCCTCCAGCAGATGGAGCCAGATGGAACCCAGGTCAGGAAGACAGGCCTGTCCCAGTGTTGCAAAGTGGCTCAGGGTTGCCCCTGCCAGAAGTCAGAGGTTGCTTTGGCTGAACCCTAACATGAGCCTGGTGCTCCGCTCACACGACCACCCAGGGAGGGGCAGACAGGGAACTAACTGGAGAAGGCGATGCTTGAGCGGACTGGGCGACCCTAGGAGGTGGTGTCTAGGGAACTGCGGGCAGAGGGTGAGCAGGGCCAGATGGGGGCCTTGAGGGTCAGCCCTGGCCCTGGAGCTGGAGCAGCGGGAACCACACGGGGGCTCTAACTGGGCAACACCCAGCCAATTCCGTGCACTGCCAACCCACTGTTTCATGGGCCTGGGGGCAGCGGTACCAGCGACAGGTACAGAATTTGCAGGACCAAGTGCACAGGAAAACACAGCACTCCTTGTTCAAAAATTAAGACCTCGAGATTGCTTCAGCAGAACTTCAAGCTGAGGGCACCAGAAGGCAGTGGAGGGAGGGATTGGGAGGCGGGGTGCAGGCCCAGCCCGGCAGGGACAAAGTAGGTGAAGACCGACCTCAGGCCCAGACACCGGAGCCGGCGCCCGAGTGACAGCAGTGCTGGGACTCAGGGCCTTGGCTCTGGGCCCGGGGTTGTCAGCGCATGGTGAGGGCTGGAAGGGACCCCCGCAGGGTGTGGGCACAAGATGCTAAGGATGGGGTGTTGGGACAGGGGGCCTAGAGAACAGCCTGAGAAGTAGGAGGGCCGGACCCAGGAGGAGGCCTGGGAAAGACCCTGGGTGGCATTTTCCCAGTCAGGCAACCCTGGGGGTTTGGGGAGGTCCCCTGGTGTCTCATCACCAGCAGCCACGCCCTCCGTCCTCTGCTGCTTGTGGCCCCAGCTCAGTCCAATTCCAGGTGGTGGATGGAGCTGGTGATGGGGCTGCTGGAAGCTCTGAGCTCAGGCTCAGCCCACAGGGTTCCCCCACCCTGGATCCCTAGAGGCACCTCGGCCAGGGCCTCCAGGACACCTCCCTGCAGGTCCCACCCTCCGACCGTGATCCTGGCGGAACCACACCCCACAGCCTCCTTTGCCCCCATGTGTTTGCCTGCTCTTGGGCCAGGGTGGAGCCAAGGGTCCCTGACCATTGCTGTCCCCTCAGGCCTCCCTGAACCCCAGTGACCACAAGCTGGACGAGGAGCTGTGCCAGACGCTCACACAGCGCTACGTGAGCATCATGAACCGGCTGCAGAGCTTGGGCTACAACGGGCGGGTGCACCCAGCGCTGACGGAGCAGCTGGTGAACGCTTATGGCATCCTTCGGGAGCGGCCGGAGCTGGCCGCGTCCGAGGGTGGCTCCTATACAGTGGACTTCCTGCAGCGCGTGCTGGTGGAGACTGTGCACCCCAGCATGCTCACTGATGCGCTGCTGCTGCTCTCCTGCCTCAGCCAGCTGGCCCACGATGATGGCAAGCCCATGTTCATCTGGTGACGCCACCATTAAAGCTTCCCTCGGACGCTGGCCGTTGGGCCCGGGCCGGTACTCCTGGGTGGTGCCGCCTCCTCTGGGGCCCTTCCGTCCTGTCTGCTCTCAGGGCTCCTGCCCCTCGGGGTCCCCGGAGAGAGCCCCAAGGCCAAATTTCAGCAGCTGTCATGCTGAGGGGGTGTTCCAGAGGCCCCACATCTCCCCTCACATGGCCTGAGGCCTGGAATAGCCAAGCAGGAAGCGAGAAGGAGCCGAGCTGGCAGCGGGTGTGTGGGTGTGCCCGCAGCCCTGACCACCTGCTGGCGGCCAGGTGAGGCCTGGGCCCAGAGCAGAAGGCAGAGTGGGCTCCAGAGGAGGCTGTGGGCACAGGAGCGCCTCCCTCTGCACTAGGCAGGGACAAGGAGGGTGGGGACATGTTTTCTGGACCCTCATCAAGGGCAGGGGGACATTAAAGGGACAGGAGCCAGGAGAAAGAGACTCACTCACACCTGGGCACTGGGCAGCCCAGGGAGGTGGGGGCCCTGCAAGGCCAAAGGCTCCCGCAGGAAGGGACTAGACTGTGAGAGTCAGAAGTGGGAGGGCAGCTCCCCACTATTGAAGGGGTACAGCTGAGCAGCACAGGACAGCTGGAGTGGGGTGGGGTAGGAGGGGACACGGGAGGTAACCTATAGACTCAGAGAGGGAAGGCTGGTGGGGAGTGCGGGATGCCCTGAGTGTAGGCCAGGGTGCTTGTCCCTTCAGGACCTGCATGAGGAGCGGAGAGGGCCTTCCTGCAGGAGGGGAGGAGGCCAGAGGTGGTGGTGGGGATGCGGACCCCAGCCAGGAGGCTTCCCGAGTACCGCTGCCCACCAGCCTGAGGATCACCAGGGGACAGAGGAGCCACCGGGCATGGGTTAATGTCAGCTACCAGCAAGAGGGTACAGAGGAGAGGGGGTTAGTGTGAGCTGGGGTCTCTGGCCCCAGAGCTGCTGCCTCTCTGCAGCCTTACTCCCCTCCCCCCAGGCCTACTTCAGCAGATGAAATCAGACCCCTGGGAAAGGCAGGGAGGGCCCCTGCATACAGACAGGCAGAGAGCCCTAGGTGCGCCTAGCTCTGTCTGCTGAGAAGGCTGAACAACAGGACAGACGGTAGGAAGGAGCACACCCAGCACCAGACCTTGATTACTACAGGGGATCCGGGATTTCTGGAAAATTTGGGGGGGGGGGCGGTGCGAGGAACAGAGCCCCTTCTCTGTGTCTGCAGGCGGGAAGGGCAACCCTGGCCCAAGCTTCAGGGCAATTTAGGAGCCAACCGTAAGAGCTCTAGGAACCGCTTCGCAGCTGGAATGAGAAAGATGGGGGCCAGGGAGGGGAGGGCAAGGCAGCACCTGAGCAAGGCCAAGTAGCTCGGTCCTGGGACCCAATAGAGTGGCTCCCATCTGGCTCGCGTGCCCCGGAGGGCCAAGCCGGCCGCGCAGAGCTGAACCAACGGTCCTTCCCCCAGACTGGAAGTTTCTCGTGGTAGGCCTACAGAGCCGACGCAGAGCTGGCGGCTGGTTAGGCTGCTCGAGTCCGCCCCTCGTCTGCGGGCGTGTCTTCGTACTCAGGTGCTAGACGTCACGAACCGGGGCACAGGTCGGGGTT
Organism: Bos grunniens; assembly: GCF_055505025.1. Taxonomy (NCBI): domain Eukaryota; kingdom Metazoa; phylum Chordata; class Mammalia; order Artiodactyla; family Bovidae; genus Bos; species Bos grunniens. Next base: position 83,303,069 of record NC_141178.1, read on the forward strand.
GGGTATACGCCGCAGTCTGGGCAGCAGGAGCGAAGGGCCACTTCACCCTGACTGGCGGGAGGAGGCAGAGAGCTGGACGCAGCGCGCGTCGCACTCCGTCCGGCCGCCGGACACGGGAAAAGTGCCGGCCTCCGCTGGGTGTGGAGCTGCGCTGGTCCGCGCGGTCTGCGAGTTCTCCTTAAGGCTTTCAGGGGAGGGCGGGGCGAGGGGCTTCTGGGGCGGGACCAGGGTCCCTTCTGCTTTCCTTTTGGTTCTCTCCAACCGCCGCAGAGACTCTGCGCCAGTGAGCAGAGGGCGGTTTCCCGGGCGGCTCCGCCAGCGTCCGCACCCCCAAGCTCGCGGGGCACAGCGCCTTCCCGACCCCGCGCACAAGCTGTGCCACGTGGCCTTGACCCCTGCGACTCCCCTGCAGCTCCCGCGGACGAACGCACGGATCGACTCGCACGCTGGAAGCCAATGAGTCGTCGGAGACTCACACTGCCGAAGAGCCTCGTGCGCCATGCCATCCCCGCCCGACTGGCCCCCGACGCCCTGCGCCCTACGACCCTCGCCCTTCCCGCACCCTGTGCTGCACGCTCTCCACCGCCTGACCCGCGCGCTGCTTTTCCCGGCCTACTGGGCCCTGGACCAGCTGCTGGGCTGCTGGGCGCCGGCCGAGAGCCGGAGCGAGCAGAGCTGGCTGAGAACCGCCGCAGGCGCCGGGGGCGCGCTGCTGCTGCTGCTCGCGGCCCTGCCCCTGACTCTCCCGGCGCTACTGCTCTGGCTGCTGCTGCAGGCCTGGCGCCGCCCCTTCTGCTACCAGCCTCCTCCGCAGTGCTGGGCGCCCCCTGCGCCCTGGTGCCCCCGCACTGAGCCCGCGCGCAGCTTCGGCTTCTTCAGCGCAAACCTGTGCCTGCTCCCCGACGGGCTGGCGCGCTTCAACAACTTGCCGCACACGCAGCGGCGGGCCGCGGCTGTGGGCGCCGTGCTGCTCGCCGGCCTGCGGCGTTCGCCCTATGAAGCTACGGGCTGCGGTTCGCCAGTGCAGGCGATGCCGTGCGGGGTGCTGACAGGCGCCATGCCAGCGAGTCTGGACTTCGTATGCCTACAGGAGGCGTTCGATCTTCGCGCAGAGCGACGCCTGGTTAGCCTCCTGGCATCTAATCTGGGCCCGGTATTGTACGACGTGGGCACATTCGGCCTGCAGCCCGGCCTACACCTCAAGTTGCTGGGCAGTGGGCTGCTGCTGGCCTCGCGCTATCCGCTGCTGCGCGCCGCCTTCCAGTCCTTCCCCCACGCACGTGGCGAGGATGCTCTGGCCTCCAAGGGACTACTTTCCGCGCAGGTACCTGTCCCCTGTACGCGGCGCTCCCAGACCAGGGAGGGGCGGGGCTTGGAGCGGAACACGGGAAGGAGCGCCAAGGTCCGTGGTGTTGCAGGCGCAGCTGGGCATCCTGGACGGGCGCCGCGTCGTGGGCTTCCTGCACTGCACACACTTGCACGCGCCCAGCGGTGAGCCCTGCCGGGTTCGTAAGCAGGAGGCCCCTCTGCGTGGCGGCGGCGGCGAGTCCCAACCCTGGCCAGCACCTCCCCTCCTTGCAAAGTTTATGCACTGCCCCAGCCGCCGCGAGTCCCTAGGTGGGCTAGCGGATCAGGATGGGGTGGGGCGGGGGGCGAAGCTGGGTGTCCAGGATGCGGACACCGGCTCCTCCGCCCCGCCCCGCAGAGGACGGGCTCCTGCGCTGCAAACAGCTGACGGTGCTTCTGGACTGGGCCGAGCAGTTCGAGGCGGAGAGCCGCCAGAGTGACGAGGCCGTGGCCTTCAGCGTGCTCCTGGGTGACCTCAACTTCGACAACTGCTCGCTAGGTAAGACGGCCCGCCCCCCCCCACACACACACCCCCTGCGCGCGCGTGCACACACACATACACACACACTCACATACACACACACACACCCCGAATGTCACCTCTCCACAGACCACCAGCAGGAACAGGAGCACCGGTTTTTCAGCTGCTTCCGGGACCCCTGCCGGCTGGGCACGCGCCGGGAGCAGCCCTGGGCCCTGGGTACGCCGGGGCGGGGCAGCCGGATGGGGGCGGGCGGACCTCAGGCGGGCTCCGCGGAGACGCCCACTGATAACGCCCTTCCCCGCCCACCCCAGGGACGTTGCTGAGACCCTCGGAGCTCCGCCGCTCCGTGGCCTGCTCGCCGGAGATGCTGCGTAGGTGAGTGGCTACCTGGGAGTCAGACAAGGTCGGGAATGAGGGCTGCCCTGACCCTGGTGACACGGCCTCTCCTCAGGGCCCTGGAGCAGAAGAAAGGGCGCCGCCGCTACCTGGCAGGCCCTCCCCGTGGAGGCCCCCCAGCTGAGTCCTGGCGGGGCCGGCGCCTGGACTACATCACCTACCGCAGCGCGCCTGGAGGCCTTCTGAGCCCGGTAAGTGCCAGAGCTCAGGGTATGGGCCTGCCGTGCTGGGGCGACTCTCCAACCTGCCTCCCGCCCTCCAGGAGGTGGAGCAGGTGACATTCAGCACTGCCCTGGCCGGGCTCACAGACCACCTGGCCGTGGGACTTCGGCTCCGAGTGTCCACATCCTCCTAAGGCCAGCTTGCAGGAGACAGGTGCCAGAACGGGTGGAAAGACGGACGGTGACACAGAACGTGAGCCTGGCCAGTCGCCAGGGGAAACGGCGACTTCAGGGATCTTTATTGTGTGGGACCTCCTCACACAGCCTCCTGGGCCCTGCGGTACTCATACACGCTGCCCCGCTCCGGGAAGGCTAGGGGCTGCAAGGGCGAACCTGGCAGTGGGGCGGGGTCTTCCGGGTCCCCGTAGCCCCCACCGCCTGGTGTGTGCAGACAGAACACGTCCTGTGGAGCAGAGGGGCAGGATCAACCTGGGCCTGGCGCTGCCCTGCCTCCCGCTGCAGGCCCCATCCCCACGGGGCAGCGTGTCCATATCGGCCAGCTTGGACCGCGGAGCCCGGGTCCTCGGCCCCTTATTCTTTTTTTTTTTTTTTCGGCCCCCTATTCTTGCAGGAGCCAAATTAAACTCGGTCTCCGCTTATCTCCACAATTCCATTCACCCTCTGTGGGATGAGGGCCACTGGGGTGGGGGAGTGAAGATGGGACAGGCCAGGCCGCAGTCCTTACCCCGGGGTACACGGGCACCGAGGTCTTCCCACCCAGGTTTACTGTCCGGCCGTCCTTCCGGATGAGTAGGTTTAGGCCCCGGGCACCAGGCTCACCCCCTGCAGGAAGAGGCAAGGTGGGAGTGGCCCAGGAGGCAAGGAAGTGAAAGATGGGGGAGGGGGGTTGTTTAGTGGGGAAACAGGAGGACAGATGGGACAGGAGGTGGGTGGGGAACAGAATCCCCACGGCGATAGGGGCTGGGCGTGGCGGGAGGGTGGGGGTGGGGGACCACTTACCCATCAGGCCATACGGCTGGAAGGCGCGGCGCTCAGTCAGCACGGACAGCAGCGCCTCCTCGCGGAAAAGCAGCTCACGGATAATGCCATCGCCGCCCCGGAAGCGGCCGCGACCCCCGGACCCCAGCCTTAGCTCGAAGCGGCGCAGGATAACCGGGTACCTGCACGGTCCTGGGCTCAGCCCAGCCGGCTCCGCCCCCGCGCCGCCCGGCCCCGCTGCCCAGCCCCGCCCCCCCCCCCCCCCGGCCCCCCACCCCAGCCGTCACCTGCTCGTCACCTGCTCTCCAGGATCTCGGGGTCGGTGATGCGCGTGTTGGTCATGTGGCTGTGCACGCCGCTGCGCCCGTGCCAACCCGGTCCCGCGCCCGCACCGCCCGCCACCGTCTCGTAGTAGCCCATGTGGGCGTTGCCCAAGGTCACGTTGTTCATGCAGCCCTGGCAGGGGCAATGGGTCGCTGCGCTGGCTGCGAGTGCAGCCCCTCCCTGCCTCCCGCAGCCCTTCCCCGCCTCTGGCCGCACAAAGCTTCCCCTGGGCCCACCGCACCTGGGAAGCGGCGCAGGCCCCGAAGGCCCCCAGGATGACGTCCACCACGCGCTGCGACGTGAGCACGTTGCCGCCCACCACGGCCGCGTCGGGGGAAGGGTCTAGGATGGAGCCTTTAGGAATCACCACGCGCACCGGAGCCAGGCAGCCCTGAGGGCAGAGGGCGGCTGTCAACAAGGAGGGGGGGTGCGGGGGTTTGTGTGGAGGGAGGTACACCACCTGCTCCCTAAGATCTAGCCGACCTTGAGCTGACCTCTCCCGGTCACTGAGGGTGACCCGGGCTTGGGATGGAGCCGCTGTCCCTGCACACAGCACAGCCCCGCGCACCTGGTTGAGTGGAATGTCGCGGCCAACCAGACAGCGAAGACAGTAGATGAGCGCAGACAGCGTGATGGCCCGCGGCGCGTTGAGGTTGCCGAACACCTCCGGCCCTGAGCCGCTGAAATCAAACACCGCGCTACCCTGCCCACCAGAGTGGGGGAGAGGTCAGCAGCCCGGCAGGTGTGCCCGTGATGCCCGAGGAGGTACCCACCCCCTCCCAAGACTGACCTGACTCATGTTGATCTGCACTCGGAGTCGGATAGGGGAACCGTCGTCCATGTGGTCCTCTGCAGACACCTCCAGGGGCAGGCCCCGGGCCTGCCGGGCAGTTCCAAAGGCCCGGAGCATGTCCCTCACAGCGAGCTCTGCGTTTGCCTGGTGGGGAGTTCAGCATCAGCCATGTCCCTTCCAGGTGGGCCAGGTGCCCCTTCCTCCTCTGCCCACCCACCTGGGGGCGAGCACAGAGCTACCCGCTCTGCTGCCCCCGGCCCACCTGAATGTGGCCCATGTAGGCCTGCACCACGTCCAGGCCGTACTGCCCGATGAGCTCGCCCACCAGCTGGATGCCCTTCTGGTTGGCCGCCACCTGGGCGCGCAGATCCGACAGGTTGTCGTGCAGGTTCCGTGTCCCGCTGCAGCCTGGAATCTTGCCTGGCGCCCGCAGGGCTTCAGTCACCGCTAAATGGATGGGACCGCCACTGAGCCACCTGGGAGTCCCAGGGCCGCCTGGTGCCCTGCTCCTCTGCCGGGGCACTGCAGGCTCCACGTGTTGGCCCAGCACTGGCTCCCTACTACTCTGCTGACTCTTCCCCCATCCGCTGAACCTTCTCATCACACCCCAGTCCCCCAGGGCACCCTAGAATAGACAGGTAGCTTTGCTGTGACCACACATGGGCTGGAGGTAAGGGCAGGGGCAGGGGGCAGGTTCCCCGAGCAAACTCTCCCCACCACCTCCATTCCTCCTGCCCTACCTCCCACTGGCCCACTCTCCAGCCTTTTCTAGGCCTCCCACCAAGAGGAAAAACCACTTCCCTTATTTAACCCCCCCTCCCCACCAGGGCCTACCACTCGCAGCCACAGCCAATCACTTTGAAAGAGCATCAGCATGGCTGTCTGTTCCCCCATCCCTGGCCCCAGCAGACCAGGACAAAGCCTCCACCCATGGCAAGCAGTACAGGTTCGACCCCAAGGACCACTCCGTGCCTTGGGAAAGCGCCTCTCCTGAGTCTGGGCCAGGATCCTCTCTGAGGCTCCCTGGCCACCGGGTCCTCTGCCTGTCCATGTCCCTCAGGGGTCCCTGCCCTCTGCCCCCACCCCGCACTGACCCAGGCAGCAGCCAGGCCTCGGCCCCTTTGTCTGTGTCCTCACACCCACAGCAGCACATGGTCTGGTCACCCATCACCTGTTCTCACTCTGAGATGCCCCCGGGGGTCTCACCCCTGGCAGCCTCACACTGGCCGTCCTGCCCCCAGGTCCCACCAAAGCTGCTGCCCCACCTCCTCAGCAACCACAGAGCCAGAACCTCCGTCCTACAGCTGTCCAAACTTCATTCCCTCCCCCATGCCCAAATCCCACCAGACACCAACCCTGACCTCCAGACCACCTTCACCCTTGTCCCCAGCTTGAGGCTCAGCATCCCCCAGGGCAGGAAGAGCCCTCACCCCACCCCACAACCACCTGGCCTGCAGGCCATCCTCCGACCCTCTATGTACTGCATGTCAGCAAGTGCACCAGCAGACCAGCTTGGGCCCAGCTGAAGCCCTTCACAGCTGCCCCGCCACCCATTGCCCTGACCCAGGCCCATGGAAGTTCTCCAGGAGCCTGTAGCCCCTGGCACCCCTGTTTGTCTGCAGCCCCCAGACCCAAGGCAAACCAATGTATGAATTATAAACAGAAGCAGCTGCCCACCTTGAATTAGGCTTCTCCCTCTCCTGCACCCTTGGGTGTCCTGGCCAACAACCCACCCCCAAACCACTGAGGCCTCCCTGGGCCCAGGCACAACTTAGCTCAGCTCCTCTGATTATCTCTGAGAGATACTGTGCAACCACTCTGTGGGGTCACTGCCTGGCTACCCCAGCCTGGAGGCTGGCCTGGGGGGAGGGCAGGTAGGAAGCAGCCAGATGTACCAGCCCAGTGCCACTCACCCTCTTCCTGGAAGACTCCCCCATGCACAAGTTTGAAGGAAAGGAAGACCGCGCCCTCCTGCTGCAGGCTGGTGGAGTGGGGGGGCATGGAGCCTGGTGTGATGCCCCCAATGTCTGCATGGTGCCCACGGCTGGCCACATAGAACACAGGCCGTGTCTGACCCGGCCAAAACACCTAGGGGTGGGAGCAACGGTCAGCAGCGCCGGTGGCCCTCCTCCACAGGTCCCTGGGCAGTGCCCCTCACCGGTGTGATGACAGTCAGGTCTGGCAAGTGGCTGCCCCCCGCGCTGGGGTGGTTGCTCAGCAGCACATCGCCGGGGTGGAGATCAGCCCCCAACTGCTGAATCTGAAGCCAAGAGACAGGTGCAGAGTGGGGAGGGGGAAGGGCTGAGGGGTAGGGGGGTCAGGGGAAGGGGCCTCCCGAACCTGGAACTGCACCGTCTCCTGCATGGCACCCAGGTGCACAGGGATGTGAGGGGCGTTGGAGACCAGCCCCCCGTCGGGCCCAAAGAGGGCGCAGGAGAAGTCCAGACGCTCCTTGATGTTGGTGGAGATGGCCGTGCGCTGCAGGATGCGGCCCATCTGCTCTGGGGGCACATAGTGACCAGATGCCCGCTGGCCCCATGTTGCCCACAGCCCGGCCTGGGTACAGAGGGGCGGGGCCCACCGCCTTCAAGGCCTCTGAGTCCCAGACCCAGGACCCGAAGCGGGTGATGGTGACGGTGTACCTAGACACGTGAGGACGTGGCCAGACGTCTTGCTCGTGCCAAGGGCAGCCCTTCCCTTCTCAGCCCTGCCCGGTGCCCCCATCAACCCCACGCCCTGCCTCCTGCAATAAGAACCCAATGTTAGTGGCCCCAGCAAGCACCTAGCCTGACCCTGAGCCTGGGTTCCCTGTGCAGAACCCAGATCACACGGTGCTGGGAGGGCAAAAGCACCCCCCTGCCCCAGACCTGCAGGTGCAGCAGGTCCATCCCAGGGCTGGGGCCACACTGCCTGCCCCACTGCTCAGAGGCTCTGCTTCTGCCCTTCCCCCGATCGCACTTTCTCCCTGCATACCCCTGCCAGGCACCCCAGCACACACTGCCCAGCGTGCAGACCCCCACCCTGCACCGCAAGGAGCAGGTGAGGGAGCAGGACTGTGCAGCCACTCACCAGCAATGCTCATGAAGCGGTGGGAGAAGATGGAAAGGTGGATGGGGTCAAGCTGCGTGCCCACCACGCTGGCTGTCTCAGCCCCCACAGAGATGCGGATGTCCCCAGTCTCAGTCACCTCTGCCTGGCAGCCTGGCTCCACCAGGATGGTACTGGGGGCAGGGGAGCAGAGGGGCTGGAGAAGCCAGGCCAGACCCCCACCCAACCAGGGTCCCCACATACCCAGGCCAAGGAACATCCCAACCGTGAAGGGACCCCAGAGTCCTCCAGACTCCTGCAGCTGGGGCCAGAGGACCGACCCACCCCCACCCCCGCCCACCAGGGCCCCACAGTTCACCCTGGGCCTCACCCCACACACCCCCACCCCAGCCAGGCCTCAGCCCACCTGTTGCTGTCAATGATGAGGCAGGGCCCCTGAAGCTTGTGCCCACAGCCCAGCTCTCCCAACAGGTACACAGGGGTCTCCTGGTAGCCCCCCTCAAAGTAGCACTGGGTCATCTGAGGAGGGTGTGGGGTGAGCAGGGTTCCAGGCCCAGAGCTCTCCCTGACTCCCCCTCCACTCCTGTCCTCACGTCCCAGTGGCTGTGGGTGGGTGGGTGGGCGGGTGGGTGGGCACACGTGGGATCACTAACCTTATCTACCCGGGGAGGCCCACTATGGGCTTTTGGGACGTCCTCGAGGCGAAGGCTGCTGCTGCCGGTGCCCCTGACCCGCACGTCATCCACCACCACCGGCCGCTCGGGAATAATGAAGCCGAACTCCCTCATGTACCTGCGTCCCGAGGGGACTGTCAGGGGCGGCAGCCAGGCCAACCCATGCGCCCGGGCTCCTGGGAGGCGGAGGTCACATACCTCTCCACAAAGGCTGCCCCAAAGTCACCAGCTCGGGGTGAGCGGGCACTGGCCGGGTGCTGGTGGGCAGACACCATCAGGGCGCAGTCCGTGCCCTGGTAGCGCAGGTGCAGGAAGCTCTCGGTGCTGATCTGGGACCTGCAATGGTGGCAGGTGGGGGTGCTAGCACAGGGGGCCAGGTGGGGGCGCCTCCTGCCGCTCTCAGAGCCTGGCCCTCCCCGACTGCCACTGACGGGACCCCAAGTGAGGTGGCCTGGTAGCCCCCAGAGCCCCACCTGGGGAAGCCCTGGGCCCGCAGGGCCTCCACACACTGCTCCTCCAGGCGGCCCAGCCTCTGGTCCAGCTGCGCAAAGGTCTCGGGAGCATATGGCAGGGAGCAGGGCTCCTGCGCCTCATGCACCACATCAGCCAGGGCCAGCCCCAGCGCCGACAGCAGCCCACTGTGCCTACAGGACAAGGACGGCAGAGCGGTGGGTACAGTGTCTCCCAAAGTGGGCCCCCTCCCCGGACCCATGCACTGCACCCAGACACACCTGTGAATGTGCACAGTGTCCATGCCCAGGGCCCGGGCAATGGCACAAGCATGCTGCCCACCAGCTCCCCCAAAGCAGGCCAGCACGTGGGCCGAGGGGTCATGACCTCGTGCCTGGGGAACCAGAAGGGGATCAGTGGCCCCTACATCCACCTGGCCCCCCCAACTCCCCCTACAGGCAAGGGCAGAGGTGGGCGTACCTGCGTGAGTGCACGGATGGGCCGACACATGGCCTCGTTGGCCACACGCACAAACCCCATGGCCACCTCCTCCAGGCTCAGCGGGGAGGCCGGGCAAGGCCCATTGGTCAGGAAGCTGTTGACCTCCGTGGCCACAGCCTCCAGGGCCTTTCGGGACGCCTCCGGGGACAGTGGCTGGTCCTCTCCCGGCCCAAAAATGCAGGGGAAGGAGGCAGGCAGCAGGCGACCCAGGACCAGATTAGCATCCGTCACTGTCACAGGGCCCCCTGGGAGGTGTGGACAGTGTGGGGGCTGGGGGCTGTAGGTGGGTGCCAGGCGTGGCCAGTGGGGGTGGGGCTGGGGGAGGGGCTGGGCTGTGCCGGAAGGGTCTCAGGGAGAGTATGCCGGCGCTTACCTTTTCGGTAGCAGGCGGGGCCAGGGTGGGCTCCCGCAGACTCTGGCCCCACCACGAAGAGGCCCGACCTTTGGAGAGGGGACTGGCGTTGGAGGCGGGTTGGGAGGCGGGTTAGGAGGCGGGGCTGGGGGTCCCCGCACAGGTGCAGGATGGTACTGACCTGAAGAAGAGGCGGGAGCCCCCACCGGCTGCCACAGTGTTGATATCCAGCTGGGGGGCCTGGAGGGTGACACCAGCCGTGCTGGCCTCGAAAACATGCTCAAACTCGCCAGCATAGCGGCTCACGTCGGTAGACGTGCCTGGTGGGGGTGGGGAGCAAGGACACCCAGATGCTGCCCAGCCCAGCAACTGAGGCCCCCGGACCCCACCCTCGGGCCCTCATACCTCCCATGTCAAAGCCGATGACTGGCTGGCCGCCCTCCACCCGGTAGGTGGTGGCTGAGTAACCAACCACGCCCCCCGCAGGGCCGGAGAGCACAGCGCGGGAGCCGCTGAAGGAGTCCATGGGCGCCAGCCCACCGTCGGAGCGCATGAACAGCACCTGCACGTCCTGTGGGCAGGCGGGCGGTGAGGGGCGGGGTGGGGCGGGCCAGGGGCGGGCAGGGAGGGGGTCTCACCTTGAGCTGACCCTGGAAGCCACGGCGGAAGCCCTGCACGTAGCGCTGGATGGTGGGCGTGAGGTAGGCGTCAGCACAGGCCGTGTGCCCCCGGGGCACAATGCGCACCATGGGCATGGCCTCCGAGGACAGCGACACATGCGTGAAGCCCAGTTCCCGGGCCAGGGCGCCCACCTGCTGCTCGTGCTGGGCCCACCTAGGAGGACCGAGCGCCACTGAGACCCAACCCCGCACGCCGTCCCGCCCCCCACCCCCAGCACGCCGGCCCGGCCCCCGGCCCCCGCCCCGCGTCCCCGCCCCACCACAGCCCACTCACGTGTACGAGTGCATGAGCACCACGGCCAAGCTGCGGATGCCCCGGGACAGGAGACCTTCCAGCTTCCCTCGCAGGCCCCCCAGGTCCACAGGCTGCTGCACTTCCAGTAGGTCCCCTGTGCAGCCTGCGGGGAAGCCGCGGGGTCGGGGTCAAAGGCTGTCAGTGCCTGCTGCCCCGCCCCCAGCACTTGGCGGCGCCGTACCTTTCACGGGTGTCCCAGCACCCGGCTCCCCTCGATAGAGCACCACCCGTTCGTCCACTTCCAGCACCTCCTCGTACAGCGTCTCGGGCATGGGCACGGCCTGAGGGCGGGCAGAGGCTCAGAGGGGGCCCAGGCCTGAGGGTCCTTGCTGGGGTCCTGCGTGGATGGGGCGATGCAGGCAAAGGGGATGTGTCCCAGTGGGCAGCCCCAGGAGACACAGTCAGACGGGATGGTCCCAGGAGACAGTCAGACTGGGTGGCCCCAGGAAGGCCCACCCGGTGTGGCTTTCTGCCCCCCAGGTATCTGAGTGCCGTCAGCTGTCTGCCCTCACAGAGCTGCTCCATCCCAGAACCCCCCAGAGGGGCGAGGGTCAGCGTCCAGGACAGGGCAGAGTGGAGGACAGGCCCAGGACAACACATGGCCACTCAGGGCTGGGGGGGACTCAGTGTCCCACCATGAGTGTCCAGAACCTGTTATCAGCTGTGGCCTTGGGCTAGCACTGACCCTTCCAAGGACTGCCCTCCCTGAGAGGCCTAGGCACCCCAGGGAAAATGTGCTCTGCGGAGTCAGCCACCGCTGAGGTGGATGAGCTCACCAGGTCAAAGAGGTCCGCGCGGGCCTGGGTGCCCACGTGCAGCAGGTCTCGGAACCCGCGCGTCACCAGCAGTGCCACCCGCTCTCCCCGCCGTTCCAACAGCGCATTGGTCGCCACCGTGGTGCCCATGCGGATGCTGGCGATGCGACTGGTGTCCAGGGGCCGGTCCCGCGGCAGCAGCACGCCCCCCTCCTGGAACCACGTGGTCAGACTTCAGGCCTCTGGCCCAGAGACCCCTCCACCCGCCACCCTGCCCTGCCCACCTGCTCCAGGACGCGGCGGATGCCTTCAGTGGGGGCGTCTGCATAGTTGGCAGGGTCTTCTGAAAGCAGCTTTAGGACCCTCACGTGCCCCCCTGGGCACTGGGCAAAGACATCTGTGAAGGTGCCTCCACGGTCGATGGCAAAATGGAAGCGCCCCTCCGGGCCACCCATGGTGATGGGGCTTGAGTCCAGCAGCGACTCCTCAGCCGGCAGTCCTGGGAGAACTGGCCAGAAGCAGTGGGTCATCCATAGGCGGGCAGCCCTGAGCAGAGCTGGGACGGGGAGAGGACGGGATTCCGGGCCCAGAAGGGGCCCTGGGTGGAGTCAGAGCTGGGCAAGTCCGGTCTGGGCCTAATGCCCCCTGTGCCTACTCCCCAGTTCCAGTGCCCAGGGCTGCGGCGGAAACCCAGGGCCTCCTGGAGCAGGACTTTCCGAGGAGGAGGTGCAGCAGGAGCCCTGGGGCTGGGGTTTCTGGACCCTTTAAGCAGGAAGAGGCACTTGCGTTGGGGGCAGGTGAGAGAAGGCTCACTGCCCGAAGGCTCGACCTTGGAGCAAGAGGGGACGGGGACCGGGCGGAGCCTGCGCAGACGGCCGGCCGGGGCCGGGGCCGGGAGGCGAGGAGGAGCGCGCGGCGGGGGCGATCGGGGGCAAGGGGTGAGGAGAAGAGCGGGGAGGGTCCCCACCTGGCCTGTCGGCTCCGGGTCGCTCGCCGTCAGTTCGGCAGCCTGCCCGCGCCCGCCCCCAGCCCGGAAGCGGGACCCGCCCCCCGCACGACCGGTCCCGGCGCTCCGGGCTCTCCGGTTGCGTCAGGATCGGGCGGCCCGGAGCCGTCCCCTCCCTCGGCCGCGAGCCATCCCGAGTACGGCGGGGCGGGGCCGAGCTGGGCCGGAGGGCGGTGGGCGTCTCCTTGCCGATCCCCGCGGAGGCAGCCCTGTGCCGGCGCGGCCCCACCCCGCGGCCCGGCCCGCGGGCACCTGGGCTCGGCGACCGCCCGGCCCTCCGCCGGCTCGGAGCTCGCTGGGTGTGGACGCCCCGGGAAGCCTCTTCCAGGCGCCCCGGGAGAGGGGAGCAAGCTGCCCAGACGACCTCGGAGTGCGCCCCAGCGCGCCGCGGTTGCAGGGACGGGGGAGTCGGGGAGCGACGCGGGAGGCTGGAATTGAGGGTCCTGGCAGCCAGGAGTTCGAATCCTGGAGAAAGCCTTCACTCTCCACAGGCGCTGTGGGCAGGGGGCCCTCCACACCACCCTCCCTGGCCGACCCTGCGGCACTCGTGCTGATGTAGCCAGACAGCAGGTCAGTCCCGTGACCACCAGGGGGACGGCTGCCCCTCCCTGGCGTGCTCCTCTGTGGACTGAAAGCTGCCTGGCTGCCTGCCCAGGTCTGAGGTGGGCTCAAGCTGTGAAGGGCTCTAGAAAAGGAACGGTGGGGGATAGGCGGTTTCCCAAGAGCAGCAGCAGGTGAAGGGGGCCCCCTTACCTCAGAGATCAGGCAGACAGGGGGCCAGACGGCTAGGGACATCATCCACACCCTGGCCCCTGGCCCACCCCCGGCTTTGCACTCCCTTGCTGGCCTTTGAAGCTGGTCCCAGGAGGAGAGGGGGAAGTGGGCTGCTTTAAGGGCACAGGCTCCGGGCTGCACGCTGGCTGCGGCAGGGCTCCCCACTGACCGGCCTCTAGCCACCTCAGTGTCCCCCATATGTTGGGGGGTTGAAGGGCAGCCACATGGCTCCCTCCCTTTGGTCCACCTCTGCTGCACCCCTGAAAGAGCCCCCGTTCCAGACCCCCCTTCCTCCACAGCCCCTGTCAGCACCTGACAGGACACGGCCCAGGGACACAAAGGGCCCCCACTTTGCTACACGGCTGAACTGGTGGAGCCTGTGGCCCCCGCAGAGTCCCCGGCCCGGCGTGCACCTCTCTCCACATCCTTGAACTTGATGGTTCTGCGCCGGGGGAGCCGGGGACTGGCAGCCACCTCAGCCAGGAGCCCGGGGCCACAGAAGCTCAGGCTGCTTCCCCGGTTCCTGAGCACCAGCTTCAGCTCCTGGTTCTCCTGGATGAGCTGCACCAGCCGCCGCAGCTCCTCGTTTTCCTGTGCCAGCCGCTGGATCTCCTGCCGCAGGCCCTCGTAGCTGCTGAGGAGGGACATGCCCGGCAGCGGTGGGCAGCAGCTGCTGGCGGCAGGCAGGCTGGCCAGGGGGCAGCGGACCCTGCCATTGTGAGGTCAGCGGCTCCCTACCCCCCACCGCAGCCACATTCCGGGGCTTCAGAGCCAGCACCCAGCAGTTCCGAGCACCCTGAGCGGGGCACCTCCCGACCTCTGGCCTCTGGCTCATGAGTAGAGGAGCCCAGATCTGCCCCAGACTTGGGAGTCCCTCCCGGAAGCCCCTCCTGGTGGACAGAAGGTTCTGGGTCCCAGCCTAGCATGGTGGTGTTGCAGGAAAGGAGCTGAATGATTCAGGCGTCCCTCCTCCCCACTGGCCACCCGCTGCTCATGCCAGGTTGTGGGGCTGGGTCCCTGGGCACAGTCCCAGAGGTGGTGGTGGCCAGCATATCATCTGAAGGGGGCAGGTGGGTGGACGTTTGAGCTGCCCTGAGGGAGGGGGTGTGTCTGGCCCAGCAGCAGCAGGAGCTGGACTGGCCTCAGAGACTCTGGGGGGTCAGAGCTTGGGGGCGCGGGGTAAGCTCGCAAGCACCTTAGGGTAAGCGCAGGAGGTCCTCCCGTGCGGATGGCAGGGAGAGTCATTGTCCCATGAAGGACAGGCACCCCAGATGAGGCACCATGTTCAGGGCCACAACCTCAGGGAACAGGGTGGGGCAGGCAGCAGGGAGGCCCCAGCAGTCAAGGACAGCAGTTCCTGAGGGCAGGGGAGCCCCCTCAAAGGCAACAACTGGGTTTGTACTTGAGAACATATGAAGGCCTTCCTTCCTTCTCCCCATGTGTTTTCTAGTGGGATGGTTCTGTGTAGTTGCCATTATTTTGAGTCATTTCTTCCATTATGATTTATTTCATGTCGTTTTTTGCATTTTGCGGGCCTGCTCACTGCAGTTTCCACTTGTTAGCCAGTAGTGCAGAGGAACCTAGGAAAGATGAGAAGACAAGGCCTCCCCCTCAACACCCACCCATGGGTCAGACCCCAACAGGGTGAGAGGCCAGGCAGAAGGACTAGCAGCTCCACAGTACGGCGGAGCAGGCTGACTCTCCTAGACGCCAAGCGTGGAGTCGAGGAGGACAGGGGAGGTCTCAGTGAGAAGTTACCTAAGAGTTCAAACACATTACCAGAAACGTGAAGGCTTAAAACAGCAGACATTTATTCTCTTCCAGCTCTAAAGGCCAGAAGTCCAAACTAAGTCTTATGGGCTAAAATAACAGATAGTTCCTTCCGGAGGGTCCGGGGGAGAGTTTGTTCTTTGCTGTGTCCAGTGGCCAGCACTCCCTGGCTTGAGGCTGCCTCACTCCACAACTCTGCCTCCAAGGTCACCTCTCCTGCTCTTCTGCATCCAAATACCTCTTTGCTGCCACCTTGAAAGGACCGTCATGTTTCCATGGGGGCCCCCTGGATACTCCAACACACATGCTCCTTCTCAAAACCCTTAGCTTAATCATATCTGCAGAGTTCCTTCTGCCACAGAAGGTGACATTCATGGTCTCTGGGAATCAGAACCTAGCTATCTCTGCAGGTATTCTCCAGCCTATTATGCCGGCTGGATGTGGGGCAGACTTGAAAGTGTTCCCCAGGTGCACCCTGATTCATCAGCAAAGGACAGCTCACCACTGACTTGGGAGCTGAAGCACAACCTTTGCCCAGCCGGTAGCTGAACGCTCCACTGACTCAGACGCGACTTCTCAGCAGCTGGGCTTAACTGTAAGAGGGGGTGGGGGCAGGCGGGGGGCTGAGTAGTACGTCGGAAGCTTCACACCGTGGAGGAACATACTCCACAGAACCGCTCCGACAAGCCCCAGAACTAATGAACTAACTGCAACAGCAACAAGGCCAAGGAAGAGCCCGCTGGTCACAGCCCAGAGTTCCTGCAACAGATCAGTAACTCTGCCAACTGGCCGCTGACCCCTCTTGGGATGGACCACCGCTGAGATGCATCCATGCTGCCCGGGGGGCCTGGGGCAAGGGCCAGATTCACTGTGAAGTCAGGAGGCTCAGGATCCCTCCAGGTCAGGGCCTCAGCAGAGTGTTCACAGGGTTGCACACTCTGTAAAATTTCCAAAAGCGTGTCATCACAGTGAGGTTAATTTTCTATTCCCACTGCGCCCAGCATTGTGTCATCTCTTCCCCTGCTGTTGGGGACGGGTGGGGGCATGGTGGGCTCTGCTCAGGCAGGCTGAGGTGGGAGCAGCTGCTCCCTGGTGTCGTTCAGGTATTGCTGTCATTCTGGTACAGAAGTGACTCTCAGGAACACAGCCGCCTCTCAGTGCTGGGCGTCACCAACATCAGGCTGATGGAGTTGGCTAATTTCTTCAATTCAAAAAACATCTAAAATGTGATAAACAGCCCCTAAAGACCCTGAAATCTTAGGGCTCATATGTAAAAGAAATCTGATAGAGGTTTTCTCAAATTTAACAATTCTGAGAATGTACACAGTATTAGATAAAGCTACCATCTGGTAGCTCAGATGGCAAAGAATCTACCTGCAACGCAGGAGACCAGGATTCGATCCTTGGGTTGGGAAGATCTCTTGGAGAAGGGAAAGGCTACCCACTCCAGTATTCTGGCCTGGAGAATTCCTTGGGGTCACAAAGAATCTAACACAACTGAATGACTTTCACTTTCACTTTCTAGTATTCTTGCCTGGAGAATTCCATGGGCAGAGGAGCCTTGCAGGCTACAGCCCATGGGGTTGCAGAGTCGGACACGACTAAGCAACTAACAAACACAGCTAAAGGGAGATGATTGGACAGCATCATCGACTCAATGGACATGCATCTGAGCAAACTCCAGGAGATGGTGAAGGACAGGGAAGACTGGCCTGCTGCAGTCCGTGGGGTTGCAGAGTTGGACATGACTTAGTAACTGAACAAGCTGAAGGGGCTGTTACCTGAAAACAACTTTATACCCAAGCTAGTTAAGTTATAAAAATAATCTTTGATTAAACATATTAGAGGGGAGACTAAACTATCCTCTCTTTATATAGAAGGGGACATCATGAAAGTGTCACCATCTTAAGAGGCCATCAGATTTTGTATCCACAAAGCACAGGGGAAACATGTTAGAGAAATATATCGGGAAGTTAAGTGAGGACATTATGTTTGTTTTTTGTGTTTTGTGATGTTTGTGATATCGGTCAACTTTAAAAATTTGTGTTGAGACCTCCTTGGTGGTACAGCCAGTGGTTAAGAATCCACCTTCCAATGCAAGGGATGCAGGTTGAATCCCTGGTCAGGGAACTAAGGTGCCACATGCTGCAGGGCAACTAAGCCCTCATGCTGCAAAGACCCAGTGCAGCCAAAAAAATATTAGTGTTCTGTGTTGGGACTTCTTTCCTCGCTCTGTTCCCTTAATTTTGGATATACGATCTTGTCCTCCTTCTTAAAAAGGGCCCTGAGATGGCTCTCCTTCAGAAGACAGTTGCAAAATTGCTGTGTCTGGGAACCTAGGTTTCAGGAGGGCTCCTGCCATTCCCCAGTGAGAGGGGCTCAAACCTCAACTCTTTGTACAAATAAATGTGCTTTATGCCGAACCCCTGCTTTCCTCTTAGGAGTCCAGGTACGTACCAGGCAGAGGGTGCCTATGACTGTGACCAGCCCCTATGAACACCCTGGGCCCTGAGTCTCCAGTGAGCTTCTCTGGTGGCCAGCATGTCACGCACCATGTTGCAATTTGTTGCTGGGTGAATGGAGAGTGTCCCCTGAGATTTCTCAGGGAGAGGACTTTGGAAGGAGGCACCTGGTTTCCTCTGACTTTGCCCCAGCAGGCTTTTCCCTTTGATTTTCATTAACATCCTTTCCCTTGAATCCTGGTCATGAGTACAATTCTGTGTGCTGAATTCTGTGAGTTCTAGTAAATAACTGAATCCAGGGCCACGGCTGCTCTTGGGGATCTTCAGCACAGCTCCCAAATCTGTATAAGCTTTATACCCCTCAAACCTGAATCCACCCAGGTGTGTATGCTGTGACTAGAACACAAAGGCCAGAGAACCAAGGGGTTCTCATTCCTGAAGTGCCCAGACCTTAAACCAGAGATACTACTGGGGGTGGGGGGTGGGGGCGGGAGAGGACACTTCCACGAGGGGCACAGCAAGGCACGCACTATGAAAAGAACAGCCAGCCCCCCCAGTCACTTTGGGCTCCTTAGGCCCAGAACCAACATTATTCTGATTATCCTGAGCTGCTAGGGCCAACCATGCAACAGGCAGGGCACCCAGGGGCTTCCACCTGCGTCAATGGACTACAGCAATCTTGACCTAGTGAGAACAGAAACACGAAGTGTCCACAGTGCTGAGAAAAAGGCCTGTGTGACTCCACCAGTAACCTGCTCAGTCCAGCTGAAGAGCCGAGGGTGAGGGCACTGAGCCAAACAGAGGATGACAGCCATCACGGCCATGGCCCAGACGCAGTGACAAGGCCTCGTGCAGCAGTATTCCAGACCACCTCAGAGGGGTCACTGTGCCTGGGACTTAGGCCCAAGCCCACCACAGCATGTCTGTTCCACCTGCTCTTCCCACAGCTTGACATTGAACTGCTCCTGTGGACGGGGAGGGGGCACCATGTCACCTCCCCTTGAGCCTGGCAGACCTTTGTGACTGCCTTGACCCAGAGTCTGGCAAGAGTGACACTACTGACTTCTGGAGGCTACGTCTTAGAACGCCACGAATACCCACTTTGTCTTGGGAGGCCACCTTGGTGCCGTGCTTTGCAGAAGCCCAAGCTGGATGGAGAGGCCACATAAAGGTGTGCTGTCTCTCAGAGCCCCAGTTGAGCCCTGGCCAACAGCCAGCACCTGCCACCAAAGACGTGAGGGAGGAAGGCTTCACGACAATGCTGGTCACCATCAACAATGACCACAGACAGGAAAGCCCCAAGTGCACACGGCCCTCAGTCCCTGTCAATGTCGCCTCCCTGTGGTCAGTGTCACAGCCCTGCTGATTTATCCTTCCACGCTCAAACCTGAAGCATGGGATCTGGCTTCTAAGCACTGCAGAGGAGCTGAATAATGCCCTAAGTTTAGTCCTAAGTTGTGTCTGACTCTTACAACCCCATGAGCTATAGCCCACCAGTCTCCTCTGTCCGTAAGATTCTCCAAGCAAGAAGACTGGAGTGGGTTGCCATTTCCTTTTCCAGGGGATCTTCCCAACCCAGGGATCAAACCCAGGTCTCCTCCACTGCAGGTAGATTCTTTACCAGCTGAGCCATCAGAGAAGCCCGAATAATGCAGATGAGGAGGGGAATGAGCTCCCTGATGGTGACCTTGACCACCAAGCAAAAGGTATCTGGAAACAAGAGGCAGCTGTGGAGGAAAACATTTCATCTCTCCTCCTGTGAGCCCCTCCGCTGTTCCAGGGCACTTGCATCAGGCCAGGAAATTCAAGAGGAATGGCAGTAACCCTCTGAAGGGGGAAGGATTATGTAACTTTTAACATTTATTCCAGGTGGGAAAGGAGGGAGAATGTAACTCCCACACAGCCTTCACTCAGAAAGTCACTGAACTGGGGTTCCATCCCCCAGACCCCCGGGACACACATCCACTGCCCACAATGGGGTGGTTGCTGGGTACATTCTACTTATTGATACTCGTATCAAGCAAAAAATTAAGAGTTCCACAGGATTACTTGGACAGATCTGATAAAGTATTTTTGAGTTAAATGCAGAAGTGTATGAAACAATGCCATTTTTAAAAATAAGAGTTCCAAAGGCCATTATATGGCTGTACATGTACAACTGTATATACATGTGTCTGTGTGTGACTTGGATGTAATTATGAGTGTGGAGAAAAACATGGAACCATTTTTTAAGCTATAGTAGATAGGGGGATGCGTGCAGAGAAAGAAGGCAACATGGAAAACTGAAACTAAAAAATCTGACCATGTGTACGTACAACATAAATATGTCTGCTTTTTAAACGGACAAATGTAAAACCTAAACGGTTAAAAAATTAAAAACAAACCAACCAACAAACAAGCGAACAGAGCGTATATCTCAGCTTGGGAGAACGCCTGCATTTATGATTGCGGAAGAACTTAAGACCTGCAGTGGCGGCTATCCTCGCAAACCTCGAGGGAGATGCCAAGCGTCAAGCAGAAGTAAAGGCGAGCCAGCGGCGCGGGGAGCGCGGGGCTCAGTGGAGAGGCAGAGGGAGAGGCGGCGGCGCGGCGGGAGCCCCCCACCCCGGGTCCCGGCAAGGGCCCGGGCCGGCGGCGACCAAGGCGGCGTGGGGCGGGCAGGCCCGGATGGTAGAAGGATCCGCTCCCACGACAACCCGGTAAGAAACGACACGGCGACTCCACGTCCAGCATGCCTCCAGCCCTGCAGGCGCGAGCCCGTACCGCAAAAGGCCTCAGGGGTCCCTCCACGCGCCCCACAGCCGCAGTTCCGCACGGACCGGAAATGAGATATGGTGCCCTCGGGCACTCTGGGAGAATCGCAGGGCTCCAGAACCGGAAGTTGGGGTCGGTGCCCCGGAAACCGTAGTCCCCGGGAATCGGAAGTGGGGAATCAGTTCTACCGGGAATTGTAGTTCTGCCGAGCGCTCAAGCGGGGTTAGCGCCCGGGCAGCATGGCTGGGCTGGAGCTCCTATCCGACCAGGGCTACCGAGTGGACGGGCGGCGCGCTGGGGAGCTGCGCAAGATCCAGGCGCGGATGGGTGTATTCGCGCAGGCCGACGGTTCGGCCTACATCGAACAGGGCAACACCAAGGCACTGGCGGTGGTCTACGGGCCTCACGAGGCGAGTGGGCGCGCGCGAGCCGGGCTTCCTCCGAGGGCAACTGCGTCTGTGAAGGGCTACCAGGCTGAGTAGAGGCCTCAGGGGTGAGGCTGGCGCCCGCCGCCTTGTGGGGCCGCGGCCAAAGTCCTAACAGTGTCCTGCACGATGGTCCCTGCCTTTCCCCAGCGCTCGCCACTCCCCTTTGTTACTTCTAAAACCGCCAGGGCCGCTCCCACTCGCTCCCTCACCTCTCAGCTCCACTCCGACGTCACCTCCGGGTGATACCTCACCCCATCCCACCCGACCACCTTACCCACCCTTTACAAGTCAAGTTTCCTCCTTTACATCCACACACTTATCTGGTTTCCCGCACCCGCCTCCTCAGACATAAATTTAACTTATTTCTCACTGTTTGTCTCCTCACTGGAACATAAACTCCGTGAAGACAGAGAGTGTTAATAAAACCGCTTGGGTTTATCACCACTCCAGCGATGGAGACTTAAGGCCAGAGAGGTAGAAGCATGGCAGTCTTGCAGAGCAGAAAGGCTGGTGATGGGGAAGGAGGGGAGGGTAATTCCAAATGAGACTGAGGGATTTCTAGGGAAGCAGGAATTCAGGACCTTTGTAAACAGGGAAAAGATTCAAGATTTTTAATCTCACGCGTGATGGGAACCCTTTATAAGGTAAGCAGTATATGTATTGTGTAGAGGAGGTAGAATCAGACGATGTATGTAAACAGATTCTCATACAAAGGAAGCATGGGTCGGGAGAGGACGAGTCAAGAGGGGAAACAGGGAGGCCTGTCAGGAGAGAGATCCAGGGGCGATGGTAGCTTAGCGCCTGGCCCAATGGCCCTCCCTCGGGCTGTGTTTTGCAGGTAAAGTGGTTGCTTGTTGGGATGTTGGAGGTAGAGGGAGGAAGGGCCTGGCTCATGTGTTCTCCCCCACCCTACCCCAGATCCGAGGCTCCCGGGCACGAGCCCTGCCTGACCGGGCCCTGGTAAACTGTCAGTACAGTTCTGCAACCTTCAGCACGGGGGAACGCAAACGGCGGCCACACGGGGACCGCAAGTCCTGCGAGATGGGTCTGCAGCTGCGTCAGACCTTCGAGGCAGCCATCCTTACACAGCTGCACCCACGCTCCCAGATTGACATCTATGTGCAGGTGAGCAGGCAGCAGCCCTCAGCCTGTGGAGAGGAGAGAGAAAAGAGGAGGGGTTGGGGTTCAGCGGCTTGAAGGACTGATGCCACTGGGGGGTTCCTGCAGGTGCTGCAGGCAGACGGCGGGACCTATGCAGCTTGTGTGAATGCAGCCACGCTGGCAGTGTTGGACGCAGGGATACCCATGCGGGACTTTGTGTGTGCCTGCTCAGCTGGCTTTGTGGATGGAACAGCCTTGGCAGACCTCAGCCACGTGGAGGAAGCAGCTGGGGGCCCCCAGCTGGCCCTGGCCTTGCTACCAGCCTCAGGCCAGATTGCACTGCTTGAGATGGATGCCAGGCTGCATGAGGACCACCTGGAGCAGGTGCTAGAGGCGGCTGCCCGGGCTTCCCGGGATGTACACACCGTACTGGACCGTGTGGTCCGGCAGCATGTACAAGAGGCCTCTGTCTTGCTGGGGGACTGAGCACATGGCCACCCAGGCCCAGAATAAAACCCAAGCACCTTCCACTGTACTTTTATCTCTTCCCCACCGCACTTCCTTGCCCTTGGATCCTGGCCTGGTGCTGGCTCCAGCAGTGACTAAGGGTCCGCCCCCCAGACATGCACTACACACCCCTTGCAGTCAGTCCTGCTCACCCTGCTCATCAGGGTGCTTCAGGTGAGCACCCTGGAGAAGGGGGATGTCCCTGAATGAAGTGAGCAGCCTGGGCCAAGAAGGGTTCGAGGCAGCTGGGCAGTGAGACACAGCCTGGTATAATGAGCCACGCCCCAGGACCATGGAGTCTGTCATTCTTATCCCAACACATCCAGAGTCCTGAGCACAAGTCCTGAGGGGTGGCTTTGGGTATTCACCATGGTCATGTGGGGGCCGTGTCCCACATCCTCTGGATTGTGGCTTGGACTGAAGGGTCTCTTGCCCCCTTAGGAGCCTTTTGGGCCTGTCCTGCTACTTACCTTGGGCTACAAAAGTACAACAGACACATAATGTCACCTGGAGTCTTCTCAGTTCTGACCCTAAGTCATACAGACAGTCCCTGCTGCCCCACCACTGCACCTTCGTCTTTCAGGCTCCCCCTTCTTCCACCTCAGACCTGAGCCCTGACCACCAGCCCCTGCAGCCTGAACCAAGGGGCTGCTGCTTCTCTAATATCCCAGGCACCTCCTGGCCCAGACGGGTGCTTCCCACTTTCTACTCAACACACCCCAGCTCCTTTGAAATCCTTTGGCCAGTAGTATCATGCACCTTCTTCCCTGTGGTCATCTGACCCCAATGATTTTGGTTCTGGGCACATGCTTGATTCCACCCGCCAACGCCTTGGCTTCTCTGTCCGCGGAAGCCCCCTCACATCCTACCACGGCACTCAGACCGGTCAGTGCCAGTGGGAGCACCTTCAGAAATCTGGCGTCTATGCTCTGATCGCCGCTTCCCCTTTTACTCTCAGCTGCCCTATTCATCACTCTTCTCTGATTCCAGTTGAAGCCGAGCTTTCTCGGGCGGCCGGTAGTCTTCATTGCCTCCGGTGCCGCACACTGCGGGTAGCCTACCTGGAGGCCGCCCCCTCTCGACCGGCTACGGGCTGGGGAACGCAGACCCGGCTTAGCTCCCTCCACAGCGGTTCTGCTCTGGGCATGCGCAGCGGCGCGAGAGCTGTCGGGACCGGAAGTACGGGCGGGCGCGGAGCCCGGGTCTGACAGGAGCGGCGCGTGGGGTCGGCCGCCGTAACTGGCAGTTGGAGCGCCGTCCCGGAGCCGCCCGGCTCTGCCATGGGCCTCCTGTCGGACCCGGTGCGCCGGCGCGCCCTCGCCCGTCTCGTGCTGCGCCTCAACGCGCCGCTCTGGTGAGGGCGGGGCCCCGGGGGCAGAGGCCCCTCAGACCGCTCGCGCCCGTCCCCTCCCGCCCACCGGGATCAGTCGGGACCTCAGGCTTGGGGCTCAGCTCTCCCGTCAGGCGTCCCGGGACTCGGTCCAGGTCCCGCAGATATGCCCTCTCCATTCCCAGTGCAGAGACAGAGAGGCAGGGCCTCTAACGCTCCAGTGGTCCCTCCGTCCCTTTCCCCGCAGCGTGCTGAGCTATGTAGCGGGCATCGCTTGGTTCCTGGCGCTGGCTTTCCCGCCGCTGACCCAGCGCACTTACATGTCGGAGAACGCCATGGGCTCCACCATGGTGGAGGAGCAGTTTGCGGGCGGAGACCGTGCCCGGAGCCTTGCCCGGGACTTCGCTGCCCACCGCAGGAAGTCGGGGTGAGCGGCAGAGCCATGGTTATCGGAGAAGCAATGTCAGTCAAGGCCAGTGAACTCTGCTCAGAAGCTCTCTTTGTGTCTCCAGGGCTCTGCCAGTGGCCTGGCTGGAGCGGACGATGCGGTCAGTGGGGCTGGAGGTCTACACGCAGAGTTTCTCCCGGAAACTGCCCTTTCCAGATGAGACCCACGAGCGCTATGTATTGTGGGGGAGGGGTGTGCCTGCAACCGTGAAGCACCTTGAGGGGACGGGGGGATGTCCTGGGGCCAGAGCAGTCACTGGTGGGCATTCTAGGACTAGAAGGGGAGGCTCTCAGCCGCCTCGAGTGCGGTCGTGCTGAGGCTCCCCCCCAAATACTGCGTGCAGATGGTGTCGGGCATCAACGTGTATGGCATCCTCCGGGCACCTCGCGCTGCCAGCACGGAGTCCCTGGTGCTCACCGTGCCCTGTGGCCCTGACTCTACCAACAGCCAGGCTGTCGGGTTGATGCTGGCTCTTGCTGCCCACTTCCGGGGTGAGGCTCAGGGGCTCCTGCTGGCAAGAGAGGGTTTGGCCACCGCCTCAGACCGTGCTGACCCGCTTCTGGTCTCTAGGGCAGATTTACTGGGCCAAAGACATCATCTTCCTGGTGACGGAACACGACCTCCTGGGCACTGAGGCTTGGCTTGAAGCTTACCACGACGTCAACATCACTGGTGGGTGCTCTTGCCTGGCCCTGGCCCCTCCCAGGGCCACTGTCCTCACTGGTCACTTGTTGGCAGCTCACTCACCTGCTTCCACAGGTATGCAGTCATCGCCCCTGCAGGGCCGGGCTGGGGCCATCCAGGCAGCTGTGGCCCTGGAGCTGAGCAGCGATGTGGTCACTAGCCTCGACGTGGCCGTGGAGGGGCTCAATGGACAGCTGCCCAACCTGGACCTGCTCAACCTCTTCCAGACCTTCTGCCAGAAAGGGGGGCTGTTGTGCACGCTGCAGGGCAAGGTAGGGCCACCTGCCTGGGTAGCATGGGACCTGTGTGTCGGGCCTATCTGACTTGTCCCCAAATCTTCTAAGCTGCAACCCCAGGACTGGACCTCAATAGATGGGCCATTGCAGAGTGTACAAACGCTGCTGCTCATGGTTCTGCAGCAGGCCTCCGGCCGCCCCCACGGTGCCCATGGCCTCTTCCTGCGCTACCGCGTGGAGGCCTTGACCCTCCGTGGCATCAATAGCTTCCGCCAGTATAAGTATGATCTGGTGGCAGTGGGCAAGTAAGTGGCTTCTGATCTCCCCTTTGCATGCTTGGGGCAGGGTAGTGAGTGGGTGCCTGGGGGTCTGGCCGTCTATGACCCTGGCCCACACCCAACAGGGCTCTGGAGGGCATGTTCCGCAAGCTCAACCATCTTCTGGAGCGCCTGCACCAGTCCTTCTTCTTCTACCTGCTCCCCGCGCTCTCCCGCTTCGTCTCCATTGGCCTCTACATGCCGGCCGCCGGTTTTTTGCTCCTGGTCCTCGGTCTCAAGATATCCTCTGCCTCCACTGTCTGTTTGTGGCTCGCTTCAGGTCCCCCCACTCTAGGCTGGGGAGAGCTCTCCATCCTTGGGGCAGGGGAGTAGGAGTGAGCCCTGGGTCCCCCACTGGGCAGAGCCCATTACACCTCTCATCAGAGTCCTTAACTCATCCACGCTCTGGAACTGTGGATGCAGCTGCATGAGGCTGGAGTGGGTCCTGAGGAGGCTGGGGAGAATCCCCCCCACCCTCTAACACAGGTGATGGTTCCCCCTGCTGCTAATGGGGTGAGCTTTTAGGGTCCCAGGTGGTAATTACTGCTGCTGTTCAGTCTCAGCTGCAGTGGAATGGGGAGGGTCCTTGGGACTCCCTTGGTCCTAGGATCCGTCTCCAAGTGCCCATGTGCCCTGCAGGGTGTGGGGCTGGCCTCGCTTGTGGCACCCTTGCTGGTCTCCCAGGCCATGGGCCTGGCACTCTACATCCTACCAGTGCTGGGTCAACACGTGGCCACCCAGCACTTCCCCGTGGCTGAGGCCGAGGCTGTGGTGCTGACGCTGCTGGCCATCTATGCAGCTGGCCTGGCACTGCCACACAACACCCACCGGTGAGGAGCTGGGCTGGGTGGTCGTGGGCAGGTGCACCCTGGACGTGCAGGCGGCTGCCTCTGAGCCCCTTGCCTTGCAGGGTGGTGAGCACACAGGCCCCAGACAGGGGCTGGATGGCGCTGAAGCTGGTGGCCCTCATCTACCTGGCACTACAACTGGCCTGCATCACCCTCACCAACTTCTCTCTGGGCTTCCTACTGGCCGCCAGCATGGTACCCGCTGCTGCCATCACCAAGCCCTCTGGGCCCCGGTACGTGCTGCTCAGCCCCCACTGCAGAGCCCGCACCCCTCCCCATGGGTTCTACCTCACACGTTCCTCCTCCCCGCCTGGTGCCTCTGCTCCTCCCCAGGGCGCTCTACGCTGCCCTGCTGGTGCTGACGAGCCCAGCAGCTACACTCCTGGGCAGCTTGTTCCTGTGGCGGGAGCTGCAGGAGGCACCGCTCTCCCTGACCGAGGGCTGGCAGCTCTTCCTGGCCACGCTGGCCCAGGGCGTGCTGGAGCACCACACCTACGGCGCCCTGCTCTTCCCACTGCTGGCTCTGGGCCTCTACCCCTGCTGGCTGCTCTTCTGGAACGTGCTCTTCTGGAAGTGACGGAGGCAGCTGGGAGTTCCCCACGTTCTCTTCTTCCTAGGAAATAAACAGTTCTGTTTCAGATGTCCTTTGGGCTCCTGGCCCGCTGTCTGCTGTGTATGTGGGGCCACAGGCCCTGTGGTGAGAAACTGCTTGCAGGGCCTGGCACCCTGCTCGGCTGCTTCTGGTCCACTTACCGTGTGGCAGGAATGAGGGCCCCAGTGCCAGCCTTGGGAGGAGAGCCTGGGTGGACACTCAGACCTGACTGCAGCCCCAAGTGGACTCTCCCAACGTCGGGGGTCTCTGTGCATCATGGTCCAGTGCTGAGTAGGAGGAAGCATGGCGGGCAACGCTTGGGGCCCTGATGGGAGCTGAGGCGCCAGAGACCCCCACGGCGCCATCTCCAGTGCTGGAACTAAGGGGACACAGGAGGCCCCGGGTATGGGGAATGTCGGCCAGAACTTTGATGTGGGCTTGGGGTGCAGCAGGAGGAGCCCCTCTCCCGGCCTCCTGGGAGTGCCCACGAGAGATGGGATGGAGATGGAGCCGCTGAGCCCACCCAGCTCCACCCAGAGCAACAGCCCAGGACAGGGGCGACCCGAGTTCTGAGGGGCAGGGCACTGACGCAGGGCTGCACAGAGGCCTCAGGCTGGGCCAAGCCTCCTGAGAGGGACTAGGATGTCCAGTGCCTGTTGGGGAGGGGGAGGAAGGCAAAGTGGGCCATCTGGTGATGCCAGGGCCACATGAGGCCAAGAGTCAAGGTGCCTTGCCAGGGTGGCGATCCCAGTACAGTCCTGCAAGCCTCAGTGCTGAAAGGAGCGCACCAGCTCCGGACACTCTCCTGCAGCACCACATCCTGAAATGGGGTGACCTGGGACCGTCCCAAGGAGGAAGCTCCAGGCCCCAGACCCCCCACCCAGGCCTGCCTCTGTGGTGGGGCTCCTCTTCTTGTGGGAGACTTCCCTCAACACCTAGGGGTCCCTGACTCCACCGTGGGAGAGGGCCAGCACCTGGAGGGCTTTACTCTGGGACTTCTCAGCATTGAAGGGTACGGGCACCCTGGGTCCAGATTGTTCTGGATGGGCTGGAGCAAGGGTGTTGGAGACCACTGTGACTGCAGCCTGCCCTTGGCCTGTGTGTCTTCTAGTCACTTCCCTGTTGAAAAAACTTCAGATCCTGAGGCTGGGCAAAGACTTGCAGCCCACCCCCCACCCCCGCACCCCTAGAAATGCCTCCAGGCTACCTCTCTCAGGACTCTCCCCTGGTCGATCAGGCACCATTGGTCTGCGGGCTCCCTGTCTTACAAGGTGGAAGAGATCTCGGCTCTGCTGTGGTCTCCCTGTTGACTGCAGACCGGCATTCTACCGGGCTTCAGCCTTGATCAGCCACTTTTAACTAGACTTCGGCAGTCACTTAAAACACAAATTGTGGAAATATGTTACTTCATGAAACTATTTGCTGTTTGAGCTTAGCTTTGCAGAACTGGATTTTGGCACTGATTTTCATTAATGTCACTTTGTGTGCTGTACGTTTTATAAAGAAAGAAAATGTCAGGCTCTCAAGATACAGATGAGATGTACAAGGGCTGCGTATGTGGTCCCACAGGGTTAACTCTGAAGGTATCCCTCACCCTCAGTCACGGGACCCTCATTTTGGCATGAGCACAGGCCACCATGTGTAAAGACGCTCCCAGACTACGTGCAGCTAGGTGAGGTCATGTGACTACAGAGGCCCCTAGACCTGAGCAGAAGCTTCAAGGGTGAGTCCGGTTCAGTTCAGTCGCTCAGTCATGTCTGATTCTTGCGACCCCATGGACTGCAGCACACCAGGCCTCCCTGTCCATCGCCAACTCTCTGAGTTTACTCAAACTCATGTCCATTGAGTCGGTGATGCCATGCAATTATCTCCCTCTCTCATCCCCTTCTCCACCTGCCTTCAATCTTTCCCAGCTGCAGGGTCTTTTCAAATGAGTCAGTTCTTCGCATCAGGTGGCCAAAGTATTGGAGTTTCAGCTTCAGCATCAGTCCTTCCAATGAATATTCAGGACTGATTTCCTTTAGGATGGACTGGTTGGATCTCTTGCAGCCCAAGGGACTCTCAAGAGTCACCACACTTCAAAAGCATCAATTCTTCAGCGCTTAGCTTTCTTTATAGTCCAACTCACACATCCATACGAGACTACTGGAAAAACCATAGCTTTGACTAGATGAACCTTTGTTGACAAAGTAATGTCTCCTTTTGAATATGCTGTCCAGGTTGGTCATAACTTTTCTTCCAAGGAGTAAGCGTCTTTTAATTTCATGGCTGCGGTCACCATCTGCAGTGATTTTGGAGCCCCCCAAAATAAAGTCTGATACTGTTTCCATTATTTCCCCATCTATTTGCCATGAAGTGATGGGACCAGATGCCATGATCTTTTCTGAATGTTGAGTTTTAAGCCAACTTTTTCACTCCCCTCTTTCACTTTCATCAAGGGGCTCTTTAGTTCTTCTTCACTTTCTGCCATAAGGGTGGTGTCATCTGCATATCTGAGGTTATTGATATTTCTCCCGGCAATCTTGATTCCAGCTTGTGCTTCTCCCAGCCCAGAATTTCACATGATGTACTCTGCATATAATTTAAATAAGCAGGGTGACAATATACAGCCTTGACGTACTCCTTTTCCTATTTGGAACCAGTCTGTTGTTCCATGTCCAGTTCTAACTGCTGCTTCCTGACCTGCATACAGATTTCTCAAGAAGCAGATCAGGTGGTCTGGTATTCCCATCTCTTGAAGAATTTTCCAGAGTTTGTTGTGGTCCACACAGTCGAAGGCTTTGGCATAGTCAATAAAGCAGTAGTAGATGTTTTTCTGGAACTCTCTTGCTTTTTCAATGATCCAGCGGATGTTGGCAATTTGATCTCTGGTTCCTCTGCCTTTTCAAAATCCAGCTTGAACATCTGGAAGTTCACAGTTCACATACTGTTGAAGCCTGGCTTGGAGAATTTTGAGCATTACTTTGCTAGCATGTGAAATGAGTACAATTATGCGGTAGTTTGAGCATTCTTTGGTATTGCCTTTCTTTGGGCTTGGAATGAGAACTGACCTTTTCCAGTCCTGTGGCCACTGCTGAGTTTTCCAAATTTGCTGGCATATGGAGTGCAGCACTTTCACAGCATCATTTTTTAGGATTTGGAATAGCTCAACTGGAATTCCATCACCTCTACTAGCTTTGTTTGTGATGATGCTTCCTAAGACACACTTGACTTCACATTCTAGGATGTCTGGCTCTAGGTTGGTGATCACAGCATTGTGATTATCTGGGTCGTGAAGATCTTTTTTGTACAGTTCTTCTGTGTATTCTTGCCACCTCTTCTTAACATCTTCTGCTTCTGTTAGGTCCATACCATTTCTGTCCTTATTGTGCCCATCCCTTGGGTGAATCCATGCAGACATCAAACAGCTGCTTCTTTCCCATCCTTGGGGATATGGAATGAAGCACGTCAGAGATGTAAGCTTCAGCCCACTCTGTGGGTTGGAGGAGACAAGAGGGGGACTCCCTGGACCTCCAAGACCCTGGGCTGCTAAACTAGGCTTCATTTGCAAGAAAGAGAAACAAATCTCTACCATGTTTGAGTCATTATTTGGAGTTTTCTGACACTACAGTCCAGTTCCTACAAGGCGTCTGTTGCTGAGCCACCCAGGAACTCTCAGGCAGTTGCCAGCTGGAAGCATCTAGAAGTATGTATGCATCTACAACTGTGCGTATCTGTTGTGTTGATCACCAGCCTTAGTAATAAGTACTCGATATTCCTTTGCACGTTGCCTCCCACGCCCCAGAACAGGAGCTCTGTGGGGCAGGGCCTTTGTCTTACTTTCTGCCTCTTTTCCAGCAGAGCCAAGGACTGGAAAGGTAGAATATACACCTGCGTTTGTTGAATGAAAGAAGAAAAGAATCAGAGGGATCCCTTCTGGAAGTCCAGGAGGAAGCTGGGGTCAGGCCCGTTGCCATCCTCGGGGCTCACGGCTGGGGATACGGGGTGAAGACTGGGAGGTCGAGGGTGCAGGACCCGCCTCAGGACACACAGCAGCTTCCCCACAGCCAGGCCTTCTGCAGACACCCTGTGGTTGGCTGGCTGTCCCAGGTTAGCTCTGTGCTCTTCTCAGACCCTTTGCCAAGTCACCCCATTCCACCTGGGGCTTCAAGGTGGGGGCTCTGGGCTGCCTTAGGGTCTTTTCCAGGCTCCAGCTGCCTTCATGCCCACACTCAAGTCCTGCCTCCTGTCTAGGCCCCTCTTCTGAGGCCACATCTGTCACCTCTGCCTCCTGGATGTGCCACGGTCCCCTTTAAGTCATCTCTTCCCAACCTGAACACCTACTCTGCATGCACCTCCTCCCTGTGCCCTCACCCAATTCTGGACCTGGGGTCCACTTTGCCTCCCTTCCAGGGATGCCCCTTGCATCCAGGATAAAATTAAGCCTCCTCACCTTGCTCTCCAAGACCTGCACAACCAACTCCTGCCTTCACAACATTTTTATTGCACACAGAAGTAACACTGTACCCCCGCTCCCCTTTTATCCTTACCCTATTTTCTGTCTCTGGGTTTCTGGAAACTGGACATTGATAAGAATGAATAGGATCCCTTATCTGCGGGGTATCCATTCCAGGACTCCCAGTGGATGCTTGAAACTCTGGATAGCACTGAATCTGACTTTCTGTTCCTGTCTTCCACCCACAAATTTAATGCCTTTTCCATCGTAACCAAGCACTTAGGGTTAGGGTTAAAAGGCTTTCCGTATTTGTGGCTTGTGGGCTCTAAAGCACTGGCTCAGTAATTGTGGTGCATGGGCTTAGATGCCCCGGAGCATGTGGGATCTCTCCAGACCAGAGATCGAACCTGTGTCCCCTGCACTGGCAGGTGGATTCTTATCCACTGTACCACTGGGAAAGTCTAATAACAGTAATTTAGAATTCTAAATTTCCCTCTTAGCACCTCTCTTGATGGTGCTAAGTTTTGATATGTTGTGTTTTTGTTTTCATTCATCTCAAAGTATTTTCTAAGTTTTTCTGTGATTTCTTCTTTGGATTTTTTTTTTAGGAGTATGTTATTTAATTTTCACATAATTGTGAATTTCCCTACTCTCCTTCTGTTATTGATTTTTAATTTCATTCTGTTGTGGTCAGAAAACATACTTTATGATTTTACTACCCTTAAATTTATTGAAACTTGTTTTATTGCCTAACATATTGATCTATCCTAAAGAACATTCCATGTGCACCTGGGAAGAATATGTACTCTCCTGTTGTTGGGTGGGGTGTTACACGGATGTGTTTAGGTCTGCTTGGCTTGCTGTGTTGGTCAAATCTTTCTTTTCTTTGCTCATGATCTGTCTATTTGTTCCATCCATTACTGGGAGTGGGTACTGAAGTCTCCCAACTGTTATGTTAAATGTTATGTTTCTCCCTTCAATTCTGTACAGTTTTGCTTCATGTATTTTGGGGCTCTGTTAGTCTAATATATCTTTATAACTGTCATCTTGATGAACTGACCTTTTTTTTTTCCATTATAAAATGTTCTTCTTTAATGCTAGTATCAACATCTGTCTTAAAGTTTATATTGTCTGATATTAGTATAGCCCCTCTAACTCTCTTTTGGTTACTGTTGATGTGGTGTAT
The DNA here is from genome assembly GCF_055505025.1 of Bos grunniens. Classification (NCBI taxonomy): domain Eukaryota; kingdom Metazoa; phylum Chordata; class Mammalia; order Artiodactyla; family Bovidae; genus Bos; species Bos grunniens. The sequence goes on from NC_141178.1 coordinate 83,335,206, forward strand.
ATTTTTCCAAATTTTTACTATTTGTGTCTTTGAATATAAAATGTGTTTCTTATAGGCATTGTATAGTTGGATCATGACTTTTAAAAAATCCATTATTCTAAGCTCTACCCTTTAATTGGTGACTTTAATCTATTTACATTTAACGTAATTAATGATATAGTACAGTTATATCTGCTGTCTTGGTATTTGGGCTTCCCTCATAGCTCAGTCAGTAAAGAATCTGCCTGAAGTGCAGGAGACCTGGGTTCAATTCCTGGGTGGGAAGATCCCCTGGAGAAGGAAATGGCAACCCACTCCAGTATTCTTGCCTGGAGAATCCCATGGACAGAGGAGCCTGGCAGGCTACAGTCCCTGGTGTTGCAAGAGCCAAACGTGACTTAGCGACTAAACCACCACCATCTTGATATTTGTTCTCTATGTGTCTTATGTCTTTCTCTCCCTCAGTTTCTTCATTATTGTATTTGTGTGTGTGGTTAGATATTTTACAGTGTACCATTTTAATTCCTTTGTTATTTCTTTGACTATATTTTTTTATTTATTTTCTTAGTAATTTGGGATTTGGGATCACAATTGACATATTAATTTGTACAATCTGATTCAGATTAACATTAAATTAATTTTAATTGTGTTAAAAAATGTTTCTCCTATATAACTGTTTCCCCCTTCTTTATTTATTGCCATAGATTCCATCTCATATAGTGTATCTGTCTACATAGGGTTTTTTTTTTTTTTTGGTCACACTGTGCTGCTTGTGGGATCTTAGTTCCCTGACCAGGGATTGAACCTAGGCCCTTGACAGTGAAAGCAGAGGCCTAACCACTGGACCACCAAGGAATTCCTTATACTCATAGATTTATAATTATTGCTTTATGCTGCTGCTGCTGCTAAGTTGCTTCCGTTATGTCCTACTCTGTGCGATCCCAGAGATGGCAGCCCACCAGGCTCCCCCGTCACTGGGATTCTCCAGGCAAGAACACTGGAGTGGGTTGTCATTTCCTTCTCCAATGCATGAAAGTGAAAAGTGAAAGTGAAGTCGCTCAGTCGTGTCCGACTCTTAGTGACCCCAGGGACTGTAGCCCACCAGGCTCCTCCGTCCATGGGATTTGCCAGGCAAGAGTACTGGAGCGGGGTGCCGTTGCCTTCTCTGCAGGAGTTTTTAAATCAGATAGAAAAAAGTTACAAAAAGCATTTGTACTTGTCTATGTAGTTGCCTGTGCTGGTGCTTTTATTTTCTCATGTGGATCTGTGTTATCGTCTAGTGTTCTTTCATTTCAGCCTAAGGACTCCATTTGGTATTTCTTGGAGGGCAGAGTGTTTGTGACAAACTCTCAGTTTATCTGGAAACGTCTTAATTGCCTCCTTTTTTTTTTTTTTGAGAGATGGTTTTGCCAGATATAGAATTCTTGGTTGGCAGATTTACCTGGTTTATTCTTTCAGCACTTGAACCAACTCATACCACCACGTTCTGGCCTCCATGGTTTCTGGTATGAGATTTTCTGTTAATTTTATTGAGGACTACTTGTATGTGATGAGTTACTTCTCTCTTGCTGGTTTTTTTTTAGGTTTTTTTTTTTTTTTTCCTTTTTAACAATTTATGATGTGTACAGGTGTACTTCATCCTACTTGGGGTTCTTTAACTTCCTGTATGTGTAGAATACATACATGTTTGTTTGTTTCAGTCAAATTTGGAAAGTTTTCAGTCACAATTTCTTTAAATATTGTTTTTGTCCCTTACTTTATTTCTCCTTTGCTCCTGAGAATTTTGTATAGGTTGGTATGCTTAGTGATGTCCCACAGGTCGCTGAGGCTCTGTTAATTTTTACTCCTTTTTTTTTGGTTTGTTTTGCAGATCAGACGATCTCAATTGACCTAACTTCAAGTTCGCTAATTCTTTCATCTACTTACTCAAACCTGCAGTAGAGCCCTTCAGTAAAATGTTTCATTTCCATTGTTGTACATTTCAACTCCATCATTTCTATTTGGATTCTCTTTGTGATTTCTTTTTATTGACATTCTCTATTTCATGAGACATTATTATACTTTCCTCTAGTTTTTTAGATATTATGGCTCATTGAACATACTTTTTAATTCAATTTTTTATTAAAAGATTTTTACTTTTAGTGGAGTATAGTTTATTTACAATGTTGTGTTAGTTTCTGCTATACAGCAAAATGAAAGTTATACATACACATACATCCCCTCTTTTAGATCTTTTCCCATGTGACTCATTACAGAGTATTGAGTAGAGTTACCTGTGCTATACAGAAAGTCCTCATTAGTTATCTATTTTATATGTAGTGGTATGTATATATCATATTTAGCCCCTCCTTCTTTAAATTATATTTAGCTAAATTTCCCCAGGAGTAGTTCCTATTGATTGGTTCTTTTTATTCCCATTTATAGGCCAGACCCTCTCCTTTCTTTAGATGTCACATAATTTTTTGTTGAAAGCTAGACATTTTAAATGATTTGTTGTTGTGGTTGTTCAGTCACTCAGTCGTGTCCAACTCTTTGAGATCTCATGCACTGCAGCATGCCAGGCTTCCCTGTCTTTCACTATCTCCTGGAGTTTGCTCAAACTCATGTCCACTGAGCTGGTGATGCCATCCAACCATCTCATCCTGTGTCGCCCCCTTCTCCTCCTGCCTTCAATCTTTCCCAGCATCAGGGTCTTTTCCAATGAGTTGGCTCTTTGCATCAGATGGCCAGAGTACTGGAGCTTCAGCTTCAGCATCAGTCCTTCCAATGAATATTCAGGGTTGATTTCCTTTAGGACTGACTGGATTTAATGATACAAAGTGGAAATTCTGGACATTAGATTCCAAGTTTTGTTACTGTTGCTGCTGTGGTAGTTGTATTGGTATAGTGACTTTTCTCAACTAATTCTATCAAGTAAGTCTACTATTTGTCATGGGTAGCCAGCAAAGTCTCTACCTGGTTAGCTCAGTGGTCAGATAAATGACTGGACAGAAATTTCCTTAAGTGTCTGGAACCAATAATTGTTCAGTTGCTCAGTCATGTCTGACTCTTTTTGACCCTATGGACTGCAGCATACCAGGCTTCCCTGTCCTTCACAGTCTCTTAGAGTTTGCTCAAACTCATGTCCATTGAATCCGTGATACCATCCAACCCCTTTATCCTCTGTTGTCCCCTTCTCCTCCTGCCTTCAATCTTTCAAAGTATCAGGGTCTTTGCCAATTAGTTGACTGTTCACATCAGGTGGCCAAAGTACTGGTGCTTCAGCTTCAGCATCAGTCCTTCCAATGAATATTCAGGACTGATTTCCTTTAGGATGGACTGATTCAATCTCCCTGCTGTCCAAGGGATACTCTCAAGAGTCTTCTCCAGTACCACAGTTCTAAAGCATCAGTTCTTCAGAGCTCAGCCTTCTTTATGGTTCCACTCTCACATCCATACATGACTACTGGAAAAACCATAGCTTTTACTAGAGACCTTTGCTGGCCAAGTGATGTCTCTGCTTTTCAATACACTGTCCAGGTTTGTCATAGTTTTTCTTCCAAGGAGCAAGTATCTTTTAATTTCATAACCAATAAATCTCTATCTTTTTCTAAGTGGCTCTGGGTGCATGTAGGACATGCTTCAGAATTCAGCCAGGCAATTTACAACTCTGCTTTAGGCTTCAACTGTGCACAGAGCCTCAAGGTTAGCCAGAAGTGAGCACTTAGGGCTTTTTCTGGTCTTTCATGAGATACACTGTCCTACTTATGTTCGGGATTTTCTGTATTCTGGAAATACGTGCTGTGCTGTGCTGTGCTTAGTCGCTCAGTCGTGTCAGATTCTTTGCGACCCCCATAGAATGTATAGCCCGCCAGGATCCTCTGTCTGTGGGGATTCTCCAGGCAATACCGGAGTGGGTTGCCATGCCCTCCTCCAGGGAATTTTCTCAACCCAGGGATGAAACCCAGGTCTCAAACCCAGGTCTCCTGCACTGCAGGCAGATTCTTCACAGTCTGAGCGCCCTGTGGACATTGTATTCCCCTTTCTTCCTTTCAAACTTTTTGGTTAGTCTATTACTTGCACCAGTTGTTCTCCATTGCCTCGGGGAAATTACAACACTTGCCAGAATTGCCTTCAACAGTCTTGGGGGTTAGGCTAACAGCTCTGGACAAGCTGAGTAGGCTTGGCAAGTGGGGTTTACAGGGGGCCATCAGACTGGTTAAATAATGGCAATTCTTTGCAATGAAGGTGTTCTTCCACCGCTCCAAGTCGGGAAATATTGTTGGACGAAAGCGTGCAATAAAGCGGTGGATTCCGGGTTAGGGGCATCTAGGCGTAGGCGCGCAGCACAGCTGAGCCTTGGAGAGATCAGCCGCGGGACTAGGGTAACCGGGAAGTTGGGCGTTGTCACGGCAACAGAGAGACACAACACCGACTTGCACAACCTCAGGCTTGCACGACGACTGGAGTAGCACCGCGATGCGGTGCGCGGCCCTGAAGGACAGAGCTCACCCCCCGCCCCGCCCCGCCTCGCCCCGCCTCCTCACACGCCTCCCGGCTATCGCGAGGTTGACTATCCTTTGCCGCCGCAGAGGCCGACGGGAGCGGTGGCCGCGCTGAAGAGGGCCAAGATGGCGGCGGCGGCGGCTACGCTTCGCGGGGCGATGGTGGGCCCGCGGGGCGCGGGGCTGCCGGGAGCGCGGGCCCGAGGTCTGCTGTGTGGCGCGCGGCCCGGGCAGCTCCCACTACGGACACCCCAGGTGAGCTCTGGCCCTGAAACTGGCCGCCGCGCGGCCCCGCATCCCGCTGAAGGTCACCGCGGGGAGGCTCCCGGCGCGGGCTTTGGCAGCGCGGGAGCGGCCTCTGCACCTGGGCCCCCGCCCCGGCCGGACCCCCGCCGCCTGCTGACCTTGGGCGCCTGGGAGCAGGGCTGGCCTCCACTCCTCCGAGCAGCACAAGGGCCTGATGCCGAGCGTGGGGGGCTGCTGGGCGGGCTCGCCGCCGGCTCGGGACCGGGGGCTTCCCTGGGGGTCGCGCCGAGGCTCGCTCCGGCCCCGGCCTCCCAGACTGGGCCCGCGTCCTGAACTGACCTCAGCCTGACCTCAGCAGCTGCTTGTGACCTTGGCCTGTCCCCGCACCCTTGCTCACTTCGGCCTGATTCCCGGCCCAGGATCCAAGATCACGCCTCACATCTCCTCCTCGGGGACAGAGCGGGTCGAGGGGTCCGCGGCGGGGAGGGCAGTGGCGCGCGAGGTGGCCGGTGTTGGGTGCATGAGAGTCAGATCCACAGGTAGGGCTGGGTGGTGTTCTGAAAGGCGCTGAGCGGGACTCTTGCAGGCAGTGTCGTTGTCGTCGAAGTCTGGCCTGTCCCGGGGCCGGAAAGTGATTCTGTCAGCGCTGGGCATGCTGGCGGCAGGGGGTGCAGGGCTGGCAGTGGCTCTGCATTCTGCCGTGAGTGCTAGTGACCTGGAGCTGCACCCTCCCAGCTATCCGTGGTCCCACCGTGGCCTCCTCTCCTCCCTGGACCACACCAGGTGTGTGGCTGGCTGGGGGAGTTTATGGGTGGACCGGGTGGGGTGGAATCCTTGGCGCCCCTAACCCTGTCTCTCTCTCCAGCATCCGGAGGGGTTTCCAGGTGTACAAGCAGGTGTGCTCCTCCTGCCACAGCATGGACTATGTGGCCTACCGCCACCTGGTGGGCGTGTGCTACACAGAGGATGAAGCCAAGGCGCTGGCTGAGGAGGTGGGCACCGGGCATGCAAAGGACCCAAGTATTGGGGCTCCTGCTGTGCTGGACAGCAGGGTTGTGATGGGTCTCTCGGTGGCAGGTGGAGGTTCAGGACGGCCCCAATGAAGATGGGGAGATGTTCATGCGCCCAGGGAAGCTGTCTGACTACTTCCCCAAACCATACCCCAACCCCGAGGCTGCACGTGCAGCCAACAACGGAGCACTGCCCCCTGACCTCAGCTACATCGTGCGAGCTAGGTAAGGGGCTGCCTGCAGGGTGGTGTGGGGAGTGAGGAAGGCCCACCTCAGGCCAGAGGCTGAGGGCACTCCAATCTGGTCCCAGGCACGGTGGTGAGGACTACGTCTTTTCCTTGCTCACCGGCTACTGTGAGCCGCCCACTGGGGTGTCGCTGCGAGAAGGCCTCTACTTCAACCCTTATTTTCCTGGCCAGGCCATTGGCATGGCCCCTCCAATCTACAATGAGGTCTTGGAGTTTGATGATGGTGAGAGGCCCCCACCCTGGGGATGGGCAAGTTGGGTTCTGCTTTCCCTGTTTTCTTGCCCCAAGAGGCCTTGCCCCTTCCTTGGTTTGGGGCACTATGTATGTGTATGGAGAAGCATGGGTCAGATTCATATGACCCATGGTCAGATTCATACCATCTGTGTACTGGGGGTAGGGTTGGGTCTCATCCCTTTTGAAGCTTTGGGCAGGGACCCCCTCGGACAGCCCTTAGACCACTTGTCCTTGACTCAGGCACCCCAGCTACCATGTCCCAGGTAGCCAAGGATGTGTGTACCTTCCTGCGCTGGGCAGCTGAACCAGAACACGACCATCGCAAACGCATGGGGCTTAAGGTGAAGGGACTGGGCCGAGGGGCACGGTGGGCCTGGGGACAGGCTGGGAGCTGAGCAGGGGTTCTTTCTGCCTCCCTCCTCTGAGCCTGCCTCGTCCCCAGATGCTGCTGATGATGGGCTTGCTTCTGCCCCTGGTCTACGCCATGAAGCGGCATAAGTGGTCAGTCCTCAAGAGCCGAAAGCTGGCCTATCGGCCACCCAAGTGACCCTACCCGGTGTCTGTTTGCTGTCCTGAGCTTCAGGGTCCTCAGGCCCGGGAGCCACACTGGGCCTGCTGAGGTCTCAGGCAGCCCTCCGGCCAAGCCCCTCTTCCTCTGGGACAAGAGGGGGAGGGGCAGGAGCTGGGGCTCCAGTTCCAGATCGTTCAGCGCCCACTGTGGAAATAAATTAAGTTTCTCAACACACCTACCTGAACTATTGTGTGATGGGAGTATAAGTTTGCAGGGGACTCTGGGCTTCTCAAGTGGTGGTAGTGGTAAAGGACCCACCAGATGAGGGTTCAATCCCTGGGTCGGGGAAATCCCCTGTAGGAGGGCATGGCAACCCACTCCAGTATTTTTGCCTGGAGAATCCCATGGACAGAGGAGCCTGGCGGGCTACAGTCTATGGGGCCACAAGAATCAGACACAACTGAAGCAACTTAGCATGCATGTGTGTGCATACACACACGCACACGCACACGCACACGCACACGCACACGCACACGCACACGCACGCACGCGATGGGACTGGGACCCTTGCCCTGAGAGCTCCTGGGGGTGCCCAGTGTAGTGTGGTCAGGATTTCCCTGCACGGACTGTTGGCTGAGAGTCCAGTCAGCACTGAATATAGGACAGGAAGCAGAGAACTGGAAAATAGCAACATTAATTAGAGTGGCGAGTACTTGGTCACAGGTGAAAAGGGGGTCCTGAGCCCTGCTGCAGTAATCAGAGTCAAGTAAAACCACTTGACTTTCATCCTGAGGACAGCAGGGGGCCCTGGTGCATATCAACCATGGAGAGGCTGGCCTCAAGTAGGAGCTGCAGGAGTTGATCCTAGGACTGGGGCTGGCTGGGAGAGGCGGGCAGCTCTCAGCCCTGCCAAGAAACAGGCAGGCAGAGGCCAGTGGAAGGAGCTTCTGGTCTCTTGGCTGGGCAGCTGGAGGTGCTTGCTGTAAACAGAATGGTCCCCATCTCTGAGTGGATGGCCCCCCCTGGCAGTCCACAGGATGGCTGGGAGTGGCCAGGTTTACACAGCCATGGACCTGTTAGTGGGTGGAGGGCCAGGGCGGTGCTTCTTGGCACTGGCCTGTGGCCCTGGCCAGGGCTCTTTGCTTCAGAGTTTTTCTTGTCCCCAAGCAGGGAGTGTGAGGGGCAGCAGGGTGGGAGCAGCCTAGAGAGGCGGCCAGAGTGGGGAGGGTGAGCGCCAAGAGGAGGGCAGGGTGTGTGTCTGAAGGGCCAGCCCAGGGGTCAGCAGATGGGGGGCGCCCTGCCCACCCTTGGCACCTGGGGAATGGGTGCCAGGCCCCCACGCCTTGCGACCTGCATTCCAAGTGTGCTCTTCAGTAGCCTCCTGGGCTCCACTGGGAAGGCCCCACCCACCAAAGACTGCCAGGGTTCCTCTCAGAGGGCTGTCTGCCCTCCATCCTCCCAGGCTGCAGGAAGGCACAGTGAAAGGGCATGTGGCCGGCTCAGAAGTGTCTTTAATGACTCCAGCGAGCAATCAGCAGAGGTTCCCTGAGAGGTTCAGGAGGGGGTCCAGGGACCTTGGGCCTGGAAGGGAAGGGCCATCCTCTCTCCGCGTGACCTGGAAGGAGGGGAAGATGGGTCATTCTGCTTGTTCTGTCCTGTCCCCTCCCCGCCTTTGCTCCTGGTACCTTTGGGAGCTGCTGGGTGGAGGCTGTGGGAAGGGGGTCCCAAGCACAGGGCCTCTGGGTGCTGCACATCTCACAGCCGGGGCGGCTTGGGGCGTTGATGAAGGTGCACGATGGGCAGGGCCAGCCGGGCTAGGGAGGTGAGCACACGGTTGCTGCTCACCTGCTTTCAATACCCACAGTGCCAAGGCCACCCAGCCCAGTCCCTGCTCACCTGAAGGGGGCTGGGCAGGCTGGAGCTGGTTGGCTGAGGGGTTGGGGGCAGCCCCAGTGACTGTGGGAACAGGCGGCCTAGTTCCCCATCCACCTTCTGGGGACGCTGAGGACTGCGTCCTGCGACAGAGGGGGTGAGACTCGGGACCATGGCGGGCTGCACTCCACCTTCCTCATCCCGCCCCAATCAAGGACTGACCTGGGGCTTCTCGGGGAGCTGAGAGCAGGTAGAGGAAAGCAGGGTCTCCATCCCGCTGGACCCCATAGAAAGCAAGGCTGTGTTCAGGGACACACAGGCACCTCCCGATGACCCAGCGCTGCACGGCCGGTGGGAAGCCAAACTCTGAGAACACCTGGGGCCAGAGTGTCAGAGTGTCACCCAGGCCGCCTCCCGCCACCCCCCACCCGGGTTCCCCAGACCACGTGCTCGCCTGCTCCTGGAGGGCCCTGATGGTGCAGTGGGGGTGAACCTGCAGTGAGACATGGGCAGAGGACGCAGCGTCTTCAACTGTGACCTGGAGCCTGGGCCAGAATGGAGGTCACAGGTAAGGATGGGGGACCTGAGAGGCCTGGGGGTCCGGGTGAGAAAGAGGTCCCAGGCCTTACCTGATGGGGCCAGGAGGAAAGTAGGCCTCCTGGAGCTGGACCCTGAGGGCCACATGACGCTGTGCCAGGATGGCTGCTGCTTGGGCTGCTCCCTTCTCATCCCCACCCTCTACGGCCCGGGTCAGGCGCCCTGCCAGCTCTTCTGCAGGGGAAGAGAGAGCCATCGCAACCCCACACTGGCTACTTCCCCCAGCCCCTCCGGCCGCCTGCCTTTACCTTTCTCCATCAAGTCTCCAGGGCTCCAAGGAAGATCCACCTTGGGCTTGGGGGCCTTGGGTGTGGGCACTTCAAGGGGACTGGGCGGGGAGACAGGGCGCGTTTCTGGGCCTAGGGCTGGGGGCAAGCTGTCACTACCTAGGAGGAAAGATGTGGGGTGGGCTGGTGGTCTCTTTGAGATCTGGCCCCCCACGGAGTACACACCAAGGCCTCTGCTGTCTCACCTCAGGCTTCCAGTACCTTTGTCTCCTCCCTCCTTAGCTCAGCCCAGCCCATGCCAGGGCCTTGCCTTGGCCCAGTCTTGGGCCTTGCACACCCCAGAGGTCCCTGCTGACTCCACTCAGAGTTGCACTTGGCTCTTTCTTGGGCTCTGGAGTCCTTCTGGCCTCCTTTGCTGCCCAGTCCCACCTGCAGCCCTCCTCCACAGGGGCTGGGCCACCTCTCTTGGCCTGTACAAGCCCTCTCAGCCAGCCAAGAAGCTCCCTGGGCCTCACAGCAGAACCAGCGGAAGTCTCCAGGAGTCCTGCAGTCAAGGTGGCCTCCTTCCAGGGAACTCCGACGTCTCTCCTGGCTCTGCCATCAGCACAGAGCACTCTGGGCTGATCCCATTCCAAACAACCCCTCTCCAGCTGGTGCTTGCCCTGAGCGTGCAACCGGCTCCCTTTCTTACCTCCCACTTACGCCCTGCCCATGTGGTGCAGATGCAGTTCCTTTGCTTCAATATTCTGAGCCATCTGCCCACTCACATAAGCAGGGCTCCCGAGCACCCAGCACCAGGCCTGCCTGGACTCTCTAAGGCCTTGAAGGAGTGCTTACTACAGGTGCAGAATACACATGTGGTGAACCAACGAACCAATGTATGCATGAAAGGCAAGTGTCTTTCTCCCTCCGCAGATGCTGCTGTCTGGACCTCTCTTCCATCTCACTAGGTGCTTTTTGCTCACCAGCTCACCTGTAGCATCTGTGAACTCCTTCCCTGATGCACTGGCTGCCTGCCGGACCCTCTCCTTGTTTCTGTCTTCTAGTGACCTTGGTTGACCTTTTCTACCCCCAACTTTTCCTCTTCAGAACCCAAGCTCCTTCTACCTCCTTTCCCTCCCACATGTTTTAAGAACCTGACTTCTATGCTCTCCCAAACAGGCCCTCTGCAGTGTCTGTTCCTTCCAGCTTCTCAACCATTAACTTTTCCATTCAAACCTCCAGGAAATCCAGCCAAGTCCTCTCCTAAGCATCTCTGGAAACATCCTTCCTCCCTCCAGGCCTGTCTGCATCACTCACACGAATGCAAGGCTCCACCAGTTTTCAGAAACTTGAATCTGAGCCTGTCACTCTCCCACTGAGTATCTTCCACGCTTCTGATAGTCTTGTCTTCTCACCCCGGTCCTGAGGGTCTGCATACACTGCCCCTCCACACCTGTCTGGCACTGCCTTCGGTCTCTGTTCCTTTTCTCTACTTCCTTACTCCTGGGAGTGCTCCCAAACCCCAGCAGCGGGCAAGAGGGGCTCAGCTTTCCCCATTACTGCCCCCATCCAAGCCTGGGGGGTTGGGGCTACTCCTGCCCTCTTGCAGAACAAACACTGGCCCCGGCCTGGTGAATCTTCACTCCAGGGCACTGACCATTCTGTCCTTCCACGGTAGCATCTCGGACTAGGGCTGCCCACCGCTGAGCTTCCTGAGGGTTGGCGAAGTGCAGGCTGAGAGTCCCAGGCCCTCCCGGTGGAGGCTGCAGCTCATGCTGGCAGGGGCCTCGGACTGTGTAGGAGACTGACTCCAAGGGCCACTCCAAAATGACCTGAGGAGAGGGAGAGTCCAGGCTCAGTGCCTCCCCTAGCATATACTGCATGATAATCAAAGGAATACAAGGTAACGTTTGTCGACTACTTACAACGTCCTAAGCCTTTTACTAGTGTTATTTTATGAAACCCTCACAGTAATCCTACAAAGGGAAGTACCAGCATTATCCCCATTTTACAGACAAGGAAACAGAAGCAAGGAAAAGATAACGGCACGCGGCTAGCAAACGGAAAAGCCTGGCTTCAGGCTCAGTGGCCAGGCCGCGCGCCCCCGCCGGCCCCACTCACCGCCCCGGGGCCCGCGCCCAGCATTTCCAGCCGGAAGCGCCCTGGTCGCTCGGGGTCCGCACTCAGCTGCAGCCTCCGCGGCTGGGCCGCCACGTCCAGGCCGGCGCCCAGCGGCCTCACCGCGACATGCACGGCCAGGAGCACCGCGGCCGAGCCAGGGTCCGAGCCCGCGGCTGTGCCGCCCGCCGGCGGCGCCATCTCCGGTCCGGCCCCCGCACTGCCCCCCCGAGCCCGCTTCCGTGGCCTTAGGTCGTTGAACGCCTACACCGGCCGGAAACTGTAACCACGAGCCCGGGGTTCCGGGCGCTGCCCGAGCGTCGGAGCCTTCTGCCGCTCCCGCTTCGCCCACGATGGCGCTTAGCCCAAAGGTCTCCCGACAAAAGCGGGTGAGGCTGGGCTTGGACGCCTGTACTCCAGGCAGAGCGTCAGAGACGCCAGCACCGGCCACGAATGGAAGGCCCTAGAGGCTCGGGTTGGGGCTGAGCTCGGCGGTGCTTGTGAACCCAGTATCTAACTCCCAAGCCGAACGCTACTCCGGAGCCCCTTCTGGGCCGCAGCCCACCTCCCGCCGCTCACGCGGTTGCCTCTCTAGTCCACTAGGCCCTCCGGGGAACTGGGAAGCCACTGGGGCGGGGCCTCGAGGGCCGCGGCCAATGAACGCTAGGGTGGGAGGAGGGTTCGCACGGCCGGAGAAGATGATGGATAGGGGTCGTATCCAGTAGGAGCGGACATCGGGACTGAGCGGCGGATGCCACCCCCAATGACTGTGCGAGCCCCCGGTTCCGACGGCTGGAGCGGGCCATTCAGACGCGTGGGGCCGGACCTGGCAGACGCTTGTTGTTGTCCGGCTCCGGGAGGCAGAGGTCGTTCGCTCGCTTGCTCGGGCCCTCTGTGGCGGTCGGCGGACAAGTCGGTCGCGATAGTAGGGCGCCGTGCAGGGGCGAGGCTATGTCGCGGTGGCAGTCCGCAGGGGCCGGCAGGGCCGGGAGTAACGGGACGTCGCAGCGGAGCTTCTTCCCCCGGATACAGTGCGGCCCGAGCGGAGGCCGCGGCGCCTCCGCCCGTTCTTGAGAAGCCCGCGCCGCGCAAGGCCCACCCCGCCTTTTCAGCCGTATCGACGCCCATCGACCTGACCCTGCCGAGTCTGGCCCGGCCCGATTGAGCGCGGCGCAAGCAGGTAGGTGTACGCCCTGTGCCCGGCGGCGACCCGGGCTGTCCGGACTACAGTGCCCAGCGGGCTTCGCGCCGGCGCGCATGCGCGCACCCCCAGGCGCACGGCTGCCTGGGACGCGTAGTTCGTGCGCCCCGGCTGGGGTTTCCCCCGAGACCCGGCGGACGCTGGGGCGCCCTAGCGGCCTGTCTGGCCGACACTCCGGGGGCCTCAGGGCTTCTCTCCGCCTTCTCTCCTACTTTTGAAGGAAAACGGAGGAGCTCATGGGTTTCCTCTTTCCCTCACTAGAAAGCCGTCTGTAGAACAGGGAAGAGCGCCGCGTCCAGGCGACGGCAGAGCCGAGCCCCAGATGTCCTGGTTCCTTACCGGAAGCGGGTTTTCTGTCTTGCCGGAGGGAAACTGCAGGAGTCACGCCCCTTCGCGGACTCCCAGGGCTCTCCTTGGTGGGATGGGGAGTGTTGAGGGAGAGACTAACCCAGCGTCCTCGGGGTTAGCAGGATCCCCGGTGGGTCCCCCAGCCTGGCCAAAGAACTCCTGTGAGGTGCAGGAGGTGTAGCTGAGCTGGGCCTGGACTTGCCGATCTTACCGTTTCTCCCGCCAGTGCTGAAGGGCTGGAAGCAGGCTGCAGGAGGGGCCCAAGTTGTTTACAGCAGCACCTCTTACTGCGAGGAGGTCTGAAAGTGGAACCCCACGGGCCAGATTCCCATGGACTGATCTCCGTCCTCAGGCAGCACTAGCCCCTGGAGCACAGAACCCTTCCCGAGGACATGAAGCTGCTGGAGAACTCCAGCTTCGAGGCCATCAACTCACAGCTTACCGTGGAGACGGGAGATGCACATATCATTGGCAGGTGAGGTTGGGGCTCTGGGGGCTGGCCCCTTAGAGGCCACTCTGCACTGGTTCTGGTTGAGCATGGGAGGTGGCATGCTCCACGGTCCTGCCTGCGTCTCTAGGATTGAGAGCTACTCGTGTAAGATGGCGGGTGACGACAAGCACATGTTCAAGCAGTTCTGCCAGGAGGGCCAGCCACATGTGCTGGAGGCTCTGTCCCCACCCCAGACCTCAGGCCTCAGCCCCAGCAGGTGAGTAGGGGCAGGGCCTGCCTATAGGGGACTGGCGAATGGGCCAGCACGGGGCTGACACTTGTCTCTGTGCAGACTGAGTAAGAGCCAAGGTGGCGAGGATGAGGGCCCCCTCAGCGACAAGTGCAGCCGCAAGACCCTCTTCTACCTGATTGCCACGCTCAATGAGTCCTTCCGGCCGGACTACGACTTCAGCACAGCCCGCAGCCATGAGTTCAGCCGGGAGCCCAGCCTCAGCTGGGTGAGGGTGGGGCTGGGGAAGGGACCTGCAGGCCCACAGCCATCCCAGGTGTCCTCCCTAACTTAGCGTGCTCAGCCCGGTTCATTCCTGCTGCCGGGCTCCTTGTCAGCCCCGACTGTGACCATCCTAGGTGGTGAACGCAGTCAACTGCAGCCTGTTCTCAGCTGTCCGGGAGGACTTCAAGGCCCTGAAGCCACAACTGTGGAACGCGGTGGATGAGGAGATCTGCCTGGCTGAATGCGACATCTACAGGTGGGCTGGCGTCCCTGCATGGGGCGGGGGTCCTGGGTCTCCGTGGCACTGGGATCTCACACCACGTCTCACCCCCCACCCCGCCCCAGCTACAACCCAGACTTGGACTCAGACCCTTTTGGGGAAGATGGCAGCCTCTGGTCCTTCAACTACTTCTTCTACAACAAGCGGCTGAAACGGATTGTTTTCTTCAGCTGCCGCTCTATCAGGTTGGCTGGCACCTGTCTCCCTCCGTCCCCTACCTCCCTGTTTGGCCCACACACCTTTTCCCCACCCCATTCCTAACTTTCTCCTTCTCGGACATCCTCCCTGGAGTCAGCAGTAGGCTGGGGGCAGGCGATTTTAAGACTGGTCTCCCCTCCCCCCAGTGGATCCACCTACACTCCCTCGGAGGCAGGCAATGAGCTGGACATGGAGCTCGGGGAGGAAGATGAGGAGGAGGAGGAAGAGAGTGGAGGTGGAGGCAGCGAGGGTGGGCCTGAGGAGCCTGGAACCATGGAAGAGGACAGGTGTGAGATCGCCCCAGCAGCCTCCCTCCATGGACCTTGGGGTGGGCAGGGCAGGACAGGGCCCGCTCTGCCTGGGCTTCTGGGTGTGGGCTCCTCAGAGCTCACTGCACGCCACCCTTTGTGCAGGGTCCCGGTGATCTGTATGTGAAGAGAAGAAGCAGAGGCCCTAGCTTCACCCAGCTTCGAACAGGGCCTGGACCTGCCCACCTGAGGGCCCAGGTCCCGGCGCTGCCACAGCACCAGCCCACCCTAGGCCATGCCTGCCTAGCCCTTGGCTCTAGCCTGTGGCTGCCCACTCACCCCCACAGGCTGCTGCTGCCCACACTGTGGCTGGACTAGACAGCACAGGGCCTGGTGGGAAGAGCCACTGCCCTGCTCCCACAAACTGACACAGGCAGGGGCTGCTGGACCGCAGAGTTTATTTTTGTATTTTGTGTGGGCTCAGGCCTGGGCCTTCACACTCCAGCCTAAAGGGCCGGAGACCCAGCAAGTGGTCCCAGGGGTCATCTGCCCACTTGTACCCCGCCACCTTGCCCATTGGGCAGCGTGCACTGAGTGTCACTTTGCTGCAGCTGGTTTGTTTCCAATAAAAGTTTCTGTGACTTAGTGTGGACCTAGACTCACAAGGCGTCAGGGCGGGGCCTGCGTCGAGGGCGGGGCCTGCTGCGGCTGGTATCCTAGCAACGGTCTTAGGGGCTGTTGAGCCGCCTGGACCCAACGGTTTTGAAATGGAGTCGGAAGTGTTGGATGAAAGCAACCCGTATACAGTAGGAGGCGACTACCTGATTGTAGACCAAGAGCCATATGAGACCGACATTTATGAAGTCCCGGACCCGGGGCTCCTCAAGGAAGAGAGGGGTGAGGTGGCCTGGGCTCACTGAGGCACAGGTTCTGTCCTCGGGGAATGCAACGCTCCCTGGGCAGTCTTCTAACTGGGCAGGGCTCCGAGGAGGGCCCTTGGCTGCCCACGACCTCCAAAGTTAGGGACCCAAGACCACACTGTGATGACTTCCACTGCCGGTTCGCAGAGTCGTCATTTTCGGAGCGGGCCCCACAGCTTTTTACCAACAACTCGCAGTGGCAGAACATGGCTCAGAGTGCCCGTGCCCGCCAGCTGTGGCTGCTCCTGCGTACAGGCCTCCAGACCTTTGTGGAAAAGGTGCGGCTCGGCCATGGCATCTGTGTCAAGGCCTCTTTCCTGACCTGGCTCTTCCCCTAGGGGTCCCCAGTAGGATCCCAGCCGGGGTCCTCTTGGCATCCCTAGGCAGGTGCCTTGCCTACCCCCAACCCCAGGCCCCCGCCAAGTTCACTGCAGTCTTGTTGATTCTGGCCCATAGGAAAAGAGAGCTGAGCTGCATGTGGCGCGCTTGACGCACGGGCTGGAACCCCTGCGGCGCCTGGAGGTGGTAGCCGGGCTGTGTTCAGTGGCACAGGACCCCGTGGGCAGACGCTTCGTGGTGCTGGATGGTGCAGGCCGCCTGCACCTGCACAGAGAGGATGGCTGGGCACAAGAGAAGCTGCTGGCTCCAGTTGCACTTACAGGGCTAGTGGCGGTGCTGGGCCCTCTGGGCACTGTGGGCCGTTTTGTGGGCTGGGGCCCAGTGGGGCTGGCCATACTAAAGTCCGACCTTAGCCTACTGTGGCTGAGTAAGCCAGGGGAGCATGGGGTGCCAGGCCACGAGCCCATCTGCTGCCTGCCGGTGCCAGATCCTGGGCTGCTACTGGTGGCGGAGGCAGGCGGAAGCCTGGTGCTCTGGAAGTTCCGTTCAGGGGGCCGCTGCCTGGTTCCCCACGGGTCACCTCTGCAGCTACCGCCAAGCATCTCGGGTGCGCTTGCGCGTCTGGCTCTGGGGCCTCCGTCTCCCCATCACGACCCATGCTGCTTCGCAGCCTATGGCTCAGCCGTGCTCACCTTTGATCTGCAAACCTGGGCTCTCACAGATGTGCGTCGGAATCTGCACAAAACGTGAGGGGGGCCCAGGGACGGGTGAGGGAGGGCGGAAACCATGAGGCGAGGCTGCGACGGAAATCCAGTCGTCAGAGGTGCAGGTGGGCGCATGCGCGTGCGCCCACACTGCAGTCCATGGGCACACACACGGCAGTTCTGAGTCCACCCGGCCTCCCTCTCACTCCTCAGCACCATCTTCGACCTGGCGTACTGTAAAGAGGTAGAGGCCATGGTGACAGCTTCCCGGGACAGCACGGTGAAAGTGTGGGAGGCTGACTGGCAGATCCGGATGGTGTTCGTGGGACACAGAGGTGCGCTGGGCCACGGTGGCTCCTGAAGCCTGGTCTCCCTCCACCCTGGGCACAGCCCTCTGCCTTCAAGAGCCCCTGGCACAGAATGTCTGCTGCTTCCTTGCCAAGCTTCTCCATCCTGGCCACGACCCTGACCGAAGGCTCCCCCTTCCTTGGTCCCTGGGACGCACGAGTGACACACGCCCCTTCTGCAGGCCCGGTGACCGCGGTGACCGTGCTCCCGAACACAGCCCTGGTGTTGTCGGCTTCACAGGACGGGACGCTGCGCACGTGGGACCTTCAGGCAGCAGCGCAGGTGGGTGAGGTGGCACTCACCTGCTGGGGCCGCGGCGTGCCGTCGGAGAGTGTGAGCCGTCTGCTGGCCCCCGCCGGCCCGGGCTGGCCCTTGCTCTCCTTGGAGGCCCGCAGCGTGGGGCTGTGGCGTGCGCGGGAGCTCTACTCGCCGTTGGCGCAGCTATCTGCGCCGGTGCTCCACCTGCAGTTGGCGCCGGCGCTGCCCAAGCCCACCGCCCCGCACGTGGCGCTGCCCGCCCGCCTCGTGTGCGCCTGCGCTGATGGCTCGGTGTACCTGGTGTCAGTCTCTGGCGGACACACCGTGAGCGCGCTTCTTCTGGAGCCCGAGGACTGCGCGGCTGCCGTGGCCTACTGCCTGCCTCGCGAGGCGCTGTGGGTGCTGACGCGCGCCGGACACCTGCTGTGTGCTAATGCAGCACGCTCCCCAATGCGGGTGCTGCGCCGCCTGTGCCCGCCGCCGCCACCCGCGCCCCAGCCCTGCTGCCTGCACCTCTACAGCCACCTCACGGACCCCACCAGCGCGTTCACCAACTGGGAGATAGTGTGCCAGTACAAGGGCGAGCTGTGCCGCAGCGACGTGGCCTGGGCCTGGACGGACAAGAACCGGTAGGTGCCGCAGCCAGCCGGGGCTGGGCAAGACAACCGGGCCCGTGCCAACGGGCTGTGGTCGCCAATAGGTACCTGCCCGTGGTGGGGCACACTGATGGCACCTTGTCCGTACTCGAGTTGCGCTCCTTGAAGACGGTCTTCCGAACGGAGGCACACAGCCCGGGCCCCGTCACTGCCATCGCGTCCACCTGGAACAGCATCGTGTCCTCTGGTCGGTACCTCTCCCCCCTCCCCCGCCACGCCGGCAGGGGACTCCTTCCCTCCCCAGAGGCGCCACTGTGGCTCCTGCCCGCACAGGCGGAGACCTGACTGTGAAGATGTGGCGCGTCTTCCCCTACGCCGAGGAGAGCCTGAGCCCCCTGCGCACCTTCTGCTGCTGCCACCCGGCGGTAGTGCTCTGCGCCCTTGGCAAGCGCGTCACGGTGGGCTTCGAGGACCCGAACAATGCCACCTATGGCCTGGTGCAGTTTGGCCTGGGCAGCAGCCCTCGCTATGATCACCGGCCCCAGGACGACCCCACGGACCGCATCACCGGTGAGGGGGCAGGGCCAGGGGAAGCCCAGGCCTCCAGATGGCTCTGGCCCTAAAGCTGAGTTCTGGCCCCCAGGCCTGTGCTGCTGTCCCACGCTCAAGCTGTATGCCTCTTCCAGCCTGGACTGCACCATCCGGATCTGGACAGCGGAGAACAAGCTGCTGCGGTGGGCCAGGGAGGGGTGGGGGCGGGGAGCAGCTGCCTGGGTTTCCCGCCTTCACCCTACCGGAGCCGGGCAGCTGGAGGGGGTGCAGGGGTGGCTGGGGCCTTGCCTCTGTTCCTGCCTTGGTGTTCTACTCAGAGAAGCAGACCTGGACTCCCACCCTGAACCCCCCTCCAGGCTCCTACATCTGAACGGTGCCCCTCAGGCCCTAACCTTTTGCAGCAACAATGGGGACCTGGTCCTGGCACTGGGCTCCCGCCTCTGCCTGGTGGACCACAGACTCTACCTGCCCACATCTTACCTGCTTAAGGTGTGCAGTGAGCACAGGTGGGCGGGGCGGGGCTGCTGTGGGCAGACGAGCTGCTGAGGCCAGGGCTCCAGGCTCCTTTCCCTGTTCAGAACCTGTGCCAAGAGGTCCCTGATGGGGTGGATGATCCTCCACTGCCGCTGACCAGCCCAGAGTTACTGACTGCAGCCCAGCTACAGAGGCTCGCCAACCTGCGTGGGGTGGCCAGCCTCAGGTCTGCTGAGAGGCCTGGCTGAACTGTCCCAGAGGCCCCCACCCGGCTCCCCTGGGTCAGGGCCTGGCCACATGCCCCCACAGGAGACTCCAGAGCTCCCAGGCCCCTCAGACACTCACCGCAAGCCCATGCCAGTCCTGACCGTTCATGGTTCCCCACCAGGGGCCTAGGCACCCCCCCCCGGG
This sequence comes from Bos grunniens, assembly GCF_055505025.1. Taxonomy (NCBI): domain Eukaryota; kingdom Metazoa; phylum Chordata; class Mammalia; order Artiodactyla; family Bovidae; genus Bos; species Bos grunniens. Next base: position 83,354,535 of record NC_141178.1, read on the forward strand.
GCCCCAGCCCAGCCTCTGCCCTACCCCGCTGGCAATGCCATCCGTGTCCCATGTGCCCCTCCCTGTCTGCAGCACAGCCTCGTGTTTCATCCATCGCCAGACAACAGCTCCTCAGCAGCCAGTGTTGGAGGAGGTGGGGTGGCTCCCAGTGTCCCCCCAGCCCCCAAGCTCAGGGCCCTCCCCTTCAGTCCCTGGGGCAGGCCTGGGATCCCTGCACTTGTCTGGGTGGCACACGACAAGGCTCAAGGAAGAGTGAGCTGACCCCTGACCCCCACCCCAGGACTTGGAAGTCCTGGTTGTCCGGAACCAAGACCTTCAGCAATTGAGACTGGGGCTGAAGAGCCCGGCAGCCCGGCCCCAGCTGACTTGGCAGCAGCGCCAGCAGGCCTTTGATAACTACCTACATCTGATCTACGGCCCAGGCATGCTGGTGAGCATGGGACCTCCCCAGACCTCCCTGTGCCCTGGGCCTCTGACCTGCCTGTGTGTCCCGCACCCGCCCCCCCAGGGTCTGGATTCTGAAGCAGAGCCCCAGCAGCAGTGGGGCACGGTGGCCCTCACAGTGGAAAAAGAGACCTGGGACCCAAGTGCCCAGCCCAGAGATGGCCCTGCTCTCGGGGGCACCGAAGCCCCACCACTGCAGGACGTGGGGACCCTGGGCAGGCGCTTTGCCCGCCCGCCCCGAGTCCCCTTGCCTCTCCCACCCACCTACCGGAGGGTGCACAGCAGAGCATCCCAGGTGAGGCCTCCCACTCCTCCCACCCCTGCCTTCACCTCATAATTCCCACCCCCCCACCCTCTGACTCCTTCCGCCGCAGCTACTGGCCCGCTCCTCCCTGAGCTGCGAGCTGGGCCTCAGTCTGGACCTGCAGCTGCAGTGGGATCGGCTCAGCAAAAAGCCTCTGGCCTGGGATCCACCGTCCCCCGACCTGGGGCAGAGCAGGGTGAGGGTCTGGTGGGAGGAGGCTGCCACTGGGGGCAGAGCTGCAGGGACACTGGAGCCCCAGGCCTCTGTCCTGTCCCCTCCTAGACCTCCCTGCTGCTGCAGAGGCGGCCCCAGGAGCTTCTCTCCAACCTCAGCGGCTTCTTCCCTGCCACCATCCATCCTTACAAGGTGAGAGCCCCAGGCTGAGCTAGAGGTGCCTTCCTCCGCAGGGCGCCCTTCTTGGAGACCCCATCTTCCCCTGGCTGTGCACCTTTGTGCCAACTCCACCCTGAGGGCCAGGCCCACCCGCACTCCCCACCCCCAGCCCAGTTTCACAGCTGCTGCTCGCACTCTGGGAACCAGCTGCCAGAGGGCCAGAGCCTCTGCTGCCTGCCCTGCCTGCAGCCACTCCCAGCGAGTGTCAGGGGCGGGGCCTCTGGACTGTGCGTGGGAAACCATTGTCCTGCCCCAAGGGGAGCGGAGTCACTGGGAGCCACCTTCCCACTCTGCACCCCTCTGCCCCCCAATGCCCAGACAGACCTAGCCCCTCCCCGACGCTCACGTCTGGCATTCCCCACTGAACCTTCCAGCTACTACTCTATCTACCCAAGCCTCCAGTACACCCCCGGGGGCTCCTACTGCCCCCCTCCCTTTTTTCCTTCTTGGCTGCTGTGCATAGCTTGTGGAATCTTAGTTCCCTGTCCAGGGATTGAACCCTGGCCCTGGGCAGTGAGAGGGAAGTCCCTCCTATGGCCCCAGGCTGAGCTGGTGCAGAGCATGTGGGTGTCAGGGCTCCCAAAGGCTAGCCTCACCTGGACTTCCCTTCTCGGCCACCACAGTGGACCGCACTCTGCCTGTCCTTCTGCCTGACTCTGGGAGGTTCTCTCTTCCTGACTGGGGTGGTGAACAGGGCTGTGAGCCTGGCTTAGCTCCCGGACGTGGAGCCGGTGCCCACCAGGGTGGTCTCTGGGGTTGGCGAGTTCAGGCCCTCAGCCCAGCCCGCTGTGCCCTGCCCGCAGTACTGGCGGCGGCCCATCTGCTTCCCGGGCTGCGTGCCCAACTCGGTGGTGCTGCAGCAGATGTGGCTGCCCGAGGAGGTCAGCGGCCTCGGAGCCCTCGGCGGGCTCTCAGGCAGCCTCAAGAGCAAGGTGAGGCAAGCTGCAGGGCGGGGTCTGCGGGAGGGCGAGCCCCCTCCCCCGTCCCCGGCCCGTGGCCAGGGCCTGGCTCTCGCCTCTGCAGCAGCGCAGGGGCCAGGAGGACCTGTGGCTGGTGCGGGGCATCAGGCGGCGCCATACCAAGCAGCAGCAGAAGCTGATCCAGTGGCTGAGGGATGAGGAGGATGAGGACGAGGAGGAGCCGGACCTGGACTGGGGCTTGGAGCCCCCGAGTCCCCCGCACAGGCTGCCCTCTGACCCGCTGCTGGTGCCCGTGAGGCTGCGGGCGCAGGTAGGCATTGGGGGCTGGGCCGGTGGCAGCGCAGGGGCGGCTTAGGGAGGCAGGGTCTGCAGCTGCCGCTGCTGCTGCCCTAGAGCACCAAGGACCCTATCCTGAGCCTCAAGGGCACCCACGAGGACACTGCCAAGACCGAGACCTACCTTCACCACCCCCAGTTCCACTACGCGCAGTTGCTCTGGGAGCAGCGCTACGGGCGTCTGCCAAAGTTCCTGCAGTTCTTCGTTGAGCAGAACTGGTTCAAAAAGCTCTTCCCCATCTTCACCCTGCAGGTTTGGGGGGGTCTCGGAAGCACGGACTCGGGGGTGGGAGCAGGGGGGCTGGAGCGCCCAGGGTGACAGCAGGGGGTGGGGCTCGGCAGGCCTACCCCGAGATGGGCACGGTGGAGGGCCTGGCCTCGGCGTTCATGGACCTGCTGGAGGAGGCCTCCTGGGCTGACCGCGTGCACGTGCTGCGCGCGCTGCTGCGGCTGCTGCCGGACCTCAGCAGAGATTTCTGTAGCCGGCTGCAGGGCACCCTCCTGCACTTGCTCAACCTGGAGCAGCCCCCCAGCCTGCAGGTGAGCACCTCGCCCCCAGCTGGCCCCACCCTGCCCCAGGCGCAGGGCACTGATCTCGCTCTCCACCTGCGCTCAGGACCGGGTCCAGAAGCAGTTTGTGATGCTGGCACTGCAGCTGCTCCTGGCGTGCTCCCTGGAGTCTCGAGAGGTGGTGGTGGAGCTGATGTCCTACTTCCTCTACTCACCAGCCCCCTTCCGGTGAGTCCTTCTCCCACTGGCCCTCCCCGCTGTGGGAGGCCGCCCACAAACCTCCCACACCTGCTCCAGGCCAGAGCTCAAGAGGCTGCTGGACGGACTCGGCCTTCAGGACCCACAGGGCTTCCTGTTCAAGGAAATGATGACCTGGGTCCAGGGCCCAGACCCCGAGTCCAAGGCCACACTGCGCAGGCGCTGCTGCCAGAAGCTGGAGGAAATGATCCAGCAGCTGCAGGTCTGGACAGCCGGGGTGGGGACAGGGCTGGGCAGCCTGCCCATGGAGCCTCTTGTCTTCTCCCCAGGCTTTCCCCAAGTCTAGGGGTGGGGCAGGGAGGGAACCAGGTGAGGCCAGCGGGCTCCTCTCCCTACTCCCGCTCTGTGCCTCCTCCATCCTCCCCTACCCTGTCCCCATCGCCCAGGATCTTCCTGAACTTCCCCAGGAGGAGGGGAAGGTGGGGTCTCTGCCTTGGACCCTGGTGCACCCTCCCCTAGCCGCCTCTCCTGCAGATGGAGACCACGCAGCTGTCTGTAGCCAAGATGTCAGAGGTGCTGCCCAAGGTCTCAGAGACCTCAGGACTTCACCCCCCTTCTAAAGAGGCCCTGTCGCAGATCTCGATGCTCTCTGGGGCAGCTGGTCACGTCTCTGTGACATCCTCCAATGTCTCCCAGACACCCTCTCTGGTGGTCTCACCGGGGGTGTCAGATTTGACCACCCTGGAGCCCCAGGCCCAGCAGACGCTGCCACAGCTGCACTTTACGCGGACCCGATGTGCACTGTCGGAGACCCTGATGCACTTCTGCCTCCAGCCTGAGGTCGTCTTGCGGTCCTCCGCGCCCGCCATACTGCCCCATGAGATGCCGCCGCGTGAGATGCTGCCCCTGGCGCAGATGGTCTGGTCACAGTCCAAAATGCTGGACCTGGGGCCCATTGATGCACTCAACTTCTTTTGCGAGCAGCAGCGCATTCGGCACCAGGGGCCCCTGCCCGAGGAGCCCTACAGCCCACCCCCAGGCCCTCCCCTGCCCCCGCAGTTCTGTGGCATGGTGCTGCCACACCCCCCAGATCCCCGGTGAGCAGGCCATGGGCTCCAGGGTGAGGCTGGGGCAGAGCCTGTGTGGGGCGGCTTAGGCGCTGGCTCAGTCAAGCCCACCTCCCCACCCAACAGGCACGACCGCATCCTCCGGCTTCAGGAGGCCAGGGTCCAGAGGTCTCCCATGAGACTGAGGGGTGAGTGGGGTCAGGGATGGAAATCGGACCCCAGCCCAGCCCAGTTCCCGCCAAGCATCCACCCCACACCACGGTCTCACCATCCTGCCGGCCCACCAGGCCGAATGCTGTCCCGGCTCTGTGTGGACCGCTCCCTGGACAGCACCATCCGCATACTGAAGCTGCCACTGCCTCGGGTGGAACTGCAGCCTTTCCCCCCAGACTGGCCCAGGTCTGCCCGTCCGCTGCCCCCACGGCTCCTGGACCCTGCCCTGCAGCGCTACTTTCTGCCAGATGACACCAACCCTGACAACTACCACTGACCCAGCGAGTGGCCTTGGCCTGGCCCTGGCTCCCCCTTCCCTCCAGCATGAAGACACAGCTCTCCAGCCAGCTGTTTGCCCCAGCTAAGGCTCAGGGCTGGAATAAAGTCCAGAGGCCACAACCCACACACTGAATGCCACCTTCACCTTTGGGGGCCACTGAGCTGGGCAGAGGGTCTGGTGTGTGGTGAACCTGCTGGTGGCCAGTTGCACGTGTGAGGAATGTGTAGGGGCCTGGTGGGGTCTGGGGTGGGACAGCATCTGGGCTGGGGTCAGCACATGTTGAGCAGTATTCCTGGTGGGGGTGTGTTTGTCTGCCCAGAGAAGGAACCCATAGCACGGGCATGTCCCTGCTCAGGCACTCAGCCAACCTTTCCTTGTTAGTTACTGGGGTCAGGATGGGTGGGAGATACCAACAGGTGGGCCAGGGAGAGGGGAAAGTCTGGGTGGTGGCAGGTGTGTGTGGGGGAACCTGTTCGATGCAGATGAAACCAGGAGTGGTCGGAGCTTTGCTACGTCTAGGCTGGAAAGGAGAAGACTGATGAAGGGGCCCCGCATGCTTTACCCACAAAGCAGTAAAGGGGCAGTGTGTCCTCTGGATCTTTCCCCTTAGTCACCAGGAGACGGACCTTGTCTGGAAGGTACAGGGTCTCAGAGGGCCTCGGCTTTCTTCTGCACTGCCGTGACCTCACAGAGCCCTGCCCCAGCCCCCACTAGGCCCACGTGTGCACTGGCTGTCAGCACAGCTTGTGTGAAGGGCCAGTGCTAGCTCTTCACGTCCTGCTGCTGGGAGGCCTGAGCGACGACTTCTTTCCTGCGCCATCAGCCTCTGACTTTTGACGTTCCTTTTCAATGGTTTCGTGTTAAAATTGGTTGCTCACACCTTCCCCACAAACCCCTACCTTGTTGTGGGGCTTCCGGTGGGCAGCTCTTGATGGTTTTCAGTACATGATGTTCCTTGGGGGCTGAGACGGCAAAGAATCTGCCTGCAACGCAGGAGAGCCTGGTTCAGTCCCTGGGTTGGGGAGATCCTCTGGAGAAGGGAATGGCTATCCACTCCAGTACACTTGCCTGGAGAATTCCATGGACAGAGGAGCCTAGCAGGCTACAATCCATGGGATCGAAAAGAGTCGGACACAACTGAGTGACTAACACTTTCACTTTGGGGCTTCCTTAGTGGCTCAGATGGGAAAGAATCTGCCCACAATGTGGGAGACCTGGGTTTGATCCCTGGGTTGGGAAGATCCCCTGAAGAAGGGAGTGGCAACTCACTCCAGTATTCTTGCCTAGAGAATTCCATAGGCAGAAGAGCCTGGCAGGCTAGTCCATTGGGTTGCAAAGAGTCATACGCAACTGAAAAACTAACACACAGACACACGTGATGTTTTTATAAAGAGGAACTGCGCCCCCTAAAACAAGGATTGGGAAGCCCGTGGTAGTCTGCTTCTACTGGTGTCTCTATGGTTCAAATTATAGAGGCAATAAATGCTTTAGAAAATACAAACATGGGAATTCTGGTGGTCCGCTGGCTAGGACTCTGCTCTCTCACTGCCAACGGTAAGGGTTCAATTCCTGTTAAAGGAACTAAGATCCCACAAGCCCTGCGGTACGGCCCAAAATTAAAAAAAAAAAAAGTTAAATATATATTTTGTGTTATTTATATTACAACTATTTACAAAACTTAATACATCACAAACCATGGAATTTAAATAGATGATCTGTTATAGTATGTAAATTTTATCTCAAGTGTGTTAGTCATTCAGTAGGACACTCAGTCTTGTCTGACTGCCACTTCATGGTCCATAGCTCACTAGGCTCCTCTGTCCATGAAATTACATATTGAATTATATCTCAAGACATAACCAGATGGAACTAGGTCTGCCCCCTGATGCACAGGAAGCCACTTGCGAACACTGGGTTGTGGCGAGGAGGGTGTAGGGTTTGGGCAGGTGCCCGTCAGAGAGAACAGGCAGCTCATGTTCAAAAGATCCGAGCTCCCCAAGGCTTTCAGGAGAAGGTTTTAAAGACAGCGTGAGGAACAAAGTCATGGGTTTCATGATTACCTCACGCACAGTTCTTTGGTTGATAGTGAGGTAACCGGGTGGTGTCACTGCAGGCAGCCTTATCAATTTTCAGGTTCCAGTTGGTCTGGGGACTAAGTGCTGGTGGTCAGCACGCAGTTAATTTCTTCCACCAGCAGGGGGTTTCAGTATCTGCAAAACCACTCCATGGCTATTGCTCAGGTTATTACTTCTAGCCTTTGTGTAGAAGTACTTAGCTTTGTTTTATGGCTAAACTATTACTACTTTGTCTTGCTTGACTGCTTTTGTCTTTGCATTTTCTCACTTCTCTGACAATTTTGCTCACTGGTACTTGGCGAAGGCCTAGGAGGCTAAAGCCCTTCTACAGAGGTGGGGGACATTCCAGTGGGGGAGGGGGGGTCTCTCCCCCTAGGAAGTCCTGTTTGATTTCAAATAAAGCTATTTTTAAAAACACACAGAAACCTCCTTGAAGGGGCTTCCACTGACCAAACTGAGGACAACTTGAGGATCAAAATAATGACAGTAAAGTATTATATTTCTTTGAATAAACTAGGAATACATGTGTCTTCTTTGATATAAATAGGTAAAGAGAAAGCTTTTTTCCCTACAATAAACGATAAAATTAGAAAACAGCCACTTGGCAACCATCATGGTAATAAATAATTCAGAGAAAAAAACAGTACATGCAAAAACTAGGGAGCGAAAGTTGTTGAGAAACAGCGTATTCACACAGTCTCAAAGTATCCTCCCATAAAATACTTATTATATACCAAAAGAAAAAGAGTAACTTGACAGGGAAGAAGCTTGGGCCACTCCACCTTAATTAAGTGATCAAGACAAGCCTCTCCAACAGACCAAAGCCATGCTACCCGATTGGACAAGAAGAAAAGAACCCAGCATCTCCTCCAGAGCACTCCTGCCAGAAAGATACAACCTGAGTCTAGTCAGGAGGCAACCAGACACATGCAGATCAAGGAACGTGCTCCACAACAGCTGGCTGGGGGCCTGTGTCAAGGGCATGAAGAGCTGTTCTTGCCTGAATGGCACAAGAGGTGACACACAGGTACTGGGGTAACTGGGGTTATCTGGGAATCCAACTGAGGCTTATGGGTCAATGCTATATGGGCTTTCCTTTAACTTTAAACCACTTCTAAAGACTTCGGATCTTCTAATTCATCTTAGGAATAGTTAGAAGGCAATGGCACCCCACTCCAGTACTCTTGCCTGGAAAATCCCATGGACGGAGGAGCCTGGTAGGCTGAAGTCCATGGGGTCGCTAAGAGTTGGACACGACTGAGCGACTTCACTTTCACTTCTCACTTTCATGCATTGGAGAAGGAAATGGCAACCCACTCCAATAATGTTCTTGCCTGGAGAATCCCAGGGACGGGGGAGCCTGGTGGGCTGCCGTCTATGGGGTCGCACACAGTCAGACACGACTGAAGCGACTTAGCAGCAGCAGCAGCAGGAATAGTTAAGGCTCCCTACTGGTGAATTCTAAAGGAAATCAACCCTGAATATTCATTGGAAGGACTGATACTGAAGCTGAAGCTCCAATACTTTGACCACCTGAAGCAGGGAGTCAACTCACTGGAAAATACCCTGATGCTGGGAAAGATTGAGGGCAGGAGAAGGGGGTAACAGAGAATGAGGTGGTTAGATAGTAACACTGAGTCAGTGGACAGGAGTTTGAGCAAACTCCAGGAGATGGTGGAGAACAGGGAAGCCTGGCGTGCTACAGTCCATGGGGTAACAGAGTCAGACATGACTTAGTGACTGAACCTGGTGATTTCTGTAAACACTTCCTTGAATCATTCAAAGCATGGGTCCTGAAGGTGCACATTTTTGCCTCAGTCAAAAGTACCCACCAGAGGGCATCATTTATCTAGATTATCCATGATATTTTAATTCTACATCTTGAGGAATTTTCAACTCTTCTGCCTAGGATCTGTGGTTGCCTTAGAGAGGCAGCACTTCCTTGGACTCGTCCACCCTCTTCCTCAGTTTCCAGGGGACTTTCAGGAAAGTTGAGGTTGGGATTGAGGCTATGAAGTCTCTTCCTTTTGGTCTAAGGCTCCTGCACCTTCTGACCTGCTGACTCTGTTCACACTGTTCCCTGCAACTGGCTGTCCTGGGTGCTACGGCCCCTCGAGGCTTTGTCCTAGCCCTTAGTGTGAAACAAAAGTAATATCCACCTATTAAGGGGCATATAGCTGTGGAAAAGTAATGCACATAACAAATAACTCAAGAGTCAGGTAACAAATGGGGAAACCCCTACGTGAGAAAAGTAAGGTCTCCAATTAGTGACCCCAGCTTCTACCTTAAGACAATAGAAAAAGAACAGCAAATTAAGCCTGAAGTAAGCAGAAGAAAGGAAAAAGGCCAAAGTAGAAATCAATAAACTTGAAAAAGAAAACAAAAAATAAATTAATCCAAAAGGCGGTTCTTTAAGATCAATAAGACAGACAAACCTCTGGCAAGACAAAAGGAGAAAGGAGACACAAATTACCAATATAAAGGATGAGAGAGGTGACACCACGACACAGTAAAAGGATAAGGAAATATTACAAAAAACTTTATGACAATTAACAATTTAGATGAAATGGACTAATTAATTAAAACACACAAACTACCAAAAGTAACCCAAGAAGAAAAGGACAACTTGAATGGCCGTATTTCTATGAAATGAATTGAGTTTGTAGTTAAAAAACCTTCCCAAAAAGAAAATTTCAGGCTTCACTAAACGTTTACGAAGTAACACTAGGTTTAATTCCCAGGTGGCACAGTGGTAATGAATCGGTCTGCTAATGCAGGAGATGAAAGAGACATTGGTTCGATCCCAGGGTCAAGAAGATCCCCTGGAGAAGGAAACGGCAATTCACTCCAGTATTCTTGCCTGGAAAATTCCATGGACAAAGGAACCTGGCAGTCCATGGGGTCAACAAAGCATGGGATACGACTGGGAACTAGCACCTACGCATGCAATGTTAGGTTGACAAACTCTAACGTAAAATTCATAAGGAAAGAATACTTTCTCCAATCCTTCTGAGGCCAGCATTACGCAACACAAGGCGAAGACATCACGAGAAAATAAAACTACAAACCAATATTCCTCATGGGCAGAGATGCAAAAATTCTAAACAAAACTTCAGCAAATTGAATACAACCATAAACAAAAACGAAAATATATATCGTGACCAAACAGAGATTATGTCAGGAATGCACTAGAAAGTCAATCACTGTAACTGACCATGCTTTTCTTCCAGAGAAAACAGATCTCTGTCAATCCCACGAAGGAACAGAGCCAACGTACACTATAAGGGGGTCGGCTGCTGCTGCTGCTAAGCCGCTTCAGTCGTGTCCGACTCTGTGCGACCCCATAGACGGCAGCCCACCAGGCTCCCCCGTCCCTGGGATTCTCCAGGCAAGAACATTATTGGAGTGGGTTGCCATTTCCTTCTCCAATGCATGAAAGTGAGAAGTGAAAGTGAAGTCGCTCAGTCTTATCCGACTCTTCGCGACCCCATGGACTGCAGCCTTCCAGGCTCCTCCGCCCATGGGATTTTCCAGGCAAGAGTACCAGAGTGGGGTGCCATTGCCTTCTCCGGAGCGGGGAGGTCGGCAGGAGCCCCCAAAAGACGGCTGTTAGTTCTCCAGCGACTGTCACGCTCACCGCGGGCCCGAGCCTGCTTCCGGGCGGCATCCAATCCCACAATCCCCGGGGCCTAGACGTGGCCCCGCCTCTGCGCTCAGGTCCCGCCCCTTAGGTAGAGTCATGGTCTCGGATTGGTTACTGCGGCTTCCGCTACCTGGTGGGCGGGGCCGCTGACCACCTGTAGGTTCCGGGCCTGGCTGAGTGTGCTTCCCCCGAGCTCACCGACCTGCTTGGGCGAGGACGGGGGGGACAGGGGTCAGTCAGCCGATGGCCTAGCTCCCGTAGGGTCGCCGATGTCGGAGACCAGCCCGAAGGCGGAGGCGGCGAAGCTGCTGCCTTTCCTGGCGCTCGGGGAGCGGGCTGACCTGCAGGCGGCGGCGGCGCAGCATGTGCTGGCTCTGACTGGCTCGGGGCCTGGGCGCACGCTGCTGGCCGGCCAGGCGGCACTGCTGCGGGCGCTGGTCGAGCTGGCGGTGGCCCCTCCTCCCGCCCCAGCCCGAGACGCCGCTCGCGCGCTAGTCAACCTGGCTGCCGACCCCGGCCTGCACAAGCCGCTGCTGGCGGCCGAGCCCAGACTGCCTGTCCGCCTGCTGGGCTGCGCGTTGGACCCACAGTGGCCCTGGGCCGAGGAAGCGGCCGCCGTGCTGGCTAACCTCAGCCGCGAGCCGGTGCCGTGCGCTGCGCTGATAGAGGCTCTGGCAGCCGCAGAACCCGGGGAGTCGGGCCTGGAGCGGCTGGTGCGCGCGCTGTGCACTCCGGGCTACAACGCCCGCGCGCCCTTGCACTACTTGGGACCAGTGCTCTCCAACCTCAGCCAGCGTCCCGCGACCCGCGCTTTTCTGCTGGACCGCAACAGGTGAAGCTCCGGGCGCTCGCGGGGAGGGGTTGGAAGTGCGCAGGGACGGCACTGAGTGGCCCTTCCCTCCAGGTGCGTGGTCCAGCGGCTGCTGCCCCTTACCCAGTACCCGGACTCCTCGGTGCGCAGGGGCGGGGTGGTGGGAACACTGCGAAATTGCTGCTTCGAGCACCGTGAGTCGTGGTGGGGATGCTGCCTTATGGGGGGAATAGGCTGTTCTCTGGGGCCCCTCTGGACAGGTCTGCATTCCTGTTTCTCCCCAGGACATCATGAATGGTTGCTTGGGCCCGAGGTGGACGTTCTCCCCTTCTTGTTACTGCCGCTGGCTGGGCCAGAAGACTTCTCTGAGGAAGAGATGGAGCGTGAGTGGCTAGGGTCGAGCCTCAGGGTTGGTTTAACAGGAGGGGGGGACGGTAGGGGAGAGGCAGAAGGAGGTGTCCAGATCAGGGCCCTTCTGAAACCTCCCAGCAGGGAGTTGCTGAGCACAGATGAGCCTTACAATGGCAGGGTCCTGCCTAGTGGCCCAGGGGCCAGCATGGAGACCCACTGACTCACAAATTCACCCCTAGGGCTGCCTGTTGATCTGCAGTACCTGCCACCAGACAAGCAGCGAGAGCCTGACGCTGACATCCGTAAGATGCTAATTGAGACCATCATGCTGGTGAGCAGGGGTCCTGCTTCATTAATGCTACCCCCCCCAACACACACACATTAGCACACTGACACCTGGGTACCCTCTGCCCTCTTCCAGCTGACAGCCACGGCACCTGGTCGGAAGCAGGTGAGGGACCAGGGAGCCTACTTGATCTTGCGAGAGCTGCATAGCTGGGAGCCTGAGCCTGATGTGCGGGTGACTTGTGAGAAACTCATCCAGGTAGGTGCAGGGTTGGGGGAGGGGTGGGTGTCCAAGGTATGCCAGCCAGCTCCCCACGTGCCTCCCCTGCTGGCAGGTACTTATTGGGGACGAGCCAGAGCGCGGCCTGGAGAACCTGCTGGAGGTGCAGGTGCCTGAGGAGGTTGAGCGGCAGCTGCAGCAGCAGGATCACCAGGAGCGGGAGCAGTGTGAGCGGGAGCAGCAGGAGCTGGAGCTGGGCCCAGAGCCACAAGCAGAGGGAGCTGCACCCACGTGAGGCCCCTGAGGCCTGCCAGCATCTCCGGGCCCACTTCTCTTCACAGTCCGTCCAGGCCTCCCAGACCAGGCCTGCCTGCTGTCCCCTGCTCTGAGAGTGTATCTGGCTGAGAAGCAGAGCTGCCCTTAAGCTCCGCTCCAGGTCTTTGCTGAGGATTGAGGGTGCCTCCATGTGCCCTGTTGCTTCCAGCAAGAATGCTGGCTGCTCAGAGGAGGACTGTTCAGCCAGGGCTGCCCCAGACCTCTGACTCGCTCAGGTGTCTCCAGGTGGAGGGCTGGCAGGGCTGGACAGAAAAACACTGCAGGCCTGAAGGGCCAGCTAGAGCTTCCCAATGAGTCTCAGGGGTGCTCTAGGGGTCTGAGTGCTTGCAGTACCCCTTGCTGCCAGTTCCAACCCAGGTCCCTCCACCCTGGGGGCCCTCGGCTGGCCCTGCCTGAGACCTGGCCTCACAGGGCTGACCTGTTGAGAGTTTCACCAGCCACAGCCTGTCAGGGTCTCCCAGGGCTGCATCCCCCTGGCCTGTCCTTGGGGTGTTTGCTGGTGCTGCCTCCTCTTCACTCTCAGCACCTTCCCTGTGCCCAGACCCGGCCCTCAGGCCTTTGTGAGCACTTCAAGTGCTATTTCCCAGTCCTGGACCGACCTGATGCTCCCACCTTCCCTGTCTAGCTAGGCCCTCTCCCTGTTCAATTCCCCTGAGCCTTAGCCCCCCAGATCCCATGCCCACCAAGCTAATAAGCCTTGCCCTTGGCCCAAGTCTTCCCCTGGACCACGCTCTGCCCCTTTGGAGCCCGTTGGCCCCGTATGTAGTGCTGAAGGCACTTGAAGAGTCCACGGCCCCAAGCCCAGCAGGCTGTCCCTCACCCCACTGTATTCCCTTCCTGGGCCTCCCACCAAATCTAGTGCCATCTTCTGCCCTGGATCCCTGTTTCCCTGCCCTTCCAGGCTTCTCTCTGCAGAGCACCCCTCCACCAACCCCCAGCCCTCTTGTCCTCAGTCCTGGTACTACCTCCAGAGCTGGGGCCAACTCTACTGGAGCTCAAATCAAAGCTGAGTTCTTCGTGGGTACCAGGTGTCTTCCTCTTCTGTGGTCCCCTCTTCATTCTCCCTCCCCCAATTAAATTAAAGCTCTGGCCTGAAGGTATGTGGACTGTTTTCCAGATGCCCCAACATCCCTCTTCCTGCATTGAGAAGTCCACACCCTTGGCTCTATAGAATAAATGCTTTATCTGGCCTCGCCCCTGCCCTCCCGCCCGCCCTCAGCTAACCAGGTAGTGCCCAGGCACGCTCCAGATGGAGCATAGCAACAGTGGATGCCTGGAGCGACCCACCCTGCGACCGGCTGTCTCCGTTCTCCAGAGCTGAAGCCTGGCAGAGTCTGCAACTTGTCTTGGGCAAGCCCCTGGGGGCTCAGGTGTCAGACTAGAGGCACTCTCATGAGAGGTGCCCTGTAGCTGGGGTCGCCACAGTTGCAGGAGCGACCTTGGGGGATCGGAGTCTGCGCTGGGCTCCACATTGTCCAGGGATGTTTGGAGCTGGGGCTTCTCTGGTTTTTCTGCAACGGATCACAGTGGGAGGGTCAGGAGGGGCGCTGAGGAGCCTCCTACCTGCCCACCCAGCTAGGCCTGCCACACCTGGTATAGCACAGAGTGTGGTGCAGAAGAGCGCATGTGCAGCAGGCAGCATCCAGTGGTGGGTGGCCACCTGCTGCAGGGCCAGGCGAGCTCGTGGGCGCAGCTGGAGCAGGCCTCGGATCAAGTCCTGGCACTCTGTGGGCGAGGACTCAAGGCTGCAGCCTCACGGTAGCGGCCCCCTCCTGCCACCTCTCATGCCCCCAGCCCACGGCCCTCACAGCCAACGATTCTGGCCCCTTGGTGGGGTTGCCCCATGCAGTCTTCCCAAATGGCTAGAGGGTGTCCATGTTTCGCACGTGGACGGACAGGCAGCGAGAGGTGAGGCAGCCTGACCTAGGGCTAGTTCAGGATTCAAGCTTAATGGGGCCACCAACCCCAGTTTCCCCCATCACCACAGTCCATCCCCCAGCCTGGGCTGGCAAAGATGACAGGTCAGCATCCCCCATGCCACAGCGCATGTGGCCCTTCTCTGGACCTAGGTCTGTCTTGCTGCCCCCTCTCCAGGCACGGCTGGGACTTGGGAGGAACACGTGGTGGAGGTGCTCACCTGGTGACAGGCCTGGCCGGAAGGTGGGGCCCCGGCACATCAGATACAGCATTCGGTGGGGCTGGCACTCCTTGAAGGGCAGCTTCCCAGTCACCATGGCGTAGAGGATGACACCTCTGGGGGTATGGGCTTCTCAGGGCCCACCCCTCCTCCCCGGCCCCTGCCCCTCTTCCCCACCCAGGGTCCTGGAGCCCCTGGGGTGGTGCTCACAGGCTCCACAGGTCGGCCTGCTCCCCGTTGTATTTCTTGCTCATGAGGATCTCTGGGGCTGTGTAGGCCACAGACCCGCAGAAGGTGCTCAGCAATGAGTTCTTGAGCCCGGAACGATTGGCAAAGCCAAAGTCTGCAAGGGACGTGCAGGGAGGGCGGGGCGGGTTGCTAGAGAGAGGGCTCCTGAGGGGGCTGTGGGCATGGGGCACGTGGGTAACTATAAGTGTGGCTGTGGGCAACTGTTGGGTGTAGGCCTCATTGGAGGCTTGAAGGACAAGGCAGACTGGGGTCAGAAGTCTGGAGCAGACCAGTGTAGAGGCTGGAGCCCTGGGCTTGGGGCAAGAGTGGGGTATGTGCGAGCCAGGGAAGTTGAAGGTGATCAGGGCTGGCCCAGGCTGGGAGCCTGGTTGGGGGCCGGGCCGCAGGCTCACCACTCAGCTTTAGGCAGCCTCTGTCATCTAGCAGGATGTTTTCACACTTCAAGTCCCTGCGTGGGGAAGGGGAGGCGGGGCTGGACCTGAGCTCAGGCAGGTCTCCACGCGCTGGGCAGCAGGCTGGGTGGCGCCCTCACCGGTGCACGATGCCTGAGTTGTGGCAGTGCGCCACGGCGCTGACCAGCTGCCACAACAGCCTGCGGGCCTCCTCCTCCTCCAGTCCCGGGCAGCGGCGATGAGCAGAAGTGGCGTTGATGTGCTCCAGCAGGTCACCACGGGCCGCCAGCTCCAGTACCAAGTAGGTGCGCCGGCTGTTCGCGAAGGTCTCATACAGCTGCACCTGCCGGGCCACCCCCCCACTGTCACCCCCAACCAGGGCCCTCGGGTGCACAGGGCTGGGGTCTCGGAATGGGGCCAGCCCGAGTATAAGGATCTCAGGAGGTGAAGGGGCGGGCCTGGGGTAGGTAGGAAGGGCCGGCTGCCTGGGGTCTCTGCCCACCACGTTCAGATGCTTGTATGTAGCATTGAGTGATGAAATCTCACGGGGCAGGAACTTGCGGGAGAACTCTGCAGGGGCCTCCGCAGTGGAGACGATCTTGATAGCCACCTGCAGGTGTGGAGGGTGGCCACTGTGCAAAGGCCACAACCCCCCTGGGGACAGGATGTGGTAGAACAGGCCCCATGGCCTTTGTGCATGTGGCCGAAGTTGACTAGGGCAAGGTTCGGTGAGCAGCAGCCTTGGGAGGCAGCACTGACCTTCCCCCTCATCCTGTCCTGGTTACTTATGTGTTCAATGGGTCCAGGAACTGGGAGGGATCAGACTGCCAGAGCCTGGGCCTTCTAGAAGATGTGGGACTAGGAGGAAGCCAGAGCACCTGGGAGGTGCCTGAGTGGAGTTAGGACAGGGGCCACTGGGGCTGACTATGGAACCCCCACCCCGTGGGGAGGAGGCGAGCCTGCCTCACCATGGTGTGGCGCTTGCCCCGCAGGTCAGAGGCCAGCTTAGAGTTGTGCCGCATGCGCTCCTGCGTGGCGTAGGCCAGGTAGACTTTGGAGAAGGCCCCAGAACCAATCTTCTTGGAGGACAGCAGGTAGCCATTGTCCCAGCATTCATGCACCTGCTCCAGAAAGGCTCTCTGGTCCAGCTTCTGCCTGCCGGCAGCCTTCATAAAAATCAGGGCTCTGTGGGAGAGCTGGGGCTACCCAGCACCCCGCAGGGCCGTGGGGAGGGGCTCTGGGAGGTTCAGCTGAGGCTTGACTTGTGTTAGAGGGATGGGGTGATGGGTTGTAGACGGATGGAGCAATGCACTGTGGAGTGATGGGGTGATGTACTGCAGGAGGCCAGCTGGGGCCTGCAGGCCCTCAAGGCTGCAGCCAAGTTTCTGAAGCCTCTCTGGGACAGGAGCAGAGATGGGGAGGGAGGCTAACGCAGCCACACAACCATGGACTGGCATGGGGTTAGACAGGCTCTGGCAAAGCAGGAGCAGATTCTAGAATGGAAGGTTCTAGAGCTGTGCTTGCATTGTGCCCTCAAAGGGGTATCCTTCTATTCCCCAGGCATTGCTTGCCCTGAGAACATCTTGTTGGAACCAGCCCTGCCCTGTGTGAGGCCCACTCCACGGGGTGAGAACCCCAAGGGCCACAGACAGCCCTTTTATGGTTTTGGCTGTGCGGCGCAGCATGGGGGATCCTAGTTCTCCAACCAGGAACTGAACTCGGACCCAGCAGTGAAAGGACGAGTCCTAACCACTGGACCGCCCACCTCAAGGAGGTGAGCCAGCATGCACCTCCCTTTTCCCGGCCCCTGCAGTGTTCTGTGAGCGCTGTTACTCGGGGTGGAGCTGTGTTGCCTGCGGGCGCTGTTTGAAGCTGCAACCACTACCTCCCACAATCCTGCTTCTGTGCACACCAAAGTGCCTGTCCCATGGTAGGCAGTCCACACCCAGGATTTCAAATGTGAACATCACCAAGTGATGCCCCCTTTACAGACGAAACAAGTAAGGGCCAAGTTCATGGTCTCTCTTCTGTGAGCTGGACAGCATAGTGTCTGCGGACCAGATTTGTCCCCACAGGATCCGTGGTGCCTGCAGCACTCCCTCTGCATGGAAGTGAGCTATGGATACATTTTCTCCTCCCTGTTGGACTGTGGGCCGCTGGAGGGCAAGGCTTGTATCTGATATCCCCTGGCTCACCCACAACCCTTGTCTGGCAAATTGCCTGGAGGATAGAAAATATGGACAGTTTAGCTGGTTTGTTGCTCCATGCGGGTTAGGAAGAGAGAAACTGGGTATTTCAAGGGGAGGGGATTTAACTCATGATGGTTACGAAAGTGTTACATGGGCTGGAGATGGGGGGAGCCTACACCGCCTCCCTGGCTCCCCCTCATTCCAGAACACAGCTGGAAGCCAGTGACTGTTGCTCAGATAGGTGACAGGCAGGGTTCAGAGTGCTCACCAGCTCTGCTCACCCTCCTCTTTCTCTGCACCCCAGGTCATCCATCTATTTCAGAGCATTGCTGAGTACCTCCCTGTGCTGGGCTTGGTGCCAAGCCCTTGGGAGCCAGTCACAGGCACGGGCCTTTCTCACAGAGCTTACTGTTACAGAAGAGAGACTGCCCTTAATACTCTGTTTTGAGGCGGGGGGCCTCGCGGCATGCAGGGTGTTAGTTCTCCAACCAGGGATCAAATTCACGCCCCCTGCAGTGGAAACA
Organism: Bos grunniens; assembly: GCF_055505025.1. Classification (NCBI taxonomy): domain Eukaryota; kingdom Metazoa; phylum Chordata; class Mammalia; order Artiodactyla; family Bovidae; genus Bos; species Bos grunniens. The sequence continues at coordinate 83,372,411 of NC_141178.1, forward strand.
GAGTCTTAATCACTGGACGCCCAGGGAAGTCCCTGGCCTTAATAATTTAATAAAAATTGAATGATGCTGTTATCTGTGCCAGGGCAGCATGTGTGCATGCTTAGGAATGAAAAAATTCAGCTGAGCCTGGGGAGGGTAGGACCAGTGGCGTGTCCTGAACCCTGGCCATGGGGACAGCGACGGGAGAGTGAGCCATCCAGGTATGAGCCTCCCTTGGATAACCCTCCCTTCCTGCCTATGCAGTACCTGGGGGGTGGGAGCTCTTTCTTGGGGGCCAGGCCCCATCTGTGGAGCAGAACGCTGTATCAGCCGTCTACAAGAGTTCTGTCCCGCTCTCTGCACTCTATCCCTAGGACAGAAGGCTGCAGCCCTTCTCTCTGTGAAAAAAGAATCCCCCCATCCCTGCCGTACTGTCCAATGACCAACCTGCCCCCATGTTTAAACTGAGGCCACTTTGCCTCCTCGCACCCCTGCCCACAGATCCCTGTGGACCCAGTGAGACGCAGACAAGTTGTTAATGCCGAGGATGTACTGTTGCTGACTGGCCCTTTCTTCTCCAATTGCTTTTCCTTTCCTGAGCTTCTGGAACACCACTTGCTCCTTTCATTTTGGTCTGTGGGCACACCCAGGTGATTTCAGCCTCCGGGGCTCTGCGGGGGCCAGTGTGTCTGTCCAGAACCTGGGCTCCTCTCCTGGCTTCTCTCTTTCTCAGCCCCCAGCTGCAGTTCTTCACAGCACTTTGTGCAACTTACGAATCATTGACTTGCTTGTTGTCTGCCTCCCTCTCCAGATCCCAAGGTCCCAAATGCATATACTTGCTTTTTGTTTTTTTAATCTTTTATTAAAGACTAATAAAATATTTTTTATTTTTTTTAATGTTTTGCTTTTTATTGAAGTATAGTTGATTTACAATGTTGTATTAGTTTCTGGTGTATAGCACTGTGATTAGTTATGCATGTGTATTTATATTCTTTTCCATTACAGTTTATTACACGATATTGAATAGAGCTTCCTGTGCTATGCAGTAGCGTCTTGCTGCTCGCCCACTCTGTGCGCACTCATTTGCATCTGTTAAGCCGCAACGCACAGCAGCCCCCGCCTTTGGCAGGCTCATGTCTGTTCTCCATATGAGTTTGTTTCTCTTTCATAAATAAGTTCATTTCTGTCATATCTTAGGTTCCACATATGGTGATATCATATGGTATTTATGACTTACTTTCTGACTCTCTTTCTGACTTGCTTCACTTAGTATAGTAATCTCTAGGTCCATCCAAGTTACTGCAAATGACGTAATTTCATTTTATTGCTCAGTAGTATTCCATTGTACATATGTACCACATCTTTGGGCTTCCCTGGTGGCTCAGAGGTTAAAATGTCTGCCTGCAATGCGGGAGACCCGGGTTCGATCCCTGAGTCGGGAAGATCCCCTGGAGAAGGAAATGGCAACCCACTCCAGTATTCTTGCCTGGAAAATCCCATGGATGCAGGAGCCTGGTGGCCTACAGTCCATGGGGTCACAAAGAGTCGGACACAACTGAGCGACTTCACTTTCACCACATCTTTATCCAGTCATCTGTCAATGGATATTTATGCTGTTTCCATGTATTGGCTGTTGTAAATAGTCCTGGGGTACATGTATCTCTTCAAATTATAGTTTTCTCCAGATGTATACCCTAGAATGGGATTGCTGGATCATACAACAACTCTAGTTTTTTGAGGAACCCCCTTACTGTTTTCCATACTGGCTGCACCAATTTGCATTCCCACTAACAGTGGAGGAGAGTTCCCTTTTCTCCACACCCTCTCCAGCATTTGTTATTTGTAGATTTTTTTTTTTTTTTTTTTTTTATTTATTCATTTGGCTGAGTTGGGTCTTGGTTGCAGCATGTGGGATCTTCATTGTGGGCTCTGTAGCTCTGCAGCATGTGGGATCTTAGTTCCCCAACCAGGGACTGAACCTGTGTTTCTTGCATTGCAAGACAGGTCCTTAACCACCTGACCACCAGGGAAATCCCTAGAGTTTTTAATGATGCCTATCCTGAGTGCTGTGGTACCTTACTAAACTTTTGATTTGCATTTCTCTAATAATTAGTGATGTTGAGCATCTTTTCATGTGCCTATTGGCTATCTGTATATCTTCTTTGGAGAAATGTCTGTTTAGGTCTTCTGCCCATGTTTTTCCCCCAGACTTTAAACTTTTTATTTTGTATTGGTGTATAGCCAATTAATGTTGTGATAGTTTCAGGTATATTCTGCATATAAGTTAAGTAAGCAGAGTGACAACATACAGTCTTGATGTACTCCTTTTCCGATTTGGAACCAGTCTGTTGTTCCAAGTCCAATTCTAATTGTTGCTTCTTGACCTGCATACAGATTTCTCAGGAGGCAGATCAGGTGGTCTGGTATTCCCATCTCTTTCAGAATTTTTCCACAGTTTGTTGTGATCCACATAGTCAAAGGCTTTGGCATAGTCAATAAAGCAGAAGTAGATGTATTTCTGGAACTGTTTTTCGATGATCCTACGGATTTTCGCAATTTGATCTCTGGTTCCTCTGCCTCTTCTAAATCCAGCTTGAACATCTGGAAGTTTACAGTTCACATAGTGTTGAAGTCTAGCTTGGAGAATTCTGAGCATTACTTTGCTAGCGTGTGAGATGAGTGCAATTGTGCGGTAGCTTGAACGTTCTTTGGCATTGTCTTTCTTTGGGATTGGAATGAAAACTGACCTTTTCCAATCCTGTGGCCACTGCTGTGCTTTCCAAATTTGCTGGCATATTGAGTGCAGCACTTTCACCGCATTATCTTTTAGGATATGAAATAGCTCCACTGAAATTCCATCACCTCCACTAGCTTTGTTCGTAGTGATGCTTCTTAAGGCCCACTTGACTTCACTTTCCAGGATGTCTGGCTCTAGGTGAGTGATCACACCATCGTGGTTATCCAGGTCATGAAGATCTTTGTTGTATAGTTCTTCTGTGTATTCTTGCCACCTCTTCTTAATATCATGTGAAATGCCGGGCTGGATTAAGCACAAGCTGGAATCAAGATTGCTGGGAGAAATATCAATAACCTCAGATATGTAGATGACATCACCCTTATGGCAGAAAGCGACGAACTAAAGAGTCTCTTGATGAAAGTGAAAGAGGAGAGTGAAAAAGTTGCCTTAAAACTTAACATTCAGAAAACTAAGATCTTGGCATCTGGTCCCATCACTTCATGGCAAATAGATGGGGAAACAATGGAAACAGTGAGAGACTTTCATTTTTTTTGGCTCCAAAATCACTGCAGATGGTGACTGCAGCCATGAAATTAAAAGACGCTTGCTCCTTGGAAGAAATGCTATGACCTAGACAGCATATTAAAAAGCAGAGACATTACTTTGCCAACAAAGGCCCGTCTAGTCAAAGCTATGGTTTTTCCAGTAATCATGTATGGATGTGAGAGTTGGACTAGAAAGAAAGCTGAGCGCCGAAGAATTGATGCTTCTGAACTGTGGTGTTGGAGAAGACTCTTGAGAGTCGCTTGGACTGCAAGCAAATCCAACCAGTCCATCGTAAAAGAAGTCAGTCCTGAATACTCATTGGAAGGACTGATGCTGAAGCTGAAACCCCAATACTTGGGCCACCTGATGAAGAACTCATTGGAAAAGACCCTGATGCTGGGAAAGATCAAAGGCAGGAGGAGAAGAGGGTGACAGAGGATGAGATGGTTGCATGGCATCACCGACTCAATGGACATGAATTTGAGCAAGTTCCAGGAGTTGGTGATGGACAAGGAAGCCTGGTGTGCTGCAGTCCATGGGGTCTCAAAGAGTTAGACATGACTGAGCAACTGAACTGAACTGAGTTTCAGGTGACCAGAGAAGAGACTCAGCCATACACATACATTGTCCCCCAAACCCACCTCCCGTGCATGTTGACATAAAATATTGAGCAAAGTTCCACGTGCTCTGCAATAGGTTCTTGTTGGTTATCCATTTTAAATAGAGCAGTGTATACATGACCTTCCCAAAGTCCCTAACTCTCCCTTCCCCACTGGCAACCATAAGTTCATTTTCTAAGTCTGTGAGTCTCTTTCTGTTTTGTAAGTTTATTTGTATCATTTCTTCTTAGATTCCACATATAAGGGATGTCATACAATATTTCTCCTTCTTTGTCTGACTTACTTCACTCAGTATGACACTCTCTATATCCATTCATGTTGCTGCAAATGGCATTATTTCCTTCTTTTTAATGGTTGAGTAATATTCCACTGTATATATGTACCATATCTTCTTTTTCCATTCCCTTTTGATGGATATTTAGGTTGCGTCCATGTCTTGGTTATTGTAAACAGTGCTGCAATAAACATGTATCCTTTTAGATCATGTTTTTCTCTGGATATATGCTCCGGAGTGGGATTGCAGGGTCTGAGCGACTTCACTTTCACTTTTCACTCATGCATTGGAGAAGGAAATGGCAACCCACTCCAGTGTTCTTGCCTGGAGAATCCCAGGGATGGGGCAGCCTGGTGGGCTGCCGTCTATGGGGTCACACAGAATCGGACACGACTAAAGTGACTTAGCAGCAGCATGGTAGCTCTAGTTTTAGTTTTTAAAGGAACCTCCATACTGTTCTCCATAGTGCCTTTGCCCATTTATATACATATGTGTATATATTGTATATATGTGTGTGTGTATAGATATATGTATATATACACATTGAGTTCTACGGCCTGTTTGTATATTTTGGAAATAAAAGTCTTGTTGGTCACATCATTTGCAAGTATTTTCTCCCATTCTTTAGGTTGTCACTTTGTTTTGTTTATGGTTTCCTTTGCTGTGCAAAACCTTGTGAGTTTAAGTCCCATTTATCTAGTTTTGGTTTTACTTCCACTGCCTCAGAAGAGTGATCTAAGAAAACATTGGTACCATTTATGTCAGAGAACCTTTTCCCTGTGTTCTGCTCTAGTTTTATCGGTGCCTTCACATTTTGATTCCCAGGGACTATTGGCAGACTAGATATGTGCCTCGTGTGTTCAGGTGTGTACCTGTGTGTAGAGGGGCCTGTGGCCCTGGGCTCTTTGGGGTTATTTGTTGGGTGTTCGTGTGTGAGAGATATAGGGCATGACAGTTCCTGCCTGTGTCCAGGTCTAGCCCACCTGGCGTGTGTTCCTGGACAGGTATGTGTTTGCAAAGGGACTGGGTTTGGGTACATCGGTGCCCCAGGTATCTCAGGGTATGTGGGTCTGTGTCTGTGTGACAGGATCACCGTGGTGTGTCGGGAGGGGTCACAGAGCAGAGTGGCAAGCAGGCTCGGTCCCTCACCTACGCAGTAACCTGCCACACCCCTTGAGGCCCACAGGGCGGCCAGACTGGAGCCCAACGGTCAGATGTGGCGGTCACAAGCCGGCTGGGGGCGGGGCCGAGAGAGAGAGAGAGGAGAGACACGATCTCTCAACCAATGAGCGCAGAGATCGTGTGGGGGCGGGGCCAAGTTACCGCGCGGTGGGAGGCAGTTGGCAGGGGGCGGGCTCGTCGCGTGGCCCCGCCCACTCCGGTCAACGGCTGCAGCGAGGGCGGCTCCCGGGGCCGCGGCTGCGGCGCCTCCTCTGGTAAAGGGCGGACAGGTCCCGGGGGTCGGAGCCGGCCGCGGTCACTCGGGGAGGTGCCCCTCGGGAAAGCCTGGGTCGCAGACCTTTGGGTCGCCCCCTTGGCCCGGCCGCCGCGGGAGACCGAGTCAGGGGGTGCCTCTCCAAAGTCACCAGGCGAGCGCAGGGACGGTCCCGGGCTTCGCGGGGCTGAGCCCGCCCCCTTCCTCGGGCTCAGGTGCGCCCAGCCCCGCACAGAGACGGATTTGCCGCGTCACAACCCGGAAGAGCGGCCTGGGAGTCCAACCGCTCACTTTCTTCCTCGCCTGGCGTGCGGAGCGCGTCCCCTGTGCTCGGCCCCTCCCAGGGTGGGACTCGGGATACTCGGCCCGTGCCTGTCCCTCCCCCCACCCCGGGGGGCGTTCAGTCTGTCACTTTTCGGAGGCGTGTGGTCCACCTCCTTGGTTCCTCAGGGGAAAACGGGGGTCCTCTGTGGGAAACTCATTCTAAACCCGAGGGTCCCAAAGTGCAGGTACCATTGTATTCTTTCTACTTTCTCTTTGGCGTGAGAGGAGGAGGCGGTCCAGAGCCGGGAGGTAATGTGTCCTCAGTCCTGAGGGTTACTGGTCATGCCCTGTAGGTGTGAAGCTGGAGAGGCTGCAGGAAATTCCTCTCTAAATCCGGGTGAGAGCTCGGAGGTGCTTGGCCACGGCTGGCCCCCAGTCCCTGGACTCTTAGGCCCAGTTTTGGGTTCCGGTTTTCTGTAGCATCAGCTGAGCTGCAGTGCAGCCGTAGGGCCTGGTAAGAGGGCTCTGTGTGCATGGTGGTTCCCATCTGCACACTTTACAGAGGTTCTCCTTTGCCAGCCCAGCGGCGTAGGGGAGGGGCTGACTGGAAAGCTCAAGGGTGATGAGGCACAAAGAGGGGTAGGGGGCAGAGGGGACTTTTGTGGCAATGTTAGCTGGAATGGCTGTCTGCTGCGGGGCCAGGCGGGGTTGGGGTGGAGGCTGGTTTGAGGGGACCACTTTGGAAAGGGAGGTGGTAGAGGTGGAGAAGGTGAGTCACTATAGAGTGTGGGGATGGAGGTGGAGGAACAGGAAGGGGTGATGCTGCTTCTGACCTGAGAGCTAAGTGCATGATGACACAGAAGAGGCAAGTGACCTGTGGGTTGGGGAGGGGTTGGGTGACAATCGTGTTGGAGCCGTTGGGTTTGTGGCGATGATGGTCCTGGTGGAGATGGCCAGCAGGCCCTGGGCCCCAGGAGACCTATGTGGGAATCATCTGGTGGGACACTTGAGTGGTGGCAGGATTATGATGTGGTCACCCCTTTGGTCCTGACAGCCAGAGGGCCTGGGAATGCGGTTGTCAACAGGGCTTTTGGCTGCCACGACTCAAGTGAGCACGCACCTCAGGTCTCTCTTTGTTGCTAAAGTGGAATGACCAAGTTGAGCTGTCTTGGTTACCTTGATATCAATGTCCAGGCTGACGTGGATTGTTGTTGCTGCATCTTACTCCACCAGGACTGCCTGCTGAGGGCCCCAGTAGATCAGAGGTGGAACCCTGGGGTTCTTGCTTGCTCCCTGGAGCTCATAGCTGCCGCCTATGCCTGGAGGCAGGTATCTGTGCTTAGTTCAGACCCAGGGCCTACCGAGGCACCAATGAGCAGCCCAGATTGCGTGAGCCCTTTCATGGAGCCAAGTTACTTGACCTTCTTGAGGCAGGCGCTCCAGGAGAGTCCCTGCTGTTGTTCAAGGAATGCTGGCTGCTGGGCGTCTTGAGATGCGTGCTTTCCTCACTGAGCTGGAGAGCCAACCACTTCTGGGGGGTGACACCGCTGGCGTGGCTTACATTGAGAAGCAGTGCTCTCCAGGAGCTGTGAGCAGTGAGCTGTGGACTGTTTCCAGGTCATCTGCCCCAGTTCTTGTTGGTGACTCTGGAAGTTGGTTCCTGCTCTGGCTCCTGTGCTGGGAGGGAAAGACCCTGGGCTTGGTGGGGCTATCCTGTGACCCCCTGCTGGGCTTCCTGACTTCCTAGTCTCCCCTCACACACCTGCCTTCCATACCACTCCTGTTGCCTCTGGCCTGGGAGGTATGTGACCCTCCTAGCCCTCCCACACCCCATTCTGAGCCCCACCCAGCTCAGTGAAGTGGTCCTGTACCACGGTTAGGTTTGTCAGCTCACGTGGCAGTTGAAATACAAGTAGGCATCTTTCAGGCCAGGGCTCTGTGGGCAGGGGCAGTACCTGGTGGGCTTTTACTAAATGTCATTGAATCAATGCTGACTACTGGTGAGCATGGGGGAGGGGGCAGCTGCTTCCTCACTGGCCCACAGTGTGTCCAGTGCAGGGAGGGAAGACCCTGATGGCTCTGCCCTGTGCCATGTGCCAGGAGCATCAGGGTGGGCAGGCGGGCAGCCGTGGAGGGGAGTATAGGAGCCAGTCCTGGTGGAGTCCTGCCCCACTGCTGACCAGCTGCTCACAGTGTGCCCGTCTTGGACTTACTTGGCCATGCAGATTCAGGAGATGGTGCCTCTAAGGTGCTTCCTGCGGGAGGCAGGGGGCCTCCTGGGCCCTCCCCTGTCTGTGTGCCCCCTTCCTCTGTGGTGGTTACACCTGGCTTTGCCATCAGCACTGTGCTCACAGGTCAGTTATCTCCTGGCCTGGGGCAGGGGCCGCAGGTGGAGACCTTCAAAACTAGTCAAACCCAGGTAATCTATACTTACCTGGCTCCCACTTTTTTTCCAGTGCTTGTTTTTTCAAATCTAACCAGATCCCTGATTGACATATGTGTTTTTATGACACTCTGTGGGCTTCTGTAGATGGGTATTGGAAGATGGACGATCCCATCACAGATTGCGACCATTCAGGCTTGTAGGGAACACTCCACAGGCTCTGCTGGCTGTCCCCACCTATGTGTGGCCACTGCAGGCCTTGCTCCCCGCCCCTCAGTCCTGTGGGGCAGTGAGGGGAAGTGGCGGTGCACGGGAAGTGGAGTCCTGGACTGGTGGTCTTCTTTGTGCCGCCTGTCTTCCTGTTCATCTTGTTGATGTGGGTGCACTTCTGTGCATGTTAATGTTAGGCAGATTGGGCTCTTGTCATACCTATAATGAATGGTTTGACCTATTTTGTCTTTCATTTACTTAATGCTCTATTGAGGATGGGGTGAGGTCTGAGAGTGTACAATTGTGGGCATAGGTGTATGTATGGATGTGGTCTTGAGTTTATGTATGCTTCTGATTTTCAGAAATTAAAAAATTTCATATAGTCCAACTGAAAGCTTTCATTAAGATATGTGGAGTTTTGTGTCTGGCTTAGAAAGTCCTTTCCTACTCTAAGACTGTAAGATATGTCTTTGTATTTTCTACTTAGGACTACATTTACTTTTTACACATGATCCTTATATCCATCTAGCACTTATTTTGGGGTAAGGAAAGATGTAGGGAAAACTAATTTTTTCCCCTGAGTGCCTACCAAGCTGTTCCTACACTATTTGTTGGCTAATGTCTTTATTATTTAAAATTTTCCCTTTTTATTCCTTATTGGTGTTTATTTCTGGATTCTCCGTACAGCTCTGTTGATTTGTGTGCCTCTTATAACAAAGGCATAGTTTTAATTATGGCAGCATTTTAGTACATTTTAACATAACATAAAGTGGACTGGAATGGGAAAATTTAATTCAGATGGCCATTATATCTACTACTGGGCAATAACGCAGCAGTGGCCGCAGGACTGGAAAAGGTCAGTTTTCATTCCAATCCCAAAGAAAGACAATGCCAAAGAACGTTCAAACTACCACACAATTGTACTCATCTCACACGCTAGCAAAGTAATACTCAAAATTCTCCAAGCCAGTCTTCAACAGTACGTGAACTGAGAACTTCCAGATGTTCACGATGGATTTAGAAAAGGCAAGGAACCAGAGATCAAATTGCCAAAATCTGTAGGATCAGCGAAAAAGCAAAAGAGTTCCAGAAAAACATCTACTTCTGCTTTATTGACTATACCAAAGCCTTTGACTATATGGATCACAACAAACTGTGGAAAATTCTGAAAGAGATGGGAATACCAGACCACCTGACCTGCTTCCTGAGAAATCTGTATGCAGGTCAAGAAGCAACAGTTAGAAGCAGACATGAAACAACAGACTGGTTCCAAATTGGGAAAGGATTATGTCAAGGCTGTATATTGTCACTCTGCTTATTTAACTTATATGCAGAGTACACCATGCCAAATGCCAGGCTGGATGAAGTACAAACTGGAATCAGGATTGCTGGGAGAAATATCAATAACCTCAGATATACAGATGACACCACCCTTATGGCAGAAAGCGATAAAGAACTGAAGAGCCTCTTGATGAAAGTGAAAGTGGAGAGTGAAAAAGTTGGCTTAAAACTCCATTCAAAAAATGAAGATCATGGCATCCTGTCCTATCACTTCATGGAAAATAATTAGGGAAACAATGCAAACAGTGACAGACTTTATTTTTGGGGGCTCCAAAATCACTGCAGATGGTGACTGCAGACACTTGCTCCTTGGAAGAAATGCTATGACCAACCTAGGCTGCATATTAAAAAGCAGACATTACTTTGCTGACAAAAGCCGATCTAGTCAAAGCTATGGTTTTTCCAGTATTCATGTATGGATGTGAGAGTTGGACTATAAAGAAAGCTGAGCACCGAAGAATTGATGCTTTTGAACTGTGGTGTTGGAGAAGACTCTTGAGAGTCCCTTGGACAGCAAGGAGGTCAAACCAGTCAATCCTAAAGGAAATCAGTCCTGAATATTCATTGGAAGGATTGATACTGAAGCTGAAGCTCAAATAGTTTGGACACCTGATTCGAAGAACTGGATTAGAAAAGACCCTGATGCTGGGAAAGATTGAAGGCAGAAAGAGAAGGGGATGGCAGTGGATAAGATGTTTGGATGGCATCACTGACTTGATGGACATGAATTTGAACAAGCTCTGGGAGTTGGTGATGGACAGGGAAGCCTGGTATGCTGCATTCCATGGGGTTGCAAAGAATTGGACACGACTGAGCGAATGAACTGAACTGAACATAACATAGGACAAATCCCGCTGTTCACAGACTTTTCAGAATTTAGTTGGCTACTGTTGTATGTTGATTCTTCCATATGAATTTGGAACCATTTTATCAAGTGGAATCCTCCAGTAGCCTGATTCACATTTTTATAAATGAAAGAGAATTGACAGTTTTATAATATTGAGTCTTAGATGAGGATTTTGAGTCTTTTCCTTCAATGAACAGTGTTTTGTTTGTTTTTTGAAATTGTGTATATGCCAAGAATATAAATCAAAGCTTTCTCTGTGTGCATGGTGGGCTGAAGGCAGATCAGCATGCATATCTGCTGTTCAGAAAGGATGCCACTATCCCTGTAGGAGCGAGGACTGGGGGAACCCTGGGTCACCTGCTGGAGGGGTGACAGTGTCCTGGGGGAGGTAAGTGATTGACCTCTGAGGAATGAATGTGTTCTGTGGGGTGAAGAGGACAGGGTGGGGTGTTTGTAGGGAGCAGCAGAAGCAGAGGTACAAGAGCCCAAGCCCTGGCCCAGGGCATTCAGGATGCCTGAAGCATGAGGGATGAGAGAGGAGCAGAGAGGGACTTGGGTCTGGGTTGCAAAAGTCTTTGTCGAAGGTATTGCTTTGATTCTGTGAGCAGCAGTGAAGACTACTGAGCAGTGGTGTGGCATGATACAGCCTGTGTTTGATGAAGACCAGCACTCTCAGGGTGGAGGAAGTGGCCAAGGCAGCTTTAGGAGAGGCAGCCATCAGAGATGGGCTCTCAGAGGGGGAGCAGGGCACCTGCTGCCCGATATGAAGGGTTGGAGCAGGGTGAGGAGGCGGGTGGCTAATGTTGATCACAGTATGTCTGTCACTGAGTGGTGTGATGTGTGTCTGCTACCAAGTGGTGTGATGTGCCATATAACTCTTGAAGTCACGTAGTATAGGTTCTCCATTTTTTTTATTCAGAGTTGTCTTGGCTATTTTAGGTCCTCTGCATTTCCGTATGAATTTTAGAATCAGTCTGTCAGTTTCTACAAAAAACATGCTGGGATTTTGATTGGGAATGCATTCAATCTGTAGATCCATTTGCAAAGAATTGATTTCCTTGTACAGTATTTCTCTCCATTTATTTAAGTTTTCTTTTATATCTCAGCAGTGTTTGATAATTTTACTGCATTGTCCATCTTTTGTCAAATTTGTCCCTAAATATTTCATATAATTTTTGCTCAATGGCAGATGTTGTGGCTTTTTCAATTTTTGATTGTTTGTTGTTAGTATATGGAAATATAGTTGATTTTCTAATATTAATGTTTTTTAAAAATTTAATATTTATATTTTGTGATCTTGCTAGATGACTTATTGATCTGGTTCCAACTCTAGATTCTGTAGCATTTTCTGCATAGATGATGACATCACCTGTGAATAAAAATAGTTTTACTTCTTTTTCAATTTGGATGTCTTATTTTTTTTCTTGCCTTATCTCACAGACTAAATCCTCCAGCTGACAGTGAATAGAACTAGTGAGAGCAGGCATCCTTGCCTTGTTCCCCATCCTGTAGGGATTGCATTTAGTCTTTTACTGTTAAGTATAATGTTCCTATAGATTTCCCTTTGGTGCTCTTTATCAGATTGTGGAAGTTTTCTTCTGTTCCTGTTTGTTGATAATTTTTATTATAAGTGGATGTTGGATTGTGACAAATGCTTTTTCTGCATTTATTGAGATGATTATGTGGTTTTTATTTTTTGGTCTGTTATTGTGATTTACAGTGGCTGGAGTTAAAACTACCAACCAACCTTGCACTCATGGAATGACCCAATTTGGTCATGAGGTATTATCATTTTTACCTGTTGTTGGATATGATTTGATAAAATATTGTTAAGAAATTTTGCATCTGTGAAGGATATTGATCTATAGTTTTCATTGTTGTGTCTAGTTTTGCTATCAGAGTAATGCTAACCTCAGAGAATCAGTTGTTAAGTGCTTTTTAGGTTCAGTTTTTCTGGAAGAATGTGTGTAGAGTTGGAGTTGTTTCTTCCTTAAATGTTTGATAGAATTCCCCAGGGAGGTCATGTAGGCCTAGAGTTTTCTCTGTGCGAAGGCTTTTAACTACAACTTCAATTCTTTGTTAAATATAAAGCTATTTTTTTCTTTTTTTTTTTTTTTTTGACTGTGCCACATGGTATGGGGTATCTTAGTTCCCTGACCAGGAATCAAATCTGTGGACCCTGCAGTGGAAGTGTGGAGTTTTAACCACTGGACCACCAGGGAAGTCCTAGATTATCTATTTTTTCTTTTTGTTTTTAATCTATTTTTTCTTGAGTGAGCTTTGATAGTTTGTGTTTCAAGGAACTTGTCTATTTCTTTTGTTTTTTGATTTTAATAATTTTTTATTGAGGTAAAATTGACTCATCTATTTCTTTTAAATTGTCCAATTTACCTTTGACAAGTTAGATATATTCTTATTATCCTTTTAATATCTGTAGAATCTATTTGTTCTCATTCTTAAGATTGGTAATTTGTGTTGTCCCTCTTTTTCCTGATCAGTCAGGCAGGTTGGTTATCAAATTTATTGATCTTCTTAGATAACTAGCCTTTGGCACTTTTATTTTTTTTCTTATTTCTTTATGTACTGATATTTATTATTTTAATTCTTTTGCTTCTTTTGCGTGTGTAATTTCTTAAGGTAGGATTTAACGTTGTTGACCTTAAAACTAAAAGAGGTAATTATTTTACCAGCAGAATGTGTTTATCTGGGAATAGCAGAGAATTGCAACTCAGGACAGCCATACTATAGCAAAAACTATATAAAACTAATTCCAGCTGAGCTATTTCAAATCCTAAAAGATGATGCTGTGAAAGTGGCAGTAAACATGCCAACAAATTTGGAAAACTCAGCAGTGGCCACAGGACTGGAAAGGTCAGTTTTCATTCCAATCCCAAAGAAAGGCAGTGTGAAAGAATGTTCAAACTACTGCACAATTGTACTCATTTCACACGCTAGCAAAGTAATGCTCAAAATTCGCCAAGCTGGGCTTCAGTAGTACATGAACCAAAAACTTCCACATGTTCAAGCTGGATTTAGAAAAGACAGAGGAACTGGAGATCAGATTGCCAACATCCATTGGAAGAAAAAGCAAGAGAATTCCAGAAAAATATCTGCTTCTGCTTCATTGACTATACCAAAGCCTTTGACTGTGTGGATCACAATAAACTGTGGAACATGGTATGGGATATCTTTGTTCTTGTATCTTAAAGAGATGGGAATATCAGATCACATTACTGGCCTCCTGAGAAACCTGTATGCAGATCAAAAAACAACAGTTAGAACTGGACATGGAACAATGGACTGGTTTCAAATTAGAAAAGGAGTACATCAAGGCTTTATTTTGTCACTCTGCTTATTTAGCTTCTATGCAGAGTACATCATGCAAGATGCTGGGCTGGATAAAACAGAAGCTGGAATCAAGATTGCTGGGAGAAATATCAATAACCTCAGATATGCAGATGACACCACCCGTATGGCAGAAAGTGAAGAGGAACTAAAGACCCTCACTTGATGAAAGTGGAAGAGGAGAGTGAAAAAGTTGGCTTAAAGCTCAACATTCAAAAAATGAAGATCATGGCATCCTGTCCCATCACTTCATGGCAAATAGATGGGGAAACAATAGAAACAGTGACAGATTATTTTCTTGGGCTCCAAAATCACTGCAGATGGTGACTGCAGCCATGAAATTTAAAGACACTTGCTCCTTGGAAGAAAAGCTATGACCAACCTAGACAGCATATTAAAAAGCAGAGATATTACTTTGCCAACAAATTTGCGAATAGTCAAAGCTATAGTTTTTCCAGTATTCATGTATGGATGTCAGAGTTGGACCATAAAGCAAATTGAGTGCTGAAGGACTGATGCTTTTGAACTGTGGAGTTGGAGAAAATTCTTAAGAGTCCCTTGGACTGCAAGGAGATCAAACCAGTCCATTGTAAAGGAAATCAATCCTGAATATTCATTGGAAGGACTGATGCTAAAGCTGAAACTCCAGTACTTTGGCCACCTGATGTGAAGAGCTGACTCATTAGAAAAGACCTTGATGCTGGGAAAGATTGAAGGCAGGAGGAGAATGGGATGACAGAGGATGAGATGTTTGGATGGTATCACTGACTCGATGGACATGAGTTTGAGCAAGCTCTGGGAGGTGGTGAAGGACAGGGAAGCCTGGTATGCTGCAGTCCATGGGGTTGCAAAGAGTCGGACACAGCTGAACGACTGAACAACAACAATAATAGGCAAGTCCAGCAAACAAAGGAGAGGAAGTTACTTTGCAGAGAAAAGGAGGGGTTGCTCTGAAGGAAAGTCTATGGGAGGGAGGGATGTTTAGGATGGTGGTGGCTTCCCACTCAATGAGCTGAGAAGGTTCCCATCTGCTGGGCTTGTGGCCTGTCCCAAACCAGAGATGTCTTCCTGCTGGGAATGCAAGTCATGGCTCTTCTTGTTGGCTTTGTGATTCACTTGAAGTGGTGTGTGTGGGATTGCCCCCTCTGGCTTCCCCTGCTAAATGAGGTTACTGTTGTTCAGATCCACAGTGTCATTCTTTTCTAATACAACCATTTAGTGCTATTTATTTCCCACACATTTTTTATTTTTTTTTTAATTTCTCCCACACATTTTAATATGTTTTCATTTTCATTCACTTTAATTTCATTTTTTGCATTTTTTTGGTCTCATGAATTATTTTAAAGCATATTCAGTAGTTGATAAATACTCAGATTTCTCAGATAGCTTTCTCTTATTGATTTCAAATTTAATCCCATGTGGTCAGAGAACAGGGGCTTTCCAGGTGGCGCTAGTGATAAAGAACCTGCTGGCCAATACAGGAGACTTAGAAAACGCAGGTTTGATCCCTGGGTGGGAAGATCCCCTGGAGGTGGGCATGGCAACCCACTCCAGTATTTTTGCCTAGAGAATCTCATGGACAGAGGAGCCTGGCGGGCTACAGTCTATAGAATCACAAACAGCTGGACACGACTGAGCGACCTGGCAGCACAGAAAACATACTTTGTATGACTTGAATACTTTTAGGTTTATTGAGACTTGTTTTATTGCTCAGAATATAGTCAATCTTGGTAAATGTTTCATGAGCTTTTTGAAGAAATATATATTCTTCTGTTAATGAATGGAATGTTATAAAAGTACTGTTTGAACCAAGTTGATTGATGGTATTGTTCAAGTCTTCTGTACCTGCAGTGATTTTCTGTATACTTGTTTTAACAATTACAAATAGAGGGCTGTTGGAATTTCTGTTGTATTTTGCATTTGTTTATTTCTCCTTGAATTTTTTTAGTTTTGACTTTGTGTATTTTAAAGCTTTGTTATTAGGTGCATAAATGTTTAGAATTGTTATGTCTCTGCTAAGAAAATAGAGTCCTTGAAGTCAAGCTGACTCTGCTTTTAGCCTCCTGAATGAAAAGGTAGATAGAACAGGTCTTGTTTGCAAAATGAATTCACGACCTACATATCTACCAACAGCAATGATATAGTTTCCATTGTTTCACTGTTGAAAATAGGAGTAGTAAATAAGAGATGAGTAAGGGTGAAGAAAGACTTAGGGAACCCATGAGGATCTTGCCCTAGTTGACAGGAAGGTGACTGCCAACTGGAGAAGTTGGTTAGGAAAGTGGACGAGAGGACCTTTCCTGTAGTACAGGTTTCAGAGGGTCCAGGACAGCTTCTGGTGGCCAAGCCTCCTTGTAGGGAGACCAGCATAGTCTCATTTGCAGAATGCTGCATCATGGTGAATCATTCTGGGCAGCTGCCAGTGTGGGAGCCATTTAAAACTCTTAAAATGAGTTAAAATTTTAAATCATTCTGGAGAATGAGAAGAGCAGACTGATGATCAAGCACAAGCTTCAGAAATATTTTATTGGATGTGTACAAGTGCTTGCATCATGTTGATTGAACCAGTAGGAAGTCAATTATTAAGCATACACTTTTCCAAATAAAAAACGATTAAAAAAATAATTGCTATGTCTCTGAAGTCTACTTTATTATCTAATATTAATATAATCACTCCAGCTTTAAAAAAATTATTTATTTATATATTTTTGGCTGCATTGGGTCTTCGCTGTTGTGCATGGGCTTTCTCTAGTTGCTGCGAGGAGGGGCTACTCTCTGGCTGTGGTGTGCAGGCTTCTCATTGTAGTGGCTTCTCTTTTTGCAGAGCTCAGACTCTAGGATGTGTGGGCTTCGGTAGCTGCAGCACACAGGCTTAGGAGTTGTGTTGCACAGGCTTAACTGCCCTGAGGCATGTGGGGTCTTCCCAGACCAGGGATTGAACCTGTGTCCCCTGCATTGGCAGGTGGATTCTTAACCAGTGGACTACCAGGGAAGCCCCTCCAGCTTTTTTGTGATTATTGTCAGCCTCATTTTTCTTCTCCCATTCTTTTACTTTAGCCTCTTTATGTTAACATACTTAGTGTTCCCTGTGGTTTCTAGAATATATGAAATACAGTTGTAATCTAAATGTCTTATCTAATAATTCTTTACTCTGCACCATTTCCAGGTCATTGTCTATTGACTGATTCACCCTCATTATGGGTTGTGTGTGTGTGTTTTTTTTTTTAATTTATTTTTTTATTGACAGATAATTGCTTTACAGAATTTTGTTGTTTTCTGTCAAACTTCAACCTGAATGAGCCATAGGTATACATATATCCCCTCCCTTTTGAACCTCCCTCCCATCTCCCTCTCCATCCCACCCCTCTAGGTTGATACACAGCCCCTATTTGAGTTTCTTAGCCAGACAGCAAATTTGGGTTGTGTTTTCTTGCCTCTTTGTGTGCCTGGTCATTTTTGATTGGATGCCAGACACTGTTATTTTTCTTTCTTATATTTGTTTGTTGGTGCATGGTGTTTTGTTTTCCTCTTGTTATTCTCAAGCTTTGTGCTGGGCTGGTCTAAGTTACTTGGGAACAGTTTGATCCTTTCAGGTCTTGCTTTTAGCTTTGGTAAGTGAAACCAGAATGGCATTTTACCTTTTTCTTCTTTTTCCATTTTTGGTTGCATGGCTTGGCTTGCAGGATCTCAGTTCCCCAACCAGATATTGAACCTGGGCCATGGCAGTGTGAACCTGGGATCCTCACCACTGGGCCCCTAGGGAACGCCCTAGTTTTACTTCTTTACTGAGTTGAAACCCTCCTGAGTGCCCTTCCCAGCCCGCTGAGAGTTGTGGTATTCCCCTGCTGCCAGGAGAGGCCCGTTCCTGGCTCATTTGTGAGCCCCACAGATTGTTTCAGCTAATCATTTTGGGCAGTTCCTTCCCCCGCCTTGGGTCATCTCTGGCCTCCTGCCTCCATCTGCGCAGCCAGCCACAGTGGGTGTTCTTCCCATGCCTTGTTTTTTTCCTCCCTTCTTCATCTCATGTCTTTGATGCAGTTGAGAAAGGTTCTTTGCTCTTAAGAACTAAGGCGGGTCTCACTCACATAATCTTGAGTTCCTTGCCTTAAGGTCTATGCCCTTGACCCCATCTGCTAAGTCCCTTTTGCCAGCTAAGTAACATACTCATGTGCTGAGGATGGGGACATGGGCATCCTTGGGGACATTATTTTGCTGCCCCTGTGCTGGCCAGTAAATCAGCTGAGTGACTGGGGACTCTCTGCAGGCCTCTGAGGTTCTCCCTGGTACTGGACCCTGTGGACTCCAGCAAGACCCAGGCCTCCCGGGTTGTTCCTGGGCCCGCTCTGTGTGTCCTCAGCTGGACATGCCCTTCAGGCGATGAGCTGGCATGATCACAGGCTTTCCCACCCTTTGTTCCTGATGCCCATCAGCTTGAGAACTCTGGTTCCATGTGTTTCATTCAGTTTTTTTAGTTGTTTGGGTTGAGGCGGCAAATAGGTCCATTCCTCCCAGGCAGGCTGGGAGCTGATGTCCCTTATGTTTCTGTTTGTTCCTGCTCGAGTTGGGTGTGCATAGCTGTCTGCATTTGTATGAAGGATGCTCTAAACTTTGGAGCTGGAGCTGTTCAACCCATCTTCTCTGAGGCCATGGAGATGGGTGGCTGTGGCTTTTCACAGGCAAAGCCCCTGTTCCAGGAGTGGGCTGTGTGCTTATAACCCAGACTGGCCCAGGGACCTCAGAAAGCAGGTTCCATGCGCAGGGGTGCCTGCCTGAGAAGAGTCCTGATGGCTCTCTGTGGAGCCTGCGGCCAGCACCTTCATACCTGCCTGACAGCTGTGGCATTTCCAGCCCTTCACCTTTGTGTGTGTGTGGGGGGGGTTTGCCACCTCCTTGCTCTGCTGCTAATGGAATATGTGTCTTTATTTCTTCTTTTCCGGGTTATTTTTAGATGTTTTCCAGGAAAAGAGGGGAAACACCTTGCTGATCCCACCAGCCTCAAACCAGTCTTCTCCATCTGCTTTCTGTCTGCCTGGGATTCCTGGAAGTGTCTGGTCTGCTAATTTTATCTGTTCTTGTGTTCTAGCGCCCTTGTGGGCTTGTTCTTTTAAAACATGCATCTTTTCCGTCATTGCACTGAGGTTTTGGTGGGATGGGTGAATGCCTAGGACCAGGGTGCCTTCTCCATCTAGAGTTCTCACCTGTTGTAATCCCCCCACTCATCAGACACCTCTCACAGCCCCTTCCTATGTGACCACAGCCAAGTGAGTGTGTCTTCCTGCTCAGGAGCAGGTGGAGGCGTGTCTTCTTTGCTTCCTCTACCTTCACCCTTTTTTGGATGGGCAGTGCCCAAGAATGAAGGTGGTGCCCAGAAAATAGAGGACCCCAGTGTGAGAAAGCAGTCCTGTACCAGTTGTTGGAGCCTGTGACCACGTGGGGAAGTGCAGAGGCACTTGCATATTCCATGGGCTTTATTCTTTGGGTCCAACTGTTGCAAGTGGTGCTTTGAGGCACATGATGTTTGAAAGCTGCAACTCTCAAATCCTGTGAGCTGTCTGGATGGTTGGTTTCAGACACCAGAGAGCCCACCAGCTCCCTGAGCTGCCTGTCCAGTCTTGTTCAGCCAGCAGGAAGTGGGGGGTCCCAGCCACGTAGTGACCAAGGTGGTTGTTCTTGGCCCTCAGGGAGGGGTGTCCCTCTCCGCACAGTCCGTCAGCAGCACGAGGCCTTACATGCACAGAGTGAAGGAAGATGCTGTCAGTGGAGATGGTGATCGCGCTTGGCCTGGCACCCTCTGCGGGCCAGCCAGGATGAGCCCCTGTGGGCCCAGCACATGGCGGCGGGGCTGCCGGCTGCTGGGGTGGAGCGGGTGCCGCCTGTCCTCTGCACACCACCTAGCCAGAGTGTGGCAGAGATTGTTTCCCAGACGAACCCCTTCTGATCTTGTGTTTTACACAAACACACTAACTACTCGTAAACTGAGGAGGCCAGTGACTTAAATGTTGCACGTCTGGTGACTCCAGGTCTGAAGAGAGGCATCCAGGTTCACACCAGGAGGCAAAAAGAAGCTCGTACCACAGTGATGAGCGAGACCTACGCGAAGAGTGAGTGTGGGCCCCTTGGCTGGCCTCCATGGCATGCTGTGGATTTCTGAGTAAATGCACTTGGGAGGAGTGATGGCTGCTTGAACACAATTTCTTTAAAGTTTCATTAGACAAGAAAAGGAAGCTCTCGCCTCTGCCGACGCTGGCTCAGTTTGGTGTGGGGACAGTGTTTGCCTGACACAGTGGCTTTGTGCTCCGTAGGGGAGAGTCCCTTGCCTTCCTCCTTCCTACAAAAGCCCCAGGACCAGTGTTCACTCTGACTGGCCACTGTACCTGCAGCCAGGGCCAGCTCTTTGCCTAGGGCATGGTCCAGGGCAGAGTGTGGGCCAGAGGTCCTCCTGGAGTGGCTTCATGGGCTGAGCCCACACCGCCTGCTTTTTATAGGAGCTCGGATCCAGTCAGGCTGGAGAGGCGGCGAAAATGTGGCCTGGGTTGGAAGGTCGGGGTAAAGGTGGCCAGAGTGACCTCAGAGCAGGCAGCCAGTGGGTTCCAGAGACCTCGGCCAGTACGGTGGACGGAGGGGGCGGTGTGTGCGCCTGAGGCTGCAGAGGCTGGGCTGGTGAGGCTGAGCCAGGTGGTGGGCCGGGGCTGGGCCTGACCCTGCCTTTGGACTTTGTCACTGTAGGGCTGTCCGCCATCCTGCTGGACGCTGTCACTGACAAGGACCCTCAGATGCAGGAGCAGGTATGTGGCGCCCTGTGCGACTTCGGAGAGTCGAAGCCAGCGGAGGTTCTTAGCGCCTGCGAGGAGCACCTGCGGCTGCACGAAAAGGTATTGCTCCTCGCAATATGATGGAGTGAGGCCTGCAGGGAGGGGCGGGACCTGTGGGCAGGGTTCGTGGCAAGAGGCGGGGTCTGTGGAGGGGCGGGGCCTTTGGTGAGGGGTGGGGCCTGCAGGGCAGTGGCCGGGTGGGTCTGAAGTATGCAACCAGGCTGCTGTAGGTGGAAAGTCACACTGGCAAGTCCAGAACCCCTTGAAGCGGCAAGTCCAGCATAGGTGACCCACTCTGTCCTGTGGGTCAGTCCCGTTGTGGGGGACCGGGTGGTCGGCATTGTAGTGTCCGGTTGCCCTTGCGCAGGCCCAGTCCACCGTTCCTCTCATCTACCAGCTAGTGAGAGAGGACCTGGGTCCCTGTGGTAAGCAGAACGCCTCTGCTCCCTGCCCAACCATAGACTCCACTGGTCGGGCCCTGCTGAGACTGCACCAAGGGCTGTGCCAGCTCTGCCTCTCCTGGTCCCGGCTTCCGGGTTCTGTGACACTCCTATCTCCCTGTAGTGGGACATAATTTCAGTTTCCACAGTGCATGGTTTAGGCTCATTCCTAGGAGTTAGACTAAAAAAAGACTGTTTTTCTTTTTATTTGAGTTTGGGGCTCTCGTCTGTCAGCTGCCATTTCAGGGTTAGACAGCTGAGTCTTGACAGGGCCCCTGGGCTCCTGAACCAGTTTGATGACCCCTCCTCTCCAGCAAGGCCCCTTCCTGCGCCTGCCCCCACCCCCGCCACTGTCCCAGTTTAAGGAGACCAGGGCTCATTTCTGAGCTCAGGGAGGAGCCATGACAGACAAGTGAGTCCCGGTCCTTCCTCCACCATCTCTCTCTACAGCTAGCTCATCCATACCGGACGATAATCCTAAGGGCCATGGAGATAGTCGTGAGCAATCACATCAGCGAGCTGGACAAGGACATGGCCAGGGCCATCATCCTCCTGGCCTCCAATGAGATGACCAAAGTGAAGGTGTGGGGGATACCTGCCCTGGCCTGGCTGACCTGCCCCTGGCTGGGTCAGGGAGCTGTTTTCTTCCCGAGTGCATTGAGAACATGGGTTTGTGTCTGGCTGCCTCAGGTCTGGCCTGTTGGTCCTGTGTACTGACTGCCCTTGTGGGGTGGGGCGGGTCACCCCGCCATCTCAGATGTAAGCCAAAGTGGAAAGCAGTGCTCCCAAGCTCTCAGGGCGAATGTAGGAGCACCAGGACCCCACTTGAGTGTGCATGGGCTCGGGGCTCAGCCTGGGGCCCTGCTCACAGCAGCCCGAGAGCGTCCTGAACACTGGCGGCCTGTCCTCCAGTGGAACTGAAGGCAGAGTGTCCAGTTTTCCTCCTGGGCACCTTCAGGGTAGGTGAGGTTTGCCTCCTTTGGTCAGGGTGTCAGTTGAGGTCTTTGGGGACAGGAGCTGGTCTCTGATTGGCAGCAAGCCGCCAGCAGCGTCCTGGTGGCGGTGGGAAGGCGGTTCATCAGCAGCGTGATGGAGGAGCTGCTGAGCAAGTTCCAGCCTGGGCTTCTGCCACACCCCTGCACCGTGCACACGCTCGCCAGCCTCTCTGTCTCCAATGGTAGGTGGCAGCCCCACCCCTCCACCCACATGCTCAGAGATTCTGAGGATGGCACCTCGGTTCCTCTGGTCCCAGTCACTCCACCACATGCCCCAGGCTGTGCAGAGAGAGCTCAAGGTGTGTGGCGGGGTGGGGGTGGCCGTGGGCCTCTGTGACGCACCCCTTCTTGCAGTGTTTGGCGTGGTGCCCTTCCTGACGTCCATCCTCAGCACCATGCTGCCCATGCTGGGCGCAGCCAAGCACGACTCAATGAAAGTAGTGTTCTGCTGTGGTAAGACAGGGCCTCTGTGGGGTGGTGGGTGGGTGTGGCCTGCCCACAGTTGGGGGGGTCTTTTTTTCCAGTGCTCCTTTGTGGGGGGCTGGGGGGCCTTCAGGCTGCAGGAGGAGGGTGGGATGATTAGAGGAAGGGTGATGCTGGTGGAGGCTGAGCGGGCACTGCTGTAGGTAGAGAGCTGACCTCTGCTGTCTGGTGGCTTTTCTCTGCTGTTGGAGACCCCCCACCAGAACCTTATGGCATATTTCCCTGAGCCCTGGACACTTGATGGGGGGCAGGAGGAGACTGACCAGAGCTGCAGCTCCCTCCCACTTTTTTCCCTGCTCACGCTGGCAGAGTGACATTTCCCTGGGTGTCCTGGGAGTGTTCACTCTCCCACCCTCTGTGTGCCATGGGCAGTGCCTCATGGCATGACTCCTGATGGGCAGGAGGGCACTCCTATAGGGGGGAACAGAGAGTCTTGAAACATGGGGCCTGAGGGAGCCTGGCCTCTTCTAGTGGCCTGCACACAGCTCTTGTCCCTTGGCTTCCTAGTGTCCCTAGCGTCCCCTCCCATCTCAGGAAGACAGCTGCTACTGAGGGGAGGGAGAGGGAACACCTAGGCCCATGAGGCCCCGTGAAGACAGGATCCTCTTTTTAAAATAGTTTATTTTTGGTTGTGGGCTTCCTAGGTGGCACTAGTGGTAAAGAACCCACCTGTCACTGTGGGTTTGATCCCTGGGTTGAGAAAATCCCCTGGAGGAGGGTCCGGCAACCTACTCCAGCATTCTTGCCTGGAGAATCTCATGGCCAGAGGAGCCTGGTGGGCTACAGTCCATAGCGTCACAAAAAGTCAGACATGACTGAGCAACTTAGCATGCATGCACGCATTTTTGGTTTTGCTGGGTCTTTGTTGCTGGCGAGGGCTTTCTCTAGTTGTGCAGAGTAGGGGCTACTCTTTGTTACGGTGGCTTCTCTTGTCGAACATGGGCTCGAGGCACCCCAGCTTCAGTAGTTGTGGCGCACAGGCTTAGTTACCCCGAGGCATGTGGGATCTTCCTGGACCAGGGATCAAACCCAAGTCCCCTGCATTGGAACACGGATTCTTAACCACTGGAGCACCAGGGAAGCCCTAAGGACCCTTTTTAATCCCCAGCCCAGGCTGTTAGAGGTCCTGGGCTTCCACCCCCATGGCCAGGCTAGAGGGACGTGGTTAGGCTGTGGCCACATCGAGACAGGGGTTGGGAGGCTGGTAGCCAAGCAGAGAGTTGGTGTTTGCAGAGGAGTCCCAGTGAAGCTGCCTGTTCTGTGCACACCAGGGGACTTTCCTATCTGGGGCCTAGAGCTTTGGGCTGCAGCCCTCCTGTTCATGGTGGCTTTGGGTTCAGGTTCCTCAGCTCTCAGGGACTCTAGGAAGAGCTCTAGCCCCTCAGAGCTGCGGCATTCCCATTCTCTCTATTCCACGCCTTCCTCTTGAGGGCCCCTCCCACATGTGGGTGATAGCAGGCTGTTGGACTGAAACCCTCTTTGACCTGGTTTCTGCTGAAAAGGGAACTTGTGACAGGATCCCTGAGCAGCTGGGTGGGAATCACTGCTGAGCTCAGAGTGCAGGGGCAGGACACAGAGAGGACCGAGGCAGAGTTGGGGGGGCGGGGGGGGGCGAAGCACGCCAAGGACAGTACACATCCCAGCTGGGGGGACACAGGAGGGACTGGGGAGAGCTGTGGGGGCTGGGGGAAAAGAGCTCCAAGGACAGCACTCATTCCAGCCGGGAGGGAGAAGGAGGGCCTGTGTTGGAGCTGAGGGCTGGTCCCTGGCATTGCTGGAAGTGCTGGCATCGCTCCAGGACTTGCAGAGCCCTGTGCAGGAGGCCCTGCCCCTCACAGGCTGCAGGCCTACAGTGTTCACCTGGCTGCCATGTCGTGTGTGGAGGTCTGGATGGGCCAGGAGACACTGCCTGCAGCCGCCCTCTGGCTGAGGTGTGTGCTCCTCACCACGGACAGCGCTCCAGGTCTGCAGTTGAGGGAAACATGGTCCTACCCACTGGAGCAGCCTCAGTCAGGCCAGGAGGGTCCACATCAGCTCATCCGTGGCCTGGGTGGGCCACAAGAGGACTGGGACCTCTTGTTCTTCCAGGCAGTCTCCGATTCTGGGCAGATTGTGTTCACTGTGCAGGAAGGTGGCCCAGGTGGGCCATGGGGCCCAGAATAGGAGCGTGTGTGCACTCAGAGGTTCTTGTCCAGCTCGCAGAATGCTGCGGCCAGGCAGGGGGAGGGCGGGGAGGAGGGCCGCAGAGGTGGATGGACAGGATCCAGACAACAGGTGCTCAGCTGGCCTGGACACACTGCCAGCGCTGGCAGGCAACCACAGCTCACCACCCACCAGGAAGGTCTAATGAGAGAGGCAGCAGCAAAATAGACAGAAAGGGAGACTAGGGGAAGCAGACAGTTGAGGGAGGGGAAAACAGGTAGGAGAGGAAACCTGGTTGATATTTCATCGAGACAAGAGAAGATGCATTCATAAAACAGAAGCACCTTGCTCTGAAGAAGCTACGTTTGGACAATGCAATAAAGCTTTTGGGAATTAGCAACATGATGAAAATGGAAGGTAGAAGTGGAAGTGTTGAGGAAATCCTCTAGAAAATGGAGCCAAAAATGCAAGTATGTGGAAAACAGAAAGAAAAGACTTAGCAAGTGAAGCCATGAAGCCAGTCTTGGATAATCACCCTGGATAGAAGGAACAGAGAAAGTGGAGGGGGTCGCTGTGGGAGCTGCCACAGGTGGAGAGGCCCTCCCCGTGCCTGCTTCGGGAAGCTTCCTCGGGGCAGGTGGTCAGGAAAAGGCCAAGGGCTTGCCTTCTGCTTGAGGGAGAATGCTAGAAAGCTCCAGCGGAAGGCACCACTGTGAGTCAGCACCCTGCCCCAAGGCTTGCTGAGCAGGAAGGTGTAGAGAGGCTCCTTGAGAAGGCAGGATCCGGAAGTGTGTGGCCCATGTGGTGAGGCTGGAGGAGCCTCAGGATGTGTGGCAAGAGGTGTGGAGGTTGCCACAGTGACTTGGGCCTGGAGAACGAGGGAACTCAAACCCCAGATGGTCCTTAAGTCAGAACACAGCTGGTCATGGAGGGAGTGGTGGGCTCAGAGCCACGGGGGTCTGGAGGGGTGGACGGAACGGGCTGGCCCCGGCCTGGGGTACGTGGGGAACACTGCGCACATGTGTGTGGAGAGAGAGGCCCAAACCTGGTGTTTGCTTCTGGAATAAGGAAAATCAGGCTGGGGGAGGGGCTTGAGTGGCTCGTTTACCTGAGGCAAGTGTGTCCTTGATTAAAAGTACAAACCTGGTAAGTAACTCAGGGAGGGGGGTGGTTCTACTTCTGGCCACCTGATGTCCTGTTATCCTGAAAGCCCTTCCCACACAGGGTACCTCGAAGCCCTGGTTAGCTTGATCAGTAGTCTGATTGAGCAACTCAAGGAGCAAGAGTAGGGGGACGCAGGGGTTGGGGTGGCAGGCAGGGACCAGGGCCCACCTAAGCAGACCCCCTCCCCCAAGGCACCTTCAGTGGGAGGACAACCAGACGCAGGCCTCCTGCTGTGGGCCCCAGCGGAGGAGGGAGGTCCTATACGCTCTCTGAGTGCTTGTGACCGTAGCTGCCTTCCTGTAGGTGTAGGGCTGGGCTGCAAAGCATAAGCTGAGAAAGTAGTCTTGCAAGTGGTCCAGGTCAGAGGTCATGAGCTGGAGCACGTGGTCCTGTCAGTCAAGATCCTGGGGGTGGGTTCTGGCCTCATGGCCAGCTGTGAGCCGACAATGCTGCCAGCCATCTAGTTCTCATCTCCTCCACTGCCCAGGCCTCAGTGGGGCTGCGTGGCCAGGTCCTGGCCTCTGACTCTTTGTGGTCCCATCGTCTCCATTGACCCACAGTCCAGGCCCTGCTGACCACTCACAGGTCTACACCTAAGTGGGTCCCCCGGCTTCCCTGCCTGGGCATCCATGGCACCGTCCCTTGCACGGACACCGCGCCCCCCCAGGCTGGTGCTCCCCACCTTAAGCACCACACCCGCACCCAGGCTCACATACCCGGGTCTTCCTGCATGTGCCCTGGGGGGTCCTACGCCATCTTGGAGAGCAGCCCTTGAAAGCATGTGGTATGTGTGTCTGTGAGGGGAGAGGTGGGCACCACAGACCAGAGCAGGTGGGCGTGGTGGCCTGGTGGCATTTGGGAGAGGTTGGTCATGTACTGGTGTCCACTGTGACACAGGGCTACAAATCAGGGGCTTAAGACAACGGGGCTGTCTTCTACAGCTTAGAAGCCCAGTGTCTGAGAGCAGGCTGTTGGCAGGGCCGTTCACCTTCTGTGACTCCGGACAGAGTCCTTCCAGGCTCCCCTGGTGTCTGGAGGTGTCTCTCGATCTGGGCATCTGGGCTTGAGGCTGCGTCACTGCAGCGTCTACCTCCATCATCAATATGTCTGTCTGTCTTCTTACGAGGACAGGGTCCTGGTGGGTTAGGGCACACCCCACCCCACCCTACCCCACCGTGACCTAGTCTTAGTGTATCTGCAGAGACTGAATTTCTAGAAAAGTCATGTTCAGGTTCTGGGAAGGACAAGAGTCAGGGGACCCTTCACCCTGCTCCACCCTGTAGTCCTGAGCCTGGCCGGGGTGCTCAGGAGGGTGTCTCGCAGGCGGGTGTGGGATGTTAGAGGGGTTGGGTGAGAGCCAGCGTGACCATGCCTGCCGCCTCACCACTGGGGTCACTGCAGCCCTGCAGCGCTTCAGTGAGAGTATCCTAGAATACTTGGCCAACCTGGATCAGGCCCCAGACCCCACAGTCAGAAAGGACGCCTTTGCCTCAGACATCTTTGGTGCTTACGACATCCTTTTCCACCAGTGGCTACAGA
The DNA here is from genome assembly GCF_055505025.1 of Bos grunniens. Lineage (NCBI taxonomy): Eukaryota > Metazoa > Chordata > Mammalia > Artiodactyla > Bovidae > Bos > Bos grunniens. The sequence continues at coordinate 83,399,967 of NC_141178.1, forward strand.
GTGGGGGAGCGAAGGTATGCTCTGTGGGTGGGGACTGGTGGCTGCACCTGCCCTCTCCCTCCCCAGCCTGGGGGTCCTGCCACAGACCCCTGGGCCCTTCTGCCATCCCGCAGATCTTGGTAGAGATTTGTGTCCACCTGCCCACGCCAAGCCTTGTGTTGTGGGGTCTCCCCTGCAGGTCCTCACAGCGTTGGGCTGCTTTGCTGAGGTCCCACCCCCACCTTGGGGCCTCCATGCATTAGGGAGGAGGCTGCCTGGCTGCTCTGACTTCTCCCTGGGCCCACTCCCTCCACCTCGCAGGAGCCTCTGCTCTAGGTCCATGGTGGAGGATTCCTTGCCTTTGTCCCCCCACCACTGACCAGTGTCCCTGCCCCTTCTAGCTGCGGCTTGCAGTGGTGGAGGCCCTGGGGCCCATGAGCCACCTGCTCCCCAGCGAGAAGCTGGAGGAGCAGCTCCCCAAGCTGCTGCCCAGGGTTCTTGCCTTCTACAAGAAGCACACCGAGACCGTCCATGTGTCCAAGGTACGCACAGTGTGGCTGTGAGCCTCAGTGGCTGAGGCCCTGGCCAGGTGTCGGCCTCAGCAAGGGACGTGGGCAGAGCTGGAGAGCCAGGCCCCTGGCCTCACAGGGCCCCCTTCCTGGCACCACTCCCTCCTTGCTCCAGCCCCAGGGTGGTGTCCTGCTGGGAGGCTCTCAGCCAGGTGGGGTGGGGTGGGGCGGGGCTGGGGGCGAGGAGGTCCTGACAGGCCACTCCTCCCTGCAGAGCCTCAGCCAGATCCTGGAGGCAGCCGTGAGTGTGGGCAGCCGCACTCTGGACATCCACCTCAACTCTCTCCTTGCCGCTCTGCATGCTCAGGTGGGCCGGTGGAGAGGCTTATGAGCAGGCTGGGGCTGGGCGCTTGCTCCTTCTATGGGGGTGCCTGCTGAGGGGCCCAGGGAGCAAGATTCACGGTGAGGGTCCAGCCAGGTGGACCTCTGCAGGCTTCCTGAGTCGTCTGGGTGCAGCCCTTAGGGGTACACTGACTCAGGCAGTGGGGCACCAGACAGCCCTACATGCAGGGGCAGGAGGGGAGGAGGCGGCCAGCAGGGCAGGGGGAGTGTCTGTGCTGCCTGCGGGTCCCCGAGGGTCGGCTCAGGCGGAGCAAAGGAGCCGCATCAGCAGCTGAGGCCAGCAAGGGGAGGGCCTTAAGGCTCTCCTGGAGAAAAGGCTTCAGGGGGCTTCTCAGCTGTAATGAGCCTGAAAAACTATGAGGTGGATAGATGCCTAGAAAAATCTTAAAAATGTCACAATTGGTAGAAGAGAAATAGAAAATTTGACTAAACCAGTAAAGAAATGGAGACCACATTCCACGCCCTTCCTTTCTGACAGCAAATCCGGGACCCAGTGGTGTTCAGGTTGCCTCTTCCAGACTTTTGAGGGATAGCCCATTTCCACCTCACACAGGTGGGCTTGGAAATGAGAGAAGTATCTGGAGCTGCCTGACAGGTTCTATGGGACTGGTCTTGACTCCCAAGTCAGGACCACACAGAGAAGTCTGGGCGCCCGCGGGTGAGCTGGCATGAGGGTCTGTGCGGAGGAGAGTTGGCTGCCCACCTCCTACTCACCGCACATGGGCCCCAGCGGGAGGGGCTGTGGGAAGGTTCTCTCTGATCTCAGCGATGCAGAAAAAACTTGTGAAGAAGTTCAGCACCTATTTGTCACTGAAACTCTTAGCAACCAGGATGGGAAAGGAACTTCTCTTACTTGGCAAATTTTAAATACCTGATCCATCAGCATGCATCATACATGTGATGGATACAGTTTGCATCACAGTAGATAGGAGCGACCACCTTCCCTTACCGTCCAGAGCAGGAAGGGGCCCCAGTCGCGTGTCAGCAGGGCCTGGGGTGAATCCTGGAGGAGAGAAGCAGAAGAGAAGGACCCCGGACAGACCTGTGGTTTGCCTTCGCCTGGCCGCCTGCCCACCCTTCATCCTGGCGGGCCGCTGCTCCCCATGCTCAGTGAGGCGGCACAGCCCTGAGGGCAGGGTTGCCTTGTTCCGGCCCCCGCCATGTCTGCTCCCAGCAGATATTTGTTTTGGATGGTTGATGCACTCATCTAGAAGTTCATTCGTACAAGAACTGAATCTATTTACAAGTCCTAGAACTCTGTTCAGCAAGGCTGCCAGTTACAAGACCAACCTGTAAAAATCAAGAGTATTTTCCCCCATCAGTGGTGACCAGCTATAAAGTACCAAAAAAAAAAAAAAAGGTGTTTACAGTAGCAACAGAAACTTAATTGTAAAGTATCAGGGAATTAACCTAGCGAAGAATGCCTAAGATCTCTGTGGAGAAAAAGTTTACAACTTGGAAAAAAGTGAGGAAAAAATGAGAGATGGAGTATTATTTACTTAATACAAAGTGATGGCCTGAAACTAAAAACTGTAATCTGTGGGGGGCGGGGGGAGGTTTAAAAGGAGAATATTTGTGGAAAAGCTGAGAAGCTAGAAAAGTGTGATATTTCCTTTTCTTAGTGCTTTCCATTCATGTCTTTTGTTTTTCTGTTGATTTTAGGGTGTTTTTTTTCCATATTGGTCTGTAGCAGTTATTTATAGTCTTGTGTCATGTATGTAGATATTTGTTTCTGCTTTATTGTTATCTGTGGCTCTGCTTATGGTATTTTTTTGCCATGGAACATTATTTAATTTTTTAAAGCCATCACTTATCTTTCTTTATACACTCCAGGTTTTGCTGTACTTAAAAAGGTTTTCCAATTCTGCAGTGAGTTTTTAGGTTCTCTCATTTCCCCTATACTTTTTAATTGTCTAGAGTGTATTTTAGAGGAAGAGTGAAAAGCTAGTTTTATCTTTTTTCCAGGTGACTGCCCTCGTCACTAGTTATCTCTCTGATCTATCGCCTTTTAATCAATCACTGCAAACCTTAGCGCCTGGACTCAGCAGCGGTTTGTGCTCCAGTCACCGAGGAGTTCTGAGCACCTCACGCATCTTCTGCAGGCTCCCTGGGGCGTCTGCTTCCAAGCTGCTCCCTCGCTGGTCCCCAGCCCTGGTGGGAGGTGCTCCGTGGGTCGCTGAGTGACCCCGGGAGCAGGCAGCAGGGCCCTGGGGACCTGGAGCCAGCCTGGCAGCCCTGCCTGCACCTGCTCCACCTGCTCCAGTCCCCTGGGAACTGGCAGGGCCAGGCTGGGGTGGCACCTGTGATCCCTGTACCACGTCTCCCTTCTGGTTGGGAGGCTGGGCTTTCCCACGGGTCCCCTCAGAGCCCTGCAGGTCCTTTGTTGTGACCTTGGGGGCTGAGTGGGGACAGGGGCGCCACCCAAACTCAGCCCCAGAGTGTTGCCCACAGAGGTGCAGTGGGGCCCAGGGGCGCAGCCGCCTGCAGCCTCTGCCTGCACCCCTGCCAGGGTAGCTCCGTTTCTGTCTCGGTTTGGATGGACAGACTCCAGCGCTTTCTGTGCTCGCGTGTCCTGCCCGAGAAAGTGGGCCGCTGTCTCCTTCCTCATCAGGAAGTGTGTCTGGGGAGTTTGTTCTCCTGGCTGCTGGTGGGTGGGGTGGGGTGCAGGAGGAGGGCCAGCTGTGTGTCCTGCGTCCCCGCCCCAACCACAGGGCCTGAGAGCGTGTCTTGGCGCAGGCAGGGGTTCCTCACCCAGGTGAGCGCACCTGAGGACCTGCAGCTCTGGAAGCTTGAGACACCCCTCCAGCACCCCCAGCCGCTGACTGTCTTTTGTCCTGGACAGATCTGTGTGCCCGTGGAGTCGTCCAGCCCGCTGGTGATGAGCAACCAGAAGGAGGTGCTGCGCTGCTTCACCGTGCTGGGTATGCAGGCGGAGCCCTTGGTCTCATCAGGGTGCTCACCGCCCTGAGCGTCTGTCTTCCCCGCTGGGCCTGGGGGATGCAGGCAACCAGCAGGGAGCAAGACGGTCTTGATGAGCACTTGCCCGTAGCCTGCTGCTCTCCGGACCGCCTGCTGGCCTTCCTGCTGCCCAAGCTGGACACCAGCAATGAGAGGACCCGTGTGGGCACCCTGCAGGTTCTGAGGCACATCATCAACACGGCGGGTGAGTACCTTGTGGAACGGAGATGGGATAGGCCCACCTTGTCCATCTTCAGCATGAAAAGGAGCATTTTGCTTTGAGTTCTTAAAATACTTTCCCCAACTTTCTATTTCGCAAAATTCCCTGCTTTTTGAAGGGTTGCAGCAGTGGTGCTCACCTGCCTGCCAGCAGGTTGTCCATCTCTGATGTTTGCCCTTGGCAGGGGCTGTAGTCGGCAGGCCATGGCGCCTCGGCATGGGGGGCTGGTGGCTGAGTCCTGCCGACGCCCCCCACCTGCAGCCATCTGCTGCAGTGGCCCCTCATTGTGGAGGCCTGGCCATGGGCACAGCTCGCTCCGCTGTCTCTTAGACGTGGAGGAGTGGAGGCCAGTTCTGTGGAAAGTCCCTGGTTTCCATGTGTCTGAAGATTTCCTCACAACTGGATAGGAGAGTTCAGGTTTCTTGCTTTTAAGCAGTTTTAATCAGCAATAAGCCTGAATGGTTTTCACACCTGAATTTGTGTGTGTGTGTGTGTGTGAGAGTCTTGGTTGCTAAACAGTGGCTGTGGCCACGTCAGGCCTTCAGGTTGGAGCTGGGAGCAGGGAGTGGTGCTAAGATTCTGATGACCTTGGAGGCGCCCTCACCCCACACTTGAACCTGGGACCCCTGACTCAGCTCTGCTGCCCTGAACTTCTAACCTCCTCACTTCTTAATCGGATAAAATAATGTCATTTGCTGAAAAAAGTCGTTTTTCCCTCGGAGAGAGATAAGTGGGCCTGTGCTTAGGTGGCCTTCTCCTCCCCCCACGCAGAGGGCCACACTGAGGCCAGAGCCCTGCAGCACGGCCCGCATCGTGGCGGAAGGGCTACCCGGCGTCTGCCTATCGGCAGGCAGGCTGAGCCCCCTGTTGGTTTCTTGCAGCTGCTCAGATGGAAGTTAAGAAACCCGTCATTCTCTCTTCCATGAAGCTCCCTCTTCTGGACACCAACAACAAGGTGAGTCAGCGGGCAGCTTGGTGCAGCCTTGCACAGCGACAGGCGGTATGGCCACCGCTGACAGGCAGCTGCCACCTCAGCACACCAGGCCTCGGCAGGCCTGGGTGTCTGCTGAGCTGCATGTCTGGGCCCCCAGCTTCCTCCTGATGCGTTAACCAGGTGTGAAGCTAGGAAGCAATCCTCAAGACCACCTTGGGGCTTGATCGTTCTCTAGAAGAACCCCCAGAACTCAAGAGCCATTACACCAAAAAGACCTACGTGAGCGTCAGCCACACAGACGCCCATGGGGTGGCCTGGGCACTCGGAGGCTTCGTCCTGGCCCTGTGGAGCTGTGGGCAGCGCTGTGCTGGCTCGCATGGAGGGCTGCCCAGGGAAGCCCCAGCCTTGTGTCTGGGGTCTCTGTCAGGCCTCCGTCATGCAGATCTAGGCATCCAGCCCTTTGGGTGGCCTGATGCCCCACCCGAGTCACAGGGCTAGACGACTTGGTACAGTGGAAGCCCCAGGGAACAGGTGCTTGGACTCCAGCAGGATATCCACAGCTTGGTGGTGACCCCAGAGCTGAGGGCGGGGCTGGCCCTCCCTGCTTGGGCTCAGCAGCAGTGGGTCCCCTTCCCGCGGCTGCCCCAGCCTTTGTGCTCATCCTGCACCCCATTCTTGGGGACTGTCTGTGAGAGTCCCAGAAGCTACTGGAATGGAGCCCAAACCACCGAAGCTGCGTCTGTTTCAGGGCTCCTGTGCCCTGTGCCACCCTCAGAGGGGCCCAGTGCCTGCCCGCTGTGTCGGTGGCCAGAAGCACCCAGCCTAGGGGCCCTCAGGCTGCCACATGGCTCAGTCCCTCCAGACCCATCAGCCCATGGTCACTCAGGACACACATGTGACCTGGGATCTGGGGAGGAGAGGTGTGACCAGGACAGGGGGAGGGTCCCAGAGAGGGGTGCTGGGCTGGGGGAAGGCGGGAGGTGTGGGCAGAGCGGGGGTGAGATGCCGGCCCCTGCTGGGCTGTCATGCTGTGGCCAGCACTCCTCTGAGGCCCCTTCCTGCGCCCCCTGCTCTGGGCAGGTGAAGCGGGTGGTGGTGCAGGTGGTCAGTGCCATGGCCCACCACGGCTACCTGGAGCAGCCTGGCGGCAAGGCCATGGTCGAGTACATCGTGCAGCAGTGCGCTCTGCCCCCCGAGGCTGAGGTAAGGCACGCCGTCCCTCTATTCCATCATTGCGTGTTGTCTCTTGGACCCGTGGTTTGTCGTCTGACTGCTGAGTGGCACTCTGGGGGTGTGCTAGTCTGCTAGCCACGTAACAGGTGTGAATAAAGCATCCGTGAAAGTGAGGGTGCAGGTTTCTGCAGGGCATGCGTTTGTCCCCCCGTGTAAGCAGCTACTGTGAGGTGCTGAGATGTTTAATTTCATAAGAAGCTTCCAGGTGGTTTTTGAAAGTAGCTGTGCCATCTCGTGGCCCCAGCAGCAGCTCTGTTGGCACACGGGGTTAGGTCAGTGCTGTGTGTCTCATTTTCTAGCCACTGTGACAGGCTAGCGTTGTGCCTGTGACCAGTGATATTGGCATCCATGTGTCTGCGTGCCTGCTCACAGCTTTTACCTGCTTTGGAGTTGGGCTGTTGCCTTTCTTCTTCAGGACAGAAGTGCTCTTCATATATTTTAGATGCAAGTCCCTTATCAGATTTATGGTTTGTAAATATTTTCTGACGAATTTGTTGCTTTGTAGGCATTTATTTTCTTAACATTGTATTTCAAAAAGCAGAAGTGCTAATGTTTTAGAAGTCCACGTCATTGGGTTTTTGTTTATAGCTCTTGCTTCTGGTGTTGTAACTAGTAAATCCTTTCTTTACCCAAAGCCACAAAGATGTTCCCCCATGCTTGCTTCTAGAAGTTTTACACAAGGTCTGTGATCCAGCTTGAGGTCATTTTGTTTAACGTGAGATGTGGGTTCAGGCTCAGTGTTTTGCACGTGGGTGTCCTGTTGTCGCAGCATGTTCACTGTAAAGACTCTTCTCCCCACGTGGACCAGCTGCCTTTGCCTGGATGTCGAGAACCCAGTGACTTGGATGTTTATAATTTCCTAGGTGATCAGCCTTTTGTGGCTACTGTGGGCTTGTAATTTTATTGCATTGAATCTGGCCAGGTATATTTCTGCTTCTAAGTGTTTCCTGAGATTTTCTTTTTGGCCTAATAACCCTAATAGGCAGTCAGGCGTTCAGCGTTGATTGTGTGTATTTGGTATAAAGTTTTATCTATATTTTTAGAGCATGCTCTAAAACTTGCTATTCAGGCCCTAAACATCTCTATTTTTTTCTTCTCGATCTTTAATTTCTTGGTGAGAGGGGCCAAATGTCTCCAACAGTCATTGCAGTTTTCCCACTTTTGCTTGGTTTTCAGTGTTTGCTTTTCAGAATTTCAAAGCATGAATTGAAGACTCAGAATTTAGAGAATAGAGTCCTTTTTTGCCTGGAAGGTTCCAGGGAGCTGGGCTCTGGAGCACTGGCTCCTTGGGTCTGAGAGAAACCACTGGCCCGTGGGGCAGCAGGGCTTGTCTGTGTTCTTGGTGGGAATGGCATTTTCTCAGGCAATGACCGCGTCCACAAGGACGGAACACCACCTGTGAGGATGCGGTTAGCAGCTCTCAGGAAATGCTCACAGTTTTTCTAGTCTGGATGCTGGAGCTTGGCCCGGGGAGCAGGCTTTCTTGGGCGATTTTAGTGGAGGGCGAGTGTCCTGCCAGTGACCGGGGATGGTCCCCTCCTTAGGGGTTGGGCAGGGCTTGTCATGCTTCCATTCAGGCCGTGTCCTCAGGGCCAGAGCCCACGACTGGTGACCTGCAGAGCAGAGTGCACAGCATCCTGCCCTCCCGCCCCCAGATTCAGAAGCTGGGTGCCGACAGTGAGGCCCTGGCGGCCGATAGCGTGAGGGCCATCAGCGTCAGCACTCTCTACCTGGTCAGCACCACTGTGGACAGGATGGGCGAGGTGAGCACCCCTGCCCTGGGGGACCCACCACCCTGCTCCTGACCCCTCGGTCTGGGAGCAGGTGTGGGGAGGCTGTGGGTGTGAGGAGGCTGCAGTGCAGGGAGGCCACGCTCCTACACACCCTGCACTGCCCCCAGGTCCTCTGGCCGTACCTGCTTGAGTTCCTGGTCCCCATTCGCTTCACCAGGGCGCTGAGCCCACTCTGCAGGAGCCTTGTGCACTTGGCCCAGAAGAGGCAGGAGGCGGGGGCCCATGCTCCCCTCATCCAGTACAACGGCAACGGTGTGCCCCTGCCCCAGCCCAGCCCTCCCCCCCTGCCCCCCAAGGGGGCAGCCCTGAGTGCTGTGGTCTCTATCCTTGCAGTGCACCTCCCGTCTCCCTACGCCATCACCACCAGACTCCTGGTAAGCAGCTGCTCAGGCCCCAGTGGCTTCTCCTCCTAGCCAGGTGGCCTCCAGGCAGTGCCTACTCTGAGGGGTGTTGGGGTGGGGGTGGACTCTCCCTTAGTCCCTGTTGCCCCACCCTTGTGCTGTCACTTCCCCGGGAAGGACCATCAGGCACTCCGGGAGGGATTTGGGGAGCTGTGTCTCTGGGGCCTCCTTGCCCCCACCTGGGTGTCCGTGCTCGGCCTCAGGTGGAGCACTGTGGCCCAGGACGCTGGTGGAGACCCCAACTCTGCCTTCTGCAGGCCGTGTCTTCCCATCCCTACGTGGGGGACGGTCGCGGGGCAGCCTCGCTGCGCCTCTTGAATGTCTTGCATCAGGACATCCACCCGGCCCTGGGTCAGCGGTGGGTGACCGCCATCCCCCTGCTGCTGGAGCACCTGGACGGTGAGGCCCAGGGGTGGGCGCTGCCGCTCTTCCTCTGACCCCGATTGTTGCCTGTTGGCATCAAGGCTGGCCACTGGAGACCAAGGTTTTATAAGTTGGAAGAAATCGCCTTTGCTGTGGTTCAGGAAAGGGCCTGGAGAGTGGGCTGGAAAGATGCTCCTTGTCTGGTGTCACCCGCGAGCTCACTGGATGTGGGCCCTTTCTTCCTCTATCCTGGAGCCGAAGGGGCCTGGGCCTGGTGGAGGGGACTCTGAGCTCTCCACTGCTGTCCGCCAGGCTGAACGGGTGACTGGTCATTTCAGAATACAGTGAAGAAACCCTGTCACAGAAGGAGTGGGAAGAAAAGCTGCTGGTGGTGAGAGAAGAGGAGAAGACGAGAGTTAGCCTGCTTTGGGAACAGGCCCTTTTCTGCCCGGGTGGGGAGGGCTGGGCCGTGGGTGCTGGGGGCACCGTGCCCCCAGATGGTGGTGCTCACCGTGACCTGATGGTGGTGGGGAGGGGCGCGGGGACAGGCGGGTGTCTCTGGGGTGAGGACTGCGTGCTGCGATGGGGTCATATCACAGGGGCTGCTCTGGCCAGAGAGCCCTCCATCCTGTCCCCTGCTTGGTTGAGGCCCCAGTGCCCCATGTGCTGCACACCTGACCACCCAGAATTTCTGTCTCAGCTTCAAAGTTACCTACGGCCATTCGGAGCTATGGCACAGGACCTGTGGTCACCGCCTGTGGCACCTGGGGCTTTGGGTTCTCCCCTAGGCCGGCCAGTGAGAGGCCGAGCCTGCCCTCATTGGTTGAGTTCCTGTCCGCAGTTTCTCCGGGATTCCCTGGCTGTCGTGTCTGACAACACCTGGGTCTGCCACCTGACCCTGGAAATGTGCAAGCAGCTACCCAACTACAACGGGACGCCCCTGGAGAAGGTGCATGGGGAGGGGAGCCCCAGGAGGAGGGGAGGGGGAAGGGGAGCCCCAGGAGGAGCTCCCCCAGGAGGAGGTGCAGGAGGACACACCGCCAGCAGTGCTGTGGGCACGGCCCTCGATCCTGTCCCCTGATTCCGTCTCTTGCTCCCTGAGCCTGTCTGATGGCCGCTGTGGTCCTGGCAGGACCTGGAGCAGAAGGCTGTGGGCTGGCGGCTGGAGACGCAGGGCTCCGCACCCACCTGCTGCTCCTCAGACAGTGCGCAGAGCACGTCTGGCCCTTGCAGTGGTGTGCAGTGGTGTGTCTGGTCTGTGGTGCAGGCACTGAGTGCCCCGCTAGGGGCATCCCTCCACTGGGAAGCTGGCACCAGCCCTTGTCTGGCTTCATTGCAGAACTTCCTGTACAAATGTGTCGGGACCACCCTGGGTGCCGCTTCAAGTAAGGTGGTGAGGAAGCACCTGCGGGAGCTGCTGGAGACGGCCCGATACCAGGAGGAGAGGGAGCACGAGGTGGCTGCCCCCCAGTGTGTGTGTGTGCACGCCTCCCCACCCCACCTTGCCCAGGTGTGAGTGCACCTGTGCCTCCCCAGGGCCTTGCCTGTTGCTTTGGGATCTGTGCCATCTCCCACCTGGATGACACCTTGGCCCAGCTGGACGACTTTGTGAAGTCAGACGTATTCAGAAAATCTGCTGGCATTTTCAACCTTTTTAAGGTAGCGAGGTCAGGCTGACAGCTGAGGGGGAGGCCTGGGGTGGGCTGGCCCGGGGTTTTGCCTTAGCTGTGGTGCCAGCATGCTGAGGTTCAGTAGGGCGGACAGCGTTGGTCCTAGAGCTTCCTGGGCTCGGTGCCCTGCAGGCCGGGGGTGGGGCAGGGAGCTGGCCTCCAGTCTCTGCTTCCTCATGGGTGGGGCCGGCATGTGTGGGCTCTCTCCCACACTGGGGTGGGGGGCAACGAACCGGCTCTGGGCAGCAGGATGGGAGCAGCCCCTTCCTGTCCCACCCCTGGTTTGTGTGTCATCTGCCCCCTGGTGGCTAGTGGGGGCTGCACATGGGCTGAAGCCAGTTGTTGGGGAGCATCTGCGCTGTCTGCTCCTACCTTAGCCCGTCTTCCTGGACCAGGGTTACCAGTGCCGGAGTCTCGGGCTGGTGTAGTATGAACAGGGCCCTAGGACAGAGGGGCCCTGGGCAGCTACCCAAGCGAAGACGGGGACCCCACCTGGCCCTTTGGAAGCTCTCAGTCCCCAGCCCCTCCGCCTGCTTGCCCCTCCCACTGTGGTCCCGGCCTGCGTCCTTTCCCTTTTGACCCTTGGTCCCCAACAGGCCCCAGACTCCTCAGTCAAGTGGCATCTTCCTTCACACTGGCTCTGCCGTTCTTTGGCACCTGGGGTCAGAGGGCGCGGCTCCTGTTGGGGGTGTGATTGTCACAGAGTTCTGACTTCTCAGAATCGAAGTGAGAGTGAGGCCAACAAAGTGAGGAGTGCGCTGATCCTGTGCTATGGGCACGTGGCAGCCGGGGCCCCGCGCGAGCTGCTGCTGGCCAGGGTGGAGGCGGACTTGTTCTGGAACATGTCCCAGTGCTTCAGCACCAAGGTGGGCGTCTTCTGGGTGTCTCAGAGGCTTGGGGCGGGGCGCTGCCTCAGGAGCCGCTTATGTGACTTGTCTCACTTCTGTTGTCCAGGTTCTGGGGATAAAGGTAGAAACCCAGGTACAGTGTGCGGGGCCTGGGCTCTCTCCTCTGTCTGGGCTGGCCGGGGTGGCAGCGGGGCACTCCTGGGGCATCCTAGTCCCAGTTCAGGCAAGGCCTGCAGGACGGCCCTCTAGGGCCTAGGAGCTCCTGCCCTGGCCCAGGCCCCGGAGGTTGGGGGGACGGAGGGGAGGTGGTGGCTCCCAGGCTGGGCAGGGGCCTCAGTGTGCCCCTCTCCTGGCTCCACTCCATCTCTGCCAGCGCCTGGTTGGGGGAGTTCTGCAGCCAGGCAACAGCCTCTGCCTCACTAACACAACTCCCTTGTGGACTCTGGCACTAACCTGGGAACCTTCTCTGGGAGTGGCTGGGCTGTCCCCTTGAAGAGCGGACCCCCGCCACCCTGGGTCTCCTGGGGTCTCTGGGCCAGGGCTGTTCTGTGAACTCTCTCTCTGACTCAGCCCTTTAGAGCTGGGGGCCAGCCCTCTGCTGGGGCTCTGCCAGAGCAGCTGCGTCCCCTCCACTTGGGGGAGGCAGCTGGATGGCGCCTGGCAAACCTGCAGTCATCTGCCCAGGGTTGTGACCCCGGGACCCCCAGGTTGGGCCCACAGCCAAAGGCCTTGGGTTCCTTCGCAGACCCATCTTGGCCTACGTGGAGGACTGGCCGAGAGCCCGTAGACTGGAGGGGAGTCCACGTCTGGCTTGCAGGAGAGTGGCTGGCGCCCTGGCCTCGCCACTGTGGGTGGCCCCCTCCCATCGGGCTCAGCCCCTGGGCCTCGGGCCTTGGTGGCTCCCACAGCCCAGTTGTCCTTGCAGGACCCGGCCCTGAGACTGAGCCTGGTGCAAAGTGTGTGCATGGCCACCCAGGCCATCTGCAGCAGTGCCCACGGCAGCTCCTTCCACCTCTCGAGGAAGGCGGAGCTGGTGGCGCAGATGGTGGTGAGTGTGGGCGGGCTGGGGAGGACCGAGCCCCCGGGTTGTGGGGCCTGACCCGGGGGCAAGCTGGAGCTTTGGCCAAGGGCTGCCCTGCGGCTGCTCTCCCAGGAGTTCATCAGAGCGGAGCCCCCAGACTCGCTGAAGACGCCCATTTGGAAGAAGGCCATGCTTGCCTGCACGTACCTGGTGTATCCTTTCCTTGGGGGGCGGCTGTGGGGGGCCCTCTGCGTGAGAGCTGGGCCTTAACTGGCGGCTCAGTACCCTGGAGCCGGCCCTGGAGGAGCAGGTGCAGGCGGACCTGATTCACAGCTGCCTGCACCGTGTCATGGCCGTGCTGCCGGAGCCAGAGGAGGGGGACAGCCCCCAGGAGGTATCAGCGGCCCCCACAGTGGGGGGGGACCCCCAGGAGGTATCAGCGACCCCTGTGGTGGGAGGTGGGGGACAGCCCCCAGGAGCTATCAGCGGCCCCCATGGTGGCCCTGTCCAGGGGTGGGGGCTCACAGCAGGACTGGCAGCTTCTCTTGTTCCAGTCCCTGTACCTGGACACCGTGCAGGTCCTCAAGGACTTGCTGACGAGCCTTCTTCTGTGGAACATGACGCCCCTGGGTCTGCAGGTCATGGTGGAGGTGTGTGGCAGGCAGTGGCACTCTGTGCAAGCGGGGGGCGGCCTGCGAGCCAGTGGGCAGGGCCCCTCTGGCCTGGGGGTTATGCAGATGGGTGCAGTCTGAGCAGACAGGGGTTCGGAGCTTGATCTCTCTGCTCCCCCATCATGGGGCCTGGACAGAGAGACCCTGAGGTGCCCCATATGGGCACTCCTGACCCTCTGAGGCCATCATGATGGTGGATGGTGTCTAGGAACACCATGTCCTTGCATGGGCATGGCTAGAGATTACGCCAGGGGTGGCCGTGGCCGTAAGCCACATCAGCAGGACAGAACGAGGGGGTTGGGGAGCGCTGCCCAGGGGGCCCACTCTGATCTGGTGCACTGGCCCCCGTGCCCAGAGGGTGGCCTGGCAGGGAGGCTGCCCCAAGCTGCACCTACTGAAGCCCCTTCTTCCTCAGCACCTGAGCCCATGGATCAAGTCCCCGAGGGGCCACGAGCGGGTGCGGGCGGTCGGCCTGAGTGCCTGCCTGCTGCAGTTCTTCCTTCAACACCTGCAGATCAGCGTGAGTGCCCCAGGGCGGCCTGCGAGGCCCCTCTTCAGCCGCATGCCCATCCCTTGGCCTGGGGCCACAGCATGGGGCCCTCTCGTCTCCCACTGCCTGGTGCTGTGAGTGGCACTGTCCTCTCCTGGGCTGTGGACAGAGGACCACAAGGGTCAGCAAGTGTCCCCAGGGCTGGCCACTCAGCATTGAACCTGATGGGCAGCCTCATCCTTAGGAGCCTGCCCGACACAGAGAAGGGTGATGGGTGTTGGAGGCAGAAGCCGCAGCTCGGGCCAAGGTAGGGACTTGTGAACCCCTGGAGCGCGGCAGAGAAGACAGCACCGTTAGTTGGAACAGTGGGAAGGAGCGCCTCCCAGAGCCCCGTGGTTACTTTGCGTTTTAGTATTTGTTGGGGTTCAGCAGCTCCTCTTCCCTTGTTAGAACCTCGCAGTTGTTCTTACGAGGCCGTTACTCTGCTGGCTTTAGGGTAGACGGGCATGGTCCTCCTACGCTCCCGCGTGGCCTTGACAGGAGTGTACCAAGGGCTCCTGTGCTGATAATGGTGGACCTGGCCACCCCAGCCCCCGGCCCTAGCAGAGGCACGGTCTGTCGCTGCTGTCTCCACTGTACATAATCATTTACTTATTGTGGTAGGCAGGAGAACTGGACTTCTGGATACTTAGGAACTGGTAGGAACTGGGTAGTTTATAAGGAATAAAATTTCTCTATGACTCTTAATGAGTGTTTAGTTAATTCTCTGCTCTTCAGACACACAGCCACAGCCATTCACAAAGGTCATGAGTTTGGCCTTTCTCACCATTTCGACACCTGCTGGCTTGTGCTGCTGACTGCAGGAAGGTGGACACTGGCGGTGGCCCCAAGCCATTAACTCTCAAGCAAGATGCTCGTTGGTTGGCAGTGTTTATTTTTTTGTTGTGTTCAGGGCATGGTCTGTTGGCTGGCTTAGACAGCTTTTCCTACCCAGGTTCTCCCGTGGCCTGTTTTTCACGTAACCCTGGTCCAACCAGAGTTCATTTTTCATTCGTGATGAGACAGGGCTCTGCCCTTGTGGAGAGGAACGCAGCTGGTGGCCCTCAACCCCCGTCCAGCCTCCCCCTGGTTTTGGGAGGAGTAACAGCCTGGAGCCCCACACCTTTCAAGAGCCTGTGCTGGGCAGGCGCGTGGTGGCCCCTCCCAGGGAAGCCACTTGTGTGTGGGCTGTGTGTGGGTGGTGGGTAGCTGATGTCCCCCAGTTTGGGGCGTAGGAAACAGGGCCCTTTGCTCAGAGCACGGTTGAGAGGCTCTGTATTCGAGGAAAGCAGGAAAGGCTCTGAAGAACAGGCCCAGTCCCCATGGGGATGAAAGGGCTTGTGTAGCACCCCTTGGCTTTTGGGGCAGGAATTCCACGTGTCTGAGGAGTGATCAGAAGCCGGCCGTGCCCTGTCCACACCGCTGCTTTCCCAGCTCTCGTCCCTCTTGGGACCCACCCTGGGCTGGGGGCGGGCTGCCCTCTGGTCACAGGCCTGCCCATATCTGGGTCCAGGGGGTACAGGTACCTGCCCACCCCAGCGACTCCTGAGCCCCAGTGCCATCTCTGGCTATCTGCCCCCAGAGTCCCCACAGCACCCCTATGTCTGCCTCTCCAGGCCCTGGTGCCCTTCCACAACCTGGGCCTCCTCATTGGCCTCTTCTCCCCACGGTGCGCCGACCTCTGGCCTGCCACTCGCCGAGAGGCTGTGAGCTGCATCCACTCCCTGCTATACCTGCAGCTGACCTGTGTGGGTGAGCCCCCCTGGCTGGGCAGCAGTGTCTGTGTGTTAGGGGGATGAGGGAGCAGAGGCTGGGCCTCTGGTGGCCAGGGAAGGCCTGCATCCACCCCACGTGCCCTGCTGCCTTGCAGGCTTCTCGCGAGACTACCAGGACGACGTGGCTGAGCAGCTCCTCAGCCTCAAAGATGGCCTGGTGCACCCTGACCCTGCCATTCTCTTCCATACCTGCCACAGCATTGCCCAGGTACCTGCCAGTGGCCGCTGCAGCAGCTCCTTGCACGTACGGGCTGTGTGGGTGCCAGCTGGGCAGGCAGGCAGGTCTTATCAGAGTTCTGTGTCCAGCACCAGCCCGCCCCTCCTGCACTTGCTGTGCCCACCCTCCGGGGCCCAGTAGGGGGTGGCAGGAGCTCAGCTTCTGGCTGCACAAGGTTGAGAAAGCTGCCCTAGCCCACCCGGTGACTCCCAAGCCAGGACAGTGCTTCTGTTCCACTTGGTGACTGGAAATGACCCTCAGGGGTCTGGAGGCTTTCTCTCCTGCTGAAGATGGAAGGGAAGGGGGTTAGCAGGGCCCTTTGTGGGGGTCAGGGAGGCTGAGACATTGAGAAGCAAAGACCCAGCCCAAGGGGAGTCCAGGGGGAGTGGGAACTTCATGTTTGGGGGTCAGACTTTCTAAATATTCATCCACTTTTGTGATTTTATTTCTTCTCTGTACAGAGTTTATCTGCCCTAACTTCTGGTTGCTCTCTGTTATGTGGAGGGAGCACAGGGACTCTCTTATGTGGGAGGAGCTGAGGGTGCTTTGGAGCCTCTGAGGCTGGGGAGTCCAGGATAGAGCATGCCCCCATCTGCCCTTGACTCTACTCTAGAGAGGCTGCACACCAGGACCACTCCTAGTCTACCCCGCTGGTCAGGAGAAGCCTCTGGGAGGGTGCTGACCTGGGCCCTGCAGATGCCCAGGGACCCCCTTCCAGGGGCCTGGAGGCCAAGGGCTGCACCTAGACCTGGCTTCAGTCTGGGTAGGGGTCCTGGGCGTGGGCCACCCCACCCCGCACTGGCAGAAGCTCTAAAGGTTTTAAGGGCCTGTAAGAGGGTGGGAAGGGCTGGAGGAGGGGTTTGAAAGGGGCCAGTCCTTCCCTGAGAAGCTGTCCCTGGGATGCCACGCCCCGAAGGTGTGCTGAGCCCCTCCTCTCTGTCTTCCTGACACAACTGTCCTCCTAGCTTATTGCCAAGCGCCTCCCTCCAGATCAGCTCATCAACCTCTTGCTAACCTTGTTTGAGAGCCTGGGAGATCCCGACAAGAACTGCTCGCGAGCTGCCAGCGTCATGATCAACTGCCTGCTGAAGGAACGGGGCAACATGCTGCAGGAGAAGGTGGGGCCTGGGGGCGGGGCCAGGGCCTGGTCTAGAGCTCCCTGGGGGCATGGCGTGGGCGTGGTCATGTCCAGAGGGTCAGCCAGGAGTGCCGGTGGGCAGGGCTGGTAACCTGGGGCTCCCCACCCAACTCCCTGCTCGGTGAAGGTTTGGCCCTCAGCACTCTGCGCTTCTCCCTGTGGGCCTGATGGGATAAATCTTCCTCTTCTCTTTGAAGACTGAACTAGGCGAAAGTAACTGCTCAGAACGTAAAGATAGAAAAGGCAATTGAAAGGGAAAGGCCAGTGCTAGGGTCTGTGATTGGGCACTGAGCCGGCACAGGCTGAGCGCCCTGCTCACATTGCTGGTGAGGACAGGGGTCCACAGGGTCACTAGGTGCTGGCACAGAGGCTTCCGCGGCAGGTCCAGCCCAGAGCAGAGGCGCCCGGGACACGCAGATCCTGCCCTATCCACCATCCCATCATCACCTTTGAGGCCTTCTGGCCATGAGCTCACGTGGCGGCCCACGTGGTCCCCAAACAGTTGCCAGCCGCCCTGACAGATGTGCTCAGGTCCTGAGGCCTGAACAGGCTCCAAAGCTCAGGTGACTGCTAGATGAGTGCTAGATTCATGGCTGCCCGTGAGTCCTATGAACTACATGACCCAGCAGGTGCGTTCCCATATGCCTGGACAAAGATTTAAGCTCCCTATTAAAGTGAAGCATAGCAATAGAAAAGGGGGGTTGTGCTAAGTGGACAGCCTTGGGGTTCACAGGAGCAGAGGCCCTACCAACCCCAGAGCCCCTGGCACCCCAGCTGGCTCCACAGGGTGCCACTAGCTCTCTGCAGCACAGAGCAGGGCTTGGGATGCACCTCGTGTAGCAGGAGCCTCACGTCTGGCGTGCATGGCCGTCGTCTGTGGGACGGCGTGTGTCTTCCAGGCCTGGCCCACGTGGGTCGCCCCATCACTCCCTCACGCCCACCTCAGCAAGTGCTGGGCAGTTCCCAGTCTGAGCACAAGTGCTGCTGGAGTCAGGCTCCTTTGGACCTGAGGGTGCATTCCGGTTGGAGACACGGCCAGGAAAGTGACTGGGGCCGCAGGAAAGCTGTCCCAGGGCTGTCAGAAGGCCTCGGGGCTGTCCCAGCTCCTTCGCGCACGTTTCTCTGTGGCTTATGACCTGGAACACTTGCATGTTTCTTGGCTACTCAGATCTCCTCCATGAGGAGAGTGATCTTGGCCATTTTCTTCTGGGTGGTCTGTGCTTTTCTTACCAGTTTGCAGAAGTACTTTGTATATTCTGGGTACAAGTCCTGTATTGGATGGGTCCCTCACAGGTGTTTTCTGGGGGGAGGCGAAGCAGGAGCTGCCAGTGGAGAAGCCCTGTGTGGAGGGGCCGCCTGCCGAGGTGGGGGTGGGGGTGTGTGTGGTGTGGCGCCTGGAGGGGAACGTGTGCCATTGTGGGACCCCAGCCAGGGCCTGAGGCTGTGGGGCAGGGAGTGGAAGGAGGATGGAGGAGGGTGTGACTGCAAGCGACGGCCAGGGGTTGACGGGCCAAGGTTCAGGTTTTGCACTGAGTGGGGTTCCTGGGTCAGCTCTGAGTGGTAGAAAGGTAGCCTTGGGGCTCTGTGTGGGGGGAGGGGGACAGCCGGACTGCAGGCCATGGCCGCTGGTGGTCCTGGTGTCTGTATATACATGCACACATTTTGTTGATTCGTTCCTTTGTCGTGGACACTTGGTCTGCTTCCTTCTCTTGGCTGTTGTGAGCCATGCTGCTGTATAACGTGGGTGAAAGGCATATCTCTTCAGGATCCTATTTTGTTTTGGGTAAACATCTGGAAGTGGAATTGCAGGATCTTATGGTGATTCTATTTTGAATTTTCAGAGGAACTGCTATACTGTTTTCCATAGTGACTACACCCGTTTACGTTCCCACCAGCAGGGCACGGGGGTTCTGGCCAGTATTGGTCAATGCCTGTGTTTTTAATAGTGGCCACCCTGATGTGTGTGAAGCAGCATGTCATACTGGTTTCAACTTGCTATTCCTCTGCAGTGAGTGATGTGGATATGCTTGCCAGCCATTTGTCTTCTTTGGAGAAGTCAACATCCCTGCCCATTTGCAGATCAGGTTATTGGATTCGATATCATTTTGGAACTGTAGGAGCTGCTTGTACTCTGAAATTAACACATTATCAGATACATGACTGGCAGGTGTTTTTGCATAGGTTGTCTTCTCCCTAGATTGTGTCTTTTGCTGCAGCTCCATATGCAGTGCTTTGAGGCTCATTTCCAAGGAGTCATTACCAAATCTAGTGTCCCGAAGATTTCCGTTTTTCTCTAGAAGTTTACTAGTAGTTTTGAGTCCTGCCCGTACTGGATAAATCAGGGTGCCTCTCCCGGGGCCCATGTGCTGAGCTGGCTGCCGGCCTCCAGAGCTGCTAGGCTGTCTCCTCCGGCTCAGCCTGCAGACCCACTCAGCACACCTACCCCAGGGTGGTGTCCCTGCCTCACGCTTCCAGTCTGTCTGCAGCAGGCCCCTCTAGCTCACGTGACAGGGACACTGGCATCAGCGCCATTGGTACCATTTCCTTTCTTGCCCTGAGAGCCTGCTGGGGGACCCCCAGAGACACTTGGACAGTCGGACTTGAGTTTCTCTGATACCGAATCAGAAAAAGGAGTCCTAGTCGGTGACCTGTGGCCGGGCTGACCCCTGCCCCAACACCCCAGGATGGTCAGGTGGGCGCAGAGGGACATGGCAGGAACGAACAGCTGCCTCCCAACGTGCAGGCATGGGAAGCAGCGCCGCTCCACAGAGATGGCCGGCAGACCCGAGGCAGAGGGTGCCCCAGCCCAGTGGTTCCTCCTGGGCATGTGCCTGGGTGAGGCAGCCGTGCCCACAAAAATCTGTGCAGGTTAAGGAGTGGGGGGACCCCATGAAGAGGGTTCCCAGTCTGGAGCTGCGGGTGTGGGCTGCTGAGGGCGAATGTGGAGCAGCCCAGCAGGCCTGAGGTGGCCCTGAGCCCCCTGGGCAGGGTGGGCCCCGCTCACCAGTCCCGGGAAACCGAGAACCCGGTGCGGACACAGCCAGAGCCACCACACCTGAGCACTGGAGTACCATCACGGCTCCAGAGAGGTCCAAGCTGCTCTTGGGGCTCATGGGTATTGCTGCTGAGAAAGTCTGCAGAAGCAAAGACAACAGAGACAGATGAGCTGAGACAGTGTCTCAGACTGACACCCAAGGGAGCAAATGGAAACAGGGAAAAAATTACACGCAGAAATTTGAAATGCAGTAAAGTAGACATACAGGCAGTTATGTTCCAGGGGACTTTGAGAACCTGGGGTGAGGGACAGGCCTCCGCAGGGCGCCACCATCACCGGCACCCACGAAAACTCTACCAGCGCCAGCCAGCCAGGCCTGGGGTCTTCTGGGGAGCCCTGCCCCTCATGGCTGAGAAAGAGCCCAGGAGACTGGAGTGAACCACGCTCCTTGCCCCAGAGACGGTGTGGCCTGTTCCAGTGGCACTGTGAATTCCCATCTACCCACGAACGTCACTGGGCCCACGCCAACGGCCAAGACGAGAACCCAGCCACAGTTGGCTCAGGGCCACCCTCCCGCCAGGCTTCCTGAGCAGGCTCAGTGTGGCGGCAGCCAGCTGGTCAGGGAGGCGCAGCTGGATGGGCTGAGGGTCAGGGCCGATGGGCGGAGCCATAGCAAAGAGGCCCAGGTCCTTAGAAGGTCGTCAGCCTTGTGGACTCCGGTCATAGAAAGAGGACTTGGTTATGTTTACAAATCCTTTGAGAACTGTGGTGACAGAGCCCCTCCTTCAGGCTGGCCACACGTGTGCCTACATTTCCCCCCTGCCCCTGTCCCTGCTGTGGGCATGGGTCCCGTCAGAGCTTGGCGGGCCCTTCCCTCTGCTCTTGGGCCCAGGGCCCCCGGCGGGTCCTCAGCCAGCCCTGCCCCAGGGTGGAGCCCACGACCGCCAGCTGCCCCATGCAGGGGGCCCTGTCCCTGGGGCCGTGGCCAGCACTGTCATCAACTTTCGCCTCATACCAGGACGCTTCCTAGCTGTCCAATATGGACGGTGCGGGGCGGCACCCCATCGGCTGGGGCCACCGGGTGCCCTTGCTGCCCATCGGCTGCTGCTCAGCCGCCACGGCCAGAAAGCCCGCCCCTCCTAGCCAAGCCTATGGCCTGGGAGGAGAGACGGAGCGCTTTCCGGTGAGGAGTGGGCAGCTGTGTCTTGCCTGCAGGGGTCCAGGCAGGGTCACCCTGTGAGCCTCAGCACTCACCCCCGTGGCCTGGCCCTCCCACTCTGTCCCCTCAGGTTGTGTGTGTGTTTCTGTCTGTCCTGGCACCTCCCGCCAGCAGGCCCCTCTTGGGTTCCTGTCCCTTCCCACATGGACTCTGGGGCCATGAGTCATCTCCCTTGGCCCTCAGGGCTCTGGCTCCTGTCCTTCTTCATCAGGGCTGGGAGCAAGGAGCCCCGACATCACCGGCGGGTGAGGGGTGCTGGCTTCCCTGGCCCCAGGGATTGGTGCGCACGTGGGCATGTCCTGTCGCTGGCCTGACTGCCACCTGCCCACAGGTGCCCGAGATTGTGAGTGTGCTGCGCTCCAAGCTGCAGGAGACCCGAGAGGAGCACATCCTACAGGCCGCACAGCACAGCGTGTTTGCCCTGGCCACCCACCACTGTGCCTCTGTGGTGTCCAACCTTCTGGGCAGCCCCCTGCCCTTTGACAGGTACCTGGTGCTCACCCACCTGCAGGGATGGATGGGGTTCCACGCTCTGGTGTCCCCACGCCTGACCAAGTATTTGTGGGCCCCCTAATCCTGTGTGTGGGAGCCTGGAGGCCCTGGCACTGGGCCGGGTGGAGATGGCTTGCTCTCTTGGGCAGTGCTCGCCAATTCTCTGGGGCTGGTGCTCTGCCGGGCCTCCATCCACCATCATCCATGAGCAAGACCCTGGCCCAGGGCCCTCCTCGAGCCAGGAAAGGTCTCCATTTGCCACCCCGGCTCCCGAGGATACCACTGGCGCATCAGTGACACTCCAGTTGCCGCCATGGGGTTCTCAGGACAGAGCGTGTCCACACCGGGCCTGTGCCAGGCCCTGTGGGTCCCCAGTCCCCAGGGCCCTTGCTTCTGCGCTAAGGCCTCCAGGCAGCCTTTGCTCTGCTCCCAGTGCTTCCAGAGCTCAGGGCCCACTGGGCATGCCTTTCTTTGGGTCCACGTGGTGGATGGAGCCGGCACCTGTGATCTGGAGACCCCCACGCCAGGGGACAGGGAGGCAGCGCATCCTTCCCTGTGGCTGCGGCCTGAAGCGCCTGCACCTGCCCCAGAGTGCGGCTCCCACGGCCTGCTTGGCTCTCGCTTAGACAGCGGGCACCACTCCCCAGATGCGGCGGTCCTGTTTGCCACTGCCCCTCCTGCCATCACTGTCGGCCTTTTACCCTTTGCGCTCCAGGGGTCCCTTTCCCAGAGTAAACCACACTTGATAGCTGATATGGTTGGGATTAAACCAACTGCCTATTTTTCTTCCCTTGGTCTTTTTTATCTTCCTTCCTGTCTTTTTAGATTGACAGGGCCTTGTTGCAGTTTCACTTTTCACTCGGTTAGTTTGGAAGTTGCACTCCTGTGTCTGGACCCCGTTTACTCAGCCATCCCTCTCCGGGGCTGTTGCCGGGTTTGGAGCTTGAGCTTAGCACATGCCTCCCTTTAGCTTGAGTAAGAGGATGTGTCCTTTCTGGCTCCTGTGAGGCCAGATTGGGCTGAGGCCAAGGGACGCGCACGGGGTGTCCCTTGTTGATGGTGCTCTGCACCTTCTGGCAGAGAGGAGTCTGAGGCTTTCAGTTCTTAGTCCTGCCAGGGGGCTCCCTGGCTTCTCGAGCCTGTGAGTTAGTGTCAGTGTCTGTCAGCAGCTCTCCCGACTTTCAGCCTGTCTCTTCAGACACCGTCTCCCTTCTGCTTGTGAGACGCCACTCGAATGTGCGCTCACCCCCACCACCCTGCCCCTGACACCTCTGCTTCTGAACATCTGATGACCCTTCCCTGCGGGGTTCTGGGCAACTTACTCCACTTGTCTTCCAGTTCACCATTTCTCTCTCCTGCCGTGTCCAGGCTGATGTCAAGTACGTCACCGAGCACAGCGTTGCGTGTCTTGTCTCATCATTTCTAAAGGGCTGTTGGTTCGCTTCCAAATGTACTCTGTGTTTAGAGTTTCTGGTTCTGGTTAGATCTCTGATGTCTGTCGCTTCTCCCTGTAAACGTACCGTGCAGCTGCAAACCTGTGTAAACGCTGGGGCTGGGGTAGCTCGGGCCTCCTGCAGCCTCTGCCTGACTTCACCTGCATGCCTCTTTGGCCACGTGCTGCTCTTTGCTCAGAAGTGACTTGCAGGCGTGCTTGGGGCTGGGGTGACAGTGACTCCTCTAGGGAGCCCAGTGTCTGCTTCTGGCAGCTCCAGGGGACACCTCCCCATGACTGGGTCTCTGCTCACCATCAAGCTGCCTGGTTAGGATCCTGGGTTGGAGGAAGGGGTCACTCAGGGCCTGGAGTCAGGGTGCTGTTTGTGGCCTGGCTGGAGCCGAGGCCGGTGGGCATGCCGGGGCTGTGGAGCTGGGGCCGGCAGAGGCCTCAGAGGAGTTGTTCTCCTGCCCCTCCAGCCACACCTGCACCCTGTGGCGAGCACTGGCCTTGGAGCCCGGCCTCGCTGCACAGGTCCTGGGGCTGCTCCTGGAGAAGATAAGCAAGGACGTCCTGTTTGAGGAGAGCCAGGCCTTCCTGCTGAGCAGCACGCCGGACCGCGTGGCCACCCTGCTGCCCCTCGCAGTGAGTGGGGGCTGGGCCGGCACGCACCGCCCCCTCTGCCCTCCCCCGTGGGCCCAGAAGGCGATGAGGGGCCACGTGGCCGCTGCCAGAGGGCCCCATGGGGAGCCTGGGTTGCGCCTTGCTGGCACCTGGCAGCTGATGGGAACCCTGGAGCCGGCGAGCTGTGAGCCCAGGCTCGTAAAGTCCCCGCAGGTGTAGGCCCCCAAGGGAGCCCACTCTATTTCATCCTACGGGGAAAAAAATAAACCCAGCTTGGCAGCATTTCCACAGTGAAACAGCTGCAAGAATTTCCTTCTCCTGCTGAGGAGCCAAGAGCAGATGCTGGGAGCTGGTCCTCAAGGTGGCCACGTTGCCCCGGGCCTGCCTTCTGCCCCGTGGGCCAAGCTGGACAGGGCTGGGCTCCTCATCTCACCCCCACAGCTACCCCTCCCAGGGCCCAAGAGCTCAAGGAATGCCGGGTGCCTGCAAAGAAAGAGGAGCTGTAGGCTGGTTTTTGTCCCGGGTGCAGGGTCCAGTGTTCTCTGAGCCTACCCTGAGGGTAGGGGCAGAGGCTGAGGTGGCCCGTCCACAGGCCACCTGTGCACTGCACGAGGTCGCATCTGCCCCGGCGTCCGGGCCAGCAGTGCTAGAGCTCTACCCCCAGCTGTTTGTGGCACTGCTGCTGCGGGTCAGCTGCACCATGGGTGTCCAGCCGCCCAGGCAGCTGCAGGCCAAGGAGAGGAGGAGCGCCAGCTCGGGCCTGGCCTCACGGAGCCTCGAGCCTTGCAGGTGAGTGGGCCTGGC
Organism: Bos grunniens; assembly: GCF_055505025.1. Classification (NCBI taxonomy): domain Eukaryota; kingdom Metazoa; phylum Chordata; class Mammalia; order Artiodactyla; family Bovidae; genus Bos; species Bos grunniens. The sequence goes on from NC_141178.1 coordinate 83,424,194, forward strand.
CTGGCACCCCCAGGCCGTGACTGTCGGCTGCTGGAAGTAGCTTCCCAGCGGTTGGGGGCGGGGGGCCGGGCACCAGCTGACCCTGAGCTGCGCCTTCCCTGGTGAATGCTTGGGGTCGGCAGGTTCCAAGCCAGCCCACTCTGAGTGCAGCCTCAGTCCTCAGCCACACTAACTGGGGCCCCAACTTGAGACCCTGCAGGGCCCCCACCTGCAGTTGGCCACAGCTCTGGCCCCAGCCCTGTAGGAGCGCAGCTGCCACATGGGTGAGGCCCTGCTGGCTTGGAGCAGGGCCTGGTGCCACTGGCTGTGCCCGCACCTTCTCCATGTCTCTCAGTCGGGGGGTCTGGGGACAGGCTGGGGCCCCTTCAACTCTTGCAAGAGCAGAGGGCCCACAGTGCTGCCCAGGGGAAGGGACACTGGTAGCAGGGAGCAGGCTGGGGGTCCCTGGGCATGTCTTCTAAGAGCATAGGCGGGTGTGTGTGCACATGCGTGCGAGGGGCAGAGCTGGGCCCTGCCTGCGCCAGCCGAGCCCATACCCGCATCTCCGCAGCTCTGCGGTGGATGCGCTGCAGGCCGTGCTTGTCCGCGGTGGCAATGAGGATGTGGTCCAGTGCGTGGGGCTGGACGGGGGCTGGCAGTTGCTCAGGACCTCGGCTGGGCATGAGGAAGGTGTCACCCGGCTGGCCAGGTGAGCGGGCAGCACGTGGGGCAGCGGGGAGTCCGTGAGGGCAGCAGGTTCTGTAGGTGCAGCGGACCGGGCACAGGGGGAAGGTCTCTTTAGGGGGGTCGTGTCTGAACGGAGGATGTGCAGGGCAGCTGGGGGGCGGGGCTAGCGGGCCAGATGGTACAGGGTGGGAGGCAGGCACGCTCCCCAGGCCCCCGGGACTGGTGTGCTCTGGGCAGCCTAAGGCCCCAGCTCTTGCCCGTGTGCCTCCTTCCCAGTGCCATGGCAAAGTTCGCAGGCCCCCGGCTGCCCCTGGTGATGAAGCTGCTCTTCACCACACAGAGTAGCATGTATGAGGTCCAGAGGGTCACCTCCACAGCCTTCCTGGCTGAGGTATGAGCACTTGCTTTGCACCATGAATGGAGGGGGGAGGGGGGCAGTGTGAAGTACCCCCCATAGGCAGGCCTGGGTAGGGCAGGGGAGCCACATTGAAAACCCACCCCAGACCAAGGCAGTGGGGGCCAGGGAGGGGTTGGGGTCAGGAGTCAGGGGAGGTTGAGGAAAGGCCAAGAGCTCCCCTTGGCCTGCTGGCCTCCGCCATGTCCCCTCAGTGACCAGGGGCCGGTGCTGCCCGGTGCACTTGGGCGGGTGTGGTGGTCAGCACGCCTCTGCCCCCAGCTGCTCAGCAGCAATGTGGTGAACGACCTGATGCTCCTGGAGTCGCTGCTGTACAACCTGATGGCACGGCAGAAGGACACGAGCGCCCGCGTGCGGAGGCTGGTGCTCCACGGCCTGGCCAACATCACCTTGGGCTCCCCAGATAAGGTGACCGTCCGGTAGCCCTCTGGGGCCCTGCTCCTGGGCGAGGGAGGGACAGCAGAGCCACAGCTGGTGAGGAGACCCGGGCAGACCCAGCAGCCACAGGATCGGAGGTGGTGCTCGGAGGGTGGGCAGCTGGGCATGGCATGGCCTGGGCACACAGGAATGTGTGGCCTCCCCAGGTACAGACCCACAGCCCCCAACTCCTGACAGCCATGATCGGTGGGCTGGACGACGGGGACGACCCACACAGCCTGGTGGCGCTGGAGGCCATGGTGGGCCTGGCAAGGCTGATGGACCTGGTGGATGCCTGGGACCTACATGCAGTGCTGCTGCACATTGCTGTCCGCATTCGGCCCTTCTTCGACAGCGTAGGCCCCCCCCCAGCCGCCCCTGGCCATTACAGCCTGGCCCACTCTGCCTCTTGCTCCCCCTTCACTGCCCTGCGGTTGCCCGGGAAGCTGGGCTGGGAGGGCCATGTGACACCTGCTGTTGCCCAGGAAAGGATGGAGTTACGCTCAGTGTCCATTGGCCTCTTCGGGCACCTCAACAAGGCCTGCCGTGGGGACTGCAAGGACGTGTTCCTGGAGCAGGTTGTGGGCGGCCTGGTGCCCCTTCTGCTGCACCTGCGTGACCCCCACGCACCCGTGGTCACGGTGAGCAGAGTGGGGGATGGGTAGGCCCGGCCAGCTCAGGGACTTAGGGCTCAGCGTGTGCCCTGCAGGCCTGCAGGTTCGCCTTGCGAATGTGCGGCCCCAACCTGGAGTGTGAGGAGCTGGCAGCTGTCTTCCAGAGGCACCTGCAGGAAGGCCATGACCTGCACTTTGGAGAGTTCCTCAACACCACCTGCAAGCACCTGGTGAGGGGCGGGGCTAGGCAGGGCTGGGCTGGGCGGGGGGACCGGGCCTGCCTGACCGCCTCTCTGCAGATGCGCCACTTCCCCGACCTGCTGGGCCGCTTGCTAAGCACCAGTCTGTTCTACTATAAGAGCAGCTGGGAGGATGTCCGTGCTGCTGCCCCCATGCTCACAGGTGAGGCCGCCCCAGGCAGCCCCCACACCGACCTGGCCCCTGACCTCGGTCCTACCCCTGGCCCCCAAACCCCCTCACTGGCCCCTGACTGTGGCCCCACCCTCACAGGGTTCTTGGTGCTGCACATGGAGGCTGAGCAGCGGCCACAGGTGGACCTGGAGCAGCTCCTCACGGGTGAGCCCCAGTCCTGCCAACCCCGCCCCACACAGCCAGGAGCCCAGAGGGCCCCCGCCCCCCCAACATGCTGGGCTGCACTGACCCTGTGGGCACCAGGGGGGACTAAGTGATTTTCCTGGATTTCAAGGATTTTTTCCCTGTCACTGGTGACCTCATCGTCTCTAGTAATTCACGGAAACTTCTTAACTGTTCCAAAAGAGCTTAAAAAACACTAAAAAAGGAAAAACTATCTTTCCGTTGGCTCCTGAGCCCTCCCGGCAGAGGCCTGTCTTAGGAGGGCGGTGGGCGGGCGGCCCCACGCACAGGGTGGGGTGTCAGCCTCAGGGTCCTGGCCCCCAGGCTCTGTGCGCCCGGAAGGGGTGGGGGCAGCCTCAGTCGCAGCTGTTAGCGGGGTGTGGGCGGGATCTTGGGCTCAGTCAGTTCTCCAAGGGCCGTGGCGGAGCCCCCAGCAGCGGCTCCTTGTCCCCCAGCACTCCAGCTGCTGCTCAAGGACCCAGCCCTTAAGGTGCGCTTGAAGGCTGTGAAGACTCTGGGCTGCTTGGTGAAGTTCGCCTGAGGCTACCCCAACACCCAATACCAGCCTGGCTGGCTGGAGGGTCCAAGACAAGGCCCTAAGGAGTCCCCTGCCCACAGGGCCACAGGGGAGGCCTTGGGCCCACACAGCAAGGGAGGGCTGGAACACAAGGGTGGTCAAGTCACCAACACCCATCTTCCCAATAAAGCCATTTGCTGATCAGCAGGTGATGTGGTAATGTGACCTGGCTTGTGGGCAGGCCAGCAGCCCCCTCCCCCGTTAGGAAGCTGACTCAAGACTACCCAGCAAATTCCTGTATTGAGAGTCCAGGGCACATGTGCTGCTCACCCCCACCTGCCCCGCCCCAGAAGCAGGGTGTCTAAGTGAAGAGGCGGAGAGTGCCATCAGCCCCGGAGGAGAAGACCCAAGGCTGGGTGGGGTGGAAGGCCACGTCAAGCACCCCCAGGTCTCTGGTCAGGGCGTGCCCCTTGAGCACCTTCACGGGCACCAGCAGTGGGTTCTGCAGCAGGTCACTGTGGGGGAAGGAGAGATTCAGGACGTGGGTGGAACCGTCCCCAAGGGGCGCGGGCAGGCGGGGCCGTTGACACTCACTTGTACACCATCCCGTGGCAGACGATGACACTGCCGTCGTCAGAGCCAGATGCGAAGAGCGGGTACCGGGGGTGGAAGGCCACGGCCCGGAGGGCCTTCTTGTGATGCCTGGGGTGGGGGGAACCAGGTTCAGTGAGGCAGGGGTCGGGGCAGGAAGTGACCAGTTGCCCACCAGCATCTCACCTTAGCACTCTGTATGGCTTGGTGGAGAGGTCCATGTCAAACCACACGAGCTTGCTGTCATAGCTGCCGCAGATGACGTTGTCACCTGGGGGCAAATTCGGTGGTGAGGACTTGGTGGCCCTCCAAGTGCCACCCTCCCACCAGGACACCCCCTTACCTGCCGGGTGCACTGCCAGGCTAGACACCCACTTGCAGTTGGGCATCAGCTTTTTGGTGAGCTCCTGGCGCAGCAGGTGGTAAAGGCGGACGCAGCGCTGGGAAGCCACGAGCAGGAAGGGCCGCGTGGGGTGGAAGGCTACACGCTGCACCTGGCCATGGCTGCGGCGGAAGGGGCTCTGGCTGCGGCGCCGGCTCAGCTGGTGGATCAGCACCTGGGTGTGCCCCGGAGTGGCCAGCACCGCAGCCAGGTAGTCCCCGCGCCCGTGCCAAGTCACCTGCGTTACTGGCTGCAGGGAGGTGAGGCTGGGTGAGATTCGGCCCCTCCCCGGGGCCTCGCCCTCCGCCCCACGCCCCGCCCTCCGCCCACCTTCCCGTGGTGGATGCGCAGCCACAGGCCGTCCTGGCGCTCCTCCTGGGAGGCTTCCAGCCAGTGCGCGGGCTGTGAGGCGGGGTCCAGGGGTGGGGTGAAGGCGCTCAGCAGCTGGTCCGTGCTGCCCACCACCAGCCGGTCCCCCAGGGCCGGGTTCAGCAGCAGCACCGTGTCCTCCCTGCAGTCAGAGCCACATGGAGGTCCTCAGGCATGGGTCTGTCCCCCCACCCCGACCCTGGGCACCCCGGGCCTCACGCACACTGCAACAGCCACCAGGCAGACGGTGGGGTGAGGGTTCCAGGCGACACTCTTCACCACACCACCCACGGGCACAGTCCTCATGCAGCGGGCAGTGGCCACCTCCCAGAGTCGCACCGAGCCATCATCTGAACCTGGACACGCAGACAGGCCCTCAGTACCTGGCCCTCCAGGCCAGCCCACCCTGCCCAGTTGCGGAGCTGCCCCACTGCGTGCCCACCTGATGCCAGCCACTGGCCATCTGGGGAGACGCTGAGGCAGCGGACAAGGCTGTTGTGGCCCCTGTAGACCTGCAGAGAAAGGGCAGGGTGGTAAAGACCAGACACTCGGAAGCTTTTGCTCCCTGCCACCTGCCCTGTCTGCTCACCAGAGCCTGGCACGTGGGGAAAGGCTGCAGGTCCCGTGGCCGGGGCAGCTTGGGGATGAGGTCTTCAGGGTCCACGTTCACCTGAGAAGAGGATGCAGGGTCAGCTGCACCCACCCCCACTCCACGCCCCTGCCTGGGCACCCCGGCGTACCCTCATCTTGCGCTGCCGTGGGCACAGGTAGAGGTCCAGGCAGCGCTCAAAGCGCTCCTGGATGAAGCGGCCGTAAGCAGGCACAGCCCGCAGGCTCGGGAACGGGCGCGGCAAGAAGCTGAGCTTCCTCTCCTCAGGCTCCTGCTGCTCCCAAGCCAGGCACTGTGGAGGCAGGAGTGAGCCAGGAGCCGGGGCCGGGCAAGGGGTTAGCCCAGACCCCACCATGCACCAGGCCCACCTCCTCCTCGCTGGGCAGGTACTCGGGAGGCGGGTTGTAGGACTCCGAGTGGCCAGGCAAGGCCAGCTTGGGAGCAGGCACGTGCATCTTATGGCGACCCAGCACCGCGTTGGGGTCCTCCTGGGCCCACAGGTCATAGAAACTGGGACTGTGGTCCCGAGGCCGGCGAGGCTGGATCCAGCCCATCTTGATGGCATGAACCATGCGGGAGACCTGCAGAGACGGCAGGGTGAGGGGGGCCGGGGCAGGGGTGGGGTGGGCAGGTGCACCCCCAGGATGGCCTACACCCACCTTCTCCTTCTCCACCAGGGAAGGGATGAAGCTGCGCTTGTCTGCAGGCCGGTTGGTCACTGGGTGGATCATGAGGTCCCCACTGAAGAAGTCCACAGCTGGCTGGGGGGCGAGCAGAGGAGGGTGGGCCTGGGCCCTGCAGGTGCCCCCAACCCCAGGGCCAGCAGCTGCCGCCTACCTCGTAGGGATTGAAGCTCACGTCCCCGAACTGGCCCCTCTGCAGCCGCTGCACCAGGGCCACCTGCTCGCCCGTCAGCCGAACGCTGTGTCCCGTCATCCGGTCCCGCACCGTGCGCCTGGGGGGACCCAGTCAGAGCCCTGGCCCTGGCCCCGCCCCGCCCAGCCCGCAGGCTCCGCCCCACGCCCACCCACCAGTAGTCAGGGTCGTCCATCTTGTCCAGAAACTGGTCCAGCTCGTCGCGGGTGCGCAGGGGCTTATAAATGCGCCGGCCGTCCAGGTCATAGCCCACATGGGGAAAGTCATCGTACCACTCCAAGGGCACATTGCCCACCGTGTTCCGGATGTCCTGGGGCAGGAGGCCCGCGAGTCAGCAGCAGATACCCACCGTGCCCACCCCTCCCTCGAAGCCCCTCAGAGAAAGACACAGGCCAGGAAGGGGAAAGGCAGAGCAAAGGGGCTGGCCTCCAGGCTGCAGGAGCAGCACCCAGGCACCCTGACTTGAGCTTCTCCCCAGGGTGTGACGTGGCAGGACGGCCAGCACTATCCGCCCCCCCACCCAGACCCTCAGAGGCGCCGGAGTTGTACCTTCACATTTTCCACTGAAGTGGTGCCAACCCCAGAGCCTCCCCCCTGGATTCCTTGGCCAGGGCTCTGGGCAGCCACAGGCAAGGGTGACCTCATCGCCCGTGGGCTCCCTCCCCTGGCTGGGGCCTTAGGCAAAACTGGGTAGCCATGGGCAGGGACTCAGGGAAGACCCCACCAGTCCACTCCAAGAAGAGACAAAGTCCGCTGCACTGAGCCTGGCACACTTTCAGGGGCTCCCCCAGCCTCCCAGCCCTGCCCCCACCCCACCCTCAGTGGGCAGAGCAGTCACATTCCTGGACACACATTCCTGGTCGAGGCCCCTGCCAGCCGCCACCCTCCCTCCACCCAGCACCGAGACTGCTGCCCAGGCGGCCGCTTCCTGCAACAGTAGCCACAGGGGGAGGGGCCCAGATGAGACTGCACAGCAGGCAACCTGGGAACCCGGACAGGGACAGGACCCTCTGGGCACGGCCCCTCTGCACCTGCCCAGCCCCCAGCCTGCTGACCTGAGTCCTCCCTGCTTGCCTTCCTCCATACGTGCCCAGGTCCCTGCCCACTGCTGGGAATGCCCGTCCTTCTCCTGTGCTCCCCGAGTCCACACAGCCATCCCTGGACTGGACAGATGTGGGCGGCCCAGGAAAGACCCATGGGGCATTTAGCAGGGAACAGGGTGTGGGTGGGGGGGTTCTTCAGGCAAGAGTGCAGGCAGGAGCCAGACCTGGAGGGTGGTGCCAGGAGGGGCAGGTGCAGGAAAGACAGGCTGTGCCGTCAGGTGAGCCCCACGACAACCTGAGGGGGGCAGCTGAGGGGGCCGGGGGCTGGACTCCAGCTGCTCAGAGAGCCTTCGTGCCCTCTTTTGGGCACAGAAGGCCCAAGTGTACATGAGAGGGAGAGACAGACAGGGTGTGGCCAGGCGCTGGGGCCAGGGCATCTGGGTTAAGGCGGTCATGCCAAGTGAGAAGGCCGGGGTCACGGATCCTTCTTGACCCTCCCTCCTGTCCCCTGCTAAGAGGGAGGAGGGGAGGCAGCAGCGCTTCGCACCCCCCCGGAGGGGCGCCCACTCTCCCCTCCCCGCAAAGACAGCAGGATGCTCCAGGCCCCTTCACCACGGCGCGAGAAGGCAGAGGGACGGAGGGCCCCTGCTCCAAGCGGCCTCCAGGGGCTGGGAGGCGGGGAGGAGGGCGGGCCGGCGCGGGGGAGGGGCCGCCGTGGCTATAAAGGCCCGGCCCGCGGCCCCGCTCCAGCCCGGGACGCACACGTGCGCGCTGCGCCGCAGCCGCCACCGCGGGAGCCCCGAGACCCGCGTGCCCCTGGCCCGGGCGGCAGTGGCGGCGGCATGTGCGGCGCGCGACGGAGCTGACGGCGGCCGCCGGCCCCATGTCCTTCGCAATGCTGCGTTCGGCGCCGCCCGGCCGCTACCTGTACCCTGAAGTGAGCCCGCTGTCGGAGGACGAGGACCGAGGCAGCGAGAGCTCGGGTTCAGACGAGAAACCCTGCCGTGTGCACGCGGCGCGCTGCGGCCTCCAGGGCGCCCGAAGACGGGCCGGGGGCCGGCGGGTGGGGGGCAGTGGCCTGGGGCCCGGAGGGCGGCCGGGCCGCGAGCCCCGGCAGCGGCACACGGCGAACGCGCGGGAGCGGGACCGCACCAACAGCGTGAACACGGCTTTCACCGCGCTACGCACGCTCATCCCCACCGAGCCCGCTGACCGCAAGCTCTCCAAGATCGAGACCCTGCGCCTGGCCTCCAGCTATATCTCACACCTGGGCAACGTGCTGCTGGTGGGCGAGGCCTGCGGCGACGGGCAGCCCTGCCACTCGGGGCCCGCCTTCTTCCACGCATCGCGTGCCGGCAGCCCCCCGCCCCCGCCGCCCCCACCCCCTGCCCGTGACGGCGAGAACGCCCAGCCCAAACAGATCTGCACCTTCTGCCTCAGCAACCAGAGAAAGTTGGTGAGTGTTGCCGCGGGGTGTCCACGGAAAGGGAGGCTAGGAGGATGGGGCGTCCCCCACCTCCAAACCACCCCTGCAGCCCACACCTGCTGGGCAGAGAGGGCGGGGCCAGAAGCAGGCAGAACCCCCAGCAGCGCCTGTGACACCCGCAGCCCCAGGTCCAGGGAGAGAGAAGATGAGGAGGGCCCAGCTAGAGCTGGCGGGTCCCCAGGACACAGGCTCCTGTGGGGACAGAGAGGGAAGAGACCCAGGCAGGACCCACACCAACGGGGAAGAAGCTAGGGGACCAGACCAGGGTTGATCAAGCAACTCTGGCCACCTACCCTGCCATCAGGGGAAGGGCACTTGGGGGCAGTGAGGAAATCCTGCTGGGGTCCGCTTGCTCTACGTGGCCTAAGGCTTACTGGGCACCTGCCTGCCCTCCCTGGACCCGGCTGCCCACTCTGACGCCAGTGTGGCTGTGGGATCCGCTGGCAGGAGGCTGGCAAGAGACTCGGGGGCTGAGGGAGAGGGCCCCGCTGCGGGAGACGCTGGCCGGCTCTGATTTACGGCGCCTGCTGCGCGTGGTGGCACCGGAAGAGCAGGGTGAGCAGGGAGAAAATACGGCGCGGCTCTCCCCAATCCCCATTTCCTCTCCAGACAGCACGCGTGAGCTCCTGGGGCCTGAACATCTGGGAGATTTAATTTTACAATTTCGGCTATGCAGCAGCGCACTCTCCTCCCCAAACTGCTCGGGGAAGCCGGGGTGAGCGTGGAAGGGGGGTGCTTTCAGCGCACCCCATGGGGAAGTCCAGAGGCACAGGCTGGTGCTGGCCTCCGCTTGGGCCCTGACACTGCCCTCCCCTCCGCAGAGCAAGGACCGGGACAGAAAGACGGCGATCCGGAGTTAGAGGCGACGCTGGGCCATCCACGGAGAGCCCCAGACCTGACTCAGGCACAGGCCTCGCTGAGGGCACCCCCAGGCCCACCTGGCCCCAGCTGCAAGTGGGGCTGATGGACAGACAGGCGGTGGGACGCGCGGCCACCGCAGCACTTGCCCGGCCCCACTGGAACTTTCCGTGCTGGCTCGCTACCTGGTTCTCCTCTGGCCATTATGTGCTAGCATTCTGTGTCTTTGATATCATAATATAAAGTCTGGAAATTTTGTATAATTAAAAACAAAACAGTATCTTCCAAACGCAGATGCACGCTGTCCTCTGGAGCAGCCCAGAACCCGTCCTGAGCAGATCCGAGCCCACACTCTCGCCCTCAGGGCTGTGGTCTGTTCGTGTCCCGGGCACCCTGGGCCAAGGCACCTGGTTCCTGGGGAAAGCCCCCACTTTCCAGGGCTCAGGGTCAGCCCCCGCTGCCAGGGAACTGCAGCACGGGGTCTGGAGACCAGCGAGGGGAGAGGGCGAGGAAAGACGACAGCCCCCCTGCACTTGGCAAGGGACAGAGCGGGACAGGCCGAAGCCAGGGAGCACTCCCGCCCCACCCCCGCTCCAAGGGCCACCAGGGGTCCAGGCGCCCTGAAGGCAAGGGCAGTGCGTACAGCGTGCAACGTGCTGGTCTCCTGGGCCTTGGCACCTCAGGCCCTGCTCGCAGAGCCCCAGAAGTGGGAGGCGGGGCACTGTCTGGCAGAAGGAGCTCCCAGTCTGTGCAGGCCTGAGGGTGTGAACCAGGTGGCAGGTGCCCACCCTAGGCCGCCCTGGCCCCAGAAGTCCTGCTTACAGTGGAGGACTCTGGCCGCCCGCCCCTGCACCCACCCAGCTAACCTGAAGGCCCCACCTGCCCATGAGGAGGGCAGTTCAGGCCTCTCGGAGCTGCGCACAGCTGGCTGACCATTAAAATCTTGCAGGTGACAATTACGGCTTAGTGGCGTAAGCTCACAGGCACAGCAGAGAAGCAAGCTGGGGGCAGCGCCTTGAGGCACCGCCCCCCCCCACGCTGACCAGCAGCCTGACTTCCGGCAGCCGGGCTGAGAGTGCCAGGGGCCGACCCGGGGCCCCAGGAGAGGCCAGGTGCCGAGGCCCACGTGGGCACCCCAACAGGGCAGGCCCAGAGCTGCCCCCTCCTCTTAACAGACGGGCTCCAGGGAACCAAGAAGCAGGAAGCAGTGGTGTAATTTTGGAGGAAATTCTCAAAGCCAGAGCCATTAAGGGTTGGGGGGGTGCTGTGTCCAATCTGATAGAAATGTAACAGAATAAAAAGTCACAACGGCAGGTTCCACTCAGAGAGAAACCCAACCCCAAATTTCCTCTCCTTAATCCTGCAGGAGCCTACAGCTGGCCAGCAGGAGGGGGAGAGGGCACGCTCGGTCACTGCAGAAGCCCCCCACCCCCACCTGCCTAGAGAGCCAGGACTCTCAGGCAGAACATGGGGGTCCCGCTAAGGGCTGAGAAAGGTACCTCTTCTGCTCCTGGGCACTGAAGACACTTGGAGAACCGACCTGGGAAGGGCGTTCCCGAGGGCCTCCAAGCTTGCCGCCCCTGCTCCACTGGGCACCAGCAGTCCTGTGGGGACAGTCTGGGGCCTACCTGTGCTAAACCACCCACCTTGCCCACGCATACGTGGGCCGGGTGAGGGCCCAGACCCCCTCATAGATCCTCCAGAGACGACAGACAGGTAGTCAGGCGTAGTCAGACAGGTGCCCACCTCACAGCCAGACTGGTGCTGGGCAGATGGGGGAAAGGTGGGAAGCATGCCCCGCACAAAGGTGGGGGTGAGCGTGAGGGACTCCCCACAGAGCACAAGGACAGGCAGAGTGAGGCTGGAGGGTGTCTCGGGGGTGCCAAGTCAGTAGGAGAGGACAGGCCGCTGGGACGGTCCCTGCGGGGAGCAGGTCCTGGCACAGGACGTGCAGCCAGGCCCTCAGCTGCCGGGCCTGGGACTCGACAGCGGCTGCAGCTTGGCCGGCCTCAGGCCTGGGCAGTGGGCCCGGTCGCTCTCTGAGCTGCACCGGTAGCAGCAGAGGCCGAGGGCCTGGCCCGCCAGCCAGCGGGAGAGGAGGGGCGGGGGCGGGGAGAAGCACACCATCACCCTCCACTGCTCCAGAAATTCAAACCAGACTGGGGGTGGTGGGCCGGCCGAGCCCCAGCGGGCGCGAGTCCACTCGGCCGTCCACTGCAGCAGCCGGGCCCCCCGTACACCAGAGCCCCACTCCCTGCCCAGGACCCAGCGCCCCACGCGTGCCCTGTGCGGCAAAGTGAAAAGTGGGCACGGCTCACACCCTGGGCCAGCAGCCGCTCCTGAGGCCAAGCAGGCCTGGAAACGCTCCGATGGCCGTCAGGGCCAGGCTGTCAGCTCCCTGTCCCCAGCCCGGGAACGAGCTGCTGGCGGCACCACGTGACCCGTCACCAGGCTGCCTGCCCTGGGCTGGCCCGCCCCCACCCTGCACAGCACCTGCGGCTGCCAGGAAGCACATGTGACCCCACAGGGGCCGCGCCCGCCGACCCCTCCAGGGCCCAGACGCCCCGGCCCGCACTCTCGGCCGCACTCTCCGGGGAGCGGGGAGGGGGACACGGAAGCGCATCCGTGAGGCGCCCCGCCCCCGGCAGCTCCGGCCACCGCGGCCACCGCTGATGTGTCGGCTGGGATTTTTCCGCTCTCGAAGAGCCCCCTCCCCCTCCCCCTCCCCAAAGTGGCTGCAGCTGTCAGGACCGCAGATTGGAACTGCAGGTACGGCGCTGGCCCGCTGCCCGCCTCCCTCCCGTGTCTGTCTGAGGGAGAGGAAGCCGGCCCACCTCTGGAATCCTTCACTCTCTCCTCGTTCGCCTCTCCCACCTGTCCCCTGGGAGCGCGGGGTCAGCCGCCCTCACTCTGGCGCGCTCTTCCCCTTGCCCCGCTCCGATTACAATGCCGGCAGTGTTCCCTCCCGCTCCCCCTCCTCCCGCAAAGCGCCCTCTGTGGTGGGGGGTGGCCCAGCCGCGTGCCCCAGGCCACCTGCTGCAGCTGGACCTCCACAAGGTACCCACACGAGGAGCCCTGGGCGACAGCCCCGAGGCAGAAGGCCAGGTCCCTCTGGGCCTCCTCTGGTCCCAAAGGCCAAAGCCAGCAGAGGGGCCTTGTGGGGCTTGGCTGAGTGGAGCCCACCCGCTGTACCGTGGGGGTGGGGGTGCCGGGAACTCGGACTTGAAGCTCCCCTCCCAAACCTCCCCTGTCAAACTGCCCCTGCTGTGCATGATCCTCAGAGAAGCGCTGTCACCCAGGCCCGCTGCTGAACCTCTGGACACGTGTGGGCCCTGGGACCCTCCGACCCACTCCTTGGCCCCTGACCCACTCCTCAGTCCCTATCAGTGCCTCAGGGCTGTTGAAGGGCAAAGAAGCAAGTCTGCCTCCACCAAGGGCCCCCCACCAAGGGAGGCCCCCTGCTCCCGGGTCCTCAGATACCCAAGACACCCCCACCCTCTCCGTTGTCCAGGGAGCGTGGGCGTCCCCACGTGCGGCGGTGGCGGTGGCTCCCAGAAACGCCTCAGGTCCCTGGAAACGGGTATGGCCCCCACAGAGTGCCAAACACCCATTCTGAGCTCCATGATACTGCGGCCACCTCCAAGATCCCACTGCGGGGACTCGCCCAGAGCCTCCAGCGCCAGCCCTGCCTGGTCCCCACTCTGCAGCCAAGCCGTCAACCACTTTTCAGACAGGACTTGCCCCCCATACACCTGGCTGCCAGCCCCCAGCTTCTGGGGCCACGCCTCCAGTCTGAGGGCAACCCCACCCCCTTCTGTCCCTGCAGAGACCCCCAGCTTGGGCTCCTGCCACCCAGAAAACTGGCTCCCGGTGGGCACATGGCAGGCCAGGCCTCTATAGCCCGCGTACCCAGACCAGAGAAGGGTGGGCTCTGAAGGCGCCCCACCCTCACCTGCCCCGCCCCGCCCCCCCAGGGGAGCCCTGTCTCCTGACCGGGACCACTGGACCCGGGTGGCTGGTCCTGGAAGAAGGAGAGCACCCCGCACACCGGATCACGGCGGGCCTGGCTCAGAGGTGGCACTTGGCAGAGGGACCCGGGGCACCCCGAGGTCACGGCCACCACACCCACCCCTTAAGGCCACCTGCGAGGCCCCGGGCCCCAGGCCCCTCTCTGGCGAGGCGGTGGGGAGACGGCAGGGGCGGCCGGAGCCTAGTCGCGGGTGTGGGGGCGGCCAGGGAGGCCGGCAGCCCACGAGGCCCAGCCGAGCCGAGAGGCACGCTCTGCACAACAGCTCGAAACCCGAGCCGCCGCCGCGCCGCCAGCAGCGAGCGCGCCGAGCACCGCGCCGGGGCGGGCCCAGCGAGGCTGCTGCCGCTCGGTAGCGGGAGGCCGTCAGCGGCGCCTGCGGGAGAGCGGAGGGGGCCGCCCGCCGCCCGCGCTCTCGGCCCACCACCCCCCGGCCTCAGTTTCTCCAGCTTCTCCCAGGCTGGAGCCTTCCCCCAGGCTGGAGCCCGACCGCCTGTGAGGGCCCCCGCCCCCGCCCCCCGCGGCCGGATGAGATCACGTCTGTGGGGGAGGGGCGCGGGCGGATGGGGGAGGGGCTCCCCCACTCGCGGCCGCAGGGACCCCCGCCAAGCTGGTGGCTCGGCCAGGGGCCGCAGGCCAGGCGCTGCCCAGGGTGAGAACAGGGAGGATGGCACCGTCGAGGCCGAGCTAGGACGCAGGGCGCGGGTGTCCCTCCGAGAAGGGGAACCCTCACTCACCGGCCAGCGCCCAGGGCAGGGGACCCCAAAGCTGGGCCCAGCAGAGGCCAGCAGCCAGAGCACCTAGAAGCCCCAGGGTCCCCCAGCCCAGGCCTTAAGTTCAGACAAGGCCCAGGGAAGAGGAGGCTGGGCACTGCCACCCCTCAGGTTTTTCCCCAGAAACACACCTTGTCCGGACGCCCTTGCCCACTGCTGGAGGCCGGCCAGGGCCGGAGTGGGGTCCTGGCACCATGAACCACCTCCAAGGATGCTGCGGAGAAGGGGCCGCCCGACACCCCACGACCAATGTTCTGGGGCTGCGGGCCCTTACAGGTGCCAACCAAAGCCGGGGGTGGGGGTCCCTGCGCCCCTCCTGTGCTCTCGCACCCCAGCCTCCCAAGCCCCTTCCTGAAGCCCACCCTGCAGAGACGCCGTGACGGGGTGGGGGGCACTTCTCAGGTTGGAGAGCCTCAGCCAGGCGGGCCTGGCCCCGAGAGCCAAGCCCTGCCGCCCCCTGGGCCGCGGCCGGCTGCACTGGCAGAAGCCGGCTCCTGCTGTCACTCAGGCCCACATATGGGATAGTCATCGCCGGAGGAAGCGGCCCCCCCAGCCCCCGCGGCGGCTCCAGAATGGGGCAGGCCAGGAGGAGCACCTCCCCGCGGGCGGGCCGAAGCCCCTCCCCCGGCCTCTGCACTCCATTTACAATCATCATCGATTTCTCAAAATACCGAATATAAAAAAGTAGCCGACAGGATGTGGCTGCCGACAGCCAGAGCCCCTGGGAGGGGGAGACAGGCCGGGAGCTGCGCTGCACGGCCCCCCTTCACTGAGTGCGCCCGCTGCTCCGGCCAGGAAACCAATTTATTTTGTTTTGTCTCTGTTCTCTGAACGCACAGAGACTGAATCGGGCGGGCGGCCAAGGCTCCTGCAGCCGCTGCCAAAAGAGCGGAGGATGGGGGTAGAAGCCGTGCAGGGGAGGGGGCGCGTGTCTCCCAGCCGGGGACAGCCCCTGACAGGCAGCAGGAAGAGCTGCTAGGGGTGGAGACCGCAGTCTCTGCAGGCCCCCCAGCCCGAGGAGGCTCACATCCGGGGGGCTGACACCGGGGCTGACACCAGGGCAGTGGGCAGAGGGACCTTAGGCCCTGCACCCAGGCGGCAGGGACATACCAGTGAGGGGGTGGGCAGGGGAGCACCCATCACGTCCAGCAGGGAGCCCCTGAGCCTCAGACCCCCCAAGAGCCCATGGGCAGCCCTGGGCAGCGGAGTCACAGCCACCTCTGGCCAGATGGGGCACCCCAGCCTGTCAGCAGGCTTTCCCTGTGAGACGTAAACCGGGAGGACCAGATTCACCCAGGGCCATGGCAGTCGGGCCTCTGGGACACCGGGGAGGAGGGGGCAGAGCACAGGGCGCCCGCCTCCTGCCCCTGGGGTCCAGTGCAGACGCCGGCTGGGCTTGCCCCTACCCCCACCCCCACCCCAACCCGGGCAACAGCACAGGCTGGCTGCCGGGGGAGGCCTGTCCACGTCCACCCAGAGTGGAAGCACAGCCCCCACAGAAGATGCGGTGCCCTCTGCCTGCCAGAGGCACCCCCACAGTCCAGGGCCAGGACATGGGCACAGGGTGGCCGCGCCGCGCCCAGCCGCCCTGCCCGTGATGACACACACTCCTGCAGTCATGTGTCCCCGACCCTGAAACTGCTCTTCCAGACAGGCCTGGGGCCACGCCAGGACGCCCACTCAGGCCTTGCGGTGGCCACACAGCCCACCCTGCAAGCGGGCAGCCTCCAATGAGCCTACCTCCTCATCGGAGCTGTCCTCCGCATACTCGTCCTCGCCTGGCATGCTTGCCACCTCCATCCGCGAGCACGGGGTCCTGGCCTGGGAAGGGAAGACAGTGGGAGAGGTTACTTCAGGACCTGGGGCAGACTGTGGGCCAGGGCACCCTGCCCCTCCTGCCCACACTGGGGCTGAGGTCCCGCACCACAATCTCTAAGCAGCTTTGACCTGGTCCCACTGCCAGGAAAAGAGTGTGGACACCCCCAATCTAAGTGGGTCTCTTGGGGAGGAGGGTTCCACCCAGGGTGAACCTCTGTCAAGGGCCATCAAGATATCCAAGCTCAGGGGGAAGACCCCAGAGAGGGCCTGACACCAGGTGAGCCACCCCCGCACTCCTTAAGGTAAAAAACAGCTGCAAGGCTCCTGGCTCAAAGGCCCAGCTGAGCCCAGAGCCAGCCCAGGGTCAGAGGACAAAGCAGGGGTGGCCTCTTGGCAGCAACAGATAAAGGCCAGTCCATCTAGGGGAAGCCAGGCTCTCGATATCAGCCACTAGCACAAGGGCCACCCCGGCCCATCCTAGGGCCAGACCCTCAGCCTGAGGACAGCACGTTTAGCCCAGCTGGCTGAGGGCCTGGAGAGGCACCCACACCCTCGGAGCGCTGGGAGGACTGGCCCTGGGCTGACCCCTCCCACCAGGCCAGTGAGTGGGTGCCACTGGGCATTGACACCCCAACCTGGAAACAGATCCTCCCCTGGTGGGGTGGGAATCGGTGTACCGGAACTGGGACTGATGGGGAAAACAGCCCGTATCTTCCCCCGCCCCGGGGGGGCAGTAAAGCGTCAGGAGCAGGAGCCCCGCTCCCCTGCCCAGGCAGGAGCCAGAAGCCGCCCGGCAGCTCTTCCTCCCGCCCGCCAGCTTTTCCCTCCGTGTGAGGAGGCTGGGACAGTAAGTTTTTTTCCAGGCCAGGAAAAGGCGAGATTCGGTTTCCACGTCTCTCCCACCCTTACTCCCCAGGCTGTGCGCTGTGGGAGCCCTGCCCACTGAAAGTGGGTCAGCCCTACCAGGCGGGCGGCCTGTGGGGAGGGGGCACAGGGGCCAGCCCGGCCCAAGCTCCCCGCCCACCCTGCCCGGAGCATCCAGCGGACACACCTGCCCAGGGCCCAGGCCGGGAGGACCCTGCAGGGAGCTGCTGTCAGTCTCCTCGAGACCCTGAGGCCAGCCCGTGGCGGCCAGGACCCGCATGGGCCGCCCTGCTCTGGCCGCCGGCCGCTCAGGCCCCAGGGGCCCTGCACCACCTGCACCACAGGCCACGGTCCCGGGCCCTGGCAGCAACCACAGGCGTGGCAGCCCCAGTGCCATCCGGAGCCAGACACCGGCGGGGGCTCGGCTGGGGGGACACCCAGCCGTGGGGCTCTGGGCTCCTGCCAGAGCCGCCGGCGGCGAGGGCCCTGCTCAGGGCACGGGACAGCCTCTCCAGAGGCACCGGCAGTGTCGCCGGCCGCCACCAGGGGGCAGCCGCAACGTGGGACCCAGCGGAGCGGGGACCAGGCCGACTGAGCACCCGCAGCCCTCCAAAGCCTGGAGACTGGGGGGGGGGGGGGGGGGGGGCCAGAGTCCTCTTCCTCCTCTTCCTCACACGGTCCAGCCCCGGCCCCCACATCCTCAGACGCAGGCACCAGATGGTGGGGTCTGCCCAGAGCCACTCGGCACACAAGCCACCCACACCCACCCCCAGACGGGCTCAAGGCCACGTTGTGTGGGGGTGCCCTAATGGGCCCACGTGGATGGCTGGGGGCCTGCGGGCGAGACCATAGGGAAGTGAGGTTTTGAAGGCAACTGCCTGAGCCAAGGGGGCCAGGCGACCACGATAGGCCTCTCCCGGGAAGGGCTGCAGCCTCGCATGGCTGAGGCAGTTTTTAACTTCGGCTACAAAGGTTTGAGTTTCCTCCTGAGGAGAGGCAGCGTCTGTGTGCTCCCACGCTGATCTGGGGGGCCAGCCCCGGGGGAGCA
Organism: Bos grunniens; assembly: GCF_055505025.1. Lineage (NCBI taxonomy): Eukaryota > Metazoa > Chordata > Mammalia > Artiodactyla > Bovidae > Bos > Bos grunniens. Next base: position 83,442,162 of record NC_141178.1, read on the forward strand.
GCCCACAGTGGGGGTCTTAGGCGGGCTGCTCTGCCCTCCCCTCTTGCTGCCCTCTGCACCAGGTTCTTAGCAGGACTGCTGTGAAGAGCTGCTGTGCTGCACGTGAGAGCCCCACACAGGTTACCCCACCTGGACCCCTAAATGGGATGTGTTAAGCCTCTGAGGAAAGAGCTACCAGAGCTCTGGGGAGCACAGAAGTTGACATGCTTCTGACCAACTGAGAGGTGCCGTGGGAACCCTCAAACGCACTCATGTCACCCCAGACTGACACCACCACTCTCCGCCTGAACTCTCATCACCAGAGACAACAGAGTCCAATGCTGGGCCAGGCAGGGCACAGCTCCCCCACGGGGGCCCCCGCTCCAGCCTCTGGGTCGCACCGGGGTTCTCTGGGACAGGCCCAGAGTGCCCTGCCTCAGGTGGCCTCACTAAGCAACCTGTGAGGCACGGCCTGCTCCCTCCCCAGGCGCCAGACCCGCCTAGCACCCTGCCCACTGCTTCTAGAAAAGCGCCTCCTGCCCAAGGGTTTGCAGGAAGCTCCTAAGCTCCAGGCACAGACAGTTTGGGCAGAACTCAATGTAAGTTACCTAGAAAACGGTAATTCCACATTGGGCACCCTTAGTGAGTCTTTTGTTACATTCTTGAATGTGGTAAGTAGACTGAACTAATAGAAATGGGAACTTTTGTATGAAAGAGTATGAAAACAAAATAGGAGAAAACCCACACAAGTGTTATAGAAAGGACCAGACCAAACACAACAAGTAGGAAAAAAGAGATCTAAAGAAGCATGATTGGGAAAGAATGGCAAAAAGTACCTGATACACTCCATGACAAGAGCCAGACATCTCTCCTGACAGAGAAGCTGCCCAAAGTGCCCCCGAGCACTGCTGCGGGTGCGGGGCGAGGCCAGGTGCCTGGGAGGGGCCAGGCCCAAGGTGGAGATGGGAGGGTGGGGCGGGGTGCAGGAGGGGAGCGGGGCCAGCGGAGGTGAGGTGCGGGGAGAGGCAAGCCAGTGGAGGATGCGCCAAAGGCGAGGGTGAGGCTGGAGAGGCTTCCTGCTTCGCACGGCCCACGGCCCGCACACCTGGAACCCACAGAATCAGGGGACAGGGCTCCCCGGAAGAGTGACCCTTCCACCATGGAACTCTTAGCGGAAGAGAGAGAACAGGCTCCCTCCTGTGTCGGCCACTGGCTACCTTTGTCCCCAGGTAGGCGTCTGGACCAGGCACTTCCCACTCCAGGCAGAGAGAGGCCTGGAGAGACACACCCCAAGCTGGGGCCCCTTGCCGGCCTGCACCCAGGTCTTTGACATCTCCCCAGCATGCCCCTGAACACCGCAGGGGCTGCCCCCAATCCTTAGCAGGAGCCAGCAAAAGCCTCGAGACAAGTTGCAGGCGATGTGTCCTGCCAAGGGTTGAGGAGGGCGCAATGAGTGGAGCTGGTGAAACGCCAGCCAGGAGCCCCGCTAAAGCGGGGCCGCTCAGGCAGCCCTGCTAAGAACTGGCGGAGAGGTGGGGGTGGTGGGGGGGGCAAGTCACCTAAGTCCACATGTCGTCTAAACTGTACCAGGAAAAAAAATAAATAAACTGTACCAGGGCCATGGCTGTGGCCAGCATCACAGGAGCTCGAGGCTGCCATCCCAGAGCTGGGCCGCTCGGTGGAGGGGCTGGTGGCCGCCGGAGCGTCACCACCACATGCCTCCTGAAGCTGTGGGGTGGGGACACTCCCTGCGGAGGCTGCGCGAGGACCCACGGCAGGGCCTCGTGACACAGGGCGGCCATGGGCTGTGACAGGGGAAGGTAGTCAGCGGACCCTCGAGAGGGCCCTGAGCCAGCGAACAGCCCTTGTGGTGGGCAGGTTTCATAGGCGAGCAGCCCTTCATTGGCTTCAGGATGCAAGGAACAGGCTAACGCGGAGCACGACAGGGCTGTCACAGAGGCAAAACTGTCCAGCCATGAACTACAGTCACCAGGAGAGTTAAGGGAGTGGACAGGAACACCTCGTCTCCCAAATGGTGCCGCTTGAAGATGTCACTCTTTGTCAAGGAGGCGGAGGAGAGGCCCACCTTAAGTCACTGCACAGAAATCCCACCTCAGGCTTCGCCCCGAGGAAGCCAGCTGACAGCTAAGTCTAGCAGGCAGCCTGAGACCCAGGAGAAGTAATGTCAGGGTTCCTGGGTTACTGTGAACAGAGCACAGGACTGTGCTCTATAGCTCAGGACTCCTCGGCTCCAAGTGGCGTTCTGCCCCGCCCTCGCTGTGCCCAAGGGAGGAGGGAGGGGGCCCTGGGGTCACAGAGCAGGAGAGATCAGTGCCAGGGGCCCTCAGAGAGCCCGATGCCCGGCAGGCGCTATCTTGGCCATGGTCATCTGGGGTGCAGGGAGCCCTCGGGAGACTCCTGGCTCACCCACCTGCTGCCCAGGACTCCTGTCCATCCTGCCGCGCTGCTCGCTGGTCCCCTCCCCCTCTTCCTCTGAGGCAGTGGCATCCTCAGTGCTGTCGCTGCCGGAATCTTCCAGGCCTGAGAACACACTCTCCTCGCTGTCGCTGTCGCTGAGGCCAGGATCACTGCCAAGCCTGCGGCTGGGAGCCGGAGCGTCGAGGAGAGAAGGCTGCAAGAGGCATGGCACTGATGACCCCAAGCCCACCCACCGGGCACCAAGCGCTGACCCACAGCCTGTGCGGCCAGCCTCCACGGCCATGGCCCTCAGGCCACAAGCCTCCAGCTCCATCAAAACCATCCACCCAACCCAGGCCTCCCTCACCACCCACCTCCACCGCCAGCAGGCCTCCTGCCCTTGGAGGAGACATTCAGTTAAGAGTCTCACAAGAGAAGGACTTTCCAAGGAGCTCAATTCCCATCACATCACCCGTACCAGCCCCTCCACCCTCCACGCCCGAAAGCCACTCCCTGTAGCTCTGGCATTCACATCTCCAGAGCTACCAGGGCACCGCGGTGGGGTCTGGGACAGGGAGAGGACCACAACCTGAGGCGCTTTTCCCGCCAGAAGAGGACTCTATCCAACCAGATTGGGACTGACAATTTTATCAGTAAATTGTAAAGACTGGTTGAAGAGACATAAAAATCATGCAAACTTTACCTAAAGGCAAGTGTTCTGGTTCACCACCCCATGGGATAGGACCAGAGCTTCCTCTGAGCAGAGGTCTGCTGACCAGACACCACCTAATCCCTAAGTTCACAAGACCCATGCACTTAGAGAAGGGAAACAAGAACTTACAGACTTTCAGCAAGCACTTACTCGAATGGAGAACCCTAGATTTCTGCTTTTTAATAGCTACTAATTCTCTCAGCTAACAGGAAAACCTGCACTCACCAATTATTTGGCAGCATTCAACTGAACTTCCACAGAAGTAACTGATACACACTATCTTCAACGCTTAGTAAGCTACACAATTACCACAGCAAAAAAAAAAAATGGCACAAACACAAACGGCTGCTGAGGGTACAGAGCTGAGTGGTGGAAGCAGGCGAGCCTGGTGCCCAGAATGCCTGCTGGCAGGAGAGCAGCAGGACTGGTCAGGGGAAAGGGGCTGCCTGACAACCCAGTAACGTGGAGTGCTCCCTTAGGCAGGCGTGGTGGACAAGCTTTGGAGGGCTGATGACACCCCAAACCCAGCTGGGGTTCTGCTGCATAGCAGGAATGGCTTTGAGTGCAGTTAAAAAGGGATGTGGCCAATACAGCAGGCACTGCCTTCCTATTCTCGTGCCCTTTTACAACGTACCCGACATATCGGTAACGTACTAACAGGCTCAAACCTCTTTAATGCAGGAACCACAATTTAAAGGGCTACGGAGGCCACGAGCACGATGCCAGCCCCTCTTGCTAGTTCGCTCCGGCCCACACTTCTCCAACCACACTACGGGAGCCCCCTGCCCAGGACGCCCCCACGAGGCCACCGCCAGCAGAGAGCTGGCAAACCGCCTCCTCGCACTCCTGGGCCCTGCTCCCCGGCGCTGGCCGTCCCGGAGCCGCCATGTGCGGCCCAGCCGCGCCACGCTGTCCCGCTCGAGCAGCCCGCGGTCACCTCCTCCAGCTCCGGCTCCGGCTCCGGCGGCCGCTTCCCGGGCTGCGCCACTGTCGCCGCCGCCACCGCGCGCCCCGCGCCCCGCGCGCAAGCCATGCTCCCGGACCGCCCGGACCCGCGCCGCCACTTCCGGCAGCTAACAGACCTCGTGGGTCCGGGGGCGGGGCCCGAGGGGTCAGAGGGCGAGAGGCGGGCCCAAATGGGCTGGGCCGGCGCGCACGCGCGCGCCGTGGGGACGCAGGCGGGCGGCGCCGGCGGGAGCGCGCCCGTCGCAAGATGGCGGCGGCCATGCCAGGCCTCGGGGCCGTGTGTGCGCAGCGGGCGGCGGCAGCGCGGCCCAGGCAGCAGGCTCGGCGGCTGCGCTAGCCCGGCCCTCGGCCTCTCTTTGCGGTCGCTACCTCCTCCTCTCCCGCCTTGCCCGGTATGGATCTGCCCGTGGGCCCGGGCGCGGCGGGGCCCAGCAACGTCCCGGCCTTCCTGACCAAGCTGTGGACCCTCGTGAGCGACCCGGACACGGACGCGCTCATCTGCTGGAGCCCGGTGAGGGGCTGGACGCGCCGGCCCGGGACGTGTGGGGGCGGACAGCACGGGGTTCGGGAAAGAGCGTCCGAGGCCTCCCCTCGGTGCGCGCTGCCCGGGTCTGGGCAGGGCCTCTCCTCGGTCTCTCGCCGAGTAACTGAGACGACGGCGGAAGCGCGCCTGGCTTGAGGGCAGCACCCAGTGGCGAGCGTGGTGGCCAGGTGACCCCACAGCTTCTCACATGAGTTACCAGGGTGGCGGGGTCGGCAGCTGTTGCGAGGAAATGAGGTTTTGGCGCAGGTATTGGAGGGCGTTGTTCGACTGGGAAAGGAAAGGGACCGAAAAACAAAGCACAACGTCATAAAGTTGTGGTGGGTCTCGAACTCCTGTCCGGACACCACAGCTGGGTTTCCCCAGAGCCGCTTTGGTTTTCGTTCCTCTCGGGCCTCTTTATCCACGCCCCTGCCTCCAGTTGCCTGGCAGCAGGCTCGTCTCCATAGTCTGACCCTGCAGGCCGGACAGCTCCTCCGTTTGCAGAGGTAAAGCAGAGACAGACTGGAGTTGCGGCTGAGAGTCTGCGTCCGGGCTATGACGTCGCGTCCGGGGAAGGCCGGAGCCATAGCTCCCGGCCCGCAGATGTGCGGCCTGGGCCGCCCTGGTTTGGGGAACCTCTGGGTGCCTCCGGACACACTTGCTCTCCTGAGGGCCCGGACGCTGGCTCGCCCAGACTCTCCTAAGTACTTCTCTTTCGCACTGTTAAGCCCTTAGAAAGGAGGAGCAGTCTGAGCTGAGGCGAGCCCAGAGCGGGAGGCCGGGTCCTCTGGTTCCTGGGCTGTTTGCTGAAGCTCTGGCTCAAAGCTGGTAAAGAGAGTCAGAATCATACAGCGTCCTTGTAGGGAACACTTCGTGTTGGTCCCAGTGACACACCTGTGTGCCACACTCCATCCCTGTTGTCTGCTTTTGTAACTGTGCGCAGCGTTCCCCAAGAGGAGGCTGTATTTCCTTCCCCACAGCCTGTCCTGTTACCACCATCCCCTTGTTCAAGGCCCTAAGCTTTGCTGACCCAAGGAAATGACCCCAGGTTTCTGTCTATATTCCTCCTTTCTCTTCTTTTTCCTTCCCCTAAATTCCCAGGAAATACTCTTACCCAGGTTGGGGAGGGGCATCGGAGATTCTTTGGGGTAGTCTGAGTTTTATCTACCGGGATAATCGCCTCACCTCTTGATCTGCTCGATGTTTCTGCTTAAAGATGGTGAGGCAGAAGCCAAAGCCCTGCCAGCTAGCTCTCCAGGTCCCACTTCCTGTGTTCTGAGCGAGACCTTAGACCTGGAAAGCAGGATGGATCAAGCCTGCCACAGCCTCGCACACAGTGGCTGCACCACCCACCAGCCCTGCTGGAACGTAAACTGGAGAGGGTGGGAGCAGCCGGCTGGAGCCGATGCATTTGATCCTCCTCCCCTCTGTCCTTAGGCCAACCAGGATGTGCTTGGTGCAGGGCGCAGCGGGCAGGGGGCTTGTGCTGCCAGGCAGGACAGAAACTGAGCACTGGTTCAGCTGTGGAAGGAAGCCCTTTGCCAGGCTGGGCAGGGGCTGTGGAGCTACCTGGCCCTGAGAAAGGAGATGGCCCTCTGCCTGAGGCCTCCGCGATGCCCACACAAGCCCCAGGCCTCTGGCAGAAAGTCTGCTGGGGGAGACTTCTGCGGTCTTGAAGCCCAGAGTTGGCTTCCAGAGGCCTTGGAATGTTCTGGCGTCTGTTCTCTTGGTGCCTCCCCTCCAGCTGGAACTTTTCTCCCCATTCTGCCTGGAGGACCCTGTGTTTGGCCCCAGAGACAAGGGAAAGGGGGCGGGGTGGAGGGCTTTCCAGCCCCAGCAGCGCTGTGCATCCTCCACACAGTCTGAGGCCCTGCCTGGAGAGTCGTGTTGGTTTCCCCTTCCCTCCCAGACCCCCAGTCAGTTACCATGCTCGGTGTGGCACCACCACAGAATAGGCCAGGGCTGCCCCTCAGACAGCCCTGTGGGACCAAAGGCCCCACAACCTTGGGAAGGAACCTGGTGAGCGTGGCAGCTGCATCCATGGGACACTCCATGAATCAGGCCTGTTTGGCCTCAAGACAGCGTTAACAGTGGTAGGAGGGTGGGTGACTTGCTGAAGGAGGCTCTTCTTGTTAGGCTGTGGGCACCATGAGGCCCTAAGAGCAAGGGCCTCCTTTGCCTAGGAGCTGGGTGTCGCCAAACCAGGCCCCATCCCAGGTGGCCAGTGTGAGCGCCTGCAGTCAGGATCGCTCTGGAGGCCCTGGCTGGAGAGCAGCCTGCAGTCAGGTCGCCAGCTCTCTGCGGGACTCCTTGAGGAGGGCCCCAGTCGCACCTGGCCACTCTGAGGTGGCCGAGGATTGTTCCTGGGGCTCCCATGACCACCTGGCCGGGAGCCAGGTGGGTCCCAGCAGACCCTCCATCCTGCCCTTGGGGGTTGGCAGTGCCCGAGAAAGGCTGGAGGAGTGCCCAGCACGCAGCACAGGCTGCAAGGGGCGCTGGGGCCTTGGAGGCTCCTGGTGCCCCCTGAACTTGCCACCCAGGACCCGGCAAGCCCTTTCTGGCCCTCCACATAGCAGGAAGCCCAGCTCTGGGGCATCAGTTCACCTCCTCCCACAGCACCACGCAGAGGTGGCTGCTGGCCTTTTACAGATACGGGAACTGAGTCCCAGAAACACTAGGAAACAGATGAAAAGCAGGAGGACGGCAGGACCAGACCCGGAGTCCACGGTCTCTTACTGGTGTACAGCTGTGGCTCACGCCTGCCCTCGCTGCGTGCCGCGTCTCCTGGGTAGAGGGCAGCCCGAGGCCCATGCCGGTGGGGTCCAGGCTCTGGTTTCACCCCACCTGCTTTCTTAGCTGGACCAGAGCCATACTTGGACTGATCAGTACTCAGGTGTTCATAGAATTGTATTGAGTTTTTACAAGAGAGTCCCTGTTTTACCTTCCGTAGAGGTACACAGATATATACGTGGACAGATAGAGAAACGGACGAGCCAGGCAGAGATCTATACAGGACGGGCTCCCTGTCTGTCCCTCCTGCTGAGGTGGGCTGGGGAGGGCGGGGGGGTGGGGGGGTGATGAGGAGGAGGGGCACAGAGGCTCGGAAGGGGCTGGAGGGAGGGAGGTGGACACAGTGGACGTGAGTCCGCCTGGCTCCACGGGCCGCGTGTGCTCAGAGGGATCAGGGGGCCCACAGGACCCACCGTGGGCAGAGCAGTCAGCTCCATCGGGTATCACAGGCTAGGGACCCACGTCTGCACCTCTGGCTGCAGGGATTCCCGACCTGGGAGCGCTGGCAGCCACCCCAGAGCCCCTGCCCCTGGGCCCAGCGGTGACTGAGTCAGCAGAGGCCCCTGCGTTCAGTTGGGCCTGGAGACCCAAGTGTGGGGTGGCGGCCGGAGAGCTTGACCCTGAGCACAAGTAGGACGGGGACGTGAGGGGGGTGCACGTGGGCTCCTTCTTGGCTGAGGAGACAGGCCGTGAAGGGCACCGAGCTGCTCTGCAGCCGCGTCCACATAGCGCTGGCACTCTCACTGCACGCGGGTGCCCGCTGCATGCCCGCGACTCCCAGAACACATCACGCAGACCCATCGCTTTGGCTGGAGGACTAAGACGGGCTTTCTGTTCTGGGCAGACTCTTGAAAGGTGCAGGTGGGCCACTGGAGTCAGCGTGGTGGTTAATCCTGTTGATGTGGAGCCCTTGGAGAATCTGCTCACAGACAGAGGCCCTCCCTCTGTAAAGATGTGCATATGTGCAGAACTTTGTATACGTTTCAGGGAAACGTTTTGTAGGAAATAGGGCCACAGGCTCCAAATTTACAGCAAGACTGGATATTCACTGAGCCCTGCATTTCAGAGGCAAAGGCGTTGCTTGCCAGCTAGCAGCTGGGCATTGGCTTCTCCCTTCCCCTGCTGTATGTCCCATCACTAGTCCCTCCGTGTCCAAGGGTAAGCCAAGACCTTCTTCAGGAATGACATGGGGTCAGCAGAGAAGGAGGGGCCTTGAACTTCTGAGGCACGAGGGAAGAGGTCCTGTGAGGGACTCACCATCAGGCCTGCCAGGCTTCTAACAGCCCTTAAGGTTGGGCTGGCAGGACACACCCAATATGGACTCACCCTCCGACACTGTTCAGGTCTGTTACACAAAAGGACGGGTGAGCCCTTGCTTTCTGTCGAGGCAGCGTTCAAACTCGAGAGCCTGGTCTTTGGTGAAGCTGAGGCAGCCAGAATTGGCAGAACCTGGTACTAGCGAGAAGGAGCTATGCGAGAGGCCCTGCACGGGTCTCAGCTAAGTGCTGCTTCACCCACCGGTGGCGTGAGACCTGGGCAACTGCCCAAGAACCTTCCAGGGAAAGAACAGCCACTAGGAGCTGTGTGCAGTCCTCGCAGCTGGGGTGTAGAGTCTGCTCTGAGCGTAGAGCCTGCCCGGTGCCTCAGAACTGCCGAGGCTTGAGGGTGCAGCTGGATTGGCCCCAGAGAAAAAGCTGCCCCGACGCCGTGTGAACGAACTTAAAGACAAGCCTGAAAGGATCAGGCTGATCCCTTCCTTCAGAACTGAGGGTGCAGCCCTCTTGAAAGGACGACAACTGGACGACTAAAGTCAAACAGAATGTGGTAACATGCCTCGTGTCTGGGATCCAGTTGAAACTAATAGATGGGCCACTTGGCGGGAGAATGTCACCGGTAACAAGGGAGTTAGAGTAACAGACCCAGGTATGATGGAACTGACTAGCAGGAAACTAGTAACTGTTAAAACAGTTACTAAAACGCTCTGTGTGCTCAAGAATGTAGAGCTAAAATCTTAAGACCAAGAAGTAGAAGATGTGAGAAAGAAGGCGGATAAGCAGAATGTGTCGGGAACAAGTGTCCGCTGCAGAAGAATCACCGCTGGTTACCTCTGTGTTCACTCCCCCTTCAAAGAGGTGGCCCATAACCACAGCCTTCGCTGGGGGCTGCACACAGCGCCTTCCTGCTGAGAAGTCCCGCAAGGCGGGGGGCTGCACAGTGGAGGCGCTGGACAGGCAGGCCTCCGTCAGCAGTGATGAGTCACATTGACGGCTGTGCCCTGACGTGCCATGATGGGCCAGGCACACCACCCCTGTGGTCTTCCTTTCCAGAAACTTATGTAACCTCAACTCATCATGAGAGAAAAACATCAGACAGATCCAAATTGAGCAACATTCTACACAATACCAGCCCAGTCCTCAAAACCATCAAGGTCGTCAGAAACCAGGGAAGTCTGAGAGATTGTTAGTCAAGCATGACATAAGCAGATATGAATGTCGTGTACTGTCTTGGATGATGTCCTGGAACAGTAGGATGTTTGGTAAAAACTAAGGAAATCTGAGAAAAATGAGAGCCTTGGTTAAGGATGAAGCACATCGCTATGACACTGGGGGCAAATGCACTAGTGCAGGCTCTTAATAACAGGGAGAGCGAGTGTGGGACATACAGAACTCTACTGTCTTAGCTTTGCGGTAAGTCTAGCATTCTGACATAAAAAGCTTGTCTTTATTAAGTCTTTGAAGGGGATTAAACAGCAGACTAGAAACTACAGAAGAAAAGATCACTGAACAGCACACTAGCAAAAGAAACTATCCAGAGTGATCACAGAGAGGAGGAAAGACTGCGAAAAAAGTGAGCAGAGCCTTACAGGGTTAATACCACATGGGCTGGCACACAGTTCCAGAGTAAAGGATGGAGGAAAATTTTGGAAATAACTGGTTTCTTTCTTTATTTTTAGAAAAAGCTAGACATTTTCCCGAATTTTTTTTTTTAATGTAAACCCACAGATCCAAGAATTGCATTGACTCCCAAAGAAGATAAAAACACAAAATATACCAATGCATGTCACTATCAAAGTGTTGAAAACAAGCGTTGGAGAGAAAATCTTAAAAGCAGCATGGAAAAAAAAGGAAATTGCATGTGGAAGAACAGGACAAGAATGAGACTGACTTCCTGGCAGAGTCGGCGTGAGGCCTGGGCTGGAAGAGACCTTGTAAGCTGAAGTCTGCTCAACACTCAAGACCTGGAGTAACTCACCACGTTGACAGTTTTCTCAGTGGAGGCAGAAGAAGCATAATGGTGTATTAGGTGTCCTGGTCAGGCAATATGGCAAATACATAAAGATATCAAGATTGAAAAGTAAGAATTAAAAGTATATACATAGAAAGCATCATTGTTTACTTAGAAAATCCTAAAGAATCTACAAAACCTTATTAAAACTAATGAGTGAATTTAGTGAGTTCATAGGCTTCAATGCCAGTATACAGAAATTAATTCTGATTCCACGTACTAGTAACGAGCTGTTGACAATGGACGTACAGTGCTCCAAACACTGCAGAATATGTACTGGTTATATTATCTACAGCTGTGTAGCCAGGCACCTCCAGACTAACTTCCTAAAACAGCTGAGGCTCCGTGGCACCTGCCACCACCATCATGACTCGTGAGAGGGCAGCCTTCATAGGAGCCTTGCTTTCTTCCTCATCTTTCATCTGAGGATCTCCACCTGCTGTGCCAACATTCCCCATCCGTCCACCAGACGCTTCCTGTCCGAAAGATCCACCTAAAGTCGTGCCAAAAGGGAAATAAGAACTGCTTCTAAGCTTCCACGTGAAAGTTAGTAGAGTAAAACCAAAGCAGGCAGAATGAAGAGAATAATACAGACAAGGAAAACCAATGAAACTGAAAACAGTAAAACATGATAAATCAATTCAATAGCTGAATCTTTGAAAAGGTTGGTAACTTGCAGCATGACAAAGAAGAAAAGACATAAATTCCCAACATGATGACCATCAGAGGGTATATCACAACAGACACCACGGACAGTAAGAGGGTAATGAGGAAGTACAGCTCTGCACATGTAAATTTAATAAAATGAACCAATTCCTTGAAAAGCACAAACTGTCAAAACGCACCCAGGGTGAGACAGGTAACTATTAGTAGTCTTGATTATATTAATGAAGTAGAATTCCTAAAATTATGAACCTTTCTAAAAAATCTTCAGATCAAAATACCTATAACGAAACCGTCCCAAGAAAATTACCAATATGCTTCATAATGTTTATAAAATTTTCAGTTCAGTCACTCAGTCCCATTCATTTCAGTTGCTCAGTTGTGTCCGACTCTTTGTGATCCCATGAAAGCATGCCAGGCTTTGCCATGGCGCCAGCACGCCATGAAAGCGCGCCAGTTGTGTCCGACTCTTTGTGATCCCTGGCAGTACGCCAGGCTTCCCTGTCCATCACCAACTCCTGGAGCTTGCTCAAACTCCTGTCCATCAAGTTGGTGATGCCATCCAACTGTCTCATCCTTTGTTGTCCCCTTCTCCTCCTGCCTTCAATTTTTCCCAGAATCGGGGTTTTTTCCAGTGAGTCAGTTCCTTGCATCAGGGGGCCAAAGTATTGGAGTTTCAGCTTCAGCATCAGTCCTTTCAATGAATATTTAGGACTCATTTCCTTTAGGATTGACTGCTTGGATCTTACAGTCCAAGGGACTCTCAACAGTCTTCTCCAACACTACAGTTCAAAAGCATCAATTCTTCGGCGCTCAACTTTCTTTATGGTCCAACTCACATCCATATGTGAATGTGACTACTGAAAAAACCATAGCTTTGACTAGACGGACCTTTGATGGCAAAGTAATGTCTTTGCTTTTTAATACGCTGTCTTGGTCGGTCATAACTTTTCTTCCAAGGAGCAAGGGTCTTTTAATTTCAGAGCTGCAGTCACCATCTGCAGTGATTTGGAACCCAAGAAAATAAAGCCTGTCACTGTTAACATTGTTTCCCCATCTATTTGCCATGAACTGATGGGACTGAATTCCATGATCTTAGGTTTTTGAATGTTGGATTTTAAGCCAGCTTTTTCACTCTCCTCTTTAACTTTCATCAAGAGGCTCATCAGTTTTTCTTCGCTTTTTGCCATAAGGGTAGTGTCATCTGCATATCTGAGGTTATTGGTATTTCTCCCAGCAATCTTGATTCCAGCTTGTGCTTCATCCAGCCTGGCATTTTGGATAATGTACTCTACATAGAAGTTAAATAAGCAGAATGACAGTATACAGCCTTGACATACTTTTTTCCCAATTTGGAACCAGTCTGTTGTTCCATGTCCCATTCCAGCTGTTGCTTCTTGACCTGCATACAGATTTCTCAGGAGGCAGGTCAGGTGGTCTGGTAGTCCCATCTCTTTAAGAATTTTCCAGTTTGTTTGGATCCACACAAAGGCTTAGCCTAGTCAGTGAAGCAGTAGTAGATGTTTTTCTGGAATTCTCTTGCTTTTTCTATGATCCAACAGATGTTGACCATTTGATCTCTGGCTCCCCTGCCTTTTCTAAATCCAGCTTGAACATCTGGAAGTGCTCGGTTTACGTACTTTTGAACTTAGCTTGAAGAATTTTGAGCATTACTTTGCTAGCATGTGAGATGAGTGCAATTGTGTGATAGTTTAAACATTCTTTTCCATTGCCTTTCTTTGGAATTGGAATGAAAGGCGGGACTTTTCCAGCCCTGTGGCCACTACTGAGTTTTCCAAATTTGCTGGCATATTGAGTGCAACACTTTCACAGCATCATCTTTTAGGATTTGAAGTAACTCAACTGGAATTCCATCACCCCCACTAGCTTTGTTCATAGTGATGCTAACGCCCACTTGACTTCACATTCCAGGATGTCTGGCTCTAGGTGAGTGATCACACCATTGTGATTATCCTTTTGTATAGTTCCGTGAATTCTTGCCACCTCTTAATATCTTCTGCTTCTGTCAGGGCCATACCATTTCTGTTCTTTATTGTGCCCACCTTTGCATGAAATGTTCCCTTGGTATCTCTTAATTTTCTTGAAGAGATCTCTAGTCTTTCCCATTCTGTTGTTTTCCTCTATTTCTTTGCTTTGACCACTGAGGAAGAGTTTCTCATCTCTCCTTGCTATTCTTTGGAACTCTGCATTCAGGTGGGTATATCTTTCCTTTTCTCCTTTGCCTTTTACTTTTCTTTTCTCAGATATTTGTAAGGCTTCCTCAGACAACCATCTGGCCTTTTTGCATTTCTTTTTCTTGGGGATGGTCTTGATCACTGCCTCTGTACAATATCATGAAACTGTCCACAGTTCCTCAGGCACTGTCTGTCAGATCTAATCTCTTGAAGTTATTTGTCCCTTCCACTGTATAATCTTAAGGGATTTGATTTAAGTCATATCTGAATGATCTAGTGGTTTTTCCTACTTTCTTCAATTTGAGTCTGAATTTTGCAATAAGCAGTTCATGATCTGAGCCACAGTCAGCTCCAGGTCTTGTTTTTGCTGACTGTATGGAGCCTGTCCATCTTAGGCTGCAAAGACTATAATCAACCTGATTTCGATATTGACCGTCTGGTGATGTCCATGTGTAGAGTCATCTCTCATATTGTTGGAAGAGGGTGTTTGCTATGACCAGTGCGTTCTTTTGGCAAAATTCTGTTAGCCTTTGCCCTGCTTCATTTTGTACTCCAGGGCCAAATTTGCCTGTTACTCCAGGTACCTCTTGACTTCCTACTTTTGCATTCCAATCCCCTATGATGAAAAGGACATCTTTTTTTGGTATTAGTTCTAAAAGGTCTTGTAGGTCATCCTAGAACTGTTCAACTTCAGTTTGTTCGGCATTAGTGTCTGGGGCATAGACTTGGATTACTGTGATATTGATTGGTTTGCCTTGGAAATGAACAGACATCATTCTGTCATTTTTAAGACTGTACCCAAGTACTGCATTTCAGACTCTTGTTGGCTATGAGGGCTGCTCCATTTCTTCTAAGTGATTCTTGCCCACAGTAGTAGATACAGTGGTCATCTGAAATTAAATTCACCCATTCCAGTCCATTTTAGTTCACTTATTCCTAAAATGTCAGTGTTCAATCTTGCCATCTCCTGTTTGAGCACTTACAATTTGCCTTGATTCATGGCCCTAACATTCCAGGTTCCTATGCAATATTGTTCTTTATAGCATCAGACTTTATTTCTTCCATCACCAGTCACGTCCACAAGTGGGCATTGTTTTCGCTTTGGCTCCATCTCTTCATTCTCTGAAGTTCTTTCTCCACTCTTCTCCAGTAGCATATTGGGCACCTTCCGAAATGGGGAGTTCATCTTTCAGTGTCATATCTTTTTGCCTTTTCATACTGTTCATAGGGTTCTCAAGGCAAGAATTAAACTTTAGCAAATCAAATTTGGTAGTACATAAAAAGACTAATGTCACAACAAATGGGATTTATCTCAGGAATGTATGGATGGTTCAGGATTTTTGAATCAGTATCACCCAGCATGTTAATAATCTAAAGAAAAAGCACATAATCATATTATTTGTTTCAGAAAAAGCATTTGACAAAATTTATGTTCGCGATATTAAAAAAAATCACTCAGGAAACCAGAGATAGCAGGGACCTTCTTCAGCTGTTACAAAAACAAACTGCACACCTAACGTCATGCCTATTGGTGAGCTCCTGAGCGCTGTCCCCACAGAATCCGAACAAGGCAGAAACCTTTTTCCACCAGCGCTAGCAGATGTTGTATGGGAAGTCCTACCCAGTACCTTAAGATAAGAAAAAGAAATTAATGCTAACTGGGGTGAGGGTGATTGAAACCCCAGTATTCTGAGCCTGTCATGCTTGGGTTGAGACTCCATTTTGTAAGTGGGGGCAGAAAGGAGAAGGAGACCCTCAAACTTTGAGTTGGGCAAGATGAGAGATGCTGGTGGCCTGCCCCCTCACCCTCTCAGGAGGATACAGAACGTGCTGATTGTAAACTGAGGGGTAAGAAATCCCCACCTTCTTGGCCAGAGCTCCCCAGAGTGTGCCATCAATCCAGGTGAACTCTCAGGAGGAGGAGGAAGCAGGGTGTGGCCAAAAATGCCATCGTTCACTGTTTCTGTTGAGTTTTAGATTTTCTTGAATAAGTGTTTCTTCATTTGTTATATGCCTTCAGGACAATTTCCAGAGACTTAGGTGATTTAAGCTTTGTTTACCCTGAGAGTGGTTCACAGGATCTCCTTAGCTGCCTTCCCAGGCATCTTCAGAGGATAGTTTTGCTGGATATAGAATTCTTGGCCAAAATAAAAACGCTGTTTTCTTTCAGCACTTTTGGCATGTCATCCCACTGGCTTCTGGCCTGCATGGTTTCTCATGACAGATGAGCTGCTATTCAGTTCAGTTCAGTTCAGTCACTCAGTCATGTCCGACTCTGTGACTCCATGGAGTGCACATTGCCAGGCCTCCCTGTCCATCACTAACTCCCAGAGCTTGCCTAAACTCATATCCATCAAGTCGGTGATGCCATCCAACCATCTCATTCTCTGTCGTTCCCTTCTCCTGTCCTCAATCTTTCCCAGCATCAGGGTCTTTTCTAATGAGTCAGTTCTTCACATCAGGTGACCACAGTATTGGAACTTCAGCTTCAGCATCAGTCCTTCCAGTGAATATTCAGAAACTGTTATTAGGGATTCCTTATGTGTGATGAATTGGTTCTAACTGCTCTAAAGAGTTTTCCTTGGTCTTATGGATGTCTAGATGTGAATCTCTGTGAGTTTATCCTTCTTGGAATTTGTTGAGCTTCTCAGATATTTTTCATCAAATTTGGGGTCATTATTTATGCAGATATTCTTTCCACCCCTCTCCTTTATGCGTGTGTTGGTCTCTGCTGGTGTCCCGTGTGTCACTGTCTTTATTCACTTCTCTTTCTGTTCCTCAGTCAGGAAATCTCAGTTGACAATACTCCTTCACGTTTGCTGGTTCCACCTTATTCCTGCTCAGATCTGCTCTTGAGCCCCTCAGGGAATTTTAAATCCGATTTGTTACACTTTTCAACTCCAGGACTTTTCATATTTGTAATTTCTGTCTTTATTGTTATACTTTCTTCTAAGAGGTATCAATCTTATGCTTTTCTTTATTTCTTTCAGTTCAGTTCAGTCACTCAGTCGTGTCCGACTCTTTGCAACCCCATGAATCGCAGCATGCCAGGCCTCCCTGTCCATCACCAACTCTCGGAGTTCACTCAGACTCACGTCCATTGAGTCAGTGATGCCATCCAGCCATCTCATGCTCTGTTGTCCCCTTCTCCTCCTGCGCCCAATCCCTCCCAGCATCAGTCTTTTCTAATGAGTCAACTCTTTGCATGAGGTGGCCAAAGTACTGAAGTTTCAGCTTTAGCATCATTCCTTCCAAAGAAATCCCAGGGCTGATCTCCTTCAGAATGGACTGGTTGGATCTCCTTGCAGTCCAAGGGACTCTCAAGAGTCTTCTCCAGCACCACAGTTCAAAAGCATCAATTCTTCAGCACTCAGCTTTCTTCACAGTCCCAACTGTCACATCCATACATGACCACAGGAAAAACCATAGCCTTGACTAGACGGACCTTTGTTGGCAAAGTAATGTCTCTGCTTTTGAATATGCTATCTAGGTTGGTCATAACTTTCCTTCCAAGGAGTAAGCGTCTTTTAATTTCATGGCTGCAGTCACCATCTGCAGTGATTTTGGAGCCCCAAAAAATAAAGTCTGACACTGTTTCCACTGTTTCCCCATCTGTTTCCCATGAAGTGATGGGACCAGATGCCATGTTTTCTGAATGTTGAACTTTAAGCCAACTTTTTCACTCTCCTCTTTCACTTTCATCAAGAGGCTTTTGAGTTCCTCTTCACTTTTTGCCGTAAGGGTGGTGTCATCTGCATATCTGAGGTTATTGATATTTCTCCCGGCAATCTTGATTCCAGCTTGTGCTTCTTCCAGCCCAGCGTTTCTCATGATGTACTCTGCAGATAAGTTAAATAAGCAGGGTGACAATATACAGCCTTGACGCCTTTTCCTGTTTAGAACCAGTCTGTTGTTCCATGTCCAGTTCTAACTGTTGCTTCCTGCCCTGCATACTGTTTTATTTTGCTCTTTGAACATATTTCAAATGAATTTGAAGTCTTCATCTAGTAAGTCCAGTATCTGAGCCTCCTTGGGGACGGTCTCCCCTGGCTGCTTGTTTCCCTATGTGTGGGTCATACTTTGTCTCTTTGCATGTCTCAGAGTGTTTTGTTGAAAGGTTTTCCATTAATATAATATGCCATTTGTTAAACTCAATATCATATTTTACCCACCCACCAGGATTTGTTGCAATTTCCTGTTGTTGCTGTTTGTTTAGTGGCTTTTCTGAATTAATTTTATGCAACTTGTGTTGTTTGCTATGTGTGATCACTGAGGTGCCTACGCAGTGAGCGCAGTGGTTAGGCAGTGTGGGGAGCAGGAGTGTTCCTTAATGGCTGGAACCAGTAAATCTCCCAGTCTCTGCGGCGAACTGTGTGTGCTGGCTGTGCCTTTAGCCCCCAGCCACGTTGTCGGCACCCTGACTTTCTCCTCAGCTTCCTGCTTACACAGAGCTGCCTTGGACCTCTCACGGACATGCACACAGCTGTACATGCACGTGTGACTTCTGGATCCCAGGAATATCCTGGAGCTTTTCAAAGCTCTTCTTGAAATCTTGTTCCTTAGCTCTTTTATGTTTCCTGGCTGGCCAGTTTTCTCCATCTGTGGTCCACTGTGTTCGGCGTGATGAGTTGGGTTTTTTTTTTTTCCGTCATGAATTTAAAATTGCCTCTTGATGCTTTCAGCAAACATCTCTAGGGAAAAGCCTTTTTCTGCTAAGAGCTTCAGCATAAAAGGTCAGATCAAAAACAGCCTTGGAGGTGGAACCTTCCAGGGAGACACTGCAGGCCTTGAATGAGCCCTAGCCCCATGGATGCTAGAACGTTTATTCCACCATGATTTGAGCTGTTGGCTTTCCCAGTTACAGGAGAGGAGGTAGGGACATGGCAAGTTAGAACACCACAGTTCTCGGATCTGACTGAGATTCAACCATTTCTTGAATAAATTCTCGTGGGTCATTTTCAGAGTTCTGAAGAAGTTGTCTCTAGCATTTTTTGCTGGTGTTCTTACTGTGTCTGTGGAGGAGAAAAGCTGTAGAAGGTCCCTTTTCCACCCTTCCCCTCAGCTCACGCTCTTCCATTGTGTCTTTTCATGTGTGCGTCCGTGTTGACACCACGGGGCCCTTCCTGCTCCTCCCCAACCCCATCCTGCACCCCAGCGGGGCCCATGCCCAGCCCACCCAGCCTCGGCCCTCCTGGGAGCTTCTGGACCGAGGTCTGGACAGACATGGAAGAGCAGTGTAGCGGTTTTTTCATCTTGTTCTCATCTCTGTTCCCAGAAGAAGAACCACAAAACTTCAGTTCTGAGCATGATTGTGTTGTCTTCCTCCCGAGGACCTGAAGTTAGGTCCCGTCTCCTTGGCTGCCTCCTTTTGGGGTCTTAGCCGTACGTAGGGAAAAACTGTGGATTAGCGCTGACATGGGGCCCTTCAGGGAAGAGCCCACAGTGCTGAGGTGTGACCTGGCGGGCCTCCAGCAGGGATGTGGGATCCCAGGTGAAAACTGTCACCCAGCCTAGGGTTGGGGTGCAGCCCCTGCATGGAGAGGCTGTGGTGACCCCCACGTCTCCCGGCAGAGCGGGAACAGCTTCCACGTGCTGGACCAGGGCCAGTTTGCCAAGGAGGTGCTGCCCAAGTACTTCAAGCACAGCAACATGGCTAGCTTCGTGCGGCAGCTCAACATGTGTGAGTGTACTGCCTTGGCCCTGCATACAGCCCCACGCGGCCCAGAGCCCACGCAGCTGAAGGGGAAGGGGTGTCTCAGGGACTCTCCCTGAGACTTAAGACCACCCAGCCACCACAGGCAGCGCTTCTGGGAGGGCAGTGCTGGGCATTCCCTGAGCCAGGCCCCGCCCGCCAGGGCCTCCCTCCATCCTCCCTGGGGTAGGGGCCTCACTGGAGTGAGGGGTGAGACCCCAGCCCTGAGGCAGCACTGCCCCAATTCCATCGTGTGCAGATGGCTTCCGGAAGGTGGTCCACATCGAGCAGGGTGGCCTGGTCAAGCCAGAGAGGGACGACACCGAGTTCCAGCACCCGTGCTTCCTGCGAGGCCAGGAGCAGCTCCTCGAGAACATCAAGAGGAAAGTGACCAGTGTGAGTAGCCGTTCTCCCCATCATGGTCTTGGATCTCCGCCCAGACCCCCGGCAACAGCAGCATCCACTCGCTGGCCTGGCTTAACGTAGCTGTGCCAAGCCTGCTTTCTACCAGGTGCCTGTCCCCCGTTGGCCACCCCAGAGAAGGCCCATCCACCCCAGCAGCCCCTCGGCCCTTTCTGCTATATCCCGCCCCGCCCCCAGGCCATCTCAGTGACTGCTCCCCCGGGGACCCAGGTGTCCACTCTGCGGAGCGAGGACATAAAGATTCGCCAGGACAGTGTTACCAAGCTGTTGACCGACGTGCAGCTGATGAAGGGGAAGCAGGAGAGCATGGACTCCAAGCTGCTGGCCATGAAGCAGTAGGTCCTGGGACAGCCGTGGGAGCAGGGC
Source organism: Bos grunniens (assembly GCF_055505025.1). Lineage (NCBI taxonomy): Eukaryota > Metazoa > Chordata > Mammalia > Artiodactyla > Bovidae > Bos > Bos grunniens. The sequence goes on from NC_141178.1 coordinate 83,462,174, forward strand.
GCACCTCCTCTGGGATGCTGGGGTTACCGTGGGGGGTCCAACCTGGGGGGAGCTTAAAGCTGGTTCTGTCATAACCAGACTTACCCCCGGGAAAGGGTTCCAGAAAGAACTTCGTGCAGAGTGATGGGGTGGGGACGTGAGAGGCCTCCTGCACAGTGACATGGGGGAGGTGTTGCTGGCGAGGCCGCTCCCCAGCCCTGGTCTTGCGGGTCCGGGCCTTGCAGTCTCGGGCCAGGGCCACGTCTGGACTTGCACAGGCTCCCGGCCCATGCCAGGCTGGACTCGTTATTGGGAGGTGGGGTCAGGTGCGGTCCCGTGGTAGCCCGCAGAGCTGAGCCCAAGCACCAGCTATGCCCTCGGGCCCCTCACGCCACCCACACATGCGCCTCGCACCAGTCAGTGTGTGTCACCTCTCATCGGGCCTGGCGCAGGAGGCCTGCAGGTTTGGACTCCCTTTCCCTGGGGCATGTCTGGTCACCACAGAACCGGTTTTAGGCCCCCCAGCCCCCCACTGCCAGGACCCCCATAGGGGCCAGTTTAGACCTCCTCCTGTGTACTCGGGGCCCTCAAGCACCCCAGCCCAGGGTGGCCTCAAAACCACTTGGGGTGCAGGCCGTCGCACCCCTAGACCGTGGAGGAGGCTCCTAGCCCCTGCCTAACTACTCATGTCAGAGCCCAGCAGGAATGCCTGGCTGGCTGGAATCCAGAGGTGGGATTAGGTGGCCTTGGCCTCCAGGACAGGGACGCCTCTTAGAGTGAGCATAGGAGGGTCTGTCGCTTGTCAAGAAGACATACTGGTGCTGAGCAGGGCGTGGGCTGCTGCGGTGGCCCTTCGAGCTCTTTAAGGCCACTTCTGACCCCCTAAAGGCACAGGAGAACCTGCACTTGGAGCCCTGTGGCCTGAGAGCTGCACTGCCTCTGTTCCCTGGAGCCCCATCCTCGGTCCAGGCAGAGAGCCTGGAGGCTCTGCCACCCTGACTGTGACCGAGAGGGCCCTGGGGTCTCAGCCTGGCCTCTGGCCCGTGCTCGGCAGCGGGCAGGGACGGGCCAGTGGGTGGGCGCATGGTGGAGCGAGGTATCCCGAGACTCCTGCCACCTGCTGACCACGCCTGGTCTGCTGCAGCGAGAACGAGGCGCTGTGGCGAGAGGTGGCCAGCCTGCGGCAGAAGCACGCCCAGCAACAGAAAGTCGTCAACAAGGTGTGCACCGGGCCGGCGGGGAGGGGGTCCCTGTCCGCACTGGGCTGACCGCCTCTCCCCCTGCAGCTCATCCAGTTCCTCATCTCGCTGGTGCAGTCAAACCGGATCCTTGGGGTGAAGAGAAAGATGTGAGGCACGGGGCACGCCCGTCTCCCGTGGGCTGCGACCCGGGGGCCACGAGGCCGGGCCGCCACTCACCCACCCTTCCCCACAGCCCCCTGATGCTGAACGACGGCGGCCCTGCGCACCCCATGCCCAAGTACGGCCGGCAGTACTCGCTGGAGCATATCCACGGCCCAGGCCCCTACCCGGTGAGCTGCGGGCGCCCAGGGCGGAGGCGGGGGCGGGGGCGGGGACGCAGCACGCACCACCATGCTCACCTCCCTTTGGTGGCAGGCCCCTTCCCCAGCCTACAGCGGCTCCAGCCTCTACTCCCCAGACGCTGTCACCAGCTCCGGACCCATCATCTCCGACATCACCGAACTGGCCCCCGGCAGCCCCGTGGCCTCCTCAGGCGGGAGTGTAGACGAGAGGTGCGGCCCAGCGCCTTCCCTGCAGGCAGGAGCGGGTGGGGCCGGCAAAGGCACCCGCTGACGCCTGTGCCCCACGGACAGGCCCCTGTCCAGCAGCCCCCTGGTTCGCGTAAAGGAGGAGCCCCCAAGCCCGCCACAGAGCCCCCGGGCAGAGGGTGCCAGCCCCGGCCGACCATCCTCCATGGTGGAGACGCCTCTGTCCCCGACCACCCTTATTGACTCCATCCTCCGGGAGAGCGAGCCCACGCCCGCTGCCTCCACCACACCCCTCGTGGACACCGGGGGCCGCCCCCCCTCGCCCCTGCCCGCCTCGGCTCCCGAGAAGTGCCTCAGCGTCGCCTGCCTAGACAAGTGAGTGCCTTCCAGGCGCCCTGCGGTCTCTGGAAGCGCAGGGGACTCCGACAAGGACAGTGCCGGGCTGGACACGCATGGCCCTCAGGCCCTCGGCATGGGATTTGCCGGGGGAAACTGGCCGACCTGGCCCAGAACATGGAGCTGGGGAGGGAGACATGCCAGCCAGGGGGTCCCGCAGCCCCTGCACCGTGGGAACCAGGCACGTGGCGGGCACCCCTGCCCCCTGAGCCGCCCTCCCCGGGCCGCCTGGTCTGTCTGTCCTACCACCCCAGAGGTGGGTGAGCGGGGTGGGGGCTTGGAGTCCGCCTGGCCCCCACCGGCAGTGGGGGGCTCTTGTCTTTCTATCTTGCAGTTTGGCTCGCACTCCAAAGATGTCTGGGGTCGCCCGCCTCTTCCCCTGCCCCTCCTCCTTTCTGCATGGCCGAGTCCAGCCAGGGTTAGCGCTGTCCCACTGGGGAGGGAGGAGGGCTCCGCCAGAGCTTGGGCCCCTCCCCAGCCTCTGAGCAGACCCCTGCCCAGCCTGTGAACAGGCTCCCCACCCACCTCTGGGGCCTGAGGCAGCACCCCGAGGTACTGCCTGGCCTCCTCGAGGGGGCAGGCCTAATCTATCCTGGCGCATGCTGGGGTAGGCTGGCCCAGCCGGGCCGAGCACAGCTCCACCCTCCTGCTGTCCTCCAGTGTGAAGGGCAGGCGTTGCTGAACCTGAGAAGCTGGGGCCCCGGCCCTTCTGAGCCCTGAACTCAGCCCCCTGATGTCTTAGCCGGCCCAGCCTGACGTGCTGCCTTACGGGGCCTCACGGTGATGAGGGAGCCTGAGCCACCACCGGTGGCCAAGTGTCCCAGGCCCAGGGCCCCACCTCAGGGCCTCCTGTGAGCCTGCGCAGGGCAGGCTGGCAGCTGGGCGCAAGGGCCGGCAGGACTGCACCTGGGGGTGCCTGGATGCCACGTCACTTGCTCCCCTTCCTCTGGCCAGGACCGAGCTCAGCGACCACTTGGACGCCATGGACTCCAACCTGGACAACCTGCAGACCATGCTGACAAGCCATGGCTTCAGCGTGGACACCAGCACCCTGCTGGATGTGAGTCCTAGCCCTGCCCGCCCCGCGCCCAGCCCGCCCCGCTCCCAGGGCAGTCTGACCGCCCCCTCTTCCCTGCAGCTGTTCAGCCCCTCGGTTACGGTGCCCGACATGAGCCTGCCCGACCTGGACAGCAGCCTGGCCAGCGTGCGTAGGCGGGGTGGATGGGGCAGGGGGGGCAGGGCCGCGCGGGAGCCCTCACTGTGCTCCCTCCTGCTGCCCCAGCAGATCCAGGAGCTCCTCTCTCCCCAGGAGCCCCCCAGACCTCTGGAGGCAGAGAAAAGCAGCCCAGACTCAGGTGAGCTGAGCCCCCCACCCCCACCCCGCCCCCCACCCCCCGGCCCCACCGGCACCCTGACCCAGTCGCACCCCTAGGGAAGCAGCTGGTGCACTACACCGCCCAGCCCCTGCTGCTGCTGGACCCGGGCTCCGTGGACGTGGGGAGCAGCGACCTGCCGGTGCTCTTCGAGCTGGGGGAGGGCTCCTACTTCTCCGAGGGAGACGACTACTCGGATGACCCCACCATCTCCCTGCTGACGGGCTCAGAACCCCCCAAAGCCAAGGACCCCACTGTCTCGTAGAAGCCCCAGGAGGAGAGCAGGCCTTGGGCAGGCCTGGTGTCCGGGAGCCTGGTCCCCTGGCTGGCGGAGGGGGGGGAGAGGGGGTGGGGCGTGGCCCCCGGCCAGCACCGAGGGCCTAGCCCTGTGAGCCACAGCTCACCTGGGCTTCACGGCCACACTCAGACTGACCAGGATGCAGGTGTTCATAGAATTGTATTTTGGATTTTTACACGAGTCCCCCTTTCCCCTTCCATAGAGATATACAGATATATACATGGACAAACAGACCGATGAGCCAGGCAGAGATTTATAAACAACGAGCTCTGTGTGTGGTCTCCCTGTCTGTTCCTCCTGCCAGTGTGGGTGGGGGTGGAGGGGGGCATGATGCGCAGTGTCTCGGAAGGGGCTGGAGGGAGGCAGATGGACACAGCACACTGGAGCCTCCTGGCTCCCCTGGGCTGCATGTGCTCAAGAGTTCTTTATGAAGGGACCAGGGCGGGATCAGCGTGGGCCCACAGGAGCCCTGTGGCCAGGTCCGCACTAGAGGACCAGGTGGGTGCACTGGGTCAGCACCGTGGGTCCAGAGTGAAGGAAGCACAGGACCCCCCCCCTCCTGAGTCAGGCAGCAGGGGGTGCAGAGGTGCATGTGATGGAGGTGGCGGGCCGTAGCAGCCCACGCGGTGCCTTGCACCCCCAGCTCAGCCCTGCTCGCTGTCCTTGCTGATGAGTAGGGCCCAGGGTGGTGGCTTCCTGGGAGGCAGGGGTCAGGGAGACGCTGCCTACACCTGCTGTAGACCAAACAGTGCCTAGCCAACCAGCCTGTCTCGCCCAGACGACCACCATGGGCTAGAGCGGCTTCTGGTTGGGGCGGGGGCAGCACAGCTGGGTCCGCTGCCCAGGTACCACCTCGGGCACCCATCTTACTGGGCCATGGCTGGCTGTCAGGGTACACCTGCCTGGCACAGCCTCAGGGTTTCCAACCCAGGCGGCAGAGCCAGTAGAGGGGGGAACAGCCCAGGGTTGCCCTTGCCTCACTGCCAAGCTTTTTGAGTGGCAAGCTCTGGGACCAAGGTATCCGGAGGGCCACACCCAACTACCTGCTGAGGGCCTGGAAAAACGGGGAGCCCCTGGCATCAGGCCAACCTCTGCCCCCAAGGGAGGCCCTCAGTGAGGGCTGAGCCAGGCCACCTGCTTTGTCCAAGCAGCCCAGAGCCCAGCCCAGGTGAGCACCCCAGCAGGGGACTGTGCGCATAGCCTCTGAGACCTCTGCAGCCTTGCCTTGGAGTCTTTGCTGCCGTTCAAGTCAGCCTGATTCTCAACCCTCTTCCACACCTTAGCCTCTGGCCTGACCCAAGTTGAATCCACTTGTGTGCAGACCTCAGGCACAGGGGGCCTTGGAGCATGGAGTCTCCACCTCGCAGGGCAAGACGTCTGACCACAGAGCCCTGTGAGGCAGGGAGGGTCACCACAGCCCCAGCTCCTCTCCAGGCGCTGGGGCCTCCTTCCCACAGCATGGCCCCACGTGGGAGGGCCGCCCCCTCCTGCCAGCCCTGTGCCCTGGAGGCTGAGGGAGCTCACTGTGCACAGCACTTTATTGACACATTCAGACCCTTGGGCGAGATCTGTAGGGTTTCCAGAGCATGGGCACCTCCCAGGGGCCAGAACTGCGTCGGGCCTGCTCTCCCCTGGCAGGAGGAAGCCCCTCAGGCAGAGGTCTGGTGGGGGCCAGGAGGCAGCTTCCACCAGCCAGGCCCCCTTCTGCTGCGCCCAGGTTGGGGCAGGCTCTAGTCCAGCCGCAGGCAGCGCGGCAAAGCAGTCCAACACCCACGAGGGGGCCAGCCTGGAGGCGCTCAGGTGCCGGCTGCCGGCGCCTCACGGTTGAGCACGTAGTAGTCGTGGACGTACATCAGGACGGCCACCGGCTGCCCGATGATGAGTGACAGCCACACGGCCGCGTTGCCGTAGTTGCCGCGGAAGAAGCGGCCCACTATCCAGGCCAGCGGGATCTGGGGACACAGGACGGGAGTGAGCCTCTGCGCTCGCGGGGCGGGGCGGAGCGGGGGTCCAGGGCTGCTCACCTGCGCCATCATGCCGGTGAAGGCCCAGAGGCGGAACATGCGCAGGGGGATGCTCACCAGGTACTGAGGGGAGAGAGGCGTCAGCGAGCCCCACCCCCACCCCCACCAGGGGCAGGGCGCGCCCTCAGTGCACTGACCTCGTGGAAGAAGGCGGAGGCCAGAAACACTGCCGTCCTGGCTGCCCACTTGCTGCTGCCCCGCCGGAGCATGGGCTTGTAGAAATGTCTGCAGGGGCGGCGGCAGTGGGCTGGGCGCCCGGGCCACGCGACCCCGTCCCACCCCCCAACCCCCCGCCCCCAGGCGCACACCCACCTGATGCACCACTTGTGAACAGGGATGTTCCAGTTCTGCCAGAAGTAGGTGATGGACTCGGAGTTCCTGCGGGGGCGGGGCAGAGTGGGCAGGGGCTCCGGCCCCAGCCCCAGCGGGGGCCCCCACCACCCCCGCCCCGGCAAGGCCACCCACCACCAGTCCCGGTAGAACTCGCGGTCTCCAAACTGCATGAGCTCGGCCACGGCGTTCAGGCAGGAGTGGAAGAGCCAGTAGAAGAAGATGAGCCAGATGAGGTGGTTGGGGACCTGTGGGGAGTGGGTGCCAGGTGCCAGAACAGCCCCACCCGCCCCCACGCGTCCCCACCCAGCAGGCCACTCACCGCCAGCTTCAGGAGGCGCTCCACGATGCGGGAGTAGTCCATGTCCTGTGGGCACAGGGCACAGCTGGCTCCCTCAGCCCTGACCCCGGAACCCACCCTGCCAGGCCTGCCTGCTCACCTTGAAGGGCTTCATGGAGTTCTGGATGGCCGGGACCATCCACTGCAAAAAGCGCAGAGTCAGCTCCCCAACGGCCCCAGGCCCTGCCCTCACCCCCCCTGCCCGGCCCCCTCCCCGCCCGGGCACGTACCTGCTGGATCAGCCCCACCTGGAGCTGGGTGAGGAACAGCTGGGGAAGGAAGCAAGAGGACAGTGAGCTGAGCCCCGGGTGCCGGCAGGCCCGCCCACCCTGGCCCGCGAGGCCCCGCCTCACCATCTCCAGGAGTCGCCGCAGCAGGAAGCGCTTTCGGATGCGGGGGGAGCGGGGGAAGTTGAGCTCGTAGCACAGGGTGGGGGCGAAGAGGAAGTAGTAGAGATCTGGAAGGGAGGGCGGGGCTAGCAGGCCAGGCCGCCGGGCAGTCCCCCCAGCCCCCGGCAGGATCCTCACCGCGGTAGGTCAGGTTGTCGGGGTAGCTCACGGTGCGCTGGGCAGCTCCCCCGTTGGCCTTCTTACCTGCCAAAGCTACGAGCAAGCGGCAGGGGGCGGGTCGGGGGTGAGCCGAGCCCCTGCCGGTCCCGAGGCAAGTGGCAGCCCAGTGGCCCCAGCCCGAGGCAGCCCTCACCAGCCTTGGCCTTGGCCCCAGCCCTGCGCTCTCGGCACCAGAGGTTGACGTCCCGGTAGGAGAACAGCTTGAGGAAGAGGATGGTGTAGACCATCAGGGCCAGCACGGAGCCCACTGTGGGAGAGGCAAGCTCAGGCCACGCCCCCCGCGCTGCCCGTGGCCGAGACAGCGGGGGCGGGGGCGGGGGCGGGGGCGGGGGCGGGGCCCACCTGGAGTGATAGACTCGAGGAGAAAGGCCACGGCCGCTGGGAAGCAGAGAATGGTGGCCAGGTTGACCCCGTGCAGCAGCAGCCCCGCCTGCTCCGTCAGGGCTCCCTGGGGTGGGAGCAGAGCGTCAGCCAGGGACCCCCTCCCTGGTCAGAGGACCTCCCTGAGGAAGGGCCACCAGGCCTGAGGTGCAGCCCCTCCCAGGAAGGCCACGCAAGGCCCAAAACCCTGAAGCACAGTGGGACCAGCTGGTGGCCCGCCCTAAGCCCGACTGGTAAGGACCTTGAGGCAAGTCAGGGGCGGGCGTGAGGGCACTGCTTACCACGGCCAGGCGCTTTTCCACCTGGAACGCAGCCACGGCAAAGATATTGGCCACTGAGGACAGAAGCAACCCAGGGCAGGTTCAGGCCCAGATCAGCCCTGTCCCACCCACCGCCGGCCTGAGGCCTCCTGGGCACCCAGCTCACCAATGACCAGGCACAGAGCTGGCCAGCTGTAGGGGTCCTTCAGGAACAGAGACACCACCTGGATGGGGTCCACCAGGATGCCATACCTGCAGACGCAGGTGGGTGAGGGTCTGTGTAGGCGAGGGGTGAGGTGGCAGGGGCTGGGGCAGGCCGGGGCCCACTCACTTGATGAGGTTCTCTAGAAATAACCGTGCGTTGCTTAAGATCTGCGATAGAGAGAGAGGGACATAACGCTGTCAGCCACGGCCCCAGAACGCCCACCCCAGCTCCTGCCAGCACCTGCAGCTCAGGACAGTGGCCTCCATCCTGCAGGCCCAGCCCTGCGGGACCTCACGCCAAGCTCTGAGACTCCCCACCCACGGCCTGTGTGCCTGCGCAGGGGCACGCAGCCCCCGCCCGCCTGGAGCCAACCACAACCCCAGGTGCCTGTGCCACCGCGGCCGAAGAAACCTGTTGCCCAGCGGCCGTCCTCCGTCCCACCAAGCGGGTCAGCGCCCCTGGCCACAGCGACAACCCCAAGCCCCAGTGAAGTCCAAGCCTGCCCGGCGCACTGCCACCCTCCCAGGGCTCCACCCTGCCAACCGGGCCCATCCTCACAGGCGGGGTGTGCCCACGCACTTGGTGGGGTGGTGGGAAAGAGCGGGCCGGTCCTGAGGGGCTGGGGAAGCTGGGCCTGGGTCTCCACCCCTACTCACGCCCCCGCCTGCCTCGGCCGCTCCTGCAGCAGCAGCAAAGGACAGATCCCCCAACACAACGAGCTCTTGCCAGTGGCCTGGGGCCAGATGCCTGGCTGGCCTCTGCAAGAGCAGGGGCCACCACCTCCCCCACCCCAGGCTCAGGCCCCACGGGGGTTGCAGAAGGCTCTATGGAAAAGTGATGCTTCTCCAGGTGACATGGGTGGAGTCCCCCACCCAGAAGGCTTCCCGAGGAGGTGACAGGCTCAGAGATGCAGGGGCCACCTGCCACACCATCCCCCAGCTAAACACCTAACCAGCCAGCTTACCAGGACACACGTGGTCCTGCAATGTCTGCCGACTGGCAGTTGCCTGTCCTGAGAGCCCACCACAGGCAAGAGTTGGAGCTGCTAAGAGGCCCAGCCACCTGGAAGCCCAGGCTGCCGAGAGGACGCAGCAGGCGGCCCCAGCTCCTGGGGGAGGGGGGAGCTTTGTGGGTGCACCAAAGGGCCAGGAGGCTGGGGGCTGCAGGAGAACAGACAGGCTGCTGAGGGCCTGCCCTGCACGACCACCTTGCCACAGTCCTGGACCAGCCACGGCCTCCAGAGACCAGGACGCGTGGACTACTGGGTCTGGACTGGCACACAGCCCCCACCGCTCCCCAGGGGACTGCCCAGAACCACAAACAGAAGCGTGGGGGCCCCTGGTACACAGGCAGCCTCTGGAGCCACACCCAGGGCAGGCAGACACGTCAGCTGGAGGGGCGAAGGCCTCACGCCACATCAGCCCTGAGCGGTGGGGCTGGGCCCAGTCGGGCCTCACCCTGCCCCACCCTGAAGGCTGCCCCTGGGGTCCCTGCACTCCACCTTCTGCTGGGCAGGCCTGCTGGGGCCCCACAGCAGTGGCCTCGGCCAGGTCAGAGCGAGGCGGACACAGGACTCCAGTCCTGCTCCCTCCAGGGCTGAGGGAGGGGCCAGAGTCCTGCAGAGTGTGGCCTGGAGCTGTGGGCTGGGCTGAGAAGCATGTCCTCACCCTGCTCCCCCAGGTTCACCCAGGCATGCCGCACCCATGAGGGCAATTTGGAACAGAAGAGGAAGTTCTACGTGGACCCCCAAGACCACTCACCTGTGCTGCCAGGGAGGGCCTGGGCCCACGGAGCAGCCATCCCCCACCCAGGGCCACCAGACCATCCCTGCCTACTCTCTCTCGCCCCCTGGGGAGACTCCAGTGCCCCCTGGGGCGCAGACCCCAGCTCAGAGGCTCCCAGGCTGCCCTCTGCAGGCATCTCCTGGGATTCAGCAGGGACGGCATGAGCATGCTCCCGGTAGGGTCCCGGGGTACGGCTGCTCCAGGGACCCCCACTGCCAGCCCAGAGCTCCATTCACCACAGCTACACAAGTACAGACACCCACCCCTGGAGAAGAGCCCATGGCCCCCCGGCCGTCGGGACCCTTGCTCCAAGGTGTCACTCTACGTACCAGCATCACCACACACCAATTCAGGATGCCACGGTAGTTGCTGAAGCCACTGTCAGAACTGAACAGGGAATCCTGCAGGCGGTGACACCTGGAGAGCGGAGACGGACACTCGGGGCAGAGCATCTGGCAGCAAGGCCACCCCGCCGCCCACACATCCCCCTCTGCGGGCAGAGCCACCGGGGGCCTGCCGCTCCCACTGGGGGACGGGGCGTGGGGAGTGCCACAGGAGCTGGTGATGCAAGACGGAAGTGGGGAGGGGGCGGCCCCCACAGCAGCTGGTCCCTCCAGGGAGCCCAGGGGCCACCATTCAAACCACCCATGCCCTGCATTTGGCCCTTCCGGAGGGGAGGACCCAGCCTTCACGTGGCTTCGCAGGGTGAGCGCCACTCGAGCCCCCTGGGGGCTCGGCGCCTGGAGTCCACTGCAGAAGCCAGCAGGGGACTTTCAGAGCCTGCCTCTGAGAGCCCTGTGCCCAGTGCTGGGCCTGGTGGAGATGGAAGCCAACCCTCAGCTGGAGGCAGAGGTGGAGGGGTGCAGCTCAGCCCAGGCCCAGGCCCGCTGGCGGGTTCTAAGCAGCAGCCCCACCTCCCACCAACCACCCTGCCACCAGGAGGCCATCCAGGGCATTGAGCAAGGCCTCCAGTTTTGTAAGGGGAGAGGCCGGGGCTTCCCTTTCCCTCCTGTGGACACATGTCCCCAGCAATAGGGCACAGGAGAACAGCCAGCCTAGAGGGGCGGCTGGGGTCAGCACTCAGATGGCTGCACCCAGGAGACAGACGGCTGGGGAGGACAGGGTGCCAGCATCCTCAGCCAGGCAGCGCTGACAGTCTGGCCCTGCCTCCCTGCCACACCAGGCCCCCCCACCCCAGGCCCCGGCCGGCCCAGCCTGCCCACGCACCTCCTCCAGGTCCATCCTGGGCTGCACACACAGTGGGGCTCTGAGCCCCCAAGCCCTCTTCTTCATGACTCTGCGCCTGCCTTTTGGCAAGGCAAGCAGGGCTCCCAGGCCCAACTATCCCAAGAGGACAGTCTGTGGGGGTATCCGCTTGATGGACCTGCCCAGAACCCCCCAGATCCAGCCCACTCACTGTCACTGGAACCGTCCCAAAGCCACCTCATGCTACAACCTGCCAATCACCATCTGCATGTCCATGTCTGCACCACATACCCAGGGGACGGTTTCATAACAGTGTGACCCCTGCCACCTTGGGGGCCACCAAGAAGACCACACTGACCAGATGTGCAGCAGTCTCTAAGATGAAAGAGGGGGAGGGGGGAGGGGAGCATTTCCCAATCCTGACAACAAATAATGTTATTAAAGCTTTTCCAGATCCCTGCTGTCAAATTCCTGAGGCCTGCCCCCAGCCACCACACAGACCCCTCAGGTCCCTCTACCAGCCTTCCGACTGTCCCACCCGGGCAGCGCCCTGCCCCCAGAGGTCAGAGGCCCCAAGCGGGAAGAAAGCCCACTGCCCACCAATCCCCACAGAGGTCCAGCCCCATGGCACAGTTCACTGCAGTGGACCAAAGGGCAGTAGGCATGGCCAGCGTGGAGGTGGGGCCTCACCCAGAGCTTCTCTGTCACCCTCTCCCTGACTGAGGCACTGGGTGTGCCTCTGTGCCCCCCAGCGGCCCCCACCTGCTCCCCAGTCCCACCCAGCCAGCAGGGCCATTCCAACTCATTACAGTTGGCACCTCATTCAACCTGCACATCAGTACTGGGAGGCGGGCACATGAAAATGAGGCTCACCAAGCTTCCCAACTTGCCCAGAGGCACAGCCCCAAGTGGGGATCACACATGCGGGGCCATACGGTCCAGCTCCAGGGCCGGACAGAACAAGGAAGGACAGGGTGTCAGCTCGCCTCCCGGCTGCCACTTCCTCAGCACTTCCTGCACCCAGCCTAGAGGCTCTGGACTAGAAAGCTGTGCCTGGAGGACCCATGAACCAATGGCTGAAGGACGCACCAGGTGTCGGGGCACAGGGGAGTGTGGAGGACCTGGAAGGGACGCACTCAGAGGCGAGGCAACAGCAGCGGCCTTCCTTCCGGCACATAGCTACACCTTGCTGCCGGAAGGAGTGAGCTCACACCCGGCACCTGACCCCGCCTGCCCAGACCTAGGTGAGCAGGAAATGTCCGGAAGGGCCTAAGGAGAAAGAGAGGAACAGGCAGGGAGGCAGAGGTGGGAGGATGACGACTGGGAGGCAGGGAGGCAGAGGCGATACCAAGAGTAGCCAGACCAATGCCCAGCCCTGCCCCAGGAGGCCCCCAGCCCTGTGGCATGTGGCCTGGGGACAGGCACACACAGCTGCGTGTCCTGGAGATCAGGAGGGTCTCCGGTGGCCCATCCCTGCCACCAACTGCTCCTCTTCCCGAGGGTCCAGACCTCGAGGATGGGCCATCAACAGGACAGGAGCAGCTTCTGGCCATCTGGCCTATACAGAGCAGGCAAGTGATGGCCCATCCAGGGTGACAGCTTGGCCCAAAGCTGGTACCCGCCCCCACCTCATACAAAGTGACCCCAAATCCAGTTCCCCAGGAGTGGGCAGAGGGGCCTGTGGGCCTCCTGGCCTTTGCAGCCGCCCCCTCAGGACCACCTGGGGCCTGTAGGAAGCCAGTGCCCCTCACAGAGTCACCCTCCCCATGGTGTCATCCTGAACTCTGTGCCTGACCTTTGCTCTCACTCTTCAGGGCTGCGGCTATCTTATCTCTCAGGTGAACTGTGTGCCCCCCAAGGGCAGGGACAGTGCCTGCACCCCAACTGCCCTTGTCCCTCCCCTCCCCACAGCACCCAGTGAAGATAGCAAATCCTTGCTGACTGACCTGTTGCCCACTTCCTCCTTGATAACCTCTAGCTCTGGAGCTGATCCCAAAACCAGAGCCCCTGAGAGCCCTTGACCAGGATGAAGGTCAGGGCTGGGGGGAGGGGCGTGGAGGATGGCAAAGGGGGCGCCTGGAGGCAGCCAGCAGGACTTAGCTGATGCCCACGTGGGTCAGATCCTCCCTTTCAGCCGCAGCTTGCTCCCCCAACTCCTTCCCATCAGTCCTTCAGCTAAGCAGGGCGCCCACCTGTGGGTGTGCGCACTTCCAACTCCTCCCCTGTACCCCAACCAGGGGTGAGGGTCCCATTACAGGACCCACTTTGACCCTAGAGCAGCCATTTGTGCTGGTAATAAGCAGGATCCTAGGCCAGTCAATCGCCGGGTGACGGATGAGGGACCTTTGTGAAGACCATTCTCTGGAGGGTCTGCGAGGGATGAGAAATCCCCTCGCACTGCCCCTGCCTCTGTTCTCCGCCGGTCCACCCTCCTCCTCCGGGAGCTTTATCAACCCACAAGGCACCCCTCATAGCCCTCAGGAAGGACCCCTGTATCTCCTTCCAGGTAGAGGACACTGTGCGTAGTGGGCTCACCCTGGGAAAGCTTCAGAACCCACCAAAGGAAGGCAGACGGAGGGCGTCTAGAAGTTGAGCCGCTGCCCTCCCCTCGGCCCCCGTACCTGGGTGTTCCGGGCAGGAGACCCTCCGCCCCCAACCTCCCGCTAAGTTTCCCCGTGGAGGCCCGAGGGGCACAGCTGTGCACCAAGGTCCAGGCGCCAGACTCTCGGACTTGAGCCCGAGCTGCCGCCGACAGGCCTGGGCCACCAGGTTGGGTCGCAGGGGCCCCGTATCAGGGGTCAAAGGTTAGGGGTCACGCGCACCGCTACCTCAGGTCCCAGTGGCCGCTGCCCACGTCTACGTCTCCGTCCTTGTCTGTGTCCCGGACCGGCGCGTCCCCTCCGGCGCCCACATCCCGCACCTCCTCTTCCGCTGCCGCGGGCCCACTGCCGCCCTGGATCGAAGGCCGCGACCCCGTCCTCCGGCGCCGGGAGCCGCCCGCGCCGCCGCGGTCGCCCATGGCCTTAGTTCGCACCCCGCCGCGGCCAAGTCGTAGCCCGCCGGGCTGGCAGCACCCGAGGCCTGTGGCCCCGCCTCCGGACCCTTGGCCAACTGCCGCCACCGCCTCTACTACGCCACTGCCGTGGTCCACGCCGCCAATCAGCGCGTGCAAATCCGTGCCGGACGGCTCCTCTCGGAGTCCTGGGAAGCGTAGCTCCCGGAGCCGCTAACTGGCCCAGGGCCGCGGCGCGCATACCTTTGTAGTCCGCTGGAGCGCGGTGCACCCTGGGAGTTGTGGTCTCCTGGCAAATGCAATCCCGGACAGACGAGGAACACGCGGGGCTTCCGGGCAGCTGCAAACAAGCCTCTGCTGACCGCTGCCTGCCCCTTGTCCCGCTCTATAAACACAGGATTTCGTCATTTCTCAGCTCAGGCGCAGAATTTGGGGTTGTAGTTATTTATGAAATGCCTAGTGCGTTAACGTCAGGCTGACACCCAACGCGTCTACCGAACGTACATCCCGCGGCACGGTCGTGCTCTGTGAACCCACTAATTACCACCGTAGGCACCCACTTTTCCTCCGCTTAGGCTGTTCAAACACGCTCCAGGTCAGAGAACGGAGGGGGAGAAAGGCCGCAGTCCTCGCATTCCGGGACTTGTGCCATGCCCACCTATTCCCAGGGTGGCCACCTCTCCCCTGCCCAGGCCCCCACAGTAGACAAGCCAGCCCGCCTCTCCACCCGCCCCGCTTCTGCCTTCATCTGCAGACTTGCAGAACTTCCCGCCTTCCCCACTTGGGCCAGTTTTGCCAGGGAGTTAGGATCCTGGGGTGTTGATTCGCAGGGACCCAGAGGTTTCTGTTTCATTGCACAGTCGGCAGTCATCCAGTTGTTGAATGAAGCAACCAATACACCAAAACAACTGCACAGTGAGGCCCGTGCGCGGGCAAGGCCGATCTTACTTGGTTTCACAAACATTTGGCAAAGAGCATGGAGTGTGAGTATACTGGATCTCCAGATGCGAGGGTTCACCGGGAGTTTAGGCCTGGTTTACACAAGAAACACCCCTAGCCACAGAACCCACTCCGTTCACTCCCATGGGGTAAGCAAAGCTGGGAAGACCGCCTCTCTGAAAGCAAATAAACCAAGAGGCTCAGCCTGAGATCAAGCCTCCTTCCTGCCGGACTCGCTCCTGACCCTCTTACCTCAACCAACAGGCACCTGGGACCCTGGTGACATGTTCTCCCACCGGACCATTTGCGGCTGAGGCCAGCCTGACATCCTTACCTGGCAGGCTGGAGCTACCTGGCCCGTGTCTTGGAGTAGCGTGTGGAAGGGCTCGAGCGACCTCATCAGGCTGGAGAACCCCTCTTGCCTCCTCACAGGCCCGGCCTCGGTGGATCAGGAGTATCCCCTTAGCCAGTGTCCAAGCACCTTCGTCTATTCATAGGCAGAGTTGGGCCACTCAGCGCTAGGACTCAGTATAGCTCCCAAGGGAGGATGGAAGGAGGAGAGAGTCCTCTCAGGAACGCGCAACAGGGCTGAGTCCCGGGAGCTCTGCCTTTCCCTCCCTATCCCTCTCCCAGGCAGCTGGTGGGAAGCCCCCTAACCCGTGCGCACGCGTCCCTGGGAGCCTTCGGGACTTGCCATCCTTCAGTACAGAGCCCTGACTAGAGGGCCAGCCTGGCTGGCGCGCTGATTGGCAGAGGAGAAGATTGACGGCTCAGGCTGCCTGTTGGCCTGGAGAGGCTGAGCACAGTAGCCACTGACGAGTGAAGGTACGTGTTGGGGGCGGCTCCCTGTGTCCGCGTCCAGGCTCCTTTGCCTTCGGCTAACATGAAGCAGCTGGAGTGAGGAGACCAGGGTGGGCCGAGGGTCATCAAAGAGAACCGATCTGACCCGGGACGTGAGGGAACCAAGGGTTCCACCGCTGGAGTTGAGAGATCAGGGCCTCAAGCCAATGAGAAGGCACGGACTGTGAAGGCACCAATCAGGAAGGGCCTCTGTACCAAGGCGGGGCGGGGCCTGTTTGAGGAAGACGGTGTCCAAGGTTGATACAGGGCGGGGCCTCCGGGGAGGGCGGGGCCTCCGGGGAGGGCGGGGCCTCCGGGGAGGGCGGGGCCTCCGGGGAGGGCGGGGCCTCCGGGGAGGGCGGGGCCTCCGGGGAGGGCGGGGCCTACAGCCCTGGTACCTCTGGATCCTGATTGAGGTGCTGCCAGGGTCACAGCGAAGACGCACGAGGGAAAACGTCAAGATAGGTGGGGTCTTTTGGGGACAAATGTGCGTGAGGAGTTGTTGAAAGAAAGCTCAATGAGGAATCTCCCCCTGGTGGAAGCAACATCTGTCTTGGGATGAGGAATCTGCAGGCTGGCGGAATGAAGGGCTGGAAGGGTTTGGGGATTTAGAAAGAGCCTTGGGCTGACTCCAGGTTGGAGGCGCCTTGGGCCCGTGAGAGAAGACCCTGGACACAGTGGTCAGCAGCCTGCACCACACCACCTATCCTCTGGATTGCAAAGTCCTGTCCATGGACACCTGTGGAGACAAGGCTAGGCCTGTCCCAGTCACTGGGGAGGCAGCCTCTACCCGTCGTCCACCCCAGCCGCCCATCAGAGTCCTGGAACAGTCAATCCAGGCCCCAAAGCTGAGGAGCCTTGGGGAGGACTGGGCCTCTAGGAGCCTCTCTTCCTGCCAGTGGGACCCACTCAGGTATTCAGGTTCAGATGGGTGGGGTATTGGGGCAGAAAGTGAAAGTGTTAGTTGCTCAGTCGTGTCCGACTCTTTGCGACTCCATGGACTGCAGCCCGCCAGGCTCCTCTGTCCGTGGGATTCTCAGGCAAGAACACTGGAGTGGGTTGCCATCCCTTCTCCAGGGGATCTTCCCGTCCCAGGGACTGAACCCAGGTTTCCCACATTGCAGGCAGATTCTTTAGGGTCTGAGCCACCAGGGAAGCCCAATTGGAGCAGGGCTTAAGTCAAAGGCAGCCCTTGGCAAGCTGCTTCTCTCCCTGAGGGTCAGACTCTTCATATGCAGATTGGGCAATGATGCCTACCTAAGCTCTACCAATACTGGGGGCTTTCATCCTGAGGTTATGAAGGCTGACAGTGCTCCCCAGAAGGGGGTGCCCACCTCAGGTGATCCCACCCTGAAGCAGCAGGTCTACTGCAGGTCAGGCTTTCCTGCTGTCCACACCAGTGGAGTCTGGTGGGCCTGTCCCCTGCCAGGGGTGCAGACAGCTGTGCTGGCCCTGGGCTGATCCAGTTTGACCACATGTCTGCAAAGATTTGGAGCCTCTTAGCTCATGCCTACCTACCTGGTTACCAAGGGCATTTGCTGGGGCAGGAGTCTATGTTCCTTGGTTGTCTGAGCCCAGCACAGCCCTGCCATTCATCTTTTCAACTTGACTCACCCTGTCTAGAGCCTAAGGGCTGGGGGTGGCCATGGGAGGTTCTTATTCCTTGGGTATCTCCTCCCCACAACCAGCCTGGTCCAGCTACCAAGGAAAGCCTCCTCAGTGTGGGGACATGTCCCCTGAATCTGGAAGTCAGGATGTGGAAAGCAGGCTGCAGGAAGGGGTCTGCACTTCCCATTTCTCTAGTGGCATTGAGGAAGGCTTGTTGTTGGTTGTCAGGCCTGTTGGGGCAGCAGGAGGTCTTAACAGAAGAGTGAGGATACCCCAGGCCACAGGATTTACAGGCCCTGCTGTACCCACTGTGGCCGTTCTAGATCAGTCCTGGGCTAGACTTGACTTAGGCTCCGCACTTCCTGGCACAGAGAAGATTTACCTGCCGTGGGAGGAAAGCCAGCTGCTTTGCCTTCAGGAGTGTCCTCTTGCATTTAGTCTGCCGAGCCGGCCCTCCAGGGTGGAAGACTGTCCTCTTGCCAAAGAAAACACATGCCCAAAAGGCAGCGGTGAGACTCCAGGGCTGCATGGGTAGACTGCCACTCCCAGCGCAGGGCCTGCACCTGCCTGGCCTCTGAGATGCTGCAGGCCCAGAAAGATGCCCCCCAGACTCCTCAGTGTCTCCTGCGGCGCGGGCCCAGCCTTGTATACATCAGCCCGACACTCCAAGTTCTATCAAGAGTGGCATTTATTCTCCTCGTGGAGGTGCGGCGCTCCGGGGAGCTGGTGCTATTGTGCTTAGGAAGGAGGTCTGTCCGTCCGTCCGTCTGTCCGGCCGGCCCGGCCCCAAACGGGGGCGGAAGAGGGGCGCAGCCCGAGTAAAAATCCCGGCCTGTTCCGGGTGGGAGTATGTACAAGGCGGCGGGGTGCAGGCGGGGGTGGGGGCAAGGCAGGCCGGCGGCCGCAGCCCCCACCCGAGGGCCCCCGCATCTCGGGCCCTACTTATAGAATCAGTACAAAATAGGTGCTACCTAAACGTTCCTTCTACCTGAATTCGCTAAGTCGGTTATTGTGCTGCTTAGTTACAGGGGCGGGAGGGGGCCCATGGCTTTCCACGGCGGCGGGGTGTGGGGAGAAGCGGGAGACCCTGGCCGGCCCACGGCCCTCCGGCCTTCTCCTTAGGTAGGTAGGTAGATAGGCGTGTAGGGTAGGGTGGGGCACCTGTGTGTGCCTGTGCATGCGGGTGTGCCCAGCACAAGTGGGCAGGCCCCGGCCTGGGAGCTGTGTGAACACTGAGCTGGGATGGAGGGGTCTTGGACATGAGCCCTGCTGTGCCGGGCCCTGAGGCCCGGGTCCACCCCTGTGGGAGCCGCTGGGCCTGGTACCCACTGGGATAGGGCTGGCCAGGTCAAATGCTCCAGCATGCACCTTGTCCTCTGACCTGGGACCCTGGCCTGACGTGACAAAGCTGCCATTGCCAAGGGATGGAAGGAATGGGATTCGGTATGGGTGGCACTGGGCCTTGGGGCCCGGGTCTGTGCCACCTGAGCTGAGGACCCGGGCCCAAGTCAAAGCAGAGCCCCCTGTGCCTAGCACTGGCCCCAGCTGGGGTGGGGAGGACTGAGGGGCCCACGCTTGGGTCTAGGGACCGCGGCTCTCTCTGCACCTGTGACCATCCCTGGCCCACCGAAGCCGGTTGGATCCCTCATCAACATGCACCTTCCCGCAGGTCGCCGCACCCCTGGCGGACTCAGCAGTGGGCCTGGCACATAGTAGGTGCCTAATGAAGTATGGGTGGGTGATGGACGACTGAAGGAGGGGTCTTGGGGACAAACACCCCGCCCCGCCCCTGAAACCATTACACCCGCCGGCCTCTGCCGTGGGAGGGGGGGAGGGGAGGGAGGGAAGAGCAGGAGAGGGGGGAGAAAGTCTGCGCGTCCGGCCCCGCGCAGCGTCCCTGATCTAGGGGCCTATGGGGTGGGTAGGGCGGGGGGATACCTGATTCTCAGTAACTCTAGAGGCGGCGGCAGCTTCGCATGCAGTGCGCATTATTGCTCTATAGTCGGCTTCGGACTAACTAAGAGGGACTGGGAGCGGGCAGCTCCGGGAAGGGACGGGAGGGGGACTGGGGCTGCATGCAGTGACGTCACAAAGGCGGCGGCCAATGGGGCGGGCCCTTGGGGCGGGGTCGCCGCCGAGGCTTTGGCATAGACGGGTGTAAGTTGGCAACAGAGTGAGGGCGGGGTCTGGGGCTCCGGGAGGGGGCCGGCCTTTGAGAGGCGGGGCCTGCGGCTCCCGAGAGGCGGAGCCCAGGTGGGCGGGGTTCGGGGGCGGGGAAAGTGATCCTGGACATCCCAAGCCCCCGGCGTCGGCGGGAAGGATAGGGGCCTCTGTGCCCCTTCCCGGACCCGAGTGCAATCCGTTCATAAATAAAACGTACAAATACAGAAAGAAAACCCGACGCATCCGCAACCCCCCTAGGGGGCTTTACCCGCAAAGCGAATACAGAGAGGTGTGTAGAGGGCCGTGCCCAGGCCTGCCTGCCAGGCCCCAGGAATCCGTCCTCCAACACCGAATGCCCGGGTACGAGGGAGGGGGCCCCAGGGCAGGGCGGGAGCGGGATCTGAGGAGGTCGGATAAGTCCATGCGGTTTGATATGCGTCATTATTATTCGTTATGGAGGACAGAGCCCGGGAAGCTGGGCTGGAAGAATTCGGATTTGGCAGAGGATGCGAGGCAAGGGTAGGAAAGCGGCTCGGACTGAGGCCCCGGAAGGAACTCAAGGGAGAGAGGTGCCGCCGTCCGCCCCAGTCCCCGATCCGCACTCGTCTAACACTCCCGGGGCTCAGCGGACACCGAGAAGGAGGCGCAGGTAGCCTCTGCGCCCCTCACCCTGCTCCTCCCCCGTTGTTGCTCCCCGACGTCTAGGCCGCAGGCCGGGCTCTGGAAGGCTTGGGAAGGGGTGGGGAAGACCTGAGTCTCTGCCACGCGATCCAGGGGCGCAGAAGAGGGAGGAGGGGGCGCTCCCTACCTCACCCCACCCCGGTCTCAGAGACCTAACTCGGAGATGAGGTTCGGTTCTGGGTCTCCTCGACCCTATTGCTGGGAAAAAGCCTGGGGCACCCTGGAGGGGAAGGGAGGGGGCTCGGGGTGGGTCTCCCCTCGGGACCCTATTGCTTGAAGGGGCCGGGAAGGCCCCTGGCGGGCGGGGCGGGGCCGGGCCCCCTCCCCCTATTGCTGTGAGGAGGGGCCCGCCCTCCGGCCCCTCCGCCTGGTCGCCGGCGGAGACCTCCCTGGGGGCCCGTATTGCTGAGAGCCAACCCGGCTGGCGGAGGTACCGCCGCCCTAGGCCTGCACAGGGCTAAGCTGCGGCGGCGCGGTGGGCGCAGGGGCCGAGGGACCGCCGGCGGCGGCGCCCTTGAAGCAGGCCGACTCGTAGTGCTTGTTGAGATAGGACTTGAGCGCGAAGCTCTTCTTGCAGCGCTTGCACTGGAAGTGCTTGAAGGCGGAGTGCGTCTGCATGTGCGCGCGCAGGTTGGAGCGGTCGGCGAAGGCCTTGCCGCAGTGCGCGCAGCCGAAGGGCTTCTCGCCGGTGTGGGAACGCATGTGGCCCTGCAGCAGCCAGGGCCGCGAGAAGGCCTTGCCGCACACGCCGCACTTGTGGCGCAGGTCGTGCGTGAGCAGGTGCATGGCCATGGCCGGCATGGACACGTACACCTTGCCGCACGTCGGGCAGCGCCGCGCCAGCTGGCTGTCCAGGCTGCGGTGCGTCTGCTTGTGGCGGCTCAGGTTAGACGACGTGGCATACGTTTTGCCGCACTCGCCGCACGCGTGCCGGCCTCCTGAGCTGCCGGCCCCAGGCCCCGCGCGGGCCTCGGTGCCCGCACCCGCGCGCGCGCCGCCCCGACCCCCAGCCCCCGACCCCGCACCGCGCGTGCCCGCCCCGACCCCGCCTCCGCCGTCGCCGTCGGGGGCCGGCGCCGAGGCTGCGGAGGGGGCGGCGGCGGCGCTGGCGTTGGCTGCCTTACGACGGGAGCGCCCGTCGGTGATGAAGAAGGCGTCAGCTGCGTAGCCCTCGCTGACCGCCGCGTCGCCGTTGATGTAGCCACCAGCGGCTGTGGCCAGCTCCGGGCGCGGGGTGGGCGGCGGCGCCGAGCCCGCGGCCGCCGGGCCCAGCTCTCCCCGCACGGCCGCAGCGTACATGGGCTCCGGGGATGGCCCTTTGAGCAAGGCCGCCTCGGCATCGCCATCGTAGACGGAGGCGGGCCCCGCGTAGTCGTTGAGGTATCCTAAGGGCCGAGGCGGACAGACAGGCAGACAGCGGGAGGGGAACAGGGCAGCAGGCAAGACACACAGGAGGGTGGCAAGAGACACCAGGGCCGGCCAGAAGGGAACGGGGAGGACAAAGGAGAAGGGGCCGAGGGAGAGCGGGGCAGGGAGGATGGCGACGGCGGGGAAGGGAGGAGAGAGAGGAGAGATGAGCCAGGGCCCGGCCGGGCTGCACCCCGCCCTCGCTGGAGGAGGGAAAGACTCGCATCTTCGGGCGCGGCTGCCCCCCCCCCCCCACCTTCCGCGGAGCTTCAAGGTCAGGGGGGAGGGGCGGCGCTTCCCTCGCCCTCCTTCCCCTCCTCCCCTCCCCCTCTCCCTCCCCCTCGGGTTCTCCCCACTTCAGCAGTTTTCCTTGATTATGCAACACACTGCAGAACCGCAGCGCACAAAGCCAGGACCGCCTGTCCAGGGACCCCGTCGCTCCTGCTCTCACGGTTCCCACTGGCTCATCCACCGTGCCCAGAGCCTGTGTCCAGCCTCGATGCTCACCTGTTCTGGTGCTCGGGGTCTCCCAACAAGCCCTGGAGAATTCTACCTCCCTTTCATCTTCCAGGTCTCCCACTACTCACTAGATTTGACCAGCTTCCGTTCCAGCCCTGTCTCCCTCCATCCACTCTTGTTTCTCCCCACCACTCCTTTCCGTCATCCTGCACCGTTGGGTACCACCTTGTTCCACATTACTCCCTCTCCCCAGGCCCTAATCCTTTGTGGGGCCTTCCTGAACCCCAGGAAAGGTGACCAGGAAGACACTGTGTTGGGGGCAGTGCCAGGGCACGCACCAGTGGACACCTTCACAGAGACAGGCTGCAGGCAGGCAGCATTATTCATGCCTGCAACTGCGGTTGTTCTCAAGGCATGAGATGGATCTCACAACCTCAAAGTCACAAATACACACCCCGCACGATGCAGAGTCTGGCTTCTTCAGAGTTACCCTCAGCCTCTCAGACTGTAAATTCTGGAGTCCCCTCAGGGTGGGCCGCACCCTGAGCCAGGCCTGCACCACCTACTCACGCAGGGTCAGACATGTAGCCAACCAGACACACTCTCAGCTGGGGTTGCCAATCACATGGGCACATCGGGGCCTCAGAGTCACATGGTCCCATGTAGTGGCACACAGACAGGCACACACTGATACAGGGTCACACACAAGTGCACATAGTCACATGGCCACACGCAGTCACATGTGCACACAGGCTTGAACACAGGCTTATGCTCCTGCAGGTCACACTTGTTTTTCCACCCCAGGCTGCTGGCACTCCCAGCCCCCTTGCCCACTTGCTAGCAATTGTCCTTGAATTTGGGCGCCCTAGCACAAAGAGCCTCCCCCTGCCTCCAGCACTTGGACTTCCCTGCCCACAGCCCACCTGCCCACACCCTTCTCCCTGACCCTGCTCCAGGGATGGGGGCACTGCTACTGCCTCTGCCCCGACAGGTGGGCGGCCCCCACTGGACCACATGGCTACTCCCTGGAGCTCCTAGCACTTCCTTGCTGGCCCTAGAAGAGGGGGCTAGAGGTGCAGCCAAAGAAAAGAAGAGGGTTCTGAGGCAGGCTGTTTCTGAGTGTGGTTTGCATACATTGCTGGTTCCTGACATGGCAGCAGGGTCCATTCTGTGTTGGTCAGGGCGCGGGTCAGTGTGTTCCTCCTGTTCCTGACCCCTGTTCCCCACATTCTTTCCTGCATCCATGTTCTCCCTGCTCAGCCTTGGCTCCGTTCTGGCCTACCTCTGCGTTCCCCTCTCCCCACCCCCATCCCCATCCCCGTCCCCTCCCAAGTCTGCTTCAGACACTGCCTCCTGCTGGTTCTGATTCCTCCGAGCCTATAGCCTGGGGTTCCTGGTCCCTCCAGCCCCACTCTCTGACCCTCTACCCCTTCCAGCACTGAGCCCCTCGCCCGCCGCCCCAGCCCCATCCCAACTCGCACCTTTCTCCTGCAGTCGCACGCCGAGGTCGCTCCGGGCGCGCCCGTAGGAGCTCTCGAGGTCTGCCGAGGAGAACGTGTCAAGTTTGACCTTCTTGACCAGGAAGGATCTGGGCATGATTCCTGCGGGGCTCCGGCGCTGTGGGCCTGCGGAGCCGGGACGCGGGGGGGCTGCGGCCGCGGCGGGGCCCCGTCACCATCCGAGGAGCGGCTGAGGCAGCACGGGTCCCCACTCTGGCCTCTGGATGCTGCCGCGCGGTGCCGTCCTCTCTCCTGCCTGCCCGTCCTGCGTTTCCTCCTCTGCTGCTCCGGACCCCTCTTTTTCTCCTTCCTTCCTTCTCTTCTTCTATTCTTCACTGCTCTTCTCTTCTCTCTTCTCTTCCTTCCTTCCTTCCTTTCCTCCTCTGGTCCCGGCTTCCCAGCCCGCAGTGCCGCCCCTGGACAGGCGGGGGAGGAGGCTGGGGGGGCGGGGAGGGGGGGGGGAGCGGCTCCGTCCCGGGCCCGGAGGCTGCGAGTGGGTGCAGGGCTGGCCCGGCTCCGCGGCCCCCTTCCCCTCCCCCCCGCCGCCGCGGCGGAGCTTCAGTCAGCGACCCCCCATGCCCCCGGAGGTAGCGGCGCGGGGCCTGGAGAAGGCGGCGGCGGCGGTAGCGCCGGCAGCTTCAGCACCGCGGCCAGCGCCGGCCCGGCCAGCACCTCGGCCAGCGACCGGGCGCGCACAGCCAGAGGGAGCGGCGAGGGGCGGGCCGCGGGGGCTCGGCCGCCGGGCGGGGGTCCTCTGCGGGGGTCTCTGGGAGCCTTGCTTTATTGTTCTGCAGCCGGAGCGAGCGGCGGCGGCGACGGCGGCGGGCGGGGGGCGGGGGTCCTGGGGGGGAGGGGTGCTCGGGGAGGGCGGGCCGAGGGAAGGTGGGAGGGAGGGATGGGGGCTTCGGGGGCGGGGCTCGGCGCTCGGACAGCTCCCGGGCCCAGCCTCCTGCGCCCGCGGCCGCCTCTGCCTGCGGCCCGGCCCAGCCTCCGGCTTTTAAAGCCCAGGAGCGACAGCAGGGGGAGGGAGGGATGGGGGAGAGGACGGCGGAAATGGCTGCGCGGGGCCTGGCCCCCGCCAGGGTCTCCTGGGAGGGGTCTTGGGGATGCCGCGGCTCCAGCTCGTGTGGAGTTCCCCCGAGAGGTTCCGGGAACGGAGGCCCAGACGTCCGCAGCATTGTGCGGCGTGGGAGGAGAGGTGGGAGCAGGCCTGGGGCCCACGAGCCCGGACTCGGGATCTTTGAGGGAAGAACACAGGGCGGACCCCAGAATGGTCGGTCCGGCCAGCCCAGCTGTCGGGTGTGGAGGCGAGGGATCTGCGGGGGCAGGTGGGGGAGGCGAGCGGAGAAGCAGCGAATGCTGAGGCAGCGAAAGCGCCGTGTGGAAGTGCTGCGCGCACCCCGTGCCGCAGTGTGTCCCTGCCGCTCGGTCACCCGGGCTGACCCCGTGCCCGCTGGAGAGGCCTTCTGCACCCCCGCCCTTCCCCCAAGGGGCGGAGGTCGAGCGCAGCGGCGTCGCAGCGAGAGGAGTGTGAAGGCGGAGAGGGGCTGCTGTGCCCTTGCTCCAGAAATTCGGTTTCACTGGTGGTTTTCCGCCCTCCCGCGCGCCTGCAGCTCCCCCACGCGGCCCCGCAACCAGGCGGATAACCCTTCCCCCGGCCGCCCGCCCAGAGTTTGCAGCCCGCATGACGTCAGGCCCAGCGACCAATGGCTGGCGCGGGGGTGCGGGGAGTTCCGGGCCGCACAATGGCCGCGCGCGGGGACATATGTCCCCAATTAGGGCCCGGCGCCGCCATTGTCCCCTCACGCACCCCCGCCCGTGGCTCGGGTCTCCCTGCTCCGAGCGCGCCCCCACGCGGCCCGCTGTCTCTGGGGACCAAGGTCGCAGGGGCGGCCCCGGGAGTGTGCGGGCGCGCCCCAGCCGGGAGCGCGTGCGAGGCGGGGGTGCGCGCACCCGTCGCGGCGAGCGGTGACCTTGTGTGGGGCTGCTGGTCGGGCCCGCGGACCCGGCCGGGCGCGCGGCTGGAGGGCCGCTCTGGAGGCGCGCTTTCGGCGGCTCCCCGCCCTCCGCGGATCTCTCGGCTTTACCTAGCGTCGCAACAGAGGAGCCGAGCGAGCGTGGCTGTAAGCGAACCGGCCCGGCGCGGGGCGCGGCAGGGACCGCAGGCCCGCTTTGTGGCGGCGGCGGGATATTCATCTTGCGTGGCTGGTGCTCCCGAGGGGCAGGGGCGGGACGCGGCCGTCCCCTTATCGCGGAGCCGCAGCCGGCGGGACCGCAGTGGGGGTGGGGGCAGGGATCCCCCTCGGCCGAGCGGTTCATCTCTGCCCCTTCCCGGGGGTCCCAGCGGAGGCGCAGCCGGAGGCGCGGGGCCAATTAGCATTTTGATTGCGGGACTGGGGGCCCATCTGGACCGAGGCCTAATTACCGGGCGAACCCTCGGGGCGCCAGCGGGACGTGCCAGGCGCAGTCCCTTCAGCCGGAGCTCCCCACCTCCCGCAAAGTCCGCCCCAACACTGCAGTCGGACCGCGTCCCTGTCCCCCTCCGTTGGTCCCATCGCCCGGTCGTCTGTCATGCGCTTTTGTTCCTCCACCTCGTCCTCTTTCACTCCCCTGGCCCACCCTTTGGCCCCACTCCGCCACCTCTTTCCTCAGTCCCATTCCTCCATCGCCCTCCACTTTTCCCTCATTTCTGTCTTCCTTCAGCCAACTTCTCTGTTTCTCCTTCCCCGGCTCCTGGTTGCCAGTTCCTGCCTCTCTGTCAATTTCCCATCCCCTGGCTCCCAACGCTCTTGATGACAGGGCGGTGTCAGAGCACCGACACATGTGTCCCCCGGCCAGGCGCTCCCAAGGGGATCGTCTGGGCCGCCCTTGCTTGCCCTCGTGTGGGTAGAGCCTGCAGCCCCTGGGGCGCCCAGCAGGGAGGGGCAGCTGGGCCTAGGCCCCGGCCATCAGTCCAGAACGGCCGTGGTGTGGAGCACACATGGGGCCCGTGAGCAATTACTTAGTCCTCCTTGCCTGCCTCTTTTCAGGCATCCTAAGGTTGAGGTCACTGTGCCCCACGATCGGGTCCAGCCCACCAGGGAGAGGCTGGGAAAGGACAGTTGGAGATACTAACACTTTTGGAAAGTTGCAGCCCCTTCCCCTCAGGCCACCATGAGTCTTCCACTGGGAGCTGGAGGTATAAGGGGCCTTGCTGCAGAAGAAGAGACCGGGGTCTCAGTGGCAGACCCAGTGGTTCCGCGCACTCCAGCACCCCAGGTGTATGCACATGCTGCGCCCCGAGGAGCCTCTCAGCCTGAAGGTCTCGGTTGCCCCGTCCTGTTTCACACTGCAGCAGCAGCTCCTCATCCATGTCAGATGGGAAGGATTTGGTGTTGGTTCTGTTCCTCTGCCTGCCTCTGCTTCTAGGCATGTGAGGCCTGGCAGGTCCCAGGTAACCAAAAAGTTAGACTTTAGCGGGACACTCGCAGGTATCTTACTACACAAGAAATGAGACTTCACCAGAAAAGACATTAAACAACAAATATGCAAATTCAGGTTTGGGGGTTTGTTTTGTTTCTTTTTACATTTCATTATAGAAAATATTAGATATGCACAAAAGTGTAGAGCGTCAGACTGTGTGCCTGTCACCACCATCACCTAAGACCAGTTCACAGCCAATCTGGCTTCCTTTCTGTCCCTCCCCCCATCACAAAATGGCACTTTTCTCTTAGGAAATAAAGACATGAGAGCAGGTGGGTCTGGCTGTTGTATCAGAGACCCCCTGCCTCCTGCTGTGAGTCAATCTAGCCCTGCCTGGGGATACTAGGAAGTCCCACCAGACCCTGCCTGCTTCCTTTTTGGGCAGGAACATCCCCTTAGCCTGCTGTGTCCAGGGTCTGCAGCTGGTTATTGGAGAGGCCAGCCTCCCCAAAGTGGCCCAGGTCCCTCCTCAGTCCAAGGGATCCAGCTGCCAGAACTGCTCACAGCCTCTGTCTCTCATCCTCAGCCTGAGCTGTAACTCCCAGAGAACTGAAACATCTCTGTGTTGAGTTCCATGTGTTAACACAGTGTCTGCCCGATCAAGTCACGGGGCACTTGAGTCCAGGAGTGTTCTTTGGGGAGTTTTAAAGGAGACTCCAGAGCAGGGGCAGAGTGAGCCCTGGGGAGGAGGGAAAAGGTGACCGACCAGAGGAAGGCCAGCAGCGGGGCCACCAAGGTCGGCTCTGGCAGCGGGCAGCCGGCTGCCATCCCGCCTGCACTGCAGAGAGGCTTGTTGGGTGGTGGCCTGGCAGCCTGTACTTCCTGATACAGTGTGGGCCCCGTATGCTCGCTTCCCTGACTTTGCCATGGGATTGCCGCTTTCATTCAACATCTGCTCTGGAACTTCGTGCCCATGGCCTGGAGCAGGCTCCTCCCCCGGTCTCCCCAGACTGAGGACCAGGCTTGCGGCCTTCTCTCTGCTGCCGGTTTACCTTCTCACTCTCACAGGAACCTGAGACCACACTTCTCCACCAAGGGCACTGGTCAGTCTTCTGAACACTTGCTGGCCTATGTCCCACTCCCCATTGCCACTCCTGGGACTTTTCTCTGGGGTGCACATATGACACATGGTCTCTATTGTCCTCCTGGGAAGGACTCTGGCTCCACTGCCTACGGGGGACACCTTCAGCTGTCAGAGGCTCCAGGGGTTGCCTCTGGCCCCACATCCCAGCCTCCTAGTGGTGGCCAGCACCCAATGGCTGATCAATGCAGGACGCAAAGGCCTGGCATCTCAGCCTGATGCGTGACGTCTCTGGTGAGCCATTCTGACGCCTCAGCCCTCGCAGGGTGCTGGGCTGGCCTCGGCCCTCCTGCTTCCTCTCTTTCCTCCTTGGGGTTGACCAAGGGGCATGTCCTCACACTGCTGCCTCAGTGGTTCCCTCTTGGAGAACCCAGACAGGCATCAGGAACAAACACTCCAAGAAGGCAGGCAGCAGGAACTTGGGCAGACTCGCCTACTGCCTGGCTGGCAGCGAGGACCCATCCATGGTGCAGGCGGAACTCAGACAGGCGGAAGCAGAAGGCCGAGGTCCGATGGTTAGACCTTTGGCCAGTGGTGAGCAGGGATCACACAGCAGGGAGGAAACGCGGCAGCGGGCCCAGGACCTGGTGTTCGGGAAATGGAGGAGCAGCAGTCACCGAAGGGCTGGGGGTGGGATGGCTGTGGTTCAGTTCTACTGATGCCCCAGAGGGAGGACAGCAAGGGCCGGAGAGTTTTGTCTAGCCGCTGAAGGCCCAGCCCCTTGGTCGCCTGCACTGAGGCAGGCTCCCAGCTCTTCAGCCAAAGTGCAGAGGGTGGTGAGGGTCAGGCCTTGACTTAAGCATCAGACTAGTTGAGCTCCAGAGGAACTAAGGTGGCTGTCACTTCCAGCACAGAGTGCAGACAAGAACCAGATTTGCCACCCTACCTGGAACAACTAGAGAGCCAGACAAAATAGGGCTTCCCTGGTGGTCCAGTGGTGAGGAATCTGCCTTGCAGGGGACACGCGTTCGATCCCTGGTCCCAAAGGATCCCACACGCCACAGAGCAACTAAGTCCATGCAACACAGCCACTGAGCCTGTGCTCTGTAGCTCACAAGCCACAACTACTAAAGTCTGGCACCCTAGAGCCCATACTCTGCAACAAGAGAAGGTACCGCAATGAGAAGCCCGAGCACTGCAACTAGAGAGTAGCCCCTGCTCTCCACAACTAAAGAAAGCCCACACACAACAACAAGGACCCAGCGCAGCCAAAAATAAATATTTTTTCAAAACTGGACAAAATAAATGAAACAATGGGCCTCAAGACATTGGTACTGGGCAGCGAAGGACAGTGACCCCTGAGAGGGCCATACCCAAGAAAGGACACCTGAGAAACCTCATCTGTATGTGGACTTGACTTAGATGCAAGATCTCGGACTTGCAGTCTGAGCTGAGTTCTGGGATGGGAGGAGATGCTGGAGGTCTTGGGAGGAGCCAGATGGTGGACTGTGGTGGGCTACTTACATTCGTGGCTCCCAGGATCCTGCTGGTGTTCACACATTTGGTAGACCCTTCCCATTCTGGCTCTGGGTTTGGCCACATGACTTGCTTCTCCACTGGGATGTAGTATGAATGATGCATGCAGATGGTGCACACTATGGCCCACTGGGTCTTGTCCTCTTATAACACTCCCTCTTGCAAACCAGCAGCAAGACAGGCTGCTGAATATTGAGACACCACTTGAAAAGAGGCCCTGGAGGATGGGGGTCATCTTGGACATTCTGGCCCCAACTGAGATCCCAGCTGATGCAGCCATATGAGCAATTGCAGCTACACATACGGAGTGGAACCGCACAGCTGAGCCCAGCCAGCCCACAAAACCATGACAACAAGTACATCATTGCTGTTTGAAGCACCCAAGATCAGGGTGCTTGTTTGTATCCACTTGTCCTCCACCCTTGAGTCCTTCCTTCACTGTTCTGCGTGCCCAGCTCAAGTCCCACCCTGGATTCCTTTCCAGCCTGCATCCAGCCCTCCTGCAAATCCTGTCTGCTATGGCCTCAATGGGGCTCAGACCTGCCTACGATCCTCTCTGTTCCCCTGTGCCCTTCTCTCCCTGCACAATTCCTGCAGCCTCCTGGTCCTTCCCCACACCCTCCTCAGATGGCAGTGCATCTGTGCTTACAACTCCCCAGTGATTTCCCGAGGCCCCAGTCCCCTTCCTCAGCCCAGCCTGTCTTCTCATGTCTTCTCCTACATGTCCAGTTCTACCCTGCATTGCACCTCACACCTCCTCTTCCCAGAAGTCTCTCCCCCAGAGCTCCACAAGATCGCAATTTCTCGTATCAGCTCAAATGCTGAATCCTTGCAAAGCCCTGATCCCCTAGCTGAAGGAACACCACCCTCCTCCAGCCACTTTGCCAGCAAAGAAGTAGGTGCTTCAACCTGGGTCACCCTTAGGTCATCAGCTCCAAGTGGGAAGAGGCTTTGGGTCACTGGGTGGAAACAAAGCCCACCCTAAAGTCTCACTGACTGACCGAGCGGAGCCCAAGCTTTGGGAGCCCAGGCAGCTGGCATGCCTTTCTAGCCCCTGTCCACATCTGACAGGCAGCCTGGGCATCCCAGGCCTGGCTTGGTCACAGGCACTCACCCAGGCAGCCAAGCCCCTGGCTCACATTCCACACTCCATGCCTCCCTTGCTGCACTGACCCCCAACCTATCCCAGTACCTCCACAGCTGGGTTCTGCCCAACCTCTTGAGCCCATCTCCTGGTAGAACACCTCCTGAGAAGTAGGGGTTCCTAGCCTTGAGCCATGAACAACAATTGCTCCCTGGGATTGCCTAAAGCCATTCACCTAGCTTCTGGACTCCACTCCAGAGATGGGCAGAGATGCTGGCAGCCAAAAAGTGAGCAGTGCTGAGCCAGGGTTCCAGGCAGGGGCAGCCGTCACGAGCATGTGACATGAGGTCCAGGAGCCAGTGCTTGTTTAATGCTCTAGTGCTGCCATCTGGAAATTGATAACTTTTTAACAAGGACTTCTGCATTTTCATTTTGCATGGGGCCCTGCAAATTATGCAGGTGGTCCTGGTTCCAGGGACACTAAGCTGGCATGATGCACAAAGACCAGACCGGGGTCATGTTGAGCATGGCCCTGAGGAAAAACCCTGACAGGAAACCGAAGTGACTTCTCTGCTCCCACAGCAGCCTCCAACACCCAGGAAGCAAAAACACCCACTGCTCAGAGAACGTGGAACTGGGGCCACACAAGTCAGGCAGGAGCATGCTCCAGGGGCACCATGGGTCTGTCCTCCAGCAGGCCTTGAGCTCTGGCCTCGGGCGCAGCAGCAGCAACTCTGGGGAGTGGAGTCCACCAGAAGACACAGGGCTTGACCTTTGGCTGTGTCCTTGTCTCATTTCTGATTGGACTAGAAAGGGCATCTGGCCCAGACTGGACCAATCAGATTCTGAATCATGGATTCTGCTCA
This sequence comes from Bos grunniens, assembly GCF_055505025.1. Classification (NCBI taxonomy): domain Eukaryota; kingdom Metazoa; phylum Chordata; class Mammalia; order Artiodactyla; family Bovidae; genus Bos; species Bos grunniens. The sequence goes on from NC_141178.1 coordinate 83,493,626, forward strand.
TTGGTCAGCACTTCTACTGACCGTGAAAGGCAGTGTGTCCCACACATGTCCTAGATGCCTGACTGCTTGTCAGGCTCAGTCCCACTACTACCATCTTCCAACCCAAACTCCCCATTGCTTCATGGCAGGCTCCCTGAGGCCCTGTGAGCTGTGCAGGAGGGGAGGATCCTGAAGAGGCAGCCCCAACTCGCACAAAGAAAACCCCCAGGCTTGAAGCAAGAGGTCACTTTATTGAGAAGAAGGCCAGTGGTGGGGGTGGAGGCGGGGGACTGGAGGGGAAGGCAGAACGCCTCTTGGGGTGGGAGAAGGGTGGGTGCCTGCTGGCAGCATCACACGTCCGGGTCCCACTGAGGGTTCCCCCCGTAGGCACCGGTCTTGCGCAGCACGATGCCCGGGCTGAAGGTGGTTCCCAGCGGCCAGTGGCGGACCACGTGCCGGTACGATGTGGCCAGGCAGTCAAAGTAGTTAATGTTGAGCTTCCGGGCAATGTACCGGCCCAGATATTCCATTTGCTGTGTGAGCGGGTGGCGAGTGGCAGTCAGGTCAGCTCTTGCTCGTCCCTCCCCTTGCCAAACCGCACCTCCAGCCCTGACCGTCAGCCCTGGCACCCTCTCTGCCAGCGACCAGCTTGAGGGCCCGGGCCAGGAGCCCGTTGTATGCACCATCCACCTGCGAAATGTCCCCATCTTAAGAGCCTAAACAGTGGTCGGAGTCCCGTTGGACCGAGAGGGGAGAGGAGTGTCTGTCGGACGCACCTCATAGCGCTCCGACAGCTGCACCAGCACTAGCGGCTCCAGCTTGTGGCCGCACAGAACCAGCTGGAAGAAGCACCTTCGATAGGCTAGTAAGGGGCAAGTTGCTCAGCTCCCGGACTCTGGTGAGCGGGGGTGGGGCTCCGGGGACGGGGTATGGGCCCGCGTGTCCGCCCCTCCCCACTCCACGTGGCTTCCCGTCCCTTGCGCGCCCTCCCCTAGTCCGCGGCCCTTCCCTCGCATCACCGTCCGAGTTGAGCGCCAGGCGCACGTAGACCAGGTGCATGGGGCCCTGACACACGGTGCGGCCCTGGATGGAGAAATGGTACACGCCACGCGCGTGGTTCAGCACCAGGCGGCGCCGCGGCAGCGACGAGATCATAAGCCACAGGCCCACGCCCACGCCGTAGGCAGGGAAGCCCCAGGTCTCCTGCTTCTGCACCTGCGGGCGCCGCGGGGACTCCCTGAGCCGCCGCGGGGCCGGTGGCGAGACGGGGCCGGGTCCCCGGGGTAGGAAGGTCGTGGGGGCGGGCCCGGGAGCTCAGACCTCGCTCACGAGACCGAAGCTGATGAGCAAGATGCATACTATGAAGAGCAGCGTCCCCTTCCACAGCGTGTCCAGGTAGTACTCGAGCACGAAGACTGGGGGCGACGCGGCGAGGACGCATGAGGACACCGGGCTCCTGCTCGCTGCCCGAGGTGGCAGCGCCAGGGCTCGGGCCCGGAACAGCCCGCCCCACGTAGGGCCCGGGCCTCGGTCATGGTCCAGCCTGCGGTTCCGGAGCCTAATCGGGCAGCAGCAGGCCAGGCCCGGGGCTCTGGCCCAGCCCCTCGCTTCGGCCCCGCCCCTCCCCGGGCTCTGGCCCCGCCCCTCGCGTCAGCCCTGACCCAGGCTCTGGCCCCGCCCTTCCCCGCCCCTCCCCTCCCTATTCGGATTCCAATCCCCGCCCCGCGTCTCCCCGCTTCAGTGTCGGAGTCCCAGTCCCTGACTTCGGTCCGCGCGCACCGTTGGGCTGCTGCTGCATGAACGGGTAGAAACTGTTGTTCTTGAGGCGCCTGGCGAGGCTGCGCTCGGTGCAGAAGAGTCCTTGGGCCCAGAGCTGGAAGGGCTTACCGCTAGAGGTCGTAGGCAGTCCGCTGAACCGGCCCTTGGGGGCCTGGGTCGGGTACGGACGGTCAGCTGGGCGGCTCGTCTGTTGCCACTACCCACTGCCCACAGCTACGCTCATACCTGGGAGAATAATGCTTCCAGGGCTGCGGTCAGGAAGGAGCAGGAGCTCTGAGGCGAAGACAGGGGAGCGACACCAGGTGGCGGTCTAGGCTGCGCGGCGCCGGGTTCTAGAAGCTCTGGGCAGTGGGTTCTAGAAGGGACTATTCTGTTGTGGTGTGCGTGAACTTCCCGGCTAGCCCCTGCCCCACTGGAAGCCCCCTATACAGCCTGACTCACATCACGTGCTCGAATCACTCCTGCCGGCCTGCACGATGTGCCATATCAGGGTCAGTGCTTCCTGGGTAGCAGGTGGGCAGGCTGGATGCAGGGATCCTTCCCCACCCAAAGCTCATGCCCACAACTCTCACCTCCAGAGCTGGAGCAGCTTCACCTGGGCCTGTACGGCATGTCAGACCGGCTGACTCTAGCCAAGGAAGGCAGCCCTCTGCTCACCCAGAAGTGGTGTCACAGACTGCGGGAGCTGGATTTGAGTGGCCAGGGCTTCAGTGAGAAGGACCTGGAGCAGGCCTTAGCTGCCTTCTCAGGCACCCCTGGGGGCTTGCACCCAGCCCGTGCTCCCTCAGGGCTCGGGCCCGGAACAGCCCGCCCCATGTAGGGCCCGGGGCCGCCTGCAGGCGGGTTCAGCCTGCGATTCCAGCGCCAAATCCGGCCACAGCTCTGGCCTGGCCCCTCGCTTCGGCCCCGCCTCCACCCCAGTCCCCGCCCCGCATCCCGGCCTTTTAGTCCCTGACTCGGGTCGGTCAGCCTTAACAGAGAGACACCCCAAGCCTAAGTTGGAGAGAAATCGGCAGGCAGGTGCCCACAAGGAGCCCATGACTGGGCGTGGTCACTCTCTCTCCATTGCCAGCTCTGTCCTAGTCAGCCTCACATACTATCAGAGGCAGCTCACCTTAGTGCCCTAGGATGGGGCACACAAGCACAGGCACTCAGTCCAGGAGTGAGCTGGCAAGGCACAGCCTCCCTCAGGGACAACCCTTGTCCCCTCACTCTGATCCCAAAGACCACACAAGAGTTCCAAAAAGGGTTTTATTATAACAAAACACTCAAATATCCAAAACTGGGAAAAGAGGCAGAGCAGGGCTGGCTGGCAGAGGGGCCCGAAGCTGGCTAGCTGGGGGAGGGGAGGCTGGTGAGCAGCTGCTCCAGGCACCATTGGACTTCCTCTGGGCCCCTGTAGGCCCGCTTCAGGCCCCGGGGAAGGCAACGGCAGGACTCCAGGTTGAGGTACCGCAGACCTGGGCAGCTGCTTATCACAGAGCTGTGGGGGCAGGGCAGGCCACAGCAGGTTAAGCACCAGCAGGGCTGAGCCAGTCTAGGGAGCCCTCGCTGCCCTTGCACCACAGCTGGCTATGCCCCTTACACCTATCAAGGCCCACCCTCAGTACCCTGGGTGTCCCTGAGGCCAACCCCAAGCAGGGACTTGGCCAGTATGGGCTCCGTTTTCTGACTCCTGGAACTGGCAAGCCACGCAGGATGGGGGCTAAGCTATACTGGCTCCACGGAACTAGGGGGTTGCTAACCTGACTGTGCCCGGTGTGACCCGAGTGCCCCTGAGGTTGAGGGAGCACAGGGCCAGGTGGGAGCCCCCAGGGGTGCCTGAGAAGGCAGCTAAGGCCTGCTCCAGGTCCTTCTCACTGAAGCCCTGGCCACTCAAGTCCAGCTCCCGCAGACTGTGACACCACTTCTGGGTGAGCAGAGGGCTGCCTTCCTTGGCTAGAGTCAGCCGGTCTGACATGCCGTACAGGCCCAGGTGAAGCTGCTCCAGCTCTGGAGGTAAGAGGAATGGGCATGAGCTTTGGGTGGGGAAGGATCCCTGCATCCTGCCTGCCCACCTGCCACCCAGGAAGCACTGACCCTGACACGGCAGATCGTGCAGGCCAGCAGGCGTGATCCGAGCACAGCCGCGCAGATCCAGCAGGCGCAGGTGAGGGGAGCCGTGGAGCAGGCGGCCCAGGACCTCGTTGCTCACAAAGTTACAGGTGGAGCTAGCAAGGCAGAGCTCCTCAAGGCTGGGAAAACCTGGGCCAGGAGTCATCGCTCGCCCAGAAGGCTTGGGCAGCCACATCAGGTTCAACAGCCGCAGCACCTAGGAGCGAGGCCCAGGCTGCAGATGGGGAGGGGGGTGACAGGTGCAAGAGGTGGGGCGTCAGGTACCTGCAGCTGGGGGCAGCCTTTCTGCAGGGCCTCTACAGGCAGCTGGAGGGGAGTGATGTTGTGGTTGAGGCCAGTGCTCACCTCCAGGACCTGGAGCTGTGGGCAGCAGCTGCCCTGTAGAGGTGGGGAGAACACGAGGTCGGGCATCTGGCAGTCCCTGGCTTGGCACCCAGCTCTGCTCCTGGCTGTCACCAACCTACCAGCAGTGCACCCAAGATGGCTGTTGTCTGGGAGTTGTAGGTCAGCCACAGCTTCTGCATTCGGGGTCCAGCTTCCTCCAAGAAGCTTACCACAGCCGTGGACTCCACCTAGGGACCCAGCACAGGGGTACCTGCCACCTCAGCCCAGGCTTCCTTGGGGCCCCTGGGGACATAGGGCTCACCATTGAGTGCTGTATGTCCAGGCTGTGGAGCTGAGGGCAGGCTTTGGCTAGCATGATCAGAGCGTCAGGGGTCACACCATGACAGTCAGAAAGCTTGAGGAAGCTGAGCCGAGGACAGGACTCGCTAACCAGCTGTGGAAGACAGAGGGCCAGCTGGGGGTTGGAGAAGGGAAAGAGACCAATGGCTGGTGCCAATGCCACTTCACTGTCTCAGCAATGAGCTCCTTTCTGGCCATTCCAGGCCTACCTGGGTGCTCCCACTTCTCACTCCTCCCTCCTGGAGGAGATGCCAGGAAAAGAAAACCAAGCAGGCATCCTCATGGGGCATCACTGGGCCCCCACGGTACCTGACTCACTTCCTGGAAGTACTGGGCAACCCCAGAGTGTCATGGCTGGCGTGCAGGGCAGCCTCACGCTCTCACCTTCAACACAGAGTGTAGCTGGGACTTCCAGTGGATGAGAGTCAGCCTCTGGAGCTGTGAGAACCTGGGCCGACAGCAGAGGCAGAGCTGCAGGCCGTTTCCTTGCTTCCCTTCTGCCAGCGTTCTCCCCGCCCATCCCCTTGGTGCAGGAATGCAGGAAGGGGCCTGGAGCTTTCACACAACACAAAAGTGACGTGAGGGAGTAAGAAAAAGATGGAATTCCTCACCGATTGGGCATAAGCCACTCCAGGGAAGAAAGGAGCTTTTTCTCAGCCTTGGCCCCACTCTTAGCGGGGCGGCCAGCCAGCGGGGGAGACAGGGTCAGGGTGTGCCAGAGTGCAGGCTGGGAGGCGGCCTCGTTCCAGCGGCGGCACACGCGCGCAGCCCTGGGAGAAAGGATCTGGTGAGGGGCCGGGCTTTCTGTGGCCGACGCTCGCCCTCATTGGCTGCCGCTGTGGGGTTTCCTAAGAGGGACCTGCCCCTCCCAACTCTCACAGCGGCGCGGTCAGTTCAAAGTGTGGCCCCGGGTGTTCCAAGTAGACCCTGAGAGACTGCTGCCGTGGACACGTGTGTGGGCGCTCGGGCCCCCGCTGCGTGCCTATTCGGTCGGCCTGAGCTACGGCGCTGCGCGCAAAGGGTAGGGTACCTGCCGAGAAATGGTATAGGCCCATCAGCCGCCACCAGCAACCCGAAAATTTGCAGCAGGATTTCCAGGGGAACGCGGTCACCCCAGCCCGGGTCGGGCTCCTGCAGCGGCGTGGGCGCGGGCACGGTCCTGGGTTTGGCCTCAGCCGCACGGGACCCCGGGGACCGCAGCCGCTGAGCTCGGCGGGCGGCGCGCCTCTGCGCGCGGGGGCGAGCGGGCCCCGGGCCTGGCAGCACCAGCAGCATGCTGTCTGACTGCAGCAGGTGGTACCCTGAGCCGCTCGGAGCAAGTCGATCCCACCACCAGTCTTCCGCCGAGCGGGTCCGCGCCGCGGCCGGGTGCACGACCCGGACTCTGCGGCGGGCCCGCCCTGCAGTCCCTGAAGCCATAATCGCCCGCCGCGCTCCAGATTCCGCGCCGGGGACGGAAGGGGCGGGGCCTGAGGCGGAAGGGCGTGACCGGGGCGGGGCCTGGACATCGGGCCAGCCCCTCGCTCGGGCTCAGCATCTAACTTCCGGGGCGGGGCTTCCGGCGCTGGGGCCGGTCGGGAGAGCGCGTTCGACGAGTCCGGGAGGGTGAGTTGAGGCTCTCGCTCCGGCTCAACTGCGTCTTAGTACTACTGTCGTGGCCCTGGGCGGAGGCGGCGCCCTCAGAGTGTGGCTGGACGGACGGCCGCCGGGCCTGGCAGCGCGCAGGTTCAGGACCGGGAGGCGCGGGACCTGGGCGCACCGGTCGGCACTCCGCGGCTCCCCGACGTAGGGCGGGGCGGTGCCCGCCGCGGTCACACCGCCTAGCCCCGACTCGGCTCCGACTGTCCCGCGGCTCGCAGAAGCCGCAGCGGTGTGCGGTGCCCTGTCCCGGAGTCCTTGTTCCGTGTCCATAGGTGCGAGTGTGGTGGCGGCGGTCTCGGCCACTCAGACCCGAAGGTCATCCTCCCTCTTTTACTCATTCTGCCCTGGGCTTCGGCGCTTCCCGCTACTCTGCCTGCCCGCGGGGGTATGTGTATCCTGGTGTCGTGTCCCGGGTTTGCTTGGCCCCTCCTACCTCCCATACCCCACCCCTGGCACCCCACTCAGTATCCCTGGTCTTGGCTGCTTGGTCCTCTCCTTACTCCGGTTTTGTGTTTTTCTGTCGTGATCCTGCATGCGAATGTGTTCCCTTCAAGCCAGACCAGGTTTTCAGTTCCCAGAACCGAAGCATCTTCTTTGGACCTAGGTGGGGAAAAGAAGAGCTGGCTGTGACCTTTGCCCTGTCCTGGAGGCGCCAGCCTTGGTCTGAATGGCAGCACCCCCGCTGGGCCGTCTGGTGTTGACCCACCTGCTCGTAGCCCTCTTTGGCATGGGCTCATGGGCTGCAGTCAATGGTATCTGGGTGGAGCTCCCTGTGGTGGTGAAGAACCTACCCGAGGGTGAGTGGGGGGGGCGGGTTGGGGGGTGCCGAAGCTGCAGCTCCTTTCCTTTCCTGGGCGTCCTGCCTCTGATACAGCTGCCTCCTTTCTTTCCTTGCAGGTTGGAGTCTCCCCTCCTACCTCTGTGTGCTTGTGGCTCTGGGGAACCTGGGTCTCCTGGTGGTGACCATGTGGAAACGGCTGGCCCCGGGCAAGGGCGAGCGGGTCCCCATCCAGGTGGTGCAGGCACTGAGCGTGGTGGGCACGGCCCTGCTGGCCCCGTTGTGGCCACAGGTGACCACAGTGGCGGGGCAGGAGCACTCTGTGGCCTTCCTGGCACTGGCCTTCGTGCTGGCGCTGGCCTGCTGTGCCTCTAACGTCACTTTCCTGCCTTTCCTGAGCTGCCTGCCGCCTCCCTTCTTGCGGTCCTTCTTTCTGGGCCAAGGCCTCAGCGCGCTGCTACCCTGCGTGCTGGCTCTAGTGCAGGGTGTGGGCCGCCTCGAGTGCCCACCAACCCCCACCAATGGCACCCCTGGCCCCCCCCTCTACTTCCCAGAGCGTTTTCCTGCCAGCACCTTCTTTGGGATCTTGTCCACCCTATTGGTCATTTCAGCTGCCGCCTTTCAGGGTCTCCTGCTGCTGTTGCCACTGCCGCCGTCTGTACCCACGGGCGGCCCAGGGCCTGGCCTGCGGGTGGGAACCCTAGGAGCGGAGGAGGAGGAAGAGGAAGAGGCCTCGCCCCTGCAGGAACCCCCCAGCCCGGCGGCAGACGCCACCCCCAGCCCAGAACGTGTGGGCCCCAGGCTGCTCTCCACCCACGGTGCCTTCCTGCTGGGCCTGTTGGCCGTCACCAACGCTCTGACCAACGGCGTGCTGCCCGCTGTGCAGAGCTATTCCTGCTTGCCTTACGGGCGCCTCGCCTACCACTTGGCTGTGGTGCTGGGCAGTGCTGCCAACCCACTCGCCTGCTTTCTAGCCATGGGTGTTCTGTGCAGGTACACAGGGAGCCCAGGCCCCTCGGGATGGGATTTAGGGGTTAGGGCCTGGGCCAGGCACAGCCAGCTCTGAGTTTTGACTTGCCCTTGGCAGGTCCCTGGCAGGGCTGGGCGGTCTTTCTCTGCTGGGCATGTTCTTTGGGGCCTACCTGATGGCACTGGCAGTCCTGAGTCCCTGCCCACCCCTGGTGGGCACCTCTGCAGGGGTGGTCCTTGTGGTGAGTAATTGGGACAGGGCAACAAAAAGGGTGGCCATCAGGAGGGGTTTGCCTTAGAGCAGGGCATCTCCGCTCAGCCTGCTACTATGTTCACCCTCCCAGGTGGTGTCGTGGATTCTGTGTCTGGGCGTGTTCTCGTATGTGAAGGTGGCTGCCAGCTCGCTCCTGCATGGTGGGGGCCAGCCGGCGTTGCTGGCCGCTGGCGTGGCCATCCAGGTGGGCTCCCTGCTCGGCGCCGTGGCCATGTTCCCTCCCACCAGCATCTACCAAGTGTTCCACAGCGGGAAGGACTGCGTTTACCCCTGTGGCCCCTAAGCCTAGTGTTGGGGGGGACTCTGCTCCCCCCACCTGTCTTCAGGGTGCCACAGAGACTTCCTGTCCGCTGCCTGGAGAGGCCCACCTCACATGCGGCCTGCTCACGGACAGTTGCACACTCCACAGGCGAACCTGGCACTGCAGGCAGGTGGAGGACACAGCAGGCTCAGAGCCATGGCCCATCTGGAGACATGGACTTGGCCCAGGATTTGTGTGGGGTTTGTACAATAAAGCATTTTTATTCCGTGAGTTGGAGTCGATCCCAGGAACAACTTTTGCGGTGCAGATGGACTTCCTCTGATCTGGAGCCTTGGTCTGACCTATTCAGGAGGGGCTGCCGCTCCCTGGGGCAGTGTCTGGAGATCCCGGGTTCGTGGAAGTTTGTCCTCTACACACAGAGAAGTGCCCAGAGGGACAGAGAAGGCCTGCTCCCGGGGCCTGGGGTCTGGGCCAAGGACCCACACAAGTTACAGCAGCCAGAGGCTTTGTGGTGGGCCAGGCCAGCCAGGCACAAGGGCCCGACCGCATGGGCTGCCTGCTGGTCGCTGGGTCTGTGGCCCAGGTGTGGCAGCATTTCCCTGCTGCTTTATGGAGGATCCTGGGGGGGATTTACACCAGGGGCTTGTTGCCAGGTCCCTGCATGGAAAGGGCTCTGTGAGCGGGACTCAGAAGACTGGGATGTGAGGGTCTAGCCAGTCTCGGGATCCTTCTGCCCAAGGATGTCACCCCCTCCCCCAAGCCACCTGTCCCATTTTTAGCTCCTGTGATCAAAGCTGCCAAGCCCCAAGCCATTGTTAGGTGAACGTGACAGCGGCTGCCTTCTCTCTGGGTTGCTGGCAGATGGCCTTGGCTTTGCACAACCCACACTCTGCCCCCGAGGCCCCAGGATGGCCGTTTGGGCCTCTGCTTGTTGGTGTCTGTAGGGAGCCAGGCTGTCCTGTACTTGCGGGCTCCCCCACTCAGGACTGGCGCAGCCTATAGAGAGCCCTGAACTGGGAGGGGCTGGGAGGGGATTTGGATGGAGGCTGCTGTGGGGCTGGGCCTGGGCTTCCTCTGTCTCCTCTGTGCCTCTAGGGCAGGTGGGGAGCAGAGAGAGGCCTGTGGAGGACAGGCTCCCAGCGGGGCCCTGAGCTGTGGTCCAATGGGACCGGCCTGGTATGGAGACCCTGTTCTCACAGACCAGGCACCCGCTTCCACAGGGGGCCCTGAGGCCTAGGGTGTGGACTCGAGGCAGTGGTGCTTGCCTTGCCACCCAGCCCCTTCCGGATGCCCTTAACTTCAGAGGCTGGCTGTCCTTGACTCGGGAAGCACGTGGGCTTCTCAAGGCCCCGGCCTTGGCCGGACCAGCTGAGCAGGAGGAACTTCCTGGTGGGAGGGAAGAATTTCCAGGCCTTGACCCTCCAACAAGCATTCAGCTGGGCCACACTCCCATGGAGCTCAGACAGCCCAGCCCCGAAGACAGGCCCTAGTGGTGCTAACCACCAGGCCACTTGACCTGACGGGACTGGGTAGGGGGCAGCAGCAGCTTGACTTGCCTCTTGCATTTGGGAAGCAAGGTGACAGGCAGCTGTGAGTTAGGGACACTGCTTTTGGTTGCAGCGAGCAGAGGCTGAGGGCATGAAATGGGTGGTGTATCCTTCCCCGCACCCCCTGACACTGCCCTTGTCCCTCCCTTGCCCACCCTGGAATGGCTCCCAGTTCCTTCCTGCCCGCACCCCCTCCCCCTCCACGTTGGGAGTCCAGGGAGCCTCTGCCTGCCTCTGTGTCTGCCAGATGTGCCAGGCTGCATAGAACGTGCATGGTCTCCCGAAGAGGAGGGGGGCAGGGGAACTGGAGGGGGTTTGAGGAAGCAGCCGCCCTTTGAAGTCTCCAGGACATTCCGGCCAGCGTCCCCGAAGCAAACAAGTGGGGGCCCAGATGACAAGGGGAGGAAAGGCCACAGGGCCAAATCCTGGAGAGCCACTCGCTTGCTCGGCACACCCTTCCCACTCTCAGCCACCCAGGGATGAGGGCCAGAAGCGGGGCAGCCCACCAAGCCAGCCCTTCAGAGCAGAGTGTCCCCCAGGACTGCACCCAGGCATGATGCCTCCAGCTGGATGGCATGTGGCCAGTCATTCGGCCTCCCAGCCCTGCCCAAAGGGTGTCTCAGACTTTGAAGGAGACCCCAGACATTCTGTCCACTGCACTTTCCAGGGGTCTCGGAGGCAACTGTAGTTCTAGTGGGTTATTAATCACAGACCCCTCTGGCCCACACCCTGTGGCTGGGTGGGTAACCCAGCTGATCCAGCCATGGTGCCCACACCAATTGAAATGGGGGAGGAGAGGTGACCCTGTGGAGCAAATGAGGACCCAGTAGATTGGTATTAGGCGTGTCAGTTGTTCCAAGAGTTGTAAAAACTACCCAAACTACTCAGTGCACACCAGACGGTGAAGATACCACAGAGGGAACAGAGCAAGGGGTGGAGGGAGCCAGACCCTGACATCATCCTGCAGTTGCCTGGATCCAGCTGTACCTGAAGCTAAACCCCTTGGACTTACAAGTTATGTCAGCCCAAAATTTTGTGCTTATTTTAGTTGAGTTGTCTTCTATCTGTCACAGCTGCAAGAGTTGTGAGGTCCTCTCTCGTCTCTGAAGCATCTGGGACCATCCAGAAGTTTGCATGCCGAGCACTGGCTGACCTTTCCGTGCCTGGGGGAGGATCAGTCACCGTCCTGCAGACTCTCCCGTTGTACTCCCCATGTCAAGAGCCCTAGGCTCCCCCACCAGCTCCTGAGCAGGATGCTTCGCTGACCACTTCCACCCTGGAAAGGAGAGTTTCCTGGAGATTGGACCCTCTCAGAACACCTTGAGCCAGGCCGGGCAAGGAAGGAGGCAGGACCTTCTTCAGCTGGACTATCTAGACAAAGCCCTGGAGGGGGTTTCTGTTTTCATGTTTCCTCTCCTTTGCAAGTGTGGCAGGAGAACTGAGCTCGTTAGAAAGCAGACTGCAAAAGGGCCCCTACCTGACCCCTCACAGGCGTCCTGCTACCCATGTCCCCCTGCAAGTGCCCACCCCACCCCACATGGATTTAGGTCAGAGGGATGTGAAGAGATGCAGCGGCCAGGGTGCTCAGGCATCCAGAGGAGAAACAGACAGATCCCCAGATGAAGGTGTCTGCTCTCTGTCTCCATTCAACGTTGCACTGCGGGTCCTGGCAATGATGGTTACACAGGAAAAAGGGCATCCAGGTGGGAAAAAAAGTAAAACTATCCTCAGATGACAGGGTTCTATGTATAGAAAATCATAAGGAGTCCACAAAGAACTTGTTAGGACCAAAAACAAATACAACCAAAATTTGCAGAATACAACATCAATATACAGAAATCAGTTGTATCTTTATACATGTTCAGCCGAAGATCTGAAAGTGAAATTAAGGAACATTTTTTTACAGTAGCATCAAAAAAAATAAAGTACCTCGAAGTGAATTTAACAAAGGAAATGCTAAACTTGTACATGGAAAACTACAAAATGTTGACAACAATGAAAGACATGAGTAAATATTCATAGATCAGAAGACTTCTGTTGTTAACTTGGCAATACTGATCTACAGATTCAAGTAATCCCTATCAAAATCCCATCTGGCTTTTTTTTGAAAAAAAAAAAAAAAAAAAAAACAACTAATCCTAATATTCATAACAAAACAAAATGCAGGAGACACGGAATAGCCAAAACAATCCTTTTTGTGTGTGTGCCATGCCACATGGCTTGCAGGGTCTTAGTTCCTTGACCAGAGATTGAGCCTGGATCTTTGGCAGTAAAAGTGCTGAGTTTTAACCACTGGACCGCCAGGGAATTCCCCAAAACAATCTTTAAAAGAATATAGGTGGCTACAAAACTACAGTAATCAAGACAGACATATAGGTCAGTGAAACAGAATAGAGAGCCCAGAAATAAACCTGCACACTTACGATCAATTAATCTACAAGGAAAAGAGACAAGAATATTCAAAGGAGGTGGTGGGGGGGGGGGCTTCCTAGGTGGCAATAGTGGTAAAGAATCTGCCAGCCAATGCAGGAGAATATACAAAGGGGAAAAGGCAAACCTCTTCAGTACATGGTGTTGGGAAAACTGGACACTGCAAATGGTAAGACTCAAACTGGAGTACTTTCCCATTCCAGATACAAAATAAACCAAAAATGGATTAAAGACTTAATGTAAGATCTGAAACCATTAATCTCTTAGAAGAAAACATTGTCATCGGCTTTGGCAATTTTTTTGAATATGTCTCCTCAAGCAGGAGAAACAAAAGTAAAAATAAATAAATGGGACTACATCAACCTAAAAAGCGTTTGTACAGTAAAGGAAACTATCAACAAAATGAAAAAGCAGCCTACTGAATGGACAAAGATATTTGCAATGGTTATATCCAACCAGAGATTAATATCCAAAACATTCAAAGAACTCACATGATGCAACCTCAGTCAAACAAACAAAGCAGTTAAAAAATGGGCAGAAGACCAAAATAGACAAAAGAAGACATACATATGGAGAGCAGGCACACGAAAAGATGCTCAACATCATCAGTCACGAGAAAAATCAAAGCCACAATGAGATCTAAGCTCACACTCACCAGAATGGTCATTATCAACAAGACAACAAATAAGTGTTGGAGAGGGTGTGTAGAAAAGTGAACCTTGTATGCTGTTGGTGGTTACGTAAACTGGTGCAGCCACTGTAGACAACAGTATGGAGTTTCCTCAAAAAGTTAAAAATAGAGTTACCATATGATCTATCAGTTTCACTTCTGAGTATTTATCTCAAGAAAACAAGAACACTTGTTCTTAGAAAACATACATGAGCCCCTATGTTAATTGCAGCATTATTTACAATAGCCAAGATACAGAAACAATCTAATTGTCCATTGACAGATAAGTGGATAAAGAAGATGTGCCACATATATTATATATATATACACACAATGGAGTATTAGCCACAGAACCCTGTCCTTGGGCTTCCCTGGTAGCAGAGTGGTAAAGAACCTGCCTACTGATGCAGGAGACACAAGAGACGCAGGTTTGATCCCTGGGTTGGGAAGATCCTCTGGAGTAGGAAATGCCAACCCACTCCAGTATTCTTTTTTTTTTTTTCCCACTCCAGTATTTTTTCATGGAAAATCCCATGGATAGAGGAGCTTGGTGGGCTACAATCCATGGGGTCACAGGAGTCGGGCACAGCTGAGCAACTGAGCACAATTAGCCATAGAACAGAATGGAATCTTGCCATTTCGACAACATGGATGGACTGAGAGGGTATTTTGCTGAGTGGAGTAAGACAGTGAAAGACAAATACTGTATGATTTCACTTATAAGTGGAATAAAAAGCATAACAAGTGAACAAACATATGAAAACAGAAACAGACTCATAGATGCAGAGACCAAACAGGTAGTTGCCAGAGGGGAGAGGTATGTGAGATGAGTGAGATAGGTGAGGGAGATTAATAAGAGGTACAAGCTTCCAGTTACAAAATAAGTGAGTCATCAGGTATGAAATGTACAGGAGGGAATATAGTCAATAATATAGTAGTAACTTTGTGCAGTGACAGATGGTAACTAGACTTACCCTGGGGATCATTTTATAATGTACAGAAATATTGAATCACTACATTGTTCACCTGGAACTACTGGTGGTGTAGGTCAACTATGCATCGAGAATAAATTCATAGAAAAGGAGGTCTGATTTGTGGTTACCAGAAGCAAGGGGTGGGGGAGGCAGAACTGAATAAAGGTAGAAGGGGCAAATTTCCGGTTGTAAGGCAAGTACTAGGGGGACTTCCCTGGCCGTCCAGCGGTCAGGGCGCCTTGCTTCACTGCAGGGGGTATGGGTTCGATCCTGAATTAAGAGCTTGCATGCCCAGCGGCAGGCTTCCCAGGTGGTGCTACTGGTTAAGAACTCTCCTGCCAATGCAGGAGATCTAAGAGACATGGGTTTGATCCCTGGGTCAGGAGGATCCCCTGGAGAAGGGCATGGTAACCCATTCCAGCATTCTTGCCTGGAGAATCCCATCAACAGAGGAACTTGGTGGGCTACAGTCTATAGGGTCACAAAGAGTTGGACACAAGTGAAGTGACTTAACATGCATGCATGCCGAGTGGCACAGCCAAAAAAAGGTAAGTATTAATATTAGGGATGTAATATACAGCATGATTAATTAACTGCTGAATGTTACATATGAAAGTTTGTCAGAGTAAATCCTAAGAGATCTCAACATAAGGAAAAAAATTGTTTACCTTTTATGTTTATACAAGATGATGTTCAGTGAGTGTATTGTGGTGACCATTTTATGATGTATGTGAGTCTAATCATGCTGCACACCTTAAACTTACACAGTGCAGCATCAGTTACATCTCAATAAAACTGGAAGAAAAAAGCATTTTATTTCAAAAGCATATATGTATGTGTGTGTGTATGTATGTATATACATATGGGCTTCCCCGGTGGCTCAGATAATAAAGAATATGCCTGCAATGTAGGAGACTGGGGCTCGATCCCTTGGTCGGGATTTACAAGATAATGTAAAAATACGTAGTCATATATTTCATATAATATACATACACGCAATAACATTTTAAAAGCACTAAAAAAAAGAATAAAGTTTCAGGAATCTCTCACACTTCCCAATTACAAAACTTACTACAAAGTTATACTAGCAGAGCCTTCCCTGATGGTCCAGTGGTTAACACTGTGCTTCCAAGCAAGGGGCGCAGGTTCAATCCCTGGCTGGGGAACTAAGATCCCACATGCCACAGGGCAATGGAAACCCTCCGGCTGCAATGAAGACCCGAATCAGCCAAAAAATGGAATCAATCTGTAAATAACACTTGCTTCCCACCAACTTGCATCCCTGATTCTCACACTGAGACTTTTACTGAGTCTTACTCTTCACAGCAGCATAGATGTACATGCACAAGTTCAGTTAGAGTCTATCTTTTTACCAAGACAGAATTGGAGAAATTTGCTGTGTGCAAGAGGCCTTGTAAATGGCCACACCAAGAGGGTGGCTCATTAACGGGAGTGAGTCACTTCTAGGGAACATGGGTCGACCTCCTGGAGCGAATGCCTACAGAACACTACCAGGGTTTCGCACTCCGTGCCTTATAGGCAGTCAGGAAGGCCTCTTTCTAGCAGGCTCACAAACAGAAATTCGCTCATAAAATATACATTATGTTTCTCACCTGGGATAACAAATAATGGAGGCCTTTGAAAGTCCAATCTGAGAGTTTTTATAATAACTTCTAGCAAAGCAAACTTAAGGTGGCCTGCGTGGTATCTTAGCATCCTTAACTTGTGAGCCAGGACCTCATTTTGCAGCAAGAAAAGCGAGGCTTGAGCAGTTAGTCACCCTAATCCATCGCTTGCAAGTGCTGGGCTGAAACGGCTGCCCCTTCCCCGCCCTGGGTTCAACTCCAGCTGCCGGCGCTGAGCCCCTAGTGGGGTCTCTTCTCCCTCCCGGCTTCCGCCTTTGCTGTGAACTCCTGGGGCAACAGGTGACCTGACCTCCCCAAACCTCAGCTTCCACTGGGGGTGGGAAAAAACCCTAGCAGCAGCAGGGTCTGGGGACGACAGAGGAGGAGATGGTTGATGGCATCACCAACTCGATGGACGTGAGTTTGAGCAAGCTCCGGGAGTTGGAGATAGACAGGGAAGCTTGGCGTGCTGCAGTCCATGTGGTCGCAAAGACGTCCACGACTGAGCGACGGAAATGAACTGAGCGGTTTCAGACCGCGTGCCTTGACCGAGCGCCGGTACTGGCCCTAAACCTAGTGGGCCGGGAGCCGCCAGGGGGCGCTGCTCCACCGCGGCGGCGGGACTACTCGGGGCGTGGCCTCCAGTCCCGCCCGCCCATCGGACGGTGCGCGCGTGCGCACTGTGCCCCTCCCGCAGTGCCTGCTGGGCCGGCGGAGGGTGTGCGGCGTGTGGCGAGCGGGAGCTGAGCGACGGACCGAAAATGTGGAGACCTGTGAGACCCCGAGCGCTCGCGCCCCTGCCGCGGCCCGGGTCGCCCAGCCGGGACCCGCAGGGCCCAAGACTCGCCCCCCAGGGATCCTCCCGGCTGGCTGGAGCCCGTCACAGCCGTCAGGCAGCCTGTCCTCGGGTCCCCGCTTCAGCCCCCAGGCCCTGTGAGGGAGACATCGGGCCTTCCCTGCCGCACGCCGCAGCTCCGCTTTTCCGAGGCTGCTTCTTGGTGCGGGAGTCTTGTCTCAGAGGCGACTCTCCAAAGCCTCCTTCCCCGCGAGGGACGACCCTCGTCCCTTACGGACGTTCCTCCCCAGGGAGACGCCCTTTCCCGAGGCGGCTGCCTGGCGCCTGGCGCCTCCGCCTGCCCCGTGTCTGCCTCAGACCCCTCGCCGCTGCAGGCTCTGCCCGAACGAATCGCAGAGCGGACCCCGCCCGCCCTTTCTTCACCTGATCCCTTGGACACCCTTTTCTCCTTGTCACCAGCCCAGCCCGGGTCATCCCGGGCTGACTGCTGCCCCCCGCCTCTGGGGAGACAGGACTTGCGGGGGCGGCAGGTGGGCTGACAGCTGCTGCGGCCTGGCTGTGTCTCGGGGTCACCCCTCCTCTCAGGCCTTCCTAGGTTTCTGCCTGGCCCTGGGCTGCCCGCCTAACTCAGCTTCTTTTGGTCCCGAACATGGCACCTGCCTTTCCAGTCTGCGCCCCGTGGGACCTCCCGTTTTATTGCATCTCTGCCGTTTGAATTGGCACCTTTCAAGCAGGGTGTCATAGTCGTTGACCCAGGTCTAAGCCACTCCCTCTCCGAAAACCTAGCCCCTTGGTTTAGAGGTGAGGAGACTGAGTGGGGCTCATCACCATTTTCAACATGGAATTTTCTGTAGACCTCATAGTTTTCTAATAAGCCTAGCCTTGTGGGCTTAGGTGTCAATACAAATGAATGTCCATTGGCGTCTGTGGCTTGTAGAGCATCTCCATTACACAGGGGTGTTTTGTGGGTGAGATGATGAAGCAGCGTTAGTCTGAGAGTCAGGCAGAGACAGTGAGTTGGTCTTTTCTAGTTTATAAAGCTGCTTCACTCCTTCAGATCACTCCGTCCTCTAGGCAGCCCTCGGGAGTGGGCAGGCGGGCTTTGGCCCTTGAGCAGGAGATGCTCATGAGCAGTAAATAGAGCAGGGCCCAGTAGGCTTCTGAGTCCTGACTGGTGCTGAGAGGGTCAGAGACCCGAGAAAAGCAAAGGACACGGTGTTCAAGGTCATCTCCACTCCCTTTCCCGGGCCCAGACACCCAGCCTCTCTTCCTGACCTTAGGAGCAGTTCGGGCTCAGAGCTTGCTTACTCTCCTGCTGTGTGCGCAGGGCTGTTGACCTGCCCTTACAGTGCCCGGATTCTTGTCACCTCTTTGTAGTTTCAGGTCTCGTGAGATTCAGCACATGCTTCTTTCTCCTGGGGTCCGGCTTATCTGCAGTGACTTTTCAAATCTGCTGTGTCTAATCTACAGGGTGTTAGGAAATCCAACAGCTCAGCTGTACCTAAAGCATGAGTGCAGGTGCTCGTGGCTCGGTGTTGATGTGCACACAGAGTTTGTGAGCTCTGTAGTGTCTGTCTGAGTGACACTGCTGGATAGATTGTTAGCTGAGTTCCGGATGAGCATGGTGCACCTGGGCTGAGAAAAGGGCCCTCTCATCTTGTCCCAAAGCGGGAGGCTTCGGGAGTGAGAGGACCGCCCCAGGAAGGCTGCGTGTGTGTTCATGCTGCTGAGGAGGCGCCCTCTCTGTACCTGTTTGCTGCCGCTCTGGGTGTGGTGCGGGTTACATGTGATGCGTGGATATTGCCCTGGACTGGCTCCTGGGAGTTCTGGCTGCTGGCTCTGCCGCATTTATAGCTCTGTGACCCTCGGGTGTCTCCTGGGTGGTGGGGATATTTGGGGAGTCCCCGGCATCCAGCTGGCATGAGCCAGCAGGGCCCCGTGAGGGCTCTGGTGTCGTCAGCAGAGGCCTCATTCTCCCGGGGAGCTGCTGCTGTCTCTCTCCTGACTGCGGCCTTCCACCTGTTGCTCAGCACATGGCCTGGGCCATGTGGGGTTCTGCATTTATCTAAGGTCAGCAAGTGTTTATGATAAAGAATTTCTGCTGTACCTTTGAGATGATTAAGAAAGAGATGGCCCTGCCCAGCCTGGTGGGGAGAAAGTCTGCAGGCTAACCTGTGCTCCTGTGATAAGGACAGTGGAGTGGGGTGGGGGAACAAAGAGCCCTGGTGAATGGGGGCGGGCTTCAGGCACAACAGCGGCCTGGAGAGCAGGCCTGGGCCAGGCTCCTCGTGGCTGTGCAGGGTCTGCCAGAGGGATGTTCGTCTTGGGCGATTGAGTGAGGGGTCAGGGCTGGGAATGAGGCAGTGTGGCCAGAGCGCCTGCTGTGGTGCTGATTCCTCAGAAAACGACAGAAAGCTGCTCTGGGGGCTGTGGTCAGGGGCCATTACTTTTCTGGCCGTGCCCCCTTGGCATTGGCCAGGTGTCCGGAGGCTGTGGACGCTGGTCTTCAGCTTCCCTTCCAGAGCCCCAGCCGGTGGTGGACAGTGGTCAGGAGGCTGTGGGAGCAGCCAGGGCCCTGAGCTTTAGAGTCAGTGATTCAGGTTTGGCCTTCTGTGAAAAGAACTGTGTTTAGTAAGAACGTGATACGTAAACTTACTTGTTAGGTGATTTGCCTTTTTCTCACTGGACTCTCCTACTAATGACTCCAGGGACAGTGTGCTCCGCCTGGTGGCTGGTTTGGGGATGGGAAGGGTATGGGCTGGGGAAGTGGTTCGATTTCCCAGCCTCTGGCTTCTCTGCTGTGCTGTGGGCCTCGTGAGGAAATAAGCCCCGCCTCAGAAATGCGTGCATTTTATTGAGCACCTGTTAGGTGCCAGGCCCTGAGCAAGGCGCTTTATTTCTGCCATCTTCCACCTTTCTAGCTTGGCAGGGCACAGCAGGGAGCCGCCCCGCAGGCACAGAGTGCGGTCAGTGAGGCGGCTGGGCAGGCCTGCGGCGCAGTGCAGGGCTTGGCCCGCGGGCACTCTGCCCCGCTCTGCAGCCCCTGTCGGCCCGGGGCGCCGTTCCCCTGGAGGAGCACCGACTGGGGCTGCGCCTGCTTCTCCTCTGGCAGTGTCCTCGCCATGTGCCCCGCCGCATCTCCCTGATGGACTCTGGGCCTTGCCCAGGTGGAGGCCTTGATGGCAGTGCCCTCTCAGGGCACCGTCCTCGCTCGCAGTCTCCTGCTGCCCCTGAAACACACCCGGAGCACGTGTGCGGGGTCCCTGGCGGAGGAGATGTGGCCCTGGGCTCAGCCGTGGTCTTGGAGCTGCTGTGCCTGCCCTTTGGTGTGGCAGCCCCTTCAGGCCTCACCTCAGCCTTGGCGCCGGCAGCCTTGGATCTGCAGGTCGTTGGCATTCTGGCTAGAATAACTTGTGGATCTGTCCTTTCCTTGCCTCTGAATGGGAACATCTCAGGGTAATCGTTACCTGTCAGCTTTGGCTGTTTTCCTTCGCTGTCTCGTGTGCGTCCCCACCGGGACTTGGCAGCGGCCCATCCGCTCCAGAGCTGAGGATTTCTTTATCAGCGTGTGTAATCTGCTCCACACTTTCTACCTGTTGATCCCTGACTCATGATGGTGCGGAAGTGATGCACAGTCAGTAGAAAGTACTTCCAGCTTTGAGTTTGGCCCTTTTCTGGACCAGTGGCGGGAAGCGGATGCTCTCTTTGATGTTGGGCAGCGGCCGCAGCAGCTCCCCGTCAGCCTGCAATCTCCAGGGCACACTCGGGTGCCCTGACCGCGTCCTGTATTCACCGTCGGCGCGGTGTGCAGTCAGTTACAGAACTGGTCCCCGCTTCAGTGTGAAACAGGCTTTGTGCTAGATGGTTTTGCCCACTTGTGAGTGTTCTGAGCAGGTTTCAGGAAGACCAGGCTAAACTTTGGTAGGTTCAGTGTATTAAATGCATTTTCGACTTTTGACATTTCTCAACTTACAATGGGTTTAACCCTAACCCCATCGTAAATCAAAGAAGATCTGTAGTCTGTTTTCTCAGCTTAGTTCAACCCAGCAAATAAGTGCTTGTTTGTGTTAGGTGGGGTGGCCTGCGGAGCTGGGAGGGCAGGGTCGCTGGGAGGAGGGTGCCCAAGGGAGCATTGGGGACCAGCGGGCAGTTTCTTGCAGCGAGGAGCACCTGGAAGGGCCTGCCCTCTCCTTGACCACAGGCTGGCCTTGGCGGTGCTTCACCTGCCCCCACACTGGGCACTGCCCAAGGGCTTTCCAGATGTCAGTTCACTCACCCGCACTGCAGCAGTGCAGTGGTCCCCACCCCGCAGACAGGGAAACTGAGGCACAGAGGAAGGAACTTACCTAAATGGCATGGCTGGCAAGTGCTTCAGCCCAGATTCCAGCCCCAGCTGTGTGGCCCCAGGGTCCGCCCTGAGCCGCGGCCTCGGCTCAGCCTGAGGCTCTGGGGAGCCCAGCCAGTGGCTGGTGGTGAGCGGTCCCCTCAATGCCGGGAGTGCCTCCGCCCCAGGTCGTGACCGCTCAGCGTCTCCGGGCAGTGCCAGGTGTGCCTGGACCCACCGCCTCCCGGAGAGTGCGGCAGACGCGCTACCCCTGTGACTGCGAAAACGGTCAAGTGTAGGGTCCCCGAGAGTTACTTACCCAGGTGCTTCCACCTAGGTCTACCCAGTGTTAGCATCTGGCTCCAGCTGATTGTGTCCGTTTGAAACCATACGTATTTTGAAAGTAAGACACAGACTTCTTGACGCATAATCTCGACACTTCATTGTGCACCCCTAAAGGAGGAGGGTATCCTCTGATGTGACCATCAGAACCATCTCACCTCAAAATCCTGACTGTGGCTCTCTGCTGACTGTGGTCCCACAAGTGTTTCATAGGTGTTTTCTTTCAGAGATTCAGTTAGGATTCATGCTTTGCATTTGGTGCAAGTCCTCCCAGGATTTTTCTTGTGACTCTTTTTTAAAATTCTAATGAAAACTAGGCAACATGTACAACAAGGAGAGAGAATTGATAAGTGCTTGTACCAGGTACCAGTAGTTGTCAACGCGTGGATCTGAACAGGTTTCGGAGAGGCCAGACTGCTGTGTAAAGAGTACCCCATGCTCAAGAATCCTCTGGGTCACAGATAATGAACCAGAAGCCCCAGGGCTGCTGGCTGCCGTCATTTCTTTTTCCGTGGGTTTGTGGTCTCTCTGAGAAGACCGAGCCGCATCAGACTGCTCCCTGGCGGGAGGCGCAGGTGGCTGGTATGAGGGGAATGGCAGCCTCTCGACTCAGGCACCGGCCTCGGCCCTCGTGCTGGCTCCTCATGCCGTCTCCCTGATCGCCCCAGAGGCCCAGCTCTGCCTCGGGCTGCAGCCGGTCTTGCTGGGCATCTGGCCCTGCCTGCTCCTACGGCCTCCCTGCATGAATCCCCTGGGGTCCCTTGGGACACCCCACCTGGCTGAGGCTCCAGTGTTCCAGGACCAGGCCTTGCGGCTGGGCCAGCGCAGCACACGGGGGCATGCACCTCCTGCTGCAGGACGATGGTGGTGAGAGGGCTTGAGGGGGCCTGCGGCCAGCGTGTCTCCACCGGACACGCGCAGAGGGCTCTGCTGGGGAGGAGACGGGCTCGTGTTGTCAGCGGGCTGGGGGTGGGGGATAGGAAAGGGTGGGCACCGTCTGTGGCGGCTGGCCCTTGCTGCCCGTCTGCCCGAGGCTGCCTCTGTGGCCCCTGCGGGGTTTTCCTCGAGGATCTGCACTCACTGCGGGGGCCTTGGGGAGCAGCGCTCTCTGTCAGCCCTGGTCTCCTCTGAGGACAGTGGGTCATTGCCTTTTCCTTTGACTTCTGTGTTGTTTTGTATCCTTGAAATCGTCTCCAGGGCTGTGTGCTTTGGCCAGAAAGTGATTGGAAAGTCAGTTCCTTGTTTGGCTCAGATTTCATAATAATAACGTTAACATCTGTGCTGTGGGCTATGATTTAGTTTGCGAAATCTTTTTTTGTCCCCAAAACTGAGACTGTTTACAGTTGGGGAACCTGAGGCTGAGAGCCCTTCAGGTCTTACTCCAGTAAGATCGGGAGACTAAGGCTGACCGTGGCGTGCCGTGGTTTCTTCCGTGCCCCTCAGCCAGGGCAGCTCGTGGGGCCTTGCTTCTCTGCCTGCCCCTGGCTGTGCCCCCCTGCCTCCCACCCCAGGTCTCACCATGGGGCTCAGAGACACAAGTTCTTGTGTCTGTTTACTTGCCCAGTGCCAGTCCCCGAGGCCCTGCCTCCTTTCTGATCCTGACCCTTCCCTGGGAAGCTGCTGGTCTCAGAGGGGAAACAGGCGGTGAGGGCGCCAGGACTCTGCCGGGAGCTGGGGGCAGGGCCAGTGGGGGGCGGCCTCCTGGTGCAGACGCGGCCTTGCTTCCCTCGTGTGACACTGCCCTTGCCCGCGCTCTGAACCTGGAGCTGTTGCTGCTCCCGAGTCAGACGCGGGCCCAGGAAGCACTGACGCTCCGCAGTGATGGGTCGTGCGGGGCAAGGGGGATTCCTGCCGCCAGCCCTGTGCCCTCTGCTCTTTGCAGGCACAGCTCTGCCACTTCCACTCGGCCCTGCTGCAGGGCAGGCCCAAGCCCTGGCCGTCCCCTGCCACCTTCTTCAGGAGGAACCTCGCAGCCCCGCCAGCAAGGTGGGGAGCTCGCCACAGGCACCCTCTGGCACATGCCCCTCATCATACAGGGTGCCCTCCATTGGGGGGCGTAAGGCTGGACCTTCTCTGCGCACCCTTCCCACGACGGGCTGTGCCGGCCCCCCACCGCCAGGGCCCTGGTCTGGGACCTGGTGGGGGCTGTGGGCTGAGAGTGGTGGGGGGGCACGCCTGTTGGAGACCAGGGGGCAGCGAGGGTGGGGGTGGGAGGATCCAAGGCCTGGTGGACAGTGGGCAGGATGGAGCCCATGTGGGGTCCGGGTGTCTGGGGGGCTCAGTGGGGTGACCTGGACCCGCAGGTCAAGCGCCCGAAGTCAGTGCCGCCTGCCGAGGTCCTAGTGCCGCTGCAGTGCCTGTGGCCTTAGCCAGGGCGGAGCCGCCCGGGTGACTGGGCCGTGCGCCCGTGTCTGTGCAGGCCCCTGAGGCCCCAGCCCCTGTGGAGGAAGGCGCTGTCGGCCGCGGCCCTGGGGGCGCCCCTGCTGCTCGGGGTGCGATACCTGACGGCGGGAGCCCAGGAGAGGAGGCGGATGCGGCTGGTGGTGGACGGCATTGGGCGCTTCAGCAGGTAGGGCAGGCGCGGCCACGTCGGGGGCTGGGGCTGCAGGTTTCTGCTGGGCGCTCTGATGCTGCCTCCCTGGGGCGCTGTTCTGCCCCGGGGCGACTGAGCACCGCAGGACCGAGCTGTCTGCACAGGGTGTGGCCCCCACAGACCCATCTCTGGCCGCTGCCTTGTCTCCCTTCTGGCCACCCCTGCTTTCCCAGGGATAGCTCGGGGTCGCGGGGGCTTCCTCCTTGCCTCCACTAGCAGGTGCCTGGACCAGCACCACGCCCTGCTGGTCACTGGAGCCTGGGGCTCCTTAAGCTGAAGGCTGCCTCACGCTCCTGCATCTCCTAGGCAGGATTCTGGGGGTAGTGTGGGCAGTCTTCCTTCTGAGAAGCCTGGGCAGGCATCCTGTTCCAGCCAGGTCTGAGCCTGCTGCCCACAGAGGCCTGAGAGCCAGCTTCCGTAGTGGGAGACCTCAGCCCACCCCACCCTACCGAGGGGCCGGGAGGCGATGGCCCGAGGCGGCTCCTGCGCGGCCTTGCGTGTGGAGGCCACAGTGGCTGTCCTGCTGTGCCAGCTCTGAGCCCCCAGCCCTTGGGCAGCCCGGGTCCAGGCCTGGTGGAGGATCAGGATGCCTAGGACAGGGCCGTTTGGCTGCCTCTTTGTTGAGATTTACCCCAGCGGCAGCTGCGGGTGGGCAGACAGACAAGCACCTCACCTCCACCCTCCTGAGGGTCTGCCTGAACTCCTGGCTGCCCTCCTGGGCAGGTTCCAGGCAACGGACTCTGTGTCCTACAGGGTTTCCCAGGCTCCACAGCCCGCGGCCTCAGCGGGTCCGGGCCGTTTCCCCTTCCAGCTCGCATGTGCTGCTGTCCCCCGTGTTAGCTGCAGGCTCGGCGCGCCCACCCGCTCCTCTTCCTTCAGGGGGCTTTCACAGCCAGTTTTCAGAAGCCAAGCTGGGACCGAGTGAAGGAGCGCTAGAGAGGTTACCTTCCCCACCAGCTGCGTGGCCTCCTCAGCTCTCAGCCCTGACAGTTGCCAGAACGGGTGGGCCTGGCCGAGCCCTGGTGGGTGCAGGGCAGCCATGGGGCCCCTGGAGACCCGGGAGCCTGCAGTGTGCTGGCAGGAGCCCAGGAAGTCGGGCCTGGCTCGCCCAAGGGTGGCGGCTGGTCCTGCTGTGGCGGGGGGGCTGGGACGCAGCTCACGCGCCAGGCCTGCTCACGGGGCCGGGGTGCTTAAGGGTGGTTTCTGATCCCACCTCTTACTTAATTTTAACTTTACAAACCCTGTGGGGTTTTGTTTTTGTTTTTTTTTGGACACAATTTTAAATGTCCAAAGAAGTTGGACTAGTAATACAACTTTTTTCTTTTTGAAACATTGACAAGTATGTTGTCAACATGCTCCATTATTCCTGAAACCTTGAGAATTTCCTAAACAAGGATGTTCTCCTCCACAGCCACAATCAGGGAGCTGACAGACACATTGTGACCCTCTAACCCTCAGACCCCGTCCTGTGTCACCAGGCCCTCCAGTAACAGCCATTTCCACATGAGGTCTGGGCCCGTGTCTAGCCTCCTTCAGCCTGGAACAGCTCTCAGAGTCTCCTCGGCTCTCGTGGCTAAACTCAGGCTCAGGACACGGTCCCCAGACCCCCCTTGCCCAGGGCGTCTGACAGCAGCTGTGAGTCCCAGCGTCCCCAAGGTTCCCTCCCCTCAGACCACGGGCTACACACGGGGCGGTCCCCACCCTCCCTCAGTTTTGATAGTTTCCTAGGATGGCTCAGAAAACACCATGTTGGTTTTGGTGTTTTTACTACAAGAAGGTGAAGTTAGACTCAGCACGAGAACGGGGTGCCCAGGAGGGGTCTGGGCGGCCCCGCCTCAGAGCTCCCACACCCCTGGCCTCTGACTGTGGTGTCCAGAATCTCTGCTGGGGCTGCACTCCGTAGGCCTGACTGAGCGAAGACCCCCAACTCTAATGCCGTGGTTGTCCTTTCTGGCCGCCATCAGCTGCCTTGCTCGGGAAACCTCTAGGTTTACAGGAGCAGGCTTACATTAATTCTGCATCGTATGATGACTTTGACATGTCTGCGGGCCGATAGGCCTTATGACACCATCAGGTCAGCACCCTGGCCCTGTGCCATATACAAGGTCCGAGGTGCTGCCTGCTCTGTAGAGCGAGCTCCGTGAAGGACATCCCTGCCCCTTCTGAGGCTGCCCCTGAGGCCCAGTGTTCACTGTCTAACCTTTCCAAGAAAAGCTTTGCCGAGCCCCGACGTGTGTACTTCTGATGTGTGCTCGTGGTTTGTCCCACGTTTGGCCTTCGGCTTCCCTCATACTTTGACGCCGGTGCCCTGCCCTCTCCTGTTGCTGCTGGTTTAGCGCCTTCCCTTCCGGTGCTTGTCCGGTGAGCTCGTCCTCCTGGCTCAGCCGTCCTATCCACCCCCAAGGGCTGTTCTGCCGTCAGGGAACCCTGTCCTCCTGTGTGTCTCCCCCAGCCCTGCTCGCATCAGCCTCTACCGGACACATGGCGTCACTGCCGGCTTGTTGCTGCAACTCTTGAGGGTTGTTTTGTAGGAGCTCCTGCACCTGACTTGTGACCCTCTCTTTTAATCTCTACAATTTTATTGTAAATCATTTCAAACGTACAACATTTTATTTCTGACATTTCTGAATCCTTCTGACGTGATCCATCCTTCAAGCATTTTACTCCCGCTGGCACCACAGTCACTCCAGGCTCAGCCTTGTGACCATCCACCCTCAGGATGGGCAGGGACCCTGGCGCGGCGCCAGTGTGTTTGCCGCTCCGGGCTGCATGTACAGTCAGCTGTTTGCCGTTGTCAGAGGTAAACGTGCCGTTCCATTTTCAACGTGAGTCCTCCAGATTTCCGCTCTTTCTGTGTCTGTAACCTTTTCTCTACCTGGGAGACACCCGGCTGCCCTTGTCCCTAAATTAGTGACTTATTAGGTCACCCCCATGAGTGTAGACCTCACCCCACCAGCTGCACCTCACCATCAGCCCCTGTGCAGACCTTGCGTTGGCTTTTGGACAGAGTACTCAGGAAGGAGTGCAGCTCCCTCGGGTCCCGGGAGCTCAGAGAAACGTGTGTCCTTGCTCACCCTGCCGTGCTCAGACAGCCCTTCTTGCTGGAGTGGCTGGGTGGACCTGGTTTGTGGTGCTCAGTGAGGGTCTGGAACCTGGTTTTGGATCCTCCCCTCTCCAGATCCGGGGCTTCCATGTCCACAGCCTGGGGTGCAGAAGGGAGTGATGACCTCAGCCTGCACCAGAAGGCCAGGGCCCGTGGGACTGCTCGGGGTGCACCCGCAGCTCCGGGGTTCGACCCAGGGCTCCAGTCCACAGGGCGCAGCCGAGTGCAGAGGAGGCTGGGCCGCTGTGCAGGGTCCGCTGTGCACGGACACGAGTGTGTCCACAGACGGAGCGGCTTTACTCGAGGGTGGGCTTTCCTATTAACAAGTGCTATCAAAGAATGAAGGAACATGTCTGCTTGTTAGGGACTGCGCCCCCTGCTGTCCTGGGCACCCCTCATCTGCATACAGGGACCGGGGGGTGGCATGCGTGCAGGCTGCCCAATGCCCAGCCCAGGAGCTGAGATGGACCTGCTGGCCGTGCAGTCCCGAGAGCCCCGCGGCATCCCCTAGGTGCTCACAACTGTCCGAGGTGCTGGTGGGGTGCCTGCTGCACGGGCCAGCTGGGGCTGAGGGCGTCCTCTGCCCGCAGGTCTCTGCGGGTCGGCCTGCAGATCTCACTGGACTACTGGTGGTGCACGAACGTCATCCTGCATGGGGTGGAGGAGGTTTGTACCTGCGTCCTGGCTGGCCCGTCCTGTGCCTGTGGGGTGGGCATGCCTGGGGGGCCCAGGATCCTGCCTGCCCCCATCCCTGTCCTCTCTGCCTGTGGTCAGAACAGCCCGAGGTACTTGGAGGTGATGTCTGCGTGTCATCAGCGGGCGGCTGACGCCCTGGTGGCGGGGGCCATCAGCAACGGGGGTCTGTACGTGAAGCTGGGCCAGGGGCTCTGCTCCTTCAACCACCTGCTGCCCCCCGAGTACATCAGGACATTGCGGGTGCTGGAGGACAGGGCCCTCACGCGGGGCTTCCGGGAGGTGAGCCCACCCCCCGAGGCGTGAGGCGGGGAGTGTGGCCCCATGGTGTCCCCCACGCTGCTCAAGGCGTGTTCCTCCAGGTGGATGAGCTGTTCCTCGAAGACTTCCAGGCCCCGCCCCACGAGCTCTTCCAGGAGTTTGACTACCAGCCCATTGCTGCAGCGAGCCTGGCCCAGGTGCACCGTGCCAGGCTGCACGATGGCACCGTGGTGGCCGTGAAGGTACGAGGGGTCCCCAGGGCATGTGGGGGGCGCGGTGCCGGCAGCCGGCCCTCCCTGAAGCCTCCTGTGCAGGTGCAGTACATCGATCTGCGGGACCGCTTTGACGGCGACATCCACACCCTGGAGCTCCTGCTGCACCTTGTGGAGCTCATGCACCCCAGCTTCGGCTTCAGCTGGGTCCTCCAGGTACCGCGGGGCAGGGGGCTGGGGTGGGCCGGCTCCCAGGCTGGACCCCCAACTGCCCGTATGGTTCCCAGGACCTCAAGGGGACCCTGGCCCAGGAGCTGGACTTTGAGAACGAGGGCCGCAACGCTGAGCGCTGTGCACGGGAGCTGCAACACTTCCGCCACGTTGTGGTGCCCCGCGTGCACTGGGGCACGTCCAGTAAGGTGGGCTGGGCCCCCCCGGGTGGTGCCCACGTGCACTGGGGCACGTCCAGTAAGGTGGGCTGGGCCCCCCCGGGTGGTGCCCGCGTGCACTGGGGCACGTCCAGTAAGGTGGGCTGGGCCCCCCCGGATGGTGCCCACGTGCACTGGGGCACGTCCAGTAAGGTGGGCTGGGCCCCCCCGGGTGGTGCCCACGTGCACTGGGGCACGTCCAGTAAGGTGGGCTGGGCCCCGCTGGGTAGGGGACCTCTGACGCCTGCTCTCTCCCAGCGTGTGCTGACGGCGGAGTTCTATGAGGGCTGCAAGGTCAATGACGTGGAGGCCATCCAGAGCATGGGGCTGGCGGTGCAGGATGTGAGTGCTGTGGGGCTGGACTGGAGGGTGTGACCCGCGTCTGGCGTGATGGCGTGTGGTCTGACCCCATCCCCACTCCTGCCTGTCCTCGGCCCAGATTGCAGAGAAGCTGATCAAGGCTTTTGCCGAACAGATCTTTTACACGGGTTTCATCCACTCTGACCCCCACCCCGGCAATGGTAAGGAGAGCCCCACGGCTGGGGGCGGGGTGCTGGGGGTGCACCCCAGAACCAGGGAACTAGAGCCCGCCCCTCCCCAGTTCTGGTGCGGAAAGGCCCGGACGGGAAGGCTCAGCTGGTGCTGCTGGACCATGGGCTCTACCAGTTCCTGGACGAGAAGTAAGCGGGTCTGTGGGCTGGGTGGGCACGCCCCCCGACTGGCCACCACCCACTCCCCTGCTCATTGCTGGGCCTGCAGGGACAGGCTCGCCCTGTGCCAGTTGTGGCGGGCCATCATCCTGAGGGACGAGGCGGCCATGAAGGCGCACGCAGCTGAGCTGGGAGTGCAAGGTGAGGCCGGGGGGTGGGTGTGCAGCCCGGAGGGGGCACAGCCTGGCTCAGGCCCCCCCAGACTACCTCCTGTTCTCCGAGGTGCTCATGCAGCGGCCCGTGCGCCTGGGGCAGCTGTGGCGCTCGCGCCTGCTGAGCCGTGAGGAGGCGGCCTACATGCAGGACATGGCCCGCGAGCACTTCGAGGAGGTCATGGCCGTGCTCAAGGCCCTGCCGCGCTCCATGCTGCTCGTGCTGCGCAACGTCAACACGGTGCGCTCCATCAACAACGCCCTGGGCGCCCCGGTGGACCGCTACTTCCTCATGGCCAAGAGGTAGGGCCGCGCAGCCTGGGGCGGTGGGGGCGGGAGGCCGCGCTGACCTCACGCGCGGTGTCTGTGCAGTGCAGTCCGGGGCTGGAGCCGCCTGGCAGGTGCCATGTACCAGAGCATCTATGGTGCCAGCATCCTGCGCCACATCAGGGTCATCTGGGAGACGTTCAAGTTTGAAGTGGCCCTGAGGTGAGCTGGCGTGTGGGGGTCGGAGGATGGGAAGCCAAGGCCCACTCCCCACCTACCTGCCCCCCGACCCCCCCACAGGCTGGAGACCCTGTCGATGCGGCTCACTGCCCTCCTGGTTCGAGTTCTGGTCTACCTGGGCATCATGCCTGACACCAAGGGGCTGTCCAAGTACCTGGAGACCTAGGCATCCTGGACAGGAGGACCATAGAGCTCGTCCCACAGCGCACCCAGCCAGGGCCAAGTGACTGTGATTTGTTGGAGTAGGGGATGCCCTGGGGCCCCGAAATAATCACAATGCTCTTCTGAAAACAAGTGTTTTTTATTTTGTACAAAAAAGGGGTGGGGTGAGTGGCAGTATCCAGGGGTCTAGAAGTGGGCGGTGACTCGGTCCGTCTCCAACAGGTCATCTAGGATCTGCAGAGAGAGGGCTGGGTGAGGCTGGGGGGCCTGCGGGGGGTGGGCGGGCAGGGGCCGGTGGGGGCGGCTCACAATGTCGGGTGTGGTGCCGATCTTCTTGGCCAGCTCCCCGCGCTCCATGGTGCTCAGGTACAGGTAGCGGTTGAGCAGCTCCCCGTCCAGCACGTTGCGCACAGCGTTCTGTAGGACACGCCTGTCCACATGCAGCATCCTGGGGGGTGCGGAGGGCACAGGCCATGAGGGGGTCTGGGCTGACCCAGGGGGTCTGGTCGGGCTCGGGGGTGGGCTCACCGGAAGGCGCGGGGGTTGAGGCCAGCGTGGTGGGGCAGCATGGTGGTCAGGGCGTTCTGCAGCATCAGTAGCCGCCGGTAGGTCTTCTCTTGCATGGGCAGCAGCAGCCCGATGCCACCGTCCAGCGTGGCTGAGGGGACAGGGAATGAACCCAGTGCACCCGCCACGGCCCGCTGCCCCCACCCCGGCCCCATGCTCACCGAACCACGTGATGTGCTTGTTCTCCCACACGACAGACTTCTTGCTGGGCCCCTCAGCGGCCCCCCGGCATGGGGTCCTCCAGAACGTGTTCACATGGGCACCCACGTGGAAGTCCGCCCGGCGCAGCAGCCTCATACCCCCAAAGCTCTCCTTGGCTGGGCCACAGGGGACCTCAGGTCACTGCCTGCCTGGCCCCCGCCTGACCCCACCCGGCAGAGGAGGGAGGGAGCACTCACCTTCTGGCAGGTACATGTAGACCATGAGGTTGCGGTCACGGTCCGACACTGGGGATCAGAGCCGAGTCAGCCCCTGTGCACACCCAGGGGTCTCAGGGACCCCAGCCCCCAAACTCACCCAGGAAGCCCAGCTGCGCATTGTCCACCATGAAGTCCACACTGTACACCTCCAGGGGCTTGGCATCCTGAGGACAGGAGGGCCATCAGGACGGCCTGGGCCAGCCGCCAGCCCCCAGCCCCCACGGCACGGCACAGCCCCCTCCGCACCCGGGACACGAGGCTCAGTGTCTTGCTCTCCTCCTGGTAGCGCAGCAGCGAGATGCTCTTCATGACATCCGCGGCCAGGATGAAGTTCTTGACGCTGATCATCTGGTGGATGTACAGCTGCGTGTCGATGAAGGCCATGCCCGTCAGCTCGCTGGCCCGCAGGCTCCACAGGAAGATCTGGGGGTGGGCGGGGGAGTGAGTAGCTGGGGGGTGCCTGGGGGGTGGCGATGGGGGCCGCGGGGGCGGTGCACACCTTCTGACCGATGGCCGACACCAGGTGGCCATTGCAGTGGCACAGGGCGGTCACGGGGCCCTTCTGCTCCTTCTCGTACAGGACCTTAAACTTGTTCTTGGTCAGGGGCTGGCCAGGCTCAGGCACCACCTCGATCACATCCATGATCAGGATCTGCCGAGGAGATGGGTGGCTGAGTCAGGGTGCTGGGCACTGCCTGCTGTGAAAGCCCTGCTGGCCACTTACCCGCCCTCGGCATGTGACCTCCTCCCCTTGCATGAGGCAGGTCCCAGCAGCCACGTAGCCCTTGAGGCCCGACACAGTCTCCTCGCTGCGCAGCGACACGGTCTTCATGCAGGTCACGTGCTCCCACTCCTCCAGCTCGATCCTGCGGGTGGAGCCCCGGTCAGAGCCAGCCCCGGTCAGAGCCAGCCCCGGCCCGCCCCACCACGCCCCGCTCAGGCACAGCCTCACCTGGCGTTGGGGATGGCCTCCCAGCTGACTGGGGAGATGAGCTGGATGCAGAAGGCCTCCTGCTGAGGGTGGACGTACCGCTCGTCTGTAAGGACAGAGGGGGACCATCAGGGAGGAGCGGCCCCCAGGACAGGCCCGGCCTGGGCCCCCGCGCACCTCTCTCGATGGTCTCAAACTCCTTCTCCTCGCCCGTCATGCGTGGAACGCGCGTGCAAGGTGTGCTGGTGCTAGTGGCGACGGCGTACACCTTGGGGAGAGCAGGGTGTCAGGAGCCAGAGCCCACCCCAGCCCCGAGAGTTCCTGGCCGAGTGGGGGCAGACCCTGGACTCCACGTGGTCCAGCCCCAAGGGTCACCGGCCGAGTGGGGGCGGACCTTGGACTCCACGTGGTAAGCCACGTAGTGGGCGGTGCAGCGCAGCGGGATCTTCCGAACAGGCCATGGGGCGTCGTAGGACAAGTAGGCGGGCAGAACGCTGATCCTCAGCTCGCCCTGGGTGGGCACAGGGGTGAGGGAGGCCTGGTGCCCACTGAAGGCCGAGCTGGTGAACCCAGGCCTCGAGGGCTCCCTCAGGTCAGCCCTCGGGTCCGCTGGAACGGGCAGCGACAGAGGCTGTGGCCCACTGTCCTGCTCTTTGCGGGCTTCCTGTCCCTTCACCCAGGTTTGCCCAGGGCTGGCATGGGTGTGGCCTGAGGCTGCAGGCACAGGGTGGGACGCGCACGCCACGCCAGCACCTGCACACAGGGCCCAGCGGCTCCCCTCCAGCCCAGGCCTAAGTGCACTGGCGCTGCCGAGTCCTCGGCGGCCCATGGGGCTACTGCTGTCATCTCTGTGACACGAGGAAGCTCGGTACGTGAACATCCCAGCCGGTCACCCGGCGCCTTGAGCAGAGCTGGGCACCCAGTGGGCAGACCAGCGACTGAACCCGGCTGGTGCCCTTGTGGGCCACACCCTCCATTGCCAATCTCCTCGTCCTCCAAGCCTCTCCAGCGTTCAGCCCCACATCACCTCCTTGACCTTGGCTCCCACCACCCACCGGACAGCCCGACTCTCCACGCCACGGTGCCCCCATTCCCAGCCATGGGTTGAGGGCCTCATTCTTGGGCCCCAGCACCTGGTCCTGCCTAGTTGTCCTCGGAGGGGATTGGCACGCCTGGCCGGGCCTCGTGGGGCCTCCCTACCTGTCTGTTGAAGTACAGGAACCCTCGGGGGCAGTTGATGTTGTGGAACGGGGCAAATGAGTCGATGGGGCCGTCGATGCCCATGGGGTGCAGCCGCAGGGCCCCCCGGCCAGTCACCAGGAGCCAGTGGGGCGAGGGACCGCAGATGAACACCTGGGGGCAGACAGTGTGAGGAAGCCCCTCACACTGTGGGGAGGCCCTGTGCTCGCCAACCCTGCTCCGCAGAGCAGCTGGCCTACCCCGGAGTAGCCATAAATGTCCTCGAAGTAGCGGAACCGCGCCACGCGGCCTCGGGGCCCTGTCCCCTCCTCCGTGCTACCCCCTTCCGCCTTCTTCTTGGACGGCTTTGGCTTCTTCTCCCGGAAGTTGATGTTGTGGGGGACCTGGAGGGTGCTGCAGTTAAGGGCCGGGACCCCTAGCCCTGCTTCACCGCCCCCACACCCAGCCCTGCCGGTCACTGCACCTTCTTGAAGCGAACTTTGAGGTTCCCCTGGCCGAGCTGTGAGTCGTGAGGGAAGGCCTCATAAATGAGGAGCTCCTGGTCCACGTGCACCTGGGGACGGGGGACGTCAGGGGGCAGGGCCGGCAGGCGGGCCGGGTCAGGGCGGGCAGGTGGGCGCACTCACCAGCAAGTAGGGCCTGCGCTGGCGACTCCCCAAAGCCACCAGCAGCACCTCCTTGACCAGGGGCAGCTCGCCCTGGCGCGTGGCCTCCTCCTTCCGGGCCTCGCCCTGGGTGGTGGGCTGGCCAAAGGAGCTGTCCACCAGGACGCGCTGGCCCACAGGGAAGTTCTTCACCAGGAACACGAGCCGCCAGTCGGGGAGCTGGTAGATCTGTGGGGTGGTGCGGTCAGCGGTGGGGCGGGTGCCGGGCAGGCCTGGGGGGCGTGGGCACAGGGTGCCACCCACCTCCATGGCTCCGTTCTCCCGCACCAGCAGGCACCAGTGGGTGGGCTCGGCCCGGAAGGGCGCTGGGTCCCGGTCGGCGGGCGGCTGGCTGCTCCTGCGCGCCTCCTCCTTGCTGGGGCTGAAGAGGGAGCCTGAGTCCCCGTAGAGCATCTCCTCCTCGTCGTCCACCGTGGGGCTGCGAAGGGCAGGTGTCACAGGTCACAGGCACAGGCGCGCGGCCTAGCCTCCCTGCCCCGCCGCCCTCGCACACCTGGTCTCTGCACCCGCCCCACCCCGCTGCCCTCACACATTTGGTCTTTGCACCCACCCCGCCCTGCTGCCCTCACACACCTGGTCTCTGCACCCTGGCCTTCAGCCTCAGGGCCGCCGCGGCCCCCCAGTTCGTCGCGGACTCCTCCCAGGCGGCTCTCGGTGGTGAACATGCCGCTGACGTCCCGGTATACACACAGTGTGATCACCTTGGACTGCTGCGGGGAGAGAGAGTGCTCAGCTGGGGAGGGGGCACGCGGGCAGGGGTCAGCAGGCCCTGGGACAGAGCAGGGCGCCTACATGGTGCAGGGGTGGCTTATGCAGCGCCAGGCGGTGATGGCGGCCCCCGTACGAATCATTCTTGAGTAGGAACATGGTGACGTGGCCCTCAGCGCTCATGATGACCACGTAGGGGTCAGCCACGGCACACTGCACGATGGGGGAGCCCAGGTCCACGGGGATGAAGTGCAGCTGGTTCACTGTGGACACAGGCCAGTCAGCCCCGGGAAGGGGGCATGCGCCAGCCCCGGGCCCGCGCCCTCCCGCCCGAGGCCTGGCCCACCTCCTTCCAACAGGCGGATGCCGAGCGGCGACACCTGCACGATGTAGCGATTGTCCCCGATGTTGCCAGCAAAGACCGTGGGGCCCTGCGTGGCAAAGCCGCTGGCGTCCAGCTCCATGATCTCCTGCCCCGTCTGCAGGATCTGTGGGCAGCGGTGCGTGAGGGGCATTGCTCACAGTAGGGCCCCAACCCGGGCTCCGGGTGCCTCACCATGGTAGAGTCTTCCCGGCTAAGAATGAGGAACCCGTGTCTCCGCCCGTCATCCTCGGCCTCAGGAGCACCAGGCTCTGGCTCCGTGCCCTCCCCTTTGAGGGTCTCCTCCTGTGAAGGCAGAAGAGGGCAGGGATTCCCAGCCCAGGCCACGCCACCTGAGCAGCAAGCCTGAGCGGCACAGAGCCGGGTCCCGGGCCCCGTGGCCCCTGGGCACCCGCCACAGGCCAGGCGCAGGCCAGGATCGCTGGCTGGGTGTCGCCAACCTGGGCGCACTCACCTGCTCCTTACGCACGGGGGCAATGACGGTCCACATGTCATAGCAGCCAGGGAGCTCAAAAGTGGTCACCACCTGGGGCCGGATGCTCTTCTGGAAGGACAGGCGGGGGTCAGCAGGTCACCCAGGCCCCACCAGGAGGCGCCCCCTCGCTGCCCCTCACCTGCAGCACCGACAGGGCCCCGTTCTTGCCATAGCCGGAGCACACCACGATCTCCAGGTCTGGCTCCGGACTGTTCTGAAACTGCACGGGGCAGGGGCAGGGGTGAGGGCCGGACCTCTGCTGTGCAGCCTGCCCCGCCCCGCCCTGTGCCCCCCTCCCCCAGTGGGCACCTCTTCAGAGAGGAAGGCAGGCTCGCCCATGGCGGCGTTGGCACAGGGTCCAATGTTGAGGATGCTGTCACACACCTGTGGGCACGGCAGTGGTCAGGAGGCAGGCTGGCCAGGACCAGGCAACCACTCTGAGCCCCACCTCACCTCAAAGGAGTACGTGGCCAGCTGTGTGCCTGACTGCGCCTCGCTGCCATACACTTCAATCTCGTCCACCTCGTCCTGCGGCACTGACTTGCTCCCTGGAGCATGACGAGAGCCCACCTGAGCCCACCTGCTGGCCCGCACCTGACCAGCCTGACACTCAGCCCTCCCGCACCCAACCAGCCCCTCACCCAATGCTCAGCCCGCACCCGACCAGCCCCGCACCCGACCAGCCCTGCACCCAACCAGCCCGCACCTGACCAGCCTGACGCTCAGCCCTCCCTCACCCGACCAGCCTCTCACCCGAACAGCCCCTCACCTGACGCTCAGCCCACACCCAACCAGCCCCGCACCCGACCAGCCCGCACCTGACCAGCCCGTGGTGGCGTCCACACGCTTCTTCTTGGAGGGTGGCTCTTCCTGTGAGGTGGGAGGAGTAGGGACTGAGTACCTCGGAGGGCGCCTGTAGGGGCTGCATCCCCACGGGCCTGAGCTTACCTTGTCGGCAGCCTCGCGGGCGGTGCTGGCCGGGGGCTCCTGCAGCTTCTCCGTGTACTTGAGGAGCAGCGAGTTGCCGAGACGAGAGCCGAGGAACAGATACCCAGGCTCCATGGTGACCATCTGGGGGCGGGATGGGTGAGGGTGCGGCCTGCCCAACCTGGGGCCCGGGGCCGCCCTCCGAGACCCCACTCACGCTGGTGGTGAGGACACTGGCAGCAGCCTTGTCGAAGTGGAAGGCCCGGACGCTGCGCATGCCATCCGTGATGAGCGTCAGCACGTAGCTGCGGGGGCGGGGGTGGGAGGACACTCAGCTGGGGCTGGGGGACCACTCCCCTGCCAGGGAGGACGGGCCCCAGAGCGGGGACTCACATCTCACCGCCCTTGAGGGAGATGACCATCTTGTCATAGGAGATGAAGGCCGCCTGAGCACAGTCCAGGGTGATCCGCACACCTTCCTGGGTGCCTGTGGGCAGGGGTGGTCAGCCAGGCCCAGCAGCAGCCCCCGCCACCCCGGGCCCTGCTCCCCAGCACTCACGCAGGGGGAAGGCAGTGGTGCCGGTGGTAAGGCTGTTGAGAGCCACGCCGTAGGGAGGGACGCTCTGATTCAGGTACAGCAGCGAGTTGACCGCGAAGATCACCACTCCACCTGGAACAGACACGCTGGTGGCAGGGCCCAGCACGCTCCACACACACCCCACCCCCGCCGCCCCAGCCCAGGCCCCTGTCACCTATGGGCTTGGGCACCGCCAGGGCCTGGGTACAGTCGAAGGGCAGGCTGGTGAGGGACCAGATGACGGGGTGCACCTTCTGCGTTATGTTCAGGGAGATGGCCACGATAGAGCATGTGTCCTGCCGCACAGCCACCCGCCTGGGGGCCAAAAGGAGTCAGCGTGGGGCCGGCATAGCAGGCCCGCTCCCCCGGAGACCAACCAGGTTCCTCCCCCGCAGCAAGCCCTGTGCACAACCAGGCCACAGGCCCTCACCCAGGCCACGTCTGGTTGGGCTCAAACAGGATGAGCAGGGTGGGCTCGTAGTAGCCATGCAGGAACTGCAGGTCGACGATGTTGAGAAGCTTCTCATCCAGGGCCCGCACGTCGATGATGTAGCTAGGCAGGAAGCTGGACCTCTGCCTAGGGGCAGCAGGCGTCAGTGGGGGCAGTGTGGCGCACACCTGGACTCCGTGGGGCCCCCACCCCGCCCCCACACTCACCCCTCTCCCACGAGCCCCTCGTGCTCCTCGGCCAGGCTCTCCCTGCGGAAGGGCAGGACCACCAGCCGCGTGCCGTAGATGAGCATGGCCGCGCAGCGCCCGTCGGGGTCCACACGCACCCGTGGCGTGTGTACGTTCTGCACGAAGCCGTCCTGCAGGAGAGGGGCGTCAGGCAGGAGCACCCCCCAGAGACTGGGCTGGGGCTGGGCTGGGGGTGGGGAGTCGAGCCCTACCCGCAGCTCAGGCTCCTCGAAGTAGTGCAGAGACAAGGTCTTGAGGTCGTGGGTGCCTGGGTCGTACTCCACCACCGACAGCTGGGGGCGGCAGGTCAGAATGGGGCCCGCCCCCCACAGCCCCCAGATCCCACCCCTGCCCACCCCACCCCCGCCCCACCTTGGCATCCTTGAAGCTCAGGAGCAGGGCATCCCGCTTGGCGCCGGCCAGCTGCACGCTGGCCATGGACATGACGTTGCCAAAAAAGGAGAAGGAAGCCACCAGCTCCAGCTTTTCCCGGTGCTCTCGGTGGGCCTTCCCATCTGCGGAGAGTAAGTGAACAGGGCCTGGGGCCCACGTCCAGCCCCCGCTCCCGGGTTCACGGCTGGGCAGCCACCCTGAGCTCACTCACCTGTGCTCCTGTCATTTTTGGTCGGCGCCTGGAGGAGGGAGGAAGAAGGAAAAAACTGTGAGGGGCCCACCTTACCCACAACCGGCCCTGTGGCCAAGAGCCCTCAATGGGGAGCGGGCGACCAGCCCGCAGGAAGCACCCCCAGCTCCCCCAACGCTGGGGCTCTCAGGGTCGAAGGCTGGACAGCACTGTATGTGCCCCCCAAAACCACTCAGACTCACCCTGGGCCAGCCAGCGATGACACGTGCTTGTTAGGAAGAAGGAACCCCAGCTCTGCTGAGCCCAACTGGTTGTGACAGTGACCCTACCGGGGCCGTGGCCTCACCCCATCTGCATCCTCCAGGTAGGCCCAGGGCCCAGGACTCTGGTGAGGGGAGGTGGCCACACCAACCCTGAGCTGCATCCCGGGAACGCCCCTCACTACAGCCCACTGCACCCAAGCAGGGAGAAAAACCATCTACTGTTTTCAGTGACTATGTCAAGCACTTGATAACAGACGAGACCCATTCATGACAGAAACCCCTTGCTGACCCAGAACACAACTTCCTTAATCCAGAAAAAGTCATCCCCGGCGGGTCTCTAGCAGGGACACACTTGCACTGAACACGACAGTCGCCCTCAGCGATGGGTCCAGCCCAGGGCACCGCCCCCTTGGCCAGACACAGGGTCAAGATGAAGACTGACTGCCACTCTGGGCAGTAACAAGACACAGAGGAAAAACATAACAAATTTTAAGACACACATGGACGTAATTAAATAATCTAACACACCACTGGCAATTTAGAAGGCAGAGGCAGGATAAGGACAGAACCTCTAACTGAAGACATAACCGAAATATCCTGATGAGAAGCATCAGCCTACAGACTCAAGGTCAGTAAGTCCCAAAGCAGGACAAACACAAACAAACTACAGCCAAGCACATCGCAGTTGAAAGACAGAAAATCAAAGACAAAGACAAGTATCATAAAAGCAGTCAGAGAAGAACAGAAATGCCACCTTCATTAAAACTGACTATAGGAGCCAGAGACGGTCTTTAAAGTGATGAAAGAAGAAAACAGTCAACTTAGAATTGTAAACCCAATGAAAATATCCCTCAAAAAGGAAGTTGAAATAAAAACGTTTTCAGACAAACAAAAGTGGACCAAGATCAACATCAGAAACACTCTTCAACAATTACCAAAGGAAGGTCTTCAGGCTGAAGACCCCAGATGACAAAAAAAGACTACAGCCTCCTGCACAGAGTATGAACTGCTGAACGTGTGATAATAAATGAAGGAAGGACTCAGGGGAGGGAGGCAGGCGCACCTGGAGGTGGGGAGAGGGTGAGTGAGGTGCGCCCCAGCCGCCCCGCCACCCCACAGATGCCAAGCGCAGAGGAAGGTCTGAGCACGAGATGGCACCTTCCACCTCAAGTCCGTGTCATAGTGGGGAGGCTACCACCCACCTCTCCAAGCCACTGACACCAGTGCCCAGGACCACACCAAGGATCTGACCAGGCCTGGACTCTCACAGGCCTGTGGTCCCAGCAGGGACTGTGGTGTTGCCTGGATGCACAGGTGTACTGACCTCTGGGAAAAGCCAAGGGGATCCTCCAGGCCCAGGGAAAAAGCCAGAGATACAGCAACACGTTCAGGACTGTAGACGAGGGTATGCAGGAAATTCTGGTGCTTATGCAGCTTTTCTGAGAGTCTGAATTTATGTAAAATCAAAATGCTAACAACAGTATAATGTTCTGCAGGAGCAAGCCTGTGACAACAGAATGCAGCGAGCAGGGAAAGAGGGTGAAGGGTTTCAAGGATTCTAGGCTGTCTGGGCAGGCTCCCTCGAGCCAGAGACTGCTGTGACCTCAAATGTAAGACAAAATGCACAACCCGAAGTCAACAGAAAAGATGAAATGAGGGACTCCCCTGGTGGCCCAGTAAGTAGCTAAGACCCCATGCTTCCAATGCCAGAGGGCCAGATTTGATCCTGGTCCCACATGCCACAACTAAGACCCAGCATCGCCAAATAAATAAAACTAAAAACAAGTGAATAAATAAAATATTTCTTGAAGAGATAAAATGAAACAAAATAGCTGATCAATCCAAAACAATAAATAAAAGAATAGTAAGATGCAAGATGGTGATTCAAACCCAACTACACGAGAAATTACTTCAAATAACTAGACCAGATCAGATCCATTCGTGACAGAATAAATAAATAAACCAAACATTCAGGCCAGAAGACAATAAAAATCGTCAGAATAATAAACAACATCCAACTATTTGCTATTGGTTCACTGAAAACATAACAACACAGATTTTAAAAAGATGCTCTACGCAAGGACTTAAGAAAACAAACAAACGAAAAACGCGTAGCCAAGTTACTACTAGACAAAGTAGATCTTAAGGCAAAAAGTATTAAAGGGGGACGTTTCCCGACAAAAAGCTCAGTTCAAAAGTAACTCTTTTTCGGCCTCACAAGCATGTGGAGATGGTTCCCCAACCAGGGGTGGAACCTGCACTCCCTGCAGTGGAACCACCATGAAGTCCCCCAAAGTGACTTGTAATTTGTCTTTCTGTACCTAATAATTCAGCTTACACACTTACACACACACACGATTCCTGACAACCCTATAGGTCAAGTGCTCCATCTTGTTCATTTCTAAAATTATACGTTCTTGATTTTTGGCTCCTCCATGTAAATCTGAGAATCACGATAGATTAAACTGTTGAGAAACTTTACTGCAACTTTGAGAAAAAGGACATTTAATTAATTAAAAGGACAAAATTAATTAATTAATTTTGGATTAATTTGTGCGGGGCAGGGCGGGGGGGGTGACATCTCTACAGTATTGAGACTTCCCGTCCATGATACCTTTTCTGTTTACTTGGGACTGTCATTAATTTTAGGAAGTGCCCTACATTTCCTACATGTCTTTTCCTCTCAAAGGTCACAGCTGCCCCAGCCAGCACTCACCCGCTTCCCACACACAGCTACCCTGCCCCGGCCGCTGTCCGCGGTCTGCCAGCCCAGGACCCGAGCCAGGCACACACCCAACGCCAGGCCCACCACCTGCTCGGGACCCTCTCCCTTCCCTGCCGCCACCCTGAAGACCTTGCCCATGAACCTGGCTCCCTGGCGGAGACTGCACATGGCCCCGTGGGGCTCACCATCGTCTCTTCATCCCAGTTGGGGGCTGCTCTGAAGGACAGGAGCCTCAAAAGGGAGGCAGTGCCCTGTGAGTGGTCTGGCCCTGGCCTCGTCTCACCACCCAGGAAGCTCAGCCACCGCGAGGCCACCGGTCAGACACCAGGCTAGCCCCGTGGAGAGAGAGGAGACAGGCCCTTCCCGTCACGCAGACCGGGCCCAGGCCGGGCGTCCGTCCGCATGGTCCCTGTGGTGCTGTCCTGGCTCCCGGCTGCCCTCAGGACTGTGCCACCCTGGTGACAGTGTGTCTGGGGCTCCAGGCAGGCTGTCCTGCAGCAGTGACTAGGCTGGTCCCCGACGGGCTCAGCCACTGAGGGCTCTGCCCAGGCGCCACACTCCCTCCTGCCACTACACTCTGTGCTCTGTCCAGGAGCTGGAGGCTGCCCTACGCTGAAAGGCTGTGGAGCAAACACCTGACTCAGGCCTGGCAGCCACATCCGGTCTGCTGAGGGCCTCCTGTGGGATTCTTCACAGCTCTTGAAAGGTGTGCAGAGCCTCTGAGGGTCTCGGTGGGCTCCATGCGGGGGCTGCCCAGTGCTCCTTCCCTTCAGGGCACTAATGCGCCCTCACTCACCTCACAAAACCCTGCTTTTCCTACCAGTTCCTGTTCCATTCCTTCCCTTCCCTTTGCACAGATCTCCCCCATGGAGTTGTCTCTGTCCACTGGTGCTAACTCTCCTGCTCTGGGCTCCTGGCCTCACCAGCCCACATCCTGCCTGACGCCAGGCTTCCTCGTCGGGGTCGCCAAGCGCGTCTAGATCTCAGGACCCATCTGAGGCTCAGAAACACAGGGCCCAGCATCCAGATTAGGCCATGAAAGGCTCCACGGCTTCCAGCGTGGCAGGTCTCTCAGCCCTTGTCCTGGGGGAGGCGGTGATGCAAGGCCGGACGCTTTCTGCAGTAGCTGCATGCGTGCATCGAGAGATGGTAGAAACCATACCCCAGTGGGGCCTGCAGATGGCAGAGCTCCTGGCTTCCTGACGACAGACGCTGAGGCGCCGGCGGCTGCTTCAAGCTGCTAACAGCAACACATACTCCAACAATGTCCAAAGTGCACTCTTGCCCCTATGCCCCTCACCCCGCAACCATCTCCCCTGCAGGTGCCAGCAACTTCACTTGCAGGGTTAGTCTGGCCCCAAACCCAACTCTGGCAAAGCCTCTGCACAGCCCACAGCTCCGCTCCCTTGCGCGCCTCACATCCTGTCTATCCTGCCTCCTTGCCCCACCAATGACCACCCAGCCCAGTCGCCTTCTACTTGTCGCAGCCACGGTGACCCCAGGACACAAGGGTCAGATCAGCTCACTCCTCTGCCCAAACCTTAACTCACCATTGGCCTCAGGTCAACACTCAGCTCCCAAGACTGCCCTCAAGGCTACCCTGCTGATGCCCTGATCCAGCCTTGCAAGCCCTGTGACCAGCCACTCTTCCCTCCCTACTGCCCTGGCACCTTCACTCCGCCTCAAAGCTCTTCTCCCCCCCACACCTACAAGGCTCCCCCCATCAGCTCCTCCTCACCCACTCAAATCTCACCTTTCCAAGGAGGTGAGCTTTAGACCTCGCCTGGCTCCCCACTCCCCATCCCATCCTGGTGGTATGCATGGGCACTCTGGCCTTCAGCAAGTGCTGCACTGGCAGCGTGTGGCCCCCTACCCCCAGAACCACAGCCATGAGGGCAGCTCATCAACCCCTCTCAAGATGCCCACACAAAACAGGCTCTTAACAGATGACCCCTAGAAAGAGAAGTGAGTGATCGCTAAGAAGGGGCTGCGAACCCAAGTGCAAAACATATACAGATGTAAAAACATTCAATTTGTCCCTCAAAGTTGACTGAAAGCCAGTGTCA
The DNA here is from genome assembly GCF_055505025.1 of Bos grunniens. Lineage (NCBI taxonomy): Eukaryota > Metazoa > Chordata > Mammalia > Artiodactyla > Bovidae > Bos > Bos grunniens. The sequence continues at coordinate 83,536,802 of NC_141178.1, forward strand.
GATATAGTATATACAGCAAAGATGCTCTCATTCAATGTAGAGCCGTATGTATTTATTAGCAAAATTTCATTTTCAGTTTTGATTGAAATGTCGACAAAAGCCAAATACTGATCTCAAAACTGCTGTATCACAAAAGCTTAAACTAATATTATTTACTGACACAAACAGTCACTAACCTCTCACACATTCTTCTGTATTTTGCTTGCTTCATCACGTGTGGATTAGTACAGCTGTACACACATTTAACATAAAACAAACACTAGTGTCCTGAAGTAAGTGCCCGGGGAAGGCGGCCTCCTCCCTGCTGCCCCAGCCCTTACTCAGAACCCTGCCCTGCGGAGGACAACCCTTCCTGCCCCACTTCCACTCTGCACCCCAGTCCAACCCTGCCTGCCCTCAGATGCTTCTGGCCCGCACGCTGTCCTTGCATCCACGTGGAACCCACCTCTCCCTATCCTTGCATCTGGCTCTTACTCCCCTTCCAAGAACACATGCGAAGATGCCTCTTGAAGAAGCCACCCCTCACCACCAAAACCCTCACACCTCTGGCAATCAGAGCACCCCCGGTGTTTCCCCCACCGAGGGATTCATCACACCTCACTGACCTCCAACCCACAACCTGCCCCCACCCTACACCCAGCCTTGTTCCCTTTGCCAGGAATGTTCTTTCCCCAACGAATTCCTACTCTGTCTAAAGGAGGTTCCTCTGATCCCTCAGCCCTCATCTATTTCCTTCGCTGTTTCTGCAGGGTGTCCACAGGTGTGTGTTCTCACGCGTGTATTTAGTCAGTAGGTGTCCTCCTGCTCCAAGTGTGTGCAGATTCTGTTCTCTACCGTATCGCTAAAACCGAGCACACGGTACATATTCATGCGATTTGTTGAGAAATAGAGCAAATGAGATGCCCAGGGTAGGCCGCCGAGCCCAACAGAGCTTCAGGAGGTCGAGGAACATGGTTCCCGGACACGACCAAGCGCGGCGCTGTCGGCCCGATCGGCCTCGGGCCGGGGCACCCCCTCGCCGCGGGGCGCAGCGGCCCCAGCGGGCCTGCCTACCTCGGAGTCCCGGTTGAGGCGGTACACGTAGAGCTGCGAGGTCCCGGCTACCACGAGGTTGCGCTCGCTGTTGTTAAAGAAATTGCAGTACATGGAGAACTCGAGGCCGGTGGGCGGATGCGCCTGCTTGTACACAGCGTACATGGCGCCGCACTCGGGCTGCACAGGAAGGGGACAGGGTGAGCAGGAACGCCCGCGCGCGACCCCGGGCCCGCCCGCGCCCACCCGCCGCCCACCTTGCAGTTGGAGCCAGCTGATGGGGAACCTGTACGGCGCCGAACACGGCCCGCCCGGACGCGGAAGCCGCGCGCCACGGTTCCGGGTCCTGGGCCTGCGCAGCGCCACAGAGGCGCGGCGGCCGCGGGGGACGCAGCGGCCCCTGGCGGCCGGGGGCAGCCTCGCGGCTCCGCTCCCGGGTTCCACATACAGCGCCCCGAAAACCCAGCTCGCGGGAGATCCAGGGTCTCACTGCGGAGAATGCAGAGCCGGCTGGAAGCCGGACGGTGGCTGGGCGGCTCAGGGCTGGCTGGTCAGGACCTGCTTGCCCCCCGGATCCCAGAATGGGGTCACTGCAGAGGGTCTCTCCCGCAAGAAGAGGCGAGGTCTCAAGCACCCTGCTGGATGCTGGCAGCAGTGTGGAGGCCGGGGGAGCAGAGACCCCCGGGCCAAACACGCGCCGAATTAGGCCCCGGCGGCTGCCGGAAGCCTGGCGGAGCCCGACTAGCACAGGGGTCTGGAGAGCTTCCTGGAGGCGTCTTGTCCTGTCTCTGCTCGGCGTTGCCCCCGCAGGACGACCCCCCCCCTCCGCCCCCCGCGACACCAGCACCAGAAGGCGAGCTCACGACGCGGGGCCCTGGACTGTCCCTCTACGAGCCCCTCCCCTGAGGACACCTTTTCGCCCGTCTTGCCCACTGCTCCCTCCCCAGGCCTGGTAGTTGCCCGCTTCAAGGGCCCATGAGCCAGGACCACAACGCGCAGCTAGGCAGACCTCTCTTCACTCGGCTCGGCAGGCTGCCCTGTGGCTTGCAGGATCTTATTTCCCTGCCTAAGGATCGAATAGAGAAAGCTGAGCGCGGAAGAATTGATGCTTTTCAACTGTGGTGTTGGAGAAGACTCTTGAGAGTCCCTTAGACTGCAAGATCAACCAACCTATCCTAAAGGAAATCAGTCTTGAATGTTCATCGGAAGGACTGATGCTGAAGCTGAAACTCCAATACTTGGGCCACCTGATGCGAAGAACAGGCTCATTTGAAAAGACCCTGATGCTGGGAAAGATTGAAGGCAGGAGAAGGGGACGACAGAGGATGAGATGGTTGGATGGCATCACCAACTTGAGGGACATAAGTTTGAGCAAGCTCCGGGAGTTAGTGACGGACAGGGAAGCCGGGCGTGCTGCAATCCATGGGGTTGCAGAGCCGGCACGACTGAGCGACTGAACTGAATGAAAGGATGGAATCTGTGCCTTCTGCAGTGCAGAGGGGAAGCTCGGAGCCCTAACCACTGGACTGTCAGGGAATTCCAAGAAATGGAATCTTAAGAAATAAAACAAGTAAGAAAATATAGGCAAAGCCAAGAAAATAGCAAAGTATGTGTTTGTTGCATCCAGAGCTGCCCACTTAGTCATGTGAGCATCAAGACGTGAGCTGTGAACCAAGGGGTCACTTGGGTGCCTGGGCAGGTGTGTGACCCCAAACCACACCAGTGCCTTTAAAAGTCATAACAAAATTGAACCCTGAAGAGAGGGGTGGACTGGGGCAGGGCTTACCATGGGCCTGGGAGAACACAAGCAGCCCTTCCTAGAATTACTGAGGCCTGTAAATGTGTCCATATGTCAGCAGGCTCTCCGTGGGGAGCCTGCCTCCCAGATTCACTATTGTATGTCATGCATTTACAGGTGTTTTTTTGTGTGACAGAAGTCGTGGGGGAGTGGGGAGTAGCTGCTACTCTCCCCACTCAAGCCCCTTCTCTTGTAGCAAAATAAGCCCCCCTCCACCTCAGCCCTACATGGCCCCCTGGAGGGCTGTGTCTGAAGAGACTGCTTTAAAGTAGTTTCAAGGGCCCATGAGCCAGGACCACCAAGCGCAGCTAGGCAGACCTCTCTTCACTCGACTCAGCAGGCCGCCCTGTGGGGTCAGACAGCAATGAAGAGTCATGACTTATCTTCAGTTCAGTACAGTCGCTCAGTCGTGTCTGACTCTTTGCGACCCCATGAATCGCAGCACGCCAAGCCTCCGTGTCCATCACCAACTTCCAGAGTTCACACAAACTCATGTTCCTTGAGTCGGTGATGCCATCTAGCCATCTCATCCTCTGTCGTCCCTTTCTCCTCCTGCCCCCAATCCCTCCCAGCATCAGGGTCTTTTCCAATGAGTTAACTCTTCACATAAGGTGGCCAAAGTATTGGAGTTTCAGCTTCAGCATCAGTCCTTCCAGTGAACACTCAGGACGGATCTCCTGTAGGATGGACTGGTTGGATCTTCTTGCAGTCCAAGGGACTCTCAAGAGTCTTCTCCAACACCACAGTTCAAAAGCATCAGCTCTTCGGTGCTCAGCTTTCCTCACAGTCCAACTCTCACATCCATACATGACCACAGGAAAAACCATAGCCTTGACTAGACGGACCTTTGTTCACAAAGTAATGTCTCTGCTTTTGAATATGCTGTCTAGGTTGGTCATAACTTTCCTTCGAAGGAGTACACGTCTTTTAATTTCATTCCTGCACTCACCATCTGCAGTGATTTTGGAGCCCCCAAAAATAAAGTCTGACACTGTTTTCACTGTTTCTCCATCTATTTCCCATGAAATGATGGGACCAGATGCCATGATCTTCGTTTTCTGAATGTTGAGCTTTAAGCCAACTTCTTCACTCTCCTCTTTCATCAAGAGGCTTTTTAGTTCCTCTTCACTTATCTTGCTTCCTTGTAAAAACAGCATCTGAGTTTCATCCCTGTGTCATTATCCCTCGCTTTTTGAGAAACTGGTCCTTTTGTCATTTGTCATGTTCTCCTCCCTCCAAATCTTGATCTTGGAGTAGCAGAGGTATATCCCTTGCCTCTCACCCAACATAAAAGTGGCACTGGTTTGTCTCCATATGGGCTGGGGCTCCTGCTTCTGGTCCGGTCTTGTCCTCAGAGACTTGCCTTCTTCTGGTGGAAAATTTTTAAAATATTTGTTAAAATATATGTTAAATATTTAAAATAACCTAAATTTGTGCCCAGAGATATTCAGCCAGTCATCTCTCCATTTAAAAATCAGAGATATTTTCATCCCAGTGAGAGTACATCTCCAACCAAAGGTTTCTCTGTTCTGCTTGTGCTGAACCAGGTGGGTGACTGTCTCAGAGGTTTTCTCTCTCTTTTGCCCAAACTCCACCTAATAAAGTTCTGAGAGCATGAAAAAAAAGTCATTAAAAAAAAAAAAAAAACTGGAGCCAGGGCTTCCCTGGTGGCTCAGTGGCAAAGAATCTGCCTGCCAATGCAGGAGACATGGGTTGGATCCCGGATCCAGGAAGATCCCACATGCCGCAGAGCTACTAACCCCATGCGCCACAACTATTAAGCCTGTGCTCTAGAGCCCGGGAGCCGCAAAGACTGAGCCCACGTGCTGCAACTACTGAAGCTGAAGTGCCCCAGAGCCCATACTTCTCAACAAAAGAATCCATCACAGTGAGCACACACACCTCAACTGGGGTGTGGCCCACGATCTCCGCAACTAGAGAAAGCCTGAGCAGCAGCGAAGACCCAGCACACCAAAACTAAGTAAAATCAGAAAAAACCCAAATCAACTAGCCAGAGCCACCCCGAGGACGTGCTAGAGGAGGGAGTGGGCAAAGCGGGGGCCACGGCCAGGACACGGGCCCTCCCCGTCCGAGTCAGACAGGCAGTCACAGCACTCACATCACAGGGCAACTGTGACGGCTAAACAGCTCAGTGACCACAGAACCCTCAGACTCAAGCCTGGCTCGTGGTACACGCCCTAACAATGTGCGATGTGTCTGTCTGTGGGAGAAAGGGGCCCAGGGTGGAGAGAGCCAGAGGCACTGAAGCAGCTCCGCCCTGGGAAGAGCCGCAGCAGGCGGGCAGGAAGCGGAGGAGGAGGGCCGCTGCCTGAGCCCCGGACCCACTTCTCTGGGCTTCGCTTCACACATGCATCACAGATGCGGGTCTGAGGCTGGTTTCTTGTAGGGCCCTGAGCTCAACTGTCCTGACTCCCCATCAGGCACCAGGCACTGCTGTGGGGAGAGGACCCCCCACCTGTCGACGTTTCTTGGTGGGAAACCCTCCTCTCCTGGGGAGGAGAGATGAGGCGAGCAGGCCGGGCTCCAAGTCGAGAGAATTTATTGAAGCTGGGAAGCAGGGCGCGGGGGAGAGGCTGGGGCGCTCAGGGAGACGGCGCGTCTGAATGGCTGCGAGAGCCCAGGGTCAGGAGCCAGAGCCAAGGGGAGAGGGGCGGGGGGGCAGAAGCTCTCAGAAGGCGATGTTATCCTCATACAGCGACAGCAGCAGCAGGACGGTCCAGCCGCCCAGCAGGCCAACGTTGTGGAGCAGGAAGAGGAGCCAGGGCCGCCGGTCGCGGACGTTCAGCATGGCCGGGAGCTGAGGACGGGGCCTGAGTCAGGGCCGGCTCAGAGCGCCCGCCCAGCGCACCCCCCCGGGGCAGCCCCGGCCCGCCCGGCTCTGACCATGTCGCAGAGCGCCACGTAGAGGAAGAGGCCGGCGGCCACCGCCAGGATCCAGGTCTCGCCGTCTTCGCCTACACCGGCCGCGAGCGCAACGTAGAGGCCGATGAAGGCCGTGAGCGCCGAGGCCACGTTCAGGAGCAGCGCGCGGCGCACCGACAGCCCCGCGTGCAGCAAGGCCGCGAAATCCCCTGGGGCGGGCGGTGGGGGTTGTTTAGTCGCTTCGTCGTGTCCGATTCTTGAGACCCCATGGACCGTAGCCCCCCAGGCCCCTCTGTCCATGGGATTCTCCAGGCAAGAGTACTGGAGTGGGTTGCCATTCCCTTCGCCAGGGGATCTTCCCGACCCAGGGATCGAACCCGGGTCTCCAGCACTGCGGGCGGATTCTTTACTGTCTGAGCCATGAGTCGCGGGCGGGGCTGGGGTCAGGTCAAGGGCCGCGCCCACTCCCCGATAGTCCCGCCCAGCTACGCGGTCGACCAGCCACACCCAGACCCCAGCTGCGGGCAGGCCCAGCCTCTGGCCGGCTGGAACCCCGCAAGGCTCACCCAGCTCGTGCGGCACCTCGTGGCAGAACACGGCCAGCGAGGTGGCCAGCCCCGTCTTCCAGGAGGACAGAAAGGCGGCGCCCACGGCCAACCCGTCGGCGAAGTTGTGCACGGCATCGCCCAAAGTGATCACGTAGGGCAGCAGTCTCAGCCCTGCGGGCGCGGCGGGCGTGGGTGCGTATTTGCCCCGGCCGGTTCCTCCGCTCCCCTCCCCGTCCCGGTGCCTGCGCCGCGCACCGAGACCCTGACCCCCAACGCTCCAGGGCCTCCCTCAGGGCTCACCTGGGCTCAGTCTCCGGGGCTCCGGGCTCAGCAGCTCGGGGCTCTCCTCCGCCACCTGGAGGGGGAGACCAAGTTGGTGGGCGGGCCGTGTAGATTAGGCTCAGGGCAGGAAGGTGAGGAGGCGCTCGCGGAGCCAAGTCCCCAGATCAGGCCAGGGGCGGAAGCTCTGGAGGGGTGACTGGGACCACAGACAGGGCTCCGCCAGAGGGGTTGACGCCGGGCAGAGCGGGCTCACCAGATCTGCGCGAGAGCCCTCATGGAGCTGCTTGGGCTGCCGGAAGTCGCTGGGCGCCAGCTGCAGGGACACGCCATGGCTATGGCCGCCGTGACTGTGGCCATGGCTGCAGGCCCCATCCTTTGGGTCCTGCGGGGACGGAGGCTCAGGATCCACCGTGCCTCCGCCACCCCGTCCCCACACCACGTCCAGCCCCCAAGCACCTGACCTCGGGGTCCAGGGGCAGCAAGAGGTTGAAGAGTCTCTCGAAAAGGAAGAAGGCATAGAGCCCGCCCAGCACAGCTAGGAGGTGCCAGGTGGGCTGGAAGCCATGGTCCTCCCCGTCATGGGTGTGCAGCCCCAGCACCTGGTGGGGGAGTGGGCAGAGGACACTGGACTGGGTGCCTTGGGACCTCCTCCTCCCAGACAGGCGGGTAGAGATTAGGGGTCAGGGAGGGCTCTGGCGGGCTGGGGCAACCTTAGGCATCAAGTGCAGGAGGGCGTCGCCAGTGAGCGCGCCCACAGCCATGCTCAGGAAGGCCTGGATGATGTAGTGGGAGGTGGTGCTGCAGCTGGCACAGCTGAGGAGCAGGAGCCCGAGGAGGGAGCACAGGCAGATCAGCAGCGTGGCCAGGGAGCCGTACAGGTACCCTGGACAGGGAGGACAGTGAGCGCCTGCCTCCCAACTGTGGCCCTTTGCTTTCTCGGGAGGGGCGTCCAGACCGCGTCTGGGAGAAGCAGGAGCCCCCCCCAGGTTGCAGGCACTCGGGTGCAATCCTGACCTCGGCTTCCTGCTGGCCCCTGGCCTCAAGCCCCCATCCTCTTCCCTCACAGCACCCCCTTCCCCGTTGCCCCTCCACCCCGCTGCCTGGTCTGCCAGCCCTGGTCCCGGCTCTCCGCAGCCCAGCGGCTACTTTCTCCTCCCTGTTTGGTTCCATCTCCATGCTGCCAGCCCCTTGGACACCACCAGGAAGCAGCTAGGCAGTAGGGTGGACACTCACTCTCAGCCTGGCTGAGCTGATCCTGGGTGGGGAGCGTGGGCTGAGGGCTGCAGGCCCCGCTCAGTTGCTGCTGGAGCAGAGCGGGGCTCAGTCGGGCCCAGTCGTCCGGCGTCACCCCGGCCTGCTCAGACATTCCGTACACAGCCATGATGTCTTGAGCACTCAGGCACAGCTGGGGTGGGGGTGACAGATCTGGTGTTCAGGGCCCTGAGCAGTCCATGGGCCCCCACCTCTCTCCGGGACTCAGGCACACGGACGGCTCACCGTGTCCCACGCGCTGGTGCTGCTGTTGGGGGCGGCAAGGGGCATGGGGCCCTGGCCCTTTCCCAGAGGACTGTCGTCACTGTGGCTGTCGTGGGGCTCCGTCGCTCCGCCCAGCCCCAGGCGCTCCATCAAGGCTGCCAGCTCTGGCAGAGGGTGAAAATCTGCTCCAGCCCTGCACTCCCCAAGGGGGCGGATGCTGGGGTTCAGGGCACTCCCTGCCCTGTAGCCCAGCTCAGGCCTCACCGTCCAGTGTGATGTTGGGGTTCTCGCTGCTGTGCTGCCGGAACACAAAGTCTACGAAGTACTGGGGGGTCGGCAGGGCGTGGAAGCAGGCGCCGCTCCAGACGTGGCCCAGCAGGGCAGCCAGCACGGGGCCAGGGCTGCTGGGAGCCCCGACGCCTGCCGCCTCCCCCAGCAGCTGAGGCAGGTCCACACAGGCCTGGGGAGGAGCCGGCCTCAGTGTCTCAAGCAGCGTGGCCACACTGGCCTCTCCCTCTCCGGTGCCCTTGGTGGCCCCGGACTCTGCTGAAACCCAGGCACCACAGCTGTCCCCTTCCCTGCCCAGCTGCTCCCAGCCCCGCCTCGTCCGGGCTCTTCCTTGGAGCCCTGGGAGCTTTCTCAGCCCCGTCGAGGATCAGGTCCCTGTCGGGATGCCCGCAGCCCTGCCTGGCTCAGTGGTGAGTGTCCACTTGTGACTGCCCCAGCCCAGGCTCCCCCGTGCACCCAGAAAGGTGCTGAGGCCCAGCGCCACCTGAGTGGTCCCCCTTCTCTCAGTCCCTCTCAGACCCTCTTCCTCCAGTGCCCGAGGGCAGCTGGCCCAGGTGCCCACCTGCTGAGAAGCGGGCTGGCCAGCGGCGCGGGCTTGGATCTGCTGCAGCAGCCTGGTCAGGGCCACGCTCAGGGCCTGAGAGCTCTCGAGCAGGACCAGGAGCTGGTCGGCCCGGGCAGCCCAGCGGCCAGCCCGGACCTCGGCGCAGGTGCCCGCTGGGTCGCTGAGGTAGAGGGCGGCGGCGGCACTGAGGCGGGCGATGTGCCTGGGCTCCAGGACCTGGCCCGAGGGGGCCCCGGGCTGCTCAGGTCTGCCCAGAGCCAGGGCGTCATCCACAGACAGGCACTGTTGGCACAGACGGACAGGCGGGGGCCATACACAAGGGCTGCCACCCTCCTGTCCCTCATGCCGGTGCCCTCCAAGGTCGGCTCGCTCACCGACCCCCGCCGTCCCCCGTGACAGGCAGGCACACCCATGGAGGGTCCCCCATCCTAGGGAGGTTTCTGCCTGGAACCATTATCAGTTTGGGGGTGGGGAGAGGGGGGCGCTGACGGGATTGGGGGGCAGCCATGGGATCCCAGAGCCATACCCTGCCCCCTCCCCAGGGAGCTCAGGGGGTTCTGAAAGGGAGCTGAGGAGAGTGGGCTTGGGCCTGCGGGCAGGGCCCGGTGTCAGGCCGCCGCGCGGCCCGCCTCCTGGAGTTTGCCCAGGCTCTTTGCAGCCAGCCTCGGCCTCAGGGTGGAGCGGCGGGCTTGGGCTGGGGCCGGAGGACCCGTCGGTTGGGGGTGTTACCTTTCCACACGGCCCGTCGGCACAGTGCACACGGGCCGCCAGTGTATTTAACAGGCCGCCCAGCGCCACACGGTCCAGAGCGCCCTGGCCCGAAGACAGCAGGGTCAGCAGATGAACAGGACGGGTCGTCGTCTCTGACGCCGCCAGCGCGGCCAGCACAGCCAGCAGCGGCCCCAGTCCGGGCCGGCCCAGCAGCGCCATGCTGCAGCCGCCGGGTGCCTTGAGCTCGGGGTAGGCCGAGCTCGCCTGGGTGGCTGCGGGGCGCAGGGGCTGCCTGATGCCGGACTGGGGCTGGGCCAGTACCTCTCACCCAGCGAGGCTCTCCAGGTATTTCCTGCGGGGCCCTGTGATTGGCTGCCAAGGCGTTGCCGCAGGTTAACCATTCCAGTGGCAGTCCTCCCTGAGCCCGGGGCTGCTGCCCCAGGGTGAGGCCGGGGTCAGGAGCCACATTAGGCATTACTGACAAAATGGAGGCAGGGCCCTAAACCCCCTCCCTTTGTTCCGTAGGCACGGACCCGGAATGAAGGAGTTAGGCTTTGTGATTCTGACTTGTTTCTTCCTTTCCTCGGCTGAGTTGACTGAAGAGAATATTAAGGTGCTCATTGTTTTTGAGAGGAGCATAAGAAGGCATAAAGCCTTCTGCAGCTGTGCTCAAAGAATAATTCATAAAGTTAATCACTGACATTTGTTCAAGGACTTTTACAAAAAAGTGTTCCAGGGTGAGCACACAGGCCGCAGCTTGAGACCATGGGAGGGATTGCTGTCTGAAGGCCATTTGTGAGAAAAGTGTTTATGGCAAAGGAGTTTGCTGAATTTAGGGCTTAGGAATAATTAAAATAGTTAGAAGCTAAAGATACAAGGATTGCTGTAATGTTAGCATATTCTACTATAGCTTATAGAAATTAGGGACTTTAGAGGTAGTATTAGCTAGAAGCCCTTTCTAAGAAATAGTGAGCTTAGGACACTAGGGGCAAACAGGGCTTAGAAAGATAAGAAAGAAACTGAGGAATGTGGTATGCAGCCCAGACATTAGCATGAGTTACAGTGTATTCACAAGGACACTTGAGAAAAAGTAGATAAGAGAATCGCTGAGGGAGGAACTCCTTTTGAGGGGCAACAATGATTTTTTGAGAAAAATAAATCTGGGTCAATGGGAACTAAAAATATCAAACCTCTGACCTAATGCTTTTGTAAAAGTATAAAAGAGAATCATAAGCTTGAAATAAACAGGCAGTCCAAGAAAAATGAGAGGCTGCCTCAGTTTCTCTCGCTGACACCGCCCACCCCTTCAGGTTGAATCCCTGGCTGCTGGAGCTGGACTCCGGCAAATGGAGCCCAGAACAGGGGACACTGAAGGGAAGGTAATCTGAGATTGTAACGCGGGGCATTAGGATTGTACCTGTGGGTGGTGGGCACCCCTCTGCAGTTTAGGCAGGGTGAGGAGTGTACAGAATGAATAAGAATATTCTCTAGAAGAATGGGTTTCTCTGCATCTAAGGATAGACAAATGTTTATTGAAATATTACTTCACATGTTAGCCCATAGAGGCATTAAAGAAAGCACAGGAAGAACTGTCTAAATTTCTACATTTGTTTTATACTTTGCATGGGCCAGAAAAGGTTCCTGTAGATGTTTTTGCTCTGTGGAATATGATTAGAAATGTCCTGGACCCTTGTCATGAGGCTGTTAGATAGCCTATGGGGGAGGTTATGGCGGTGGGTGGTGGGTCTCCACCTTCTGTGCAGATCATATTTTCTGCCATTGACGAAGAAAAGGAGGGAGACTGTGCTCTACCTCCTGAGGAAGGAGAGGGCTTACAGGACGCTGCAGCCGGGCGCCCTGGCGAGCCCCCTCCCCCTCTACGCAAACCTTTAAAAACTTATCCACCATTTTCTGATTTAAGGCGATCGCCGCTGCCTCCGTTTGTGCCTCCCAGGGCCCAGGAGTTCCCCACTTTGCACCCAAAGCCTCCCAAAGCGTTGCCTACGGCTGAGGAAGATAGTTTTTTGAACAAAGGAGCTTTTAAAGCACGCACAATATGCAGAACCTACTCCTTGGAGAAAACTCCCTCAGGGGGGCCTCACCCAGGCTAGGAGAGAAGCTGAAGGGTAAGGGGATTTAGCAACAATATTAACCCCTGACATGCCAGTTACTCCGATTCCAACGGGAGTGGCTGGCCCCCTACCTGAGGGCATCGTGGGACTTGTGCTGGGGTGTAGCTCGCTTTCTTTTCAAGGAATTTCGGTGATGCCTGGTGTAGTAGATTCTCATTATATTGGGGAAATTAAAGTTTTGATCTCGCTGCCTACCAAAACTGTGCAAATTATATAAAGGTCAAAGAGTAACACAGCTTTTGGTTTTATCTTATTATCAGACAGGAAAAAACTTGACTTCTCAAGCTAGGGGCCCCAGAGCATTTGGATCTAGTGATCTAGCCTTTTGGGTGCAGGAAGTTACAGCTCCGAGGCCTTTGAAAGATCTTTTAATTCAAGCGAATAAAATGTCAGGGCTGTTAGATACTGGAGCAGACTTCTCTTGCATTGCTGGAAAAGACTGGCCCTTGTCCTGGCTGACATGCTTGACCAGTGCTGGCTTGGTAGGAATAGGGTCAGTGCCCTTGGTTGCTAAGACCTCACAAATTTTGACCAGGTCAGATGAGAAGAGGGCACAAGGCACCTTTTGTCCATATGTGATTCCTTCACTACGTTTTTTCTTTATGGGGGAGAGATATATTATCTCAGATGGGAATGCTTTTATATAGCCCAGATAAAAAGGTTACTAATCAAATGCTGCAAATGAGATATAATCCTGATAAGGCGCTTGGTGAAGATCAGCAGAAAATTGTTTCTGCATTAGAGGTGGTTCCTAACAAAAATACAGAAGGTCAAGGATATTCAAATTTATCCAGAGGCTGCTGCTCTTGCTGCCGACCCTGTTACCTGGAAACCTGATGATCCAGTATGGGTGGGGCAATGGCCCTAACAGCTCAAAAGCTACAGGCAGCTGAGGATTTAGTTGTGAGACAACTGGCAGCCGGCCACATGGAGCCTTCTAATAGCCCCTGGAATGCTCCTATTTTTTGTTATTAAGAAGAAATCAAAAAAATAGAAAATTGTTACAAGATTTGAGTGCTATAAACGCAACTATGGAAGACATGGGGGCCCTCCAGCCGGGCCTCCCTTCCCCAGTGGCTGTGCCTTTTCAGTGCAATGTGATAGTTATAGATCTACAGGATTGTTTCTTTACCGTTCCCCTGGCTGATCAAGATTGTGAACGGTTTGCCTTCAGTCTCCCTTTAGATGGGCTTCCCTAGTGGCTCAGAGGTTAAAGCATCTGCCTCCAATGCAGGAGACCCGGGTTCGATCCCTGGGTCAGGAAGATCCCCTGGAGAAGGAAATAGTAGCCCACTCCAGTATTCTTGCCTGGAAAATCCCATGGACGGAGAAGCCTGGTAGGCTACAGTCCACGGGGTCGCAAAGAGTCGGACACAACTGAGCGACTTCATCTTCCCTTTAGCTAATTTTAAACAGCCCTATAGAAGGTTTCCATGAAAGGTTTTGCCTGAGGGAATGAAAAATAGCCCCATCTCGTGTCAGAAATTTGTAGACCAAGCTGTGCAAAATGTTATAAGAAAGTATAAGGATTTATATTTGATTCATTATATAGATGATATTTTGGCCGCTCATAAGGACAGAGCCTTGTTTCAACAAATTTTATCTGAATTGATTGAGGCTTTGGAATACTGGAGATCTCTTCAAGAAAATTAGAGATACCAAGGGAACATTTCATGCAAAGATGGCTCGATAAAGGACAGAAATGGTATGGACCTAACAGAAACAGAAGATATTAAGAAGAGGTGGCAAGAACACACAGAAGAACTGTACAAAAAAGATCTTCACGACCCACATAATCACGATGGTGTGATCACTGACCTAGAGCCAGACATCCTGGAATGTGAAGTCAAGTGGGCCTTAGAAAGCATCGCTACGAACAAAGCTAGTGGAGGTGATGGAATTCCAGTTGAGCTATTTCAAATCCTGAAAGATGATGCCGTGAAAGTGCTGCACTCAATATGCCAGCAAATTTGGAAAACTCAGCAGTGGCCACAGGACTGGAAAAGGTCAGTTTTCATTCCAATCCCAAAGAAAGGCAATGCCAGAGAATGCTCAAACTACCGCACAATTGCACTCATCTCACAGGGTAGTAAAGTAATGCTCAAAATTCTCCAAGCCAGGCTTCAGCAGTATGTAAACCGTGAATTTCCTGATGTTCAAGCTGGTTTTAGAAAAGGCATTGGAACCAGAGATCAAATTGCCAACATCCACTGGATCATGGAAAAAGCAAGAGAGTTCCAGAAAAACATCTATTTCTGCTTTATTGACTATGCCAAAGCCTTTGACTGTGTGGAGCACAACAAACTGTGGAAAATTCTGAAAGGCATGGGAATATCAGACCACCTGACCTGCCTCTTGAGAAATCTGTATGCAGGTCAGGAAGCAACAGTTAAAACTGGACATGGAACAACAGACTGGTTCCAAAAAGGAAAAGGAGTATGTCAAGGTTGTATATTGTCACCCTGTTTTTTTAACTTCTATGCAGAGTACATCATGAGAAACGCTGGACTGGAAGAAGCACAAGCTGGAATCAAGATTGCCGGGAGAAATATCAATAACCTCACATATGCAGATGACACCACCCTTATGGCAGAAAGTGAAGAGGAACTAAAAAGCCTCTTGATGAAAGTGAAAGTGGAGAGTGAAAAAGTTGGCTTAAAGCTCAACATTCAGAAAACGAAGATCATGGCATCCGGTCCCACCACTTCATGGGAAATAGATGGGGAAACAGTGGGAACAGTGTCAGACTTTATTTTTGTGGGTTCCAAAATCACTGCAGATGGTGACTGCAGCCATGAAATTAAAAGACACTTACTCCTTGGAAGGAGAGTTATGACCAACCCAGATAGCATATTCAAAAGCAGAGACATTACTTTGCCAACAAAGGTTCGTCTAGTCAAGGCTATGGTTTTTCCTGTGGTTATGTATGGATGTGAGAGTTGGACTGTGAAGAAGGCTGAGCGCTGAAGAATTGATGCTTTTGAACTGTGGTGCTGGAGAAGACTCTTGAGAGTCCCTTGGACTGCAAGGAGATCCAACCAGTCCATTCTGAAGGAGATCAGCCTTGGGATTTCTTTGGAAGGAATGATGCTGAAGCTGAAACTCCAGTACTTTGGCCACCTCATGCGAAGAGTTGAGTCATTGGAAAAGACTCTGATGCCGGGAGGGATTGAGGGCAAGAGGAGAAGGGGACAACAGAGGATGAGATGGCTGGATGTCATCACTGACTCGATGGACGTGAGTCTGAGTGAACTCCGGGAGTTGGTGATGGACAGGGAGGCCTGGCATGCTGGGATTCATGGGGTCGCAAAGAGTCGGACATGACTGAGCGACTGATCTGATCTGAAGGCGATCCTAATCCGAGTTCTAAGAGAGAATTGACTAGTGAGTTGGCTCTTGTTAAAGTGGATGAGGGTTTAAATGATCAATTAATTAGGGTTAATATTATCAGAGGATGGGATTTAATGATTCTCGCCACAGAGCATACACCTACAGGATGCTTGTGGCAAGAAAGCCCATTGAAATGGCTCCATATACCAGTGACCCCAAGAAAAATAGTTTTATCTTATCCCAGCTTGGTGGCACAATTAATATATAAAAGGTAAAAAAAAAAAAAAAAGTGTAGAACTTTTTGGAAAAGAAGTAGCAAATATAGTGATTCCATTCAATAAAGATCAACTGCAATTTCTTTTACAAAATAGTGATGATTGGCAAGTTTCCCTGGTAGATTTCCAGGGTCAAATTTTGTTTCATTTGCCCTCAAGCCCCCTTTCGCTTTTTTTGAAAACTCATCCAGTGATTTTTCCGAAGAAATTTTCTATTCAACCTTTGGAAGGGGCGATTTTAGTTCTCACAGTTGGTTCCTCTAATGGTAAAGCAGTCACAATTATTGATAGAATATCCCATGTTCAGGTAACTGAAGAGACATCTGCCCAGAGGGCTGAGTTACTAGCAGTTATTCAGGCTTTTCAACATTTAAGAGACAACACCTTCAATCTTTTGACTGACTCCCGATATATTGTAGGGTTGTTTCCTCATATAGAGACTGCTAATATTGTGGAAAATAAAACTATTATCTTCTCCTTGTTATCTGATATACAGAAAGAGATTAAACACAGAGATAAGAAATATTTTGTGGGACATATTAGAGTCCATTCTGGCTTGCCTGGCCTTTTACATGAAGGAAATGCTTTGGCAGATGCATTAACTAAAGTAATTGCTTTTAACTTACATGAAAAGATTGACAAGGCCAAAAGTTCTCACAAAATCCACCATCAAAATGCAGCTGGTTTAAGGCATGAGTTTCATATCCCTAGGGAGGCAGCTAGACAAATAGTTAAGTCATGTCCAAATTGCCTAACATCTAATCCATCTCCACCATTAGGAGTGAATCCCCGAGGCCTTAGGCCGAATGCTCTCTGGCAAATGGACGTCACTCATACCTGGGTCTTTGGAAAACTATCCTTTGTGCAAGTTACCGTGGATACCTTTTCTCATGTTATTACAGCCTCTGCTAGATCAGGTGAAGCAGCAAAAGATGTAATTCAACACTTGTTTCAGTGCTTTTCCCAAATAGGACTCCCTGAACAGATAAAAACAGACAATGCCCCAGCTTATACCTCTGCTGCTTTTAAGAGATTTTGTCAACAATTTTCTATAGTGCATTCAACAGGAATACCTTATAATCCCCAAGGCCAAACCATAGTAGAAAGAGCGCACCAGACTTTAAAAAATCAGATAGCTAAATTAAGGCAGGGAGAATTTAAGTATTCCTCTCCACATCATGTTTTACACCATGCTTTGTTTGTAATTAATCATTTAAACGTAGACACACGGGTAGACTGCAATGACGAGACACTGGATTCCTAAAGGGGCTATGACTCGGCCCCTGGTCAAGTGAAAAGACCTCCTTACCAGAGAGTGAAAAGGGCCAGATGTGTTGCTAACTTGTGGGAGAGGGTATGCTTGTGTGTTTCTACAGGATTCCACTTCTCCTGTCCGGATTCCTGACAGACTGATTTGACATGTCCAGCCCCATGAGACCTCCAGGATCACGAAGACCCCCGAGGTCACTGAGATCCCTAGCGCCCTGGAGTCCGGGACTGAAAAAAGATGGGGAGACCAAAAGCTCGTTGAGTCCAGGCCTGAAGGAGCCAGGGAAAAGCCAAAGGGTGAGTGACTCTTCACCTGAGGCTTCATCGCTAGTACATCGCTTCAGGCACCTGGCACTTCAAGAGAGACATGCTGATCGACTTCAACCGTATTCTGCTCCACCTCGTCGCCATCATCATACTCAAACAGCTACCTCCAACACAGTACTAACTTGGGGCCAGCTAAAACATCTCGCTCAGCGGGCTGAAAAATTAATAGAAAGGGGGAAATATGAGGCCACTCCTATAGTAATGTTTGTGGCTATGCTTGCTGTGTTGGCTTGTCAGCTGAGGCCCTCCAGTGCAGAAAAGGTTCAGATCAGATCAGTTGCTCAGTCGTGTCTGACTCTTTGCGACCCCATGAATCGCAGCACGCCAGGCCTCCCTGTCCATCACAAACTCCTGGAGTTCACTCAGACTCACGTCCATCGAGTCAGTGATGACATCCAGCCATCTCATCCTCTGTCGTCCCCTTCTCCTCCTGCCCCCAATCCCTCCCAGCATCAGAGTTTTTTCCAATGACTCAACTCTTCGCATGAGGTAGCCAAAGTACTGGAGTTTCAGCTTTAGCATCATTCCTTCCAAAGAAATCCCAAGGCTGATCTCCTTCAGAATGGACTGGTTGGATCTCCTTGCAGTCCAAGGGACTCTCAAGAGTCTTCTCCAGCACCACAGTTCAAAAGCATCAATTCTTCAGCGCTCAGCCTTCTTCACAGTCCAACTCTCACATCCATACATGACCACAGGAAAAACCATAGCCTTGACTAGACGGACCTTTGTTGGCAAAGTAATGTCTCTGCTTTTGAATATGCTATCTAGGTTGGTCATAACTCTCCTTCCAAGGAGTTAAGTGTCTTTTAATTTCATGGCTGCAGTCACCATCTGCAGTGATTTGGGAGCCAGAAAAATAGTCTGACACTGTTCCCACTGTTTCCCCATCTATTTTCCATGAAGTGGTGGGACCGGATGCCATGATCTTCGTTTTCTGAATGTTGAGCTTTAAGCCAACTTTTTCACTCTCCACTTTCACTTTCATCAAGAGGCTTTTTAGTTCCTCTTCACTTTCTGCCATAAGGGTGGTGTCATCTGCATATGTGAGGTTATTGATATTTCTCCCGGCAATCTTGATTCCAGCTTGTGCTTCTTCCAGTCCAGCGTTTCTCATGATGTACTCTGCATAGAAGTTAAAAAAACAGGGTGACAATATACAGCCTTGACATGCCCCTTTCCCTTTTTGGAACCAGTCTGTTGTTCCATGTCCAGTTTTAACTGTTGCTTCCTGACCTGCATACAGATTTCTCAAGAGGCAGGTCAGGTGGTCTGGTATTCCCATCTCTTTCAGAATTTTCCAGTTTGTTGTGCTCCACACAGTCAAAGGCTTTGGCATAGTCAATAAAGCAGAAATAGATGTTTTTCTGGAACTCTCTTGCTTTTTCCATGATCCAGTGGATGTTGGCAATTTGATCTCTGGTTCCAATGCCTTTTCTAAAATCACCTTGAACATCAGGAAGTTCTCGGTTCACATATTGCTGAAGCCTGGCTTGGAGAATTTTGAGCATTACTTTACTAGCCTGTGAGATGAGTGCAATTGTGCGGTAGTTTGAGCATTCTCTGGCATTGCCTTTCTTTGGGATTGGAATGAAAACTGACCTTTTCCAGTCCTGTGGCCACTGCTGAGTTTTCCAAATTTGCTGGCATATTGAGTGCAGCACTTTCACGGCATCATCTTTCAGGATTTGAAATGGCTCAACTGGAATTCCATCACCTCCACTAGCTTTGTTTGTAGTGATGCTTTCTAAGGCCCACTTGACTTCACATTCCAAGATGTCTGGCTCTAGGTGAGTGATCACACCATCGTGATTATCTGGGTCGTGAAGATCTTTTTTGTACAGTTCTTCTGTGTATTCTTGCCATCTCTTCTTAACATCTTCTGCTTCTGTTAGGTCCATACCATTTCTGTCCTTTATCGAGCCCATCTTTGCATGAAATGTTCCTTTGGTATCTCTGATTTTCTTGAAGAGATCCCTAGTCTTTCCCATTCTGTTGTTTTCCTCTATTTCTTTGCATTGATCGCTGAAGAAGGCTTTCTTATCTCTTCTTGCTATTCTTTGGAACTCTGCATCCAGGTGTTTATATCTTTCCTTCTCTCCTTTGCTTTTTGCTTCTCTTCTTTTCACAGCTATTTGTAAGGCCTCCCCAGACAGCCATTTTGCTTTTTTGCATTTCTTTTCTATGGGAATGGTCTTGATCCCTGTCTCCTGTACAATGTTACGAACCTCATTCCATAGTTCATCAGGCACTTTATCTATCAGATCTAGGCCCTTAAATCTATTTCTCACTTCCACTGTATAATCATAAGGGATTTGATTTAGGTCATACCTGAATGGTCTAGTGGTTTTCCCTACTTTCTTCAATTTAAGTCTGAATTTGGCAATAAAGAGTTCATGGTCTGAGCCACAGGCAGCTCCTGGTCTTGTTTTTGCTGACTGTATAGAGCTTCTCCATCTTTGGCTGCAAAGAATATAATCAGTCTGATTTTTGTGTTGACCATCTGGTGATGTCCATGTATAGAGTCTTCTCTTGTGTTGTTGGAAGAGGGCGTTTGTTATGACCAGTGCATTTTCTTGGCAAAACTCTATTAGTCTTTGCCCTGCTTCATTCCGTATTCCAAGGCCAAATTTGCCTGTTACTCCAGGTGTTTCTTGACTTCCTACTTTTGCATTCCAGTCCCCTATAATGAAAAGGACATCTTTTTTGGGTGTTAGTTCTAAAAGGTCTTGTAAGTCTTCATAGAACCGTTCAACTTCAGCTTCTTCAGCGTTACTGGTTGGGGCATAGACTTGGATTACTGTGATAGTGAATGGTTTGCCTTGCAAACGGACAGAGATCATTCTGTCGTTTTTGAGATTGCATCCAAGTACTGCATTTTGGACTCTTTTGTTGACCATGATGGCCACTCCATTTCTTCTGAGGGATTCCTGCCCGCAGTAGTAGATATAATGGTTATCTGAGTTAAATTCACCCATTCCAGTCCATTTCAGTTCCCTGATTCCTAGAATGTTGACGTTCACTCTTGCCATCTCTTGTTTGACCATTTCCAATTTGCCTTGATTCATGGACCTGACATTCCAGGTTCCTATGCAATATTGCTCTTTACAGCATCGGACCTTGCTTCTATCACCAGTCGCATCCACAGCTGGGTATTCTTTTTTCTTTGGCTCCATCCCTTCATTCTTTCTGGAGTTATTTCTCCACTGATCTCCAGTAGCATATTGGGCACCTGCTGACCTGGGGAGTTTCTCTTTCAGTATCCTATCATTTTGCCTTTTCATACTGTTCATGGGATTCTCAAGGCAAGAATACTGAAGTGGTTTGCCATTCCCTTCTCCAGTGGACCACATTCTGTCAAGTCTCTCCACCATGACCCACCCATCTTGGGTTGCCCCACGGGCATGGCTTAGTTTCATTGAGTTAGACAAGGCTGTGGTCCTAGTGTGATTAGACTGACTAGTTTTCTGTGCGTATGGTTTCAGTGTGTTTGCCCTCTGATGCCCTCTTGCAACACCTACCGTCTTACTTGGGTTTCTCTTACCTTGGGCGTGGGGTATCTCTTCACGGCTGCTCCAGCAAAGCGCAGCCATTGCTCCTTACCTTGGACGAGGGGTCCACCTTCTTTTCAGCCTGTTGATTGGATTAATGAGCCCATTCGTGTTTTTGTTAATGATACTCTTCTTTTGGACGGGGCTTCCATCTATCCTAATAATGTTAAATCAATGGTCAGCACTTCCTTCAATTTTTCAGGCGTGTCTGTTTATCCACCTATTTGCTTTGCCATACCTTCCTCTTTACAAGGATCAACTCCAGTTTTGAATGGATGCGTTAGCACTTCCTTGAAAGGCATGCTTACTGATTCTCCAAGAAGAGATGGCAAGAGAGACTTTTGGTCTTTACAGCTGCTAATGCCGGGGGCGCAAGAAAGACTATTTGATGCCTTAAAAAAGGCAGCCCCTCATTTAAAGGACTATCCGAGCTGTGCACTCTCCACTTCGGACTCTGATGAACAAGGACTACAGGCCTGGGAAAGCATAAGCAGAATTTCTGGCTTTCCTTGTTGGAAAGAATGCATATACGGCATAAAGTTATCTATTCCCATTGCTTCCACCAGACATTTTCTGACTGAATCCTGCTGCTGCTGCTAAGTCGCTTCAGTCACGTCCGACTCTGTGTGACCCCATAGACGGCAGCCCACTAGGCTCCTCCATCCCTGGGATTCTCCAGGCAAGAACGCTGGAGTGGGTTGCCATTTCCTTCTCCAATGCATGAAAGTGAAAAGTGAAAGTGAAGTTGCTCAGTTGTGCCCGACTCTTAACGACCCCATGGACTGCAGCCCACCAGGCTCCTCCATCCATGGGATTTTCCAGGCAAGAGTACTGGAGTGGGGTGCCATTGCCTTCTCCGCTGACTGAATGGGGGTGCCCCTATCATTCGAATCAACAGTGGGGCTTGATTTATGTGGAACCCTATAGGTCCACATGGGATAATTCATTTCTCCCTATGCCTTTAGTAATTACTAGGTGGCATGCTAACGGATGGGTTCCTCCTTTAGTGAGCTTTGATGGAACGGGTCCCATGCAGCCTGAGTTATGGAAAGCGTTGGCTGCTGCGGCACCTGTGGTTTTATATAGACCTTTAAAAGAACAAAGATACATTGTACAGGCCTGTGTACATTCTCCCTATGCCTTTTTATTGGCCAGAAATCAGAGTGATTTGGAAGTTTCTGAAGGCGGAACTGTTTACAATGATATATGTGTGAATTGTTTTATATCAAATTGTGTTGATGGGAATGATTATAATAATTACAAGGCTGTGATGATTGTGAAACAACCACCATATTTGATGGTTCCTGTGAAATTAGGGGGACAATGGTTGATGATTATGCATTGAAAGTTTTATATGATTTTAATGGCTTAATTTCTCAACCTAAGAGATTTATTGCAGCTCTGGTTGTGGGAATAACTGCCTTGATTGCCATAATTGCATCAGTCACGGTTTCTGCTGTTGCCCTGTCAAAAGAAGTATATATGGCCTCATTTGTTGATCAGCTGTCCAAAAATGTCTCCATAGCTCTTACTATGCAGGAAATTATAGATAAGAAAATAGAAAATAGGGTCAATGCTTTAGAATAAGCAATTCTCCTTATGGGGCAAGAAATTACAAACTTAAAAATTAAATTATCTTTAAGGTGCCATGCTGAATTTAAATGGATGTGCATTACCACTCTACAAGTGAATGAGTCCATGCATTCTTGGGAACGCATTAAGAATCATATTTTAGGCATCTGGAATCATTCAGATTTTAGTATTGATATCTCTAAATTACATCAGAATATTCAGGATATGAAGCAGGTGGAGTCTGACTTTTCCTCTCAGTTCAGTTCAGTTCAGGCGCTCAGTTGTGTCCGACTCTTTGCGACCCCATGAATCGCAGCACGCCAGGCCTCCCTGCCCATCACCATCTCCTGTCCGTCTAGTCAAGGCTATGGTTTTTCCAGTGGTCACGTATGGGTGTGAGAGTTGGACTGTGAAGAAAGCTGAATGCCGAAGAATTGATGCTTTTGAACTGTGGTGTTGGAGAAGACTCTTGAGAGTCCCTTGGACTGCAAGGAGATCCAACCAGTCCATTCTGAAGGAGATCAGCCCTGGGATTTCTTTGGAAGGAATGATGCTAAAGCTGAAACTCCAGTCCTTTTCCTCTCAATGGCTTTCTAATTCCCTCTTTGAAAATCTGGAGGGGTATCTTTCCCATGGATCCTTTTCTACAATAATGATTAATGCGGCCATGTGCTTATGCCTGTTAGTTCTGATTTGTGTAATAGCCTCGTGCCTTTTCAGAATACTCAGCAGAAATGTTTCTGCTCTATCTACTGAGTTTCATACCTACGCTCTAAAAAATAAAAAAGGGGGAGATGTCGGGAGCCGTGTTAGGCATTACTGACAAAACGGAGGCATGGCCCTAAACCCCCTCCCTTTGTTCCGTAGGCACGGACCCGGAATGAAGGAGTTAGGCTTTGTGATTCTGACTTGTTTCTTCCTTTCCTCGGCTGAGTTGACTGAAGAGAATATTAAGGTGCTTATTGTTTTTGAGAGGAGCCTAAGAAGGCATAAAGCCTTCTGCAGCTGTGCTCAAAGAATAATTCATAAAGTTAATCACTGACATTTGTTCAAGGACTTTTACAAAAAAGTGTTCCAGGGTGAGCACACAGGCCGCAGCTTGAGACCATGGGAGGGATTGCTGTCTGAAGGCCATTTGTGAGAAAAGTGTTTATGGCAAAGGAGTTTGCTGAATTTAGGGCTTAGGAATAATTAAAATAGTTAGAAGCTAAAGATACAAGGATTGCTGTAATGTTAGCATATTCTACTATAGCTTATAGAAATTAGGGACTTTAGAGGTAGTATTAGCTAGAAGCCCTTTCTAAGAAATAGTGAGCTTAGGACACTAGGGGCAAACAGGGCTTAGAAAGATAAGAAAGAAACTGAGGAATGTGGTATGCAGCCCAGACATTAGCATGAGTTACAGTGTATTCACAACGACACATGAGAAAAAGTAGATAAGAGAATCGCTGAGGAAGGAACTCCTTTTGAGGGGCAACAATGATTTTTTGAGAAAAATAAATCTGGGTCAATGGGAACTAAAAATATCAAACCTCTGACCTAATGCTTTTGTAAAAGTATAAAAGAGAATCATAAGCTTGAAATAAACAGGCAGTCCAAGAAAAATGAGAGGCTGCCTCAGTTTCTCTCGCTGACACCGCCCACCCCTTCAGGTTGAATCCCTGGCTGCTGGAGCTGGACTCTGGCAGGCCAGGGTCTCTGGGTGGATGGGCCTGGCTCACCCCTCTGCTTCTTCAAAGGTCTTGTTACTGAACGCAGGTCTGTGTGCCCGACACATGGTGAGGTTGAGGCTTGCAGCAGAGAAAGGTTTATTGTGGTGCCAAGCAAGAACAGGTGACTCATGTTCAAAATCCCTTAAATCTCTGGATGGCTTTGGGGGGAGTCTGCAATAGGCAGAATTTGGGGAGAGGGCTTTCTCATAATTGGTTGGTGGAGAGGTAGCGGTGGTGCCCTGGGCACCTGTTAGGCTGGGACCTTAGTCCTGGGGGAAAAGCTCAAGAGACCCTGCCCCAAGGCTGTAGTTTCTCAACCGCCCCTCCTTGGTTTCTGTGTCCTGCCCTTCCCAGATTAGCAACCATTTGAACCTGACCTTTGGAATTCAGGAGAGGTTTTAGGGGACTGAAGGAAGCCTGTTTCCTACAAGGAGAAATGGAGGACCTGGAAAGGATTTTACTGGGAAGGGCCCTACAGGGTGCAGTTCATTTTCCATCCCTGCCCCTCCTTTTTTAACTTCTCAATCTTGAGAACAGGTATCGGACAAAGAAGGGAATAACATTTTGTGTAGAGAGGTTAAGCGTAGACTTGGCAGAGGAACTTGGTTTTACGGGAACTCGGTTTCTGTCCGGGTTTGCTTCCTGTGGCCCTCTCGCTAGGGGCTGCCTCCAAGCCAAGGGCATCTGGGGCAGAGGTTCCAGGAGACCACCGGGGCTGTCCCCCACCCCACCAGAGAGCTCCAGTACAACTCTGCCCCCTCCCCTCCCCCCCACCGCAGTATCTTCCCCCTCAAGGCAGCTCAGACACTGCAGAGAGCCCTGGCTGGGGGTGGGGGTGTGGATCCTGAGCTGTGTTGGAATTCTCAGGGTGGACTTGCTGGGGCCCATGTGAGGAAAGAGGAGAGACTGCATCTTGAAGCCTGTCATCCATCTTAAAGACAGGATGTGACCTGGGCCTGAACCCTGCCCAAGAGTGAGGACACCTTTGCTAGTGAAAACCAGGTCTCCTGGAGGCCTCCCTCCCTACACGTGACAAAGGGAGACTAGTGGAGGCCAGGCTGCCTGTTAGGTTAACCGCGGAGACACCCCCTGATGTGTAGTCATTGTTCCCCCTTTAACCTTCATCTTGGTTCTCCCAGCACCTACTTGTTGTAAAACTCAATCACACGCAACAAAGAGGTTGCTAACATGTAACCAGTCACATAGTGGGGGGTATGAAACGGGGCCTCTCAGAAACATCAGGATCCTTGTTGGGAACTGATCCCCGTTGGACCTGCTGGTGTAGTAAACTGTACTCCACTGTCCTGAGTGTCCTCCGAGGCGTGTTTTTGACTCCAGATTCCACAACAGAATCAGAGGGAACTGAGATAAGGTGCTGAGTCACACTCCCTCTACGGCCTCCAGGGAAAATCCCCAGGAAATGGCCAAAGTGCCACATAAACAGAAGGGAACAGGAGCCAGGCCTCTGCCCTGGGCATTGAGCACTCCACCTGGGAAGGGGCTTGGGGGTGGGGTGAAGCGTGGCTCCCAGCCCTGACCCTCCCTGCGGGCTCTCACTCCGGCCTTTGAACCCCTAGGCCTTATCTCTGCCTAGTTGGCAATCTGGGGAAAGGGGCAGACCCCAGGGAGCCAGTCGCCTCCGCCCAGGCAGGTCTCAGGGCAGCCTTGCCTTCTAGAGGGAGTGTTTAGGTGGCCCCTTCCATACCTGATTGGACAGACCCCTCTGTGGGGTGTGGTTGGGGTTGGGGAGGAGAGGCTCCAAGAGAGCTGGGAGCCCAGGCCTCCGGACTCTGTCCCAGTGTCCCCTGCCACCCAGGGCAGGGCACCTGGCTGAGCAGGAGCCAAGGGCTGAGTTCAGGCACAGTCCTGCCCCTCCCTCACCGCAGGGTAACCTTGGTGGGCCCTGAGGGGGTATGGGGAAGTGGCGGGCTTGAGAAGAACCTGAGGGTTCCTGGACCCCTGGGTCAATTAGGAAGGAAGCTGGAAAGATGCAGGCCCCCCTCACACAGTTGTGAAGTCCACGGGCTCTAACTATCCCTTTTCCTATCCCACCTTGCCACGGCCATTGGGCTGGCCGGAGCTGAGCCACCTCATCCTGCAGTCTTCGGGCCTGGACAGCTTCAGGGAAGAGGTCTCAGCTCACGTCTGATCAGCCCCCCAGGTCCCGTGTGCAGGCCTGAGCCCACTGGCAGGCCTCCGGGCCTCAGCACCCCTCTACGTGGGCCCACATTTCTCTGCTTCATGTTTGCCCCAGCCCTGCCTTCCTAGCCCAGGGCTGCCAGAACATGTCAGCAGCTTCCCTGCACACCTGCCTGTCCCCCGCCCAGTGCTGGGCGGACCCCCAGGTCCCTCCTGCATCAGCCCATCCAGCAAGCACCAGACGCCCTTGTTCTCTGCATGATATTCACAGCAGCCCTAGAGCCCATCCCTGGATGGAGATATAATGTGCTCTAGACATTTTTAAAATGTGGTCTGGATCATCATTCTCCATCTTTGGCTGCAAGGAATATAATCAACCTGATTTCGGTGTTGACCATCTAGTGATGTCCATGTGTAGAGTCTTCTCTTGTGCTGTTGGAAGAGGGTGTTTGCTATGACCAGTGCGTTCTCTTGGCAAAACTCTATTAGCCTTTGCCCTGCTTCTTTCTGTACTCCAAGGCCAAATTTGCCTATTACTCCAGGTGTTTCTTGACTTCCTATTTTTGCATTCCAGTCCCCTATAATGAAAAGGACATGGTTTTGGGGGTGTTAGTTCTAGGTCTTGTAGGTCTTCATAGAACTGTTCAACTTCAGCATTACTGGTCGGGGCATAGACTTGGATTACTGTGATATTGAATGGTTTGCCTTGGAAACAGAGCATTCTGTCATTTTTGAGATTTGATCCAGGTACTGCATTTTGGAGTCTTTTGTTGACTATGAGGGTTACTCCCTTTCTTACAAGGGATTCTTGCCCACAGTAGTAGATATAATGGTCATCTGAGTTAAATTCACCCATTCCAGTCCATTTTAATTCACTGATTCCTAAAATGTCAACGTTTACTCTTGCCATCTCCTGTTTGACCACTTCCAATTTGCATGATTCATGGACCTAACATTCCAGGTTCCTATGTTAACAAGACCAGGAGCTGACTGTGGCTCAGATCATGAACTCCTTATTGCCAAATTCAGACTTAAAATGAACAAAGTGGGGAAAACCACTAGACAATTCAGGTACGACCTAAATCAAATCCCTTACAATTGTACAGTGGAAGTGAGAAGTAGATTTAAGGGACTAGATCTGATAGAGTGCCTGATGAACTATGGAATGAGGTTTGTGACACTGTACAGGAGACAGGGATCAAGACCATCTCCAAGAAAAAGAAATGCAAAAAAGCAAAATGGCTGTCTGAGGAAGCCTTACAAATAGCTGTGAAAAGAAGAGAAACGAAAAGCAAAGGAGAAAAGGATAGATATACCCATTTGAATGCAGAGTTCCAAAGAACAGCAAGGTGAAAAAAGAAAGCCTTCCTCAGTGACCAGTGCAAAGAAATAGAGTAAAACAATAGAACGGGAAAGACTAGAGAGCTCTTCAAGAAAATTAGAGATACCAAGGGAACATTTCATGCAAAGATGGGCTCAATAAAGGACAGAAATGCTATGGACCTAACAGTAGCAGAAAATATTAAGAAGAGGTGGCAAGAATACACAGAAGAACTACACAAAAAAGATCTTCATGACCCAGATAATCATGATGGTGTGATCCAGAGCCAGACATCCTGGAATGTGAAGTCAAGTGGGCCTTAGGAGGCTTCGCTACGAACAAAACTAGTGGAGGTGATGGAATTCCAGTTGAGCTATTCCAAATCCTAAAAGATGATGCCGTGAAAGTGCTGCACTCAATATGCCAGCAAATTTGGAAAACTCAGCAGTGGCCACAGGACTGGAAAAGGTCAGTTTTCATTCCAATCCCAAAGAAAGGTGATGCCAAAGAATGCTCGAGTGAGTGAGTGAAAGTTGCTCGGTCATGTCCTCCTCTTTGCAACCCCATGGACTGGAGTGCGTTGCCTTTTCCTTCTCCAAAGAATGGTCAAACTACTGCACGACTGCATTCATCTCACACCTTGCTGCTGCTGCTGCTGCTAAGTCGCTTCAGTCACGTCCGACTCTGTGCGATCCCATAGATGGCAGCCCACCAGGCTCCCCCGTCCCTGGGATTCTCCAGGCAAGAACACTGGAGTGGGTGCCATTTCCTTCTCCAATGCATGAAAGTGAAAAGTGAAAGGGAAGTCACTCAGTCGTGTCCGACTCTTAGCTACCCCATGGACTGCAGCCTACCAGGCTCCTCCATCCATGGGATTAATGTTCAAAATTCTCCAAGCCAGGCTTCAACAATATGTGAACTGTGAACTTCCAGATGTTCAAGCTGGATTTAGAAAAGGTAGAGGATACCAGAGATCAGATTGCCAACATCCGCTGGATCATGGAAAAAGCAAGAGAGTTCCAGAAAAACATCTATTTCTGCTTTATTGACTATGCTTTATTGACTGTGTGGAGCACAACAAACTGTGGAAAATTCTGAAAGAGATGGGAACACCAGACCACCTGACCTGCCTCTTGAGAAATCTGTATGCAGGTCACGAAGCAACAGTTCGAAATGGACATGGAACAACAGACTGGTTCCAAATAGGAAAAGGAGTACGTCAGGGCTGTATATTGTCACTCTGCTTGTTTAACTTATATGGAGTACATCATGAGAAATGCTGGGCTGGAGGAAGCACAAGCTGGAATCAAGATTGCTGGGAGAAATATCAATAACCTCAGATATGCAGATGACACCGACCTTATGGCAGAAAGTGAAGAAGAACTAAAGAGCCTCTTGATGAAAGTCAAAGAGGAGAGTGAAAAAGTTGGCTTAAAGCTCAACATTGAGAAAAGTAAGAGCATAGCATCTGGTCCCATCTCTTCATGGCAAATAGATGGGGAAACAGTGACAGACTTTATTTCAGTGGCAGACTTTATTTCCAAAATCACTGCAGATGGTGACTGCAGCCATGAAATTAAAAGACACTTACTCCTTGGGAGAAAAGTTATGACCAAACTAGACAGGATATTAAAAAGCAGAGACATTACTTTGCCAACAAAGGTCCATCTAGTCAAGGCTATGGTTTTTCCAGTAGTCATGTATGGATGTGAGAGTTGGACTACAAAGAAAGCTGAGCGCCGAATTGATGCTTTCGAACTGTGGTGTTGGAGAAGACTCCTGAGAGTCCCTTGGACTGCAAGGAGATCCAACCAGTGCATCCTAAAGGAAATCAGTCCTGAATATTCCTTGGAAGGACTGATGCTGAAGCTGAAACTCCAATACTTTGGCCACATGATGCGACAAACTGACTCATCAGCAAAGACCCTGATGCTGGCAAAGATCGAAGACAGGAGGAGAAGGGGACAATGGACGATGAGATAGTTGGATGGCATCACCAACTCAATGGACATGAGTTTGAGTAAACTCCAGGAGTTGGTGATGGACAGGGAGGCCTGGTGTGCTGCACTCTGTTGACATAAAAAAAAAAAAAAAAAAAAAAGATGTACAACTTAAGAGTTGCGATCAAGTTTTATTTGGAGCAAAATGAGGACTGCAGCCCAGGAGGCAGCATCTCAGCTCTGAGAGACTGCTCCAAAGTGGCAGTGGGGGAAAGTCAATATTGATGAAGGGGGAGTTCAATACTATGAAGCACTCATTTTACAAAAGGTTTTTTGTTAATCATGAGGATCTGATGTCACCATGAAGGAATTTATTTAGTGCTTCTCTGGATGTGAGGAGATGCAAGGACTGAGATAATAAAATCTGTTCCTAAAAACATCCAACTATCTAAAGACCAGTCCCACCAGATTCTCTGGAGCACAGAGTGCCTCCCTCCACCCTGAACTCTCTCGGGGGGTGTTGAAGGTCTACAGCTATAGGGGCATGGGGTTCAATCTCTGTAGAGGCAGATGGCAAATGCCTTTGCCCTTCAGTCGTTGGCAATTTGCTTGTAAGTACCAATTTGTAGTTAACAAGTCCATGGGGTTGCAAAGAGTCGGACACGACTGAGCGACCAAACTGAACTGACTCTTCACACTTAGAGGTCTCTGGAGTTTTCAGAATCCAGAATGGTAGGTGGAGGTGGCAGGAGTAGTGGGGGCCTGTGAGAAGGGTTCTGGAGACGAGTGGAGGCAATGAGACCCCAAGGACCTCCCTGGCCCTCTGCCCCTTGGGCTCCCTAGACAGCAGGGCTTTGGGGCTAAGGCTCACCCACTCTCTCAAGGTCACTGGGAGGAGCCCTGAAGGCCAATCTAGTCTCGGGCATCCCCAGACTCAAGCCTGAGTGCAATTCCTGAGTTCTCTCCCCACTGCTGTCTCTGGACCAGCAGCAGAGACTGTGGGCACCACACACAGCACAGTCCACACTCACAACGTCAGCCCCCCACCTGCCACCCTGTTCTCACACAGAGACACACACACACATGCGTGAGCTCTGCTCCCCCCAACACATACACATGGCCCTGAGAGCCTTGCTGGCATCCAGGACTCCTGGGTACAATCCTAAGCCCTCACTGGCCAGTCGCCACCCCGCCTGTCTTCCTGCACCCCCTCCTCCTTTTCCAGCAACCTTGCTCATTCCCCTCATCCTCTGCTCATGCTGAGTCCACAGGAAGCGCACCTCCACACTGCCCCCTCGAAACACCACACTTTACCTTGTTGCCTTTAGAAACCATATACGAAGAAGAACCACTAAGAAAATGTTACAGTAAAACTGGCCTGTCCCTAGTCCCAACGCCACAGGTGCTGAGACTAACCCACCTTGGCACCCAGAGCCTTGGTCTCTGGTTTGTTGCTGTCTGTCTGAAGGGCACGGATGTGAACAGCACGGGCCTGAGGCCCTGGAGCGGGCACAGGGAGCAGGGGGTGCTTCCCCACCAGGCTTTGGGTGAGGCCAGTCCAGGGGTTCCGAGCTGTCCACTGCTCCTGGGTGAGGACTGCCCTTGGCAGCTGTCAGCTGGGACTCCAGTGAGCCCTGCGCGAGGATGGGTCCTGCTGCAAAGGTGTGAGCCTGCCCCAGCTGCCCGTCTCCAGGGCCGGGAGATACTGCTGGGGCTGTGGCCAGACCGCCAAGCCCCGGCAGCACAGCCTCCTGCTCTCAGACTGGGAGTGGCTGTGGCCGGCAGATTTACTTAGCCCTGCCTGTGTGTCAGACTGTGCCCACCAGAGAGGTCAATGCCTGCTCCCAGGCCCGAGAGGACAGACAGGGAAGGGCTGGAGAGGGAGGACTGCCCTCAGCAGCAGGTCAGAAAACAGCTTTATTGGGAAGAGGGGACTCCAGACGCCATGAACAGACAGACGGGTGGTCGTGGAAAGCAGGTGTCCGGGGAAGCAGGAACCATGGCAGAAGGCGGGCCTGGGGAGCCAGGGCTCAGGCATGCAGGAAGCGGTTGAAGGCGTTGTAGGCCGACTCCAGGTCGAAGAGCATCTGGCGCACCTGGGAGTCATCCAGCTCGTCTGAGGCCGACATGCCACTCAGGGTCTGCAGCCTGCAGGGCACAGGGTACAGCGCCTGCCTGTGTGTGTGGTGGTGGAGGGGGAGGGCTATGGGGCTGGGGGGTGTGTGTGTAAGGTTATGGGGCTTGGGGTGGGGGGCGGTGTCTGGGGGGTAAGGCTATAGCACTTGCGTGTGTGTGCAGTGGTGGAGAGGGAGGGCTAAGGGGCTGCAGTGTGTGCGTGTGTGTGTTTGTGTATGTATATATGTGTATGTGGAGGGAAGGACTATGGGGCCAGAGCGTGTGTGCACGCTATAGACCCAGGGGGTGTGTGCACAGGGGAGGGGGCTGGGGCTAGGGTTGGGGGCCCTGGCAAGCGACAAGCACTCACCACTGGCTGACCGTCTGGCGGCCCTCGAAGTCAGGGGGCAGGTGGCTCATGCGGTGCATGGTCTCCATCAGCTCCCGCAGGTCAGGCTGGATCTAAGGGAACAGCGCCTGCTGGGTCCCGCCCCGCTGAGCCCGGCTCCTCAGAACCTCCCCTTCCCCCTTCCCCCTGCCCAGGGCCGCACCTCGTCCATGGCTCGGATCTCCAGGCGCAGCTTGTCCATCACCGTGATAAAGAGCTGGGAGCGAGTGTGTGTGCGTGTGACTTCCCGGACCCCCGGCTCAGACCCCCGACACCCTGGTTCCTCTGTAGAGAGGGGCCTGGGGCCGCCCCACCCCGCCCCTTGCTCGCCTTAGCTGGTGGATCACTTGGGCCTCCCCCCCGCCACCCCCACCCATTCCTACAGCCAGGGGGCTACTGGGTAGGAATGGAGGACACGACCCACGTAAGCCTGGGACGGGGCGGAGCCTCGCGGCGGCCCCCCAGCCCCCGCCCCGTGGACCCCCGCGGCGGTTCGGGGCATGCGCACAGGGCCCGCACCGAGACCACGTCGGCTATGCAGCGGTTCAGGTTGCCTTTGTCGTCCTTGATGGTGATGGGCCGGTCCTCCTTGATCCTCTCCATAGCCAGTGGGCAGTCCAGCTGAGGGGAGGATCACGGCTGGGCCTCACAGGGCAGCCCGGCCGCAGCCCCGGGGCCCCTACGCCTGCCCCCGTCCCTCGGGGTGAAGGAGTCGCTCACTCACGCGAAACTTGCGGCAGAATTCATCAATGGAGCTGATTTCTGAGCCCTGGACCTGCCGGAAGGCCGCCTTGTACTGGACCAGGAGTCGGGAGCAGGCTGCGGTGTACCTGGGGGAAGAGGCCAGGCTGCTGCCCGCAGTGCCAGGCCAGCACCTCTGGGTCCCTTCTGCTTATCCTCTGCCCTTCCAGACACAGGGCAGCTCGCATGGACAAGACGTTAAGGGCCAGAGACCGGCCATGGGGGCAGAGGCTTCCTCATGAAGCTTTGAAAGGTGCGGGGGGTGGGGTGGGGTAATGCCCCAAATGTGGCTGCCACAGAGGACCAGTCTGGACTTTGCAAGTTGGCTCCGCAGGTCCCAGCCAGGTCCCTGAGCATGTTTCCTGGGCTGTGTTGGCTATGCCCCCACATGGACAGCTCACAGTGCTGCTGCGGGGCACGACCGCACTAGACAAAGACCCCACATACCTCCGGGCTGCCAGGCCTGGCCAGCAGCTCCCCACGGACTGACTGCCCGAGCCCCCAGCTCTCCTTCAAAGCGTTCTCACTGATGAGGTCCTGGGGAGCGGGGCGGGGCCAGAACCCTGGAGAAAGCTGGGCGCAGCCGCACCCACGTGGGCACTGCCCCCGGACTGCCCACCCTCCCTCCCCACTGAGCACCTGGCCCGGGAGGCCAGAGCTGAGCTTCCGAGGCTGGGCCAGCGGTGCAGGGAGGTGGGCTCTCACTCGTTGGGGGTGACGCAGTCCTTGATGTACGCCTTCTCCAGGGCTTGCATCGTCTTCACCACCGCAAACAGCTCCGCCATGTTGTCGTACCTGAGGGGGCGCAGACTTCAGGCGCGGCTGCCAAGGCAGGAAGCTGAGGGCCCGAGCACACCTGCCAGCCCTGCCTGGGTGCCACTGAGGTGGAGCTCTTGGTCTGGCCGCCTCCTCACCCCACCCCGAGCAGAGGCTTCTGGGGACCTGTTTCCCTGGGAAGATCCCCAGGGTTGGGGAGGCAGGCAGCCTGGGGCTGGACTCACTTCTCCCGCTCACGGGCGTTCTTGTACAGCTTCACTTCCTGTCGGGAGACCAGGCGGAGGGTCGGCCAGCAGCACCAGTGAGGCTGCGGGGCCCCAGTGAGGACCACGCAGATGAGAACCACAGTTGACATGGCCAGGAGGGTGCCCACCACTCACCTCATACAGCTCCGGCTTGTTTCCAGGGGCTGCGACAGAACAGGCAGAGTGGAAAGTCACCCCAGCGAGCCTGGCCACCACCCTGGCCCTAGGAACTTCAGTCCCAGCCCCTCTTAGTCTGCAGGGGACCTGAGCAGAACATAGGCCCCCCTCACTCTGAGGGGGACCCGAGCAGAGCACAGGCCTCTGGGTTCAGGGGCTGCACGCTAGGCCTGGTGCTCCATTCCACTCCTGTTGCTCACCTACTGCCCCTATAGCTGAGTGACCACAACTTGCTTATGATGTGGTTGTGGGTACACAATGTCTGTCACATGCTTTGCAACCATCCTCCTGGCCTGGGGACTCCGGGATACTTGAGACACCCTGAAGTCCAGGCACACTACAGCTGTCATCTCTGCGTCCAGCTGACCCCACTTGGAGGAGGTCTTTGGGCCCCTGGCTACCCCCTGGGACCTTGTTGTGTCAGACGTTATAGCCTGCCGGCAACCCCTGGCCTCTGCAGGTTGAAAGCCTCGGCCGTCTGGGTCCCTGGGCCCATCATGGGCCATACTCACCTCCCATGCCAGGAGTGGCTGGGATCCCGTGAAACATCCTGCCGGCTCTGAGTCAGGTGACCAGGAAAGAGAGGAAGACACGGCAGCCACTGGAGGAGTGACCTGCAGAAGAGAACACACGACACAACCTCTTAAAAGACAATCCCGAGCATATCTTCACACAAGAATAAATTTGGAGGAGCAGACCAACGGGGGTTGGGGTGAACTTTCTGTGAGGACAGTCCGGAGGATGATAGAGGCAGAGGGGAGTGTGTGTCGGGGGGTGGTTTGTCAAAGGACGCACCACTCACAGGCAAGAGGAGTCTGGGCTTATCCTGGTGCAGCGAGCTGGAGTCACTGGACAATTGGAGACAAGTCCTCGGGGAACCCAGATGGGCAGAGAGCTGAGCAGACAGTGGAAGCAGGAGCCCTGCTCACTTGAGAAGTTGATGCAGTGGCTGGGGCGAGGTTCAGACGTGCTTTGGAGATGGACCCACCAGGTGCAATGGAGAATTTTAAAATGTGTAAAAATTAAAAACGACTCAAGAACGACATCCTTATTTTCAGACCAAAGGCACCATGACCGTCAGATGAGCTGACACGGAGACGGTAAACAGAGTAGGTGTAGAGAGTAGGTGGGTGTACTACGGTTTGAACGTGTGGGCTTTGAGAAGCTCCGCAGGCTCCAAGGAGGCTGCAGAGGCGCCTGGAGGTCAGGGGAGAGGCCCGGACGGGCAGCCTGAGCCTGTGGCACTGAGCGGGTGGGTGGCGCCCCACAGGAAATGGCTGAGGGTGAACCAAGGTAGCGAAAAGACAGCCTATGCTGAGCCCCGGGACCCGGCGCAGAGGCAGTGCAGCGGGAAGGCGGGATGAGGCCTGGGGGACGAGGCTGGGAGTTCAGCTGGGCGCGGCGGGGGCGGGGCAGGGACACACAGACCGCTCAGCAACCGTGAGGCGGTGGGACGGCCAGGAGCAATCAGGGGCTCGGCTGTGGCCCTACAGCGGGACCCCAGCAGCCACGAAAGGGGAGCTCCGCGGCCACACGCTGAGCATCGTCACCCTGCACGAGCAGGGCGGCGAGCTCCCAGAGAAAGCCCGGCGAGCGCAGGGCGCGCAGGCCCGGGAGACGGCCTCAGACCCCGGACGGAGCCAGGAGACCCGGGGGCCCGGGACACAGAACTCCGAGAGGGCACCGAGGAGCAGGGATGCAGAGGACCCTCCGCGGCGTGGCGAAGACGGTGGGTTTTGGTCAGACCGCCTTTTCCGCCCGTCCCTTGCCCGGAATACCTGGACCGCCTCGCAGGTCCCAGCGACGGCGCGAGGGCGGGGCGCGCCTGACGTCTGCTCCCGCGCCTGCGCGCCAGGCCCCGCCGCCTGCGCATGCGCACGCTACACCTGCGCCAGGCCCCGCCGTCTGCGCCTGCGCGCTGGCTACGTCCCGCCCCCTGAGAGCTGAGGCTGCGGGTGAGTCTGTTCCTGGGACAGAGGGGAGGAAGCTGCGGATAAGTGGCTTTGCGTTCCCCTAGAGGGCCTCTAAGCGGCCAGCTCTGCCCTTGAAACCGCCCCACAGGGTTAACAGAAACTGGTAACAGAAACCTTAGAGCTTGTCTTACCGCTTGATAAGAAGCCCGCGGTAAACAAGGACCTACTGTATAGCGTGGGGAATTATGCAGTCTCTTGTAATAACCTATAATGGGAAAGAATCCGAAAAATAACGTGTGCATACACACATATAAGAAACTGAAGTAACACTGCAAGTTAACTGTGTGAAGGTTTGCCGCCCTTCCGACTATGCAGTCCATGGAATTCTCCAGGCCAGAATACTGGAGTGGGTAGCCCTTCCCGCAGGCCCTCCATTTGTAGCCTGTCTTCACGGATCGAGGTTGCTTTCACTGTTGATACAAAAGCTTGCATGCACGACGCTAAAACTGGCCCTGCTCCGGGGTCCAGCGAATGACCTCTTGCCTTCAGAGCTCCACCCCATCATGTGCCACCATTTTTAACGTGTGCCATTAAGAAGCAAGTAATTCAGATGTGCCTCTGCAGAACAGATGATCTCACCTCTTCCCTGCCTCCAAGGTTCTCTCCCCGCACCTAAAATCATCCTGCTTTTTGTGGGGGGCACTGAGGCTTGTGGGATCTTAATTCCCCTACCAGGGATCGAATCTAGCCATTGGCTGTGAAAGTGCAGAGTCCTAATCACCAGGGAATCCCCCCAACCTGTTTCTTTATACTGTAATGTCGCAAGCCCCTCGCCTTTGAGGAAGCAAATATGAGACCTGTCCTGCCATCACCTTGCTTGGCTGCCTTGTGAATAAATCCTTCCTCTGCTGCAAACCTTGGTCTCTGGGTTTTGGCTCGCTGTTTCCTGGGTAGACGAACCTGCTCCAGTAACACCCTCAGTTCCTGTGGGCTCTAAGCTTTACAACCCTGCCTTCCACCTCCCACTTGCCTTCCAAGGAGCAACAGCAGAGAGGGGTGGAAGCAGCAGTGGCTTCTTTATTAGAGGCCTGGGCAGGGCACACCATGGGGCTGGCCAGTCAGAGGTGCCTGAAGAAGAGCTTGGGGCCCTGGTCCAGGGTGCACACTTTGGGGCCCAGCTGGCTGGGCAACAGCTGGTGCAGGGCATTCCGGTCCTCAGCGGAGAGACGTCTGGTGCACAGCTGCAGCTCCTGCAGCTGCGCCACAACCTTGTCCCAGAGGTCCAGGCCCAGGGGGCCCTGGACAGCACAGCCTGCAGAGGGGAGGCAGAAGTCAGCCTTGGGGAGCTGCTCTTGGCAGGATGCAGCAGGAGTCCCGCGGGAGCCAGTGGGGTTTGTCTCGGGTCTCACAGGACTTTTTTCTTTACCAGTGTTGCCCTAGGGACGATATGCACTTCCCCTGAGGCCCCGAGGGCTGCAGTGAGGGGCATGAGCAAAGCCCAGGAGAGGCCAGATCATTCTCAAGGATGGAGGGTGCTCTCCCAGAGGCTGCCTGGGACTGCAGACCCCTCCCACAGCCAGTGGTCAGGCAGAAGGGAGGTCAGCTCTGAGACACTGCATTCACATCTGTGCCTCTGACAGTGTCTGATGATGTCTCTGTCCATAAGATGGACCCAGCATGGCTTCTTGGGAGTCTCAGGACACTGAACTGCCAATGCTCAATCCTCAGAGACCACAGAGTACCCAGCAGGGGGCTTGGTGAGAGCCTACAGGTGCCAGGAAGCCAGATGTGTGGGTAGCGGCCCCACAGCTGAGTGAGGGGTAGGTCGCCCACCAGCCTGCCTTCAGGAGGGCCTTCCTGAAGAACCAGCCTGGCCCTGTAGGGCAGTAGGCGAGGAGCAGGAAGAACCCAGGGGTCCCCAGTGTGCACACCCACCCCCAGCCCTGGTTCTCCTGGAGGGCCAAGTCTGGTCTGCCCTGCTCCCAGCCCAGCAGGACGCACCAGTTCACCCAATGCACCTCCCTGGGGTCGTTCTCAAGACGGGGTCCTGCAACAGGTGTGGCCAGAGAACCACCTAAGTCAGGCCACAGGCCTAGATGGTACGGTCAGGGCGCCCTGGCCAGAAGCAGAAGGGTCCCTCGGAGGCAGGTATTGCCACTCTAGGCTGACCTCCCCTCCCTCCCTCTGGACAATAGGAATGAAAAAGTCCCTGCGGCAGTGGGTCCCCCAGCCATGGTCTTGAGGGTCGGGCTGACCACGCTGGAGGCAGAGGCCTACGCTCCTCCCGCCCTGTGGTTTGAGGGGTGAGGCTTGCAGCTGCCTCTGGGCATGCTGGGCACTGTCCTCCACTTGAGCACCCAGGGGCCCCAGCTCCACTCTGCAGCCTGGCTAGTGGCAGGACGGCCCCTTCAGAGGAGGCACCTGGGCCTCAGGCAAGTTCCCAAGCAGGGGCTGTGTCACCAGCTCCAGTTGGGCAGCTGCGGCCGCCACACCCAGAGCTCACCTGACAGGCCCAGGAAGCTGAGGCCTTGGGGCCGCTTTTGGAGGATAGACAGGAGCTCCTCCAGGCCAGCACTGCTGACCTCAGGGTTGGCAGACAGGTCCAGCGAGACCAGTGAGCGGCAGAGAGGGAGACATCTGAGACAGGGCAGAAGCCTGGGGGTCAGTTTCCGTCATGAGGGGAAGCTGCCCCAGGTGACACCAGACACTCCTGAGAGCCACTGAAGCTAGAGGCCATGGCTCATGGGTGACAGGAGGACCCAGCGGAAGGATGTGAGAGCCCGAGGGAGGCAGGTCGTGAGGCCCCAGCCTCCCAGCTATGCGACCAGACCCGCAGGGTAGTGGCAGCATTACCTGCTCAGAGCTCTCACATCTTTGTCGCCCAGGTGGTTTGCTGACAGGCTCAGGTGCTCCAGGACGCAGCCTTCCTAGACATCAGAGAGGGACACCTGCCCTCCCTGCCTCCCAGTAGAGGCCCTACACCCAGGGCGCCAGACACCGCCCCCATTCCTTGAGAATGATGGAGTGAAGCATGCCTGACCCCCGAAGCCAGAGGGGGCAGCGTCTCCCCAAGTCTGCAGGTCAGAAGGAAATGCTTCTACCCAGAGGAGTGGGTCATACTTGGCACACCATGACGTGATCTCAGTAGACCCGCGCCACCCAGGCGCCTTTCCTGTTGGCCAGGACCTCGGAACCCGAGGCAAGCAGGTCTATAGAAAGAGTTCCCCACCCCTGTTCTCTCCCAACTTGCACCCTCTCCCAGCTCCCCCACCCCCAGTCCTGGGGGTCAAAGTGCCTCTGGCTTAGTGCCCCCCTTGAATGAGTACCTGGCTCAGGTAGTGAACCACAGGGTCCGTGAGGCCGAGGTCACTCTTGCCAGTGGCCACAGAGCTCAGCTCCAGGCGCAGGAGGCTGTGTGCCGGCAGGCTCCCCAGGACTTGGCCCAGAGCAGTGGGGCCCAGGCCATTGTAGGACAGGGACAGTGTCTTCAGGCACTTGGTGTCTATATGAAGGCCAGAACCTCCATCAGGTTCCTCCCTGTCCCCAGGCCTTGGCCCAGAGCCCCCGTGACCCTTGGGAGGCTGTCACTGTCTCCGAGGTTCTATGTACTGGGAAATGGGGTCTCGGCCCAGGGTCTCACGCTGGGGAGGGGGCAGCACCAAACTCCTGAGCTCAGTTTCTTCCCACCACTTCTGGGTACCCGACCTGTCCCTACTCATGCCAGGGTGGCCCCAAGACTGGTACACCCACACATGGTGGGGCAGGGCTGGGTGGGGGCACTCCGTCTACCACCCAAGTCCCAGCCCCTCCTCCCCTCTGCTGCGCTCCCAGCTCTGAGCCCCACTTCCTAGCTCAGGCGTCCGTGGAAAACCTCCTGGAGGATGCTCAGTTTCCCGCCTCTTGGTGCTGGGACTGCGGGTGGAATCGTCTCCCACAAACAGAATGCTCAGAGCTGGGGAGCAACAGGGCTGGGCCTGCAGTATATGTAGCTGGGACTGGGTCTGGGTCTTGGGGGGCTGCCCAGGCCAGGCAAGCCACCCCCATGTCCACTCACATGCTCCCGAGAGCCAAACTGGTGCCCTGGTTTGAGGCTCTCTGAACCCCTGGGGCCGGGGAGTGGATGTGCCAGCAGCTCACCTTGGAAGGCACTGCCCAGGGCCACCTGATGGCTCAGGAAGAAGCTGGGGCCAAAGCCACAGGCCTGGAGGTGCAGGGTGCAAAGCACGGGGCAGGCCCGCAGGATGGAGGCCAGGGCCTGGCCACAGCCATCCCCGAGGGGGTTCATGCTCAAGTCCAGCTCTTCCAAGTTCTGTGGGAGACACAAGGCCCCCAGAGGGTCTGGTGTTTGAGACCTGGATCTGGGCGCCGGCCAGTGCTCTCAACCGCACCTTCCCACCAGGGATGGGCTGGATGTGGACACTCAGATGCTGCTGTTCCCCGTTCCTCTTACCTGCAAGGTGGTCTGCCCCAGGAGGCCTGCAGCAAGCTGGCGCAGGCCTTCAGGGCCCAGGTGGTTAGAGGACAGGTCAAGGAGGGTCAGGCCGGGCACGGTGTCCAGGGTGGCCAGCAGCTCAGCAACACACCCATCCCCTAGCCGGTTCCCGGCCAGGCGAAGCTCCCGGAGTGCCGAGTGCAGCTTCAGGGCCCGCAG
Organism: Bos grunniens; assembly: GCF_055505025.1. Classification (NCBI taxonomy): domain Eukaryota; kingdom Metazoa; phylum Chordata; class Mammalia; order Artiodactyla; family Bovidae; genus Bos; species Bos grunniens. Next base: position 83,576,957 of record NC_141178.1, read on the forward strand.
CAGCGGCGTGAGCTGGGCCTGGCGCAGTGCCAGGGAGCAGGCACTGAATGTGGGGGCTGAGCCCTGGTGCTCCACGGCCTGTAGCACCTGCTGGTGCTCCCCTGGGGAGGGACATGGTGTCACCAGGACAGGTTCCGCCTGTCCTGCCCTGGGAGTCAGTGGTGGCCAGTCAGGCGGCACCCTGCCCCCTGCTCCAGCATGAGCTCCAGGGCCCCAAGGCATGCTGCAGAGCCAGGGTGCGTGGTGCTGACCCACCTCCAGATGGAGCCACCTCCTGCCCCCACTACCTACACCTTAGGGGGCCGCTAGGTAGGGGAGGAAACCCTGAGGCCAGATGTGGCGGGGGGACCCCGGTCAATGCCTGGGGTCCTGAGACTGAAGGCCGTGGGCCTGGTCTAGTTCTCTGCCCAGGTCTCCGCAGGACTGCCTGGACCCTTACCTTGCTCCAGGGTCTGGCAGGCCCGGCGGTAGCGGTCCCTCAGTGGGGGGAGGTCCCACGAAGTCACCTCAGCCAACACCTGGCGAGCAGCAGTGGTGAGTGGCCCCGACCCGTCCTAGAGGACGCCCCCAGCTCAGGGCCCTGGCTCTGGCCACTTACCTCCTCGTTGCTCTGCAGCACGTCGGGGATGGGGTCCTGAGGGGCCAGCAGGGCCCCCTCTTTCTGCAGGGAGAGCCGAGGCAACAGCCCGGAGGCCTGGTAGTGACGCTGGGCGGCCTGCTCAGCCAGCCAGGCCACGGAGTGGGCCTCCCTGTGCGGGCACAGGTACAGGCTGAGTACAGGCAGGTTCTTGCCCTGCCACCTTGGGGTGCGCAGCTCCTCCCTCTCCTTCTGTCCGCCTGCGACGTGCACACCGGGGCACCTCTGGGCCACTCCTAGGGATCCCAGGGCCTGGCGGACCACTCGGGGCCTTCCTGAGCCCGTGCCTGCCGGCACCTCCCCGCAAGCAGTCCCCCAGGGGCAAGGGATAGGGCCAGGTGGGCTCTCATCACAGGTCTCATCTCAACAAGGGCCCTCTACTGCCCCCGGGCACCACCCCCAGCACAGAGCCCACGGAGGCACAGCGAGCTGGGCGCCGGGAGGAGACACCTTACCGGTGTGGAACGGGAATGAGGAAGAGGTTGTCCTGAACTCGAACTCGGACTCGGATGGGAGGGGGCAGGACCTGACCCTAGGGGTGGGGGCAGGGAAGAAGGGGCTGAAGCCAGGAGAGACAGGCCCCTGCCCGTCCTCTCCCACAGCCTGGGTGGCACTCTGCCCCAGGTGTGAGCACCCACCGGGAGGTGGCCTGCTGTGGGGTTTTCTCCAGTGGGCGCCACGACCCTGGGGACGTCGGGGCTCCGTGCGGGCTCTGTGGCCTGGCTGTTGGCTCTGTCTGCTCTGACCGGCGTGCTCCGGCTCTCGAGATAGGGCAACCGGCTCTGCCGGGCCTGGGCCCGGGGCCTGCGTGCCGTGTCGCTGCCTGGGCCGGAGGCACGGTGTCTGCCGCCATCCCCACTGCTCTGGGGGCGGGCTGGGCAGCGGCCCCGGTGACCAGGGCTCATTGGGAAGTCTTCCTCCAGCCAGTCCCCGGCCAAGCACTCCTCCTGAGGGATGAGTGCCGCTTGGGGGATGGGAATCTCGCTGGGCCCTCGCAGTGGACTGGGGCCCAGGCGGCAGGTCTGGGCACTGCCCACTCCACGGATGGCCTCCCGGTAGGCAGCCCAGCTGGTACTTGTTGTGGCTGCCTCCCTATCGCTGGCAGGCCCGGGCATTGGGGCCTTGGTCTGCAGTGATGGGCTGGCGTGCCGGGGCCTCTTCTGGGTGGGCTGGGACGGGCCAGCACTGTCCTCGCCCTCTGAGCTGCTACTGCTGGCCACTTTGTGCCTGCTCCTCCGAGGTCTGGCCACAGTGGACACTGCCAGCCCCTGGGACACTCTGGTGCTGGCTTCACAGACCTCTGGGGTTCCTGGGCAAGGACTTGAGGGAGGAGAGGTCTCAGGGTCAAACAGATGGTTACTTGGGAGGGTCTGTGGAGCCTGGGAGCTGTGGGGAGCTGCGGAGAGAGCAATCTCTTGTGAGACAGTGCCTGGCACATGACCGCCACCCTGGGCCCAAGACTCTCAGGCTAAGGAGCGGAATCCCCAGGGGCAGAGGAGGCCCTGCTTACCTCGACCCAAGGAGGCCACTTGGAGAAGCCTCCCCATGGCAGCTGCCTTCTCCTGCGTCTCACTGTCCAAATCCTTGCCGTATAGCTTCACCCACTGCTGCAGCGTCTCCAGCGGGTTGTGGCCCTGGGGGTACCAGTTGGGCAGGGTTGGTGGCAGTAACTCCACCCACCGCTGCCCACGCCCTCCTGGCCTGTGTCCACTCACCTTCCTGGTGCGGAGGGTGACAGATGCTCCTCGCTCGATGAGCAGCTCAGCCACCTCAAAGTGGCCACAGTTGAGGGCATCATGCAGGGGTGTGATGCCATCACAGCCCTGGCCGCCTGGGTCATCCACCGTAGCCCCGTGGTCCAGCAGGAAACGGACGATGTCTGCGGACAGGTGCATGAGCTGGCTCCCAGGCCCTCTCTCGGGAGGGACACATTCCCTCTCCCCATCACAGGCCAGAACCCCCGTCCCATGCTCACCCAGATGCCCGTAGTTGCAGGCCTCGTGCAGGGGTGTCCAGCCACAGTAGTCCCGAGGGTTTAGGGGGTGGCCCTGTGACCAAGAATGGGAAGGAGCCTGGCCCCGAGTGCCCCCACCAACCTAGTCTTTCCCTGGCACTGAAGCCTGCAGAAGGCGCCACGGGCGCACCCCTCAGCCTGGCCTGGCCCAGATCACAGAACAAAGAGATGCTCCCTACGAGGAGGGACAGGGTCCCCAGTTCTGGCTCTGGCCCTCCAGCCCTGCCCTGTTCCCTGGGGAGACGGCCCAGTCTGTGGGGGCGGTGCCTACCTGCCTCACCAGGTCCTGGGCGCGGCCCAGCCTGCAGGGGGGTGCCTACCTGTCTCACAAGGTCTTGAACGCGGCCCAGCTGGCCCTCGATGCAGGCTCGGTGCAGCAGCGTCTCTCCCACGTCGTTTCGCCGGCTCCACTGTGGGCACAGCCCAGGACGGGGGCACAGGCGTGAGGGGCTGGATGGCACCAGTGACCACAGAACGGTCACTGTCCTCAGCCCGCGGTCCTCACCTTGTTCACCCTCTGCCGGCCCAGGCAGCCTCGTAGCTCCTCATCCTCCTCCAGTGGCGGGGAAGCATCGGCTTCGTTCTCTGTAGCAGAGCCAAGCCCGCCACCCCATGTGAGCTGGTCCCTGCGCCGAGGCCTCCTGAGCTGAGACTGCCCGTGGGTCAGTCTCCCCCAGCCCCAGACCTCCGCTATTTCTTTTCCAGGTCCTGCCCTCGATGAGAGCAGCTGACGCCGGGCGCAGGTGTCCTTCACTGTGCAACACCTGTGTGCGCCCACCCTCCCAGCACCTGCTTCTCCACCGTGGGTGCCTCTCACCCAACTGCTTAGTGGACAGCATCCCTCTTCCACCTGCCGGGTGCCCAGCTGTTCCCTCCTCAGGAGTCAGAAGCCCGTGAGCTGGCCCCAGCCACCCCAAGCAGGCGCCAGGGAGCGAGCCTCACCACTCTCGGAGAGCTCCAGCTCCGTGGCCTCCAGAGCATCGTCGTCCTCCTCGTCCTCCTTGTCCTCCCCGTCCCCCTCGTCCTCGTCTCCAGCCGCTATCAGTTCCTGCAGCCTGGTTTCGGTGCTGGGGGCCTCCTGGGGCTGCAGCCTCAGCTGTACAGCATGGAGGTGCTGCAAGATCTGCCTCTGAGGAGAGGGGGCACCCAGCTCAGGGCCGTGGGCGAGACAGGGCCTCGGACAGTCAGGCTCCGGGGAAGCTGTGTGCGGGATCCCAGCGTGGGTGGGCAGGCGCTCCCCACCTGCAGCTGGGGCTGCCCGGCCAGCTGGGCGCAGCCAAGAGCCTTCTGGAAGCACAGCGCCAGCACCTCGTAGGCGTCGCCAGCCTCCTCACGGGACAGGGCAATGTTCAACCAGGTCTTGGCCTCCTGGAGGAGAAGCACAAAGTTGACGGCTGTGGCCCCCGCTGCCAAACACGAGATGGCGGGTGGCCGCCCCGGGGGTGCAAGGCCCCCCGTGCCCACCCCCAAGGGTGGCAGCCCTGTGATGGAGCCTCAGGCAGGACGGGGCCATGACTGCTCACCTCCAGGGGGTTGCCCTCCTGCAGCTTCAGTTCCGCTTCGTAATGGTGCACAGCCTGGCGGTGGTCCTTCATGTCCCCCAGGGTGGCAGCCAGGGACACGTGGATGACGGCCAGCTCGGGCCCCGGCCTGCTGAGCAGCTCTGCAAAGCGCAGCTGGGGGGCAGCTGCCGTCAGGCCAGGGCTGTGCCACCCCCTGTAGCCCCTGCCATCCGCCATGCCCGCTTGGCACACACCTGCTTCTGGTAGGCTGCAGCGGCCTTGGGAAAGTCGCCTGCCTTGGAGAACAGGTCCCCCAGCTGCTCACAGATGCCCATGGCAACCTTGGGGTCACTCTCCTCGGACTCCTCTAGTCGCTGCTGCAGCTGGACCACCGCCAGCACTGTCGGAAAGAGCCTTATGCAGGGATGGCCAGTGCGGGCCTGACCCAGCTCCAGCACCCACCAGACCCAGCCTCTGCTCACCCCCAGTAAGGGGGTGGTAGGAGGGGCTACCTTGTGGGGTCACAGCAAGAGAACCAACTAAGTTCAGCACAGGTTAGGGACTGGCCTGTGGCAGGGATGCAGGCAGGGGCCCTGGTGACCACTACTTATCAATGGAGGACACCGGGCCACTTATCAGTCCCACTAGGCCATACTCCCGCCATTAAGCAGGACGTTTTTTGTCTTAGGTCTGCCAGTGAAGACGCTGGCTTATGAGCAGACACCAGCCTCCTGACCACCCAGGGTGCCTCCTACACTCCTTGCTGAATGGAGGCTCAGAGAACCGTAAGACCCCTCCTAACCGGAAGTGGAGAGGATGGGCCTCTCCTGATGGTGCCCCCTCCCCAAGGACACATACCCTGGCCTCATCTGCTGAAAGAAGGAGCCCTCCCTACCCTGTCTTGGGGGGTCGAGACCCCAGGGCCCCTCCTAGGCTCACCATACTTCAGGGTCCGGCAGACTGAAGCTTTCTGCAAAGGCTTCTGGGAGCCGAGCCGATAGGCCTTCTTCAAGGCTCTCTTGGCAGCCAGGAAATCCCCAAGGTCTAGGAGGACCTGGGGGGCAAGGGAAGGTAAGCCTGCAGGCCCCCGAAGGCCCAAGCCCACCCGAGGGCCGAGCCCAGGGCACCTGCGAGAGCAGCAGGCAGCACTCGCTCTCCAGGAAGGCCTGCTTCAGGACGCGCGCGCACTCCCGCGCCCCCTCCAGACAGCGCATGGCCTGCGAGTGCTGCCCCCGCCGCCAGTGGATGGCCCCCAGGTTGTAGCGGGCTCGAAACAGGTCTTCATACAGGTGGTTCTGCCTGTGGGGGGATGGGGCTGTCGGTGCCCGGGGCTTCTGCACAGGGACAGCAGAGCAGGCACCCACGGACCCCACCGAGGGCTCCGGCCCCACAAAGTCAAGCCAAGCCTCTGCTCCCAGGAGACTGACGGGGCACAGGGGTGAGCCAGCTGGCTGCCCTCGCCCTGGCCACTTCCTCCAGGGGCAGGAACCCAGATGCCCCTGGGGCCTGGTGGGCACTTACTCGGCCAGGAAGATGCTCTTCTTGAAGTAGGCACTGCACAGGGCCACCTGCTGCAGGCTCTCGCAGGTGAGGCCCAGGTTGAGGTAGATTCGGGTCCTCATCTCACTCAGCTCTCGCTTGGGCAGTGAACCTGGAAGACACCCCTGCAGACACTCAGTGCCCCACCCCCATTTGGGGTCTCCGGCCTCTCCCTGATCCTCCTCTAGCCTCTCCCTGTAGGTGCCAGGGGTTCTGGTGCAGATAGAGTGAAGGGAATAGAGCAAAGGCAGCCAGATCTGAGGTCAGGAGGAGCACGGGATTTGCAAGGCCGCAAAGTGGGGGGTGTGGGTGTGGGTGGCTTCTGAGAGCCAGTCTCAGCCTCACAAAGGGAGGAACCTAGACAGGGGACCCATCACATGGGCAAGGAGGCTGTAGCCTCTTCTCCCTGCAAAGCACAGGAAGCCAAAGTGGGGGAGGGCGAGGCCTAAGGGCAGTCACCCTGCAGCTTCTCATCCAGGATAGCCAAGCTTTTCTCGAAGGCATCCTGTGCCTGCTGCAAGGCGTCCTGGGACTGGTGGTGGTCATAGATGTCCAGGTGGGTGCGGCCAATGGTGGCCCAGGCCCTCTGCTGCTCAACGTGGTTGGAGAGGGCACACGCTAGCTCCAGGTAGCGGTGCTGGTGCTGGAGGCACAGAAGAATGGCCACTGTGAGCCAACCCCCACCGCAAGCAAGCCCCACATGTCCCCCAAGCCCCCAGGTGCAGGCCGAAGCCAGGCTGCACACACACTGTTTCCTCTATGCCAAGCGCTGCCTGTGGGGACGGTGGCACCACATGCTAACCATCCAGTCACACGAGGAGAGACTGACTGGGAGTCATTGGTGCTGCGGGAACACAGAAGCCAGGGCAGTTCTGTGTGGATAAAAGGTCTGGAATCCCACCCAGCCAGCCCCCGGTGATTTCAGCTCCAGTAACATGTTCATCAGTGGTTTCTGGAGCCACGCTCCCAGGAGAGGCTGTGGTGCATGCATCCAAGGACCAGGTGACCACTGCTGGTGCAGGGCTCTCTGAAGCCGAAGCCGCATCGCACCATGTCCCCCTCTTCCCTCCAGCCAGAGGCCTGGACGGCAGAGACCTGGCAGGCTCTGCCCCCAGGAGATGCAAACCACGGAGTGTTGACTGTGGCCAGCGTGGGGGCGGGCCGGTCTCCGCCCACCTGCAGGGCAGCCGAGTAGTCTTCCATCTCCGCCAGCCGCTCTCCGATTTTGCGGTGGGCCACGGCGCAGCCCAGGGGGTCGTCGGTGGTCTCCAGGAGCTGCAGCTCTTGCTGGTGCTCTCGCAGTGCCTCCGCGTAGCAGCCTGGGTGGGCGGGACAGGCTTCAGTCAGACTGAGCAGTGGGCCAGGGGAGCAAGGCCAGTGAGATGGCGGCCGGCCGGTACTCAGGAAGCCCTCACCCCTGGTCCTCCCGATCCCAGGCCTCTACGGCCCCTACTCCACCTCACGCACCATGGCTGGCCAGGAGCTCCCCTAGCTGGTGGCAGACAGAGGCCTCCTCCCGCAGCTGGCCGCTCCTCTGGGCCTTAGTTTTGGCCTTGCTCAGCTCTGCAGAGAGAATAACGAGGCCTGAGCGCTGAGCCTCTCCGCACGGGAGGGCCAGGGCCGTCTCCAGCCCCCGCGCTCGGGCGCTTTTCTCGGGACTCACGGCGAAGCTCGCGCTCCAGGCTCATCCTGTAGTCGCCGCGCCCGGGGTTCCGGACTTCCCGCGCTCTCTGCTGGCGCGGCGGCCCCGCCCTTCCTGGCCCCGCACGCAGTCCCGGTCCTGCTGCGGAGCATCTCGGGAAGTGTAGTCTAGGCGCCCAAAGCATCCTGGGAGTTGTAGTAGGGCTGCGCTAGCGCTCGAAGCGTGGAAGGCGCCTTCAGCCCCCGGGTCTTCTGCGCGCGGAGCCCGGGTCCCGCCCCACGATCGCAGCGGCCCTTGGGGTGAGGTCTCCCGGGCTCCCGCCGCTTGCTGCCGCTGTTCTGGACACCCGCGCGACCTGGTCTGAGGAACGCACTGCCCTCGCAGGAGAGGAGAGGAAGGCCTCGGGGACCACGGGCACTTGGGCGCTCGGATCTGTGTCCCCGCAGAACCCGCATCAGCCGCGAACGTGCCGGAGTCCTCACACGCGGGAACTCCGACCTCCAGTGCTGCCGGCGGGAGGGGGGGGGTTTGAGTTCCAAAATGAACTGAACTTCTCAGTGTGCTCGACGGTTGTATTCCTGGAAAACTCAGCGTGCGCTCGTTAAAACTGCAAAACCGTCGTGTGCTGAGAGGTAAAGGGGGCAGGATCCGAGCCTGGAGCGCTGTGGCCTCAAAGCCGGGAGATCCGGGGCGTGGGGAGCCCTGGCGACCTCTAAGTGCCCGTCCTGTACCCCACGCCTGGAGAACCAAACACCTGCTAGGCCGTGTGGCTCTGTCCCCGCTGCCATTGCGGGTCCCTGGGCCCTAGGTGCCAGGGCTAGCGCCCCAAAGGCCCTAGAGGAGGTCTGGAAGGACTGGGAGGCAAATGTAATGAAATGGGGCTTCCCTGAGACCGTAAAGAATCTGCCTGCAATGCAGGAGACCTGAGTTTGATCCCTGGGTCAGGAAGATCCCCTGGAGAAGGGAATGCCTATCCATTCCAGTATTCTTGCCTGGAGAATTCCATAGACAAAGGAACCTGGCCGGCTGTAGTCCATGGGGTCACAAAGAATCAGAAATGGAGTCAGACCCAATGGGGTAAAACTCTCAGCCAGTGGATGGGCAGCAAGGCCTGTTGGGGAGGGAGCTGTATAGAGGGCTGCTGGTCCTCAGGTCCAGGGAAGGTTGCCCAGGGCCAGTGGGTGGCTGCAGGGGTGGGGTGAGGCTGAGCTTGGGGAGCTGCAGGAGGGCCTACTCTCAGCCTCCTTGAAGGGTGTAGGGCTCTCCACTGCCCCCCACCGTCCCCAACATGGATCCCAGGGACAGGAAACCAAGGTGGCTGCTTGGCAGGTGGGCTGTGAGGTTCCAGGGGCACAGTGAGATGCAGGGTGGGGATGGGGGAGTCAAGTCGTGGGAACAGACTGTCCCAGCTGAACAGGGTGTCTCCCAACACCTCTGTGCCTCCAGCCCTCCAGCACCAGCATCCATAGGGCAGCTCAGGTTCTGGGCCTGATCCCATTTCATAGAGGACCCAGCTTCTCTAGCCTTGGCCTTCTGCACCCGTCAGACAGGGATGCGCATCCAAGGCACTGCCAGCCAGAGCTGGGGGCCTGGGGTGAGGAGACTGCAAGTTGGGGCCAGCCTCAGCCCCTGGCTGGGAGACCCATCCGTGAGGCTGTCTTGTAAGGAAATACAAACAAAACTTGGCTTGGAACTTTTTAAAAACTATAGAGACAGAAAATATCCGAAGAGATTATAGACCACAAAAGCAACGTAGTATGTTGTAAAAATACCTCTTGACTCCTCTTTTTAAAAAAATTATTTTTTATTATTTTTGTAAATGTCTCACTTTGGGCTGAGAAATGTAGTGTTTAAAAGGAAGTGGGTGAGAGGGGGAAGTGGGGCTCGACCTGTGCCCCCAGGCCTGCCCCCACATCTGCTGAGGTTGCGCCCCCACATCTGCTGAGTTTGCACCCCCACCTTCACCAGCTCAGGATGCTAAGATGGACTGGGATCCTGGAGACAGACCACTGGGGCCTTCTCCTTTCTAACAACATGACTCGGACACCCTCCAGTAAACCAGTGACTCCTGGTGAGATGCCACAAGCAGGTTCATGGCACCAGCCTCCATCGGTGGCCAAGAACACTACAGTGTCCCAGGGTGCCCATCTCCACAGGCTGTAAGGCTCAGCTGCTGAGGTGACTGTCACAGGGTGTGGCTGTGGGATAGATTAGTAGTCTCGGGCACCCCTACGGGGGGAGCCTTGCCTGGGCACCAGCCTCCCCCGCCCAGTGCTGGCTCGCAGGCCGCTGGAGCTCCTGGGCTGTGCCCCTCCGTGCACAGCTGACCCGGGGTGGCAAAGTGCCGCTCCTCCTGGCCCTCCCCACACACGCAGCATGGCTCTCCCGGCCTTGGTTTCGCCCCCGTCACACACCTTCACCTGCCCACCCAGGCGGCCTGGCCCTCTGCCACCTCAGCTTCACACAGGCACCCACACACACACAGACCAGGTGAGCCTGCCCTGTCCTGCCTCCCCCCCAACATGGTCACTTCGGAACCCACAGAAAGGGTGTTTGGCCCCAAAAGACCTGAGATGGTGTCATGGCACCATTCCACACACAGGAGATGCAGCCTGCGTGGACCTGAATGTCCTCACCTGTGCCCACCGGCAGGTGCAGGCAGCCCTGGAGGGCAGTGGGACCACAGCAGGGTGTGGCTGGGAGTCTTTCTTTGTGGAGGGGAGGCAACACTGAGTCGGCCTTGCAGGAGTCGTCTCCCGCCAGCACCATGCCCTGGGTGTGGAACAGGGGAGCCCTGGGCCTGGGAGAGCTGCCTTGGCCACTAGGAACTGGGCTCAAGCTGTACCCCACAGCTCCTTCACCCCTCTGCTCAGCTCCCCCCAGAGAGCCAGGAGAGAGCAGCCCCCAGAGACAGGCCAGGGTGGCCCTGCCCACCAAGCCTGAAGTGGGGGCCAGGCCACCAGGCGCTGCTCCAGGCCCAGGTGGGCTGGCCTGCGGGGAGGGAACCAGCTCTTTGGTACTGAAAGCTGTGAGTGCGGGGAGCCTGGTCTCAGCAGGGCCCGCACCCGCTTCAAGAGCAGGCCTCGGGGTCCCAGGCAGGGCTCCTCCCCCCATGAGGCCCACAGGCCTGCACCTCGGGGGGCCACCTCCCTAGGGGAGGAACCACCTCCCTGGGGAGGAACCACCCTGCCCAGCGCTGACTTCCACTGGATGCAGGACCAGCGGATGGTCCCTGAGAGCAGTCTGGGGGCAGCTGGACCACTCAGACCCTCAGCCAGCCAGGCCTGCTCACTGCCAGCGCACCCCAAAACTCTCCTCATGACCTGAAGACACTGAGTCCTTGAGACTGAATAGAGAAGATAGAGTCTCTTTTGCTAAATTTGTGTAACTTAGACAAGAGCCCATAAAGGGTTTATTTTCCTGGGAAGAGACAGAAAATCACCCTGCATTCCGAAGAGCCTGCTGAGCCCTGTAGCTAAACCTTGCCTCCCTGGAGCAGCTGGGGGTGGGTGTGCTGGGGAAACTGACTGCTCGCTCCTCGAGGCCTACAACAGAGGGGGCAGCAACTCCAAGTCTCTCCTGAGGGATGGGCTCTGACCTTGGCCAAACTGAAGACCCCATTCTGTTCAACTATAGCCACGCCTTCCTCTTGAACAAAACAGAAAGTAGGAAACAAGGGTGCCTTTTTAATTGCAATCAAATATGCTGTCTGTGGTCAGTGCCCCCGAGCCCGGCCCAGAAGCTGTGGGTGGCTCGGTGTGCAGCCCAGAGCAGGCATGGGGCCCACTGCACGCTGGGGCTGGGGCCAGGCAGCTGAGCCACACCACACCCCTTGGGTCCCCAAGCAGTGTCTCCTCTTCGGGGCCCAGCCTCCGGCGCCCAGGACAGGGGAGGTGGGGCAGAGGGCGAGGGGGCTCCCACCTTCGCACACACATGCAGACATCCCAGGGTTCGCTTCCGTCCCTTCTCCGCTGAGATGGGCAAGGGCGCGGTGCAGCCGCGGCCGTGGGCGTGGGCGGGGCCGCCTACTTTTGAATCTGGAACAGGAAGAGCCGCAGGTTGATGTTCTTGGCAGCCAGCAGCTTGTTGCACTCCACGGAGTCGACGATGGGCAGCGGCACGTAGTCCGTCTCGTTGCTCTCGTTGGTGAACACAAAGTGGTAGATGACGGGGCTGATCTTCACGTCGTCGTACGGGCCCTTGAGCAGCAGGAAGGAGCACTCCAGGGGCGCAGTGACCTTGCTCTTGAGCAGGAGCTGGAAGGAGAGGGTGCGCTTGCACGAAAGGTTGGGGTTGCGCTCCGAGTCGTTCACGCGTGCCTTCAGGACCCACGTCTGGTTCAGCACCGTGAACCGAGGCGTCTCATAGTACAGACGTGTGATGAAGTCGTCTGTGCGGTACGGCCGGAACTGGACCTCTGTGGAGACAGACAGGCCGGGGCCGGCGGTCAGAGGGGGCAGGGCCAGGGTGGCGCCTTCCCGGCCGGCCGAGGAGAAGGGCTCGGCCAGGGAGGAAGGCAACTTACCCGGACACAGCAGCTCTACTTGTCACAAGGCAAATCAAACCCATTAGGGCAAACGAAGGCGCACGCAAGCTTTGGGGGAACAACTACAAACAGAAGTGACACTCGTTAGCGGCAGGGAACCCAGAGGCTTTGAGGGGAGAGTGGCCGGTGTGGCCGGACCCCCACTGGCCCCTCCTCTTCCCCCCGGGGCCCCGCAGGGCGAGCGGCCCCACCCAGGGGAGCCGGGGTAAGCAGACACACAGACAGGATGCAGTTCTGTGAAAAAGTGCACTTTATTGGTTCTGATACAGAGCTGCCAGAAAAGCCGGTGGCTGGGCTGGCACGTGGCCCCCGAGCCCACACTGGGCCTCAAGGCGCAGCCCCATTGAGGGCCCAGTCCTGGCTCTGCCAGCTGGCCGAAGGGCCCCTCAGTCAGCGGTGACTGCCGCCACACAGTCCTCACAGTAGAGCCCGTGGCCCCTGGCCGGCAAGTCCCTCTGCAGAGGTGGCCAATCCTCCCTTCCCGGCCACTGCCGCAGTCACGACGCCTCGGTCCACAGGGACTCTCCAGGCTGGGTGGTCTGGGACACGGTGCCCACCACGGCAGCCGAGGCTACGACTAACCAGAGCCATGGCCTTCTGCTGCTGAGGCCAAGCCCTCGGCTCCCTGGGCCTCCGCGGGCCCGCACGAAGCCAGGCCCGGCCCAGGCAGCACGGTCTGACTGCTGCCTGACTGCCCTTGATGTGGAGCTGGCCGCCGGGCGTGAGCTCCAGCGAGCACAGGCTTCCTGCCATCCTCTGTCTAGAGCGAGCTCTGGCCTGACTCCTGCTCCCCAGAGTGTCCAAATGCAGTGGTGGTGACCAGGAGAGCCCAGGAGATCCAGCGGGCCTGGGCGCAGTCCAGCCTGCCCATCCCTGGGCATCCACTCCCGGCTCTGCGGTTTGAGTCGGGCCCCCTCAGCTCGCTCTGGAGCCCCAGCCCTGCCCATCTTCTCACTGGCCTCAGGAAGCCTGTGGCCACTGCAGTAACTGCCTTTTGGCAGGACCCGATGTGATGACTGCTCTTCTTGCCCCTGGCTCCGCAGGGCAGGCCCTCAGCTCCCAGAGCCCCCCAGACACACCCACCTTCCAGTGAGAATCCACCAGTCCTAAGGCCGTGCAGCCCCCCGCAGTGAGGACACCACTTTGCCGGGGTCACAGGACCAGGGTGGGGACGCCAGGGAGAGGGGCCTCTGCAGAGCCATGCAAGGGCCCCCAGGGTCCTGTCTGGCCCCCCTGCTCAGCCTCCAGCCCTCTTCCCCGAGGCATCCTCCCACGCACCAGGAGCTCATCCAGAGCCTAGCCACCGGGTGCATCTGCCCTGGCTCCTGGCTGCCGGTCCCGCCCCAGCCCGTGTGGGGTGCAGCAGGCGGCAGGGCGCCTCACCTGTGTAGCCGATCTTTTCAAAGCTGAGCAGGCTGAAGATGCTGTTGTAGAGCTGCATCTCCTTGCGGTGGCTTTGGTCCATCTCATCCAGGATCTCCATCAGCTCGTTCCCTGTCTTGGTTGGGTGGGCACACGCGGCCTCGTGCACCGTCAGCTCGTGGAAAGGGCCGTGCCACGGGCAGCCGATGCGCTTGTACTTGCACTGCGTCACCCTGGGGAGGCGGTGAGCACTGCGGTCACACCCTGCCTATGCAAGGCGGCCGTGCCAGGGGTCCTCCCAAGGGGTGCGTCCACCCAGCCCTTCTCATTTGAACTGCTCCCTGAAGGACAAATACCCCGTGTGTTGGCCCCGAGAAGGGGTCAGAGCTCGGGAGGGCCTAGGAAGGAGCAGGGCATGTGTGAATTGTGGGTGTGCACACCACCTACACCCACCGGGGTGGGCCCTCCACGAAAGTCCTAAGCCCTGCATGGCTCCGCTCCAGGGAGACTCAGTGGCCTGGCTCCCTATGGGATTGTGGAGCCAGTGCCCCCCTACACCACGATCCCAGAGCCCTTGGGCTGGCCACACTCTACTGGCCCAGGACCACCAAGGACAGGCTTCAAGGAAGAAGTCACCACACGGCCACAAGAACTCTGGAGGGCCAGGGTGACTCCAGAGGCTGCCAGGTGAGGATCTAAGCCCTGTCTGTGGGGCCTGCCTGCCCCAGCAGCTTCCCGCTGACCCCGCCCTGCCAGGGCCTGGAGGCAGGCGGGCCAGCTGGTCCAGACGCTCACCTATCCTGGCACTCCTCTTTCTGGTGCCTCTCCAGGATGGAGCGGGGGAACTGGCACAGGCAGAAGCCACACTCAGAGGGCAGCTCGCTCACGGCCTTCTCCACGGCCAGGTTGCGGCAGCAGAGGCTCTTACTGATCTCACAACGACAGTTGGGGCACGTGGCCTGCTCCTCCTTCAGCCGGGCATCTGCTAGTAGGTGGATAAAACAGCCAGCGCACATCAAGTGACCGTTAGTACACTGCGGAGAAGGAAAGGGAGATGAAGCTCACGGACCTGCGGGACCAGGCAGAGGCGCACCCGCCCCATGGCCGGCCCCTCCCAGGGCTGCAGCTGCAGGGGCCACAGGCAGGCAGCGGTCTGAGAAGCACAGGTCTGGCCTCCGGAGCCCACACGGCCCCGTGGGGAGGGCGGGTCTCGAGGTGGCCCTCGCTGCCAGCAGAGCCTGACTCGGGGACGCCTGGAGCACACGTGCTCTCGGCGAGCTTCCCACCCTTGGCAGGTGTGCCCTCACCCAGGCCCCGCCACACTGGCCTCCTGGGCCGGCACAGGTGGCAAGGCAGTTGCCACCCCCCCAAGGGGCTGGCTCCCACCAGTGGCTTTCTTAATGGCTGGCAGCACAGCCCGGGCAGATGGGGAGACCCTTGGCACGGGCTGGGCACAGGGGCAGCGCGTGTCTGCAGGGGGTTGCTGGCTTTCAGCCTTGGAGCCGGCCCCTCCCTTTCTGAGCCTGTGGATCCAAGGCCCAAACGCTGCGGTTGTCCACCTCCCCTCCAGCCTGGGGGCCTGGTGTGTGGACAGCAGGCTGCCAGCTCAGCTCCCTCATTGAGGGAGGGTGCTCCACACATCCCCAGAGCACCCACTTGATGCCACTGACACACTTGGGCTGTGGGCTCGGGTCTGCAGGGACTCACAGGGTTGGGGTAGAAGAGGCCCACAAGGGAACCAGTGGTGCAGGAGCAGACGAGCCATGTCCTCTGGGGCACACTGGGTGGTCGCTGAGCCTGGGAGGGAGTGTGGTGCCCCCGCTCTGGGCACCCACCTCCCCCGCAAGACGCCCAGGGCAGAGGATGAGCAGGCGGACAGTGCGCCCACCAGCTCCCCTGGGGCCCAGGACCCTTCTGCAAGTGGGATGCAACGCAATTGAGACGATCGGGGCTACTGCCAGGCCAGGCCCGCAAAAGGTGGGTCCTCAGTGAACACCAGCCTCCATCCCACCGCTCCAGGGTCCGGGCACGGAGCTGAGGGCTGCAGGAGGCCGAGTGGGCTCTCAGCACCGACAGGCCACGCTTGGGGTCTAGTGGGTGAGGGGACTACGTGCTGAAGGCTGACTGGGGGCCAGAGACAAAGGCCTCAGACACAGAACTCAGGTCCACACAAGTGCCCTAGATCAGCTGCACTCAAATCTCAATTTCTAAGTCAGGTGAAAGATTAAAGTGTGTGAGATGAGGGGGGAGCCTGGCAGGGTCTGCTCTGGACATGCGGGCTGGCTGAGGGTGGAGGTGAGGCTGGTGCCAAGAACAGTCAGGGCAGAAAAGGAATCTGTTCTGTCCACCCCCCGAGTCGTGGAGAAGCCAGAGAGGTCTGAGTGCAGAGGACAGTGGAGGACCAGGCACCACAGGCTGCTGCCGCCCGCCCAGGTCGGGTGTGTTCTCCAAGCCCCCGCGCAGGTGGGCCCGAGGGCCTGGCTGCACCAAGCCACATCCACAGAGAGAGTCGCTGTGACCTCCAGAGGCAGAAAGGCGAGCAGGACCTGCTAACCTGACCGCTGACTCACGGGAGGAAGTACCAGGCAAGGCAGCACCACACCTGCCCAGCACCCCAGGGAGGGAGCCGGCCGGACGCTGGGACCCCAGGGCCTGGGACCCCACACTACTTTGTGCGGCCAACGTTAGTTCTAGATGCCCTCAGGCAGGGCCCGAGGGTCTGGGTAGAGAGCAACAGCTGCTGCTGGGCCCGGCCCAGCTGACTTTTCTGGTCTCTGGTGGTCCAGCCAGGATGTGGGCCTGAGGGCAAGAGACTCGGGATGGGGTCCAGGGACCCCGTGAGGGATGCGAGGCTGCCCAGTGTGTGACTGCTCACTCCTGGCCCTGCCCTGAAAGTCCACTGCTCGGGAGCAAATGGGGTGACCTGCAGGCCTCCCCTCAGAACCTGGGGGTTGCAGGAGCAACCCTGTTCCAGGCCAGCTTCTGTCCGGCCCCCCGGAGCCTCCAGACCTAACACAGGCACCAGCCCTCTCCTGGCCTCTGGGGAGACACGGTGACGGCCCCTCCAGCCCTAAGAGCTCAGTTCTCGGATCGAACACAGCGAAGCAGTGCTGCTGGCCTGGCTGAGGGGCAAGCAAATATCCACAGCTAGTCCCTTATCGGCCACCCAAGGGACACTCTCTGGGGGGACAACAGGTGACCTGCCTGCGGGTCTGTCTGCAATCACCACACTCGAGCCCTCCCCACATCCAGGACCCCCTGGACCCCCGACCAAGACCCAACTCTGCACACAGGCCTGGCCGAGGCAGCGGGCCTCTTGCCCAGCCAGAAGTTGGGCTTCAGAGGGCTCAGCCCAGTACTGGCTGTGCGCCAAGCCTCTGATGGACAGCACCAGCCAGGGCAGGCCAGAGTGCCCCACACAACTGCCAGGGCCAAGCCCCTGAGAGCATGGGCCCGCCACGGAGCAGCTCCTGCCGCACCCAGCCTGGGCTGCTTGCCCACCACCTGCCAGGAAGACCTGAGAGACAGGAAGGATTGGGGAGGGGGCTCCAGGCTGGCCAGACCCCACAGGCCACCGGCAGGACGACCACAGACTGGCCACCTCCCTTTCTGGGCCTCATTTTCTCAAGCACATAAGGCAAAGGGACTTCCCTGGAGACCCAGTGGTTAAGACTCCGTGCTTCCACTGCAGGGGGCACAGGTGTGATCCCTGGTCAGGGAACTAGATCCCACAAGTTTGCTCCACCCACCCCCCCAAAAAAAAAACCTGCAATGAGAACACGCGGGTCTTACCATGTGCAGCAGAGGTATGGCAGCACCACACAAGGGCACAGAACTAACTGCCACCGCCAGCGGGCCTCTGCACACCCCTGCCCAGGAGCCTCAGGAAGGGCTCCAGGCACAAGCCTGCCTCAACAAAGGCCCTCCCTCCCACTGGGTTCTCCAGTCAAGTCCCTCTGCAACAGCCCTGAAGGGGGCATTTGCACCTGCCCCCGAGGTCATCACCTGGCCAGTGCACCTAGGCCGTGCAGGTCAGGCCTCTGCTTGAACCACTTTTCCCTGGGGCAGCTGGAGGCTGTGTCTGCACTCCTGAGGAAAAGCCCTGGGCTCTGGGCCTTGGGACAAACACAGATCTTACAAAGTGCCCTCAGTACTTGATCAAGTCCTTGATCAGTAGGTCTTACAGCCCGGAGTGCATGGTCCCCTCAAACCCTGGGGTGCCCCCTAAACGCCACTGCTTACCAGTAAAGGCAGGCTCAGAACCCAGACTCACGGGACCAGCCCGCCCTCCAAGCACAGTGGAGGCACTAACCATCTACGTGCCCCTCAGCCCAGCTGGAGCCGAACCCCCACCCTGTCACCTGGCCCAGTAGGGCCTCACGGCACCCCACACCCTTGCACCCTCTGTCCAACGTCTCCTTGACCTCTTTTGTCAAGAGACGCAGAAGGCCCCTTCTCAGGGCAAGCCAGGACTCCAACCTTCCCCCAGGTTTCGGGGCTGAAGCTCTGGGCCAGCAGCCCGACTCCCCACCCCAAGGCTCGGGGACCTGGGCGGGGACCAGGAGTCCTGCCTGGACCAAACGTTAACTAAAGTGACAGCCAGCTCAAGCAAGCACAACTTCTCGTGGCCACAGACTGGCTCTTCCCCTGGTGTGGATGGCTAAGCAGACAGGTTCTCAAAGCGGGAGCCGGCAGTTTCGGCATTAGGGAAGAGGACCCCCAGCCACGCGGGTGGGCAGCCCCGTGGGAGACCCCTGAACATCACCACGAACAGAGTCTGTGGCACCAGGCAGGTGGACAGGTGCTGAGGCAGGGCACTCACAGGATCCCCAAGGCAGGTGCCCACGCTGGCCAGGACCTGGGCAGAGATGGAGCCATCCCTGCCTCAGGCCTCTCACCCACACGACCGCCCACCAGGTGGCCAAGGCCCTGGGCTGACCTGAGGCCTGCTGGGGACAGAAGACACAGCAGCACGGCCTCAACCCTCCCCCAGGGCAGACGGTGCCACTGGCCGGGCAGGTGGGGCGGGAAAGGCATCCCGCAGCAGGGAGAGGACGGCCTTGGCCCGGGGTGCTGCCTCAGCAGGGCCCGCGGGAGTGGGAGGGGAAAGGACTGAAGAGGGCCCCCAGGCAGAAGGGGCACCAGAGGAAAGGGCTGGAGGGGGCTCAGGCCTGAGGCAGTGGACCAGGCACCAGGCCAGCTGGCGCCACAGCCTGTGACAGAGGCCCCAGCTCCTCCACCCTCACGGGGGCACAGGCACTCTCCTGGCTGAGAACCGAGTCGGGGTGGCAGAGCCTCTTGGGCCTGTACTTCAGAGGCTGGTCTGCGGCTCAGAGCCTTCGCTGACATCAGCGGGGTCAGGGACAAGTTTGCCTTGCGTGAAGGACTGCGGGCGAGCCCGGACGGGGGTCAAGAATCAGATGAGGGGGCAGCACCCCAGGCCCACATGCTGAAGCTGTGTTTCCCCCGAAGATGGCAGAGGAGCCGGGTCACAGTGCCCTGGGGCCCCAGAACTGCATGCAGAACAGGCGCAGCACCACTGCCCGCCACGCCCAGCGCAGAGCTCCTATCCTCTGTCCCGGCTGCACCCCTGACCGCCTACCCCTACCTGGCTGCCCGCTGCTGTGCCTATCCGAGAGCCTGGAAAGCAGCTGCACACCTTGTCAGGCCAGGCACCAGGGATGCATCTAACACCCACATAAGAACAGCAAAACCAGCACCTGCCGTACCAGCTGCAATCCTGACCTGACCCAACCTAACAAAGGCCATGGTGAGAACCAGTTGCATGAGCGCCCTGGTCTGACTCCACAGCAAGAGTCCCAACCCAGGTGGTGTGGCAGACTGGATGTGGGCAAGGGTTTCCAATCAGGGACAGGTGACCAAGCCCAGGCATGCCACCGTGTCTGCTCTCGGCACTACCCAGGCTTCCCCAGAGGCACGGAGGTAGGAGCTGGCAGCCAGAGAGCAAGCTCTCGAGTTGTGTGCCCAGCCACATCCAGAGGCCTATGCAGACACCCCAGCACCAGGCACTGCACGAGGGCTCAGCATGGTCACTGGCTCTTCTCCTCACCCCCAGAACTGGGCACCAACTGCAACAGCCCTCAGATGCATGGCACGGCTGGTGCCGGCCCCAAGCCATGTATCCTGGTGGGGTCAGGCTAAATGTTGCCTGTAGCAACAGAGAGCAAAATATACCACAACACCAGAGGCAAGTGCACCAGACAGCCCATCAGTGTAACTCACCAAGACGGCCAGCAGAAGTGGAGAGGCTGAACCCAGGCCAGGAAGACACAGCAAGCAGTGGGCCCCAACCAGGGACATGCAGAGAGCTCTGCGTCCACTCATTTCAAGGTAGTACATGCAGGACCCATGCCATCCTTGCCCAGATCCTCCCAGGAGAAAATGGCGCAGGGCTCCAGGTCCATTTCAACCTCTCCCCCATCAATGACCCCATCCGGGGTGGCTGTGAAGGTGACCTGGAATACTACTTGCAGCAAGGAGCGACCAAGAAGCCTTCCCTCGGGGCCCCACTCACCCCAGGCTCCAGTGTGGGAACGGCTGGGCATCCACATCAGGGGCCCCCATCCCACAGCAAGACTTCAGGGAGCCAAAGTGAGTTCTGACCTGTTGCGGGGCTCTGACCAACTCTTCCAGAGCCAATGGCTCTCCCACTGACCACATGCTCTAAAGCTTTCTTAAGCCTCTAGAGATGAGAGGAAATTCACTCCCTGCCAACGCCCGGTGTCACTGGGGAAGGATGGAGGTGGGGCAGACGGCCAGCGCCAGCACCATCCGTGGCTCTCCTTGCTCAGTAGGCCCATTCCTGGGGAAGCACTGAGCAGAGCCCACGAGGTCATGGGCAAGGCCACAGCCCACGTGGCCACAGTGCCTTCACCCTTCATCAGAGCTGCTCAGCCGCCTGCCTCCAGCCGGGCCAGGACAGACCTCAGCTCCCGGCACAGTGTGGGCCGGTTTGAACCAGCCAGGCTCAGAGGCCCGGTCACCAGAAGCTCTGGCCAGAGGCAGAAATGCAGCTGTCTCTGCTGAGTGGACCAAGAGCCGGCACTGCATGGTCTGTTCTGATGCCAGGTCCAGCTCCAGCCCACTCACATGAGGGAAGACGAGGCACCCCCAAATTCCCCTGGGACTTCGCACCACTGACTTGGTCTCCCACTGTCTCAATTAAGGCCCAGGGAAAAGTCCTTCTGGAAGAATCAAAAGGTCATGGGCAACCAAAAGGGGTAAGAGGAAGGACAGGTCCTCAGGCGCACCCCGAAGCCTGAGGGAGTTATGTGACACACTACCGCCATTTGTACTGAGCCAGGAGGCCTGTGGTACCCATGAGCTAGGACCTCTGGCCAGGAGCTTCCCAAAACCCAGGAAAGTGAGTCGAAAACCAGTGTCCTCTCCCCCACCAATGCCTCCTCTTTTGTCTCTCCATCATCCAGGCACACTGGGGTCGTCCCCAGCAGCCTCCTGCCAGAGCAGGAAGGAGCCGGAGATCCAGAGGCTGGAAGTCCACACTAGCCCTGCACTGTCTAGCACAAAAATGACCTTCTCACCACAGCCCCCAGTTTGAGCGCAAGCAGGGGGACAAGGCCTCATCAGTCATGTCCAGCTCCTGTAAATGCAAACAAAGGTGACAAGAGCTCCTCAAAGCTGTTGGGGGAGGGAAATCAGAGATGGGGGTTGGCGTAGAAAGACAGACAGCAGAGAGAGCAGAACACTGCACAGTGACCCTGGGACCAGAGTGTGACCCTGTCGCTGGGTGGTGCATGAATATGATCCCCCAGGGTCCAGTACCCTCTCTGGTAGGCCTGAGCTGGTTAAGGATTCGGAGTCCAGCCACTAGGCTGCCTCTTCATGTATAAAGAAAGCCAACAGACCTCCTGGAGCGCCAGTAGCCTAGGAAGCCAGGCCTGGTGTGGGTGACGAGGGACGGGGCAGGAGCCCAGTCTGAGGCAAAGCAAGCCCAGAAGGTGCTGGGCTGGGCTGGGGAAGGGGCCCAGACTGTGGGGCTTGAGGTAGGCAGTTCATCCATACCAGGAGTGAGGGTACGGGTGGGGGAAGGCAAGACGTGAGCTCTTCCCTTCTCAAAGTTTTTCCAGAAATAAATAACAAGGGGAAGGGGATTTTTCCACTGCAAAGGGTAAAGGGATACAGGACGAGCATGAGGACAAGTTTGGGCGGCGGCGGCGGGAGGCGGGGGGTGTCTGCAAAGAAAGTGACAAGAACTCTTGAGGAAGAGCCAAGACCAGGGGCTCCTAGAGCCCAGGGAGCTCAGGGCTTCGGGGAGCAGGCCGGGAAGTGGAGAGGAGCCCACATCTGTCACCAGCTTTCTCTGGGGTCAGTTTGAAGGTGGGCTGGGGAGTGCTGAAGAGAAGAGAACAGGGGAAGCGGGAAAGAGAAGGGGCGTCTAAGTGGGAGACAGGAGGTTCCGATCAGGGTATAAGAGCAGGAGAAAAAAAGGGGTTCCGAACAGGAAACAAAAAAGTTGCCAGAGAACGAGAAAGGAGCTTCCGAACAGGCGCCAGAGTCCCACTTCTGGGCCCCAGGGCTCCGGCCTGGCCTCCGAGGAGACGCGGTGCCGGGGGGGCCGGCCGCGGCGGGGCTGGAGCCGAGCCGGGTCGGGGTCGGGCCGGCGGCCCTACCTGGTACACGGAGGCCTTGGGCAGGTCCAGGCAGACCGTGCAGCACAGAACCGAGTAGAGCCGCTCCTCCAGCTTCCCGCTGCCCGCCGCCGCCGCCGCTGCTGCCGCCTCGGCTGCCTCGGCCGCCCGTAGCCGCTTCTTGGGCGGCGCGTCGGGGTCGCCCGCCGCCTCCTGCAGCTGCCGGGCGCCGGCCAGGCCCGCCTCGTCTGGGAGCCCGGGCCCCGCCGCCTCACCCAGCGCCGCCGCCGCCGCCGGCCCCGCGGCCGCCCCGGGCCCGGCCCCGACCCCGACCCCGACTCCGGCCCCGGCCCCGGCCCCGACCCCGGCCGGCACGGAGCCGGCTGGCCCAGCGGCCGGGCCGCCTCCGCCAGCCTCCTCGGCGCCGGACATCGCGGCCGGCCGGCCCGGCGGGCGGGTGCCGGCGCGCTCCCGCGGCTGGAGGTTAGGGGCGCCGCGCGCTCCCTCTGCCCTCTCGCCGCCGCCGAGACCCCGCAGCCCCGCTCCCTATGCCGCCGCCTCAGTGGGTCTGGCCCGCGCGTAGCCCCGCAGCCGCCGCGGCCACCGACCCCGGCGCGGTCGCCATCTTTGTTTTTGCTGCGCTCTCCCCCACCTTCCACCGCCGCCTACGCCCCCTCGTTCTCCCAGTCACGTGAGCTGCGTGAGGCCAATGGGAGGGCCTCTCGGGCGAGACTGCGAGTCGTCCAGAGCCAATAGGCGCGCGAGGACCCGCCCCTGCAGAAGGTGGGCGGGGTCCCGGGCGACCAGCTGAAGGGTGCTCACCCCGGCGGGGAAGTCCTGGCGTACAGTACCTGGTGAGCAAGGTACTTCCTGCCACTCCAGGTCCGGACCACACGCCTTGGGTGCCCAGGCAAGGAGGGCAACCTTGGACTCCCAAGTCTATATGTCTGCGCCTTTGTCCCCAGACACCCAGGCTTGAGTGCGCGGGGCTCTAGCCTAGCTCACCGGAGCGAGAAACTGCCGGCCACTTCTCCCTCTCCGCCCAATCCCGTCTCCTAACCCGGGCGTTCGGAGCTGCAGAGCGGTCTAATAAGGAAAGCGAGGGTCTTAGGAAATCAGGACTTGTCCTGCACAGGCCGAAGGGCAAACGGGTAGAGGTTGAGTCAGCCCTGGGAGGGGATGTACATTTCTGTGAACAGCTGTGGGCTTCGTTTGCCTTCATCCCAGCCGGCGGCCAGTGAAGGTCACTGCCTCAGAGGACCACCAGCCAGACCTTGCAAAGATATTCATAACTCCATCGTGTCCCAGGAGAGCAAGGGCTCCTGTATCTTCTCAGTCCAGGGGCCCTCCTGACAACAGGGCCTTCAGGCCAAGTTGAGAGAGACCCCCAGAGTTGGTCCTGCACATTGCCTTTTTTGCTCAGGAAAACCAGTTGCTGCCCTGGGAGCCTTAGGAAGTTCACTGCAGGACTCCTCAATCTGGCTAAAGAAGAGGCAGAGTCCACATTCCTGCTAAATCCCTCAGGTTTATTGGAGACCAAGCCTCTCTCTGGATCCACAACCATGGCCTGCCCAAAATCAAGTCTGAGAACGTGCCTGGGACCCGGTCCCCCTCATTTTGGTTTTGGGCAAGTCCTCACACTGAGCCAGAGAGGGAGATAGTCAATCTGCAGAAAGCTGGCTTTGGGAAGGAGAGTCTATCACTAGCGGGAAGGTGGTAGCTGGGCAGAAGCTTCGCCTTGTGGTCTCCAGCCATCACTCCCACTGTAGGCGCTGTGTGTGCAGGGCCCGGTGGTAGGCCCAGCTGCCCCCTGCCAGGGCCCAGCGACAGATGTCCTCCTTCGGCAGCAGCAGCAGCAGTCTGTCCTCCTCCAGCCGGCTCAGAAGACCTGCAGCACCCAGCATCACACCCCCCCACATTCCATAAGAGTTGGTTGTGAAAACGGCTACAATGAGGATGGTCACTGCAACCACCAGCACCACTGCCTGACCAGCCACAGAGCGGCCCTCAGCACCAAGGTGGTCACCAGCCACTGCCAGCACCATGCCTCCTCCCAGAAGCAGGTTGGCAGAGGAGCAGTCCCCATTCACCCAGTGGAAATCGAATGCCAAAAGGGGCAGGCCAATGACAGTGGCCACCCAGGCTCCAGCAAGACAGTCTTCATCCGTGCCCAGCCCTGAAGCCAGCATGGTGGCGGTGGCCAGGGCCTGGAGCAAGAAACCAGCAGCAGCCCCTCGATTTGCCTGTCAACACAGGAAAGGAAATGTGGGGAAAAGGGGTCAGGACCTCCCTTTAAGCAGGGGAGGGTCTGGGAGTCTCAGGGAAGCCTGGCCCACACACTAACCTCCCACCACCCTCTAGGAATTTGGGAGTAGGCTACGCCCCTGCCCCGCCCCAATGTACTCACCTGGGCAGTGCTCAGGGCTGCGTGTAGAGACACTGCTCCCAGCGCCAGGTGGGACAGGGCGGAACTCCACTCGCCCCCTGGCCTGGGGGTCATGACACCTCAGGCGGTAGTGAGTTTAAGGGGACAGGAAAGGGATCCTCAACTTGAGAAGAATGTAGAAGCCGGCGACGGGGAGCCCTAAGGGTGTTTCTTCAGGACTCCCAGGTTCCAGAGTCCCATTTCTAAATATTGTTATAGGCTCATCCGAAACTCGCGGGAGCCCTGACGCCACAACCTTGGGGAAGAATGGCCTAAATAGGCCGGGAAGGGAAAATGCGGTGAGGAGCCGGGGCTGGGTGGGCGTTATTTCTGGCGTCCTGGAACCCAAGTCAGGGTGCAGGGCCCTGCGCTCGGGGAGGCGCCGTCCTCGGAACCCGGTCGGGAAAGAGCGACAGCCCAGCACTCAGGCCGCTGACCACGACGCAGCGGCGAGCTGGAGGCCCAAACCAGCCCACCGTACCGCCCTCGGGCTGCTGCTCCGCCTCTCGCGCCCGGCCTGCGGCTTCCGAGCGCCGACCAACGAGAAGAGCGGCGGCTAGAGCGGCTGGGGGGGGGGCGGGGCCAGGGAGCCTGGCCCCGGGGAGAGATGGGGCCAGATGGACGTGAGAGATGGGCGGGGCTGGGAGGAGGTGGGTCTCAGCTTGGGATGGGACCCGCAAGTCCATGGTTTGCGAGGAGGGAAGGGGCTCGAGGAAGGAGCGGTGAAGGGAGGGCCGGTGAGGTGGGGTTGAAGGAAGGGGCGGTGAGGGGAGGAGGCTGAGGAAGGGGCGGTGAGGGGAGGGGCTTTATGGGCGGGGCTGAGGAGGGGCGGGGGCGGGGCTGAGGGGCGGGGGGCGGGGCCTGGAAAGGGCCGAGGACGGGCCTTGAGGGGAGGGGCCGAGCAGGAGGTTCGCGGATAGGGAGGTTGGATGCTTGCGGGTAGCAGCCTCTGAGGGTTGGCGCCGCGCGCGGTCCTCCGCCGAGGACTGGTAGGGATGCTGGAAGAGGGTGCGGGGCTGCGCCGAGGGGGCGGCCGCCGGAGCATGCGCGCGGGCTCTGCCGCGGGCGGGCGCGGTGTCGGCGCGGGGACGCGGGGCGGCGTGAAGCCGGGCCCTCTGCCGCCCCGCGCTCCCATGTACGCCTTCTACTCGCTGCTCATCTACATCTTCTACAGTCTCTTCCGCAGGGATGGCGGGGCCGCGGCGGCCGCCGACGCTGAAAACCCCGCCCAGGTGAGCGGGGGAGCGCTCAGCTCGGCCGGCTACCTTCTTCCCGAGAACGGTTCGCAGGTCCCAGGGCGTTGACGCGGGGGAGGGCCCGTACCGAAGACCCCGTCTCTGGTGTTGGAGGCTGAGAGACTGGAGCCAGCCACCGGGCTAAGTCCCCGGAGGCAGGGACCCCACGGGCTGCCTGGCCTCTCCTCAGGGCCTCTCCCCCGCTGCCTCCCTAGAGCGCCCGCTGTAAGCCCGGGAGTCGCCGCCGCGCCTACCAGCCATCCGCTGAGCTGTGGACCGAGCTGACCGGCCTGGTCGGTACGTACTGTTGGTGCATCGGGAACGCTGCTGAGAGATACAGGGAGGGACCTGGCAGGCGCCGGCTGGTGGCCTGGCGTCCGACACAAGACCCAGCGCGCCTCCCCATCCTGCTTCCTGGCCTCGCAGGCTCTTCGGAGGCCGAGGATGGGTCGGGAGGGGGAGCCGAGCGCTGTCCGGCAGAGGTCTCTCTGGAAGAGGCTCTCGTGCGTCTTGCCGAGTTCCTCTCAGTCCAGCTGGGGGCGGAAGAGAGCTTTGGGACTCCTGACCTGAGCAAGGTGAGCAGTTGAAACTCTTCCAGCTACCTGTTCTGCTTCCCCAGGTCCTCTGATCACCATCCATCCCTGTTTTCCCTACACCCGGCCCCCATTCTTCTCCACTTTGATACCTGTTTCTTTCCCAGCCCGGTGATGTTCCCCCACTGTTGACAGTGACTGGTCAACTCTTGGCTCTCCTGGCATGGATTCGAAGTCCCAGGGGCAGGCAGGCCCTGTCCCAGGGGACGCAGCCTGTCTCAGGGGTGCAGCACCCTCCTCCTGCTGGTGCGTAAGGAGTAGTGAGCTGAAGAGGGAGTCTGTCCAGGGGTTGACGCCCCCCAGAACCCGAGCGGCCAGATGTGAGGTGCCCTCTTTCAGGCCACAGAGCTCTTCTGTTCTAATTGGATCCACCCCACCCCAGGATCCCCATTGCAAGAAGAAAGCCCTTCCCTTTCACCAAGGGGCGAGGCCCAGGGACAGCAGCCTCCTCAGCTGGAGGAGGACCAGAGGGCTTGGCAGCGGCTGGAACAGCTCATCCTTGGACAGGTGAGGAGTCCAGAGCAGCTGGGACCTGGGCATCTGGGAAGGGCTGGGAGTCTGGGAGGGGACTGGAAGGAGGTGTTCCACCCTGTGTCCCTCCCTCCTTTCCAGCTGGAAGAGCTGAAGCAGCAGCTGGAACATCAGGAGGAGGAGCTGGGTCAGCTGCGCCTGGGAGTGGTGAGGCTGCTGGATGGGGGCTGGACGAAGGACCCAAGAGGGTACCAGCCTCCAGGTGAGTCCTGAGGGCTTCCTTCTCTCCCAGGGAGCAACAGACTCAGAGAAAAGGGTTCAGCATCTGACTCTGGAGAACAAAGCGCTGAAACAGAGCTTGAGCCTTACTCGGGACCTCCTGCTGCACTGGGGCCCTGCCCCCCACACCAGGGCCCCCCAGGTATCCTGCTTCTCAGCTGCGACCATCCCTGTAGCCTGGGGCTCCCACACAACTCGTCTCCAGCAGCACTGCCCGTGATTTCTCAGGACTCACGCTCTGACCCTTCAGACCTGGGCCCAGACTGTGGGCAGCAAGTGCACGGCAGCCCTGTTCAGGAATAGGACGCTGGGACCTTCCTGGTGCTCCTGGGGCTGAGCCTTTGCACTCCTCATGCAGGAGGCCCGGTTCCATCCCTGGGCAGAGAATTAGATCCCACGTGCCTCAACTAAGAGTTTGAATGCTGCAACTGAAGATCCCACACAGCCTAATAAATGCTTTTTAAAAAGGGGTGGGGGGTGGGGTGGTGGGACTTGAGAATCCCCTCAGTTCACTCCAAGGCTCCTCCCAGTGGCTGACCCCAGGGGAGCAGAAGGACTTGGGGAAAGGACCCATGCATGGAATTGGGAGGCACGGATGTGTGACCAATTTTACAACCCTCTCAACTTTCTCATCTGTAAAATGGGGCAGCTGGAATGCACCCCCTTGCACCTCCCACTCCCCTTGCAGGAGGAGGCAGAAGCCCTGCTGGAGCTCTGGAGGCGGCTTCAAGAAGCCCAAGACACCACAGAAGCCCTCCGAGTCCAGGTGGGCACTGGGCCCAGGGGCTGGGAAGTCTGGGGCTCTGGGAAGGGGGTGTCTGAGGCAGAGCCTGGTAAGTGCCTGTTTCCTCAGTGACAGGGGTGGGGTTGGGTGGGGGCAGCTAGGGGTGCAGGAGGTGCAGCTGCAGGGCCTTCAGGGGGCCCTCCGGCAGCTCCAGCAGGAGACTGAGCAGAACTGCAGGAGGGAGCTGCAGCAGATGCGAGGGCAGCTGGCAGGTAAGCTCCGGGGCTGTGGAGCTCATGGCGAGGTGTGGCGTCTGGCCTCCCCTCACCATAGCCTCCCCCGCAGGACTTCATGCTCGCATGGCCAGCTTGCGTCAGGGCTGTGGGGACCTCCGGGGACTCGTCAGCACCTTTACCCAGAGCTGCCAGGGTTCTCTGAGTGAAGCCCAGGGACAGGTCAGGACCGCTTGCTCCCTCCCTCGCACTTGCTCTCTGGCAGCCTTTTCACTGGCCTTCCCTTGGGGAGCCCCTGTCCCCGCCTCCTTTCCACTCCCAGGGTGTTGTCTGCTCTGATGGAGACCAGGGGCTCTGGAGCCAGAGTGACTGTGTCCTGTGCAGACTGGGGTGACAGTGGATGTCTCACACGGTTGCCAGGAGCCACCATTCTCCTCAGGTCCCTGAGCTCCATCCCAGGTCACTGAGAGATCACTCCCGCCCCCTGGGGCCTGAAGCCACAGAAAGCGGTAGATCACCGCAGCTGGGCTGCGTAGTAGATCCTGCCCTCAGCACAGCATCCCCCAGCTGTTTCCACTGCCTCCCCTCCCTGTGCTGGCCCCTCCCTCACGTCTCTGTCCCCCCAGGTTTCCTGGGCTCTAGGGGCACTGTCAGCTGACGGGGCTGGGACTCAACTCGCAGAGGCGCGGCAGGGGCCTCTGCCTGGATGCTCAGGGCGGCTGCTGGAGCTCAAGGGTACAGCAGGTTTGGGGAGCAAAGGGCTGGAGTGGCAGAGGTTGGGGACGTGGAGGCTCTTCACACTTCAGGACCTAGGAGGCAGCTCTGGACCTGATCTCCACCCCAGGAAACATCCGTGTGCTGTGTCGGCTGAGGCCAGGGACACCCTCCAGCCTGGTGAGCTTAGAGCCCGGCCCGGGTGGCACTGTTACCACCTGCTATCGAGGGCACCAGCGTCGCTTCCGCCTAGACTGGGTCTTCCCTCCGCACGCCAGCCAAGAGGAGGTGATGCTCCACCCTTGGATCTGTGTTGACTGTCTCTCAGATCCCCTGGAGTCCTGAGGAGGCGCCTGTCTGTCCGCCCTCCTAGGAGAGAGGGTGGCTGGACTCCAGCAAGGAAGGGAGGGAGCCGGGGGGCCTAGGAGCAGGGCTGGCATCCTAGCTGGGCACTTGCTTTCCTCCCAGGGTTTTTCCTTTGCATCTGGCCACCAAGCTCTTGGGGCTTCCCTGGTGGCTCAGACGGTAAAGAGTCTGCCTGCAATGAGGGAGACCCGGGTTCGATTCCTGGGTTGGGAAGATCCCCTAGAGAAAGAAATGGCAATTCACTTTAGCACTCTTGCCTGGAAAATCCCACGGACAGGGGAGCCTGATAGGCTACAGTCCACGGGGTCACAAAGAGTTGGACACGACTGAGTGACTTCACTTTCACCAAGCTCTTGCAGGCCGGGGAAGACAAATTATGGCTTAAAGGAAGATTAACATTTTCAAAAGTAACTTTGTGCCAGGAGAGCATGCTTGAGGTGACAGTCCCGCAGGGCTGCAGGGCCCGGCTGGGGCCCTGCTGTGCCCGGGGACCTCTGTCCCCCAGGCTTCTCTGGCTGTCCACTCCCCTGGCCCAGCGTTCACACTGACCCACTCTGAGAGGGGTACCCCTCCTTGCTTTGTGGTTGGGGGAGTGGGGAGCACAGGTGAGCTTCCAGCACCTGAGCTCTCCCAATGCCCTGCTCAGATCCTGCCCTCCTCCCCTTTGCTGCCAGACCCAGGGAGCTGGAAAGCAGAGGCTTAAGTCCCAGCGCCCGCCACCTTGCTTCCCACACACCCTCTCCAGTGCGCACACACTGTGCAGCTGGAGCTTCCCTAGCTCAGGAACAAGGCTGAGAGCTGGGAGGGTGAGGTGAGAGGCAGAGCTGTCAGAGATCAGACTGTGGTGGCCTCACAGGGACAGACTGGTGAGAGTGCCTGGCAGGTGGCCAGGGCTCCCTCTTTCACTTTCAGGGTCCCCACAGCTGTTTGCCACCTACCTCCATTTACCCCCACACCACCCCTACCCTGTCTTCAGCCTCCATGCCTGCTGCAGCCCTGGATAGGGGCCCCTTTGTGCATTGTCTTCCAGGTGGACAGGGCCCTCTGGTTCTAGAGGAAAGAGTTAAAGGCATCTGGCACTGAGCCCCCATCTCTGCAGGAGCACCTCCAGTGCTCCTTTCTAGCCACGGAGTCTGAGCCACCTCACTGGCTATTCTGGGTTCTGCTTTAGTGTCTGGCAATCAACATTTCAGACAGCACTGGCTCCCTACTCAGTTAGGCTTTCATGCCTCTGGGCATGGAAGCTGACCTTGTCATTGCTCAGGAGGCTGCTGCTGGTGTCCAGCTGTGAGCAGGATGCCAAGTCCCAGCTCCATGTCCCCTTCACCTGCTTCTGTGCACCTGCCCAGGGACGGCTTCAGGATCCTGGCTGCTGCCACCCCCCAGCCATGGGCCCTCTGGGTTCATCCTTCATGTGGCACGTGCTGCACTAGCCCTCTTTCCTCGTTATCACTTAATCCTCACAACAGGTGCCACTACAGTCCCCACCTTGCAGAGGAAAGATGAGTGATTTGCCTCCAATCCCACCTGGGGTTTGAACCTGGCCATCGAGCCCAGGGTCTGGACCCTTGACTGCTACACCCCCAAGTCTCCCAAGCAGTCAGTCATCAGGACTCTATTACTCTGTTCCCGCTATTTGTCATGTTCCTTCCCTCTTTGGCTGGCAAATTCTTGCAAATGCCACCTTGTCCAGGGAGCCTCCTCTGTCTGTTGGGAGATCCTCGCTTCCCCTACGTTCCCCTAAAGCCAGTCTCCTCCCAGGGGAATCAAGTTATGGTCAAGTTCTCTTACCTCAGGCTTAGGGCCCTTCCAAACCCCTTGCACCCCTAGGTCTTCAGGGAGCTGGAGTCTGCTGTGCTGTCCTGCCTCGGGGGCTACAGTGTCTGCATTTTCACCTACGGTCAGACAGGGACGGGGAAGACCTACAGCATGGAGGTGGGAAAGGATGCAGTTGGGGAGCTCCGGAGCCAGGGGCTGGGATGTGAGCTTGCTGAGGCACCCCATGCCATCCCCAGGGGCCGCCTGAGGACCCCGGCATCGCTCCTAGGGCACTGCAGTCACTGTTCCAGGAGATGGGCACAGGCGGGCAGCACCGTGTAACCCTCAGCATGGTGGAGATCTACAACGAGGCTGTCAGGTCAGGGGCACCTGGTGCCTCCTGCCTTGCCCCCAGCCCCAACCTCTTCTGTCTCCACCCCCCAGAACCCCCAACGGAGCCCTGCCCTTTTCCACCAGGGACCTCCTTGCCCCAGGGCCTCCCCAGCGCCTGGCAGTGAGGCAGGGCCCAGCAGGCCAGGGGGGAATCCAGGTGGCTGGCCTCACCCACTGGGACGTGCCCAACCTGGAGTCTCTGCACCAGGTGAGGCTGCCCAGTGGGGCCCTGCAGTCCTCCAAGCCCCCGCCCTGTACCCGCACCGGGGGCGCGGGACCCGCTACAGGCCAGCCCTTGTCCGCCCGTCCTGCAGATGCTGAGCCTGGGGAGGAGCAACCGGGCCACCGCTGCCACCGCCATGAACCAGCGGAGCTCTCGCTCGCACGCCCTGGTCACGCTGACACTGCGCACAGCGTCCCCATCGCGCGGTCCCGGCACCGCAGGTACCTCGGCGCCTGAGCCCTGCGGGGGCCTCGCTGCACCCACGCCGGGCCTCCGTCCACGCCGGGCTCGCTCGCTCCTGCAGGCACGCTACACCTCGTCGACCTGGCGGGGTCCGAGCGCGCCTGGAAGGCGGGGACGGCCGGAACGTCGCAGGAAGACCGGGACGGCGCCCAGCGTCTACGGGAGGCTCGGACCATCAACCGCTCGCTGCTGGCACTGGGAGGCGTGATGGCCGCGCTGCGGGCCCGCCGGCCCCACGTGCCCTTCCGCGACTCGCAGCTCACGCGCCTGCTGCAGCCGGCGCTGGGTCCAGGCGCCACGGTGGTGCTGCTCCTGCAGGTGGGCGGGACGGCCGGCAGGGAGGGTGGTCATTTGCATGCCAGGCACCGCCCACCAGGGCACGCCCACCAGCGCAGCTACCCGCAGATCTCCACGCGGCCCGAGGATCTCGGCGAGACAGTGTGCTCGCTCAAGTTCGCCGAGCGTGTGGGCCGAGTGGAGCTGGGGCCGGCCAGGCCCCGCAGGGCCCCCCGCTCCGGGACGCCCTCCTCCCTGAGCACCGACACACCACTCTCCGGGACCCCCTGCACCCCAACGCCGTCGCCCGGCAGCCCTCCAAGCCCCGGCCTAGACAGCGGCTCCAGCTCGGCCCTGGCACCACCGGAGGACCTGCCTTCCTAGTCCTGCCCAAGGAGCCTGGGTCACATCTCTGCGGGCAGAGGCAGCAAAATCCCTATTCCCTCATGACTTCCTTGACCTCTGGGGGCCGCTGCCTCCCAGACTGCCAGAACCCACCCTCCTCTCCCACCCTGAAGGAGTGCTCCGCCTGGGGTAATTATCACACTACCCCCCCCCCGCCCCCCTTATCACCATCTGCTGTTATCGTAGCGCACAGCAGGGGATCCCAGGGCCGCAGAGGCAGACCGCGGCCAAGTGGTCACCAGAGTCACTATCCCATCAGACTTGCGTTGAAATGTTTTCTATTCCTTTACTGTTACCGCCCCACCTCCATCACCAAAGCCAAGTAGGGTCTCCATTCTCAATCCCCTTCCCCCTCAAGGTGCTTCCTCTTTCCCAGGCAACAGCTGAGGGAGGACAGGGCTTTAGGCTGGAGCCCCATTAGGTTTTCCCTCCCCCAGCCGGAGCCAGGGAGGGGAGGTGACAGCTGGTGATGGATGGACAGATGGACGGAGAGCTGGAGAAGGTGGGACCAGGAAGGGGAAAGGAAGGGCTACTCCAGGCAGAGCCCTGCTCCATCCAGCCTTGCCTCTAGGGGTAGGAGAGGTACAACTAACCATCGGGCCGGGTGATGCCCTGCTGGGCCATAGCTCTTCTGGGGCAGCCAATAAACATGTGGACTCTCAGCGTGGCTGGTGCCTCTGTCTCAGGCTGCCAGAGTCACACAGACGTTGGTTTCTCCTCAACAAGCCTAAGGGTGGCAGAGGAAAGCAGTCCCTGCCCTGGGAGCATCACAGGCCATACCAGGAGAGTAGCCAGCCTGGGGTGGGGGTAGCCAGGTCTCGGGGGTGGCTAACCCACACGTCATAGATGCTTTTGTTGGGTGGCACCCCCTGGAAGAGAGTATCTAGATCCCAGAGCAGCCTTGTGGGGCCATGGGTTTCAGGGGCCATCCCCCAATAGCCTGTGCTGGTGGAGGGAGGGCACCGGGGGCAGGAGGTGGGTGGCAGTGGGGCCAAAGGCATCACCACATTGGGAGTGTAAATGGGCAAGTAGGAGGTGGGCAGCTGCCCCCACAGCGAGGCCCTGTGACCTCCACCAGAGAGAACCCCGGGGTCTGGGGTGCCCTGCAGTAAGTGGAGAGGCCAGGCCCTGGGCTCAGGGGACAGGACGGAGGGCTTGCTGTTTTCCCCCTGGGAAGTCTTCCCCTCTGCCCTGATGGGCCTTGGGAGGGGGCAGACGGGCCACAAAGGCTTCTCAGAGGGCGGGGGTGCAGCAGGCACCTCTCCCTCCCCTGAACGCTGTGAGCCTGACCGTCTGGGGCTGCTCCGCGGCGTCTCCTCCCCGGAGTCCCCTAGCAGAGACTTGATGCTGAAGCCCTCGCAGGGCGGCGACTGGGGACTGGGCGGCTGGTAGGGCCGGCCGTGCAGCACGTAGGGGCCGAGGTCCTTGGCGAAGGCTCCCCTCGCGCCCCTGCTCTGCCAGCGCCGGCACAGGGCCGTGTTCTGCAGCCGCAGCGCTTCGGCCGGGATCAGGCTCACGTCGACCGCCCAGAAGTTGCCCTTGGCCTGGGGCTTCGCGGGATCCTTGGGCACCTGGTGGGGGAGGGGAGCAGGCTTGGGTGGGGCCGCACGACCCCGGATATCAGGATTTCCGCCGGCGTCCGGCTCCCAGGCTCCGACCCTCGCCCTGCCCTACCTTGCGGAAGCACCGGTTGGAGGAGAGGTTGTGGCGGATGGAGTCTTTCCAGCCTTCGTAATCGTCCCTGAAGAAGGGGAACGCGGCCTGGACCTGACGGATGATCTGAAACCATCGGGTGGGCGGTGGGCGCCGTGAGCCAGGGCGCGCGGGCGGGGGCAACGCTGTCCCTCCCCTCGCCACTGCGTGGCCTGCCTCGCCAGGAAGGGGTCTACCCGAGCACTTTAGCTCTCTCCCTGGGTGCCCAGGCCGGGACTGGCCCCCCTGGTATGGCTGGGGACGGCCAGGTCGGGGTGGAGGCCGGAGCCTGGGCCTCAGGCCATTGGAGGACGCGTAGGGACACAGGTCCGATCACCGAGTGCGAGGGAGAGCGGGCGGGGGTCCTCTCACCTGGGCCAGCTTCAGCCTGCGGGAGGGTGCAGCCTGGATCACAAGGGCGATCATGGCCAAGTAGGTGTAGGGGGGCTTGTCATGCCGCAGGTATCTCTTCTTCCTCCTCTTGGGGGGCTGGGAGGGCGAATCCCCCTCAGGGAGCCCCAGGCCGGGGTTGCTGCAGGGCCCCATGCAGGGGAAGCAGGAAACGTGGGCAGGGGCCCAGCCGGGCAGTGGGCGCTGGGCACGGGGTAGTGTGGTAGTGTGGGGAGGTAGAGCTGGGACCTGAGGCCAGGAGGGGGCTGGCGGGCCAAGCCCTTTATCATTCGGATGGAAGGGGGAGGGGAGGGGAGGCAGAAATACGCGATGGGGGAGGGGAGCGTGCTGAGGGCAGCCACAATTAGCAGGTTTCGGTTAATCTGGAAGGGAGGGAAAGGGCAGGGAAGATTCCAGTGGGGGCTGTGGCCGGCCACCCAGGCCCCATTCCTCACCCCTGGGCTGCCTTGGGCACCCCCCTAGAGCTGGAAAGAAAAGTCTGTGGAAGGGGCTTATGACACACACTTTATGCCACCCAGATCTCAGGCTCACATTTAACAGAGGAGTGATTGGTCCAAGATGAGCTGCCAAGAAGGGGTGGGTCCTGCCCAGAGTTCAAGGCCAAGCAGCTAGCAGGACTTGGATGGTGGTCTGGGAGGGCTTCCTGGAGGAAACCTCATAAATAAGAGACAGATACAGTTGACTCAAGGGATTTTCCCACAGGCTGCTGCAGGGCCCCAGGGGGCTCCCCAGGTCCTGGAGGCCACTTTCCCTCCCTTCTTGGTGCTGGTCAACAGTAGGTCCTCACTGTGCACTCACTCTGCACCTTAGTGGCCCTGGGACAGCTGGACCTCCATGGCCTGAGAGAACTTCCTGGAAGCACGTTTGTCTTTCTACCCCTCTTCTGGGCCTGTGGGTCCAGATCCTTTGGAAGTTTTCCATTGGAGGAGGTCAATTGGTCCTCTGGGGCACTCAGGCAGTGCCCCTGGGTGGGTGTGCGTGGAGAAGCAGGCCTTCTAGCCGTATGGGTTTACTGGCTACATCTTGGGGCCATGCCTTGAGAATACATCCCTGTGGATCATGGTCCCTACCCAGGGGAGCCTGGGAGGACCACTTGGCATCACCCTGGGCAGGAGTGAGGACAGCTGTGTTATGTGTGGGTACACAGGACTTCCCAGTGCCCTGTAGCTTACTCTAGAAGGAGGGAGATGCTCCCCAGGCTGGCGGGGTCTGGCCTGAGTGGAGAAGGGGCACTCTGGGACGAGTGGAGGGTGAGCCCCATGAAGCCTGTGGTGCCAGCACCCCCTGCTCAGGCCTGGCTAGAGCCTCTAAGTGCTTTAGCAGACACAGGGCCTGGCCCAAAGGTGTGGCCCTGGAAAAGTGTGTTTGGCAGCAACCCTGAGACATGGTTCTCCTGGTCCCAGACCCTTCTGTCCCCTCACCTCCTCCCTGGCCCGATCTGTGGCTCTGCCTCTCAAGTGCTCTGTAGCTGTGTACCCTGCTCTGTATGCTACCCCAAAGCCTGGTCCCCCCCGCCCATGAGGACTGGGCAAGTTTGCACAAGGGATTTATCAGGCCCAGGACACCAGCAGTGGTGGGGTGTTGCAATTAGAACCCCCAGACCCGAGGGAAGCCATGAAAGCACAGGGACACACTTTGTATCACTTTACTCAAGATTTTTCTCGGGCAGCAGCAGCACTCCCCCTGCCCAGTCCGCCCCCAATTATACCCTTAGAGGGCTGAAAATCTGGAGCAGACAGTGGATGTGCGGCTCTCACTGAGGTGCTGAGAGAAGGGATGGGTGATGGGTGCTCTGGAGGAGGAAGCCTGGGGCTGAGATGATGTTGGGGTGCTACATTGCTACCTCCATTATCAGATTCTTCATATTTCATCTGGCTTCCTCTGGACTCCCATGTCACTTCTTCAAGTCCTGTTCGTTTCCAGGGCTCTAGCTGAGAGGTTCTTGTGTCCCCTAGCCCAGTTCAGTTATTGAGAGGTCTTTTTCTCCAACAGGTCTAAGGCACCGCTTTTCCTCCACTGTCCCTTCCTTGCTTCCAGGATAAAGCCCAGCTCTTGGTTTGGCGTTCAAGGTTCCTCACGTCCTGACTACTCATCGGTGACTGTACATACCCCACAGAGCGGGCCCCACCCTCCTAAACCACCACCTCAACTGTTCCCACCTTGGCGCATGCTCTCCCCCAGTAATGCCCCTGCTTTGTCGAGTGAACTCGGACCCTTCCTTAAAAGATCAGCCTAATCAGACGACCTCCCTCCTGGTAAACTTGTGACTACTTGCGCTTCTCGCCCCGGCAGGCCCTCCCTTTGCCAGCAGGCCATCACTGCCCCCTGCCCACGCGGCGGTCCGCAACCTCCTCAGTAGCTCTGGGCAAGCCCCGCCCCCGCGCGGCGGTTTCCGGTCCTGGGGCGCTCAGGCCGGAAGTTTCGCGTTGCCATGGCAAGGGCCGGGCGCGGGCCCGCCCCCGTGGCGCCGGGAGGAGCGCGGGGCAGACGGACCCGCGGACCGGCTCCGATCGGCTGCGAAGTGGCTGCTGGCGCGAGGCGGAAGGTGAGGAGCGGACTTCCGGGGCCTGCAGGCTGGCGGGTAGACCGGGAGGCTGGGATCCTGGCGGGAGGCCGCCCAGGCCTCGCTCCGCGCGGGTGTTGAGGGTCGGGAAGGCTCCAGGAGTGGCGGCCGTCAAGGCCGGGCCGGGGCGCTGTTCGCGGCTGAGCCGAATGCGGGGTTATTTTCAGCCATGTAACCTGTTGGCCAGGTAGGCAGCACCGGAGTTACCTCCGTTTCAGCTGAGGACATTCGGGCCTGCAGAGAAGGTACTTGCCAGGCTTCGTGTGTGCTTTGGACCGAGGCCAGAGGAAAAACCTGAACCTTCTGTGCCAAATTCTTTAACTTCCAGGGATTCTAGTGACCTCCTTGTGGGGATCCTGGGCTCCAGCCCACCGATGGGTGTCCGGGCTGGAATAGCCATCGCTGTGCGGCGAGCGCCGGCCCCCGCGGCTTCGGAGGCGCACGGGCCTGGGCGGGAAGGTTCACGCCGGCGGAGCCCCTCCCTGTCCTGCAGTGGAGGCTGAGGCTACTGTGGGGTTAGTTTCCGTGGGTGCGGAGGCGTTCCAGGTGTCGGGGAGCGGGAGCCAGGGCCGAGCTCTGGCTAGCCCTTCCCAGAACTCTGGGCCTTCCTTTCTCTACCCCGTCCTTAGCTTGGGGGTGGAGTGGGGGCCCGCACTGCTCTTCTCAGCCCCTCTGCTCCCCGGGATGCTCCCTAGCGATGCTGGGGGCTCTCCCTGGGAGAGCTGTGAAGGAAGGACTTCTGTGTCCCTGGCTGGCCTCCTGGCTTACTTCAGGGGCAGCCAGAGTCGCCTTATGGGCGGATGGCTCCCTGAGGGATCCTCGACCGTGCTGGCCCCGCGATCCTTGCCAGGGGGGCGTGTGGCGCTCTGAGCACCCAGCTCCCTGCCTGCCTCCGCTGTGCCGGTGACTTTTGCTTAGAGCTGGGATGGAGCAGCATCAGCAGGCCTATCTTTCCTTCCTTGTGGGCTCTCCGCGGACCTGCCCTGGCTTCATTCCTCACCTGCCTGGATTCTGCTCTCCCAGAAGGTTCCTGGGCTGGCAGGCGCCCAGCAAGAGGCCCTGGTACCTGTGGGCTCCACGTTGGTGTCTGTGTTCTAGGGATTTCTGAATCTCACTGCGTTCAGCTTTGGAACTTCAGTCTCAGATGAGCCTGTGGTGACCCAGCACAGCACCTGCACCCCAAGAGTTCCCCACTCCAGTGCCTCTGTCCCGGTCCACCTGTTAGCCAAAGCAAGATGTCTGGGTGGTAGTGTCTTCTCTCAGACTTGCTCCTCAGTTGCCTAGATCCTGGCTGTGCTGTCCATCTCTCGTACCAGCAGCCTGCACCTCCTTCTGGGATGGGAGCCTTTGCTCCTGGCCACTCTTCTGGGCTCCGACTCAGCACTTTGACTCCACCCTTCTCACCATAGGCAGAGTGATGGGTCCGAAATGCAGATCTGATCCTTGTCCCTCCTGAACATCCTTCCTCAGAGACTGCAGGACGACATGCCTGTCTTTGCACACTGGCCCCCCTCCTCTGTCCCCGCCCCACTCCTGAGCACCTTGCCATGTGTGTCGGGCCTCCACCCTCCTGAACCCCTGCAGTAGTGGTGGAGGAGGCGAGGAGGGGAGAGAGTGAGCCTCTGCCTCCCTTTCCAAGCTCTGTGTCTGCCAGCACATCAGACTGAGAAAAAAGGACAGAGGGACAGTCAAGTCTAATTCCACAGACGCCTGGGATGGCGGTCTGGGGAGGAGGAGGCTCTCGGCTGCTGGGCCCCGTGCTGGCTGTGTGGTGAGGCCCGATGGCAGACAGCGAGTCTGGGCTGCGTGCTTCCTGGGCGGCTGTGACAGACATAGATTGCCGGGACTGCCTGAGACCTTGGTCATTCTTTGATCTGATCACTGCTGTTGGGTGGCTTTTGTGTGGGGTGCTTTGTAAGACTCACCCCCACCCACCCCCAGAACCTCCTCCTGTTTTGGAAGGACAAGCAGGTGAGCCCTGGGAGCCTCCAGGACTCAGGTGAAGCTCCTGCAGACCCTTCTTACCGTCTGGGAGGTCTGGATGGCCCTTCTGCACTAGCAGGGCACGTGGCCAGCCTCGCCGTGGCCACAGGCTTCCTGCGTTTGCTCCGGGTTGCACTCAGGGCGCGTGGGCACTATATGTGTCACCATCGCAGGCTCTGCATCCCAGTGCCAAGCCCAGCCCTGGCACAGCTGCACTCACAGCTGAGTGACAGTTCATCCACCCAGCGGCTCAGTCCTGGGCTGGGCTTCACCTGCGTCTGCTTCCACGCCGTCCCTCAGTGTCGGGAACCCATCAGCTCCTGCGGTCATGGGTACTTCCTGCAGGTCAGGCCCGGGGCTCAGGGAAGAAAACAGTGACTAGTGCAACGATGGAAGCGGGGTGAAGACGCAGCAGAGTGATGGGTTGACTTCAGGGGACCTGAGGAGGCAACGTTTAAGCTGGGATCTGAGCTGCAGGAAGGAAGGAGCTATGCTGAGATCTTGTGAAGAACTTTCCAGACAGAAGGCATAGCTGACAGAAAGGGGCACGACGATGAGGTGGCAGATCGGGGTCGGCAGAGCTTTTTTGTGAAGGGCCAGAGAGTCAGTGTTTCAGGCTTTGCAGCCCACGTGATCCCTGTGGCAGCTATTATGCCGTTTTGTGGAAGGGCAGCCACAGACAATATGCGAGTGAATGTGCTCTGTTTCCACAAAACTTTACTGACAGACCCTGAAACTTGAATTTCACGTAATACTCATGTGTCACCAAATATTCTTTTTCTTTTAATGTCTTTGCCAATCATTAAGGTCAAAACCATTTTCAGCTCATGGGCCATACCAAAACAGACAGTGGGTCAGTTTGCCAGCCCCTGTGCCAGACACCAAAGAGTGCTGTGTCTTAGTTCATTGAATCCTCATAAGAACCTTATAAAGAAGGTACTATTATTCCATTTACAGATGAGAAAACTGATTTCCTCAGAGGTCAATAAACTTGACCAGTGCCCTCAGCTCCTGGCACTTTAAACCCAGAGTGTGGTTCCCGAGCTCAGCTTCCAGCCTCTGTGGTATGGAGCCGAGGTCCCTGAGGTGCAGGAAGCAGGCCAGTGCTGAGTGGGTAGTGGAGAGGTGTGGGAGGAGACAAGGCCAGGAGGGGCCCGATCACCAGAGTTAGAGGCCAGGGGAAGACTTAGGTTGTATACTTATATTTTTTTACACCCAACTTTATTGAGGTGTAGTTTACATATAATAAAAGGCACCTATATAAAATAATTTGGTGGGTTTTGATAGATGTATGCTCCTTGTAAACGCCACCACAATCCAGACACAGAGCATCTCCCTCATCCCTGAAAGTCCCTTTCCCTGCACTCAGTCCACGGTCCTCCCTGCCCCAGGCAACCACTGATCTGCTTTTGTTATTATAGATTCATTGTCCCTGTTTTCTTTTCCTAGAATTTCACATAAGTGGACGGATACAGGATGAACACTTTTGTGTCTTACTTCCTTTCGCCAGACAGAACGTTTTGGAAATTCAGATTGCTGCATGTCTCCATAGTTCATTGTTTTTCTTGCTGGGGGGTTTGGTATTCCATTGTATAGGTACACTGTTTACTCCATACACACACCTGTTAATGGACATTTCGGTTCCTTCCAGTTTTTGGCTATTGTGAATAAAACTGCTGTGAATATTCATGTTTACCAGTCTTTGTATGGACATACACTTCATTTCTCTTGGGTTGAGATGACAGAAATGATGGTTGAAGTGCGTACTTGTATTTCACTCTATACAAAAAATGCCAAAACTATTTTCTAAAATGGGAAGTCATATCACATTCCCAATCGTTCTGTCTTTTAGTCATTCTTCGGAAGTTGAGCCCTTCATGTGAGTGTTGATGGCTTGTTGTGCCTTGAGTTGGCATTTCCTAATGATGAATGGTGTTGCACACCTTTTCATTTGCCTGCTCAGCCATTTGTATATCTTATTTTGTGACGTGTCCAGATCTTTTACCCATAAAAAATGGGTTGTCTCATCAAGCTTTAAGAATTCCTTGGATGTTTAGGGTGCTAGTCCTTTGCCAGATACAAGTATTGAAAAAATGTCCTCAGTCTCTGGCTTGGCTTTTAATTTTGTCACCAGTGTCTTAAACAGGCAGATACTTATAATTTTGATGAAGTTCAGTTTGTCATTTTTTCTTTATGGTTTATGCTTTCTTTAATGGTCAAGAGGTCAGGGGTCATTGTTTTCCTTGGATATCTGGGCATTCCAACACCATTTTGAAAGGGCACCCTCTCCCCATTGTGTTGCCTTAACTCCATTGCTGACAGTATGTGTGGGTGGACTTCTGGATTCTCTATTCATTGATCTTATTGCTCATATCCTGCAGATTTGATTATATTAGCTTTAAAATAAGTCTTGAGGTCAAGTATAAGTAGTTTTCCAACTTGGTTTTTCTTTTTCAAATCATTTTGGCTCTTCAAGATATGATGTTGCTGCTGCTGCTGCTAAGTCGCTTCAGTCGTGTCCGACTCTTAGCAACCCCATGGACTGCATCCCACCAGGCTCCTCTGTCCATGGGATTTTCCAGGCAGGAGTACTGGAGTGGGGTGCCATTGCCTTCTCCGAAGATATGATGTAGTTCTATGTAAATTTGAAAATTGGTTTGTCAGTTTCTCAAAAAGAGCTTACTGGCATTTTGATTGGGCTTATACAGAAGCTAGGGATCTGTTAGGAGAAGAATTGACATTGTAAGAATGTAGAACATGGTACACATTTCTCCATTTATGTAGGTCTCTGTATTAATTATCTATTGCTGTATATGAAATTATCCTTAAACATTATGACTTAAAACAATGAAGTTTTGTTCTCTCACAGCTGCCGTGGGTCAGGAATTGTACAGTGGTTTGGCTGGGTGGTTCAGGTTGCAGGTCTAGCCCGCCGTGGGGATGCTCCACCAGGCGGCTCCCTGAGGGCGGGCCAGGCTCTTGGCCCCGCCCTTCCGGCCTCTGGGCAGCCTCACCCCCAGGCCCCGGGTCCAGGAGAGAGCCCGCAAGCTGCACTGCCCTCCAGGACCTGGTCCGGAGCTGGTACCTCCTGGTTTCAGGCTTTGTTTCCTTTTGTTCCTTAGAAGTAATTAACTGAGTCCAAGTGAAGTGACTGATTAACTGTGTTCAAGCCGTATCGAGGGGAAGGAGACCAGGCTCTGCCCCCAGCAGCCAGCGTCAGCGTCTGTTCCGTTTGGAGACGCTAATTTTGCAAATGATATATTTCACATTTTACATGTTCCAATCCTTTGTTACTAGTTCACAGACATAAACTTGATTTTGGCGTACTGTCCTTTGTATCCTGCAACCTTGCTAAATATATTCATTTGTTCGAGTAGCCCCATTATAGATTTCTAAGGATTTTCTACAAATCTTTCTATGTGCCTCCTGCATCTAAGGAGTTATCTTCCTTTCCACCTGTCTGCTCTTTATTTCGTGCCTCCGTGCGCTGCCTGGGGGTTGCAGTGTTGAGTAGGAGGGGCAGGAGTTGATGCTTTTACCTTGTTCTCAGTCTGGTTCCAGACTGAGGGATTTTCCTTTTATTCCTAGTTTCCTAGGGTTTTTTTTTTTTTTAATCATGAATGGAAAAAAAATAAAAATAAAAACAAAAATCATGAATGGATACTGAATTTTTCCAAGTCTTTTTCTGCTTCTATTGATTTGCTTGTTTATTTTAAATAGCAAACTATGGAGTTTCTTTGTGGGAAGGTTTTTAATTAGAAATTTAATTCCTTTAATAGTTATAGGGCTGTTCAGGTTTTCTATTTCTTCTTGACCCCATTTTGATAATTTGTTTCATTCAAATAATTTACCCATTTATCTAAGTCAAACATGGGAATTTTTAAAAAATATATATATAAAGGGCCAAATAGTAAATATTTTAGGCTTTTCAGGCCATATGGTCTCTGTTGTGATTGCTCAGTTCTTTGTGTAACACACAACAGCCACAGACAATACGTGAACAAATGAGGATGGTTTTTTCTAATAAAACTTTATTTACAAAAGAGATGGTAAGCTGATTTGGTCCATAGGTGTAGTTTGTTGATCCCTGAATTAAGTTTATGATTATAAATTGTTCAGAACGTTCCCATTTAGTTGTCTGTAGGATCTGTAGTGATAGCCTGTATTTCTTTTACAGTTTTGGTCATTTTTGTCTGCATTTCTTGATCAGTTTAGTGAGAGTCTTATTGATTTTATGAATATTTTCAAAGGAACAACTTTTAGTTTCAGTATTCTCTTCTTTTCTGTTTTCTTTCTTTTTTTTTTTTTGGTTCACAAGGCATGCGGGATCTTAGTTCCTTGACCAGGGGTTGAATCTGTGGCCTCTGCAGTGGAAGCATGGTGTCCCAACCACTGGACCGCCAGGCAATTCCCCATTTTCTGTTTCATTATTTTTTGTTCTTATTATGAATTCCCTTCACTTACTTTGGGTTGAGTTTTCTCTTTTTTTTGTAGCTTCTTACTAAGTTGGAAGCTTTGGTCATTGATTTGACCATCCTTGTTATTTATGCATTCAGAATTAGAAGTTTTCTTCTAAACCCTGCTTTGTTTTATTTACTTATCTTTGGTTGCTCTGGGTCTTTCTTGCTGAGCGGGGGCTATTTTCTAGTTGTGGTGTGTGGGCTTCAGGAGTTGCAGCTTGAGGGTTCCAGCGCACAGGCGCAGTAGTCATGGCTTACAGGCTTACTTGCCCCCTGGCATGTGGGATCTTCCTGGACTAGGGACCAAACCTGTGTCCTCTGCATTGGCAGGTGGATTCTTCCACTAAGGAAGTGCTAAACCCTGCTTTAAATGCATCTATTGTATTTGATGTGTTTTCATTTTCATTCAGTTCAAAGTATCTTCTACTTTCCATTTTGATTCCTTCCTTAGACTGTAGGTTATTTAGAAGTACGCTTTAAAGTTTCCAAATATTTGGGAATTTTTCCAGATATTTTTATGTTATTGAGTTCTAGATTAATTCCATTGTGGTCAGTGAAAATTCTCTATATGCTTTCATTCCGTGTAAACTCACTGAATCTGTGTTGCGTTCCAGCATGTGGTCTGTTTACTTGAATAATACATTTGCAGTGTTGTGCAGCTATCATCACTCTCAATTTCCAGAACTTTTGAATGACCTGAAACAGAAACTGTCCATTCAACACTATTTCCTTACACCACTTGCCCCAGCCCCTGCTTTCTATGCCTGAATTTACCTATTATATAAAAGGAAATCATACATGTGTCCTTTTATTTGATACATTTCTGACATGTGTCAGGATTTTGTTCCTTTGTATGGCTGAATATTCCATTGTGTTTGTATATGTTGGGGAAGGTGATGGCACCCCACTCCAGTACTCTTGCCTGGAAAATCCCATGGACGGAGGAGCCTGGTAGGCTGCAGTCCATGGGGTCGTGAAGAAGTGGACCTGACTGAGTGACTTCACTTTCACTTTTCACTTTCATACATTGGAGAAGGAAATGGCAACCCACTCCAGTGTTCTTGCCTGGAGAATCCCAGGGACGGCAGAGCCTGGTGGGCTGCCATCTATGGGGTCGCGCAGAGTCGGACATGACTGAAGCGACTTAGCAGCAGCAGCAGCAGCAGCATGTACCACATCTTATTTCCTCATCTGTCCATTGGCATTGGGCACTGGAGTTGTTTCTGCTTTGTAGCAATTGTGAACAGTTTTTCTGTGAACATTGGTGTGCAAATAGCTGAGTCCCGGCCTCCAGTTCTTCTGTTTGTACACCCGGAAGTGGAGCACGCCTTTGGTTTCACACTGCATGGTCGGCAGAGTGATGTTTTACTCTGCACGCTAGTGCACTGCCCTGTGGCACAGAAGCTGGAGACATGTCAGTCTTTCTGTTTGCAGAGCCAGACACCGTGCACCGGCTGTCCCCTCACGGGACCTGTAGATGAGCAGTCAGGCTTACAGGGTCAGGCACTGTTTCCGGTCTGCTGGAGAGTCTCT
The DNA here is from genome assembly GCF_055505025.1 of Bos grunniens. Classification (NCBI taxonomy): domain Eukaryota; kingdom Metazoa; phylum Chordata; class Mammalia; order Artiodactyla; family Bovidae; genus Bos; species Bos grunniens. Next base: position 83,621,788 of record NC_141178.1, read on the forward strand.
GGCCTCAGGCCGCTCCAGACACCTCTCCGTGCGCAGTGGCATGTCTCCCCCCGGCCCCCGTCCGCGGGGCTCCCACCATTCTTCCCTCTCACATCAGGCACCTGTAAACCGATCGTTAGCTTTCCCGGGTTCGTGGGGACACGTGTGTGCTCCCATGGCCATCCAGAGCCTGTGCACCCCTTCTTCTCAGGCTGAGCATCCAGTCAGAGAGCAGACCCAGGGTTCCAGTGCAGCCCTCTCCAAAGCCCACTTCCAGTATTCTGGTTTGGACACTGCTGAATTGACAGGCCTTCGTTTCCAGACCACACGGGAATCATGAGGCTGGCATGGCTGTGGGCAGTGGGGCTTCGAGCCTGGAGCCTGGCCGCTGGGAAGGTGTGGTGCTCAGGCCTCTGGAAGCTGTCCTTTCTCCTCTTAGCTAAGAGAGGGCTGGGCTTTTCCCCCTCTGTTCTGTGTGGCTTGTGGGATCTTAGTTCCCCAACCAGGGATGGAATCCAGGCCCTCAGCAGTGAGAGTGGCCAGGGCTGGCGTCTATCCTTGGTTCTCAAAGACTCTTTTGACATGCAGATACCTCCAGTTGCCTAACTTCTTTCATTTGGCCATCTAGACTTCTCACACCTTGCTGTGAGTTGGTCTTTAGATTTACTTAGACGGAAAGGCAATGGAGGAGGGAGCTTTGGGGCTCCCCTGGTTTCTGGTGAGGGACCCTTCCAATTTTCCAGCCCCACAACACTGCTGCTGAGCTTGCAGCCTCTTCCTCACATGGTCCAAATGGCCTCCAGTGCATGCTCTGGCCCCGGGCCAAGGCAGCTGCCAGCATCACGTGTACACATGTGCCAGCATCCTGGGTTCATCGTCCCTCACAGGATGGAGGCTGGGCAGCTGTAGCTAAGCCAAAGGAAATGTCACATTTGTAGGTCACAGCTTTGAAAGGGCTTCACTTTCCTGTGGTTCTACTGCTGAGGGGAGTCTGAGAAAGGACTCAGATCTCATGGGTGGGTCAGAAGGGCAGCTGAGGCCAGAAGGAGTGCAGGACTGTGCGCCCCCAGCAAGAAAGAGGGCTGGGGAGCTAGAGAGGAGACTCATTACAAAGCCACAGTGGGTAAGATATTGTAGGGACCGGTGGGACAGAGTCAGAAGTCTTGATGGGCTCACATGTATGTTGTCGTTCTGTCGTTTAGTCGTGTCCGACTCTTTGCGACCCTATGAACTGCAGCACGCCAGGCTTCCCTGTCCTTTACTGTCTCCCAGAGTTTGCTCAAATTCATGTCCATTGAATCACATATGTGTATAGGAATTTAATTTGTTACCAAAGCGGCACTGCAGAACAACATGGAGAGAAGCAACTTTTAAATAATGGTGTTGGGACAATTGGATATAAATATAGAACAAAAAGGGGCTTCCCTGATGGCTCAGACAGTAAAGAATCTGCCTGCAATGCAGGAGACCTGGGTTCAGTCCCTGAGTCAGGAAGATCCCCTGGAGCAGGGAAGGGCAATCCACTCCAGTATTCTTGCTGGAGAACCCCACAGACAGAGGAGCCTGGTGGCCTACAGCCCATGGGGTTGCAAAGAGTCAGACACGACAGACTGACTAACGCTTTATCACTTTATCAATTTCAAAAATGAAATTGGAGCCTGTCCTAGTTATATATTGATGCCCAACAAATTGCCCCCAAATACAGCACTTCTCTCCCATATCTCAGGCTTGACTGGGGGGAAGAGTCTATTTCCGGGTGGCTGGCTTCCCCCAGAGTGAGTAGCCTGGAGGAGCACAGGGGTGCAGTCAGGGCGCCTTGCACACTCTGACCATGGTGGGCATTGAGCAAGTGCGGAAGTGCCACCACCCACACTTTAAGTGGGAGGGACTAGGTCTACCTTTTGAAGGGAGGAGTGTCACTTACTTTGCAGGCATATTTTACAACTCCACAGATTCCCTTCTTCACACCAGACACAAACATTAGCTCCAGGTGGACTGCAGACCTAAATGTGATGCAGATTAGCCTCCTTTTAGAAGATAATATAGGAGACTTGTTTTCAGAAAGATGTCTCATCTCATTAATACTCAGACAACTGCAAACTGACCACTGCGCAAAGAGTGACACAAAGAATAAAACCACCTGGACTGTTTCCCCATCGCTGTTGGGAGTAGAAACTGGTACAGCTTTGGAGAGCAGTGGTAGTGTCTGTTGACTCATGTCATAGCCTGTGGTTGGCGGCTGCACACCAGTGTCAGTGGACAGGGTGTTCACAGGCCCACACCCATCAGAGTGTGCCCTGGGCTGTGCAGACAGGCTCCTAGTGCGCTGTTACTCAGCCAAAGGCAGAAAGCCTGGAGCTGCACACTTTGGAGTGGGTGGATCCCACACAGTGGGGGTGAGGCAGCCTAGAGCACGGGGCACGGCTCCATCTGGAACTCCGGCACGTCAGCACCAGATTGAGCTCAGGAGGAGCATGGGGGGTGTTGGTGTGGAGAAAAGCGAGGTGGTGGTCACTACGTGGAGGTGTGTAGGAGGACTTTGAGCTGCTTGGCGCCATCCTGATGGGGTGGAGTTCATATCAGTTTGCATCTCCATTATTAGTGCATTGTGATTTTTGCATTTTCAGGACTGTATTACTGATTTAAAACAGCCAGTTATTTTATCAGGGAAATGGATTTATTTCAGAGGAGCAAACAACTGCAAATCAGGACCTGTAGCCCATGGGGAACCACAGGCAAGTGCAGAGAACAAAGGAGAGGAAACTTACAGAGGAGAAGGGGAGTGTGAGGGGCTGTGATGAACGGAGAGCCCTTTGGAGGAAACTGGGTGTGGTGGCTTCTCATTGGCTGCGCTGTTGCCAGGTGGGGAGAAAATCTGCTTTCCTCCTGCCAGGTTGTGTTGTGGTAACCTTGCCCCTGTGGGGTCTGCAATTGAAGGGAAGTGACAGAGTGTGAGAGTGTTCCCTTCTGGCCTCCAGACTCCATCTTATTTCTTTTGTTTTATTTTATATATCTTTTTGGCCTCGCCCGATGACTTGTGGGATCTTAGTTCCCCAACCAGGGATTGAGCCTGGGCCCCATGCAGTGGAAGTGTGGAGTCCTAAGCACTGGGGAGATCCCCTGCCTTGATTTTTAAATGAGGTTTCTGTTTATTCATTTTCACAGTATCACACTTCACAATATAAAGATTTTAAGAGGGCACCTCAATACCCTGCGGGAGGCTGTGTGGAAAAGCCCATCTCGGGCACAGGGACCCCCGTCCCTGCAGGCCCGATAGTGGGGTGGTGGGCAGGGCCACTGAGGGCCGGGCTGGGAGCCGGCCCAGCCCGGGATTCGATGGGATGGCTGAACCGCACGGACCTCACAGGGTCAGCAGGGCTTTAGGACCATTTCAGGCGAGGGGTGACTGGGTTGAGGCTTGCGTTTTCAATGCCCCGGGGCTGAGTGTGGAGAGAGCTGGACCTCAGACTAGGAGCAAGGCAGCAGGCAGTGGCCCGTGAGGTGCAGGCCCAGAGGGGCTGGGGCAGGAGCGGGCTGGAGGGAGCGGCCTGGGCTGTGCCCTGGCTTCACCTTCAGCGTGGTCAGCGCCCCTCCTGGAGGGGAGGGCCAGCCATGCCCTGCGCCTCCCTGCACCCGCCCACCTGCCCCCGAGTCCTCAGACCTGCCAGGTGTCTTTCTCTGGGCCTCTGTGGCCACACTTCACTTGGCCTGGGTGCTCCTTCTTTCCTGGAGGTGGGCACCGGGTGGCTGTGGGGGTCGCCCCGCCCGTCCCTCGGAGGTCCGCCTGGGAGGAGCGGCGGCTGTGGTGCTGTGGGTGGTGGTTGTGGAGTGAAGGGGCAGGCGCAGCGGGAGGCACTGGCCCCCGCGGCCCGGCTCCGCCGCGGTGTCCATCACCGTTTGCTCCCTGGTCTCCAGTCTGTCTCCTCCGCAGGTCCTCCGCAGGACAGAACACTGCGGTTTTGCCGAGACCTGTCTCATTCATCGAGAGGGCTGTGCTTTCGGCGTCAGGCCTCCGTGGTCCCGGCTTCACCCGTCACGTGTGGACACAGCTTGGGGCGGGGGTGAGGTGGGCGTCTCCTCGCGCCTCGCGGCTGGCCCGCCGCGCTCAGTGAGCCTCTGCTCTGCTGCACTGTCGTAGCCGAGTGCCTGCTTCTGGACTCCCTGGTGCCCCCTCGCTCTGTGTATCTAATTACTTCATGTCTTCCTTTTTTACGGTTTTACTGACAAGTCTTGCCCTTTGGCGTTCCCTGTTAAATGGAGAATTAGTGTGAGTTTCAAATAGCACTAGTGAGATTTTAACAGGGATTGCATTGAGCCTTGGGTGAATTTGGGGAGAAAAGGCACCGTTATGGTTCAGAGGCTTTTGACCCTACGTGTGGTCTGTCCCTTTTGGTTCTTCTCTTGGGAACTTTCAGAAGTTTCAGTGGTCTTCTGTGTGGACGTCTTGCACATCTTTTATTAGATTTATTCATACACATTGATGCTCTTGGACATAAATAGCGTCGTTACAGCTTTATCTTCTAACTGTTGCTGGCATTTACAAATATAATTTGTTGTTGTCCATTAGCCTAGTATCTATCACTATTGCTGTGTTCTCATATTCTCATAGTTTTTTAGGAATTTGCAGGTTTTTATCATATATAATGTGTCATTCTCAAATATTGAGTTTTTCCCTACCCTTCCTGTTCTTTTATATGTGTGTGTGTGTGTGTGTGTGTATTTTGGCCATAGCATCTGGCTTGTGTGATCTTAGTTCCGCAACCAGTGACTGAAGCTGAGCCCCATCAGTGAAAGCACCGCGTCCTAACCACTGGACCGCTAGGGACGTCCCTCACCCTGCCTATTCTTGCTGCTTTTATTGCTTTTTCTTGCCCTATTGCGTTGGCTAGAACCTTCAGTACAGTATGAATAGAGATAGCGGTAGCAAGCATCCTCGTCTCCTCCAGTGGGATTTGTTGTTTCTTGAATTATGTTGAGATCATCGCTCTGCTGATAGGAAGGGGCTGGAGCAGAGAGCTAGTGCTGGGAGCCCGGGTTCTGGGTCCTCCCCAGGGTGCTGGAGAGCCCTGGGGTTGGGGGGCGTCGAGGCCTGTGAAGGCCCCGTGATGGGCTCCGTGGTTGCTGGCTTTTTCACGGAGGTGGATGTCCTCTTCTGATAGTTTCTGTCTTGTCAGGAAACATGTCAGCAGCTGAATGTGAGGATGAGGAAGAAGGGAATGGAAGGCTTTGGGGCTGTCAAGTCTGAATCTGGTCTTCAGTCAGCAGCTTGGCTGGTACATTCTGACTCAAAGCCATTGTGTTGGGCCAGGCAGGACTTTCCCACAAGCTCAGGGCCTGGGAGCCTGTGAGGCTGGGGCTCTAGGGTGCTGCGGTCAGGAGTAAGCTGGGAGAGGGTGGCAGCAGAGAGCCCGGCTGTGGAACTGAAATGCCGGGGTGGGGTTGGGGGAGTTCCCGGAGGTGATGGGGTCCAGGGTACCACTGAGCCCGAGGATGAGGTCATCACCGAGGGGCAGGGGCTGAAGGGTGGTCCACAGGGATATCGAGCCTACCAGGAATTTGGACCTGACATGGCAAGGGCTGGGGTGGGTGGTCGGTGCAGCCAATGGACGTGTCAGCCAGGACTCAGGGGCTTGCGGGCTGAAGCAGGAACAGGGGATGGCACTTCCAGGCCTGGGGGCGAGGTGGGGAGAGAAAAAGCAGCCCCCAGAGAAGGCTGGCGGGAAGGGGGAGAGCAAAGACTGAGCTGTGCCTGACTCTGGGGGGGTGTCAGGGTGGGGAGCGGGGCCGCTTCTCTTCTGCAGCCTGCGTGCTGCCTGCCTCTCGTGCCCGGAGAGGCTCTAGGGTGGCAGGGCCCTGCCTCTGGACTGCGGCCGAGTCATGTGAGGAGACCGCTGGTGTGCTGGGCGGGCTGCCTGCAGGGCGGCACCTTGGCTGAGCAGGTCGAAGGCTCTCTACACTTCAGTAGGCACTCAGTAGGTACATTCTCCTGGCTGATGCCCTCAATCTTTGTGATCCAGTCATAGATGCTGTCCATGAGTGGGCAGGGGCCTCTCTGGACTGCCGTATCCTGCTTCCAGCTTGCCTGTACTGATTGAGTACAGGCCCGGTGTTTCCAGTAGGATCCGTGCTCCGTCTCTGTGTGAAGCCGTCCTAACTGATGTGAAGACCACTTTGTCCTGTTCACTGCAAGTGTTTTTACCCAGTCGACCGTCTGTATTTTAATTTTACAGGCTTTGTTTTGTTTTCACAGTGTGGACATAAAAAAAATCTAGCAGGATGGGATTTGTTAATTTCCCTTTTGGTTTCTGGGTTTTGTGTCAGGCTAGAAAGGCCCAGCCCTTACTGGGGTCACGCGGATGGTCCGGGCCTCCTGCGGTTGTCCCTCCACACGGCTGTGTCTGCGGTGCGTGCTGCCCCCATGCCTCCTGCAGACCCCTCCCCAGCCCTGCGCAGCTCCCCCGTCTGTGCCTCCGCAGACCCCTCCCTTCCGGACCCCCTTTCAGGGGCGTCTGTGGCCCTGCTCACCTTGGATGCTCCCCGTCCCAGTTCTTGGGGGCCTCCCTCCTCCATCTGCCCCTTGCTGGCCCTCCTCCCAGGGCACTCCCCCCGCACCCTTCCCCGGCAGGCGGTCATCCGGGTCCCCGTGTGTCTCCTGCCGGCTCTCATGCATCTGGAAGCCTCTGTGGCTTCCACAGCCTGTTGGGCCTGTTCTGTCCCCGCCCCCCCCCCCCCCAGGCTGACCGGATACCTGACAGCCGTGCTCACACCTGCCCTCCCCAGACAGAGCAGTTAACATTGTTTAGAAGAGACCTGTCCTCACGCGGCTCAGAAGCCAAACAGCAGGAGTGGCCCCGAGCTCTCGGCGCCCGCGGTCCCTGCAGCACCCCCAGGCCTGTGGCTGATTCAGGTTTACAGGCGTATTCACAGCGAAGCTCTGTCTCACGTACAGATTGTGAGTCCCTGGTTCTTCACTGAACACTGTTTCTTGGTGACCTTTTCATGGTAGTGTATAGGTAGCTCCCTCATACACCCCTCAGGGCCTCGTGTCATGACCCTGAGGTAGACGAGGAAGGCTTAAGAGCTGCGGCGGCGGCAGGCCTGACACGCATGCTGCGGGTCTAGCCTCTGGAGCCTTCCAGAGCAGGCCTGCTGGGGGCTGCCCTGCACGCATGTTGTGATGATGGCGCCCTTGGCAGCACCCCCAGATCACGGAAGGCGAGCAGGCCTTCCATGCTTGCCACGCCAGCGTGGGCGCCCCTGCCCGCCGCCATCCCGCTCGGCCCAGCCCCTGCCTTCAGCCGCTCATGGCTCCGCTGTCTGTCCCCGCATGGCTGGTGCCACCCGCCCCCCCCCCCGGGCCCGCCAGGTGGACCCATCACGGGGCCAGCACAGAGCCCGGGCACCACGCTCTCCTCCTCGTGGAGCCCAGCCTGTGCCTGCACAGAGGCCCATGCCCCTCACCCCACCCAAGGCCCCCCAGAGCTGCGTGGCCAGACAAGGGTTAGGAGTCAGGCCCTGCCTTGGGGCCTCGGCCCCTTCCCTGAGCGGCACTGACTCGAGGCCTCCCTCCAGGTTCCAGCTTAGCCTCGGGGACAGACCCGGCGGGCGCGCAGCCGGCGGGGACAAGCGGTGCCCCCGACAGACTCGTGCCCTTGGCAGCTGGCCGTGAGGCGGGGATTGGCGGCATCCCAGGTGAGCTGAGTTGGGGCCAGGAGGCCAGAGCCGGGGTAGGGTCAGGGGAGTCCTGCCTCCCAGTCCCTGCCTGCGACCGGGCGGGGTCAGATCTGTCTCAGGGTTTTGGCCACAGAGCCCTGGCCCCATGACCTGCCCTGCTGAGGGCGCGTTTCTGTGTGACTGCAGCTGGTGCCGCACGCCTCACCCTTCCCAGAGCGAGGAGCACACCTGCCCCACCATTTGCTCTTGTAGATAAAGCCACAGGGACCAGCCCCAGCAGTCAGGATGTGAAGCCCCAGAACCTGTGGGAAGGTGGGCACCCTCCCTCCATACCTTCTCCCTCCCTGCAGGTCACGCCCCCCACAGGTCATGCCACTCCCCGCAGGTCAGGCCCCCCACCCCACCCCCATGGCCCACCCCAGGTCCCAGCGCCCTGGCGCTGGGCTCTTGCTGTGACCTTGATTCTCACACAGATGCTGGGCGTAGGCATGAGGCAGCATGGGGGAGTCTCAGCAGAGCACCAGGGTTCAGGCCTGGCCTCAGTTTCCCAGGTGGAGGGTGGAGACACTGGAGCAGGGTGGCTGTAGGTGTGGAGGGGCCCCCGAGGCACTCAGGCTAGGCGTGGGTCTGTCCATCCTGAGGGCCCAGGGCCACTCCCAACAGACTCAGGCCTTCCCCTGGTGCTGGCTCAGAGGAGGGGGGCAGTCTTCGTGGTCCTTCCAGAAAGCTCCTCCCGCCTCGTCCCACACCCCAGGCGTGGAGCTCAGAACTGGAAAAATCGTGCAGATTATCTCTGTTTGACATTCCAGGGAGGCTTGGGGCAGGATTTGTGGACTGAGGCTGTAGCTGCCCTGCTCAGCCCCCCTCAGCCTGGGTGTGGTGAGGTGTTGCCGGGGCTCTGCCGAGCTGTGCTGGCCTCTGTGGCTCAGTCAGGGGTGAGTCTTCAGCTCCAGGGGGCTGTTCCTGGACTGTGGCTGGGGGAGGTGGCAGAGAGGGCAGAGGCTGGGTGGGGGAGCGGGCAGAGAGCTTAGACTCAGCCCAGGTGGGGCTGAGCACCATGCTGCCCTCCACGGAGATGCTCCCAGGACGGATGCCCACTGCCCGGGGTCCCTGGATGCCAATGGGTCACCTTTCTCTCAGGGGAGGCAGTCCAGAGGCCCAAGGTCACAGAGAGACCGCCCTTAGGCAGCTTCCTGCAAGGAGCACTGCTGAAGGAACCCAGAAGGGACCTGGGGATTCAGGCAGGTGGGCCCCCAGTGTGGGGGTGAGTGCCTGGCTCCAGGGCACACTGCCTGGCGAGGGTGTGGGGGCCGCAGGGAGCAGGTCTCTGTTGAGCCCCCGCCCTTCCTGCCCGCCCTGGGCAGTAGCGATGGGGCAGGGACAAGGCCCAGGCAGAAGGCAGCCGGCCTTGCTCCTTCCTTATGGTCTTGTGGGGCAGGCTGTTCAGGCTGGCTTCCCTGGCAGGCCCCAAGGCCAACTCCAGAGAGATGTATGTCCTACATGTGGGCAGGAGGGGGTGCCCAGTCCCTCCAGGGGAGCATGAGAGACCTGTGAGTGGCCAGCAGGGAGGCAGAAAGCCCTGCCACACCTGGGTCTGGCCGGGGCCTCATGGGTGGGGAGCAGGCAGAGGCAGGACATGGGGCCCCGGGAAACCCAGGCAGGCAGTCTGGGCAGCTCCTGTGCCGGCCCTGCAGTTGGCAGAGCTGGCCAGCAGGGGGTGGGCTGCCCGGAGCAGGGGTGCTACCTGGAGAGCACTTTCCTGGCCTCACTCGTCCCCCATCCTGTCCCCAGGAAGCCTCTGAGGCCAGGCTTGCAGAGGGGATAGTGGAGTGCCAGCCACGTCCAGGGCCAGGCAGACCCAAGAAGCGAGGCTCTGGGTACACTGGGGGTCCCCAGGCTGGAGAGGCCTGACCTGACCTGATCTGGCCCAGGACAGTTTCCTTCCAGAAGGAATGGGCACTCACTAGTACAAGTCTGGTCAAAGGAAGGTTGGTCAGTCTCTAGATGGCCATGAGGTCTGTCCGAGTGGGAAGGGGGACTCCAGGTGGTCAGGCTGAGCTGCACGGGGCACCTTCTAGGTGGAGCCTGGCCACGGCCTCCTGAGCAGTGTCCTGAGACCATGCCCAGTGACCACCCCAGGCATGCTGGGCAGGACAGTCCATGGTGGGGACTGTGGGGCTGTGCTGCAGCCCAGCTGCTTGCCCGGCTGTCTGTCCTGACAGCTCCCAGGTCGGGCAGGCCACTGCGCCCATGTTCACACAAGCAGGGCTTGCATGTAGCCCAGGACAGCTGAGGGGGCATTGAATGGCCTGAACTAGAAAGCCTGGCAAGGAAGAGGCCCAGACTCGAGCGGTGAGCAGCTCATGGCCAGGACAGGCCGTGCCCTCCACCCTCTGCAGCTGAGGAGCAGGGTGGCCTGGGCACCCTCAGGAGTCTGGCAGAGCTGCAGGAGAAAGTGAGCTTGCCTAGCCCAGCCCGAGGGCACACGGGTCAAGGGCCGACGTGGGGCCTTGAGGGGCCACCCGGCCGGAGGCCTGCTGTGAGCAGGCGTGCTGTCCTCCTGCTCTTTACTCTGAGCTGCAGAGAAACGCTGAGTGTGGGGCCAGAATGCGGGCCGTGCAAGGTTCTCTGTGGGCAGGGCGGGGCTCTGGGGGGGCCGGCCTGTCCCTGTCCAGCCCTGACGGCTTCCTGCTTCCTCCTCTCAGGCCGGCAGGAGGGAGTACCTGCGTGTGCAGCTCGGCCACTGGCTACTCCAGAGGGGACCCTTCCTGAAGACACAGTTGCCGGGCCCTGGGTGCCCTGCCTGCCTAGAGAGCATCAGCCCCGGGTGCCGGGGGCCAGGACCCCCGGACTCTGGACACACACCCGCCCAGCCCTCCCTCCTGCTGCACCTCCTCTTAGCACTGACGCCCCGGGGGGCGGTAGGGGAGGAAGGCCTGGCCATGGCTGCCCCTGGACCCCACCTGGTCTCCTAAGACTGGAAGGCAAGGGCTCTCTGGGCTCCCAGGAGTGTGTACCCTGCCCTGCCCTGCCCTGCCCTGCCCCTGTGTAAGGAGCCGGGAGCTGTAGCCTTGTCATCTGGGTGATTAGCTTCAGACCCTGGACTGACGCTGGCCAGGTCCCGCCTGCTTCCTGCAGGGTGTCCTCCTGACCCCACGCGGGAGGGAGGCCCTGCCTATCGAGCGGCCAAGGCGCTCGGGCCCCGGGAGGCGGGCTGCAGGTGCCGTCCCACGCCACCTTTCTGCCTGGGGCCCGTGGCCCTCACACCTGCCTGGGCCTGGTCACAGCGTGAGGCCTCCTGACCCAGCCTTGCCAGGCACAGAGGCCACGAACCTCGGGAGGGGATGCCCCCGAGGGCTCCAATCCAGCCGGCTGCCCCCTGCCTTAGGCCCAGCCTGGCCCCTGTGCTGCCCTGGCCGGTGCCCCCCGCAGCCCCCGCGGCAGGCAGCCCCCGCCATGGCCGAGCACCTGGAACTGCTGGCAGAGATGCCCGTGGTGAGCAGGATGAGCACACAGGAACGGCTCAAGCACGCCCAGAAGCGACGGGCCCAGCAGGTGAAGATGTGGGCCCGGGCTGAGAAGGAGGCGCAGGGCCGGAGGGCCAGCAGCCGGCCGCAGAAACGGGTGCTCTTCCCGCCCAGCGTCACCCTCCTCGAGGCGGCTGCCCGGAATGACCTGGAAGAAGGTGAGTGTGGCTGAAGTCCGGGCCGGGCCAGCAGCCCTGTCCCCACTCCTCACGCAGGCCTCAGGAGCCGCAGCCCCTTGGTAGGAGCCCAGGGCAGCCCGCAGAGGGCCCTGCTGGGCCAGGGGCCAAGGCGGGGTGGACTGGGAGCCGCCATCTTCTCTGCCTCTGGCCAGGGTGCTGGGGGTTGCCCACGATGCCTGCCTGCCTGGGTTCTGAGCCTTCGCCTCCATAAAGGACACATGCCCCACCACCCCCCGGCAGATTAGACCCAGGGTGCAGGGCTGCCCAGCAGGACCCCCTCGATGTCTGCCCTCAGTTCTGCCTCTGACTTCTTCCTTCCCCCTCGGAGCCTTCCTGGAGCACAAGCTGGGCAGGACCACCTTCCTGCCACTGCCCTGTACCCGCTCTCAGTCCCTCTGCCCTCCCAGGGAGGCTCCTGAGGACTCCTTCTGTCTCCCTCCAGGGCGGGGCCTCTGCTGTGGCAGCTCAGGTGCAGAGGGCAAGGAGCGGCAGGGTGTGCCCAGAGCAGGGAAAGGGGGCTGGGCATGGCGGCCGTGGGTCGGCCAGCAAACAGGAGCTGTGGGGCAGGGGGTGCAGCTGGGGAGGGCTGGGCCTGGGTACCCTGGGCCTTCAGTCTTGGCCACCGAGGTGCAGGGAGGGGGCTGCAAGTACCAGTGGAGGGGTGCATGTGAGTGTGAGCGTGTAAGGCTGGGGGGACACGGGACCTGACCAAGAGGTGTCTGAGGGTGCATGCCAGCCCCCAGGCCTGGGGGGCCCTTTCTGGGAGGAGTCAGAAGGCTGGAAGGCCCTAACTGGGAAGGCATTCTGAGGTTGAGGCTGAGGCAGGGGGCTCTTGTCTGTCTATACCCTGCCTGGGGGCCCAGCCCCGAGCCCTCGGCCTGGGCTCTGGGTCCCTCCTGCCTTGTGCTCCTCTGCTGTCCTGGCTACAGCACAGCACGTGACCCAGGTACCCTGGGCAGGGGCCTGAGCAGGACTCACGGGCCTGCAGCCAACTTCCGCTCCCGAGCCCTGACCGCCTCTGTCCTCCCCACAGTCCGCCAGTTCCTCGAGAGCGGGGTCAGCCCTGACCTGGCCAATGAGGATGGCCTGACAGCCCTGCATCAGGTCAGCCCCGCTGGCGGTGGGAGGGGAGGCTGGGGCCATGGTGTGGGCTCAGACACTCAGGCTGCCTGCTCCACAGAGCTGCATCGACGACTTCCGGGAGATGGTGCAGCAGCTCCTGGAAGCTGGGGCCCGGGTCAATGCCCGCGACAGCGAGTGCTGGACACCGTTGCACGCCGCGGCCACCTGTGGCCACCTGCGCCTGGTGGAGCTGCTCATTGCTCGGTAGGGCCCGCTGGGAGTGTGGGCGACCAGAGCGGGCATCTCTATCAGGCCAGGGCAGGCAGGACCTTCCCTGCAGGGGGCAGCTCATGTGGAGACAGCCCAGGTTTCTCCCCTGGGTCTCCGTCTCCACTTGCCCTGGTATGCCCTGCCTGCACCCCAGTGCGCACAGCTGGGGCCTGACATAGGCCACAGTGCTGCCTCCGCAGGGAACTGGCACCCCGCAGGGCAGCATGGCCCTCCGCCTGTGGGAGCTCCCTGAGGGCAGGCTTTGACCTCCCACTCTGGTTGTCTAACCTTCCCAGGGTCTGCACAGAAATGCCACTCTGGTCAGAGTCACAAGGGAGGAATTGGCAAGGGGATACCTGGACACTGGTGGGGCCATTAATGGGGAGGGCAGAGCAGGGCTGGGCTCCTGAACACCTGCCTTGGTGAATGGAGAGGGTGGCCAGCTTCACCAGGATCCAGGAGCCCCCCTCAGCTGGCCTTGCAGGGCGTCGGAGGTGGGTGTGCGGGTGGATGACCATACCCCCGCTCACACACAGATGCCTGGCCGTGGGGAGGGGTGGGTGTGCAGCCCCCAGCCCCACTCCACTCCTCTCCACAGAGGACACCCCGCTCCCTGCAGAGTGCCTGGGACACCCAGAATCTTGGCACCCCTTGGGGCGGGTGGACCCACTGGACGCATTCATGGCAGCCAGGGCCTGGGAGCTCAGAACACCTGACAGTCCAGCAGCACAAGGACAGACACAGGGGCATCCAGCAGGGCTGCCTCTCAGCTCAGCAGAAGCCCGGGCCCCTCGGTCGCAGCCCCACAGTGCACTGCCCGAGGTGGGGGCCTCCCTCCTGACACAAGGGCCCCGTGACCAGCACCCTGTCCATCCTCTCCACAGTGGTGCTGACCTCCTGGCAGTCAACACAGATGGGAACATGCCCTACGACCTGTGTGAGGACGAGCAGACGCTGGACTGCCTGGAGACAGCCATGGCCAGCCGAGGTGAGGGCACCCCCTCCCCCCTGCCCGCGGTGGGGGAGGCTGCTCTGGGAGAGCGAGCCCTGAGTGCCCCGCCCCGCAGGCATCACCCAGGACAGCATCGAGCAGGCCCGGGCCCTGCCGGAGCTGCACATGCTGGAGGACATCCGGAACCTGCTGCAGGCGGGGGCCAACCTTGACGCCCCCCGGGACCATGGGGCCACGCTGGTGAGGACGTGGCACCGGGCTGGGCGGGGGAGGGTGCTCCCCAAGCCGAGCTGGGACTCAGGTGCAGGTGGTGTGCCTGCAGCTACACATCGCCGCGGCCAACGGGTTCAGCGAGGCGGCCGCCCTGCTGCTGGAGCACCAGGCCAGCCTGAGTGCCAAGGACCGCGATGGCTGGGAGCCGCTGCACGCGGCGGCCTACTGGGGCCAGGTGAGTGCCCGTGGATGGCGGGGCTGATGAGCCCGCAGGTTCTGCAGGCCTCAGCAGCCCCGTCACTCTGGCCCACAGGTGCGCCTGGTGGAGCTGCTCGTGGCACATGGGGCTGACCTGAACGGCAAGTCCTTGATGGATGAGACGCCTCTCGGTGAGCCGGGGGCTGCGTCCTCGCGGTGTAGGGGGCGCGTGGCGGGGCCCATGACCCTCCGGCTCCTCCACAGATGTGTGCGGGGACGAGGAGGTGCGCGCCAAGCTGCTGGAGCTGAAGCACAAGCACGATGCCCTCCTGCGTGCCCAGGGCCGCCAGTGCTCCCTGCTGCGCCGCCGCACCTCCAGCGCCGGCAGCCGTGGGTGAGTGCCTGCCCCACCCGCCAGGCCCCCGGGGCCCCACCCCGTGGGCTGGGCCCAGGGCTTTGTCCTCGCTGAGGTCAGCTGGCAGCCCAGGGTGCCAGCCCGGGCAGAGTCCGCAGGGAAGGCGATGTCTTCCCACACCCTCTCTTTGCGCCCCTAGGAAGGTGGTGAGGCGGGTGAGCCTGATCCAGCGCACCAGCCTGTACCGCAGGGAGCACGCCCAGGAGGCCATCGTGTGGCAGCAGCCCCCGCCTGCCAGCCCCGAGCCATCGGAAGAGGATGAGGACCGCCAGACCGACGCAGAGCTCCAGCCGCCACCCCTGGAGGTGAGCCTGGCCCGATCCCACACCCTGGTAGGGCCAGTGACCCTGTCCTCAAACACAAGAGCCACACGCTCGGGGGTCAGCTCCACCCCCACCCTTGTTTCGGCTCCTGGACCACCGTGCTGCCTGGGGCCCCGGGCCAGAGCGCGCCTGCTGATGGCCTCCAGGCCATGCTTCCCCCACAGGAGGAGGACCCCGAAGAGGCCAGGCCGCACAACGGCCGAGTGGGGGGCACCCCAGCACGGCACCTGTACTCCAAGCGGCTGGACCGGAGTGTCTCCTACCAGCTAAGCCCCCTGGAGAGCGCCTCCCCTGACGCCTTGGTGCGTGCCAAGGCCCACCACACCCTGGCAGATCTCAAGCGCCAGCGGGCCGCTGCCAAGCTGCAACGACCCCCAGCTGAGGGGCCCGAGGCTGCTGAGGCTGGCCTGCCTGTGGACACTGAGACCCCCCAGCCGGAGAGTGGCTGTGGGGCGAGTGGAGACCCACCCCTGCTCAAACTCACAGCCCCCTCAGAGGAGGCCCCCGTGGAGAAGAGACCATGCTGCCTGCTCATGTGAGGGGCCGGTGGCTGGGGTGACGAAGGTCCCACTGCCCAGCCCTGCGCTCCTGCTCTGCGTGCCCAGTGCGTGTCCCAGGCCAGGCTGCCAGTCTCCCTGAGGAATAGACCTGGGGCAGAAGCTGTACCTGGGAGACCGCTGGCTGCAGAGACCTAGTGTTGTTCTGTGACTCTCGATAAAGGGCTCTTCTGCCACTGCCTTGTCGTGTGTCTCAGCTGGGCCTCTGTTGCCAGCAGGGAGCGGCTGTGTTGCTGGGCCTGCCCCGTGAGCACCGAGGCCCGTAGCGCACGCTGGGGCTCGCTCAGGGTGCCCAGCCCCGCGTGGGTGTGGGGCACATGCCCGTCAGGCAAGAAGCCTAGCCCTTCTGCACCCTGCCTCCCAGGCTCCTGGAGGCCCCTCTGTAATACTTTGCTTTCTTGAGCGGAAGAAGTAGCTTTGGAAGGACACTCCTTGGGGGGCCAGGGCTGAGGGTGTCCTCGTTGGAGGGCAAGGACCCTGCTTTAGAAGAGGAGAGGGTATTTCCCATAAGGCTCTTGGCCAGAGCCAGCAGGGCAAAGCGGTTCAAGGCTCGTGTCAGAAGCCTCCCTGTCGGGGGTGGGTTCCCCGTTCCTGGCATGCAGCCCCGGGGCCCTGGCTGCCAGCTTCCGCTTGGGCTGGCAAACAGGCTCTGAGCTGGCCAGGCATGATGCGTTAGGGTGACAGGGCTGCTTAGGGGCCTCACTTGGGAGGGCTTGGGCCCTGCCAGCTTGTCTGTCCCCGGCAGGTTGCTTGGCCTGGCCACGAGTGCTAGGTGCCATAGGCTGGGGTCACCCTCTCTGCTGGACACTGACTTACCTGGTCAGCCCAGGGTCCGCGGTCCCACCCTTCCCTGAACATGAGTGGTTGGAGGGATGTCCCCAGCAGAGCGGGGGGTTGCGGGGGCAGGCTGCCGGTTAAATTTAGCGTGTGGGCCGGGGCGGCTGCCCAGGGTCCACTCGCCACCACAGCTGCCACTTGGGCCCTGCTGCCAGGGGGCGGGCAGAGGCGGGCTCCGCCTGAGCCTGGGCCCGTATCAGCCAGCGCTCCTGCCTGGGGGCCAGAGAGGCCTGCGCTCTGGGAGGCAGCGGTGGCCGAGGAGCAGGAGGCACGAGGTGAGAGGCCAGCTGCCTGGGCTCCGGTTTCCTCTCCCGCCCGCGGGAGCTGAGGGGCTGGCGCGCCACAGGCCTGTCCAGCTCCGCTGAGAGGGTGCTCCCTGACCCTCGGCGTGGGGTTGGAGCCTGGGGCTGGGCAGGCCACATGGGGCCTATCGCTCCCTGCAGGGCCTGCAGAGGTGGGCCCCGAGGCTTATCACAGCTCCCTTCCCACTCTTTGCACCAATCAGGAGCCTCAGGGAGGGGGCGCTTAGGTCACCTTGCCCCCGGTGCAGCCCCAAGGGCAGCTCCAGGCTGGTACGTGTTTGGCAAAAGGGCAGGACAGCAGCCCAGAGCTGCAGAGGTGTCCCGAGGGCCCTGCGAAGGCCCGGAGCTGCCCAGCACCCCCACTCCCAGCACCCCAGCTCAGAGACTCCAGCCTTGCAGCGCCGATGGGGGACCAAGCTCCAGACACAGGCTCTTGCTGGCCCAGGCCTGGCCCCAGCGCAGGAGGGCCTCGCTCCCCTCCCCCAACAGCCCCAAGATGCCTGAGGCCTGGCTCAGTTACCCGGGAGACAGGCCTGCTCTGCTGGCCGGGAGCAAAGATGGGGGGTCCGAGAGGGCTGGGCCTTGGCCGAGCCCTACTGGGGTAACTATGCTGAGGTCCTGGGCCTTAGTCCCGCTCCCTTGGGGGCCCAGCCCTCCCAGCTCTGTGGACCCCTCAGGGCGCTCACCCCCTCCCTGCCCGCAGGCCTGGTCCCACAGAGCTGCTGGCAACTTCTGCCTGTCCCTGCCCCATGTGGGTCTCCTGTCCCCTGTCCTGGGGACGCTGGGCGGGCACCAGGCCTCACCCCAAGCCCCGCCTGCCTTCTCACCCACTCTCTGTGGCTCCCAGGGCAGATCTGTGCCCAGGTGGGCGGGGCCTGGCAGTCCGGCTCCTTCAGCCTCTTCTGTCCTCTCAGTGGGGCCAGCAGGCTGCAGCCAAGAGGGCGCCCCTTCCCAGGCTCCCCCTTCCCAGCCCTGGCCCATCGAGCCTGGACCGGCTGACCTCACCCCTGCTTCTGGATCCTGCTGCCTCCTGAGCCTCCTTCCTGCCCATCTGAGCAGAGTCATGGCCTTGAGGGCAGGTGAGCACAGCCAGGAGGCAGCAAATGGGCTGAAGGAGAAGGTGCTGACACTGGACTCCATGAATCCTTATGTCCGGAGGGTGGAGTATGCGGTGCGAGGCCCCATCGTGCAGCGGGCACTGGAGCTGGAGCAGGAGCTGCGCCAGGTATGGTCCTGCCCTCCGGGCCTGGCGAGAGGACCCCAGGCGGTACACCCTACCCCCCAGCCCCCAACCTCCCGGGCCTGGCAAGAGGGGCCCAGGCTGGTCCCCCAACCCCTGCCCGCCCCCGGGGCCTGGTGAGAGGGCCCCTTTCTGGTCCCACGTGCCCCGCCCCCACCTCCTTAGGAGACAAGGCCTGTGGGAGTGATAAGCTCCCCCATCACTGCGCTCCCCGCCTCCCTCCAGGGCGTAAAGAAGCCCTTCACCGAGGTCATCCGCGCCAACATCGGGGACGCACAGGCCATGGGGCAGATCCCTATCACCTTCCCGCGCCAGGTGAGGCTCAGCACTGCCCTGCACCCTCCCCCCATCAGCCCGTGGACCCTGGCCTCAGCACTCACTCCTCCCAGGTCCTGGCCCTCTGCGTCCATCCCGATCTCCTGAACAGCCCTGACTTCCCCGACGACGCCAAGAGGAGGGCGGAGCGCATCTTGCAGGCGTGTGGGGGCCACAGCCTGGGTGAGCGCCAGAACCCGCCCAAGCCTGGGGGAGGGGTGGTGAGCAGGAGCTGGAGGGAGGCTGTCCCGGGAGAGGGGTGGGCCCGCTGGAAGGGGGGCGGGTCTCCTCCGAGGGCAGCGAGGGGACCTCACTTGTCCCACCCCGGCCGTCCTGCCCCGTTCCCCGCTCAGGGGCCTACAGCATCAGCGCTGGCGTCCAGATGATCCGTGAGGATGTGGCGCGGTACATCGAGCGGCGCGATGGAGGCATTCCTGCCGACCCCAATAACATCTTTCTGTCCACGGGGGCCAGCGATGCCATTGTGGTAGGCCGGGGCCAGTGCGGGAAGCCACCGTGGCTCCTAGTGCGCAGCCGGGAGGGTCTGCCAACCCCACCTCCCATCCCGCCCGCAGACGGTGCTGAAGTTGCTGGTAACCGGCGAGGGTCGCACGCGCACGGGCGTGCTTATCCCTATCCCTCAGTATCCACTCTACTCCGCCGCGCTGGCCGAGTTCAACGCGGTGCAGGTGGACTACTACCTGGACGAGGAGCGTGCCTGGGCGCTCGACGTGGCCGAGCTGCGGCGCGCGCTGCGCCAGGCGCGTGACCACTGCCGCCCCCGCGCGCTCTGCGTCATCAACCCTGGGAACCCCACCGGTGCGCGTCCCCACCCGTCCCCGCCCCGCCGCCCCGGCCCGAACAGGCACCCCTGTCCACCGCGCCTGGGTCAGCCTTTCCCTCCGCCCGCCGCCCTGCGCAGAGCAGAGCGCCCCTTCGGCTGACCCCGGACCTGTCGCACCCCCGCGCCCCAGGGCAGGTGCAGACCCGCGAGTGCATCGAGGACGTGATCCGCTTCGCCTTTGAGGAGAAGCTTTTCCTATTGGCCGATGAGGTGCTGGCTGGGCGCCCGCGGGGAGGGGGTGGCGGGCGGCGACGCGCGCCCAGGTGACGTGGCCCGCTGTCTCCCGGCCACCCATCCAGGTGTACCAAGACAACGTGTATGCCGAGAGCTCGCAGTTCCACTCGTTCAAGAAGGTGCTCACGGAGATGGGGCCGCCGTACGCGGCGCAACAGGAGCTCGCCTCCTTCCACTCGATCTCCAAGGGCTACATGGGCGAGTGCGTGCGGGCTGGGCGGGTGGAGCCCAGAACCTGGGCGACGGCCGGGCTCTCGTCGCCGCCAGGCTGGCCCCTCCTTGCCAGCCCTGCCTCGACGCCTGTCTTCGCCTCGCAGGTGCGGCTTCCGCGGCGGCTACGTGGAGGTGGTGAATATGGACGCTGCAGTGAAGCAGCAGATGCAGAAGCTGCGGAGCGTGCGGCTGTGCCCACCCACCCCGGGCCAGGTCCTGCTCGACGTGGCTGTCAGCCCGCCGGCGCCCTCAGACCCCTCCTTCCCGCGGTTCCAGGCGGTGAGTGGGCGGGGCCACGGGCGTAGGGGCGCCTGCGCCCCGGCCTGGCTTGACCAACCCTACCCCCTCGGCAGCAGGAGAGGCGGGCGGTGCTGGCCGAGCTGGCTGCCAAGGCCAAGCTCACGGAGCAGGTCTTCAACGAAGCTCCCGGCATCCGCTGCAATCCGGTGCAGGGCGCCATGTATTCGTTCCCGCGCGTGCAGCTGCCCCCGCGTGCGGTGCAGCGCGCTCAGGTCCGAAGTAAGGACGGGCAGGCCGGGCAGGGCCCGCGGGGCCGGGGACGTCCTCCCTGAGCGTCCCCTCCCGTCCTCCTCCCAAACCCCCAGGAGCTGGGCCTGGCTCCCGACATGTTCTTCTGCCTGCGCCTCCTAGAGGAGACTGGCATCTGCGTGGTGCCTGGGAGTGGCTTTGGACAACGGGAAGGCACCTACCACTTTCGGTGAGGCCCTGCTTGCGCAGCCCCTCCCCTCGACCCCCACCGCATTGGCTTACTTTTCCCCCCCTTTCAGGATGACTATTCTGCCCCCCATGGAGAAGCTACGGCCCCTGCTGGAGAAGCTGAGCCAGTTCCATGTGAAGTTCACCCGCGAGTACTCCTGAGGACTCGTCAGAGGCCAGGGCCGGCCAGTAGGGACGACCTCCGACTGAGGGCACTCTGCCCTGGGGCCTCTGGACTTGCTCCTGCTGGCCGTGTGGCCGAGCCCCTGCCCCTCCGCAGGCCCTAATAAAGCAATGGGCTGGTCGGGCTGCTTGGAGGCTGCGTGCACACCCATGTGCACCTTCACAGTCTTGTCCACTCCTGACTGCCTGTCTGTCTGGGTTCTGTGCAGGCCTGGGGGCCAGGGGGGATGGTCAAGGAGGGCTTCCTGAGGAGCAGACATTCTTACAGGATGGAGTTGGCTGGATGGGAACTGGCAGAGTTGGCAGAGGGAAACCAAGCAACCGTGAGAGGGCAAGGAGGGTGCCTTGGTTCTCCAAACGGGGCAGGTGACAGCGGTTCTGCTACTTTTGACAGCTTCAGGAGGAGCGATGTCGGCTAAGGAATGGGGGGAGGAAGGGCACATGGGTCACAGCCTTTGTCATGCTGTGTGTGGAGTGTGTGACATCCACGTGCAAATGCAGTCCTTGGGCTGGAAAACAGAGAGGAGGCCCCCTCAGAGCTGGGGCAGGTTTAGGACCCCAGCCCTCAAGGATGAGCACCTACTGTCACTGTTGTGGGTCCTCTGTGGTGGGCACTTTAGTCCCCATTTCACAGAAGAAGAAACCTGCCCCCGCCCCCCCCCCCCCAAATGCCTAGAAATGACAGGAAACTTACTCCACGTGGCCTTGGCAGCTGACCAAGGGTCTTGGCTAAAGTGCCTATGAGTTGGTTTAAGGGTTGGGTGGCTTCAGAGATCCACAGGCATGGGGAGACTACTGGCCAAGCTCCGAACTCAGCTCTGGAGGGGGTTCTTAGCCACAGTGCAAGCTTCACTCGCTCCCCTGGGCCTCAGGTGTCCTCAGGCATCAGCACAGCTTTGGGCCGAAGAGGCTGTGTGAGACCCTGCGCTCAGGCTCGGGTTTCCCCTTGCGGGGCGGGAACTGCCTCCTCGCTGAGGCCAGCTGGAGCCTAGACAGGCTCTCGGGGCCTCCTGACTGGACACGAGGGCCTTCGGGGCAGCAGCCGGATGCGTCCCTGGGATGAACAGGGCTCGGGCCTTTCCCACGACCCTCTTCAGCCACCGGTTGCAGAGGGCGCTGAGACCACGACCTCAGGGAGCTAAGGGGCACCGGAACCAAGGAAGCAGCAGTGGAGGCTTGAGAGGACAGCTGTTCTGTGGGGCTGTAGGCGACCCAGCGAAAGCCCCCGTGGGACATCTGCGGCACTTCCGGAGGCTGAGTGGCGTCTGGGAGCGGATCAGACGGCCGGGGAGGGCCCTGGATGGGTCCCAGTTTCCGACGTTCGAAGCCAGTCGGCCACCAGGGGCGCGCGCGGGCTGTCGGCGCTCTAGCCCGCCCGCGTTCTCTATGGCCGCCTTATTTCCGGGCTGCGCTGTGGCGCGCGAGGGCTACCCAACCCCGCAGCCAAGACGTCCAGCTCTCCGGGGGCCTGAGCCCGCGGGACCCGAAGGCGTGTTCGCGGATGTCAGCTTGGCCACCCCTGACCCAGCCCCAGTCATGCCGCTGTGTCACCCCTAACCCCATCGCGACTGGACGGACCGGACCCCCCTGGGAACCGCCCTGCCCCTGCTGAGTGGGACCCCTCATCCCGCCCCAGTCTGGCCCTGAACGCAGCCCCCGCCCCAGGGCCGCGCCCTCTGGCCATGGCCATGCTCGGGAAGCTGCTGCCCCTAGCTGGTCTCTACCTGGTGCAGGGCCTGCCCTACGGCCTGCAGTCAGGCCTGCTGCCCGTGCTGCTGCGCGCCCGCGGCCTTTCCCTGACGCGCGTGGGGCTGGCCAAGGCGCTGTACGCGCCGTGGCTGTTCAAGCTCGTTTGGGCCCCGCTGGTAGACAAGTGGGGCTCCTCAAGGGGCTGGCTGGCGCTCAGCACGGCTGCCCTGGGCCTGCTGTGCGGGCTGCTGGCAACCCTGCCTCCTGCCGGCCCTGGCGGGGCCGCGCTGCCTGTCCCGGTGGCGGCGCTGCTCCTGCTGCTGAATCTGGCTGCGGCCGTGCAGGACGTGGCCCTGGACATGCTGGCCGTGCGGCTCCTGGAGCCAGCCGAGCTGGGGCCCGGCAATACCGTGCAGGTGGTTGCTTACAAGCTGGGGGCCGCGCTGGCCAGCGGCGGGCTGCTGGCTCTCCTGCCCGCGCTCTCCTGGACGCTGCTCTTCCTGCTCCTGGCCGCCACCTACTGGCTGGCTGCGGCCGCGGCCTGGGTGGCGCCCGCCCTGCGACAGCTGCCTGTACCCCCGCCCTCAGCGCACCCCCGCCCCAGCCTGCGCCTTCAGCAGGACTTGCTGGCCGTGCCTGGGACCCTGTGGACAGCGGGCTTCGTGCTCACCTACAAACTGGGTAAGTCAGGCAGTAGCACAGGTGGGTCCCCAGGAACTGGCGCGGGACTGCCTTCCCTCTGTGGGGTCTGATCTGAAGGCTGGAGCCCACCCTGACTGTGGCTGGGCCTTGTTTCCTATCCTGCAGGTCTAGCCCCAGTGACACCCCTTCAGGCCTCTCTGAGCTGCTTTGTGCTGACCCTGAATTTGGCCAAAGCCTAGCCTCATCTGTCTGCTGGCGTTTGTGGCCCAGCAGAGGCAGGGCTGGGGGAGCGTGACTGAGGCCGAGGTGGAGAAGCAGGGCAGGCTGCCCCTACTGACTTTCTCTCCACAGGTGAGCAGGGTGCCAGCGGCCTGTTCCCACTGCTCTTGCTGGACGGTGGCATCTCCACTGCAGAGCTGGGGCTGTGGAACGGTGTGGGTGCTGTGCTCTGCTCCATTGCCGGCTCATCCCTGGGTGGGGTCCTGCTGGCCAGGTGTTGGTGAGCCCCCCTCAGCGTGCCCTGCCCACCTGCTCCCCTCTCCTTCCCTGTGCCCTCTGACCTGCTGTCTCCCCCTCAGGCAGCCACTGCCCCTCCTGAGGTCAGTGCTTTGGTTCCGTCTTGGGGGCCTGGCCTACCAGACTGCCCTGCTCTTTCAGCTGAACAGCCCCAGAACCAACCCTGTCCCTGGCACAGTCCTGAGAGGTGAGGGGTGGGCCACAGGGGGGAGGAGCCTGGGGTCCTGGGCCCTGCTGACCCACACCCTCCCAGGGGCAACCCTGCTGAGCCTGTGTCTGCAGCACCTCCTGGGGGGCTTGGTCACAACCACCACCTTCACCATGATGATGCGCTGCAGTCAGCTGGCACCCAGTGCCCTGCAGGTGAGAAACATGGCTGCAACATCGGGGACTGTGGGCCTGGAGTCCAAGGAGGTCCTGACATGACATTCTCCGTCCACCCTGCAGGCCACACACTACAGTCTCCTGGCCACTCTGGAGCTGCTAGGGAAGCTGCTGGTGGGCACGCTGGCAGGAGCCCTGGCTGATAGCCTGGGGCCACGCCTCTGCTTCTCTCTCTTCTTAGCTCTCTCAGCCACCCCCATGCTGTACCTGGGCTTTGCGCCCAGTGCCCTGGCCTGAGCTGAAAGGCAGAACATCAATAAAGTGGAGTGTGCTTCTGGGATAAGTACTGTGCAGTCATCCCCAGACTATGGGGTTCCCAATGGAAGGAAGGATCCTAAAAACAACTCATGCAACTTTTATTCTGCACTTTGGGGCCTCTCTGCCCCCGTGCTCCTGGTGGTGGCCTGTGTTCAGGGTGGTGGGCCACTGTCCTGATCACTGCATCCTCCTCCATCTTTACCCTGAGGACCCACTACACCTGACACCCCCACGCTGTGGCCTTGCAGCCCCACTTAGGCCCCTGTCTGGGACACGGGGGCACTGGGTGCTCTGCAGCAGGGTGGTCAGCGGCCCCACAGCAGGAGCTCCTGTGTGGCCAGGTGCATGAGGGCAGGGAAGCTCAGGTGCAGGTACTTCCTCCAGAAGCGCCGGTCCCGCCCAAACACCTGGGCCGGATAGCAGGGACTCCCTGGAGGGGGAGGAGACGAGGCTGAGGACTCCGGCCCAGATGTGCCCCCAGCCCCCACCTCCCGCAGGGCTAGGCCTCCCAGGTCCGCACCGATGCCATGGAAGACGCGGGCCACAGCCCTGCCTGAGAACCGCTGCTCTGGCCAGGAGGACAGGAGCTGGCGGATGTCCCGGCGGATCTGGTCTTCCCAGTCCTGGAGCTGTGGCGGGGACAAGTCAGGCCAGCCCAGCTTCCCCTGCTCGCTCTTCTGCACAGCTCAGTGTTGCGCACGGGCTTGTCATGGTGCCAGCAAGAGGCGGGTATGTGCCTGCAGACGGCGCATCCTCTGCAGCCACCCCTCTAGGCCCTGACACTCACCCTGTCCTGTCCCAGCTCGGGGTCATCTTCTGTCTCCAGGCCCCCCGGCTGTTCTGACTCTTCTTCAAAGTAGTGACTGAGCAAGGCCTTGAGCCTGCTGCTGCGCTCCCAGGCGGGCTGCTCCAGGCATGGCCCGCAGCTGGGGAAGGCCACGCTGTGGAGGGGAGAGCCTGTCAGAGGGGCCTGCCTAGGGGAAGGGTGGGGTGGCCCACGGCCTGCCCACCTCCACGTGCACCTGTGAAAAGCCCGGAAAGTGTGGTGCAGGTTGGCCAGGGCCTCTCGCTCTCGGGCCTGCACACGGCTGTGCAGGAAGTCGCAAATCTGGTCCCTCTCCTGGGCCGTCAGGTCCCCTGGGCTGTGCAGGCGGAAGGCCGTCTCCCTGAACTCCACCAGCACCCCAGTGCCCTGGGGCACACCTGCCAGATAGGATGTCAAAAACTGGCCAAGGGGTGGAGAGTGGGTGGCAAGCGGGGCTGGGGGTGGGCGCACCTGTCCCGGGCTCTGGGTCCCACTGCAGCTGGAGGAGAGCTCGCCGCACAGGGCCCAGCTCCCAGCCCGTAGAGTCCGCCAGCTCAACCAGATCCAGCTCCACAGAACTGCATCCCTGCTTCGTGTCGGGGTGCTGCTGGGCCAAGCACAGAGCCAGTGGGGGGCACCTATGCCAGGGGAGTGGCATGTGATTGGCAGCCCTGTACTCTGTCCCAGTAGACAGCTCGGGTGGGATGTGTGCTCACCTGCGGGCCAGGGCCTGGAGCTGGGTGGGGCCCCCAGGCCAGCGCAGGTGGCAGCGGGCATAGGTGGGTGCCAGCAGCTTCAGCCAGCGCCGTGGGTGCAGCTCCAGGTAGCACAGCAGCGTCTCAATGGCTGTGGGCAGAGCAGAGCTCACTCGGGGTCTGTGGGAACCCCCACCCCCGCCGCGCACACCCGTTCCTCACCCTCCTCCGGCATGTCCAGGGCCTGAACGGTTGGCTGCACTGGGAGCACCCGCTCATGGCCTGGGCACCGGGGTGTGTGTGGGATGCTGGGCTGGCCAGAATCCTGGGCACTCGCAGCTACAGGGGCCCCGGCCAAGTGCCCTTCCTCGCTCCTGCTGCCCTCTTGCTCTGGGGGCTGCCGGGCACAAGCACAGGGAGGGAACACACGCTGCACCAGCCTCTTCACAGCAAAGAAATCCACGGCGTTGGCGTGCACGTGTCTGCGTAGCTCCCGCAGGTCCTGGCCCTGGGGCAGAGTGGCGTGAACATGGGGCACAGCCCCGGGCGGGGATGGGGGAACTGCGGGGGGTGGGGTGGGCACCCACCTGGGGCCGGAGGAAGAGGTGGCAGTGTGCCGGCTGCCCGTCACGCCCTGCACGACCCACTGCCTGCACGTAGGTCTCAAAGCTGGGGGGCAGCCCCAGGTGCAACACCGCCCGCACGTCCGGCCGGTCCAGCCCCATCCCGAAGGCCACCGTGGCCACCACCATGCGCAGCCGGCCCTCCATGAAGGCCCGCTGCACCCGCCGCCGCTCTCGGCTGCACAGGCCAGCATGGTAGGCCTCGGCCACGGCCTCCAGCGCTCGGCCTACAGAGAAGACACAGGGCAGTCAGGTGGGGTGCGTGCTCGGGGTGCGTCTGCGGGCACAGGCCTGCCTCCACCTCACCATGGGGCCCCGGATCCTGGGCATCACACAGGCAGGTGCGCAGCAGGGCGGCGACACGCTCTGTGTCCTCTCGCCTGTGGCAGTAGATGATGACGGAGCCCAGAGCCCGGAAACGGTCACTCCGCAGCAGTGTCACCAGCGCCTGTGGGGACGAGGGTCACTGCAGAGACCTGGGAGGCAAGACCGCTGCCAGGCCCACGCACGTACGCTTACCTGGTCCGGGTCCCTGTCCGAGGACACGGAGAGGTGCAGGTTGTCAGGAATGGTAGCTGGCCCTCTGAGCACGGACTCCTCGGTCACGCCCAGGTGCCAGGCCACGTCGAGGGCAGTGCTGCGTGTGGCTGTGGCTGTAAGGCCCAGGAAGCAGTGGACGCCCATCTGGTCCCGCAGCGTCTGTGAGGGGGGTGGTGAGCCAGCCGTCCCCTCCCTGCCCCTCTGCACACTGCCCCACCCGCCCAGGCTCACCTGACAGACACGCAAGTAACAAGGCCGGAAGTTGTGGGACCACTGAGAGAGGCAGTGGGCCTCATCGAGGCAGGCAAAGGCGACGGGTGGCAGCTGAGAGAGGAGGGTGCTGGCCCCGGCCCCGACCAGTGCCTCTGGGGACAGCATCAGCACCTGCACGCGGGCCGCACGAGCCTGAGGAGGCCCGCTGGTCAGCAGCGGCACCCAGCTCCACCCGCTGCTCCGCCCATCTGGCCCTGGGAGGCCCCCTCACCTTCTGCAGGGCAGAGTCCCTCTGCTTCTTGGTCATCCCTGAGTGAATGCAGGCCCCCTTCAAGCCGGGGGGCAGGCCAGAGAGCTGCAGGTACAGGAGCGCAGCCTGTTCCACGGCCCTGGCCCTTTCCCAAAGGCCTTCCAGCGTGGTTTCACCTGACAACTACTGCTGGCTCCCCTCCAGGCCCTTTGGGGAGAAGAGGCCAGAGCCGCCCGTGGACCTTGACTGAGGCGCACTGGGGACTGGTCCCATTGGGGCTGCTCCTACCAAGCTGCTCCTCTGGTGGGTGGGACTAGGTCTAAGCAGCCGTGTCCCTGTGCCTTTGGGCCACTGCCGACTGTGGACAGAGTGGAGAGGGCCTGATAACTTGCAGCTCTGGGGTGGGGGTGGGGCAAGAAACAGCAGCCCAAGTGAGTCGGCAGAGCCATGGATACCAGTCCTTGCTTTTGACGTGTGTCCGTGGGCCCTGTCCACCTACCTGGTCATCCATGAGTGACGTGAGAGGAGAGATGACCAGGGTGAGGCAGGGGCTTCGCCGGAAGTAGAGCAGCGCTGGGAGCTGGTAGCACAGGGACTTGCCAGCCCCCGTGGGCAGCACCAGCAGGGTGGACATGCCTGGTATGATCCAGAGTCAAGACAGCCATCCTGAAGCCTGGCCCCAGCCCCGCCACACTCCTGCCCGCCAACTCACCAGACAGGACCCGCATGACCACACGCTCCTGCCCGGGGTAGAAGGCGTGGTGCCCCAGTTGCTCCAGGGCCTGAAACACCTCAGCCGGTGTGTCTGTGGACACAGGTGTCAAGTTAGCTTGGCGCCAACTCGTCTTAACCCTTCCGTCCAGGCCTGAGCTGTTAGGCATCTGCTGACCTGCCACCTGACCCGAGGGCCCCGGTGGGTAGAGTGGAGGCACGGAAAGAGGTGGACAGGGCATTCTGGACACAGACTGCCCCGTGGGCACCAGCAGCTCAGGTGCCCCAGGCTCAGCGTCGTCTTCACCTGCTGAGAACAGATGAACAGCATAGGCGCCCTGGGCGGGTATGGCATCATACTACCAAGAAAGCAACTTGCTACAGCCTCTCCTCCAACTCTTCACTCACCAGAGACTTGGCAGCAGGCCGCACCTGTCCTCAGGAATGCTTCCTGTAAGGTGGGCTGGGTCTGTGCACCATCTGCAACCTTGACATCCTTCTGAGGGACCAGGAGAGGTTCTGGACCAGAAGCAGGGAGTTAGTAGGGCCTTTGCTTGAGCCAGAATTGCCTCCCCAAAGAGCACGACACCCCTGTAAGCAGGCTGGCGTCCAGGTCAGAGGCCTTACCGGGCTGAGGGCATCGGGACGCCCATTGGCTGAGCTGCCCATGCTGGGAGCAAGAATCCTGGGCTGGGGCTCTGGGCTGACCACCCCCAAAACACTCCCCTTTTTTCTGCCACTTCTGCTTCCATGCCTGGTTGGGGACACAAAGAAGGGTCACAGGGCAAGCAGCAGGACAGGTGAGGGGAGCACCCGGTACCACCTCCTCACCTGCTTGCGAAGGAGCCTGCCCCGCAGGGCCCGGCCCCGCACATAGCGTCGCTGCTTCATGTTGAGCCGCACATAGTTCCCCCTGTCCTGGATGGCAGATCTGGAAGAAACGCACAGGTCGGCAGTGCCCACAGCCCTCCCCACACTGGCTCAACTGAGGGCAGCCCTGCTGGGAGGTTAGAGCAGTGATACCTGGAGGCTGGGGTCCTGCCTGGGGGCTGTGCCTTCACAGGCTGATCTGGACAGTCTTCTGCAGGCCCTGCAGCCCCAGCTCCCTCAGGCAGGGGTCCTGCTTGGTCAGTGCCCTGCTGGGTCTGTGCAAGCCTTCTCTCCAACTCCCCACTCTGTCTCCGCTTCTTGCCTTGACGGTCAACAGGCTGACACTTCCCTGCACTGACAGCAGCTGCTGGTAGGGCTGGAGTCTCTGGGTCCTGCAAAGGCACCTCAGGACCAGCTCTGGGGCTAAGGACAGACTCAACAACTGGAGTCAGAAGCTGTGAATCCTCTGCACCCAGGCCAGGCTGGCAGGTCCTGGGAACCTCCAGAAAATCTGGGGTCCTGTTGTGACACCGCTGCAGCCAATCAGGGTCGAGGGAGCCCAGTCGCAGGCTCAGGGATGCCCTCAGCTGCTGGAGCCGGCCTGGCCTCAGCTGGGGCCTGGGAGGCTGAGGGAGCACTTCATTGACATTTTCTGGAGAGATGGGGGCAGCTGCTGTGCCTGATGGCTCCGGTGAAGGGATCTTGGAGGAGGATCTTTGTGCAAGCCGGGGTATCCGGCCCAGGGTTGACCTAGCCTGGGAGGGAGACAAGCAAGCAGGAACTCAGGCCCTTGGGGTGCTACAGACTCATACGTGCTGGAGGCCCACCTGTAACAGCTGGGTAAGGTGAGAAGCAAAAGGTTGGGATGTAAAGGAAGCTGAAGGTAGAGGCTGACTTGGAGCTCCTCTGTGGAGCTGTGCTGGCTGTGTGTGCACAGGTGAGCATGAGACTACCCGTGAGAGACTTGACAGGGATGGGCATCTGGTAATTCTGCCTGGGGCCACCTGCAGCTCTGGACCCAGGATGGATGCACTGTCTGCCGGGCCCTCACCCCTCACCTGCAGACTGCCCTTTAGGTTGGCCTTAAGCCTCTTCCCATAATCCTGCGCAGACTCCTGAGGGCTCCACCTTGAGGGAGGATGGGGACTCTGGGTAGCAGCCCGATTCAAGTGGTGCCCCCAGCAACTGGGCTCCAACATCTGCAGGAGACAGTGGAGAGACCTAAACCACGAAGAAGCTGGTGTGTGGCGAGGAACAGAGATGTCTCCACCCCCGAGAAACCCGAGGAGGGGCTGTCCTTCCTCCACCCTCTTACACTTCCCCCTCTGCCCCCCGCTCCCACCGAGCTCTGTGCCCCACGGAGGTGGGGTCACGACTCCTCCCGGCTCCGGCATACAGGCTGTTGACCCAGAGGTTGGGATGTCGAGCTCAGGTACCTGCTCGGCCGCCACGGGAAACGACTGCCCCGAGCCGTGAGGCTCGACGCCACCGGCCTGGCCCAGAGCTTTCTTCAGGGAGCGGTACTCTCGGTACAGCGCTGAGAGCGGGGTCGGGGGATCGGAGTTGAGGACTCAGGATTCCCCCGGGAGGGGGCGTGGAGGCCTCCCGCCCCCGGCCCACGGCTTTGGCCACTCCCTCCGCCCCGCGCCCGCGGGCTCACCGCGGGTCTCCTCGGGCGCCGCTTCCACGTCTTCCTGTAAAGGGAACGCGTCAGGCGGATGCCGCGCCCTCAGCTCCCCGCCCACGGGCAGCCCGCACCTTGCCCGGCCGCCGCCCGCTCTGCCGCCGAAATGCGCGCTCCCACGCCTGCAGCAGCTCCCGCACGTCCCGCAGCCGCTCCATGGTCACCGGAAGCTTGGCGCCCGGCGAATCTCCCGCCTAGAGGGCGAAGACGGCCACCAGCCAATGGGGACGCTCGGCAGCGTTGGAGGCGTAACACCGCGGGGGCCCCTGGGCTGGGGCAGCCAATCCACGGGGTCCAGCTGTGGCAACCAATAAGGTGCGTTTACGTCATCGCGGCGCGCGACGGCGCAGGCGGAGCGCGACGTACGGCGAGGCGGGGCCGGCGGCGGTGGCGGCGGCTTGGGTCCGGTTGAGCGCGGGCTGCCTGCTGGGGACCGAGCACGGCGGCTTGCGGCGCTTTCTCTGCCTGGCCGCACAAGGAGGGTGCGGTCACTCGGGGCGGCGTCGCACCGGGGGCGGGGGCGGGGGCGGGGGCGGAAGCCCGGGCGGGGCAGCTGAGGGAAGGGGAAGACCCGAGTAGGGTGCCGGGCTGAGCGGCCTCGGGTCCTGGGGGACGACGCTCCGTCTTCGAGAGGCAGGCCTCGCCGGAGAGACGGAGGGCGTCGAATTGACGGGCTCCCGCCGCTGAAGGCCCGGAGGAGCCGTGCGGGGGCGTCTAAAGGGAAACGCTGGAGCCGTGGGCCGGTGGGAGGGGACGGTGGCCACCACGCCGAGACTCCTCCCATAGTGACCACACTGGCTGCTTTGATTTTCTCTCGTGACAGGTGATCGGTTGGTCTGTCCTCTCACAGCGAGGTATGAATCGTCCTCGCGAGATTTATCCTCAGGCAGAGCGAGACCGAGGGTTGACGTCCCGGGCTTCTCAGGAACCAGCGCCTTAAGGACTTGTGTATGAGGTCCGCAAGAGCTGGGGCTCTGGGGCCAGTCTGCCACCCTTCCCAAGCTCGTTACCCGGGACCTTTGTCTGGCAAGACCTAGGTCTTAGTTTCCTACTATTTTCAGGAAAGTGGCCTGAAGGCAGTTTTGAGGATGAGGTGCCTGGCACACAGTAAATCAGCAGCAGAGCTGTCATGCAGGTACCTTGTGGTCTCAGGCATCTCTTTTGTGCTCCTTGTCAGCTTGGATATACCATTGACAGCCGCCTCTACCTATCTCAGGAGAGGTCCCTAGTTTGGGGTCTTTGAATCCCATGGGTTTGATACTTGTCCTCTTAATATGGTTTTCCAGGGAAGAGAGACATTTACACAGATGGCAAGGACACCGATGGGTTAGGTATTCTTTTTTCTGTAAATCTCCAGGGGTCTCCATGTCTGACAGTGCTCCTGGAAGATAGTACATGTTGAGGGCTTGGGTTACTCTAGTTCTTCAGACTCAGAGTTCACTGGGTTCTGGTCCGTTGTACTTGTCCTGCTGTTTATTAAACTGTATCTATAGTTTCAACTCCTCTTTGCTGTGCTGTGCAGAATCCAAGGGCAGCCTGCAGGAGCTTGTGAGGCGGCTGAGAGAGGGTGCTGTGATGCACCTTCCAGCCCCTGGGATTATCTCATCCCTCTAGTGCTTGGCCAGGGGTGGGAGGATGGCGGGTGGGGGTTGGCTTTTTCCTATATTTAAGAAGGGGAGGATCTCTTGATAAGTGGCTTTGTGATTTGGAAGGTCTGAAAAACAGGTGGTGTGCCCTGCAGAGCAGCAGCCATCAAGAGCACACCGACACGGGCTGGTCATCTCTGGAGCCGTGCTGTTTACATGCTGCTTGGTGGCTTTGTCTCCCTAGAGAGGCCCCTCTGCTTCTCGGGGGCCAGGATGGGGGTGGCCTTGTTCTCCTTTCTCCTTTTTTCAGCCTATTGCGAAGTATCTAGCACTTGCTCGTCAGAGCCATGGTTCTTTGCTCTGTGCCAAGCACCAGGCTGAGCTTTCCCACTACCAGCATGGAGGGGGTGGGGCTGGAGTCTGTCCTCCCCACTGAAGGGCACTTCCCTGCAGGTGACCTCCTGCCTGGCCTAGCGCCATGCACACCCTCGTGTTCCTGAGCACACGGCAGGTGCTCCAGTGCCAGTCAGCTGCCTGCCAGGCCCTGCCCCTGCTGCCGAGAGAGCTCTTCCCCTTGCTGTTCAAAGTGGCCTTCATGGACAAGAAGACTGTAGTGCTGCGTGAGCTGGTACATACTTGGCCTTTCCCGCTGCTCAGCTTCCAGCAGCTGCTGCAGGAGTGTGCCCACTGCAGCCGGGCCCTGCTGCAGGAGCGGCCCAGCACAGAGAGCATGCAAGCTGTGATCCTGGGCCTGACTGCCCGGCTCCACACCCCGGAGACTGAGCCTGGCACGCAGCCCCTCTGCAGGTATGGGCTCACTGGAGGGACCTTCAGGCCTGGTGGGGGGATGCAGAGTGGGTCTCCCCAAGAGGTTCCAGGCTGGTACAAGAGCTCAGTGCAGAAATAGGCATGTTGCTTCTGTCCCAAGGTGGCTGGGAGTGGGTGTGGGCTCTGTCCCCTTGTCTCCTGCCTCAGCCCACCCATGCTCCCAGGAAACATACGCTGCGGGTGCTGGATATGACGGGCCTCCTGGATGACGGCGTGGAGCAGGACCCTGGCACCATGAGCATGTGGGATTGCACGGCAGCTGTGGCCCGCACGTGCATCGAACAGCAGCAGGGCAGGACTGCAGAGCCTGGCCAGGCCCCTGTTCCTGTGGAGGTGCGTGTGGACCTGCGGGTGAACCGGGCTTCCTATGCATTCTTGCGGGAGGCACTCCGCAGCAGTGTAGGCAGCCCACTGCGGCTCTGCTGTCGGGACCTGCGGGCTGAGGACCTGCCCATGCGCAATACAGTGGCCCTGCTGCAGCTTCTGGATGCAGGCTGCCTGCGCCGCGTGGACTTGCGCTTCAACAACTTGGGCCTGCGCGGCCTGTCCGTCATCATCCCACACGTGGCCCGCTTCCAGCACCTGGCCAGCCTGCGGCTGCACTATGTGCATGGGGACTCTCGACAGCCCTCTGTGGACGGTGAGGATAACTTCCGCTACTTTCTGGCCCAGATGGGCCGCTTCACCTGTCTGCGGGAGCTCAGCATGGGCTCCTCTCTCCTCTCAGGGCGGCTGGACCAGCTGCTCAGGTGAGTGGACTCTGCTATGGCCCCGCCTCTCCCTTCCCCTCCAGCAGGCCCTCCCCTGGCTCTGACTATTTGTGACCCCTTGTGTTTCCCCCCACCCCAGCACCCTGCAGAGCCCCCTGGAGAGCCTGGAGCTAGCCTTCTGTGCCCTGCTGCCTGAGGACCTGCGTTTTCTGGCACGGAGCTCCCATGCTGTCCACCTCAAGAAGTTGGACCTGAGCGGCAACGACCTGTCTGGGAGCCAGCTGGAGCCCTTCCAGGGTCTGTTGCAGGCAGCAGCAGCCACACTGTTGCACCTCGAGCTGACCGAGTGCCAGCTTGCCGATACCCAGCTGCTAGCCACACTGCCTGTGCTGACTCGTTGTGCCAGCCTCCGCTACCTCGGCCTCTACGGCAACCCACTGTCTGTGGCAGGGCTCAGGGAGCTACTGCGGGACTCGGTGGTGCAGGCTGAGCTGCGCACAGTGGTGCACCCTTTCCCTGTGGACTGCTACGAGGGCCTGCCTTGGCCACCGCCTGCCTCTGTCCTCCTGGAAGCCTCCATCAATGAGGAGAAGTTTGCCCGTGTAGAGGCCGAGTTGCACCAGTTGCTACTGGCCTCAGGCCGTGCGCACGTGCTCTGGACCACAGACATCTACGGGCGCCTGGCTGCAGACTACTTCAGCCTGTGACCTCCAAGCTCTGGGTGAGAGACTGTCCGGGGGTCCAGGGCTGCTGGAGACCCCTTGCCCCTTGGGTAGGCAGAGCCTATCCTGGAACCCTGTGGAGGCTTGACACAATGGCAGTGGCCTCTAATTTCTTTGCTCCAGGGCTTGCCTTGAGCCTCCCCATGCTTTCTGCAGCACCGTGTGCAGTTTGTCCTGCGTCTGCTCCCCTGGCTGGCTGACCATCTGTGGGCCCGAGGGCTGGATTCCAGGCCTACATGGCCCTGCTTGGTTTGGCTGCACTTAGCTGCCCTTCAGTGTCCTGGGGTCTTCAAGCTGAGAGATGTTTTCCTCTAGGCCCTCCCCAAGAGCAGATTGCTCTGGGTTGGAAGTTGGGACAGGGGCCTACTTCACTGAGGGTTGGGATCCTAGGCACTCTGGGGCCGCTTACCTCTTCTGGGTTTTGGTGCCAGAGGGTGTCTTAAAGGTACAAATGTGCAGTGTGCTTAGAACTTAAATCTGTGACTTTTTTCTGTCCTCATTGGTTAGAGTGACTCATCTCCTGTTCTGTCATCCCCAGCCTGGTCACTGGGGACCATGTCTTTGGTTTGCTGCCCCTTCGTTTTTCTGGGCATTTCCACAATCTGTCCCCTTCTTCCACATCTCAGAGGTCCAGGCCTACAAAGGGCGGTGGGACCAGAGGCAGACATGTAGAGCTGGAGGTCGGGTTAATTTGGGAAGTGGGGGAATCATTTCTGGAGGGTCTCAGTGGGGTGCTGGGAGCCTATCCCCGGGCACCCTCCATTCGCGTCCCAGGACTTTCATTTGCAGGGGTCCGCAGGTGCTCCAGCCCCGCCCAGCCCCGCCCAGCCCCGCCCGCGTCCCTAAACCCGCATACACAGCTCGCTACACTGCGCAGCTTCCACCCTTTACTGACCACGCTGGGGCATGCGCGGGTGAGTCGGGCCGGCCAATCCGCGGTACCCACGTCATCAGCCCGCGCCCCGCCCCTCAGCAGTGGATCTCGTAGGCGGAGGGGGGCTGCAGTGGGAGCCCCTGCGCGACTCCAGGCGCTTCGGCCGCTTCCGCCGGGCCCTCGGCGAAGAGCGGCTTGGAACGGTCGATGACGAACATCTCGTGGCCCCGCTCGTCGCGGAGCTCCTCGAGCTGCGCGAAGGTGCAGGGCCCGTCGGAGTAGTCGTTGACGAAGAGCGCTCCCTCCCCGGAAGGCCCCGGCGCCTTTTTACGCCTGCGCCGCCTGCGGCAGATCATGGTCGCCAGTAACAGAGCCGTGAGCGCCAGGAGCGCAATGGCAGCCGCGATGGCCGTCTGTGTGGCCAGGCCCAGGGCACGGAAGGCCATGCTGCCCGTCTCGGGCAGGGGCTCGTGGCTGACTGGGCCGCCGGCCGGGGGCGGCGCGGGTGCCAGCTGCTGCTGCCGGGACACGTTGACCAAGAGCTGGAAGGGTACTCGGGCGGCGCCTCCGGCGTTGGAGGCCTCACACTCGTACTTTCCGGCGTGGGCCAGGGTGATGTTGGTGAGGAAGAGCATGCCGCTGCCGGTGTCGGAGGCCCCGAGACCTCCTGTGCCCCGCCACCCAACTTCCGGCTGCGCCTGGGCGCGAGGTGCACCCTCGCGAGGCTGTGCCACCTTTCTCCAGGTCACCAGGGGCTGCGGGTAACCTGAAGCCTGGCAGGCCACCCGCAGGTCCTCACCCAGGTTGGCTGTCACCTCCAGCGGCTCCACGTGCACAGACGGTGGGATGCAGATGAGGCTACTTCCAGATACTTCCAGGAGACTCTGAAGTGCCAGGCGCGGGGGCTCTGCACACAGGATCTTCTTGTCCCTGGAGCTGAGCAGTCGCTGGCCTCCCTCCTTGATCCAGGCTCCCAGCCAGTGCAGGGCACAGTCACAGCGCCATGGGTTCTCTGTAGGTGGAGCAGCAGCAGGCATGTAGCTCAGGGGTGGCTCTGGAACACAGCCTGTGCGGTTGGGGTTGTTG
The DNA here is from genome assembly GCF_055505025.1 of Bos grunniens. Taxonomy (NCBI): domain Eukaryota; kingdom Metazoa; phylum Chordata; class Mammalia; order Artiodactyla; family Bovidae; genus Bos; species Bos grunniens. The sequence continues at coordinate 83,657,708 of NC_141178.1, forward strand.
GCAAGAGCAGGAGCCCTCTTACCTAACACCGTGTGGGACCCTTGCCACTTCTCTCTGACAGGGGGCTCCTTAGAGTGGGCAGCACCCATCCACCCCCCCCCCCCCACACACACACCCCAAACTCGGTTCTGTGATGCATGTCCAATTCATTTCACCAGTCTGAGAAAGCTCCTGTTCCTGGCGTTTCCGTGCCACAAGTTTTGCTATTTGAGGGGAACCTCTGTGTCCACATAGACATCCCACCAGCACTAAGACTTTGCACATCCTGCCAGCTTTGTCTACAGGCGCTGTCTGGAGGGAATGTCCCCACTCTTGGTCATGTTTCCAGTTTTTTCCTGCAGGCCCTCTCCTGGCTCAGTAATGTGGAAGCTGCTCAGCTGTCTGGTTTGTTCAGGGCTTTGTACATGTTCTGTCTCCCTTAGGCAACTATGACTCTACCCTTGTTCCTAGCAGCTTTCTATCATGGCTGTGGGTAGGTAGTGCTGCCCGCCCCCCAGGGCTGCCACTGGAGCCCCTTCCACAGCTGGCTGGCTCTCTAGTGCCACCACTGTGGCCAAGGAAGCTGCCTTTGCATGAGAGCCCCTTGCCTCCAGAAAGAATTACCTGTGAGGCGCAGGACCTGCAGGCTGGCCAGTGGCTGCAGGGCCTCCCGGCTGATGGTGCCCAGCTGGTTCCTGCTGAGGTCCAGCAGTGCCAGTGAGGAGAGCCCAGCCAGGGCCTGGTCCTCCAGCAGCTCAATGCTGTTTTCCTGCAGGTGCAGCTCCTGCAGTCGCTGAAGTAGAGACAGATTATCAGAGAAAAGGGCCCTGGGGACAGGTCCCCTTTAGCCTGGGCTGCCTTTTCTCCCCTTCACTACTCCAGCCCAGTAGGGCAGGTGGCAGTGCAGGAGGACCTTCTTGCACACTCCTCCCACCTCACCTGCAAGTGTAGGAAGGTGAAATCCAGCAGCTGTACCAGCTGGTTGCCAGCTAGGTAGAGCACGCGCAGTTGGGCCAGGCCTGCGAAAGCACCGACGCGCAAGCCGCGCAGCCGGTTGCCAGTGAGCGCCAGTTCCAGCAGGCGCGACTGCGTGCGGAAGGCGCCCGACTCCAGGGCGTGTAGGCTGTTGTTGTGCAGGTAGAGATGGCGCAGGGAGGCGAGGGGCGCCAGGATGCCCGGCTCCAGGCGCGCGATGCTATTGTCCTGCAGGAACAGCGTCTGTATCGGAGGGAGAGACGGCGCTTACCCCTCTGAAGGGGTCTTTATTTTCCCTAGAGCGCCCCATTCACCCACGGGGAGGCTCACACACCCGTCCCTCCGTTTCGCTGGCACCCCTTACCGCCGCCCGGCAGCCCCACGCGGTGCCCACCTGCGTCCCGGGTGGGATTCCAGGCGGGACTACGTGCAGTCGCAGAGCACCGCACTCCACCGTGGCGCTGTAGCAGCGGCAGGCGGCGGGGCAGGCGGCAGCGCGAGGCGGGAGACCCGGCAGAGACAGCAGCGACAATAGCAGCAGTGCAGGCGCCCCTGGGGCCATCTCTCGCGGGACCGGCCGCGGGGCACAAGCCTGCAGCCTTTCCAGCAGCCTCCCTACAGTCTGGCCCCGGTGGGATGCAACTCCTGAAACACAGGTTGGCAGGCCTGTCCCTAACATTTGAGAGCCAGCGAAAAGCATGAATGGAGGCACACACCGTGTCTGAATTTTGAAGCTTGAAATCGGTTTAAGAAACTGGTAAAATTTCATTGCCTTCCTTTATAAAAAGCTTTTTTTAAAAAAAAGTCAAAGATCTGGAGCATCAGGTTTCAATTTAGAATTTCTCTTGTCTTCAGAGTCTCGCCACACAGGCCACAGGAAGGAAGCCTATGCCACCCCAACACTTTTCTCTCCCCATCCCCCATCTGCCTGGTACTGAAGGGTTTCCTGCTCATGCATGTGGACACATGGACTGAAGTGTCTACAACCCAACATCCAGCCACTCCTTGGATCTTAGTTGCAAGAGACTGGTATGGGCTTGGGAACACGTGGGTAAAGTTCAGGGTCAGTCACCAAAGCATGGACTAGAAGGGAAAGAATAGGCTCTGAACAGACACATCCCCTGGTCTGCATGAACTCACTCTTGAGCACTGGCATGAAACCTCAAGATATGGAGCCCAGATCAGGGGTCCTTTGCATAACCTCAGGACAGGGCACAAGTCTCCCTGTTGCTAGTGTTTGTCCTTGTCCTCACCTAATTTTGATCCAGAATTTACTCTCGTCATTTTTATCCCTAGAACTCATGCTGTGTCCTCAATGCTCGGATTTTCCTGTTGTGACTTGAGGACATGGGCACAACTGGCCTCGGGTTGGGGGGGGGAGGGCCACCAGCCACAGGAAAATGGAGGCATACTTTTGTCCAGCCTCTAGCCCTGCCCTACTTGGGGTGGGAGTGGGTAGAACAGCTTAGCTATAATTAGAGCTTTTTCTCAGGGAACTTGCTAGAGAATTGGAGGATGAGACAAATAGGAAAGCCAGTTCAGCTGTGGGGCCATGCTGACTCCTAGAAAGATGCATCCATCTTTGGGTTAGGTGGGTCCTTGGGATGACTGGGCTGTGAAAGAAGGAACCTTGGGTCACCAACTGAGTTTCTAGTGTAGTTTGCCAAGTAGGTTCTGTGCTCAGTGACCTCCTGGACTTTGAAGGAGTGTGTAGTGTTTTGTTTTGGGGTTTATACACATGCAGCTGTGATCCTAGAAAGAGAAGACCTGAGTCTAGTTCAAGGCACGAGTCCAGTTCAAAGCACAATGAGTCCAGTTGGATGGTGGGGCTGAGGTGTGCCATCAGCTAGCCTCCACTTCAAATGGTCTCTGCTCTGAACTCCTGCCTGTTCACCAGGTCTCCTACTAGGAAGAGTGTGTCATGTGGAAAGTTTTTTGTTTTTTTAGACTAAGGTTACCCAACTTCTCTGATGTTTCCTCTTCGGCACTTACAAATTCATGCTTTAATATCCAGATCCTTAGCTGTGCTGACAGATCCAGAGGGCAGACTTGGTGTCTGCCTTGCTTCTCACTGCAGCTCAGCACTTAGCACACGACAGAGGCTGAATGAAGAAGAGTGAGTGGTAACGTCTCTGAAAGCCAGATTTAGTACAAATCTTGCACTAACTGAGCACACTGGAAGGCTTCACGCTGCTGCTGCTGCTAAGTCACTTCAGTCGTGTCCAACTCTGTGAGACCCCATAGACGGCAGCCCACCAGGCTCCCCTGTCTCTGGGATTCTCCAGGCAAGAATACTGGAGTGGGTTGCCATTTCCTTCTCCAATGTGGAAAGTTACCAAGTGGCCTTGGTGTTTATTTAAATCTTGCTCTAAATTTAAGTCACATAGTTATTTAAAATTACTGAACAGAAGCAAGCACAGTGAAAGTTTTAATGTAATTGTTTTGGTCTAGGCAGAGGCAATTACCAGATGTCTCAGAATGTGTGTGAACCCCAAGAAGTTGGGGGGCATTCTCAGCCCCTGGGACCCACTTCCCTCAGCAAAAGGGCTGGCCTAGAGTGCCCACCCAGCTTTCAGCGGCAAGGCCTCTCAGAGAAGATTCTTGGCCTCTTCTTAAGGACTTAAGAGGATTGCTGCTCACGTGGACACCCCCTAGATGCTGATACGTGTGGAAGAGCTGGCCTGGGCATGGTTGAGGACTCAAGCAGGAAGAGCAGGGGAGGCTAGCTCAGAAATACTTTAACCCAGCGGAAACCCTCCTAATCTGGTGGGGTGTAACATACTGGATTTGGCAACAGCTGTCAGTCTCCAGGGGGCCCATCTGTGCGAGGAGGGGTGAGTGAAGGGATAATGGAGGAAGCCCCGCTTCGCTCTTCTGCGCAGTGCGAGGCCCGAACCTTGATCTCCCGAGGCGCCCCCTGCATCCCCTCCGGCGCGGTCTGTCCAGGGCAGTTCAGGGCAGGGCGTGGTCCCCGTCAGGTCGCACGCCCTTCTCAGTAGTCGACAGAGACAGAACCAGGATGGGCCCTGATCCCGCCCCACGCCCGCTGACCTTGGGCCGGGTGCCCCCTCACCTGACGCTCCCGCGGCGCGGCTCCCCCGCCGAACCCCGGCCCACAGAGCAGCACCCAGCGGGGGAGGGACGGGCGCCGCTCGGGCTCGCGCACTGGAGCCCCCGCGCCTCCCGCCCGGCCGCCCCGATCCGTCGTCGCGAGGGCCAGGCAGACCAGAGGACGAAAACGCCCCAGGCCGGGAGTGTGTGGAGGGAGTAGGGCCCCGGAGACCCCGCCCCTGCCGGCGTCGGGACTCGGTCCGCGGCGCCACCTCGGACAGCGCCGGCGGGGCGGGGCCGCGGAGCACCTTCGCCGCGCACGCGCACTCGGCTGGCGCGCTCTCTGGGTGGCGCGTGCGCAGCCCGCCGGCCCGGGGCGCTGCGGGTGCCAGCGGTTGCTGGCCCGCGGTTCAGGGCGGCGGGGCAGCAAGCAGGAGTGGGGCCAGGTCCATGGTGAGTGCGAAACGGCGGCCCTGCCAGCGCACGTGCGAGGGCAGCTCGGGCGCGCCTGGCGCGTACTCGAAGCAAGCGCTGAGCTCGAAGGCCAGGGCCGATCGCACCAGGCCCACGCCGCCCGCGCGCTCCGGCGCTGGGTGGTAGAGACGCCCATTCGTGGCCAGAGGCAGCAGGCGCGCCGGCTCGAAGGGCACAGCCAGGGCCTCGCCGCCGCCGCAGTAGGAGAGGCGCTGGGGCGCGGGGCCCGCGGCCAGAAGGTGCGTGAAGACCACGGGCCGGTCTTCGCAGCGTAGGAAGTTGCGTTCCCTGCCGCAGAGCGAGAGGAAAGGGAAGTAGGCCTCGTAGCGCCCGCTGCGGTTGGGTCTCAGGCGGGAGAAGAACATGACCAGGAACTGCGGGTCTGTGGGGAGGAGGGGGAAAGGGCGTGACTGCTCAGCACGCCAGACCCCGAGTCCCCCGGGCCCTACTGCTCCAGGCAGGCGGCTCTCCCTGGGCCACATCAAGGGCTTGCGCCGGCTGTCGGACAGCCGCCCAGGCCTCACTTCAGTTAGGGGGCTTTTAAGCACAGTACGGCCAGCCTCCTAACGCGGGCAGGACGGCTGGCAGGTTGGGCAGCGCGAACGCTTAAGAGCCTTTCCCGAAGGAAGAGGGAAGGTGGGGGTGGAAGGAGCATCGGTACCTTTGAAGCAGGTGGTGAAGTTCTTCATTCTGGAGTCGTCCAGGAAAAGCTGCAGAGAAGCAGACCGTGGCCCTTGAGTAACAGCTCGAGAGAGCTGTCCCAGGGCGAGAAGAGCCTGGTGGGCCTGAGCCCGGGCTGATGTCCGCTTTCTTTGCTCGTCTGTGTACACCATGTGCAGGGAGGCGCGTGGAAGATAAACTTGGGAGCCCTGCCGACCTCCCCACATCTATCCCGCGCCCCCCGCCTTACTTCCTGAAGCACAGATTCTCTCAGCTGGCATGCCCTTTCCGCGCCTCTTCCCTCCTCCCTTTTAGTTTCTAATGAGATGTGCCACTTCTTCCGCATAGGCTGTCTGAGTTGCTTCCTTGTGTGTATGGTGGATGCCACCGCCAGGGCTTCCAAATCAGGCGCGGCGGCGGGGGACGCAGGACCGGGGGATGCAAAGCCCGCAGGGCGCAGCCAGGCGCGGGACGTTGTCCTCTGGGGGCCTAACCCTTTGGGGCCATAGCCGCGCGTCCTAGTGTTTCCAGCGCGACCCGGGAGGCCGGGTTGCCTTACTGTAAAGACCCCGCCCCCGCCCACCTGGCCCTGATGATCCACATAGTAAAAGTACTCGCGCGTCCGAGGCTCTGGGCTCTGGCCCTGCGTGTAGGAGACGCCCCCGCCCCCAGCGTAGGTCCGGGCTCCCGGGGACCGCGCCAAGATTAGAGCCCAGGGCCGCAGCGCCCCGCTCATCGCCCACATCCTCCTCCTGCGCCGGAAACGGCCGGAGGTCATGCGGGGCAGGTGCTGTGGGAACACCGGTCCCCCGGCGGTCTTGGCCTCGTGCTTTGGGTTCCGTCTGCGGCCAAGGAGCTCGTCCCCCACCTACCCCCATCCTCTTCCTCTCTCCTCCCAATCCCAGGCGTTCCCGACACTCTAGGCGTCAGGGGCACGCCGACCAGCGTTCCGGCTGGGGAAAGGGTGGCGAGCGGGACCGCCCGACGTTGGGGTTCTAGTGTGAGACGCAGGTGCGGTCGGTTTCGGGAATAGGGACATCGGCTGGGCCTGAACTTCGCTGGGCATGCAGGCCCTGTCCCTCCGCCCGCGGAGACTGGCTGTCCTCACGTGAGCGAGGTACGTGCAATGTACCCCCGCCCTCAGGAAGCCGGCCCGGCTGGGCAGCCTGCATGTGAGGGTGGCTGCTGAAGGCAGGTGGTGAATAAACACCGCCCAGAAAGCCTAAGCCAGCTTGGGCCGTACGATAGGTCAGAATCCCTCCCGCCGTCCCCACCCCACCCTCAGGCAATCAAGCCGAGCTTACGGGCTCAAGTGGAGTCAGGTGCCTCGCCCCATCCCCTGGAGGTACCTTCCTCTCCTCCCCGAACCCCTCCCTGCTCCCCCTCCCCTATTCTCCCTTGACCTTACGTCCACCCGGGTGCCCACACCGGCAACTGGCTGCTGATAGCTGCCTCGCTGCCACTGGAAAGAATGGGAGGCGACAGACTCGGAAGTGTCCATACGTACTTTATTCGCACAAAGTGTTTTCATCTCTCGAGTCCATGCGTCAGAGCGAGTCTTTGGCCGGGCTGCCGGTACCCAAGCCTCGAGACCACCGGACCCAGGACCTTCTCCCAGGGGGACACCGGGCCTCGGCAGGGCTGGGATTTTTTAATAATAAATAAAAACTCAACTCTAAAAAATATATATATATATAAACTGGGGATAAATTAAGTTTTACAACGATTGGAACCCAAAATTCCAAAATGGAAAATGTACAGAGTCTAGGTACCTCTGCCTCCCTATCCTCACCCTGCCCGCGCGCGCTCTGGACTAGAGGAAGGACAGCCTCTGGTGCCCCTCTGGTCCCCCGCTCTGGGCTCCTGCCCTCTCATCTGCTGCAGGTTTTGGACGGGGATAGGGCAGGATTCGCTTTTTGGTCAAAGCCAAGAAGGTGGAGAAGAAAATGAAGGAATGATAGCAACTTGTCTGCAGAGGATGGGGGAGGACGACTCAGAAATAAATAGCATTTGGGTTAAGATTATGTCATTAGCAAATTTAGTTCTTATATCTTTCGCTCTATTTATATCTCTATACACAGGCGGGTTGGGATGCGGGATAGATTCTGAATTTATAGTTACACGAAGAAAAAATATTCTCGCCCCTCCCCCACCCTGCCCCAAGAATGCCTGCCCAACCCTGCCCCCCACCCCGGAGGACTTTGGCTTGGAGGCTCCTTCCCGCCCAGAGAGCCTACTGGGCCCTGGACCGGCCAGACTCTGCTCTGGTGGTGGACAGCCCAGAGCCCTGGAGACCCCAAATTCCTGTGCAGTCACCACGCTGGAAGCAACGGGTGGCGGGCGGGGGGGGGGGAGGGGGGGCGGTGCCGCGGGTGTAGGGTAGGGGGCGGGAGAAATTGGGGAGGGTGAAAGTCGAAGACGAGGAGACCCCCAGGGCAGAGGGAGGGCAGAGGAAGGGAGGGGTAGCCGGGCTGGACCAGCCTGAGCACAGCACCCAGCCAGACGGCTTGCCCCAGGGAGGGCGGCTTGTGCTCTCCGGCCGGCCGGGAGGGGCAGTGTCACTTGGCTCCAGGAAACAGAAGGCACTTTCTCGAGACCGACCTGCGGCTGGCGATGGGCGGGGTCGCGCCTAAAGAACCAGCCAGAGGCCGGGGGCGGGGCGGAGGCGCCCTTCCCTCCTCTGCCCCGGCTGCGCCTTCAGGCCGAGGGCCAGGGTGGGGGAGATGGGGGTTCCAGGGCTGGGGCGGGCATGGGCGGAGCCGGCATGCTACCTCCGCGTCTGGGGCATCCCCTCCCCCCTCCCCGCGTGCCCCCCTGCCCAGGCGCACCCGGGCAGGCTCTGTCCCCACCCTCGGTCCCTCGGTGCCCACGCGCTATAGCACGCCCTCCATGAAGCTAGTGTCCAGGTGCTGGATGAGCACGCGCAGGAAGGACATCTCCTTGCGAGTGTTCTCAAAGATGACCCGCGGGTCATCTGAGCGGCAGCGCAGGCAGTTGGGCGCCATCACCATGGCCAGGTTGCTGACGTCCATCTTGGTGATGGCCACATTGGCAGGCTGCACGAACACCTGCGGGGGAGCGGCGAGTGGGCCCGAGCCGGGCGCGGAGGGGGCGGGGCGCAGCGCGGAGGGGGCGGGGTGCCAACCGCCTACCTGGAGGAAGCGGATGAGGTAGCACAGCACCAGGCGGTTGATGCGGGGCAGCGCGTGCACCACGGCCACGGCGGCCTCCGGGCTCTCGTAGTGCGCGATGCACTGCTCATAAAACTCGTGCGGGATCAGGGGCTCCTCCAGCTCCCGGTACCACAGCTTTAGCAGCGACGCTGGGAACGCAGCGCGGGGTGTTCAGCCATGTGGGGCCGTTGGGGACCGGCAGCAGCAAGGGGTGAACCGGGCCGTGGGGGGCGGTGATTGTGTGCTGGCGCCGAGGGGGCAGGACCAGACTGGAGGTGTCCACACAGTGGTGTGGGCTACCTGGCTGGAAGCCAGTGGGCTCCTAGTCCTGACCGTCAGGACTGACCCCAAGCGTGGGGACACTGTCCTGAAGGACATGCAAGTGTTGTAGAGAGGATTTATCAGGAGGGCTGTACAGCCACTCTGAGCCATGGAGACTGACCAATGACAGTGGATCTCTGCACTGGAAATGGATCAGAGGGCTGCCCCTTCTGCATGGGAAGCAGTGAAGGCTGAACCATTCCAGCTGCTCCTGCTGACGGGGCTGGGGGCTCACCTGGGACGTGGGGGTCCTCCAAGCCTGTAGGCACCTTCCACTGGTCCACCTGTAGCTTCAGGGCATTCACTTCATCGATGTCCCCAGGTACTCTGCCGAGCACATGGCAGGTCTCAGGGAGGAGGAGCTGGGCTTCCTCCAGGTCAGGGCTTCATGACCCCTCTCTGCCCGAATGACCTCCTTCCTATCGGAGGGGAGGTGTGGCTGGGGTCCCCTGCCCCAGGCCCTCATCCTGCAGTTGACTAGCCCCATGCAGATCCCTTCCTCAGAATGATCCCTGAGGCCCAAACCCACAAGCTTGTTTCCCCAACTGTCCTGGGCAGGTGAGTCATGACGGCAGGTGACTGGCCATGTGCCACCCCCATGGGGCAGGGCTATCATCTCCATGCACAGGTGAGGATCCTTTGCTGAGAGTTGCTGCATCTTTCCTGGCCCTGCCCATGGCTGTTGTCCAAGTGCCCTCTGGGGCCCTGGTGGCCATTTCTGAAGGATTACTGTCCCAGACCAGCTCCCCTGCCTGGGTTCAGGCATGATGTAGTTCAGGGGGAACAGTCCTATGCCCAGCCTCTCCATTTGCTCCAAGGTGCCTCTCTCCGGCATGCTGGCCTCTTGGAAGTGCTCCTCTGAGGCAGGGACCCAGTGCCCAGTGGCCCTGACTGCTCAAGACTGGTGGAGACACCCAAGGCCCCCACACCCTGGGCCCAGGTTGCAGGGCACCTGAAGATGCCTTCCGTCTGGTCGCCGTTGAGTGCGAGCACCTCCTCCGACAGTCGGGTCTGCACCCAGGGCAGCTGCCGATCAGGGTAGCGCTCCTTCTGCATACTCATGACCTCCTGCAGCGCGCTGCCAAACATGGACGGGCTGAAGACCGCATTCTTGGCATGTCGGATCTCCTCTACGTTGGGCTTCTTCAGCCCCTGCAAAGGCAGCCCAGCACTCTGTGCCAGTGTGGCCAAGCACCCAGCCCTCTGTCCCCTGACACCCCTGCAAGGCCTACCCCTGGTTCACCCGCCTCTCCTGTGAGCCCCAGGCCTCTGCCTAGCCAGAGCACCCCAACTCCCTGGCCCCAAGTCAACACGGCGGCTTCCTGTTGGGCCACCTACAGCACCGGAAGCTCCAAGTGACACCCTCTGCCCTGTGAGAGGTTGAAGGGTGAGCCAGTCACTTCACCTGCCCCCTTCCCAAGTCTGCAGTCCCACCTCCCGCTGGACTCTGTCTGGGCCTCACCAGCACAGGGTGCCCGCCCACCTCTCCCTGGCAATGCAGGGAGTTCATACCTTCTTGGCCCCGGTTAGGGCTGCCTTCTGCAGCTTGTGGTAACAGTACTTGGCATATGTGCTTATTGCCACCCCTGGAAAAGAATGGTACCAGTTGGCTTGGTGTGGACATGTAGGAGCAGGGGCTGCAGGCCAACCAGTGACTGAGAGGAAGCAGCAAGAGGGGCAAGGAGAAGTGGCTCTTGTAAGAACGTGGGCACCCAGGGCCTTACTCTCCTGGGCTGTGCTTTGAAGTAAACCTATGTGGAAGGGAAGGAGGCACTGCCCTCCCCTCCAGAGGAGCCAGACTGCAGAAGGAAGCCCTCTGCCAACCCACCCAACCCTCCCCCTAGCGAGTAAGGGCAGGCTGGGGGTGCGGTGTTTCCCTGGAGAAGTGGCAGGCCGGATAGGGCAGGGCCTGGGGAACCCCTGAGAAGGGGGATTTCTGTGTGCAGCAGGCCTGTGGGCACTCGGCACCCACTGCCCAGGGTCACACAGGACGGAGCTCTGGGTTGGCTGGACTGCAGGCCTTCTTGTAGCTCTGATTCCAGCAGGAGGCCGTGGGCAGCTCAGGGAGAGGCCTTAGCCTGCAGGGTCCCATGCCCATGTGGCTGAAGGCTGCCTGGGTGGGAGTCAGGGAGAGGGAGGTGCAGGGCCTGGCTCATGTGAGAGGGGGATAGTGGGAGTGGATGCCCCAAGTCCTGAACCTGGTTTCGCTGGGAGGGCAACGCTGGGCAAGAACCACTCAGGGCTCTGCCTGAGGGCTGAAGGTGATGGGAGGATGGGTCTTTTTTCTCAAGGACAGAGGCTTTCTAACTGGTGGTCATGGAGGGCGGCAGAGCCAGCAATCCGAGAGCAAGGCCTCGAGCACCTTGGCTGGGGTCTTTCCAGATTTGAAGGGAGAGGGGCTAGGAGGAGACCTAGTCCAAGGAGGGTCTGAAACGTGGGCACATCCTTCCTGGCCCAGGCAAGCAAGGGAAGGAGCAACAGGACAGAGGAGCCACCTGGGCCGGGCTGTCCGGGCCACAGACAGAGGGGCTGGACCATGTGCCCCCAGGCTCAGGTCAGGCCCCTTCCCTGTAAGACTCTGCCTCTGCTGAGTGCCACCTGCCTAGGGGCCTCTGGACCCAAGCCTCAAATCCAAACACAGAGTCTTTTTCAAAGGAAGCAGTTTCTTGAGATGTCTGAGGACATGGGGCTCCTTGAACCTCAGTGTGAAGAACACAAACATGTCTCATCCACAAAAACCTTTTCATTTCTAGTTATCACGGAACAGCTGTCGTAACTGGTGACGGAGTTCTATTTTAGAGGAACCAGAATGAAAATGAATGTTTCTTCTAGATGTTTAAACCCTGAAGAATCTGGTTCAGGTCCCTGGGGACCCACAGACCCCTGGCAGAGACCCTAGCTGCTGCCTCCCATTAGCCCACTTGGAACACAGCGCTTGGAATCTTCCACCCCTGGCCCATGTGGCCCACATGGGCAAGCTCTGGGCTCAGGGAGAAGGGATGGCGCTCAAGCAGAAGGAACCTGGGCTGCACCCTGAGCACTGGGAGCACCTGGCAGCAGCGCTCCCGCTCCCCATCCTGGGTGCAAGCCCCCTCTCCCTTGGGTGACTGCTTCTGTCCCTGGGCTTGGGGCCCACGGGCAGACCTGCCCCGCCCTCCTGCCACAGGTCTCATGGGGCTTCCTGCACCTCTCACCTAGGGTTGGTGGTGCAGCCCTTCCTGGCCTGATTCCGTATCTGCAGGACGGGGACGGGTGCCCATTAAGGGCCGACCTCGGAATCTGGCAGAGTGAGGACTCAACTGAGAACCACCACTGCTGGAGTCCCAGGGCACATCCTCCTGGGCCAAGACTACGGGGTGTTTGCTCAGTGCCCAGCGTCCAGCCCAGGGAACCCTCTGGAAGTGTGGGGGGACCCTGCTCTGAGCCCCATGTCCAGCGCTCAGCCCAGGGAACCCTCTGGTGGTGTGGGGGACTCTGCTCTGAACCCCGCGTCCAGAGGCTGACAAAGCAGTTCTCCCAGAGCCTTGCTGCTGTGCCAGGGCCCAGGCCATGAACCTCAAAGGCCACCAAGTGTGGCCAGAACCTGCTGCCTCTTGGCACATGCTCTGCAGGGTCCCAAGGGTCTGGCTCCCTTCTCTGACCCACTCAGGGCTCCGATCACCCCCAACCCTGCTCATGGCTGCACTGCTCTTGTGGATTGGCTTGGGCAGGAGCTCAGGACCCCACCTGCTCCTACCCACGACAACAGTGGCTCAAGGGTGCCCTGGAATCCCAGATGGCAGCTGCCTCCTTTCTCCTGGCACAGGCAGCAGCCAGCCAGGCACTTCCCAGAGGAAGAAGAGTGGGGCAAGTGCGGGTAACTGGGTGTAGGCAGGCTGGGAGCTAGTCCCAGGATATTGGTGCCAAGAGGGGCAGTTCACGGCACAGCAATGCACCACTGGCTCTCCTGGTGGGGGAGGGTACACAGCCTTGAGCTAACAAGGCTTCCCTGGAGCTTGGGCAGGGGTGGGGTTCCTGAGCCAGGGCCCAGAAGGGCAGGGATGGGAATGCTGGGGGAGGGAGGCTGGGGAACCCCTGAGTGTGCTGGGGGCCCTGCCAGGGAACCGAGGCCCGGCTTGGCCCCCAGGGCACTCCCACACCAGGGGCTGCCTCCAGCAGGCCCCTCCGCACTGTGCGCCCAGCATGCACACCGGAGAGTGTCCCGAGCACCGCGGAAGCCGAGACAGGGCGGCGCGGCCTCTCCCAGGAAGCCCTGTCGACAAGCAGGCTTCAGCCCCCTCTGGAGGAGGCCTGGCAGTTAGTGCCCCCCGCACCCCAGCCCGGAAGTGGTTAGAGAGAGGGGGCCAGGCGGCCGAGCCGGAGAGCAGAGCTGTGCAGCGCAGCGCCCGGGGCTGCGGGAGAGGCCCTACCATCCGGCTCCTCAACATAAGGCTTGGGTTTCTTTCTCAACTTGGACTTCTTCTTAGTGTTCCTTTCCAGGAGCGCTTTCATGTGCTGGGTCACTGGGGAGCAAACAGAGGGTGAGGCCACAGAACACAGAGGAACACGAGCCCACACGGCCCCATGCGGGGCTGACCCCGGGTGGCTGGTGGGTGACGGCCCAGCCTGCGGGGCTCCTTGAGGGGTGAAGGCGAGTGTCCTGCTCACTCCCGGGACAGGGGTGGGTGTGAGGGCCTGTCCGGGCCACGTGGCTGGGGAAGTGCCAGCAAGATGCCCGCAGGCAGAGGGGAGGGACTGTGGTCAGCTCCTGACCCTCTGGCTGACAGGACGGAAGGGGTGGGGAGAACCCTGAGGAGGCCCCAGGCCAGCCGTGGGGTTCCTACATGGCTGAGGGGACGCTGAGCAAGGGGGGGCGCCGGGCTCCCCTCTCTGGCCAGTCGGGGCGCCTCCCACTCGGCACCGCTGACACAGCCCCTCCTCCCCCGTCCCATGCTCCAGAAGGAAGTTGGGGTGCACGGTCCACACTGAGGTGGGAGCTACCTCCCATCACGGTGGACCCTCTTACCTACATATATTATTTGTAATTCTTCTGGATGGGGAAGCTGTTATTTACCTAATTACACTTTGGGTTATAACCCAATATGCTTTATTCTGCTGTTCAGTGCTCCAGCTTTGGCCCCGGGAGCTGTGTTCTCTAACACAGCCCTGTGTCAACCCTCATCCCTTCCAGCACTTCCTCCCCTCGACAGACATCAGTGTGAGCAAACTCCGGGAGATGGTGAAGGGCAGGGAAGCCTGGCGTGCGTGCTGCAGTCCACAGGGTCACAAAGAGTCGCACACGACTTAGCAACCGAACAACAATATGTACATTCCCAACCCCACCCTTAGAATCAGTTGCTTCTCCAAAGAGCACTGGTTCTGTCTCATAGAAAATGCCAGAGACCAAGAGCTGTTGGTCAGCTGTGCTCACTTCTACGGGGTGGCACTGCCCTCGCTGACAGGGCTTGGGCAAATAAACAGGTAGCTAGGTGGGAGAGGCTGCCTTCTCTTCCCAGTTCAGAGTTTTTGTCAGGAATGGAATGCTGGATTTTGTCAAATGCTTTTTTCTCCACTTACTGATATGCTCATATGATTTTTTTTATTCTGCTAATATGACAAATCACAATGACTCATATTTAGAATGTTAAACCAACTTTCCCTTTCTTAGATAAACCCCACGTACTCAAGGTGCATTATCGTTTTAATATATTATTGAATTCAATTAGTCAAAAATACTGTTAAGTTTTTGTACTATGTTCATGAGGGATACTATCTGTGCTTTTTTTTTTTTCAAATTTTTGGTAATGTTCTTTTCTAATTTTGATACAGAGAGAACTGGGAGATAGTCCTTCCACTTCTGTTTTCTGAGTTGGTAAAGAATTGCTACACAAGCAAGCATTTGATAATTCTCTAGTGAGGCCATCTGGGCCTGGCATTTTCTTTGTGGGAGAGTTTTAAAGTCCTAATTTAATTTCTTTAGTAGATATATGATTTTTCTGAAATAGATAAGAAATAGAGGCCTTACAAATAGCTGTGAAAAGAAGAGAAGCGAAAAGCAATGGAGAGAAGGAAAGATATAAACATCTGAATGCAGAGTTCCAAAGAATAGCAAGAAGAGATAAGAAAGCCTTCTTCAGCGATCAATGCAAAGAAATAGAGGAAAACAACAGAATGGGAAAGACTAGGGATCTCTTCAAGAAAATCAGAGATACCAAAGGAACATTTCATGCAAAAATGAGCTCGATAAAGGACAGAAATGGTATGGACCTAACAGAAGCAGAAGATATTAAGAAGAGATGGCAAGAATACACAGAAGAACTGTACAAAAAAGATCTTCACGACCCAGATAATCACGATGGTGTGATCACACGACCCAGATAATCACGATGGTGTGATCACTGACCTAGAGCCAGACATCCTGGAATGTAAAGTCAAGTGGGCCTTAGAAGGCATCACTACGAACAAAGCTAGTGGAGGTGATGGTATTCCAGTTGAGCTATTTGAAACCCTGAAAGATGATGCTGTGAAAGTGCTGCACTCAATATGCCAGCAAATTTGGAAAACTCAGCAGTGGCCACAGGACTGGAAAAGGCCAGTTTTCATTCCAATCCCAAAGAAAGGCAATGCCAGAGAATGCTCAAACTACCGCACAATTGCACTCATCTCACACGCTAGTAAAGTAATGCTCAAAATTCTCCAAGCAAGGCTTCAGCAATATGTGAACCATGAACTTCCTGATGTTCAAGCTGGTTTTAGAAAAGGCATTGGAACCAGAGATCAAATTGCCAACATCCGCTGGATCACAGAAAAAGCAAGAGAGTTCCAGAAAAACATCTATTTCTGCTTTATTGACTATGCCAAAGCCTTTGACTGTGTGGATCACAATCAACTGTGGAAAATTCTGAAAGACATGGGAATACCAGACCACCTGATCTGCCTCCTGAGAAACCTGTATGCAGGTCAGGAAGCAAAAGAACTGGACATGGAACAACAGACTGGTTCTAAATAGGAAAAGGAGTACGTCAAGGCTGTATATTGTCACCCTGCTTATTTAACTTATATGCAGAGTACATCATGAGAAACGCTGGACTGGAAGAAACACAAGCTGGAATCAAGATTGCTGGGAGAAATACCAATAACCTCAGATATGCAGATGACACCACCCTTATGGCAGAAAGTGAAGAGGAACTCAAAAGCCTCTTGATGAAAGTGAAAGTGGAGAGTGAAAAAGTTGGCTTAAAGCTCAACGTTCAGAAAACGAAGATCATGGCATCCGGTCCCATCACTTCATGGGAAATAGATGGGGAAACAGTGGAAACAGTGTCAGACTATTTTTCTGGCTCCCAAATCACTGCAGATGGTGACTGCAGCCATGAAATTAAAAGACGCTTACTCCTTGGAAGGAAAGTTATGACCAACCCAGATAGCATATTCAAAACCAGAGACATTACTTTGCCAACAAAGGTCCGTCTAGTCAAGGCTATGGTTTTTCCTGTGGTCATGTATGGATGTGAGAGTTGGACTGTGAAGAAGGCTGAGCGCCGAAGAATTGATGCTTTTGAACTGTGGTGTTGGAGAAGACTCTTGAGAGTCCCTTGGACTGCAAGGAGATCCAACCAGTCCATTCTGAAGGAGATCAGCCCTGGGATTTCTTTGGAAGGAATGATGCTAAAGCTGAAACTCCAGTACTTTGGCCACCTCATGCGAAGAGTTGATTCATTGGAAAAGACCCTGGTGCTGGGAGGGATTGGGGGCAGGAGGAGAAGGGGATGACAGAGGATAAGATGGCTGGATGGCATCACTGACTCGATGGACGTGAATCTCAGTGAGCTCCAAGAGTTGGTGATGGACAGGGAGGCCTGGCGTGCTGCGATTCATGGAGTCGCAAAGTCGGACACGACTGAACGACTGATCTGATCTGATCTATTTCTTACTGAATGATCTTTGGTAGTCTGTGTTCTTAGAGGAATTTGTCTATTTCCTCTAAATTGTCAAAAATACTGACATAAAAGTTGTTCACAGTATTTTTTTTATTATCCTTTCAACATCTGTTGAATCTGTAGTGATATCATCTCTCGTTCTTGAAACTGGTAATTTATGTCTTTTTGTCCTGGTTAGTCTGTATGGAGGTTTGTTAATTTTGTTGACCTTCTCAAATAATCAGGTTTTTGTTTCACTGATTTTCCAGATGGTTTTTTCTGTTTTCTCTTTCACTGATTTCTACTCTAATCATCATTTCCTTTCTTCTCCTTACTTTTGGCATATTTCCTCTCTCTCTCCTTTCTAACATTTCTCAATGTAGGAGCTACGTGATCTATTTCCTAGTACAGACATTAGGTGCTGGAAGTTTCCCTCTAAGAACTGCTTTAGCTCCATCACACTAATTTTAACATGTTTTGTTTCTATTTTCTTTCAGTTCAAAATACTTTCTATAT
The DNA here is from genome assembly GCF_055505025.1 of Bos grunniens. Lineage (NCBI taxonomy): Eukaryota > Metazoa > Chordata > Mammalia > Artiodactyla > Bovidae > Bos > Bos grunniens. The sequence goes on from NC_141178.1 coordinate 83,674,755, forward strand.
TCTCTTTTCATTTTTATTTGACCCATGAATTGTTCAGTATCATGTTTAGTTTCCAAATACTCAAGGATTTTCCAGGTATCTGTGTGTTGCTGATTGTCAGTTTAATTCCATTGTGGTTAGAGGACACACTTTCTTTGACTCATATTCTTTAACTTTTACTGAGACTTGCTTCATGGCTCAGGATATGGATTATTTTTAAAAAGTGGCTGACATTTGAGTCCAGATGCTCTAGGCTTCTCTGGTGGTTCAGACAGTACAGAATCTCCCTGCAATGCAGGAGACCTGGGTTCGATCCATGGGTTGGGAAGATCCCCTGGAGAAGGCAATGGCCACCCATTCTAGTATTCTTGCCTGGAGAATCCCATGGACAGAGGAGCCTGGTGGGCTACTGTCCATGGGGTCCCAAAGAGTCGGACACGACAGCAAATAACACACCCGCTCTGCGACCCAGATCCTTGAAGTGTGGCTGCTTTGTTTCTCACGCAGACCTCCAGCTACGCCCTCTGTTCTCAGCGCCACGGTCACTCCCACTTTCACACCACTGTGGAGGATGCTCGCCCCTGCTACTGAACTTCTCAGGCTTTGCCAACTGCTTCAACTTTTCAGCTTCCCCACCACCTGCTTGGGATCCATGTTTCTTGGTCTGCCAAATGAGTTTTTCACCACTTGTCCATTTGCTTTTCAGCTTCCAAAACATGATTGTTTTTCCTCTTCCCTCGTCTTTGTCCTGGTGGGTTTTAGTATTTTTATTATAATAAAATGTACATACCATAAAACTTGCCATTCTAACAATTTCAATTGTACAGTTCAGGTTATTAATCCTTTGTGTCACTGTGTCACCACCACCACCCACCTGCAGTGCTTCTTCCCCAGTGGAAACTACGACTCAAACAACTCTCCCTTTCTCCTTCCTTATAACCTACGGCACCGCTGTTCTGTCTCTCCGAATTTGACTGCTCCAGGGACACGTGGTGCTAGTGGTAAAGAATCCACCTGAAATGCAGGAAAGGCAGATTCAGTCTCTGGGTCGGGAACAGCCCCTGGAGTAGGAAATGGCAAGCCACTCCAGTATTCTTGCCTGGAAAATTCCATGGACAGAGGAGCCTGGTGAGCTACAGTCCATGGGGTCGCTAAGAGTCATACACGACTGAGCAACTAAACACACACAGGGAAGGACCTCATGGGTAGATTCATATATTTGTCTTTTGGGGTCTGGCTTAATTCACTCACCCTAATGTTTTCAAGGTTCATCTATATCGTAACCTGTGCCAGAATCTCCTTCCCTATTTAAGCTGAGGAAGGCTTTCTTACCTCTCTTTGCTATTCTTTGGAACTCTGCATTGAAATGGGTATATCTTTCCTTTTCTCCTTTCTTTTCGCTTCTCTTTTCACAGCTTTTTGTAAGGTCTCCTCAGACAGCCATTTTGCTTTTTTGCATTTACTTTTCTTGGGGACGGTCTTGCTCTCTGTCTCCTGTACAATGTCACGAACCTCTGTCCACAGTTCATCATAGACAAGAAAGCCTTCCTCAGTGATCAGTGCAAAGAAATAGAGGAAAATAATAGAATGGGAAAAACTAGAGATCTCTTCAAGAAAATTAAGAGATACCAAGGGAACATTTCATGCAAAGAGGGGCTCAATAAAGGACAGAAATGGTATGGACCTAACAGAAGCAGAAGATATTAAGAAGAGATGGCAAGAATACACAGAAGAACTATACAAAAAAGATCTCCACGATCCAGATAATCACAATGGTGTGATCACTCACCTAGAGCCAGACATCTTGGAATGTGAAGTCAAGTGGGCCTTAGGAAGCATCACTACGAACAAAGCTAGTGGAGGTGATGGAATTCCAGCTGAACTATTTCAAATCCTAAAAGATGATGCTGTGAAAGTGCTGCACTCAATATGCCAGCAAATTTGGAAAACTCAGCAATGGCCACAGGACTGGAAAAAGTCGGTTTTCATTTCAATCCCAAAGAAAGGCAATGCCAAAGAATGCTCAAACTACCACACAATTGCACTCATCTCACACGCTAGCAAAGTGATGCTCAAAATTCTCCAAGCAAGGCTTCAGCAATATGTGAACCGTGAACTTCCAGATGTTCAAGCTGGCTTTTAGAAAAGGCAGAGGAACCAGAGATCAAATTGCCAACATCCGCTGGATCACAGAAAAAGCAAGAGAGTTCCAGAAAAACATCTATTTCTGCTTTATTGACTATGCCAAAGCCTTTGACTGTGTGGATCACAATCAACTGTGGAAAATTCTGAAAGACATGGGAATACCAGACCACCTGATCTGCCTCCTGAGAAACCTGTATGAAGGTCAGGAAGCAAAAGAACTGGACATGGAACAACAGACTGGTTTGAAATAGGAAAAGGAGTACGTCAAGGCTGTATATTGTCACCCTGCTCATTTAACTTACATGCAGAGTACATCATGAGAAACGCTGGGCTGGATGAATCACAAGCTGGAATCTAGACTGCTGGGAGAAATATCAATAACCTCAGATATGCAGATGTCGCCACCCTTATGGCAGAAAGTGAAGAGGAACTAAAGAGCCTCTTGATGAAAGTGAAAGTGGAGAGTAAAAAAGTTGGCTTAAAGTTCAACATTCAGAAAACTAAGATCATGGCATCCGGTCCCATCACTTCATGGTAAATAGATGGGGAAAGAGTGGCTGACTATTTTGGGGGGCTCCAAAATCACTGCAGATGGTGACTGCAGCCATGAAATTAAAAGATGCTTACTCCTTGGAAGGAAAGTTATGACCAACCTAGACAGCATATTAAAAAGCAGAGACATTACTTTGCCAACAAAGGTCCATCTAGTCAAGGCTATGGTGTTTCCAGTAGTCATGTATGGATGTGAGAGTTGGACTGTAAAGAAAGCTGAGGGCCAAAGAATTGATGCATTTGAACTGTGGTGTTGGAGAAGACTCTTGAATGTCCCTTGGACTACAAGGAGATCCAACCAGTCCATCCTAAAGGAGATCAGTCCTGGGTGTCATTGGAAGGATTGATGTTGAAGCTCAAAGTCCAATACTTTGGCCACCTGATACGAAGAGCTGACTCATTTGAAAAGACCCTGATTCTGGGAAAGATTAATGGCAGGAGGAGAAGGGGATGACAGAGGATGAGATGGTTGGATGGCATCACTGACTCAACGGACATGAGTTTGAGTGAACTCCAAGAGTTGGAGACGGACAGGGAGGCCTGGCATGCTGCAGTTTATGGGGTCGCAAACAGTCGGACACGACTGAGCGACTAAACTGAACTGAACTGATTTAGGCTGAATAATACTCCACTGTATGTACAGATGACATTCTACTTTATCTGTTCATCCATCAATGGATACCTGGCTGCTTTCTACCTCTTGGCTGTTGTCAACATGGTGCTATGAACACAGGTGTGCAAATATCTATTCACGTCTCTGCTTTCAATTATTTCGGGTATTTACTCATAAGTGGAATTGTCGAGTCCTATACTAATTATATTTTTATCTTTTGAGAAATTGCCATTCTATTTTCCATAGTGACTGCAGTATTTCACATTTCCTTGCGAGGTTTCTTTTTTTGTGTTTAAAAGATTCCCTCACTGTTTTTACCATGAACTCAAGGTGGGATGCAAGTAAATGTACGTGTCCAGCCTGCTATCTTTACCCAGAGGATAAACGCCTGCTGCAGGCAAGAGGCGCTTGCACTGAGCGTCCCTCAGGGTGCTCCTGCAGGAGCTGCAGTTGGTGTGCTGTCGCCAAACCCCTGGGACACCTGTGCTGTCAGCATGCTCAGGGGGGTCCAGGGCACACAAGCTGTGAGTCACCTGGGGGTGGTTGGCACAAAGATGTGATCACATGAGACGAGGTTAAGCCAGGGGGGCAGGAGCTCACATGAACTTGGGTTCACTGTGCGGTACCTTGGTCCCTCGAGGTTGTGACCACACAGCAGACGTCACACATATGCTGGCAGATGAACTACAGCTTCTGAGGCCAAGGCAGGGAGCAGCTGGGTGAGGCCCCGCGTGCGGGAGCAGCTCAGCTTTGCCCTCACCACTGCTCCCGGGACAGACTGCATGTCCTTCCAGGCTCGTCCCCCTGGGCTGAGGGGGCCTGTCTTCCTGACCAGTGGCCAGCACCCACGTTCTCTCAAGGCCGCTCTTCTGTGCTGGTGCTCACCCAGGAGTGGGTCTCACAGCTGGAGACAGGGCTCTGACAGGAGGGCAACCCTGTGCCACTGATGTAAGACCAGACCCCACAGCCCAGACACGGGGCCCAGCTTGCAGAAGCACACAGACCCAGTGTGGTCTGTGGACAGAGACCACCGGGGCTGGGCAAGCATGGCTGCCGGGCTGAGCCTCTATTCCGCCTGGCTCCCACAGCACAGACGTCAGGCCAGAGGCTCACTGACCGCGGAGCCAGCGGCACTGTCCTGCTGGGCAGTGCCCGGCTCTGCACAGGCGCCCCGGCGAGAGAGGGGCCGGCCCCAAGCCTCTGGCCTCTGTCCACCGCTCACTCAGCTGTCACTCAGCAGCACTGCTGGAGCCCCGCAGGCTGCGTGCTAAGTGGTGGAAACACATTTCCAAACCTCCAGCTCACAGCAGGGACATTTCAAGTCCTTTTTGGAAGAGGCTGAGGTGAACCATGAAGCTACTGAAGGCCCACCTGCACCTGGGAAGGTCTGAGAGGACAGAGACAGACCCAGGGCGCCTGCCTCACCCCGGGAGCAACCTGGGGAGGCCTGTCTGTGGTGTTCAGGGATCATGCTTCCAAAGGTACACGCCTGAGTGAAAACGTCAAGGCTTCCGAGATGTGCTTCCCAACAGCTGGCGTGTTGGACGGTCCCTGTGCTTGACGCGCCTCCCAGGACCCACACTGCCTGCAGCCCTCCCCACTGTGTGCACGTGCCTCGGCACCCACGGCTGGGCAGGAGCAAGGCCCTGGTCAGGCCAGGCCAGGTGACCACTCGCCCCAAGCCATCTACAGCATGGAGGACACTCAGGAGCACAGGGTGGCTGACGGCTGCTGCACGGGCAGGTGCTCCTGCAGCCCCACCCTGGCGCTGGCCCAGGCCCAGGACGTGCACCACCTGGCTGGCAGGACTGTGGCCCAGCGTCCTCCCCACGCAGGTCAGGTCAGGGCCACACAGACCTGACACATGGCCTCCAGACGCAGCCTGCACTCGGCCCCAGGCAGCCGTCAGTAGGTTGCTGCTATGACGTTCCCAACCTCTGACCCCTGACACAGCTCAGGGCCATCTCAGTTCACAGCACCACAACAGCCTACTGGTCACCTCAGCCCTGGTGCTGGGCCAAGTGCCCAGCTCCTTGCTGCTCTCAGAAGCCCTCCTGAAATGGCCTCAAGGGACAGTGTGAGCCCAGCCGGGGTGGATGCAGTAAGCGCCCTCATTAGGCAGGGCCACTGGGATGGGGCCTCGGAGGGAGCAGACGCTGGCTGGTGGGGATGCAGGTGTGACATGCAGCCACATCTCTCAGCCAGCGGCCGGGACGGCGGCACACCTGGAGCGGCTCTCCTCAGGGCCTCTGTGCTGAGAGGGGATCCCTGAGGACCCTGTGTCCCTGTGGAAGCCAAGGGTGTGCCCTCGAGAGGCGGTGCCTGTGTGTGCCTGCTGCCTGCAGGCCCAGCACTGAGCCCAGGCAGGGGACCTGCCGCAGCCGCCCCTGAGCCAGTGGCAGAGCCAGTGCCCGCCTGGGCCATTCTTACCTTTGGTATCGTTGACAGGGTCCATGTGCCGGTAGATGTAGCCCTCCAGGTAGGAGTGGAACTTGGGCGTGGGTGGGAAGAAGGCCAGGCAGATGGCCATAAGCTCCCAGCCACGGGCCAGGCTCTCAAGGCGAAAGTTCTCGGTGGTCTGCCGGCACAGCTGGATGTAGAGCTCATCCCGCAGGCCCTGCACGCTCCAGCCTTTGGTGGCGATCTCCAGGGCCACGTGCAGCGGGTCTGCCTTGGCGCGCCGGTCGCCCATGTACATCTGAATCAACTTGAAGACCTCGCAGGCCTCTTTCTTCACGTGGCGGTCGCTGGTCACGATCATGGGCTTCTTGATGGACTCACTGCTCCAGGCCAGCATGTTGGCGATGGACACCTTCCGCCGGAAGAGGCCCTGTGTGTGGGTGTTGAAGTGCTTGGAGGCCCAGTTCTCGATGTCTGTCTCCGAGGACGGCTTGCGGAGCGTGAAGGTGGGGAACACGCAGCTGGCACTGGGCATCACACTCCGGGCCTGCCGGCTGCTCTCGAACTGGGCGCAGGTGCCAAGGTCCTCAGACTGGGGGACGGAGGGGCCCACATGAGCCAGTCAGTGGAGAAGTGTGGCCCCCACCCCACATAGGCCCAAACGCTGCTGGAGGAGAGAGGCCTGGGACTCAGCTCTGCCCACCTCATCCCAGTCTGCCCGCCTCAGTCCATGCCCGCCCTCCTCACCCCCGTCCGCCCACCTCACCCCTGTCCACCCACCTCACACTTGTCTGCCTGCCTCAGTCCATGTCCACCCTCCTCACCCGTCTGCCCACCTTGCCCGTCTGCCCGCCTCAGTCCATGTCCACCCTCCTCACCCGTCTGCCCACCTTGCCCGTCTGCCCACCTCAGTCCATGTCCACCCTCCTCACCCGTCTGCCCACCTTGCCCGTCTGCCCACCTCAGTCCATGTCCACCCTCCTCACCCATCTGCCCACCTCGCCCGTCTGCCCGCCTCAGTCCATGTCCGCCCTCCTCACCCGTCTGCCCTCCTCACCCCTGTCCGCCCGCCTCAGCCATGTCTGCTGTCCTCACCTGTCTGCCCATCCACCCATGGTCCGCCATCCTCACCCTGGTCTAAGTGCCTCACGAGGCTGAGACGGGACCAACTTTTCCCTGGGGGCTCGGCCTCTGGGAGGCACCCACCCTGGTCCAAAGACCGAGGGTCGGGAGGCCAGCACAGTCTGGGAGTAGGAGGAGCTCGTGTGGCCCATGGGACACCGCGTCCCGGACTCACACGGCCCCCCAGGCAGGGGGCCGACCATGCGTGAGGGTGGGCAAGGGGGAGAGCGCTGTGGCTTCTGCCGGTTCAAGTGGGAAGGGCAGCCCCTCAAGGACACAGAGAGCCCCAGATGCCAACCGTGCTTGACAGAGGAACGCAACCTTCTCTGGGCCGCCACTGCCACACCTCCCCAACAAACACACAAGGATTCCCAGGCATCAGAGGCACGGGGGATGCCCCCGGCCCCTCCTTCTCCTGGCAGGTCGTGCCCACACCTGCACAGCCTCCCCAACCCCTGGGGCAGGAAGCCACCTCACCCGGCAGCACCTGGCATGGACCTCAGTCAGGCCCTCAGAGCCCACGTGTCCTTCCGTCCAGATCAGGCTGGGAGCTGGGTGCCACAGGACGCAGCTGCCCACACCCCACCCACCACCTGCCCCTGCCCTGCCCGTCTGTCCTGATGCCCTCCTGTGTTACAAGCCACAGACAGAGACGCTGCTCTGAACACTCCAATCTGGAGTACACTAAGGTGGCCCTGCCCCAGGGAACACTGGCCACCTAAGACGTCCTGGTTCTTGGGCATGGCATGTCTTCTGCATCAGGGCTGGGGGTGCACCTAAGGAGCCTGGCCCCGGAGTCTCTGGCCACCAAGGAGGGCCCGGCACTCCACCTGCACAGCTTCTCACTGTGCCTGTTCATAGGTGGGAGGCAGAGGCTCAGGGAGCAGAGGGCGGGTGGCTGCCTCTGCGTCCTGGAATCAGGATGTGCCTTTGGCTCCCCAGTTAGCAGGAGCCGAGGTGAGACCTCTGTGCTGGTGGAGACCCCGGCGGCCATCCACCGTCTGTCCTCAGGCCCGCCAGGAACTGTGAGGCCACACACGTCTCGGGGTGCTGACCTGCCCCACCCCTGCCCAGGACCCGCCTGTGAGTGCCTACCTGAGAGGGGTGCAGGTAGGGCTCCGGGGAGGCCAGGCTGGTCTGCACGGAGACGCTCTTCTCGAGCAGGACCTGCGGGAAGGCGAGCCTGTCCAAAGCACCCCTCTGCCAGTGCTTGCTCTCCTGCTGGGCCAGTGCCTCATCCTCACTGAAGGCACGCACCACGGGCCCGGGCATCGGCAGCGGCACCGCCCCGTCACTCTCGTAGCCCGAGCCATCCTGCTGCGAGTCCCAGCTGCCCCTCTGCTTCATGTGCAGGTGGGCTTGCTGTGCCTCCCAGGCCAGCCGGGCCTGTGCCAGGAAGGGCTCAGCCGGGCCCCGGTGGCCCTCCCCGTCCCCCGCCTCCCCCTCTGTGCGCTTTATGGGCGTCAGGCCGGGTCCACACAGAGGCCGCTCATCCGTCAGGGGCTGCTGGCTCAGCGGGTCGCAGTCCCCGGGGCCCTCAGCGGGCGGGGCGCTGGGAGCATGGCACACGGAGGGGTTCCTGCTCTTCCTCTTGCGCGTGCTGGGGGAGTAGCCCGTGGAAGACATGGTGTCCTGCTGGCTAGACCAGGACATGGCATCGTCTTGGGCCTGGGGCAGGGGCGTGGGCGGTGGGGCGGGCCGCAGCTCGGGCCCCTCCATGCTGCTATAGTCCCCAGACACAACCCCCAGCGAGGACGTGGCCCCCAGGCGCTGGTCACGCAGCAGGCAGGGGCTGGGCTGCAGAGACAGTGAGCCGCCCCCCGGGTGAGGCGTGTACTTGTGCCGCGGGCCTGCCCGCAGCTTGGGGCTGGAGCTGGCCTGCTCCACGTACACCAGCTGCCGCACGTACTCCTTGCCGGCAGGGCTGTACTCCAGGCTCAGGTAGCGCTCGGGGCACTTCTGCCTGGTGAGCACCAGCTGCTGGTAGGGCGACGCAGAGGCTGCCTTGGGTGGCTTGCGGCCAGGAGACCGCCGGGGCGAGCCGGCCTCAAACTGCACATCCATGGGGGGTTCGTCGTAGAGCGGGGCCTGGTACTCCACGGGGGGCTCCTCATAGAGGGGGGGCTCGTAGGCGTAGCGTGGTGAGGAAGGCTGCGAGTCTCCAGCGGGCCGGCGGGGCTGGGCCAGCAGCGGGGAGCAGCTCCCTAGCTCAGCCCTCTTCGGGAAAGGTGACGGCCTCCGCTCCGGGAAGAAGACGGGGCTGTCCGCATCAGGGGTGAAGGTCTGCAGGCTGGGCGAGTGCTGTCCTCCGGAGGGCCTGCGGGAGCGACCCCCAGGCTGGCTGTCCAGGGCGTAGCCATTGCCCTGGGGGGAGAGGAAGCTGGGCTCCCTGTCGGCAACTTTGATGAGCATGCGCTCCTTGGTGCCCGAGTTCCAGCGGAGAGAGGAGGTCCTGGTAGGGGGTGGGGAGCAGGTTACCTGAGGAGGTCCTGGGGGGGCAGGTTACCTGGGGAGTTGGCCAGGGGGCAGGTGACCTGGAGGGAGCCCTGGGGGGAGCAGGTTGCGGGCGGGGGGCAGTCCTGGGCAGGTTACCTGGGGGGAGCAGGTTATGTGGGGGGCAGTCCTGGGGAGAGCAGGTTACCTGGGGGAACCCTGAGCGGGGGCAGGTTACCTGGGGGGAGTTCTGGGGGAGGTTACCTGGGGGGATCCTGGGGGAGCAGGTTACCTGGGGGGGGTCCTGGGGGGAGCAGGTTACTTGGGGGGGTTCTGGGGAGAGGTTACCTGGGGAGTTGGCCAGGGGGCAGGTTATCTGGGGGGGGGGGGTCCTGGGGGCAGGTTACCTGGAGGGAGCCCTGGGGGGAGCAGGTTACCTGGAGGGGGGTCCTGAGGGTAACAGGTTACCTAGAGGGTTCCTGGGGGGAGCAGGTTACATGGGGGGGCGGTCCTGGGGGTAGCAGGTTACCTGGGGGTGTCCTGGGGGGAGTCCTGGAGGGAATAGTTACCTGAGAAGGTCCTGGGGGGGGCAGGTTACCTGAGGGGAGTCTGGTGGGGGCAGGTTCCCGGGGTGAGGTGGAAATCTGACCCCTTCGCCAGCCTGGACCCATGACCACCCCCCTTGACCTCACGGGTGTGTGAGGTCAGCCCAGAAGGCCTGGTCGTCTCTCACTGTCCTTTTCAGAGCTGCCCCAGGGGCTGCAGGCTGTGGGGCCTGGTACTGCCGGGTGCTGTGATGAGCTGTGAACCTTTCACTGCTGAGGCCCTGACCCCAGGTCGTGCAGCCTGGAGCAGCTGCCCCCTGGCCTGGGAGCCCTCCTCACACACTTCCCAGGTCAGCCCGGCAGCCCTCCAGGGGGCTCTCCTACTGCTGCCCATGGGGACGCTCCTCCAGGGCCCTTGTGAGAGGCTCTGCTCTGGTCCCAGGCCAGAACCAGGCACAGAACCACTCCTGGACGGAAGCGCCGGGGACCAGAGGGCTCCCAGAGGCCTCTGTGGCTTTGGAATCCTGGGTTTAGCACCCTCCCCACTCCCGCAACACAGCCGATCATCCCGCAGCGCAGCACCTCTCAGGGCCTGGACTCCAACCACAGGCCCCCATGAGTCCAGAAGGGCTGACTGCCCTGCTGGCACTGCCCACTGCCACGCTCAGCACTCCGCACCTGGACCAAGATGGTAAAACCGCTCCCCGTTCCTAAGGGCACCTGTGGCCCCAGGGAGTTGTGTGCCCAGATCCTGGCCCCTCCACCTAGCAGGGGGCACTAGGGGTGTTCAGGCTCTTCTGAGTCTCATTTGCCTGATGACAACACGGAGACACTGCCCCTGGCGATACAGGGACTTGATCACACACCGTGCCCACCAACTAACGGTCAGCCCCACGTCCCACAGCTGTACCAGCCATGACACGGCAGACCAAGAGGCCCGGAGCAGTGCGCAAGGCTCCCCGCTTCCAACTGCCCCCTCAAGAAACTCCCAGCTGCTTTAAAGACTTCCTTCTAAGAATACACCTGCAATGCGCAAGACCTGGGTTCGATCCCTGGGCTGGGGAGATCCCCTGGAGAGGGCAAAGTATTCTGGCCTGGAGAATTCCATGGACTGTATAGTCCACAGGGTCACAAAGAGTCGGACGTGACTGAGCGACTTTCACTTTGTACATTTCCTTCTACATCTGGAACCTTTGCGTCAGTGTCTGCTTCATAGCGCTTCTTCAGTCTGTGGTCTGACATATTTTATGATTTCTGGAAACTCCTGACCATATCTTTAAAAATATTACTTCCATCCCATTTCCTCTCTCCTTCTCTGGGAGTCAGGTGCTGTCCTCTGCACTGAGCTCCACAAAGTTTCAGGCTGTGTCCTGTGCTTCTCATCCCCTGGACTCTCCACACTGCAGACATTTTTCTGATCTACCGTCTAATTTACTAACCTTTTAAGAGTCCATCTACTGAGTTCTTAGTTTTCTTATTATATTTTTTTCAGTTCTAGAATATCTATTGATATTTAAATTTTTTTAACAGTACTTTGAGGTTCACAGAAAAACCGAGCAGAAAAAAATGTACATTTCCGACGTACCCCCTGCACCTACTCACACAAAGCTTCCCCGATTATCAGCATTTCGCAAGAGACAGAACATCTACTGTCAACTGATGGACCAGCACTGACACATTATAATCAACCAAAATTCTTAGTTGATATTAGGGCTCACTCTTACTGTTGTACATTCTGTGGGTTTGCATAAATGTAGAGACACGTATCCACCGTTGTAGTGTTGTACAGAGCATTTTTCTTTGCCCCCCAAACCCACATGCTCTGTCTGTTCATCCCCCTCCCCAAATCCCTGGCAACCACTGATCTTTTCACTGTCTCCATAGGAGGCATCTCTGAAGCCAAATCAATGAGCAAATCTTTGGCCTCCAAAAAAGGCAATCTGAAAACCTACATACTCTGACTCCAGAATGTCAGGAGTGCAATCACGCAGTGTGCAGGCTCTCAGGCTGGTGTCTTCGCTTTGTGACATGCACTTAAGCTCCTCGGTGACTCTTCACGGCTGACAGCTCATTTCTTTTTAGTGTTGTATAAGCCATTGTCTGGATGGACAACTGTTTACTTCTCTATTCACCTACCGAAGGACACCTTGTTTTGGCAACTATGAATAAAGATGCTAAAAACATCTGTGTGCAGGATTTGATATGAACATAAAATGTCAAACTCATTTTGGTAAATACCAAGGAGTAGTACTGCCAAATCATTTAGAGTATATTCAGGTTTTTAAAAGAATATATTTATTATTTATGGCTGAGTCAGGTCTTGGTTGCAGTACATGAAATCTGCATTGCATCATGCTGGATCTTTCCCTGCAGTGCAAAGGCGTCCTCCAGTCATGGCACACAGGCTCAGTAGTTGTGGCACGTGGGCTCAGCGGCTGTGGTGCATGGGCTCAGTACTTGGGGTGCACGGGCTTAGCTGCTCTGTGGCATGTGGAAACCTAGTTTCCCAACCAGACACTGAACCTGACTCCCCTTGCCTTGGAATGGGGGATTCTTAACCACTGAACCCCAGGGAAGTCCCTGTGTTCAGTCTTAGCAGCTGCAGCCTCCTGTGCTCCCACCAGCACTGACCGCGGGTTCCCTTGCTCCACACCCTCGCCAGCACCTGGTGTCAGTGTGTCCGCCTTCTGGCTCCTCTAACAGGCCTGCAGAGGTATCTCACTCTTGTTTCACTTTGCATTTCCTGCTGACAAGTGATGTGGAGCATCTGTCACATGCTTTTCTGTGCCAACAGTATAGGTTCTTTGCTGAGGTGTCTGTTCAGCTCTTTGGCCTATTTTAAAAGCAGGTTGTTTTCTTACTGCTGCATTTTAAGAATTCTTTGTATATTTCAGATTACAGTCCTTTATCATTTGTGTCTATTGCAAACATTTTCTCCTAGTTCGTCTTTCGCAGAGCAGAAATTTTTAATTTTAACACAGTCCAGCCTATCAATTGTTTCTTTCATGAATCGTGCCTTTAATGTTATACCTAGAAAGTCATTGCCAAACCCAAGGTCATCTGGGTTTTCTCCTGTTACCTTCTAGGAGATAGTTTTGTGTTCCCATTCAGGTCTGTGATCCATCTTGAGTTAATTTCCATGAAGGGTGTAAGGTCTACATCCAGATTCACTTTCTTGCATGTGGATGTCCAGGTGTTCCAGCAACGTCTCTTAAGAGACCATCTTGGCTCCACTGCGTTCCTTTTACCCCTTCATCAAAGGTCTGCTGATAATATTCATGGTGGTCTATTGGTTGTCTCCAAAATCACTGCAGATGGTGACTGCAGCCATGAAATTAAAAGATGCTTACTCCTTGGAAGGAAAGTTATGACCAACCCAGATAGCATATTCAAAAGCAGAGACATTACTTTGCCAACAAAGGTTCATCTAGTCAAGGCTATGGTTTTTCCTGTGGTCATGTATGGATGTGAGAGTTGGACTGTGAAGAAGGCTGAGCGCCGAAGAATTGATGCTTTTGAACTGTGGTGTTGGAGAAGACTCTTGAGAGTCCCTTGGACTGCAAAGAGATCCAACCAGTCCATTCTGAAGGAGATCAGCCCTGGGATTTCTTTGGAAGGGATGATGCTAAAGCTGAAACTCCAGTACTTTGGCCACCTCATGCGAAGAGTTGACTCATTGGAAAAGACTCTGATGCTGGGAGGGATTGGGGGCAGGAGGAGAAGAGGACGACAGAGGATGAGATGGTTGGATGGCATCACTGACTTGACAGATGTGAGTCTGAGTGAACTCCGGGAGTTGGTGATAGACAGGGAGGCCTGGCGTGCTGCGATTCACGGGGTCGCAAAGAGTCGGACACGGCTGAGCGACTGAACTGATTGGTCGTCTCTCCATTCTATTCCATTAATGTGTCTATTCTTTACCAACACCACCCTGTCTTGCTTACAACAGCGTTACAGGGAGTCTTGGGACTCAGGTAGTATTATTCCTCCAACTTTGTCCTCCTTGAATATTGTGTTGGCTGTCCTAGGTCTTCTGCCTCTCTAGAGAAATCTAATTATTGCTTTGTCAATATCCACAAAACCACCTGCTGGGATTCTGACTGAGACTGCATGGAATCTACAGGTCAAGTTGGAAAGAGTGGAGTCCTTCCTCCACTTGTTTAGTTCTTCTGTGATATCTTTCATCAGAATTGTACAGTTTTCCTTACATAGATTTTGTACATATTTTGTCACATTTACACCTAAGTATTTCATTCTGGGTGATACCAATGTAAATGCTACTGTTTCTAACTTCATATTCCACTTGTTCGTTGCTAGTATATATGAAAGCAATGGACTTTTGCATATTTAGCTTATATCTTACTACCTAGCTACAACCACTTAGTTCTAGGAGTTTGCCAATTCTTTAAGGTTTTTTACATAGGTGATCAAGTCATCTGCAAGCAAAGACAGTTTTATGTTTTCCTCCCCAACCTGTATACTCTGTATTTCCTTTTCTTGTGTTACTGCATTAGCAAAGAGCACCAATACAATGCTGAGCACCAGAGGTCAGAAGGGAAACCCTTGCCTTGCTTCTGATCTTAGTGGAAAAGCTTTGAGCTTCTCACTACTAAGTATGATGTTAGCTGTAAATTTTTTGCAGATATTCTTCATCAAGTTAAGGGAGTTCCTCTCTTTTTGGGTGGCACTAGTGGTAAAGCACCCACCTGCCAATGTAGGAGATGTAAGAGACACAGATTTGAGCCCTGGGTTGGGAAGATCCCCTGGAGAAGGGCATGGCAACCCACTCCAATGTTCTTGCCTGGAGAATCCCATGGACAGAGGAGCCTTGTGGGCTACAGTCCATGAGGCTGCAAAGAGTCAGATGGGACTGAAGTAATTAAGCACACACATATTTCTACTTTACTGAGTTTGTTTTTAAATTAAGGTTGGCTGTTGGATTTTACCAAATGCTTTTTTTGCAACTGTTGATATGATCATAAGTGAAAGTGAAAGTCGCTCAGTCATGTCCAACTCTTTGTAACCCCATGGACTGTACAGTCCATGGAATTCTCCAGGCCAGAATACTGGAGTGGGTAGTCTTTCTCTTCTCCAGGGGATCTTCCCAAGCTAGGGATCGAACCCAGGTCTCCCACATTGCAGGTGGATTCTTTACCAGCTGAGCCACAAGGGAAGCCCAAGAATACTGGGGTGGGTAGCCTATCCCTTCGCCAGCAGATCTTCCCTACACAGGAATTGAACTGGGGTCTCCTGCATTGCAGGCAGATTCTTTACCAACTGAGCTATGATTTTTCATCTTTGGCCTACTGATGTAATGGATTATATTGACTCTCAAATGCTGAACCAACCCTGCATACCTAGGATAAATCTCACTTGGTTATGATATATAATTCTTTTTATACATTGGTAAAGAAATATAAAAAAGCAAAATGGCTGTCTGGGGAGGCCTTACAAATAGCTGTGAAAAGAAGAGAAGCGAAAAGCAAAGGAGAAAAGGAAAGATATAAGCATCTGAATGCAGAGTTCCAAAGAATAGCAAAAAGAGATAAGAAAGCCTTCTTCAGCGATCAATGCAAAGAAATAGAGGAAAACAACAGAATGGGAAAGACTAGGGATCTCTTCAAGAAAATCAGAGATACCAAAGGAACATTTCATACAAAGATGGGCTCAATAAAGGACAGAAATGGTACGGACTTAACAGAAGCAGAAGATATTAACAAGAGATGGCAAGAATACACAGAAGAACTGTACAAAAAAGATCTTCACGACCCAGATAATCACGATGGTGTGATCACTGACCTAGAGCCAGACATCCTGGAATGTGAAGTCAAGTGGGCCTTAGAAGGCATCACTACGAACAAAGCTAGTGGAGGTGATAGAATTCCAGTTGAGCTATTTGAAATCCTGAAAGATGATGCTGTGAAAGTGCTGCACTCAATATGCCAGCAAATTTGGAAAACTCAGCAGTGGCCACAGGACTGGAAAAGGCCAGTTTTCATTCCAATCCCAAAGAAAGGCAATGCCAAAGAATGCTCAAACTACCGCACAATTGCACTCATCTCACATGCTAGTAAAGTAATGCTCAAAATTTTCCAAGCAAGGCTTCAGCAATATGTGAACCGTGAACTTCCTGATGTTCAAGCTGGTTTTCGAAAAGGCAGAGGAACCAGAGAACAAATTGCCAACATCCGCTGGATCATAGAAAAAGCAAGAGAGTTCCAGAAAAACACCTATTTCTGCTTTATTGACTATGCCAAAGCCTTTGACTGTGTGGATCACAATCAACTGTGGAAAATTCTGAAAGACATGGGAATACCAGACCACCTGATCTGCCTCTTGAGAAATCTGTATGCAGGTCAGGAAGCAACAGTTAGAACTGGACATGGAACAACAGACTGGTTCGAAATAGGAAAAGGAGTATGTCAAGGCTGTGTATTGTCACCCTGTTTATTTAACCTATATGCAGAGTACATCATGAGAAACGCTGGACTGGAAGAAGCACAAGCTGGAATCAAGATTGCCGGGAGAAATATCAATAACCTCAGATATGCAGATGACACCACCCTTATGGCAGAAAGTGAAGAGGAACTCAAAAGCCTCTTGATGAAAGTGAAAGTGGAGAGTGAAAAAGTTGGCTTAAAGCTCAACATTCAGAAAACGAAGATCATGGCATCCGGTCCCATCACTTCATGGGAAATAGATGGGGAAACAGTGGAAACAGTGTCAGACTTTCTTTTTCTGGCTCCAAAATCACTGCAGATGGTGACTGCAGCCATGAAATTAAAAGACGCTTACTCCTTGGAAGGAAAGTTATGACCAACCCAGATAGCATATTCAAAACCAGAGACATTACTTTGCCAACAAAGGTCCATCTAGTCAAGGCTATGGTTTTTCCTGTGGTCATGTATGGATGTGAGAGTTGGACTGTGAAGAAGGCTGAGCGCCGAAGAATTGATGCTTTTGAACTGTGGTGTTGGAGAAGACTCTTGAGAGTCCCTTGGACTGCAAGAAGATCCAACCAGTCCATTCTGAAGGAGATCAGCCCTGGGATTTCTTTGGAAGGGATGATGCTAAAGCTGAAACTCCAGTACTTTGGCCACCTCATGCGAAGAGTTGACTCATTGGAAAAGACTCTGATGCTGGGAGGGATTGGCGGCAAGAGGATGACAGAGGATAAGATGGCTGGATGGCATCACTGACTCGATGGACATGAGTCTGAGTGAACTCTGGGAGTTGGTGATGGACAGGGAGGCCTGGCGTGCTGCAGTTCATGAGGTTGCAAAGAGTCAGACACGACTGAGCAACTGATCTGATCTGATACATTGGTAGATTTGATTTCCTAACATATTTTTGAGGATTTTTACATCTATGTTCATGAGAGAGACAGGTCTGTAGTTTTCTTGTGTTTTTCTGATTTGGATATTAGAGTAATACTGGCTTCACAGAACAAGAAAGTAGTCCCTCTGCATCTATCTTCTGAAAGAGATTGTACAGAACTCATAAAATTTCTTCCATGTATGTTTGGTAGAACTCACCAGTTAACCCATTCAGAACTTCTGCTTTCTTTTTTGGAAGATTATTAATTATTGATTCAATCTCTTTTAACAGATATAGACCTATTCAGATTGTGTATTTCTTCTTCTATGAGTTTTGGTAAACTGTATCTTTTAAGGAATTGGTTTATTTTGCCAAGGTTAACAAGCTTGTGTGCACAGCCTTGTTCAGAGCCTTCCTGTCCCCTCTGAGGCTCCTGAGGCAGAATCACGTCTTCTGGACTGCACCGGCTGTCAGACCACGGCCACAGGTCTTGGCTCCTCTGTGGATCTCTGATGCCTGCAGAAATTTCGTCTATTTTGTTCTTGTACAGGCTGGTCTCAGGTAAGTGAATCCACCATCACAGAAAGTAGAAATCCCAAGTATCCAAAGAAACGAACTGTGTACTCTGGTCCTGTGCCTCTGTCCTCTGACTGAGCCACAAGTCCTAACTGTTGGCCGTGGGTAAGGCAGGACTGAGAGAACCAGGGTAAGAGCGAGCAGGGCTCGGGAGGCAGGCTCCCTTTGGGAATTCAGCTCTTGGTTGCCAGAGGCTGCTCCTGGCCAGCCGCACAGGCCAGCCAAGCAGAGCAGAGGACGGCAGGCGTGCCCGCAGACCTGGAGAACCAGCCCTGGAGTCTGAGAGATCCAGGGCTGAACTCCAGCCTGTAGTTCCTGGGCTGTGGGGCATCACCTCCCACTTCCACCCCAGTCCTCACGAGATCTTGCGAGGACTAAAAGCAGGACGCGTGGAAAATCATGGTCTTGGTTCAGCAGGGGCACACAGGAGACACTGCACATGGTCCACTGCCCACCAAATGCGGGCAGGGCTGCAGCAACCAGATAGGAGGGAGCCAAGGCAGAGGCAGGCACAGGGCAGCACGAAGGCGGGTGCCGGCCTGTTTCAGGAAACGCGCCCCCAGCGGCCCAGAGACGATGCCCCTCAGCGCCCCAAGGCCCAGGCAGAGTCCTGTGCTTCTCTCCCAGCCCCTGATCACCTTCCCTCCCACAGGACGACCCCCGCAGCCCCTCACCACCACCCGCAGACCCAGGAGGAGGCCCGGCCTTTTCTCTCAGCCCCAATTCCTTGTTGGCTCTGCTGGGGAGGAGACACCCAGGGGAAAGACCCCTCCCACCACCTCCTGCCTGTTTCTGGAGGTGCCTCAACAGGGCAGCGTTGCTCCATGCTCAGCGCCCTGGAAGAGCAGCAGGAAACGGGACCTGGACTGCCTCGGAGGGAAGCTTCTGCCCCCGATGTGGGCCCCGCTCACAGGCCACGAGACCACATCAGCTCTGTGCCCACAAACCCCAGTCAAACCCGAGTCTCCCGGTGACCAGTGAGGACACCCGTGGACACAGCCGCACTGCTGGCCCAGGCAGGCTTAGATCCCTCCCTGTATCAACAAACCCAGTCTCGATCTCTAAACTGAGCAAACTGCCAAAGGCCCCTCGCGCTTCAAATCCCCACCTCCAGAGGCCCGGCACCCCGTCCATCCCCCATCAGCTATGGATGAGGTGCCTGCTCCAGCCTGGACACACGAGCTAACCCAGGGGAGGCCCTTGCTCAGCCTGCTGCTGCTGTGCCCAGGGTCCTGAGCGTTGAATCTAGAAACCCCAACACCCAGCAAGGCCAACCCAGGCCCGAGGGCAGCCAGCCTCCCTGCCCCACTTGGTGGGCACCAGTCTTCCCGATGTGGCCTGGGAAGCCACGCTTCCGATGCGCCTGGGGCTCTGGGGGGGACCACACACTAAGGAACCTCCAAGGGATCCACCAGGGCCAGTACCATGGACACAACAGTACTCCACACCACACAGTGGCCGAACAGCCTCTCCTTGTGTCCCACGGGCCAGGGCAGGGCCTGGCACGCTCTGCACATCCAGCTGGTCACTTCCTGCTGGGCCAGACCCTTCTCCAGCTCACCCGAGAGCTGCCAGGAAAACCACCCCCGGCCAGGAGATGGACAGGCCTGAGGCAGGGCCTACCTGCAGTGGAGAAGGTGGCCGTCCACGCTGTAGTCCCGGTAAACCTCGTAGTCCTTCTCAAGGAGCACTCCTGACGGTGAGGAGCTGAAATGCAGCAGAGTGAACAGGAGACGTGAACAGAAGTACAACCGCTTAGAGACACAGCGGGTCTACGCTGCACGCCGCGGAATGAGTGCAGCCCTCTGGTTCTCACCACAGGTCCTCCCACAGGTCTGCCTGCACCTGGGCAGGGTTTCTTGCACCCTCACTGCCCCCTCCCACGATGCCCCGATGGAGCCCACTGCCTCACCCAGGACAGCCCCAGGCCCAGCAAGGAGCTGGAGCTCTGGCCAGTGGCCTCCGGGCTGGGCTTGGACCAGGGGGCATGGAGTGGGGCACAGAAGGGCTCGGGCCTGGTCGCCAGGGCCCCTGGGCTGGCCATGGTGGGGAGCCTGCACTCCACTTCAGGCTGGAGGGCAGCTGACTACAGCCAGTGGGCCTCATCCAGCTCCAGTGCCTGGTTTTGTACAGCAAGTGGGCAATGAATTTTTTACATGCAATTCAAATTCCAGTGTCTGTCAGGAGCACATCATGGGAACACAGTCCTGTGTGGCCACACCACTCAGCACACCACAGGTCCCGGGTGCGGCCACAACTCAGCAGCCTGAGTGCCCCCACACGGCCGATCTGCCGGCCACAGATGGGGGCCTGGACAGCTCTGCCTTTGCCGGCGTGCAGGCTCTGTGCCGCTGGGCCAGGCAGACACACGGCCCCACTGGAGGGTTGCAAGGTGCACAGCGGTCAGAGCCCAAGACGGGAATCTCGTCGCAGCAGAATTACTTTAATGAAAACGGAAGGGACCTTCACACCACATGTGCTTCCCAGCAGCTCATCTGTTAGCCCAGCAGGGAGAGCAACCACGCTGTTCACGGAGGACAAGTATCAAACTACGCCGACAACGGCAGCTGAAGGCACGTGTCCAGAGGAAACAGGCTTGCTTTAGACCAGCAGCCTTGAGGCACGGACAGTGCTGGGGAGAGGGAAGGACAGTGAGAGCGCTCGGCAGCGGGGCCCCGGGGGTGCCGGGGCTCCTGGCACTACTCCAGGCTGTTGCTGCACTAAGGGGTCGCAGCTGAGTGCGACAGGACTGGGGAACTGGCCTCCACGCGTCACCTCTGCAGAACGCCTGCAGGTGAAATCACTACCAAAAAACTGAGGAAACACTATTCAGTCCAGCCTGCAGTGCAGCTGAGATTGTCACGACTGACCATGCTTAAAACATGCGCTGGGGGCCAGCACAGGGCGCAGGCTGGCGCTGAGGGGGCACGGTGAGCCCCAGCAGCAGACAGGAGCTCAGCAGCCCGTCGTGAGCTGTGAGGCAGCCGCACAGGCCGCCAGCATCCTCTGCCCTCCTGGACTCGGTCGTCAATGGTCCCACAGGTTTGTGTCAGGAACAGAAGGGAAGTATCCCAATCTGACCCACCACACAGCAGTTTAAAAGCTTGGATACAGAAAGCTTTGCTGCAATGTTTAAAAAACTCATGGCCTAGACTGAAATTTTTTCTTTGAGAAAAGATTCTTCTCAACTACTATCATCAAACATTGAATGTGAGGGGTTTTTTTAGATTTGACAATGTTTCTCAATGAATTCAACCTAAAATTATAAGGCAAACAGTGCTTATATGAGACACTGAGACTGCAACAGTCATTTTGATGACAATGGATGTCTGAGTCACAAGCAGCATAAAGCTTCTTCAGCATCTCCTTCTCACACTGCCGAAATTGGAACAAGAGGCAAGATCCCCATTCCCACACAGGAGACACGCTTTCTGAGCTCCACTACTGGTTCCAGAACAGCGCAATAAAGCCAGTCACGTGAATGTTCTGGTGTCTCAGTGCAAACCAACATTATGTTCACACTGAACTAGTCTATTAAGCATGCAAAGCCACCTGGGTTTTCTGAGGAGCTTGAACTCCAGGCCTTGAATGGTAGAAGGAATGCCCACAATTAGCTAAGATGATCGTAAATACAAAGGGAGACAGGAATGTTTCCCAGCACTGAGGCTTGAGAGGTGATGGCCCCTGAGAGAGCACACGGACAGCGCGGCCAGGGTACAGGGCAGCACGTGGTGTGGGCGGATGCAGGCCACAACGTGCAAAAACCACAGTTAACACAAGACACGTAAGCAAATACCTTTGGTCCAAGGCCCGAAAGAACTTTTTAAACAAAACATTAAACACAAACAAGGTGAAAATTACAATAAACTTGCTTGCATCAAAATCAAGGGCTCTAGGGACCCATCAGCAGGCATGGGGGGGGGGGGTCTGTAGGGTGAAGCCACCCACACACTGAGCAGGACCAAGTCTGCAGAAGCAGGTCTGCAGAAGCAGCTGCCTCACACCCCTGAGGCTCTGCCTGCCCAGCACTTGCCCCAGGCCCCCAATGGGCCCCAGGTGCAGAGCAGGGGTGCAGGCTTCCCCAGGCTGTGGGGTGAATGCAGCATCCTGGAGGGGCACCCAGGAACACACTGGGCAGCAATGCATGTGTGGAGCACATGGGAACGCACAGGAGGAAGGGGCGGGAAGGGCCTAACCTGGAGTTGCTGAGGTGACACCACATCCTCTGCTGCATCAGGGGTCCCCACAAAGCACCCCACAACCATCCCACCACACTAAGGCCAAGTATTAGAACAGGTGAAGGTGACCAGACCCTAGAGGTCCCTGAGGAGGAACACACCTAATACACGTGAGGATGGCTGTTCAGGGGCAAATACAAACCATGGGGAAGTGGCTGACCCTGGTTCCAAAGCACAAGTCAAGGCAGAAAGCATCAGCGATACAACACAGGGAAACGTGCTGGGAATACCTGACTGCAAACCTCCCTGGAGCCGACCCACAGCTTCCATGCAGAAGGGCAGCAGCAGCAGGAGACAGGAAGAAGGGACAGACCACTCCCACCACCCGGCGGGACTCACCTCCCAGAATCCACGTGTCTCAGCAGACCAAAACTTAGTAAAGAACTTAACTGATACAATGAACAGATCTGACCTAACAAACACACAGAGAATCCTAGAGCTAACAGAGAAGAGAAATTGTCTGCCTCGGCCAGCAGGGTGTTGTCCTGTGCGTCTCCGTATTCTTGCAAGGACAACAGTCCTGAGGGGCCAGAGCCCTGCCCACTGCAGGAGGGCCCATCCCAGCTTAACCAACGGCATCCATAACAGCCCTGTGTCTCCAGAAGGTCACATTCACAGGTGCTGAGAACAGGACGGGGCAAATTCAACCCACAAGACAAAGAAACATACTGGATAGGATTCCCCATCCACTCACGCTGGGAAGCTAGTAAGAGAAAGGGACGTCCCAGCCCAAACCACAGGGTCGCGGGGCCATCGGCCTGCCTGCCTCCCTGGCCCCACCTCCTCGGGGAGAACCGGCCAGCTTGGGACAGCTGGCAGAATCACAGGCAACTCTGGAAACAGTGTGCTCGACTTTGTAATAAGAGCTCAACAAGTGTGAAAACAGGAGTGACGTATAAATATACCACCTGGGGCCTTCCTTGGTGGCTCAGTGCTAAAGAATCTGCCTGCTAACACAGGAAACATGGGTTCGATCCCTGGCCTGAGAAGACCCCACGTGCCACGGGGCAACTAAGCCCTTGCGCCACAACCACTGAGCCCGTGCTCTAGAGCCGGGGACTGCAACCACTGAGCCCGTGCTCCACGACTACCAAAGCCCGCGCACCAGAGCCCATGCCCACAAGAGAAGCCGTGCAGTGACAAGCCTGCGCATCACAACCAGACAGTGGTCCCCGCTCACCGGAACGAGAGAAAAGCCTGTGCAGCGATGTCAAAGATGAATTAAACACATAAAATTAATTTTTAAAAAGTAGTACCTGAATACCAGTAATGATCATACAATATGACTTTATATGGTATCTAAAAATAAACCTTTAAAAAATGCAAGTTCTTTGGGGGAAAATGTATAAAATGTACTACCTTCATGAATGGGAAAAAATGACACAAGCAAGGTGCCTAGTCCCCAACCTGCCCCACAGTTTAAACACAATTCTAATCCACCTCCAACTAAGCTCCTCGTGGGAGGCCGATCCGAAGGTAACACCATGATCCGAGTCACCATACCACACCCTGGACACTTTTGGGAAGAGGACACCCCTGCCCACAGGACGTCTGCCAACAGAACCTAAGAAGAGTCCAGCCCCTCACCGGCCTGCAGCGAAGAGCCAGCAATCGCCACCAGCAATGCCGCGGGTGACCTGGGCCCAGAGGCTGTCACATTTGCTGGACAGGTGGCGGCACCGGTCTGAGCTTGCCAGAACATCAGAGGGATGCAGGGCTGTCTTTAAACCTTACTCACTAGCTTTTTCCTTGGGGACCATCCCAGGCTCTGCTTCATGAGGACAACTCCCAGCAACCTTTTCAGGCTTCTCCGGCCTGCGTGCCCAGGCCCCTGCCCACAGCCCCGCCCTGTGCATGCCAGGCTCCCGCACACCCTCATCACAGGCACTGCGCCCCCGGCCTGGCATGTCATCCTCCCAGGAGCAAACAGACCCACAGCCTAAGTCGGCTTTTGACTACTTTGTGACTTCCACTGTCCCCGGGTGAAACCCAGCCTGCCTGGTCTCCAAGGCCCATGTCCCATTCCTGCTCCTCCCTGGCTTCTTTCTGGTAACTTCCAGCCTGTCAGGGTTTATCCAGGTCACATGCCCTCCAGCCACTTCTTCTGGACTGGGACCCTTGAGTGCTGGCCCTGGGGAACAGCTCCCTGGGGTTCAGGCTCTGCCATATGGGCACTTGGGGTGCACAAGCAGCAGGGGGTGGGAGCCCAGGTGTCCATGGCCTCACTGTCTGCAAGACCAGGAGGGAAAACAGCCACAGTGGCTGCTGGACAAGTCGACACCCTGGGGGCACCCAGGACAGTGCTCTGCCCCACTGCCGACCGCCTCAGACCTTCCTCTGCAAAACAGGGGTGATGCCCTCACCTCTCGCCCTCAGTGCTGGCGAGGTCAGTCAAGCTCGGGCAGGGAGGCCTAGAGTTAGGTGGGGCCAGCCGATGGACCCCCATGGATCTGCGTCCAGAGAACAATAGGCAGGTGGACCTGGGGAGGGCACCCCTCCATCACAGGAGCTCTGGGGGCCAGCTCTGGGGTGCTCCCATCCCGGAAGCACGTCCCACAGTGGAGAGAACCAAATAATTTCACGATTAGCCAGAGAAACTCCAGCCCCAGCAGGGCCCAGAGCGCCTTGGCCAGCTCTGCCCCGGTGGGCACAAGAGAGCGGGTGGTCCCCTAGAGGCGGCAGGGTGCAGGGGCCTGCCTCACCTGCCGCTCTCGTCCTTCACCATCCCTGGCGTGGCCTGCCGGCTCGCGCGGCCCACAGGCTCTGGCGCCCTGTCGCCGGAGTCCAGCTCGGGTTCCAGGGACGAGCTGGTGCTGCCATCGCGGCTGACGCTGCTGCCCCGCCCGGGGCTGTTCTCCGCCGAGGCGCGCGGCGACTCCGTGTTCTGCTTCAGGGTCTGTAGCTTGGCCAGGGGGATGATGTCGCAGTCCTGAGGCCGGTGCCACACGGTGCGCTGGGTGCTGGCGTTGTAGTAGTAGAAGCGCGACGTGTTGGGGTCGAAGAGCTCCCACCACTGGTTCTCGCTGGTCCGCTTGATGCGCACGCCAGCCGGCGGGTCCCACACGCACTCGCCGGTGACCAGGTTGGCGTACATGCGCTCGCGCGTGCGCGGCTCGATGATCTCCACCCACTCCAGCCTTGGGGAGAGGGCAGCATTAGGCAGGGCTGGGGGACCCCACCCATCCCGAGACCAAGGATCCCGCCCGTCAGGCCACATGCTCTGGGCCCCACGGCCGCGGACTGGCGTATCCAGCACCAGACCTTCCTCCTGTCTGCCAGCCTCAAAAGCAAGAAATCTCCTCACATACAGAGTAAAGCCAAAGCTTACCTAAATTCCATCCACTCCCGATTTTCTAAACGCTCATCAGGGCCCAGCCCTGGGTGGCGGGGTCTTCAGCCCGGCCCCACGTCAGGGCTGCCCTGGGTTCTGGCTCCCTGTCCACAGGGGGCTGGGCCACAGGTACTGCTCACCGTCCTCCCAGACCGCATCACGTCCCTCCCGGATGCTTGGCTGCTCTTAGCAGCAGCCACCACTGGCTGCCAGCGCCACCCGTCACCCGCAGCAGGAGGGGATGCCAACATCGCTGTACTGTCCCAGTCAAAAGCAGAGCTGTTTCCCCTAGAAGCCCCCCAAACACACCCTGCCCCGAGGACAAGCCTGTCATCCAGCTAAGGTCCTTAAAAAAAAAAGTGTAAATTAAAACTATTCAGAATAAGGCAATTTGAATGCCAATGTGTTTGATATCACAGTGTGCTCCAGCTGATAGGTAGATAGCATATTTTACTCTGCTTCCAAGTTTCTACACAAATAACAATCCTTTAAATACCACTTCTGTGATGGCCCTGGTCCTCACCAGCACTGGGATGGTCAGAAGCTTCCAGGACCTGCAGAGAAGGGGAGCACCCGTCTCCTTACTCTCTGCTGCAAGCCCCTTTCCAGGCAGGAGCACAGGTGGGCTTTAGCAGAGGACTGAGGAGACAGTGCTGACAATCTTCTCTAAGAACCTCATCCTGCCCTTTGAGGCCAGATGTGCTCAGGGCAGGAAGGAGAAGGCACAACCCTGCAGGGCGATGAGCCTGCACCACACACACACACACTCACACCTAGATATGAGTCCCCACCACACACACACACACACACACACACACACACACACACACACACACTCAGGTATGAGCCCCCCCACACACACACACACACTCACACCCAGATATGAGCCCCCACTCACACACACACACATGCCCCGCAGCAGCCCTGCAGGTTTGGGGGCATCTTTTGGATGCACAGTGTCTTCTAGAAGCTCTCAGAGCAAAGGTAGGCTGGCCGAGTGGGCAGGGTACAGCAGCTGGAGGGTGTGGAGCCAAAAGGGGGCAGGAGATGAGGGAGCAGTAGAGAGGGAGAGCCCTGAGGACTGGAGGAGGGAACGCAGGAGGGAGCAGCCTGAGGGGCTTGGCCATGTCTGGGCAGCAACCCCTGCAGCATGGTCATACTAGGCAGCCCGGTGGGGCAAGGCGCTGGGGCTCTGTGCTTGCAAGCGTGGGACCACTGGCTAACCCGCCATTCTGCAGAAGGTGGGGCAGGGCTGGGTAGGCATTGTGGGATCGGATGGCTAGAGGGACAGGGCCGTGAGAGGGTGTCCTTGACGCAGAGGGCGGGGCAGCCCCGCAGCAGCGCCCGTAGGTTGCAGCATCTCTGGGCCCCACAGGTCTCTCATGGCCTCTGATCTCTAGTGACCCTGCAAGGCCAGCGCCTGCGGAAAGTGGGCAGGAGGCCTCACGTGTGCCCACTGTCATCCGTGTCCCTGGAGGCCCCTCGCAGGCCCAACCTCCACTGCCATCACCCTGCCCAGCGGGGGTGTGAGGCCCGACTCGTCCGCTCTTGCCTGCTGGCTGGCCGTTCTTCACACAGAGGACAGAGCAAACTTCTAAACTTGGGAACCTGACACTTTTAACTGGGAAGCCTCGTGCCCCCTGTCCCCCCAGGATGGAGATCCCCCCAACACAACTCAGCAGGCACCGTCCACTCTCGGCCTGAGGACACAGCCCCCATGCTTGGCAGCCAGAAGGCACTGCCCGAGGGCACTCCTCACAGGGACAAAAGAGCCTGGAGACCTCGCTCCTGTGAAAAGGGAAGCTCTGAATTCTGTGATCGCCCTCAGCTGATGGCCTGCTTGCCCCTTGAGCTGCGGCGTGGGATCAGCCAGGACAAAGGGTGGAGGTGCCCAAGGAAGGCCCGGCCCAGCAGAGGTGCTCAGAAAGTACTGAACACTGTGAGCCCCAGGGAAGCAGTAACAACTCCTTTTATAGCTCTAAATACACTTTCAAATGAATTTACTGGTGGTAATTCTCTCTGAAGAAAAGAAGCTGGTTCCTTTTCAGCACACTGCTGTGTGCATGTGGGCAGGACCCCATTTTCTCAGAAGAACGTTCTGGGTGCCCCCCACAGCACTTTTAATGAAGACCCCCAGAGACCCAGGGGGCAGAGAATATGCTGGAACCCGGAGTCTGGTGAGGGTCGGGAGTAAGGTGGGCCGCAGCAGACCCCACGGCCCGGGGGGAAGGCAGGCCCTGTGCAGAACCCCCAGTGGACCGAGCAGACATGCCTGTCCCTGGGGTCAGTGTCGCCCACACCAAGCACCAGTCAGTGGGAGCAGCAGGGCATGTGGCTGAGAAGGGTCAGAACCTGCGGGTGACGGACGGACGACCGTGGCCGAGCCACACTGTGGAAGCTGTCGAGTCTGAGGGAGATTCATCTGGCGACAGTGTCTGGCATGATGTGGGAGGAAGACTCAAGATGGCGGCGGTCTCTGGGTATGACCGGCCGCGGCCTCTCCCCAGCGCCCAGGGGCTGCGTGGACAACCGCCTCTCTGTTCTCCAAGTCCTGCAGACTTTCACTTCAGACAGTGACCTGTTCAAAGACTCACTTCCAGAAGAGCCTAATGGGTGCCAAGTGTGTCACGGGCAATCTACCAGCAGAAAGGGAGGCAAGTGTGGCCAAACACGTCGCCTGTGACACGGGGCCCTGTGGCAGGATCCAAAGTGCGGAATAAACGACAAACCACATAAAACAACAGAACTCGTGATTCCACACAGAGAGGTTTAAGTGAATACAAGACGCTGGGCACTGGCCCCCTGGGGTAGGCTGGGTGCTGTGGCTGGGAGGCTGGACAGCTCCACACCCACCCCAGGAAGGCCCAGAAAGGGTCAAAGCCCCAGAGCTGGTGAGGCGCGCAGGGGCAGGAAAAACAGCCACTGTCCTGAGAGCAGGGGTGGCAGGTGGCTGTGACCCTGCAGAGGGGCACAGTCCACTCAGAAACCCTCCGACAGACCATACCAAGGGCTCAATCTGTCCACTGAAAAGATGTCGATGTCACAAAAGGCAGAGACAGGAAGTGGAGATGTTCCAGGGGACATGCAGCGGCCACAGGGTGAGTGGCACTGGAGGGGCTGGAAATGTCAAGAAGGAGGCAGGGAACCAGGGGCCAAAGGCAAACAGCGGCGCAAGAGACCGGAGCCTCAAGCCACATGGCGCCCCCTGTGCTGGGAGACAGGCCCCACCCCCCAGTGGCCCAGAGCAGGGTTGGGGGAGCAGTGACCACACAGCTGCCAGAGCGTGAATCCGGGTAAAGGGCCCCAACGTACACTGCACTCTTCTTCTTTGGGCAACTTGTGGAATTATTCCCAAGTTATGCCATAAATCACACAAACGAAAGTGACCATCTGCAGCTGCCTGCCTCGGCATGGATGCTGAGAGAAGGCCTAAGGGGCAGGGTCCAGCTGAGGGCTGGCAGGGCATCCACTGCCCACGGAGAGGCCCTCCCCGGCCTGCAGTGCAGTGGCCGAGGGACAGGGAGCGGGCCAGCCCCACGTGCCTACTGCTGAGCTGAGCAAAAGGCTCCAGCTCCTCTGGTCCCGCAGGTCAGCCTCCTCACCTCGTGCTGGACCCTGACACCCGGGACTCCAGCAGGCCGGCATGCTGGCTCTCACACTCGTAGTCCTGCGCCTGGGACATGGCAGCCTCTTCTTCAGGAGCCAGACGGACGGCCGTCAGCCGGTCATCAGGACGCCCTCCAGCATCAGTCAGGAAGGCATCGCCCTACAAGACAGCAGAAGCCACAGTGTTATGCCTTGGGGTTTGGGGCACCAGTAACAGCCAGCCCAGCCCTTTTCATGGCCCAGGTCGCTGGTGAGAATGCAGTGCCCAACCTGAACCCAGCTGGAATCTGGCTCCTGGGGAGGGCATTCAGACCCCTCGCCAGCTGGTTCTGGGCAAGCTGCCTGCTCCTCCAAGAGCAGGGTCCTTGCCTTTGAACAGGAACAGCACCACCCACTGGTGCTTCCAGGTGGGTGTCCACAGTAAGAGGTTGAGCAGCACTTGAGGGTGGTCTACACACACACAGGGCCGGGATCTACAACCGAGGGGCTGTTCCGAAACGGTGCTGCAATGGCATAATTTACATACGGGAAACAATGAACCTCGACCCCTGCCTCATCCGATACATCAAACTCAATTCTAGGTAAACCACTGCTCCAAACATTAAAGACACAACAATACGGTGACTTCCCTGGTGGTCCAGTGGTTAAGAACCCGCCTTCCAGTGCAGGGGACACGGGTTCCATGCCTGGTCAGGGAACTAAGACCGCACACACCTCGGGGCAACTGAGCACGCACGCTGCAACTAGGGAAGCCTGCGCATGGCAATGAAGACCCCCCCCCCCAGCCAAAAATAAATAAAGTGAAACAATAAGACTTTTAGAGAAAATGTAGAAGAAAATCTTTGTGGTCTTGGAGTAGGTACACTTAATCAGACACAAAACCACTCACGACAAAAGAAGCATTAAAAATTGGACTACAACCTCAGAACCTCTGTTTATAAATCTTTACCATCGTGGATATTACTCAGGCATAAAAAAACAGTGAAATGATACCATCTGCAGCAACGTGGATGGACCTGGAGATATCATACTAAGGGAAGGAACTCAGAAGGAGAATGACAAATCCCATATGATATCACTTTTACGTGAAATATAAACTATAACACAAATGACCTTGTCTATGAAACAGACTCACAGACAAAAAGAAGGAACTTGTATTGGCAAAGGGAGGTGTGGGGGAGGGAAGGATAGGGAATTTGAGATTAGCAGATACAAACTATATATAGGATGGATAAACTCCTACTGTATAGCACAGGGAACTGAATTCAAGATCCTGTGATAAACCATAATGGGGAAGAACAGGAAAAAGAACATATATATGTATACTGAATCGCTGCACCATACATTAGAAATTAATACATTGTAAATCAGCTTTAATTCAATAAAATCTTTAAAAATTAACATTTTTTTTCCTATTACAAGTAAAAACACAAACCCTGGGTGGGAGGTATTTGCTGCACAGAATATGTATAATGCATTACATATGCGTGTGTACCTATCTGACCTAACAAAGGACTATTTCCAGAACTCATATAAGGTTCCTAGAAATAAATAAGAAAAATCTAATACTCGACAGAAAAAAAGACAAAAGACTTGAAAACACACTTAAAAAAAAATATCCAGT
This sequence comes from Bos grunniens, assembly GCF_055505025.1. Lineage (NCBI taxonomy): Eukaryota > Metazoa > Chordata > Mammalia > Artiodactyla > Bovidae > Bos > Bos grunniens. The sequence continues at coordinate 83,705,236 of NC_141178.1, forward strand.
AAACGCAGAGAGAACTGTGCGCCACCTCTTTCATCATTGGGAAATTCTAACTAAAAGCACCCTAGGACACTGGCGCGCCCACCCGAGTGGCTGAGATGCAGAAGACCCGCAGCGGGCGCGAGCGTTGGGGCTGCGGGCGCAGGGGAGCCCTCCCACTGGGGGCCTGAGGCCCAGCCTCAGCACAGGGGCCCACTTCGGCCACCCGGACCTGCTCACCATCCCCAGCGGCGCGTGGGTGTAGCTCCCAGGGATGAAAGACAGAAGCCTGACCTGGAGTCACCAGCACCTCGGGCCGCCATTGCGCATGTCTTGGTTTACAAAAGCTCTCTGGGTTCCACGCCATTGCTTTCACACCTTTCCGTTCACATGCCTCCCACTTCAGGGAGACATCTGAGGGAGTGGGGAGCAGCAGCAGTGGACAGTCAGGAACCAGCGAGTGAGGCATCCACAACCCACAAGGTGGTGGACTGGAGGTGGAGTCCTGGGCAGGCGCCCGCCCCCCTTTACTGTAATGTGGGGATCTGCACATACGTGCGTGTGTACACAGGTCAGTTCACACAAACACACGAGAGGGCCTAAGAGCAGCAACAGGCAGAGCAGCTCCTACATTCACGCCCAGAATCTTCAGAGACTGTGGAAAGCAGACAGACACGATGACCCTGGAGGGAGAGTCCTGTAGTCAGAAGGTTATGAAGACTTAAGACAAAAACACAGCCCGACAGTGAAGGGGCCTGTCAAAGGGACAGCAGTGCCAAATAAAGAGCTTCCAGTGACCAAAGCTGGAACATTTTGAGGAAAAAAAAAAAGCCATACTAAATTGTAATGCGAAGTATAAAGTAAATGTCCCTAAGTCCATGTTGATATAATGACACACGAGTAAGAAAAATGGGGAGACAAAGATCCCCTGCAGAGTACCATTGCTGCAGACACTCCAACTCCAGGACCGTCCTCCCAAGGGCACCCCCAGGCCCTGCCCACCACTGCCCACGGCCCTCCCTCTAGAGCAGAGGGTTCTGTCTGGGCACCACGGCTTGGGCCGTGCTGTTCATTTCATACCCAGTTCTTCCCAAACCCGACTCTCAATATGCAAGCCAGCCCTCCAACCCAGGGCATCTCTTGCCCTCCCTGGACAGCCTCTTCTCCAGACTCCAGCACCAACCACAGCTCCCCACCCCGCACGTCTCTGACCATCTTCCGTCTGCTCATCTCTGTGCGGCCGTTCTCTCCAGCCAGAGCAGCTGTCCCAGGGCCGTGGTGCTCCGTGCAGCAGCCGCCCTGTGTCTGCGCTGCTCGTGGGCCCTCGTGGCTGCCACAGCCCTGTCCCCGCTCTCGGCTCTGCCAGCCCCACCCCAACTTCTTCTCCCAAGTGCTCAGCTCCCTCCCCTCCTCCTCCCAGTGTCTACACGAGGCTCCCACTCTGGCTTCTGGTCACTGTCTGTCTGCAAATGAGGACAGGGAAAGGCCAGAGATGGGAGCCCCTGCCAGCTGTGCCGCTCCTGGAAGCTTGAGCGCCAAATTTCTTTACAGGCTCTGCTCTGGAAATGAGTTTCTGGTCTTAGGACATGTTTTGGTTGTAAGTGACAGAAACCCAACTCCGACTGAAGACAGCGTTGCACCTGCACCTGGTAAGGCCATGTGGGTTCCCAGGACGCCCGGCACGGCTCTTCTCCGCTCTGTGCAGGCTGGCGTACTGCGTGCAGCAGCACCTCAAACACAACCAGACGTTTCTTCCTCTGGTTCCAGCAAGAGTCTCCTGGTCTCTAACTGAGGACAGGGGCCCCAGCCTCTGCAGTGCTGTGAGGGGACGGGCTGGAAGCTGGCTCCACGGGCATCTGAAGGCCCTCCTGCCAAAGCTCCTCTGAGGTGACCGCCTGCCCACCTGCAAGCAAGCTGACTGACCAGGAGGCCTCTTCTCAGCCCCACCGTAAGGGGGACGAGGCCCAAGGCCCTGCCAGCACGTCCCCAGGGAGGGCCACCTCCCCTCCCTCCCCCACCTCCCCCCGTAAGAATCTGGCTCTTGTAGAAAATGCACTTGGAACACCTGGGCCTTCCTCCTTCAGCTCATCTCTCACCAGACACCCATCTACATCTGGTCTACCCCAAGGCCCACCCAGACCACAGACCCCTTTCTGCCAAGTAAATGTCATCAACAGTCCCTCCCAAGTACTCCAGTGGGGAAACTGCAACCTGCTCGAGGCTCTCGCTTTCTCCTCCTCCCTGTCTGGCCAACACCATTCTCCGGCTGTGCTTATCCCTGATTCACTGTAGATTAAATCCCGTTACCCAGTTTTCATTCTTTTTGTCCATTTCAGTGAGTTTCAGGGAGGGAAGAAGAATAAACAAGTCTCTGCTCAGCCATCATTTCCAGAAGGCCTTCGTTCCATTCTCAATGCTGTTTTTAATAAGTTTTCCAAGTTCTGAACAATGAGCCCAACTCAGTCTCGAGCTCTGAAAGCCTGGCTCTGAGCTGGAGACACAAGGCCGCATTCTCCTGCTCGGAACAGGCCGGGCTGGCATTTCCGCCTCCGCGCCTCCCGCCCAGCTGTTCTCACTGACTCCCCTCCTCTAGCGCCCAGCCACGCTGTTATGCTGAACATTGTGACCTAACCCCTCGGCAGGTCAGAGAATCAGCCTATAGGTCAGAATCAGCTTTTCAGACCCTTCTGGGAAAGGATGTCTGATGCACCCACACAGAAAGGACACGGCTGTGCAGAGTCAACTGGACATGCGTGCAGTTAATCTTGGAGGCTGGTGCTGCCCTTCAAGCTCCCAGAAAGCTGCCACCGTGGAGCCAGCACCCGGGTCCTGCCTGGCCTCGGGGTCACATGCAGGCCATCAGGACACACAGACCCTGCTCTGCTCACCCGCAGGGCACAGCCCCCTCCTCGCCTTCCTGGGCTTCCCTCACCAACATAACAGACGCGGGGCCCCTGCAGGACTGCTGAGGGAGCAGAGCGCCTGTCACGTGTTTGCGAGCCGGGTCTCGCACATGGCCTGGCCTGTGACCGGAACAGCCCCACACGGCACCCCGGCTCCAGGAGGTCAGTGCGAGACGGCTGTGGTCTACACAGTCACGGGGGGCCAACGTTGACACTCCGTCACCCCAGAGACCAGAGGGAGGCCAGTCCCACCCCTCCAGGCTGATCCCCCAGCCCCCAGATGCCTTGGCCCACAAAACCCCATGGGGGCTTCAGGGAGGGGTGTGGGGTGGTACAGTGACCCCAGGCAGCAGGACAGGACAGGATCCGCACAAAGGCAGGGTTGCACAGAGAAGTCAATTCTGACACCATGCTGAAACTGTTTCTTTGACTTGCTTTTTGTTGCTCTTGTTATTATAATCACACATAGTGGCCTGCCTCAGAGAATCCTACCCCTCTCCCTGACTGTTAAACTAAAGTGCCTTTGCTCAGAGCCCTGTCTACCTGTAGATGGCACGAAGGACTAAAATGACACAACCCCCTGCTGGAGGCTTGCCATCCTAGTAAATGTTCGCAAGATTAATGGCCTTTTTACTTTGTTTCCTCACCTCCCACCTGTCTCTGATACATAAAAGAACCTGGCATCCAGACGCTGGCAAGATGGTCACTTTGAGACATTAGTCTGCCATCTTCTTGGTCACCTGGCTCTCTGAATAAAGTATTCCTTGCCTCAGCACCTCACCTCGCAGATTCACTGGCCTGCTGTGCGGTGAGCAGAGTGAGCTTGGACTCTAGCGGGAGGAGCCAGTGGCACTCCTGTAGCAGAACGGCCTCCCCATGACTGTCAGAGCACCACCTTCTGCCAGTGCTCGCTGAGCACCCAGACCTTCGCTCAGCGAGTCCACTGCACTCACTGCAGTGAAAGGACCTGAGTTTCCAGTGAAACTCAGCAAAGCCAGCGTCAGACTCTCTCGTGCTCACTCCTGGCCCCGTCTGCCCCACCCAGGAGAACACAGAGCCTCCCTGAGAAAAGGGAGCCCCTAACACTGCGGGACAACAGAGCACGGGGGCGGCGACAGGCTGAGAGCCGCGCTTGCTGCTCCCCAGGGCGCCTGCTGCCTGCCCAGCCCTCCGCCAGGCTTCCGTGGGTGAGACTGGAGACAGGACACCCCTCGCTGCCCTGCCCTGCTGTTCAGTCTCGGGTCTGGCCTTCTCCAGTTGCAGGTATGGATGTTCCACCTGTTTCCACGGGTGACTGAATGGAGGCTCACCGCTGGCCACCCTCACTCTGTCCTGGTCAGCTCCCCAAAATGCTCCACAAACACCCCACACCTGAGGGAAGTTTCCTACCTCCCTGCCCGCCAAGACCCCTTAAGACTGCCTGCGCGCAGGCCCTGGAGCAGCCAGCAGGAGCCCTAGGCCGGCTCCACACCTGAGCTCTGCAGCCCCACCTCTTGAAAAGCACCTGGTTGGAGGGGAAGTAGAGACACACGAAAAACTCACAAAAAATGCACAGGGACATGCCAACAGTCGCCCTTGGCTGAGCACCTGCAGTGCAGCTGCAGGTGAACTCACTGGGTCACTGGGCGCCCTCCCCCACCTTGCAGGCAGGGCTGTCCCTCCCCATCCCACAGACCTGCCAGGCGGAGGCTGCAGTGCTGGGGACTGCCGCCCGCTCCTCAGCACCATGCTGCAGGTGTTCTCCAGTCACCTGTGGCTGAGCAGGTGCTTGAGCCCAGCTCCCTCCGCGGGCTGCAGAGCAGACACGCTTGGTGCTGGCTCCTGATGGGCTGCATCTAGAGCACGAGCCCCAGGAGCTGGACTGGCTGGTGCTCAGCAGCACTGCCCCCAGCAGGCTGGGGCCGGGCCTCTCTGCCCCTGCAGCCTGCGTGGCGCAGGCTGTGAGACTCCTGAGCATGTGAACACCGCAGCGTGCACAGGTAAACCAAGGAGCCAAGTTCCAATAACAGGAGAGACAGTGCCTTCCTGGCAGGGCCAAGCCAGCCAGGCTACTGGGAAAACTGGGGCCCTCGTGCTGTAGACACGACCCACCCCCCCAAACATACATAGGAGGCTAGCCCCAGGACCTCCTGGGAGAAAAGACTTCGGGGAACCCTGCCATTTCTGTCACAATAATGAAACATATAGCTCTGACCAACCCTCCTAAGAGAGAACACACACTATTATGACAGTTTTAAACTATGGGAAAAAAAAATTTAATCTGCTGATGAGACAGGAAGAAAGTTCAGAACCCCAGAGGGCAAAAGCCAAGTAAAACCAGGAATGGGGATCATTCTGCTGTGTGCATCCGAGGAGCATTTGTACCACTCAGGAGAGGCAAGGGAATGGATAGAAAGCCCTGGACGTGCCTGGGTGATGACCCTTGGAGACACCCCAAGGCTGATACCCTGAAGGCAGCAGGTAGAAAATGTAGCCTTCCCACCCAGAGGAAGCAAGAGCTGGGAGGAAGTATCTAAGAGCTCCGGACTGTTTGGAGGGGAGTAAAAATATCAATTAAATTTTGATAAATGAATTCTATGTGTTAAAATACCCAGGGCAGCCACGAGGGAAGTCAAGTGAGTGAATTCCAGTTCAGATAAGAAAAAAAAAAGAAAAAATTAGTCCAAAAGGAGAAAAGAGGAATCTGTTCTCAATGACAGGACAGAGTATGAGGTAGGATGGTAGAAATAAATTCAAACACAGTAATTTTCATAAACACAAATGGGCGGGTGGTCTAGGTAAGACAAAGATCATCAAACCATATGTTTAAAGATCCAGATACATTCAACATAAGGATGTGAAACCGTGACGGTCAAGAGTGGATAAGACGCCCTGGTCCGCTAGAAGGCCATGCAGCTCCAGAGGTGGGGGCTCATGTCCATGAGAAAGAAGAGTCAGCATGTGAACCGGGCTTCATCTCAGGGACCATCCCAGGAACATCTGAAAACAGACTCCATCGGGGCATAGAAGTCAAAGGTCCCAACAAAGGCCAAAGGACCAGCTGCTCAGTCACAGCCCTAACCCTGGGGCACAGCACTCAGTGAATGAGACCTGACCCCAGCAGTTGTCTGGGGTCACAGCTCACAGGAAAAAGGAAGCTGTAGGCGGTGTTTCCAAAGGCAGGGGCCTGGGCGGGGACGGGGCTGCAGGTGGGGCTGCAGCTACTGCGGGATGTCACCTCTACGGGAACCTAGAAACCTAGAACCACAGTCACCCCGATGCTCTAGTCTGCACCTGAGCACCGCCCCTGCCCTAGCTTTGGGGGGGCATCCATGCTCCCCGGGCAGCACAGCCAGGACAGCAGGTCAGGACAGAGACTGCCTTCTGGTGGCACAAGAAGCCCACACGCACAGTTACCCTGTGAGCAGCTGCAAGGCCGAGACAGGGCAGGAAGTGTGGAACCCGCAGCTCAGCAGGTGGCCCGAGTGCAACATGCCACTGTCCCAACCAGACCTGGAAGATGCACTTCCTCCACAAAGCTGCCTCAGTTTCAGCATCTAAACAGGCACAGTCCTCGCCCTGGCTGCATCACTTACTGAGCACCTACTGTATACAGAAAACACTTGGCAAGAGCTCTAAAAGCATGATCACATTTCCCCTCTCACCCAGGACACAGCAGCTGTGTCCATCCTCACCTCACAGGATAGAAAATGAGACCCTGGTTTTTAAAAGGCCAGCGTCTGAGCTCACACCCTGCAGCTGGGCCAGGCTGTCCATCCACACTTCTCTCCCTCCTCTGCTAGCAGACCCCTTCCCTGAGGCCTTCCAGGTGTCTGAGCCCAGGCCTCTCCTGCACCCCGCCCCACATGACGGGTGCACTGAAGCGGCAACGCCCTAGAGGACCATGAGGGAGGACATGGCCTGCCTGCTTAAGTCCCAGCCTGGGTTTGGGGCCTGAAGCTGCTGGGTGCTTTGTCCCCAACAGGGAGAAGCTTCTCAAAAAAAAAAAAAAAAAAGGAGGCAGAAATAAACAGTAGGAAAAAGGTGAATGACCACGTGGCACCTGGATCCAGCCACCCCTGATGCAGGCAGCCCTGGGAGGAGCCAAATGAGAGGGCGATGATCCCTTGTCCCACAGTTGGGTCACACTGGTGATTAACAGAGCCCTCGTGGGGCCATTTAAAGCCCCCGCCCCACACCTGCCGCTGTCACAAGGAGCAGGGAAAGATGAGGAGGGGAGCAGGAGCTGGGGCACAGCAGAAGGGCATCTCCAGTCCGTTCCATCCCCAACGGCCTGGCTTGCGGCAGGCAGGCTGCCCCTCCCGGCTGCAGCACAAAGGAAGTAAGGAGGGCTCACCAAGGCCACAGTAAGAGCCGGCACTTCAGGAGCGGTGACGCGGGTCGGGGACACACAAGCTCCCACCCAGCCTGTGTCACACTGGCCTCAAGGTGGACATCGTCCACGACGGCCCTGACCCTGCGGTCATCAGTAACATCCAGCACGAAGCAACTGTGGGAGCTCATGAAGGTTGGGACACATGATGGGGAAACAGCAGCAAATGCTCAGAGCTGGACAGCAGGCCTGGAGGAGGCAGCGGCGCCCAGAGATGGACACCCCCACCACGAAGGGCCAGCACGGGGAAGACAACGCAGGTATCACCGCCAGGGCAAGGAGACCCACACTCGGCTGTGGCGGGAGAGCTGACACCTCCCCGGATCACTGACAGTCTGAGCAGAGGGCACCCTCAGGCCCCCAGCTGGCCCGAGCAGAGACTGCCTGCAGGTCCGAGCTCAGAGCCCCGGAGCAGGCTCCCTGCACTCACCCAGAGGGACGGACTGCCTGCCCCCGCACGAGGCGCCTCAGCCGGGGCTCAGGTGACCCCCTGGCGGCAACTCAGGGGTGCACCGCCCCCCAGGCTCAGCCACCGTGTCACACTTCCCATCCGGTCACCTCTGTGCTGTTTTCATTAAACTCCTTTCAGCTAGTTCACAAAGCCTCTCTTCAGCTACTTATAATCTGACATTTAGCCAGTGGGTTAGGGTTGTTTCTAGAGATTCCATTTGGTCTGTCTCAAATCTCCCTGGCCCTTCCTGTCAGCCTCCCGTCCTCTGCTCCTCACTGTGGTCTCTTCTCGCTGCCTTTCACTCCTGGGAGCCTTCGGATGAGCCCAGGGTGCCAATAAGGTTAGTGTAGGCTTTCCTGCCGCAGGACACAGCCCAGAGTCCTCAGGTCTCCTCCCGGCTCCCAAACTGTCCTGGTTTGTCTCCCTCCCTTTACTCGCCCTGGCCGTGGGAGCTGATCTGTTAAGTGTCACCTTCCTGTCTATTCAGCAGGTGTTTGGGAGACTGAAACTGTATGCACGGGTTCAACCTGCCACCCTCACCTGAAAGTCAATATGCTTTCTTTAAAATATTATCTTTATGGGAAAAGTAGGAGCTGGATTTTAGAAATTTTAATTAATTAAAATTTAGTTTTCAACATAGAAATTATTTCAAAATACAGAGAAGAATAATATCCTAACCTCATCATCTATTAACATTAACCACTTTACAAATACAGGCATACTCCCATGGAAATCATCCTGATTAACATTTTTTGGTAGAGTATCTTTCAGGTTTTGATAGTTTAAAAGTTCGTAGAGTATATATACATATATATACGTATAGCTGAATCATTTGACTATACAACAGAAATTAACACTGTAAATCAACTAAACGTTGATAAAATTTTTTAAAGTTCATAAATCATATGTTTATTCTAATACATATTTCAGTTAATGGTTATTAAAGGGGTAAAATTTTACTTATGTCAAAAAACTAAATCAAACATTTCCTCAGAACAACATGCAGGGAAAAAACCTCAGGTTGGATTTGAAATTCAGCTGGGAAAAGCATCCCTTGGGGCTCAGTTGGGAAAGAACCTGCCTGCTGCACAGAAGACCAGGGCTCGACCCCTGGGTCAGGAGGACCCCTGGAGGAGGGAATGGCAGCCCACTCCAGTGTTACTGCCTGGAGAACCCCATGGACAGAGGGGCCTGCTGGATGAGTCCACGGGGTCACAAAGAGTCGGACATGGCTGAGTGACTAGCACACTTGCTGTGCACGTCCGAAGCGTCCTGGGCACGTGCTGCTGGGGCACGGGCTGCATGGGCCCTCTTGGCAGGTGGACTGCGCAGAGGCGTCCAGCGTCAGGGAAAGGTCAGCCCTGCAGCCAGAAGACTTGCGCTGGAAACCCATCCCCACCAGCCTGCTTCTGACCCACAGGCGCTGCACTCGCGCTGCGAGGGGAGTATTTCTGCTCCTGCTGCACCCAATCTCAGTAACCTCAGGCCCTTTGCTCATGCCGGAACATGCCCCACCTCCTACTGAGCCTCACCCTGGCCCCAGGACTTCCTGGGGGTCGTGGCCCCTGCAGAGGTGCATCACAGGACCACCAGGAAGGGTGGGGTTGTTCCTCTGCCTCCTCCTCGATGGAGCATAGTTGGGAGTGTTTGTTCTGATCCTTCTTATGTGTCAGTGTGGGGAGGAGCGGGGGAGACAGTCTGTCCATGTGTTAAACCCCCATAACTGCCACCTGTCCTCGTTCTCACTGCTGCAGACCCCCAGGGATGTTGACCACACCCCCCAGTGCCCGAGCCCCCGCTCACCATCCCCAAGAGACCTCCAACACCAGCTCTTAGCAGCCTGGTCTCCTGCCCATGGGCCGTGGCTGCCTGTGCAGCACGTATCTGAAAGCAGACTCTGGTTATTCCTTATAAACAAAACAGCAACCTGAAAGCAACTTTAAATTGTGTCAGGTTAAGAGTGCTGGTGCATGAGGAAAAAGGAATTACCTACTCAAAAGCTAAGTGAACTAGAGGACAGGACTGAAATTCATGCCGAATGCCTGAGAAACAAGCAGGGAAGCACTGTGCCGGGGACAACGGACTGGAGTCCCCGTTAAATTCAAGAGAACCTCCGAAGAAGACACAGCGAGAGCAGCTCCAGACAGTGATTTCTGGAGCAACAGTACCACCTGGTGCATGCGTGTACATTTTTGTTGTTGTAAATAAAACAAACCCATAGCCAGGCTCACTGCGTGAAGGACTGAATGTCCTAATAGCTACCACCGAAGAGAGCAAGATCAGTAGTCTGAAAGGACACCAGCAGGTTCCTGGACCCCAGGCCTAGACAAAAGGGCAGAGCCTAAGCCACCTCCCTGGACCACAGCTGGGCAACCTAACTCCCTCCTAGTGGGCGTGATGGGGAAGAAGTGACACTGCGACCACTGAGATCCGGCTGCAAAAGAAGCTGCAGCTCCACTGGCAGCTCTTGGGATGCATGCTCTGGCCACCAGCAAGGAGTTAGCTGCAAGGTGCCACTCCGGGGAGCCCACCAAGTGGGTCCAGCTACTCCTCAGTCAGACTCCAGTGCACACGAGGGAGCCTGGAGATGACCCCTCCCTAGCCCTGTCTGAAATGCAGTCACACAATATCCCATGCTGAGTGTCTCCTGAATTCCTAAGCCACAGAAACCATGAGAGGTGATTATACAAGACTGTTTTAGGCCCCTAAGCTGTGGGGTGATTTGTTAACGAGAATAAAATAACTAGAGCAATCATCGACAAAGGAACACCAATCAGGGACTTCCCCAGTGGTCCAGTAGCAAAGATTCTGCGCTCCCAATGCCGGGGACCCAGGTTCAACCTCTGGTCAGGGAACTAAAGCTCCCACATGCGCCAACGAAGATCCAGGGTGGCCAAACCAACGCACATCAGAGACAGGTGACAGACAACATGAGGTCTACGGGCTGGGAAATTCGTATTTTACATGCTTCACACAATCCCAATGGCTAGGAACACATGCTGGCCACTAGAGAAGTCACAGCAAGTGGCTGAAGGGGCTGTCACGAAACCACCAGCAGTACCTCGGGATGACACTCCTGTAAAGTTCAACCCATGAAGGAAGCCCCCATGCCTCTGGTTCATGCCGGGCCTGCAGGAACGTTAGGAAAGGACTGAGAGAGACAGCGGAACAAACAGAGAAGGGCAGCCAAGGAGCCACACAGGCCCCAGCACTGGAGGCCAGAGGAGGCGTGCCAGGCCTGGGGCAGCGCCCTGCGGCCACGGTTCACACTGCAGCCACACTCGGGGTCCACGAGCCTGCAAGAGGACGGGAAGCATGCTCTGCTGACTTGGCCTCTCCGTGTTGAAATTAACTTTTTAGAACCTTATACACGTGTAACCCTCAGTAGTGTACAGTATCCTCTGAAATTCAGTCATGCTCCAGTCCAACAGCCATGGAAGACAGATGGAGAAGATGCAACCCAACCCTCAGACACGAGCCAAGGTCTGGCTGCGAAGTGATGTGACCAATTCACCTGTGATGGACTGCATCCCTCAGGGCAGCGGCAAGGCCGAACTCAAGGCTTCCGAGCTGCAAACAGTGCTGCGTCCCCTTGGCCGGCCCCTCAAGGACTGACTCGGGGTTATCGTGCCGCCCACCAGACTCCTCACCACGACCCCGGGATGGAGTCAACATTAAGGCCTTGGCCTCCACCTTGGAAAGCTCCCTTCTGAAAAATCCTAGTCACTCTTATTTTTAACAGCTTTATTGAGATATAATTCACATACCCTAAAATTTACCCATTTAAAGCACAGATTTTTGGAATATTTTAGCACAATCTCTGACATGTACAATCTTCAGCAACGTCAATTTCAGAATACTTTCACTGCTCCAAAAGAAACCCCATACGCCTCAGCTGTTATCCCCCGGGACTGGCACCTTGAACCCACTTCCTGTCTCTATGGATTTGCCTATTTCATAGCAATGGAACCGTACAAAGCCAGATCTTTGTGTCTGGCTTCTTTCACTCAGCATAATGTTTAAGATTCATCCACGTTGTAGCATGAATCAGTACTTCATGTCTTCTTATTGCCAATCAATATTCCACTGTATGGACGGAACACACTGTCCACCTATTGATGGACTTTTGGGCTGTTTCCCCCTTTCCCCTTTTTTTCCCCTTTTTGGGCTGTTTCCCCTTTGGACAGACTCTTGGGCTGTGAATGATACTGCCGTGAACATCTGTATACAAGTTTCTGTGTGGATGTTTTCCTAGTCACTCTTACCAATAAGAACACATAAAAGGTGAGCCAATTTCCAACTGAGAAGCTCATTTAGGCTAACCATACTGTATTACTTAAACATAGATGGATAACTGGGAGAAACAAATGACCAAAGAAACAAATGACCAAAGAGTTAAAGACATAAAGAAACAAAAGCAAAACCTGATCTAACAGAATAAACAGTAGTTAAAGACAGAGGTGTTACTTCTAGGGATGGGCCCTACAGCCATATCCACAGGTTTGCACCATGCTGTACCTGCAGCCTTATTTTAACTGTACAAAATACGATATTCACCAGCAGAGGCTGGTTAAATTACAGTCACAATGAAATATGATATTCACAGGAAATATACAGTGAAAATACAATATTCACCAGCAGTGGCTGGTTAAATTACAGCACCCCCACAGCCAGTCATGAAAAAGAATGAAATGAAAAATGTACTGATATTGGAGAAGGAAATGGCAACCCACTCCAGTATTCTTGCCTGGAGAATCCCACGGACAGAGGAGCATGGTAGGCTACAGTCCATGGGGTCGCAAAGAGTCGGATATGACTGAGTGAGCTTCACTCATGGAGTGACTTCCCAAACACATTTAGTTAAAAAGGCAAAGTTGAGAAACTTTTAAAAGAAAAGAGCAGGAGGTAATACATACACGTGTTTGCCTGCATAGCTACAAAGCGTCTAGGAGAAGATGTGGGGGTGCCTCCACCAGACCAGGCCTGGAGGGCAGGAAACGGAAGCAACAGACAGCTTAACCACGCACCCTCTGTACCTTCACACCCTGAATACACTATCAAGCTGAAAAAATGTTTAACCCTTTGGGGAGTGAAAATAAAGATAATTTAAGAGAATTAAAACATTCACACTAGGAAAGCAAGAGATGAGAGATCTTGGTACCTGGAAGTAGTTAAAAAGAGCAAACCTATAAAGGCATCTTGCCTACTGCTGTGTCAACCTCAAGAGCACCTGGGTGACCCCCACCCAAAGCCACTCATCCCCACCGATGCCAAGACACAATGGAACTGTTGCATAAAGCCCTGAGACACAAAAGTGAGAATGCCCTCAAGGATTCCCTGGGCAGAGGGGGACGGCTGAAGGCTGTGTAGGGCCTGCCTGTGTAGGGACAGAGCGGGTCCTGGGCAGCCCCAGCGGGGCCAGAGGAGCTCTGCATGTTTCAGGGGAGGAGGGAATGCAGAGCGGGGCTGGGCCTGGTGGCACTCAGCAGGGTCGCCGGAGAACAGGATGCCAGTGGGGGCACACCAGGCCATGGAGGGTGGTCTCGGGGCACCGGACTCCAAGGAGACCCGTGCAGTGGCGTGACTGGCAGACACGCCCTGAGCCTGCTCCTTGCCCTGGAGCATCCAGGGTGTCACGGCCTGTTGACCTGTGCACATACACTGCCAGCTGCACCCGATCCCGGCTGGAACAACCAAAAATGTCTCCAGAGGCAACCACCCCTGGATGAGAACCAAAACACATCCCCTGAAGATCTGCAGGAAGACAGAGGGAGGCAGCCCATCCAGGAGGCACAATCACAGCACCCACAGGACGGCGCACAGGCCCGCTTGGCAGGTGGACTGGACAGAGGAAGTATGAGCTCATTAACTACCTGGGAGGTACAGTGAGCAGGATGTGGAGGGCAGGAGACGGTGGCTGGGCGAAGACCCAGAGCACCAAGCTTCAAGGCAGGAGCCTGGAGATGACGGTCCTGGGGCACCCATGGTCAAGGCCAGAAGTGAAGCAGGAGGCAGGGAGGCCAAGAGATGAAGTGAGGCTGGCCCTGCCACCCAGACAGGGCACTGAGCAGGCTCGCTTCTTCCCCAGGGGGTCCTAGGCCTGTCTCCAGGTGTAAGCCCACCCTCGCCCTGGAAGAGGGCTGTCCATCCTGCAGCCTCCCACTCCGTCCCTGGGAAGAGCATCCGACCCCTCGCCAAAGCTTGGCCAGGTGACCTGCTCTGGCCACAGAACCTGAGTTGCCAGCTCTCCACTGAAGCTCAGTGAGACACAGTTTCTACCACTCTCTTGTCATAAGAACAGCATGTCCCAAACAAGGGCATGCCCGAATCTGCAAATGAAGACTTGAGAGAAAAGTGCCACAAGCAAATGAAACGTGAGCTAGAAATAAACCTCTATTGAGTTGTTGCTGCAATCCTTAAGTCTCTGATTTCTTCCTTCTCCAATCCATCCTATGTGTCACTGCCAGTCACACGTCCTGAACCATTTTACCAGGACTTCCCCTACGCACAGACCTGCAGTGGCTCCTATAGCCACAGAACTAAACTCTACAGTCCTTCAGCTGAGTTCAGACATCTTCACGTTATTATTTCCTCTTCTCACATAACCTTCTACCCCTCAAACTGCACATAACTCACTTTCTCGCCTTTGCTCCAAAACCTGACACACCCTCTCTGTGCTGCTGAAAAGTCCTCACCCCTGGCCCCTACGCAGCTGCTATGAGGGAGGTGCAGCTCAAAGACCACCTCTTCCTTGAAGCCTTCCCTCACACTGCAGCCCCTGCAAGCCTTTTCCCTCTGAACTTCTAGAGCAAACTTTCTGGAAATGGGCCAGAAAGTAAACAGTTCAGGCATTGTGGGCCATAAAGTCTCTGGTCCAACTAGTCAATTCCGCCAAAGAAGCCATAGATGATGTAAAAATAAACCAGTGTGGCTGTGCCGCAATAAAACTTTATTTACAAAGACAGGCAGCGGGCTGGCAGTGGCTGCAGCTTACAGACCCGCATCTGGAGCAGAGTAGGAAGGTGCAGACAGGAGCACAGCAGAAGCAGAAGTGAGCCAGGGCTGCAGGGGGGAGGTTCTTCTCCACAGGGTGGAACTGTGTGGCTGCAGGATGGCAGGGAGGGTCGGAAGCGACCCCAGGAGCAGGCCAGAGCTGCCAGATAACATCAAGGGCAGGCCCAGGGGCTGGCAGAAGGCACAGAGGGGCAGGTGCAGGAGGCAGGAGGCAGAGCCAACAGCTGAAGGTGCAGACTTCACCAGAGGAGCAAGAAGTATCAGAAGAGGGCTGGGGGCAGACCCGTCCAGTTCAGCTCTGGCAGGCCTAGGGCTCTGCACCCCCAGGCTGTGCTTCTCAGACAGGACACCCACAGAGCTAACTTTAAGAGGGAACGTATAAGACCCACAACAAATGGCCACAGGGATCAGTGAACAAGCACAGCAAAGGCACTTACTACTAAAACGAGGCATTTCACTGAGAACATAGTATACGGATATTTTTCTCAAAAGCACCAAAGAACCAGGGAGAAGCTTCATAAGACACCGTGTTCACTGTTACCACTGCTGGAGGGCAGCCCATTCAGCACACACACGGGAGAGAAGGCAGGATGGACGTTTCTAAATCTATCTTTAGATATTTTAAAATTTGCTCACAGAAGCTGTTTCATTACCATTTGTTCTGAAAATCAAATGTTCTCAACCTTAAACTCCACAAACGCCAGAAGACTCTACTTAAAGTGGGGGTTTCCCCTCGTCTCAGTGTGGCAGAGACAAAGGGGACGAGACGGAGTGATCAGGGTGGGTCTAGGATCTGGGAAGGAGGACCATCTCCTTGGGAAACATGACACATTTTTCCACTTTGTTCTGAAGCAAGTTAAGTTACCCCTGCCAACACTGAGCAAGACAGAACATCACTGCACTGGTAGTGCCAAGTCTTTGCTTTCTGGTGCCTATGCCCTCACTGTTACTTAGAGTTGGTTAATAAAGTATCTTTTCTGTCACAAGTGTTAACACTGGAAAGTATAACAATGGCTCTGGTAGTTTAACTCAAGAAGAGAACTACCCAAGAACTGCTCGGCATCTCATTTCTGTTAGCAACAATCCTACCTACCTCCTAGGGCAATAAGTACTGCAGGATTCTAGATCAGAAGCTTTTCTCTTCTAAAAAGATTTTTTTAACAGTTCTATATGATAATCTAAGCATGTGGGATTTGTTCCTTGCTTACCTTTATGAAGACCTGCTTCTCCAAATATGCTTCTCCCCAGCTTGTGTAAGAAAAAAAAGCCACAGACCTCGAGTTCGTGTTAAACTAAGACAAAACAGCTGACCCAGCAGGTGCGTCCTGAAAACCAGATCTTGGCAGCCATAATAAATAGCTCCTGACTTTTCTCAAGAGGGACACAGTGCCAGGCACGATGAATTCACGGAGTCCCACAACCACCCATTTTGCAGATGAGTAAGCAGAGGCAGAGTACAAAGCCAGGAAACAGAAGAGTTGCCACTCAAAGGCAGGCAGTCTGGCTCCAGAACCCGCCCTCTTCTCCCCTCTGTTCTCCAGCCTCTGGGCAAGACAGCTGACTAGACAAAGTGTGGGCAGGGAGACCCAGGCCCTGCTCATTCCCCAGCCAGGGCTCAGGTCACAGAGTCCACGCCAAACTGCTTTACGGAACGAGTCTCCTTGCTTTACAGTCACAGCTATCAAATCTCCTTCCCCTCCCCCAGCGAGGAGAAACACACCTTGCTCACTGTGAAAGGGGAGCCGCTGACCGGGAACCACCTGCTGTTTACAGAGGCACCCAGGATGTACAGGGTTCAATTCCCCTCGCTGGCCTCAAAGACAAATCTCCTATTGTCTGCAGTAGGGGAGGAAAACGAAGCCTTGCAACTGTAGGTTTCTGCAAAGGTCACAGGAGGTTTGCTTAAACCCTACGACACCGAAGCGGGTGGAGGGGCGCCGCATTTCAGCTGCTGAAGGCTGCGCAGCGCCCACAGCAGCTGCTGGTGGGAGCAGCATGTAACACACCCACAGTTGCCACGGCCTCGCAGCCAGCTGCACGTTTTAAAATAAAAGACGTCCTGACCCCCAAGATGCGCGGAGCCTGCCTCGATCTGGGCCCTCGCACTGAACACCGCCTCCACCCACACCAATCCCGCAACCCGCGGGCAATTGAGCAAATTCCAGTTCCGGGAGGGCGACCCGGCGGGTAAGGCGGGGACGCCCCTGCCCGCTCCGCTCCAGAGGCCCGATCGGCGGGGCCGGCGGCCACGGCCGGCACCCGGCCACGCGCGTCCTGACTCCCTGGCTCCGCAGCGCCCCGAAACCGCGCCGACGCCCCGCGCTAAGTCTCCGCACTCCACTCACGCCCACCCTCGGCCGGGCACGCTCACAGCTCCGAGCCGGGGACCCTCACCCGCCCGCACCCCCAGGCCTGACCCCACACCCACTCGCACCGTGGCCCCGGGCCCCGCCCGGCCCCGGACCCCGCCGGCTGCAGCCCGCCCACCCCTGGGGCGGCGCGGACTAGAATCCCCAAGGGCCGGGCTGGGGGCCTCCGAGAGGCGGGGCGGGGGCCGCAGCGCCGGCCTCTCCGCCATCTTCCCGGCCCGCGCCGCCCACCGCCCGCGCTCTCACCCGCAGGCTGCGCGCGGGCCGCGCCGCCATAACCCCTCATCCCGGCTCGCCCGCCGCGCGGGAGCCGCTCGCAGCGCTGCCGCCGCCGCCGCCGCCCGCTCGGCGCGCGCCTCCTCCGCCGCCGCCGCGGGACCCGTCCACCGCCCCGTCCGCCGCGGCCGCGCGTCCTCCCGTCACCAGCGCAACCCCCCGCCTCCGGCCCCGCCCCCGCGCCGCGCGGCCCTGCCCGCCAGGGGGCGCCGCCGTGGGGCTCTGGCGCGTGCGCCGCGCGCGGCACCTCGGGAGCCGGGGTCCGGCGGGGGCGCGCACGGCCTGCCGGGAGGTGGGCGTACACTCGCGCTGCCCCCGCCCCCAAGGCGGGGGGTGCGGCCCCGGTGAGGTTCGCTGGGGTCCGGAGCTGTGGCGGGCGGACGAGGGTGTCCCAGGTGCGGGTACCCCAGGGTGCGGCGGGCGCAGAGGGACGGCCGCTGGCCAAGTGACGCCGAAGCGCCCCCTCCGCCCCGCCGTCTGCACCGCCGCCGATCTTGCCTGTGGGGTCGCCCATGAGATTCTTCCGATACCATTCTGTACGGTGCAGTTGACATTTCTTACGTGTCAGTGTGGATTTGGTCTAATTTTACCTTCCCAGGAAAGATTTCACTTTCCCTCGATTCTGAAAAGTTACCGACCATTGTCTCTAAAATATCGGCTCTTCCATCCTATGGGACCTCCCTATGTGTCCGTCAGATAAACTGGATGGCCTGTGTCCTCCATGTCCCTAAGATTTTCTCTGTTTGCTCTGTCATCTTAACCTCGTAATTGCTCAGTTCGGTTTCACCATTATTCTCTTTAGCGTTTTCTAACCTGCGTTTAGCCTGTTCTTCAGGCTTTTAAAAAATGGTTATTACATAGACAATATTAATTTCCAGAAGTTGTAGTATTTAACTTCCATGTTGGTACGGATAGAATCTAACCAGCCTGAAACTCTCACAGCAAAACACAGAAGCCCACATCACTCTGTGGTCACAGTCTGGATCCCTCAACACCAGGGAACTACAAAGGCTGAAAGCTCAAGCTCAAGAGCTCTCAGTTTAGTCCCACCTCCCGCCTACAGTTCACTCCCTCAGTGCTCTGCTGCAGTAGTTCTCTGCCTCCTGGCTCCCTGATCCCTGACTGTGTCACCACTCTGGCTTCCCTTTTGGCCCATCCTCATACTGAACTCCCGTGGACAGGACAGTGGTCTCTACTCCCTTGTCTCTAGCTCCCCTCCATCGTGTACACCTGAGAAAGCCCAGTCTGGATGAACCCCACCGTTCTCCATGACAAGTACTGCAGAAACCACATAACTAAGCTGGCTAGCTTCACTTTAAACTCAGATGGAGCACTATACCTCCTTGGCAATCCTGTGATTTTCCTACAGAGGGTAAGTCTCCCACCCTCCAAAGTGAACATAGGTATTTCTTAGGCCTCTCTAGTAGAGCCTCCCTGCTGGCTCAGATGGTAAAGAATTCACCTGCAATGCAGGAGACTCAGGTTCCATCCCTAGGTCAGGAAAATCCCCTGAAGAAGGAAATGGCAACACACTCCAGCATTCTTGCCTGGAGAATTCCATGGATAGTGGAGCCTGGTGGGCTATGGCCCGTGTGGTCATAAAGAGCTGGATACGACTGAGGAACTAAGCACAGTTGAGCCTCCCAGATACGAAAAAACCCTTTTCTTAGCACCAAACCCAAAGCCCTGCCCATATCCATCCCTGCCCTTCACCTTCCCTCCTGAAAATGGGCAGGCAGTGTTTCCCTGCTCCCAGACAAGGCAGGCCCTCCTCTGATGAACTGGAATCTACTCCCTCTTCCATTCTCAAAGATTTTATTCAGCTGTCTCCTCTCCTGCATCATCTGTTTGTCTCTCTGTGTTTTATTAATATTATTTGGATGTGTATACAAAGACACTCTGATATTTCTCATTATAAACACAGAACCCATACCTTCCCTGGTGGTCCAGTGACTAAGACTGCACTACCAAAGCAGAGGGCCCAGGTTTGATCCCTGGCTGGGGAACTAGACCCCTCATGCTGCAACCAAGATATCCCATTCCATGAGTAAGAGGTCACAAGCTAAAAGCAAAGATTCCACATATGGCAATAAAAATAAAAGATTCTGCATGTTGCAACTAAGACCGGGCACAGCCAAATAAATAAAAATAAATATTTAAAAACAAAACACCTCTTTTGACTTCATTTCTTCCTGCCAGGTCCTCGGGTCCCCAGATGACCATTCTTCACAAAGACTTGCCTGCACCTCATCATCATATTGCGGCTTCCCTGGTGGCTCAGATGGTAAAGAATCTGCCTGCAATGTGGGAGACCCAGGTTTGATCCCTGGGTTGGGAAGATCTCTTGGAGAAGGGCATGGCAACCCGCTCCAGTATTCTTGCCTAGAATTCCATGGACAAAGGAGCCTGGTGGACTACAGTCCATGGAATTGCAAAGAGTCTGACACGACTGAGCAACTAACACTTTCACTTTCATCACCATATTATTTTGTTTTATTGAAGTATAGTTAATTTACAGTGTTGGAGAAGGAAATGGCAACCCACTCCAGTATTCTTGCCTGGAGAATCCCATAGACAGAGGAGCCTGGCAGGCTACAGTCCATGGGGTCGAAAGAGTTGGATACGACTTACTGTACTGTCTCACCCCAGAGATCCTGCCACATATACCACAAAAACCAAACATCCCCCAGTGACCTTGGCCCCACTGTTCCAATCACTCCCTGGTGGGAATTCAGGCACATGTCCACAGAGGTCACAGACAACATACATACGGTTCTGTTATGTCCCATATATTACCCTTTCATGTCCCAAGGAAGACATTTTCTCTTAGGGATTTTCATTTAGTGTATCTTTAAAAAATCTTGTGTTAAACTTGCCTCCATCTTTTTCTTGGGTAAGGACAACCCAGAAATGGCCCTTTTGTGTCTGTGATGTTGCCATTCACAGCTTTTCTTGATAGGCCTAGTACAATCTTGAGAACAGGGTTGCTGTATGCTGAATGTCAGACGGTAGCTCTTAGCTTTGCCTATCTTGGGTAGTTATGCTGTGCATTTTTTATTGGTGTACCATGTTTGATTTGTCCCTAATACCTTTGAAGTTTTTCTGAGAAATGAAATATTGCAACATGAACTTATTAAAATATATTTTAAGCCTTAAAAAAAATTACAATGTTATGTTAGTTTCAATTGTATAGCAAAATGATTCCGTTATACGAATTTTTGCAGATTTTTTTCATTATAGGTTATTACAAGATACTGAGTATAGTTCCTTATGCTATACAGTAGGTCGTTGTTGTTTACCTATTTTATATATAATAGTTTACCTATGTTATATATAGTAGAATCGGTTAATCCCACACTATTAATTTGGGATGAATGGATAAAGAAGATGTGATATATACACACACACACACACACAATATGGAATATTGGTGCTGTGCTAAGTCATGTCTGACTCTGTGTGACCCTATGGACTATAGCCCACCAGGCTCCTTGGTCCATGGGATTCTCCAGGCAAGAATACTGGAGTGGCTTGCCATTTCCTTCTCCAGGGGATCTTCCTGACGCAGGGATTGAACCCAGGTCTCCTGCATTGCAGGCAGATGCTTTAACCTCTGAGCTAAAAAAAGAAAAGCTGCTAACTAATGTTGGGGGTTTGGGGGTAGGCGGGTGTGCTCAGCCAACGCAACAATAAAAGAAAAGAGCCTAAAGATTAGAAGAGAATAACCTGAAGTATCAAAAATTGAAGATAATATCAAATTCTACACAGAAAATATACAGACAACAAAGTATCAGAATCAGTAAGTTCAATAAGATCTGCTCACAAAACCCGACATGGTTCTCTACAGTTGAGAAACCACCAACTGGAAAATATGATGGAAAGTGAAATGCCCTTCACTTCACCAACAGAAGCTATAAACCATGTGGAAATTAAGCAAATTAAAAAAATATAAAAATCTTACAGATGACACTTAGATACTATATCAAAGTACCTTAAGAGAAAGCCTAAATAAATGGAGAAACATACCATGTTCATGGACCAGATGGCATAAAACTGTAAAGATGTCAATCCTCACTAAAGTGGTCTAAAAACACAAAATATTAAAAATCTAAATTCTAGTAAGATTTTTTTGAGTACTATGAAAAACATATTTTAAAAATACACGTGGAAGAATAAAGGTCTACAAATAGCTAGTTCAGGTTTTTATTTTTTTAATTTATTTAGTTGCAGCAGGTGGAATCTAGTTCCCTGACCAGGGATCGAACCCAGGCCCTCTGCATTGGGACCGAACAGTCTTAGCAACTGGACAACTAGGGAAGTTCCTGCTAGTTCAGCTTTGAAGGAGGACATTCAGCAGGCAGGTACTCTACCAGATGTTAGGAGCTACTCCAAAATAGTGGTACTTGATAGGGGACACAAAGAGGCAGATGGGACAGAAAAAAAGAATCAGAATCTCACTAATGTATAAAAACTAATGGGGAAAGATTGATTATTTAATATATTATTTTTAAAAATATATTCTTTCTTGAGGAACTATATGAAGAAAGAGGAAGCTGGACCCACATCCAATATGTATAAAATTGGATTCCCAACAGATTATCTACATAAATATGAAAAGTAAAAGAAAGTAAAACCAAAATACTAATAGAAAAAAAAATATAGAGAGGTGAATCTTTATGACCTTGGAGACGGTAAGTTCAGTTCAATTCAGTTCAGTTGCTCAGTCGTGTCCAACTCTTTGAGACCCCACGGACTGTAGCACACCAGGCCTCCCTGTCTGTCACCAACTCCCGGAGTTTACTCAAACTCATGTCCATTGAGTTGGTGATGCCATCCAACCATCTCATCCTTTGTTGTCCCCTTCTCCTCCTGCCTTCAATCTTTCTCAGCATCAGGGTATTTTCCAATGAGTCAGTTCTTCACATCAGGTGGCCAAAGTATTGGAATTTCAGCTTCAGCATCAGTCCTTCCAATGAATATTCAGGACTGATTTCCTTTACACTTGTCTGGTTGGATCTCCTTGCAGTCCAAGGGACTCTCAAGAGTCTTCTCCAACACCACAGTTCAAAAGCATCAATTCTTCGGTGCTCAGCCTTCTTTATGGTCCGATTCTCACATCAATACATGACTACTGGAAAACCATAGCTTTGACTAGACAGACCTTTGTTGGCAAAGTAATGTCTCTGCTTTTTAATATGCTGTCTAAGTTGGTCATAGATTTTTTCCCAAGGAGCAAGTGTCTCTTAATTTCAGAGCTGCAGTCACCATCTGCAGTGATTTTGGAATCCAAGAAAATAAAGTCTGTCACTATTTCCATTGTTTCCCCATCTATTTGCCATGAAGTGATGGGATCAGATGCCATAATCTTAGTTATCTGAATGTTGAGGTTTAAGCCAGTTTTTTCACTCTCCTCCTTCACCTTCATCAAGAGACTCTTTAGTTGCTCTTTGCTTTCTGCCATAAGGGTGGTGTCATCTGGGTATCTGAGGTTATCGATATTTCTCCCAGCAATCTTGATTCCAGCTTGTGATTCATCTAGCCTGGCATTTTGCATGATGTACTCTGCATATAAGCTAAATAAGCAGGGTGACAATATACAGCCTTGACGTACTCCTTTCCCAATTTTGAACCAGTCCGCTGTCCCATGTCTGGTTCTAACGGCTGCTTCTTGACCTGCATACAGATTTCTCAGGAGGCAGGTAAGGTGGTCTGGTACTCCCATCTCTTTAAGAATGTTCCACAGTTTGTTGTGATCCACACAGTCAAAGGTTTTCGCATAGTCAATGAAGCAGAAGTAAATGTTTTTCTGGAATTCTCTTGTTTTTTCTATGATCCAACAGATGTTGGCAGTTTGATCTCTGCTTCCTTTCTAAATCCAGCTTGAACATCTGGAAGTTCTCGGTTCACGTACTGTTGAAGCCTCGCTTGGAGAATTTTGAGCATTACTTTGCTAGCGTGCGAGATGAATGCAATGATGCAGTAGTTTGAGCGTTCTTTGGCTTTGCCTTTCTTTGGGATTGGAATGAAAACTGATCTTTTCCAGTCCTGTGGCCACTGCTGAGTTTTCCAAATTTGCTGGCATATTTAGTGTAGTACTTTCACAGCATCATCTTTTAGGATTTAATATAGCTCAGCCAGAATTCCATCATCTCCACTAGCTTTGTTCCTACTGATGCTTCCTAAGGCGCACTTGACTTCGCATGCGAGGATGTCTGGCTCTAGGTGAGTGATCACTCCATTATGGTTATCGGTGTCATTAAAACATTTTTTGTATAGTTATTTTGTGTATCCTTGCCACCTCTTCTTAATATCTGCTTCTGTTAGGTCCATATCATTTCTGTCCTTCATTGTGCCCATCTTTGCATGAAATGTTCCCTTGGTATCTCTAATTTTCTTGAATATTGCATCACACAAAACGCTCCTCTGCATACTAGGCTTGGCTTAATTGTTCCTTTTCTGTAGGCACTGTCATCATTCTGTCTTCCAGGTGGAGACGCTGAGCACAGAATTGAGAAGCTTGGCCCAAGTCACCCTGCAGTCCTCTGACAGGGCCAGGGGCTCAGCTCCATTGGTTCTAGGAAGTTTAGAGGTGACTGGTGGCACCCACACCCACTCTTATTCCTCCCCTGCAGAAGGCTGGCTGCTGAGATGTTAAACAGCCTTCAGAAATCCTTTGATTTTGTGTCTGGAAAATAAGACAGCCTGACTTAAAAAAAATTTTTTTTAACAGCATTATTGAGATACAATTTATTTATTTGTTTCTCCTGACTCCATGGAATTTATTTCATAAGTATGGGAACAGAAGCAGGTATTATGGTATTTGTATAGCTATCTTCTGCAAATCCATATTTCTTGCTTTTGAATCATATAGATTTTTCTTTTTTTTTGGCTGCACTGGGTCTTCATTGCTGCACATGGGCTTTCTTTAGTTGCAATGAGTGGTAGCTTCTTGTTGCAGTGGCTTCTCTTTTTTCAGATTGTGGGTTCCAGAGCACAGGCTCTGTAGTTGTGGTACACCGGCTTAGTTGCTCCGAGGCATGTGGCATCTTCTCTGACTAGGGATTTAACTCATGTTCCCTGCATTGACAGAGAGATTCCTTTTTATTTTGAAATAATTTAAAATTTACAGGTAAGTTGCAATAATGCAGAGAACTCCCAGATAACCTTCATTCAGGTTAATCAATTTTTAACTCTTTCCACATTTATATTTCTTGTTTTATCCTGAACCATCTGGAAGTAGGTTGGATATATGGCTTGAAAATAAGTTTTTAAAAAGTTCCCTTCCTTCATTTGATCATTCATTGCATTTCTTCCTTTTTTTATTTTTTTTTGAGGGGGTGCATTTTCATTTTTAGTTTTGAAAGATATGATTTTTTTTAAGTTTTCGGTATCTCCAAATGCTTGTTTGTGAATGCTTACTTCAGTTTGCAGTATTAGTAGTTTCTTCTGCTCCCTTTGAACTCTAGTTACCTTGGCCTGCCTGCACTCCCAGCTCCATCTCCTTTGTTCATGGAGATGCCCAGCATCTCTGTGCAAGGAAATGGAATGTTTTCTCATTCATCTTTACACAGAAGATAAGAGCCCTCTGGAGTTCCAGCGCTGGAGGAGACTCAGTTGCCACCACTATTCTGGAGTCACTCGGGCCTAATCTGTCGTTTCCATGTTGGCCAAGGCCCCAGAGCTGCCACAGCATCATTTCCAAGTTTGAAGCTTTGGTTTCTATTTCTCTCCTCTTTTTCAGCCCTGGGGGGTGCTCCCTCTCTCCTTGGTGCTTAACTGTGAATTTTCCTACTGACATTCTTGTCCCAGTAAACCTGGCATCATTCATTTCAATTTTCAAAACTAGGACCAAAAAAAAAAAATTAGGACCACTTGAAAGTTCCTGCCTTGCTAGCTCCTCAGGTACCCTCCTTGGCTGAACTCTATATCCCTTTGAGATAAAAAATAAATAAATAAACTTTCATTTTACAAATGCAAACACTAGGGCTCCAACCAAGACCATAACTCCCATCTGCAGACTCTACCTGTGGTTTGGTAGGGAAGGTGAGCCAGACCATGGTGGAGAATAAGGCTTGAACATGCCCCATTCAGGACTACCCAGGTGGCGCTAGTGGTGAAGTGAAAGTGAGAGAAAGTGAAGTTGCTCAGTCGTGTCCAACTCTCTGCGACCCCATGGACTGTAGCCTACCAGGCTCCTCCGTCCATCCATGGGATTTTCCTGGCAAGAGTACTGGAGTGGGTTGCCATTTCCTTCTCCATGTGGTAAAGTACCACCTGTCAGTGCAGAAGATGCAGGAGACGCGGGTTCGATCCCTGACTCAGGAAGATCCTCTGGAAAAGGGCAGCTTTTTGGTTGTGTCCTCAGAGTTGACAGGGCTAGTCACCACTCTGTCTCTTCTTAAAGGGTTGTCAACTACAAATTGGACTTTTCATCTACCTCTTCAAGGATTAAATCATGTGCTACTGGAGCTGCTGATTTTCAACACCCTCTGAAAAGAGCTGAGAGTGGAGAGCAGAAATGACGCTCTCTGTGCTCTGGGAAAAACTGGCAGAACAAGTCTTCAAGTAGATATTTTCAGAAGATGATTTCATGAGCCCAATTCTTGTATCTCCTCATATCTAGGAAAGCACTAAAATCCTTCATGGTTCACAAGTCACTACTGCTCCTTGTGACTAGCAGAAACCTTCTGCAACAAATATGTGCTTTGTCACATATACTCCCCCTTCACCAAAATCACAAATATATTGACCTTCTCCTTTCCTCTTTGGAGCAATTTCTCAGAGCTATCTGAGATGCTCTCTCCCAGGCTGTACTCCTCATTTTGCCCCCAATAAAATTTAACTCACAACTCTCACATTGTGTAATTTTTTTTTTTTTTTAAGTCTGCAGGACACTAATCCCATCCTAACCTAAATACTTCCCCAAAGGTCCAATTTCCAAATAGGGTCACACTGGGATTAGGGTTTCTACATAAGAGTTGAGGGGTGGGGCACATTCAACACGTGATTTGTCTGACTGTATCCACACTGATGGTGTGAAATGGCAACTTTGTGGCTTCCACTTGCATTTCCTTAATGGCCAGCAAAGCCCAACATCTCTTCAGGTGCTCATCAGCATTTTATATTGTTCTTCTTTGAGATAATCTATTCAACCCCCTTGCTCATTTTGTGGACTTGTCTGCCTTGTTTTTCACTGACTTTGCGGGGCGAGGGGAGCCGGGACTTGCAGAGTCCTGAACCTGAACCACGGCAGTGAAAGCGCCGAGGTCCTAACCACCTGAACGTCAAGGAACGTCCCTCATTGACTTCTAAAATATCACTCCACGGAGATAAATGCACACCCCGTCAATTTACCCATTCAAAGTGAACAACTGAGAGGCGAAACTCGCTCACATTTTTGTGCAGGCGAGCCTCGCGGCCCAGAGTCTGCACTCAGCCCCTCCAGCGCCCCCACACCCCAGAGCCGACCGCGTCTCTTCGGTCCACAGCCGCCGCGGAAACCGCAGAGCTGGCCGCGGAATCCGCAGAGGTGGCCGCGGAAACCGCAGAGGTGGCCGCGGAATCCGCAGAGGTGGCCGCGGAATCCGCAGAGGTTTCCGCGGACGCGGCGCCTGGGCCTCGCCCCTCCGACCGCGGAGCACCGAGAGCAGTCCTCCAGCAGCCCTAGAGTGGCCCGTGGAGAGGGGTAGGGCGTGGCGAGCGTCGCCTCTCAGTCGGTTCTGGGAACCAGGCCCTGCTTCCGGCTATTTGCTGTGCTACTCCGGGCTCAGGACCAGGCGTAAGGTGCGGAGGAGGCGCGGGGAGCGGGCTGCTGGGTGGGAGAGGTCTGCCTTGCCCGCGGAACGGCGAGCGCCCGGGAGTCAGGAAGCCGATATGGCAGTTCGGGGCGGGGCCGAAGGTCGCTGACCGCTGGTGGGGCGGCGGCTCCGGCGAAGCTTGGAGGCCGCCTCGGGCACTCCTTTCTCCGAGCCTGGAGGCAGCGCACCGGCCTCCTGGGAGCGGAGCCCGAGCGGCCGGCAGCGGGGCAGTGGACGGTTGTCCCGGCACAGGCCAGACCCTGAAGGAAAACCCGGAGTTCCGGCAGTGGCTGGTCGCTGACGACTAGCGTGAGGGGCGCTCGGCCTTCCCGGAGAGCGGGGTGCGAGGAAGACTGGAGAGCCCCCCTTTCCTCGCGGGCCGCCTTGCTGAGGACGGCTCTGCTCGGCATTCGGCGCGGCTGCGGTGCGCGGGGTGCTTCTGCAGGACCAGGGGTGGGGCGTCGTGCCGGCCTTCAGGTAACCTCTCAGCCCTTTTCTCTAGATACTGCCCCCACCTCTGCTGCCGCGTGCGCCTTAGCCCCTCCTGCCTGAGAGGCGCCATCTGGTCCCGAAAACAGCAGGGATTTCTGAGTGTACGAGCCTGGGTTCTGATCTTCGGCTTGAGTGATTGTTTGCGCCTGATTTCCGTGTTGATGGTAGAGCCGTGCGAGGCCCGGAGGCAGAGTAGATAAATGGCCTCAGAGTCTGCAGTGGCAGTGGCTGTTGTGTCCTTGTGTTCTCTGGACCTCGCTTCTCTTTCATTCTTTAACTCGATGTTTATTTGAAGAACTCATGTGTGCTCTCCTTTTCCTGCTTCTCTTCCTTTTCTCCTCCTCACCTCATCTCCATTTTCAGCTGCTTTCTGCCTCCCCTTTTGCAGGGACTAGAGAGGGCTTTCTGCCACGTGATTCCAGGGCACCTCCTGTCACACTGGCTGTCATCAGTGGTTCATACCATCAGCATCTGGGAGTGGAGACCCTGTCAGTCCTCATTCACTGGCCCAAAGGGTGTGGGGGTCACTGGGCTTCTCTCGCACCTCTTCCAGGCCGGCTGGGCTGAGACCTACTAGGCTGCCTGTCAAAGAGCAGGAAGCATCGATGTCTGCTGTGGGTCCTGCCGCTGCACACCTGCATCGCCCTGGTGACAGTCACAGTGACTGCGTGAGTTTCCTGGGGGCCCAGTTGCCCCCTGAGGTGGCAGCAATGCCCCAGCTTCTGGGGGACTTGGACAGGGCCACGTTCAGAAAATTGCTGAAGCTGGTGGTCAGCAGTCTGCAGGGAGAAGACTGCCGGGAGGCTGTGCAGCACCTCAGGGCTGGCGCCAACCTGCCTGAGGAGCAGCTGGGTGCCCTGATAGCTGGCACACACACCCTGCTCCAGCAGGCTCTCCGGCTGCCCCCGGCCAGCCTGAAGCCCGACACCTTCAAGAACCAGCTCCAGGAGCTTTGCATCCCCCAAGACCTGGTTGTGGACTTGGCCAGCGTGGTGTTTGGTAGCCAGCGGCCTCTCCTTGACTCTGTGGCCAGGCAGCAGGGGGCATGGCTGCCCCACATCGCCGACTTTCGGTGGAGGGTGGACGTGGCCATCTCCACCAGCGCCCTGGCCCGCTCCCTGCAGCCAAGCGTCCTGATGCACCTGAAGCTCTCGGATGGGTCTGCCCTCCGCTTTGAGGTTCCCACGGCCAAATTCCAGGAGCTGCGGTTTGCTGTGGCCCTGGTCCTGAAGGAGATGGCCGACCTGGAGAAGAGGTGCGAGCGCAAGCTGCAGGACTGAGCCTCGCCAGTGCCTCCAGTCGCCCAGGCGGCTGTCTCAGATGGGCTCTCCGGAGCGAAGCCTGCCCTTCTGAGAAGGCACTCCAGTGAGGGAGTGTAACCATGTCTTTCTCTAAGTGAAGTAGACAGCTGTGTCTTTCCCTGTTTTTGGAAGTAAAGCAACTGTAAAAAAAAAATACGTCCTCCTGGGTAGGCATCAAACTGCATGCGCCCTCTCCACAGTGGTCGGTCGGTTTTGCTGCCAGGTAAGGGCACCCACTGCGCTGGTGGGCCCACGTGTAGTCTGAGGTTCAGGCCAAGGCCTTTGTGAGGACACAGGCTGTTCAGCCTGTCCTGTGCAGCATCCGAGCTGTTGCTCCTTTGCTCTTGGGAACCCTGTATTTCAGGGTGCACATTTCATTCCCCATCTTAAATCCCTGACCTTAAAGTGCATTCTAGTGGAGGGGGTGTGGGGAGGAATGTGTAATAAAAACAAGCAGTGTAGCCCTGGAGAGGGTAGGTGCTGCAGGAGGTGCAGCAGCCTCCGGCCATGGGAGGCAGGGCGGTGGGAGAGCTGGGCTGCACTTTAAATCAGGTCTTGGGGCGGCTCTCCTGAGGACGTGGTTCTTTAGCCAAGAGGAAGCAGGAACACTGCTCAGAGGGAAAGCCTGGGGGCGCGGGGCTGCGGCCAAGTGGGAGGAGATGAGTGGAGGCATAGGGGCAGGCCGAGGGCCTCTCTGGGAACTCGGCTCAACTCTGAGTGAAATGCGTGTGATGAGATAGTCGTGTTAGAGGATCACACCGGATACTGTGTTGACTGCAAAGGGCAGGCTGCAGGATGGGGGTGAGGAGTCTGGAGTTGGTGGTGGAGGCGGAGAGGGGAGCGGGGTGTCTTGCGGCTGGGTGGCTCAGGCAGCTCAGACCTCCATAGACTAAGTGGCTTGAACAACAGAAATGACTTGCTCGCAGTTCTGGAGGCTGGGGTCAGCGTGTCAGCATGGTCAGGTCCTGGTGAGGCCTCTCCCCCGACCTTTGGACTTCCCTCTGTGCATGTGTATGCATGTGTGTGTGAATATGTGACAGAGTGTGTGAGCGTGTGTGTGTGAGAGAGAGAGAGAGCACTGTCCTCCTCTTAAGAGGGCACCAGTCCTGTGGGATCAGGGCCCTGTGTTTATGACCTCATCCAACCTTAATCACCTCCCTGAAGGCCGCATTTTTAAATGCAGGCTCAGAAGGGGTTTGGGCTTCAACAATTGAGTGGGAGAGTGGTGGGGAGGGGGGAGCAGGGGCCTCTCCTGGGTGCCTTTAGGGCAGCAGTGTGCAGAGCCCTTGACCAGCCCTGTCCCCTTCGGCATAACTGCACCCCAGGTAGGGGGCCTGGCAGTGTCCCCGCCTCTGTGGTTTGCTCTACCAGGAAACCAAGTCACAGCCTGGTAGGATTAATGGGCCCAAGCATCAGGCAGGAGCTTCCTCTGAAAAATAGTGATTGGGTTTGGGTGCCCACCTAGCATCCTGCCATGTCTGTTGGAAGCCCCTAGCCTTCCCTAGCACCCCTTTCCTGTCCCCACTCTGTGCCAGAACCCATCAAGGGCAGCAGTGTTTCCTCTGTGCTGTTTCCAGAATGCTCCCATGATCTTGATTAATTAGGCCTTTCCCTGAGCGAGGGTCCCAGCAAGTTGGGCCAAAGGGACAGAGAAGAGAAGGTGCCCTGGGGGCTGCACTCAGAGCTGGGGTTTCCTGAGCCACGCCCCATGTGGGGCTCAGTCCTGGCTCAGCCGAGGGCTTCGGACTCCCCGTGTCTGCAGTATCAGCCAGCATCCTGGGCCCTTCTTCCCTGAGGACAGGAGCTGGACTGGGCCATCCTCGCTGCTGCCTAGGCCTGCCCACAAGGACCTGCACTGGAAGCTGAGCACCACGTCTGCCTCAACCAGTGATGGAGGCTGTCTTTGCTGTGACTTCTTCCTCAACCGTCAGGCATGTGTCAGGATTATGTACTTATTATGATATGTTTGGAAAATCCTAAAAAACAAAACTAAAAAGAACCAGAAAGCTCCTTTGCCCATAGACAGCCGT
Organism: Bos grunniens; assembly: GCF_055505025.1. NCBI lineage: Eukaryota > Metazoa > Chordata > Mammalia > Artiodactyla > Bovidae > Bos > Bos grunniens. The sequence continues at coordinate 83,736,217 of NC_141178.1, forward strand.
GGAGAAACCGTCTTGACCAGATTTGAACTTATTCTCTGTGCTGTGCCTGTGTGTTAACGCAGCTCTGTTCATTTAACTCTCCCTGAACGTGATGGTCTGTCTACCGGCTGCAGAGTGTGCATCCCTTCAGTGGGCATGCTGAGTTTCTCTTGGGCTTGGCAGACAGAGCACCAGAGACTGGGCAGCTTCTAAAACAGCAGATGTTGATTTCTCACAGTGTGGAGGGCGGACGGCCGAGGTTGGGGCCGGCAGGGTCAGGGAGCCGTGGTCCTGGCTGCAGACATCGCTGTCCTCGTGTGGAGAGAGGACACATGAGGGGACTCCAAAAAAAGGGGGGGGCTCAACCCTCATGACCTGAGCACACCCAAAGGCCCCCCTCCTCACATTTGGCATTAGGTCATTTGACACAAACATTCAGAGCAGAGCAACTTCTATGTTTCCTTTTTTCCCACAATTAAAAATCACAGTGATGTTATGCAACTGAAAATTATTATACTGAGTGAAGTCAGAGAAAGACATATGATATCACTTACATGTGGAATCTAAAATACCACACGAACACATCTACAAAACACAGACACAGAACACAGTTGTGGATGCCAAGGGGGAGGAGGCGGAGGAGGGAAGGGTTGGGAGTCTGGGATTAGCAGATGCAAACTATTATGTACAGGATGGAAAAACAATAAGGTCCTCCTGTACAGCACAGGGAACTATATTCAGTATGTGTGTGTGAGTATGTGACAGTGTGTGAGTGTGTGTGTGAGAGAGAGAGAGCGCTCTCCTCCTCTTAAGAGGGCACCAGTCCTGTGGGATCAGGGCCCTGTGTTTATGACTTCATCCAACCTTAATCACCTGCTCAGCAGGGGGTTTGGGCTTCAACAATTGAGTGGGAGAGTGGTGGGGAAGGGGGAGCCTGGGTGCCTTTAGGGCAGCAGTGTGCAGAGCACTTGACCAGCCCTGACCATGATAAATCATGGAAAATGTGTATGTATAACTGAATCACTGCTGTACAGCAGAAATTAGCACAACGTTGTAAATCAGCTGTATTTCAACAAAATTGTTTTAATCACTGATCAATAGTAAGTGGTAAATGGATTTTATGTATTAAGACTGTTTAGAGGTAGGAACAGAGAAGGCAGAACGTGACCATTTTCTACATTGAATCATACCTTGTGTATGTAGCCTTTTGTGTTGGCGTTTTACTTAGCATAGTGTTGTTTAAAAAAAAAAAAAAAAAGCGACCATTTTAGTAAAGAATCTACCTGCAATGCAGAAGACAGGGGTTCCATCCCTGGGTCGGGATGGAATGGCTACCCATTCCAGTATTCTTGCCTCGAGCAATGAATGCCAAGGTAGACAGAAGAGCCTGGCGGGCCGCAATCCTGAGTCCCAAAGATTAAGACAGTACCTAACTTCCCAAAGCACGTCCTTGCGCGCCCCCTACAGGCCAGGCCCCGACGACGCAGCCGAGTGGGGAGAAGGAACAGGTGGAAGGAACCAAGTGCAGGCGCACCACCAGGCTCATGTTAGACCGTTAACTCAAAGGCACCGACATGGTGACGAAGCGCAGAGGGTTGAGTGTTGCCCAGTGACACACAGCTGATGGGGGAACTGGTGGGCGGTTCTCTACCAGCCTTCCCTTCCTGCCTGCACATCCGCTGGCTTCTCGGGCATGTGACCCTGGTGGCGTGAGGCGCTCCGTGCTGGCTCCCGTCCCCCGAGGCCGCTGGCCCCAGGGTGAGGACACGCACTCAGGGCAGACGTCCACAGGCTGCGGCGTGTCTGTTTTGCAGGTTAGCATAGCAAAGTTAACTGGTGCAACCAGGAACGAGGCCTGGAGTCCAAGCCCAGCCCAGGTGCCCCAGCTCTTAGCTCCGTTGCCACAGAAGGGCCCTATGGCTACGATTCTGTGATTTTAAGGCACATGCTTGGCAGGAACACACACAGGGTCCCTTCCTGAGGGACCCTGGAGGAGGACAAGAGCTCTCAATTGAAGCCCACCTCATCCTCTTGGCTGATCTAGCAGGCAGGGGTGCTTTTCTGACCGAGGCTCGGAGCTCCGTGCCTCAGGACTAGGGTTTGCACACCCTTTTGCCTGCCAGGCCACAGAGGCCTTTGTTGCTGTGCTCCCGGCCGGGGTAGCCCCCTGTCTCCCAGCCAGCCACGTGGGTGTGTCCACCTTGCTCATCCCCTCCCCAGGCCCTGGAGGGTCAGCAGACTCAGTGGGTCTGGGCCCCTCTGAGGCTCCATGTCTATACGTGCTGTCATCTCCACCCTTGAGGGGTCCAGGCTGCTAACTGGGGGTGCAGAGCTCTGCTTGCTCACCTGCTTCTCTCCCTCATCCCCAGAAGGCACCATCTGTGCCTTTTAAGTCACTGGTCAGGAACGCCTGGACCAGAACATTGACCTCCATCCTCGGAAGCTGGATGTGGTGGGCCCTGACTATGTCGACCCCTCGCCTTGGCCTCCAATGAGCTCTTGACAGTTCTAATACTGCCAGCCCCAGGTTGTCCACTTGTGAGCCTTCGTGCTTGTCTCAAGGAGGCGCACATGGGCAAACAGTGACACAGGCATCACTGTACAGAGAGAGAGGTTTTCGTGAGAAGCAGACGATGGGCAGCAGGCTGTTCCTGGGACTGCTGGCTCCTGGCGCTGAACGGAGCCAGGTAATGAGGCCACCAGCCTCGAGACCATGCACAGCCTCTGGCCTTACTGTGTGTGGGGACGTAGACATGATCCAGCTGAAGAAGGTCCCTCCAGCTGTGGGGCACAGGCTTGGAGGCTAGCAGAGGTGGCCCTCCTCACCTGCGTTGGGTGTGGTGACCTTTTCTCTAAACAGCTAGAGGATATTTTAGCCTTTCAGGTCATGATTCTATCAGCTCTGCCACTGTAGCTCAGAACAGCCAGAGAAAACAATGAAACCAATGTGCATGATTATATTCCAATAAAATGTCCTGTGGACACTAAATTTTAATTTCACATCATAAAATTTGTTTCAACCATTTAAAACCCATTCTTAGGACTTCCCTGGTTGTCCAGTGTCTAAGACTCTACACTCCCAATGCAGGGGCCCCAGGTTTAATCCCAGGTCGGGGATCAAATCCTGCATGCCATAACTAAAAGATCCTGTGTGCCACCACTGTGACCCAGCACAGCCAAAACCAGAAAAACCATTCTCACTTCTAGGGCCTTGCAAAACCAGGTGGGGTGAGGGTGGCTTTAAATGCTGCACCTCCCTGCACGCCTGTAGGGCTCCCTCAGACTGCAGAGCTAGCCCTGCCCCCATGTCCCCAGACAAGAATAAGACCTTGCAGAGAGCAGATGTTTGACCTTATGTAGACCTCTGTGGAAACTCTTGGCACTGGAGCATTTTCTCTTATCTGTGGGCCTCTAAAGCTTCACCTCAAAGCCTGATGTACCTCAAACACAGCATTCATTCAACAAACTTCTCCTGGGCTCTGAGTGCAAGCCACATCCACAAAGGGACACACGAATGTGAAAATCCACTGGGCTCTGCACAGACACCCCATTTTATTAGTGAAGCTTCCAGAATGCTCAAAGTATCATAAAGCTTATCTGATAATGAAGACAAATTTCAGGTCAAAATTATGAGTTTAATTTGTCTCCAAAAGAGAAAGAAATCCAAAGTATTTTAAATCTATTCTATGAGCATTCTAGAAATTCTCTTTGGCCATGCTGGGCATCTTGTGGGATCTAGGGGAAAGCTGAGTCCTGACCACTGGAGTGCCAAGAAATTCCCAGAAATTCTTAAAATGAGTTTACTGTTCCTGAAACCCCAACTGGGAAATACAGCTTGGAAGTAGGATAGAATAGTCCAGAACTCCCACACCTGGCAGGCAGCCCTCTCCTCTCCTCCCAGCGCACACAGAGAAGAAAGAAGACACTTCTCCGTGCTCTGGGATCTGAAAGCCAGGCAGCAGCAGTTTGAATGCAACGTCGTCAGGTGACACACAAATACCACAAACCTTTTTCATGTGGATGCAGCCAAGGAGACTCCTCACCCAATGCTTCTGCAGCCAGTATTCTAGGCTGGAATGTAGGGCTTGAGATTTATTTCTATTGAATTTTTGGTTATCCTGGGACATTTAAGTGAACAAAACATAAGAACAGAGGAAAAATAATACCTCAAAGGCTGGAGGCAGGACTGCCACGCGGTCAGAGGCACCCTGCAAGCAAAGGGCCAGCTGTGTTCCAAGAACCTTTATTTGGCCACACTGAAATCTGATTTCAATATAATTCTCAAATGTCACAAAATAGTCTTTCCCCACCCGCCTCCAACCATTTAAAAATGTAAAAACCATTCTTAGTTCTTAGGCGTGTTACAAGGTAAACGGGGACATGAAGATTCTGAAGGTGATTCAAGCACACATGGATTGTGAGCAGCACCAAGCCCACGTGGTCAGGAGCCCTGCCGACCGGCCAGGAAGCAAAACCAGGAGGCTGTCAGATCAGAAGCAGCTGCTGCATTGGCGAAGCCTCCTTGGCTGTCTGTGATTACATTTCTCAGACCTGCATGCATTTACAGACTGACTCCAGCTCAGGTTTTGTGGAGGTCCCAGGCCAGCGTCCTCAGGCTGATCACCAGGCTTCACAGACGTGGGCACAGGCCTGCATTTGGCCCACGGGGCACACAGTGGGCCAGCCCCAACAGGACCATGTTGATTCCGAGTCCAGGTGCTAGAGTGTGTTTAAGGCTGGGTCCTCGGGCCCTTTTTGGCTGGCCTGCAAGTGCTGTCAGGAAAGACAAGCATCCTGTGGTGCAGACCCTGGAGTCCAGAGGCCCTGCACCCCTTTGCACGTCATTACCAGGAAGTGGCCAGGAGGACTCCCTTGTGGGGAGGGCCCATCCGATGACAAACCACTTTCTTAGAACCAGCAGAGGGTGGGGGTGTGGCATGTCCACCCAGGACCTTGATCTTGTCCCACTATTAGGTGGCTCAAAAGGCCTAAGATATGGCCCACTTAGAGGTGCCCACCTTGCCAGGCTCTGAAGGCAGTGACCACCTGGTTCAGCACAGCAGCTGAGGTGGGGACGTAACCTCTGGTGTCTGTAGAGGTCCCTGCCGTCTTGCACTGACTTTCAGACACAAGTTGTGGGTGAAGCGGGGGGTTACAGCTGCTGCAGATGCACACTGTCTGCATGGTGCCCCACCCAGGGCAGGAGCACAACGAAGTTGCAGGTGGGGCAATCCTGTCCCAAGACAGCGCTGCGACCTACACACCTTGTGCCAGGGAAGCAGCCAATCAGGCTGAGCTGCTGGGGGGTTGAGTCCCGTCTACTTGCTGAGAACATCCTGGACTTTGCTGTCCCAACCTCTCCAGGCACCTGGAACGGCTGGCACTTGTTCTCGGAGAGAAAACCACAGGCTGCTTCTGGGCTACATCACACAAGGTGAACCTGGCTTAACACAACCCGTGTGATGTGACCCACCAAGTCCTGTTGCAATAAACCCTCAAGTGACCTCAGGGTCACCTGTCGGACACCAGAGACATGGCCCCTCCATGGAAGACAGCCCTTTGCCCTGTGATTATCGTCAGTGGTGCCAAAGATCGCCAGGTCTCGGGGTGGTCCTGGGTAGCAGCTGGTGACACTCCTCATCCTAAGTCCCCCTGCACAGCCCAGGGCCCTGGGCCATGCGGGAACTACCGCTGCATGTCAGCCTCATCCTGCAGCTCGCAGGCCTTGAGCTGCTCCAGGAGCCGCTCTGCAGCCCAGCCTGTCAGTCAACCAGAGCAGCGATGTTCCCTGCACGTTCCTTCCGCTGGTGACAAGATGGCCACATACTCTGACCACTTGACCCAAGCCGGGCTGTGCTGGCAGAGAAAACCTGAGCAGGAGGTGATGCCAGCAGAGTGGGCTTGCTCACTGGCACCCATGGGCCCTCTGCCCTGGGACCTGTGGGGCCCGTTGAGGCCACACCCCCATGCTGATCCTGGTGAGCAGGCGTCTCCAGCACCCATCGGCCTATGCAAAGGCACCAGCTCACGCGTCTGCCTGCAGACCTTCCAGTTCTGGTGGTCCGTGTGGCTGGTGTTTTGAGGGTACGCAGAGGCGTACCACCAGAGGGTGGCGTCCTCGGGGCTGCTCTTTCATTCTTGTAACCACTATAAGACAACGCTCGGGGAGGCCACTGGGTTCTGGACTTACGGCAGGCCAGGGACACTGTCCCCAGGCCTGGGTGCTGCTCCTGGCGTGCCTGCATGGACCCAGCACCTCCCCAAAGAGAAGGGCTGCTCTGCGAGGCATATCCGCTGAGGAGAGCAGAAGGGGAGCCCAGGCACCCCCCCAGCAGCCCTGCACAAACACATCCTTGCTGCAGAAGCCAGTCTGGTACCTGGGGCCTAAGGAAGGCGTCCTGGGTGACTTCTTCCACCCCCTCAGCCGGTGGGGCTGCCGGGGCTCATCTCACGCCTCGTCCGCAAGGTCCAGGGTCATCCCTCTGAGAGCTCAAATGCTACACGTGTCACCCTGATGGAGACACGAGCTTTATTGGAGGGGATAAGGTCAAACGTGCCAGCAGAAACATACACCACGTAGGAATCTCAACACTCCCTAAGACAGCAATTCTGAATCTTCCCCAGTTTTCTAGATCTTCAGTGTAAAAGATCCCATGTCAAATAAATTAAGGCTGTAGGTTTATTCACATTTATACACATTTGTAAAGGTAAGTGGTCTAGCCCATGTGAATTTTCTGATGCTGAGTAAGCCTTGAGCTCCTATTAAAAGCTTTGTCACATTCATTACATTTGTAAGGTTTCTCTCCAGTGTGAATTCTCTGGTGGATAATGAGATGCGACCGCCACCTGAATATTTTCTCACATTCATTACATTTGTGAAGTTTCTTTACAGTATTAACTCTCCTACGACTCGTGTGGGTGGAAGCCTCCAGGGTGCTCCCGTACTCACGGTACCACTGGGCACGAGTGTGGATCCTCTGGTGCTCGATCAGGTATGAGCTCCGGCTGAAGGCCTTCCCGCACTCGCTGCATCCATAGGGCTTCACCCCGGCATGGATAATCTGGTGCTGGAAAAGGGTGGAATTCTGGCTGAAGGCCTTCCCACACTCACTGCACTTATATGGCCTCTCGCCCGTGTGCACCCTCTGGTGTATTGTGAGCTGTGTGCTCATGCTGAAGGCTTTTCCACATTCGAGGCACTCGTAGGGCTTCTCCCCCTTATGAATCCTCTGATGGTAAATGAGGCTCGAGCTCTGGCTAAAGGCCTTCCCGCAGTCACTGCACTCGTACGGCTTCTCCCCGGTATGAATTCTCTGATGCTGAATGAGGTGTGAGCCCTGGACAAAGCCCTTCCCACACTCATCGCACTTAAATGGTTTTTCTCCAGTGTGAGTTCTCTGGTGGCGAATAAGTCGTGAGCTGCAACCAAAGGCTTTTGAACACTTGTTGCATTTATAAGGTTTCTCTCCAGTGTGTGTCAGTTGATGCTGACTCAGGCGGGAGACCCACCGGAAAGCCTTCCCACACTCGTCACACTTAAATGGCTTCTCAGGAACATGCATCCTCTGACGTGCACCCAGGCTGGGACTCTCCGGGGTTCTCGGGAGCTCAAGCTTCTCCGCAGCGTGCATCCGCTGGTGCTGAGCTAGGGTTGAGCTCTGGCTGAAGGCCTTGCCGCACTCCCGACACGGGTAGGGCCGCTCTCCCGTGTGGGTCCTCTGGTGCCTGGCCAGCTGAGACTGCTGGCTGAAGGCCTTCCCGCACTCCCGGCAGCCATAGGGCCTCTCTCCCGTGTGGACCCTCTGATGATGGATGAGGCTGGAGCTCTGCCCAAAGGCTTTTCCACATTCTTCACACCTGTAGGGCTTCTCCCCAGTGTGAATCCTTTGATGCTGAATAAGTTTTGAGCTCAGGCGAAAGGCCTTCCCACAGTCGGTGCACTTAAACGGCTTCTCTCCAGTGTGGATCCTCTGATGCTGAGTAAGCTGTGAGCACAACCTGAAGACCTTCCCACACTCCCTACACTCATATGGTTTCTCTCCAGGAAAGGTACTCAGAGGTCTCCCCTGGAAGCAATCGGATAACTGTTTTTGGCACTCTTGGCATCTGTTGGGTTTCTGCTGGGTATTCACTTCCTGGTGTAGAGCAGCATCTGAAGGAGATCGCAGACTCCTGCCACATACATCGCACCTTCCGAAGGACCACTGACTTTGATCAGGCTGACAACCCAGGCGGCCACTGCTTCCCCACTCACCATGACCCTGGAACTCGTCCTCGGTGAAGGCCTTCCTGGGACCCGTGGTCCCCATGTTCAGGAAGTTTTTATGGAAGAGGGAGGTTGGCTGTCTCTGTGAACAGACTTCAGGATCTGAGGTGTTTCCAAAGCCAGGACTCTGGGGAAAGTTCTGGGGCAAGGTTTTGACCATGACCCCCCCGGATTCTGATTTAAAACTGTCCATGTCCTGCTCACCATCGGTCCCAACTGTAGAATCTGAAATGAACAGGAAGCAAATTGCTGCTAATCCCCTGTGCTCAGAGAAAGGAGACTGGGGGTTGGGGGTGCATACCACCCCTGGGACTGAGCCCCCTCCCAGGACAGGCTGTACTGAGCATTTGGAAAGATGCAATGAGAAGTCAATGCCTTTTGACAGTGGTCAAAATCTGGTTCTGTTCATGCTTAATGCATTCATTCAGTTACTATATACCTGGAAGACTCCAAAGAGCCACTCTCCTACATGGAGAAAAGGTCATCTCACAGGGAATGAGTACGAGGAAAAACCCACAAAGAGGCAAAGTTAGCCCAAAAGGGTGGAGGATAAGAGGCAGGGTTAGGGTGCCTGTGAGAGGAAGTAGAGTAAGGAGGAAAGAGGGGCTGAAAACTGAACAGAGGGGTGTTATGTACTGAGAAAAATGAGGCACAAGAGCTGCCAAGGGGCGCACGGGTGAGTCCAAGAGAGATGGGCCTCAGCTGTCCACCGGGCAGGGTTCTCTCCAGCCGCTGCCAGTCCTGCCCTCTGACTCACACTGCTGCGTCCATCCCTTGCTGCCCTGCCCCTCAGCTTCCAGGTGGCCACAGTGACTACACTGGGCTACGCTGACGCCTCCTTCCTGGGGGTTTCCAGAGGGCCCACCTCCCTGCTTGCCCTCCACATGGAGGGATGGAGGGATGTGGCCACCAGCCAAGGAATACCTGGGGCCACCAGAAACTGGAATAGGCAGGGAGGATCCTCCCCTACAGGTTTCAGAGGGACACAACACTGCTTGTGACTTGATCCTGGACATGTGGTCCCCACAACTAAGGAACAGTACATCTCGGCTGTGGTAAGCCTCCAGTCTATGTGCTTTGTTACAGCAGTTTCAGGACACCAACACAGCCCTGGAACTTCATCTGAGAGGCTGGGTCACCCAGACCCCATGAAACTCTGGAGGGAGCATGGCAGTGGCAGGTGAACAGCTGCTCAGAGTCACACGTGTGCCTTTGCTTAATATGATTAGTAAAATTCAAACTAACAAAATGTGGTTCAAAAACAAACTGTCTTGCTATAATGCACAGGAGTTCTATGCCCTTGCTTTTCTGTAGTTTAGTCTCTCCTGAGGCTGCCCCATGACTGGCCTACGCCTCTAGGCCCACCCCACAGCATACCCAGCCAGCTCAGCAAAGCTGCATGGACAGCCTCTGGGGTCCCCCTCCAGCTTCCCACCTGAGCCCTTGCCGGGCATGGGGACCCTGAATCCCTCCTGTGCCCAGAAGCCTCACCTGTCCGGGTGGTCCTGGCTTCCTCTCTCCCCTCTGCTCCTTGCAGGTCAAGGACCCATGGATCCTGCCCCTGTTCTAGCCGGGAGATCAGCTCAGGCTTGAAGACCAGGAATCCTGCTGTGGGGGCAGCAGAGGAGGAGACGGTATCATTGTGGCTGGGAGTGCAGCTCGGGGCTCAGTTCTCCCTGGTCCCCAGGAGTGAAGGGTTGGGGGCTACTGGAGCACAGGGGCCTCCTGTCCAGACCTGCTGCCTCCTGAGGCTGGACAGAGAGGAGCGTGTGGACTCCCGGTCTGGCCCTGCTGCAGATGGAGACAGGGCCAGGATCGCCAGGGAGTCCTGTCACCCAAGGCTGCAGAACACAGGCCAGCTATCCCCCACGGGGAGAGAAGCAGGCACAGCCAGCACTTCCCTCAGTCCCTTCAGGGATGCTCCAAGAGGTACGGTTGCTTAAGAAACAATACAACAACAAATCAACCAACAAAATGGATTTTAAATCAGAAGGTGTGAAGCCCAATCATCAGCCAGCAGCCCCAGTCTCAAGTCCTCACACAGAGCCCAGGGCCTCAGCAGAGGGCTGGAGACCGGCAGGCACCCCCTGGCACCTGCCTTCTGGGGCCAGTAGCCCCCATGCTGTGGGGCAGCCATGTGAAGTGCTCCCAGCCCACCCAAGGGCCAGTCAAGCCCTCTGGCTAGAGCACTCCTCAGGTGTTCAGCCATGGGGTGGAGAAGGCAGCAGGCAGAGAAGGTCAAAGGCTCAGGTGACAGCAGGACCCCACACTTGACAGGAAATAGGTTCCCGCCAAGCACACGTGTGCGGCTCACAGAGAAACGTCCCTGGGCAGCCAGAAAGGGGGTCAGGCAAAGGCATGAAACACCACCACAGCCTGCACCTGACCCAAGTGCAGCTGGACACAACAGCAACCACAATGGGTGGCTCAAAACTATGACTATCCAGAAACTATGTGATGAGTGAGTAAGTGGCAACTGTATTTACTGTGAGTTACAATTCGTAGGATGCAGCTGAAATGATATTTATGCATAAAATTTCATGTTTTTAAATACACCAACTAGAAACAAGAATGGTAAACACAGAACAGGTAAATACTAAGCTCAAGAAACAGTAAGAAATCTGATTGAGTAGCTGTTCAAGCTATTTCAAGTTTGGATTCTATTTCTATTCACTCAGGCAGAAAGTCCACCTACACTGTGAGCACAGCCAAAAGGTATGAAGGAAAGAAAAGAAACAACACAGCAGACCCAATAAATTAAAAGGGAAGAAGGAAGAAAGGCGGAAAGACTCAGTGACGGAGCGCCCTGCCCCTCCTGCCCCCCAAAACCCACAAGCTGGGTCTCTGAAAGATGAAACAACAGTCTCATAGCAGTCAGTATCAATCACGGTCAACACAGTGAAAAAATGCTGCAAAAATAAATAAGGGAAACAAATACAAACATAACAGACATTAAAAATGAAGAGTGTTCTGAATAAGTACACACTAGAAAAATTGAAAATCTGAGTAGCTGTTTAAGCCATTTCAAGTTTGGATTGTATTTCTACCCACTCAGGCAGAAAGTCCACCTACCCTGTGAGCACTGAATCACATGACGTATGCAAACCTGGGAGCCTGCTTGGCTCACCAAGACTCCTCCTGGGGTCAGCTTCTGACCCACAAGGACTCACAGTCCCAAGCCCCTGCCTAGCTCATGAGGGCTCGAACACATGGCCTCCAGATCTGCAGCCTCTAGCAGAGGCCAAAATAGGTGGGTGCTGACCGATGATGGAAGGGCTAGGGGTGTCCAAATAAAGCCTCACCTAGTCCAGCCACACTGCTGTGGTTCTCAAGCATCACCTCCTTGTAGAGAGCCCTCTGGCCAGGGTCCAGACACTGCCATTCCTCCCGCGAGAAGTGCACGGCCACATCACCAAATGTCACAGCCTCCTGAAAGGACACACACCAGTCTCCTGGCTGTCTCAAGCACACAGACCACAAGGTTGAGTGAGACAGTCGCCAGGCCCCTTTGGTTTTAAAATCGAGGGGAGGAAGGAATTCCCTGGCTGTCTTGTGGTCAGGACTCTGCTCCCACTGTAGGGGGCACAGGCTCAATCCCTGGTCAGGGAAGTAAGATCCTGCAAGCTGTGCAGTGTAGCCAAAAAATAAAATCAAATCAAGGGGAGGGACAGTATGGAGGAGAGGGAGAGACCCAGGTCATGGGGATCTACAACCCTCCCCCAAGAGCCTCAGGCAGGCCCAATCTGAGCAGGGTTTGCTCACTACCTTGGACACACCCGAGACTGGCAAGGGGTCAGCAAGAGGCCGAGGGTCTAGGTCCAGGCCCATTGGGCACGGTGGGTGCCCAGAGGAGCAGGTAGGGGCCTCACAAGACGAGGGAGGGAACAGGGGAAGTCAGACTCCTACCATGAGGCTCGGTGGGTGGGAATCCACGTGTCCTGGCTGAGAGACCTGTTGGCGGTTACCAAAGAGTCAGAGGTCACGATCCTGGAGGCCCCAACCTCTCACTTCCAGACTAATCGAGGGGGCACCACGTCCTCCAATCTTTTACTTCCAACTCCAAGTGTTCTCTGGCAGGGACTTGTGGTGGGGCCAAAATGGCTGTAGCACTACAGTATCTGCCCTCCGAAGCTTCATTCGTCTTTCAGAGAGTGTGACATGGAAGAATTACTCCACAAACATGTAATGGGTAGTTGCCATGTGTACCAGGTGCTCGGCTAGGCAATAGGGATGTGGCAGTGAATAGCGCACAAGGACTCTACCTCCTTGGAGCAGCCTAGTGGGGTAAAGAGTTAACTGACCATGCAAACAAACCAAAACTACAACTGTGATGACAGCACAAGTACAAGGGACTCAGAAAGCATTTAAACTAGGAAACTCTGACTTAGTCTGATGGGTCACTTCCCCTAGGTGCTAACTCGGTGCTAATCGGGGTGGGGAGGGAACTCGTAGGCAGCAGGAACAGAGTGTGCAAGGGCCAGAGGCAAGAAGGACCCTCCGAGGCAGGAAGGACTAGGGCTGAATGAGCCAGTGGGGCAAGATCTCAGGCAGCAAGATGAGTCATGGTGTGACGGGCGGCTGGAGTAGACAGGAACCAGAAGGATGGACTGCAGGGAAAAGAGGAGGGGACACCTGACTACACCCCAACCCTTGTACAAAAACCTGACCCCTCTCCGGGCATCCCCCTGGGAGGTCAAATAGAGAAGTAGACTTCCTAGGGGAGAGTCTGACTCCAAAAGCGGCTTGAGGGAAGAAGCTTTAGGCCATGAGCTGATTCAGACTGCAGTGACCACTGTCAAGCGGTTCCCCACCTGGGCCTGGCCAGCAGCAGGCATGTGCCTCCCGGTGCTGGATCCTGGGTCCCTGTAGAGAAGTACAGGCTCTAAGTAGCAGCCAGAATTAAGAGAAAATACACAGCCTACGATCGCAAGACATAGCCCTTTTGGCCACCTTCATGAAGTCTAGGTCTTGAAGGAGCAGTGAGAAAGGGTAAAAGAGTGCCCCCGAGGGAGATGATGGGTATGCAGGCTGGAGCATGCCTAGACTCGAAGGGGAGGCTACGAGGCTGCCGCGAGGCCGGATCTGTGGGATGACCCCTCCCGCTTCTTCCCGGCCAAGACGGACAAGGCTCGACCACCGCCCTACCCGGCGCCAACGGGCTCTCAGAGCCGCCCGCTCCACCAGCGCTTCCCAGCGGAGAGGCCGGGGGAGCGCGGAGCCCGCCTCATTGGAGGCGGGAGGACGAGGGGGCCGGTAGGAGACCTCTTAGACCAAGGGGGGGAGGAGAACTTGGGCCGCCCCGACGCTAATCTACGCCCTCAGCACCGACTCACCCTCCTGGGGCCAGCCGGAGACTCTAGCAGCGCGACGACGCCGGAAACGGGCCTCGGTCGCTCGCGACCGCTCGCCCCGCAGACTTCCGGTTGCTCTGGGCGGTTCGGAGGCTCAGCCGACTCGGTGGTTCCCAGCCAGTCCCCAACCTAGGAAGCCGGAGACGGGGCGGGGCCAGGTAGCTTGGGAACCGACAGAGCCCGGAGCGGGCGGGGCGGAATCCGGTAAAGGGCGGGGTCACAGTTCAAGGAGGGCGGGGCTGGGGCCGGGGGAAAGCGAGGGCTCGGGCTCGCTGCTGTGTGGCTTGGAGGCGGGGAGTAGACCCGGACGAAACCGGAGGATAGCGACCTGAGGGTCGCCCGGGCCGGCCCCGCGCACCTCTGGTCACAGTCTGGGCCGCTGGTCCCCGCATTGGGTTCTGTGTGCGGGCTGCTGCCGGGCAGAACGCGCCTGCTGGGCCTGTTCCAGGCTCCAGGACTACAGAGACGCCGCTGCCCCAGCTGTGCCCAGTGGAGTACGGGGGCGAGCGGCCAGATGGGGTGCAAAGGAGCCCTGTGGAGAGAGTAGGTTTTCCTGTCCTTGGTGTGGAGATGTCTCGGGCCACGGGCACCGCAGAGTGTGGAGGGGCACCGACAGCCCAGAGATGAGGCTGTGAGGGCTGCAGAAAGGGTGAGGACCACCAGGAGGAGAGGCCCAGGGCAGACGTCAACCGGGACGTCTGGCTGGCGTCCCTGGCTGCGTCGCGGGGCTCGAGGCAGCGGGACAACCTAGGACCCACCGAGAGACTTGAGGTGGTGGGCCCTCAGGCGAAGGGCGGCGCGCCCGGGTGTCAGGTCAAGGCTGCTCCTCGCCGTGCCCTCTCCCAACCCAGCTTTGTCTGGCTCCTGGGGCAGCTTGTTCTGGGTGTTCTCCCATACCCACGCCGTCCTGTGTGTAGGGGGAGGGCACTCCAACTTCTTTGGGATTCAGCAGGAGCCTCCCCTTCGGCAGCCCAGCTCCCTCAGCTTTGGGGAGGATGCTGCGCGTGTATTCCGAGGCCACAGCTTCCCGTGTGGTCCGGGCCCTTGGAACTTCTCACGCTGGACAGCCCTGGAGCGGCAAGGTTGAGGGGAGGGCCCTGACACCAGCCTCGTTGATGATCCAAACCCTGGGGTCCCTGGCAAAGCCCTGGTGAATGGGCGCAAGCCCGAGGAAGGAGGTGGACAGAGTCAGTTCCTGGACAGACACCTAGGGGAGGTGGAAGGGAAAACATAGAATGCTCAGAGGAACCAGCTCTTTTCCCTGGGTGCCTGCGGGGTGTAATCTGGGTCTCCCACCCCACGCCTCCAGATGTTGAACAATTTTCAGCTCTCCCATTGCCACATCCTCCCTCATAACTCTGAAAGCATCTGTGCAAAAGATGAATAGATGAAGAAATGGGGAATGGGAAAGGACTGGGTGCACACCTGCTTCTTAACCCTAACCCCTAGCCAAGTACTCAGGCACCCTGAGCTCACTGGTGTCCTGACCTACTGGGTCCCCCTTCTGCAGGAGTGTCATCACACTGCACCATCTTGAGCCAGGAGGTCCTGGCAAACCTGGGCCCCAGCCTAGCCCCTCAAGGAGGGGAGTACTCCTACTCAAGATCAGGGGAGCACTTCTACTCAACGTGAGGCTGACCCAGGGAGCAAGAAGGGGAGCAAGGGCTGACACTGGGATCTTCAGACTGATGACAGAACCACCTCAGCTGCCACAAGAGTCTGGCCCAGAGTGTCCACCCGGCAGACACCTGGGCAGTGTGGAAGGTGTGGGGACCAGGGTTCTGAGGGTGCTACCTGGATGCGGGGTGAAGGAGACTGTGTCTGTCCACTGCAGGCCATTCCAGGGCCTCCACACCTGCATTCCATAATCCTCACTGAGCCTTAGACCCACTGAGCAAACAGACTGTTAACAGCCAGGGGCCTGCATGGTCCCCAAATGGTCACAGTGCCTCTTCTCTGGGCAAACCCAAATCACTTTCCGGCTATTTCCAGCCTGGGATTAGGATTCTGAGCTGTAAGTGTTCCCAGGGGAAAAGCCATGCTTGAAAGTTATTTTCGAGGACTTCCCTGTTGGTGCA
Organism: Bos grunniens; assembly: GCF_055505025.1. Classification (NCBI taxonomy): domain Eukaryota; kingdom Metazoa; phylum Chordata; class Mammalia; order Artiodactyla; family Bovidae; genus Bos; species Bos grunniens. The sequence goes on from NC_141178.1 coordinate 83,751,891, forward strand.
GTGGATGGGAGGGGACACAGGTTTGATCCCTGGTCTGGGAGGATTCCACATGCCTCAGAACAACTAAGCCTGTGTGCCACAGTCACTGAACCTGGGGTACAAGAACTGTTGAAGCCCACATGCCTAGAGAGTGTGCTCTGCAACAAGAGAAGCCACCAGAATGAGAAGCCCACACATGGCAATGAAGAGTAGACCCGCTTGCTGCAACTAAAGAAAGCCCACGCAAAAGCAACGAAGACCCAGCACAGCCAAAAATCAATCGACAAATAATTAAATTATCTTTGAGAATTCCCTGGCAATCCTGTCATTAGTTCTCCACATTGTCACTGCTGAGCACACAGATTCACTTCCTGATTGGGGAATTAAGATGCCACAAAATGTGTGGACAGATATGTATATATATTTTTAAAGAGATGTGTTTCCAAGGCCACTTTCTGTAGTCTAGTAGATGGCACAGGGAAATAACACTTTCAGTGAAGTGGGACAGAGCTGCTGAAGGCTGTCACTATCCCCGAACACTCAGGAATCTCCTGGAGAGTTAAAATGTATGTGGATTCTGTTTTAATCAGGGATGGTAAGATGTCAGAAAAAGCAAAAGTGTTCCAGAAAAACATCTATTTCTGCTTTATTGACTATGTGGATCACAATAAACTGTGGAAAATTCTGAAAGAGATGGGAATACCAGACCACCCGACCTGCCTCTTGAGAAACCTATGCAGGTCAGGAGGCAACAGTTAGAACTGGACATGGAACAACAGACTGGTTCCAAATAGGAAAAGGAGTATGTCAAGGCTGTATATTGTCACCCTGCTTATTTAACTTATATGCAGAGGACATCATGAGAAACGCTGGGCTGGATGAAGCACAAGCTGGAATCAAGATTGCTGGGAGAAATATCAATAACCTCAGATATGCAGATGACACCACCCTTATGGCAGAAAGTTAAGAAGAACTAAAGAGCCTCTTGATGAAAGTGAAAGTGGAGAGTGAAAAAGTTGGCTTAAAGCTCAACATTCAGAAAACTAAGATCATGGCATCCGGTCCCATCACATCATGGCAAATAGATGGGGAAACAGTGGAAACAGTGGCTGACTTTATTTTTCTGGGCTCCAAAATCACTGCAGATGGTGACTGCAGCCATGAAATTAAAAGACGCTTACTCCTTGGAAGGAAAGTTATGACCAACCTAGACAGCATATTAAAAAGCAGAGACATCACTTTGTCAACAAAGGTCTGTCTAGTCAAGGCTATGGTTCCATACATACAGTGGTCATGTATGGACGTGAGAGTTGGGCCATAAAGAAAGCTGAGCGCCAAAGAATGGATGCTTTTGAACTGTGGTGTTGGAGAAGACTCTTGAGAGTCCCTTGGACTGCAAGGAGATCCAACCAGTCCATCCTAAAGGAGATCAGTCCTGGATGTTCATTGGAAGGACTGATGTTGAAGCTGAAACTCCAATACTTTGGCCATCTGATGCGAAGAGTTGACTCATTTGAAAAGACCCTCATGCTGGGAAAGACTGAGGGTGGGTGGAGAAGGGGACGACAGAAGATGAGATGATTGGATGGCATCACCAACTCAATGGACATGAGTTTGGGTGAACTCCGGGAGTTGGTGATGGACAGGGAGGCCTGGCATGCTGCGGTTTATGGGGTCGCAAGGAGTCGGACACGACTGAGTGACTGAACTGAACTGAACCCTGCATATAAGTTAAATAAGCAAGGTGACAATATACAGCCTTGATGCACTCCTTTCCCAACTTTGAACCAGTCTGTTGCTCCACGTCCAGTTCTAACTTTTGCTTCTTGACCTGCATACAAGTTTCTCAGGAGACAAGTAAGGTGGTCTGGTATTCCTATGTCTTGAAGAATTTTTCACAGTTTGTTGTGATCCACACAGTCGAAGGCTTTAGTCAATGAAGCAGAAGTAGATGGTTTTCTGGAATTCTCTTGCTTTTTCTCTGATCCAGTGGATGTTGGCAGTTTGATCTGTGGTTCCTCGCCTTTTCTAAATCCAGCTTGAACATCTGGAAGTTCTCGGTTCATGAACTGTTGAAGCCTAGCTTGGAGAATTTTGAGCATTACTTTGCTAGCTTGTGAGATGAGTGCAATTGTGCAGTAGTTTGAACATTCTTTGGCTTTGCCTCTCTTTGGGATTGGAATGAAAATTGACCTTTTCCAGTACTGTGGCCACTGCTGAGTTTTCCAAATTTGCAGGCATATTGAGTGCAGCACTTTCGCAGCATCATCTTTTAGGATTTGAAATAGCTCAAGTGGAATTCCATCACCTCTACTAGCATTGTTCATAGTGACGCTTCCTAAGGCCCACTTGACTTTGCACTCCAAGATGTCTGGCTTTAGGTGAATGATCACACCATCATGGTTATCTGGGTCATGAATATCTTGTTTGTATAGTTCTGTGTATTCTTGCACCTCTTCTTAATATCATCTGCTTCTGTTAGGTCCATACCATTTCTGTCCTTTATTGTGTCCATCTTTGCATGAAATGTTCCCTTCATATCTCTAATTGATGAGATCTCTAATCTTTCCAATTCTATTGTTTTCCTCTGTTTCTTTGCGTTGATCACTTAGGAAGGCTTTCTTATCTCTCCTGGTGTTTGGGGTCTTTGTTTACATTTGGCCAATTATTTTGTTTCTTTCTTCACATCTGACTGTCCTTGGATCCTCCCCAATATGTGTGCACAACTTTTTCCTAAGATGAATCCCAAGGCAGAGGCCTGTGGGTGCATGTCCACACTTGTAATGGGGTGGGGCTCCCTTGCTTTTCGACACCCATGAAGCCTTCCTGTGCAAGTGCAGACAGAGAAGTCTTCCTTAACCTCAGGAGTGGTCATCTCATTGCTTTAACAGAGCTCAGTTTTTGCCACTAGCTTTGTCCTTGAAGTGTCAGGGTGAGAACAAAGCTTGAATTTTACTCCAGTTGACAAACACCAGGTGTCCAGCCCAGGGGCCCATCTCCTAACTCTAACCCTAACCCTAATACCACCAAAAGTGAAAGTGAAAATCATGCAGTCATGTCTGACTCTTTGTAACCCCATGGACTATATAGTCCATGAAGTTCTCCAGGCCAGAATACTGGTATGGGTAGCCTTTCCCTTCTCCAGGGGATCTTTCCATCCCAGGGATTGAACCCAGGTCTCCCACATTACAGGTGGATTCTTTACCACCTGAGCCACAAGGGAAGCCCAATACCGCTAAACTGCATACTTATAAATGACTAAGATGGCAAATATTATGTGTATCTTACCATGCTTTAAAAAGTTGGAAAAAAAATGTCAGGGCTAAAAATGCACTTTGTTTGGGAAAAGGGTACCTCTTTAAGTACATTCTTAGCTTATTAGTGACAAGACCACATTTTGCAAGTACTTCAGAGATTTGCTAATAGGCAATGGCACTCCACTCCAGTATTCTTGCCTGGAAAATCCCATGGACGGAGGAGCCTGGTGGGCTGCAGTCCATGGGGTTGCTAAGAGTCGGACACAACTGAGCGACTTCACTTTCACTTTAATATATTTATATATATATATATATATATATATCTATCTATCTTTGGCTGGGCCAGGTCTTAGTTGCAGTATGTGGGATCTAGTTCCCTGACCTGGGATCGAACGCAGGCCCCTGCATTGGGAGCAGACAGTCTTAGCCCTTGGATCATCAGGGAAGTCATTAATATTTTTTCAAAATCAGAAGAAAATCCCCATTATGCTTATGTTAATGAGCAGCAATTAACTCAAAGTGAAAGTATAAAGGCTCTATTGTGTGTGTTTGCTGGACAACTCCAGAATATTCAGTTTTTCTGTAGAACAACAAATTAGGAGAGTGGATGAGACAGTTTCCAGATATACAACACAGAGCACGTGGGCAGACACAGGAAAGGGTGGAGTGAACAGAAGAGCTATTTGTCCACGGAAAGGGACAAGTAAGTTAAGAAGGCCCCATACACAACCCCTAAACGTCCAAGAGGCCCCCAGGAGGCCCCCAAATGCAGATAAAATCACAGCGGCTGGACTGGCCTGCAATGTGGGGCCAGATGATCACTGAGTGGTGTGTGTGTGTCGGGGTGGTGGTGGTGGGGGGGCTCTGCTGGGGGGTTGCAGGAGCTCTGAAGCCAGAGAGCCCACTACCTGACACAGCTCAGAGGCAACGGCCTGTCTGCACCTCAGGCCAGCATTCATCACTGTAGGTGGGTCTTTCAGAGAATGTTTTTTAATTTTTCTCTAATATTTATTTATTTGGCTGCACTGGGTCTTAGTTGTGGCATGCAGGCTCTTCCATCTTCCTTGAGGCATGTGGGCTCTTTAGTTGTGCCATGAGAACTCCTAGTTCCGAGACCAGGGATTGAACCCTGCCCCCTGCAGTGGATATGTAGAGTCCTATCCACTGGACCAGGGAAGTCCCCCATGCACCCTTAAAAAAAAAACCCCATTTTTAGAAGTAGAATACACAAACAGGAGATAAAAACACCTTCAGCATGCACAACTCTTGTCAACAAGCTGATCCTGCCCAGCTTGAAGGCTCCCTTTGCTCCCCCTGGTCACTCTCTCAGGCCACCTCTCCCATCTGTGCCTGAGCTTGGCCCCTCTAACTTCTACAGCCCTGGTGATTTTTGTAGGCTTACTTTATATTCTTCATGCGTATTCACTCATCTAACCCTCACAATGATCTTATGATAGGTAGTATTATTGTTCCCATCAAAGACAGCAGGAGTATAGGGTTCTGTTTGCCAAAGATGCTAGCGTGGGGAGCATAGCTGAAAAAGAAGAGGGGCATGGTTACTCGAGTTTATTCCAAATTACTCATGTGTGTAGGTGTGAGAAGAACAACTTTTAAAGGAAGTGGAACTCGGTGGTATTAGAGGGCACCCCGGCTGACCAGTGTGAGCAATGGCACTGTGTGGGGAGTGCCTCATCTGGGGACAAAGGCAGTTGGGCCCCTCCTGAAGATCTGAGATCCCCATGCCCAGGGAGGCTGTCCTCACCACCCTGAATGGCCCGGATCTGCAGAGACCTGGCTGTATATCAGGCTCAGTTGCCTCATGTGGAAGCCGACATTCAGACCAGTGAGGGGAGCTGAGGCACAGATCTCGGACTGTGGGAGGTTCGCCAGCCAGTACTACCATCTCTGCATAGATGCACCAAGCATGAGGCAGGGGTGTGCACCTTCCAAGCCCCACCATCAGCTGCCCTTCCTTGAGTCTACACATGTGCCTCAAGGTAGGCCTTAGGGAGGAGTCCACATGAGCACCACCCCTGGAACAGCAGGTCTCAGGCTTCCCTGGGCCCATGGCCCCCAGTGGGGGCTCACAGCCACCAGACACGCCCTGGCTCCTGGGCTTGCACTGCTACCTCTGTCGTACCCAGACTGTGGTGAAAGCCTGGACACAAGCCTGGAGTGGGTTTGGTCAGCCTTATTCTGGCTGCATCCACAGCTTGGGAAGCCAGTTTAGGGTCAAAGGGAGAGTGCAGGGCCGTGTGTCCCGCCCCGCCCCTCCCCCATACTCCATCCCAGGGACCCCACAGCACACAAGTCCAAGCACTGTCCCCACTTCCATCCCTCTGACCTTCTGGTCCTTTGAGGAGCTGACCTCAAAACCCCTCAACCTGCCCCAAGGAGATCCAGGTGCCCCCTCAGCTCTGGCCCTGCTGTGGGAAGTGCTGCCCCCTGGTGGGCTCTCCTTGACACGCCCAGCCGGTTGTCTCTTAACTGGGCCTCATGCACAGTCCCCTCTGCTCCCTCGTGGCTTCAGAACGTGGCCACATGGCCACTTCCTTCCCGCTCCTGTCATCTTCCGATGTCTCCCTGGCATCCACCCCTGCGAGGCCACACTGGAGCAAAAACATCACCCCGGAGTCCCGAGCACAAGCTCCTCTGCTCCGTGAGACCCCTCCCTACCTCGCCGGGTCTCCCCCTTCAGGCCTAATCTGCACACCCAGGGTCTTGATCACTAAACTCTCCCCGTCTGCGCCTACTCTGTTATCATTCAGGGGTTCCACCTCCTCTTTTGCTAACTCCAGGGACCTTCTCTGGAAAGACTCCTCCCACTTCTCCAGGAGACCCCTCTCCGAAAGAAAGAAAGATGTATCTTGCTGGAGACTCCCTGCCGGGTAGCCTTGCCCACCCAATCCGCGGCCCCTCTGCTAGAGAGCAGCCTCGCCGCTAGACCCGCGCCGGGTCTTAAGTGCAGCGCCGGCCGGTCTAACTCAGTGCGCTTGCGTAGAAGGCCGGGAGCGCGGGAGGAGCTACGGGCGACCTCCATAGAACTACAAGTCCCGGTGTGCATTGCGGCGGCGGCGGCCCTTGGCCGGAAGGTTACGGGCTCTCGGCCCCACCCCGGAAGATAAGGCGGCTCTCTAGGGCCGTGTCCCCTCTTTGGGCCGCGCTCTGCACCAGGTAGGACGTGTTGGTGCTATCCGGAGCCATCCGGCGCCCCCCGTCGTTCTAGGCTCCGCTAGGGACCCTAGCTGACTCTGGAAAAAGCGCCGGGGGCGTACGGCTGGGGCTGGGGACACGGAGGATCCTGAGGGCGGGAGGAGGAGCCAAGGGAGCGGGGCCCCTGAAGCCCGGTGGTGGGGATGCCAGGGCCGAACGGCTGCTGACTGTGAGCTTCCTTCAGGTCGCCGCCATGGGCCGCGTGATTCGTGGGCAGAGGAAGGGCGCCGGCTCCGTGTTCCGCGCACATGTGAAGCACAGAAAAGGCGCCGCGCGCCTACGCGCCGTGGATTTCGCCGAGCGACACGGATATATCAAGGGCATCGTGAAGGTTCGGGGCGTGGGCCGGGACGGGTTGGGGCGCGGGGCGCCCAGCGGGACCCCCAAGCCGCTCACGCTGCCTCGACCCGCAGGACATCATCCACGACCCGGGCCGCGGAGCGCCCCTTGCCAAAGTGGTTTTCCGGGATCCGTACCGTTTTAAGAAGCGGACAGAGCTGTTCATCGCTGCTGAGGGCATCCACACCGGCCAGTTTGTGTACTGTGGCAAGAAGGGTGAGCTCCGCGCCGAGGTGAAAGGTCTTGATGGGGAGGGACTTGCGGGGCCTGGCGGTTTACAGCTTGGGTCCAGGCAGGAACGTTAAGGCTGCAGTCTTCACTTGGGGACACCTGCTTGGCCAGGCGTCCCGGTGAGTGCTCAGAGAGCTGTGGGAGGAGGCTGGCCTTGGTTTTGGCAAGCAGTGGTGAGGACATACCACCTTTCTCTTGCAGCCCAGCTCAACATCGGCAACGTGCTCCCGGTGGGCACCATGCCTGAGGGCACCATCGTGTGTTGTCTGGAGGAGAAGCCTGGTGACCGAGGCAAGCTGGCAAGAGCCTCTGGAAACTATGCCACAGTCATCTCCCACAACCCTGAGACAAAGAAGACGCGAGTGAAGCTGCCTTCGGGCTCCAAAAAGGTCATCTCCTCTGCCAACAGAGCTGTGGTCGGTGAGTGGAAGGCAGCGGTTGTATGCTGTGGGTCTCCTGTGGACAGCCCGCAGCCAGACGGGCCAGGAACCCAGCTGTCTGCTTCACTCAGGGAGCTTTTTAAGCTTGAGCACAATATGTGGTCTAATTCGGGATACTTGTTAAGTGAGTGCAAGTAGTGCTTGTTTAACTCCTGGTTGGGTGTTGAATGAGAGTAGGTTCAACATGCTGGACTTAAAGTAAAGGCAGGCTTAGTTGCACTCTGGGATAACCTGGATTTAGGTGATCTTTGCTTTTGTGGGCCACCTAGTTAAAGCCACAAAGTGTGTTGAAATGCATGTACTCAAGTTTGTTGGCTGTTTGACAACGTCTTTGAATCCGTGTGGCAAATCCAGTCCTGCTTGGGGGAGACTCTTGAGGGTGTGCTCACAGAATAAGCAGAACAATGGCAGAGAAGTGGTGGGCCAGGTCAGCTGTCCTCTTTGGGGTGGGGAGGAGCCTAGTGCCAGACCCTGCAAAGGGGAGGGCTTCTGAAAAGCTGTGGCTCAAGGTGGGCATTCCAGACGATGTGAGTAAAGCCCTGGTTTAGCTACCCTGTAGCTGAAGAAACTATCAGCCAACAGGCTGTGTGTGTTAGTCGCTTAGTCGTGTCTGACTCTTTGCAATCCCATGGGATTTCCTCTGTCCATGGAATTCTCCAGGCAAGAATACTGGAGTGGGTTGCCATTCCCTTTTCCAGGGCTTCTTCCCAACCCAGGGATTGAACTTGGGTATACTGCATTGCAGACAGATTCTTTACTGTCTGAGCCACTGGGGAAGCTCTAGCTGACAGGCTGTTGCAGGATTTACTGCTTGGTGATGGTTTCCAGGCATTTTTGAGGCTCCTGGGATCATGTGATCCTGAACGACACATGGTGGTGGGGCACTGGCAAGGACATACCAGGGGATGCTCTGCCTGAGGGGAGTGTCCCCCAGCGCTGGGTGGTGGGTGATACATCTCCCTGAGTCTCCTGGTCTCCAACAGGTGTGGTGGCTGGAGGTGGCCGCATTGACAAGCCCATTCTGAAGGCCGGCCGTGCCTACCACAAGTATAAGGCAAAGAGGAACTGCTGGCCACGGGTGCGGGGTGTGGCCATGAACGTAAGTAGCCCAGAAGTGGACAGTGGGGTCAGTATTCAGTGTATGAGGTCTGTGAGACTGGGTGGACAAGTTCCTTCCTGGAGTGTCTCCTCTTGATGGTGGGAGATCTGTGGTTTGAGGTAGCTGATAGTTTGTAAGCACAGGCCGGGTTGAATCTGCCGGTTCCCAAGCCCTCCTGAGGTAGATGAGGGTCAGCCCCACCTCACCATCACCTCCTTCTTCCTGCAGCCTGTCGAGCATCCCTTCGGAGGTGGCAACCACCAGCACATCGGCAAACCCTCTACTATTCGCAGAGACGCCCCTGCTGGCCGGAAAGTGGGTCTCATTGCTGCCCGCCGGACAGGCCGTCTCCGGGGAACCAAGACTGTGCAGGAGAAGGAGAACTAGGGCTGTGGCTCAATAAAGCTTGTTTCTTTTCACAACTGAGCTGTGTGTTTCTGGTTTCAGAGGGAAGGGTCCCCTCTCCGAGGAGTGCCCTGTGCACCAGGGAACAGTGGAGGCTCTGGGGGGTGAGGCTGCTGGGTTGCTTCACACCTTGCCTCTTGTAAATCGCACCCACCCCCTCCCCCCGCCCCCAACACATACAGCAGAGAATCCCACTCGCAAGGAATGTAACCTCCATGTCTCCTGTTTATTACCTTCAACTTGTCTTGAGGGTCTGGGTGCTACTGGGTGTGAGTGGTGCCTGTGGTGCCACAGGCTGAGGGCCAGGGTGTTCTGTCCTGCAGTGGAAGGACCAGACGGGCTTCCTTTTTTGTCATAGCTCACCTGCACCTTGTCTGGAACTTAAATGATAGACTGGTCAAAGCTGATAGGGCCATGCTGGCTTGGACACCAATGTGGGTTGGGGGCCCATAAGTGACAGGACCACGTGCTTCCACAGGCCAGCTAGAGTGCCCTGCCCCCGGTGGATCTGCTTGTGAGCTGGTGTGAAAGCAAGAGCTGCAAGCCACTGTGGGTAACTGACCACAGGAGTGACTGGTAAGCAGACAGGGGTAAGGTAATGGTAAGGGCACAGTAAGGGTGGGTGGTGGGTGGCTGGCTGAGGAAGGATCCCCTCAGTAGCCTGGGTGGAGGGCACTGGCAGCCACCTTCCTAAGTGGCACACAGCAGCTGGTCATCTTGGCTGTCTTGGGATGCTGTGCGGCAGGGCCCCTCGGTAACGGTGTCACTGGTTCCAGGCGGCTCCGTGTTCTCATGGTCCATGCCTGCCGCTAGTGTGAACTTCAGTTTTGGTCTTGCCTTTCTGGGGCCCCACCTGCCCTCAGCCACCCACACCCAGACAGTGACCCTTTGTTGCTGAGACCTCTGTCACGAGAGGACTGTAAGCTTCTTCCTGGAGAAAAGGGCACTGCACATATTTGCCAGGACATAACTTGCTTTACTGGGTAAAGCCTGGGGCTTTGTCCAGGGGGCTGGCAACAGGGAGGGTTTGCTCCAAGAGCATTAAGGCCCCATTTACAGGCATTGGTGCTGGGGGCAGAGGTTTAAAACAAGGGCTATTCTGACCAGTATGTGTGTGTTAGTCGCTCATTCATGTGTGAATCTTCACGACCCCATGGACTGTAGCCCCCCAGGCTCCTCTGTCCATGGGCTTTTCCAGGCAAGAATATGGGAGTGGGTTGCCATTCCCTTCTCCAGGGGATCTTCCCAACCCAGGGATGAAACCTGCTTTGCAGGCAGATTCTTTACTGTTTAGGCCACCAGGGAAGCATTTTCATTTTCTGAGTGATCACATGGCCCTGAAGAAGGTTGTACTTTTCTGCCTTTCAGTTCAGTCGCTCAGTCATGTCTGACTCTTTGCGACCCCACGAACTGCAGCACACCAGGCCTCCCTGTCCATTACCAACGACCAGAGTCCACCCAAACCCATGTCCATCAAGTCGGTGATGCCATCCAGCCATCTCATCCTCTGTCGTCCCCTTCTCCTGCCCTCAACTTTCCCAGCATCAGGGTCTTTTCCAAATGAGTCAGCTCTTTGCATCAGGTGACCAAAGTATTGGAGTTTCAGCTTCAGCATCAGTCCTTCCAATGAACATCCAGGACTGATCTTTAGGATGAACTGGTTGGATCTCCTTGCAGTCCAAGGGACTCAAGAGTCTTCTCCAACACCACAGTTCAAAAGCATCCATTCTTCGGTGCTCAGCTTTCTTTATAGTCCAATTCTCACATCCATACATGACCACTGGAAAAACCATAGCCTTGACTAGATGGACCTTTGTTGACAAAGTGATGTCTCTGCTTTTTAATATGGTGTCTAGGTTGGTCATAACTTTCCTTCCAAGGAGTAAGCGTCTTTTCATTTCATGGCTGCAGTCACCATCTGCAGTGATGTTGGAGCCCAGAAAAATAAAGTCAGCCACTGTTTCCACTGTTTCCCCATCTATTTGCCATGAAGTGATGGGACCGGATGCCACGATCTTAGTTTTCTGAATGTTGAGCTTTAAGCCAATTTTTTCACTCTCCTCTTCCACTTTCATCAAGAGGCCCTTTAGTTCTTCACATTCTGCTTTTAGCTGTAAAGAAAAGGGCCTTCCTGATTTTAGTTGTAGTGCCTTGAGTGGCTGTCTAGGGAGAGTGTCACTGTAAAGAAATTTTGGAATCTTGAGCACCAAAAGCCTTCACCTAGCCTTCGTTGCAAAGCGTCGGGGTCATGAGTCCAGACTGCCAACTGGCGGCAGCCTTTGGAGCCAAAGCTTAGCTCTTACATTGCCTGGCAAATCCCATGGACGGAGGAGCCGTCCATGGGGTCGCTAGGAGTCGGACACGACTGAGCGACTTCACTTTCACTTTTCACATTCATGCATTGAAGGAAATGGCAACCCACTTCAGTGTTCTTGCCTGGAGGATCCCAGGGATGGGGGAGCCTGGTGGGCTGCTGTCTCTGGGGTCGCACAGAGTCGGACACGACTGAAGCGACTTAGCAGTAGCAGCAGCAGCAGCAGCAACAGCAGCAGCAGCAGCAGCTGACTGCTGACCACCGAGACGCGGAGTCCTGTTCCCAGAGCGACCGGAAGGCGCCTCCTGCCAGTATCTCGGAGGAGGGATCGTCACTTCCGGTCAGGTTTAGGTCTTCAGGGTTTAGGGAGCAGGCGAGGTCTGGTCGGTCATCCGCTGTTGGGCGGCGCTGAGGTGAGGGTGGGCGGTTGGGGACGGGGGCGGCCGCGGGGCGCCCGGGACGCGGGGTGGGGACGTCCCCTCGACTCCAAATCTCCCGCCGAGGGTCCCACCCGAAGGCCTCTAGTCCCACGAGTCCCTCCCGGCTGGGGTCGTTCCTCGCCGTGCCCCTCTACCGCGGTGGAGCGTCCGTCACCCGCCCCAAGCCCGTCTTCGTCTCCACCGGACTTCCCTTCTGGGCCTTCCCAAGGGGCTGCTTCCGCGGAGTGAGATGCTGCCGGTAACCAAGCGCTGCGCGCGCCGGCCTCGCCCTACCGTGGCTCTTCTCCACCTCCGCCTCCTGACTCCGGGGCCTCCAGCTGGCCCGCGCGCAAGCTCCTGTCACCTCCCGCAGCAGCCCCCTCCCCATTCCCCCTGCGGGCCCCGCCCCCCCGCACGATTCTCCCTCACCCGTTTCTGCTTCTGACCCTCTGAGACCTTGCTGCCCGCAGCAGATTTCTGTTTCTTTCTCAGAGGCTTTTATTCAAGGTTTGAAACCTTTTTATTTGCCCCATAGGTTTCTGTTTTTAATATGTCTCTTTAAAAAATACTTTTTGCTTGTACACAGATATGCAGGAACATCCTTGTGCGTCTTTTGTGCATTAGCAAGAATTTCTAAAGGGCACGTACCTTCAATTTGGTTTCCTGTCCCAGGGCTTCGAAGAGTTTCAGCTCTGCCAGGTAGGGCCAGGTGGGTTTCCAGAGTGACTAGCAGACTGTCTGCGGGACTCTGTGAGTCCCTGTTTCTCAGGCCTTCGTGTGTTCAGTCTCGCAGTCGTCTCCCGACTCTTTGTGACCCTATGGACTGTAGCCCACCAGACTCTTCTGTCCATGGGATTTTCCAGGCAAGAATACTAAAGTGGGTTGCCATTTCCTTCTCCAGGGGATCTTCCCCACCCAGGGGTCAAACCCGCGTCTCCTGAGTCTCCTGCATCGCAGGCAGATTCTTTACCACTGAGCCATGGGGGGAAGCGCAGCGGTAGATACTGTGAAGCATTTTATATATTTTCCCTTATCTGTGGTGATGAGAAGTCTTGTTCTAATTTGCGTTTTCCTAATTCTTAATTGCGCTGAAAATCTTCAGGTGTTTATTGGACAGTTTGATTTCTTTATATGATTTATTAGGTTTCATCCTGTGCTTACTTTGTGTGTGTTGAATGGCCTTATTTTTTATTTTTAAAGAATTATTATTTTGGCAGCATTGAGTCTTCGTTGTGGCATGCATGATCTCCCTTGAGACCAGCTGGCTTCTTTTTAGTTGAAGCGAGTGCTCGGTAGTTGCGGTGCTTGGCCTCAGTTGGGCAGCGAACGTGGGCTCTTAGTTCCTTGACCAGGGCCCAGGATTGAACCCAGGCCCTCGCAGTGAAAGCACAGAGTCCTAACCACTGGACCACCAGGGAATACTGGTTTAAATATTGATTTTTGTTTGTTTCTTTTTGTATTTTTAAATATATCCTATGTATATCTTTTATTGTTGCTGCTGTTTAGTTGCTTAGTCGTTTCTGACTCTTTGCGACCTGGTAGACTGTAGCCCCACTCCAGTACTCTTGCCTGGAAAATCCCATGGATGGAGGAGCCTGGTGGGCTGCAGTCCATGCGGTTGCTGAGGGTCGGACACGACTGAGCAACTTCACTTTCACTTTTCACTTTCATGCACTGGAGAAGGACATGGCAACCCACTCCAGTGTTCTTGCCTGGAGAATCCCAGGGACGGGGGAGCCTGGTGGGCTGTCGTCTATGGGGTCACACAGAGTCGGATACGACTGAAGCGACTTAGCAGCATCAGCAGCAGACTGTAGCCCATGAGGCTTCTCAGTCCATGGGATTTCCCAGGCAAGAATACTGAAGTGGGGTAGCCATGTCCTTCTCCCGGGGATATTCCTGACCTGGATCAAACCTGCTATATCCTGCACTGACAGGCAGGTTCTTTACTGCAGAGCCACCTGGGAAGCCCATAACTTTTATTAAGTATGTTTGAAAATATCTTCTCTCATCATGCCATTTGCTTTTAATTTTGTTGTGTCTCATACAGAAGTTTTTTTTGATAAAGTAAAATTAAGCAATTTTTTCTGTTTGGATAGTGTGTTTTCCGTATTATTTTCCTATAATAGCCATAAACATTTTTAAGAAACAGGCCTTCAACCTGTCTGAGATACCTTTTTGTGTGCCGTGGAAGGCAGGATCTAATTTTACTTGCCTGTGGAAAATCAGTTGTGCCAGTCCCATTTATTGAATGGTTCATTGCTGTTAACATTGCAAGTGTGTCATAGTGTATGCATGGAGCTTATATAGGAGAGTTGAGCATTTTTGGATTTTGATACCCAGTTGAGCATGATCCTGGAATCAGTTCCCTATGGACAGTTAGGGACAACTGTATTTCACTTTTATAACCACAGCCCCATGATAAGACTTGCTATTTGGTAGGGCATGGCTCTGCCTGAGTTCTTCGGCATTTCCTTGGTTAATCTTCGGTCATGACTCATGATAGTCAGTCATTGTGCTCAGATGTCATGATATGTTCTGTTTTGTCTTTGGCTGCACTGGGTCTTCCTTGCTGCTTGGACTTTCTCTAGTGCGGTGTACAGTCTTCTCCTTGCAGTGGCTTCTCTTGTGGAGCCTGGGCTCTAGGGCTTGTGGGCTCAGTAATTGCAGCTCTTGGGGTCTAGACTGAGCAGGCTCAGTAGTTGTGACACATGGCCTCAGTTGCCCCTTGGCCCGTGGGATCTTCCCAGGCTAGGGATTGAACCCGTGTTTCCTGCAGGTGGATTCCTAATGACTGGATCACCAGGAAAATCCTATTGCAATTTTGATTGTATAGAATTAATAGATTCATTTGGGGAAAATTGACATTTTTATATTGAGTCCTCCTGTTTATGAACACTGTCTACTTCTCCATAGGTGTTTTTTGTTTTTTTTTAGTGTCCTTCAGTAAAGTTTTGTTCATAAGCATGTAGTTTTCGTAGGTGTTGTGAAAGCTGTTTTTTGGTTGCTGATTACTAGTACACAGGAGTGATATTAACTAGCCTGTTGACCTTCTATATGGCAGTCCTGTTGAACTTTATCATCCCAACACTTGGCTAATACTTTTGTATTTTTTATGTAGATGGTCTTATCATTCTCAAATAATGATGATTTTGTGTGTTCTCTTGGAATCTTTATGGCTTGTGTTTCTTTTCTTTTCTGGTCAAGCGATAGCATTCAGGATCTCAGTTCCCCGACCCAAGATCGGACCTGTGCTCCCTAACCACTGAACTATGACATCTGCTTCTTTTTCTGTGACTTAATGCACTGACTGGGGTCTTTGGTGCATTGTTACAGCAGCGGAGTGAGGAAGCAAGCATCCCCATCTTGTCACTGACCAATGCAGACACTTCTGTTGTGTTACTTTAGGGTTGCTACCAACCAGACTTGAGTGCTGGGACTGCCAGGGGCTAGGCTTGCACTCTGAAAACCACTGCTGTATGTGTGATATGTAGAGTTGTGTTCCCTTTTTTGTTCTTTAAAATATTGTGTCCTTTTCCATCTCTTCCCCTTCCCCACATTGGACTTGCCAGATGTTATTAGCATTTTCAAAGAACCAAGGTTGAGATTATTTTCTATTTCTTTAAATCATGTTTATTTTCTTCTTCTTTCCTTGAGTTGCTTTCTTATTCTGTGTCTGGTTTCTTGTTTAATGCTTAGATTATTCTTTCAATCCCCTTGTTAAAATAAATGTGTTAAGGATGCCCATTTTTCCTCAGGTAAGCTCTATTTCCATTTTCCCTTCAGTCTCTGTTCTTATGTTTTTCTTGAAGGGGTACTTTTAAAAAATTAATCAGATAGTAGGACCACAATATGAATGTTTGCCAAAAGATACCAGTCTTTGGAATTTTTTGAAACTTTCTTTTTTTGCTTGGTATGTGGTATTTCTTATAATATTCAATGTACATTTTGAAAAAAAATGTGTATGTATTCTCTATGCTTTAAGTAGGTATTCTCTACTTGATCCACTCACTTCTGAGGAAAGTGTGTTAAACTCTCTCATTGCAGGGGAGGGTTTGTATGTTTCTTATCGGCACTGCACTTAGCTCTGATTATCTATACTTTGAGGATTTGTTGGTAGACACGTGTGGTTATAATTACAGCTTTTTGGTGGATTTTTCTTATATTAACATGCAGTGTCTGCTTTTGTTCCTAATAATGATTATTGGTTTGAGTTTTTTTTTTATTTTTTATTTTTTTTTGAGTTTTGTTTTGATTGGTATAAATATTGCTAAACCACATGCAGCAATGCATATTGAGTTTGCAAATAGTGTGCCAAAGGGAGGAAGCCAGCGCAGAATGTAGAAGGCATAGCTAGTCTAATGGAGTCCCCAGGGCCCTGGTCTGTGCTGGTGAGAGGAGGGTAGCGGCTCTCCCTTGGGAGGTGGGGAAGCAGGCAGAGCCCGCAGCTGCCGGAGGGCTGACGGCTGGGTCTGTCTGCTGAGCCCCTTGACCAGTGTGGTCAGGATTTGTTGACTTTCCTGTATAAATGTTTTACTCCAATAAAGAGCTTTAAAAATACAGAGAAGGTAAATATAGCTGTTGTAGCTTTCTTTTAATTACTGTTTCTTTGGTCTGCCTTATGTTTAGCCTTTCTGTGTATTTTATTTTAGGTTATATAGGTGCACTTTGTGTATCTACTTGGGGAGTTTTTTGCATCCAGTAGGTGAGTTTAATCCTTTTGCTTCAGTTACCCATCCATTGGACTTACCTCTGCTCATTTTGTATCTTTTGACTCCTAATCTTTGTCTTTGCTTTTCGCCTTCTGTTCAATTTTTTTAACTTCCCTTTCCTTCTCAGCCCTTAATGTGTTATCTTTATTCTTTCATGTAAAGTGAATAACTCTCCATTTTCCACCTGAATGAGATAACTTTGTGCCTGGGAGGAGGTAGGGGCAGATGATCTGAAATGTTGCATGTGTCTGCAGGGAGCAGAGTCTGCTTGGGAGGCCGAGTGCTGAGGCCAACTGTGGGAGGGGCCAGGCAGTGATTGGCTCCTGCATCCATCCATCCCAGGAAGCCCAGGGTACCAGGGGATGGCAGCTTTGGATCTGTGTGCCCTGCCTCAGGTGAGCGTCTGTCCTCCCTGGGAGGCGGGAGGTCTTCTCCCAGGGCTTCCCTGTCTGCTCAGCCTTAGCAAACTGTCAGGCTTCTCTGGTGTGGGATGCTGAGGGGTGCTGAGCAGAGGAAGGGTGACCTTGGATTTGCCTAGCCTCCCTGAATGGGTTGGCTCAGCAGCCAAAGGGTCAGGGCCCACGCCTCCCCCAACTACTCCAGGCCACACATTGGGGGTCAGGCCTGTAGTTACCTCTGTGCTACTTCTCTAGCCCAGGGCCCAGCCTGAGGCACGCCTGGGCCTCAGCAGCTCCTGTTGTTACAGGCTGAAGTGACCTTCGAGGACGTGGCTGTGTTCCTTTCGCAGGAGGAGTGGGGCCTTCTGGGCCCTGCTCAGAAGGGCCTCTACAGGGAAGTGATGCTGGAGACTTACAGGAACCTGGTATCGCTGGGTGAGCCCCCTCACTGGGATGCAACTCAAGGAACAGCCCTGGGGGCTGAGGGCTGAGCAGGGGCTGGGCCGGGGGCCTCATCCCCTGGGTTCAGAGATGTATTACTGATTCTGGTCCCAGGCAGGCCTGTCTGCACAGCAGAGGGCCCCCGGTGGGGCTTGGTTAGGCAGCCCCAGATGAGACTGCCTCCCTTCCCCAGGCCCAAGGCAGATGCGCCTCCTGATGGAGAGAGCCCTTGTGCTCAGATCTTCAACTGCATGCCCACGCCCACCCCTCCAGGGAGTATCCAGACTTCCTGTCACCCCCGCACGTGTATGTCCTCTCCCTTGGCAGTCCTGGGTGAGCCCGCACTGTGTCCGTGGCACCCACCCCAGGCCCCGTCTCCTTCCCAGGAGCTGGACTTGCAGGTCCCAAGCCGGAGGTGATTGCACAGTTGGAGCAAGGGGATGAGCTGTGGGTCCTGGACATGCATGGGGCAGAGCAACCAAGCGTTGATGGCTCAGGTGCGTGGGGGGCTGCCTCCCCAACCCACCTGCTGAACAAGCATGTGTGGAGGCCCACAGAATGTGGTACCAAACTGACTCATGGGTTTGGAGGAAGATGGGCATTACAGAGGCCCTGGGAGCGGCCTCTGCCAAAACCTGGGTGCTCTTTCTTTTAATTGAAATATAGTTGATTTACAGCATTCTGTTCGTTTCAGGTGTACAATTTAGTGATTCAGTATTTTTACAGATTATATGCCTTTTTTTTTTTTTTAGATTATATGCCTTTTAAAATTATTACAAAATAATGGCTGTTTCCCCCATGTGGTACAGTATCTTTGTTGTTTAGTTATGGGGTAATTCTTGAGCTGAATCTTGTAGAAGGGTGAGAGGGGGCTGTGTTGATGGAGGAGAAGAGGGGAGGACACCTGGGCATGCCCTGAGGGACCCCGTGGAGCCCCGCCCTCCAGAGTCCTGCCTCCCAAGGATTATCAGGTGGTCACACGGGGCCACAGGGAAGAGCATCACTTCATCACCCTCCTCTAAGTTAACCTACTGGATGGTTATAGACTTTTACAGGAAAGGGAGGGGGTACACATCACCCTGGATTTCAGCACCCAGATGCAGATGTGTGCCGGTGTGCGCCTGCTGTCCCTTTTCCAGTGGAGTCTAGGCCACGCCCGCACACAGACGTCACTTCCTAGCAGGAATGCAGTGACCTGTGCGCATTGCTGGGTTGCTGATTTTTCACTGAACGCACTTCTGTTTCTGTGTCCCTGTGCTCACTGGAGGTACCCGGGAAGGCTGTTCTCTAGACTCACTGCGGCGGATGACCTGAGAGTGTTGTCCTGCAGTGTCTTCCTAGCGTCCCTGGAAGGAACTGTTGGCTCAAAGGACTTGAATTTCTCTTCTGTAAATTTGTTTCTTCAGATATAAACACTTACAGAAATGAGACAAATCCTATTTACAGCTCAGTGAGTTTATACAAACAGTCCACCCACCAGATCAAAATAGGGAACATTCCTAGTTCCCTGGGAGACCACAGGGCCACCTCTGTCATCTCCCATAGCTCCCCTGGGCCTCCTCTCTGACTCCTGCAGGGCAGGGCTGCCGTGTTGTATGGAGTTTGTTTGGTCTCATCACCATTTGCTGTTCTGTCATGAACATACCGCAGAGTATTTTCCACTATACTTCTGCAGGGCATTTGGTTGTCCCCACCTTGGGCCTGTTGTGTGTGTGTGTGTGTCTTGGCTCACAGAGAACAAGTTTCTGATGAGCATGTTCCTGCGCGTGGAGTCACTGTGTGTCTTGTCAGGGAAGGAAGGGTGGAGACAAGGCCTCAGATGAGGGCATCCTCTGTGGCGTCTGGAGTGTAAGTGCTGGTGGCTCACGGGTGGTCTCTCAGGACCCTGGGGAGACCCTGGAGAATGGACGTGGCCTGTGTGCTTGTCACCCTAATCTTCAGTTAGCACAGGCTGTGCTCTCTGTGCTTCTGGGGAGGTAGCCGGTTTCCCACCATGGATGTTGGGGTGGATCAGCTGCTTCTTCATCGGATATCCTTAGTGTCCTCTGGGGCCCCTCCTTGCTCTGGTTTTGGTGATGCTGTGAAGCTTCCATCTTCCGTCCTTTTGGGACGAGGACAGGTATCCTGCAGCAGGCTCTGTGTGCAGGAAAGGTTGGGTGTTAAGAGTTGGGCGGATGCTTGCACTGCCCTGTGATTGCAGCCCTGGGCAAGGCTTTTAGCCTCTGACTGCCAGGCTCTCGTGTCTGCATGACATTGGAGATGGTGGAGCTGGTAGTCCACAGGTGGTTGGCAGCAGCTTTTACCTTCCTTCCAGAGTCAGAACGGGTGACCTTGAGGTGTTCTGTTTGTTTTTTCAGCTCATGGGACCAGGACTGAGAACCAGGAGGTCACTTCAGGAGAAATGCTGTTTGGGAGAGAACTGGACCCACTCAGGGGGAGTGTTCTCCGGGGACCTGAGCCAGGAGAAGTCCATGAGCGTGTCAGGGAGCCAGAGGGGCGCCTGGACAGGCCTGGGGAGCAGAGAGGCCCCAGGCTAGTCACACTGGCCAATGAGGAGTGTGGCCTGGAGTCTGGAGGAAACCTCAGGTCGCGGTCAAGGCCTATCCCTGATCAAAGACCTCACAAATGTGATATATGTGAACAGAGTTTTGAACAGAGATCATACCTTAATAACCATAAACGTGTACACAGGTGCAAAAAAACAAATATAGTTCACGATTCAGGGGAAATTTTCGCTGCGAATTTAGTTAAAGAAGATCAGAAAATTCCTGTTGGGAAAAGATTGTATTATTGTGGTTGTTGTGGGAAGGCCTTCAGGTACAGTGCTAACCTTGTCAAGCACCAGCGACTGCACAGTGAAGAGAAGCCCTACAAGTGTGAAGAGTGCGGGAAGGCCTTCCACCAGAGCTGTGAGCTCATCAGTCACCGGAGGATGCACTCTGGAGAGATCCCCTACCGTTGCGATGAGTGCGGGAAGACATTCAACCAGAGGCCCAACCTCATGAAGCATCAGAGGATCCACACGGGGGAGAAGCCCTACAAGTGCAGCGAGTGCGGGAAGCACTTCAGTGCCTACTCCTCCCTCATTTACCACCAGAGGATCCACACAGGGGAGAAGCCCTACAAGTGCAGTGACTGCGGGAAGGCCTTCAGTGACGGCTCAATCCTCATCCGGCACCGTCGGACCCATACCGGAGAGAAGCCGTACGAGTGCAAAGAGTGTGGCAAAGGCTTTACCCAGAGCTCCAATCTGATCCAGCATCAAAGAATTCACACTGGGGAAAAGCCCTATAAATGTAATGAATGTGAGAAAGCCTTCATCCAAAAAACCAAGCTTGTTGAACATCAAAGAAGCCACACCGGAGAGAAGCCCTATGAGTGTAATGACTGTGGCAAAGTCTTCAGCCAGAGCACCCACCTCATCCAGCACCAGAGGATCCACACGGGAGAGAAGCCCTACAAGTGCAGTGAGTGTGGGAAGGCTTTCCACAACAGTTCCAGACTTATCCACCATCAGAGGTCACACCACGGAGAGAAGCCATATAAGTGTGCTGATTGCAAGAAGGCCTTCAGCCAGGGCACGTACCTCCTGCAGCACCGGAGGATCCACACTGGGGAGAAGCCTTACACGTGTGGCGAGTGCGGCAAGGCCTTCCGGCACAGCTCCAACATGTCCCAGCACCAGAGGATTCACCTCCGGGAAGACTTCTCCCTGTGACGGTCGGGAGGCCCAAGGTCTGTGGTGCACTTCCCCCACGTGACCACCCTCTCTTTACTTACTGTCCACATGGTGTCACAGGTGAACAGGCACTTCTAATTTTTAAAAACCTCTTTCTTAAAGCAGTGGATGTTCATTTTAGAGAAATTGAGTGGAAAAAGGTAAGCAAAAGGGAGAAGCCCTGTGGCCTACCCTTAGAAAGAGAACTCACTGCTATTGCGATCAGCGTAGGTTGTGTCCAGACACTCAAATAGCATCCACAAGAGAAGTACTGTGGAACTTGTGAGAGCAGCTCCTGTTTCCTCAGTCCTGGAAAACTCATACTGGAGAGTTCTACGTGTTTATGTGGTTTTACACCTTGTAAATTTTAAAACAGCATGTTGTTCATACTTTTTCTATGTCACTTAATAGAGTTGATATTGCCTTTTTTATTGTGGTAATAACATTGTGTGTTAGTCACTCAGTCGTGTCTGACTCTTTGTTACCCCATGGGTTGTAGCCCGTCAGGCTCCTCTGTCTATAGGATTCTCCAGGCAAGAATACTGGAGTGGGTTGCCATTTCCTTCTCCAGTAAAAACATTATGTTTACCATTTTAACCACTTTTAAGTGTACAACTCAGTGGTATTGGATACATTCACAGTGTTGTATGACCATCAGCAAATCTGTTTCCAAAACTTTTTTTATTACAGACAGAAACTCTGCACTCCTCCGCTTTTCCTTATCCTCTCTCTTAAGAATTTGCTTACTCTGAAGTACCTCGTGTAAGTGAGGTCACACATTTGCCTTTGTGTCCTGGCTCATTTCACTTAACGTAAGGTCTCTTCATGGCTGAAGCGTACTCCATTGTTTGCAGACACCATGTTTTTTGTTCACCCATCATCTGTTAATGGGTTATGGGTGTTGCTGCTTGTTGACTTTGTGCATAATGCTGCTGTGAACATTGGTGTACAAATCTGTGCTTGTACTTTCCATCCTTCCAATACTTTGGGGGTATAATCCCAGGAATAAAGTTGATGGATCATATGGATCTTCTAAGTTTTTGAAGAATGACCAAACTTTCCCACAATGGAAGTTTCATTGTACATCCCCACTGTCAGTTCATGAAGGTTCCAGTTTCTCCGTGTCTTCCTCAATACTTGTTGTTTTCCATTGTTTTGATAATTGTCACCCTGAGTGTGAAGTGGTATCTCATTTGCTTTTGGTTTGCGTTTCCCTGATGACTAATGATATTGAGCATCATGTGCTTATTGACTCTTTATTCCTATGTCTTCTTTGGAGAAGTGTCTATTTAGACCCTTTGCCCATTTTTGAATTGGGCTGTTTCTTTTTGTTGTTGAGGTGTAGTAGTTCTTAATGTATTTTGAAGGGTAGTCTTTAATTTTCCATTTTTTTAAAAAAAATATACTTTACTGAAGTATAGTTGACTTAGTGTTTCAGGTGTACAGCAGGGTGATTCAGTTGTACAGATACACATATTATTTTTGAAATTATTTTCCATCAGAGGTTATACAAGATGTTGACTATAGTTCCCTATGCTATACAGTAAACCTTTGTTGCATGTCTATTTTTTAATTAGAAATCTAGCTTTCCATTCATATTAAAGGGGTAATCTTTATCAGATTAATAATACTTGCAAATATTTTCTTATTCTATGAGTTTTCTGTCTACTCTGTTGATAGTGTCCTTTCATTCACAAAAGTTTTTAATGTTTATGAAGTTCAACTTATCTAGGGCATCTCTGGTGGCTCAGTAGTAAAGAATCTGCCTGTCAGTGGAGGGGACATGAGTTCGATCCCTCATCTGGGAAGATGCCCACATGCCCCGGAGCAACCAAGCCTGTGCACCAAACTCTGAGCTTGTGCTCTGGAGCTCACTTGCCCTAGAGCCCCTGCTCTTCAACAAGAGAAGCAATGAGAGACGCACACAGCAGCTCACTGCAACTAGAGCAAAAGCCTGCACAGCAGTGAAGAGCCAGCACAGCCAAAACAAAAACAAAAACTTACCTGTCTTTTCTCTTGTTGCCTGTGCTTAGGGTGTCATATTCAGGAAATCATTATTAAATCCAATATTATCAAGATGTGCCCCTATCTTTTCTTCAAAGAGATTTATAGTTTTAGGTCTTATGGTTTGGTCTTTGATCTGTTTTGAACTAATTTTTTATATATCTTGACAGGTAAGGGTCCAACTTTAAAATCTTTGGTGTGTGGATATAGTTTTCCCTATAACATTTCTTGAAAAGCTTTTTTTTTCCCCACCCACAGAATGGTGTGTTAGCTCAGGCTGCCATAACAAAATATCACAGACCAGGTGGATTAAAATCCAGAAGTTTATTTCTCACATTTCTGGAGGCTGAGAAGTCCAAGACCAGTGTGCTGGCTGATCTAGCTCCTGGTCAGGGTTCCTTCCCAGGCTAAAGTACAGCCACCTCAGTGTGTCCTCACTTGGTGGAGAGAGATGTCAGGTGTCACTTTGCTGGCAGGAGAATGAAGCCTGTGATTAGAGGGTTAAAAACCTCCACCTCTAGGGAGCGGGGATGGGCTAGAGGTTGAACTGATGGTGTCTGTGAAGGAAGCCTCCATAGAAACCAACAGAGCTTCTGGGTGGTGAGCACGGAGTTCCATGCCTTCCCTCATGCCTGGCACTCTGTATCTCATCTGCCTGTTATTCACATCCTAGTGATAAACTGGTAATCTAGTGAGTAAACAAGTTTTCCTGAGTTCTGGGACCCACTGTAGCAAGTTAACTGAACCCAAGAAGTGGGTCACGGGGAGCTGATTTGTAGCCAGTTGGTCAGAAATACAGGTGACAACCTGGACTTGCAACTGGTGGATGAAGAACTGGGTCTTGTGAGGTTGAGCACTTTCCTGTGGAATCTGACTCTGGGTAGATAACGTCATAACTGAGTTGAATTTTGGACATGCTGCTGACATCCAAGAATTGCTGTTGGTGTGAGGAAGCCAAGGTGCGCACACACACACAGACACACACTCACTCTTTGGAACTGGATCCAGGAACTCCTTTTGCAGAGATGACATAGATTTTGGGCCTAATCAACTGGGTGGGCAGTAGTGCCATTCACCAGAAAGCAGAAGACAGATTTAGGGACTAATCAGATGCTGTGGACATGTCAAGTGTGAAATATCTGTGAAACACCAAAGCAGAGATGCTGAGTAGGCAGGTGGGCTCTGGGTATCTGTCTAGTCTGCAAGTTTGGGAAACACTACCAAAGATGGCATCACAGTCACAACAGAATTAAGCCACCGTGAAAACCCAACTTAATGCAGAAGTCCTGGGACTATCACCTGGAGCAGCTAACATCAGAGCTTGCCCAGAGAGTCAGTGCTGGTGTTTGGCTGGGATTCTTAGGGCAGGAAGCTACCTGCTCCTCAGAACAAAGCCTGGGCTGCTGGGGGATACACTGGCTCCTTGAGGATGACACCTGCTTAGGAATGAAGGCAGTATAAAGGACCAAGCCCTGGGGTAAGAGCCTGGACCCAGCAGTGCCTGACACCACCTCATCTACATTTCCTGTAACAGCACAGTTAGCACACGCTTTTGCTTATCCACATAAGAAACAGTTTTATTACAGCAATGGGACTCAATGGTATGGAGCGCCATACCACTTGAGAGGACATCCTTCCATAAGTGAGCACCAGTGTACAACTATACAGCTTCCCCACTAACCCTTATTAACAATACCTACTTAGTCTGCTCCTGAGACTGTTGAGAGTCTTTTATAACAGGGTACCCAACCCCTGGGCCAGTACTGGTCTATGGCCTGTTAGGAACCAGGCCACACAGCAGGAGATGAAAAGACAGCAAACAAGGAAAGATTCATCTATATGTATATCCACTCCCCATTGCTTGCATTACAACCTGAGTTTCACCTCCCGCCCTCTCTGTGGAAAAACTGTTTTCCATGAAATCTGTCCCTGGTGTCAAAAAGGTTGGGGACAGCTGTTTTACAACACAGTGTGAACACTCACTTCAGTCTACTGTAGAACCATCTAAAGGAACCCCCCTCTTCTGGCAGGAAGGACATCTCAGCTGAAAACCTACAAATGGGGTCCTGGGCTTGTCAGCACCCAACATGCAGGTCTCCCATCTGCCCCACAGCATTCCTGGAAAAGTGCTACATTCCACAGAAACCCCACATCACTGCAGAGGTGGCCACTCTAGGGAAGAGGCTAAAAGAAATTAAACCTAAACTCTTCATCACGAGTATCCGAGGTGCCCTTGGACCTTCCTTCTGGACGAGGTCTGCAGACCCTTCGGCTCTTCTTTCTGGCAGCCTCACCTACAGGCTGCACCTGGGCTGAGTGGGCAGCTGTAAGCGAAGAGAGGGACAGTATCAGAATAATAATAGCAAACATTAACTGCCCATACAACTCTAACCTCACTGTAAAAATTAACTTATTGGCTTCTCGTCCTATCATCACAGAGAGATTCACTAACTCTGCTCCCCTTGTCTCGCTAGTCCAAGCCGGAGTTCTGTGACCCGCGCCCCAGGCTTTCTCCCTGTGGCTTTCCTGAGCCCCCTCCTACTGTGGCAGCCCCGCTGCTCGAGGCTTCCCCCTTTCACTGCCCAGGCTTTTTCTTTTGCCCCCTTGAACTAGGCAGTTCTTCATCAACCAGTTCTCAGCTTCTCACCAGTCCTGAGAGCCTGCAGGGCCTCGCGCCACTCGGCTTCTATCTGAGCCCTGTAGTCCCCAAACAAAGAGCGCATCAGCTGCCTCTTCCGGGGCAGAGGGGTTCTCTGGCTGCGCAAGGTTCGGATGGCTCCAAGAGCTTGTTCTTCTGCAGATGAAAACAAAGGACTAGTAACCTCTATCCTCACTTCCAATTGTCCTACCGCAAAGGCAACAATTCCATCCCTTGGCAGCACCTGAGGTCATAGGACTGTCACCGTTTCCCTCCCCCAACTCTACAGATGGGCCCTCACTCTGCTTAGGGGTGGGTCTCTGCATCTTCAGTCCCAGCTCCAGCTTTTCCACGCACCAGGCCAGTTCCCGAGCCAGCTGCTCAGCCTATGATGGATTGTGGGTAGTGACTGTGAGCGGGCATCTGGGTGCTGGGGCCTCCAGCCTCATCCCATAGGAACCCCAAACGCCGCATCTCATCCACTTCCCGCTGTAAATCCGGGACCACACCCACAGGCGGGCTCCCGCCCAGTACGCGCCCGGGACTTCACCCTTCCCGACTGAGGCCCGCCCTTGCCTGGGCCTCTGCGCTTAGGGGGGCTTCCTCGGGGTCCTGCTTTTCTGGGGTCTTCCCGCTTCCATTGGCAACAGACGCCCCATCCCGGGTTTTCTTCTTTTGCTTCTTGGTCCTCGAGGCAGCGTCACGGCACGTAGGGCGCCCTAAGCAGACGGACTGGCTGAGGCCTTACAGTGAAGGACTCGGGGCTTTAGGAAGCAGCCTGGGGAACCAGGGGCTGCAGGGTGCACGGGCAGTACCTGGGCCTGGGGCTGCCGCTGTCTCCCGAGCAGGATGTCCTGGAGCCTGGGGAAAGAACGAGGGTCATGAGGAGCCGCCGACCGCCCAAAGGCGTTCCCCACTTGCACACCGCTCACCGCCATGCGCTGCCGCCAGGACCGAGGAGGGCTGGAGTCCCACGCTGAATGCGCTCCCAGGGAAACAAGCCTGCGTCGCAGAGTTCCGCGGGGCGGGGGCTGTGCGCGCGGTGGGCGGGGCGCGGGCGCTCGGAGCACCGTCTGGACAAGAACCACTCAGGACCTACGAGGTTGCAGGTGGTGGTGGTGGTGGGTTAGTCGCTCAGTCGTGTCCGACTCTTGCGACCCCATGGACTGTAGCCCGCCAGCTCCCCTGTCCCTGGGATTCTCCAGGCAAGATACTGGAGAGGTTGCAGGTTCTGCTCTGAATGAAGGGACGCTACTCAAGGGAACCACCTGCTAGTGGGGCGGGAACAGTGGGAAAACAGGGGGCTTCCCTGGACGCCCAGCGGTTAAGAACTTGCCTGCCAATACAGGGGACACGGGTTGGATCCCTGGTCTGGGAAGATGCCGCGTGCTTGGGCAACAGAGGCCCCAGTCGGCAACTGCTGAAGGCGCGGAGCCTAGACCCTGAACCCTGCAACAGAAGAAGCCTCCGCAGCGAGAGGCCTGCGGCTGCATCTAGAGAGTAGCCCTTGCTGGCCACAAGTAGAGAAAGCCCGTGTGCAGCAACAAAGACCCGGCGCGCCCCAAAATACATAAATAAACAATAAAATAAAGAAGGCCGGTCAACAGACATGAATAGCTGTCATTGAGCGCGACGCTGTAACAGTGGCTCCAGCAGGGCGGGGAGTGGTCAGCAGTCCTCCGAGGACCTGCAGGCCTGGCGGGGCTGCTCTGGCAGCAGGAAGCAGGGCGGGGGCGAGCCACACGGCGAGGTGGGCGGGTCGTGGGGCCCTGGACCGCAACGCAGGCGGCTTCTGTTTCAAGAGAAGTGGAAGAGGGTGGGAGGGGGTTCGGGGGTTGCGGGAACCCCCTCATCCCTTGGAGGAGTGTCGCAGTGTCGCGGCCTTCCCCGGACGCTGCTGTGTGGTCGGCACCATCTCCTGCGCTTCCAGGCTCCCGGCCCAGGGCCACCCTACTGCACAGCCGCTGTTGGCCCCGCACCACAGGCGTCAGGGAGTGGCTCAGGCAGTAAAAGCGTCTGCCTACAATGATGGAGACCCGGGTTCGATCCCTGGGTCAGGAAGGTCCCCTGGAGAAGGAAATGGCACCCCACTCCAGTATTCTTGCCTGGAAAATCCCATGGACAGAGGAGCCTGGTAGGCTACAGTCCATGGGGTCACAAGAGTCGGACACGACTGAGCGACTTCACTTTCACTTTCTTTCACAGGCATCAGGAGAACGGGAATGTGCGGTGCTGTTCATCATTCCTGTCAGTGAAATCTGGGTCGCTTCCTGAGGCAAGAGGATGGGCGGTATCAGAAAGTAGAGTTTGCTCATCCCGATAGTTCCTTCAGGTTTTTTTTTTTTTTTTTTTAATTTACCATTTATTTATTTATTTTTGGCTGTGCTGGGTCTTCATTGCTGCAGGGGCTTGTCTCCACTGGTGGTGAGTGGGGACTCCTCTCTAGCTGTGGTGCGTGGGCTTCTCGTTGTGCTGGCTCCTCTTGTGGTGGACCATGGGCTTTAATGGTTCCAGCTCCTGGCCTCTAGAGCCCAGGCTCAATAGCTGTGGTGCACAGGCGTGGTTGCCCCAGCGCAGGTGGGATCTTCATGGATCAGGGATTGAAACCATGTCTCCTGTATTGGCAGGCAGATTCTTTACCACTGAGCCACCAGGGAAGCCCGTTTCTTTAGTTTTTAAGTAAAAATAAAAGACACATTTAACTTTATTGAACAATTTATCCACCGTTTTGTTCCACTACCGTCTGCAATTTTTCAGGCAACTTCATAATTTCATCTTCCTAAACATTTTATGTTTTGGAGCAAAGAATTGTTCCAGGTGACTTTTACAGTCTTCCAAGGAATAGAAATTTTTTTCCATTAAGAGAATTTGTACATATGTATACCTATGACTGATTCATGTTGATGTGTGGCAGAAACCAACACAACATTGTAAAGCAATTATCCTCCAATTAAAAATAATAATAAAAAAAAGAATTTTGTAAAGACCAAAATAAATGGAAATCTGAAGGTGCAATGTCTGGTGAACACGGCAGATGAATCAGAATGTCCCAGCCAAGCTCAAACAGTTTTTTCCTGATCATCAAAGAAACATGCAATCTTGAATTATCCTGATGGAAGATTTTGCATTTTCTGTTGACTAATTCTGGACACTTTTTGTCAAGTGCTGCCTTCAGTTGATCTAACTGAGAGCAGTACTTGTTGGAATTAATTGTTTGGTTTTCTGAAAGAATCTCATAACAGACGACTCCCTTCCACTCCCATCACATACACAACGTTATCTTCTTTGGATGAAGACTGGCCTTTGGTGTGGTTGGTGTTGGTTCATTTTGCTTGCGCTAAGATCTCTTCCGTTTCACATTACTGTATAGTATCCACTTTTAATTGCCTGTCACAATTTGTTTTAAAAACAGAAAGTTTTCATTATGTTTAAGTAGGGAATCACATGTGGAAATATGGTCGAGGTTTTTTCACTTATGTGGAACCCAAACATCAAGGTGATGAACATAACCAAGCTGGTGTAACTGATTTTCAGTGCTTGATTTGGATATTTTGAATATGTTAGCTATCTCCCCCATGCTGTAATTTGCTTGTCCTCAATTAATGTTCTTAACTTGATTGCTGTCAATTTCAACTTGTCTACACCACTGTGGAGCATCATCCAGAGAGAAATCTCTAGCACGAAACTTCACAAACCACTTTTGACACATTCAATCAGTCCCAGCACCTTCTTCATATATTGCAAACAAATCTTCTTTTGCGTTTCAGTTGTGTTTTTACCTTTCTTGAAATAATAAAGCATAATAGGCCAAAAATGTTGCTTTTCCCCTAACATCTCTAATAGTAAAATGGTTACACATAAAAATCACTGACTTCCCTAGTTGTCCAGTGGTTAAGACACCGTGCTTCTACTGCAGGAAGCACAGGTTTGATCCCTGGTCGAGGAAGTAATATCCTACATTCTGCTCACAGTGGTTGAATAGAAAAAAGAAAAATTCACCAATTTTGGTAAGTTGTTTTAAAAGCACACCCATACAACAGCTGTCACAATGCAATCTAACAAAATTGCTTACAATGAAGTTAAAGACAACTAAGCATTACTAGAGCCATCTAATGGAAAAAACTGAATGAACTTTTTGGCCAACTCAAAAAGCTAACATTTTAGGTGTTTATTGAGGGGTAACGAATTATCAGGAAACTTAGCACATTGAAAATATCAAACATTCATTAACTCATAGTTTCTGAGGATCAGAAATCTAGCAAAGCATAGCTGGTTGGTTCTAGCTCAGGCTTTCTCTTCAGGGAGTAAAACCAAAGACATTTTAGATGTTTTTTATTTTAATTTATTTTTTGGTAGACATATTTTAAAATAACCACAGTTAGGATGTCTCTAAGTTCTGGGAAACGAGAGTTTTAGAGGTGAGTAAATTACAGATCCTAAGGGGGTTTTCCCTGCCTTCTTTGGCTGTGAAATCTCTCTATGACTTGGCCCAGAACTACTTCCTGCAGAAGCCTTCTTAGCCCAGACATGTGTGCCTAAACTTGCGCCTCACTCCAAATGCTTCTTCTTCCACAGCCCTTACTCCCAGTCAGTCACTGAGTCCTATGAGTTTGTTGTTGGTCTGTCACTAAGTCGTGTCTGACTCTTTGTGACCCATGGACTGCAGCACACCAGGCTTCCCTGTCCTTCACCATCTCCCAGGGCTTGCTCAAACTCATGTCCATTGAGTCAGTGATGCCATCCAACCATCTCACCCTCTGTCATCCCCTTCTCCTGCCTTCAATCTTTCTCAGCATCAGGGTCTTTTATAACAAGCTGGCACTTCACCTCAGGTGGCCAAAGTATTGGAGCTTCAGCTTCAGCATCAGTCCTTCCAATGAATATTCATGATTGATTTCCTTTAGGATGACAGATTTGATCTCTTTGCAGTCCAAGGGACTCTCGAGAGTCTTCTCCGACATGACAGTTCAAAAACATCAATTTTTCAGTGCTCAGCCTTCTTTATGGTCCAGCTTTCACATCCATACACGACTATTGGAAAAACCAGAGTTTTGATGGTACGGACCTTTGTTGGCCGTCTCTGCTTTTTAATACGCTATCTAGGTTGGTCATAGCTTTTCTTCCCAGGACCAAGCAGCTTTTAATTTCATGGCTGCAGTCACCATCTGCAGTGATTTTGGAGCCCAAGAAAACAGTCTGTCACTGTTCCCATTGCTTCCCCATCTATTTGCCATGAAGTGATGGGACCGGGTGTCATGACCTTAGATTTTTGAATGTTGAGTTTTAAGCCAACTTTTTCATTCTCCTCTTTCACCTTCATCAAGAGGCTCTTTAGTTCCTCTAAACTTTCTTGCATATTTCTCCCAGCAATTGCCGTATTTCTCCCAGCAATCTTGATTCCAGTTTGTGCTTCATCCAGCCCAGCATTTTGCATGATGTACTCTGCATGTAAGTTCAATAAGCAGGGTGACCTTGACATACTCCTTTCCCAATTTGGAACCAGTCCATTGTTCCATGTCTAGTTCTAACTGTTGCTTCTTGGCCTGCATGCAAGTTTCTCAGGAGACAGGTCACATGGTCTGGTATTCCCATCTCTTGAAGAATTTTTCACAGTTTGTTGTGATCCACACAGTCAAAGGCTTTGGTGTAGTCAATAAAGCAGAAGTATATGTTTTTCTGGAATTCTCTTGCTTTTTCTATGATCCAATGGATGTTGGCAATTTGATCTCTGGTTCCTCTGCCTTTTCCAAATCCAGCTTGAACATCTGGAAGTTCACGGTTCATGTACTGTTGAAGCCTAGCTTGGAGAATTTTGAGCATTTCTTTGTTGGCGTGTAAAAAGAGTGCAATTGTGCGGTAGTTTGATCATTCTTTAACGTTGTCTTTCCTTAGGATTGGAATGAAAACTCATCTTTTCCAGTCCTGTGGCCACTGCTGAGTTTTCCAAATTTGCTGGCATATTGAGTGCAGCACTTTCACAGCATTATCTTTTAAGATTTGAAATAGCTCTACTGGAATTGCATCACCTCCACTAGCTTTGTTCGTAGTGAAGATTCCTAAGGCCCACTTGACTTCACATTCCAGGATGTCTGGCTCTAGGTGAGTGATCACACCATCATGGTTATCTGGATCATGAAGATCCTTTTTGTATAGTTCTTCTGTGTATTCTTGCCACCTCTTCTTAACATCTTCTGCTCTGTTAGGTCCATACTCTTTCTGTCCTTTATTGTGTTCATCTTTGCATGAAATGTTCCCTTGGTATCTCTAATTTTCTTGAAGAGATCTCTAGTCTTTCCCATTCTATTGTTTTCCTCTATTTTTTGCATTGATCACTGAGGAAGGCTTTCTTATCTCTTCTTGCTATTCTTTGGAACTCTGAATTCAGATGGGGATATCTTTCCTTTTCTCCTTTGCCTTTTGATTCTCTTCTTTACTCAGCTATTTGTAAGCTCTCCTAAGACAACCGTTTTTCCTTTTTGCATTTCTTTTTCTTGTGGATGGTTTTGATAACATCCTCCTATACAATGTTGTGAACCTCCGTCCATAGTTCTTCAGGTGCTCTATCAGATCTAATCCCTTGAATCTATTTGTCACTTCCATTGTTTAATAGTAAAGGATTTGATTTAGGTCATACCTGAATGGCCTAGTGGTTTTCCCTACTTTCTTCAATTTAAGCCTGAATTTTGCAATAAGGAGTTCATGATCTGAGCCACAGTTAGCTCCTGGTCTTGTTTTTGCTGACTGTATAGAGCTTCTCCATCTTCAGCTGCAAAGAATATAATCAATATGATTTCAGTATTGACCATCTGGTCATGTCCATGTGTAGAGTCGTCTCTTGTGTTGCTGGAAGAGGGTGATTGCTATAACCAATGTGTTCTCTTGGCAAAACTCTATTAGCCTTTGCCCTGCTTAATTTTGTACTCCAAGGCCAAATTTGCCTACTATTCCAGGTATTTCTTGACTTCCTATTTTTGCATTCCAGTCCCCTATGATGAAAAGGACATCTTTTTTTGGTATTAGTTGTAGAAGGTCATGTAGGTCTTCGTAGAATGGTTGAACTTCAGCTTCTTTGGCATTAGTGGTTAAGGCACAGACTTGGATTACTCTGATATTGAATGGTTTGCCTTGGAAACAAACAGAGATCATTCTGTCATTTTTGAGATTTGACCCAGGTACTGCATTTTGGACTCTTTTGTTGACTATGAGGGTTACTCCCTTTCTTTTAAGAGATTCTTGCCCACAGTAGTAGATATAATGGTCATCTGAATTAAACTCGCCCATTCTGGTCCATATTAGTTCACTGATTCCTTAAATGTCGATGTTCACTCTTGCCATCTCATTTGACCACTTCTAATTTACCTTGATTCGTGGACCTAACATTCCAGGTTCCTATGCAATATTGTTCTTTACAGCATCAGACTTTATTTTACAGGAAGAGAAGGGGATAACAGAGGATGAGACGGTTGGATGGCATCACTAACTTGATGGGTATGAGTTTGAACAAGCCTCAGGAGTTGGTGATGGACAGGGAAGCCTGGTGTGCTGCAGTCCACGGTGTCACAAAGATTCGGACATGACTGAGCAACTGAACTGAACTGAACTTTACTTTCACCACCTATCAGTTTATCTGCCAACTAATCTCCACCCCTCTCCACCATGCAACACATACTGTCTCTGGCCTGAACTGCATTCGAGTTCTCATTCATCTCTCTGGCTGCACTTGCCTCCCTCCTGTCTTTTCTGAACCACCATGTTGTGGAAATGGTCTTTAGAAAACAAAACTGTATTGCTCTCCTGCCTAGAAATCTTCTATTTCTTCCAGCATAAAGTCCAAGCTCCTGACTTCCAGCCAGCACATGCCCCATAAATCATACGGAGGCAACTATTTCCAGACCTGACTCTACTCTGGCCCTGCTGATCTGCCAGCTTTCTGAGCCTCACCCCCCACCTCTCCTTACAGGCCCTCGCAACCCCTACTGCCCTCTGCTTGACCAGCAACCTCATTTTTCTTCCCTGGCAATATGAGCACCTGTTCAAACCCCCAGAATCAGGCAGTAGGTGTTTGCAGAACTTTAGCGAGGAAGAAGTAGAAAGTCAAGTCTTTCATGTCATCAAATCTCCTCTCCACTGACTCCCACCCTGGTATATAATAAAGGCTCAGAAAATGGATGGCGAGCCTTCATCTAGCTGTGCCTGGCTGTCTGCACCCCCACAGCCACTCCAGAAACCACTCCTAACGTTTCACTCTCAACCATCATGGCTGCTTCCTATCTCCTGAGACACACTAGTCTCCACTAACACAATCTTTCCATGGCACATTCCCCTAGCCTGTTTAAGATATAAATATTTATGTACAGTCAATTTTCATCATTCCTGGTAGTCCCATAAAGTAGCTGAGAACAGTGAATTAGGGAATAACAAACCACTGCTCCTGGGAGAAATGCAGTTAGGATTCTAGGAGTCTCTGGTCACAACATCTTCATCAACCAATCAATACATGACGTTCTTTTATGCGTGTTTCTCTCTAAAGACACCTTATTTGCTATATACTGTTGATTCCTAAACATTGAACTCAGCCAACAGCACTGTGACTTGTACTGAGCGAAGTGTACCTAGCACATTGTTCTCTCCAAAAAGACATCACATCACTGTTCCCTTGCTCTTAGGGACATTAGATAGCACTTCAGCTTTATGCTTGAGGCAATTTTAAACAGTGAAACCCCCAACATAAGCATAAAGATAAAAAAAAGTATGGCAATTAAAATACAGGCACATCTTGGAGATATGACAGGTTCAGTTCTGGACTACTGCAATGAAATGAGTGACACAATAAAAGTCACATATATTTTTTAGTTTTTCAGTGAATATAAAAGTTATTAGTCTGTTAAGTGTGCACCAGCATTATGTCTAAAAAACAATGTATGTACACTGGGGAAAATAGTGCTAAAAATGCCAACCATAACCTGAGTCTTTAGCAAGTCATGTGGTATTAAAAACATCAATTATCATTGACTGTGCATTACCATAACAAATATAATAATGATAGGTTTGAAATATTGCAAGAATACAAAAATCTGACACCCAAACAAGACGTGAGCAAATGCTGTTGGTAAGTGTGCTGTACTCTCATTCTGTCTCAGGTATTTGATGTTGTGTTAGCCGCATACACGGCAAGGAGCCTTGTGTTTTCTTGTAGACACGATCCCTTTGTCATATTTAATACCCCCTCTTTGTCCCTGACAACTTTATTTGTTCAGATGTCAGAAATCAATATAGATACTCCAACTTTCTTTTCATTAGTGTTAGCATGGTATGCCTTTCTCCTCCCTTTGTTTTTAATCTGTGTTTTTGTATTTAAAGTGGGTTTCTTACAGACAATGTGCAATTAGGTCTTCTTTTTTATCTGCTTTGGCAGTCTCTGTCTTTCAATTGATGTAGCTAGACATTCACTTTTAAAGTGATTATTAATATGGTAGTTATTTTTTTATTCATTACACTTGTTTTCTTTTTAGAAATCTTACCCTCTTCTCCTGTCTTCTCTGGTTTAACTGAGCATTTTATCGGATTCAATTTTTTCTACTACTTAGCATATCAACGACACTTTTAAAAGAATTTTAAGGTTTGTTTTAGAGTGTGCAGTGTGTATCAGAACTAATGTAAGTCTACCTTCAGATAACACTGCATTGCCTCACAGGCAACACAGGTACTTACAACCCAGTCCCGACTCCTCTCCTGTCCTGAGGACACTGCTACCATCCACCTTACACAGGCGATAGTTACCCAATACACTGTCAAGACTATTACCCTGAAAACCAGTGACCTTTCGTTTTAATTAGGAATAAGACAAGTAAAAGATGTTCTTTTATGTTTACTTGTTCCTTCTCAGATCTTCTCCCTTCTATAGGTTGATCCAGGTTTCTTGTACCACTTGCTGTCTCTCCTGTTGTTCTTCAGTTGCTAAGTCATGTCTGGCTCTTTTGACCCCATGGACGGCAGCACCCTGTTCTTCTCTGTCTCCTGGAGTGTGATCAAATTCATGTCCATTGAGTTGGTGCTGCTATCTAACCATCTCATCCTCTGCCACCCTGCTGCTCCTTTTGCTTTCAATCCTTCCCAGCATCAGGGTCTTTTCCAATGAGTCGGCTCCTTGCATCAGGTGGCCAAAGTATTGGAGCTTCAGCATCAGTCCTTCCAATGAATATTCAGGGCTGATTTCCTTTAGGATTGACTGGTTTGATCTCCTTGCTGTCCAAGAGATTCTTCAGAGTCTTCTTCAGCATCACAATTCAAAAACATCAGTTCTTCAGTGCTCGGCCTCCTTTATGGTCCAACTCTCACATCTGTACATGACTACTGGAAAAACCATAGCTTTGACTATATGGAACTTTGTTGGCAAGGTGATATTTGGCTTTTTAACACACTGTCTAGATATATCATAGCTTTCCTTCCAAGGAGCAAGTGTCTTTTAATTTTGTGGCTGCAGTCACCATTCACAGTGATTTTGGAGCCCAAGAAAATAAAATCCGTTACTGCTCCCACTTTTCCCCCCTATTTGCCATGAAGTGATGGGATGCCACGATCTTAGTTTTTTTGGGTGTTGAGTTGCAAGCCAGCTTTTGCACTCTCCTTTTTCACCCTTATCAAGAGACTCTTTAGTTCCTCTTCACTTTCTGCTGTTAGAATGGTATCATCTGCATGAGGTTGTTGGTATTTCTCCTGGCAATCTTGATTCCAGCTTGATTCATCCAATCTGGCATTTCACATGATGTGCTCTGCATATAAGTTAAATAAGCAGGGTGACAATATACAGCCTTGATGTACTCGTTTCCCAATTTTGAACCAGCCCATTGTTTCATGTCCAGTTCTAATTGTTGCTTCTTGACCCACATACAGGTTTCCCCAGAGACAGGTAAGGTGGTCTGGTATGCCCATCTCTTTAAGAATTTTCCACAGTTTGTTGTGATCTACACTGTCAAAGGCTTTAGAGTAGTCAATGAAGCAGAAGTAGATGTTTCTCTGGAAATCTCTTGCTTTCTTCATGATCCAGTGAATGTTGGCAAATTATCTCTGCTTCCTCTGCCTCTTTGAAATCTAGTTTTTACATCTGGAAGTTCTCAGTTCATGTAGTGCTGAAGCCTACCTTGAGAGTTTTGAGCATAACCTTGCTAGCTTGTGAAATGAGCACAACTGTAGAGTACTTTGAGCATTCTTTGGCATTGCCTTTCTTTGGGACTGGGAAAATTGGCCTTTTCCAGCCCTGTGGCCATTGTTGAGTTTTCCAAATTTGCTGACATACTGAGTGCAGCACTTGGACAACATCATCTTTTAGGATTTGAAATAGCTCAAGTGGAATTCCATCCTCTCCACTAGCTTTATTTGTAGTTATACTTTCCTAAGGTCCACTTGACTTCGTATTCCAGGATGTCTGACTCCATCCTCCATGATCCACACATCATGGTTATCTGGGTCATTAAAACCATTTTTGTATAGTTCTTCTGTGTATACTTGCCACCTCTTTTTAATCTCTTCTGCTTCTGTTAGGTCCTTACCATTTCTGTCATTTATTGTGCCCATCCTTGAATGAATGTTCTGTTGATACCTCCAATTTTCTTAAAGAGATCTCTAGTGTTTCTCATTCAATTGTTTTCCTCTATTTCTTTGCATTTCTCACTTAAGAAGGCCTTCTTATCTCTCATTGCTCTTCTGTGGAACTCTGCATTCAGTTGGGTGTATCTTTCCCTTTCTCCTTTGCCTTTTGCTTCTCTTCTTTCCTCAGCTATTATAAAGCCTTCTCAGATAACCACTCTGTCTTCTTATATTTCTTCTTCCTTGAAATGGATTTGGTCACTGCTTCCTGTACAATGTTATGAACCTCCATCCGTAGATCTTCAGGCATTCTGTCTACCTGATCTAATCCCTTGAATCTATTTATCACCTCCACTGTATAATCATAAGAGATTTAACTTAGGTCATATCTGAATGGCCTAGCGGTTTCTCCTACTTTCTTCAATTTAAGCCTGAATTTTGCAATAAGGAGATCATGATCTGAGTAACAGTCAGCTCCAGGTCTTATTTTTGTTGACTGTATAGAGCTTCTCCATCTTCAGCTGGAAAGAACACAATCAATCTGATTTCATTATTGAGCATCTGGTGATGTCCATGGGTAGAGTCATCACATTAGTGACTGGGGCATAGATTTGAATTACTGTGATGTTGAATGGGTCACCTTGGAAGGAAACTGAGATCATTCTGTCGTTTTTGAGATTGCACCCAAGTATTACATTTTGGACTAGTCTGTTGACTATGAGGGCTACTACATTTCTTCCAAGGGTTTCTTGCCACAGTAGTAGATATAATGGTCATTTGAATTCAAGTCACCAATTCCCATTCATTTTTCAGTTTTCATTCCAATCCCAAAGAAAGACAATGCCAAAGAATGCTCAAAATACTGTGCAATTGCACTCATCTCACATGCTAGCAAAGTAATGCTCAAAATTCTCCAAGCCAAGCTTCAACGGTATGTGAACCATGAACTTCCAGATGTTCAAGCTGGATTTAGAAAAGGTCAACATCCACTGGATTATTGAAAAAGCAAGAGAATTCCAGAAAACATCTACTTCTGCTTTATTGACTACACCAAAGCCTTTGACTGTGTGGATTGCAATAAACTGTGGAAAATTCTTCAAGAGATGGGAACACCAGACCACATGACCTGCCTCCAGAGAAATCTATAAGCAGATCAGGAAGCTACAGTTAGAACTGGACATGGAACAACAGACTGGTTCCAAATTGGGAAAGAAGGACATCAAGGCTGTATATTGTCACCCTGCTTATTTAGCTTATATGCAGAGTACATTATGTAAAATGCCAGGCTGGATGAAGCACAAGCTTGAATCAAGATTGCCAGGAGAAATATCAATAACCTCAGATATGCAGATGACACCATCCTTATGGCAGAAATCGAAGAACTAAAGAACCTCTTGATGAAAGTGAAAGAAGAGAGTGAAAAAGTTGGCTTAAAACTCAACATTCAGAAAACTAAGATCATGGCATCTGGTCCCATCACTTCATGGCAAATAGATGGGGAAACAATGGGAATAGTGACAGACTATTTTTGAGGGGCTCCAAAATCACTGCAGATGGTGACTGCAGCCATAAAATTAAAAGATGCTTCCTCCTTGGGAGAAAAGTTATGACAAACCTAGACAGCATATTCAAAAGCAGAGACGTTACTTTGCCAACAAATGTCTGTCTAATCAAAGCTATGGTTTTTCCAGTAGTCATGTATGGATGTGAGGGTTGGACCATAAAGAAGGCTGAGCACCAAAGAACTGATGCTTTTGAACTATGTTGGAGAAGACTCCTGAGAGTCTCTTGGACTGCAAGGAGATCCAACCAGTTGATCCTAAAGGAAATCAGTCCTGAATATTCATTGGAAGGACTGATGCTGAAGCTGAAAGTCCTATACTTTTGCCATGTGATACGAAGAACTGACTCATTGGAAAAGGCCCTGGTGCTGGGAAATATTGAAAGTGAGAGGAGAAGGGGACGACA
The DNA here is from genome assembly GCF_055505025.1 of Bos grunniens. NCBI lineage: Eukaryota > Metazoa > Chordata > Mammalia > Artiodactyla > Bovidae > Bos > Bos grunniens. Next base: position 83,791,052 of record NC_141178.1, read on the forward strand.
GAGGATGAGATGGTTGGATAGCATCACCAACTCAATGGACGTGAGTTTGAGTAAACTCTGGAAGTTGGCAATGGACTGGGAGGCCTGGTGTGCTGCAGTCTACGGGGTTGCAAAGGATCAGATATGACTGAGTGACTGAACTGACTGATTTCCATTCATTTTAGTCCACTGATTCCTAAGATGTTGATGTTCACTCTTTCCATCTCCTGATTAACTATGTCCAATTTACTTTGATTCATGGACCTAACATTTCAAGTTCCTATGCAATATTATTCTTTACAGCATCAGACTTTACTTTCACCACCAGACACATCCAAAACTGAGCATTGTTTCTGCTTTGGCCCAGCTGCTTCATTCTTTTGGGAGCTGTTAGTAATTGCCTTCTGCTCTTTCCCAGTAGCAACAGATCAATAGATGGACTTGGAGGGGGTGATAAATGTTGGCAGCCTAACCTGGTGAGATGTGGGCACTTTCCCTGGATGTGGAGCAGAGAGGAAGCTCCTTCTCAGTCGCACCTCAGCAGAGCATCTGTCATGCTGAGCTGGGCGGTTGTGCAATGAGCCATGGTTCAGATGCCACACACTCTTGCTTTTCCGACCAAGTTTTAGTAGATTTTGTTGAATAAACATTTCTTAATTTGCTATTCACCCTTAGTACAATTTCCAGAGACATTAAGAAGGTTGTTAGTTTGGGCTGGGTTTTCTGTTTTGTTTTAATGATTCTTGCCAGCTGTGTTCTGCTGTGATATAGATTCACAGAGTTCATTCCACTGTCATCACAGTGTCCTGGCTTTCAATTTTGAAGAATATTTTTGCTGAACCTAGAATTCTAGGTTGGCAGTTATTTTCTTCAGTACATTAAAATTGTCCTTTTGTCTGCTATCTTCCACTTCTGAAGTTGAAAAGCCAGTCGGCAGTATTATTTTGCTTTGAAGATGATACATTTTTCTCCTCTTGCTACTTTTGATTTTTTTTTTTCAGTTTTTGACAGTTTGACTATATTATAGCCATGAGTGTGTTCTTTGCATTGACCTTACTTAGGGTTCTTCAAGCTTTTTGAATCTATGGCTTACAGACACTAGCCAGTTGTGGAAAAACGTAGGCCAATATTTCTTTTTTAAAAATAAAATCCTAAATCTTTTATTTATTTATTATTTTGGGCTGCAGACAGATCCTTTTTTTATTTTTTTATTTTTGGGTTGAACTTGTGGCCCACACTAGGCGAAGAGCATGCGCAGTCGAGGCTGACAGTAGGAAGCTTGGGATCAGATCCTTTTTTTTAAATTAATTTATTTTTTCTTGAAGGATAGTTGCTTTACAGAATTTTGCTGTTTTCTGTCAAACCTCAACATGAATCAGCCAAAGGTATACATATATCCCCTCAAGTTTGAACCTCCCTCCCATTTCCCTCCCCATCCCACCCCTCTAGGTTGATACAAAACCCCTGTTTGAGTTTCCTGAGCCATACAGCAAATTCCCCTTGGCTGTCTATTTTACATATGGTAATGTAAGTTTCCATGTTACTCTTTCCATACATCTCACCCTCTCTCCCCCTCTCCCCATGTCCATAAGTCTGTTCTCTTTGTCTGTTTCTCCACTGTTGCTCTGTAAGTAAATTCTTCAATACCGTTTGTCTAGATTCCATATATATGTGTTAGAATATGGTATTTATCTTTCTCTTTCTGACTCATTTCACTCTGTATAATAGGTTCTAGGTTCATCCACTTCATTAGAATGGACTCAAATGTGTTCCTTTTTATGGCTGAGTAATATTCCATTGTGTATATGTCCCACAACTTCTTTATCCATTAATCTGTTGATGGACATCTAGGTTGCTTTCATGTTCTAGTATTGTAAATAGTGCTGGGAGGCGGATTCTTAACCACTGGATCACCTAGGCCAACATTTCTTAAACTATTTCTTTTACCTGTTCCTTTTCTCCTCTCTTACCAGAACTGTGAGATACTCACAATATGCTTCCTGTCTGGTTGTGCCTACTCCTTACACTCTTTTCTGTATTCTCCGTCCTGCTTTTTCCTCACTGTGTTTTAACCTGAATACTTTTACTTATGTACTTTCCAGTTACCTAATCCTCTGTTTTGTTACTTGCTATCTGCCAATGAATTCTTTTGTCTATTGAACTCTGAATTTTAATTTTCATTTGACTTCTAGTGCATTCTGTAGTTCTTTGTTTTCTTACATATACTAATCATTGTTTTGCTTGTTTTAAACTGTTTCCTAATAATATCTGAATCACCTGTGAAGTTGTTTCAGTTGTGTACTTTTTCTCCTGGGTTCTTGTCATTCAATTGTTAACTATTATAGATTAAAAGCTATAGAGACTTTCTATGATGTTACACTCTTGAAAGAGGATTAAGTCTCCTTCTGGTGACAGATAAAATGCCATTTGATCACCTTGTCACATCTAGGGGTTGGTCTTAGGGCTTGTTAGGGCTGGTCCAATACTCAGGGGAGAATTCCTGACTCACTGGTCCCCTTTGAGGAATGCTAGGGACTTGGTTTGTTATTCTGAAAACCGGCAAATAAAAGAATAAAGGATTGGTTCTGCTTTTACTATGTGTTATCCCTCAGGATAACTAGACGATTGATGAGTAGAAGTTCCTTCATAGATGTTCTAGCCAAAAAAAGAATGAATGACCAAACTAGAAGTTGTGTATGTGCGTAGTCACTCAGTCTTGTCCAACTCTTTGTGACCCCAAAGGACTACAGACCACCAGGCTCCTCTGTCCATGGGGAGTCTCTAGGCAAGAATACTGGAGTGGGCTGCCATGCCCTCCTCCAGGGGATCTTCCTAACCCAGGGATTAAACCCAGGTCTACCTGCATTGTAGGTGTATTCTTTACCATCTGAGCCACCAGGGAAGCCTGAGAATACTGGAGTGGGTAGCCTAACCCTTCTTTAGGGGGTTATCCAGACCAGGAATCAAACTGGGGTGTCCTGCATTGCAGGTGGTGGATTCTTTACTGGTTGAGCTACCTGGGAGGCCCAAATTAGAAATTAGTATTTTGCACCTCCAGTTTTTAAAAATTTGCTTATTTTTTGACCGTGCTGCTCAAATTGTGACATCTCAGTTCCCTAACCAAGGATTGAGTGCAGGCCCCAGTAGTGGAAGGGCTGAGTCCTAACCATTAGACTGCCAGGAAATTCCTGCAATTCCAAATTTTCGTTTTATTTCTTTTGGTTGCACTGGGTCTTCATTTCTGTATGTGGACTTTTCTCTAGTTGTGGCAAGCAGGGGCTACTCCAGTTGCAGTGTTCAGGCTTCTCATGGCAGTGGCTTCCTGTTGCAGAGCACAGACTCTAGGCACATGGGCTTCAGTAGTTGCTGTGTGTGGCTTCAGTGGTTGTGGCACGTGCCAATTTTTAAAATTAAGAAAAATTATAATTTTTATTGGCTACTAATATCATAAAGAGAGAGACAACAGGACATTTTACACTTCCTGATGAAAAACATTCTATCACTTATGAAGGATTAAAACAAAAGTCAAACCTGAATCCTTAGATACCAGATTAAAAAAGTAAATACAGAAGACAGCTGATCCTTTCATATCCTTCCTCTAGTCCTGCAAAAAGAACACCCAGCAATAAAATATCTTCTACATAGGGCAAAAACAAGGGGACTGCTTCAAAAACCAAATAACTCTAGGTAAAGGCTTCCAAATTTTGACATTTAGGGTGTCCTGGCCTTATAGCCACCATCTCACTCAAATGCATTTCTGATTCATAAACACACTCATTTGTAGAGTTCCCAAGTATTTTTTATTGCCTTAATTTAAAATATAAACAGGCATCAATTATACTTAAATGTTTTGAAAACAGCTAAAGAAATAGTAAAATTTAAAATCATAAAATACAAACAGGCAACCAAGGACTCCTGACATCCGAGGCAGCATGAACTGGTGTGAGACACTGCTTCTCAACTCACAGGTTTCGTGGTCTCGTGTTTTGTCACAGTCTTCATGCTGCTTCCTAGTTGGTGAAATAACACCTCTTGATGAGGATCATCTTTTCAGACTTTAGTCCCAGAATGCGGAGGACTCTTAACTCCTCAGATGCCCCTGACAGAAGCCACGGGAATTCAGGACCTTTACCATCTATGACCTGCTCCTTTAGGCTGCTCTTTTGTTTCTGGAATTAATGATTGTTTGCTTTTTACCTTCCAGACTTGAATAGTGGAATCAATGCTTTTGAAGCACTGGAAGAAGTTCTGCAAAGACGACTTGGCCCATATTAGAGCCTACCCTATTAATATTTTCAGCCCAGTTTCTCCATTCTGACTAAACAGTCTGAAAGTCATAGCTCTAATAATAACCACTGTTTTCAAAAGAGAGAGCCCATTGTGCTTTCATGATCTCTCACAACAGGCCTCCCTCTCACAGTTCTCACAAGGCTTATCTTCCCACAGGCTTTGTAGCCACATAATCCAGTGCTTTTGGATGGGTAGTTTTGTTTTTGGTAAATTCCCTTTCATTGAATCACAGAATTCTGTTGTGTCATAGTTTTTACAAAGTCTCAGGTGCTTTTACGCATTGGAGACATGTAGTATGCACTGATGCACACGTCTGGCATTGTCACCTTGTGCTGCACCTGCTATTGAATGGGTAGATTGCTTCTTTCTTTCTGTTTTTTTCTATTTTCCATAATTTACTTCTGCATAACCAACTTGTCTAGATCAAAGAATTTTCCCCACTACTCATTACTCTGTATGCCTTTCATTCATTATAAGTTATTTTTGATACATTTATTTTTCAACTGTAGGGAATATGCTATGCACAGGCCTGTACTATAATTAACAGATCTTCTTTGAAAAATAAGAATGACTTTCTCATCACCCCCGGGTGAAGGGCTGGGAGCAGTAAAAAGTACATCGTTGGAAAACATCTTGAAAACAAAATATTGAAGTACTGATGTGACTGATGGAAAACCATTAGTGACTGTTCTCATAGCCAGAGCCTTGAGGGGGTTGCTGAGAAAGGTCATCACTACCTGAAGGGCTAAACAGAGTCATGAAAGGCCTGAAGGTTTGACATTGAGGACTGTGAATCGTATATCTTTATCCCCGATCTGAGATTGTAAAAAACAGATATCTCTAGAGCACATACAAGGAAGTAGATGTTAGCAATAAAAAGCATGCAAGGACTAGGATCTGGGCTTTTGCCTGCGAATGGCATCCCCTGATGCTACGTCAGCCCCCTGATTCCCCACTTTATTTTTGAGTCTTGTTTTCTTTATTCTTCTATGGCACTGCTCCCTCAGGTCAGTTTGATGTTGGGCAGGTCCCGACATCAATAAATGTTTGAATGTCTGCTGAGTGTCAGCCATGGACAACCAAGCATGCCAGCCTCCCTCCTCACTTTCTGAGGGCATCTCTCCCTCAGGTCACACCTGGAAGCTCCTGCCCCATCTGTGCCTGTTACTCCACCTCAGAGGGAGGTCTTTGACCTTGGGTTTCTTCTATCCCTCCCTCCCTCCCATGCCAGCTTTCACATCTCTGAGCAATTGGTTCTCTGTCCTTACCTTCTCTTTTCTATTCCCAGTGAGGTCATTTTTTGGTTTTGTATTCTGAGAATCCAAATCATCCTAGGAGATAATTCGTTCATATAAGTGTTCCTACTTTATGCTTTTAAGTATTTCCTGCAATAAAACATGAATAACTCCTTCTTCCATTCTTTTATGCTGTAACTATAGGAAGGAAAATACAGAATTGACTCCAAAGTGGGAAATTTCTGAAAAATTGGACTTCCAGAGAACAAAATCAGGACATGTGAGGAGTATTTCCAAGGGATCTGATTTTGGAGAGATATCTAAAATGGAGGGAGGGATACAGAATTGGTGGGAAAACCCTCCAGTAGAGGGATTGAAGGAGGAATTCCCCCAGAAGACCCAGTTCAGGCCAGTGACAGTGGCAGGTGTGAGGACCTCCAAAGAGGAGAGAGGCCCAGAGCTCAGTGCTGCTGAGGAAGACTGCACTGCAGATGTGAATCCTGACAAAAACTGCAGGCCATCTTCAGGGAGAGTCTCCCCCAGAGTATGTCATGTGGAGAAAACTTGCAGCCAACTGTGGACCTCCTTAACCTCCAGAGTGTCTGTGTAGGAGAATGAGCCTGTCATGCAGATGTGTTTGTGAAAGTGCCCAGGCAGAGTTCAGTTTTCAGTGAGAACCAGAGCATTAACAGTCCAGAAAACCCTTTGAAAACTGAGCTGTGTATGGAAAAGCTTTTGCTCAGAGTACCAGAGAATTCACTGTAACACTCACACTGGAGAAAGACTCCATGAGTGTGACACACATGAGAAAGCTCTTAGTACACACCCATCTTACATGCAGCCTCTTACAGTTCATTCTGGGGCAAAGCCCTGTGAGTGCAGTCAGTGTGGAAAAGTGCTGGGAGCTACCACGGGAGATCCCACCCATGGCAAAGGTCATGTGGGAGAGACCTGACAGGCAAAGGCGGATCAGGACTCGAGAGATTCCCTGGACCCGCTTGAGCATCTACCCAGAAACCAAAATCTGTCTACCGTTTATTATATTATGCCTTTCACTAACTCTTCTGACATTAACAGGGGGCTATCCCCAACCACCTTTCTCTGGAAAAAGTCAACTTAGGGCTTTAGTTAATAAGTCTTTTGGGCATAATAGGAGTGTTTCAATTCAAACCCCTCTGATGGCTTTCTAGCTTGCCTGACAGGTTTATCTAGACTCTTGCAGCTACGCATGTGATTGTTCACAACTCCCCACCGTGAGAGACTCGGGAAGCCTAAAACATTCTAAAAATATAGAGCCTTTCAAAGAGGTAAAAACTATTAGGGTAGTGCTGGTGTAGGATTTCACTGTTGAGCCAATGCTTGCTGCCAAGTGCACATATCTCTTATCCACTGTGCACCTGGGAGTGCATTGGTTAACATGGTTGGAATGTAAGGAAAACAAGCAGCAGCCTTGGAATTAACCACATCAGACCTTTGAGCCAATTGGTTCTTTCTTTGTTGTAACTCACTGCACCTTTGCTCTGTGAGAATGTAACTCTGTTGAGCATTTTCTGAGGCTGACATAGATTAGAAATATAAAGAAAAAACACTTCAAGGGAAAATCAGTTTTCTGGTTGAGCAGCCTTTATCAAACAAGGGTCATAAAATGTTCACAGGCCTCCAAGGCCAGAAGATAATGTACACAACATTGTTTACGGGAAAGGTATGCAGAAAAAATCCTGGTTTTGATAAAGACAAAACAGATGTAATATTTGGGCTGACTCTGTATGACTTTGCATCTTTCATTTCCCTCTATGTACAAGTCAAGGTATAAAAGTTCCTTTTGAAAATAAAGTTATGGGCCTTGCTCACTGAAGCTTGGTCCCCCCGTGTCATTCTTTTTTCCTTTTCTCTCCTTTTCTCTCTCTGTTCTTCCTTCAGGATGACTCCTTGGAACATAGGAGCTTTATTGGCTTTCTGTGTTAATCAAGGAAGATCAAGCCTCTGTTCTCTTTGCTTTGCTATCCTTTCACCTATGCCGTCATCCTGAGGGTACCCCTGGATCCTGCTGGGGCTGGACCCCGGCAGAAAAGCCTTTAGTTATGTCTCCAACCTGATCCATCATTAGAGGGTGTGCAGTGCAGAGAAGTCATACACACATGTGGAGTGTGGAGAGGACTTCTGGAGACAGCATCAGAGAACCCATTCTGAAGAGAAGCCCCATGATTGTGGTGAGTGTGGTTAAGCCTTTAGTACATGATTTTCTCTTATCCAACAGCAGAGAACTCAGACATGAAGAAAACCTATGAGTGTAATGAATGTGGAAAACCCTTCCTTCAGTGCTTACAGGTTATTCAGTATAAGAAGGTTCACACTGGAGAGAAGCCTTATGTCTGCAGTGAGCGTGGGAAACTCTTCAGGGCTCACCTTTGCTTCATTCCACATCACAGAATTCACACCAGGGAGAATCCTTATGGGTGTGATGAGTGTGTGAAAACCTTCAGCCACAAGGGACACCTTATTCAGCATCAGCAAATTCTCCGTGGAGAGAAGCCCTATGAGTGTGACAGTGTGGGAAAGCCTTCAACCAGAGTTTTAGTCTCATTCACCATGAGGACACACAGTGGCGAGAAGCCCTATAAGTGCAGTGAGTATGACAAAGACTTCAGTGTGCTCTCCTCCCTGGTGCAGCATCAGAGGGTTCACACTGGAGAGAGGCCCCACGAGTGTGACAATTATGGAGACATTTGGAAAGATAATCACCCTCATTAAGTACGAGAGGACACACAAAGGGGAAAAGCCCTATGAATGTGGTGACTGTGGAAAAGCCTTCAGCCAGAGCACACATCTCATCCACTATCAAAGAATACATGCTGGGGAGAGCCCTTATGCATGCAGTGAGTGTGGGAAGGCCTTCCATGTCTTCCCCCTCCTCGTTTAGCATCTCAAAGTCCACACTGATGAGAAGCCTTACTGATGCAGCAAGTGCAGCAAGGCCTTCAGCCAGCATTCTCAGTTTACTCAGCATCAGATGGTTCACAATGGAGGGAAGCCCTATATGTGCACCAAGTATGGGAGAGTGTTCAGGGCATGCCTATCCCTCCTCCAGCACCAGAGAATCCACACTGGAGAGAAGCCCTACAAATGCACTGAATGTGGGAGATCCTTCCAACAAAGCTGTCACCTCACTCAACATCAGAGAACCCACAGTGCAGAGCAACCTTACATGTGTAGTAGATGTGGGGAAACCCTCTGTCTGAGAAGAGGTCTTATTAGTCATAGGGAAGCACACAGATTCCACAGTGGAGAGCAAGCCCATCTATATGATGACTGTGGGAAACTGTTAGGTGCACAGGCAGCATTCCTGCAGCAGCAGAAGTTGCACTGTGGAGAGTGACTCATTCTGTCACAAATTCTTCCTTATTTCACAGCAGCAGAGCCCTACTAATGAGAAAGCTCACTTTATGACTTTCATTTTGGAAATTCAACCCTTAAGGAATTAAAATATCTGTCAGTGTGCTGTTTACTGAAGGCAGGCTGCCAGATTACATGGTAAACATTCCAGGGCAGCATGCCTTCCTTCAGATTCAGAGGTTAGCTCTCTGTTTGAGTGTTTTAAATGAACGCAGTTCAACTCAAATATATTTTCTTAGATCATGTTTTTACAACACCAGGTCTTAGTGTACAGTGAGGTGTTTCATTATCCCCTGCCTTTTTCTTTCATCTTCATCATCTATTTCAGCTTCAAGAAAAGTAACTGGGATCCATGGACTTTCAAGCATGATGGAACTGGAGTGGGGTTTTCTTCTTTTTCGATATGGACCATTTTTAAAGTCTTTGTTCAAGCTGTTACAGTATTGTTTCTGCTTTTGTTTTGGTTTTTTGGCCTCAAGATATGTGGGATCTTAGCTCCCAGACTAGAGATCCAACTCACACTGCCTGCATTGAAAGGCAAACTCTTAACCACTAGACCACCAGGGAAGTCCTGGGGTTTTCTTATTTGTTTGCTTTTAGGTCCTTTGCAAAATGTTTTGTTCTACTGTGAGGGATGTGATAACTTTAACTTCAAAGGGGTTGTCCCTTTTTCATTGAGAAGTCTTAGGCACATTGCAAAGTTTGTTAAGAAATGAGGTGAGGCTTCAGTGTAAATTCAAACTGTTGACATCCTGCTGAGAAGTCAAGTGACTCCTGTAAACTGGGGTTTACTACAGGCTGAACTTGGGTGGACACAGGCTGGCAAGGGGCTGGGAAAAAGCTGACAAATTGTGTTGGTGTGTTCTCCATCCACTTCTGGGAGAGAGGAGGTGAGTGGGCACCTCTTACTGAGAGACTCTGGTGGGGGAGGCAGGTCCTCCTGGTGAAGTCATAGTACCAGCTGGCTTCCCATGGGTTGGTTAAGGTTGCTGTGTAGGGAGTTTGTCGGCTTTGGATCCTGACTATGAGCTGCAGACATGCTTTCCCCTCCCCCAGGCTATGTGGTCCAGCGGTGTCTCGGTGCCTGTGTTCTTGCTGCCCGGTGCTTGAGGTGCTGCTCGCTTCCTGGGAGCTAATTTCCTGAGCACAGTCTTCAGAGTTGCTGCCCTGGTTCCTCATGTGAGTTCCCTCCCATGTCATCAGAATCCTTCTCCAGAACTTTCTATGGTACTGCCTTCTAGTTTTTTTGTGGAGGAAAGATTAGCATCAAAATGGCTGAAATAGGTTATGAGAGATTCAGCAGAAACAGTACCTGACAGGCAGCTCTGGAAACAAGTCTGGCAACTGAAAGTGGTTCTGGGAATTTGATGAGAAGCTGGCACCACGTGTGCATACCCTTTGGAGGGGACAGATGAGTGGAACCTGGAGTGGGTACAATGGGCAGTGCATTGTGAGTGAGGCAGAGCGAGAATGCAGTTGAGTGAGCAGTATGAGCTTTTCAGGCACTTTTCAGTAATAAGTTTATTCCACTTCCCCTGCTTTCAAAGAAACTTTCTCTTAGAAGTTAACGGACCTTCCCATCCACTCCAGTGTTCTTGCCTGGAGAATCCCAGGGACGGGGGAGCCTGGTGGGCTGCCATCTATGGGGTCGCACAGAGTCCGACACGACTGAAGTGACTTAGCAGCAGCAGTAGCAGCTCCTTACATTGACTTGACCTATGGCTCAGGCCTTATCTCCCAGGCTCTTGTATATCTGGAGGTTGTATTGGTCTTTACTCATTGGAGAATTTTGAAAAGCTTGTAGGAAAGTCCACCTCTTGGTGATACTCTTCCTAAGCACACTTTACCACAAATAGCTTTGACATTTCTTAAAACTGTAATTAATACACAGAGATAATGATGGTTATCAATTGCTGAACAAAAGTGCTGATTCAGTCCACAGACCTTTACCTTTTATCTTAGTATCAGCCACGGTCTATTCAAATGTCCTTTCGCTGGGCCCATTTTTGTGGGTTTTGTCTTGGATATCTATCTGTTTTTCATCTTCTGTTTCCTGTTGCTGCTGCCTGGCTTTGTGTGGACCATGTTATTTCCCCTGTGGTGGATGTGGAGGGCCTGCTCATCTTCCTCACTGTGTTTTCATTCTCCCTGTCCTTTTCAGAGTGGAATTTTACCTGACACTTGCCCATCCAAGCAAAGGTGATGTTTCCAAGGGCGATGCTGTGAGATGTGGCATGTGGTCCACAGGCAGAAGGGACCTGTGGGTCTTCAGGGTCTCACCTTGTCCTGTTCCCACTGGCTGAAATAGTGACTGAGCTCTGGGCAGGATGGGGCCCATGCTCCTCCCTCTTCAGGCATACAGCCCTGAAAAGGCACAAACAGCCCTCTGCCCCACTGATGCCACTTTACATCAGTTGAACTTTATTCTAACTAATCCAGTACTTGATACCTGAGAGTAGGTTGGTGCTGAAACAGAACCTACTCCATGTGCAATTGGCTTAATAGTCAGGCAGTGAGGGTAGTCAATCCTAAAGGAAATCAGTCCTGAATATTCATTGGAAGGACTGATGCTGAGGCTGAAGCTCTAGTACTTTGGCCACATGATGTGAAGAACTGACTCAATGGAAAAGACCCTGATGCTGGAAAAGATTGAAGGCAGGAGGAGAAGGGGATGACAGAGGATGAGATGGTTGGATGGCATCACCGACTCCATGGACATGAGTTTGAGTAAGCTCCAGCAGTTGGTGATGGACAGAGAAGATTGGTGTGCTGCAGTCCATGGGGTTGCAAAGAGTCGGACTTGCAAAGAGTGACTGAACTGAACTGAACTGAAGTGAGGGCAGAAGTGTTACAGGTGGAAGCTGGTGACCCTTGCTATGTATGGCACAACATTTGATATGACCCTTGCTTGAGATATATTAGGAGTAGACTAGTTACGACTATAACTATCACCCTAGAGAAGCTGGTTCAGAATTGTTTGGACTGTTGGCGAGGATTGGTTCTTTCTTGCCACTTTCAGCAGAGCCCCCCTAGAGAGACTCAGGTGGCAGGAAGACAGATGTAGGCACAGGGGGAGGAGAGCACAGCTTGGCAGGGAGTTTCCCAGTGCCTGTGGCCTGTGACTTGTACTGACCAAGTGTGGTCAGCAAGCCCAGCACTGCAGGTGGTCTCATGGTACCATGAGCTGGAGAGAGACAGGAGGAGAGCAGGCACATAGAAAGCAATGAACACAAGACAGGGGACCCCGGGCTTTAACCCATGACTAGATGGGGACTTTGCACGTGGAACTAAATGGAAGCTAACCCAGCTCCCAACTGCCAATCAGTGGCCCCTCTACATCTGGGCAGTCCTGGCCAGCGCAGCCTCTTGCCTCACTCTTCAGGTGGGTATGAGGATAGGTCATGGACAGTGAAGGTGCCGGAGAGCCAAGTCAGACCTGGTGAGGCACAGGGCCCATAGCTCTCCTCCTGGAGCTGAGTATGGGTACTGGGTGCTGTCCTGGGGATGCCTCCCCACCAGGAGAGGGCCTCCAGCACTCATGTGAAGTTGCCCACAGGGGACGCTGAACACTCTGCACAGAGACAACGGCTCAGCTCACTTACGTGTGTGCAATAACTGCATTTAAAGTATCCACGCCATATGCACAGCAGCCTCGCAACAGACTAACCCTTGGACACAGCAGGCAGCTTGGATGCTGCTGTTTGCCATCCTCCTCCTTCTCCACACTGCAAGTTGGGTGTAAGACACAGGCCAGGTCGCCTTTAGTTAAAGGACCAGGAGAAGCTGCACCTTGTCCAGAGGGATTCAGCTGAGCTGCTTCAGGGACTGGATGGGACTTGGTTTGTTCTCTTGGAAGGGGCTGCATCTTGCTGCAGCGGGGACCACATAGGAAGAGTGGAGAAGCAGCTCCTTATCCCTGTTACCTGTTCTCTTCCCTGTGAATTAGCCAGTGGAAAATCCTCAGGTGAGGGAACCCAGGTCCCTGATTACTGCCTAGGGGAAACTGCCATACAGACTTGTGACTTTACATGAGAGAAGAATATTTGAACTTCAAGTGCTGACCAGCATTACCTAGGCTCCTAGCATTTCCAGCCCAGTCATATGAAGAGGTGTCAGAGCATCCCTTCCATCCTAGGGTCTGAAAAATATTTCCTTTGTATTTTACTCATTCCTTGCTGTCCATTTGTAGGTTTGTAGTTCATTTAGAGACCATAGATACGACTGAAGTAACTTAGCAGCAGCAGCTGTGTGTGTTGTTAGATCAGGGTCTGCTTTTGCTTTTCTCCATTGAGGGAGGCCGTTTTCTCAACACTTTCCACTGAACAACCCGCCCTCTTGCCATTTATGGTGGAGCTACTGTTGCCATGTATTAAGTTCCATTTGAGCAATGTCCCACCGTGAGTCTTTGAGTGCTCTTTGAGTGTCTTGAGTGCTCTTTGTTAATTCCCCAGTATTTCAGAGTGTCTTGCTGTCTGTAGAAGAGATTTCATTTTTTGTTACATTTTCTGATTGCTTATTGCCAATGCAGAGAAATGTTCCTTTTTCTAAGTTTTAAGACAAATGCTTTTGCCTTCTTTAATAAAGAAAAAGTATTTAAGGTGATATATTTATATATTTTTGTCTGGAAAATACTCAGTGGATAGTTTATATTTTATACTTTACACTGAGTTCCATAGATGTGAGAATAAAGTGTTTTGCTTTTATTGCTTTATAAATAGTCTGTAATTTTCCAGCTGGTATCACTTTTCATCCAAATGTTTTGTAGACAGTGTTTCATAAACTCCAACAGTTAGAGTTTTGGGAGTCAACTTTTTATTACATATTTCTAGTCTAATTTTGATAGTTTAAAAGGCATACTTTAAAATATTTGTATTCTTTGTGTTGTCTTCTACAAATCTGCACTTGCCACCTAGCTCTACAAGGATTAAACCATTTGTTGCTGCAGCTGCTGGCTTTCAGCACCCCCTGAAATAAGATCAGGGTGGAGAGCAGAAAAGAGGTGCTCTGTGGTCTGGGAAAAAATGGCAGAAAGGGCTTTCCTGGTGGCTCGGTGATAAAGAATTTGCCTGCCAATGCAGGAAACACAGTTTTGATCCCAGATCCAGGAAGATCCCACATGCCACAGAGCAACTAAGCCTGTGCACCACAGCTATTGACCTTGTGCTCTAGAACCTGGTAACCACAACCATTGAACCCATGTGCCACAACTACTGAAGCCCGAGCGCCCTAGAGCCTGTGCTCCACAGCAAGAGAAGCCACGGCAATAAGAAGCCTGTGCATCGCAACTAGAGAGCAGTCCCTGCTTGCCACAACTAGAGAGAGTCTGCATAGCAACAAAGGCCCAGCACAGACAAAATAAATAAATAAAGTTGGTTAAAAAAAAGGCAGAACAGTCTTCAGACAATTACATATTTTCAGGAGCCAATTTTTTGAGCCCAATTCTTATATCTCCTCATAGCTAGGAAAGCAGTAAAATCCTTCATGGTGACCGATGCTCCTCATGACTAGCAGAAACCGTCTGCAAAAAAATATGTGCTTGACTACATGTATTCCCTCTTCACCAGAGTCACACATATAATGACCTCCCCCCTAACTCTTTGGAACAGTTTCTCAGAGCTATCTGAAGTGCTGTCTCCCAGGCTGTCTTCAGTTCAGTTCAATCGCTCAGTCGAGTCCGACTCTTTGTGACCCCATGGTCTGCAGCACGCCAGGCCTCCCTGTCCAACACCAACTCCCGGAGTTTACTCAAACTCATGTCCATGGAGTCGGTGATGCCATCCAACCATCTCATCCTCTGTCGTCCCCTTCTCCTCCAAATAAAACTTAACTCATGGACTTCTCTGCTGGTCCGGTGGCTAAGTCTCTGCGGTCCCAATGAAGGGGGCCCAGGTTCGATCCCTGGTCAGGGAACTAGATCCCACATACTGCAACTAAGACCCAGCGCAGCCAAATAAAAATAAAGATAACAAAACAAAACTCACAACTCTCACCTGCGTGTCTTTTGTCAGCAAGGTCTAACTGTATGGTCAATTTATGTAGATGTTCCATGGATAGTCCCACAAAATGTGTATTATCTATGTAACTAATGAGCCTTTTGACACCTAGGCGATCATTTACTGATGGAGGGAATGTTCCTTCTCATGCAGCATGTTTTTATCAACCAAAACCTGTTTTGATTGCAGGTACCTGTGTATCTAAGTCCCTAGTCCTTCCTGCATTTATAATGGCTTGTTGCACCAACCCTGATCCGCGGGTCTCCCAGGGTTCCCGGCACCTCGCGGAGGCGTGGGGAGGGCTGGTCCCGGGTCAGGAGTGGAGCCGCCGAGTCACTTCTCCTCCCTCAGCCTAGAGCAGCCACATTGGGTAGGGCTGGCGGGTCCGCAAGCCGGAAGTTGAGGCGGGACTTCCGGAGCACCTCGAGGCCGAGCCGCCTGGGTATCTCTTCGTTGCGCTCTTCCCCGAGCCGCTCTAGGCGGCGGCTGTTCGCGCTGTGGCGTCTTCGAGTTGCTGATCGCTCTACCTATGACTCCGATGCACCGGCGGTGGGTGCTGGCCCCGGGAGGCCTGTCTCGGGTGCGCGTGGGGCCGTGGAATCGTGGGCGGCTTGCAGCCTCGGAGGGCCCCAGACGGGAGGGCGTGTGAGGGACGCCCTGTGGATGCTGCCCGACAGAGCCGAGCAATCCCTGCCCTGGAGCCGGGCGGCGGGACCGCTCGGCGAGGCAGCCGCAGAGCGACCGGCAGGTGTGCTGTGCTGTTCTGTCGCGCGTGGTTGGGGCGGAGGAAGGGCCTCAGGAATTGGTGCGAACGTTAGAGCTGTCCGGAGACGGGGGAGAAATGAATGGGGTTGCCGCTTGGCGCCCGATTCTGGCACATTGGGTGGTGGATTCGCCCTCCGGGTGGAGAGGGATCTCACGGGACGGGGACGGATTTATTCTCCCTCAGGGGAGTGGGACTGAGCATGGGTCAGGCCCATCCTGTGGCCGTCTGCCGTGGAGTAGTGGCTAGTAATCCTCACAGTTGTGTATTTACTTAGCACCAGGTTGAGCCTTTAGCCAGGAGAATCAGCTTCCAAGCTCATTGGTAGAATCCAACTCCTGAGGTTGCTTTTTCCTTGCTGACTGTCCTTATCTCCTGGAGACCCCACTCCTTGCACACGATCCATGCATCCGAGTCAGCAATGGCTCACGTGATTAGATTGGGTCCACCAGGTAATTCAGGCCTGTAGCCTTAATTTCCTCTGCAAAATCTCTCTTGCTGTATAGTTTAGGTCCCGGGGATTAGGATGTAGACATGGATGGGGAGGAGCATCCTGCTACCTCCTGGACAGGATCCCACAAATACTAAAGTGAGAAGAACAAGATGTAAAATGACATAGTTTGGTGTAACTTATAATAAAAAGACAAAGAAAAAATACTCATGTTTGCTTGTGTAAGCTTAGAGTAACCAGGATGGGCATGCTGGAAACTGGGAATGGGCACTGTGGCAGGCTGGGGGATGTGTCACCTTATGTTCTCATTAACCTTTTGAATTTTGAGCCATGTGACTGTGCCCCTGTTCAGAGGCAGTGATGATAACCTCCAGATTTTAAAATGAACTGAATAAATACTACAAAGGATGGACTCTCCCATGGGGAGAGAGAGAGTGAAGGTTCCCCCTGCTCTGTTCTGTTGCTGCATGGATGAGTGCCTTGAGTCAGTGTTCTCCCTGCTTATGCACCGTCTCTCCGAGCGGCCACGCCAGGTGAATCTTCCTGAGATGTTTCATTAATTCTGCCTCCCAGTGGAGAAATGCGGCTGGTGCCTCACTTTCCTCAGGTAGTCAAAGCCTTTTCCAGTCTGTGCACCCCCGCCTCCCCCAGGAACTGCCTCTGAGCTGTGTTCACACCTCTGTCCTGTCTCACCCCTGCCTTCTTCTGCCTTTCCAGCCAGGACCTGGTTGAAATGCCCACCTGCCCCAGGCTCTGCCCCTTCTCTGCTACCTGTGCCCAGCGCACCTGCCCGTCTCACTGATGCATTTGCTGTTACCTGTCTCCCACTGAAATCCGTGAGGGTGATGGTCACACTGTCCTCAGAATACCTTGACATGTAGTGGGTGTTTTGGAAACACTGAAAGCATGAGTCCAAGAGGAGAAAGTCAGTCCAAGGGTTGGGAGGCAGCGTCTGCCAACATTTCCTGCTTCGTCTTCATTACTGAAGGACAAAGGGGTCAGTGGTACCTGCTTATGGTGCGGTGTGAATCAGGGGCCGAGGGATGTTGCCCCCTCCTAGGTGGGATGCTGGCCAGGGCATGGTGCATATGCTCAGAGACAGGACAGTAGGGAGGGGGAGAAAATCAGTAACTTGTCCACATGGGGTCCCATCCTGTGCCTGATTGGGCATGCCTCCCTACTTGGAGATGCCAGTTAGAGCTGGAGATGAGGCCAGTCTTTAGAGTCTTCATGGGGTAAAGGATGTTGGTACCTCAGGACTGGACAGATTAGCCAGGGAATTTGATGTGGATGCAGAAGTGAATCCTGGGACACCAGCGTGAAGAGGGAGCTAAGGAGGAGTCTGGGAGGGAGCCAGCCACTGGTGCAGTGGGAGGACAGCCCAGGAGGGTGGGTTGGGGACAACCACTGCGGATGCTGCTGGGTGGCAGAACTCAGGCTGGCCAGTAGAGTGACACTGTGATGACTCCATGTGTCGGTGGTGAGGCTCCCCTGGCAGCCCGGCCTCTGAAGCTGCTGCTCCCTGTGAAGGTCAGTTGGTCCACTTTCAGGGCATTGTGTCAGGACCAGGGTGGCTCACAGCAGGTACAGGCGCCATGAGAGCTGCTTCCTCTTACCATGGCAATCTTGGGCCCTTCCGGGTGTGCTCACAGGCACTGTGGGTCACCTTGCTCTGTGGTCAGTATCTCACCTGTGGCCCTGGCTTGTGAGTCTGTGTCTCCTTGGCTGGCTGACCTCCATTTGTTCCAGCATCAGAGAATGTGGTATCAATCATCAGGCCTTCCTGAGGTCTCAGGGTGAGGGGTGGAGGAAGTGACCCCTGCCTGGTGTGCCAGTGAACCGCTGGAGTTACCTCCTCTGCACACTCACCTGTGTCCTTGCTGGTCTCCAGGTCCCAGCCATGCCCAGCCTCAGAGTATGCTCTAAAGAGGCAGCAGTGGAGCTCTCAGTTCCTGGACCATCCCCTTGGACCCCTAGAGCCCAGGCCTTTGTGGAGTGATGCTCCTGCCGAGACCCACCCTGGATCTGCACTTCATGGTTCCCTCTGTTGTGGTGACGCTGAGCCAGGAGCCACCTCCCCTCACCATCAGCAGCCAGGTACTGGGTGTGCATTCCCCACTGATGCCCTTGTTCTGGGGAGACTTGGTCTACATTCCCCTGCACTTACCTCTGGAAGTGTCCTGTCAGCATTTGGGGCAGAATGCCTTGTGGACTTGCAGGGCCAAGGCTGGAGGTCAGAGAGGAAGTTGGCCTGGCACCTGGGTGCCCTGGTGTCCTGAGCAGGACTCTGGTTTCTTCACCTGAAATAGAGGGTGTGACATGATGATCACCAGCTGAGCCCTGCCTAACTTCCTTGCCAGACTGGTGGTAGTCCTGCCCTCAGGTCTAATCCTAGTCCTCCAGGCCTTGGCCCTGTTCCCTCCTGGCTGCATTCACACTGCCCAGCTGCTCCCATCCCTGTTAGATTCCAGACAGTCCTTCGTGAAGACACCTCACCAAGTTGCCTCTTCTGTGGCCCTTTCAGCAGGGATCAGGAATTACTCACTGTTAGCTTTCCTTGCTGGGATCTGATGATGGCTGTTTTACAAGAATACACCTACATGGGAAGTATTATACTGAGGACATGTGGTCAGAGTATTGTGGGCAGACTCTGTGTGGCCGGAGAAGGTTGGGCTAAGGGCAGAGATGGTCATAGGTGTGTTGGAAGGATGAGATGGGTAGAGGATGAGAGGCATGATGGGGCCAAGAAGTGGCTCTGAGGGAAAAACTTGCTGTCAGATGACCAAGGGTGTGCCAAGCAGAGAATGGCGAGTTAGATCAAGACCCTTGCTCCAGGTAAAACACAGGTTGATGGTAGCTCATGTTTTAAAAGCCACTGTATAGCAAAATAGTGGAATAGGCAGCTCCAGACACCCATTTCTTCACATAAACTATTAAACAAAAACAAGTAGAAGCTATCAGGACCAACAAAGTCAGAAATCTAGAAAACAGGTTTACAGCAACCAATCAAATGCTAAATCAAGAAAAAGGCAACTTAAAAAGGAAAGCTTCACAGATACTTCCTGGTTCAGCAGCATATTGAAAGTGAGCATCCTGTGTTCCTAGTGTGGGACCTGGTGCCTGCTTCCAGAGGGAGCAGAGCAGAACTTATTCAGAAATCACTTTGTTCTTCCCTGTGTGGGGTTGGAAAAAGAGTTGAATCAAAGTGTTTGTCTCTGTGTTGCCTAACTCAGAATTACTTGGTAGAAAGTGCTGGGCTCAAAACATAGAAACATGAACTGAACTTCCACAGGCACTTGGGACATCACTTAATAGTACAGTCAACTTCCTAAAGCCCAGGAGGGAAGGGCGGAGAAATGAGGACATTCAAAAGCACCCTCATATGTCAGGGAATTTAGAAAGCCATGTATAGAAACCCAAGATAGAAGGTATACTCAGAAAAGACCTATGAAGATTGTAGTGTCACCTCCAGCTGATCTCTGCGATCTGTGGAAGCCAGGAGCCACGCAGAGTAATAATTAGTGCTGAAGTAGTGTCCTAGTGGAGCACAGTAGATATTATTAAATGTTCAGTTTTTAGCAAAAAAATCATAAAGAATACAAATAAGCAGAAAATACAGCTGGCCCATTCAAGGGAAAAAGATTAATTGACAGAAGTGTCCCTGAAAAAGCACAGATACTTAACAGATTATAAATAAACTGTCTTAAATGTGCTCAAAGATCTGAAAGAAACCATGGACAGGGAACTAAAATCTATGTATGAACGAACTGAAAAAGTCAGTAGAGATAGTTGTAAATATACAATTCACATTTTATTTATTATAAAGAGAAACAGAGTGGAAGTCCTAGAGCTGGGACTTCCTGGTGCTCCAGTGGTTAAGGCTCTGCTTCACACTGCATGGAGCACAGGTTCGATCCCTGGCCGGGGAACTAAGATCTCAGATACCTCGTGGTGCAGTCAAAATAAAGAAGTCCTGGAGGGAGAACTAAAGTAACTGAAGTGAAGAGTTTTCTGGAGGATTTCAATAGCAGGTTTGAGCAGGCTATAGAACTGGTGAACTTAAGTTACCCAGTCTGAGTAGCAGAAAGAAAAAAGTTGAAGAAAAGTGAACAGAGCCTAACAGACTCGTGGTGAAAGGTTGTTGCAGAGCTGTGAAAGACGCTGGGATTCTTGTTCTCTGGAGGAGAGGAATTCAATCTGCGGTCAGTGACAAGGCTTGACTGCTCAGAGCTTTTGTGTAATAAAGATTTATTAAAGTATAAAAGAGATAGAGAAGGCTTCTGATATAGACATCAGAAGGGGGCAGAAAAAGTGCTCCCTTGCTAGTTTTTAGCAAGAAGTTATATACCTATTCAGATCAGATCAGATCAGTCACTGAGTCATGTCCGACTCTCCGCGACCCCGTGAATCGCAGCATGCCAGGCCTCCCTGTCCATCACCAACTCCCGGAGTTCACTCAGACTCACGTCCATCGAGTCAGTGATTCCATCCAGCCATCTCATCCTCTGTTGTCCCCTTCTCCTCCTGCCCCCAATCCCTCCCAGCATCAGAGTCTTCTCCAATGAGAATTAGCAAGTTGTTAAAAGGAAATGTCTCAAAACTCAGAGTGGCACCAGGCCCCTCACCGACAACATGCGTTTTGAGATAACATTGGCACAAGTGAGTCATCCTGGACCATAAAACAACTGACATGAATCTTGAAGAGAGGCAGATTTCCAAGCAAATACATAGTCTCATTCACATAGTTTAAGAGAACATTTCCGTGAGTAAAACATACTGGTTTGTTGAGCCATTATCGGTTCTGAGTCTTAGGTGGAATCAACTTGAAGAAAGATAGAGTCTAAGGTAAATACATAGTTCATTAACATAGCTTAATGTTAAGAAAAACATTTATTAATCTTAAAAACATTTCCATAAGAAAAACTCATTGGTTAGCTCAGGTTTGAGAAAAGTTAAGTTCAGGTGTCATCATGGCAACACAGAATTTTAAAAGAAACTTCCTTTTAATTTTGTATAGAGAAGAGAAAAAAATCTGACAATTGTAGTTTATTTCCTCCTGCTGCTTAAGAGAGAGAGACACAACGTCTGACACTTGCAGCCTATTTCCTCTGTTGGGGGCCCCTAGCCTTCCTGCCTGTTACCCTCTCAGTGGGATACTATCAAGGAAACCAACACACACATGGGAGTCCAAGAAAGAGGTGAGAAAGAAAGGGGTGGAAAACATGTTAAATTTGATGAAAGATGCAAAAAAGCTTTGAACCTACATGTCTAGAAAGCTCAGCAAGCTCCCAGTAGGACAGAGTCAAAGAGATCCACACCAGGACTCATTATAATCAAACTTTTGGAGGATTGAATCTTGAAATCAACAAGAGAGAAGCAAACCATCTTGTATAAGGGATCCTCAATAAGACAAACAGCTAGTTTCTCATCAGCCCTTGGAGGTTGGAAGGCAGTGGGATGACATATTTAAACTGCTTAGAGAATGAAACTGCCAACTAAGAATTCTACATCTGGCAAAATTATCTTTCAGAGTAAAGACAAAGTTAAGGTATTCTTGGATAAACAAAAGCTCAGGGTGTTTATTACTAACAGACATGCCCTGTGAGAAGTGTCAGAGGAAGTGTTACAGGCTAAGAGGAAAGGGTATTAGGCAGGAGCTCAAAGCTATACAGAGAACCAAAGATCTCTGATAGAATTAACCACATAGGTTAGGATAAAAGCTAGTATTGTTGTATTGGTTTATAACCTCACTTTTTATTTCCTATATGATTTAAAAGACATGTGTGAAATGATCATAAACCTATACTACTTAATATATAACATGTAAGGATACATTTGTGACTGCAACAACATAAAGGTAGCAACATATCTGTATAGGAGTGGAGTTTCTGTATGATGCTGTGGCTACTTTGGTTAACAGTTCAAACTTGGTGGCTTTATTCTGAGGATTCAACATACAGCATGGTGACTGTAGTTAATAATGTATAGTGTACTTGTCAACTGCCAGGAGAGTTGATCTTGAAAGTTCTCACCACACACACACACACACATACACACACACACAGTGGATACTGTGCAAGGTGATGGATATGTCAGTTAACCTTATGGTGGTCATCATTTGCATATATATGTGTATCAATTCATCCCATTGTGCACTTTAAACTTA
Organism: Bos grunniens; assembly: GCF_055505025.1. Classification (NCBI taxonomy): domain Eukaryota; kingdom Metazoa; phylum Chordata; class Mammalia; order Artiodactyla; family Bovidae; genus Bos; species Bos grunniens. The sequence continues at coordinate 83,813,322 of NC_141178.1, forward strand.
ATATGATGGACTTTCCTGGTGGTCCAGAAGTTAAGAATCCACCTGCCAATTCAGGGTCACAGATTCAATCCCTGCTCCAGGAGGATCCCACATGCCACAGTGCAGCTAAGCCTGTGTACCACAGCTACTGTGCCAGTGCTCCAGAACCCGTGAGCTGTCACTACTGAGGCCCATGTGCCCCTAGAGCCCATACTTTGCAACAAGAGAAGCCACCGCAATGAGAAGCCTGTGCACTGCAGCTAAAGAGTAGTGCACCCCCTACCCCTGCAACTAAAGAAAGATGATGCAAAGCAGTGAAGACCCAGCACAGCCCCAAACAAGTAAATTTCTTTATTAAATAAAAAGATACATGATGTTCTACGGCAATTTATTTCGATAAAGATGGGGCAGGGGACCAAAAAAGCTGAAGGGAGAGGGCCAAATTAGATTGTTTTGGATGTTAGAATATTAATTATAATCGCCATGGTACAACTAAGAAAGTATCTTTAAAATATACACAAAAGGAATAAAGAAGAATATCAAATGGTATGCTACAAAAAATAAACTGAACACAAAGGAAGATAGTAATAGATCAAATGAGGAACACAAAGGTCAAAGACATTGAAAAGATTTAAGAAGCAAAGTGGTAGAAGTGAGTCCTTCTTTGTCAGTAATTAAATGTTAATGGTTTAAACTCTTGTCAACAGGCAGATATGTCAACAGGCAAATACAGAATGGATTTAAAAAAGTATGACCCAACTATATACTGTCTACAGGAGGCTTAGTTCAGGAGGCTTCCAAAGGAAAAACTAAGCTTAAAGTGAAAGGTGAAAAAGATATGTTCCATGCAAATAGTAACAAAAGAGACCTGGGGTTGCTAAACTAATATTGGACAAAGTAAACTATGTCAAACAACTGTACAAGAGAAAAGAAGGATATAATATATTGATAAATGAGTTAATTAATCAGGAAGATTGTTGTTCAGTCATTTAGTCATGTCTGACTTTTGCGACCCCATGTACTGCAGCCCGCCAGGCTTCCCTGTCCTTTACTGTCTCCCAGAGTTTGCTCAAACTCCTGTCTACTGAGTTGATGCCTTCCAACCATCTAATCTGTTGTCCCCTTCTCCTCATGCCCTCAGTCTTTCCCAGCATCAGGGTCTTTTCCAATGAGTCGACTCTTCACATCAGGTGGCCAAAGTATTGGAGCTTCAGCTTTCGCATCAGTCCTTCCAATGAATATGCAGGGTTGATTTCCTTTAGGATTGACTGGTTTGTTCTCCTTGCTGTCCAGGGGACTCTCAAGAGTCTTCTGCAGCACCACAGTTTGATATATATTGATAAACAAGTCAATTAATCAAAAAGATAGAGTAGTGATTAACATAAACACTGAAAAGAACCCCAAAACATATGAAGCAGGCATAGATTTGAGGGAAGAAAGAGATGCTTCTACAGTAGCAGTTGGAGACTTTAATACCTCACTTCCAAAAGTCAAGAAAAACATCTAAACAGAAGTTTAGTAATGAAACAGGGAATTTGAGCAATACTATAATTAATAGACCTAAGAGACATAGATATACCCTCTGTCCAAGGGAGCAGATACAGTCTTCTTAAGTGCATATGAAACATTCTTCAATGTAGACCATATATTAGACTACAAAACCAGTCTCAATCAATGTTGAAATAATATAAAGTATCATCTCCAAGCAATAACTGCAGGAAAACTGGAAAATGCACAAATTTGTTGAAGTAAAACCACACACTCTTAACCAGTTGGTCGAAGAAGAAACCACAAGGGAAGTTAGAACATACCTACAGACAATGAAAACAAAGCCACAAACTCCCAGAACTCACAGGATGCAGGGAAGCCCAGAGCGGAAATTTACAGCAGTCAATGCCTATATTGGGAGGAGGATAGATAGGCCTTACAGCAGTACCTAACTTGACATCCTAGGGGTCTGTGAGAAGAGTAAACGAAACCCAGAGCTGATGGAAGGAAATAATGAACATTGGAGCAGAAATAGAGACTGGAATAGCAATAAGAGAATCAATGTATTTAAAAGTTTTTTTGAAATGATCAAGAAATGACAAAAACAACACACTGAAAATCAAGTGAAAATGAGATGGGGACATTATTACCGACTATACAAAAGTAAAAAAGAGTAAAAAGCAGTTGCACACCAACAAATTAGATAACCTACATGAAAGAGCTAAATTCCTAAAAAGACAAATCACCAAGAGTGACTCAAGAATAGGTAGAAAGTAAGAACAGACATAACAATTAAAGATTGAATCTGTAACTTTTAAAACTAACAAACCAGGGCCAAATGGCATCACAAGACATTTAAAGAAGGATGTATGCTGTTTTGTCAAGCTTGCAAACTATACAAAAGGAAGGATAATCAAAGACACCACAGGAAAAGAAAATTATGCATTGAGACATTTTGTGGCTGTATATATAAAACCCTCAACAAAATGCTAGCAAACTGAATCCAGCAGCATTAATAAAAGTGTTATATCCCATGACCAAGTGGGATGTAACCCAGGAACACAAGAGTGGTGCAACATAAGAACCAATCAGTGTCATTTACCACAATAATCAAATGAAGGGGAAAAGCTAGAATCATCTCAATTGATGCAAAAAAAAAAAAAAAGTGTTTGACAAAACCAAATTCATTTTCATAATGAAAACACTGAGAACTCCATTCAAGGCAACCTCCTCAACACGATAAAGGGCATTCATGAAAAACCCACAGCTAACAGCTAACATCATGTACATTAGTGAAATATTAAAAGGTTTTCCCCATAAATCAGGAAAATATGCCTGCTTTCAACTCTGCTCTTCAGTACTGTATTGGAAGTTCTAACCAGAGCAATCAGGCCAGAAAAAAAAAAGGCATTCAAATTGGGAAGGAAGAAATAAAACTACCTCTGTTTGTATAAGGCACAATCCTGTATATATAATAGGAAATCCCAAAGAATCCATTAAAAACCTGCTAGAGCTAATATTAAATGAATTCAGTAGAATTGCAGAGTACAGGTCAGTACACATAATCAGTTGTGTTTCTATACACCAACAATGGTGGGAATGTAGAATGGTATAGCCATGGTGGAGTACAGTTTGGCAGTTCCTCAAAGTTTAAACCTAGCATTACCATGCGTGCATGCTCAGTCACTTCAGTTGTGTCTGACTCTTTGCAACCCTATGGAGTGTAGTCCACCAGGCTCCTCTGTCTGTGGGATTATCCAGGCAGGAATACTGGAGTGGGTTGCCATCCCCTCCTGTAGGGGATCTTCCCCACCCAAAGATTGAACACACATCTCCTGCATTGGCAGGCGGGGATTCTTTCCCACTGGCACCACCTGGGAAGCCCTGGCATTACCGTGTGATGCAGTAATTCCACTGTGGATACATACCCGCAGAATTCAAGGCAAATACCCGTCAAGTACACGTATGTCATATTCATAGCACTGTTCACAGTACTCAAGAGGTGTAAGCAACCCAGATGCCCCTCAGTGGACGGATGCAGAAACCAGATGTGTTGTGTCTGTACCGTGGAATGTTATTCAGCCATAAGGGAGTGAAGCACTGGTACCTGCCGCAGTGACTGAACCTGCAGAAACATTAGGTTGAGAGGAAGAGTCCAGACATCAAAAGTTGTGTATCATGATTTCATTCACATGCAAGGTCAGGAATGAGGTAAATCCATGGAGACAAAATGCAGGTGGTGGTCACCAGGCGCTGGGGGCCAGGAGATATGGACTAATGCACTGGGGCTTTGAGGTGATGGAAATGAAATGTCTTGGAACAATATACAGATTCTGATTGCACAACATTGTAAATGTACTAAATGCCACTGAAGTGTTCATTTAAAACAGTTATTTTGTTTGTTAACTTCACCTCAATACACATAACAGAGCCCCTGTGGGGATGGAGAGGGGTGGAGCCCCCAGCCGAGGCTGCGGTGCCGCTGGGGGCTTATGTGGCGGGGCAGGTGCTGCTGAGTCTCTGCTGGGCCCCTCGACAGCCACAGCCACATGAGGACTTGTGAGCATGGCTCCAATGGGGCATTTTTCACAAACCTGGAAGCAGCTAATCATACAGACCTCCATTGTTTCCTCTTGGGAAGTCTAACAGGTTTGCTGTGTGCTGGCTGGGCCAGTCGGTGCCACACTTGTGGGGGCAGTGTGGCAAACAAGTGCGTTTGTTTACACATCTTTTCCTTCACCATTAAACCCAGTGTTTTTAATGAAAAATTTTCTTAAAGCATATTTTTGACTTTATATTTCCTTTCAAAAAAAAAAGAACTTTCATTATTGTTTCCAGTAATTCTTATGTTGCAGAGAATTGTATCCAGTCTACCAAATAAAAAATGCCATTACCCTCACCCATAGGACTCACTCTTGTTTCCCGACTCAGTAAAATCCTTCCAGGCCAATAGTCTCTCTGGCCTGCAAAGCAGTTCCCATTTCCACTCCCTCAGGAGCCACACCAATGATCTTGTCTCAGTTGGGTCAGCGAGCCATGCCCCACAGGCCAGATCCAACTCACCATTTGTTTATGACCTGCAAGCAAAGAACAGTTCAGTTTTTTAAGGATTGTAACAGAGCAGACCTTATGACAGAGACTGCAGCCACAGAGCCCAGAATGGGTCCTCTGTGACCTTTCATGGAAAAGCTATGTCCCTTCTTGTGCAACCAAGAGAGGGCGGGGCTCCCTGGGCCACCCTGTCCAGACCCTTGTTTCCTTCAGTGACCACCCTGTTTGTCCCTGAAGCCCTCACTGTGCCCCTATCACACATGGGAGCCCCACGGGAGCCCCGCTGGTGTCCCACAGCTGGGGCCCTGGGAGAAGATGGTAGCCCACCTGCAGGTATGATGACAGGCCTGCCTGATGGTCAGTGGGAGGGTGAAGCAGGTTGCCTCACTGTGTGCAGCCACACAGTCAAGCTCCACGGAGGGGGTCTTGGCACAGACTCTGTGCAGGGCCTTCCAGCTGGGCCATGAGTCAGGTGACCAGAATACAAACTGTCACCACCAGACACATGCACAGGGCAGTCAGGCTGAGCAGACGACACAGCTGGGTCTGCGTTGAGGAGAATAGAAGCCTCCAGGTGACGTGGGGAGACAAAATGCTGTTGGGGGAGATTCTAGAAATTTCAGTAGGCGAATGGAAATCATTCCTGAACCGATGGGCAGGTCAGAGGGCAACAGGCCCAAGGAGGCTGAGAGTACTGTGGGGTGCTCTTCACCCACCCACTCAGCACCCCTGCGTGGCTCCAGCCTTGGGATACGGAGCCCTGTTGGGAGCAATGGTCAGAGAAGTCATCTTCTGTGATGTATTTCAGCAGAGATGGGCTAAAGGGAAGGAGAGAGCATGAAGACCATTGGGGAGGGGGCGCCATGTGACTTTCTGTTTATCATTTCAGGCTGGGACACCAGGACTAAGGGCCAGGAGTTTGTTCAGAAGGAAGAAGTTTCTGAGGACTTGGAATCACAGGTAGAAATATCAGACAGCTCTGGCAGTGATGCTCCCCAGACACCTGAGCTTGGAGGACTCCATGGTGGTGTAGAAGAAAGAGACTGGGGGGTCCCTGAGGATGAGAGGCAGATGCACCGCCCTCACCAGGAGGGAGCCTTCACTCTAGCACAGATGCTTCTCAGGAGCCCCTCAGGAGAGAGAGAGGTGGACTGTGATGACATCAAGAGCAGCTGCAGCCGGAGCCCAAGCCCAGTGGAGTGTCAGGGGCCTCCTGCAGAGGGGAGGCCCCATCAACTTGGCATACGGAGCCTGCCCTGCAGCCTGGACCTGCCCAGCTGCACAGGACTTCACGTGGCCGAAAGCCCATTCATATGCAGCGAGTGTGGGAAAACCTTCGAAGGAGACCCCGGTCTTACTCAGCATCAGACAGTGCACACTGGACACAAGTCCTTCATCTGTAACGAGTGTGGAAGGCTCTTCAGCACACACACAGGCTTCCTCCAGCACCAGCTTACCCACCATGGGGAGAAGCTGCATGTGTGTTCTGAGTGTGGGAAGGCCTTCTGCCAGAGCTCCAGCCTTAAAAAGCACCAGAAGTCCCATGTGAGCGAGAAGCCCTACGAATGCAGTGAGTGTGGGAAGACCTTCAGGCGCAGCTCCAACCTCATCCAGCACCAGAGAATCCACTCTGGCGAGAAGCCGTATGTGTGTCATGCCTGTGGGAAGGCCTTCAGGCGCAGTTCCAACCTCGTCAAGCACCAGAGGGTCCACACAGGGGAGAAGCCCTTCGAATGTACTGAGTGTGGGAGGGCCTTCAGCCAGAGCTCACACGTGAGGAAGCACCAGAGGGTCCATACTGGGGAGAGGCCTTACTCATGTAGCGAGTGTGGCAAGCCCTTCAGCCGGGTGTCCAACCTCATCAAACACCACAGGGTCCACACGGGGGAGAAGCCCTACAAGTGCAGTGAGTGTGGGAAGGCCTTCAGCCAGAGCTCGAGCCTCATCCAGCACCGGAGGATCCACACCGGGGAGAAGCCTCATGTGTGTGCTGTGTGTGGCAAGGCCTTCAGCTACAGCTCGGTGCTCCGAAAGCACCAGATCATCCACACGGGGGAGAAGCCGTATGAGTGCGGTGTCTGCGGGAAGGCCTTCAGCCACAGCTCCGCACTCGTGCAGCACCAGGGTGTGCACACGGGAGACAAGCCCTACGAGTGCCACGAGTGTGGAAAGACCTTTGGCCGCAGCTCCAACCTCATCCTGCACCAGCGGGTCCACACAGGGGAGAAGCCCTATGAATGCACTGAGTGCGGGAAAACCTTCAGCCAGAGCTCAACTCTCATTCAACATCAGAGGATCCACAATGGGTTGAAACCCCACGAGTGTAACCAGTGTGGCAAAGCCTTCAACCGGAGCTCCAACCTCATCCACCACCAGAAGGTCCACACTGGAGAGAAGCCCTACACCTGCGTCGAGTGTGGGAAGGGCTTCAGCCAGAGCTCGCACCTCATTCAGCACCAGATCATCCACACGGGCGAGAGGCCCTATCAGTGCAGTGAGTGTGGGAAGTCCTTCAGCCAGCGCTCCGTTCTCATCCAGCACCAGCGGATCCACACTGGGGTGAAGCCCTATGACTGCACGGCTTGTGGAAAAGCCTTCAGCCAGCGGTCAAAGTTGACCAAGCACCAGTTGATCCACACCAGGGAGTGAACCCCTCGCAGCTTCACCCTGACCCCCTGGCTGTGCCTCACTCTCCCTCCCCAGACTTGACGTGCTCTCGCTTACTCCGTCCACCCCACGGTCACCGCCCACGAGGCCACCGTCCACAGAAGCCACCGTCCACAGACTGGGGACCGTCCTGTGGTCCTGCTCCTTCTCCCAAGTCCCCTGCCATCACCCTTGTCTCCTGTGAGCTCATTTCTCTTTGTTGTTTGTTTTTCCAGTTTGTTATGAGACAGCTGTACTTGTTAGAAGGGAAAGGATTATAGAGGCTGTGCACTCATCCATAGAGTTTATTACTGTTAAGGAACATAACCAAGAAAGTAAATGACATTTGCTTTGAGACAACCACAGACCTCCGTGTGCTCACTAGTCAAGGGACTGAGTCCTTTGTCAGTGGTTGTGGCTGGTATCTTTTCATAATGTCAGGTTGAGAGTTTTCAGGTCTGGTTGCTGTCAACCTCCCCACCCCCCCAATCCTACCTGGTAATGGGACTTGACCCTCCCTGCTTCCCGCTCTCCGTGGTGTCCATCTGCAGTCTGTGGTTATGTGTTCTTGCTCTGCGGTGGCTCAGGCCCTGTGGCCCCACTCAGGCTGCAGCACAATTGTACATGAGGCAGTTCCTGAGCTCTGGTCCTGGGCCTCACCCCCAGGGGCTGCTCTACATGCTCCTCCCTTCCTTTCCACATGCTCCTGGATCCATCATCAGACATTTACAGGGCACCTAGGTGCCCCTAAGAGGTGGGCATTGGCTCCTGACTCCCTGCATTGGGGAACTTAGCCCAGAAGCCACACTTCTGCCACCAGGGAGGGCCTGACCTGGGAATGTCCTGGAAGGATGGGGGACCCTTCCTGCACTGTTACAGGAGGAAAGGAGGCAGTGGCTTGTAGTCATGAAGGGAAGGGAAGGTCTGGCTTCTGAGTTCTCAAGGAAGTAGAGGCAAGGCCAGCAGTTGCAAATGTGGAGGGAGAGGTGGTTTGAGGCTGAAGAGAAGAGAGGGTGGAGGGGTGACTCGGATGCGCAGGCAAGTCCATGGGCTTGCGTGGCATGGGCTGCCTAGCGTCTCCTCCAAGGCCCCATGAAGCAGCTGTCCCTGCTGCCCTGCAGAGGCCCTGTCATAGCCTCCCCTACACTTTGGGCGCCATCCCACCCCCTCTCCCCTGGCAACACCTAATGGGATACAGTTTCCAGACTTGGCCTCAGCCTGACAAGACTGCTCCTATTCTTACTGTAAGGCAGCTCCTCTGGCTTCACGCTCCTCCTCTGCCAGTCTGGCTTTGATTTATGATTCCTTTTTTCAGTAAGTATCTGTGTCCGCCTCTACTCCACTCTATCGCTGATTGGCCGGCTTGCTGCTGGCCTGTGTCACTCAGCCCTGCTGTACATGGTGCGCTGTCGCATCCTCTGCTACGGAGTCGGAGACCCCTCCAACAAGAGGCTAAAATTGATGCAATACCAAATTTGTGCAAGACTCCTCCACGGAAGGGGCTTCAGCCACCTCCTGCTAGGCCTCCTGGAGTCTCTGGACCACTCATGATGGCACTCAGTTGTCCAAGGGCTTCTGATGCAAGAAACTGCCCTCTTTCCCCCATACAATATGCCACTAGAGCTGCAATTATTGAAACTGGACCTCCTGAGCCCATGACCCTCTGTACCCAGCTGCTCATTACGCTCTGGGTGACAGAAGCAGTACCCAACAAGCTTAGGGGCTGCCGAGCTGCCTTGGTGCAGGATGGAGCTGAACCTTGGCCTTTGGCCTGCTCCACCTGCATGAGGAATAGCCTCACCTATTCTCAGACCCTTTCCAGATGTCAGGCTGCTGGACCCTGTCCACCTGGGGAGCTCCAGGGTGGGATGAACTCGGGGGAACAACAGTGGGAGTTCGAAGACTATAGGCAGAGAAGTGCCAACCGTCATGGAAGATGGAGCTCAGAGGGGAGCTGCTCCTCATTTTTAACCAGGACGACCCTGATACAGGGCCAGACTGGAGGGTCAGCATGACTGGCCAAACACCAGGCAGTTGTCTTAGCACCCAGTGACTTGACTCACAAACAGCCTCATCTGTACATTTTTACAAATTGTGCTGTCACCTAAGAGTTGCACCTTTTGGCGTAAAAAGCTCCAGGAATCTCTCGCCTCACAGATGCCCCAAAATACCAGTCAAGGTCTCTAGATGGCTCTCCCTATACTTAGGCACAACACGAGGCCTCCCCTGCATGCCCTCATCCCCTCCGGAGTCACAAGTTTTACTGAGAGTGGCCAAGGCACCCTTGTCAGTTTCACCTGCTACAGGCTGCAGAGTCCACACAGCTCATTTAAAAAGCTCTGAATTAGCTGAGTGAAACATGGTGTGTCTCTCATCAAACATCAGGGTGAGTGGTGACTAGCAGGCTGGCACCTTGAGGCCTCGTCCTCCTCGTTTCGTGCCCACATCTGGAAAAGCAGAAAAGCCAGCCAGGTGCTCTGCCCTCTGATGCCAGCAGGAGACTGAAAGCATCCAGGCCCTCACCTGTGCCCAGGGACCATCCCTCCAGCCTCTCCTGCTGACCGCAGTAGAGGCCCAGGCTGCCGACCCTTCTTGCTCTCAAGCCACCTCGGACCTGTTCCAGAGGCCTTCTCTACCCTCCTCAGAGACCTCCTTTATGTCAATAATAAAGCTTTTCATACCTTCAAAAAACTAGAAGCCCTGCTTGGCCTCCACACCTTCTTCCACTCTGGTCTTTGGTTTATGGACGTCAAGTTCCTCTGTACTGTGACTTCTCCCTCAACTCCTTGTTCTAACAAAAGCCTGGCTGCCATGACTGCACAAGATTCCCAGAGCCCTCACCCCTTCCCACGTACCTCGAGAATTAGAGATCAGGAGGACAATCTCCTGGCTCCTGATTTCCACATCCATACACTTCTGCCTTCAGCCAATAATGCCAGCTCCGTGAGAACAACAGAAAAGCAGCCCTAACAGCTCAAAGCTGCCCTGCCTTAGAGCTCCCTGGGTGAAAAATGCCAGTTGGGGCCCCTAGGCCCAGGCTCCAGGTGGCTCTCTGGTAACAACTGTGCCATGATTTCCATGTGCTGGCAGAGTTCTGGGAGACTCCTCCATGGATCCCACAGCCCAGGCCTCACAGATGATGAATGTAGGGGAAAAACTGTCCCTTGACACCCATGGCCTCTCCATGCAAGGAGAAGCAGGGAGACTGGAGTGGTGTGTGAGACCAGAGCCAGGGGCCAGGACCATCCTGAAGTTTCTGTGGCTTTGGAGGCAACTCAGGTCTGAGTGGAGAACAGGGCCTTGATGGCTGAGGACAGTGCAGGCCACGCCAGAGCACCCAACCACGTAGGATGAGGTTGGTTCTTTCCCCTGGGGCTTGGCAGACACTGGCCCCTGGGCTTCCCTGGAAGTAACACAAAGGCATGGGGGGAGGTGGAGGTGGCCTGACTGCAGGTACTCTGTGAGGATTATTCTGTATGCAGGCTCTTCTGTGCTCATGGGCCAGACTGTGAATCTTCCAGACATCAGAACATTGACTGGGGAGACCACTGCCAACTGGAAATGTGATAGAAAGATGGCCTCAGATTCAGGGGAAAGGACCAATCTCATCCTATGTGGTAGCGGGGTAACAAGATAGCCTTTTGGAAAAAAGACAAAACTAGACTTACTCTTTGCATCTTTTAGCAGAATAAAGTCCAAATGGAACGGAGATTTAAATGTACAGAAACAAAACCAAATGAGTACTGGGTGAAAACATGGGTGGATTCCTCCAGAACTGGGAAGTTAGGGGAATTTTACTGTAGCTTGAAATCAAGCAACAATAAGGGAAAACAAATGATAAATTACACAGAAATGAAGTTTGCAGGACCAACACCTTTATATTCAAAATAAAAAGACAAATGGTGAACTGGAGGAAGTGTTTCCAACTTATGTTATACATAACACATATAAAATTAATGTACATAAGGTTATTTAAAATTAGGGGTTTCATTTTCAACAAATGGTGTTGTAACTATTGTATAACCATATGCCAACAAAGTGAATCTCAATCCTTGCCCCACACCATCTAAAGAATTTAACTCAAAATGTATCATCAACCAAAATGTACAGCAGAAACTTCTAAAAGAAAACATAAGAGAAAACCTACTGACCTTCACTTTGGTCAAGATTTATTAAATAAATAATCTTTGGTGAAGATTTATTAAATAGAACACAAAGAGCAGGAATTTTTGAGGAAGGAATTCAATGAGTAGGAACTCATCAAGATTTAGAACATTTGTTCCTCAAAATTAAAGGAAAACGCAAAGCATAAACTGGGAGAAGATATTTGCAAAATATATATATCCAAAAAAGGACTTGTACTCCATGCTATAAAGAAGTCCTGGTGACTTCTCTGGTGGTTCCGTGGCTACAACTCCATGTTCCCAATGCAGGGGACCATGGTTTGACCCCTAGGTGGGGAACTAAGATACTGCAAACTGCAACTAAGCCTGTGAGTCAAAGCTACTGAGCTCACACGCTAGAGAAGCCCGCACTGCAACGAAGACACGGTGCAGCCAAAAATAAAATAATAATAAAATAATTTATTAAAAGTGAATTTGGAGTCTACTCTTTATACCATCTCTCTGGTATCATATCGATTGCTTATATAACTTGTCAGTTGCATCAAAAAAGACTGTAAGTGTTTGCAATTTTTAATCCTAGTGTTAAGAACAAAGTTTTTAAAAATCTGCAATGTATGTCACAAAGGGTTAACATAATTAGTTCAGTTCAGTTCAGTCATTCAGTCATGTCTGACTCTTTGCAACTCCATGGACTGCAGCACACTTGTCCATCACCAACTCCCAGGGCTTGCTCAAACTCATGTCCATTGAGTTGGTGATGCCATCCAAACATCTCATCCTCTGTTGTCCCCTTCTTTTGCCTTCTATCTTTCTCAGCATCAGGGCCTTTTCCAATGAGTCAGTTCTTCGCATCACGTGGCCAAAGTACTGGAGTTTCAGCTTCAACATCAGTCCTTCCAATGAATATTCAGGACTGATTTCCTTTAGGACGGGCTGGTTTGTTCTTCCAGTCCAAGGGACTCTCAAGAGTCTTCTCCAACACCACAATTCAAAAGCATCATTCTTTGGTGCTCAGCTTTCTTTACAGTCTAACTCTATAGTGCTTCTAAAATGAGAGGGAAGAGACCAACAAGCAGGTTCACAGAGAAGTCAGTGAAAGTGGCTCTTAATCATATGAAGAGATGCTCAACCTTACCTCCAAGAAAGATGCAAAAGGAAATTACACCAAGATGCTATTTCTTGCTTCTCAGATTGCCAGAATACCAAATATTTGACAACATTCTTTGTTCACAAGGCTGTAAGGAAAGCTCACCAGCAGAAATACAAGATCCTACAACCCTGTGGAAGGGAACTGGGCAACATACAGAAAAAGATACAAATGCCCATTTCTAGGAATCTATCCTAAAATTAAACTGGCAAAACTGAAAAGACCTAACTAAAGCTACTTATTACAGCACTAATTTTATGGCAAGAGACGTCCAGTAATAGCAGACTGGCTGAATACATGACAGCACATTCACAAGGGAGGTGAAGGCAGCTGCATAAAGGAGAAAGGGACATGCCCAGATGCTGCAAAGGAGAGGTGGCTGGACACTGACAGGAATATGCCAAAATGTGGGCCAGTGGGAAAGAACTACTGTTCACTGACGTTCAGATTTTTTGGAATGGAGCCAGAAACCATAGCGTTGATAAATGGTTACTGATAGGGCAGCGTGGTAAGAGACTGGTGGGAACAGGGAGGGAAGCAAGTCTTCTGAATGCACTTTCTTTTGTGTACTGGACTTTGAAACCATATAGGGTTTCGGTTCAGTTCAGTTGCTCAGTCGTGTCCGACTCTTTGCGACCCCTGGCAGCACGCCAGACCTCCCTGTCCATCACCAACTCCTGGAGTCCACCCAAACCCATGTCCATCGAGTCAGTGATGCCATCCAACCATCTCATCCTCTGTTGTCCCCTTCTCCTCCTGCCCTCAATCTTTCCCAGTATCAGGGTCTTTTCAAATGAGTCAGCTCTTTCCATCAGGTGGGCAAAGTATTGGAGTTTCAGCTTCAACATCAGTCCTACGAATGAACACCCAGGACTGATCTCACTTAGGATGGACTGTTTGGATCTCCTTGCAGTCCAAGGGACTCTCAAGAGTCTTCTCCAACACCACACTTCAAAAGCATCAATTCTTCCATGCTCAGCTTTCTTTATAGTCCAACTCTCACATCCATACATGACCACTGGAAAAACCATAGTCTTGACTAGACAGACAAAGTTTGTCAAAGTAATGTCTTTGTTGTTGACAAAGTAATGTTGTCTTTGTTGACAAAGTAATGTCTCTGCTTTTTAATATGCTGTCTAGGTTGGTAATGACTTTCCTCCCAAGTTTACATAATCATAAAACAAAATTGTATCAAAATGTTAAAAATGTAACTTTAAAAAGCAAACAAGTGAAACTGTAGAGTTAAGGTCATACCCCAAATGGGATATATCCTAACAGCAAGAAGAAGTGCAAAACAAATCTAGACTACTTTCAATAATCATAGTGTTAATAATATTGACATTGTTATTCTGACATCATTACATATAACTAATAAATGTGTTTATATAATTAGAACCCAGGATTTTAAATACAGGAAAAAACTGCCTCCACCTGGACCTGGGGATGAGCCAGGGACACTGTGAGTAGCAGTGGTGCCCACCTGGACCTTTAATGGCTCACACCACCTCTGGACACTCTGATTCACATATTGATACTGTGTACTACCTGCTTTCCCCACTCACAGGTAAAAGGGACTTATTGGGAATGTTGCTTGTTTTACCTACTCATGTAGCTCTGGCACTTAGAACACTGCCAAGCATACAACAGGCACTCAATAAATACCATGCCTGTGAAGAGTGGCAGAGCTGGACACATACACAAAAGCTAGTTGTTGAATTGCTTAAAAAAAAAAAAAAGCAAAATGTTAGTTGCTGAAACTAAGCAAAAGACATGCAGGTATTTCACTGTAATATACTTTTAATCTTTATGAATGAACATTTTAAAAATAAGTTGTTGTTCAGTCCCTAAGTTGTGTCCAGCTCTTTGCAACTCCATGGACTGCAGCTAGGCTTCCCTGTCCTTCACTATCTCCCAGAGTTTGCTCAAAGTCATGTTCACTGAGTCAGTGATGTCATGCAAACATCTCATCCTGTCACCTCCTTCTCCTCTTGCCCTCAGTCTTTCCCAGCATTAGGGTCTCTTCGCATCAGGTGGCCAAAGTATTGGAGTTTCAGGATCAGTCCTTCCAATGAATATTCAGGATTGATTTCCTGTAAGATGACAGGTTTAACCTCCTCGCTGTCCAAGGGGCTCTCAAGAGTTCCCCAGCACCACAGCTCAAAAGCATCAATTTTCCAGCCCTCAGCCTTCTTTATGGTCCAAATCTCACATCTGTACACGACTACTGGAAAAGTCACAGCTTTGGCTATACAAAACTTTGTCGGCAAAGTGATGTCGCTGCTTTTTAATACGTGATATAGGTTTGTCATAGCTTCCCTTCCCCCCCTACTCCCCCCCAAGGAGCAAGCATCTTTTAATTTCATGGCTGCAGCCACTGTTCAGTGATTTTGGACCCTAACATAACTCAGCAGTGGAAAAACCACAGCTTTGATTATATGGACCTTGAAATAGTTGGGAAGAGAAAAAGAAAGCAGGGTGTGCTGAGAAGATCTTAGAAGCATCAGTTCTCTGCCGGGACCAACGTTGCCGAGCTCAAGCTCCTCATTGTTAAAAGGTAAACTGAGGCATGTTAGAATTTATGAAGAGCTTATGTGAGCAAACAGAGGATGGAATAGTGGTTAGGAGTGCTCTGCCGGCAGGAGCTATATTAGTTTTTATAGACGGAAAAGCAAAGCAAGGGCTTTGACAGGCCACGACTTAAGCCGTCAACTTAATTGGAAAGCCTAGCTGGGGGCTACCAAGGCAGCAGAGCCACCCCCACCCTAATGGCCTCCTCGTTTAATTATGTTAACACTGGCAACTGGCCAAAACCATCTAGGATGGTCCAAAAATAGGGCCAAATCGGACAACCTGGGTCCTGAGCTTCAGTCTCTTGGCAGAGAGGACCCTACCTCACCGGGATGTGTGGGGCAGATGAGTTCCCTGTGGGAAGCTGACCTCACCTTTCCCGAGTAGAAACCCTGCCCCTGACGCCGGGGCCAGCTATCCCCAGAATTACTGCCACATCCTCTCCCACTTCAGCCTCGGGTCTTTCCCAGACCACGTTTCCTGCCCAAAAGTCGGGGCACCAGCTTGGTCCGGTCGGTCCTCCCAGCCAACGAGCCACTTGGAAGTACTCTTTGGGGGTGACCGCGGGTGCGGCAGGCAGCAGCGACGGCCACCTCTTCCTCCCGCCCCCGCTGGTCCTGCCCTGCCGAAGTGCGCAAACCCCAGCGTAAGGGGACGGGGAGGAGGTCGCCGCCACACACGACGACCACCGACAGCCAACGCCAGGCCCCGCCTCGGCAGGCGTGACTTCTGGAGGCAACAGGGCGAGGATTCACCCGACTCGGAATCGGGCTGTGCCCGCAGGGCCGGAGGTACGAGTTACCCGCAGGAGCTTCCGCGAGGCCGCCGGCATGTGCAGCCTGTAGGAGACCCGGACGCGGCGTGGCCTATCTAGGCGCGGTGGAAGCTGCGTCTCTCGGTGGCTCTGGCGCGTGCGTCAGTCAGGAGAAAGGCGCAGAGCGGGGAGGGCGGGGCCCAAGGCGGACTGGGAAGTGTCGCGTCCTAGGAGTGGCGGTCTGGGAGGCGTGGGCGGGGCCCTTGGGGGCGGGGCGCCCTGCGATTGGCGGGTGCGCAGATGGGGCGGGGCGCCCCCTTTGTCTGAGTGCGGTGCGGGCGGCCACCCCTGTGGGTGAGGCAACTGCTGGGACGGTGAGTCGGGGCGCGGGCTGCATTCCGCACCCTCTACCCGCGCGCCGGGGTCGGGGGCCAGGACCCTCCACGCGATCGGGCGCTGCCCGCGAGCGCCCCTTGCCTTTCCCTGCCCACTCCGAGCCCCTACCCCGCTATCGCCTCCCCCGGGCCCTCCCCACTCCCGCGAACGGCGAGCCCTACGCCGCCGGTAGTCGGCGGCGCCCGGAGCTCCGGCCTCGCGCGGGGCCCGGGTGCGGGCCGGGGGCGCGAACACTTATTCCACTGGGATCGCCGTTGGCATCTCTCCGCAGAGAGTGCTTCTTCCCGAGTCCACTCCCGCCTCCATTTTTATCGAGGCTCGTCTCTCGGTTGTTTGTGAAAGCCCCTTTCGTGAGCGCGAGCAGCCATTCCCGGGGTCCTGGCGTCCCGGCGCCTGCCCAGCGCGACGCTTCGGGTTCGGGAAGCCGGACCCTCGGTGTGCGCTGCCTGGCGTTTCGGTTCTGATCAGCTTGGTTCTTTAACGGGTGTATCGAAGACTTTGTTCTCAGACTATCATCTGACTCCGGTTGTGATGTTTTGTTCTAAGATGGAAGATTTCGAGTGTTCAGTGGTCAAATATTTAGCCTCGAGGCTTTTGGCTTTGTGCTGTGTCTTAAAGGGCTTTCCCTACTCTAAGTTTAGTTCTAAAATAAACTCGTTTTCTCTGGTACTTGTGAAACGTTGGCTCCATCTGGAATCGTTTTGATGTGGGGAAAGTTGGAAATCCAGCTTCAGTGTTTTCCCTAAACCCTGGTATTTCTGACACTATTGAATAACTCATTTCGCCGTTGATGTGGAAAACCACCTTTGTCCAGTGTTAAATTCTCCCAAATCTTGGGCCCATTTCTGGCATTTATGTTGTTTTGATGTGAAAAGGTTTTGATTTTCATCCAAATCTGTGGGTCTCTGCTCCCCAGAGTTTATTCAGGTTCTTTTTATCATATAATTTTAAAATTTAGCTCTTTTTCATTCATTAGCTGTGTGCTTTCAGTATATGATATGAAATGATCTCATTTAATTTCTGTTATTTTTTAAAGCTCAGTTATAGCTCAGTTTTATTCAGCAAATAAAGGATAGTACACTCTTGAGGCGTGAGGACAGGCTGCTGGGACCCCAGAGGAGAGGCTAATTTCTGCTTTTGCTTAGCTTTCTGGGAGCTTGGTTGAGCTTTGTGCAAAGGACTCATTTTAGACCTGTTGTCTGAGTGAGGTTACTGGAACATCTTCCCCAGGATTTGAATGCCTGGCCTATCTTGTTTGTTTATAGATATGGCCCTACTCTGCCCTTTCTAGTCCAGGACTGCTTGGCTCTCTGCACTACGATTTTGTGGATACAGGGGGCAGCATTAACATATTTCTAAGGTTTACTTTAACCTTGTTTCTTGCCGTCTGTGACTAGAACAGTTTTCCCTGAATATTTTCTGACTCCGTGTTGCTGCTGTGTAGAAAAGCTACCTGTGTGGATACACGTCTGTGATCATTTTCCTCTGAAGCATGCAGGGTTGTGGTTTGGGCTTACAGGTGGATCGGAACTGCTTCTTTGGAAGGTGCTTCCAGCCTGGCGGGCCAGGCTTCGAGCAGATGAAGAAAGAGGAGCAGGTCTTCCAGCGGGAAAACCTGGGGGTGAGGATGGTGAGGAAGAGTGGGGAGACCCTGGAGCTGTCCACCCCAGACCAGGGGCTGCAAGTGTGCCTGTCACGCCTGTCACTGTTGGTGGGGTCTTTGGGAGGAAGATCTTCAGCAGTTCCAGCAAGAGCTGCTGCTGCTAAGTCGCTTCAGTCGTGTCCGACTCTGTGCGACCCCAGAGACAGCAGCCCACCAGGCTCCCCCGTCCCTGGGATTCTCCAGGCAAGAACACTGGAGTGGGTTGCCATTTCCTTCTCCAGTGCATGAAAGTGAAAGTGAAGTCACTCAGTCGTGTCCAACTTTTAGCGACCCCATGGACTTCAGCCCACCAGGCTCCTCTGTCCATGGAACTCTCCAGGCAAGAGTGCTGGAGTAGGGTGCCATTGCCTTCTCCGCCAGCTAGAGCTAGAAGTTACTAAAGCTTAGCTTACAGAACAAAATAACAATAATGTTGAATCCTAAGCTCTCTCGTCTCTGCAGCCCCATTTTCAGTTCCTGTCCCTTAGTCACCACCGAGCCAGAACTCACTTGGAAGAGTGTCTCACTGCAGTGTGATCACTGCTGCAGAGAACATTGGCCTGCTCTGCTTTGGTTTGGGTTATTCTCTGGGACGTGGGTGGATGGGTTGCTGTTGTGGGCACCCCTTGGGCAGGTGCTTTTTGTACTTGTTTCTGTGTTGGGGGTGGCATGGCTTCCCTCGGCAGCTCCTCAGAGCCAGTTTGACCCTCCATGGTGTTAATTCTGACTTCAGGGATCATCTAAACAGGACTTGACCTGCTCACCTGTTCTCCCTTCCTCCCTGAACTCCTGTTGCCTTGAGCTATGGGCCCTGAGTAACAGCCAGCTTCAGTGCCTGGGTGGCTCTGTTGTCATCCCTGTGGTGTCAGTTAGCAGCCTGCAGTGTTTTTTGCTGTCTTTTCATTCCATGCAGACTTGTTCTAGGAGACCCAGACCTTATCTACCAAAGTAAAAGTACAGAAAAATGAAAAACTAGTTAGTTCCACTTTTACATTTGTTTTCTTTCTCTTTTATCAGAATATAGAGTCTTATTCCATTTGGGCTGCTATAATAGAGCACCAGAGACTGGGCAGCCTGTAAAACAGCAGATGTCATTTCTCACAGTGTGGAGGCCAGACATCTGAGGTTAGGATCAGCAGAATTGGGAGCCCTCATCCTGGCTGCAGACATTGTGTCCTCACATGGAGGGAGGGGTCTCTTACCAAGGGGACTCCACTCTCAGGACCTGAGCACCGCCCCGCCCCCCCCAACATTGAGCCTTAGGTCATTTGGAGGCACAGACATCCAGAGCAGAGCAACAGGCACACTTTATAATATACTGTTTTCCTTCAGTACTTAGAGGTCATCCTGGGCAGAGCTCTTCTGCTTTCTGTTTTCGTGCTTCTCTGGAATTCACTGGGTGGGAATCCTGTCCCCTTCTCTGCCCCTCCGTGCCTCAAACTATTGGCCGGGGGTTTGAGTTAATCTCATCAGATGAGGTGACACTTAGTTACATGCTCTCTTTAACCTCGCTGTCCTCCTGAGGCCCTCCGAGGAGCTGTGTCATCTCAGTCTGGTGTGTCTAGTGCTGTGGACAAGGGCTCACATCCCCTTGTGGTCCTGGGGTCATTGTTTGTGCAACAGGAGCATTGTGAACACCTCCATATCCTGTGCTTTTGCTGACCTGTCTGGCCGCCTGGCCCAGCCTGAATCTTGGTCTGCGTGGGTGTGGGACTGGTGTGTGGAAGGGACTGGTGGATTTGGCGGCAGCACCATCCTGGAGTCTGTTCTGAAACCACACAGTTCATGTGGGATCCGAACGCACGAGCTGAGACTCGAACCCACTGTCTCTTAATTGAAACCACACACCTTTGCTCAGGACTTACTGAAGCTCAGGTTCTGTGTGTCTCAGTGCAGAAGGAATTCACAGCAGGATGCAAAGTGATAGGTGATAAGTGGATTTATTTAGAGAGATACACATTCCTTAGACAGAATGGTGTCTGTCTCAAAAGGCCCTGAAATGTAACTAAATGGTTAGTTTCTATGGGCTGTGTAGTTTCATAGGCTGCTGAATAGGAGGATTAATCCAACTATTTCAGGAAGGGCCAGGGGCTTCCAGGAATTCAGGAATTGGGCCACTGCCCACTTTTCAGCCTTTCTGGTCATCTGGCCTTGGAACTGTGGGGACTGTGGGTGTGTTGTCATTTAGCTGATGTATCACATTGAGCATATAATGAGGCTCAGCTTCCACTGGAAGCGGAGCCTTCCGCCATCTTGGGCCTAGTTGGTTCTAACCAGTCTATGTCTCATCTTTAAGGGTTGTGCTCAGTCCCCTTCCCTTCTGGTTTCAAGTCCATCCGAGGAAGGCGTGCATTGCCTAGGGGTATGTCTGCTGCACCATAATAGGCCAGGTGACTTTCTCAACTGCGAGAGCTAGCAGACACTCCACTTCCCCACTGCTGCTGGAGTTGGTGCTCCTCCGGCACTTGTTGCTGTTCTGAAGGGTGGAGTGTGGAGTCATTTCTCCTGTAATTTCATTCACTTGTTCAGCCATGCTTGAGCCACTGGCTGCTCTGCTGGGACTGGCAGGGGTTGTGAGAACGATGAGGCAGAGGCCCCCAAGGTGGGTCGGGAACGGTCTCAATGAGAGGGTGATGGTCTCACTGAGAGGGTGACAGCTGAGCGCCAGCTGAGGGGCAGGAGGCACCCCGCTGCGGGGAGGGGCGCTCAGAGCAGGTCTCTCAGCAGCCTCAGGAGCGGAGGCGGGGCTTGGAGCTGAGGCAGGGCCCTGCGTCCTGTGGGGGCGGGGCCTGGAGCCAGGAGGGGCCCTGCGTCACTTGGGGTCGGGGCCTGGAGCCGAGGAGGGGCCCTGCGTCCCGTGGGGGCGGGTCTTGGAGCTGAGGCAGGGCCCTGCGTCCCGTGGGGGCGGGGCAGGACTGTGCTGCCACTGGAGGGCGGGTCCAGTGGGCGTGAGTGAGTGAGTGAGCAGGAGGGCAACTTCAGGATCTGGATCGAATGCACTTGCCAGACCAGGGGCAGACCAGGCCTGGGGAGGGGATGGGTGTCGGGGCTGGATGTTAAGTGTCTGAGGTGCTAGAGGACACCCATGAGGAGATGGCCAGCTGGAGGGGAAGGAGGTTGCCAGCTTAGCGCACCAACTGGAGCCCTGTGCTCCACTGGACGTTCAGGCCTGTGGGGCAGAAGCAGCTCAGGTCACAGACATGGGCTCGGGCAGGAGCCGGCCTGGCTGGAGGCCTCCGGCCGAATGATCCAGCAGCTCCTAGATTAGCTATGCTGGCTGCCAGCACCAACGGGGAGCCGGCGAACGGGGTTCCTATGGGTGCTCATTGTTAGATCCTGCCCAGGTGTGGTCAGGTCATCTGAAAATGACTGTCTATCTCCTCTGGGTTCCCAGAGGACCAGAGCTGCATGGTTCAGGAGGCAGTATCTCGTGCTGGTGAGGGTGGACAGGGGCGCCCACGGTGACCGACTTGCTGGAGACTGGGGTTACCCACCGCTGACAGCAGATAAGGATTTGGTCATATGGAGGTCAGAGGAGACCCTGACAGGGGCCACTTGGGATGGAGGGGATGGAGACCGCCTGAGGGAGTGGCTGGATTAGGCCATAGGGAGGATGACTGTCCATGAGAGATGGCGGGTGTGGGCAGCCCATGAAGGGTTGGGGGAGCGGTACTGCTCTTCTAGGGGGTGTGGGCACTGGAGTAGCCACCGGAGGCAGCTGTTCCCCCACTTTTCAGTTCTGAGAGTTGGTGAGGCGGGACCAGCCCTGTTGTTTCCAGTTCTTCATGCCTGGTAGCACCCTCATGCCTGTTTGTCCAACATCAGTGTTTCAGATGAATTCTGAGCTAACTTTTATTCACTCCTTTCATTTTTCCCAGGTGATGGGCCTGCTGGGCTTGTGCCCACTTCTGTCTGGCAGGGTGGGTGTGGCACACACCTTGGCAGTGCTTGTCCCAGTGTTGCCAGAGCCCGCCCAGCCCCAGGCCTCCCCATCAGGTCCTCAGACCAAATCTCGGGGTCACTCTGGATGCATCCACCAGAACTGGGCCCCCACTGGAGCCGCCGGGCAGGACCAGGCATGCCCAGGGCATCAGCGAGCCCACAGGAGGGTTGTGGTCCCCACACCACAAGTGCACCCTCTCCTCATGGGGGTTGTCTCTGGAGGCAGTCAGGCCTGGTGTTTCCCCCTCCCCATGATGTGCTCACCCAGCCCTGTGTGTGTACTGCAGGCCATGCCTGGTAAGCTGGGTAGTCCAATGGCCCTTGGGGCGCATGGCATACCCAGGTGTCTTGGGTGGGACCATCCTGGGCCCCTCATATGCTCCTTCCTCTTCCTCAGCCCTACACGCTTCTCCGATACTGTCTCCCTCATACGTGCCACGGAGCAGATGATGGCGGCAGCCCGGCTCCTGCCGCCACCAGCGGTGCCTCAGGTGAGTAGCCCCAAGGCCTTTGCAGCGCCCCTGCCATCCTCACATCCTCCCACTCCCAGGGGCCTGGTGGCATCCTGAGCATCACTGCATTTTGAACACTGTGGCCCCTTCCTGTTGCCCCCCGTCCAGGGGCGCGTCCCCACACCCCACACTGCTTGCACCCTCCTTGTCTGGGACATGGACTCTGAGTCCAACCTGCAGGCCCCCTGTTGTTCCAGGCCAAGGTGACCTTCGAGGACGTGGCCGTGTTCCTCTCCCAGGATGAGTGGGATCGTCTGGGCCCCGCCCAGCGTGGCCTCTACCGACACGTGATGATGGAGACCTACGGGAACGTGGTCTCCGTGGGTAAGGCCCCCTGCAGGCCTTGGGTGGGGCGTGGTGAGGGTGCTTGTGGATATTGTACAGACGAAAGGACTTCCCTCCCCACGAGCAGGAATTCCAGGATCCAAGCCCGAGGTGATCTCCCAGCTGGAGCGAGGAGAGGAGCCGTGGGTCCTGGACAAGCAGGGCAACGAGCAGCTCAGGGGCTGGGGCATCAGCCACTCAGGTGAGCGCGGAGTGGCCTCTGTGCACTAAGGGCTGTGCACCTGCGGGTGCTCCTGGGGTCTGACCTGGCGGGGACTCCTGCGGGTGAGAGGGCAGCAGGCAGAGGCCCAGTGCAGGGAATGGGCAGGGTGGTAAGTGCAGCTGGGTGTGGGTTGGGTGCCTTGAGGCAAGGTGAGCACATGTGGCTGCTGGGCCCCTGACAGGTCCCTGCTCTGAATGGACCTCAGAGGTTGAGGGACATGGGCTGGTTTCGGGAAGAAGGAAGCACCTAAGTGTGAAAGGGAAGTTTCTTAACCTGACTCTTAGTGTGGCTAGAGCTGTTTGCCGTGAGGCAAAGGAGCCCACCGTCCACAGCTGTCCTGGGGGTTCCATCTGAAATTTGGCAAGACCAGACACGATAGCATAAGTAAAGCTGTAAGAATTAGAAAGAAAGAGGAAAAACATTGCTTGTAGTTCATGATATTGTCTATATGTGAGAAGACTGATCAGGACCTCCTTGGTGGCCCAGTGATTGAGAATCCGCCTGCCGGTGCGGGGGTCACAGGTTTGATCCCTGGTCCGAGAAGATCCCACGTGCTGTGGAACAGCTAAGCCCATGTGACACAACTACTGAGTCTACGCTTGAGAGTCCGGGAGCCACTACTACTTGGCCCACGAGCCGCAAGTGCTAGAGCCTGCGTGCCTAGAGCCCGTGCTTTGCAGCAAGGGAAGCCACCACAGCAAGAAGCCTGCACATCACAACTCGAGAGTAACCCCCGCTCACTGCAACTAGAGAAAAGCTGTCACCGCAGTGAAGACCCACCGCAGCCAAAAATAAAATAAATAAAATTATATTAAAAAAAATGCAAACAAGAACATGTTGACCTCCTAGGCACAGACCCCTGCAGATTCTTCAGGCAGAGTCTGTCTTGGAAGTGCCTTTCCTGGTGTAGGGACTGCTTGGTTTTGGAGCCTGCTATTTTTCAGGGGCTCTTGTTGGGGTTTGAGGAAGTTCATTGCACAGCACCTGTCCTAAGTTCTGAATGAATTCAACAGTGAAGCTTACATCTCAGTAATGCTGTTACCACCAAAAAAAGGGAAAATTGATGGGACTTGAAAATATCCCTGTTACAGAAAAAGCAAAATCCAGTGAATGTGGCCAGTTGCCATTCAGTATGCTTCCTAATAAGAAACCCCAGAGAGACCCTAACCCCCCACAATCAGGTAGGGAGGGCTTCCGGGTCTTGGCCATGAAGCAGAACGTGGGTCCCCTGGACTGAGAAGGTCCAGCTCTCTCTCATTGGCTAAGTCTCTCCTCAGGTGTGTCCCCCTCAGGTCTTGCTCTGCCTGCTGGGCTTCTTGCTCTAGGACATCCCTCAAGGACCGTTTTAACGCTGTCCCCAACCAGGCCTTGTGGGAACTGGAGGAAGCAGCAGAGGCGTTGCTGAGATGGGCCTGGGAGGACTGGCTCTGCCCCGACACCGTCCCCTGCTGTCACAGCCCTGCCCGCCTGTCGAGTATCCTGGATGAGCATCGTTCTGAGTAGCCAGTCCTCCTGGGACAGTCCTGTTTCCTGGTGACGTCTTGTCAATTCAGTGGCTGTCTTCAAGGTTTAAAATCTGTCATCCTCAGCATACCCTGCTCCACCCTCAACCTGCAGTGCCCCTGACCTGAGTGTAGAAACACCCCCGCCTTCTCGGCCATCCTCACTGCCACCTGCGGGCCCCATCTTGTTCCCCAGGGGGGAGTCTGCAGGACGGGCTCTCAGGAGCTCGTGCTTCGCTCCAGCAGCCCCCTCCCTGCCCTGCACAGTAATAGGTGTAGTCCTGCGTCGATTCCGCCTCTAATGGCCTCTGGACCCTCCAGGGCGGGCAGGGCTGCGGCTGTGACCGTGTGTGCTCCTCAGGCTCTTGAATGGGACCTGGCCCTTCTCCAGCCACACTGTTGGGTGGACACCTTTCCTCTTTGTCACCCACTGGTGACTTCTAGCCTTGGGCCCTCGAGGGCCGCCCTGTCCCAGTGGAGCACCTGCAGGGTGGAATGCACTCTGCAGTCTCAGAAGGGGTGAACACGCTCCCTTTCGTTTTGGTTTTTCAGGATGTGAGCACAAGGATCAGGACCAGGACGCAGACTCCAGCTTGAGGCCGCTCACTTCAGAGGAGATATCAATGATTCTGAGGAAAACGCCTGCCGAGTGGAGTGATCCAGGCAGTTACGAACCTGAGCAGAGTTTCTGTCCGAGTCCCAGCCCTGCCCGCCCCCTTGAAGGCCAGGCCGTGAGGCCCAGCGCGCCGGTCGCCCAGCGCCCGGCTGTTCCTGGCGGGGAGAGGCCTTACCGGTGCGTGGAGTGCGGGAAGTGCTTTGGGCGGAGCTCCCACCTGCTGCAGCACCAGAGGACGCACACCGGGGAGAGGCCCTATGTGTGCGGTGTGTGTGGCAAGGCCTTCAGCCAGAGCTCGGTGCTCAGCAAGCACAAAAGGATCCACACGGGCGAGAAGCCCTACGCGTGCCACGAGTGTGGAAAGGCCTTTCGAGTGAGTTCGGATCTCGCTCAGCATCACAAGATACACACAGGGGAGAAGCCGCACGAGTGTCTCGAGTGCCGCAAGACCTTCACGCAGCTCTCGCACCTCCTGCAGCACCAGCGCATCCACACTGGCGAGCGGCCGTACGTGTGCGGCGTGTGCGGCAAGGCCTTCAACCACAGCACCGTGCTGCGCAGCCACCGGCGGGTACACACGGGGGAGAAGCCGCACGAGTGTGCAGAGTGTGGTCGCGCCTTCAGCGTGAAGAGGACACTGCTCCAGCACCAGCGGGTGCACACCGGGGAGAAGCCCTACGCTTGCGGCGAGTGTGGCCGTGCCTTCAGTGACCGCTCTGTCCTCATCCAGCACCACAGCGTGCACACTGGCGAGAAGCCGTACGAGTGTGGTGAGTGCGGCAAAGCCTTCCGGCACCGCTCCACCCTCCTGAACCATGAGCGCATCCACACGGAGGAGAAGCCCTATGGCTGCTACGCCTGCGGCAAGGCCTTCGTGCAGCACTCCCACTTGACCCAGCACCAGCGGGTCCACACCGGGGAGAAGCCCTACGTGTGCAGCGAGTGCGGCCACGCCTTCAGCGCCCGCAGGTCGCTGGTCCAGCACCAGCGGGTCCACACCGGCGAGCGGCCCTTCCGCTGCGCACAGTGTGGCAAGGCCTTTAGCTTGAAGGCCACGCTGATTGTGCACCTGAGGACCCACACGGGCGAGAGGCCGTACGAGTGCAGCCGCTGCGGCAAGGCCTTCAGCCAGTACTCGGTGCTCGTGCAGCACCAGCGCATCCACACGGGCGAGAGGCCGTACGAGTGTGCGGAGTGCGGCCGCGCCTTCAACCAGCACGGCCACCTCATCCAGCACCAGAAGGTGCACAGGAAGCTGTGACCTTGCCTGCACGTGAAGTCACACTTGGGAACTCGGGCTCCCAGCCCTGGGAAGCCTCCAGTCCCGGCGAAGCCCCTGCCAGTGACACCCAGTGTCACCGAGGAACTCACGGGCAGCACTGAAGTGTCTCTGGAAGAACTTCAGAGGACGCCTCATTTGCTTCTCTCACCGTCTTGACGTTACGTTGCAGAGTAGGCTCACAATGGTAATGAGTTTTGGTAAAGACAGCTACTATTCATTATTAACGTTAGTTTGTTAGAAATGAGAAGCTAAAGGAAGTTTCAGCATAAGGACCACTGTCCCAGGAAAACTTCCTCATGCTCCAAATAAATGTTTTTTTCTTAGAATATTATATGCCTTTCCTAAATACAATGGTTGTTCTGATTATTGCACTTAAAATTGGGATGTTGGAGTATATTTTCAGCATTCTGTTAAACAGTAAAGTACTGTGTAGATAAAATGGTATTAAAAAATATTGTTACCAAGTGTCATCATGTAATATGACTGAAAATCCTAACTGTGTGGAACTACTTGTTTTCTATGAAAATGGTCTAAAGATTAATTAGTGAGAAATGATATAAATATAGAAAACCCTTCATCTGGTCCTTTAATTTTATTTAAGATCAGAAGGGATGTCCTAACTTATTGGTGAAAATTCAACTCAAAAATGGATCTTTCCCCCCAAATCTTTGCAGATTCATAGGGTGTCTTGGGCTTCTGGGCCCATGTGGGCTTAGGAGGTGACTTTGTACTCAGAGCCCAGACCTCACAGCTGCTGTACCACCTGGGTGCCTCTTTTTTTACACATTATGATGTTTCCCAGAAATGTTACTAAAAAAGTCTTTGGCACACACTTCTAAAACAAAATTCTCAAATAGCTTTTTGTTTACTATTTCTAATATTTCTATTCCTATGATGAAGGGTTTTCTTCATTTTTTACTTCTAGTTCCAAGAGAGTCTAGTATCTGTTGTCATATACTGTGATAAATCTAGTGTATTTATAAGTTTTGTTTTTTGGCCAAGCATTGCAGCATGTGGGATTTTAGTTCCTTGACCAAGGATCGAGGCTATGTCCCCTGCGCTGGGAACACTGAGTCTTAACCACTAAAAGCCCCTGTTCATTGTTTCTAATAATTTTTTTTTTCCTTGATGTTGAAAGCATCATCACCTCAGGAAAAATTAAGCAGCAGAGTGTTGATCCTGAAGTCCATAGCAGTCACTGGTGAAGATGAAAATGTCCCTTAGAGCTAGTCACAGTGTTCATGCTTCTTGCTGATATTTTTAGAATAGGTAAAAAGTATAAATTATAAACAGTTCATAAAATTATAATAAGCTGCAGAATAATAAAAGGCAAACATTACTTTTTAAAGTTTAAAATATAAGTTTAAAAGTTTATAATTAAAGGTAAATCAAAATAACTGAAAGGAAATTCTAGAAATATTTAAAATTATCAGAAAGGAGCTTTTAAACAAAGTTTAGACAATAATTAGACTAAGAAAAAACCAAAAAGCTTGCAGTTTGTTACAGACTTATAAGTAAATAGTGCAACAAATAAAATGATACAGTTGGTTAAAGTTGGTAAATTTGGTGACGAGATGAAGGTTCTAGAGTAATTCTCTGAGAAGGGTGGGCATGGCGTAGCCTTTGTGGATACAGGAGCTGCAGCCCAGAGTGGTCTGTGGTCCGAGTTCCCAAGCCCGTGTTTGTAAGCTTGTGTGTATGTTGCCTGGGGATGGTGTGCAGAGACACTGATGCACTTGGGCTGTCTCCTTTCCTCTGCTGATTGCAGGTATTTGATGTACAGAGGGAACTCACGAAAGAACCTGAGCACCAAGTACAGGCCAGAGACCCCCTGCACTGTGGTGGCCAATGCCCTGCATCTCAGTCCAGTTCAGTCACTCAGTCATGTCTGACTAACCCCATGGACTGCAGCACGCCAGGCTTCCCTGTCCATCACCAACTCCTGGAGCTTGCTCAAACTCATGCCCATCGAGTCAGTGATGCCATCAACCATCTCCTCCTCTGTCGCCCCCTTCTCCTGCCTTCACTGTTTCCCAGCATCAGGGTCTTTTCCAATGAGTCAGTTCTTCGTGTCAGGTGGCCAAAGTATTAGAGTTTCAGCTTCAGCATCAGTCCCTCCAATGAATATTCAGGACTGATTTCCTTTAGGATGGGCTGGTTTGATCTCCTTGGAGTCCAAGGGACTCAAGAGTCTTTTCCAACACCACAGTTCAAAAGCATCAATTCTTCGGCGCTCAGCTTTCTTTATGGTCCAGCTCACATCCATACATGACGACTGGAAAATCCATAGCTTTGACTAGACAGAACTTTGTCGGCAAGGTAATATCTGCTTTGACATCTGTGTCTTTGCTTTTTATATCTGGGTGCCAGCAATTCATGGGGGACCCACCATCACACATGTCCTCCTCCTTTCCTGGGCCATCGAACCATCCATGAGCTGTTCTTCCCAATATAGAAGAACTGGCTGTTTGCCGTAACTCCCCATCCAGTAAGATCCACGTGAGCCAACCTGCCTCCTTGAGACACAGATCCCAGTTAAATGAGCTCTTTCTATGACATGTCTGCTGATTGTCCCTGGTTGTCCCACTTCCTAGAATGGGGACCTCCATTCCTAGAATGGTGACCTACCCTTCAAAACTCTCTCCTTTTTCCTTGGTAGACAGGCCAATGTCCTACCTTCTCTCTACAGCAGACATGAAGGGGACCCAAAAAAGCTTCAGTTTTGCCAGGAAGTTCTCGCTGCTCCTGTACTTGGTCTCAGCTGCTGATGGTACCAATGTTGTGAAGGTGATAGGAGACTGCAGAGATGGTCTAGTGAGGTGGGGAAGGCCTGGTGCTGACGTTTCTGGGGAAGTGGTAGAGAAGTGGTTGACTGTAGGGCTGTTGGTGAGGACGGCATTGCTGGGGGGCCCTGGTGAGCGCGCGGTGACAGGAAGGGATGATTGTGGGTGTCGACAGTAGGGGAGGTGATGGTTTGGGTCAGGTATTGGAAAGAAAAGGCATATTGACCAGCACGGAGTCAGGGGATGGGGAAAACGTGATGATTTTAGGGTGGGGTGTTGTGTGGACAAGTGATGACGATGGGCCAGCGGGTACAGGGCAGGCAAGAGTCCCAGCCACTGGTGCCCATAGCCTTATTTTCCTTCCCACCACTCCAGCTGTTCAGTGATGCAGTTCGACTAGCTGTGTCTTCCAAATAGAACTCCTGGGACCTCGTGGACAAGGTTTTGCAGGAGCTTGAGGTAGGTCCAGTACAAATGTCAGGTGGCATAGAGAAAAAGCGTTCTCTCCATAGGGGTGCAGCCATAAGCCAATAGACTGGCTGCAGGCAGAACATACTCGTTGTGGGCACGGCCCCTAGGGGTGTCAGAGCTACAGCTGGGTAAATGCAAGGCCAAGCCTCACCTGCTGCCTTGTTCCCAGAACGTTGGCTTGGAGCAGAAGGAGGAGGAGATGCCAGACAAAACAGTGTGGCCACGTCCAGAGCCGTTCTCCCTCCCGAGCCACAGGAGGCCTCTCCACGGCCCACCTGGTGGTGAGGGGCAGTTCAGAAGACCCCTCTCTCGATAATCCTTCAGCTCTCAGTTGAGACAGGCTTCCAGGCTGCCCCTTGCTGTACCTCCAACAAACCCAGCTGTCCCATTTGCACTGCCCACCACCCCCCCCCCCACACTTCATGGCCCGTGAAACCTGACCCTTCTACATGGTTCCCTCCCCTGTGGGTCAGAACATGCCACGGATAGGTGTAAGGCCCATACCAGACCCTGAAGCCAAATTAGGGATGGGCCCTCCAGGCCTGTGAGACAGTAAAGAGAATCAATATTCTAAAAGGATATTTAGGTGTCTTATTTCTCCCCCTCTGATAACTGATGTCAGGGCCTATTCATTGCATTTCCACCAAGGGGTTGGTTTCTAATTCCTTTTTCCTTTTTAATCTCTCAACTAAGCCAATCATTTTAAGAAAATGATTTTGAGCGGAGAGCTGTTTTGTTCCATAAGTTTTTCTAGAGCTCTTCTGGATACAGCCAGTACATTGATGCACAGTGAGGCCGAGATCGCAGGCCCAAGTTTGCTAGTGAAAGCAGGTGACTGGTCTGGCCATATACAGAAATATACAGACGTCATTGTGAACATCAAGCGTCAGTAAAGGCACATCACAAGGCATTTGCATTATAAGAAATTGACTTTAGGAAAACTTCTTTTAAAAACCCATTTTTCAACATAGGAGGCTTTTCTTCATTTTTCTGAGGACTAGTGTGGACATTAGTAGCAAGGGTACTTGCTTGGGTAGCAAGGGCTGCTAAGAACTGTCATGCTGCCTTTTCCATTTATCTCCAGGACTTGTCGCTCACTAGAATGCTTTTATGATCATCTTGTACATCATTTCCATTAAATTTTTTTTTAATTTATAATAAAGGTTGAATTACATAAACATTGAGTCGATGTGCCTGCTTTGTGGGTATGGGTTTTTTAAAGCAAGAAGTCACAAGAGAATGAGTATATCAACAGCCGCGTTAATGGGGGGAGACAGCCGTATTTGTCAAGCAGGGGTGACGAGGTTAACTTCGTTCATTGTCGCAGAGATCATTTCAGTGGAATTTAGGGTTTTAAAAGAATGGGTGTTTGGGAGTCAAGAACAAACATTTTTACCCTTTAAATTATTGATGCTTACAATTTCAGCTTAAGAAACAATCTGACTAGGGAATTCAGGAATGTGTTACCCTGGTGAGATGGGCCCTTAAAAACAAGAGCAACAACAAAAAAACTTTTATTATAAATGAATAATGTATTTTAAAAAATAATGGCTTCATTGAGATATGATTCAAATACCATAAAATTCACCATCGGTATTGTGCTTACATGGGAGAAGGCAATGGCACCCCACTCCAGTACTGTTGCCCAGAAAATCCCATGGATGGAGGAGCCTGATGGGCTGCAGTCCATGGGGTGGCTAAGAGTCAGACATGACTGAGTGACTTCACTTTCACTTTCCACTTTCATGCATTGGAGAAGGAAATGGCAACCCACTCCAGTGTTCTTGCCTGGAGAATCCCGTGGACAGAGAAGCCTGGTAGGCTGCAGTCCATGGGGTCACACAGAGTCGGATACGACTGAAGCGACTTGGCAGCAGCATTGTGCTTACATAACCATTTTGCATCAGTTCCCATAGAAACAAAGCCTGAGACAACAAATCTTGTTCAGATGAATTATTGGGGCAGTTCTCTGTCTCTGCTAGGGACTAGCTTCAGCCTGCCTCTCCCTAAGGGAGCTCTGGAGGGCAGACTGGCCTGCAGGGTTGATCCCCCCACCAGGGGGGCGTTTGTGCCAGTTAGCAAAGTGTGTGAAGAGGAAGAGATGGAAGGGATGACTTGTAGTGTCCAGGTTAAAGTGGCTCCTGTTTTTAGCAAGGGCAGGTCTCTGGGGAAAAGGCAGCTATGAGTTCAACACTCGAAGCAGGTAGGGGAAAAGTGTTCAGGTGGGGTGCCAGCAACATCCGTGGCCACATAGCCCTATATTGTTCAGATCCACCTGCTTCTTAAATGTCATTTCATTATGACACACAGGAACACCACTTTGGAGTCTCTTTTAATACTTGTTGAGGTGAAACTTACATAACAAAGTTATCCATGTTAAAGGATAGGAAGCAGGGTTATTTAAACAGTTACATTGTTGGGCAACCATCACTTCTCTAGTTCTAAAACATTTCAGTCACTCTGAAGTAAAACATCTTCATCATTAAGTAGTTTCTTTCCAATATTCCCTCCCTTCAGCCCCTTGCAAATACTAATCTACATTCTGTCTCTATGGATTTTATCTATTCTGGATATTTTATATAAATGGAATAAAACATGATGTGACCTTCTGTATCTATCTTATTCTTTCATTCCTTTCTATGGTTGAATAATGTTCCACTGTATTATATAACAAAAGTTGTGTGTCCATCTGTTGATAGACATTTGTGGTGTCTATCTTTCAGCTATTGTGTATAATGCTGCTATGAATATGCTTATACATGTGCTTACATGCTCATCGGTGCTTATATGAGTAGTTTTCAATTCTCCTGGTGTCAGAGTCTGTAACAAAATACCATTGACTTCGTGGCTTGTTGTTCAGTTGCTCAGCTGTGTCCAGCTCTCTGTGACCCCATGGACTGCAGCATGCTAGGCTTCCCTGTCCTTCACTGTCTCCTGGATTTGCTCAAACTCATGTCCATTGAGTTGGTGATGCCATTCGACCATCTCACCCTCTGTCATCTCCTTCTCCTCCTGCCTTCAATCTTTCTCAGCATCAGGGTCTTTTCCAATGAGTCAGTTCTTCACGCTAGGTGGCCAAAGTATTGGAGTTTCAGCTTCAGCATCAGTCCTTCCAATGAATATTCAAGGTTAATTTCCTTTAAGATTTACTGGTTTGATCTTCTTGGAGTCCAAGGGACTCTCAAGAGTCTTCTCCAACACCACAGTTCAAAGGCATCAGTTCTTCGGTGCTCAGCCTTCTTTATGGTCCAGCTCTAACATCCATACATGACTACTGGAAAAAACCATAGCTTTGACTATACAGACCTTTGTCGACAAAGTAATGTCTCTGCTTTTTAATATGCTGTTGAGGTTGGTCATAGCTTTTCTTCCAAGGAGCAAGCGTCTCTTAATTTCATGGCTACAGTCACCGTTCACAGTGATTATGGAGCCCAAGAAAATAAAGTCCGTTACAGTTTCCATTGTTTTCCCATCTCTTTGCCATGAAGTGATGGGACCGGATGTCATGATCTTAGTTTTCTGAATGTTGAGTTTTAAGCCAGCTTTTTCACTCTTTCACTTTCAAGAGATTTTAAAGTTGTTACAAAACGTGGCCACAAGGCGGCAGCATTTCTTCATGCCCAACTCTGGCTCATTCCGCAGGCAGGGCCGTAAGGAAGATCCTGTTCGCAGACGGTCAAGAGTGCAGCGCGCCAGAAGAAACGCTCAAGGGTCTCATCTCATTCCTTCTACCCCTTCCCCTTTATTCCGCAAAGCACATCCCAGTTCCTGGAACACCACTCTGTGGAGGGTGGGGCGACCATAAGGAAGGGGGCTGGCGGGGGTTGGGGGGCGGGAGAACCCCAGCCCAGAGGACACGTGGAGCCCAGGGAACATTTCAAAGCTCCTCCAGCCCAGAGGTTCCACCGTTCTTTCGATGCAGTAGGCTTGATTTCTCTGCGGGAAGGCCCACTTGGATCCAGAGATTGGGGACTCAACCTGAAAGCAAGAGGCACTCCAGGTCCATTGTGGGGGCACATTGCCTGCCTCATCCTCCCAGCTTCCTCAGCTCCACAACACTCCACCCTTGGTACCGAAGCCTGCTCTGGCTCCAGGGATATGATACCAGCCCAGGTCACCATGGCCTAAAGGAATAGAGTTAGCATTTCTTGTGTCTTTTCATTTTCTACTTAAAAAAAATTTGAATTGGAGTATATAGATGAAGTGCTCAGTGACGTGATCAGTGCAAAGAAACAGAGGAAAACAACAGAATGGGAAAGACTGGAGAGCTCTTCAAGAAAATCGAAGATACCAAGGGAACATTTCATGCAAAGATGGGCTCAATAAAGGACGGAAATGGTATGGACCTAACAGAAGCAGAAGATACCAAGAAGAGGTGGTAAAAATACACAGAAGAACTGTACAAAAAGATCTTCACGACCCAGATAATCATGATGGAGTGATCACTGACCTAGAGCCAGACATCCTGGAATGTGAAGTCAAGTGGGCCTTAGAAAGCATCACTATGAGCAAAGCTAGTGAAGGTGATGCAATTCCAGTTGAGCTGTTTCAAATCCTGAAAGATGATGCTGTGAAAGTGCTGCACTCAATATTCCAGCAAATTTGGAAAACTCAGCAGTGGCCACAGGACTGGAAAAGGTCAGTTTTCATTCCAATCCCAAAGAAAGGCAATGCCAAAGAATGCTCAAACTACTGCACAATTGCACTAATTTCACAGGCTAGCAAAGTAATGCTCAAAATTCTCCAAGCCAGGCTTCAGTAATACGTGAACTGTGAACTTCCCAATGTTCAAGCTGGATTTAGAAAAGGCAGAGGAACCAGAGATCAAATTGCCAACATCCATTGGATCATAGAAAAAGCAAGAGAGTTTCAGAAAAACATCTACTTCTTTATTGACTATGCCAAAGCCTTTGACTGTGTGGATCACAAGAAACTGTGGAAAATTCTTCAAGAGATGGGAATACCTGACCACTTTACCTGACTCCTGAGAAATTTGTATGCAGGTCAAGTAGCAACATTTAGAACTGGGCATGAAACAACAGACTGGTTCAAAATTAGGAAAGGAGTATGTCAAGGCTGTATATTGTCACCTGCTTATTTAACTTATATTACATCATGTAAAATGCTGGGTTGGATGCAGTACAAGTTGGAATCAAGACTGTCGGGAGAAATTTCAATAACCTCAGATATGCAGATGACACCACCCTTATGGCAGAAAGCA
Source organism: Bos grunniens (assembly GCF_055505025.1). Lineage (NCBI taxonomy): Eukaryota > Metazoa > Chordata > Mammalia > Artiodactyla > Bovidae > Bos > Bos grunniens. The sequence continues at coordinate 83,847,993 of NC_141178.1, forward strand.
AAGAAGAACTAAAGAGCCTCTTGATGGAAGTGAAAGAGCTAGCTTAAAACTCAACATTCAGAAAAATAAGATCATGACATCTGGTCCCATCACTTCATGGCAAATAGATGGAGAAACAATGGAAACAGTGACAGACTTTATTTTCTTGGGCTCCAAAAATCACTGCAGATGGTGACTGCAGCCATTAAATTAAAAGATGCTTGCTCCTTGGAAGAAAAGCTATGACCAACCTAGACAGCATATTAAAAAGCAGAGATAGTACTTTGCTGAAAAGGTTGGTCTAATCAAAGCTTTGGTTTTTCCACTGGTCATGTATGGATGTGAGAGTTGGACTATAAAGAAAGCTGAGTGCCAAAGAACTGATGCTTTTGAACTGTGGTGTTGGAGAAAACTCTTGAGAGACCCTTGGACACCAAGGAGATCAAACCAGTCCATCCTAAAGGAAATCAGTCCTGAATATTCATTGGAAGGACTGATGCTGAAGCTGAAACTCTGATACTTTGGTCACCTGATGCGAATAACTGACTCATTGGAAAAGACCCTGATGCTGAGAAAGATTGAAGGTGGGAGGAGAAGGGGATGACAGAGGATGAGATGGTTGGATGGCATCACCGATTCGATGGATATGAGTGTGAGCAAGCTCTGGGAGTTGGTGATGGACAGGGAAGCTTGGTGTGCTGCAGTCCATGGGGCCTCAAAGAGTTGGACATGACTGAGCGACTGAACTGAACTGAATTCTCATGTTGAAGAGGTGTATTTTGGGGTTGCATTTGCTCCCCCTCACTTTGGATGTATCCCAGTTTGCTTACACAGTCATCTATGGAAGACATCCTGATATTTGAAAGTTTGTAGGTATTACAAGTAGAGCGGCTGTGCATTATTGCATGATAGTTTTTATTTGGACACCTTTTCAAAGCTGTTTTCTAAATACTAGATGTGCAGTGTTTGATCTTCAGGTGAGCCTTGTTTAGCTTTGGGAAAAAAACAGCTAAGTTGCTCCGTGGCACATGGGATCTTCCCAGATAAGGGATCATATTTGAATCTCTTGCATTGTCAGGTGGAGTCTTTACCACTGAGCTACCAGGGAAGCCCCTGGGTTTTTTTTTTTTTTTTTTTTTTAGTTTACTAGTTCTAATAGATGTGTGGTTTTAATTTGTAATTTTCTAATGATATATGATTTTTGAGTATTTTTCATATGTTTATTTAGTATCTGTATGTTTTCTTTGGCCAGGTGTTCAGATTTATATATCTTTAATGAGGCTGTTTGTTCCAGATTTTTTGGTATTATTTGAGTATACAATGTTTTATCAGATATGTTTTTTGTAGATATATTTCTCTGTTTGTGCTTGTTGCCGGGGTCCAGCCCCGGCTGATCCAGGGTATTCGAAGGAGAGGCGGCTTTGGCGACCTATGTATTTATTTATTTATCAAAGATATAAAGAGTAATAGAATGAGGATAGCTCAGTAGGAAAATTCAGTGGAGAAAAGAAGCTGAGTGGCTTGGTTTACGCGGAAAATCAATATAACCCGTGACACCAGGTTAGCTCTGACCAAGGAGGCCATAGGCGCCCTCTCGAATAGCGGAAGGTGCCCCACCTGAGACACTTTCTCAAGTGGGTCTTAGAAGCCCAGGCAAATAAATGGTTGCAGAGGATATCCGCGCTCCAGATGGAGACTCAGCTGGAAATTGAGGGGAAGAATGACATGGGGAGACCACGCGTTGGTGAGCAAGGCCTGTAGCTTTATTTTCAACAGGGGCTTATATATCCTAAGTTACACATAGAGGATAATAGGGGATGCAAAGTCAGCAGTCTTTGATCCTTATCAAAAACCAGGGTTTCTTTCCTGCAAATTTATCGTATACAAATGGTTTAGGTGATTTACATCATCTTCTGGCCAGAAGGCTTATTAACATTTTATGACTCTTGACAAAGACTTATCAACAAAGACTTATTTTCCCTAAGAGTAATTATTTTAAGGTTTGGCACCATCTTCCGAAGATAAAATTGCATTCCTATAGGGTGGATGTGTAATGGGTTTACAACAAAGGAAAGAATTTATTACCTTAAGGGTCTAAAGTTACTAACACCAAGGCCACTACTTATTTTTTCTACATACCGACTATATTAATTAATACACATTCAAGGATACAATTCAGGGGATGTGGAAACTTGGCAACAAGCATTGGCTCATCAATGAAATCTTTTACTAGTTTTATTCTGACAGTTTCTAACTCTCTGAGAGGCTCTAAGCTATTTGAATATCTTAAGCTTCCCGTGCCTCTCGAGGCTGGGAGACTGTAAACAATCGTATGCATAGCTGTAGGAGTCCGGGTAAACTTGCCAGGCGAGTTAGAGAGCTATCTGAGGGGTTTGGATTTAAACACTCCTAATTGCCCAGGAACTTTTATTAATTGGAGCTGTAAGTTAACTCTTTGTCAGAGAGAGCGAGATGGTGGTAGGGGACAGCCCCCAGTAAAGTCAGAGGTGAGAGCACAAAGCAATAAAGTAGGCAGACTCTGGTTTTTTGGGGGTAGATGCTCGAGAATATCCAGGGGGACTCCTGAGGCTTGATCCTGCCTTTGAGTATGCCGAGCCTCCTTCCTCATGACCTTTGTCACGAGTGGAATGTCTCTCGCCGGCTCCCGGCAGCTTGTGTTTAGGTTTTCTGAATAAGGTCTTTTTTGAGTTTATTTTTAATTTTTTAAAGGTCATGTTTTAAATTTTGTATATTTTTTGGGATAGAGTTCAGGTTTTTTTTTTTCCTGTTAATATTCATAAGCAAAACTGAAGTACTGTAGATACAGCTTTGCATTTTATCTGTTGAGAAATTTAAGTGAATTTGGTATAAGTCATAAAATTTCTTTCTACTTTCATTTGATTGCATATGGATTCCAGTTATTTATACAACAGGTTTTGGAGATGTCTTGGGAAGTCAGTTTCCCCAGGTGAAACCGCATCCATGAAACATCAGCTCTTTTCAGCTCCTGTTCTGTCATTGAATTTAACTTGCTTTGAGATGATTCCACTGTCTCATACTAGCAGAATCACAGAATGTTTGTCTTCTTTTGTTCTGGTTTGTTTCACTTAGCATAATGACTATAAGGTTCATCCACGTTGTAGCAATGCCAAAGAATGCTTGAACTACCGCATAATTGCACTCATCTCACACACTAGTAAAGTAATGCTCAAAATTCTCCAAGCCAGGCTTCAGCAATACGTGAACCATGAACTTCCAGATGTTCAAGCTGGTTTTAGAAAAGGCAAAGGAACTAGAGATCAAATTGCCAACGTTCGCTGGATCATAGAAAAAGCAAGAGAGTTCCAGAAAAACATCTATTTCTGCTTTATTGACTATGCCAAAGCCTCCGACTGTGTGGATCACAATAAATTGTGGAAAATTCTGAAAGAGATGGGAATACCAGACCATCTGATCTGCCTCTTGAGAAACCTGTATGCAGGTCAGGAAGCAACAGTTAGAACTGGACATGGAACAGCAGACTGGTTCCAGGTAGGAAAATGAGTACATTGAGGCTGTATATTGTCACCCTGCTTATTTAACTTATATGCAGAGTACATCATGAGAAACGCTGGGCTGGAAGAAGCACAAGCTGGAATCAAGATTGCCAGGAGAAATATCAATAACCTCAGATATGCAGACGACACCACCCTTATGGCAGAAAGTGAAGAGGAACTAAAGAGCCTCTTGATGAAAGTGAAGGAGGAGAGTGAAAAAGTTGGCTTAAAGTTCAACATTCAGAAAACTAAGATCATGGCATCTGGTCCCATCACTTCATGGGGAATAGATGGGGAAACAGTGGAAACAGTGTCAGACTTTATTTTTTGGGGCTCCAAAATCATTGCAGATGGTGATTACAACCATGAAATTAAAAGATGCTTACTCCTTGGAAGGAAAGTTATGAGTAACAACCTAGACAGCATATTCAAAAGCAGAGACATTACTTTGCCAACAAAGGTCCGTCTAGTCAAGGCTATGGTTTTTCCAGTGGTCATGTATGGATGTGAGAGTTGGACGGTGAAGAAAGCTGAGCGCCGAAGAATTGATGCTTTAGAACTGTGGTGTTGGAGAAGACTCTTGAGAGCCCCTTGGACTGCAAGAAGATCCAGCCAGTCCATCCTAAAGGAGATCAGTCCTGGGTGTTCTTTGGAAGGACTGATACTGAAGCTGAAACTCCAGTACTTTGGCCACCTCATGCGAAGAGTTGACTCATTGGAAAAGACTCTGATGCTGGGAGGGATTGGGGGCAGGAGGAGAAGGGGACGACAGAGGATGAGATGGCTGGATGGCATCACTGACTCGATGGACGTGAGTCTGAGTGAACTCCGGGAGTTGGTGATGGACAGGGAGGCCTGGCGTGCTGCGATTCATGGGGTCGCAAAGAGTCGGACGCGACTGAGCGACTGAACTGAATTGAATGAGAGGAAGGGGCGGGGAGGACGTGGTGCGGAGCGCGCGGGCGGGGCTCCTCCTTCCCATCCCAGTTCCCCGCGGCCCCGAGTGGCGGCGGCGCGCGCGCTCAAATGCGCGGCCGGGCCTTATAAAGAGCGCACGGCTAGGCGCGCGTTCCATTGTGCAGAAGGGCACTCGGCGGGCCGTGCCGTGGGCCTGCGCAGTGCGGGCCGCTCCCCGCCCCCCGCTGCCCCACCGACCCCTCAGCCAGCCGGCCCGGCCCAGCCTCGGCTCCGCGTCCTCGCTCGGCTCTCAGCCGCCCCTTTACCCTGCAGCGGCCAGCCCGGTGTCCAGCAGCATGTTCAGCTGGGTCAGCAAGGATGCCCGCCGCAAGAAGGAGCCGGAGCTCTTCCAGACGGTGTCCTAGGGGCTGTGGCAGCTGTACGCGCAGAAGCTGCTGCCCCCTGGAGGAGCACTACCGCTTCCATGAGTTCCACTCGCCCGCTGGAGGACGCCGACTTCGACAACAAGCCCATGGTGCTCCTCGTGGGCCAGTACAGCACGGGCAAGACCACCTTCATCCGGCACCTGATTGAGCAGGACTTCCAGGGGATGCGCCTCGGGCCCGAGCCCACCACCGACTCTTTCATCGCGGTCATGCACGGCCCCACCGAGGGCGTGGTGCCGGGCAACGCGCTCGTCGTCTACCCGCGGCGGCCCTTCCGCAAGCTCAACGCCTTCGGCAACGCCTTCCTCAACAGGTAGCCACTCCTCGATCCGGGGTGGGGGCAAGGGGCCGCCGGGGTCCCGACCGTCCAGTGACTACTGCCCCCGCGAGACCCCTCAGCGACCACTCCCCGGAACTTGGTCCCCTGCCACTTTTCAAAGAAAACCCTTACCAAGGGGTCTGCGAGTAGGTGTCGCCGGCTCCCGCGGCTCTGTCTCCCCGCCGCCCCCCTCCTCCCCGAATTTCCCAGGTTATCGGTTTAACTCCCAACCCCCAACCCTGGCAGATCCCAGACTCCTCACATCCCTCAGGTAGTGTTGGTTTCCACCTCCTTCCCTAAGGCTGGGCGCACCTAATTCATTCAGACCACCCCCCCTCACCCCCTCCCTTCAAGGGTCTGTTTCTTAAGTGTCCTGGAAAAATATAGTGAAACCTTAAGGCATTCACTTTGCTGGTGTGGTGTGCCTCCCTGGAGACCGGTGGTTTGTGGAGGAAGGACCGTGGAGATCTGGATGGAAACCTGTTGCTTGAGTTGTTTCAGTCCGGTTTCTTTAGTGATGAGTGAGAGATGGAGTATTTCCTGCCATATCAGTAAACAAGGCTGTCACAGCCATCAGCAATTCCAGCTCTCCAAATGTGGATTTCTGAACTCCGAGGGCACCCGGGAAGAACAATGCCTGCAATAAGGCAGCCATGAGGTTGCACCATTCCCGACGGTGAGCACTGAGGAAACTCAGGGTGTGAAAAAACGTAGGATACTGACCCCAGATAGCTGAGATGCGTGTGAGAGAAATGATTTTAGTGGGCCCAGACTCTAGCCTCTTCCCACATGTAGAAAAGTGCTAAATTCCTGGAGATATCTGGTTTTCTTTAATTCACAAAAATAACGTTTGATGTTCAGACTACTTGTGCTTTGTTGCAAACCTATATAACCTGACCCCCCCCCCCCCCCAGGGTTACTTGAGATTACTTTATTTAGGCTTGAAGTCCTAAAAATTCCCACCAAAAAACTGTAACTCTCAACTTTTAGGTTGTGACTATTTTTTAAGTTGACATTAGCAAGATTGGGTCTGTTAAGTGTTTACTTATTTGATGAAGAAAAGCAAGATCATGCCTGTCGGAATCAGCCCGTCTTGCTGGGTATCCTGAGGACATTGCTCTGGCAGATGTGGAACCCTGCAGACAGCAGCAGGGGTGCTTTGTGCCGACCTTCTGGTCTGTTCTTAGACTAACATGTGAGGAAGGAGCTGTCCGTCACACTAATACCCACTCACTTCAACACTGGGATCTCAGACATTTTGGAAATGAAACAAAAGGGTTTATGTGAAGTCTCTTCTGGAATTTCTATCTTTGGTAGAGAATCAAACACTGATAAAACTAGCCGGTTCTGTGACCAGTAATAACATTTCTGTAATGACAGGTGTCCCGGGACCTGCACCCTTGGGTCTGCTCTGCCTGCCTCGCTGCTGGCTGCAGCGTGCTCTCGCCTCTTACTTCAGACAGAGAAATGTACTTACTGACTTCAGACAGAAAAACTCATTTGTTTTTGGAAACGTGTCTGCACCCACATCTTTTCTCCACAGTGGCGTCTGGGGAGGAGGTGACCCACCCACCTCTGTTTACTGGGGCTGGTCCCGGTCCAGTGCTTCAGAAACTGTGTACAGGCTGCATGTGGGACAAAAGGGAATTGCAGCTTCACATTCCACACTTTTGTTGCTCAGGTGGGAGGGAGGCTGAGACTCCTTGGGAAGTCAATGACAGAGCCTCCGAAGTAAGTTGAAGTGATTTTGTTTGATCAAACTAGCTATATATGCCTTAACATTTATAAACCTGCAGCAGGATAATGTATTGAAATTCAATATGTATTTCTTCTGTTTTTTCCATTCTAAGATGGTACCAGATCTTGGTGTTCCCTTGCCTCCAGGATTTTCTTTTTAATTGGAATCAAAGGATGGAGGTTTTTTTTGTTTTTGTTTTTGTTTTTTTTAATTTGGCTCCACTGAGTTTTAGTTGCAGCATGGGGGCTCTTTAGAAAGATCAAAAAGATTGTCTTTAGAAAGACAATCCTAACATCGTCCACCAGGTGAATGACTGGACACACTGTGGCAACCCTCCCCTGGAACACTGCCCTCTGTGAAAGGACAACCATCCGTGCAGCCGCACCGATGCTGAAAGAGTCAGTTCAGAAAGGCCACGTGCTGTAAGGATCCATTTATATGACATTCTGGAAAAGGCAAGACTGTGGGATCAGCAAACACGGGCAGTGTTAGGACTGTTTGAGGTCAGCATGTGTTTTGGTGATGGAACTCTTGTGTGTTCTCCTTGTGGTGACAGTTATATAAATCTGTACATGTTAAAACTCTTGGAACCATATATATGCATGCACGCATGGGTCAATTTTTGTGTAAGCAGTTTTTTTTTTTTTTAAAGGGAGAGAGAGGTCATTTTTTAAAAACTTCTGCCTTTGGGGTACTTCCGGGTAGACCAGCATTTAAGACTCCAAACTTCCAATGCTGGAGAAGGAAATGGCAACCCACTCCAATATTCTTGCCTGGAGAATCCCAGGGACAGAGCAGCCTGGTGGGCTGCCATCAGTGGGGTCACACAGAGTCGGACATGACTGAAGCGACGTAGCAGCAGCAGCAGCAACTCCCAATGCAGGGGGCCAGGGTTTGATCCCTGGTCAGGGAACTAAATCCTGCATGCTGCAATTAATTTTTTTTAAATGAAAATAAAATGCGTTTCTTGTAGACTACATATAGTTGGGTCATATTTTTTTAATCCATTCTCACAGACTCTTTTGATTGGTGTATTTAGACCATTCACATTGAAGGTGATTATTGATATAGTTGGATTATCTACTCTATTTGTAAAGGAACCTTCCATTCATTGCACTTATTCTTTGTTACCTTTTAAAAATATACTCCACTCTTTTATTGTCTTCTCTGACTTTAATGAGCATTTTATATGATTTCATTTTCTCTCTTCTCTTAGCATATCAATTCTTCTTTTGAAAAAAAAATTATGGTTGGCTTGGAGTTTGCAATATACATTTGCAACTAATCTATGCCCCCTTTCAAATAACTCTGTTTCACTTTACAGATAGTGCAGGTACTCTTAACAGAGTATTCCCAATTCCTCCTTCCTGTTCCTTATAACCTTACAGTTGTTCATTTCACTCATTCATAAGCTATGATCACCAGCACATTGTTGCTTTTTTATTTTGAACAGTTATATATTGAATCAGTTAATAATAAAAAACATGAGGGAATTCGCTAGTGGACTGGGGGTTAGGGCTCTGTGCTCTCACTGCCGAGGGTGTGGATTCAATCCCTGGTCTGGGAGCAGGGATCCCACAAGCCACGAGGCGTCACCAAAAACAAAAAAAGAAAAAAGAACGAAATGCTTTATTTTATCTTCATTTATTCTTTCTCTAATGCTTTCCCTCTTTAAACATTGATCTGAATCTCTGACCTGTTAGTATATATTATTTTCCTTTTCTCTGAAGAACAACAGTTTTTGCAAGGCAGGTCTCCTGGCAATGCATTCCTTCAGTGTTTGTCTGAGAAAGTCTTTATTTCTTCCTCACTTATGAAGGATAATTTCTTTGGATATACAACCATAGGTAGGTGGTTTATTCATGCAACTCTTCAGATGTATTACTTCATTCTCTTGCTCATGGTTTCTGACAAGACATGTGATTCTTTACTTTGTTCCTCTATAGGTGAGGTGGTTTTCCCCCCTCAGGCTTTCCTTAGGATTTGTCTTTGGTTTTCTGCAGTTTGAATGTGATGTGCCTAGGTGTAGTCCTTTGGTGATATATCCTGATTGGTGGTTCTCTGGAATTCCTGGATGTGTCCTCTGGGATCTGCCATTAATTTTGGAAAATCCTCTGCCATTGTTACTTCAGATGTTTCTTCTGTTAATTTCTTTGTTTCATCATCTCATATTTCAATTATGCATATATTACACCTTTTGTGATTGTCTCACAATTCTTGGATATTCTATTCCTTTTTCTCCCCCTCCCCATTAGTTTTTCTCTTTGTTTTTTAGTTTGAGACATTTCTAGTGATATAAATTAATGCTTACTGAAATCTTTGCTCAGCCATGTCCAGTCTAGTGATGAATGTAGCAAAGGCATTCTTTATTTCTGTTACTGTATTTTTGATTTCTGGCATTTATTTTTGCTTCTTTATTAGAGTTCCTATATCTCTGCTTATATTGCATGCATGCTCAGTTGCTTCAGTCATGTCTGACTTTGCAACCCCATAGACTATATAGCCTGCCAGGCTCCTCTGTCCATGGAATTTTCCCAGACCAAACCTGTATCTTCTGCACTGCAAGTGGATTCTTTACCACTGAGCTTCCCAGGAAGCCCCTGCTTATATTACCCATCGGGTTTTTTGTAGGTTGTCCACTTTTTTCCCTTTATAGCCCCTAGCATGTTAATCATAGTTAAACTCTCAGTCTAATAATTGCAAAATCTTTGCCATATCTGAGCCAAGTTCTCATGCCTGCTTTTTCTCAGGCCTCCTCAAGCTCTGCTTTTTCTTGCCCTTAGTTTGACTTGTAACTTTGTGTTGAAAGCTGGACTTGTGGTAGATGTCAGAGGCTTCAGATGCTTCAGGTATCTTCTGTTGTCTCCCTGTTGTCTCTGGGTTTTTCCCAGAAACTCTATCTGAAACGGAGTCTGTGTCTGGCAGTGCCCGTGGTATAATGTATGGCTTTTCTACCAGAGCCCTGTGCATGTGGTGGAGAGGTGCTGGGTGAGGGAGGCCTTCCTATGAGTCAGACTGTTTTTGTGGTCATGAGGTCCTGGACTGTGCCCTTCAGAAGTTTCTTAGCTCCCACCCATCCTTTTTTTTTTTCCATCCCAGTTGTAAGACAGGAAGGCTAGAAGAGGTTCCAGTTGTCAAGTTGCTCTTTGCCCTTCCCCCATGTCTGATAAGGCTCTGTCTGATAAAATAGTTTATTCTGAGGGAAGAAACACCCTTTGGTATGGATGTTTTTGAAAATGGTTACTTTTCTCTGGGTACACTTCTAAACTGTTAGTTTTCTTCTCTTCCCTGTCTAAATAGTGAAAGTCTAATTCTTTTTTTTCTCAAGTCTTTATCATGAAGACCCCACGGGGCTCCTGGAAGTAAAACTCATATAAGTGTGTCATCCCCTCTCGCTCCCCCTAGCTCAGGAGTTTTAAGTTTCATCTCACCACCTCTAGCCTCCAGCATTTGTCAACCACTGTTTATGTGGTTCTACCAGTTACTGGCTTTTGGAGGATTCTACCCCAGGAAAGCTATGATACTGAAAAAGCAGTTGTTCTGTCCATTTTTGCGTCGTGTTTTTTGTTGGACTATTTTTAGATATATCTCAGTTCAATTCAGTTGCTCAGTTGTATCCAGCTCTTTGTGACTCCATGGACTGCAGCACGCCAGGCTTCCTTGTCCAACACCAACTGCTGGAGGCTTCTCAAACTCATGTCCATCGGGTCAGTGATGCCATCCAACCATCTCATCCACTGTTGTCCCCTTCTTTTCCTGCCTTCCATCTTTCCCAGCATCAGGGTCTTTTCTGATGAGTCAGTTCTTCGCATCAGGTGGCCAAAGTATTGGGGCTTCAGCTTCAGCATCAGTCCTTCCAATAAATATTCAGGATTGATTTCCTTTATGGATGGACTGGTTAGATCTCCTTGCAGTCCAAGGGACTCTCAAGAGACTTCTCCAACACCACAGTGTAACAATTATCAACATCAACACCACAGAGTATCAATTCTTTGGCACTCAGCCTTCTTTATGCTCCAGCTCTCACATCCATACATGACCACTGGAAAAATCATAGCTTTGACTAGACAGACCTTTGTTGGTAAAGTAATGTCTCTGCTCTTTAATATGCTATCTAGGTTGGTCATAGTTTTTCTTCCAAGGAGCAAGCGTCTTTTAATTTCATGGCTGCAGTCACCATCTTCATGGGATTTTGGAGCCCAAGAAAATAAAGTCTCTCACTGTTTCCATGGTTACCCCATCTATTTGCCATGAAGTGATGGGACTGGATGCCATGATCTTAGTTTTCTGAATGTTGAGTTTTAATCCAACTTTTTCACTCTCCTCTTTCACTTTCATCAAGAGGCTCTTTAGTTCTTCTTTGCTTTCTGCCATAAGGGTGGTGTCATGTGCATATCTGAGGTTATTTATATTTCTCCTGGTAATCTTGATTCCAGCTTGTACTTCATCTAGCCCAGCATTTTGCATAATGTACTCTGCATATAAGTGAAATAAGCAGAGTGACAATATACAGCCTTGACATACTCCTTAGGTATATCTACATTTAGGCGTATTGTATCTTCTTGGTGAGTGGACATTTTGAAATCACTTAATGCCCCTCTTTATCTCTGATAATTTCCTTCCTCCAAAGTCTACTTCTTCTGGTGTTAATATAGTCACTCTACATAAAGCAGTATTGTTTATATGGCTTGTTTCACCCATCCTTCTACTAAAACATGAAGTGGATTTCCTGAAGAGAGCATGTATTTGGGTCTGATAGTCCCTCTCTTTTAGTCTGTGCATTTAGACCATTTACTTTTAATGTGACCATTAATATATTTGGGTATAAGTCTGTCATTTTATTATTTGTTATCTGTTTGTCCCCTGTGTGTGTTTATTGAGGTATAGTTGACATATAACTATCCTCGATATTTTTATTTCTATTTTTTTTCCTTTCCTGGATTACTTGAATGTTGCCTAGTGTTCCTTTTTTTTTCTATGTCATTTTTTTCTTCCAGTTTTATTGAGATATAATTGACATACAACACTGCATAAATTTAAGGTCTACAGAATGATTTGACTTACATACCTCTTGAAATGGTTACCACAGTAGGTTTAGTGAACACTTATATCATATAGATGCAAAATGAAAAAAAAAAAATAGTATTTTTCCTTATTAGAACTGTTGAGATTTACTGTCTTCAGTTCAGTTCAGTTCAGTCACTCAGTCGTGTCCGACTCTGCAACCCCACCAACTCCCGGAGTTCACTCAATCTTACATCCATCGAGTCGGAGATGCCATGCAGCCGTCTCATCTTCTGTCGTCACTTTTTCCTCCTGCCCCCAATCCCTCCCAGCATCAGAGTCTTTTCTAGTGAGTCAACCCTTCGCGTGAGGTGGCCAAAGTACCAGAGTTTCAGCCTTAGCGTCATTCCTTCCAAAGAACACCCAGGGCTGATCTCCTTTAGGATGGACTGCTTGGATCTCCCTGCAGTCCAAGGGACTCTCGAGAGTCTTCTCCAACACCACAGTTCAAAAGCATCAATTCTTCAGCACTCAGCTTTCTTCACCGTCCAACTCTCACATCCATAGATGACCACTGGAAAAACCATAACCTTGACTAAAACAGACTTTTGTTGGCAAAGTAATGTCTCTGCTTTTGAATATGCTATCTAGGTTGGTCATAACTTTCCTTCAAAGGAGTAAGCGTCTTTTAATTTCATGGCTGCAGTCACCATCTGCAGTGATTTTGGAGCCCCCAAAAATAAAGTCTGACACTGTTTCTACTGTTTCCCCATCTATTTCCCATGAAGTGATGGGACTGGATGCCATGATCTTCGTTTTCTGAATGTTGAGCTTTAAGTCAACCTTTTCACTCTCCTCTTTAACAATTTTCATATATAACATAGAACAGTGTTTATTAATTGTATTTATTGTGTTGTAGATGCATTGGCACCCCACTCCAGTACTGTTGCCTGGAAAATCCCATGGACGGAGGAGCCTGGTGGGCTGCAGTCCATGGGGTCGCTAAGAGTCGGACATGACTCAGCGACTTCACTTTTACTTTTCACTTTCATGCTTTGGGGAAGGCAATGGCAACCCACTCCAGTGTTCTTGCCTGGAGAATCCCAGGGACAGGGGAGCCTGGTGGGCTGCCGTCTATGGGGTCGCACAGAGTTGGACACGACTGAAGCGACTTAGCAGCAGCAGCAGATTATATCCCTAGTACTTATTTATCTTACAACTGGAAGTTGTACCTTTTTTTAAAAAAATGTATTCATAGATAAGGTTTATTCTAGTGTTTACATAAAAATGAGTTGATGTAGAACAGGAAAAGGTTTTTCCAAAGGGTTAAAATGTATCAAACAACAGAACTTGGTCTTTCCATTTAGTTTGAATTCAGTTGGCTGACTGCATCATTATTAATATCCACCCTCACTAATCATATTCATCACATACAATATCAAAAGTCTTCTGGTGGCACTTCCTATTTCCCTGGAAGTCTCTTAAGCTGTTTTCAGTTACAAAAGAAGGGCAGGGATTTTATCAGCTCACACTCTACTCCATTGGAGACAAAAATACATCCCTCAATTCTCTTGTTAAAATTGTGTCTCTTGGAAAACAGTGTCCAAAGGAAGAAATTAGCACTAATACACAAAGAACACAGTATAATCTCTGTATAACAGTAACTTTGCTTCAAATTTTTTTCATTAAGAATTATGTTTATTATCTCTCCACAAGGAAGTTATAAAAATACCTGTAAAAACATTGAAAAGGCTCTTTAAAATCCTGGAATGGAGAATTCTGAAGTATGAATTATGATACATCTATGATTTGCAAATAAAAGAATCAAATAAATTCTACAAGTTGGAATTTCTGAATGACTTTGGTAGGAGTTTACCAGAAGGAGCTAAAACATCAGACCTTAACAATTTTCTGTTTTCATCTCAGTTGGATTTTTAATCTGTTGATGGGCACAGTGCACACAGGAACTTGCTTCTGCCACTAATGATGAAGTCAGTCTGAGGGACAGATATTTGTATCCTGGATGCACTAGGCTCTTCCGTGCAACTGACTGGAGTGGTCTTCCCTCATTTGTTCCATCGTGTTTTAAATAAAAGTAAGTATACATGTGGTAAAACATTTAAATGGTACAAGAGGATTTAAATTATCAGTAAATACCCTTTTCTCCTATAACCTAGAAAATCTGATGTTTTCCAAATCATCAAACAGTCATATGAATAATTTGCAAAGTGAAGTCAACCTTAGAGTATCTTCATCTGAAAATTATTCTCAGGATTTCTGGAATACCTTGATTCTCTCATACTTTACCTCTGTTACAGAGGAAAGCCATGCAGTCTTCTCCTTCTCAAAAAAACTAACTAGGAAAGCAACTCACACACTCTGCTCAGAGACAGCAAGTGCAGGCAACACCTTGTACCCCGTGGATCTGGTCCTAGCCATGGGCAGGGGCTCTGGTATCCACCAGAGACACGGGTGGGTGCCTGGAGCCCAGCCGTGCCCTTCGTGAAGGCCTCTGATCTTTCGGGCCAGCTAAGCATCCTTTGAGGAGAGCATTACGTGGCCAGCGTGTAAGGAGAGGAGACACATCCTCGAAGAGACGAACTAGAAACGCTTCTGCCGCCTCTTGCAGGGCCAACAGGACCTGGGTTTGCCAACTGAAGTCCACACCACGAGTGAATTTAACATGTATTTCTCTTGCCGATGAAGGAGCAGGGATGGGAGAAGGAGTGGAGAGGAAAAGGAGACTCAGGAGAAGATAGACTCTCTGCGAGTCTCCGTGAATCTTCACCTCTGTTCTTCTTTTCGGGTGCTTACTCTTGGGACGTAACTGGTGGCTTATGTCAGCTCCAGGGAGCTTAGAGACGGCGGGCACGACTCGGCTCTCCTGGTCTCAGCCGTGGGAGAGGAGGAGACATTCTCTTGGGGCAGGGCAAGGGACGGGAGGCTGGTTGGATGAGAGAGTTGCAGGCAGCAGAAGGGGGTCTTTCTTAGCAGCAGGCGCGTGCCCTTCTGGAGCACTTGGATCGCCTGCAGGAGCGCATGTCTCCGGCGAGCCTGTGGACGGGAGGACGTGCCTGGACATGGGCTGGCGGGCGGGCGGAGGGAGCCAGGCTCGCCGGGCGCCCCTCGGTGTTTCGGGCTCGCTCGCGGCTCCAGGGGGCCGGTGGTGGGCGCACAGAGGGTGTTTGGGCCCCGGGGCTCCTTCTAGATCTGGGTCCCGGGACAGATGCCGGGAGGGCCGGGTCTCCCGGGCCAGCCGCCTGACCCGGCTGGGTGGTGCTCTGGAAGTTTGTACCCTTTGACCAGATTCTTCCAATTCTCCTCCCAACACCCCTCTGCATACCTCCAGTAACGACAAATCCGATCTCTTTTTCTATGAACTTGTTTATTTTTGAAGTATAATTGACTACAGCACTCTGTTAGTTCCCCGGCGTATAGCATAGTGATTAGACATTTCTATACATTTCAAAAGCCTCTTGATGAAGGTGAAAGTGGAGAGTGAAAAAGTTGGCTTAAAGCTCAGCATTCAGAAAACGAAGATCATGGCATCCGGTCCCGTCACTTCATGGGAAATAGATGGGGAAACAGTGGAAACAGTGTCAGACTTTCTTTTTTGGGCTCCAAAATCACTGCAGATGGTGACTGCAGCCATGAAATTAAAAGACGCTTACTCCTTTGAAGGAAAGTTATGACCAACCCAGATAGCATATTCAAAAGCAGAGACATTACTTTGCCAACAAAGGTTCGTCTAGTCAAGGCTATGGTTTTTCCTGTGGTCATGTATGGATGTGAGAGTTGGACTGTGAAGAAGGCTGAGCGCTGAAGAATTGATGCTTTAGAACTGTGGTGTTGGAAAAGACTCTTGAGAGTCCCTTGGATTGCAAGGAGATCCAACCAGTCTATTCTAAAGGAGATCAGCCCTGGGATTTCTTTGGAAGGAATGATCCTAAAGCTGAAACTCCAGTACTTTGGCCACCTCATGCGAAGAGTTGACTCATTGGAAAAGACTCTGATGCTGGGAGGGATTGGGGGCAGGAGGAGAAGGGAATGACAGAGGATGAGATGGCTGGATGGCATCACTGACTCGATGGACGTGAGTCTGAGTGAACTCCGGGAGTTGGTGATGGACAGGGAGGCCTGGCGTGCTGCGATTCATGGGGTTGCAAAGAGTCGGACATGACTGAGTGACTGATCTGATACATTTCAAAATGATCGCCGTAAATCTAGTTACCATCTGTCACCATGAAAGGTATTACTTTATTACTGACTATATACCCCTATATTATTGTTGACTGTATTGTTGATTATATTCTTAGTGTTCCATTTTAATCATTTTTATTGCTGTTTTTCCCCATGTATCTCTGTATTTTAGTGGTTGCTCTGGAGATTATAGTATTCATATTTAGCTTTTCTCTGTTTGCTTGGAAATAAGATTGTGCCAAGTCAAGGGGAACATAGAAGCCACACCACCACTTAGTGCTACATCTTCGTGCATCAAAAACTGCTTCAGACAGTGTTAGAAATTTTGCTTTCTGCTGTCATACATATATACATCATGTGTACATACAGAATAGTCTCGGGACTTCCCTGGTGGTCCAGCGGCTAGGACTCTGTGCCCCCAGTGCACGGGGCCTGGGTTTGATCCCTGCTCGGGGAACTAGATCCCACGTGCTGCAATGAAGATGGAAGGTCCCAAGTGCCACAACGAAGACCTGGCACAGCTACATAAATACATAAAAATAGATATTTCTTAAATAAGAAGTATAAAAAGCTGACTGCTTTGGCCACTTGTTTAAAATTAGGGACTCCCTGGCAGTCCAGTGATTAAGACTAGGAGCTCCCACTGCAGCGGGCAAGGGTTCCACCCCTGGTCGGGGAACTAAGATCCCACACATTGGATGGCACAGACCAAAAAACCATAAGACTCATATTTACATAGTTATTCATCATTTCTATTGCTCTTCCTGTATTCTTGAAATTTGTTTCCCTCTGGTATTATTCTCTTTGAATCTGAAGAATTTCCTTTAGCCTTTCTTTCAGAGTGGGCCTGCTAGAGAGCTCCCCTCTCACTTCAGTGCAGGTGGTACAGAAGGTGAGGATTCAGCATAGCACTGCTGATCAGTGAGTGTCCAGGGTGCCCGGTCACTGCTAAATTGCCTTGTGTGACCGTCATGGTTAGTGTACTGGAATTGCCTGGTTTCAGTCACACGACATGCTCACCACACGGCAGACAGCTGCCCTGTCCTGGGCCAAACAGGCAGAGGCAGCTGAGCCAGGATGAGTGCTGTCCGATAGCCGCCTTTGCTCCGTCTGACTCAGTGACCCACCTGTCTTCTTGAAATGTGTGCTCCCCTTCCCTTGTGATGGAGCAAAGTCCAGACATCAACCATATGCTTCCACGGTCACCTGGTAACATGGGAGCCCTGTGCACCAGCTTTTCCAAAACCATCAGATATTTCTCTTTGATAGTACAGAATTAAATAGGAATTTAATAGAATTAAATGGAATTAAATAGGTTTCTTTCCCCCCTCATTAAAGAAATTTCAGGCTTTAAAAGCAGGCAGGGGAATACTCGGGGTTTAGGGACCACTTGAAATCATTTGAGGCCAGGCTGGCTTTTCAAAAATATTTAGTATTTATTTATCTATTTGGTTATGTCAGGTCCTGGTTTCCACACATGGGGTCTTCGTTGTGACTCTCTAGCTGCGGCTTGTTGGCTTAGTTGCTCCATGGCATGTGGGATCTTAGTTCCCCAACCAGGAATCGAACCTTTGTTCTCTGCATTGCAAGGCAGATCTTAACCACTGAACCACCAGGGAAGCACCAGGCATATGTACGCAGACCAAGATACACGACCTTCAGACACGCAGAAAGGTCCCCTTCTCAGGAAGGCCTTCCCCATCTGCCCCATTTAAGGCTGTGAGTTGACGATAGCCCGCCTCCTCCTGCTCTGTTTCTCTCATGTTACTTATCACCGTTTGAGACAGGGTTTGCTTATTTGCCAGGTTTGTCTGTTTCGTTAGTTGCAGTGTCCTAAGTGCCTAGACTGGTGCATGCTCAGTAAATATATATTTTTACCTTGCTGCATGGCTTGTGGGATCTTAGTTCCCTGACCAGAGATTGAACCCAGGCCCTCAGCAGTGAAAGCATGGAGTCCTAACCACTGGACTGCCAGGGAATTCCCTCAGTAAATATTTCCTGGATGAAAGAACAGTTTTGCAACTTTCTTTTCTTCCTTTTAAAAAAGTTGTCATCCCTGACATCCTCCCATGGTGTACATAACCACACCGGGCACCTCCTCTCTTTTCATGTTCCACCAACTATCCTTGGGCTTCCCAGGTGGCGCTGGTGGTAAAGAACCTGCTTGCCAAGGCAGGAAACATAAGAGCCCCAGCTTTGATCCCTGGGTCAGGAAGATCCCCTGGAGGAGGGAATGGCAACCTACTCCAGTATTCTTGTCTGGAGAATCCCATGGACAGAGGAGCTGGCAGGCTGTAGTCCCTGGGGTCACAAAGAGTCGGACACAACTGAAGTGACGTAGCACACATGCGCACTGCCGTCCTAGCTTGGTCCTAAGGACACAACTGAAGTGACGTAGCACACATGCGCACTGCCGTCCTAGCTTGGTCCTAAAGCTACAGTGTGCTGTTACCACCTGCAAGTGATTTGAGGGAAATGACATGCTCTGGGACCCTTGAGCTTTAGGATGGAGAAGCACGGGCCCCTAACGTGGCCTCTTCTGTGTGAAGGAAGGCCGTGTGATGTGCTGACGCCCCGACACAGGCCTGTCCTTTCAGGTCTTATGCGGGTCATTATATGATAGTCCCGGGTGCTTCACACAGTAAAGAATCTGCCTTCAGTGCAGGAGACCTGGGTTTGATCCTTGGGTTGGGAAAATCCCCTGGAGGAAGGTATGGCCACCAACTCCAGTATTCTTGCCTGGAGAATCCCCATGGACAGAGGAGCCTGGCGGGCTACAGTCCATGGGGTCGCAAAGAGTCGGACACAACTGAGCGACGAAGCACAATCTGTTGAAGGAGGTTGTACAGGTCTCATGAGTCAGAAGCTGGCAGGTAACTGCTGAAAAGCAACCGTGCTATGGAAACTAAGACCCCGGAGAGCATCACAAGGCATTGGCAGTGAAACCACCTCCTGGGAAAAGCAGGAGGCTCCAGCTCGTGCCTCGCCTTTGCTGCTTGCTGATAGGAAATGAACAAGTGCCTGCCAGGTGCCACTGCTGTGTGATGACACGGGGGTGCAGACCAGGTCCATTTCCTTTGCTGTGCTGTTTGCAGCACTCCAAACCCACCCGCCTGGATGCTGTCTATCTCTGGCTGGTGGCTTGTGATTGGCCCCCAGCACATTTCTGCAGGGGAGCAGGGCTTTTTGTCAAAACCACCTGGGTTCCAGGGAGTAGAGAATTAAAATATCTAAGAGGAAAGAATACAGGGATTGTGTCTTGGGGAAAATGGGATGGTTTTGAATAAGTCTTTGTGTTTGGAAAGGGTGTTAAGAAGGAACAAGGCATCTGTGCAAATTACTTTGGTCACCTCCTTTAAGAAGACTGCCTTGATGGTTCATCTAGTGGTTAAGAATCTGCCTATGACACAGGTTCGATCCCTGGTCCAGGAATATTCCATATGCTGCAGGGAAACGAAGCCCGTGTGCCACAACCTCTGAGCCTGTGCTCTAGAGCCTGCAGGCCGCAGTGTCTGAAGCCCATGCATCCTAGAGCCAGTGCTGCACAGCCAGAGAAGCCCCCGCACCGAGAAGCCCGCACACTGCAACCAGAGAGTGGCTCCCATTTGCCACAGCCAGAGAAGGCTCATGTGTGGCTGCGGAGACCTGGCATGGCCCAGAGTAAATACATAAATAATAAGAGTAAAGAAGATAATAGTAAATCTTAAAGAAAGATTTCAGACCACTGAAAGATCCTTAGAGGTTCCAAGGAGACAAAAAATTATGAAGTGAATGCTTAACCACTGCTTGTTATACTTAACTTATTTTAAAATTCATTTTTATTGGAGTAGAGTTGCTTTGCAATCTTACTTTAGTTTCTGCTGTACAGCAAAGTGGATCAGTTATATGTATGCATATATCCCCTCTTTTTTAGATTTCTTTTCCTACTTAAGTCACCACAGAGCATTGGATAGAGTTCTCTGAGCTATACAATACGCTCTCATTAGTTATCTCTTTTATACATCAGTAGTGTACATGTGTCAATCCTCAACATATTTATTTTAGACAAGGTGGTTGATGGTATTGTGTACATTATTTATATCCCCGCCCCCCCCCCCCATACCTTGGATCTACTATTACCTGTTAAGAAACTGGTGTTTAAAATTTCCATCTGTTTCTAGTTTTGGTTCCTTCAGTTCTTGCTTTGTTTGTTTTGAGGCTCTGTTAGGTGTGTGGATATTTATGACATATCTTCCTGCTGAATTATCACTATGAGAAGTCTATCTTCTATCTGTAGAAGTCTAGAGACTTCTTCAGTATTCTTCAGTATTCTAATGTTTAAAGTATGCATGCTGTGGGTTCTAACCAGTTACTTTTTAAAAATTGCAGCTTCACTTAAGAAAACGACAATTTTATTGAGATACAATTCACATGCCATCAATTCACCCATTTAATATGTATAATTCAGTGGTTTTTCGTATATTCACAGGGTTGTGCAACCATGGCCACAATAACTTTCAGAACATTTTCATCATCTCAAAAGAATCCCACATTAGCAATCATTCCCCGTTTCATTCAGACACCCCACCCCAATTAGCCCAGGTCAACCACTAATTTATTTTCTGTCTCTATAGATTTGCCTCTTCTAGACATTTCATATACACGAAATCATACTATATGTGGTTTTTATGACTGGCTTCTTTCACTTGGTATAATGTTCTCAAGGGTCCTAAGTGTTATAGCATGTTTCAGTATTTTATCCAACCATTGTTTCTGTTTTCTTAAAAAAAAAAAATAGACTTTATTTTTTAGAGCACTTTTAGGTTCACAGCAAAACTGAATAGACAGTGCTGAGAGTTCCCATATATTGGGTTAGCCAACAAGTGCGTTCATGTTTTTCTGTAATATCTTATGGAAAAACCCAAACAAACTTTTTAGCCAACCCAATACTTCTCCCACCCCATAGCTTTTTAGCTCCATCTTGTATTCCATTAATTTTTTTCTTCAAACATATTCTCCTTAGAATTCTGACTACCAGTCCTTGTTCCCAATGAAATGTTGATAGATGAACATGTGTGGCTAATTGAATGACTTTTTTTATAGTGGCAAAATTAAACTCTTTATTACAGTATTATTTATAAACAGTTTTAAAGTAATATAAATCACTATTATTAGGGATATAAAATGAACAAAAGGCTCTGTTTTAAATATATGTTTTATATATAATTTGTGTTGATATTTTCATAAAACTTGAATAGTGTAGATATATAATTTATGTATTAACAAAAACATATAAAGCACTGGCTTTGTTCATAGTGTATCCTTAACAATACTGATATATTACTGATTTATTGTATATAAATTCTAAATATATATGTTTTTCCACATACCTCATTATACTTATGCTTTTCTTTTTTTTTTAAGTTTGTATTTCACTAGGCATGTCTCACTTTTTCCTTTCTTTTACCTCCCCTACCTTTTGTCATTTTTAATATTTACTGTTAATCTAATTTTTCCTTGCAGAATACATCTCTTCAGTGTCTGTTCTTTGAGTCCATCTCTCTCTGCCTCTATTGTTAGCATGTTTGCTTATGGCTCTCTGTGTAGAGTGTTGTGGCTTTCATTCATGATCATTGCCCTACATGTTTACTCTTGTTGTTTTCCCTCTTTCTTAGAATGAGCTGAATTTAAAAAATCGTTTGTCTTTAGCTCTTTGACAAACAGAATAGAAATAACTTTTCCTGTTTACAGTTATAACCCATCTAAATAAGGTTCTGCTAAAAACTAAACTTTCATATTTCCCTTCGCAAGTGATAACTCATACCTATAGAAATCATGCAAGCAAATTTCAAAATATAGCAACTAATTTAAATAGCTTAGTTTTTCAGACATAGTACTCTAAAGTATTGGGGATAAATTTTTATTCTAGAACATTTTGGTAGAGAAAGTAATCTAGTAGGTGTCATAGCCTTTGTATAGCAGTATATTAGGGGTAAGGAGAGGAACATCCGGGGCTTCATATGTCATCTGTCATAATCCTTACCCCATGAGAAGGTTAGTCAGTGGCAGAACTGGGATTTGAATCCACATCTGAATGACTCCAGAGCCTGTGCTCTTTGTGTTAGATCATAGAGTAATGGGGGATGTTATAATTATTTTATTAAATTTGACTCTTATTATTCTTAAAGTTCTTATTTTCTTCTCCAGAATGTCCTGAAACCAAACTTAATGAAGCTAATGAATGCTTCTCAGCAATCCAAGAGAAACAGTAAGTTATCTAATACTGTCCTCCTGGTGACAATTATTCACTGATTTGAAATTCAATTCAATTATTCACTGATTTGAAATTACAGATGTTCTCATGTACTCTCCCTTGTTTTCACTGTAGTAGAAGCAAAATGTGGCATTGTGAGACCAGAGAGTACAACGTTCTCTGAGGACAATAATTCTGATAGGGAAATTGAAGATGTGGTTGAAACCATTCCCGAACCATCACCTGGAGTCCCGGGCTTCTCTCATCCTGCCTTCCCATCGCCTGAGCCTCTTCCACAGCCTCTCAAGTCTCCCGCAGGCCTTGGTCTCACAAAGGCAAGTTGTTTTGTTTGTAACTCTTTTTTCCCTGTACTTTTTCACATGCCATTTGCATGTCATGTCCCCTTATATGACAGAAAGGATCTACCACAGAAATGGAACCCTTCAAAGTCATGGTACAAAATGGTGTGATAATAAGAGCAATATATGTGCATGACTCAGATTTATAACTGTTGGCATACTAAGTATGCCATTATAAATACAAATCAATTAGGAAGAAGAGCTAGATGAATATGAAGATGGGGAGAGGGATGAAGGGGAAGAATTCATTTAAGAAGGACAAGATGAATATGAAATGGAATGAGGGTCAGGATCAGACAGATTATTATACAAACACAACGGAAATAGTGGGGGTATGTCAGACGAGGAACTCTATATTATAAATACGAGAAGAATTATTTCAAATTCAACTTGAGACAGTGAGGTTGTGAAAGAACAATGCTCATACTCTTTTGAATGACATATAGCTGATTTTTATGAAGAACTGAAAGAAAACTTGTTCCTTACCTTTTTTGATGGTTGTTTTTGAAGTTGGTGGTGGTTCTTGTTTTTTTTTAATTGCAGTATAATCAATTTACAATATTGTGTTAGTTTCAGGTGTACAGCAAAGTGTCTTGGTTATGCTTGTATATGTATCTATGGCTTCCCTGGTGGCTCAGTTGATAAAGGGTCTGCCTGCAATATGGGAGACCTGGGTTCAATCCCTCTGTCAGGAAGATCCTTTGGAGAAAGAAATGGCAACCCACTCTAGTATTCTTGCCTGCAGAATTCCTTGGAGAGAGGAGCCTGGTGGATTACAGTCCACGGGGTCACAAAGAGTTGGACACAACCGAGGGACTAACACACACACATGTATGTATATATCTATATTGAATATAGTTCCCTCTGGAAGTTCATTTCTATTTGAAGTGATTTGTCTTTTTAAACAAATTCTCACTTTGAAAGTAATGAAGCGATGTCTTCTATTTAATATAGCAAAACTTTAGTTCATAGACAATTCAAGGTGAGTTCTCTTTTAGGCCTTAGCAGATTTATTATGATTTAAGAATTTTTGGCCTTTCTGTTTCTTGTGGTTTCTAACTTACTCTTTGATAAATACTTAATGTACTTAACTAATTTATCTTACTGTTTGGTATAATCTTTGTGGGTGTTTTAGGTCTTTTTGAAAATAAAGAGGAAATAAATAAGCATTTTATCTAGTCTTGTTACTAAAGTTATAATTTATAATTATAACTTTATATATATATATAATATATAATATATATAATTATAAATGAGATTCTTACTCTCTCTCCATTAAATGAGACAGTTTTCAGCTGCAATAGTCTTAAAGAAAAAATGTAGAACTGTTTCTTGCTGAAGAGATTCTGATTTGTCTTTTCCTAATATATACATGTAATGGCAATTACAGTAAATGAATGAAATCACAATTTATGATTTTTTTTCTTATACAGACTATTTGTTATTATAAAATCATAATTAAAGAAAAATTACCAGCAGGGTTTAAAAATTATCTCTGGAAGATAATTTTTTACTTTTTAAAATATCTCTAGCCATATGTATACTCCATGTTATTCTTAAGAAACTTTATATTAACTTCAGTATTTATAGGTGTTAAACTAGCCTGTCAATTCTTTGTTATACATATGAAACTAATGTATAAATTCTTTTGTATCCAAAACTCAGAAATTGTGGTTACTTGATTTTTTTTACTTTGTTTGTTCTTTCCTGATATGAAGTTTTAGCCCTGCTTGATAATCATAGATGTATTTGGAAACCTTTATATCTCCAGCTAGGATAATCATAATTTTACTACTATTTTTAATATCTAGATCATTCCTTCAATCTTTACCTACTATTCCAGAAGGCACAGATAGGAAATTAGAGTTGTTAGTGTGCTGTTTACAGGGAAATAAGAAGAAAACCTTGTGAATTTTCAAATAGGGTTTTATATTTCTTTCTTTCTTCTTAGTAGTACTTTAAAATGACTCATAATTCCATACTCACATAAGCATTTCTCATCTACAATTTAAAACTTGTCTTTTAAGATCAATTTTAAAAAGGAATCTTCTTATAGCATCTTGAATTGGTGTTTTACTATTAAACCTTTTCATTACACTCAAAAATGCTTATTATTATAATATCCCAGAAATGAATATTTGCACATATTTATAAAAGTATATTTTTATGTCCTTGAAACAGATGTTAAAATATATAACTGACAATTTTAATGTCATAGCTTTCTTCCCCTGGTATTGTTTTATTTTTGTAAGTTCAGAATTCTGCATAGGTTTGCATTAGTTATACCAGGTTAGCATATTTTACAAATAGTTATCTTAACAGCTGTGCTTTTCCTGAATAAGGCTATCTATTTCTAATCCAAAGGTATTTATCCAAATCCTTTCTTCTGAGTCCCTTGTGTGCCTCAGATTAATTCATTACTCCCCAAACTGAAGGCCTTGTTTCTGATGCTTCCCTCGTCCCTGACTCTGAAGCTACACTGTCGTCTGTTTTCCCCATCCTAGTAGACAGCATCACTGAAATGCCGCAGCAGGAAAGATCCCGGACGCCAAACTTCCTTGAAATTACTGCATCCAGTCACTCAGCGAGTTCAGTATTTTCTACCTGCTTATCATTTTTAGTGTCTTATTATCATAATCCACTTTCTCACCTATAATCTTGAAATATTCTTTTCAAGTTTTGTTTCCCTGATGTTTATCTTTATGTTGCTGCCGGAGTAATCTTCCTAAAATACGTTTGTCAATCTTTTCATTCCTCTTGGCTTTGAAGTTTGTTTCAGAATGATTTTTACTGTTTTTATTTGGCTGTTTTTAAAGCCAAATTCAACTTTTTAATTACAGTTTCATGGAAACTCTGGGTAATGTGCAGTGCTTGGTTTGCTTCCTGTCCACTCTGGAGCATTGCTTGTAGTGTTTTTTTTTTTTTACAATGCTGTCCTGTAAAATGATGTCATGTTTGCTACTCCCTGGTGCAGTGTAGTCTTTCCTCTTTCATTTGAAAAAAAGCATGGCACCAAATAAAATAAAATATATTTGTGATGATGTAACCCTTTACTTCTGTAGTAGGTTCCTGTCATGTGAAGAAAGAAGATGACACTTGCTTTTTGCCATTTGATCCCGGTCCTTCCATTCTGTCTCTCTGTAGGGTTCCCAGTAACTGGGCTCTAGTTTTCCACATGACTTATTCACACTGTTCACACCGCGTCCTTGGCTTGGGCTGCCCTTCCCAGAATCCCCCTCACACCCTGACTCTGTACTCTGTCTTCTGAGACACAGCCCTTTGTCACAGCGTGCCTTGAGCTTCACAGGCTCACCTGTGTCCTCTCTCCTTTGTGCCCTTCCTGTGCTCTGTCCGCTTCAGTTGCAGAGCTGTTGAAAAGCTCATACTCTTCTGCCCTCTTGTTTGTTTTCACGTGGCTCTGCCTTGCCTAGAACACAGAACAGAATTGCTCTTTTCTTTACATTTCTTACTTCTCTGAGGACAGTGTCTATGATTTCTTAGGCAACAGTAAATGTTTATCATCTTACTGATTGACTGAATGACCAAATAAATGAATATGTTTTCTGAAGTTGGGTTTTTGTTTTATTTTGTCTTGTTTTTATAGGAAGGAGCCACAAAGCCAGAGATTGTAGACAAAGAAAGTGATACAGATATTATTGAAAGGGCTCCACAAGAGCAAATAAATTATGACCATTTGAGTTCTGTTGATGGGACACACAAAAATAATAGAAGTGGTAAGTTAGTGAATGTCTGTGGATTTTTTTCTATGCTTAAAAGCTCAAATAAAGACCTTTAAAGTGCATAGATGCAAATATGGCATCCATTTCTTTGTAAGTGTGTTTCTTTTGCTCTCTTTCTTCAGAAGTGTCCCAAGTACTACCAGCTTTTTTTTCCTAAAAATGCTTCCACCCTCTGAAATTCTTTTCCACTAGTTCATTTTATTGAACTATTTGTGGATAGAGATAGACATATATTTATTAAAATTCATAGTAGCAAATGTTCTCATAAATGTATCTGTGACTCCATTTTACAGATGTGACGTCAGCCTTAGGATTGGGAGAAGAGGAAGATATAGAATCACCTTGGGATTCTGAGGTACTGTCTTCTGTTATTATTTTGAAATGTAAACAACTGAATGATGTAAAAACATAAAATCATAAGATGCTGTGACTTTCTCACCTTTGCATTTGCCCCTCAAAATTTTTTTATTTTTAATCTGATTTTAATCTTTATTTTTAATTATTGATTTTTAATCAATAAGATACTTCTGTGCTAAATACTACCACATAGTACACTTTAGCTAATTTTCAAGGTTTACGTAATGAAATCAGTGAAGTATGGAAATCAAGGCTTAGAAGTCATAAGGAATCTCTTTGTGTTCTGAAGTTACATTTATCTAAAAACGGAAGCATTGTTCCAGGTGAGTCTATGATCAAATGTTCCTTTCTTTCTTTCTTCCTCTCTTCCTTTCTTCCTTCGATTTTTGTTGGAGTACAGTTGATTTACAATACTGTGTTAGGTTCAGTGTGCAGCAAAGTGAATCAGTTATCTATCTCTCTCTATATATCACCTCTTTTTTAGATTCTTTTCCTATATGGGCCATTACAGAATATTGAGTGGAGTTCCCTGTGCTGTACAGTAGGTCCTTACTAGTTGTCTGTTTTATACACTGTAGTGTGTTTGTGTCATCCCCAATCTCCCAAGCAAACGTATGTTTCTTTGGTACATGTGCGCGTGTAAAACTGCTAGAGAGGGCCAGAGAGAAACAGGTTGAACTGTGGTTTTTTACCACGTCAACACTGAAAAGATAGTGCTTGAAACCTGAAAGTATTATTACATTTGGATTGTCAAGTTAATCTGCAAGGAACATTTCAAGAGAAGCAAAGGCATAGGGAATAGTAAGAAATATGTGGTATAATAACAGCAGTTAGCTTTGCTGTGTGATGTTTTAGTAAGTACAAACCATTTTGGATAGTTAAACCAGCACGCGCAGAGAACCTTTATGGCAGCCGTACTTGAAGTAACATGAAGTAACAGAGCACTACTGTGCTCTGATTGAAGGCGGCAGCTATGGAAGGAGATGAGAAGGGCCTGATCTCTGAGGTGCAGGTAGCCACTGCCTGGTGATACAGCACCGTGTTTGAAGTCAGCATCCTGAATCTGTCACTTAGCAGCTGTGGATCTTGGCAAACCTGTCTTAACTGGGTTAAATGTAGGCAGTTTTTAAAAGTAGGAAATTTTCTTCAAAAGGAATTAGGAAATCTTCATGCAACTCAATATTAATTTTAACAGAATACCTCTGAGAGCCTTCCACGAAAGTATGTGGATCTTTTATCTGGAGCTGCTGGTCAAAGAGGAAAAAATATGGACAAGTGGAAGGTAAGAGCTATATTTTATAGAAAAGTCATTTGACAGAATGTTGATTTAAAATGGAAATGCTGATATATTCTAATAGGCAAAGAAAATCACCTGTCAGATGCATAGTGAGATAAAAGACGAGAAAACAAGGGAAATAGTGTATCTTATCAGGTGTCAGCCACAGATTATATTGAGAATCCAGTTTAAGGAGCTAAACTATTTAGCTCCTGGACTTCCTTGGCAGTCCAATGGTTAGGACTCTGTGCAGTTAAGAGTCTCCAATGCAGGGGTGCTGGTTCGATCCCTACTCAGGGAACTAAGATTCTATTTGACACATGGGCCAAAAAAAAAAAAAATTCTGTTTCAAGATACTCTATGATCTAAGGAAGGTTGAGAAACAAGAGGAAAGAGGGAGTGAAGGATTAGAGACGCAGAGGGTATAGGGAGGAAATGAAGGAAAAGGAAGCACAGGTCTGTGGGGAAGGTGGCAATAAGTAAGATAACGCTTTAGAAAAAGGGAGAGTATTTGATATGGACGATGCATTTGAAGTGAGCTTCCAGCACCAAAACGTGTCAGAGAAGAACAGCAGAGCTCTCCCCTCTTCCTGCCTTCCTCACTGTTGGGAAGGCATTCAGGACTGCGGTCCCTGGGCGTGCAGAGCGGTGTGTCATCCTCTGTGGTGGAGCGTGGGCATAGGTGCTCAGCTGTAATGTGTGGAAATTGGTGTCATACGAAATGTTGCTGCTTTATAGGATGGTGTCACATAGGCCAACAAAAGAGAGCTAGAAAGAAGGAGTGAGCAGGGGGCATGATAGGGAGATCAAGTAACCTACAGCTTGATAGAGAGTCCACTGGAAAGTTTCCAACTTGTAATGCAGTTTCACTTTGGGGGGCGTGTTAGAGTGAGGAAGTTGAGGCTAAGATTTCAGGAGAATAAATTAAGTTGAAGTAATGTAGAAGCAGACTCAGTATAGACCAGAGTTTCTCAGATTTTAACTAGTAGCCTGGGGACCTTGTGTGAAGTGCACATACTGAGCAGGAAGTCTGAGAATCTGTGTTGGAAGTTGAGGAAACTTGAAGGAACTCCTTCTAGATGGCTTCAGTGTATTTGCAATGAGAAGAGATCAGATCATTGTTGCTCCAGAGAATACTGGAGGTGGGAGGGGATGCTAGAAGTGGGGGAAACTCCAGCCACTCCAAATACCTATCAAGCATCAAAGATATATGTTGTATCAGTATTTGTTATTCAAATTAGATTAATGTGAATATCGGGGCATTGACTTTTTTTGAAAGTTGTTTCACAGAAATCCGTTGAAGCAGTAATATCGTGTATCAAACCAAACTGAGTTTTGAAACAAAACAGATTAATAGGGTTCCTTCCCTAAATGCTAGAATTGCTATTTTTGATAAGTACTACACTGATTTTGAAACATGCAAGGTTTTTAATATCTAATAATTGTGTGACAGTTAAATTTATTATTTCCTTTTTGATAATTGTATTTCAATATTGAGAACTTATTCTACATTATTTTCTAGATGTGTCTTGTATAACTTCTTGCATGATTGGATCAAGAAACTTTAAGATGGCTAAACTAGAGGAGCCAAGACATGTAGGCATACCAGTAGCCCACATAGGTATGAAAAATAGTGAATATTTTTATGAACCATTATTCTACAAGTATGTATCCCAGCTAATCAGTTCATTACTCTTTCTCTGATGAGAAATGAATTATGCATTCAGTTGAACTGTCATCCTAGCTGTGTACTTCTTTAAATGACTGGACAGATTGAAGAACATGATAAATACTTATAGTATAATGGTGTAAATGATACTGCTGTATTACATTCAAGATAATGCTGTTGCATTTTACCATCTACTTTCACGTTTATGTCTTTGGGGTCATGATTTGTTCCTCTGATGAAGATCACTTTTCTCCTCATCATTTGGCATGTTCACATTGTTCTGTGTGCACTTTAATATTTTATAAAGTCACTGAAAACGTAATGTTACTTTTGAAATATTAGCTGTGTGTTTTGTTAAACCTTTATTTTTTCTTCATTATCTCTAGTGGATTCATAGTCTGTCTTGCTGGTGTCCTAACATCCCCCTGAAAACAAGACACTAAAACCAAATGTATTCACTGCCAAGGCTGAGCACAAGGATTTCTGCTCAGTTCTAACTCTGCATGAATGTAGAGCTGGCTTTCATATTTACATGCAATTAACTCTATGTCCCTTTTGCCTTTTAGATTCTCCTGAGAAATATCCTAACATGAAGGTAAAATTGTTTATGTTTTTATCTTGAATTATGAACTGTGGATAGTATCAAAGGTACATTATTTATTAACCAACTTGTTTCCAAACCCATTCAGCCTGCAGTCTTGGTGAAAGATTCTGTTCCTAGTAGAACAGTCGGAATGAAGGATTTACAAACATCCACTTCAGGTAAATTTTGCAATACATACATAACTCTGAAAAGAGGGACACTGAAGTATTTGAAATGCTCAGTCTTCATACTGCTAACTTTTTTTTTTGCAAATTTAATTGAATCATTTGACATACATAAGGCAAATGTTATTATTGGTATCCATGTTTTGAAAAAAGAGATAGGTACAAGCATAAGAACAAGAAATTTTTAAAATGTAAACTTGAACTCAATATGTTTCTGTATATGTTTTGATACCCTGAAGTTCTCAGTTTGCAATCTGTATACTTCTTAGGGATTCTCAGAAATTAATTATTAGATCCTAAGATTTTTTCCAGTGTCCAAAAATGCTTATTTGAACTTTGACCTTTACCTAGAGTAAAGCTTCTCTTGCTAACATATCAGTTGTATTTCAGCTTATAATTATTTCATTTTAGTGTTGTTACACAGATGAATGTAGGCCAACCAGATGTTTCGTTTAGCAGACTTTGTGTGTGTGTTGTTTTTGTGGTATCTTTGATTATTAGAAGTAGGGGAAGTACTCATACTTTAATGACTTTTTGATAGACATAATCTTTTAAAACAGTGATTCTGAAAGTTTTGGCTTTAGGGTCCTTTTGTACTTCTAAAAATTATTAGAATGCCACGGAACTTTTGTTTAAGTAGGTTGTATTTATTGATGTTCACTATATTGGAAAACAAAGCTGAAAAACTTAAAATACAAGAACACAGAATCATAATGGCTAATTCCATTTGTCATTAGAGTTATAATATCACATATCGTGTCTCTGAAGAACTCCACTGTGCACTCGGAAGAGAATGAGAATGGAAGTAACATTTAGTGTTGTTGTGAAAATAGTTCTGACCTCTTGGACGCCCTGACCTGATGATCTCTGAACTTCAGGGATTCTCAGGGCACACTTGAGAACCACAGTTTTAAACTGTTGAAGTGGTTAGATGTGAAATGATAAAGGGGGCCTTGAGTTGAAACGGGGTTTAAAGTTTCACTTATACATTTCTTGCTTGTTCCTTTGACTTCTCTTAAGAAATTTAGACCTGACAGCTTTTTTTTTTTTTTTTTTAAGCAAATATTTTTGTGTTGTATTCATTCTTGTCTCATGGTGCTCTGTGCTCTTTGGATCCAGTGTTGTCCTCAACTTATCCTGTTTTCACGTGGAAACAATTAGTCACACACAAGCCTATCATTTCTTATATGTTTATGATGTTTATCCAAGGCTTAAAAGATGGGTTCTGAAGATATTGATACATTGAAAAAGGCTGTCTCTTTGTAATTAAAGTAGTTGTTGTTGGTGATGTTCAGTCGCTAAATCGTGTCCAGCTCTTTGTGACCCTATGGTCTTGAGCACGCCAGGCCTCCTTGTCCCTCTCCATCTCTCCAAGTTCGCCTAGTCATGTCCACTGAATCAGTGATGCTAACCAACCATCTCACCCTCTGCTGTCCCCTTCTACTCCCCTCAATCTTTTCTAGCATCAGGGTCTTTTCCAGTGAGTTGACTCTTCACACCAGGTGCCCAAAGTACTGGAGCTCCAGTTTCAGCATCAGTCCTTCCAGTGTGTATTCAGGGTTCATTTCCCTTAGGATTGACTGGTTTGATCTCTTTGCTCTCCAGGGACTCTCAAGAGTCTTCTGTAGCACCACAGTCTGAAAGCATCATTTCTTTGGCATTCAGCCTTCTTTACGGTCCAATGCTCACATCCTTCTGTAACTACTGCAAAAACCATAGCTTTGACTGTACAGACCTTTGTCGGCAAAGTGATGTCTTTGCTTTTTAATACATTGTCTTGGTTTGTACCATTAATTAAGGTAGTACCATTCATTAAAAGTGTTTTTAAAACCATGGTCTCTAGAACACACAATATTGTCATGCATAATTAAATGTAAAATAAATGCAATACATTTTGTTAATAAAATATTTGTATGTTAAAGAAAAATAATTATTAATGAAGTTCTTATCGAATACAGAATATGTAACAGAGATTGAGTGAATTAAAGTAAGTAATACTGGAAAATTAGCAAGTAGAAAAAATGAGACACTAGTTAACATCTCTTCATGAATGGCAGTGGAGTGTAAGATATAATAAGCTCTGAAGGACTAGTGAGTGAGGGGAGAGGGGGACATGGAACTGATTCTCTGAAGAAAGACTGTACAAGTTAGTTAGAGCAGTATTCTTACTAACATTCTAATAAATGGAAAGTGTTTTCAGATTTTTCAGATTCTGGCTCTCCTAGTTTGAGCCTCAGTAATGAGACTCACCAAAGAGCGGGGCGTTTGGAAGCTGATCAGTGTCTACCGGCGTCACAGTCATGACCAAAAGTCAGTCAGCGTCCACAGAATTGGGACAGGTGACGGTAATAGATAAAAGATGGCTGTTGGAGCTGTGTTTCCGGGGAATTACACGCTCCATAGCTGTGCCAGTTTCAGCTGCCAGAAAACAGAAAAAGCAAACAAGGTAATGCAGAAGCCCGGGGCACCCAGCTGTGGGCCACCTGGGCACGGCCTAACCATTATTCTGACGGTTCCAAATTAGATTTTGTGGCAAAACCTACCTTGTGCTGACTCCTTTTATGCAACCAACAGCCAAGCAATACCTCTTAGCAAGGTGTTTGCATTCTCCCTCTGACCATAGTAATACAATAAATACAGCGAGAGGTAGGAGAAAGTAAGTTTGTTTAGCCTAGTATTTAGCATACACCTGAGAGTGGGTAGCAGGATTATATTTAGAACTCTGGGACTAGTTGGGAGACCTCAGTAGACATCTAGAGATTGCCTTCTCAAAATGTAACTTCATAGCAATGTTGAAGGAGTGCTGTATCATTTAAAAGCAGTACATAGAAATTCAATTCTGATTCTACTAGGATGCCCACTCTATTGAGTAACCATGTCTAATATGTGTTGTCCATAAAGACCAATTAATTTAGCACCTTTAATCAGTCATATGGTCAGAGCTATAGTAAGAAATCATATACTGTTTCTTTTTTTCACTCCTAGTTTTTTCTTTTCTATCCTCACCTATAGGGTTAACTTTGCATTTACAAAAGATTCTCAGTTATTTCCTAGAATAGTGACTACAAGCTATAAACTCAAAGTGTTTTGTTTCTTTTAATCTATAGAAGTGACTTGTTTGCCCTTGTTTGTCCATTAGCTTGGTATGTCCACGAAACACAAATTCAGATAAAACCTATCCAGTCCCTTCAACAGAGGAAGATGGGAAATAGGAAAACTACAAAATAAATAGAAGCGACTTCAGACCGTTCATGTAGATCGTTTCTCATCTCAGTCGATACCTTTTAGAAAGTAACCAGAAGAGTCTACTCCTTCAGGGCCCCTGGATTTGTACATTTATTCACTTCATAATGATTTATTCTGTACTGGACTCAGAACATTTTATATCCTAAGTATTTCTGGAAACGCTCCCCGGGTCCAGGCCTGCATCACCTTTGTTTCCTTCCATTAATAATGCCTTCAGATTCATCTCCCTCCATGTATTTGTATGCCCTTCAAATCCATTCCTCTTGTAGCATTTAGAGTCACCTCTCTCAAAAGCAAATGTGACTGTGAACCACTCTTCAAATCACATTAATGTCCAGGCATCATAAAGTGACACGTGAGGTCACTTTCATAATCTGACTTCTGCCTGACTCTTCATCTCTCCCCCTTTCTGTCTTTTGCTATGGAATTCTGAATTGCTGGTGATGCCCTACTGACCTGTCTCTGTACTTTCAACAGACATTTACCCTGTTGTGTGTGTGCTTCTCTCCCTGTCTTGTTACAGCTTTGCATGCCTTCCATCTCCTTCTCTTGGACTGTGTAAGTCTCCGCTCAGGGATTATCTCTAGAAAAGCATTCCCTGACATCTTTTATCTCTTTAAATGCCAGTGTCTAGTACAGAGCAGAAAGCTGATAAATAATTATTGAATAAAATAAATAAGTACTATTTATACAAAAGTGATTTTTTAATATTTTATTTTATTTTTTAACTTTACAATATTGTATTGGTTTTGCCATATATCAACATGAATCTGCCACAGGTATACACGTGTTCCCTATCCTGAACCCTCCTCCCTCCTCCCTCCCCATACCATCCTTCTGGGTCGTCCCAGTGCACCAGCCCCAAGCATCCAGTATTGTGCAGCGAACCTGGACTGGCAACTCGTTTCATATATAATATTATACATGTTTCAATGTCATTCTCCCAAATCATCCCACCCTCTCCCTCTCCCACAAAGTCCAAAAGACTGTTCTATACATCAGTGTCTCTTTTGCTGTCTCGTATACAGGGTTATTGTTACCATCTTTCTAAATTCCATATATATGCATTAGTATACTGTATTGGTGTTTTTCTTTCTGGCTTACTTCACTCTTTTTAAGAACTTGTCCTGTGCAGTTTAGGAGCCAAGAAGATAGGCATGTGAAAAAATAATTTACAATTCAGGTGATGAAGATACACTAGAAAAATCTATAAAGTACTAAGGTAGCTACAAGGAAAGGGATACCTGTTTATCTGAGGAAAGATAGCTGTAATCAAGGACAATTTCACAAAGCAGGCTGAGTCTTAAAAGATGAAAAGTTATTTGTTAGGAAGAGTACAGGGTAGCATTTCAGATTAAGGAATTGATAAAAGCATACAAAGTAAGAGGAATTTTGTAAACCATGAATAATGTTGCAGTTGAAGCTTGGCATGTTGTTAAAAAGGTACTGTTATGAAATAGAGAAGAGAATGTATTGTGACTTTATATGTCTGTCCTGTATTTTGAAATTTTGTTTGGTTTCTGATTGTTTTGTTCATTGATGTTTGGATGATTTTGTGAATGAATTTTTGAGCTGTTTGTGTGCCTGTATCCTGGTGACATCTGGTATTTTCCAAATTGTTTGTTGAAATTTTAGTTCATTGGAAGTATTTCTTAAAGAAGTAAATATTCAGCTGACGATTAAGATTGATTTAAGATGTCATTTGATACAGTGTTTTAAATCTATGTTTTAAATAAAGGTTATGACTTTTATCTAAATATTCTAAGTAATTTTAACTAAACATACAGATTTGTCAGCAGAACTAGACTTAGAAATTACATGAGAGGAAGAAGAAGAAAAACCTGTTGGAGATGAAAACAACCATTCCCAGGTATGTAAAAATGTAAATTTAAATTTCTGGTTTAATACTCTTTCCTATGCCTCAACAGCATAATACAGTGTGTAACAAAGGTCACGACAAATAAAATCACCTTTCAAAATTTAATCAATAGATAATAATTTAACAGTTTTTATAGCACCTTAATTATAAAACTTCGAATATTGTTAGAATCTGTTATATTTATAGTTTGTTCTTGGAATTGAGGGAAAAAAATTTCCTGACTCTTGTTTACTTCTTCCATTTTTATAACTTCATTACATGATTATGAAGGTGACATCAAATACTGAATTGTAAGGGTAAACAGTTGAAATTATGAACAATATGACAGTGATGATCCCGGACCTAGACACATGTAGAGAGAAATCATTCCCAGTGGTTCAAGGTTTTCCATTGAAATTACCAGTCAGTGACGCCAAGATGAAAGATTCATTCTGTCTGTGATCTTGGCGTATTGATTAGGGATGTACATTCAGGGAGAGAGTGGGGTCATAGAATCAACCCAGTTACCTATTAAGAGAATCAAAGCTTTCAGATTGGACCTTTGTTGTTAGGGCACAAATAATAACTTTCTAACTTATCTCATTTTGGGGTGAGAAATCAGTAAATATTACTAAAAATGCTTTATCCACTTTCATTGGTAGACATTAGAATATAATGTAACTGAATGTAGGGGGTTCCTTGGTAGTTCAGCTGGTAAAGAATCCACCTGCAATGCAGGAGACCCCAGTTCATTTCCTGGGTCAGGAAATTCCCCTGGAGAAGGATTTGGCTACCCATTTTAGTATTGTTGGGCTTCCCTGGTGGCTCAGATGGTAAAGATCCACCTGTAATGTGCGAGACCTAGGTTTAATCCCTGGGTTGGGAAGATCCCCTGGAGGAGGGTGTGGCAACCTACTCCAGGATTCTTGCCTGGAGAATCCCCATGGACAGAGGAGCCTGGTGGGCTACAGTCCTTAGGGATGGAAAGAATCAGACATGACTGAGCACACACATAAGTGAATGTAAGCAGGTAATATGTGTTGATGAATAACACTATCATAATATATAATTTGCATTAAAATTTAAGGATTTTTTCCTCTTTCTGATTGTTGTTAATTTGATTTTGGCGCCTAGTAATATAAAGCTTGTCTGTTTTGCACTTACTAGTCCTTAAAAAAAATCTTACAAATGTGCTATAGGGACTCCCTATTTAAGATATAGTGAGGTGAAATATTTTTAAGTGAGGAAGCCTTTATAACATTAAAAATCATCTAATTAATTTTTGGTAGATTTAACATATATGAATTAATTCAAACACTGATAAAATTGGGTTTGTGAGTTCATGTTTTTCCCCTATTTTAGGCTAAGGCAAGTTATTTTTCACTTCTTCCTTGTGATCCAGTGATTTGTGAGTAGCTAAGCATAGATTAAAGTTTAAGAGTTAAATTTAAATAAATTTTAAATTTCCAACATGGACACCAGGATATTTTTAATGACAAATACATGTACTCCCTTCCCTTTATGTATTTCATAACAAATTTAATAACAATAAAAATAAAATAAAAAATAGAATAAACAATACAAAACAAATTTAAAAAATAAAAAAATTAATAACAAATACATGTACTGCCTTCCCAATACATGTATAAGGCTTTCCTTGTGTCTCAGCTGGTAAAGAATTTGCCTGCAATGCAGGAGACCTAGGCTCGATTCCTGGGTTGGGAAGATCCCCTAGAGAAAGAAAAGACTATCCACTCCAGTATTCTGCCCTGGGGAACTCCATGGTCTGTATAGGCCGTAGAGCTGCAAAGAGTTGGACACAAC
This sequence comes from Bos grunniens, assembly GCF_055505025.1. NCBI lineage: Eukaryota > Metazoa > Chordata > Mammalia > Artiodactyla > Bovidae > Bos > Bos grunniens. Next base: position 83,885,441 of record NC_141178.1, read on the forward strand.
TGAGTGGCTTTCACTTTAACTTTCACATGTACTCCCACATATTCTTTAATCATCACTTGAAGATGTTTCTTTTGAGACAGACTCTTCCATTATGTTGTTTACTAAAATGTAGTAAGTTTTGACACATGTGATTTTGTCACATAAGTAGTATAAACTCCCACCTCCCAAAAATGAAGTGTTTATCTCCAAAGGAGAAAACTGAATTTTGAGATGCTGTGAGATTTTTCTTCCTTCCAGTAATAGATTTTTAAATTTGTTTGCTTGTTTGCTGTTTTGTGTAAGAGGTGCCTTGACTGAATTTTAACAACAGACAAAAATCTGTAGGTATTCTACTTTAAAAGAAAAAGGAGATCAGCCTTATCCCCAGCTAAGGCATTAAATTACTTGGGCAAAGTCATGCTTTTAACTTATCTGCTGCTGCTACTGCTGCTAAGTCACATCAGTCATGTCCGACTCTGTGTGATCCCATAGTCGGCAGCCCACCAGGCTCCCCCGTCCCTGGGATTCTCCAGGCAAGAACACTGGAGTGGGTTGCCATTTCCTTCTCCAATGCATGAAAGTGAAAAGTGAAGGTGAAGTCGCTCAGTTGTGTCCAACTCTTTGCGACCCCATGGACTGCAGCCCACCAGGCTCCTCCATCCATGGGATTTTCCAGGCAAGAGTACTGGAATGGGGTGCCATTGCCTTCTCCGTTTAACTTATCTATTCTTTTGATAAATTCATTTGGTAATTTATCAGATTCAAGGTTACAGAATTTTATCATCTCTTTTGGTGCCATAAAATGCTAGGGAATGCCACTTTAGGGGCTTTGAAGAAATCATTTAGTTTATCTTTGTGTATGATGTTAAGAAGGGTTCTCATTTCATTCTTTTACATGTAGCTGTCCAGTTTTCCCAGCACCATTTATTGAAGAGGCTGTCTTTGCCCCATTGTATATTCTTGCCTCCTTTGTCAAAAATAAGGTACCCATAGGTGCTTGGGTTTATTTCTGGGTTTTCAGTCTTGTTTCATTGGTCTATCTTTCTGTTTTTGTGCCAGTATCATACTTTCTTTATGACTGTAGCTTTGTCGTATAATCTGAAGTCAAGAAGGTTGATTTCTCCAGCTCGATTGGATTAAAATGGATTAAAGACCTAAATGTAAGACTAGAAACTATAAAACTCTTAGAGGAAAACATAGGCAGAACACTTGATGACATAAATCAAAGCAAGATCATCTGTCACCCACCTCCTAGAGTAATGGAAATAAAAACAAAAGTAAAGAAGTGGGACCTGTTTAAACTTAAAAGCTTTTGCACAGCAAAGGAAATGATAAGCAAGGTGAAAAGACAGCACTCAGAATGGGAGAAAATAATAGCAAATGAAACAACTGACAAAGGATTAATTTCCAAAATATACAAGAAGCTCATACAACTTAATACCAGAAAAACAATCCAATCACAAAGTGGGAAAAAGACCTATTAGACATTTCTCCAAAGACGACATACAGATGGCTAACAAACACATGAAAAGATGCTCAACATCGCTCATTAGTAGGGAAATAACAAATAAAAACTACCATGAGATATAACCTCACACCAGTCAGAATGGCCATCAGCAAAAAGTCTACAAGCAATAAATGCTGGAGAGGCTGTGGAGAAAAGGGAATGCTCTTGCACTGTTGGTGGGAATGTAAATTGATCCAGTCACTATGGAAGACTGTATGGAGATTCCTTAAAACACTAGGAATAAAACTATCATAAGACCCAGCAATCCCACTCCTAGGCATATACCCTGAGGAAACCAAAATTGAAAAAGACACATGTATGCCATCATTCATTGCAGCACTGTTGCAATAGTTAGAACATGGAAGCAACCTAGATGTCCATCAACACATGAATGGATAAAGAAGTTGTGGTTCACATACACACTGGAATATTACTCAGCCATAAAAAGGTATGCACTTGAGTCAGTTCTAATGAGCTGGGTGAACCTAGAACCTATTATACAGAGTGAAGTAAGTCAGAAAGAGAAAGATAAATATATTATAACACATATATGGAATCTAGGAAAATGGCACTGAAGAATTTGTTTACAGGGCAGCAGTGGAGAGTCAGACATAGAGAATAGACTTATGGACTTCGGGGTTAGGGGAAGAGAGAGTGACATGTAACATGGAAAGAGTAACATGGAAACTTACATTACTATATGTAAAAAGATAGCCAACTGGAATTTGCTGTATGGCTCAGAAAACTCAAATAGGGGCTCTGTATCAACCTAGAGGGGTGGGATGGGGGGAGATGGGAGGGAGGTTCAAAAGGCAGGGGATATATGTATAACTTTGGCTGATTTATGTTGAGGTTTGACAGAAAAGAATAAAATTCGGTAAAGCAATTTCGTTCAATTAAAAAATAAATTTGAAAAAAAAAGAAAAAAAAATCATTTAACTTTTCTTGCTTTTACTCCTATTTCTGGTAAATAGTGGGGCTACAATAGATAATTATTTCTATATCCTCTAGCTATAAAGTTTGATGGTTATTGAATGTGAAATTGGGAAGCATTATTTATATTCCAGAATTCCACACTAACAACTCATCAGTTTCACTCTGCTCCTTGTGTTTTGGTAAACTTTGGTTCATATATTTTAGTGAACACCATCACTTTTTTCTTATATATATCCTGGATCCAAATGAACAAAGAAATGTAAAAGGCCATGGGGAAAGAATAGCTTTAGTGATTTTGAGGCACTAAGGTGTCACATCCTCAGATTTTGTGTGTTTTGTCTTTTAATTTCTCTATCTCTGCCAGTTAGATGGGGAAGACTGGGGATGAATAATTGCATCATCTTAAGAAAGAATGAAGGGATGGAGCCAAAGCAAAAAGAATACCCAGCTGTGTATGTGACTGGTGATAGAAGCAAGGTCTGATGCTGTAAAGAGCAATATTGCATAGGAACCTGGAATGTCAGGTCCATGAATCAAGGCAAATTGGAAGTGGTCAAACAGGAGATGGCAAGAGTGAATGTCGACATTCTAGGAATCAGCGAACTGAAATGGACTGAAATGGGTGGATTTAACTCAGATGACCATTATATCTACTATTGCAGGCAGGAATCCCTCAGAAAAAATGGAGTAGCCATCATGGTCAACAAAAGAGTCCGAAATGCAGTACTTGGATGAAATCTCAAAAACAACAGAATGATCTCGATGTTCGTTTCCAAGGCAAACCATTCAATATCATGGTAATCCAAGTCTATGCCCCAACCAGTAATGCTGAAGAAGCTGAAGTTGAATGGTTCTATGAAGACCTACAAGACCTTTTAGAACCAACACCCAAAAAAGACGTCCTTTTCATTATAGGGGACTGGAATACAAAAGTAGGAAGTCAAGAAACACCTGAGTAACAGGCAAATTTGGCCTTGGAATATGGAATGAAGCAGGGCAAAGACTAATAGAGTTTTGCCAAGAAAATGCACTGGTCATAACAAACACCCTCTTCCAACAACACAAGAGAAGACTCTACACATGGGCATCACCAGATGGTCAACACCGAAATCAGACTGATTATATTCTTTGCAGCCAAAGATGGAGAAGCTCTATACAGTCAGCAAAAACAAGACCAGGAGCTGACTGTGGCTCAGACCATGAACTCCTTATTGCCAAATTCAGACTTAAATTGAAGAAAGTAGGGAAAACCACTAGACCATTCAGGTATGACCTAAATCAAATGCCTTATGATTATACAGTGGAAGTGAGAAATAGATTTAAGGGCCTAGATCTGATAGATAGAGTGCCTGATGAACTATGGAATGAGGTTCGTGACATCGGACAGGAGACAGGGATCAAGACCATCCCCATGGAAAAGAAATGCAAAAAAGCAAAATGGCTGTCTGGGGAGGCCTTACAAATAGCTGTGAAAAGAAGAGAAGCAAAAAGCAAAGGACAAAAGGAAAGATATAAGCATCTGAATGCAGAGTTCCAAAGAATAGCAAGAAGAGATAAGAAAGCCTTCTTCAGCGATCAATGCAAAGAAATAGAAAAAAACAACAGAACGGGAAAGACTAGGATCTCTTCAAGAAAATTAGAGATACCAGGGGACATTTCATGCAAAGATGGGCTCGATAAAGGACAGAAATGGTATGGACCTAACAGAAGCAGAAGATACTAAGAAGAGGTGGCAAGAATACACAGAAGAACTGTACAAAAAAGATCTTCACGACCCAGATAATCACGATGGTGTGATCACTGACCTAGAGCCAGACATCCTGGAATGTGAAGTCAAGTGGGCCTTAGAAAGCATCACTATGAGCAAAGCTAGTGAAGGTGATGGAATTCCAGTTGAGCTATTTCAAATCCTGAAAGATGATGCTGTGAAAGTGCTGCACTCAATATGCCAGCAAATTTGGAAAACTCAGCAGTGGCCACAGGACTGGAAAAGGTCAGTTTTCATTCCAATCCCAAAGAAAGGCAATGCCAAAGAATGCTCAAACTACCGCACAGTTGCACTCATCTCACACGCTAGTCAAGTAATGCTCAAAATTCTCCAAGCCAGGCTTCAGCAATATGTGAATTGTGAACTTCCTAATGTTCAAGCTGATTTTAGAAAAGGCAGAGGAACCAGAGATCAAATTGCCAACATCCGCTGGATCATGGAAAAAGCAAGAGAGTTCCAGAAAAGCATCTATTTCTGCTTTATTGACTATGCCAAAGCCTTTGACTGTGTGGATCACAATAAACTGTTGTGATCCACAACAGTTTAAATTCTGAAAGAGATGGGAATACCAGACCACCTGACCTGCCTCTTGAGAAATTTGTATGCAGGTCAGGAAGCAACAGTTAGAACTGGACATGGAACAACAGACTGGTTCCAAATAGGAAAAGGAGTACGTCAAGGCTGTATATTGTCACCGTGCTTATTTAACTTATATGCAGAGTACATCATGAGAAACGCTGGGCTGGAAGAAGCACAAGCTGGAATCAAGATTGCCGGGAGAAATATCAATAACCTCAGGTATGCAGATGACACCACCCTTATGGCAGAAAGTGAAGAGGAACTAAAAAGCCTCTTGATGAGAGTGAGAGTGGAGAGTGAAGAAGTTGGCTTAAAGCTTAACATTCAGACAACAAAGATCATGGCATCCGGTCCCATCACTTCATGGGAAATAGATGAGGAAACAGTGCAAACAGTGTCAGACTTTATTTTTTTGGGCTCCAAATCACTGCAGATGGTGACTGCAGCCATGAAATTAAAAGACGCTTACTCCTTGGAAGGAAAGTTATGACCAACCTAGATAGCATATTCAAAAGCAGAGACATTACTTTGCTAACAAAGGTCCGTCTAGTCAAGGCTATGGTTTTTCCTGTGGTCATGTATGGATGTGAGAGTTGGACTGTGAAGAAGGCTGAGCGTTGAAGAATTGATGCTTTTGAACTGTGGTGTTGGAGAAGACTCTTGAGAGTCCCTTGGACTGCAAGGAGATCCAACCAGTCCATTCTGAAGATCAGCCCTGGGATTTCTTTGGAAGGAATGATGCTAAAGCTGAAACTCCAGTACTTTGGCCACCTCATGAGAAGAGTTGACTCATTGGAAAAGACTCTGATGCTGGGAGGGATTGGGGGCAGGAGGAGAAGGGGACGGCAGAGGATGAGAAGGCTGGATGGCATCACTGACTCGATGGACGTGAGTCTGGGTAAACTCTGGGAGTTGGTGTTGGAGAGGGAGGCCTGGCGTGCTGCGATTCATGGGGTCGCAAAGAGTCAGACACGACTGAGCGACTGAATTGAACTGAACTGAAGAAAGCCTTTTTTGAAATTTTGGGAATTTTGTTTCTTTTTGTCAAACAAGAAGTAGGATTTACAAATATTTCAGTGACTTGTTAGTGATAAAAGTAAAGTAAGCTCAAAAAGATTTTTTTATCACTTAAAATCAGGCCAAACCCTGAGTCAAATAATAAAATTAATGGAGACAACAAAAAAAGATGTTTATAATTAAGTAACAATTTCTTAGTATCAAACTTTCATTAAAGGTTGAAGAAGAAAAGAAGAAGCACAAAAGTAGTGAAGTGGAAGTATCAGACAATGTGTGTGATACTACTGATGAGAGTGGATTGATTCAGCAGAGAACGAGTGGAGGAAACAGCAATCAGGAGTTTGTTGCTATGAAGGATGAAGGTTCTGATAGGTAAGCCTATGTAACAGCAGGTGATTTGTTATTTTTCTGTGAAATAAGTTTGGATGTGAGAGTTGGACTATAAAGAAAGCTGAAGGACTATAAAGAAAGAGAATTGATCCTCTTGAACTGTGGTGTTGGAGAAGACTCTTGAGAGTCCCTAGGGCTGCAAGGAGATCCAGCAAGTCCATCCTAAAGGAGATCTGTCCTGGGTGTTCATTGGAAGGACTGATGTTGAAGCTGAAACTCCAATACTTTGGCTACCTGATGTGAAGAGCTGAGTCATTGGAAAAGACCCGGATGTTGGGAAAGATTGAGGACAGGAGGAGAAGGGGACGACAGAGGAGGAAATGGTTGGATGGCATCACTGACTCAATGGACATGAGTTTGAGTAAACTCCGGGAGTTGGTGTTGGACAGGGAGGCCTGGCGAGCTGCAGTACATGGGGTCGCAAAGAGTCGGATGTGACTGCGTGACTAAACTGAGCTGAACTGAACTGAATTGAGCTATTGGTAGTGATGATCACATTTTACATTTTCCTGCTGCTGCTGCTGTTAAGTCGCTTCCGTCGTGTCCGACTCTGTGCGACCCCAGAGACGGCAGCCCACCAGGCTCCCCCGTCCCTGGGATTCTCCAGGCAAGAACACTGGAGTGGGTTGCCATTTCCTTCTCCAATGCATGAAAGTGAAAAGTGAAAGTGTAGTCGCCCAGTTGTGTCTGACTCCTAGCGACCCCATGGGCTGCAGCCCACCAGGCTCCTCCATCCATGGGATTTGGCGGGCAAGAGTACATTTTGCCAGGGATATAGTTATTTTTATTTTTTTGTCTTTTAGACGTAATACTAAAGTTAATTTCTTAACATACCACCTACAGTATTAGAATATTCTGAATTTGACTGCCTACTTGCCTTTACCAGTGTGTGGTATATTTAAATATATTTTATGTCACTATTAACATCTTTTCATTTCAATTTGAGGACTTCTTTCAGCATTTCTTATGAGACAGGTCTAGTGGTGAGGAACTCCCTCAGCTCTAGTTTTTCTGGGAAAGTTTTTATTTCTCCTTCATTTCTGAAGCATAACTTTTCTGGATAGAGTATTCTTGTTTGGCAGGGTTTTTTTCTCATATCATTTTTAGTATGTCCATGGATGGAAGCCAAATTGTTTGTGGTGGGGGAACTGATGAGGTACTGGTCTTTCATCCATAATGCTGAAATCACCCCATCATGTGGGTGGTTTAAAAGTAAACTGCTTCACTGTCCGCCCCGTCCCCACCACCAAATATTTCCTTGATTTTTTATTTCATGGTATATGTGCCACATGTCATTTAAAAAGTCACCCAAATTAAGCGTTCCTTTTTTTTTGAGTTTTTTTTTTTCCCCCTTTTTGGCTGTGCTGGTTTTTGCAGCTGCAGTGCTTGGGCTTCTCACTGTGGTGGCTTTCCTTGATGCCGAGCATGGGCTCCAGGGTGCTGGCTTCTGACCCTGGGGCATGTGGGGTCTTCCTGGACCAGGGATCGAACCACTGCCCCCTCATTGGCAGGCAGACTCCTAAGTACTGGACCATCAGGGAAATCCCTAAATTAAGCATTATTGTATTTAAAAGTGAAACAGAAAGTATAGTGTAAATCTAATTATGACTCCCATGGGTAAGAGTCATTGTGTTTAGGCAGTGAACTCTAGGTTTCCAGTGTAGCCCTTGAGGTTCTTCCCAGTGTCCAAAGATGCACCTCTCTGCTTTCTTTCATGTGTTTCATACTGTTCCTTCCAGGTTCCTAGGAAACAGCCTAGATGCCACGTGCCTGATCTTTGTGCTCTGTATTCTAATCTCCAAGTAGAATGATTTTCTCCCTTTTTTTTTTTCTTTGTAACCTTCTCTCTTCACTTCTTCTGTAAAGCCTTCCTTATATCACTGATAACTTTCATATATCAACTCTTACATATCACATCATATCATAATTGTATATCTGTCTTTGAGGCAAGAATTTGTGTTTTCTTGCCTATGGTTGGTACTTAATAACTATTTTGTGAATTAATGATTTAAGATGGGTAAGAGTAGGAATTTTACAAGAATTGCTTTTTTATTCAGTTGAATTGGCTTTTTTCTGGATTTTTTTAAAGTAGCGATCCTGGCGTGCATAGAAAGGAGTAAAGAAAAAGGACAATAGCAAATGGACACCAGAAGAATGTGTGATTGCACCAATATTTGAAAAGACCGATTCACTGACTGGAGGTCTGCTGCATGTTAATGATGACAGCATTTTAGGTGAAGTGGATCAGGATGATGACAGGTAATATCTACAAATTTTTTATTTCTAGAAGAAGAAATAAGCACTGAATACTTCTGGAAATGGAGCAGCATAATATAGTGTACAGGCCAAGACAAGCGATTCCTCAACTATAGTGGAAAACACTGCTGAAAGACTAAAGTGAGGACCAGTGCCTTTGGCCAGAAATCGTTTCAGTAAATAGTCTTGAAAGCTGGACTGTAGTGAATACATGTAAACAGCCCTGGAGGGAATATTTGCTGGGACAGGCAATAGAGAACTAGATGGTAACTGAAGAGGAATGTGGAGTTCAAAGGAGTTTCTTGTTTTATGTTAAGATGGGAGCTTTTAGAGTATGTATGCTGTTAGAAATGAGCCAGAAGAGGATGTGTTTATTGAATTAATCTTGTTTGCATTTCCAGTATTAGAAAGCTTATTGATTGTATGACATTATCTTTAAACTATTACAGTAAACTAATTGTACATAATACTTCTGTTATATATAGTTTTATGGTAAGGGCTTGTTTGTTGGTTCTGAAGTGTAATATTCCTATGTAATTGTCTGTGTAGATGATTAGTTCAGTTAATTCTATCCTACATAGATTTAAAAAAATTATATAATCATGAACTTACAAACACTTAGGCTATGCTGAATAGGATTTGATCATTCCTTGATGATTCTAGTTGATAGTAACATCGTGAGTAGCTATGATTTTGTAAGGTACTCTGAAACATTACATCGTATCAACGTCATAGTTGTTTATAGATTCTAAGGAAAAGGGAAAAATTTTGTTTACATTCAACAGAAAAAAAAACTACTAACAATCTTTCACAAATTATTAATTTTGGTTTATAAAGTTCTAAATTAGAAAAACTATGCTTCCCATAGTAAGAGTGTTATTAACACATATTGTGTATTCAATAAGTGTATATCAGATTCATGAATAAACAGCAGAATGGTTGAATGAATGCCTGCTGATAAATTTCTTTACAAAAGCAAGTGCTTAGTGAAAGTAGGTTTCCAATATTGCCTACCTCTAAAGTCTTTTTATTTTTTGATAAACGTGTTAAGATTCAGAAAGTATTATTTATAGTTATAACTGGACATGGAATAATAATATAGATTCATTTGCTATCATATTCCTTAAGAAGACTTATTTAAATATTACTTTCTCAGCATATTTTCGAACCGCAGTGTTGAAGCCAGATTCCCTGAGTTTGAACTCTGGATCTGTTGGTGACCTGCTGTGTGGGCTTGGGCAACTTACTCAGCCTTTCTGTGCTCCGTTTCTTCCTATGTAGAGGACCTAATGTATTACCTACCTCCCAGAATGTTTGTGAGGATTAAAATGCCGTTAAGACATATAAAGTGCTTATAATAATGCATAGCAGTTGCATAGGAAGTCCTCAGAAGGCTAATATCATGGTTATTAAAAATGGGTTTCTTTCTTATAAGGACTTAAGGAATACATCCCAGATAGGTTTTATTGCTGCAAAACATAGTTCTTATTGAAAATAACAACTGCAAGAAATCCTGGTATACTGGTTCCCTTCACATAATGCAAGTAATGTTGTGTTTTTCCTTTTCTTTGATCTAAATTAAATGTTTTATTAGTATTATAAATGTATTTTGTTTGTCCTTTAATGTTACTCTTCTTTATTGTTTTAATCCTTTTATAAAAAATTACTTACCAATGCAAATGCAAAGATTTTATATAAAAAACAAAGTTTAGGTATTTGTATTTTTAAGTATTTAATATTAGCCTGAAAAGAATCATTTGTTTTTTTCAGGCCTGCAAAGAAAACATCTAATGAAAATAACAAGGTATAGTCAAAAGTTAACTATAAAAAATATTTTCCTAGTAAAAAATACTTTGTAAAAGGAATAGTAGCAAAATATAAAATCTTCCTTTGTTGTAGAGACATATACTTTGACAACTTAATTTAGAAACACTATTGATAAAGTTATCCTTTTGATAAAAAAAAAATCTGTCCTTTTAAAAAATGTCTGTTTTTGCTTTAATGAAGATATGTTTATCATCTTTGTACAATTAGTATGTTCTATAAATATTTTAAGGACATTATGAAATAGTATTATTTATGTGTAGGTCAAAGAACAAATTAATTCTGTGGATGACCGTGATGACTTAACTCAGTCATCTGAAACAGCTTCCGAGGATGGCGAGTTGCTTTACTATAAGAATTCCATGTTGCTAATTGAACAACTTGACACAGGGTGTAAAGGTAGGACTGCAGTGTAAATATAAATACAAAGCCTGTTTGTGTATGGTGTAGTAGTAATATATGTCTAGTACTGCTCTAGAGCCAGGGATGTGTTACAGTGCTGGGCATCTCAGAAATAGGTTCTGTATTAAAAGAACATGAACGTGAGTGTATACTCTGCACCACAGGCCTGTGATCATTCTCACTCACTGTACCTTCTGTTGACTCTTCTTTCCTGTGCCTTCATCCAAGGTCAGGTTAGCATCACTTTCCTCCTGGAATAACTGAAATAATCTCAGAACTTCTTTCCCTGCCATTCTACCTCCCGGAACCTCAATCCACACAGCAACTATAATGATTATCTATTTTTAAAAATTCAGATCTCATCATGTTACCCTTTTGCTTAAAGCCCAACTGTTACTTCTCTTTGCTTCATGGTTAAAGGTCACAATTGTCTAGCTTCATCTTGTTTTATTTTTTACCCTTCTTTCTACATGAATTTTAGCATCAGGGTGTCAATTTCCTAAAATGTCTGCTGGTCTTACATTTTCATTTTCATTCAGTTCAAAATACTTTGTAATTCTTCTTTTTATTACCTCTTTTATCCAAGGGTTATTTAGATCTGTGTGATTTAGTTTCCAAATATTGAGAGTTTTCCAGAGATCCTTCTCTGCTCTTGCTTCTTGTGATTTAATAGGTGCATCCAGAGGGACCCTGGGGCTAGGGCTGATTATTTCCTGCCTTGGAGGCAAGACCTTACTGACTACCCTGTTCATTCTACTGTAAGGAGAAGTTTTTCCAGCCTGGCTCATGAGAATAGATAGAATTCCTGGGACTGAGTGAGCACCAGTCACAGGTTCCTATAGTCTTTTCAGATGGTTTCTCCCTGGTCTCAGGTGGTTTCTCCCAGATGGGTGCTGTTTGTTCCTCTGCTGAGTACCTGAGGGGCTCCTCCTCAGATCTCCAGGGTCCTTTTTCTCTCTGTTCCACTCTCTCCTCTCCGCAGTTCTGATGTGTGATCTCTGCCCACTTTGGTTTCACCAGACTGTCAGCTTCATCACCTCCTGTCAGGGAGTCTGGCTGACTCAGCTTCCATTCCTTCTCCTCATGTTGGGGCCTGGAAATTCTCTCAAAGCAGTGAGCTGGGGCGTTCCTTAAGCTAACCTCATGTGTTTCCAGGATCATTGTCTCTCATTCCCTGAAGTCCTTTGTCATGAAAATCATTGTTTAATGTCGGCGTCGTTTTTGCTCGCTCCACTCAGGAAGGTAAATCAGTAGCTCTTCACTCTGTCTTGGTTAAAAACATATGCAGCTGGAGACTGTCCACAGGGTTGTTCTTCCTACTGTACTTACTACTTCCTGCTCATCCTTCATTTCTCAGTGTGACATCTCTTCCCCAGGGAAATCTTTCCTGGACCCAATCTATATCAAGTTCTATTATGTGATCATAGAACTCTCTTTTCTTATAATATCCTTCTGAGTTCATAATTATTTTATTTATCTTTCTCTTCTACTAGACTCGAAGCTAAACAAGAGCCAGGGGAGTCTGTTTCATCTGCAGAGCTTAGAATAATGTCTTCCACATTATAGAGACTTAATATTTGTTCAATGTGTGGATGCGTGAACGTGAAAGGCACAGTCCTTTATACTCAAAACTTACTCACATAATTTTTGTTTGTTGTTGTTTTTATCTTTGTTTTCTTCATTATGCAGATTCTGTTAGCTTGTTGAAAATCCAGGATACGATTCTTTCATATGAAAGATTAGTGGAACTTAAAAAAAAGCCACTGTGAACTGCTTAGAGGAAAGATTAAAAAAATGGAAAGTAAGGTTTGTGGGCTACAGAAAGAGCTGTCAGAAACCAAAGAAGTGAAATCACAGTTAGAGCATCAGAAAGTGGAGTGGGAACGAGAGCTCAGCAGCTTGAAGTACTGTACATCTCGCTTTTAGAGAAATATTTGAACTATTGTTTCCTTTAATACTGCAGAGACATAGACATGTTATAAGGACTAGCTTATCCTCTAGGATTTTACAGAGGAGAAAGTGTTACTAGTATTGTGGAGTGTGAAATTCTTGGAAATAATATAGCAGGTTGTTAACGGTGAGTGCTTCTAATGACTTTAATGTAAGTTTTTCCAAATCATCATTTTCATGACCGTACAGAAGTCCACCATAATGGAAACCTTATTAATTATTTAGCAAATTGACTTTTGGTTGTTTTTCACTTTTCTGTATTATATTTAATATGACAAGAAATGTTTTTCTATAAATTCATTTCTACCATTCTAATTATTTTGAATACATTTTCTTTAATAATATCATATTATTTGGTCAAAGTATGAGAACTTAAAAAAGATCTTTGATCTATATTTGAAGTTTATATTACTTTACATTCCCATGCACAGATGTGTACAGTAGTCATTTTTCTCAAGACAGAAAAAAAAAAATGGATGCAGTTTTATTCTTAACCCTCTGCATGAAAACTGTGAAATTATTAAGTGTTTTTCATTATATTTTCCCCTATTTTACTATTTTAAACATTATGTAGAGGGGATGAAAGTTATTGTAGCAGTGGATAATCTCATGATTTTCTAAGAAGAGCTGTATAAGTTTTGCAGATTGACCTTAAAGCAAGAAGGAGAGCAGAGAAGAAATGCTGATATGTTGTATTAAAAACATTAGGGAGCAGTTAAGAAGAAAAGAAGACCAATATAGTAAAAAAGTTGAAATGAAACAGCAACTTGAACTCACTCTCAGAGCACTAGATATGGAACTGAAGACTGTGAGAAATGATCTGAATCAGGTAGAGCAATCTTTGGTGAAATTTTCAAATTTCTGACACTATTTCGTCAATATTATTTATAGTATCCCTTTAATTTAATATGTATTTTTAGGTTTAGAACAAAATTGTTATCTTAAGTATAAACGGTGACATTTAGAGCTTAAGTTATTAATTTCTTGCCATTCTTGGCTTCTCATAGATGCTCTGTGTATGTTTTCTGAGTGGAGGAATGGACATAAATCAAGCTGAATCATTAACATAATGGTTGGCATTTTTGATACATTAAACAAAGTAATATTCTTAATTCCAATCCATGTATTAATTTTGGCTTTCTTATGTTAAAATACAGGCTAACTTGCCTTGACACTGTGAAGAAACTAGTTAAGTGCTTTGTAAAGAAATTTTCCTTCACAATACTATGTCTGCCTATGTTTTTGCTCTGTGATAAATTTAGCAGGCATTTAAATTAAGATCTGAGTTATTCATGTGGGAATAAAGATCCTTGTGCTTAAAAAGGCTACTTCCTTTAAACAGTTTTTTTCATTTTAAATTCTTCTCCTAAGCTTTTAACTTTTTTTTTTTTAATGGCATAGGCCCCAAACTTCATATAATGTCTCTCCAGGTTATAGAAGCACGAAATGACACTCAGAAGCAGCTTTCTTGAGAACGGAATGGCAGAATGTTACGGGATGGAATTCTGGCCAATCACCTTGCCAAACAAAAGAAGATAGAAAGGGCTAATAAGGAAATGAACTCTGAGGTATTTTCTGTAGTCATTTTCAAATATGTGTATATGTCTCTGTGTATGTATATATTTTAAAAACCAACACTATACATCATAGAAAGCATAGAGGATTTTGAAAGCCTATATATCTATGTTTTGAGGAGGAAACATTTTCCATCTGTTGGATAAAGTAATATTTGTAATTTAAATCTGTTTGTCTGCTTCAGATAGGTAGCGACACATGATGGCCTCATCCAAGGAGAGGCCTTTAATATTTTCCATAGGAATTGATCTCAGGGTTTTTGCAACTGTCTTGGAAGAGCCGGCACCCTGACTGTGGTTCAGGCAAGGAAGACCGTGTGTGGTCCACCATCGACTGTGCTACCCGACCGAGTCCCTCTGCTTTGGAGTGAACGTGTCAGTCACTCCATGCACATCATCATCTTCAGTGTCTAAATCGGAGTCCGTTCTTGGCTCTGCTGCCATTTCTTTAACCAATACCCTATCAATGACCTTTTCACGTCATTTACAGGTTTTCAATTTGTAAACACTGTGCCATCAGTTGTTAAAACACTTTTGAACACCTTAAAAAGTTGTTTCTATAGAAAAAAACTTATAAAAGTCCCCCCTCCCCCTCTAAAGAAAACAATCTTTTGCTACTGACAGTAGATATTCTGGTTGTTGGTAGTGATGTTGTTTCCTCGAAAGATCACTAGGTTACTTTATCACTTCCCTGATGGTAAGGAGGAAACTATAGGCAGTTCAGAGACCACATTTTGGATGTCATTCTTCTACTTGTGAGAAAATTAGCACTCTGCTCTGTGAGTGCCCTGTTTCCGTACAGGGAATTTTGAAAACAGTGATAGATATGCCATAAAAAATATTAGTGATGATTATTGTGTTTTTCATTGTATTTCCCCCGTCTTACTATTTTAAACATTATAAAGAGAGGATGAAAGTTATTGCTGTAGCAAATAATCTCATGACTTTCTAAGAAGAGCTCTCTACATTTTACCTTATTTTCCATTAGTGTGTGTACCATGAGTGAAATAAGAGGCTTACTTTGTATGTTTGTACTAGAGAAGTAACTGTGGTTTGATGTAAGAGGCCTACTAGAGTCAGGAGACCTGGTGAAAAGCCTGCAGCTTATTTATACTTTTAACTTTTTCCTTTCCAGAATTATAGCTAATGAGTTAATTGATATTTGTAGAAGTGCTTAGTACAGTTATCAAGAGGGATAATTCTTCTAATTGACTGTTAAAATGTTAGAAAGATAGCATAGTCTCAAAAAAGCTTTTTTTATGAAATTTAGTCTGTTTAAATATATATAGGGCTAAGGCTCTTATTGTGAGGTAGCTGTATAGGTTAGGTATCAGATGCAGTGTTTTTAAAGCTAGTAAGTAGTGTTGTTTATTGAATTATAGTCGATTTACAGTATTGTGTTGTTTCAGGTATTCAGCACAGTGATTCAGTTATATACGTATATGTGTGTGTGTGTATATATATAGGGCTTCCCTGCTGGCTCATACTGTAGAGAATCCACCTGCAATACAGGAGACCTAGGTTTGATCCTTGGGTTGGGAAGGTCCCCTAGAGAAGGAAATGACTACTCACTCCAGTATTCTTGTCTGGAGAATTCAATGGGCAGAGGAGTCTGATTGGCTACAGTCCATGGGGGTTAAAAAGAGTCAGACATGGCTGAGTGACTAACACACATGCACACTGACACACACACACACACATATTCCTTTTCAGATTTTTCTTGTAGAATATTAAGTGTAGTTCCTTATGTTGATCCTTGTTGGTTATTTTATATATCAGTTCAGTTTCAGTTCAGTCGCGTCTGACTCTTTGCGACCCCATGGACTGCAGCACGCCAGACCTCCCTGTCCATCACCAACTCCCAGAGTTGACTCAAACTCATGTCCATTGAGTCTGTGAGGCCATCCAACCATCTCATCCTCTCTCATCCCCTTCTCCCGCCTTCAGTCTTTCCCAGCATCAGGGTCTTTTCAAATGAATCAGTTCTTCCCATCAGGTGGCCAAAGTATTGGAGTTTCAGCTTTACCATCAGTCCTTCCAATGAACACCCAGGACTGATTTCCTTTAAGATGGACTTGTTGGATCTCCTTGCAGTCCAAGGGACACTCAAGAGTCTTCTCCAACACTAGAGTTCAAAAGGATCAATTCATATATTTCATATATACTAGTGTGTATATGTTAGGAAAAGGCAATGGCAGCCCACTCCAGTACTCTTGCCTGGACAATCCATGGACGGAGGAGCCTGGTAGGCTGCAGTCCATGAGGTCGCACAGAGTCAGACACGACTGAAGCGACTTAGCAGCAGCAGCAGTGTGTATATATTAATCCCAACATCCTAATTTCTCCCTTCCCATACCTCCCTTTTGCCTATGGTGACCGTAAGTTTGTTTTCTATGTCTGTGAAGCTCTTTCTGTTTTGTAAATAAGTTCATTTTTAGATTCCACATGTAAGCAGTATAATACTTGTCTTTGACTTACTTTACTTAGTGTGATAATGTCTAGGTCCAACATCCCTGTTGCTACAAATAGCATTTCATTCTTTTTTATGGCGTAGTAGTATTCCATTGTACAAATATACCACATCAGACGCAATTTTTAAGTGTAGTCAGATCTATACATCTTTGGTTTAAGCCTTCCCAAGTTCGTTGTAATTCAAAGAAAAGCCATTCTGGTTCTGAGCTTCTTGAAAAGTCTCTTGGGGTTTCTTTTTTACTTTCATGGATTCGTTGTCTTCAATTAAATTTTTGAGCTTTTGGATATTTCTGCTTGTATAATGTCTGAGATTTGTATCGAACCTTATGTTTTGCATTTGGAGACACACTTGGTGCAGTCTTTTCATTGTATAAACATAGAGGTTAGTCTTTCATTTTAGAGGAAATCATGAAATGTCACTTTATTGAGTACTAGCTAAAAGTCTCCTTTGTTTCACTTAGGTTTCTGATAGTTGTGAAGAAGCAAAAGACCTGTTGCGCAAAAACCACATGCTGCAGGATGAAATTGCCATGCTAAGACTGGAGATAGATGCAGTGAAAAATCAGTACCGGGAAAAGGAAAAGAAATATTTTGAGGACATTGAAATTGTAAAAGGAAAGAATGATGATCTTCAAAAGGCAATAAAACAGAATGAGGAAACGTTAACAAAGACTGTATCCCAGTATATTAAGTATATTCAGCAAGCTAAGAATACAATGCTAAACTCTAAGCTGGAGAACGAAAAAGAAAGCAAATGCAGACTGGAAACTAGTCTACCGTTCTAGACTGGCTGCTGCCTCACACGATCATGATCAATGTCAGACATCAAAAAGAGACCTGGGACTTGCCTTCCAGAGAGCAAGAGACGAGCAGTTACACTTGCATGACAAAATGAAGTCCGATGTGGCTAACCTGAAAGAACAATGAGATGCTTTCCCAGCAACTTTCTAGAGCGGAAAGTAAGTTCAATAACCTAGAAATTAAGCTGCATCACATGAGAGATTCTCTCAGAGAAAAGATTTTGATGTTAGAACGTGTCCAGAGAGACCTAAGCCAAACAGAGTGTCAAAAGCAGGAAATTGAACACATGTATCAGAACGAACAAGGCAAAGTGAATAAATATATTGGAAAGCAGGAATCCTTAGAGGAGAGATTATCTCAACTCCAGAGTGAAAACATGTTGCTCCGACAGCAACTGGATGATACACAAAACAGAGCCGACAGTAAAGAGAAGACGGTCGTTAGCATCCAAGACCAGTTTCAGCAGATGGTGAGAAAACTTCAGGCCGAACGTGAGAAACAAGGTCTGGTGCTGGAGGAAAGAAACAAGGAGTTAATCAAGGAGTGTAATCATTTAAAAGAGAGAATGTGTCAGTACGAAAATGAGAAAGCAGAAAGAGAAGTGAATATCCAGAAGAAGAAATTCTCAGACTTCCTGAAAGAAAGTTTAAAGCGATTCTTGATTCTGGCTAAATGTTGAATCTAGTTGAACATAAAAAATACATAGGCTGTGAATCTATGGTCTCTAAACCAGCCTAAAAGCACACCTTGTATCCAGCAAATAAAAATTAGACCCAAGAGATGCTTTACTTTGAGTAGAGACATTGTACTGCTTATGAAATGTTAAGAGATTCAGTTCTAAATTATTAATATAGATAGTGTTAGTAATCTACTCTTTCACTCTTAGGATAAGGATTTTAATCTTTGTGTTACCACATTTCAGTATCATGATGAAGTGGATAAATGAAATGCTCAAACCTAAAATGAATATTTCAAAAATAAGTTTCAGTTACATGGATTACCTTGACAGTCAATTCCAGGTTTCCCAGATGCTATATTTTATATATTGTACTTTGGTTTCAGTAACTTGTCATACCTTTTGGTCATATTTGTTTTGGTCAAATTTGGGAAAATTTCAGCCTTGAATCATTTTTTCTTATGGTGTCTCAACTCTTTAAAGGCATCTATTTGTTATTGAGTCATAATTTGGGACTCGAGTGGTGAGCTTTAGCCAAACTATTCCTGATTTAATCTTCCCATTGCTATTTATGTTATTTACTTAGAGCATTTTTACAAACAATTTGCACATAATTCTCGTTTTAAGGATCAATTAGTATCGTTTGAATACAAGTTTGTCCACTGAAAATAAAGGATGGCAGGATTCGTGAGCAGCAGGAATAGAGTGAGTCAGGGAGAGGGTCGTAGGGGCTGCGGTCTGGAGGCAGGTGGAGGTTAAGATATCAAGGCTCCTTGAAGCCTATGCGGTTTAAAAAACCTCATTTTTTAAATTTCATTTTTCTTTTATATTGGAATATGGTTGATTTACAATTTTGTGTTAGTTTCAGATGTATAGGGAATTGATTCAGTTATTCGTACACATATATCCATTCTTTTTCAGTTCCTTTTCCCAGGTAGGTGACTACAGAATATTGAGTAGAGTTCCCTGTGCTCTCCAGTATGTCCTTACGGTTAGCCAAGGGCAAAGGTGGGGAGGAGGGATAAATTAAGTTTGGGATTAATATAGACATACTACTAGATATAAAATAGATAAGCAACAAGGGAATGGCCTCCTTTTTCTGCTGAGGTAGGAATCTATTGGAAAGATCTGAGCACTGGTTGGAATATGTGAAGATCTCTGAGTTAATCAAAGCTTCTAATAAAAAAGGAAGGGAAAATGTTTCCATAGTGTGGGATTTTCCATCACTTTCCCCACCTACACACTCATTTCTTTCTGGACATGAAGTGGTGAAGCTCTGCAGATTTATTGGGAGGGGCAGGGCGTGGACAGTGGGGCCACATCTGTTGTCTGAGTAACTTAATATCAGGAAGGCTGGAGGGTAGCCTCTTCTGTGTCTGTAACCAAACTCAGTGAGGAGGAAAAAGAAGGTGAGTTGCTGTCTGTGGTGATAATTTTCAAAGTCCATATGTTGGAGTTATCTATTATTAGCATAATGTAATAGTAAAGTGATTTGATAAACTCAGTGACAGAGCATCTTATGAGTCAGTTGTGAGACAACTTCAACAAGAACTGGCTGATACCCTCAAAAAGCAGTCTATGGCAGAGGTGTCACTGGAGGTCTTGTCACGTTATCGTGCCAACTTAGAAGTTGAGGCACAGGATTTAAAGAAGTTATGTCAACTCACAAGTCAGGTATGTATGAAATTGAATGTGTTGACTGTTTATATGTAGGATAAAGTGTTTTAGGACAGTCGTTTTCATGGACAGCTTTCTTTTGTATTTTCATTGCAAGTAATTTACTACAAATTTATTATCTTTATAATGCACTCATTTCTAAAACTTGACTTTCATTCTGCCATTTGCATTATATATATATTTTTTCTTATATAATTTACCCTTAGGAAAGTTAAGAATTGTGCAGCATTCTTCACTGAAGTTGAGAGACTGTTTCTTTGAAACAATACTTTTTTTGTGTGATACCTGTATTGCCATGATAAGGCAAGCCAGATAAAATCAGAGGATGTTTAATGGAATGTTTCAGGAAAATATCATTTCTCATCTTTACTTATGTCAATGACTGTAGAGTTTTATATATATATATATATATTTCATGGATTTCAGAATAACTTGTGCGGAAAGGGTATTATACAAACTAGTTGAAGTTAGGCATTGCCTTCTTTTTATTTTAGATATATTATAAAAGCCTGGAGGTACTCAGATGATGTATAGTATGTACATCCAAAATAGAGAATTAAGATTATTTAGATCCTGCCATTGGATTTTTTTAAAAAGCTATTGAAATATAATTCACATATCATATAATTCACCCACTGAAAATGTGTAGTTCACTGTCTCTTAGTGTAGAAAGGTGTCACCTGTGACCAATTTTAGAGCTTTTCCATCACTCCGAAAAGGAAATCCTGCATCCCTTAGCCACCCTTCATGGCCCTCCCCCATCTCCCTCAGCCCCAGGCAAACACCAGTGTAGTATCTGTCTCGGTATTTCATATAAACAGAATCACACAGTGTGTGCTTCTTTGTGATTAGCTTTTTTCATTTGATGTCATGTTTTTGAGTTTCATCCATGTTATAGCATGTTATCAGTTCTTCTATTTCTCTTAATTGTCAAAAAATAAACAGTATGTGGCTAAGCCATTTATCCATTCGCCAGTTGATGAAGCTTTGGGTCATTTCCACTTTGAGGTGATTAAAAATGCTGCTGTGAACACTGATTTACAAGTTTCTGTGTCGACATGCTTTTGTTTTCCTGTGGTTGGATTTTATCCTCAGAGATAACTGGCTTTCACCTTTTCTTGGCCTTTGCTCAGACTGTCCTTTTGGTGTTCATAGTTTTGTTTTCTCTTAGGTAGTCCTCCATTTATTCGGACCTGGTGCCCAGTCTCTTCTCATCCATGGAGCTTTCCTGACTGTCCAGTTCTCACTGAGCCTTTTCTCTTCAGTCTTTCTCATCTAGTCTGTGAAGAATATTTTAGCCCTTAATTTTACATTGTTGTCCTTTTTTTCATGAGGGAGAATCTTGTCTAAGTATACATTGGTTTAACAGGGAATATTTACTGATATGCACAATACTTGTCTGCATAAATGGAAAATATTTTAGCTTAACAGTTGTTAGGACACAAGTAAGTACTTTTTACCATACCAATAATTTCTTCTTGGAGATACTGGTATAGTAAAACTTTTATTAAGAAACTAAATTCTATTAGTCTAATAGAATAGAATTGTTCAATTAAATGCTCATTTTTTCCCCTGACTCTGGAAGAAAAATGTAAAATTTCCTCCCTTCATTATGCAGCCAGAAGTGGGATTTACAGATTTCTAGCCTTTCACCACCTGTGAGGTTCTGGAGTTGGCTTCTCTGATATTCATAGCTTGTAACCTTAATTTTCTCATCTGAGTACTTGCTAGACATTAACAGTTGCTGGGAATGAATTGATTCAGAACTTTGATTTAGCAGTAGGGTAATATTTCCATTTCAGTGACTTTACCCTTCCTCTGATGGTCATGTAAGTTCTGTGCCACTCCATCCAGGAGGTGCTATTTGCGTATTAACCTGTGGTCATTGTCCACTGAGTAGTACAGAGAGGAAGTAAATTACAAATTATTATAGTGGAGAACACTGCTAGCTGGTTAGTGGACTCAGTGAACATTTTTGAAGTACTGGATGCATATGTTCTGGGCCTCATGCTCCTCCTTAATGCCACTTGCAATGGTATGGAGAGTGATTTCAGTGTGACTTGTGTTGAAGACGACTTCTGTTGGCATGACATCTGCCTGATATATCAAATTGTTTTGCAGATAAAATGCAATGACTGTAATAATGTCAATTACAAACAGTTCTTATTCTATGCCACTTCATCTTCTAAATAGTTTATGTATGTGGTTAGTCAGTCAGTCATGTCCAATTCTTTGTGACCTCATGAACAGTAGCACACCAGGCTCCTCTGTCCATGGGATTCTCCAGCCAAGAATGCTGGAGCAGGTTTCCTTCTGGCAATACTGGAGCCATTTCCTTCTCTAAAGTACAGTATGTAAACTCCGCAATATAATCTTCCAAACATCCCACTGAGGTTGAGGCTACCATTATCTCCATTTTATGGATGGAGAAACTGAGATACAGAAAGATTAAGTGATTTGCTCCAGGACACACAGCTCAGAACTGATGGAACTGTGACACAGGCCCACGCATTCTGGCTCCTGTGTAGCTGCTGCCTCTCACACTAGGTTGTCAGCAATAGCAGTGTTAGCTCTCGTAACTACTGGAAGATCTGTGGTCATTTACGTATGTGGATATTTAAAGTGATGGCCGATGTGGAGCCTGGATTAACAAAAAAAATTGTTTACCATAAGGTAGTTTTCTGTCTTTCCTCATTTGAGTAGTTTATAAATTTATATGTTTATTTGAGAAAATCTGATTTAAAGCATGGATGATGTTGTGTTTGAGTGCTGGAGGAGAGGTCAGTAACCTGCAGAGGGCAGACAGGAAATATTTTCACTTTGTGGACTGTAACGTGTCTGTTGCAACAACTCATCTCTGCTGTATGGCAGGAAAGCAGCTGTTAACAATATGCAGACAAAAGAGACAAAAACCAATGATGGCGGATTTACTAGGTTATTAGTAGTTAAAACAGTTGTTTTTTCTTTTTTTTTCTAGTTGCAAGAAGCACAGGATCAACTTACAGAGGCTGTGAGATGTGCTGAGAAAACACAGGATCACGTCCAAAAGTACGATTTAAAGCAGCATAGAAAATAAGTATAAAGCAGATAAACAGTATAATATGAGAATAGATCAATAGTGATAATAAGCACATGATCGTGAAGCTGTGTAACATTTCAGCTTTGAGCTGTTTTGAGATGCATAATTTTCCCCCATTATTTCCATATTTTGCACATTATCCACAAGTGAAAAATTAAAGTTTTAATTGCTCAGTCATGTCTAACTCTTCGCAACCCCATGGACTCTAGCCTTCCAGGCTCCTTTGTCCATTGAATTCTCCAGGCAAGAATCCTGGAGTGGGCTGCCATTCTCTTCTCCAGGGGATCTTCCTGACTCAGGGATTGAACTTGGGTCTCCTGCATTGCCAGCAGATTCTTTACCATCTGAGCCACCAGGGAAGGCAATTAGTCACAAATAGAAAAACAGTACAGTTGCCAAATCATCTACTTTTCAAAATTCTAAGAACCTATGTAATTGAACCTGAAGATGTTTATTCAAAAACAGTGTGATATTTTAAAAATCTATGTGAAGGAATGCCGTGACGGTCCAAGGGTTAAAACTATGCCTCCCAAGGCAGAGGGTGAGGGTTTGATCCCTGGTTGGGAAGCTAGGACCCCACATGCCTCACAGCCAAAAAACCAAAACATAAAACAGAAGCAATATTGCAGTCAATTCAATAAAGACTTCAAAAATGGTCCACGTCCAAAAAAAATCTTAAAAAAAACCTATGTGTGAGAATAATTATTTTAAAATCTGCATTTTAGGCTTGAAATTGAAAATGCTGAGTTACAAACTACAGTCCAAAAGCAAGCAGGCAAAATTGAACAGCTTCAGAAAAACCTGTTAAGGACAAAATTGGTAAGTCAACCTCTTAATTTCTGTCATACTGAGAAAGGATTTTAATTTTTTTACTAGTAATATATAAGAATATGTTGGACAATGTGAAAAGTCTCATTGATTAGCTTATTGTATTTTTATTGATACTGCTTGCTACTAGTACTGTGAATCCTCTATAGAAGAAATCAACTGAATTCATAAAATTAATGATTTTTATAGTAAGATTTTAATTTAAAAAATTGTGACAGTCCAAAAGCAATATTTTATACAGACCACATTTTGTTTGTTCATTCATCTGTCAATGAAATTCCACCGTCTGACTATTGTTACTAATGCTGCTTTGAACATTGGTACACAAACATCTATTTGAGTCCAGAAATTTGAGTAATGATTTGATTGAGAATTTTGAGTTTCTTTTGTAATCCAGATCTTTCTGTGATATTTTTGAGAATGAATCATTTCAAATATTGTAGTTTGTTCTCTTCGTTAAGAATGAATACTATATCTGTATAGAACCATTTTTCTGAACGACTGTATTTTTCATTTGTTGGTTTTTTTTTTTTTTAAGAGATGGGGGTTGCATGGGAATTTTTCAAAGATTATTTTAGTAAGGTGTGACTTAACAAAACCTGGAATATCTTGAACCATTGATGAAAATGATTTTTGAGCATCTCTAGAAAGTAAAATGTAAATATAGGCAGTCTTTAAAAATCTTTCATTAACATTTAGTATTTTATGTGTAAAAGTCTCTATTTTTAACAAATAAATGTTGGCAATTTAAATTCCAGAAAAATGATGAAATGGAAAATCATTTTAAGTTGTTTTAAGAAAAGTCATCAATTTTGAAATCTGTTATTGGCATCAATCTGGTTTAAAAACTGTGTTTACTATAAATTCATATTAACTTGTGAATTCATGAGAAATCATATTTTTAAGAAAGAATAAGTCTCTCTAGGTATTTAAAACTAATTTTCTTAAATTGTTTTTTTCTAAGTCTGAGGATGACAAGGAACAATTAAAGAAATACATTGAATTAAAACAATCTCTGGAAAATAGCTTGGACCAAGAAAAGAAGAAAAACAGTGAGTTAGAAAAAGAGATCACTCGGTAAGATTTTAATATTTCTGATAATCTCAACTATGAATAAAAGTATAATTTTACTTTATTTAAAACCTTAGACACAAATTCATTTTTTATGTGTCTTTTCATAGTTAAACACATTATCCTATTTCAAAGTTTACTGTGGAATATCAGCACAATCTGAAATGTTTTTGAGTGCAGCAGTGTTATACTTATCTGTAATGATTTCTAAAACAGTAACAACCGTGCCTCGGCATATAGTAATGTCACTCTCTTCCTCATCATCTATGCTGAATTTTTACTTCTGCAAAGTTTCTTTGTTCTTTTTGGTAATCTTGCCTTCTTTTAATTGTGTTCCTTCCCTTCATCATTTGAGTAATTTATTATCTAAAAACCTACCTGTGCTATTGTTGAACAACATTAAAAAGTATCTTGATTTGGCTTATATTTTCTTTTTGCCCCAACATTTTAGTTATAAAATGTACATACAAAAATCTTTGTGTAACTTAAAGAATAATAAAATTAGTGACCATGTTTTAATCAGTAAGATAAAAAACTGCTTCTGTTTTTTTGCTGAGTACAGTTAATCCTCATCATCTATAGATTCAGCCAACCCAAGATGACAAGTATTCAGGGAAAAAAATTTGAGAAAGTTCCAAAAAGCAAAACTTGGAGTGGTCTCAAGCTGGCAACTATGTCCATAATATTTATATTTATATTATGTATTTATAACTTAATATTTAATGTATAAATACATTAATTATGTATTTATAACTATTAGTATAAATTAGTATTTATATTATGTATTTATAACTATTTACAAAGCGTTTACATTATATTAGATAATGTAAGTGATCTAGGGATGACTGAAAGTATAGGGAAGATGTGCTTAGGGAGACTTGAGCATCTGTGGATTTTGTATCCATGGAGTGTTGGGGGATTTTTGAACCAGTCCTCTGTGGATGCCAAGGGATGATTATACAAAGGGTTCTTCTCTGATTCTCATTAATATTTTTCTCTTTTAATTTTCTCTACATTGCTTTGCATTTTGTTAACAATGTGCTGGACAAGATTTCTACATCTCTTAAAACAGTCTTGAAGGGACTGGTACACTCTATCTCTCTTCTGATTTCCTTTCTTCTAAAACTCTCAGCCTGGGTTATTTCCCACTTAAGTCAGGCTCCAAAGATTTTTCTTTCTTTCTTTCTTTTTTCAATTTTGAGTGAGAATCTTGTTGGTTTTTTTGTATCTACTTTCTTTTCTTTTTGTAGAGGCTGTGGTCAGTAGGAACAAACGTATCTTGTATCTTTTCAAAAAACATTCATATATCATATCTCTTCATCTTTAGCTTGAATACTGATCTCTGGTTTATAACTAATATTTAATAATAAATTAATATTTCACACTAGCATGCTAAATATTGACATTAACTTATTTATAAGAACTCATATATTACATACTGTATACAAATATACAGTATATTTAAATGTGATAAAGTTTTTCTTCATACTATTTATCTAAGATTAGAATTTAGTTATTATGCTTTCAAGGAATATTAAATTTGAACAATGAGAAAGGATTATAATTTATAGGTTTGTTTGTTTTATCTGAGAAAACATATATCTGTTTAATTATTAAATATCTGCTCTTAACTTACTTATTCTATACATTTCTACAGATTTAAGAAACCCTTAAAAATGACAAGAAGGAAGTTAAATGAATATAAAAATGGAGAGCTTAGTTTCCATGGAGATTTAAAAACCAATCAAACTGAAATGGATATTCAAATTAATATGCTAAAACATAAGGTAATTTTTAATCAGTTTTAGAACCCCCAAATCACTTAATTTGGGGAAATATAAATCATTCCATGCTTTGAACAGTGAAACACAGATTTGTCTATTAATTAGGTTGGACACCAGTAAAAAAGACAGCTTTTCCCTATGTCATTTTGAGATAAAAAGGGCACATTCTTGACTCTCTCTGTCTTGAACCCTGGCTGGTGATCTGGAGCTGAGCAGCACAGCATTAATGACCCCAAAGCATCCGTTGTTTTTGGTGACAGGTTTGTTGAAATCTAATGAACATACCATGCAGTTCATTCATTTAAACTGTACAGTTCAGTAACTTTATTGTGTTTAAAGAGTTACACAGGCATTACCACGTTAGAACATTTTCATCACCATCCAAAGAAATCACCCTGGGCCAGTTTCCCCTTCCTGATCTTCCCAGCCTGAGGGAACCATGACTCCACTCCCTGACTGTGTAGATGTCCCTTTTCTGGACATTTCGTGTCAGTGGAATCACACAATATGGGATCCTTTGTGACTGCCTTCTTTCATTTAGCATAGTATTTTCAAGGTACATCTAACATGCATCAGTATTTCCTTGCTTTTATTGCTCGATAGTATTCTCTTGTATGGGTGTACCACGTTTTACTTGTCCATTCATCATCTGATGGGCCTTTGGGGTCGCTTCTGCTTTTTGGCTAATGTCAGTAATGTTGCTGTGAACATTTATGTCTAAGTTTGGTGTGAACGTGTTTTGTCACTTCTTTTGGGAATATAGTTGGGAATAGAATTGCTGTATTACACAGCAACTCTGTTTAACCTTTTGAGGACCTGCCATACTGTTTCCCAGCACGGCTGCATCATTTTATGTTTGTATCCAAAGTATGTAAAACATTCTCATTTCTATACATTCCTGTCAACACTAGTCATTACCTGTCTCTGTGAGTATAGCCATCCTAGCAAGTATGAAGTGGCATCTCGTGGTGTTTGATTTCTCTCTCTGAGGAGAGGACAATGAAGATTGAGTTCTAGATTAGTAACTACTCAAAGCTACCCATCTCTTTTAGAATTTCAGTACATTGAGATGAGGTCAAAAGTCTGATTTTGGTAATTAAACTATTTCTAGTTATTTCTCATAGTTCAAATCATATGTCTCATTGCTTACTAGTCTTCATTGCTTTCAAACTTGAGCAGAAATTCTAAGGAGTTACACCTGCGTATTTTTAAGAAATTGTCATTGAAGGGAACCCTGAAAAAATTTCTTCCTGAATAGTTCTTAAGTCTTTCTTCTAGTTATTCGCTTCTTCTCATCAACATTGTCATTAAAAATCTCACCCTTTATTATATTCCAGTTTGTAGGAGATCAGTTTCTACCTGCATTTAAGTTATGCTTTTATTTTCTCTTTTCCAAAAATCCATTTTTCTGTTTTTTCCTAATCAGCTTTAAGTTTAGTGGCTTCAATAAACAACAGTGGTTTCGTTCAAAATCTACACTTAGGAAAAGGTGGCCAGGATGGCTGGCTTCTCCTCCCCTCGGCTTCAGGTGGGGCAGCTCGAGGGCTGGGGGCTGGAATCGGGTGAAGGTGTGTTCATGCCCATGTCTGATAGTTGGTGTCTGTGGTTGGCTGGACTTTGGTGAATGCAGACAAGTGAAACACCTACCCTGAACACCTAGGCTCTCTTTGCAGCCTGGGCTTCCTCGCAACATGGAGCCTGGTTCCCAGGTTGAGAGCCAGGCAGAAGCTCTGCTGCCTTGTCTAACCTCGCTTTGCAGTTCACACAGCATCATTTTCATCATCTTCTGTTCAATAGGAGCAAGTCACTTATACTTGGCCTATATTCTACCTTTTTTACAGAATAAAGTTTTTAAAACTAATGGGTACATTCAAAAACTAGCACAGTTACTCACTGGCCACAATTTTTTATATTCCTTCCAATGAAAAATACCCTTTTCCCCACCCATTCCCTCACAAGTCTCAGTTGTTAACAGTGTCAGGCTCAGGCTCAAGTAAAGGTTTTACTATCTTCATCAGGTACAGATGGCACATGGGGATGAGGTTTCTGGGTGTGATTTCTAAAGTGTGACCCTGTGAGCACAACCCTCTCAGTACTAAGACTTGAGAACTAAAGGGACAAGCTATCTGCCACCCACACCCCCACCATTCTGCTGAATGACTGGACTCTCCCGTTCAGAAACGGGAAACGGGAGGCAGTGTAGTCCATAGCAGCTCTGAGGTCCAGTTTGGTGCTGCCAGCTCTGTGATGAGGACTTGGTCCTGCCCATAGGAGTGCTTCTCTTTTGCTCTACCCTCTGAGCTCTGTGTGCTGTCCTTTTCATAAGAAATGACCTCTGTATGTACCTGAGTCATGTTTCTTAAGCCAGCTTCCTCTTTGTTGAACTTCTAAGAAAATCCCAAAGGGCTATTCTCATTTGTATTCCTTGGTCTCTGTTAGGCCAAACACTGTTGTTTTTTTTTTTTTTTCTGCCAAGGTTCTCTTTAAAGCTTTTACTGTCCTGAAAATAGGATTGGGGTTCACGTCATTGGAGAGGCTACCCTCACAAATCTTTTTTTAAGAGAAGCTCTGCACCTTGGGCTTCTTGTGAAGCTTTGTAGGATGATGCCTTTTAAATTCGTATGCCCTTAAGATCTTTAAAGGAATTTGAGGCACCACCTTAAGTCTTTCCAGGGTCTTAATGAAGGGTGTTACAGGCTTCACCTTTAGACCATGTTTTCCTGGCAGCACCCTAGATTTGATCTTAGCCCAGAGCTGTTTCTTTCTTTTAGCATCATGTGACCACTGGACATGTGGAGATGCTGTAAAGGAGATAACAGATATCGAACCCAAATATAATTGAGCCTGGTTCCTTTCTATTTAATAGCCCCCCCCTTTTTTGATAGCTTATCCCTCTCATTGATGTTACTTTCACCTGATTCGTAGCAAGAGTCTCCTTTCCCCTGTGTTTCAGTGTTGTTTTCTTCTCTTGCCTAGAAGCTGTCACCAACAGCCTCTTTAAGGGCCATCAGGATTCAATTTACAATGTCATGAAGCCCTTTGGGTTTTAATTTTTTTCTCTGCATCCATTCAGATCTCACCTACCTCCAGGTTGAAAGGCATTCTCACATCTTTTAGTTCTTTTTTAATGGCATTTTTAATATCAGTATCTGTGCCAGGTATTTATTGCCAGCAAATTGTATAATAAATCACGTCAAAGCCTAGTGGCTCAAAACAGCATTTACTTTGTTCACAAATTTGTGTTGGGGCAAGGCTCAGTGAGTCAGACCAGCACGTTTCTTTTCCAGTCAGCATCAGCTGGGATGTCGTGAAGGTGGGGACCAGAGTCATCTGCAGATTAGTTCATGCACATGTCTGGCAGTTGGAGCTGGCTTTTGGACGGGACATTAGTTGGGGGCGGTCAGTGGGGGCACTGACAAGGTGCTCAGCATGTGGTCTGGGCTTCTTCGCAGCGTAGTGACTGATGCTAAGGGTGGGCTTTCCCACAGAGCAAAAGTCAGTTTCCCCAGACTCCATCCAGTAGAAATCAGTTACTGAGGCCAGCATATATTTAAGGGGAGGGCATTTCAGAGAAATGTGTCAAAGAATTTGTAGACAGTTTCAATACCACCACATCCACTCACCTTGACTTACCAAGTAATCATTCTGTCTAAAGGAAAGTTCTTTGCAACTTGGTGTCACTGAAATTCCCGCAAATTTTGTTTGTTGTTTTGTTTGGTATGTTCTGTTCTGTTAAAAGTAACAAATGGTTACAAAAATGAGGCATTTTTTTTGTTGCTGTTGTTCAGAAAAATGTGTGGATCATCTCACTAAGCTATTAGGAGATGGGATTTCGTTAACCTTTTGAATTATTTTTCTTTGGAATGCAGTTCAAATTAGCAAAAACTATTCATAGTTCATTGAGTTAGACAAGGCTGTGGTCCTAGTGTGATTAGATTGACTAGTTTTCTGTGAGTATGGTTTCAGTGTGTCTGCCGTCTGATGCCCTCTTGCAACACCTACCGTCTTACTTGGGTTTCTCTTACCTTGGGCGTGGGGTATCTCTTCACGGCTGCTCCAGCAAAGCGCAACCAATGCTCCTTACCTTGGACGAGGGGTATCTCCTCACCGCCGCCCTTCCTGACATTCAATGTGGGATAGCTCCTCTAGGCCCTCCAGTGCCCGTGCAGCCACGGTGTGGCGTTGGTCCTCCCAGCCACTGCCCCTGGCCTCGGGCGTGGGGTTGCTCCTCCTGGCCGCCGCCCCTGTCCTCGGGCGTGGGGTAACTCCTCTCGTCGCCGCCCTGACCTCGGACGCTGGGTATCTCCTCTCGGCCGTCCTTCCTGTGGTCATGTATGGATGTGAGAGTTGGACTGTGAAGAAGGCTGAGCGCTGAAGAATTGATGCTTTTGAACTGTGGTGTTGGAGAAGACTCTTGAGAGTCCTTTGGACTGCAAGGAGATCTAACCAGTCCATTCTGAAGGAGATCAGCCCTGGGATTTCTTTGGAAGGAATGATGCTCAAGCTGAAACTCCAGTACTTTGGCCACCTCATGAGAAGAGTTGACTCATTGGAAAAGACTCTGATGCTGGGAGGGATTGGGGGCAGGAGGAGAAGGGGACGGCAGAGGATGAGATGGCTGGATGGCATCACTGACTCAATGGACATGAGTCTGAGTGAACTTCGGGAGTTGGTGATGGACAGGGAGGCCTGGCGTGCTGCGATTCATGGAGTCGCAAAGAGTCGGACACGACTGAGCGACTGATCTGATCTGATTCATAGTTCAGAAAAATACATGGGATTAGAATCCATATTTATAAGATTTATTAATGAGAGTCTTATTTTCACAATCTTCTTTTGGGAAGCGTTTATTAACTCAACCCTAGATAACTCAATGCAGTATCCCTCAAACTCCTTTAAAACATGGGGCATTAAGATGGGGGGAAGGAGTAAGAGACATTCTACTAAGAGGTGACTGACTTGTAGTGATTTTATGGAGAAAAAATAGAAAAGAGTGTAAAATCAAGTGCAAATGTTGTGTGACAAAGATGATGACAGTGAAGAATATGTTTTGTGACTCTTGGTGGTTTGAACTTCTTTCTTGATTCTCTGAGTAATCCCTGGTCCTATATTCTACAATACAGATACCATCGTATCTATTTGGTCCTGGGTTTGAGTTAGGCTGTGCTCAGTCCACTTGCCTCATTACCAAACAGTATTGTTTTATTCTTGCAGATTGACGATCTTACAGCAGAGCTGGAAAGTGCGTCTTCAAAAGATCTGCACCTGGATGCAAAAAATCAAGTTCTTCGAGAGGAGTTACTATCTATGAAAGGAATGCAAAAGAAATGTGAAAAACTGGAGAAGAATAAAAAGAAGTTGGAGCAAGAAGTAGTGCACCTCAGAAGTCATATAGAAATGAACATGATAGAACACAGTGAAGTAGAGCAGTATAAACGGGAGATTGAAGAAAGGGCGAGACAGGATCTTGTAGAGAAATTAAAGTAAGTCAACCTATTTTTGCAGGCTAATTTGTTCATCTGTCATGTGCTTGAATTCACCTCATTGTAAATTATGTTTTGGATCTATACAGCTTATGTGTTTCCTCTACTTCTGTTAGAGCAGTTGGTTTGGTAGTTTTATGGAAGGAAGGGGGCACTTGTTTCTCCCTTTAGATATTTCCGTTTCCATCACAGTTATCACCAAATTGACCTATCAGAATGATTCTCACTAGAGAATCCTTTCATTTATAAGACCAATTGGTATAAAACAACACTACTAGGAGGAAAAGAAAATGTGGTTTAGAACTGATACCATCCTCTTGAATTATGTTTAAGTTGTCTTGTTCAATTTTTAAAATTTTAAGTTGATCCTCTTGTTCTTTGAATTATCAGATTATATAAGCACCACTATAACAATAATTCCACTTTAATTTTATAATTCACATTTAATTCACTTCACATTGACAATAATTGTTTTTAACTTCTGCTCTTTTTTTTTTTAACCTTTAAAATTGCTTTCTGAATCACTGACTCAAAGGGAGCAAATACCATTTTCCAGGTGAATGATTATTTTTAAAATGTTATCTTTTAAAATTTGCCTTAGATACAAGCAGCATCTCAGGAGAATTTAGAGCAGTTAAAAGAGAAGAATAATGCTTCCATAAGAATTCAGATGGAACTCAGAATTAAAGACTTGGAATCTGAACTCTCCAAGGTGAAAACTTTGCAAGAAGATTCTCGAAAAGCAGAGTTGGAAAAATATAAGCAACTCTACCTAGTAGAACTAGAAGTTAGAAAGTCACTGGAAGGTAAACTAGACAAGTAAGTCAAAACCCAGAAAGTAAATTTAGTTCGTTAATTTGTCTCTAAAGCCTAATTTTTATAGAGCACAGTTCATGAGATTAGTAGGAAGTAAAAGCTAACTAGATGGTCACTGCTAGAGGGTGGCCTAAGACAAACTATTAATACGGTGTCCTTTTAAGTTTTACCACAGAGTCGGAGACGACTGAGGTGACTTAGCAGCAGCAGCACACTGCATAAAGGCATGCTTGTGAAACTGGGGGCAATTAACACAGGAGTGAAAAACGGGATAATTCACAGAGTGTCTAGAAGTAGTATGGTGATCTGACTGAGGGAGCGGGTGTGGAGGATGGAAAGGGCAGATGGCACCTCCAGTGCCTAGTGTGGGTTTCCCCACTGTCTGAAAGCAGAGCATTTCTAGGAAGCCTTTCATAAGCCAAAACAGCATACAGCAAAGAAGCAGGTACCCGAGGGCACGTTCTGCTACTTGAAGTCTAAAATGAATATGCACAAGTGAAACACAGGTGCTCCCATATAGGGTTCAGGGTTGTGGTGACTTGACGCTGAGTTGTGGGATGTGGCTTCCAGGGAAGGAGCTCAGTGGGGCCAGTCTCCCTGCTTGGGGAGCGCGATGCCTGTCACTGTAAAATGTACATGGAAACTTTTTATATGAAATCAAAAAGTCTCTTCAAAAAAATTTGTTTTTGTTTTTTGATTATCAAAAACAGATGCTGACATAGGCCTTTCCTAGAAGTGAAGTAACATAAAGTAAACTTTGGAAAAGCAGGGGATACTTGTAATTGTTCCCGGGGCTGTGTTAGCTCTTTTCAATCACCCATTGACTTTCTTGTCCTCCCCTCTAGATTGTGACTCTAGATGATTCCTCAGAGCCAAAACTTAATTTCTCTGAGGTCATGAGTGAAACGAGGATGTATACAAGGGTGGTGAAAGCAAATGCTTGAAAGTGGCTTTGT
Organism: Bos grunniens; assembly: GCF_055505025.1. Taxonomy (NCBI): domain Eukaryota; kingdom Metazoa; phylum Chordata; class Mammalia; order Artiodactyla; family Bovidae; genus Bos; species Bos grunniens. The sequence continues at coordinate 83,919,266 of NC_141178.1, forward strand.
AGGATGTGGTGTTTCTTTATCCCTGAACTGTTTCCTGGAGGCAGGTGTGTCCCAGAGGGCAGCAGGTGTCACTGTGAGGCCACCTCCCTTTCTCCCTGATGCCCTTTCTCTCCTCTCCCAACTGTGACTTGTTACTTGAGGAGCCCTAGACACATGTGTACTTCTTTAGAACAAGGTTACAGCTATCATTGTTTACAGGAGGTCTGCTCTGTGTTTTCAGTGTTCAAACAGTTTATTGGGAATTCCATTTACTATATGGCAACTTTAAAAATGCAAATCATTAAGTTGATGTTTTCCATCTTCCCCAGGACTCATGAGAGGCTGGCAGTGATCAGCACCAAACTTGAGGTGGAGAAAGAGCAGAACAAATCTTTACTCGGCATTCGTAGCTCGAGGCCAGTGCTGGAGCCCCCTTGTGTTGGAAATTTCAATAATCCTTTAGTGCTCAATGGAAATCTTACTCCAAGAGCAAATGTAGGCTTTTCTACCTCAATTCCACGCCCTTCAAATAACAGCATGGAGACTTACTTGACCTAGGTTAGTTCTATTATCTTTTTTGCACTGGGTTTCAGATTTTTGATATGAATGATCCTTGTTTTTAATTTGGTGAACTTCTGAGTTGTTTATTTGACTTAATGCACACTAAGTAAAAGCTATAATTAACTGTTAATAAAGGAGACAGAAATTTTATGATTTTTTTTTTGTTTCAACATTTCTGTTTTCCAGCCCTTGCTGAGCTAGCAACTCAGCATTTAGCTTATATTGGAAATGGCCTTTATCTTTTGTTAACAAAGGTTCATTTTGTGAGCCATCTATCATGTGTTTCTCAACTTCTCAGTCTGGTCACCTGCCGGGTATTTCGGCCACATAAAACCATTACTCAAAATCTGAATTTCATTTTCTTTGTGAGCAAGAGCACTTGCTATGTCTTTTGGCAATTTCTGACAATGTATGATTAGATCACAGAGGTTTTTTTCAGTTTTCTGCTTCCAATTCTAAGTGTCTAAGTCTCTTAAATCCAGTATATTTTTGTTCAACCCTTAGGAATTCAGATTTTATCTCTTTACTAAAATTAACTTCATTATAGGCTCTTTTCAACTCTGAAAATTTGCAAAATTCTTTGTAAAAACGAGTACTATTTCCACTGAGTTCTTGCAGTCTAATGTCTTACCCTGGTTCTTTACATTCCTGTTCTTGGGGCCTAAAATAACAAGTGAGGTTACCATTGGCAATTGATTTTTTTCTTAGAGTCCTTTGATTGCAGCTCTAAGGCCCTTTCCTCAAAGAGATTCTTATTTGTGTCTTGGGTTCCTCCAAAAAGGTCTTTGTAGCTTTGATGTATTGATAATCTGACAACTCTTTAAGAGTTTCTTTTTTCTCCCAAGAGGCTTTTAACTTTCTGCACAGTGTACTGCCAGTCATTTCATCTTTTTCTATTTGTGGACAGAAGCACCTCTCCGCGCCCCCCTGCCACCAGCCCCCACCCCGGGAAAATTCCAGAGTAATTACTCTCTAGTAAGGCAGTTATGCTTATAGATTGTCAAGGCACGTATTGAAAAATCAGGCTATAGGGACTGCAGTGGAGGAAGGTGATGAGGCCAAAAAGAGAAAAGGCTGAGGCCAGCAGGTGCCAGAGACAGGAGCTGGGCCCAGAACAGACAGTGGGTCCAGATGAAATGGATTCCTGGCAGAGCAGGTTGAGAAAAAAAGTCCATGAAAAGTTAGAGCTCAAGATTTCCTGGTCCCCCAGGACTTCCTGCTGTACAGCATCTGGCCCTGACACCCAAAGCTTAATTCCAGAATCAGGCAGGGCTGGTCCATCTCCAGATCTTATTCCAGCCCTGCTACAGCCAGACCCTCCCCTCAGCATTACAGGCAGCCCCGTGGCGCCTGTGTAGGAATTAGAACCAGACACTCCTTCCAGGATGCTGTCCTGCTTCAAGATGGTTGTAGTGAAAGGCGCTCAGTTGTATCTGACTCTTTGCAACCCCGTGGTCTATACAGTCCACGGAATTCTCCTGGCCAAAATACTGGAGTGGGTGGCCTTTCCCTTCTCCAGGGGATCTTCCCAACCCAGGGATGGAACCCAGGTCTCCTAAATTGCAGGCAGATTCTTTATCGGCTGAGTCACAAGGGAACCCCAAGATAATAGCAATAAATGCATAAATCCACAATGAGTATGATGTGACTGGTGCCCACCAAAGTCATGCCGCCCACAACCTGTATGATCAGACCCAGTGGCCTGTGTTCCCTGCCTCCTGCAGTGGGAAGTCCTTCCCCAGAGCCCCTTTGTGCTTCTAACTCCTTACACTAGAACGTTGCTAAAAATAGGTGTTGCTTTCCTTCTGAGAAAGTCTCCAGTTCTTCATCTGCTGACCCCCTTCCTCCAGCCCCTGCCACTATTACTACTTGAGATAGAAGGTAAATCCCCAAGGTCATGAGTGTCCATGCTACTGCTAAGTCACTTCAGTCGTGTCTGACTCTGTGCGACCCCAGAGACGGCAGCCCACCAGGCTCCCCCGTCCCTGGGATTCTCCAGGCAAGAACACTGGAGTGGGTTGCCATTTCCTTCTCCAGTGCATGAAAGTGGAAAGTGAAAGTGAAGTTGCTCAGTCGTGTCCGACTCTTAGCGACCCCATGGCCTGCAGCCTTCCAGGCTCCTCCTTCCATGGGATTTTCCAGGCAAGAGTACTGGAGTGGGGTGCCATTGCCTTCTCCCATGAGTGTCCATAGAAGCCCAAAATATTTAAAGGAGATAGTTAAGCTGACATAGGAAATTGAGAAGAATTTGTTTTTGCTCATGAGGAGGAAGTTAAAGCGCTTGAGCTTTATGAGGAACTGAGCTTCATGAGGCCTGGGTCCCCATCCCAGGTAAACATTTTAGCTGAGCCAGGTTATCACTGACATTTAACTCTGGGCTTTTGGGATGTCATTGTAAGATAAGTGAATTGAACTAGATGATCATGAGGGCTGCTTTTACATTTGCCTATCTGTAGCTATCCTGTGATCATGGGTTAGTGACCAGAATGAAGTAACAGTTAGAAACTTGGATAAAGGTTCATTGCTCTTCTGGGATGACATGACTTGAGAGAGATTGCTTCCTTGGGATGAATGAATTTTATCATACTACCAAGAATCAGATAAGGAGCCTAACATGTTGCTGGTTTCACATCAAAGTCAAGCTTTGATGTGAAGTATCCTCACAAGCTGCTTCTGGCTTGTAAGGATACAGATGTTGACTGCAATATGCATGAGCACTGAAGGTCTTAGGACAAGTCCATTTTTCCATTAAGGAAGTTTCCTTCTATTTTGAGTCTGTCATGAATGAGAGTTGACCTTTATCAAATGTGTTTTCTGCATCCACAGAAAGATCATGTGGCTTTCTTCTTAAATCTGTTAATTTCATGAATTACATTGATAGATCTTCTAATATTTAACCATCCTTGTACTATTTTGGAATCATTCTTTTTAAATACACCATTGGACTGGGTTTGCTTATATTTTATTTAGAATATTTCCATCTATGTTTATAAACAATGTTTTAAGCACAAAAGAGAAATTTTTAGTCCATTTAACTGGAAATTACAGTGGTCATTCCACCTATGTTTATAAGCAAGAGTGATTTTTAAATTTCTCTTTTTGTGCTGATCTTGTCTGGTTTTGGTGTCACGACTAAATAAGTCTTGTAAAATAATTGTGTAACTTTGCTTCTTTTCTGTTCTCTGAAATGGTTTATATAAGATGAAGATTAACTGTCCTTTGAAGTTTTATTAAACAAACCTCTGAAAATATCAGAGTGAACTCTCACTTGGTCAGGATGATGTCTGGATACCCTGGACAAACTTTCCAGTAAAACAACTATGCATGCTAGAGTAAATTTTTTAAAATTATGTAACTGAATTGCGGAGGTGGCAGAAAAAGAAAAAAAAATCAAAAGAGTGAGGAAAGCAGGAATTTAGAAAAAGCAAAAAGCCATATTTTTCCCTCGGGGCATCTCACAAATTTAAATTTCAGTTTTGATACTTGACTGTAATGCAGGAGGTTAGGTGACAAACCATCACAGAGTTTAGTAGAAGGCCTGTCTGTAAAGCTGAGCCTGCAAAATGCAAAGTCCTGTGTGTCAGGGTAAAGTAGAAATAAATGCACATCACGCAAGTGGCCAGTAAGGAAACTTGCTTATCTTGACCTTGTTTCTGAATGGAGAGAGGGGGAGACGACTTCCCCGAGAATTTAAAACCAGTTTTTATTGGGGCACAACACTGCCCGGAGTGAAGAATATATTTTCTAGTCTTCTTTGCAACATGCCATGTATGTTCTGTCCAGTGAAATCTAAGTGGAAGTGATGCATGTGTTTCATTCAGGACTTTTCCATGTTTGCTCATAAATGAGGTTAATTTTTGACGTTCCTTTCTTGGGCCAACCTTGTCTGGTTTGAGAGTTCTCAGAAAGGAAGAAAGGTATTCGAGTAGACAGCTAGCAGTCTCTGCTGCCCTGATACAAGAGGTGATTGAGACATGGGGTATCACAGAAGCAGAATTTTCACATGAACAGGAAGGATTTTCCTTCTTTAAAGAAGATCCCAGCCCTGGGAGGCTTCCCAGGTGGTGCTAGTGGAAAAGAACCTGCCTGCCAGTGCAGAAGATGTAAGAGACAGAAATTCAGTCTTTGGGTCAGGAAGATCCCGTGGAGGAGGGCATGGCAACCCAGTCCAGTATTCTTGCCTGGAGAATCCCAGGGACAGAGTAATCTAGTGGGCTACAGTCCAGGTGGTCGCACAGAGGGTGCCTCACATAACCTGGCATGCCATCACACACCATTGCACACTCTTGCGTGTCCTCCCATGCCCTTGCACACTCTCACATGGACTCGCATGCTCTTTATGCCCTCACACTTGCTCACCCACTCTTGCACATCCTTGCACGTCCTCACACAGGGTTGCACATCCTCACACTTCCTTGCACACCCTTGCAAGCCTTCACATGCCCTTGAACATCCTCACATGCTCTCACACACCCTCACACACACTTGCACACCCTCGCACATCCTCTTATGCCCTCAAATGCTCTCATACTCACATGTGTATCTCACAGAGCCACACACCTTGCATGCACTTGCACATCCTAGCATGTCCTCCCATGACCTAATGTGTCCTCAAATGTCCTCGCACACACCTTCATGCCCTCGTGTCCTCTCACACATTATTGAACACTCTCGCACATCCTTGCACACCCTCACATGCCCTTGCATGCACTCCCACACCCTCACACGTCTTCATACACCATCAAATGCTTTCACATGCACATGCACACTCTTGCACAGCCACACACCTCCTTGCATGCCCTTGCACACACTTGCATGCCTTAACACCTTTCCCCATGCCCTAGCACATCCTCAAACGTCCACACACACCCCTGCACACCCTCTTGCTCTCTTGCACATTGTCAAATGCTCTCACACATCCTCACACACCATCCCACGACCTTGCATGCTATTGCATGGCATTGCATACCCTTGCATGTCCTCGTATGCTCTTTCACGCTCTCCCTTGCACTCACAAACCCTCGCACACTGTCACACAGCCTTGCACCCTCTTGCAAGTCCTCACACGTTCTCACACACTCTCGCCAGCTCTCCCACGCCCTTACCCACTGTCACACGTTCTCACACACCCTTACATACTTTTTCATGTCCTTGCACACACTTGCACACCTTCACATTCTCTTTCATGTACTCGCACAGATTTGCACATCCTCGCATGCTCTCGGATGACCTGACTCACCCTCACATGCCTGTGTATGCCCTAGCATGCCCTCGCCCACGCTCACGCATCCTTACATGCTCTCACACGTCCTTGCATGCCCTCACATGCCTACACAAACCCTAAAATGCCCTTGCCTGCCCTGACATATTCATGTACATCCTCTCATGCTCTCGCTCATCTTTGCATGCCTTCACACACCCTCACATGCCCATGCACACCCGAGCAGGCAGTCACACAGTCTTGCACGTCCTCGCATGCTCTCACATGGCCTTGCACACACTTGAATGTCCTTGCACACTCTCGCAAATCCTGCATGCCCCTCACGCCCTTGTACAGCCTCGCACACCCTCACATGTCCTCGTATGCTCTCGCACACCATGGCACGCTCTTGCATGTCCTTGCACGCCCTCACAGATTCTCACATGTCCTCCCGCACTCTTCCATGGCCTTGCATGCACTTGCACATTCTTGTACACCCTCGCATGCCACTGCAAGCCCTCACACACTCTTGCACAGCCTCGCACAGCCTCGCACACCCCCACATGTCCTCATACGCTCTCGCACATCATGGCATGCTCTCGCATGCCCTCACAGATTCTTGCACGTCCTTGCATGCCCTCTCAGATTCTCACGCATCCTCGCATACCCTCACACACTCTCCCACGGCCTCACACACACTTGCACATCCTTGTACACCCTCGCATGCCACTGCAAGCCGTTGTACACTCTTGCACAGCCTTGCATGCTCTTCCACACCCTCGCATGTGCTCACCCGCTCTTGCATGGCCTTGCACATCCTTGCACACACTCGCATGCCCTCACACACCCTCACATGGCATCACAAATCCTTGCATGCCCTCCTGTGCTCTCGCAAGGCCTCACACGCCCTCCAACATTCTCGCATGTCCTCACACACCCTCGTTCACCCTCAAATGCTCTTGCATGCACTTGCACACTCTCACACAGCCACAAAAGTACTCCCAAGCCCTCACACGACGACGCATGCCCTCACACACCCTCGCAGGCCCTACCACACTCTTGCCCATACTCACATAATCTTGCACATCCTGGCATGCACTCGCATGACCTCAAATGGTCTCGCATGCCTGCGCACACTCCTGCATGCCCTTGCACATCCTCACATAAGCTCTCAAGCCCTCATGCACTCTCACACACTCTCAAATGTCCTCACACACTCTTGCAAGCCCTCACATGCCCTCACACACCCTCGCATGCTCTCATGCATCATCACACGCAATGCCACGCCTTCACATGCACTGGAACGCCCTAGCAGTCCCTCACATGCACTCGCATCCCCTTGCACGTCCTTGCACCCTCTTGCATGCGCTTGCATGTCTTCACATGCTCTCATATTCCCTCACACACCCTCGCACACTCTCACACGAATGTCCTCATACACTCTTGCAATTCTTTGCACACCCTCCCACGCTCTTGCATGCTCTCACATCCCCTCGCACATATTCACATACCATCATGAATGCTGTCGTGTGTCATCACACACTCTGTCACGCCCTCACGTGCACTCGCACACCCTAGCATGCCCTTGCATGCCCTTGCATCTCCTGGCACCCTCTCACACATGCTCACATGCCCTCACGTGCTCTCACATGGCCTTGCACTCCCTCACATATGTTTGCATACACTTGCATACCTTCACACAGCCTCACACACCCACAAATGTCCTCACACATCCTCACAAGCCCTAACATGCCCTTGCCTCTCCTTGTATGTCCTTGCACCCTCTCACACATGCTTGCATGCCCTCATGCGCTCTCACATGGCCTCGCACTCCCTCGAATGTCCTCGTACACTCTCACAATTCTTTGCATGCCCTCACACGCTCTTGCATACTCTCACATCCCCTCTCACATACTCACATACCATCACACCCACTTGCACTGTCTCACGTGCCTTCACATGCCCTCCCACACTCTCGCAGGCCCTCACATGCTCTTGCACGCACTTGTACATGCTTGCAGTCCTTGCACACTCTCACATGACCTCACACGTCCTCACACTCCCTAACATGGCCTCGCCTGCCCTTGCCTACTCTTGCGCATCATCACACAGCCTTGCATGCCCTTGCACACTCTTGCTCGACCTCGCATGTACTCACACACCTTCACACACCCTCGCACACCCTCCCATGGCTTAACATGCCCTTGCAGGCTCTCACAGTGCCTCGCATGCTCTTGCAGTCCCTCTATGTTCTTGCATGTCCTCACATGCCCTTGCATGTCCTCACATGCCCTTGCACATCTTTGCACACTCTTGCACATCCTCGCACATTCTCTCATGCCCTTGCCTGCTTTCACACACCATCGCACATCCTCACACACCCTTGCATGCCTTCTCATGCTATTGCATGCCCTCACATGCCCTCGCACATCCTCGCACACTCTCACACATCCATGCACGCTCTCACATGCCTTTGCACATGCTCAGATGCCCTCACACACACTTGCATGGCCACACACGCCCTTCCATGTCCTTGCATGTTCTTGCACACCCTCACATACTGTTGCCCAGCCTTGCAACCCTCACACATCCTTGTATGCTCTCACACGTCCTCACACATCCTCGAATGACCTCACCTGCCTTTGCACACCATCACACACTCTCACACATCCTCGCACACTCTCTCACACCTCACGTCCTCATACACTTTCGTACACCTTTGTACCCTCTTACACTCCCTTGCATGCCCTCACACACTCTTATATTCCATTGCAAACCCTCACACACTTACACTGCCTCGCCTCGCATGCTCTCAACTCCCTCTATGTCCTTGCATGTCCTCACTTGCCCTTGCACACCTTGCACACTATTACACTCCCTTCCACTACCTCGCACACTGTTACACTCCTCGCACACCTTTGCAGTCATACACTTCCTCACCCACCCTTACACTCCCTCACACACTGTCACAGTCATATACTACCTCGTACACCCTTGCACACTCTTAGACTCCCTGGCATGCCTTCACACACTCTTATACTCCGTTGCACACCCTCACACACTTACATTCCTTTGCTCAGTCTTACACTTCTTGCACATCCTCACACATTCTTATACTTCCTCCCATGTTCTTACAATCCCTGAAATAACCACTAGTTCCAGGGTCACTCCCAACCTACCTTGAACCTGGGATCTCTCTTAAACTCCCTGGAACACCGTCTCACATCTTACATTCCATCTCACACCCTAGCACACTCTTACACTCCCTCACAACACCCTCACACACTCATACTTCCTTGCACACCCTCGCAGATTCTTAGACTCCCTTGCACACTCTTACACTCCCTGGCATGCCCTCTCACACTCTTACACTCCCTGGCATGCCCCCTCACACTCTTACACTCCCTCACACACCCTCACACACTCTTATACTCCCTTGCAGACCCTCACACACTCTTACACTCCCTCACACGCTCTTCCACCCCCTCGCACACCATCCCACACTCTTACACTCTCTTACATGCTACGACACTGCCTCACACCCTCCTACACTCCTTTGCATGCCCATACACTCTTACATTCCCTTGCTCATCTCTGCACACTCTTACACTCCCTCACATGCTCTGACGTTTCCTTGCCCATCCTCGCACACCCTTACACTTCATTGCACACCCTTGCACACTCTTTCACTACCTTGCATGCTGTTACATTCCTTTTCACACCTTCTTACACTCCCTCGCACACCATCACACACTTTTACACTCCTTTACATGCTCTTACACTTCCTTGCACACACTTACACACTCTTACAATCCCTCACATGCTCTTACACACTTTACCACAACTTGCACACTCTTAAACTATCATGCTTTTATACTCCCTCGCACAACCTCACATGTTCTTACACTTCCTTGCACACCCTCACCCTTAAACTCCATCAGACACGCTCGCATGCTCTTATACTCCCTTGCATGCTCTTACACTCTGTAGCACAACCTGACACACTTACACTCCTTTGCACACCCTTGCACACTCTTACACTCCCTTGCATGCTCTTACACTTTTCTGCACACCCTCACAACTCTTACATTCCATTGCAAACCTTCACACATTCTTACACTCCCTCACACACTCGTACACACCCTCATTCACCCTTGCACACTGTTACATTCTCTCATACACTCTGCAACTCCCTCGCACACCCTCACACACTTTCACTCCATCATACACCCTTGCACACTCTTACACTCTCTCACATGACCTCACACACTCTTACTCTCCCTCACACACCCTTGCATGGTCTTACACTCCCTCGCACATCTTGCATACTCTTACACTCCCTTGCACACCATTGAACACTCTTACATTCCCTGTCACACCCTCACACACTCTTACATTCCCTCATAAGCCTACACCTGTGGTCACATGTACATAGTCTCAGGGTTAACCACTCTCAGACCATAGATATGTTGTCACAAGTTCACAGTCTCCACGGTTACCCCACCTACCAGACCATGTACCTGGAGTCACATTTCCAGTTTCCAGGGTAATCCCCACACCCAGACCTTACACACTGTGTCACTTGTCCACAGTATTCAAGGTGAACCCTTCCCAGACCCTACACCTGGCGTCACATGTCCACAGTCTCCACGGTGACCTCACACCACCTACCCAGTACCTGGGGTCATGGTGACCCTCTTCCCAGACCCTGTACCTGGGGTCACATGTCCATAGTCACCAGGGTGACCCCCTTTCAGACACTGTACCTGGGGTCACACGTACACAGTCTCCATGGTGACCCCCTCTCCCAGGCCCTGTCTATTTATTTTCTGTTTGCTAACCTCTCACCCCTTAATAGTCCTTAAAGTTGGTGGTTTAGTCGCTAAGTCATGTCCAACTCTTGTGACCCCATGGACTGTAGCCTGTGATGGTCCTCTACCCATGGGATTCTCCAGGGAAGAATACTGGAGTGGGTTGCCATTTCCTTCTCCAGGAAATCCTCTTGACCCAGGAATCGAACCTGGGTCTCCTGCATTGCAGGTAGATTCTTTACTGACTGAGCTATGGGGGAAGCTTTTGAGCTATGAGGGAATGTCCAGACCCTGTGCCTGGTGTCACACTTCGACAATATCCAGGGTGTCCCTCCTGCCCATGACCTGCACCTGGTGACATATGTCCAGTCACCAGGGTGAACCCATTACCAAATCCTGCACTTGGGGTCACATGTCCAGAGTCTAGGGTGACACTCTCCCAGAAACTGTACCTGGGGTCACATGTCCACAGTCTCCAGGGTGATCCAACTCCCAATGTACCTGGCATCTGATGTCACAGTCTCCAGGGTGAGCCACCTCCCAGACCCTGCACCTGGGATCCTATGTCCACAATCTCCAGGGTGACTCTGGACCAGGGTCACATGTCTACAGTTTAAAGTGTGACCCCACCTCCTATACCCTATATGTGGAGTCACACATCCACAGTCTCCAAGGTTACACCCTCCCAGACCATGCACCGGAAATCACACATCCAGTCTTCAGGGTTAGCCCTGTCCCCAGACCCTACACTTTGGGTCAAATGTCCACATTACCCATGTTGACCCAACTTCCCATACGCTGTACCTGGGGTCACAAGTCCACAGTCTCCAGGGTGACCCTGCCCCCAAGACCCAGTAGCTGGGGTCACACATCCACAGTGTTCATGGTGACCTCCTCCCAGACCCTGCACCTATGGTATGACATCCACAGTCTCTACAGAGGCCCCTTTCCAGACCCTACATGTGGGATCACATGTCCACAGTCCATAGGGTGACCCCATCACTCAGACCCTGCACCTGCTCTCATATGTCCACAGTCCCCAGGGTGACAGCACCCCCAGACCCTGTACCTGAAGTCAAAGGCTTCCAGGGTGACAAACATCCCAGACACTGAAACTGGGTCACATATTCAGTCTCCAGGGTGACTGCAGCCCACATCCAAGCACCTGGTGTACATGTCCACAGTCTCCCCGGTGAACACCTTTGCAGACCATACATGGGATCACATGTCCACATTCTGCAGAGTGAATGTCCTCCAAGACCCTGAACCTGGGATCACATATCCACAGTTGCCAAGGTGAACCTGCCTCAAGACCCTGCACCTGGGTCGCATGTCCAGTCTCAAGGGTGACCCCACCTCCCAGACCCTTGCCCTGGGTTCACATATCCACAGGCTCCATGTTGACTCCATGTTGACTCCATATCCACAGGCTCCATGTTCAAAGTACCTGCACTGGGGTCACATGTCAAAATTCTCCTTGTTGACACCACCCACACCCCACACTTGGGTTCACATGTCCACAGTCTCCAGTGTGACTACACCTTACCAGGTTCACAAGTCCACATTCATCAGGGTGACACCCTCCCAGAGCCTCCTTGGCATGACCCCTTCCCAGACCTGGGACCTTGAGTCACATGTCCACTGTCTCCAGGGTAACCCCACCTCCCAGACCCTGTACCTGGGGTCACATGTCTAGAGTCTAAAGGGTGACCCACCTCCCAGACCCTGCACCTGGGGTCACATGTAAACAGTCTCCAGGGTGAGACCACCTCCAGACTATGTACCTGGGGTCACATGACCACAGTGCCCAGTGTGGCATTTCCTCCCAGTCCCTGCACCTAGGGTTGCCCATCCACAGTCTCCAGGGTGAACCTCTCCCAGATCATACACCTGGAGTAACATGTCTGCAATCCCCAGAGTGACAACACTTCCCAGACCTTGCACCTAAGGTCCCATGTCCACAAGATCCAGGGTGACCCCCTCCCACACCCTGGACCAGGGTCACATGTCTGCAGTCTGAAGTGTGACTCCACCTCCCAGAAACTGCATGTGGGGTCACACATAAACAGTTTCCAGAGTAACCCCTTCTTAACCCTGTACCTGGGGTCAAATTCCTGTGGTATCCAGGGTGACTCCCTCCCAGACCATATACATGGGATCACATGTCCACAGTCTCTAGTATGAGCTAAAATCCAGACTTTGTACCTGAGGTCTCATGACCACAGTGTCCTGGGTAACACCGCCTCCCAGTCCCTGCACTTAGGGTAATATGTCCAGAGTCTCCAGGGTAACCCCCTCCCAGACCATTCACCTGATATAACATGTCTACAATCCCCAGAGTGACCCCACATCCCAGATCCTGCATCTGGGATCATAATCCACAGTATGCAGGGAAAGCCCCTCCCCAGACCCTGCACTTTGGGTCACACGTCCATAGTCCTCAGGATGACCCCACCACCCAGACCCAGTAACCAGAAACACCTGCACACAATCTTCATGGTAACCCCACCTCCCAGACCCTATCCCTGGAATTTCACATCCATAGTCTCCATGATGAACCCCTCCCAGACCATGTACCTGGGATCACACACCCACAGTTTCCAGGGTGACCTCCTTTCCCCCTGCACAGGGGGTTATATGACCACAGTCTCCACGTTCATGCCCCACATCAGGTCCTTTACCTGGTGTCACATGGCTGCAGCTTCCCTGGTGAACCCCTTTACCTATTCATAGGGGCACATGTCCTTAGTCTCCAGGGTGAACCCTCTCCCAGACACTTCACCTGGCTTTACACATCTACAGGCTCCAGGGTCAGCCTCTACCCCAGACATTGCATTTTGGGTCACCCGTCCACTTTCCCCAGGGAGAAAACACCTCACAGAACCTGCACTTGGGGTCATATATCCACAGTCTCCACAGAAAGCCCTCTCCCCAGACCCTGCACCTGGTGTTAGACGGCCACAGTCTAGGGTGACCCCTACTCCCATACCTTTCACCTGGGGTCACACATCCACAGGCTAAAGGGTGACCCCTTTGAAATACAAGCACCTGGGGTCAAATGTCCACAGTCTTCTTGGTGACACCTCACCCAGACCCTGTACCTGGGGTCACATTTCCAGTTTCCAGGGTAACTGCCTCTGCCAGACCCTACACCTGGGGTCACACTTCCACATTCTCCATGGTGACCCCACCTCACCAGAACTTTTACCTCTGGTCACATGTACACAGTCTCCAGGGTGACCACCACTCCCAGACTTTGAACCTCTGGTCACATTTCCAGTCTCCAGGGTGACCCCCCTCCAGACCCGTACCTGTGGATACAGACCATAGACTTCACGGTGACACTACCACATCAGTCTGAGCACCTGGGATGACATGGCCACAGTTCCCATTGCGAGCTCCCCTCCCAGACCCTACCTTGTGTTACATGTCCACAGTTTCCAGGGTGACACCCTCCCCGAACCTGTGTCTGAGATCACATGTCTTCAGTCCCAAGGGTGACCTCTCTCAGGCACTGTATTTGGGGGTCACATATCCAGTCTCTACCGTGTGTATTCTCCCAGACCCAGTACCTGGTGACACACATCCATGTCTCCCAGGGTGAGCCCCTTCCATGACCCAGCACCTGGGCTCACAGGTCCAGAGCCCCCAGGGTGACCCCTCCTCCCAGACCCTGTCCCTGATGTCACATGTCCACACTCACCAGTGTGATTTCCCTCCCAGACCATGTACCTGGGGTCGCACGTCCAGTCTCCAAGGTGACCCCTCTCACACACCCTGCACCTGGAGTTACATGTGAATAGTCTCCAGGGTGACACCCTTCCCAAACACTGTACCCGGGGTCACGTATCCAGTCCCCAGGGTGACAACTCCCTAATACTGCACCTGGGTTCACATATCCAAAGTCTCATATGTGACCCCATCCAGACCCTGCACCTCAGTTCACAAGTCCACAGTCTCCAGGGTGACACCTCTCCCAGGCCCTGCACCTGGGGTCATACGTCCCTGGTCTCCATTGTGACACCCCCCTGCCAGACCCTGCACCTGGTATCACATGTCCACAGTCTCCAGGGTGACAATCTTCCCCAGATTGTATACTTGGGATCACACGTCCACGTTTTCCAGAGTGACCCAACCTCACTGACCCTGGTCTGGGGTATCAGGACCACAGTCTTGAGGTGACTTAACCTTATAGACCCTGCCCCTGGGTTCTCATGACCATAGTCTCCAGGGTAAACCCCTCCCAGAACCTGCACCTGAGGTAACATAGTCACAGTCTCCAGGGTGACCCCATCTCACTGACCATGTATCTGGGGTCATATGTCTACAATCTCTTGGGTGAGACCCTCCCCATGAAAGGTTGTTGCTGAACCACGCAAAGACACCGGGATTCTTGGCCTCCGGAGGAGAATTCAATCTGGGGCCAGAGACAAGGCTTGATTGCTTAGAGCTTTTGTATATAAAGTTTTATTAAAGTATAAAGGAGATAGAGAAAGTTTCTGACATAGGCATCAGAAGGGGGTAGAAAGAGTACCCCCTTGCTAGTGTTAGAAATGGAGTTATACACTCTCTAATTAGTTATTACAGTGAATCAAAAGAATGTCTGGAGGTTGTAAAGACCTCACTAACTCCAATAATTACACCTTAAGATAACAGGATTAGCCAGAAGGTTTTTTCCAGAGACTGTCCTCAGGCAGAATACGTTCTTGTTATATAATCCTAAGGAATGTAGAGGGACAAAAAAAGTTTGTCCTTTCTTCCTCCTTGAAAATTCCAGACCCCTCTCTCCTTGGGGACCCCTAGACTTCTTATCAACCTGCCTAGGAAGTGACTGTCTCATTCCCCCCTTTTCTTATAGGAGAATTATGTTGCCAAGGGAAAGGGGCGTCATTTTCGTTCCATAACTACTTCCTGCTATTTAGGGGTGTGGTCCCTAAATTGTTAAGGCAACATATTCTCCTAACCCTCATATTGAGGATCTCTGATCTAGGGGCCCCAAGTAATTGTTGGAGGAGGCCGTGGCACTAGTAGGAGCTTGGACAACCATTTGTAACTTAAAAGCCTTCATGCAACTAGAAAGAAATCCAATTAAACAGTTACAGATGTAAGGCAAAATAATCTAAAACAAGTTAAAATCAAAATTAAAAGTCATATTATGTCCATAGTTACATCAGTTCATCTTAGGATTGTTAGATGTCATCAGTTGAAGAAGAGAAATCCCATATGATTGTTGTTGAAGGTATTCTCAGACTTGGAGAAAGTCTTTTCCTTGAAGTGGAGATGTCCACCATGGGAAGCCTTCCGCTGATGAAGAGGGGAAACCTGTTCAGCAGTCACCATGGCGTACCCTGCTTTATGCTTTCCATCCTGAACAAAAGAACTGCCACCAGTAAATGTTTCCATGTCAGGATTGTCTAATGGGGTATCCATTAGATCTTCCCAAGCTGCATAGTTTAAAGTTAGGAATTGGGAACAATCGTGATCAGGTGTTTCATTTTCCTTCTCAGGAAGGAAAGTGGCAGGATTTAAATTACTACAGACTTTAAGCTTAGTTACTGGTCCTTCTAACAACAATGACTGATATTTAAGAAGTCTACTGTCTGTCATCCAAATATTAACCTTAGGATTTAAGATTCCACTCACATCATGAGAAGTCAGGACAGTAAGGTTTCATCCATTAATTATTTTTAAAGCTTCAGGTGCTAATAAAGCTGCTGTCCCAATTACTCTTAGGCAGTGGGGCCACTCACATGAAATTACATCTAATTCTCTGCTTAGATAAGCAATAGGTTGCTGGTGAGGCCCTCGGGGTTGTGTCAAAACTCCCAAGGCCACACCTTTTCTTTTTCAGTGACAAACAAATTAAATTCTGACCCTGTGGGCAAGCTCAGAGCTGGAGCTTGCAGGAGAGCAGTCTGAAGAACCTTAAAAGCCTTTTGAGTACCTGGAGACCAAACCAGTTTGTCGGTTTGGGCCTGCTGAGTTTCAGCTATAAGTTTATATAAAGGCCGGGCAAGTTCCCCATAACCCGGAATCCAAATGTGACTGTACCCTGTGATTCCCCCAAATCCTCTCAATTGTCTTAAAGTCATAGGTAGGGGATGATTTCAGTTCCAGTTCCAGTTCAGTCGCTCAGTCTTGTCCAACTCTTTGCGATCCCATGAATCGCAGCACTCCAGGCCTCCCAATCCATCACCAACTCCCAGAGTTTACTCAAACTCATGTCCATCAAGTTGGTGATGCCATCCAGACATCTCATCGTCTGTCGTCCCCTTCTCCTCCTGCCCACAATCCCTCCCAGCATCAAGGTCTTTTCCAATGAGTCAACTCTTCACATCAGGTGGCCAAAGTACTGGAGTTTCAGTTTCAACATCAGTCCTTCCAATGAATACCCAGGACTGATCTCCTTTAGAATGGACTGGTTGGATCTCCTTGCAGTCCAAGGGACTCCCAGAGTCTTCTCCAACACCACAGTTCAAAAGCATCAGTTCTTCGGCGCTCAGCTTTCTTCACAGTCCAACTCTCACATCCATACATGACCACAGGAAAAACCATAGCCTTGACTAGACGGACCTTTGTTGGCAAAGTAATGTCTCTGCTTTTCAATATGCTGTCTAGGTTGGTTATAACTTTCCTTCGAAGGAGTAAGCATCTTTTAATTTCCTGGCTGCAGTCACCATCTGCAGTGATTTTGGAGCCCCCAAAAATAAAGTCTGACACTTTCCACTGGTTCCCCATCTATTTCCCATGAAGTGATGGGACCAGGTGCCATGATCTTCGTTTTCTGAATGTTGAGCTTTAAGCCAACTTGTTCATTCTGCTCTTTCACTTTCATCAAGAGGCTCTTTAGTTCCTCTTCACTTTCTGCCATAAGGGTGGTGTCATCTGCATATCTGAGGTTATTGATATTTCTCCCAGCAATCTTGATTCCAGCTTGTGCTTCTTCCAGCCCAGCATTTCTCATGATGTACTCTGCATAGAAGTTAAATAAGCAGGGTGACAATATACAGCCTTGACAAACTCCTTTTCCTATTTGGAACCAGTCTGTTGTTCCATGTCCAGTTCTAACTGTTGCTTCCTGACCTGCATACAGGTTTCTCAAGAGGTAGTTCAGGTGGTCTGGTATTTCCATCTCTTTCAGAATTTTCCACAGTTTATTGTGATCCACACAGTCAAAGGCTATGGCATAGTCAATAAAGCAGAAATAGATGTTTTTCTGAAACTCTCTTGCTTTTTCAATGATCCAGAAGATGTTGGCAATTTGATCTCTGGTTCCTCTGCCTTTTCTAAAACCACCTTGAACATCTGGAAATTCACGGTTCACATATTGGTGAAGCCTGGCTTGGGGAATTTTGAGCATTACTTTACTAGCGTGTATAGGTTATCGGAGAAGGCAATGGCACCCCACTCCAGTACTCTTGCCTGGAAACTCCCACGGACTGGTGGGCTGCAGTCCATGGGGTCGCTAAGAGTCAGATACGACTGAGCGACTTCACTTTCACTTTTCACTTTCATGCATTGGAGAAGGAAATGGCAACCCACTCCAGTGTTCTTGCCTGGAGAATCCCAGGGACCGGGGAGCCTGGTGGGCTGCCGTCTATGGGGTCACACAGAGTCGGACACGACTGAAGCGACTTAGCAGCAGCAGCATAGGTTTAATTCTCTCGGGGCCTATGGCTCTAGGCCCTTCTGATATGATTAGGCCCAGAAATCTAACAGATTGTTGACAAAGCTGAGCCTTTTCTCCTGATGCCTTGTAACTGCAGCTTGCCAGAAAGTTTAATTATTAATTCAAGAAGTTAGTAAATCACTTTTTGTGGAAGAAACATATTACACATTACATACAAAGATACACTGATGATCAGAAGCTTAAAATCTAGATATAGCAAAGAAAGATGGACAATTTCAACCCAAGGCTTTCACATGCATGAACTAACACTCACATGGGGCAAAAAACCCCACAACAATTAATTAATTAAAGGTATTCAGCAGAATTGTTTCAATTATTGAAGTCCTTTGTAATTTAGGAGGCTCTGAGATAGCTATTGTGATGGATGTATTTCTTACAATAAGTGTATAACAGGTGAACATTCTAGTTTGAATGCATTAATGAATATAAATGCTAGATGAACATGCCTCTCACCCTTATGAGAGTTCCTGGACAGGAAGACCAGCTTAGAATTCTTTGTCTTTGAGCAGAAAACTGTGAATAAAAATTATGAATGCTGAATTTGCAGACACTATATTGAAATACACAGTTTTAAAAATTAAATACCATTCAAAAAATCTTGAGTGGTTGGCTGATGAATTTTGTTTTATAATAAAATAGCTAAATATGCAGAAGTTAAAAATGTCAAATCTAAATATGTCAAAGTTAAATAGCTAAATATGCAGAAGTTAAATATGTCAAAGTTAAAAAGACATTGGAAATACAACTGAAAAAAATCTCGTTTTTAAAAATTAACTATATGTATCCCTAAAACTATTTTATATTGCTTAAGACATTTAAAAGAGCAAAAAAGATTAATTTTGAATTGATAATGAACAGAATGGAGAGGTGAAAAGAATAACACATCAAATGCAAATATCAAGTTATTTCACAAAGGAACTTAAATTTAGAATTTGTATTTTTGAGTGTTGAGACGAATAGCAAAATTACAATCACTTATCTTCAGAACTAAATAAATATTGTATACAGCAGAAAAAGAAAGATTAAAGTTTTTTTAAAATTTACAGATAGATTTAATAATGATGAAAAACACACTTTATCACACATTTAGAGCACCTGGTGTTATAGGTTTGATTTTTATAGGAAATTGAAAAATAGAAAATTGCAACATCCTGTTTTATAAATAAGAAAACAAGAGCTAATGAAAGTGAAATAATAGTACCCCTGATTGGATCATTCCCACAGATGAAATATGAAGATATGGAAGCAAAAGACAACATATCCAAAGTGATGGAATTTGTACTCCTGGGGTTTTCTGACCTTCCAAACCTTCAAGGGCTATTATTTGGGGTGTTCTCCATCATTTACATCATTATCTTAACTGGAAATAGTCTCATAATAATACTAACTAGACTTGACCCTGCACTGCACAAACCCATGTATTTTTTCCTGGCAAACTTTTCCTCCTTGGAAATCTGTTCCGTGTCCATCACTCTCCCTAGGATTCTGGTGAACCTTTGGACTCAGGACAGAAGCATTTCTGTGCTGGACTGTGCTGCCCAAATGAGCTTCTTCCTTATCCTCGGAGCCACTGAGTGCTTCCTCCTGGAGGTGATGGCCTATGACCGCTGCGTGGCCATCTGTGGCCCTCTGCACTGTCCCCTGGTCATGACCCCAAAGGTGTGCCTCCAGCTGGCTGTGGGCTCCGGGTCAGTGGAATCCCAGTGCAGACGGGGCAAATGTGCCAGAACTTCTCTCTGCATTTCTGTCATTTGAACGAGATTAACCACTTCTGTGACGTCCCCCTATTCTGAAGCTGGCCTGCGGAGACACTTTTGCACGTGCGCTCTCAGTCTGTGCAGTAACTCTGTTGTTTGTTGCTGTACCTTTTATGTTGATCCTTGCCTCTTACAGCAAAATCATTTCCACTGTTCTGAGGTCGCCAGCAGCCAGAGGAAGAGCCAAAGCCTTCTCCACATCTCACCTATTGGTTGTGCTTTTATTCTTTGGACCTGCTACCATTGCGTACTTAAGGCCCAAATCCAGTCATTCTGCAGGAACTGACAGACTCCTCTCTGTTCTACATCATAGTGACTCCGATGTTCAATCCCATGATATACAGTCTTTGGAACAAGGATATGATTGCAGCACTGAGAAAATTATTACTTAAAATATAGCATGATGAATTTAATTATCAGTGCTTTATCTACTTGCATGTACTTATCAGAGAATCATTATAAATCTCTACATTCTTCTATTAAGAAGTTAACTACTTCTAGCTTATAATGTACTTTTAGATACTTTTAAATAACAAACCAAAATTTATTGTGCTTATATATATAACAGGCAAATTAATCTATCTTCAATACTCTGTCTAAAAATAATCCTGCTTTATGAATAAAAGAGTTATGTGCATTGTTTCAGAGGATGAGATGGTTGGATGGCATCACTGACTCAATGGGCATGTGTTTGAGCAAACTCTGGGAGATGGTGAAGGACAGGGAAGTCAGGCATGCTGCAATCCATGGATCACCAAGAGTCAGACATGACTTAGCCACTGAACAACAACAACAACAGAATTCAGTCTGCTAAGATTTTTGGCTCAAATATACTGCAGATATGCAAGATTATTTACCTACATAATTGCTTACTTATCCACACCTGTACTTGTTGGCTTTCCTTGATTCTGTGGCACAATAACTGCTCAGTAGCACTTAAATAATATGTGACAGAGGGATTGAATGGATGAATAGAGAAATAAACACTGCTATGGCTTACCTCAGACTGGTGTCAAAAAATCTAGAGATTTCAGAGAACCACTAAACATTGGGAGCATAGTTTTTTAACCCACTTTACTCTCATGTGGGATTATTCCAATCAGAATACCAAAAGAAAGGCTTTCATGCACTGAGTTCTAAGTCAGAGCTAAACCTTCAGTAATATTCAAATGAAACTCAGTAAACATGTATATCATTGTGAACTCAGTGTTTATTAACAAGGGCAGGATTATACTGTTACAAAATTCCTTGCGATGTTTATATTTATTCCTTTTATTTCTCTAAACCTTGTCTTCCCAAACTTTTAATTCACATGAGGCAGCCCCTAGAAATTACTTCTTGACATTTGTTTTTTTGTTTTCTACCCATTACCAGGTAATATATTTTAAATTGACAGGAAAGAAATTTATGATATGGTTCATAAAAACACTGGACTTTATCTATACTTTTTTGAAAAATTAGCCAAAGATTGCCATCTGGGGCTCCATTAATCTCTTGAAGTAAAGACCAAACATTATTTCTTGTATCTTGTTTTTACAGAATTTTAAATTGTACCTGCTTTCTGGGTAGCAGCGTTTCTTCACCTCTGGCCACCTGATTGGGCTACCCAGTATATGACTTTGTGAGTCATTTAGTGAGATTAGATTCTCTGTTATGTTAAAACAATGGCTTCAAAATATATACCACCAAAAATGTATGTTTAATGAGACAGAAAACATGCATATTCCTGTCTGGGTTCATTTTGGTTGAATGTTGTTATATGTTGAAGAATGCTTTTTCACAAGGGACATTGACACATTGTTTCTTTAGCAGCAGTAATAGTTTTGGCATCAGTTCAGTTCAGCTCAGTCGCTCAGTTGTGTCCGACTCTTTGCGACCCCATGAATCGCAGCACACCAGGCCTCCCTGTCCATCACCAACTCCCGGAGTTCACTCAGACTCACATCCATCGAGTCAGTGATGCCATCCAGCCATCTCATCCTCTGTCGTCCCCTTCTCCTCCTGCCCCCAATCCCTCCCAGCATCACAGTCTTTTCCAATGAGTCAACTCTTCACATGAGGTGGCCAAAGTACTGGAGTTTCAGCTTTAGCATCAGTCCTTCCGATGAACACCCGGACTGATCTCCTTTAGAATGGACTGGTTGGATTTCCTGGCATAATGCCCCTCTAAAGAAAATACTTGGGAAAACTAAGCTAAATTACCCAAAAGAAGGTAGTAACAATTATAATTTACAAAAGCCCATTTAAATAAAAATTTATGACATATAGAAATATGTGTCCTTAGAAGATACGTAAAAGCTTTAAACATCGTATCTTTAAGCTGCAAAATTGCATGTGGCCTTTGCTGTGTGTGCTTAGTCTCTCAGTCGTGTCCAACTCTTTGCAACCCTTTGGACTGTAGCCTGCCAGGCTCCTCTGGATTTTTCAGGCAGGAATACTAGAGTGGGTTGCCATTTTGCTCCTCAAGCAGATCTTCCTGACCTAGGGATGAAACCTGTTTCTCCTGCATTACAGATGGATTCTTTAGCTGCTGAGGCATGAACTCAAGTCCTAAAACTTTCTGTCTGCCAACTGTCTCAATATATTATTCCCTTCAATGGGTATAGTGAATTTCAGTAATAAGAACTGAAATTGTAGTAAATGTATTCAAATTTCTATTTAGATACCTTACTCTCCCTCTCTTTGAAAGAGGATCATGCTAAATAAGATTGTCAAGGAAGACTCACTCTTAAATAAGGAAAAAAATTACTTTTCAGACTAAAATGGGGAATAAGTCACTGCATAATTACCATTCTTATTATATTATATGTATATATAACAATTCTATAAATACTACAGATCATCATCCATAAGAATGTTACAACACTTATATAAAATGTATATTATATACAAATTTGTCTATTTTGACATTATGGTGAATTTGCATCTAGCTATAAGACCCATTCTAAGAGGATACCACTCAAATGCTAATTCTGCTGAAACCATTTTTCTGTTCATGTTGGATGGCTTTCTCTTTTTTCACTAGTGTGAAAAAGGAGTTGAATATTTGACAGGTTGCCTTGACTGTCATAAGTTATTGCTTAATTTTTATCCACTAAGCTTAGTGAATCCCATTTAATGATTTTTTCTAAAAACCTAGTGCATCTTCAACAGTAAAAATAGAAATAATGCAATTAATAAATATGAAAGTATGAAAAAGTGTTAGTCACTCAGTCATGTCCAACTCTATGACCACAGGGACTGTAGTCCAAGAGGCTCCTCTGTCCATAGAATTCTTCAGGCAGGAGTAATGGAGTGGGTAGACTTCCCTTCTCCAGAGGATCTTCCCGACCCAGGCATTGGACCTGGGTCTCCTGCATTGCAGGCAGATTCTTTACTGTCTGAACCACCAGGG
Organism: Bos grunniens; assembly: GCF_055505025.1. NCBI lineage: Eukaryota > Metazoa > Chordata > Mammalia > Artiodactyla > Bovidae > Bos > Bos grunniens. The sequence goes on from NC_141178.1 coordinate 83,942,658, forward strand.
AAGCTAAGCAACAACTAACAAATGTATGAAATTCTGAAATAAATATTTTACTAAAGCAAATAAACAAATCAAATAATCACATAAAAGATGCTCATCACCATTAGCCATTATGAAATGCAAATTAAAACCAAGATAAGATTATGTTAAACATAATTTATGTTTTTATGTATTTTAATGGCTAGAATTAAAATAAAATAAATCACAAAGTAATCACTAAACATTGTTATGTTATATAAATATATAACCATTGAAGAGTGATAGCTTTCCATGCATTGGCATGATTTTCTAAAATATGTTTTTTTCTAATTTCTTTTAATCTTTATACAGGTGTAAATGTATTCCTGCTTCCTATAGTTAAGTCTAATATTCTCTTCCATTGTATTTTGTGAGTGTGTTTGTGTGTGTGTGTGTGTGTTTGTGTGTGTGTGTGTGTGTGTGTAAGGGGTGATAGAGAAAATCTGTTCTATTACATTGTAACCACTGCTGAGAATCCTCACAACTAATCTGAGAACATCCTTTACTGGGAAGTCTATACAGTAACTACTTAGAATTTCAGGTTGTTCCAAGCGAAGGCAATTAATGATAGAAATACGGAGTCTTAGCCAGTCACATGGCAGGACAGCTAGAAATATTTCCATCCTCTCTTCCTACTTGGAGTGATCTTGCAACTAAAGTTGAGATGAGGGACTATTCCTGGAAACTCTGCATGCTGTTTCCAGCTTGTACATCAAAAAAGGAATTAGTGATTGATTCCCCTGATCACCAGCTCCCTTTCTGTAGTCTGGGAAGTTAAGAGGCATACCTGGCTACTGTGTGATTGTGTAGATGAGATTCCTGCTGAAGATGGCATAATTGCCCCCAACATCCCTGGATTTCCTACTTCTGAATTTTTTGCTACTTCAGAAAAATTATCTTCAATTTGAAACATTGTATAATTGCATCCTGTTTAAGAACATCTTTATTTCATATCACAAGTAATATGTAATCATAAACTTCTGATTTTACATTGTGTATATTTCTTAATGATCACAAAATGCCATAAGAGAGGTAGAGAATTTTGAGGAGTGGTATGAGCAGATATGATTTTGGTTGTTGTAATAAAGTCCTTGAGTGGCAGGGAGAATAGTTTAGTTCAATTAGGAGGTAACCTGGGGAAGGAGCTGATCCCAAGAGTAAATATTTCCTATTTAAAGAACTCTACATGGTAAAACAATAGAACATATATTAGATGCCAATTAACCTCTGTTTTAAATAAATCTGAATTATCTAACTATGAGGGAAAAACTCTCATTTTCTCTCTGTCTTTTCACTCTATCTGTAAAGGTAAGCATTATATTTGATATCAATTTAAACAGATAAGCTTGAACCATTTTTTTGCAATTGCAAATTATTTTTATATATATCTGTAGATAATTAGCATCAGAAAGACAATACTTACTTTGGAAAATTTAAGAAAGAAATTGTTGCATGTAATTGTTGTTGTTTGACTTCAAACCCTGATTCACACAGCTTTTTACTTTTCTGATTCTCATCATTATATTATCAAATGAGAAATTACAAAGTATTTTGTAACACAATGGTCCAATGTACCAGATTACTGACATCTTCATCATCATCATTATCATCTTAACTGTGAGTATTTATTAATTGGTTACTATGTGTTAAACCTCTTTCAAACAGTTTGTATGTATTCAAGCTCTTAAAATTTTAATTGTGTATTACTAAGGAGTAAGATAAGAGAATGGACTTTATTATAATGAGTTTGCATCCTACTAACACCAAGGGAATTGTTTGATTGTTAAAATTAAGTTCTATGGTAAATGAATTTGAAAGTATTAAAAATATATTGGCATGTTTTCTTTTTGTCTTTGGAGAATTCTCCTTAAAGGTTTCTGTACTTCATTCATCAATTTTAGATTTTATTTCCTGTCTTCAATTTAATTTTATAAACTTGCTGTCAATTGTAATAAATGAATTATGACATACCACCTACACTTAATATCATAACCCCCACAGCAAAGGAAATCATTGTTTTAGTGGAAATATTAAAAAAATTGAATAATTTGAGTAAAAGAAAGTTGCTACATATAGCTGAATTAGCTATTTGTTTTTCTTTCTGAATAGTGTAATAGAAGGACCCAATAGTTTCTAGAAGTCACAGAACCCAGAACATGTGTGGCATAATTTGAGGGAAATTTTTGGTGAGATAGAGTTCAGAAGTGTCGTCCCTAGCGACTCAGATGGCACAGAGTCTGCCTGCAGTGCAGGAGACCCGGGTTCAATCCCTGGGTCAGGAAGATCCCTGTGAATGCAAAGGGCAACCCACTCCAGTATTCTTGCCTGGAAAACCCTTGGACAGAGGAGCCTGGCAGGTTACAGTCCATGGGATGGCAAAATAGTCGGACATGACTAAACAACTAACACTTAGAGTTTTGAAGATAAGTCCAATTTGATAGAATTTGAAAAATTATAATATTTCTTACTTTGCAGATAATGGCTTTACACTGATAATTCCACTTAACAGTCATAAAATGTGGTTCCATTTGACAAATAAAAATTGAGGCAAAACAAGATTTCACTATAGTCTTACTATCAAGTTCTGTTGTTCTTTCTTTTTCTGGCAATATTTTATTTCTGTATGCATTTCAAATGCATTACTCTGCTTGAACAGTAGGAATAATTGAGAGAGGGGAACAATAAGAATTGTGAGAAGACCTTACATAAAGAGCAGATACGATAAAAAGAATAAAGCAGATGACAGTTTCTGAAAGCAATGGTTAGCTCATCAAATGTAGGTGGATGATACAAGCTAGTTGAAACAAAAAGTGCGATTCATTCCACAAGACAACTTTAATCAGTGTCCCAGTACTATTATCTACATTGAATTAAACAGGTGAATAAAACATGGTTAAACTGTCAGGATGAGGTAGTAAAAAAATATTCATGGTTGTCTAGACTTATACAGATGAAACCATTTCTTAGTAACATCACCTATCAGCCACTTGTTTCTGACCATTTTTAACCACACAGTTATAACATTTTTATATTTCTTAAAATAGCATTTTCTTTGGGAGAATACGACTGAAGTGATGTATAATAATGAGGCAAGGTTCAAATACCTTCAGTTCCTTACTATGTATACAGTCTGGAATAGTGTAGATGGTAAAAGAAATTTCTACTTAACTTTCCTTTTCTAAGTTACAGTATTCCTCAGGATTCTCAAGTCTTGTTTGGACTATTGTTTTTGCCTCGTGTATCTCTACATTTTTGTAGCTGAAACTTGACCACTGTCCTTACTTATTATCCTTTTAGAATATGGATATAGGTGTGCTTCCTTTGCAGGGAGTTACTGGCTTTGAAATTAATTAACACATAGTATGCAAGTTACACACAACATACTGAAAATGATGAAGTAATTTGCTACTGTGAAAGAGTGAGTAGAAAGAGTATAATTTCTAACACAGACTCTTGAGAGTTCCTGGGACAGCAAGGATGTCAAACTAGTCAATTCTAGAGGAATTAACTCTGAATATTCATTGGAAGGACTGATGCTGAAGCTGAAGCTCCAATACTTTGGCCATCTGATGCAAAGATACAACTCATTGGAAAAGACCCTGATGCTGGGAAAGATTGAGGGCAAGAGGATAAAGGGGCGACAGAGGATGAGATGGCTGGATGGTATCACTGACTCAATGGATATGAGTTTGAGGAAATTCAGGGAGATAATGAAGGACAGGGAAGCCTGCTGTGCTGCAGTTCATGGGTCGCAAAGAGATGGACTTAGCCACTGAATAACAGCAACTCTCCTACACACACACCCCACTGAAGGCATGGTTAAACTCTAGCAGGAGAGATGCGGAGAGAAGGTCTGAATCTGGGGTAGGAACCTTTGCTTACACCTTGAGGACTATTCTAAAAAAATTAAGAATCAAATTGATTCACTTTTAATTTATTCAAGCAGTTAATGTAGCAAGTTTTATGGAAGAGATATGCTAAGCCTTGTACAAAAAATGTATAGAATATACAAATAAATTTATAATCTAATTATAGCAATAAGAAAAGTATAACATAAAGATGGGCAATCTCAGCTCAATACATTCTCATGCCTGAACTAACAGATATACACATAACAAAAAGAAAGAATGGATGTATTAAATGGTTGGCAGAACAATAGCAATTATAGAGGAAGGGGGTAATTTAGGAAGGTTTCAGAGGTGAGTTGGGCTGATGTTTCTTAAAATAAGTGTGTGAGTGGTGCACATTCTTGTTAGAATTACTTGCTTGAACAGAAGTGATAGACGAACATGCCTCTTACCTCTAGAGTTCCTGGAAAGGAAGATGAATTTAGTTCCTTTTCTTCGGACTGAAAAATCTGAATATAAATTATGACTGCTGTATTTATAGACCCTACATTGAAATGCCTCATTTTAAACGTTATTAAATAATATTTATCATCCCATAATACTTATTGGTCAACATGTCAATTTTGTTTTCAGATAAAATGGCCTAAATATGCAAATTTACAAAGTAAAGAGCAGCAGGTAAACTATCAATTTCAAAATTAACTACATGTCAATGTTTGGCAGAAAACAACAAAATTCTGTAAAGCTATTATAATTCAATTAAAAAATAAAGAAATTTAAAAGATTAACTGTAGTTACCCCTAAAAATTTTTTAGATGGCTTCAGTTCGGTTCAGTCACTCAGTCATGTCCGACTCTTTGTGACCCCATGAATAGCAGCACGCCAGGCCTCCCTGTCCATCACCAACTCCCAGGGTTCACTCAAACTCATGTCCATCAAGTCGGTGATGCCATCCAGCCATCTCATCCTCTGTATGTCCCCTTCTTCTCCTGCCCCCAATCCCTCCCAGCATCAGGGTCTTTTCCAATGAGTCAACTCTTTGCATGAGGTGGCCAAAGTATTGGAGTTTCAGCTTTAGTTTCAGCATTAGTCCTTCCAATGAATACCCAGGACTGATCTCCTTTAGGATAGACTGGTTGGACCTCCTTGCAGTCCAAGGGACTCTCAAGAGTCTTTTCTAACACCACGGTTCAAAAGCATCACTTCTTCGTCACTCAGCTTTCTGCACAGTCCAACTCTCACATCCATACACGACCACTGGAAAAACCGTAGCTTTGACTAGATGGACCTTTGTTGGCAAAGTAATATCTCTGTTTTTCAATATGCTATCCAGGTTGATCATAACTTTCCTTCCACAGAGTAAGCATCTTTTAATTTCATGGCTGCAATCACCATCTGCAGTGATTTTGGAGCCCCCCAAAATAAAGTCTGACACTGTTTCTGCTGTTTCCTCATCTATTTCCCATGAAGTGATGGGACCAGATGCCATGATCTTTGTTTTCTGAATGTTGAGCTTTAAGCCAACTTTTTCACTCTCTTCTTTCACTTTCATCAAGAGGCTTTTTAGTTCCTCTTCGCTTTCTGCCATAAGGGTAGTATATCTGAGGTTATTGATATTTCTCCCAACAATCTTGATTCCAGCTTGTGTTTCTTCCAGCCCAGCGTTTCTCATGATGCTCTGCATAGAAGTTAAATAAGCAGGGTGACAATATACAGCCTTGACATACTCCTTTTCCTATTTGGAACCAGTCTGTTGTTCCATGTCCAGTTCTAACTGTTGCTTCCTGACCTGCATATAGGTTTCTCAAGAGGCAGGTCAGGTGGTTTGGTATTCCCATCTCTTTCAGATGGCTTACAAATAGTTTAATTGTGCAACCAAATTACTTTCACATTGATAATGATTAAAAACAGAATTGAGAGGTGAGGAGCAAAACAGAGCAGCCAGAATAGGGAAATGACTGATAGAACTGAATACAAATTCATACTTTACATTTTTTATTGTTTAATCGAAGACACATACTTACATTATAAACACATGAACTTTGATATAAAAAATACATGATAACCCATGATAGATAAAAGAGACTGAAGAGATTTTTTTTCTTAAAAATATGTTTAATATTAATGAAAAATATATTTCACTACATTTCCACAGGTCTTATCAGTAATAGGTTTTGTTTTTATAGGGAACTAGGAAAATAAGAGGACATAGCATCCTGTTTATACATACATAAGGAACAAAAGTCAAAAAGTGAAATAATGGTATTTCTGATCGGATCATTCCCACAGATGAGATATGAAGAGAGGGAAGCAGAAGACAACGTATCCACAGTGATACAGCTTGTTCTCCTGGGGTTTTCTGACCTTCCAAACCTTCAAGGGCTATTATTTGGGGTGTTCTCCATCATTTACATCATTATCTTAACTGGAAATAGTCTCATAATAATACTAACTAGGCTTGACCCAACTCTGCAGAAACCCATGTATTTCTTCCTGGCAAACTTTTCCTCCTTGGAAATCTGTTCCGTGTCTGTCACTCTCCCTAGGATTCTGGTGAACCTTTGGACTCAGGACAGAAGCATTTCTGTGCTGGACTGTGCTGCCCAAATGTGCTTCTTCCTTATCCTCGGAGCCACTGAGTGCTTCCTCCTGGCGGTGATGGCCTATGACCGCTGTGTGGCCATCTGTGGCCCTCTGCACTGTCCCCTGGTCATGACCCCAAAGGTGTGCCTCCAGCTGGCTGTGGGCTCCTGGGTCAGTGGAATCCCAGTACAGACAGGGCAAACATGCTGGATCTTCTCTCTGCATTTCTGTCATTCGAACGAGACTAACCACTTCTTCTGTGACATTCCCCCCATTCTGAAGCTGGCCTGTGGAGACACTTTTGCACATGCGCCGTCAGTCTGTGTAGCAGTTCTGCTGGTTGCTGCAGTGCCTTTTATATTAATACTTGCGTCTTACAGTAAAATCGTCTGCACTATTTTGAGGTTGCCAACAGCCAGAAGAGCCAAAGCCTTCTCCACGTATTCTTCTCACCTGTTGGTTGTGCTTTTATTCTTTGGATCTGCTACCATTACCTACTTAAGGCCCAAATCCAGACATTCTGCAGGAACTGACAGACTCCTCTCGCTGTTCTATACCGTAGTGACTCCAATGTTCAATCCCATGATAGACAGCCTTCAGAACAAGGGTGTGATTGCAGCACTGAGAAAGTTGTTACTTAAAGTATAGATTGAAGGCAGGAGCAGATGGGATGACAGAGGACGGGATGGTTGGATGGCATCACCGTCTCAATGGACATGAGTTTGAGCAGACTCTGGGAGCTGGTGATGGACAGGGAGGCCTGGCTTGCTGCAGTCCATGGGGTCACAAAGAATTGGACTCCACTGTGTGACTGAAAACATAAATATAGTGTGATGAGTATATTTATAAATGTTTTAGCTGTTTGTCACACAGTTATCAGAGAAAGATTTTAAATATCTATATTTTCCCCTTAAAAACTTAACTATTTGTAGCTTATAAGATACTTTTAGATACTTTAAAATAACCCACAGTTGACTGTGCTTAAATATTTATTGGGCTTCCCTGGTGGCTCAGCTGGTAAAGAATCTGCCTGCAATGGGGGAAACCTGGGTTTGATCTCTGGGTTGGGAAGATCCCCTGGAGGGGAGAATGGCTACCCACTCCAGTATTCTTGCCTGGAGAATCCCCACAGACACAGGTGCCTGGTGGGATAATTAGTCAAATTGTCTTCAATATTTCATACTTAAATAATCCTGTATTGTGAATAACGAACAATGTTCATGACAGACTTTATGAAAAAACAGAATTCAAGCTCTTAAGACTTTTGGCTTAAATATGCCTTATAACATGCAAGATTCCTTATGTAAATCACAGCTTCTATTTTTCCACTTCTATTGTTGGCATTTTTTGGTTCAATTGCATGGAAATTGAGCAGTAGCAGTTAAGTAATGACTATTTGAAGGAGGAATTGAACAAGTGAATGAACAAATGCATATTACCCTGCCCTATGTCAGACTCCTGGCAAAGTCTAGAAACTTCAAAGAATCAATAAACACTAGGAGTATGTTTATTTAGCCCACTGTACCCTCATGAGGAATTACTTCAATCATCATAGCAAAAGAAAATCTTTTGTGTACTGAGTACTTTTCCTAACTGCATGTTATAGAAGAATCTCCCTGTTTGTCTCAACACTTTTACTTCGTACATATTTCTATATTCTATGTAGAAATTTTGACCCCAAAATAATCTGCTTTGAATTATTTCATCACTGCCTTCCAAACTATACCAATGCTAATTCATATTTTAAAAATAAAATATATGCATTTTTAATGTAAAGAAAATGTTAGAAGTTCTTTTCAGAATTGCACAAAGTTTCCACAATTGCGTTTACATTAGTGTGCCTTGCCTAATCCTCCATAGTTTTAACCTTCTATAAGTGATATAATTTTTAAACCTTTGAACTGATATTCACAAGGAAAATGAGCATCTGTCAACAGAATCATTAACAGGTATCCTCCCAGTTCCATTCAGATGGCACGGTGGTAAAGAATCTGCCTGCCAATGCAGGAGATGCAAAAGACACTAGTTCGATCCCTGGGTCAGGAAGATCCCCTGGAACAGGAAACGGCAACTCACTCCAGTCTACTTGCCTGTGAAATTCGATGAACAGAGGAGCCTGGTGGGCTACAGTCCAGGCGGTCCCAAAGAGTCAAATACGAACGAGCAACTGAGCGCGCGTGTGCGCGCGTGCACACACACATACTCAGCAACTCATTTAGAGATTACGTCTGCTGGCAGTGCTTTGGACAGTATGCTCTTCTGTTGTTTTAGTTATAATTGTCCACGTGTGTTAAGGCAATGTTAGCTCCCGTGGTGAAGCTAGTTATAGTTCACGTCTCAGTCTATTTGCTTCCTTTAATATGTAGGCAGTACGAGGTTTAGTTATTTATGCATTTTATTCATAGTGTCTATATGCATATATACCTTCTAATTAAATGTTTAGTATGTTTATATACTTTTATATATAGTCTGTAATGTAATCTAGAATGAGGATTATAATAGTGATGATAAAGATGATAGCAGTTTTGTTTCTGAAATTTAGGAAAGCAGGAATCACAACGTCATGGAAATAGTGCTGTTCCCTAAATTCACCAAAATTCATGTGTAAAGCAAGTGATTCAATTATACATATACATGTACCTTTTCTGTTTCAAACTCTCTCCCCATTTAAATTGTTACATAATATTGAGCAGCACTCCCTGTGCAGTAGGTGGGTCTTCATTCAACATCCACTTTAAGTATAGCAGTGTGTTCATCACATTGTTGTTAATTTCTGCATGTGAATGGTATCCGGCGCTACTTCTCCATGTCTGACTTCACTCAGTATGACAGTCTCTAGGTCCATCCATGTTGCTGCAGATTACCTCACTTCATTCTTTTTAGCAGCTGAGTAATAGCAGTTTTTAATACTTTTAATGTGTGTGTTATGACTGACATTTTGGGTGTTCCAAGGGACGTGTGCGTTTCTTTTCTGTGCATGCGTTCAACCCAACTTCATCTTGATTTCTGAACTTCTGTGGATGTAGATAGCTGTGAATATAGACACATTTCATAAGCATTTTGCAAGAATTTAATATATCCACAATGTCAATGGGAAGAATAGTAAGAAAGGCCCTGGAATGACCTCTTGATATTTCACACAAAAGAATTGCATGCTTCTGTAAGTGTGGCTTTCATAATTATGATGTTCCACAGCTAGGAATTTGATGATCTGAAAGCAGTTGTTAGACAAATCCCTTACACTTTAAATAATATTTAATTTTATAATCAATTTTGTTGTTGCATAATTCTGATATGTAAAAGCATTGTTCAACCTGCAGGCCTTGAACTTTTCTTATAACTTGGTTCATGACAAGTAGGACCCCTTCATCATTACTTGAAATAGTAGCCCAAAGATAAACATGATTTCAAGAGACATTGTTGATAATACCTGTATCTGCACTGATCTGTACTTATTTTCAATCTATTTTTGTTTTGAATATTCATAGAGTCCTAATAAACTCCTACATCTAAAATTTTATCATTAAGATAAAGTCAGCAAAATGTTTGTGAAAGGTCTCTAAAGGAGGAGTCAGTTGTCCTAACTGTCTTCACAAATATAAAATGAAGGTGAAAGTCGCTCAGTTGTGTCTGACTCTTTGTGACCCCGTGGACTCTACAGTCCATGGAATTCTCCAGGCCAGAATACCGGAGTGGGTGGCCTTGCCCTTCTCCAGAGGATCTTCCCAACCCAGGGATCGAACCCAGGTCTCCCTCATTTCAGGGAGATTCTTTACCAGCTGAGTCACAAGGGAAGCCCAAGAATATTGGAGTGGGTAGCCTATCCCTTCTCCCGCGAATCTTCCCAACCCAGGCATCAAACGAGGTCTCCTGCATTGCAGGCAGATTCTTTACCAAATGAGCTATCAGGGAAGCCCAAATAGAAAATACAAGCTAAAAGAGAAAATATTTGAAAGTCACACATTTCAAATAAGAAATATATAGAAAGATTATGCAAAGAAGTCTCAAAAGCAACAGGAAGAAAAGAAGCAATCTAACATCAACGTACAAGGTTTTTCTTTTTTCCTTCATTGGAGTGTCACTGCTATTCAGTACTGTGCTAGTTTCTACTGTATAGTGAGGCGAGTTAGCTGTATGTTTGCATACATCCCCTCCCTCCGACCCCTGACATCCCATCATATAGGTCACCGCAGAGCACTGAGTTGAGCTCCCTGTGCTTTACAGCAGGGTCCCACTAGCTCTCTGGCCATCATCAAAAATCTACAAACAAGAAACGCTAGAGAAGGTATGGAGAAAAGGGAACCCTCTTGCACTGTTGGTGTGAATTTAAATTAATACAGCTACTGTGCAGACCAGTATGGAGGTTCCTTAAGAAACTAAAAAAGTAGAACTGCCATTGACTCAAGAATTCCACTACTGGGCATATACCCTGCTGCTGCTGCTGCTAAGTCGCTTCAGTCGTGTCTGACTCTGTGCGACCCCATAGACAGCAGCCCACTAGGCTCCTCCGTCCCTGGGATTCTCCAGGCAAGAATACTGGAGTGGGTTGCCATTTCCTTCTCCGATGCATGAAAGTAAAAAGTGAAAGTGAAGTCACTCAGTCGTGCCCAACTCAGCGACCCCATGGACTGTAGCCCACCAGGCTCCTCCGTCCATGGGATTTCCAGGCAAGAGTACTGGAGTGGGGTGCCATCGCCTTCTCCAGGGCATATACCCTGAGAAAACCACAATTCGAAAAGGCACATGGACCCCAGTGTTCACTGCAGCACTATTTACAACAGCCAGGACATGAAAGTAATCTAAATGTTCACTAAATATAGAAACTCTTAAATAGATACTTTACTAAAGGAGATAAGCAGAAGTCAAATGATCACATAAAGGATAGTCACTGTCATTAGTCATTATAAAATGCAAATGAAAACAAAAATGAGATTATGCTAAACATGTATTTCAATTGTTAGAGTTAAATAAAACAAATTACAAAATGATATAATTCAAAATTGGTTTGTATATATGTAACTTTTGAATAGCTTTCAATGCAGGGCATCAAATTTCTAAATTATCTCTTTAATTATTAATCTTCATAAGAGTATAAATCTATTCCTACTCCGTATGCTGCTGCTGCTGCTAAGTTGCTTCAGTAGTGTCCAACTCTGTGCGACCCCATAGATGGCAGCCCACCAGGCTCCCCCGTCCCTAGGATTCTCCAGGCAAGCACACTGGAGTGGGTTGCCATTTCCTTCTCCAATGCATGATAGTGAAAAGTGAAAGTGAAGTCGCTCAGTCGTGTCCGACCCTCAGCCACCCCATGGACTGCAGCCTTCCAGGCTCCTCTGACCATGGGATTTTCCAGGCAAGAGTACTGGAGTGGGGTGCCATTGCCTTAGTTAAATCTAACATTCTTCTCCATTGCATTTTGTGAGTTTGCGTCTATGTGTGTTTGTAGGGTGTGCTACGAAAATACAGTTCTATTACTTTATAATCACTGTACCAAGAGTTGCCACAATTAAGGGCATGCTTGGCTGGGGAGACAGTACAGTAACTTCTTGGGGCTTTAGTTTGTGACAACTGAGGGCAGTTGATAGAAATGGGAGTCTTGGCTGGACACACAGCAGCACAGCTAGAAATATTTCCATCCTCTCTTCCAGTTTAGCCTGATATTGTAACTAATGTTGATATGAGGGGTCATGCCTGGAAATTCAGTATTCTGTTTCCAGTTTGTACATCTGAAAAGGAGTAAGTGAGCGTTCCTCTGTATCCCCCTGTAGTCTGGGAGGTGGTGAGGACTATCTGGCTCATGTGGACGTAGAGATGGGAGATCTGTATTGAAGATGACACAGCTGCCCTGACAGTCCTGGATTTCTTACTGCAGAACACTTAATGTCAGAAAAACAAAATTCCCTGTAAGACAGTGTATATTTACATCTTCTTAGACCATCTTTATTTTATAAAAATAATATATCATCTTGAATTATTGTTTTACAATGCTTATATTTCTTAGTAATTACAAAAATCAGCAAGAGATATACAGAATGTAGAGAACACGTGGTGTAGACAGGTTTGGTTTTGCTTGTTGCACCAAATTTCTTGAGTGGCAGGCGGAAAGGTTTAGCTCAATTAGAAAGTGACCTGGGGAAGAAGCTGATTGCAAGGGTAAGAGTAATTCCTATTTAAAGAGCCCTATTTGTTATGAAGATAGAAGATATTTTAGAGGGCGGTTAAGCCTGGTATCAGATTCTTGGTATCACGAATTACCTAACTGCCAAAACACACACACACACACACACAAACAAACCTTTCACAGTTTCTATCAGCTTTTAACTCAATAACTCAATTAATAAAGCTAAGCATCATATATGACTTTAATCTAAACAGGTGAGCATGCCTCTTTTTGATCCAATGTCGAATTTAGTTTTAAATGTGCCTGTTTATATGTAACATCAGGCAAAAAACACTCATTTCAGAAAATTTAGCAAGGAGACTTTTGTTGTTATTGTTGTTTAATTTCAAAACCCTGATTCAGATAGGCTTTTTACTTTTCTGACCCACATCATTATATTATCAAATAAAAAATTACAAAAGTACTTTATAATATAGTGGGCCAGTATACCAAAGTTTACCAACTTCTGCATCACTATCATAATAATGTAAATGCTAACTTTTATTAAGTGATTGCTATGTGTTTGTATGTATTTAAGAAGTTTGCATGTATTAAATCTGGCAATATCTCATTAAAATTAATTGTATATAACTAAGGAATAAGATAGCAAATGAACTTTATTAAAAGGATATTTCACCCTATTTACATCAAATCCTGTTTGTTAAAAATAACTTTTATGGTAACTGAATCTGACAATATGAAAGAGATTTTGGTATGTTTTCATTTTAATCTTTAGAAGCTTCAAATCAGGAATTCAGTTCCGACGCTTTGTGACCCCATGGACTGCAGCAGACAAGGAATTAGACTTCTGGAGTCACCAATTTTAGACTTCTATTTCCTATCTTCAATTTGATTTTACAAACTTGCTTTCAATAGCAGCATGTACATTTTAAATCCCATGGACGGAGGAGCCTGGTGGGCCACAGTCCATGGGGTCGCTAAGAGTCGGACAAGACTCAGCGACTTCACTTTCACTTTTCACTTTCATGCATTGGAGAAGGAAATGGCAACCCACTCCAGTGTTCTTGCTTGGAGAATCCCAGGGACGGGGAAGCCTGGTGGGCTTCCGTCTATGGGGTCACACAGAGTCGGACACGACTGAAGCGACTTAGCAGCAGCAGCAGCAATATACATGCTTATTATCATCCTCACATAGTGGAAAGACTGGAAAAGCAAACATGACTTATTTGGATAAAAACAAAAGTGGCTACATAACCTGAACAATTTAGTGGCTCTTCTGAGTGTAGTAGTCATGCTATCTAAAGGTTTCTGGAAGTTGGAAACCAGCAGCGACATTGCAAGATTTAAGAAGAAAAATTTTGATGAGATTGAGTTTATAAAATAAGTGTAACTTGGGTAGGATTTGAATAGCTTTAATATTTCTTACTTTAAATATGATTTTACATTGATAATTCCACTTAAGATTCATAAAATCTTGCTCTATTTGACAAAGAAAAGCAAAGTTAAGAATAAAAAAATATTTCAGTAAATTAAGAACACTGTATTTTTGATTGCAAGTTCTGTATTTTTACTTCTTCTGGCTATTTTTTGGACCTGAGTTTCAGTATGATTTTCAAATGGACTACCCTGTGTGAAAAAATGAAAGTGTTAGTAGCTCAGGGATGTCTGACTCTTTGTGACCATAGACTGTAACCCACCAGGCTCCTCTGTTCATGGAATTCTCCAGGCAAGAATACTGGAGTGGGTAGCCATTCCCTTCTCCAGGGGATCTTCTTGACCTAGGGATATTCAAATGTACTATCCTACTTGAACAGAAAGGAATAATTTAGACATAAGTCCAAAAAATTAGAGAAGACCTTATATAAAAAGAAGATACAATAAAAGAAAAAAAAACTGACAGTAGTTTCTGAAGGCAGAGGTTAACTCATCAAATGTAGGGTGTGATGCATAACGGACTGAAAAGACTGATGGCTCATTCAACAAGCAATTTTATTCAGTATCCAAGTATTACACTCTAATTTAAATTAAATAGGTGAATAAACATGGATAAAGGTGTCAGGATAAGGTAATGAAAAAAATAGGCACTGTTTCATAGTCTTATACACATAAAATCATATCTTAATAATGTTACCTATCAGATCCCTGTTTCTGATCATTTTAAAGACTCAGTCAAAGCATTTTTATATTTTTTAAAATCACATTTTCATTGGGGAAATTCTATAATAATAAGTTTAAATACCTTCTGATCCTTAATATATATTATATGTAAAATATAAATATATATAAGTAGTCTGAAATATTGTAGCTGATAAAATGGATTCCTAGTTAGCTTTCCCTTTCCTAGGGAAAGGAATTCCCCGGGGTGCTCAAGTGTTGGATGGACTGTTCCTTCTGCCCCATATGTGTGTCTACACTTCTGTAGCTGAAATGTTGACCCTCGTCCTCACTTAAAACTCTTAGAATATGGATATAGGCGTGTCTCTTCTTTGCAGTGGCTTCATCTCTGTGAACTTTCAAATTAGCACATACCATGGAAGTTATGTATGATATACTGAAAACAATGATGTAATTTGCAACTGCTACGAGAGTGGGTGAAAAGAGTATAATTTCTAGACACACACACCCTCTACACTTGAACTGTACTGGTCTAAAAAGACTGATGATTCTTTCAACAAGCAATTTTAATCAGTATCCAAGTACTACAGTCTACGCTGAATTAAATAAGTAAATAAAACAGGAGGGTACAGGAGGTTGTTCTGAATTTTGGGTAGAAATCCTTGCTTACATCTTGGGGTCTATTGTAAAGAAACAATCAAGTTGACTCATTTTAATTTATTCAATAAATTAAGAAATTGCTTTTGTGAGAAAATATACTATATACTCCATAGAAAGATGTACAGACTATCACAAGAAGCTTAAAATCTAGCTACAGCAAAGGACAAGTACTTAATGAAGACGGGCAACCTCAGGTCAACATATTCACACTCACATAAACAAACATACACACAAAAAAACCCCACAAGAATGAATGAATTAAATGGGGCCAGCAGAACAGCAGCAATTATCACGGATGTGAGTAATTTAGGAAGATCGCAGAGGTGAATTGTGGCTGATGTTTCTTTCATGCAGTAAGTATGTGAGGGGTGAGCATTCTAGTTAGAACTCCTAGCTGAAACCTAAGTGCCAGATGTACCTACTTCTTATCTCTTGGGTGTTCCTGGACAGAAAGATCAGCTTAATGACTCTTTTGTCCAAGTTGGAAAATCTGAATAAAAATTATGACCACTGGGACTTCCCTGGTGGTCCCGTGGTTAAGACTCCCTGATTCCACTGCAAGGGTCCAGATTTGATCCCTAGCCTGGGAAACAGGATCCCACATGCCTTGTGGCCAAACTGAAATAAATAAATGAATAAAAACAAATTATATATAAAAAAAATGACTTTCTTTTATAGACATTGCATTGAAATACACACTTTTAAAAAATAAATAGTATCCCATAATACCCAATGGTCAGCTCACTGATTTGGTTTTATAGTAAAAGGGCTAAATATGCATAACATCAAAGACAAACATGATTTGGAAAGAACACTGAAGATTATCATTTTAAAATTAACTATCTTTATCCTCAAAACAATTTTAAGTGGCTTACAAAATATTTACAGGAACAATAAAATTAATTTTGAATTGATAATAATGGAAAACAGAATACAGAGGTGAAAATAGCCCCCAATCCCTCCCAGCATCAGAGTCTTTTCCAATGAGTCAACTCTTCACATGAGGTGGCCAAAGTAATGGAGTTTCAGCCTCAGCATCAGTCCTTCCAATGAACACCCAGGACTAGTCTCCTTTAGGATGGACTGGTTGGATCTCCTTGCAGTCCAAGGGACTCGCAAGAGTCTTCTCCAACACCAAAGTTCAAAAGCATCAATTCTTCGGCACTCAGCTTTCTTCACAGTCCAACTCTCACATCCATACATGACCACTGGAAAAACCATAGCCTTGACTAGGCAATAGCAATGAAATTACTGACTTCATTCCATTAGCAAGTGTCAAGTCTTCTGCAGCCAGATTTAGCTAATATATTCTGTTCAGTGCCTATTTCAACTGCCTTTCAGAGGAAGTTTGCTTTCACCTCTAAAGGGACACAAGATACTTTACTTGACTACTCATAGGGTAGCTCGGCCATCTCATACAATTTTTTCAAGATATTAACTGCATTCAACTCCTTCTGGAAATATGGATATGACACTGTGTATAAAGGGATTCAGGCTTCCCCAGTGGCTCAGCAGTAAAGAGTCTGCCTGCTGAGCTGCAGGAGATGCAGTTTCAGTCCCTGGGTCAGGAAGATCCCCTGGGGGAGAGTATGGCAATCCACTCCAGTGTTCTTTCCTAGAGAGTCCCATAGACAGAGGAGTCTGGTGAGCTGCAGTCCAGAGGGTCACAAAGAGTTGGACACGACTGAAGCAACTTAGGACTCATGCACATAAAGGGACTCATTTGGTAGATTCATTTAGGACCATGGGAGGAGGTCATCTGGAGAAGGTGACCTCTGGTTGACTGGCACACTGGACCTGCGTGCGCCTCACCCTCTCCCTTGTCTTTAGAATGTGCATTCTGTCCATCATTCCTTCAGTGAGAGATATTTCCAAAGACCACACAAGCAGTCTTGAGAGAGCAACTTGCTGTTGAGACCATCTGGACAGTATACATGCTTGAAGCTGGTCAAGACCTCTGTATAAATATTTGAAATTCTGACTGGTGGGTATTGAGATCTACTTGTCTCACAGCCTCCCATGAAAAGCCCTATATGTGAGACTATAAGAAATAGTTTGATGCTTATTCTAGAACATGAGTTCAACTTTAATTCAATTGTATTTTACTGACCTGCCTTAAAGTTAATTCAACTTATTGGGATATCAGGGCTTCCCCAGTGGTTCAATGATAAAGAATCCACCTACAGTGCAGGAGACCCGGGTTTGATCACTGGGTCAGCAAGATCCCCTGGAGGAGGAAATGGCAACCCACTCCGATATTCTTGCCTAGAGAATTCCATGGAAAGAGGAGCTTGGTGGGTTACAGTCCATGGGGTTGCAAAGAGTCAGACATGACTTAGAGACTAAACAACAACAATAATATCTGGGTGTTGACACCAGGAATGAGAAGAATCAGGACTTTTTGTTTGATGATGGGTTACTGGAACCTGAGAGTCACAGTTTCCTGCACAGAGAGGAGTGTTATCAATTTACCAGGGAATGAGAGAATTTCTTAAAAGAAAATTTAAATTTCTGAAAAAAAAAACATATATATACAGTGAGAAACAGAGTACTAACATAATTGGAAATCTCTATTACACAAAAATCTTTAAGAACACTGAAAGTTTATTTTTCAGGACTGACTCAGAGGCATAGTGACTAGATTAGATAGTTGTCTCTGGTGCCATCTATTGTCTGAAAGATGTAAGAATTCTAGGATCTACAGTATATGGGAAACACTTTTAAAGTTCATTCCTCTCAAGCAGTGCCAATGTGAAAGAGCATTTGCTAGGAAAGTCTGCTTTCTTAAGGCTGGTTCATGGTGAGCATGTAAGTATTTGAGTGGACGTAGCATGTATTTTCTTGATGATCTCCTTTACCACATTAGTTGCCAAGTTCCAAACCAAAAATCCTTAATACAAACCCTTTTGACCTTGTCATTTTTCATCCAATTCTTTGCTTTTAAAAATTCAATGTATCAATAAATCCATTCAATAAGTTTCTAATTTAGATGTATTTTTCAATTCTATTTTATTTTCTAAGGTTTCCAATCATTTGCAGAATGCCTCCCAACTTTTGTCATTTTCAATTTTTTTTTGACAATTTTCTTTAGGATGTTTTTAGAATTCTTTTTAAATTCTTACTTGCCAACTCCAATTTTGGTTCAATGTGTATTTGCTTTTGGCATTTTCCCTCTTGTATGGGCATAAAATCTTTCCTGTTATCATGTTAGTAATTTGTTTATTACATGCCGTACAGACTACAAAGATGTTCTACAGGATTTCTCAAATCAATGAAGCTTCAGTTATTTTTCTGATGCAATTAAGAGTGATAAGCTCCATTCAGTAGAAAACTGATTCTTTTGGTTTTGGCAACATGCACTGTATCTCCAGTTCACCCCTCGTACTAGTACTAGGTACTCACATAAATACTTGAGCTTTCTTAGTCTCTTCAGCACAAAAGCAATATAGAATTGTCTATTCTTGTGTTTCAGAGGTTTTTGACATATCTTTAACCCCCCACTCCAAGCAATTTAAAATTTGGCAAATGCTGTGAAGGGAAAACAGCTCTGTGTTTGTAGCCATGCAAATTTCCCAGTTTCTGTACTCTGCTGCTGCTGCTGCTGCTAATTCACTTCAGTCGTGTCCGACTCTGTGCAACCCCATGGACAGCAGCCCACCAGGCTCCCCCGTCCCTGGGATTCTCCAGGCAAGAACACTGGAGTGGGTTGCATTTCCTTCTCCAATGCATGAAAGTGAAAAGTGAAAGTGATGTCGCTCAGTCGTGTCTGACTCTTAGCGACCCCATGGACTTCAGCCTACCAGGCTCCTCCATCCATGGGATTTTCCAGGCAAGATTTCTGGAGTGGGGTGCCATCGCCTTCTCCAAGGGTACTCTAGTACTGTGTAATCACCAAAAGTTCTGAAAGTTTTTCTGAGAGCAGCTGAAACATCATTGTTTTAGTGAAACCGTCATACAAAACGCACATAAGAACAATCAAGTTGATGATGAAAAACTGTGTTTAGTAATTGGGATGGTTTTGCCTCCCTTTGGTGCTCTCAGGCATACGACTCTTATTTAAAAGTCCTTCTGGGACTTTCCTGGTGGTCCAGCGGTTAAGAGTTCACCTGCCAGTACAGAGGACATGGGTTCAATCCCTGGTCCAGGAAGATAACCACAAGCCACATTCCATCTAAGCTGTGCACCACAACTGCTGAACCTGTGACATTAGAGCCCATGGTCTAGAGTCTATGGTCTGCAACAGAAAGTAGCCCTACTCTCTGCAACTAGAGAAAGCCCATGCACAGCAAGGAAGATCCTGCACAGCCAAAAATAGATAGATAGGTAGATAGATAATTTTTTAAAAATAAAGTCCTTTCGTCTTCTCAGAAGGCACCTAAGATAACAGGTTCTATAGCACCCCCCGTGGGTCTCACCCTTCAGTGCAACAAAAAATATTACATTTCAGTGCTGAGGGCATCAAGTAACATTTTTAGGAACTTCCATGTGGTTTTTGAAATACTTTAAATGAGAGCTACATTTTAAAATATATGAACTATTTAAAAGAACCTCTACAGTATTAGAGTGTAGGACTCTAGTGGGATTTCAAGTGTCAGAAAAAAACAACCACAATATTACTGAGAGTAAAAATTGCCTCTTCAAACTAACACTAACAGAATTGCTATTATAATTATGAAGCTGTTTCAAAATAATAATTCACAATAACCTACTAATTATTCCCTAGGAATCTCTTGGAAATGAACATGTTTGGAACCTTCAGTTATTAGGTCCCTAATGACTTGAGAATGTATATAAAGTCCTTGGTTCTATTGGTGAAATTATTCATCTAGGTAATAGGAAAATGTCTCCTTCTTTGGTAAGTAGCTTCTGTGTTTACCAGATTGGCTTTATTGATGCAAAAATAGACTTTTATGGATCTGAGACCTCTGACATGTGTCAAAATAGTTGCAAAGTCATATGTATTAGCATATTACCTACGAATAAATTTACCCATGTCATTCTTCTATAGCTTCTACAGGGATCCAAGACACTTACCTTGTTTAAATAATTTTTTTTTGTTAACACAAATAAACTGAAACATGATCGGCTAGCATGTAGCCAACTGAAACATGATAGTTTCAATTAATTTATTTTCTATTCTAACATTGTTTTGCTATACATTTATGAAAAATTTAGCAAATCACTTCAGTTTGATTGAATCTTTTTGGTCATTCCCATTGAAAGCAAGAATCCAAGATTCACTCTCATCTCTGACTTTTCCCCTTGTGCTTCTCTTCTCACTCACGTTTCTCTACATGGGTGGTGGTGGTGGTGGTGGTAGAGGTGATTTAGTTACTAAGTCGTGTTCACCTCTTCATGGACTGTGGCCCCGCCCTGCTCCTCTGTCCATTGGATTTCCCAGGTAAGAATACTAGAATGGGTTGCCATTTCTTTCACCAGGGAATCTTCCTGACCAGGGATCAAACCCAGGTCTCCTGCATTGTAGGCAGATTCTTTAAGGGCTGAGCCACCAGGGAAACCCTTCTTAGTCTATTGGAAGGGATGCTCGCTGTGAGTCCCCAAGAGTAATGGACTGTGTTTTCAGGAAATAACTGAGTCATTCTGTGCTGCCTTCAGCAAGTCTGCACCACAGCCTGTCTCACAGAGGCTGCACTGTTAATTCTCTAACCACCTTCATGGTTGTCCTCGTGAACTTTGACTTCACACATATCTGAATTTGAATTATACCTGTCAACTACTTGCGGAGTGACTCGGAACATTAAGCTTCAATGTCCCCATGCAACATACGGAATCAATAATGAGAATCTAGCTTACACAGCCAATCTGTCTTGAAGTTTTAGAGGCAGGAGCCTGGGCTCCAATCCTATTTTCATCACGTCTTAGCTCTCCAGCTCTCTGTGCTTTAGCTCCCTCAACTGTAAGAGAAAGACGACAGTGACAGCAACTGCATGAAACTCTGTGAGTGTACTTTTGTGTAACAAGTAAATAAATTATATGTAAAGTGTTTAGAATATTGCATTTCACATCACAATCATTATATAAATGATAACTATTATTTTAAAAATCTGGTGACATAGTTCTAATTATTAGCTAGGGATAAGCGAGAGCAGTGGGGTCGTTTCTGTTGTTGTTTAGTCGTTAAGCTGTGTCTGACTCTTTGTGACCCCACGGACTGTAGCCCATCAGGCCTCTCTGTCCATGAGATTCTCCAGGCAAGGATACTGGAGTGGGTTCCCATTTCCTTCTCTAGAAGGTCTTCCCAGATCAGGGATTGAACCCACATCTCCTGCTTTGGCAAATGGATTCTTTCTTTACTGCTGAGTAGAGAGCAGTGGAGTAATTGAAACTAATCTTCACTCTTTACCTATTATGTGCCAGTCTATCTAAAGTGAGACAGCGAAAAAGTATAGACAGATAGTTTTCCTAATTTAACCTGGCAGAGAAACCATGTGAAATACCATTGTCATTATTATAGTAAAATTTTAAATATATATAATGTTATATGTAATAATATACATATAGTATATGTATTAAGTATAGCAGACTCTCTCTCTCTCTCTATATATATATATATAATACACACACACATAATTTTGCAAGGTCATACAGTCCAGGTGGCTAATATGAGATTCTAACCAAATGCTTATTAACTCTAAATTTAGGTCTTATCATTTCTGAACACTCTGATTACCTTGAAAACAGGCAAAATAAGAATAAATTAACTACTATTTTAACAAGGTACGCATCTCATTCACACTCTTTGAGGTAATAACATAAGACAGCATCCTAACCCTTCTAATTATCTTAGACTTTTCTGTGCCTATGGTATAGCATACTTTTAGTGATTAGATGATATTACAACAATGAAGTTCTTAGCCCTGTAGCTGTCTCAGTAATTTTATATAAGTGAGAGAATTACCCCAACCATTTGTTCTAGCCAACTGTGGCACTAGTAGCAAAGCTCATTGGAGGTTTCACTTGCTTGTTTAATAGATTTCCAAGTCATCTTTCAAGGTTACAATAAAAAGTCTTATATTTCAAACTCATGTTCAAATTCTCCTTGCTTCCAGAAAATCTCTGAGATTACAGAAACAGAAATTGACAACATTCTTTTTTTTTTTTTGACAAAATTCTTAGACTCAATTATCCTGAATTATATTAGGATAAAAATTAAACATAGCTATTTTTGTTTGCTCACATATATAAATAGTGAGGAGGCTATATAGAGTGATTTTTAAAGATGAGAAGTTAATACTAAGTTTTTGCCCACTTTACTCAGTCATCTAATATTTATGGTGTGCTTACTAGAAGCCAAGAATGATAAAGAATGCCAAAGAGAAATGCAGTTAACCACTTTAATCTCCTTGACTTAGTATCTTGACAGGATTTAAGGAATTGCTTTAAACTTGTCCCTGTCTAAAACATGCTCTCAGCTGATGATTACTGACATTTGCTTTCATTTCACTAATATTATTTTTGCTTTTATTATTTTTTTAATAGCTGAAGTATATCTCATTGCATCAATCTAATTACCGTCAAGAGTGCAACACACTACTATCTATTAAATACTGGACAGAAGGAGTACATTGTTCTAGAATTATCATTGCAAGATGTACTCAAGTTAACATACTTTTAATAACAGATATATTTTTCCTTTTATCATCATTTCATTTATTACTTCATTATTCATTTAATCCTCTGTACTAGCTATAGGTCTATACTTGAGAATTAAAAAAAAGTAAGAAATATGAGATGTTATCTGCACATGTCTGTCCAGTGGAAGAACTAGCCATTAATCAAACAAATAAAATAAAACTATCAACCATGAGATAAAGCTACTAAATTCTGAAATATGTTTCTCATAATTTATATTTGGAAGGAGATTTAAATGGCAACCCATTCCAGTATTCTTGCCTGGAGAATCCCATGGACAAAGGAGTCTGGCGGGCTACAGTTCACGGGGTCGCAAAGAGTCGGACACGACTGAGAGACTTCACTTTCACTTTGGTCTGGGACTCTTGACTTGATTGCTTGTTTTTTTGTTGAAACAATAAAATAACCTTATAACTATATCTATTCTTTTTCTGTATCAACATAGCATCTTAGGATGTTAGAATTCTCATAAGAAGAAAACAGCACAGAATATGGACTTTTTAGATGGAACCTATATCTTGGTAACAGAATTTATTGTTAGGGTTTCCAACTCGTCCTGAACTGCAGATTGTCCTGTTTCTCCTGTTTCTGACTTTGTACTCTATGATTTTAATGGGGAACATTGGATTGATGATGTTAATCAGGGTTGATCCGCACCTTCAAACCCCCACGTATTTTTTCCTTAGTAACCTATCCTTTGTAGACCTTTGCTATTCTTCAGTCATTGTTACCAATATGCTTGTCAACCTCCTCTCTCAGAACAAGTCCATTTCCTATCACAGCTGTGCCCTGCAGTTCTATTTCTTCTGTACTTTCGCAGATACCGAATCCTTTATCTTGGCTGCCATGGCGTATGACCACTATGTCGCCATCTGTAACCCTTTACTGTACACGGCTGTGATGTCTCAGGGCATCTGCATATGGTTGATCGTCTTGTCATACTTTGGAGGCAATATGAGTTCCCTGGTGCACACATCCTTTGCATTTATTCTGAAATACATACACACTGAGGAAACCAGAAGGGAAAGAGACACGTGTACCCCAATGTTCATCACAGCACTGTTTATAATAGCCAGGACATGGAAGCAACCTAGATGTCCATCAGCAGATGAATGGATAAGAAAGCTGTGGTACATATACACAATGGAATATTACTCAGCCATTAAAAAGAATACATTTGAATCAGTTCTAATGAGGTGGATGAAACTGGAGCCTATTATACAGAGTGAAGTAAGCCAGAAGGAAAAACATAAATACAGTATACTAACGCATATATATGGAATTTAGAAAGATGGTAACGATAACCCTGTATACGAGACAGCAAAAGAGACACTGATGTATAGAACAGTCTTATGGACTCTGTGGGAGAGGGTGGGAAGATTTGGGAGAATGGCATTGAAACATGTGAAATGTCATGTATGAAACGAGATGCCAGTCCAGGTTCAGTGCACGATGCTGGATGCTTGGGGCTGGTGTGCTGGGAAGGCCCAGGGGGATGGTATGGGGAGGTTGGGAGGGAGGAGGGTTCAGGATGGGGAGCATGCGTATATCTGAAATTAAAAAAAAAAGAAAAAACAAACAAACAAAAAAAAAAGAGAACAAACAAACAAGCTATGACTGAAAACCAAAGGGACAGCCCTTGGAGGAAAAGTGCCAAAGGCTTCAGTGTTAGAACAGAGATGACCCCCTCCCTCCACTTTCGGGCCTGTAAGTTTGGAAATACATTTTTGACTTCTGAGTCTTTATAGCTGCTTCCTAGACATTTCCACCTTAAACCTAATCTCAAACAGACAAGGAGCCTGCATCATCGGTGCTGAATGTGCCCTCATGTGCATCCCAGAGCGGAGACGGTCACAGCCCACAAAGCAGATTCCTCTAATGCTATGTGACTCAGGGCTGGGGGATTTGTCTGTCAGATCGGGCCCTCATTGTCCCTCTTCACCTCCCTTGTCAAAGCCTTTTGACAGCCATGGCAGCCCAGAGATTCTCTTTCTCTTTGAATTTGTCTCAAAATTAAATTATAAAAAAAAAAAAAAAAAAGAAAAAAAAAAAATGTCATTAGTCACTTTTTCCCTCCCTTGCTTAAGTTATCGTGCATAGACACGTCACTTAATGAGTGGCTTCTCTCCACGTACGGCAGCTCAGTGGAAATTATCTGCTTCATTGTCATCATCATCTCCTACTTTTACATTCTCCTCTCAGTCTTAAAGATCCATTCTTCCAGCGGGAGGAAGACCTTCTCTACGCGTGCTTCTCACCTGACATGTGGCCATCTACCAGGGAACTCTGCTCTTCATTTACTCATGACCCAGCTACCTGTATTCTCCCAACACTGATAAAATCATCTCAGTGTTCTACGCCATCATCATCCCAGTGCTGAATCCCTTGATTTATAGTTTGAGAAACAAAGACGTAAAAGACGCTGCTAAAAGGGTCTTAAAACCAAAGCTAAATCCCTCCTGAGATATAAGGTTCCAGGATTCATCTAAATCCCTGAGTACAAACTCCAGCTGTGTGTATGCTCAGTCATGTCCAGCTCTTTGCGACCCCATGGACTATAGCCCGCCAGGTGCTTTTGTCCTTGGAATTATCCAGACAAGAATACTGGAGTGGGTTGCCATTTCCTCTTCCAGGGAATCTTCCTCACCCAGGGATGGAACCTGTATCTCTTGCTTATCCTGCACTGACAGGCGGATTCTTTAACCCTGCAATGCCTGGGACAAACTGTAGCTAAGAACCTGCAACAACCTTGCCAGCACATACACAATTTCTCACACAAGCATTTTATCAAACACTTGTTTTCACAGAGCCAAACACATTTAATAGCCTCCAGATAAAGGAAACATTTAAAAGTTTCAAAATTGCTGCAAACTAATAGTTGGATAACTTTCCAACTATTCAGTTCAGTCACTCAGTGGTGTCTGACTCTTTGCAACCCCATGGACTGCAGCACGCCAGGCTTCCCTATCCATCACCAACTCCCGGAGCTTGTTCAAACTCATGTCCATCGAGTTGATGATGCCATCCAACCATCTCATCCTCTGTCATCTCCTTCTCCTCCTGCCTTCAGTCTTTCCAGCTATGGGGTCTTTTCCAGTGAGTCAGTTCTTCATATCAGGTGACCAAAGTATTGGAACTTCAGCTTCAGCATCAGTCCTTCCAATGAATATTCCTTTGTTATTGACTGGTTTGATCTTCTTACAGGCCAAGGGATTCTCAAGAGTCTTCTCCAACATGAAGGTTCAAAAGCATCAATTCTTTGGTGCTCAGCTTTCTTTATGGTGCATCTTTCACATCCATACATGACTACTGGAAAAACTATAGCTTTGACTCGACGATCTTTGTTGCTAAAGTAATGTCTCTGCTTTTTAATATGCTGTCTAGGTTTGTCATACCTGTTCTCCCATGGAGCAAGCATCTTTTAATTTCATGGCTGCAGTTATCATCTGCAGTGATTTTGGAGCCCAAGAAAATAAAGTCTGTCAATTCCAACCATTAGGAGCTGGGAGTTAATGCTAGAACAGATTGTAATAGGTTTTCTTAAAAGATATAGTAAGAACCTCAGAGACTGTGTCTGTGTGTGTTTTCATGTGTAGGATATCTCATTAACAAGATTGCATTTACAAAATTACTGGATTAGGGAGGAAGCCATATTCCTTTGGTTTCTGTGCTATCTCTTGTACCCAACTAGTCAATTGCACTTTGATCAAGTTACTTATTTTTTCTGTCTCAATTGTCTGACCTGTAAAATGAGGAGAGTATAGTACCTACATCAATGACTGTTGCATGTTTGACTAAATGCTGACAATCATGCCTGAATCATTTTAAACACTAGATAGATCTTAAATACATATTTTTCTTTAATAAATTAAAATACATAAAGTGCAACAAGATGGTGTGAAGCAGGGGTGCTAGGAAAGCAATCAGAACAGAATCAAATACCTTTTCTTAAACGCTGTCCAATAACAAGTCAAGAACCTTCTATACCCAATCTAATCCAAATTAATTTGAAAACTTGTTCTAAGTGGCATCTTGTAGACTAAACGTTAATTGCAAGCAGAGTATTTGTTTTCCTCCCTATCTTTTATTTTTATGTGTGAAAGTATTACTGAAAGTATGGAACATCCTTCTGTGGTATCTCAGAAATACAATGAGCTCCTGAGCATATAACCTGTGTCTTCAATGGCCGGTCAACTGACGTGACATTGGGAAGCACCACAGAGAACGGTCACTTGAAGCCTGGACATAAAAGGACATGTATGATTTCAAAATATATTTCTATAACTTATATTTTTCCTGTTTGTTATTATTTTAATCATTATTATTTATTATATCATTATTTAATTGCCATTTATATATCTGTTGGTGAGGTATCTGTTCAAATCATGTCCCCATTTTTAATTGGGTTGTGTTTTTATTATTTATAAACATTTTTGTAAGTCTAGCTACAAATTCTTTGTTGCAAAAATGTTTTACAAATATTTTATTCATTCCATCTATAATTCTAGCATCTATATTACATAATAATACATAACATTACATAATAATACAAAACATTAAAAATGATTTCATAAAATTATGTAACAGGAATAATTAATAATCAACAAAACATTTTTTCCCCTCTGCTTATATTCTATTCATACTGCTTCAGTTTTTGCTTGCTATATAAACACTATCTCAAAATGGCACAGGTTAAATAACTGGGCTGAATTGTGTTATTCTTCATGTTGACCATGGTCAGATTGTATCGACCCATACAGGATCCCACGGACAGAGGAGCCTGGTGGGCTACAGTCCAGGGGGTCTCAAAACAACAACAACCAAGTATAAACATTAGTTTGAAGGTTCTTGTTGTTTTATTTCAAAAGTAGTTATTTCAAAAGTATCTTACAAATAACAACCTGTGAAAAACTGAACTTCATGTGAACAATATATCATATTCTTTAGGTCTAAAAAATATACACATCATTCATATTCCAATTTTCACGTATTATCCAAGACACACACACACACACACAAACACGTGACACACATATAAATGCATGAAAACACAATGGAGATGAGTCTATATATTTCAGAAACAATTGAAAGTGAAAGTCACTCAGTCGTGTCTGACTCTTTGTGACCCCATGAACTATATAGTCCATGGAATTCTCCAGGCTAGAATACTGGAGTGGGTAGCTATTTCCTTCTCCAAGAGCTCATTCCCAACCCAGGGATCAAACCTAGGTCTCCCTCATTGCAGGCAGATTCTTTACCAGCTGAGCTACGAGGGAAGCCTACAGCATTCATTATCACTCATCTCATTTCCATTTTATAAAGAAAAAGTCTTTTTTATATTTCACTGGAGTGGGTAGCTGTTCTTTTCTCCAGGGGATCTTCCCAACCCAGGGATTGAACCCAGGTCTCCCACATTGCAGGTAGATTCTCTACCATCTGAGCCACCAGGAAAGTGCAAGAATATTGGAGTGGGTAGCCTATCCATTCTCCAGGGATCTTTCTGGCACAGGAATTGAACCAGGGTCTTCTGTATTGCAGGCCGATTCTTTACCAGCTGAGCTACAGGGTAGCTCAAGAGATAAAAATATATGTGTTAAATAAGTGTGTAGAAATGTTTCCCTTCAATGAGTAAAGAGACTCTTTCTTTGGCACCAGATTATTCCCACAAAAAGGTAATTAATATTATGACAAAACAAAAATACACATCTAGAGAACTGCTCATTAATACTTGCTTAATGTCTCACCAAATACTGAACATAACATAAACCCAAACCAGAAACATAATTATTGTATTATGATCAATCCATGATATGCTCATTATTTCTGGAACTGATACAGATACTCTTAAAACAATCATGGTTTTGAGAAATATTAGAATTGTTATCTTGGTTTGTATCCACATGAATATTCACAGAAAATGCTTAGTCCTGAAGCTTACAGCCAGGTATCTCTAACATTAGAGTCTCACCCACATTATTTTGAAGAGGAGAAGACAGGTAAATTCATCAAATGTATTCTTTGAAGTAAAGAAAGAAAGGCTCAGAGACAAGCTTGTAGAAAGTAACATGCCTCACAAATTACATTTAGATTTGGTTCAGTTTCCCAACGTTCTATACCAGGTACTTGTTTTATTGAGTAATAACAGTTATGCCTTTTTCAAGAGTGCGTGCATGAATGTATAATTTTCTGAATATGAAGACAATTGCAGATAGAATTGTGTTCTATCTTATGATATACTGCAGATGTGCAGAAGTGTTATACATCCATGTGTCCTTTTCTTGATCATTTTCTGAAAGCTTAGACAAGAACAAAGAAAAATGGGTGGAGGGAATTGCTCCTCCTTGACTGGATTCATTTTCTTGGGAATTACTGATAGCACCGAGGACAAAGCGACCATACTTACCATGGTTCTAATTGTTTATCTCGTTGGCCATTTGGCAAATCTTTGGATGATATTCCTGATTAAGATGGATCCCCAACTGCACACATCCATGTACTTTTTCCCCAGTCACCTCTCCTTCTGTGTCCTCTGCTGTTCCACTGCAATTCACCCCAAGATGATCATGGACCTATTTGCCAAGAGCAAATCAATCCCCTTCTATGGCTGTGCTCTGCAATTCTTGGTCTTCTGTATCTTGGCAGATTCTGAGTGTCTCCTGCTGGCAGTGATGGCCTATGACCAGTACAAGGCCGTCAGCAGCCCCTTGATCTATGTGGTCAGCGTGTCCAGCAGGATGTGCTCCCTGCTCGTGGCTGGAGTTTATCTGGTGGGAATGGCACATACTCCGATACAAACGGCATTAGCATTCCACTTATGTGTCTGTGGGTCAAATGAGATTAACCATTTCTTCTGTGATTTACCTCCACTTTTCCTCCTCTCCCGCTCTGATATACAGGTAAATGAATTGGCGTTATTCACTATTTTTGGTTTTATTGAACTGAGTACCATTTCAGGAGTCCTTTTCTCTTATTATATCATCCTATCAATCTTGAAGAGCCACTCTTCTGAGGGGAAGGTCAAAGCTTTCTCCACCCGCACCTCTCATTTAAATGTTGTGACAATTTTCTAGGGAACTGTACTTCTCTTGTATTTCAGGCCAAATACTTCCTACTCTCCACATCAAGACAAAATGACCTCATTGTTCTACACCCTTGTGATTCCCATGTTAAATCCTCTGTTATATAGCCTACAGAACAAAGATGTGAAACAGGCCCTGAAAAACTGGAAAATGAAAGGTGGTTTTAAAGGGTGTGCTATAAACATAGAGACACACATACATATGTTTGTTGTTTTTGTAAAATTATATTCATGATCTAAGGGAAATGAAATTGTTTCAAATACTTTAAAGGAATGAATAACTATTTTTAATACAGTATAATCTTTAAAAACACTACCGTTCCAAAACACAGCTTTCATTGTGTATAACAACTAATATATAGCACGTCCTTTTTGCCAAATACTTCCAGATTTTTGCAGTTTTGTCAAATATTATGATTAATTCTTTCATTCAAATATTATTTCAATTACACTAAGATTTATTGTATATTTACTGAGAGAACTTTGAGCATTTAGGTCCTTTATATTCTATGATACACACTGCATTTTCTATATTACTAACTATAAGCTAGAGCTAATAGCAAGTATTAATTAACTACACAGTCATATAATTCCTAAGAAGCCTCAAAATCACTCTGAAATAAAAATTGAGGACTATAAATCCAGCAGAAGCAAGACTATCAAAAGAGAAAAGGCAGTCTCTTCAATAAGTGGTGCTGGGAAAATTGTACAGCCCGTGTAAATGAATGAAATTAGAATATTCTCTAACACTGTACACAAAAATAAGTGCAAAATGGATTAAAGACATAAATATAAGATGAGGTATTACAAAACTCTTAGAGGAAAACATAGGCATAACAGTCTTTGACATTCATTGCAGCAATATATTTTTTTGTGTCCACCTCCTAAGGCAACAGAAATAAAAACAAAAATAAACCAATGGACCTATTTAAACTAAAAACTATAGGATACCATAAACACAATGAAAGGACAACCCATAGAATGGGAGACAATATTTGTAAACAATGTGAGCAACTAGGGATTAATTTCAAAATTTACAAACAGCTAATGCAGCTCAGTATACAAAACAAACAATCCAAACAAAACCATGCACAGAAGATCTGAATAGACATTTCTCCAAACAAAACATACAGGTGGTCAAGAGGCACATGAAAAGATTATCAACACGCGAATCATTAAACGCAAATTAAAACCACAAAGAGATATTATCTCACACTGGTTAAAATGGCCATAATCAAAAAGCCTACAAACAATAAGTGCTGGGGAGGGTGTCACTTCATTTCAGTTCAGTCATTCAGTCGTGTCCAACTCTTTGTGACCCCATGGACTGCAGCACGCCCGGCCTCTGTGTCCATCACCAACTCCCGGAGCTTACTCAAACTCATGTCCATTGAGTCAGTGATGTCATCCAACCATCTCGTCCTCTGTCATCCCCTTCTCCTGCCTTCAATCTTTCCCAGCATGAGGGTCTTTTCAAATGAGTCAGCTCTTCGCATCAGGTGGCCAAAGTATTGGAGTTTCAGCCTCAACATCAGTCCTTCCAATGAATATTCAGGACTGATCTCCTTTAGGATGGACTGGTTGGATCTCCTTGCAGTCCAAGGGACTCTCAAGAGTCTTCTCCAACACCACAGTTCAAAAGCCTCAATTCTTCGGTGCCCAGCTTTCTTTCTAGTCCAACTCTCACATGCATACATGACCACTGGTAAAACCATAGCCTTGACTAGATGGACCTTTGTTGGCAGAGTAATGTCTCTGCTTTTTAATATGTTGTCTAGGTTGGTCATTGTGGAGAAGGCAATGGCACCCCACTCCAGTACTCTTGCCTGGAAAATCCCATGGACGGAGGAGCCTGGTGGGCTGCAGTCCATGGGATCGCGAAGAGTCAGACACGACTGAGCGACTTCACTTTCACTTTTCATTTTCCTGCATTGGAGAAGGAAATGGCAACCCACTCCAGTGTTCTTGCCTGGAGAGTCCCAGGGACTGGGGAGCCCGGTGGGCTGCCGTCTAGGGGGTCGCACAGAGTCGGACATGACTGAAGCGACTTAGTAGCAGCAGCAGCAGGTTGGTCATAAGTTTTCTTCCAAGGAGTAAGCGTCTTTTAATTTCATGGCTGCAGTTACCATCTGCAGTGATTTTGAAGCCTAAAAAAATAAAGTCAGCCACTGTTTCCACTGTTTTTCCATCTATTTGCCATGAAGTGATGGGATTGGATGCCATAATCTTTGTTTCCTGAATGTTGATCTTTAAGTCAACTTTTTCACTCTCCTCTTTCACTTTCACCAAGAGGCTTTTTAGTTCTTCTTTACTTTCTGTCATAAAGGTGGTGTCATCTGCATATCTGAGGTTATATTATTTTTCCTGGCAATCTTGATTCCAGCCTGTGCTTCATCCATCCCAGCATTTCGCATGATGTACTCTGCATGTACATTAAATAAGCAGAGTGATAATAAACAGCCTTGACATACTCCTTTTCCTATTTGGAACCAGTCTGTTGTTCCATGTCCAGTTGCTTCCTGACCTGCATACAGATTTGTCAAGAGGCAGGTCAGGAGAGGGTGTGGAGAATAGAAAAACCTCCTACACTGTTGTGGGAATGTAAATTGGTACAGCCACTATGGAGAACAATATGAAGGTCCCTTAAAAACTTAAAAATGGAGCTAGCACATGATCCAGCCATCCCCATCCAGGGCATATATTCAGAGAAAACTGTAGTTTGAAAGGATATGTGTACCCCAATGTTCATTACAGTGCTGTTTACAATAGCCAAGACATAGAAGTAACCTAAATGTCTGTTAACAGATGAATGGATAAAGACGATCCACAACATATTTATAATGGAGGATTTGTTGCCATTCAGTCACTTAGTCATGTCCAACCCTTTGCGAGCCCATGGACTGCAGCATGCTAGGCCTCCCTGTCCTTCATTATCTCCCAGAGCTTGCTCAAACTCATGTCCATTGGGTCGCCATCCA
This sequence comes from Bos grunniens, assembly GCF_055505025.1. Lineage (NCBI taxonomy): Eukaryota > Metazoa > Chordata > Mammalia > Artiodactyla > Bovidae > Bos > Bos grunniens. The sequence continues at coordinate 83,975,709 of NC_141178.1, forward strand.
ACCATCTCATCCTCTGTCATCCACTTCTCATCCTGCATTCAACCTTTCCCAGCATCAGGGTCTTTTCTAAAGAGTCAGTTCTTTGCATCAGGTGGCCAAAGTATTGGAGTTTCAGCTCCAGCTTCAGTCTTTCCAATGAATATTCAGGACTGATTTCTTTTAGGATGGACTGCTTTGCTCTTATTGCAGTCCAAGGGACTTCATACCCAAAGTTTGCTCTAAGATCTTTGTATCTGGTATGATTGGGCTACTTCCAAAGATACCAGAACTATGATTCATTGGAAAATGAGTGTCCAAAGATTATGATTGTCATTGGAAAAGACCCTGATGCTGGGAATGATTGAAAGCCAGAGGAGGAGGGGATGACAGAGAATGAGATGGTTGGATGGCATCACCAAGTCAGTTCAGTTCAGATGCTTAGTCATGTCTGGCTCTTTGCAACCTCATGGACTTCAGGATGCCAGGCTTCCCTGCCCATCACCAACTCCCAGAGCTTACTCAAACTCATGTCCATTGAGTATATGACAACATCTGGTCCCATCACTTCATGGAAAATAGATGGGAAATCAATGGAAACAGTCACAGACTTTATTTTCTTGGGCACCAAAGTGACTGACTCCATGGACATGAGTTTGAGCAAGCTCCTGGAGTTGGTGATGGACAGGGAAGCCTGGCATGCTGCAGTCCATGGGGTAGCATAGAGTCAGACACGATTGAGTGACTGAACTGACTCACTGAAAGAGTTCCGTTGCTGTCTAGAAGGGAGAACTTGGGAGGATGTAATATGAGTGAGTCTTCTGTCTCATAGAATGAATGTGGATAGTAGCAAACAAATAAGTTTTTTAAGAAAAATTATGAACTCTGTTTATTTACAAAAATCACTTGTGTAAAAATTTTTAAATGAGTCATCTTTGCATATATGAACTTTATCAGTAGAAAATTCTGGACACAGTTACATTCTTATTTTTGTTCCTCAGCCTCCACTTTAATAGACACAAATATTACTACTATACTTAGTAGTAAATGAACATTTAGATACTATTACCTTTTCAAATTCTTGCACTAGAAATTTTAGGAAATGAAAAAAAAATCATTGACTTTTCCTGAGGTCTTAAATGTAATATAAATATTATTATATAAATAAAATGTAATTCAGAAAGAAAAAAATGCATTATTTAGGAAACGTGAGGGAGTCATAAAGTCAATGAAATGCCTGTAAGTAATGTGGTAGGATGAGAATAAGACAATGTGTGGTGATGATTGTTCCTAATGTTATAACATCATTATTCATAGTAGATAAAAAGTAGAAAAAACCTGATAGTCACTTAACTGAAGAGGGGATCTACAAAGTGTATTGTATCTTTAAAATGAAATATTATTGTCCCCAAATGATGAAACAAAATACTGATAAGTGGAACAACATGGATGCAACTTGAAAACATTATGTTCAAGGAAAGAAGCCTGACAGGAAAATAAACAAATACACAAATGAACAAAACCTATGAGAACAAAAAAAGGTACCACGTGATTCTGTTTGTATGAGACATCCGTAATAGGAAGCCGCATAGAATTAGTGGTTGCTGTGGGCTAAGGAAGGAGAACTGACGGGCAGCAGGTGGGGGCTTCTTATTGAAGTGATGAAAATATTCTGGATTTAGAGACTGGAGATAATTGAACAATCTTGAAAGTATAATTAAAAAACAATAAAAACAAGAACTGCATACTTACATAAGAAAGATCAATTGTATGGTATATGCCTCATATTTCAATAAAAAAAGAAAATATGGTCAAAGTGTAGCAATATTTTTAAATGTATTGAAGGAGACTCTTTCAGACAAAATGACCAATCCAAAGGAGCTGAAAATGACGGAGGGAGGATCTTTTTGAGTTTCATTAGGTTTCCTGTATAACTGGACAAGGAGGAGACGGTTTCAGGGTAACTGTGAAGCACACCATACAAACAAATTGCTATTTTCTTCTACCATAGATCAATTTGGCAGCAATAGTGAGGCTTCAAAACTCAGCCTTTGCAAAGTTGTTTCTGAATTCACAGGGGAATACACAGAAGCAGAAACATAATTAATGAAATGTTTGCTAACATCAAAACCCAGGGGCAGTAACTCAGGGATTTAAGTCCCCATATACCTGGTAAAATAAAAGACCATCTACTTATTATCATTTAGCTACCCAAGACCTGCTCACTTCAGGTAGGTTTCCAGGTCCTATCTTCAAGAATATAAGAGGAAATAACTTTTTGAGAAAGAAAAAATGTATTTGTAAGTGAAACATTTATGCCTACTTACTCAATTAAATTAACTCTGCATTTATTTGCCAGAAATGATATTGATTTCTCTGATTGGGAACCATCTTCCTGAACTTGTTAATAACCACAGTATGACTTCTTAATGATTTTATTTTCTTGTTGGCTCACAAAAAATCTTTTACTCCTTTTATCATTGGATAAGTGTATACATGAATTGAAGGTTTGTTTCATTTTGTTTAAAAAATAATACAACTACCACAGTAAAAATAAAAACTTTCAAATTAATTCTCATGTGAAAAAACGTCATATCTATTTAGGCTTAAGGAAGAAGTTCATTAAATGCATTCTATTCTCATATACATCAAAAACATATACAAGTCAAGAGGGAGGTGATATATTTATAATAGTGGCTGAGTTGCTTTGCTGTATGGCAGAAACCAACACAACACTGTAAAGCAATTTTACTCCAATTAAAAATGACACACACACACAGACACATACACGAGAGAGGGTATGTGTCTCTCAGAAGAATTTATTGTCTCTCGTCTCATTCCCATTTTATAATATTACAGCCCATTTAAAATCCAAACAGATGCAAATGTGTTCTATTGTTTTCAATTCCTTTTAGATCTTTTCTTTCACTCATCAAGCGACTTGATTTTTGACAACTATCTCTGCAAAGGGGTAATGAGTATTGTGACAAATCAATAATAAATTACTAGGAATAAAGGTTGATAATAATACTTAAATGTCTCACTATTAAATACAACATAAAACCAGTAACAAAATAGTGATCATTATTATTAGTCAGTGACAGAGTCATTATTTCAGGAATTAATACAAATATTCTTAAGCCAATCATGTAGTGAGAAACATTAAAGCTGTAATCCCATTTTGTTTCCATGTAAATACTTTCAAGTGGAGAGAATCCTTAGCCCTGTCTACAGCTCAGCATCTCTAATACATTAGAGTCTTGTTCATATTATTTTGAAGAGGAAAAGAGAGATCAGTTCAGTTCAGTCGCTCAGTTGTGTGTGACTCTTTGCGACCCCATGAATTGCAGCACGCCAGGCATCCCTGTCCATCACCAACTCCCGGAATTCACTCAGACTCATGTCAATCGAGTTAGTGATGCCATCCAGCCATCTCATCCTCTGTCATCCCCTTCTCCTCCTGCCCCCAATCCCTCCCAGCATCAGAGTCTTTTCCAATGAGTCAACTCTTTGCATCAGGTGGCCAAAGTACTGGAGTTCCAGCTTTAGCATCAGTCCTTCCAAAGAAATCCCAGGGCTGATCTCTTTCAGAATGGACTGGTTGGATCTCCTTGCAAGTCCAAGGGACTCTCAAGAGTCTTCTCCAACACCACAATTCAAAAGCATCAATTCTTCAGCACTCAGACTTCTTCATAGTCCAACTCTCACATCCATACGTGACCACTGGAAAAACCATAGCCTTGACTAGACGGACCTTTGTTGGCAAAGTAATGTCTCTGCTTTTCAAAATGGTATCTAGGTTGGTCATAACTTTCCTTCCAAGGAGAAAGCGTCTTTTAAGTTCATGGCTGCAGTCACCATCTGCAGTGATTTTGGAGCCCAAAAAATAAAGTCTGACACTGTTTCCACTGTTTCCTCATCTATTTCCCATGAAGTGATGGGACCAGATGCCATGATCTTTGTTTTCTGAATGTTGAGCTTTAAGCCAACTTTTTCACTCTCCTCTTTCACTTTCATCAAGAGGATTTTTAGTTCCTCTTCACTTTCTGCCATAAGGGTGGTGTCATCTGCATATCTGAGGTTATTGATATTTCTCCCAGCAATCTTGATCCAAGCTTGTGTTTCTTCTAGCCCAGCATTTCTCATGATGTACTCTGCATATAAGTTAAATGATCAGGGTGACAATATACAGCCTTGAGGTACTCCTTTTCCTATTTGGAACCAGTCTAAATTAATTCAAATATATCCATTGAGATAAAAAAGTCAGACTCTGACATGACCTTGTAGGAAGTAATATGCCTCATAAATGACATAATAGATTTGGTTCAGTTTCTCAGCAGTCTATTCTAGGCGGTTTTTGTTATTGGGTAATAGATACCTGAAGAAGTGTTAGTCACTCAGTCACGCTGGACTCTTTGTGCCCCCAAGAACTGTAGCCCACCATCCTCCTCTGTCCATGGAATTCTTCAGGCAGGAATACTGGAGTGAGTAGCCATTCCCTTCTCCAAGGGATCTTCCTGACTTTGGGATCAAACCTGGGTCTCCCATGTTGCAGGCAGATTCTTTATTGTCTGAACCAACAGAGAAGCCCCAATAGATAGCTTTGCCTCTTTAAAGAGTGGGCACTTGACTGGATGCTTTTCTGAATACAAAAACACAATTATAGAAAGAAATGTGTTCTGTCTTATGATATTTTGCAGACGTGCAGAAGTGTTACCTATCCATGTATCTTTGTTATTTATTTTTTAAAATATTTTTCTAAAAGTAAAGACAAGAACAAAGAGGAATGGGCAGAGACAATTGCTCCTCCGTGAATGAATTCATTTTCTTGGGAATTACTGAGAAGACTGAGAACAAAGTGACCCTATTTACCTTGTTTCTCCTTGTTTATCTCATCAATCTTCTGGCAAATCTTGGAATGATAACCCTGATTAGGATGGACCCCCAGCTGCACACACCCATGTACTTTTTCCTCAGCCACCTCTCCTTCTGTGACCTCTGCTATTCCACAGCCACTGGCCCCAAGATGTTGGTGGACCTATTTGCCAAGAACAAGTCAATCTCTTTCTGTGGCTGTGCTCTGCAATTCTTGGTCTTCTGTATCCTGGCACATTCTGAGTGTCTCCTGCTGGCAGCGATGGCCTATGACCCATACAAGGCCATGAGCAGCCCCTTGCTCTATGTGGTCAGCATGTCCAGCGGGGCGTGCTCCCTGCTCATGGCTGGGGTTTACCTGGTGGGAAATGGCACCATTTGGCAGATGCTCTGATACACATGACATTAGCATTCCACTTACACTTTTGTGGGTCAAATGAGATTAACCACTTCTTCTGTGACTTACTCTACCTTCTTTCCTGCTCTGATACACAGGTCAATGGATTGACAGTATTTATTGTTTTTGGAGTTATTGAATTGAGCTCAATTTCAGGAGTTCCTGTCTCTTATTGTTATATCATCCTTGCAGTCTCAAAGATCCATTTTGCTGAGGGGAGGTTCAAAGCTTTCTCCACCTGCGCCTCCCACCTAACTGCTGTGGCAATTTCCCAGGAAACTATGCTTTTTATGTACTTTGGGCTAAGTTCACTCTACTCTTTAGATCAAGACAAAATGACCTCATTGTTTTACACCCTTATGATTCCCATGTCAAATCCTCTGATTTATAGCCTATGGAACAAGGATGTGAAAAATGCCTTAGGAAAACTAAAAATAAAAGGTGGCTTCAAAGATTTATATCACACATATGCACACACATATAGTAATTACTTTTGCAAAATTATATGGTATGACACATGAGAAATATAATTTTATCAAGTTATTTAATAAATGAGTAGCTATACTAAAGTTCAGCCATAGGGAATTGTTGCAGTTTTCAAAACTTGTCATGCTTCATTGTATGTCTTGACCTTATCTACGAAACTTTCTCTGTGCAAAACTTCCTGGCTCTTCAAATTCCATCATTTTTGTGGGTATCCATTCATTCAAACATTATTATTTCAAGTATATTAATATTTATCAAATATTTAATTATTCTTTGTTTGCCTCTAAGTGCTTTACATTTCTTGAAAAACTCATTAGTTTGTGTAAAAATGGACCTTATAATCTAGATGAATAAAGAAACATTTATTAACTAACCACACATACAATTCATAATAAAGTTTAAGACTTTCATCAATTAAAAAAACAGGGTTAAAAATCTAGGAACAAATGTCAAAACATAGTGTGCAGAAGAAAGGTTTTCTTGAATGGAGATATTAATTGTCAGATGCAAAAATAAATTTGGGAAGGAAATGATTCTAGGAAGATAATTTGACACTTATAGAGGTCTTGAGTTGAGCAGCTGTATACCTTTCCAGGGGATTCCCAGTGGCTCAGTGGTAAGCAATCTGCCTGCCAATGCAAGAGATGCAGGAGTCTCGGATTCAATCCTTGGGTCAGGTAGAGCCCCTGGAGTAGGAAATGGCAACTTGCTCCAATATTCTTGCTTGGAAAGTTCCATGTACAGAGGAGCCTGGCAGGCTGTGGTCCCTGGGGTCACAAAGAGTTGGATGTGACTGAACACACAGACACACACATACACACAGCTTTTTAGAATTAAGAAATCCAAAACTGAAAGCAATTTATGTATACCTGTGATGGATTCATTTTGATATTTGGCAAAACTAATACAATTATGTAAAGTTTAAAAATAAAATAAAAAAAATAAAAATAAAGTGCCTTGGTAAATTGCTTAGTTTTCTTTAATAATTAGCTATCAACTCCTCCTCTTCTTAGCTCTGATTAAATGTTCCTTTTTATAGTTCACAGACAACCATTTCCTTTAATCATTCTATTTGATATCATCCTGTTTGTGAAATCATGGCCTACAATATGAGATTGTGAACAACCTTTGCTCAAGGATTCTGCATTCTGTCTGTATTATCCAAAGCACTTATCTAATGTTTGGGACACAAATGGAGAAAGAGAGAGAGAGAGAACAAAGCAAAGAAAAAGGAAGGAAGAAAAAGAGTAGATAACATTTTTGAGTGTTTATTAGACATCAATAATTAACAAAATAAAATTTAACTGAAGATATGGTATGTGCCTTGAATACATATATGTAATAAATTTTAAGAAAGAATATAAAATGGCTGTGAATACTAGGGTGCTTATCTATAAAGAAGATACACATCACACTAGAAGTAAAGAGCATTCATCTGTATACATTCTTAATATGTATCTATTTTGTGGGTTTCTGCTCTAGAATCTGATGCTAAAGCACTGAATCAGCATGTCTAAACAATACAGATATATTTGAAGAAGCATGTAAAATTCATGTACTTACTTATTACAGTTGCAAAAGTTAGAAAACCACTGTTTCTTAGATTTTCTAGCTATCATTGTAGAGTGTCTTTGTGCAAAAACATTTCAGAATGAAATTAAAGCCCAAGAAGATTCTCTGGCTTCCACAGGGGGACTTTGTGAGAAACTGACCTCTTACACAGAATCACAATGGAAAGAATTTATGAAGAATTGTTTTTTTAAATAAAAGACTTCAGGGGTTTTCACCTCTGGTATGTTTTCTCAATTTACACACAATATTTTAGAACTGTTATTTATGAGCAGAAACATGGTAGAAATCATTTTTTGAGATACATGTCCAAGCAACGGAGAAGGCAATGGCACCCCACTCCGGTACTCTTGCCTGGAAAATCCCATGGATGGAGGAGCCTGGTAGGCTGCAGTCCGGGGGGTCGCTAAGAGTTGGACATGACTGAGCGACTTCACTTTCACTTTTAACTTTCATGCATTGGAGAAGGAAATAGCAGCCCACTCCAGTGTTCTTGCCTGGAGAATCCCAGGGACGGGGGAGCCTGGTGGGCTGCCGTCTATGGGGTCACACAGGGTCGGACACGACTGAAGTGACTTAGCAGCAGTCCAAGAAAAATGGAGTGTTGGTGGATTGTTGCTAATTTAGAGAATATAAATGTGTAATCTGGTTAGGTAATCTCTCTCTTTTTGACTGCCCTGTATCAGAGCATCTAAAGATTCATTTATCTACATACTGGCTGTTATTATGAGATCTAGTGGATGTGAACTAAAGGCAAGAATATTTTAAGTCCTATAAATGGAAGCATAAAATTAAAAATTGACTTATTCAATTGTCTGAGGGCCTCCCACCTCAATTTACCAATATCTCCCTGGAAGGAACTTGTACACATAGATACGCCTCAGCTTTTGTGACTATCCTAAGGATATGGTAAAGAATCTGCCTGGAATATGGGAGACCTGGGTTTGATCTCTGGGTCAGAAAGATCCCTTGGAGAAGGGAATGGCTACCCACTTGAGTATTCTTGCCTGGAGAATTCCATGGACATAGGTTCCTGGTGGGTTATAGTCCATGAGGTCACAAAGAGTCTGACATGACTGAGTGACTAACACTTTAAGGGTCGACATGTCTCCAGATCATCTGACTCTGACAGACAGTAAGACCTTCATTCAAGAATGTCACAGAAAATTTAAACCATATCAAACACTTTCCCAACCATGACAGTATAAAACTGGAAATCAGTTAAAGAAATAAGTTTTAAAATTTGCAAATGTATGGAGATTAAACATATCCCTGAACAACCAGTAGTTCAGAGAAGAAATCAAAAAAGAATTAAAAAATATACTGAGACAAATGGAAATAGAAAAATATCATGCCAAAAATTAGAGGACAATAACAAATTACAACAAACATAGCTTTAAGAGAAAAGTTTGTAGTGAAAAAATGCTTACATTAAAAAAAAAAAAAAAAGCTAGACCTTTTATACCCCAAGGAACTAAAAAAGGAGAACTTTGAGCTTTAAGCCAACTTTTTCACTCTCCTCTTTCACCTCTTTCACTTTCATCAAGAGGCTTTTTAGTTCCTCTTCACTTTCTGCCATAAGGGTGGTGTCGTCTGCATATCTGAGGTTATTGATATTTCTCCCGGCAATCTTGATTCCAGCTTGTGCTTCTTCCAGCCCAGCGTTTCTCATGATGTACTCTGCATATAAGTTAAATAAGCAGGGTGACAATATACAGCTTTGATGTACTCCCTTTCCTATTTGGAACCAGTCTGTTGTTCCATGTCCAGTTCTAACTGTTGCTTCCTGACCTGCATACAGATTTCTCAAGAAGCAGGTCAGCTGGTCTGGTATTCCCATCTCCTTCAGAATTTTCCACAGTTTATTGTGACCCACACAGTCAAAGGCTTTGGCATAGTCAATAAAGCAGAAATAGATGTTTTTCTGAAACTCTCTTGCTTTTTCGATGATCCAGCAGATGTTGGCAATTTGACCTCTGGTTCATGTGCCTTTTCTAAAACCAGTTTGAATGTCTGGGATTTCACAGTTCACGTATTTTGAAGCCTGGCTTGGAGAATTTTGAATAAACTCTTCAGATTTTCTGAAATGTGTATTAGCTTAGAACGGGCAAGATCTCTAAATTGAATATGACCAGTGTTAATAAACTATATTCAAGGACTATTTGTGAGAGACCCTTTTGATAATGGAAGTGTCATTTCTGTGGTTCTGAAAACTGCAAAAGAGTCAAATGTTTATAGAATATACAGCTACAGCTAAAGACTTAAAATTAGGCAAAGAAATATATTCCAAGATACAGTACTTGGCAATAGAAGCACTCATATAAGTCTTTGAGTGTATTATTTATGGTATTTTAGCTTTTTAAATCTCATGTGACAACTATATTCATTAAGGAGACATCATCTAAAGTCTTACCCAGGTGAAGAGTTTGTCACCTAGTCGTGTCCATCTCTTTGTGACCCCGTAGACTGTAGCCCGGCTGCTCTGTCCATGGGATTCTCCAGAGAAAAATACTGGAGGGGATTGCCATTCCTTCTCCAGGGCATCTTCCTGACCTATGGATTGAACCTGGGTCTCCTGCACTGCAGGGGGATTCTTTACCAAGTGAGCCACCAGGGAAGCTCCCTTACCTAGGTGAGCACAGTACTAAATATTATGAATTTAGTCAGAGATTTTCGTTTCTTTTCATCTTTTATTCATCCAGCAAGTATTCATTGAAGACCAAAAGTGTTTTCTAGGTAATTTTCTAGGCATTAGAGATATAAGATACAATAATAATACAAGAAATTTCTACTCTCTTGGAGTGTATAGAGGGAGAAGGAAATGAGACAAATAAATTATTGCATGTAGTTAATGTATCATCTGTTTCTAAGCAAAAAAATATATTGTTAATGGGATAAAGAGTGATTGTCTCATTATATTAGCTTTTCAGAAAAGAATTTTCTTGGAAGGTGGTATTTGAATAGGCACATACATGATTTAATAGGGGCTTCTCCGGTAGCTCAGATGGTAAAGCGTCTGCCTGCAATGTGGAAGATCCGGGTTCGATCCCTGGGTCAGTATGTATACTGTATGTCACTGAGTTCAGTGTGAGGATTGGCATGGTATAAAACAGACTCTACTTGAACAATCACTTATGAGCATTTGGAACTGAGCATACTATAGAGGACTTCCCTGGTGGCTGAGACGGTAAAGCGTCCGCCTACAATGTGGGAGACCCGGGTTCGATCCTTGGGTCGGGAAGATCCCCTGGAGAAGGAAATGGCAACCCACTCCAGTATTCTTGTCTGGAAAATCCCATGGACGGAGAGGCCTGGTTGGCTACTGTCCATGGGGTCGCAAAGAGTCGGACATGACTGAGCGACTTCACTATCCATCTATCTATCTATACTATAGAGGGCTTCCTAGGTGGCACTAATGATAAGGTACCTGCAGGAGACATAAGCAATTCTGGCTCAGTCCCGGCGTCTGCAAGATCCTCTGGAGGAAGGCATGGCAACCAACTCCAGTATTCTTGCCTGGAGAATCCCATGGGCTGAGGAGCCTGGTGGGCTACAGTCCAGGGTCTCAAAGAGTCAACAGGGTGAAGTGACTTAGCACACAGCACGCACGTGCTATAGAGAGAAAGGATGATGATGTGTGGAAGGGATAGGTAGACAGGACTCTGTGATGCCCACAGGTAGAAACTATTTTTAAAATAGTGACAGAAGGGAAAGCTAGGAAATGATGACTATGAACTTTCTTAGTTCATTGAATTGGCTAAAGTAAAACAAGATCCAAAAGGGCAGCAGTAGGCAATACAACTGAAAGGATGAGTGTAAGAAACAGTCTGTGCTCAGCTGTAGCACCAGCCAGAAAGATGGAACACAGCTTCTGGGGCACAACAGCTGTGTAAAGCACAGGTTTACAAACAGCCAGGAAGCAGTGATGTACCAACAATACTAAAAATTAGTTTTATTTTTTTTTAAGAATTGTGTGTGGTTTAGGAGGAAAGAGAGAGAAGCGGAAGTCACATACCCTCCTTCCCTGTGTGTCTCTGTGTATCTCTTTCTGTCTCTTATAAGGACACTCTCATTGGATTTTGGGTTCACTTTACGCTCATCTTGACTCTTACCTTAATTATATCTGCAAAGACCTTATTTCCAAATAAGGTGACATTCTGAGTTCTGGGCGACATGGATATTTGGGAGACACTATTCATCCACAGCTCTTCCATGTTGGCTCAGAAGTTGAAGAATTTCCCTGAAATGTAGGAAACCCAGGTTCAAACCCTGGGTCAGGAAGATCCCCTGGAAAAGGCAATGGCTACCCACTCCATCATTCTTTCCTTGAGACTTCCACGGACAGAAGAACCTGGCCGGCTACAGTCCGTGGGGTGGCAAAGAGTCAGACATGACTGAACAACTCACAGTTTCACTTTTCATACACCAACAACACACATCATTTTACACATGATATACAGCTATTTTATTTGACACTGAACTGAACAAAAACTAAGAGATCAAATAGCCAATTCATGGCTCTAAATTTATGATCTAGTCAGTTGACTACATAATCTGAGTCTTCATCTCTACAAGATTTAATCAACACTATGTAATGATCAAATTTCTTTTGGACATACAGATCTTCAACCAAATTGTATTCAGTGAGTCATTAATTTCCTTTAACCCTCTTTCACATCTTTGTTCCTGAGGCTATAGATCAGAGGATTCAGCATGGGACTCACCACTGTATAAAATACAGAACCTACTTTGACCGTGAGCCATGAGTTTTTGGAGCTGGGTACACAATAAAGGAACAGGACAGTCCCATGGAACGTGGCGATGGCGGTCAGATGGGAGGCACAAGTAGAGAAGGCTATTTGGCGCCCCCAGCAGAGGGCATTTTTATGATAGTGACAAGAATGCACATGTAAGTAGTGAGGACAATTGCCAGGCTGCTCACTTCGTTGAATACGGCAATGGCAAAACAGAGCACTTGGCTGATGAAGGGGTCAGAGCAGGAGATGGAGACAGTGACAGAGTGCTCACAGAGGGAATTATTTATGATGTTAGATCCACAGAAGGATAATGCCAGGAGGAAACAGGTGAGTGTCAGGGAGGAGACTATATCTCACATGCAGGGACTAGCCACTAACGATGCACAGAGCTCTGGGGACATGACCACTGTGTAGAGTAGAGGCTTACAAACGGCCACAAATCGGTCATAGGCCATCACTGCCAGCACGAATGCCTCTGCCACTGCAAACATACAAGCTGAGAAGAATTGCGTGATGCATCCCATGAACGAGACGGTTCTGTCTTCCACACCAAATTCTGCAAGAGTTTGGGTGTAACTGTGGTGGAATAGCAGAAATGAACAAAGGACAAGTGACTGAGAAAAAAGTACACGGGGGTGTGGAGTTTGGGACTGATCCTAATGATGGTGATCATGCCCAGGTTCCCCACCACAGTGACTGCATAGATGGTGAGGAAAGCCAGGAACAAGGGAACCTGGAGGTCGGGATATTCTGAGAAGCCCAAGAGGGTGAACGTGGCTCCTGCACTCCGATTTCCTTCAGCAAACCACAAAATTGTTGGAGAAAATCTGAGACAGTGATAATAAAATGATAACAATGATAATGATGACACTGCATGGATATCACATTTATCGTGCAGCAGACATTGTATTAAAATATTGGTACATTAGTTTTGACCACTAAATAAGACTTATGAATTTCAAAACAACTAGTCTCATATTTTACAAAAGGAAATGGAAGCATATATGAGTTAAGACACTTGTTTGAATTAACACAGCCTGCTAGTGATGAGTTAGGTTTGAAGTTGATCATGAGTGACAGAAATTGAATTTCGTGTAGAGTTAGAAATGTTTTCTATAGTGTTGCAGAAAAACATGTTTTTCATAGTTCCACCATTCTGAAGGTCTGTGCTGTTTAGTGGGAGTAACATAACAATAAATGAAAACATAGCACTCAAATTTATTTTAAAAAGCAGGAGGAGTAATATTTTTAGAGGTCGTAGGACTTCTATCATTATATTCAAACTGAAGATCATCGAAAAGGCAGAGGTCATGAGTTACCACAAGAATTTTCACATTTTAGAAAACATAAATGCACTGAAGGAAATAAAGCTCCATCTTCAAGTTTTCCAATGCTTCCAGTTTGACGCTAAAATTATTGGCTTTGTGTTCAATGCAGCGACCTGGTAAAGCAATGAAGTTGTATTACAATTTGTAGTACCCTCACTTGTTTTCTTTCCTATTTGACTATCATTTGTCTCACATACTGCCACTGATGCTCTCAATATAGTCTTTTAAATTCTTTGATCAATATCTCTTAACTTGCTATCAATATTTTTAATCTAAGAAATTTATTAGGAATATTATACATTTAAATGGTTATAGAATATCTGAATTACAGAGTAACTTAAAATATATTTTGCTCAACTCTTTCACATTCTACACTGTTTCTCAAGAAAATCAGAGAATACGGTAATAAACACAAGTGGTTACATTATCACCCTCAAAACTTCTGGTGACAGGAATATTGAGCTTGATTAAAACTACAGGTGATAATCTTGCTTTGAGTCATACAATCATTATTTGTGCACATTATTTTGAGAAAGCAAAAGCATCTTGTACTGGTAAGCAGTTTATAACAACAGAAGTATACTTATTTAGCAAAGATTTTTAAATAAGTTAACCAATAACAAGCACACATCTGAAATATTCATTAATAAAGGGAGTATTTGTTTGAACCTCATAAACACAGATGCAATTTTAGTTTTGTCTGACCATGTGAAGGGAGAAAAAATTCATTATTTCTTGAATAGCTTTATGGTACTTTTGACACTCAAAAAATATATTTCCTACATGCAGAAAAGGGAACGAGTGGGAAGTGGAAAAGAGTTAGTGACAGACAGACTGGCACAATGAAAGAAGCAAGGAGTTGGAAACATAAATTTAACTTCAGTTCCAAGCTTTGGCATTTACTGTATGATCTTTGGTGAATCACTCAGATTTTATGAGCCTCAACTTCTTTATCAGTAATAATGACATGATAATATATATTTTATAGGTGTATAAGTATAGGAAATGGCATTAATATAATTTGCACAAAGTCTTACAGTTATGCAGTTCACAATATATAGGTTTTCCCACCCTCATCCATTTCAATTCTTAATACTCTGAATAATTGGTATTATTTTTAAACGTATTATTTTAAACAATCTAAGAAATAGGTCAAGGTTCAAAGTTGGCAGCAGCAAAACTGCAGGAACAATTTGTGATGTCAAAGAGTAGCTCAACTCTTTTTCTGAATTTCCTCTTGGCCCTGTTCATGTTAATTCATCAATCACTATCCTTCAGTAAATTGTCTCTGTTTCCCCTGTGTTTTCTCATTATTATCTGACTCTTATTAATCATCCCTTTTTAATCTCACGGTCACCTAGGCTCAGCCAACTTCCCTGTGATGCTGCTAACCTGCACTGTGAGAAAATCAATTTCTTCTCTTCTTGATTACTGTGGTTGTTATGACATTTTATGACTCTTAAAAACTTTAATTTCTCCCTACTAACTAATTTATCGAATCTAAATTTCTCTGCTCAGTTTTACCTAAACCCTTATCCTAACTATATTCTCCAGTTTTCAATCTTCTCTGCTCATGTCAGTATTCTCAGAATATAATGCCTGCAATTTCCTCTTTTTCTTACATACTGATGCAGCACTTGAACAAGATATAAAGCATTTCATGAAAATTACTATAATGAGGATACTTTTCCTTTTCACTTCAGCCATATTTTCCACACCCTTGACATACCTGAAGACATTACTGTCAGAAAAATGGAATTGTATATTATGGTATTTATTATTATTTTATGCATATTATTCTTATCTTCTTTTGACTCAATTTTGAGGTGTTGAGGAATTACCAGGCATTATAATATTCTTTTTAAAAATTTCATTGTGACTACTCTGCTAAGCACAGTGTGGATATCCTCAGAGCAAAAATCAGGATGATACCCCAGTGAAGGGGGAGGATATCAAAGCTCAGCCCTCAGGAAAATGGACTCAGGAGACATTATCACACAAAGACTGACAAAGAGGGTCCACTGCTTTAGAGGTTTCAGGATCTCAGAGTTCCCCAAAGGAGAGAAAAGAGACAAGATAGATCATCCTGCCTGAAACCAACTCACCCCAAGATCCCATTTCTACTATTAATTGTCTCCAGAGCAGTTCCCACTCAGAATTCAAACATCATGTAAAACATTAAGGAGTTAATCAATATAGCAGGAGCCCACAAAAATTCAATGTGACTGGAATATACTTCTTTCTTAATATCCAGAAAAACTCAGAGAAAGGAAGAAACAGAGAGAGAGATATTTGGAAGCTGAATCTGATTCCTATGAACAAAATGTAGGGCTCCGATAACCTCGGGGATTTAGACCCCAGAGAATATTTCTTGAGCTATTTATTTTTGTATCACATATCAAGAAATTAGCTTGAATGCTTTTTTTATGTGGCAACTTGCAAGAAGGTAGTTTTTTTTTTTCCTCAGTCACTGGAAATGGCACCTCAAATAGTCTATTTCATGAATTTCTTTTAAAAATAATTATAAAAAAATACATGAACTGAATAAGAAAACTTGGTGACTACAGTAAAACCCAAAATGAATGATAAATAAGCTAAAATGCAGCTGTTCAGAGATATTAACTGCTATTATATATATTTACTGTGTGATTTTTCTTTCCCATTTTGTGTATGAAGTGCATGTGTTTTGAGATGTATAGCAGTATAACTTGGTCTCTGGTTTTGTTGCTTAACCTAAATAAATATTATTGTCTTTAGAAACAGTGATGTTCTTTACTGAAACTAAATTGTGCTGTCTTCTAAATATAAGCAATCCACACTTCCTAGCTTATACAATTAAATAATACAGTCTCTTAAAAATAGCAAATGCATTTTGGAAACTTGTTTAAGTCTCTAAAACCTCTGAGTGTCAATCAACTGGTTCTACTACAGTGAAATATCACACAGTTAGACCACTGGCTTGCCTGGTGGCTTGGTGGTAAAAAAAAAAAAAAAAATCAGCTGCAGTGCAGGAGACATAGGTTCTATCCCTGCCTGGAGTTGGGAATAACACTTGGTGAAGGCAATGGCCACCCACCCCAGTATTCTTGCCTGGGAAATCTGTTGGACTGAGGAGCCTGGTGGGCTACAGTCCATGGATACGCAAAAGATTTGGACACAATTTAGCGACTAAACAGCAGCAACAAATGCTTTCCCTAGGCTCCTGACAACCTGACTAACACTTGCCAGACTCTACCAGGAAGGCATAACACCAGAGGCTGTTTCCCACCAGGCACAGAATTATTGTACATAGTATGGTCTTGATCCAAAATCCCACAAGTCTGCATGGTTATTCTCTCACTGAGATAGGCTTGAGTTCCACAGTGCACCTTCCCCCCACTGCTGACACCTCTGTACCCTGGACCAGCTTTGGAGCCAGTAGCTACACCCTCTCACCCAGAGCTAGCAACCTTCTTGGATATTAGTTCTCCAGGCTGCACAACAAATTGCCACCAACTTCGAGGCTTCAACTGCTATCACAGTTTCTGTAGCATAATAGTCTGGGAAGCGTTAACTTCATAAGATACTGCTAAACTGTTTTCAAAGTTATTTAACCCTTATCTGAAATGCATAAGCATTTAACTTGCTCCACATTTTCACCAGTATTTGAAACTTATTCATTTTAGCTATTCTAAATGGAGTACAGTAGTTTCTCCTTGTGGTTTAAGTTTTAATTTTAATAAGAATGTCATTGATGACTAGCTATACTTAGTATTTTTTCATGTGTTTATTTGTGTGTTCTGTTTTGTCAAATGTGTGCTCAGATAGTTCATCAAAACTTTAAGTAGGCTTTTTTCTCATATTGAGTATAAAGACTTCCTCTGTATGTTTTACATTGAAATCATTTATCAAATACGTTTTGCAAATACTTACTCACAATCTATGGCTTGTATTTTCACTTTATTAATGGTGTCATTTATGCTTCAGAAACTCTTACCAAACATTTTTAATGGCAATGAAGCTCTTTTTATTGTTTTTTAAAGATCCATCCTTTTTATGTTCATTCAAAGAATTATCCTAACTTTTGAAAGATTTTTTCTGTTTTATGCTAAATATTTTTCAGTTTTCATTTTTATGTTTACATCTATGATTCATTCATCTATGATTGCTTGGAAAGAAAGCTATGACAATCGTAGACAGTGTATTAAAATGCAGAGGCATCACTTCGTTGACAAAGGTCCATATAGTCCAAGTTATGGCTTTTCCAGTAGTCATGTATAGATGTGAGTGTTGGACCATAAAGAAGGCAGAGTGCTGAATTGTTGCTTTCAAATTGTGGTGCTGGAGAAAACTCTTGAGAGTCCGTTGAACAGCAAGGAGATCAAACCAGGTCAATCCTACAGGAGATCAACCCTGAATTCTCATTGGAAGGACTGAGGCTGAAGCTGAAGCTCCAACATTTTGGCCACCAGTTGAGAAGAGTTAACTCATTGGAAAAGACCCTGATGCTGGGAAAGGTTGAGGGCAGGCAAACAAGTGGGCAACAGAGGATGAGATAGTTGGATAGCTTCACTGACTTGATGGACATGAGTATGAGCAAACTGTGATATAGTGAAGGACAGATTGCTGTCATGCATGCCTAAACACTTTAGTCTAAGACAATACTTGGTCACTGTATGATTGGAATAATTGTGTTGTTGATTGGTCACTCACATTTTATTGTTACTGTGTGTTTGATTGATTAGTTCTTGGAGTCCGTGTTGCCCTCCTGTCTTTTTCCCAGACTTGTGTTTTGAAGAGGATATCATAAACAGTTTATGCCTTCTTTGCAGGAAGCTTGAACTTTCTCCTTAATCATTTTTCTTATGAGGTACATGCCAACTGTCCAAAGCAGGAAAAATAGCTTATTTCATCATATACCCATAAACTTTTAATACAATTTAATTCACTCAAAAATAATTTATAAATACTACAAAAAGCAGTCATTTAAAAAAAAATTTGGTTTACATATGGTTTACAGCATGGAACAACAGACTGGTTCCAAATAGGAAAAGGAGTTCGTCAAGGCTGTATATTGTCACCCTGTTTATTTAACTTATATGCAGAGTACATCATGAGAAATGCTGGACCGGAAGAAACACAAGCTGGAATCAAGATTGCCGGGAGAAATATCAATAACCTCAGATATGCAGATGACACCACCCTTATGGCAGAAAGTGAAGAGGAACTCAAAAGCCTCTTGATGAAAGTGAAAGTGGAGAGTGAAAAAGTTGGCTTAAAGTTCAACATTCAGAAAACAAAGATCATGGCATCCGGTCCCACCACTTCATGGGAAATAGATGGGGAAACAGTGGAAACAGTGTCAGACTTTATTTTTCTGGGCTCCAAAATCACCGCAGATGGTGACTGCGGCCATGAAATTAAAAGACGCTTACTCCTTGGAAGCAAAGTTATGACCAACCTAGATAGCATATTCAAAAGTAGAGACATTACTTTGCCAACAAAGGTTCGTCTAGTCAAGGTTATGGTTTTTCCTGTGGTCATGTATGGATGTGAGAGTTGGACTGTGAAGAAGGCTGAGTGCCGAAGAACTGATGCTTTTGAACTATGGTGTTGGAGAAGACTCTTGAGAGTCCCTTGGACTGCAAGGAGATCCAACCAGTCCATTCTGAAGGAGATCAGCCCTGGGATTTCTTTGGAAGGAATGATGCTAAAGCTGAAACTCCAGTCCTTTGGCCACCTCATGCGAAGAGTTGACTCATTGGAAAAGACTCTGATGCTGGGAGGGACTGGGGGCAAGAGGAGAAGGGGACGGCAGAGGATGAGATGGCTGGATGGCATCACTGACTCGATGGATGTGAGTCTCAGTGAACTCCGGGAGCTGGTGATGGACAGGGAGGCCTGGCGTGCTGCGATTCATGGGGTTGCAAAGAGTCAGACACGACTGAGCGACTGATCTGATCTGATCTGATGTATGCAAAAATCAATAATCATCAATAAAATGCTATCCTGCCGTAGATATACTAACTTAAAGCTTTATATTTATCAAAAGATTTGAATCATCAATTACACCACAAGAACTGAACAATCTGTAGCATAGGGTATCAATTTTTTTTTCAGAAATAAAATAACGAATTTAAAAATATTATGTGGAGTGACAAAGCGGTTTTGTGAAAACTAATCTTGTGAATGTATTTTTTACTTCTTTGTTCCTCAAGCTGTAGATCAAGGGGTTCAGCATGGGAATCACTACTGTGTAAAACACAGAAGTCACTTTGACTGTGAGCCAAGAAGTTTTGGGGTTAGGAATGCAGTAAAGGAGAAGGATGGTTCCATGGAAGATGCTGATGGCTGTCAGGTGGGAAGCACAGGTGGAGAAGGTTTTCCAGCACCCACTTGCAGAAGGCATCCCCATAACAGTGATAAAAATGAATATATAGGACATCAGAATAATCACCAGGCTGCTTGCCTCATTGAACATGGCGATAACAGAACATAACATCTGACTGATATAGGGATCTGAGCAGGAGACAGAAACAATTACAGAGTGGTCACAGATAAAATTATTTATGGTGCTAGACTTGCAATAGGATAATTCAAGAAGAAAATATGTGTGTCATGGAGCACACTACACCCCATGAGTAAGAGCCAGCCACCAAGAGAGCACAGTGCTTCAAGACATCACAGTGGTAGATAGAGCAAGGGGTTGCAGACTGCCACAACGCGGTCATAGGCCATTGCTGCTAACATGAACGTTTCTGCTACACCAAATAGGCAAGTGAAACAAAATAGTGCAATGCAACCAGAGAAAGAAATGGCTCTGTCCTCCACAATCAATTGCACCACAAGAACTGAACAATCTGTAGCATAGGATATCAATTTTTTTTCAGAAATAAAATAATGAATTTAAAAATATGTGGAGTGACAAAGCGGTTTTGTGAAATTCAAATTCAAATTTTCCAACAGTTTGGGTGTGATCCAACCAGTCCATTCTGAAGGAGATCAGCCCTGGGATTTCTTTGGAAGGAATGATGCTAAAGCTGAAACTCCAGTACTTTGGCCACCTCATGCGAAGAGTTGACTCATTGGAAAAGACGCTAATGCTGGGAGGGATTGGGGGCAAGAGAAGGGGATGGCAGAGGATGAGATGGCTGGATGGCATCACTGACTCGATGGACGTGAGTCTGGGTGAACTCCGGGAGTTGGTGATGGACAGGGAGGCCTGGCGTGCTGTGATTCATGGGGTCGCAAAGAGTCGGACGTGACTGAGCGACTGAACTGACTGACTGACAGTAGAAAAACAGAAATCGACAAAGGACAAGTGACTAAGGAAAAAGTACATGATCATGTGGAGTTTTGAATTGACCTTGATGATTATGATCATGCCTAAATTCCCCACCACTGGAGAAGGCAATGGCAACCCACTCCAGTACTCCTGCCTGGAAAATCCCATGGATGGAGGAGCCTGGTGGACTGCAGTCCATGGGGTCGCTAAGAGTCAGACAGGACTGAGCGACTGACTTCACTTTCCCTTTTCACTTTCATGCACTGGAGAAGGAAATGGCAACCCACTCCACTGTTGGTGCCTGGAGAATCCCAGGGATGGGGGAGCCTGGTGGGCTGCCATCTACAGGGTTGCACAGAGTCGGATATGACTGAAGTGACTTAGCAAATTCCCCACCACGGTGGCTGTGTAGATAGACAGAAAACAAGGAAAAGTGGGACCCGGAGTTCTGGATATTCTGAAAAACCCAGGAGAATTAATGTAGGTATGATACTCTGATTTCCTTCTGATAGCAGGATGATTCCTGTTGAACAAAGGACCAAACATTATTCCTGAAAAATAGAAATGAATACAAAAGAGAAACAGCGAAGGCAGAAGCTTCATATGTCTCTGGGGAGCTGGTATATATTCTCCAGATATGGTCCTCAAACCAGCAGCAGCAGGGACGCCTAAGAATATGTTAGGGATGCAAATTCTCAAGCCTTGTCTCCAACTTCCTGAATCAACAACTCTGGAAAGTAGCCCACAATTTGTGATTTATCCAGCCCTCCAGGTGATTTCTGATGCATGATAAATTATGAGAACCACTAAAATACAGACTATTCATGCTATCGTTTAAAATTTAGCCCTTAGTATTTTCAATATACAACTAAAATATAAATTTGGAACACACAAAAAAGTGTAAATCTCAAAATTTTCAGATGCCAAAAAGAAGCAGAGTACTTTGTTATGGTTCTAACAGTTACACTAAGGATCAAGGAGATCACATGGTGTGTAAAAGGTGCCCTATAAATCTCAGTATAGTTTTTTTATATTCTAGTCATATTAAAGAATTGACTTTTAATTGACAAATTAAAAGTTTGTGAATTGGCATAAATCTTAAGTTGTAACTAGTTTATGCCTTCCATCTTGTGCTTAAATTAATTATAGAATCTTATTCATGAAATAATCATGTACCTTCCATCAAAACCTCCATTAAGGTTATACTGGCTCCTGGGATAATTTTTGGGTTTTTATATTGACATTTTGCTTAACACTGATTCATTCATTAATTGAATCTAATTAACTTATATTAATTACTTGTAAATGTGATTTTAGATCATCTATTTTAATATATAAGGCTTCCATAGTGGCTTAATGGTAAAGAATACACCTTCAATGTAGGAGACACAGGAGACACAGGTTCGATTCCTGGGTGGGGAAGACTCCCTGGAGAAGGAAATGGCAACCCACCCCAATATTGCTGTGGGCCTCTCTGGTGGCTGAGTCAGTAAGTAATCTACCTGCAATGCAGGAGATCACCTGCAATGCAGGAGACCTGAGTTCAATCCCTAGGTCGGGAAGATCCCCTGGAGAAGGAGATGGCAACCCACTCCAGTATGACTTAGCAGCTAAACCTTTTTGATATATCTAAAATTATAAGTGAGTGTTAGTTTCTTTCTCGTGTCTGACTCTCTGAAAAACCACGGACTGTAGCTCATCAGGTTTCTCTGTCTGTGTGATTCTCCAGGTAAGAATACTGGAGTGGATTGCCATTGCCTTCTCCAGGGGATCTTCCCAACTCAGAGATCAAACCCAGGTTTACTGAAGACAGATTCTTTACTGTCTCAGCCACCAATATATAATTAAATATATAATATAAAGTATATATAATGTTATGAGAAACAAAATGATATAATTTATATTTATAAATTATATATAATTATATATAATTAATTATTATATTTACCAACAATAATTTTATACAAAATGTATTCAAGAAACAGTGAAAATTACAAATTTTCTCTACCAATGAGTAAACCTCTGTTATGATGAGGCAAACTTGGAGAAGATGGGGAAGCAAGAGCTGCAATGCCTTAAAATGAATGGCCCCGAGATACAGACATTCATCTTTGTTTTGTCCAGATCAAGTGTCAGGCTACAGACTCAGCTCCATGAAGGCCTAGTTGATATCCACTACAAACAACCCTAGACATAAATAATATGTCATCAGAATATTTTTTTCCAATAGCAAGAGGGACTGGGCAGATACATTGTAAATATCCATTATTATTCAGGCTATTTTAACAAATGGCTTTCCTTTAACATTTGAAAATATTAGCAACACCTTGGTATATTAGGAAGACTGGAGCCACTGTTTTAGTTTCCTGATGCAATACTCATATCAATAACCAAAGAGACTGAAAAATTGATTTGGTGTTCAACGTTAGCAATTTCAAATGATTTTGCAGAAAATCAGTGGATTAATGGTGGGTTTGTATTCAAATTGGAACTGCTGCTGCTGCCAAGTCGCTTCAGTCGTGTCCGACTCTGTGCGACCCCATAGACGGCAGCCCACCAGGGGATTTTCCAGGCAAGAGTACTGGAGTGGGGTGTCATTGCCTTCTCCGCAAACTGGAACTAGGTTTATGGAATTACAGAATTCTCTGCATCTTTGCAATTTCCCTGTTGCTCACTGCTACCACTTTCAGTAATACAAATCTTAACTGTGAAAACCACTTCATGCCGTATTAGTGCAAATTAAAATGTTTCTGATCATAGAAAGGGATCATCTATAGTTTGTGGAATAATCTATATGAGTCATAGCTCCATCTTTTCCACTTAATTTGCAAGATACAGAAAGAAACATGAACTGATATGAAACCAGATGTTCTTGATTAATTTACTGAGAATTTCTTTTTAGGATTAATGAACCTCCAGTATATTTCTTCTCAGTATTCAAACATTCTTTAAGATATTAAAAGACTTTAGGCTTGCAAAAATGACAGTATATTTCAATGAGCATGCCAGTAAAATGGCATTTTATTTCCAGGAACATTAGAAATATTAAAAAATACAAAGAAAAATTTAACAGCTGAATTCACAGTCTAAATTCTGCCAAACCCTGGGTCTTATATTTCCCCCCACGACCATGAATATATGAAGTACACAGAATTGTAATTGGAGTATTACTCAGTGGACCACAAGCCATTTAATTAGGTGAAACACTGTCTCTTGTGTCATTTCAGTGGATGGATTTTCTTCTAAATCATTAAAGATAATTACACCACCACATCTATCCCATGAATTACTTTTTTGATATTGAACTTTTAAAATAATAAGTATTCATTGAATAAACATAAAAATAAACATAAAATAAAAAATAAACATAAAACTTTGAAATATGGAAAAAATATAGAAATAATTGTTATTAACTGCATTTCAAATCCAGCATTCAAGTTTAGAGTAGAGAAATTTGGCCAGCTCTGCCTTAGGCAAAAGATAAAGATGGTCTTCGCTAGTGATGTAATGTAGATATCATTCACCCTGATACAATGTCATGAGAAAAGCTTCACTTCTGTGATAAAACCATACCGAAAATCTACAATCCCAGTTTAATGTGAGAGAACCATTAGGTAAACCCATATCCGGAAACATTCTTCAGGATACCTCACCAATATTCCTTAGAATTGTCAAAGTCAAGAAAAAACAAGAAAGGAGTGAAACACTGTTTCAGACCAGAGGATACTGAGGAGATGCGAAAACGAATCCAATGCTGCCCCTGGATTACATCTCAGAAAGAAAAGAGGGTTTTAGTGGGAAAAAACAAACCAGAAGGAATCAAATTAAATTTAAATTTTAGTCGTCATAATGTACCTTTAATTCTCTCTTAAATTTTATTTTACTGTGGTAAGAACACAATATGAGATCTACCCTAAGATATTTTTAAGTGTACAATACAGTACTGTTGACCACACATATAATTTTATACAGCACAGCTCTGTGTGTCTTGCTAAACTGAAACTTCTTGACCATTGATTTGTAAATTTCTGCTTCTGTCTCCACTAGCCTCTGTTAGTTATTATTCCACTCCTTGATTCCGATATATCACATAAGTGAAATCCTGCAGTATTTGTCTTTCTATGACTGACATTTTCATTTAGCATAATGTCCTCAAGTTTCATCCATGTAGTCACATATTACACAATTTTCTTCTTTTTAAAGGTCAGGTTGTATTCCACTGTTCACATATGCACCGCATTCTTTTATCCAACCATCTGTCCATAGATATTTCAGTGGTTTCCACTCCCTGGCTATTGTGAATGGTTCTACAGTGAGTGTGGGAACGCTAGCATATTTTTAAAAGCTTGACTTCAGATTTTTAGGATAATACCCATAAGCAGGATTTCTGGATCATGTACAATTCAATTTTCATCTTAATAAAGAACCCGTATACCATTTTCCATAGCAGCCACAACATTTTGCATTCCCACTAACAATGTATGGTGAGGTGTGATGAAAACTGAAATATCTTTGCAACTTATTTTTTAAATTAAAAATTATATAATTTATTCTTAAAATGTCATCATTCACATTAGTAGTCCCACTTTATTGTATCTCCAATACTACAACCAGCTCTGCTTTATGCCAACATACTATCAATTCTGAACTGAAAAAGTGTAAATGTAATAAGTAGCTCTCAGTATCCCTACTTTGCATCATTTTGCTACAACATTTGCCAGACTTGGCTTTTAGTATCTGTGACTGTCAGTGTGTTGGGGCCAGGTTGAGGGGTAGTTTTTGGGAGTAGTAAGCAATATTTTTTAAACTTATTATTAACTAAATAACAACTAATTAGTGAATGCAAACTTAAAATTTTCTAATAATGTTGGGCTGGCCATGAAAGCTCATTCCAGTTTTTCCATAACATGTTACAGAAGAGCCAGAACAAACTTTTTGGCTAGCCAAATACACACATTTCACAAAGAAGTAAGCAAGACACAACAAATCTAATTTCCTGGTCCAGAAAATTGGTATGTGAAGTCAGGGTTCAAACACAATATTTTCTTTGCATAAATAGATAATAAAAATCATAATTGCTTTAGGGCCTCCTCCACTAATTGGTTCCCTGGAGGCTCAGACAGTAAAGAATCTGCAATGTGGAAGAACTGGGTCCAATCCCTGGGTTAGGAAGAGCCCATGGAGGAGGGCATTGCAAGCCACTCCAGTATTCTTGCCTGGAGAATACCATGGACAAAGGATCCTGGTGGGCCACAGTCTCTGGGGTTGCAAAGACTCAGACACAAATGAGTGACTAAGCACACCAGTAACAGCCATTACTGAAGTAATTGCTTGGAGTACAGTAATTGCTTGGAGTACAGTAACTGGCCTTGGAGTACAGAATGAAGCAGGGCAAAGGTTAATACAGTTCTGCCAAAGAATGCACTGGTCATAGCAAACACTGTCTTCAAACAACACAAGAGAAGACTGTACACATGGACATCACCAGATGGTCGACACCGAAATCAGATTGATTATATTCTTTGCAGTCAAAGATGCAGAAGCTCTATACAGTCAGGAAAAATAAGACTGGGGCTGACTGTGGCTCAGATCATGAACTCCTTATTGCCAAAATCAGACTTAAATTCAAGAAAGTAGGGAAAACCACTAGACCATTCAGGTAAAACCTAAATCAAATCCCTTATGACTATACAGTGGAAGTGAGAAATAGATTTAAGGGCCTAGATCTGATAGACAGAGTGCCTGATGGATGGAGGTTCATGATATTGTACAGGAGACAGGGATCAAGACCATCCCCAAGAAAAAAAATGCAAAAATGCAAAATGGCTCTCTGAGGAGGCCTTACAAATAGCTGTGAAAAGAAGAGAAGCGAAAAGCAAAGGAGAAAAGGAAAGATATACCCATTTGAATGCAGAGTTCCAAAGAATAGCAAGAAGAGATAAGAAAGCCTTCCTCGGTGATCAATCCAAAGAAATAGAGGAAAACAATACAATGAGAAAGACTAGAGATCTCCTCAAGAAAATTAGAAATACAAAGGGAACATTTCATGTAAAGATGGGCTCAATAAAGGACAGAAATGGTATGGACCTAACAGCAGCAGAATATATTTAGAAGAGCTGGCAAGAATACACAGAACTGTACAAAAAAGATCTTCATGACCCAAATAATCACTATGGTGTGATCACTGACCTAGAACCAGACATTCTGGAATGCGAAGTCAAGTGGGCCTAAGGAACCATCACTACAAACAAAGCTAGTGGAGGTGATGGGATTCCAGTTGAAGCTATTTCAAATCCTGAAAGATGATGCTCAGAAACTGCTGTGATCAACATGCCAGGAAATTTGGAAAACTCAGCAGTGGCCACAGAACTGGAAAAGGTCAGTTTTCATTCCAATCCCAAAGAAAAGCAATGCCAAAGAATGCTCAAACTACCACACAATTGCACTCATCTCACACGCTAGTAAAGTAATGCTCAAAATTCTCCAAGCCAGGCTTCAGCAATATGTGAACCACGAACTTCAAGATGTTCAAGCTGATTTTAGAAAAGGCAGAGGAACCAGAGATCAAATTGCCAACATCCCCTGGATCATCAAAAAAGTAAGAGAGTACCAGAAAATCATCTATTTCTGCTTTATTGAATATGCCAAAGCCTTTGACTGTGTGGATTACCACAAACAGTGGAGATTCTGGAAGAGATGGGAATACCAGACCACCTGACCTGTCTTTTGAGAAATCTGTATGTAGGTCAGGAAGCAACAGTTAGAACTGGACATGGAACAACAGACTGGTTCCAAATAGGAAAAGGAGTATGTCAAGGCTGTATATTGTCACCCTGCTTATTTAACTTAAATGGAGAGTACATCATGAGAAAATCTGGCTGGATGAAGCACAAGCTGGAATCAAGACTGCTGGGAATATCAATAGCCTCAGATATGCAGATGACACCACCCTTATGGCAGAAAGTGAAGAGGAACTAAAGAGCCTTTTGATGAAAATGAAAGAGGAGAGTGAAAAAGTTGGCTTAAAGCTCAACATTCAGAAAACAAAGATCATGGCATCCAATCCCATCACTTCATGGCAAATAGATGGGAAAACAGTGGAAACAGTGGCAGACTTTTCTTTTTGTTTTGGGGGGGGGGCGGTCTCCAAAGTCACTGCAGATGGTGATTGCAGCCATGAAATTTAAAAACCCTATTTCTTGAAAGATAAGTTATGACCAACCTAGACAGTATATTGAAAAGCAGAGACATTATTTTGTCAACAAAGGTCAGTCTAGTCAAAGCTATGGTTTTTCCAGTAGTCATGTATGGACTATAAAGAAATCTGAGCACCAAAGAATTGATGCTTTTAAACTCTGGTGTTGGAGAAGACTCTTGAGAGTCCCTTGGACTGAAAGATCCAACCAGTCCATCCTAAAGGAAATCAATCCTGGATATTCACTGGAAGGACTGGTGTTGGAGCTGAAACTCCAATACTTTGGCCACCTGATGTGAAGAGCTGACTTACTTGAAAAGACCCTCATGCTGGAAAAGACTGAAGGTGGGAGAAGGGGATGACAGAGAATGAGATGGTTGGATGGCATCACCGACTCAATGGACAGGAGTTTGAGTAAACTCTTGGATTTGGTGATGGACAGGGATGCCTGTCGTGCTGCAGTCCATGGGGTCACAAAGAGTTGAACACGACTGAGCAACTGAACTGAACTGAATAGCAATTAACTTATAGTGTTTTTCTTTTTTGATGTGATACTGTCCTTGAGTTTCTCCCAATCACATTCTCTTTTTCATTTCTACTTAATATTCACTGCATTGAATAAGAAGACCCTCATCATTTTTGTTTTGAGAGAAAAATATAATCTAGATGGCAAAAACTAACAAGGACAATAAAAGAAAATTAGAGAATAATCTTACTAATGATCACAGAATTTTAAATTATACATAAAATATTGACACACTAAACCAATCAACTAATAAAAAGGTAAATATATAATGACTATAGTACTTTTCTTAGGAAAAAACACATATTTTGATATTAGAAAATTTTTAAAAATACACGTTACCATATCAAAATATGGTAATGCCTTTAGGCGTTAAAATGAGGAAAATTAACTTGATAAATTCAACATTCACTCACTAAAAAACAAAATATAACAAACAGACACATGCAAAACAAATATGTGAGATAACTTTGTTTAACATTTTAAGCATGAAATGTTTCCTTGTTAGATGAGGAAGTCAAGGGTACCCACTTTTACTAATTATTTATTTATTATTTATTCAGAATTGTACTAATGTTTTCAGCTAGTTAACCAAACACAGGAAAAAAATAAAAAGAATAACACTGGAAACAATATATCCAGAAAATGTTTAATTAGAGATTGTATGATATGCATTCTGAAAATCAAAAATAATCTACAAATAAATTATAAAATTATTAAAAAATATTGTTAGAGTTGCCAAAATGCATTGAATCCTAATTGAAAAACAATAAACATTTTACAAATGACATTTAAAATAGTATGAAAAATAATCACACATCCAGATTAATTTAAAAATATATGTAACAACTTTATAAAAATATGATATATCTTATATTGTAAAACACGAAGTAGATCTAAATTAACATAATAATGTAGCATGCTTATGATTTGGAAGACTTGAGGATGCAAACATCATTCTTTACAAATAGATCTACAATTCTACTGTTTTTCTACACTAAATCTAAACAAGAATAATTCTAAAGTTTGTTTTAAAAGGTAAAAATAAAGAATATCTTAAACACTCTGCAAG
The DNA here is from genome assembly GCF_055505025.1 of Bos grunniens. Taxonomy (NCBI): domain Eukaryota; kingdom Metazoa; phylum Chordata; class Mammalia; order Artiodactyla; family Bovidae; genus Bos; species Bos grunniens. Next base: position 84,005,151 of record NC_141178.1, read on the forward strand.
ATAAAAAGTAACTTTTTAAGAGTTGCTCAACTTGATGTTAAAGCCTATTAGTTAAGGGTAGTTCTGATTATAAAATAGCTAGAAGCATACAGAAAGTCTAGGAACAGAAGTATAGATATACTGATATTTACTTTATGAATATTCTGGCACCACAAAGCAGTGTTAAAATGAGTGCATTTTTCAATAAGTATTTCTAGGGTAAATATACACCAATAAGTCAAAATATAAAATTAGATTATAGTCATGCCCCATCAAAAATTACTTGCAGTTTGAAATAAATATAAAAATCAATGTAAAAAGAGAAAATAAAACCCTGAATTGAAAATAGAGGAAGTAGAATAGAAAATATAATACTGTGTGAAATTTGTGATAACTTAGCACATAAAGTATGATAATATCTTTATTATTTTGGAGGTAAGAAGTGGATCTTAAATAAGATATTAAAAGTACTTCACTGTGTAAAGAAACAGTTTGATAAACATTAATTCATTAAACATAAGGAAATGTGTGCACCTAAATACATCACCAACCAAGTGAATAGACAAGCCACAATCTAGGAGAAAATATTCATTATACATACATCAAAGGACTTTTATTTAGAATGCATAATGAAATACATATTTCATAATAAAATATTAACAACCTAATAGAAAAATAGGTAAAAAAAAAAACACCTGAATAGGACCTTCACAAAGAAGTAAGACAAGTCAAATGACTAATAACTAAATTATAGGAATTCAACCACATTAGTAAAGTGGAATTGAATTCATCACCAAAATGAAGTACCCCTACTCATCCACCAACCTCAAAATACTAAAATGTCTGCTATGACAGTATTAAATATTGGCAAGAATGGACAATAATTAGAACCCACATGTAATATAGTTGGAATTTAAACTAATACATCTATTTTGGAAAATTGTTTAATGGGACCTAGCAAAAGATCTTTGGCTCAGAGGTTAAAGCGTCAGCCTGGAATGCAGGATACCCAGGTTTGATCCCTGGGTTGGGAAGATCCCCTGGAAAAGGAAATGGCAATCCACTCCAGTACTCTTGCCTGGAGAATTCCATGGATGGAGGAGCCTGGTAGGCTACAGTCCATGGGGTCGCAAAGAGTCGGACACAACTGAGCGACTTCACTTCACTTCACTTCACTTCAGCAAAAGATCAGAAACAAGCACCTTTGATCTAGAACATTCAGAGACAGGGCATACCTCACCCAGTGAGTGCTCATGGGCAATGCAGCACATACTTGTGTAAAAATGTTCATGCAGCATTTCCATTAAAGATAAAAAAGGTGAAATAACCAGGAGTGAAATTGCTGGCTCATATGGTAGTTCTATATTTAGCTTTTGTGTGTGTGTTTGTGTGCAAAACTCCATACTGTTTTCCATACAGTATGCAATTGGCTCTACCAATTTACATTCTCACCCACAATGCGCAAGGTTTCTCTTTACTCCAATTCTCTCCAAAAATTGTTATTTGCAGACTTTATAAAGAAAGGAGGAGGGGCAATTTAGGAGTATAAAGTCTACAAAATACTCTGTATAAAATAGATAAGCTACAAGGATACCACTGCCTAGCGCCATAAGTTCTAGCTATTATCCTTTGTGTGCTGTACTGTGCTCAGTCACTTCAGTCATGTCCAACTCTTTGTGACCCCATGGACTGTAGCCCACCAGGCTCCTCTGCCCATGGGATTGGGTTGCCATGCCCTCCTCCAGGGGATCTTCCCCACCCAAGAATCAAACCCATATCTCTGGCATCACCTGCATTGCAGACAGGTTCTTTACCCACTGAGACACTAAGTTTTAATAGTGTATAGTCTAAAAACATAATGAATCACTGTGTTGTGCATCTAAAATTATTATAACACTGTAAATAAATAATGGAGAAGGCAATGGCACCCCACTCCAGTACTCTTGCCTGGAAAATCCCATGGACGGAAGAGCCTGGTAGGCTGCAGTCCATGGGGTCGCTAAGAGTCAGACACTACTGAGCGACTTCACTTTCACTTTCCACTTTCATGCATTGGAGAAGGAAATGGCAACCCACTCTAGTGTTCTTGCCTGGAGAATCCCATGGACGGAGAAGCTGGTAGGCTACAGTCCATGGGGGTTGCACAGAGTCGGACACGACTGAAGAGACGCAGCAGCAAAATAAATAATACTTCAATAAAGAAGAGGAAATAGCCAAATTCGTTTTGTAGTAGAAGTATGAATAAACATATTATCATATCAATATATTTATTTTGTGGAACATTCTTCAGCAACAAAAATGGAACTACTGTTATACTCAGTCACTTAAAAATTCTTTTGAAAAAAAAATGCTGAGCCAAATAAGCCAGACATAAGGGAATATACTCTAAAATTTTAATAATACAAATTTCAAAAGCAACAAAGTTAAATTTTAACTCTCATAAAAGTTATGACCAACCTAGATAGCATATTGAAAAGCAGAGACATTACTTTGCCAACAAAGGTCCATCTAGTCAAGGCTATGGTTTTTCCAGTGGTCATGTATGGATGTGAGAGTTGGACTGTGAAGAAAGCTGAGCGCCAAAGAATTGATGCTTTTGAACTGTGGTGTTGGAGAAGACTCTTGAGAGTCCCTTGGACTGCAAGGAGATCCAACCAGCCCATTCTAAAGGAGATCAGCCCTGGGATTTCTTTGGAAGGAATGATGCTAAAGCTGAAATTCCAGTACTTTGGCCACCTCATGCGAAGAGTTGACTCATTGGAAAAGACCGATGCTAGGAGGGATTGGGGGCAGGAGGAGAAGGGGATGACAGAGGATGAGATGGCTGGATGGCATCACTGACTTGATGGACATGAGTCTGAGTGAACTCCAGGGGATGGTGATGGACAGGGAGGCCTGGCATGCTGCGATTCATGGGGTCGCAAGAGTCGGACACAACTGAGCAACTGAACTGAACTGAACCTATTCTCTGTTTAGAATAATAAGTTTTGAACACAGCAATGAAGTTTGCTCCTAGAGGCATCAGAGAGGCACAGTGACTAGAAAAATGCTTAAAGAAATGCTGTAAAGAGCTGATAATGTCTTTAATTTCTTGGAGAAAGCAACATACAGGATTATTATACAGTATTACTTGTCTATTTATCACATTTCATAATTTGAGAGTGAGAAAAAGAGAAAGGAAATGAAAGGAAGAGAAAAAAAAGAAAGAAGACATGGAACAGAAATCATTTGCAAATTCTGAGGATTTTAGGATGTGGATAGCCTTTTGCTGTGCTGTGCTTAGTCACTCAGTCTTATCCAACTCTTTGTGACCCCATGGACTATAGCCCACCAGGATCCTCTGTCCATGGGGATTTTCCAGGCAAGAATACTGGAGTGGGTTGTCATGCCCTCCTGTAGGTGATCTTCCGTACCCAGGTAAAGAACCCAGGTCTCCCATATTGCAGGGGGATTCTTTACCATCTGAGCCACCAGGGAAGCCCATGGACAGTGTTAGATGATCATTATTTAGCCTATAACTCTCTTAAAGTGAGACATAAACATAATTTTATTTCTTTTTTTCTTTTAAACTGCAGTTGATATTTTAAAATCACATTGCAGTTTAAAAATCACATTATAAAAATCACATATATATCATATTATATATATATATATGTATATATATTGTATCATGGAGAAGGAAATGGCAAGCCACTCCAGTGTTCTTGCCTGGAGAATCCCAGGGATGGGGGAACCTGGTAGGCTGCTGTCTATGGGGTCGCACAGAGTCGGACACGACTGAAGTGACTTAGCAGCAACATATTGTATCCACAATCTATATATATATATATATAGTATATACATATATATACAATATATATGCATATATAATAATGTATAATGTATATTATACATTATATATTATACAATATACAATATAATATATATTGTATTATATATTATAATACAATATATATAATACATATATATTGTATATATAATAATGTATATATTGTATATATATTGTATCTACATATATATATATATACAATATATATATTGTATCCACAATCTATATGTATATATAGATTGTATCCCATTGTGTCTCAGTCACTAAAGAATCAACACGCACTTCAGGAGACATGAGTTCCATCCATGGCTTGGGAAGATCCCCTGGAAGAGAGCATGACACTCTTTCCACTCCAGTATTCTTCCCTGGAGATTCCCCATGGACAGAGAAGGGGTCTCAAGATCACACTAATCAGCGAATAAGCACACATTTGAAGAAAAATGTAATAACCATCAACACACTGTGTAAAGTACATTTAAGAAAGTGCTCTCCTCTATCTCTCTTCTCATTCAAAATTACATTAGGTGAGAAAAGATTTTGGTGTTGACTAATTTTCTGATGGTCTCCTTCACATCATTATTTCTAAGGCTGTAGATAGGGGATTTAGCATGGGGATGACTACTGTGAAAAGCACAGTGGCCACTTTGATGAAGAGCCATGAGCTTCTGGAGTTGGGTACCCAGTAGAGAAGAAGGATGACCCCATGGAAAATGGTGATGGCAGTCAGGTGGGAGGCACAGGTGGAGAAGGCTTTTCGGAGTCCACCAGCTGAAGGCATCTTGATGATGTGACAATTATGAAAACATAGGAGGTGAGAATAATCAGGAGGCAACACACCTCATTGAGATTAGAAATGATAAAACATGTCATCTGACTGAAGTAAGAGTCAGAGCAAGAGGCAGAGACGATTGCAGAATGCTCACAGCCAAAGTGATATATGACGTTAGAACCATAGAAGGACAGCTCCAAAAGAGAACATGTGATTGTCAAGGACCACGTTCCACCCCATGTGTAAGTTCCAGTGACCAGGAGGCTGCAGAGCTTAGGAGACACAGCAACTGTGTAGAGCAGGAGGTTACAAACAGCCACAAACCGGTCATAGGCCATCACTGCTAACATGAACATCTCCGTGATCACAAGTGTGCAATCAAAGAAGAACTGCAGCATGCAACCCATGTAGGAAATAGTCCTTGTGTCCACAACCAAGATCTCTAAGAGTTTGGGTGTGGTTATAGAAGACTAACAAAAATCAAGAAAGGAGAGATGGCTGAGAAAGAAGTACACGGGGGTGTGAAGTTTGGGATTGATTCTGATGGTCACAATCATACCCAGGTTCCCCACCACAGAGACTGTATAGACAGTGAAGAAGACCAAGAATAGGGGCACCTGGAGCTGTGGGTATTCTGAGAAGCCTGAGAGGATGAAGGTGATTCTGACTTCTCTCATCCATCACTATGGTTTTTGCCAGAGAAAACCAGAGTTCACCCTAAGCAACCAGACATGACAGAAATAGAGGGTATTTTTTTTTTTCCCAGCCTGGACAGGGGACTGGTCTGCAGTGGTGAAGTCTGGGATTTCCCAGGAATACGAATAAGACACAGTTGGAGCCCAAATGGTATACTGTGTGTCTACAGGTGTGGAGAGTGCAAGTCAGCTTCTGATGGAGAGGCAAGGAGAGGATGGACTGGGAAGAGCTGAGTGTCACGGTGACTCAGAAAATGTCCTTGTTTGAATTTCTCCCAGCTCTGTCTCCCTTTTCTCCACATGGAGAATTCCTTTCTTTAGCTTCATTTAATTGAACTTGTTGATTGTGCTTGCAAATTCTTATGTTTGTTCAGGCCTTTCTACCTGCTCAAGATGTCCTGTTTTTCTCTCACTTTTCCTTAGTGCTCTCCGATCAGAGAGAGGCTTCCCAGGTAGTGCGATGATAAAGAATCCTCCTGACAGTGCAGGAGATGCAAGGGACATGAGTTCAATCCCTGGGTCAGGAATATCCCCAGGAGAAAGAACTGGCAACCCACTCCAGGATCCTTGCTGGTGAAATCTGATGACAGAGGAACCTGGAGGGCTATAGGCCATGGAGTCGCCAGTCACATAACTGAGAGATCCAGAACCCACCTCATCAGAGAAGCCTCAGGTTTACATTCCCTTAATGATTTCACCAACTGGCCAAACCTTGGTAAAAAGTCACATATTGTATCTCCTAGAGAATATGAATGATGTCTTGTTAACAATCTAGACTCTTTAATCAAGTCAACTTGCCTTAAAATTTAACCTCAGTCACTTATTAATATGTCTCTGACAAGTTAAGCTCTCTGAAACCTTACCTATAGAATATAATTCTAAGAATTTGCTTTTACTACACAGTTATGTATAAAATATAACTTAAATTAGTGAATTATTTTCTAAAACATTTAAGACTTTAATTTTACACATAATAAATGCCCCCCACCAAATTTAGTTTAGAATACTGGAGTGGGTAGCCATTCCCTTCTCCAGGGGATCTTCCCAACCCAGGGATTGGACCCAGGTCTTCCACATTACAGGTAGATTCTTTACCAGCTGAGTCACACGAGAAGACCAGAAATACTTGAGTGGGTAGCCTATCCCTTCTCCAGCAGATCTTCCCGACCCAGAAATCAAACTGGGGTCCCATGCATTGCAGGCGGATTTTTTACCAGCTGAGCTATCAGGGAAGTCCAACTTTAATTATTTTCTAAAACACTTAAGACTTTAATTTCACATGTAATAAATGGCCCCCACCAAATTTAGTTTCTTCTCTTGTATTTCTAATGCTGTTTTTCATGTTTACTTTTAATTTGAAATATTTGACCCCCAAATATTCTACAATGTAGCACTGCCTATAATTTTACGAAGTCTGAAATGGTGCAAATAGTGACTAAGAAGTAGAAAAAAATGCATACACAGAGGAAATCTTTTTCTTACTTACTTATTTTCTAATGTTTCCTTCTTAGCTGTACATTTCCATTAATGTCTCAAGCCATCAAGGGATAAACTTCATTTTGTCCATTTTTCCCTGTCCTTGTCTGTATCTCTATGATTTCCTTTCCATCCAAGGTTAAGGCTGTGAAAAATGTAATTAGGGCAAAATGAACATATTCTTCAAAATACACTCCCATCTTTATTGCTAGCTACCACCCATCTACTCAGCAGCTATCTTTATTTAGCCTACCTACCGCCATCCTTCAGGACTAATTTTCATTCAATTTTAGTTTAAAATCATGCTCAAATGCTTACCCATATTCAAAATCATCTCCATACAAATTACCTGCAAACTGAACACTTCTGTCTGGATTTCTGTGATCTCTAAAAGAACTAAACTACCAATGCAGCAGACATAAGAGACACGGGTTCTATCCCTGGGTTGGGAAAATCCCCTGGAGGTGTGTATGTATTCTTGCTTGGAGAATCCCATGGACAGAGAAGCCTGGTGGGCTATAGTCCATAGGGTGGTTTATTAAGAGTCAGAAAGGACTGAAGTGACTTGGCATGCACAGTATCACTGCATTACCTAGATTGCTTGATAGCTATTTCTTTCATTTTACTCACTGCAGGAATTTTTATTTTTGTGCACAAAATACACACATTTTGATATATAAAAGCATAATTACCTTTTAATATCAAATACCAGGCAACATATTTCAGACTACTTTGGGGTTTAATTCAGAACTCAAATTTGCTGTACTGCTCCAACTTGCTTTTACCTGAATGATTTTAAACTCAAAAAAATTAATGCAAAGTCTGGCATATTCCTCTACAGTTTTATAGATCTCTTTTTAATATTTCCCTATTTTTTAAAATTATTTTTAATTGAAAACAAATAACTACTACTTGAATGTCCACCAAAGACATCATTCAGCTATATAAGCAAAGTTCAAAACTAGATGCATCCCATGAATATTAAAGATATAAGAAATAAGTTCAATATCTTGTATTCTTACCCTTTAATGAATTAAATGAGTACCATTTCATTGCTACTGGGGTTGCATAGGCGCTTCTCTGCCAAAATTATGGTTAATTTCAAAGTTTCCCACATCAGAATTAAAGTAAATCACTTACACAACTCACGAGAAGCCATATAGTCTTTATAGACTGATTTACTGAAGACTTCTTTAATTTAAATAAGAATCTTGAAAAGTATTTAAAAAAATACTTACATTTAATTAAAATTGTGGTAGCTTGTAATAAGAGTATTGTAACTTCTTCCAAAGTATATTTCAGTAAAGTCATCAAGAAAATTACATTTTTTTCTCATTAAAAAATAGAGACACTCTCAAGGGTAAGCAATACTTGCAAACTAAACTTAGGGACCATGCTGTATATTTACGTCTACCTGAGTGACCTGGGGATTCACACCCCAGAGAATTTTGATTGGGTTGTTTTCCATGAGCTACAAACAAGACAAGTTAATGAAAATCCTGTATTCCTATATTTTATGATTTAAAATATAATATAGGAAGCTTGAGCATGTTTATCTTCTCATCTTAGAAAAATAACACTAGCAATCAACCTGTTTATATTTATCATGGAAGACGTGAATTCCAAAATTCAGAAAGAGAAAATCACAATTACTGTCCCGTAGACCAAGCATAGTGTTATGTTTATTTCAAGTCTTTCCTCTAAGTTTTCTTATTTGAACATCTATATTTGTAAAAAAACATATTCAATATCACACTGAATAGAAATATGATATTCTGGCATTTGCAGTTATTATTGTATCTCAATGTTTTCCTGTTTTATGAAAACTTGTTGAATATACATTTTTCGATAATGCAATTGATAGGTTTGCTGAATTGTGTGGTATATTAATGGTCTATTTCATCATAATAAACTGCTGCAGATTCAGTGGCTTGAAAAATACTCATTTATTAATTCACAATTTTGTATGCCCAAAGTTAGGCACAATACATCTGGTCCCTCTTTTCAAGTTACCACAAGGCTGAAATCAAAGTGTCATCAAGTTTCTCATCTAGAAACTGGTTCTCTTCCAAGCTCATTTCATGTTGTTGGGATAATGTAGTTCCTTGAAGTTGTAGGAATAAGGTCTTGTTTCCTTGACATCTGTTTTGGGGTTATTCACAGTTCCTAGAATCCACTCCTAGGTATCTGCTTTGTTTTCTCCTCTCAAGTCACTCTCACACTTAAAATCTCTCTTTCAACACCCTCTTATAATTCACACATCTCTTTAAAGAGGGATTCAAGTGTTTTTAACAAATCATTGGATTATATGAGACTCACCAATAAGGATAGTCTTCTTTTCTCATGATCAACTGATTTAAAACTAGTTATAATTTGAAATTATTTGCCAGCAGCTCCCAGATTAATGTGTAATTAATTGAATGGCTAGTTGAAGATATGTGTGCACCAAGTGGTGGGGAATCTTAAGGACTAGTTTAGACTTCTACTTGTCACTCATGAGGTCAACATCTTTGTAATCTTTCCATTTATATCTCATTCTATTTAAAATAGCACCTACTTGCTTGAATGTTTTACTTACGAGAAGAAACTTGATGATTTGTGATTCCATTACAAGAAGATAAGAAAGCAAACACAGTTTTTAATCTCACAATAAATAGAAGGAGGAAAAGATGAGAATGGTGATCAAAAATAGAAAATGGACAGTGAAGTAGAAATAAGGGATTGAGCAAAACTAAAATTCTGATGTTTAAAATGATACATAAAATCAATCATCTGATAGATAAATTGATTAAAAATAACAGATCATAACACAATTGCTACTCAAGAAAAAAAAATGGGACTTCATTACAGATGCTGTCAATGTAGAAAAAATAATTAGGGAGTATTATGTAGAATTTTCTTCCAAAAAATTTGACTACTTAGTTGATGTAGAAAAATCATTTGAACCATACAAATAAACATGAAATACAAAATATGAATAGCCTCTATCTCCTTATGAAATTGAATTTTCAGTTAAAAATCTTCCCACAAAGAGAACCCCAGGTCCATACTATTAAATGGTAAATTCTGTCAAGCATTTAAGTAACAAATAGCACCAAAAAAACATGCATGGATATTTGAATAAACAGAGCAATAAGAGATATATGCAACACTTTTTCTTCATCCCATTAATATAGCTCATACTCAAACTGGAGGCATTGGGATTTGAATTCAGTCATTCTGGCCACAGAATTTGTGCTCTTAGTTAAAAAGTTATGTCTTTTGATTGCAACTGGGCCATAAAGATTCTTAAAGGATAAGCTTATGATCATGGGTTTTATAGTCTCACAATTGGGAAGGTTTTAGTTGAAAGGGGACTTGATTAAGATTTTGCTCCAGGAGGATGATTCAGACAGGAAGGGGAGGAGGGGCTAGAGGAGGAAATAAGACTGGAAATGTTATTTAAACTTGATGCTGTTACTATCTTGCCTATACCTTGTGTGAAACATGTACTTAGGATTGTGTTTATTTGTATGTGACAGCGTTCTAGTTCCCAAACATCCATGTACATAAGAATATTCCAAGAGGCTTGTTTAAAATGAACATTCCTGGGTTTCTCTGCCAAATATCCGTGAGTTCAACTGATTTCGCAGGTGATTCTGACAGAGGTTCTAAGAAACCTCCATGATAGAAACCAAAGATTTCTGGATTTGATTTTCAGCTACAAATATCTAGAACCCAGCGCTGTGCAAGTACAATGATAGAATTCTTTGGCCTGCTTCCTGACCTTCAGGAGCCCAGGATTTGGTTGAAGAGGCAAAGACAATTCAATCAACAAAGCGCAAAACCTGAAAATGATTAATTAGTTTAGAATGTGTGAATCATAACTCTATTGCCGGGTCCAGTCCCGGTGGATCCAGGGAATTCGAAGCGGGGACGGCGTCGGCGAGGATCAGGAAACAACTGCTTAATTAAACGTTAATTAAGGATATAAAGAGTAATAGAATGAGGATAGCTCAGTGAGGAAATTCAGTGGAGAAAAGAGGCTGAATAATTCAGCCAGAAGGTAAGAGAAAGAACATGGGGAGACCAAGTTTTGGTGAACAAGGCCCGCACTTTATTTTCCAAAGTAGTTTTTATACCTTAAGTTATGCATAGAGGATAATGGGGGAAGGGGTAGAGTCATGCAGTAAGCCAGGCTTTCTTCCTGCAGACTTATCATATGCAAAAGTTTAGGTGATTTGCATCATCTTCTGGCCCGGAGGCCTGTTAACATTTTAAGACCCTTTCTTCAGAAAACTTATTTTTCTCTAAAGGTGATAAGTCAAGCGCCACCCTCCAAAAGCATTAGATAAAGTTGCATTCCTACAGAGCAAAGGTGTGGTGGGCTATAACAAGAAAAAGAATTAACTCAAGGGTCCCAGGTTACAAACATTAAAGCTACCATTTACACCAATTATATTAATCAATACACTGCCAGGGACACAGCAGGTAAGGGATATGGAGACTTAGCAGCAAACATTGGCCCAACAAGTGAAAATCCCTTCACCAATACAATTTCTAATCAATCTTTTAACTGCTCAAAGGAATCTGTATTTAGACAGTTTAGAACACCTCCTGCCTCTCACAGTTGGGAGGCTCTGAGCAATCACATGTGGCCGGAAAAACCTATTCAGGCAGGCTAGAGGACTTCCAAAGAGTTTGTAGGTTGAAACACTGTCACACCCAGGAATTATTAACTGGAGCTGTAAGCTGACTCTTTTTTCAGAGAGAGGTAGTGGGGGACAGCCCCCCGTAAAGTCAGAGGTGTAGGTGAAAGCACAAGGCAGAAAGTAGGCAGACTCTGGTTTTGTGGGTAGATGCTCGAGAATTTCCAGGGGGACTCCTGAGGCTTGATCCCGCCTCTGCGTATGCCGAGCCTCTTTCCTCATGACCGTTGTCATGGGTGGAGCTCCTCACGCTGGCTCCTGGCAGTGATAGAATTCTAGTTGAGCTATTCCAGATCCTGAAAGATGATGCTGTGGAAAGTGCTGCACTCAATATGCAATATGCACTCAATATGCAACATGCCGGCTCCCGGCACTCTATAGTTTAAAAACTGATAGCTGACAAGCGGGTTACTGGCAACCATCAGTATATAAATATATTTTTGTCCCCAGTAAAAAATGCATTTCTCAAGGAGGCAAAAATTGTAAATGAAGGTATGAAGTTTTTTTTTAGAGACATAGCACAAGTGGGAGAGCAGGCAGAGAAACTGTTTAGGTAAGATCGAAGCAAGGCAGAGAGGCACACCAGGAAAGAAAGAGTGTGGGTGTCCCCTACAGTGAGGAGGAGCCACCACCAATATTTCTAATCATTTTCTGAGTTTTGGGACATCTCTGGTGTTTCATGGGTTTCCCTGGTGGTTCAGAGGTAAAGAATCCATCTGACAGGCAGAGGACACATGTTTTATCCCTGGATCAGGAAGATCCCCTGTAGAAGGAAATGGCAATCCACCCCAGTATTCTTGCCTGGAGAATCCCATGGATAGAGGAGCTTGGCAGGCTATCATCCATGGGGTTGTAAAAGAGATATGACTTAGTAACTAACCAACAACCATCAACAACAAAACCAGACAAAGATGTTGCAAAAAAAAAAAATCAAGATAACTAATGTATTTCATTACAGAAATACTGAATAAAATATTAGAAAATAAAATATCACAGTATATGATAGGAAAATAAATAATGACTTGAGGGGGGAGGGGAGGAACAAAAACAATTACCTGTATAGCAGCAAACAAGATATATAAGAAAATTGCTTCAATCTGATAAAGATCATCTACAAAAGTACCTCTAGCTAGCATTATGTTTAATGTAAAAGCAGAAAACAGAAAAGAAATCCTCAGATCAGATCAGATCAGTCGCTCAGTTTTGTCCGACTCTTTGTGACCCCATGAATCGAAGTATGCCAGGCCTCCCTGTCCATCACCAACTCCCGGAGTTCACTGAGACTCACATCCATCGAGTCAGTGATGCCATCCAGCCATCTCATCCTCTGTCGTCCCCTTCTCCTCCTGCCCCCAATCCCTCCCAGCATCAGAGTCTTTTCCAATGAGTCAACTCTTTGCATGAGGTGGCCAAAGTACTGGAGTTTCAGCTTTAGCATCATTCCTTCCAAAGAAATCCCAGGGCTGATCTCCTTCAGAATGGACTGGTTGGATCTCCTTGCAGTCCAAGGGACTCTCAAGAGTCTTCTCCAACACCACAGCTCAAAAGCATCAATTCTTCGGTGCTCAGCCTTCTTCACAGTCCAACTCTCACATCCATACATGACCACAGGAAAAACCATAGCCTTGACTAGACAGACCTTTTTTGGCAAAGTAATGTCTCTGCTTTTCAATATGCTATCTAGGTTGTTCATAACTTTCCTTCCAAGGAGTAAGCGTCTTTTAATTTCATGGCTGCAGTCACCATCTGCAGTGATTTTGGAGCCCAGAAAAATAAAGTCTGACACTGTTTCCACTGTTTCCCCATCTATTTCCCATGAAGCGATGGGACCAGATGCCATGATCTTTGTTTTCTGAATGTTGAACTTTAAGCCAACTTTTTCACTCTCCACTTTCACTTTCATCAAGAGGCTTTTGAGTTCCTTTTCACTTTCTGCCATAAGGGTGGTGTCATCTGCATATCTGAGGTTATTGATATTTCTCCCAGCAATCTTGATTCCAGCTTGTGTTTCTTCCAGTCCAGCGTTTCTCATGATCTACTCTGCATAGAAGTTAAATAAGCAGGGTGACAATATACAGCCTTGACGTACTCCTTTTCCTATTTGGATCTAGTCTGTTGTTCCATGTCCAGTTCTAACTGTTGCTTCCTGACCTGCATACAGATTTCTCAAGAGACAGATCAGGTGGTCTGGTAATCCCATCTCTTTCAGAATTTTCCACAGTTTATTGTGATCCACACAGTCAAAGGCTTTGGCATAGTCAATAAAGTAGAAATAGACGTTTTTCTGGAACTCTCTTGCTTTTTCCATGATCCAGCGGATGTTGGCAATTTGATCTCTGGTTCCTCTGCCCTTTCTAAAACCAACTTGAACATCAGGAAGTTCACGGTTCACATATTGCTGAAGCCTGGCTTGGAGAATTTTGAGCATTACTTTACTAGCGTGTGAGATGAGTGCAGTTGTGCGGTAGTTTGAGCATTCTTTGGCATTGCCTTTACTTTGGATTGGAATGAAAACTGGCCTTTTCCAGTCCTGTGGCCACTGCTGAGTTTTCCAAATTTGCTGGCATATTGAGTGCAGCACTTTCACAGCATCATCTTTCAGGATTTGGAATAGCTCAACTGGAATTCCATCACCTCCACTAGCTTTGATCGTAGTGATGCTTTCTAAGGCCCACTTGACTTCACATTCCAGGATGTCTGGCTCTAGGTCAGTAATCACATCATTGTGATTATCTTGGTCATGAAGATCTTTTTTGTACAGTTCTTCTGTGTATTCTTGCCATCTCTTCTTAATATCTTCTGCTTCTGTTAGGTCCATACCATTCTGTCCTTTATCGAGCTCATCTTTGCATGAAATGTTCCTTTGGTATCTCTGATTTTCTTGAAGAGATCCCTAGTCTTTGCCATTCTGTTGTTTTCCTCTATTTCTTTGCATTGATCTCTGAAGAAGGCTTTCTTATCTCTTCTTGCTATTCTTTGGAACTCTGCATTCAGATGCTTATATCTTTCCTTTTCTCCTTTGCTTTTTGCTTCTCTTCTTTTCATAGCTATTTGTAAGGCCTCCCCAGACAGCCATTTTGCTTTTTTGCTTTTCTTTTCTATGGGAATGGTCTTGATCCCTGTCTCCTGTACAATGTCACGAACCTCATTCCATAGTTTATCAGGCACTCTATCTATCAGATCTAGACCTTAAATCTATTTCTCACTTCCACTGTATAATCATAAGGGATTTGATTTAGGTCATACCTGAATGGTCTAGTGCTTTTCCCTACTTTCTTCAATTTAAGTCTGAATTTGGCAATAAGGAGTTCATGGTCTGAGCCACAGTCAGCTCCTGGTCTTGTTTTTGCTGACTGTATAGAGCTTCTCCATCTTTGGCTGCAAAGAATATAATCAATCTGATTTCGGTGTTGACCATCTGGTGATGTCCATGTATAGAGTCTTCTCTACATAAAGTAAAATAACTTGATTTTCTCCTAACCCTGTGTATAAAAACAACCAAAAAACTAATGTCCTCAACCACTTTTATTCAACATCTTATTTTAACTTTTTGCTGAATAAGGAAAGAAAATTATAATTACTGGAAAGTAGAAAGTAAAACTGTCTTTACTTGCCAGCTAGATTCTGTATATAGAAAGTTCTAAGGAATCTGCAACCAAAATATGAAAAAATAATAACTGAATGCAGTAGTGGTGCGTAAATGAGTATATATAAAAATATCAATTGCATCATTGTATTCTAATGGTGAGCAAATAGAAATGACTTTTTAATTTGCAAGACTTATTCATGCACGCATGTATGTGTGTGTGTTAGTCTCTCGGTCGTGTCCAACTCTTGTGACCCCATGGGCTGTAGCCCACCAGGCTCCTCTGTCCATGGAATTCTCCAGTCAAGAATACTGAAGTGGGTCGCCATTTCCTTCTCCAGGGCATCTTCCCGGCCCAGGGATCAAACGCAGGTCTCCTGCAAGCATGAAGATTAAAAATAAACTATTGATAGCTAAGCTGTAACCCCTGAATACCTTAATTACACCAAAGGCAAGCCATTTCTAGTATTCATGGTCAGCAGGCCATATTTTTCACAATGATAGCCTATTTCTGACATTCTATACTCTAACAAGAAAGTGAAAGTGTTAACCACTCAGTCATGCCTGATTCTTTGGGACCCCATGGACTGTAGTCCGCCAGGCTCCTCTGTCCATGGAATTCTCCAGGCAAGACTGCTGTAATGGCTGACCAATCCCTTCTCCAGGGAGTCTTCCCAATCTAGGGACTGAACCCAGGTCTCCTGCCTTGAAGGTGGATTCTTTACCATTTGAGCCACGCACACTCTTATCAGGAAGAGGTTAATTTCTATTCAACACATGGATACTAGAAATATTTGTCACAGCCATCAAGGAAATATGAACTTTTCAAGTAAAACTCTAGGGGACTGCCTTTGGATCTGTACATTCTTGGGGAGATGTAGGTTTAGATATATACATAGTATTACAGCCAAAGTATTTTAAAATTAATCACAGTAATTTTAGTAGTTAATATGAGGATTGCTTAAAGTTTCTTATAGCTAATAGCAATTTTATTAAATGTGAGTTGAGAAAAGTCATCCATTCAGAATGGAAGGAGTTTTGTATTTAACCAAATTATTTTTCTAGAACTGTAAATTGCAAGAATGATATATCTTCCCTTTTGCTTTAATATGTTGATTTGTGGCTATTAATTCATGACTGTTAAACCACTTTTCAGTTTCTGGAATAAAACTCAGTGTGTTAATATTCTGTCTTGAATATTCATTATCTAACCTCATGAGAAAGATTGATCTATAAATTTATTTCTTATAATAGCTTTGTTTGAATTGATTGTTAAAAACTCAATGAATATAATGCATTATTAAGTATCCTCTCAATTTATTCTCTAGACAGATTTGTGCATGATTGACAATATTTCTTAAATGTTTTGAGAAATTCACCAACATAATAAACAGGGCATAGGATTTCTTTGTTAGGAAGTTTTTGAAAACAAATTCCATTACTTTGGGCTTCCCCAGTGACTCAGTGGTAAAGAATTCACCTGCAATATAGAAGACACAGGAGATGGGGGTTCGATCCTGGGTCAGGGATATCTCTTGGAGAAGAGCATGGCCACCCACTCCAGTATTCTTGCCAGGAAAATCCCATGGACAGAGAAGCCTGGCAGGCTGAAGTCCATGGGGTCACAAAGAGTCAGACATGACCAAGTACACACAGACATTCAATACTTTAATAGATAAGACTTTACCTAGATTTTCTATTTTTATTGTATAAGATTGAATGCTATGTTTTTTCAAGGAAGGTGTTTATTTCACTAAGATTTGTAATCTCTTATTAATGATTCTTCACAATATATCTTATCTGCCATGCCTGTATAATTTTACCTATGCCCATTTTTTCCCCTAATCAGTAAAGAAAGAGATACAGTTTGGATTATTTTTAATTCAGTATGTCAAACTCAATATATAACATGGCTTTGTTGTCTCTCTTTTCCCTCAGAAACTGAATCAATCATAGTAATGACAATAAGAAATACATCAAATGGCAAAGTCACATCAATAAAAACAATGGTGGGATTTCCCTGGTGTTCCAGGGGTTAAGATTCTTTGCTTCCACTGCTGGGAGCACGGGCTTTATCCCTGGTTGGGAAGCTAAGATCTCACATGCTGGGCAGCACAGCCAAAAATAAAAATAAATAAATTAAAACAATGGTAAAGTAAAAACCAGCTAATATGATCTTATCATTACGAAGGAGTGTAGATGAATGAAGCAGAGAGGGCATGGCTACCGTCAAGCATGCTTTAACACGCAGAGCTAAAGAACAGGTGATGTAAATTTTAGAGCCCCTAAGAGTCTCAGGGTTTAAAAGAATGAACAAAATAAATACTGAAGTCTGTGTGAAAATGAAACGGTCAAGGATAAACAGGATCCACTTACAGTGAAGAAAAGATGTCAGAAGTTGCTCTAATGGATAGTGAGATTTACTTCAACGTTATCATAAAGAATATGTGGTAATGGCAGGTACTTCAAAGGAATATAAGAAAGACTAATTAAACCGAATGAGGTAGATTCATGATTAGGCCCAGTTATTCAAAAACATCTCTGTTAATCTATTATAATTTTTTCATACTTCATTATTGATAAAGAGCATTTCTTCTTTTTTGGATTATGAATGCAAACCTGAGACATGAACGAGTATATATGTCAGAAGAAGAGAAAATAGAGCAGTTCTTAACTTGGGCTTTATCACTGGGTAATCATTATATCTCCTTAGAAATACGTTTAACTTTTTCTCAGTATTCAGTATCATCTTAAACACCTTTTATTGAACTATATTATACTGGTATTCAAAAAATTAGTGATGCATACAGAGACTAGATATTATTTTCAGGATCTTCTTGCTTAAAATCAGGTAATATTTTTATAATGAAAACTCAAAAGTCCTCATTTTACCTGGAGTAAAATAAAGTTTTGAGAAAAGCTAAAAGTTGCATTTTATAGAACTGAATCAAAAGAGTTAGTTATGAGAATCTGAGTACAAATTTAACCCTAACCCTAACCTTAACCCTGACACTAAACAGAGTCATCATCTGTGTTTGCAACAGTTACAAATCACAACATAAACTGTAGCATAAGAAGTGAGTCTCTAACAATATATATCTTCTCATGACTCTGACTTCCATAATGTATTATTTCTATATTAACTCAGAAATAATTGTACCTCATCCTGACCATCAAAAAAATGTAAAATGCAACATACAATTTATTTGAAACATAATCATATATTTATTTAAAATAAAGGTAAACTAGCATCAGAAATATGTAAGAAAATTATTAGGCATAATATGAACATAAACATATTTATTTGAGTTATACACAGCTTGACTTTAATTCAAGTGATTTTTCAGTCCTATTGGACTTCTGAATTATATTGAGGGAGAAAGCAGTTTCATGGTTATCAAACTCCTGACTGTCTCTTTCACACCTTTATTCCTAAGGCTATAGATAAGGGGGTTCAGCATAGGAATCATGACAGTAAAAAACACAGTGGCTACTCTGACGAGGAGCCATGAGCTTTTGGAGTTGGGTACACAATGAAGGAACAGAACAGTCCCCTGGAGAATGGTGATGGCAGTCAGGTGGGAGGCACAGGTAGAGACGGCTTTTCGGAGTCCAGCAGCTGAAGGCATCTTGATGATCGTGACAACTGTGAAAATGTAGGAGGTGAAGATAATCAGGAGGCTACACACACCTCATTGAGTGTAGAAATGAAACACGTCAGTTGACTGAAATGGGTGTCAGAACAGGAAGCAGAGATGATGGCAGAATACTCACAGCCAAAGTGATGTATGACATAGAACGGCAGAAGGACAGCTCCAAAAGAGAACATGTGATTGTCAAGGAACACATTCCACCCCACGTGTAAGTCCCAGCAACCAGGAGGCTGCAGAGCTTAGGAGACACAGCAGCTGTGTAGAGCAGGGGTTACAAACAGCCACAAACCAGTCATAGGCCGTCGCTGCTAGCATGGACATCTCTGTAATCACAAATGCACAGCCAAAGAAAAACTGTGCCATGCATCCTTTGAAAGAGATAACTCTGTCTTCCAGTACCAAGATATCTAGGAGTTTGGGTGTAAATACACTGGAAGAACAAATATCCAAAAAGGATAGATGGCTAAGAAAAAAGTACATGGGTGTGTGGAGTTTGAGACTTGTCCTTATGATCACTATTACGCCAAGGTTCCCCACCAGAGTGACTGTGTAAATGGTCAAGAACACCAGGAAAAGGGGTGCCAGGAGGTGCGGGTATTCTGAGAAGCGCAAGAGGATGAACATGATTACAGAGCTCTGATTTCCTTCACTCAGAACCATGGATCTTGATTTAAAAGATAAAAATAAAGAAGAATTAAAATTGAGCAATGAAACACGAGAAGGTGGAGTGAAAGAAGCTCAAGATTGCTCAACCTAAGCTAGTGAAGCAGTGTGATCAGTGTACACCCAGGAATGTTCTGAAGTGTCAGCTGAAGTCTTTGCTCGACAACTTGAGTAAATTTGATTATGGGAAATTAGCTTTATCCTTTAGAACTTCAGTTTCTTTATCTGGAAAATAAGAAAGAATAGTATTTCTCAGTAGTGGTATTATATATAAATGATTCCTGAATGAGTATAATGCTTAGAGTACTAAATGTCTCCAAAATAGAATATAATTATATGAGAACACAGGCTACATAGAAAGAAATTAAAAAAAGAAAAAAACTAAACAAATCATTGATTGGGTTATGGCAGTCATATGATAACAGCAGAATTGGCCTGGGAAAGATTAAAGATTTTTAACACATAAAGAAAAATATAATAGTAAATTTCTCTGGGGTTAAACATATAACTGCACATGCACGATGGTCCTGGGACTAATAAAAGTAGAATTTAGCCTGTATATTGCTGTTTTCAGTTCATATAGGTCTCCTCTGCCAAAAATCTTCTGGATTCCATATCCCTCAGATCAGAGTGAAAGGATGATCCTAGGTTAAATCAACTCACCAAATGCCAGATATCTTTGGAGTATTTCTATGATGGATTCCTTGCTAACACTAATATGCTGCATACAAATTTTGTATCAAAATTGAAATTTTTGTTTAAGTGTTTCCAGTCCTTTAATCAGAAAGTTGATGATTCTTGCAAAATATAGTTAATAATTATAGCAAGAAATATAATCTGTTATTTTTGCAACAGTCAAGAAATTGTAGAACGAACATGTCTTTGAGCAATAGGCAGACTTAGAAATTATACTTCATGATGGTGTTTTAATTTGCTTTATATCTAACTACTTAACCCTAGGGACTCAAACCTTGAAGAATTCTTACAGAGTTTATTGTCATGAGCTATAGACAGAATAACTAAAGGAAAATTCCTCTTCTGTAGTTTACAGTATGATTTCTTTTGTCATTGACCTATTGCTGATGCTTTTAAAAATAATTCACCTCCATACGGAGGCTGTGTTTGTGCATGCTAAGTCGCTTCAGTCGTGTTGGACTCTTTGTGACCCCATGGACTGTAGCCCACCAAGTTCCTATGTCCATGGGATTCGCCAGGCAAGAATACTGGAGCAGGTTGCCATGCTCTCCTCCAGGGGATGTTCCTGACTCAGGAATTGAACCCCTGTCTCTTTATGTCTCCTGCAATGGCAGGAGGGTTATTTACCACTAGTGCCACCTAGGGAGACCATACAGAGGCTATACTTCTTAAAATCATGAAAAATTACATTAGTATATTTTCCAATGAACCTAACCCAAATTATGGCTGATACAATGTGCTTTTTAGTCTTACATATCTCTACATATATTGATATGGAAACACACCTAACGTTACACTGCACAAAACACACAACATTATACTATACATATTTTTGCATTTAGCCAGTTAGGCTTATTATTCATGCCCTGAGTATGAGTACCATCAGCTATGGGTTGTTAGAGTGGATATTGATTAGGTGTCATGATCCTAGCTTGGACAGCAAGGAGATCCAACCAGTCCATCCTAAAGGAAATCAGTCCTGAATATTCATTGGAAGGACTGATGCTGAAGCTGAAGCTCCAATATTTTGGCTAACTGATGCAAAGAACTGACTCATTGGAAAAGAGCCTGAAGTAGGGAAAGATTGAAGGCAGGAGGAGAAGGGGCTGACAGAGGATGAGGTGGTTGAATGGCATCACTGACTAGGTGGACATGAGTTTGAGTAAGCTCCGGAAGTTGGTGATGGACAGAGAAGTCTGGCATTCTGCAGCCCATGGGGTCACAAAGAGGCAGACATGACTGAGCAACTGAACTGACTGACTGATTGATGATACTGCTGATCAGTTCAGTTCAGTCGCTCAGTCATGTCCGACTCTTTGTGACCCCATGAATTGCAGCATGCCAGGCCTCCCTGTCTGTTGGGAAGCGTAGTGCAAAATAGCCGTAAAAGGAGAAAGTCCTTGGGAAAATGGCGAAGGGCCAGAAGTACGCGGCTTTGCACTATGGATAGAAAGACATCTCCTGCCTTTGGTTATGCTCGGCGCCAAGAGTTAATAATAAATAGGGATGTTACTTGTGAGAGCGGGTTGTGGGAGAAGCCCATGAGTGATTCAGAGCGCGCTGTCCTTGAAATGTTTCTACTGATAATGTGTTAACTCCGTATGCGCTCTGCTGGCCGCATACTTTGAGCTCTTTGTTCCTGCTTCTATAAAAAAGCTTGACTGCAGAAATAAACTTGTCAGTCCTTGCAAGAGACTGTCCAAGTGTCCTTCTTTCAGGTTCGTCGCTTCCAAGTTCCGGGGAGAAAAACCCCAACACTGTCCATCACCAATTCCCAGAGTTCACTCAAACTCATGTCCATCGAGTCGGTGATGCCATGCAGCCATCTCATCCTCTGTTGTCCCCTTCTCCTCCTACCCCCAATCCCTCCCAGCATCAGAGTCTTTTCCAGTGAGTCAACTCTTCGCATTAGTTGGCCAAAGTACTGGAGTTTCAGCTTTAGCATCATTCCTTCCAAAGAAATCCCAGGGCTGATCTCCTTTAGAATGGGCTGGTTGGATCTCCTTGCAGTCCAAGGGACTCTCAAGAGTCTTCTCCAACACCACAGTTCAAAAGCATCACTTCTTCGGCTTTCTTCACAGTCCAACTCTCACATCCATACATGACCACTGGAAAAACCATAGCCTTGACTAGACGGACCTTTGTTGGCAAAGTAATGTCTCTGCTTTTCAATATGCTATCTAGGTTGGCCATAACTTTCCTTACCAGGAGTAAGTGTCTTTTAATTTCATGGCTGCAGTCACCATCTGCAGTGATTTTGGAGCCCCCCAAAATAAATCTGACACTGTTTCTACTGTTTCCCAGAGATCCAGCTATATTTCTGTACTACAATCACAGAGGTCATAGCACTAATATTTTTAATTCATCCATGTGATCGCTGCACCTACTCCTTTATGTCACATATCAAGAAAGAAAAAAAAAGGCCATATAAAATATTGGCCCAATAAGATGATACTACATAGTTTATTTGGAGGAAGAAATTGCAACCACTCCAGTATTCTTGCCTGGACAATTCAATGGACAGAGGAGCCTGGAGGGCTACAGTCTAGGGGGTCTCAAAAAGTCAGACACAACTGAACACACACACACACACACACACACACACACACACAGTTTCTTGTGTCGGAAATGATATACACATATGTAGGGGTGTTGGAAAACAAAGATTACACAAATTATTCAAAGGGATTGACAATTCTGGTGCAGCTAATTTGGGAAGATTTAGCCAAATGGGCAACCTATAACTCAGCAGCTAATTGAGGTTCCCATTTATAAGTGTAAGCTATTTTTAATATAAGGCTAAGAAATAAAGAAAATATCTGCTTACTTGTTTGAGCATCTGTTGTCACCACATCAATGCAGTTGGCCTGATATTTCAACTGAAGCTTTGTCAGGGATGGAATCAACAAATATACTTATAAATCCAATCAAAGGAGCATTTTAAAAGAGAATCACTTGAAATAGAAGGTTTTTGGTATTTTACTTTTTTGCAATTTTACAGATTTCTTAGTATGCTTTTATCAGTAAATCAAATATAAATGATAAAGAAAGTTGAAGTCCATGTAGACCAAAGATAATTAGTGCAACAAGTTTATTAATTCTATAGAGTATTACTTTGTAATTCTAAATTCCTTTCTTCCAAATTTTGTTCAGAATTGCATGCTAGTTTTAGTTAAAGCAAGAACTGTGTATATGATACTAACTTGTTTCTTTTAAAAAAAAATTTATTTATTTATTTTTGGCTCATGGCTCCAGAACGCAGGCTCGGTAGTCATGGTATACAGGCTTAGTTGCCACGTGACATGTGGGATCTTCCCAGACCAGGGATCGAAACAGTGTTTTTATCCTCCAATATGTAGTTTAGTTAAAGCTTGAAGACTTAATTTCATAAGCTTTGACAGTGCTTCTAGGTAGAGAAGCCCTGATTGTGCATGCTCCCATAGAGAGGTTTGGATTGTGTTATGTAAATACATTTTAAAAAATGGATGTCTTAATTATTTGTGATATGGCATCTTTTTTGTTAAAAAAACAATTATTTCAGATTTAAAGATTTGTGAAAGTGGTAAGTGCCAAATACTCATTTAAAGAATAAATGACTAAATAGTTTTATTTACAGAATTTGTTATTTTTTAAACAACTACAACAAGTACAGTGAGACAGAAAAACAAAAGAAAAATCAGAAGAAAGACAAGTTAAACTACAGGACAATATTTGTCAGGAGAAATGTTGAGGTTCAAGAGTCTAAGCCAGAGAGATATTAAAATAAATTGTTAATTTATTAAAGACAGATTGTTGAAAAAAGTTTTTCAAAGGGAGAAGTGTTTCATTTGTCTGATACAAAATCAGACTGTATCTTAACAGACACCAACAAGCAACTGGGGAAAATATCAAAATAGACTGGAATGCCAACAATATTGAAGAATGCCACAGATCATGTGATAAAGAAAATTATTTTATGATGTTGAGGACTATATAGTCCCTGACACACAGTTTTCCCACTGAGAAATTTAGGGAACTTTCCTAGTGGCTTAATAAAAATGAAGATTCTTTTAGGGCTACTGTAAGATATTTCAACTTCTTTCAAAGTAATATTTGCCAAAGTGTTGATGCCCAGAATTTTGTCACTTCCTACTGCAAGCTCCCCAGGACAATCAAAAGAACCCATACCTCATTTTCTCCCATTTCCTGTGATCACCACAACTTTCATGACAGTATTCTTCATCAGTTCAGTTCAGTTCAGTTGCTCAGTCATGTTCAACTCTTTGCGACCCCATGAATTGCAGCTTGCCAGGCCTCCCTGTCCATCATCAACTCCCGGAGTTCACCCAGACTCACGTCCATCGAGTCAGTGATGCCATCCAGCCATCTCATTCTCTGTCGTCCCCTTCTCCTCCTGCTCCCAATCCCTCCCAGCATCAGAGTCTTTTCCAATGAGTCAACTCTTCTCATGAGGTGGCCAAAGTACTGGAGTTTCAGCTTCAGCATCATTCCCTCCAAAGAAATCCCAGGGCTGATCTCCTTCAGAATGGACTGGTTGGATCTCCTTGCAGTCCAAGGGACTCTCAAGAGTCTTCTCCAATACCGCAGCTCAAAAGCATCAATTCTTCGGTGCTCAGCCTTCTTCACAGTCCAACTCTCACATCCATACATGACCACAGGAAAAACCATAGCCTTGACTAGACAGACCTTTGTTGGCAAAGTAATGTCTCTGCTTTTCAATATGCTATCTAGGTTGGTCATAACTTTCCTTCCAAGGAGTAAGCGTCTTTTAATTTCATGGATGCAGTCACCATCTGCAGTGATATTGGAGCCCCCAAAATAAAGTCTGACACTGTTTCCACTGTTTCCCCATCTATTTCCCATGAAGTGATGGGACCGGATGCCATGATCTTTGTTTTCTGAATGTTGAGCTTTAAGCCAACTTTTTCACTCTCCACTTTCACTTTCATCAAGAGGCTTTTGAGTTCCTCTTCACTTTCTGCCATAAGGGTGGTGTCATCTGCATATCTGAGGTTATTGATATTTCTCCTGGCAATCTTGATTCCAGCTTGTGTTTCTTCCAGTGCAGAGTTTCTCATGATGTACTCTGCATAGAAGTTAAATAAGCAGGGTGACAGTATACAGCCTTGACGTACTCCTTTTCCTATTTGGAACCAGTCTGTTGTTCCATGTTCAGTTCTAATTGTTGCTTCCTGACCTGCATACAGATTTCTCAAGAGGCAGGTCAGGTGGTCTGGTATTCCCATCTCTTTCAGAATTGTCCACAGTTTATTGTGATCCATGCAGTCAAAGGCTTTGGCATAGTCAATAAAGCAGAAATAGATGTTTTTCTGGAATTCTCTTGCTTTTTCCATGATCCAGCGGATGTTAGCAATTTGATCTCTGGTTCCTCCGCCCTTTCTAAAACCAGCTTGAACATCAGGAAGTTCACAGTTCACGTATTGTTGAAGCCTGGCTTGGAGAATTTTGAGCATTACTTTACTAGCATGTGAGATGAGTGCAATTGTGCGGTAGTTTGAGCATTCTTTGGCATTGCCTTTCTTTGGGATTGGAATGAAAACTGACCTTTTCCAGTCCTGTGGCCACTGCTGAGTTTTCCAAATTTGCTGGCATATTGAGTGCAGCACTTTCACAGCATCATCTTTCAGGATTTGAAATAGCTCAACTGGAATTCCATCATTTCCACTAGCTTTGTTCATAGTGACGCTTTCTAAGGCCCACTTGACACCCAATTTTTCAAGACATTTGTTTCGGTGAACACTCTGTTACAGTCATCCACAAAGGATAATTTATAAACCATATTACTACTACAGACCATTGATTATTGGAATCCAATTTTCTATTCACATGATGCTTGGTCTATGTTTAAGGCTAAAGATGTTGTCCAAATACTCATCTTTGAAAGTCTTCCCCCAAATTACCACTTCTTGCTTGAATTTCTTTGGGAAAACATAAACCTCACTAGAACATTATAATAGGAAAATACTTCTTTTAAAGAATTGAAGAATTGATTTAAAAAATGAAAAGAAAAAAAATGAATCAAGATATTGCACAGTAATGATCACATTGGAAGAGTACCATGTTTAGGACTGGAGATGCTATGTTAGTAGAATATGCAAGAATGCAGATAGGTGTCACAGATTATGAAACTATCTTTTCATAAATGTGAATCAAAAGATCTTTTAATAATTTCTTAATAAATCTAGTAGATTTTATATTTTTAAACTTTTTACATTTTTTGATTCTGAATTTCCCTTATGTAAGGGCTTCCCTGGTGGCTCAGAAGGTAAAGAATTTACCTTAAATGCAGGAGATGTGGGTTTGACCCCTGGATGGGGAAAGATCACCTGGAGAAGAGAATGGCTACCCACTCCAGTGTACTTGCCTGGAGAATCCCGTGGACAGAGGAGCCTGGCAGGCTACAGTCCATGCATGCATGCTCAGTCACTTCAGTTGTGTATGACTCTGCATACCTGTGGACTGTAGCCCACCAGGCTCCTTTGTCCATGGGATTCTCCAGGCAAGAAGACTGGAATGGGTTGCCATGTCCTCCTCCAGGGGATCTTCTCCACCCAGGGATTGAACCCAGGTCTCCTGTGTCCTCTGTGTAGCAGGCAGATTCTTTGCCACCAGGCCACCAAAGGAAGCCCAGGTTACAGTCTATGGGCTCACAAACTGTTGGACATGACTGAGCAACTAACACACTTTGACTTTAGTTATGTAAGGAAAATGTCTTGTAATAGAATAATATAGTAAGATACGTGCCCAATATCAATCAGTATATCGGCTGTTGCCTTCTTTAGTTAGTCAACATATTAATATTGGCATGTATACATCATGCACCAGATCCAGGTTTTGTAATTATTGCTCCAGAAAGAAGTGAACATTGAACTGTACAATTCTTAGCAGTATTGTATGTATCCTCAGCAACCGTTTAGTCATAGTCTTTCAAGGAAGAAAAGTTATATTTATACTTGCTACCTCCAAAAGTTTTAAAGATAAGTAGCATATAAATCCATCTATAGAAACAGTAGTCCATAAATGTTACTTAATATAACCATTAGTGAACTAACCTATGTTATCTAACATATCAATGCATTGAGCTTCGTAGTTAAAATGTTTACTTTTAGATTGAAAGTGCAACCTAAGAATTTTTGGAAAAGAGTTTGCATTGCATTTTTATAAATAAACTGCCTATTCAAGAGCATTTACCAAGCAAAAATAATCTATACTAAAAGGATTTTGCAACTATTTGATCCTTTTCTCTT
Source organism: Bos grunniens (assembly GCF_055505025.1). NCBI lineage: Eukaryota > Metazoa > Chordata > Mammalia > Artiodactyla > Bovidae > Bos > Bos grunniens. The sequence goes on from NC_141178.1 coordinate 84,032,453, forward strand.
TTGTTTTCTTTTCTACTTAATATAAAAATCTAATGAGAACCAAATTACAAGTTACATAACTTCAAATTTGCTATTTAAAACAGTATATTTTAATTGTTATCTTAAAACTTTACTGAATATGTCAGACATTACATGATGCATTCTCAAATTTTCTAAATCATTTTTGTGTTAGTAACAGATCTTTATCAAACTACACACAGATACACAGCACACTATTTTTGTTTCTGATTTTTTTTTTTTAATTTTTGCAATGCTATGTTGGTTTCTGCCATACAACAATGCTAATCAGCCATGATTATACATGCATCCCCTCCCTTCCTAGGCTCCCTCCCCTCTCCTCATTCCATTCCTCCCAGTAATCAGAGACCACCAGACTGGGCTCCCTGTACTGGATAGGAACATTTGGTTATGACCCTTGGATGACAAACAAAAGTTAAATTCCTATCTCTATTGCCATGTGTAAAGAGGGTCGGGAATTTTGCTGCATATTCCTAAACAATAAAAGACATATGATTTAGTGTAAAGCATTATGGTAAATATTTAATTTTCATAGAAAGCTCTAAATCATGGAAAGAAATGTAATATTTAATTTGTTGAATTATAACTACAACACATAGCCCCTCCCTACTTTCTGCTTATAAACCTTAATCATGATTGAAGTGAAGTCGCTCAGTCGTGTCCGACTCTTTGCGACCCATGGACTGTAGCCCACCAGGCTCCTCTGTCCATAGAATTCTCCAGGCAAGAGTACTGGAGTGGGTTGCCATTTCTTCCTGCAGGGGATATTCCCGACCCAGGGATTGAACCCAGGGCTCCCGCATTGGAGTCAGACACTTTACTGTCTGAGCCACCAGGGAAGCCCGTTGAGTGAAGTGAGTGAAGTTGCTCAGTCGTGTCCGACTCTTTGCGACCCCATGGACTGTAGCCCACCAGGCTCCGCCGTCCATGGGATTCTCCAGGCAAGAATACTGGAGTGGGTTGCCATTTTCTTCTCCAGGGGATCTTCCTGACCCAGGGATCGAACCCACGTCTGCCGCATTGCGGTCAGACACTTAACAGTCTGAGCCACCAGGGAAGCTAGGGAAGCCCGTTAGTAAGACACAAATAGGAAAGGCAAGACTTATGTTTAATCTCAATCAGTCATTTCCTTAAAGCAATCCAATGACCCATCAATTATTAAAACCTTTGGTAAAACCAGTCATAGTCATGGATTCTCTGCTATTTGCTATAGAATTACCTGGAATTATCAAGAAAGAATATCTTGATGAAGTAAATGTTTTAATTAATCTTTGGTGAATATTGAGCCAGGGCTTTCCAGGTGGCGCTAGTGGTAAAGAATCTGCCTGCCAAAAAGGAGATGCCAGAGACTCTCGTTCAATCCTGAGAAGCCTGGATTAGATTCCTGTATTGGGAAGTTCCCCTAGAGGAGGAAATGGTGACCCACTCCAGTATTCTTGCCTGGAAAATTCCATGAACAGAGGAGCGTGAGGGGTTACAGTCTATGGCATCACAATGTCGGACCTGACTGAGAAGGCACGCATCACACATGCACAAATACTGAGCCAGCTTCTTCATGTCACCCTGCACCCCTAAAACATAATCAGCTCTACAAGAAGCAAAAATTTTCAAACCTTGCCTTTGAGTTTAACCTTTTTTTTTTTTTTTTTTACTTTGACCCAAACATAGATGAGACCCAAACAGGGACTTCATTGCTTCCAACGTAAGAATGGTCCAAGGAGGATGATTTACATACAGGTCTGTAGAGTGAAGATTAGTTGGTCCATTAGCTCAGCCCTGAAGCTCAAGTGACCTGCCTCATATCAGCAGAGCTGCCTCAGTAAAGTCACTATTTCAAAAATAGCTGTTGTTGCAACCTACTGGAGTTCATAAATGTTTCTTTTTTCATGAATAAATAGCCAATGCTTTACTGAAATCTGTACACTAAATCATAATTAATTTGTTGGTTGTTATACTATCATGGAAGAACTGGTTTAAAGATACTGTAACTTAAATTGAATCAAAAATTACCTAAGTAAAATTTCTAGTAAAAGAGATAGATAAATACATTTTAAAATGTACAACCACAATGATGTACATGGAAAAACTTAAGTGATAGGTATACACTATATCTCCAACATTTGTATCATTTTCTTGCACTAGCACATAGAGAATAATTTATATCTGGTTATATTAGCAATTATATTTAAACTATACTGTATTATGAACTATTTAAGTTAGATATATTTCAAATTTGCCTTTGTTTGCCTGGGAATCTTCCAAAGCCAAAATGTTTCTTATGGAATTAATAAAGTCTTAAGATACTTGGAGTTTTACGCTGAGCAGCTTTTAATGTACTACTTTTACATTAAGATGTAAACTTCCTTACTGTAGGCATTAACTCTTCAGATCCTTTTAAAAGTCCTGCAGTTCACATGACTTGAATTAAACTGAAATTTAACCAGGACAAATACAAGGTCAGATATTATACACACAAAAAATTACAATTCAATGTTTGTATCAAACTTTTAGTTGAAGTAGTCTTTTATTTCTATTTTTATTTGTAATTTTAAAGTTACTTTAATAAAATAAAAGAGTGAACAGAAATTGGCCTGTCAATTGCAAGGTTAAAATAGGTTCATGATTCTATTTGCTATTGAGAAACTCTTACTCTCAAAAATCTTTCTAGCTTTGCATTTTATCACAGAACAATTTAATGTTGATTAATTTCTTTACTGACTTTTTCACATCTTTGTTCCTGAGGCTGTAGATCACTGGGTTCAGCATGGGGATGACCACTGTGTGAAAGACAGAGGCCACCTTGACCATGAGCGATGAACTTCTGGAGTTAGGAACACAACAGAGGAAAAGGATGGAGAAGGCAATGGCACCCCACTCCAGTACTCTTGCCTGGAAAATCTCATGGACGGAGGAGCCTGGTGGGCTGCAGTCCATGGGGTCGCTAAGAGTCAGACAGGACTGAGCGACTTCACTTTCACTTTTCACTTTCATGTATTGGAGAAGGAAATGGCAACTCACTCCAGTGTTCTTGCCTGGAGAATCCCAGGGACGGCGGAGCCTGGTGGGCTGCATAGTCCAGTCTATGGGGTCGCATAGAGTCGGACACGACTGAAGCGACTTAGCAGCAGCAGCAGAGGAAAAGGATGGTCCTGTGGAAGATGGTAATGGTGGTCAGGTGAGAGGCACAGGTGGAGAAGAATTTGTGGCACCCCCCCAGTCGAAAGCGTCCTTAAGACAGTGATAAAAATGAAAACTTAAGAGGTGCAAATAATCATCAGGCTGCTTACTTCATTGAATGTGGCAGAGACTAAAATGATTTCCTGGTTAATGTAGTGTCAGAGCAGGAAACAGCAACAATGGCTGCGTGCTCACAGACAAAGTTATTTATGAACTTAGTCCCACAAAAGGATAACCTTGATAAAACATATGTGTATGTTAAGGAACAGGCTATACTCCAAGAGTATAATGCAGACAACCACAAGGAACAAAGCTTCTGGGACATCACAACAGCATAGAGAAGAGGGTTACAAATGGCCACGAATCGGTCATATGCCGTCACTGCCAACAGGAATGTCTCTGTCACCACAAATATGCAGACAAAGAAGAATTGTATGAGGCATCCTGTGAAGGAGATGGTTCTGTCTTCCACAACCAAGTTTTCTAGTAGCTTGGGTGTAACTACTGTCGAGTAACAGGAATCAACGAAGGATAAGTGGCTGAGAAAGAAGTACCTGGGCGTGTGGAGCCTGGAACTGGACTTCATGATCAGGATCATGCCTAGGTTCCCCAGCAGAGTGACTGTGTAGATGGTCAGGAAGACCAGGAACTGGGGCAGCTGGAGCTGAGGATATTCTGAGAAGCCCAAGAGAATGAAAGTGACCTTAGCACTCTGGTTTGCTTGGTTCCTGTGGACAAAGTATCAGTGTTGATCCAGAAGAGTAAAAACTAAACTTTGAAATAGGGAGAGAATAGAAAATGTGTTGCGAAGCTCACTGGGTCTCTGTTTACAGTGTTTCTATGCTAATGTTCACTTGTATGTCAATTATACAGCCAATAATAATTTTCATTGTGTATGATCTTCAGAAACAAAGAACTAAAACAGATTAGGTCTTGCTTTATTTCAAATAATAAAACTCATTATTATCAGCTGTTTTCAGGAGACATTGTCTTTGCGTGACTCTGAGCTGTGTGAAAACACCTAATATATACAATCCAATTACATGTATTGGAGAAAAACATGTCTTTAGGTTCCACAGTTTCTTACCTGCCTCACCTCCTGAGCTATGAGACAATTAACTTATATGCTAATTTGTATAATGGTAACATCTCTGCAAAACAGTTAATATAATATTTTCTTGGTTGTTGTATCTCCTTTCAATTCCTTTCTTATTCCTAGTTATTCCAAATTCTCAACCCATTCTGGAGCTATGCTATAAGACATACTAAACTTTTTCACTTATCTTGAATTAATTTTGAAAATGTTTAAATGTATTCTTCATAGCCAATTGTATTATTCATCAGAAGTTTCAAAACAAAATATGAGCTATGCTTCTTGTGATAATAGTTGAAACAATATTGAACAGAAAACTCATTTTTTTCCATTGTAGCAGATTTTGGAGTTTGGGTGACAAAAATAAGAACTGTGAAAGTACTGGAGAAAGCTTATAGGCTTCAGAATGGATCCAATATATACTCTGCCATTTTGAATTAAGTTTTTAGTTCTTCCAAAGAAAAGTGGCTGGAAAACACCTATTTCAAATGGGACAGCAGAATATTTCTTGATTATTACTGATCACAATAATCAGTAACTTTTCCTCTATAGTAAGATAAGAATAGTAACATAAATTTTAAATCACTAGATTAGAACTAGATACTTCAATAATGAATTCAAATGCTGTAAGACATGGTAGAACAGATATTTACCTTTTTATATATCAGAATTATGAATAATTGTTATGATTTCAAACACCTGATATGTTTGTGAAAACAAGCATGGACATCTATCAACTGGTGGACACATTGGGGAAGACAATGCAGAAATCCCTTCTTCTGGAAGCCACACAATGGAAACACTGTAGAATTTCATTAGAACACTTGGTTTAAGATGCACCTTTCCTTATTTTCCTCTAGGTTTTCTCACCACACTATAGCTTTCTCTGATTCCCACCTGATGAACTTGTAAGAAAGATACCTTCCAAGGACCATGTCCACAACAGACCCTCTGTAACAATACTTTGTAAGGTCTCAGCACTGCAAAGATTGATTATGACTATTATTCCAGCCACATTCCTTCAATTTAAAATGCTCTGTGCAAGATTATGAGAATAATTTTCCATGATTGTTTAATATAACAGTGACTTTAAGATTCTAAATAAATGTTAATAGCAAATGTATAACATTAACATTATTCAGTATGACTTTTCCAAAAACTGCTTGGATCTATAAGTTCAACCTCATTATCACTTAATACATCCTTCTTAGTGAAGGTGGATTTATCAACCTCTGTTATATAGTACATGCCTATTTCTTTATAATTTATTTCCCCATTTTATTCTTTCTTATGATGTTTGCTTTATTTTGCCACCTTCTTTTATAGACATGACTCATTGTTTCATCCCCTCTGTATACAGACAAACTTGCATATTTATCACTCACAATTACTGTAGGTTATGAGCGCCGAAGAATTGATGCTTTTGAACTGTGGTGTTGGAGAAGACTCTTGAGAGTCCCTTGGACTGCAAGGAGATCCAACCAGTCCATTCTGAAGGAGATCGGCCCTGGGATTTCTTTGGAAGGAATGATGCTAAAGCTGAAATTCCAGTCCTTTGGCCACCTCATGCGAAGAGTTGACTCATTGGAAAAGACTCTGATGCTGGGAGGGATTGGGGGCAGGAGGAGAAGGGGACGACAGAGGATGAGATGGCTGGATGGCATCACTGACTTGATGGACGTGAGTCTGGGTGAACTCCGGGAGTTGGTGATGGACAGGGAGGCCTGGCGTGCTGAGATTCATGGGGTCGCAAAGAGTCGGACACGACTGAGCGACTGATCTGATCTTATCTGATATCCCTATTATTTATAAATATGGCTGTTACTGTCACTTTATTTCTAGAAAATTACAGGAAAATCTTGAAGACAAGGCCCACTTTGTGGGCCTTCTTTTACCAAAAGAAGAATTCTCCATTTCTGACTTTATGGTTGATACCCAGTGAGAAAACTAGGATACAAATTATTTGAAAGAAAGAGCACATGTATACCTGTGGTGGATTCATTTTGGTATAAAGAAAAAAAAAAAAAGAATTGGAATATAACTCCATAAACCTTCTCAGCCAAAACGTGGTTCTTTGTGCACACCTTGTTCTACACATGTGTCCGTCTCCTACAAAGATTACTGGATCTTTGTATTTTCTTTTTTAAGTAAAACAAGAGACATGAATCAACTCACCCAAATACAGAAGAACTTGAATGAGTCATTTAGTGAAGAACTCTTTGCTAAGATTAATGAACTCCAGCAATGCTGCTGCTTAGGACTTAATAGAAACACACCTGAAAAGGGTAGTAAAAGTGCCCAGTATTTTTCATTAATTATTTCATACTTTATGATTTTCCAACCTGTTAAGAAAACTCAGAGATACCAAAGATAAGATCAAGCCTGAAAAGTAAATCCTGGCACCAAACTTTATCACAAATATATGCCATCATGACCTTAGGCATGTGAAAACTAGAGAATATAACTGAGGTACTGCCTTGATGACTGCAATTCAACTAATTACATTTTAACTCTGAACTCTGTCCCAGGTGGTGTATTGATTGTATATTATTTCCCTAAAGCCTTAGGGCATTTGTATTATCAACTTTACTCATTTAATCTTAAAAAATAAAAAAACACCATTAAAAAAATCTATGTGGATATAAAATACATAAATCCACAAGGGGAAATTATACACGAGTAGATTTATCTTTTATTAATCCATATTTAATTTTTAAAATTTTCTTATGAAGGTATATATATATATATTCTTATGTTTCTAAACATATGGCTGCTAAATTATAATTATACTGTTTATACTTTACAATATTTACCATTTATACTTTACAAAATTTGTACTATAAACTTTATTTTATATTTACACTATTGATTCTATTGATAGAAAACAGATTCCATTGGCTTTTCAAATATAGAATGTTCTCAGATGTTTATATTTATTACTGAATCTAAAAAGAAATTTTGGATGATATGTTTTCTAAAAACATCTGTTTATGAAAAGGATGATATTTTCACTAATTTTGGTAACTACCCAACTTGGCTTTAAGGACACAGGTTAAAAATAATAACTTGATAGAAGGAGCTGAAGTGCAAGCAGTGAAAGATTTTACTTTCTTAGGCTCCAAAATCATTGCTTTATGGTGACTGCACCCATGAAATTAAAATGCACTTGCTCTGTGGGAGGAAAGTTATGACAAAACTAGGCAGCACATTCAAAACCAGAAACATCACTTTGCCAACAAAAGTCCATATAGTCAAAACCATGGTGTTTCCAGCAGTCAGGTATGGATGTGAGAGCTGGACCATAAAGAAGACAAAGTGCCGAAGAATTGTTCTTTCAAATTGTGGTGCTGGGGAAGACTCCTGAGAGTGCTTCGGACAGCAAGATCCAACCAGTCAGTCCTGAAGGAAATCAGCCCTGAATATTCACTGGAAGGACTGATGCTGAAGCTGAAGGTCCAGTGATTTGGCCACCTGACATGAAGAGCTGACTCACTGGAAAAGACCCTGATGCTGGGAATGACTGAAGGCTAGTGGAGAAGAGGGCAGCAGAGGATGAGATGGTCAGATGGCATCACCGACTCAATGGACATGAGTGTGAGCAAACTCCAGGAGTCAGTGAAGGGCAGAGAAGCCTGGCGTGCTGCAGTCCATGGGGTGGCAAAGACTCGGACGTGACTTAGTGACTGAACAACAATAACAACAAGCTTATTTCTCACTAGTGGAAGATTCAAAATACATTTTGACTGGGCAGCTGTGCCCTATATGGGCTCTGATTTCTCCCAACTTGTACCTCACCATCATCATGGTGCTTCTGAGGTTATGATTCTCTTAATATTCACTGGAGAAAGAATAGATTCTCCTTCAAATAAATGATGCCAGGACAATTGGGCATTCACAAGTAAAATTACGGGATTGGACACTTGCCTCATATTATATACAACAGTTAACTCAGAAAGTGAACAAGGACCTGAATGAAAGAGCATAAACTATAAAACTCTTACAAGAAAAACACAGGCCTTACATTTCATGCCCTTGAATTTGGCAGTAGATTCTTAAACAGGGAAACCAAAACATGAGTGACAATAAATAAATAAATTGCTATTGTACTTCCTCAAAATTTAAAATATTTGTATATTAAAAACGTTATCAATAAAGTGAAAAGAAAAGGTACAGAAAAGAAACAATAAAGACAAAAAGTCAAAGCAGATACAACACAAAATTTACAAATGTCCAACAAGCGTGTGAAAATATTCTCAACATATTTAGTTGTTAGGAAAATGCAAATCAATGTCATGATGAGATATCAATTTATATCCACTGGATTTGCTATAATATAAGTATATAATAGCAATGATTAGCAAGGATATGAAGCAACCAGAAGAGTTATATATTATGCCTGGGAATCTAAAATGCTACAGACACTGTAGAATAAGTTTGGCGGCTCCTCTCACATGGATGAACATAGAATTACTATTAGACAAAATGCTTAGCAGGGAAAAAAAATAGTCTTTCACAAAGAGGTGTTAGGCTTTTCCCCCAATTTCTGGCAGATAATATATATCTTATGTGATAGTAGAGTCTATTTAGGGAGGAGGGTCTGGGTACACCTGATACCAAGGTGGGTGCGTGCTAAGTCGCTTCAGTGGTGTTTGATTCCTTGCCACCCTATGGACTTTAGCCCACCAGGCTTCACTGTCTATGGAATTCTCCAGGCAAGAATACTGGAATGGGTTGCCATGCCCTCCTCCAGAGGATCCTCCCAATCCAGGAACGGAACCCATGTCTCCTACGTCTCCTGCACTGGTAGGCAGGTTCTTACCACTAGTGCCACCTGGGAAGCACCACAGCACATAGAATTCACTCCTTAGACTGGATGTGAGTTTACTGTGAAGTGTGTTAGTTGCTCAGTCGTGTCTTAATCTTTGTTAACTCCATGGACTGAAGCCCGCCAGGCTCCTCTGTCATGGGATTCTCCAGGCAAGGATACTGGAGTGGGTTGCCCTCCCTTTCTCCAGGGGATCTTCCCCACCCAGGGATAGAACCAAAGTTTCCTGCATTGCAAGTGGATTCTTTATCATCTGAGCCACCAGGGAAGTCCATGAGTTTGCTAGTTGGGCAAAATTAAATCAGGTTAACCAAGATTCTCTAATTGATATTAGCAGGGCCCCCATTCAATCCACCATTAATGTTACTTACCAATGAAGTTCTCTGTTATGTTATCATTGTACATCAATAGCTATTTTATATGTAGTTTGACTGATGTGAAATACTGTTTTAGATTTAGCTGGAACTATTTCTGAAGTGTGCATTTCTTAATTTTATTTTTGATGATTTATGTACAAAAAACAAATAAATTTTATATTAACAAGTAGAATTTTACCAAATCTTATTCAGGATTCTGTGGGGACAGAGACATGACTTCTTTGCACTTATAATGTACCAATTCTTTCTATGTGGTGTTAAATAAATATATCCTTTAAATTTAGGCTTCCCTGGTACCTTAGATGGTAAAGAATCTGCCTGCAATGCAGGAGACATACGTTTGATTACTGGTCATGCAGATACCCTGGAGAAGAGAATGGCTACCCACTCCAGTATTCTTTCCATGGACACAGGAGCCTGGCAGGCTAAAGCCCATAGAATTGTAAAGAGTCAGACATAACTGAGCAACTAAGCACAGGAATGTCTTTTAACTTTAGTGTCTTAGTGTTGAACAACTCTTAGTTACTATGATTCAACTCATGTAACTCCCTCATGGTTAACTATAAACTTTCATGACAACTCAAATCCACTCTTCGATTGACTTATAATGACTTAAAGAAAAGAAAAAAAGAAGACTCACCTGAACAGCCAAATGGTAATGTGTCTTTACTCAGAAATCTTTACATGACAAATACTTTATCTAGAGACTTCAATAGTCTAGGCTTTAATTAGGTGTTATTTATTATTTTATTGCTAAGTCTCTACAGTTTACTAAAGTGGTTGAATGATGTATCAACAAGGGAATTTCATTAAATGTGTGCACTGTTTTCCTTCCTAAAAATTGGAATTTGAAATGCTATTAATAAATGCTACAAAACTCGGACAGTTCTCCACAGTGCTCTTGTAAATGAAAAAGCAAACCTAAGCCGTTTTACATTCATTGACATAATAATTTGGTATTGACTCGCTTCCTAGCTGGAGAAGGCAATGGCAACCCATTCCAGTACTCTTGCCTGGAAAATCCCATGGATGGAGGAGCCTGGTGGACTGCAGTCCATGGGGTCGCTAAGAGTCAGACAGGACTGAGCGACTTCACTTTCACTTTTCACTTTCATGCATTGGAGAAGGAAATGGAAACCCACTCCAGTGTTCCTGCCTGGAGAATCCCAGGGATGGCGGAGCCTGGTGGGCTGCCTTCTATGGGGTCTCACAGAGTTGGACACGACTGAAGCGACTTAGCAGCAGCTTCCTAGCAGTCTCTTTCACATCTTTGTTCCCGAGGCTGTAGATCACTGGGTTCAGCATGGGGATGACCACTGTGTAAAAGACAGAGGCCACCTTGACCATGAGCCATGAACTCCTGGAGTTAGGAACACAGTAGAGGGAAAGGATGGTCCCGTGGAAGATGGTAATGGCAGTCAGGTGGGAGGCACAGGTGGAGAAGGCTTTGTGGAGCCCCCCAGTTGAAGGCATCTTCAGGACAGTTATAAAAATGAAAACATAGGAGGTGAGAATAATTATCAGGCTGCTTATTTCATTAAACATGGCAGAGACTAAAATGATCTCCTGGCTAATGTAGGGGTCAGAGCAGGAAACAGCAACAATGGCTGCGTGCTCACAAACAAAGTTATTTATGATATTATTTCCTCTAAAGGACAATTCGGATAAAAAGTGGGTAAGAGTCAGGGAACAGACTGTACCCCCAAGAGTATGATGCACCCACCAATAAGGAACAAAGCTTCTGGAACATGACAGCTGTGTAGAGAAGAGGGTTGCAAATGGCCACAAATCAGTCATATGCCATCACTGCCAACAGGAACGTCTCTGTCACCACAAATATGCAGGCAAAGGAGAACTGCATGATGCATCCTGTGAAGGAGATGGTTCTGTCGTCCACAATCAAGTTTTCTAGTAGCTTGGATGTAACTACTGTTGAGTAACAGAGATCAACAAAGGACAAATGTCTGAGGAAGTAGTACACAGGGGTGTGGAATTTGGGATTTATCTAGATAGTTAGGATCATGCCCAGGTTCCCCAGCACACTGACGGAGTAGATGGTTAAGAATAACAGGACAAGAGGTATCTGGAGTTCGGGATATTCTGAGAAGCCCAAGAGAATGAAAGTGACTTCAGCACTCTGGTTTTCTTGGTTCCTGTGGACAAAATATAAAAGTTGATTCAGAGAAATCTGCAGCAAAATTTGAAAGAAATGTAATGTTATTCCCTCAGTATTGTGGGATGTTTTTGTGACTCCATGGACTGTAGCCTACCAGGTTCCTCTGTCCATGAGATTCTCTGGGCAAGAACACTGGATGGGTTGTCATGCCCTCCTCCAGGGGATCTTCCTGACTTACGCATAGAATGAGAGTACTTATGGGGAAAAAGAGTGCATTGAATTATTATTATTTTTTAAATTAGCCTCTTTCCCTCCAAAATGCCTCTACTGTCTTTTTCTGACATTAAAGTTCATTCTTTTCAAAGCTACTTCCTAAATTCTTACCAAAACCTGAAATGGCACTCAGTATAAAGGGAAGTTCATTCCACATAGACTTCTCTAAAAATTCTATATATCATTAGGAGTTGAAATTAAACACTCTGTTATTTTCACTCAGGTTTTATAACTTTATACTCCAAGAACACATATAACACTTCCAGATTTCCTGTACATGTATAACTATGTCATTCACATATTCCCCAACTCTTTTTCTTCAGTTATTCCTTTACATTCTTAAACATGTGATTAATTCCTGATTTCCTGAAAGTATGTTTCAATTTAACATGCAAATCATAGAGCACATATTCTCTAACTGAAAACACTTTTTTTTTAAAGTCAGGATTTGTTCCCTATGTCTATGGTAACAAAGTTTGAATAGTCCAAGGTTGAAAGGGAAATCTTCATCAAAGATGAATACAATTTCTGATGCACACTTGTTCCTTCTTCCCCACACTCCTTCTCCACACCTGTAGCTTTTCACTCCACCTCCCACACTCTGTACTTGTCAACAGGCTTGGGGCCAATGTTCCCAATCGCCTATGTAGTCCAGGAAGTGTCAGCCATGCTCAGCTGTGAGCACAGGTGCTGTGCATAGTATTTATCTTCTTTTCTGTGCAATTACCTTGGTATAATTTTCCCATTGCAGACCCACTATGTGCTCAGCCCTGTAACAGGCATTTTAGAAACTATAAAATTATAAAATCTCAGCCTCAATTTGTTTCTTAGAGCATTATTCCAGGATATAATCCATATAAGCACAGATGACAACTTATAGTTCTTGTTTATTATTAAAGTTTGTATGTATAAAGGGAATGAAAATATTGTGATCCAGAAAAAACAAAAAATTTCCTTGTGATGTAGCATGGTGAACAACAATAAATGTGGTGAAAGATAACTAATCAAAGACTTCTAGTCAACTAAACAGGTAATCTGGCAGTTAGATTTATACACGTGCTTGTTTGCCTCCTGCAAAGATTAATGAAGTATATTAGGAACATATTATATTCCTTTTAAAGTGAAATAAAAATCAACTCACCTGAGTGTAGAAGAATTTGACTGGCTCATTTAATAAAGCTTCTTTTCTAAGTTCAATGGATTCCAGGAAAATTTATGCTGAGAAGTCATTTTTTTTTAATATAGTAATAAGTCTGAAAAATAGTTAACGGGAATCTAGAGTATATTGCAATGAATATTTCAGAAAATGAATTTCTCTTATAATGTATTAAAAATATATTCAGACTTGAAAAGGACCGAGAAAAGGACACCAAAAAAAAGGAAACCAAAAAAGCTGAACCCTAACATCAAACTGTAACATATATATGCCACCAAAACCCCAAGGAGATTAACCTTAGAGAATATTATTTAGCTATTGCTTTGAGACCACAAATGGGGCAATTAGATGAAATAATGTCCTTGTGACACTTTGGTTGCGTATGCATTTTTTTCCAAAGTTTGGGGAACAATTTCATCATGCACTCTAGTCCATTGATCTTTTAAAAATGTTGAACTAGACACTATATTTTTGTCTTTAAATACTTGCAAAATGCAGAAATATACAAAAGCAAAATCAACTATTGGGTAACAATCCAAAGATTCTTAATTTTTGTTGAATTTCTGGTTGTCCCCCTGTATCTGTGGGCTTCCCTCATAGCTCAGTTGGTAAAGAATCCTCTTGCAATTCAGGACACCCCGGTTCAATTCCTGGTCAGGCAGATCCCCTGGAGAAGGGATAGGCTACCCACTTCAGTATTCTTGGGCTTCCCTTGTGGCTCAGCTGGTAAAGAATCTGCCTGCAATGCGGAAGACCTGGGTTTGATCCCTGGGTTGGGAAGACCCCTTGGAGAAGGGAAAGGCTACCCACTCCATTATTCTGGCCTGGAGAAGTCCATGGACTGTACAGGCCATGGAGTCGCAAAGAGTCTGTCACAACTGAGCGACTTTCACTTTCTCTGTATCTGAGGGACATATTGACGTGTTTGGATGTAAAACTTATACAATATGAATCATATTATAGTGTTTTTTACCCTTTCTTTAACATTGTGTTGTGAGTTTCATTTTCTGTAAAAACCATTGGTTTTCTTAAGATAATACAACTTGCATTACTATTACAAATATGAGCACAATTCTTTTTTATTCTTACATTTATTATTGAAATTGCAAAAAAAACTGGTATTCTATTTTTCAGTTTATAGTCTAGGTTTATGGGAAGTATAGTATATTTATTATTTAAGAAGCTGCCATATCTTAACATATAAACATCTCAACTCCAATAACAGTTTAACAGAACAGGGAGCAGCACTTTTTTCTGGAAAAAGCTGTACAGTAAATACTTTAGCCTTTTTTGGGCCACATAGTCTCAATTTCAGCTATGCACTTCTGTATCTCGCAGCATGGATTCACCTGTAGGCAATATGTAAATCAATAGGCATGACTCTGTTCCAATAAAATTTTATTTATAAAAGACAGTAGGACAGATTTGGTTTGCAGATCACACCTTGTCAACGTATGCAATAGAAGGCATTTATTGATTGTTCAAAGTCTAAAATTATTTCCAGATGAGTAGGCAGATGTCCTCTGAGTGGCAATACAGAGATTTAAGCTTGTTCTCAGTTATGGCTTATGATAAAGTGACTGCGTGCATGTGTGTTAAGTCACTTTAGTGGTGTCTGACTCTGTGAGAGGGTATGGACTGAAGCCCGCCAGGCTCCTCTGTCCATGGGATTCTCCAGGCAGAACTCAGGAGTGGGTTGCAGTGCTCTCCTCCAGGGAAACTTCCCAGCCCAGGGATCAAACCTGTCTCTCTTGGATTGACAGTTGGGTTGTTTACCACTAGCGCCACCTGGGAAGTTCAACAGTGGGATTGTTATGGTATAATTGTAATGTAGTGAGAGAAATAATAATTTGCTTTAAAAAATACTACACTTTTCTGCATTGCCACTGTGCATATTTTTGTGTTTTGCTTATTTATTTTTCATTAAGCTTTTGTCAAGCATATTAAGAGTGTTCCTCACATGTTGAGATACTTGAATAATGACCAAGATATTTCCTGATCAATAAAATCACAATAGGACTTTGAACTTTGAGTCAAACTATAGTGTTAAGATAGATTGAAGGGATAAGAAACAAAAACAAAAGACATTTTAAGCAAAGAAGACAGTCTGAACCAAGGTAGGAATTTGAATGTTCAAATTGTTTTCAATTAGAAGTAGAGTTTATGCAGGGCAAACTTTGGGGGATGGCGAGGGACAGAGAAGCCTGGCATGCTGCAGGACATAGGGTTGCAAAGAGTCTTGCATGACTGTGAGACTGAACAACAACAAAAAGTATGAGATATGATCAGAGGACCAGAGAATCTAAATCGTGTAAAGAATGCAATTAGGATTAGTACTGATGCTGGGAGGGATTGGGGGCAGGAGGAGAAGGGGATGACAGAGGATGAGATGGCTGGATGGCATCACTGACTCGATGGACGTGAGTCTGGGTGAACTCCGGGAGTTGGTGATGGACAGGGAGGCCTGGCGTGCTGGAATTCATGGTGTCGCAAAAAGTCGGACATGACTGAGCGACCGAACTGAACTGAACTAAACCGATTGCTGAATAGAGTTGAAGTAGAGTTCTATGCCCACAGGACAAGTATGTAGTAATGAAGAGAGTGTGGTTGTAAAACGGTGTCGACAATGGGAATGAAATGGACTCAGTTTCAATATTATAATCATGGCATTCAATGCAGTTGCATTAGTTGTTGATATAAACAGAAAGAATTAACTCCCATTTTTAGAAAATAATAGCAAATGAAGCAACCGACAAACAACTAATCTCAAAAATATATAAGCAACCCCTACAGCTCAACTCCAGAAAAATAAACGACCCAATCAAAAAATGGGCCAAAGAACTAAATAGACATTTCTCCAAAGAAGACATACAGATGGCTAACAAACACATGAAAAGATGCTCAACATCACTCATTATCAGAGAAATGCAAATCAAAACCACTATGAGGTACCATTTCACACCAGTCAGAATGGCTGCGATCCAAAAGTCTACAAATAATAAATGCTGGAGAGGGTGTGGAGAAAAGGGAACCCTCTTACACTGTTGGTGGGAATGCAAACTAGTACAGCCACTATGGAGAACAGTGTGGAGATTCCTTAAAAAACTGGAAATAGAACTGCCTTATGATCCAGCAATCCCACTGCTGGGCATACACACTGAGGAAACCAGAAGGGAAAGAGACACGTGTACCCCAATGTTCATCGCAGCACTGTTTATAATAGCCAGGACATGGAAGCAACCTAGATGTCCATCAGCAGATGAATGGATAAGAAAGCAGTGGTACATATACACGATGGAGTATTACTCAGCCATTAAAAAGAATACATTTGAATCAGTTCTAATGAGGTGGATGAAACTGGAGCCTATTATACAGAGTGAAGTAAGCCAGAAAGAAAAACACCAATACAGTATACTAACGCATATATATGGAATTTAGAAAGATGGTAACAATAACCCGGTGTACGAGACAGCAAAAGAGACACTGATGTATAGAACAGTCTTATGGACTCTGTGGGAGAGGGAGAGGGTGGGAAGATTTGGGAGAATGACATTGAAACATGTAAAATATCATGTAAGAAACGAGTTGCCAATCCAGGTTCAATGCACGATACTGGATGCTTGGGGCTAGTGCACTGGGACGACCCAGAGGGATGGTATGGGGAGGGAGGAGGGAGGAGGGTTCAGGATGGGGAACACATGTATACCTGTGGCGGATTCATTTTGATATTTGACAAAACTAATACAATTATGTAAAGTTTAAAAATAAAATAAAATTAGAAAAAAAATAAGAGAGCTAAAAAAAAAAAAAAAAAAGAATTAACTCCCATTTTCATTTTGTTTCAGAAACAAACATTATATTCTTGACAGCATCTCATTGCAGACGAGTCAGTGATTCCCGGAAGCTAGCAATAATTACACAGGCACCTGCAATGAGAAGTAGTAAACAGTGAGGTGTAATGTGGGGGCTAGAGCATCTGATAAACCAACCAAAGGCCTGAAGACATCTGGAACACGGAGGGAAAACAAACGGAGACTCTTACCACTGTCTTCAAATATTTCAAGGCTAAAATATGAAAGAAACACTGACCTTTTTTCTGTGTCCTAAGGACAGAAATTTAATTTTAAATGAATTAACTTTTAAAAGCCGCAGGAAGCTAATTTCAGACCAACAACAATAAAAGAATTTTCTATTTTTTTCTCCAGTGTCAATGAACAGAATAGTGTGAATGACTCAGAGTCTGGGTTGCCCAGTTTCACTAAAAGTATATGAGAAGGGGCTCTAGAGACACAAACTTGAATGTAAACAAAAGGAAGGGGAAGACTTTTCCGGAAGAATGTAGACAAGATATTAAACTCCACAATGTCTCTCTACATTTCCCATATTCTGTGACTGGTCCTCACACTGGCCTAGAGATTTCACTAAGATCACTTTTTGCTTGGTGTTCCCAAAATACTGTTTTAAAATTATCTGTATAATTCTCAAAATCCATAATTTACACATCTGTAACAGGTTGACTTAACTACTCCATCTGATAAAAAAATCTATTACTGTAACTAAGTAGTACATTCTAACCACCTTAATACATAAGGATTGAATTAAATACAAACTTTATTAATCTTTGTCTATACCTGAGGAGGGGCTTCCCTGGTGACTCAGATGGTTAAGAATCCTCCTGCAATGCAGAAGACCCAGATTTGATCCCTGGGTTGGGAAGATCCTCTGGAGGAGGAAATGGCAACTCACTCCAGTATTTTTGCCTGGAGAATTCCCATGGACAGAGGAGCTTGGTGGGCTCTAATCCATGAGGTCGCAGAGTCGGACACAACTGAGTGACTGAGCACAGCACTTAACTGAAGAGATCATTCCTATAAGCGTATGTAGGTAAAGCATGCTTAAAAAAAGTAAGAAATTCAATTCAAAATAGCCTCCTAAATTCAGTATGACATGTAAATCATAATTTTAGATAGATTCCTGGTGGCTCGGATGGTGAAGATTTGACCTGCAATGCAGGAGACCTGGCTTCTATCCCTAGATTGGGAAGATCCCCTGGAGAAGGGAATGGCTACTCACTCCAGTATTCTTGCCTGGAGAATTCCATGAATGGAGGAGCCTGGTGGGCTATAGTCCATGAGGTCATGAAGAGTCAGACACGACAGAGCAACTAACACATGCACTTTTTTCCCTGCATGTATTTATGTGTAGATACCTCTGAGAATGGCAAGTGTGAAGTGCAGGCCATCACGGGCACCCTGGTGTCTAGTGTGTGCACAGGCAGTTTTATTTATCTTTCTTTGATCTGGTCTGGGGCTCCAGTCTGGCACATATTCAGAAAAGATTAAAGAATTAAAGTAAATCTGATAGTCTCAGTCCAGTATTATTTCTTATTACACAAGAGGTTATTTTTTCCGCTTAAGTTTATATACAGTTTAAATACTAGTTTGACACAATGGGAAGGAAATGTTGGTTTTATTTTCCCCAACATTCCCAGTTTGACCCTACATTATCTATTTGTCATCTCATTCTCAGCAAAATTACATAGTAATTGGTGGAATTTTTTCATAGGATCTAAGAGTATAAAGTGCTAATCGCTCAGTCATGGTTGACTCTTTGCAACCCTGTGGACTGTAGCCCGCTAGGCTCCTCTCTGCCTGGAATTCTCCTGGCAAGAATACTGGCGTGGGTTGCGGTTCCCTTCCCGAGGGTATCTTCACAATCCAGGAATCAAACCCGGAATCTCTCACATTCTAGACGGATCCTTTACCTTCCGAGCCTCAAGTAGCATAAAATCCCTCTGCAAATTAGTAGCAAAGAGTATGAATTTGTCTTTCCCTAACAAGTGATGCAATGGCACCCCACTCCAGTACTCTTGCCTGGAAAATCCCATGGATGGAGGAGCCTCGTAGGCTGCTGCAGTCCATGGGGTCGCTAAGAGTCAGACACGACCGAGCGACTTCACTTCCACTTTTCACTTTCATGCATTGGAGAAGGAAATGGCAGCCCACTCCAGTGTTCTTGCCTGGAGAATCCCAGGGACTGGGGAGTCTGGTGGGCTGCATAGCCCAGTCTATGGGGTCGCATAGAGTCGGACACGACTGAAGCAACTTAAGCGACTTAGCAGCAGCAGCAACAAGTGATACAAATAGCATATCCACTTGATGGCAGAGTGACACTGTAATTTAAATCAAGGCACAAATAATGTGCATTGATTGACTGCTTTAGAGAAAGTAGCAGAAACTGATAGAAAGCAAGATGTTCGTGGTTTAAATATAACTTTGAAAACATTTTATTCTGTGAAGGAAAAATGTGCTCTGTCATGTCGACCGACAGAGGATGCTGAGGCCACCAAGCCATCAGCACGGCTCCTGCACCCCAACCTCCCGCTCAGGCTGCTGAGCCCTGAGGAACTCTCTGGAACAGAGCTGCACCCTGAGGGAACACTGGATAGAAAAGAGCAGGGCACTGGCCCTAAGTAGTCAAGGTGCAGCTCAAAGGGATGATTTCAAGGAGCCCGACTGTTCCCTCTCCCAGGCACAGAAAGCCCTAAATTCATTAACGTGAGCTTTCTGGTTTTAATTTCCGATAATCTTCTGATGGTCGGACTACCTGGTTTTTGTTGCAAAAATGCATATACATCCTGACTCCTCCCTTCCCTTTTCAGAGCAGTTTCTCTGAACTAACTGAGAAGTTGTCTTCCAGGTTTGTGTGTGCGTGGCCGCTCAGTCATGTCCGACTCTTGTGACCCAATGGACTGTAGCCCACCAGGCTCCTCTGTCCATGGGATTCTCCATCAAGAGTATTGGAGTGGGTAGCCAATTCCTCCTCCAGGGGATCTTCCTGACCTAGGGATTGAACCTGGGTCTCCTACATTACAGGTGAATTATTTATTATCTGAGCCACCAGGGAAGCCACTTATTTTCTAGGTTTAAGTCCATAGAATAAAAAATAATTTTGTTTTTAGGTTTTTTTTTTGTTGTTGTTATTTGTTTGTTTGTTTTTTGGTCCGTTAGTAATTTCATGTCTCTTTCAGGAATAAGGAAACCAGTGTTCAAAGATGGCAATTTACTATGTCACATTCAAGCAGCAATTCACCTTTGATTTTTATCTTTGTTTTTCCAATTTTCATTTTTGAACTAGGAGTGATACATAATCACATAGTTTAGGTAATGAAGAGTGTTAACACTTCATCTCAATTAATTTTGTGAGAAGTAAATACACAAAAACATGGTTAATAATATGTGCAAATATTAGTATAAATATTAAAATCCTTACAGAAGCAAATACTATTAATATATTACAAAAACAAGAATGCATAATGAAGTTATAATGTTATTAGCATATATATATAATTCAATGACAAAGCAAAAATATTAATAAGCCATAAGCTATAAGAGATGAGAGGAGAAATAAAAAGACTCTAAATTCAAACTAAAAACAATATATGATATATATATATATATGTGATTGTGTTTCTGTTATAATCACAAATGACACAATTACATTATATCACAGAAATCTACTAATAAGGAATAGAATTTTTCCAATCTTTCTTAAGAAGTTTTAAAAATTGACTATGTCTTAGCCCATAAGTAAAACACAACAATTTTAATAATAAAATTATCATTTATTCAGTTCAGTTCAGTCCCTTAGTCGTATTCGACTCTTTGAGACCCCATGAATTGCAGCACGCCAGGCCTCCCTGTCCAACTCCCGGAGTTCACTCAAATTCATGTCCATCGAGTCGGTGATGCCATCCAGCCATCTCATCCTCTGTTGTCCCCTTCTCCTCCTGCCCCCAATCCCTCCCAGCATCAGAGTCTTTTCCAGTGAGTCAACTCTTCGCATGAGGTGGCCAAAGTATTGGAGTTTCAGCTTTGCATCAGTCCTTCCGATGAACACCCAGGACTGATCTCCTTTAGAATGGACTGGTTGGATCTCCTTGCAGTCCAAGGGACTCTCAAGAGTCTTCTCCAACATCACAGTTCAAAAGCATCAATTCTTCAGTGCTAAGCTTTCTTCACAGTCCAACTCTCACATCCATACATGACCAGTGGAAAAACCATAGCCTTGACTAGACGAACCTTTGTTGGCAAAGTAATGTCTCTGCTTTTCAATATGCTATCTAGGTTGGTCATAACTTTCCTTCCAAGGAGTAAGTGTCTTTTAACTTCATGGCTGCAGCCACCATCTGCAGTGATATTGGAGCCCCCCAAAATTAGAGTCTGACATTGTTTCCACTGTTTCCCCATCTATTTCCCATGAAGTGATGGGGCCAGATGCCATGATCTTCGTTTTCTGAATGTTGAGCTTTAAGCCAACTTTTTCACTCTCCTCTTTCACCTTCATCAAGAGGCTTTTGAGTTCCTCTTCACTTTTTGCCATAAGGGTGGTGTCATCTGCATATCTGAGGTTATTGATATTTCTCCCAGCAATCTTGATTCCAGCTTGTGTTTCTTCCAGCCCAGCATTTCTCATGATGTACTCTGCATAGAAATTAAATAAACAGGGTGACAATATACAGCCTTGACGTACTCCTTTTCCTATTTGGAACCGGTCTGTTGTTCCATGTCCAGTTCTAACTGTGGCCTCCTGACCTGCATAGGTTTCTCAAGAGGCAGGTCAGGTGTTCTGGTATTCCCATCTCTTTCAGAATTTTCCACAGTTTATTGTGATCCACACAGTCAAAGGCTATGGCATAGTCAATAAAGCAGAAATAGATGTTTTTCTGGAGCTCTCTTGCTTTTTCCATGATCCAGCGGATGTTGGCAATTTGGTCTCTGGTTCCTCTGCCTTATCTAAAACCAGCTTGAACATCAGGAAGTTCACAGTTTATGTATTGCTGAAGCCTGGCTTGGAGAATTTTGAGCATTACTTTACTAGCATGTGAATTGAGTGCAATTGTGTGGTAGTTTGAGCATTCTCTGGCACTGGGATTGGGATTTTCTTTGGGATTGGAATGAAAACTGGCCTTTTCCAGTCCTGTGTCCACTGCTGAGTTTTCCAAATTTGCTGGCATATTGAGTGCAGCACTTTTACAGCATCATCTTTCAGGATTTGAAATAGCTCAACTGGAATTCCATCATCTCCACTAGCTTTGTTCGTAGTGATGCTTTCTAAGGCCCACTTGAATTCACATTCCAGGATGTCTGGCTCTAGGTCAGTGATCATACCATCATGATTATCTTGGTCATGAAGATCTTTTTTGTACAGTTCTTCTGTGTATTCTTGCCACCTCTTCTTAATATCTGCTGCTTCTGTTAGGTCCATACCATTTCTGTCCTTTATTGAGCCCATCTTTGCACGAAAATCTCCTTAAATATTATTTGGAAATATTAAAAATATGTCATAAATATAAAATAAAACATGAATAGAAAAAAGAGATTATGCAAAAAAAGAGTTGGTTGGACTCAAGAAAGAGATTGTAAAAAAAAAAAAAAGAATTTTGTGAGAAATCAAGATTAAATTGCAATGTAGAAAAAAAGGGATAGGGGACTTCCTTGATGGTTCAGTGGTTAAGAATCCACCTTGCAACACAGAGAACACAGGTTCAGTCCCTTGTTGGAAACTAAGATCCCACCTGTGGAGGAGCAACTGACACCCCCCCACTGCAGTGAAGAGCCCAGGCAGTGCAATGAGATATCCCTGTGCCACAGCTGAGACCTGATACAGCCAAGGTAACTAAGTAATTAAAAAAAAAAAGATAGGAGAAACAAACATTGCATGACTTCCCTTACATGAAATAGAAGAACAAGATTCACAGAGGCAGAGTATATTAAAGGATATCAGTGGCAGAGGGAAAGGAGGATGAGGAGTTATTACTTAATGGGTGCAAAGTTTCTGTTTGGAGTGATGAAAATGTTTTGGAAATATATAGCAATTACACAATATTGTAAATATAAGCAATGCCACTGAGTTGTGCAATTAAAGTTGTTACAAGTGCCATTTTTTAAAAATGTGAACATTTGAGGAATATGGTCTCTGGAGCTTGAATAAAATGCTGTCAGAGAAGAGAAAATATTGTCTCCAAATGTTACTGAGAAATAAGAAAAACATAAGTAACCACAAAAAGACTTGGTGTTACCTTCCATTACGGGGATGAGGTATATAAGGGAGCTATTTGGGTAAACTGTGGACAGAAAAGTCAACAGTGAAAGACATTGAGGAAGAATGGACAACAGATTGTGGTAACTTTTCAAAGTGGTTTTATTATTGATAGACTACAGGAGATGCATGCTGGAATAGCCAGCACGCTCCACAAACTGAATTGAGGCAGCATCAATGTTTTCATTTTACCTGCAACAAAGAAAGAGTTTCCTTCTCTTTCTTTGCCTCTTCTTTCTGAGGTGTGCATATTATGAGCTTTTTTTCTTTCTTTCTTTTTTTTTCTTTCTTCTTTTTGAACTTTACAAAATTGTATTAGTTTTGCCAAATATCAAAATGAATCCGCCACAGGTATACATGTGTTCCCCATCCTGAACCCTCCTCCCTCCTCCCTCCCCATACCATCCCTCTGGGTTGTCCCAGTGCACTAGCCCCAAGCATCCAGTATCATGCATTGAACCTGGACTGGCAACTCGTTTCATACATGATATTTTACATGTTTCAGGTCATCCGAGTTTTCTCACAATAGCCCCCAATGAAAGTTGTACTTAGTTTCCATATACACATAGGGAAAATATAATTTAGTCAATATAATTATTTTTAGGTCTTTGAATAATGTTCAGAAAGGTTCAGCTTCACTTTGGTCACATTATCCCAAAGGGAATTTCCAAACTCACAGAGATACTGCAATAAATGTCTGCAAGTTAAATATCTCCCTGGTAAAGTTTCTTAGAAATCAGATAGGAACCTTATGTTGTCTTTGTTTTAATGTTCACCATAGAATATAATAAAAGTGTTATTTAAAGAGAAATAAAGAATAGTTGCCAACATAAATGATGGCACCATTTTGTTCTCTTAAACATTAAAATAAAACTGGGAAAAGCCTTTTGAATTTGCTTAATAAAAAAGCTGGACACCTTACCTTAGAGAGCAGGTAACTTCTATTTTCAGATTTCTAGAGAATTATTTGTATAATGAGACATATTACTTCATAGTCATAGAATTTACTGGTTAATTTACATTATGGTACTGTGAAATATTACATGTACCTGAGATTTAAGCCAAGTGAGTTGGACATGAATTAACTTTTCTTTAATCAATCCACAATTAATCAGATCAATATGATTTTAGAATTTATTATTTAAGTATAATTTAATGATCATTTGCCCCTTGGCTAATGTTTGTTAGAAGACTTTAACCACATGTTCATACAGTCAACATCTGAAACTATTGCTCTATCTACCTGGTAACACAGAGCATCTCTTTCATGGCTACACATTTTTTGTACAACTCATGTGTGATAACTTACCCTTCTTATGTCAATTGCATAAAGTAATAAAAATGACAGTGATAAACATTTTTTCATAACTTGGGGAATGTTAAAGGGAAGCTAGTAAAGCAGAAAGTCTGTGACTTAAATTCCAGTAAAGGATACAGAAAATCTGTTAAGGAAAAACTCAAGAAGTACAAAGTATGTTAAAT
This sequence comes from Bos grunniens, assembly GCF_055505025.1. Classification (NCBI taxonomy): domain Eukaryota; kingdom Metazoa; phylum Chordata; class Mammalia; order Artiodactyla; family Bovidae; genus Bos; species Bos grunniens. The sequence continues at coordinate 84,057,071 of NC_141178.1, forward strand.
CACTCTGCACTTACTTTCTATTAATTGCCTGAATGTGCCATATTTGTAGCTTGAGTTTCTCACTCCTGTATTTAAAAACACCACTTATTCTATTACAAGTTGTCCAAGACAGGGCTGTCTATTAAAAGAGGAGGTTAATGAAGATGATCTGAATAAATATTCAGAATAAATGAAAGAGTGGCTAATAGTGCATGGTAAGATTTAGTTCTGTACAGTTTGGAGACCACCCAGGTTGGAGACAACCAGGGTTTTAGGGCAAGTGACTGAGTTTTAATATATAAGACTACTCTTAAAGGTCTAGTCTCCACAGTAAGCCAAGGGAGTGAGAAGTGGGGGAAGGTTACAGGGATGGATTTATGTGACCTTCAAGTGATTTTTCTAATAGAATACTAGGAAAAATTAGAAAGCAATTCTAAAATGACCTTTCTGAGTCTCTATCATTCTGAAGTAAATTTTACTATAAGCATTCTGTGTTTTTATGTCTCTTAAATACATGACAAAATAATTATAATGATAATGACATGTAATTAAAATGAGTTTTCATTTCATTCTATCAAATATTGAAATAAAATTTATTTATTTGACAAATGCATACTGAATACTTAAAATAATCAATGCATAGAGTGAGGATATAATGGGAAAGCCAACAGAATTAATAATTTAATTCATGGAGGTACACCCAAGAGAGCCTGTACTGTGGTCATTTGAGGAGGCGGAACTGAGGTCCCTTTTTCTTGACTTCATGTGATGGCTTCTGGATTTAATGGGGGGAGAAGTGTGGAAAAGGCCAAGGATCCAAACTGGAGAATTTCCTGATCTTCAAGCCCCTCTCCGCTCTCCAGACAGCAGAATTGCTGGGGTATATTTTCCTTTTTTCGACCCTGCAACAGCTTCTTTAAATTGTTTAAATGAGAATGTCCTTGGCTCAGAGAGTACTACTCACCTGGCTTTTCACATTACTCTTCTTGATCATGTTGGTGTTGAAACTGGATGAGAAGGCACCTTGGAACTGGTTCCTCATATTTATTCCAGTCTGGATATTTGATACTATCCTTCTTGTCATGCTGATTGTGAAAATGGCTGGGCGATGTAAGTCTGGCTTTGACCCTCGACATGGATCACACAATATTAAAAAAAAAGCCTGGTACCTCATTGCAATGTTACTTAAATTAGCCTTCTGTCTTGCACTCTGTGCTAAACTGGAACAGTTTACTACCATGAATCTGTCCTATGTCTTCATTCCTTTATGGGCCTTACTGGCTGGGGCTTTGATAGAGCTTGGATATAATGTCTTTTTTGTGAGAGACTGACTTCTAAGGACATCAGCTCATTTTATTGCTGTTCAGCAAGCTATTATTAAAGTTTACTGAATCTTTGCAAGCTTGAAGAATGCCAGAGAACTGAGAAAAATACCAAATGTAATTTTATACTGCTCCCATTAAAATAGTCTTGGTGACTTCTAGTTGACCCCAAACTTAATCATTCAATATTTGAGTTATTAATACCCTTATTGTTCTATATGAATAAAGTTTGTTTTGGATCTTAAAAAAATAATTTAATTCATGATGAGACACAGTGTCATATAATTGATTAAATGAGGAATGTATTGTCTAATCTAATTCATCAAATCCTTCATAATTTGTCATTATCCAGTCACAATCTTATTATGGGAGAACTAGATAACTAACTTACTAAATGAGAATTTCAATAAAGCCTCCTGGATGATTTTGTCTTTTTTTCACCTAGCACAATTCTTGACACATAGTAATTGATAACTGGTTAATAACTTTTCCCACATCCAAGATCGGATCAGATCAGATCAGTCGCTCAGTCGTGTCTGACTCTTTGCGACCCCATGAATCGCAGCATGCCAGGCCTCCCTGTCCATCACCAGCTCCCGGAGTTCACTCAGACTCACATCCATCGAGTCAGTGATGCCATCCAGCCATCTCATCCTCTGTCATCCGCTTCTCCTCCTGCCCCCAATCCCTCCCAGCATCAGAGTCTTTTCCAATGAGTCAACTCTTCGCATGAGGTGGCCAAAGGACTGGAGTTTCAGCTTTAGCATCATTCCTTCCAAAGAAATCCCAGGGCTGATCTCCTTCAGAATGGACTGGTTGGATCTCCTTGCAGTCCAAGGGACTCTCAAGAGTCTTCTCCAACACCATAGTTCAAAAGCATCAATTCTTCGGCGCTCAGCCTTCTTCACAGTCCAACTCTCACATCCATACATGACCACAGGAAAAACCATAGCCTTGACTAGATGAACCTTCATCCAAAAGAGATGAGTTTTATTTTCCTTTCTTTAGAGATTAAACAAGTAAAATGGCTCAGAAAGTTTATATAATCTATTCCAAAGTCAAACATTCACTTTTCAACATAGATTTGAATGGCATAAATTTTGTTTGGTTTTGTTTTTCATTATGTCCAGGTTAGGGAGAAAATGAGGCACTGGCCCTAACTCTCACCAAGATAAGATTGTTTTAGAGAGATAAGCTAAAGCACTTAACAGTATCTGGTAATTATTAGAAAAAAAAATACGAAGCAAGGTAGATAGTTCTAAGAACCACAAGACTTAGAATATTTGAGTAACCATAGCATGGTGGGCTGTAGTTAGTGAAATCTACCTGGAAGTAGCAGATTTCACAGAGTTTAATACACTGTGATAGTGCTGAGCAAAGATTGGGTTTGAAACTGCTAGTCCAGGTTCACTACTTCAGGGAATCATTAGGGATTCCAGAGAAGAATACTTAAGTATGATGGAGCCTTCTATACACCTGGATTGGATAAAGGGAATTTAAAATATCAGGCTATAAAGGATCCAAAGAAAAGGAAAGCTGGAGGAGTTGTGTTTCTTTCTGAGACTGGATCAGTTAATCTTAAAGGAAATGAGAGACAATAACCTGGAGGGGAGTTGTAAATTTATTCTGATTTGTTTGGAAAATAACAGTCATCAACATCCAGCTATTGACTCCTCAAAATTTACGTCAGAACCATGGACAAGGAGTTAGGGTCCAGCAGAGATCCTTAAACATATAGTTTAACTCCCATTGCTTATTGATGCCTAAACTGAAATACAAAAAAGGGGTGTGGTATACTCGTGCCAACAAGTTAGAAAATAGTACAACAAGATGAAGGAGACAATATTTTGCTTCATTTTCCAAATAGTCCAGTATTTTAAAGAATACCTTCTGTTGATATAATTATTAATTTTTTAAAATATGAAAATGACGCTTATAGACATATGAGGCACACTTTCTTATTTTCCATAGAAATACCTGAAAATAGGGAAAAATGCTTTCAAGTTGTTCAGGAATATAGATTATGGTTTTGAGTCATGCATTAAACAGTTTTTATATTTTAAAATGCAAGTTAATTTGTAGGTATTTTTCACATATTCCCTCTCTTTCTAATGGCCTAGACTGAGTGCATTTTCAAGATTAAAATTTTTTAAATAATTTTCAATTTGTCTGAAATATTCAAGTATTGGTAAGACAAAAGAATCTGCATTTTAAAAGCTTTTGTTTATTTTCTTGGTAATTCATAATCATTTCATTGATTTTCCACTTTTAGTCTGCAAATACACTTACCAAAATGGCATTTACATTGTCTTTTTCAAATATGATTTGACCTGCTATCTGATAAAGAATCTCAGAGGTAGGATTTTAGACAAATAGTAAGGGAAAAGACGCTGAGAAGATATAAGTTAATTGATCAATTCATGCAGTAAGTCAAGTATTAAATAAAGAATAATCTGTGATTGAATATATAACTTACAGTGTTTCCCACCAAATCAGAAGAATATAATTTAGGGGAGAAGTTAGAATAGAGCCCTACATTCTTTTAAATTATTGAGAATTATTTTAAAAGCCTAAAATGTAATTGTTAGTTGAATGAGATGGTTTATTTGACCACTACAAATATCCTCTCTTCACTATTCAGTTGTTACATACTTAAATGTCATTTTGTGGCCACTGATGTTGACTCTCATACACTAGATAGATTTGCAGTTTTTCTTTTCCAAACCCTACTTTATGTACACAGATTTGAATGGCAATTTCACTGAAAATGAAAAATAAGGAGAGGAGCATTACAGATTTGAAAATAAATTGTGAATATATTGGTTCTGAAGTTTGGAGTAAATGAAATAAAATATTTTAAATACTAAGGCCTTGTGTTTTATATAGTTGAAGTAGAGAATTTTGGTGTGATTTAGTGGAATGATTAATTCTCAGTAGTTCTCCCTAGTCTATGCTTCTTGAACTTCTGCCAGGAGAAAGGTATTGGTTTGCTCAAAGGCATAATAGTTATGAGCATATTATTAGAGCTGGTTTTACATTACTTTACAGCAGTGACTAGAAGGAGGAGGAGGTACAAATAAGAGGAATGGAAGAGAGAAAAGCCAGCCTGAGATACTAAGACATGTGATACAGGAACAGAAAGAAGCAAACGTTTTCAGGATGACTGATTATTAGGAAGAGTTGAACAGCTTGAGTACATCACTTAGAAAGAAGCCAATTTATGCAAGTGAGTAAGACACTGTATGAGACTAAAATTCAAGTGAAACCTACTATTAACCTCAAATGCCTTACTGAACGTAAAAAACAAATTTTTTAAAGTTTGAGGTGATACCTTTAAAAAAAAACAGGTAATTATACTTTGCTTGTTATCCTTTTATTTGACTATAAAATATAATATTCTATCTGTAAATTAAGCACATTTGTAAATTAATAATATTGGTAAATTAGGTACAACAGATATATAGCTGATTTTGGCCATGTATATAGTACTTTGGCCACCTCAGGCGAAGAGTTGACTCATTGGAAAAGACTCTGATGCTGGGAGGGATTGGGGGCAGGAGGAGAAGGGGACGACAGAGGATGAGATGGCTGGATGGCATCACCGACTCGATGGATGTGAGTTTGAGTGAACTCTGGGAGTTGGTGATGGACAGGAAGGCCTGGCGTGCTGCGGTTCATGGGGTCGCAAAGAGTCAGACACGACTGAGTGACTGAACTGAACTGAACTGATATACCTCATGATTCCAAATTGGTTGATTTTTTCTATCTATCAAATTTCCACCTAGGATAGATGGAAGGAAATTTCTCACATATAACATTATCCACATATAAGTGCTTTTTTATTTTCTCTCAAGGTTTCATTTCTGTGTCTATTTTCTCAATAACAAATAGTGAGAATAGGAAAGGGATGACTGATTTTTTTCTACAGTACCAGTTCTTGAATTCAACCAGGGCATATTATCCAGTTATGTTTGATAATACATGCTAATAGAATGGTTGCATAAATATGCTGCATTCTACAGGGTTAGTTTTTAAATCAGGTATCAAAGTTGCTTATCAGGAATTAATATTTTCCAGAGAGGGACAAAAAGAATGCAAGGAAAGCCTTTCAAAATAAAAATCAAATCTTTTTCTTCAAGTTTTGAATGCTTTCCATTTTAAAATGCCCATGACAAGGAATAATATACATCATTGTATTTACATATTTGTAAAGATTGATAACTATTTAATTTCAAGTGGCTACAAACTGCTCTGAGTCATGGAAAATAGGAATAACACCACAGAATTTATTCTCTTAGGACTTTCTCAGAAAAAGGAAATTGAAATTCTCTGGTTTTTACTGTTCTTACTTTGGTACGTTGCAATTCTGATCGGAAACCTACTTGTCATGATTTCTATCGCCTCCAGTCAACTTGTGAAGCAGCCCATGTATTTCTTTCTGAGTCACCTCTCCCTCGCAGACCTTTGTTACACCTCCACTGTGACCCCCAAGTTGATCGCTGACTTGCTGGCAGCAAAGAAGATCATTTCCTACCATGGCTGCATGACACAGCTCTTCACCATGCACTTCTTTGGGGGGATTGAGGTCTTCATCCTCATAGGGATGCCCTATAACCGCTATGTGGCCATCTGCAAACCTCTGCTCTACACTCTGATCATGACCAGACAGAAGTGCGTTGCCATGATCGCTGCTTGCTGCGCTGGGGGGGTTCCTGCGTTCCTTCGGTCAGTTTCTCCTGGCCATCTTTTTACCCTACTGTGGCCCATGTGTATCCTTTGCTGAAACTGGCCTGCACTGACACCACCAGAATTGGTCTTCCTGTCATTGCCAACTCGGGCCTCATGGGCCTGGTGACTTCTGTGGTCTTGTTGGTATCCTACGCTGTGATCTTGTCCACTGTCAGGTCCTACTCTGTAGAGAATCGCCGCAAAGCTCTCTCCACCTGCAGTTCCCACAACACTGTGATGGTTCTCTTTTTTGCTCCTTTATTCTTCATTTACATTCGACCAGCAACTACTTTACCAGAAGACAAAGTGTTCGCTCTTTTTTATACTATCATTGCGCCCATGCTCAATCCTCTAATCTACACATTGAGAAACTTGGAGATGAAGAATGACATAAAGAAATTCTGGTGCCATATCGCAGTAAGAAAGGAAATGAACTAAAAGATACCTCTGATTTTCACTGCTGAACTTGGTTGAATATATGGATTTTCTACAATGAAGACTTTAAAATGTATAACGCTTGCCTTATATGCTTTTTTGTTTCATTTTGTTTTAGCAATATATAGATTTAAGTATGAGCAAAAGCTTACAACTCCCTGGATTTATCCAGACTTTGCTGTGCTCTTTTCTAGTTTTCTTGTTTTCTTATTTATATCTCCTCTTCCCCTCTGATCTTTTGGCTGTGTAATCAATTTAGATATTTAGCAGTAGACCACAAAGGCATCATGTAATACAAATCAACACTGAGAACCTATACAGCCCATTCTTGTATGTGACTTTAGTCAATAAAGCCAATCCCAGGTAGCAATGATTTAGAAGATAATTCCAACATTTTACTTGCATCATGTAAAGAATATTCTAAAAGACCAAATTTTGGACCTGCAACTATATTTCTTAAAAATATAGCTTTCTACTCTGATAATTTTGTAGCCAACGGCAATCTGGAGCTTCTCATATGTCCAACACCAGTACTCTTACCTAAGTCCCACATCAATCTCTTTTCTTTTGTTCAAAGGAACTGTCTTTCCCAACTCTGTCTGTGTAAACGTGAACTGCAACTCTGGCTAATTCTAGCACCTGATGGTGTATATTTGTTACGGGCATGTGTTCTGGACCCAGAATTGCTTACTAACTATGAGGACTGGGACATATGCTCAACAAACCATCCATCAAGTGATAATAATAGCCCAGCACACAGTCTGGTGAGGATATCTGCAGGACTGAAACACTGCTTGGTCACACAGTAAGTGCTCAACACGTATGAGCTATTTTATTGCCCGGTCTCCTGTTATGCATCAGAAATGTAACCCTTCTGATAATAACTTTCCTTTGCAGCAGTGAGGGTGTGAGAATGGGGCTCATATTAATGTCATGCTCCTATTACTAGGCTTCCCTGGTGGCTCAGACAGTAAAGAATCCACCTGCAATGTGGGGAATCTGGGTTCAATCCCTGGGTGGGAAGATCCCTTGGAGGAGCTCATGACAATCTGTTCCAGTATTCTTGCCTGGAGAATCCCCATGGAAAGAGGTTCCTGGCAGGCTACAGTCCAGGGGGTCACAAAGAGTAGGACATGACTGAGTGACTAAGCACAGCACAGTGTGCAATGGGCACCTATTACTGGTGAAATTAATCTTTTCTTAGAGTGGGCAAGTGGAGAATATCACTCAAAGTCAATGATCACATCTTTGGCACTGTTCAAGTTAATAGCAGTTTTTCCAGTAGGAATTTAAAGTCATCCTGGAGCACCTTTGCCCAATGTCAGAAATGACTAGGAGCAAGATCAGGCCACTAGATAACTGATTAGGAATGGGTAGAATCTCAAAAGTCTTTAAAAAACTTCTTGGATATGATGTACTTGCATGAGAATTTATTTTCAAGTTGTAGAGAGAGCCAAGTTAGATAAAAATGAGTTGTCAATGTTGAGGATTCTTAAGATGGGTTCATAATTTAAAAAAAAAAAATAGCATAGTTCTATGACTCAGTTGAAAATGCCCAACAAATAAACCTAAAAATATTATGTGCTAGAAATTCTTATAGAAAGATCCTAACATATTTGCTTGTTGCTGTTTTAAACCTACTTCTTGACAGCCCTCTGAAAACTCCTGGATAGGGCATGCACAGTATACATGTCAGAGAACATAAAGAGCAGGAAAGTGAAAGATCACTTTCTGGTGTGAAATAAGCAGGGTCTTTAATAAGACCAGCCAACCCTCAAAGTTTCCCTCTGTGTCAGAAGCCCTATCCTCCAACCAACCAGACTTGTATTATTGACAAATAAAACTTCAAAAATTAACACAAATGTTTCTGTTTTACTTTTATTCTTGGAACAAAAGTTGTGAATGTGGATTATTAAAATACTTGGAGTCTGCAGCAACATGGATGGACCAATAAATTATCTTACTAAGTAAAGTAAGTCAGACAGAGAAAAACAAACATATATAATCACTTATATGTGGTTTATAAAAAAATTACACAGATGGACTTATTTACAAAACAGAAAAAGACTCACAGACACAGAAAACAAACTTATGGTTACCAAAAGAGAAAGGGGGAGGGGAGGGATAAATTGGGAGTTTGGGATTAACAGATACAGACTACCAAATATAAAATAGATAAACAACAATGATCTATTGTATAGCACAGGAAACTACACTCAATATCTTATAATAACCTATAATGAAAAGTAATCTGAGATGGAAAATATACATACATATGAACACACATATATATGAACTGAATCACATGACTATATACCCAAAACCAATACAACATTGTAAATAAACTATAGTTTAATAAGATAAGCAAGCAAACACTTCATTGTCAATATTAATCATTAACTGGGAATTATGATTTAACTCCTTCACTTTTGCACTGTGATCTCCTCCCTTCTCAGCTTCTCAAGAGCATCAGCCATATTTCTCTCTTCAGTTGGGTCATTAATAGCACATATAATATCAAGAAAGAGCAGTGAGATTCTCTGTAATTTAGTGAGTGACCTTACTAGTTCTTGCATTCAGGTTATTACCTATCTTTCATTATTTTTGGCTAAGACATTTTACAACTCAAAATAGAGAAGTTGACTCACACAAAATAATATCAATGTCAACAATGTCTGGCCATAGAAATTCAAATTGTGTCAGGTGAAATGCAATGGATTTCTTTGATTTGGATTTCTTTGGATACTTGACTAGTTTTGCATTAACTTATAAATTCATTTTAGCACCCCTTACTGACGATAAATATGTGGTGAACTGTTGCCTGAACTGATGGTAACATCTCACTGGTTTCTACATTAAATATTAATAATAAATTCAATAGAATCTTTGACATGTGTCCATTCATCATTTGCATAAAAATTCAATAATATTCTCTTTTAAAATATATCCTTTTACAAATGGTAAACTTTAAAGAAACTATAGAAATAGATCCGTTCACAGATACCCACTGACTGTGCCAGTCCAGGTTCGATGCACGATGCTGGATGCTTGGGGCTGGTGCACTGGGGATGGTGTGGGGAGGGAGGAGGGAGGAGGGTTCGGGATGGGGAGCCATGTATACCTGTGGCGGATTCATTTTGATATTTGGCAAAACTAATACAATTATGTAAAGTTTAAAAATAAAATAAAATTAGAAAAAAAAATTCAATGGTACATGAAAAGATCTTAGAAGCTTTTAGACAAACAATAAAGATTAAGTAAATTTTTAAAAATATGAATTCAGTCATATGATTTCAACTTTTCAACAAATATAAATACTACATTTGCAGGTAAAAAATGGATGAGAAAATACAATTGTCTTATGGAGTTACATAAGGTAAAATTCAAGAGGCAACTAAGGAATAAATGTCTGTATAACATAAGAATGTCCAAGATTTGCACTTGACTAAAACGTCTATAGATTAAAATTTGTATAGATTAAAAAGAAATGACCCACAACTTCCTATTCATTTATTTAAAATATACTATTTGTAATTATACATTTGCTTATTTTCTTGTTTATCTCATTGTCTGTCTCTTTCCTTAGTCTCCAGCCTCACTGAGGACAAAGGCTATTTTGTTCACCACTAAATACATTCTCTAGGGCTTCCCTGGTGGCTCTACAGTAAAGAACCCACTTGCCAATGCAGGAGATGTGAGTTTGATCCCAGTGTCAAGAAGTTCCCCTGGAGAAGGAAACATATTGCAGAAACCCACTCCAATATTCTTGCTGGAAAATTCCATGGACAGAGGAGCCTGGCAGGCTACATTCTGTGGGTTTGCAAAAGAGTGGGGCATAACTTAGTGACTAAACAACAACAAATGCATTCTCCATAGTAAGTTTTGTCCAAGTCAGACCTTTTAGAATTAGGACATAGTAAATATTTTTATATGAATAAATTTATGAGACCATTTTATTTTTGTTATAGTTCTTTCTAAAATATATTTTCTGAAATATACATATGGAAAATTCAATCAGAAAAAAGCATATCTTTTTACAAAGGAGTTCGCCTTACAAAAATAAATTGGGAAATTGTCTGCACATTTGCAAGAGATGTGCAGATGCCCCATGGGGGTATGTGAGCTTCCTGGAAAAAAAAAAGCATAGCAGTAAAGCATAGGAGTCTTTTCCAGGCATCAGCCAGAAATTATAATGCCCTAACAAGCTTATTTTTTTCCTCCCCAGGAAGAATTGTCTTAAATCCTGGGTCTACTCACTGAACTTTTAATTCTAGCTGTAGGGCTCTCAGTATTTCCCATGGCAGCTCACTTCAGTCTCCCTCAGCTAACTGATTCTGCCCTGTCCTGACAAATGAGCATTATATACTCCATGTCCACAGTCATCATACACTCCATTTCCTCATAGTCTCCATGTCCCATGTCTGATCTCAGTGCTTTGGATGTTGATGCAATAGGGAAATATAATTAAGAACTTTGGCATATTTATTTATTAGGTAGAAATCGAGAAATTGAAGCTATGATTTACATCTTTGGCAAAGTATACTGATGGGAAATTTCTATATTTTTAGAGATATTGAGACCTTTTCTATATTACACATTTTGTCAGAATTCTCCTTAAATGCCAATTTAACATCAAGCAGAATATTCAAAAGCAGAGACATTACTTTGCCAACAAAGGTCCGTCTAGTCAAGGCTATGGTTTTTCCTGTGGTCATGTATGGATGTGAGAGTTGGACTGTGAAGAAGGCTGAGCACCGAAGAACTGATGCTTTTGAACTGTGGTGTTGGAGAAGACTCTTGAGAGTCCCTTGGACTGCAAGGAGATCCAACCAGTCCATTCTGAAGGAGATCAGCCCTGGGATTTCTTTGGAAGGAATGAGGTTAAAGCTGAAACTCCAGTACTTTGGCCACCTCATGAGAAGAGTTGACTCATTGGAAAAGACTCTGATGCTGAGAGGGATTGAGGGCAGGAGGAGAAGGGGACGGCAGAGGATGAGATGGCTGGATGGCATCACTGACTCGATGGACGTGAGTCTGAGTGAACTCCGGGAGTTGGTGATGGACAGGGAAGCCTGGCGTGCTGCGATTCATGGGGTCACAGAGTCAGACACGACTGAGCGACTGAACTGAACTGATACATATATATGTATATATGTCACTTTTCTATAGAGACAAAGGCAAAATATCAGAGAGACACATATTTATTTTTTAGAAGTGGAAAAACTGCATGCTAAAAAAAATCTCAAAATTAATTCCATTTACCAAACATATCTGTAACAGTGGAACTCACAAGTTCTCTTGTAAGATTTTATGCAATTAGAGATGGATTACTGCATGGAAATTCCAGGTTTTAAAATTCTGACTTTATCTTAGGTGTGAAGCCTCATCTTATAAGAAATCTGTCTGATGAGTTAAGCAGCTGGTAAGTTAAATCCAGTTCGTAATTATAATAGTGATTTTCCTTAAAATGAATATTTGAATCATTCTGATTGTATTTATGATCTAAGCCTTCTAACTAACCTTTGAAAAATTCCAGAAACTTTAAAATGCTATTTTTACTATTTGGGAAAACCTGGCTTCAACTATCATGACTTGTGATTTGTACATGAGCTCTTAAAATTATCAGTGCCATGTCTCTCAGCAGCTCTCAAAATATTGCTAGATTTATTTGTCTTTTCATATTTCAAAAATTTAATCATATTATTAGCTCTTTGGATTCCATTATGGAAAAAAGTTTAATATGAAGAAGAATGCACTGGCCCAGCAGATAAGTGGACAGTATTGCAGTGAAGGAACTGAAGATATATTTAAAAAAATTAAAATCAAAACACCAGTATGCTTCTAAGATTATGCAGAAGCAAAAATATATGATGAAATTTTCAAAGAAGCTATTTGAATGGATAGTATTTAAGTGGTATGTTTCTTTTTCCTTAGCTGAGATGAAGAAAAATGATCAAAGAGAAACATAAATATCTGTCTAATTCAGATCAGTTCAGTTCAGTTCAGTCGCTCAGTCCAGTTCAGTCGCTCAGTTGTGTCCGACTCTAGGACGCTATGAATTGCAGCATGCCAGGCCTCTCTGTCCATCAATAAGGTTAATTAATTCAAAAGAAAGAAAACAAAAGTATTAACTGGCTGAAATAAGCAGTACATTTATCTTCAGAAATGTGGAAAGTCAGCTCAACCCAGACCAAAGAGAACGATTTGGCTTAACGACAGGATGTTTCCCCACAGCGAGCAACCCCAGCCTTCAGGTAAGAAAGAGCAGATTGTTTATGGCAGGGAAACTCTGCTATGTCTTATCCATATTTATCCCATGTTACAATATTACATATTTTAAATAAGCGATTCAAAATATATAGTAAGAATAATACAGTGTACCCATTGATAGGACAAATATAATGTCAATGACAATGAATATTTACTAAATGTTTTATCTTAATATATACGTTTCTGTCTTAAGCTGTTATATAAGTGAACTCATCATATCTTTACAGCAGATCCCAGAGTTAATTACAGTATTATTCATTTTATAGATGAAGAAGCTGAGGTTATGTATTTTATCTGTGATTATGCTCCAAGTGAATTTTGGAGCATCTCATTCTATGTAGGTCCAGAACTCATAACCTTAATTACTAGAATCTACTACCACTCAGTGTGAGGACCTCCTAAATTTATAACACTATGGGGGTTCCAAGAGGAAGGAGGGGAAACTAACATGTTTTTGAGCATCAAGTTCTGTATATGTAAGCTTATTTACATTCCATAGTAATCCTGTAAATTAGGCACTGCATGCTTATTTTAAGGAAGAAGGAAAAAGTATTTAAGGAGGTGAAGACTCTTGCATTTGAGTATCAGAGCTATGTCTGAACACAACTCTTATCTCTGAAGTTTCTGATATTAATATTAATAATATTTCCTATCTTGTTCAGGGAAGGATAGTACAAGGTACAGTTCCTGAGATGGTGTACTCACGTTTTCTCTGGGGCCTTGATCTTATAGTTAGTAATCATGTGTGTGTTATTTGCTCAGTTGTATCTGACTCTTTGTGACCCCGTGGACTGTAGCCTACCAGGCTCCTCTGTCCATGGAATTCACCAGGCAAAAATATTTATTGAAGTGTGTAGCCATTCCCTTCTCCAGGAGATCTTCCCAACCCAGGGATTGAACCTTGGTCTCCTTCATGGCAAGCAGATTTTTACCATCGGAGCTACCACGGAAGCCCTTAGTAATTGTTGAGGATGGCCAATAACTATTAAATATATAGTACTTTCCAGATATTGCTTTAAGAAATTTCATATTTAGAAACTAATTATTCAAAAAATCACCATATAAAGAGATATTATCTTTACCTTGATTTTACAGAGAAGTAAACTGCACAGGAATTGTAATGAAATTGCCACTGTATTTGTTACTTTTCATAGTTTCAATGTATCAAGCAGAGAAGGGAAGGCAGGAGAGAGGTAAACAGATGTCTTCCCCAAATTAATGGAGAATCAGAAGTCACACATTATTGGAATCTGGGGAGATCTTCAGAGATTATCTAATCACTTTTATTTTATGAATGGGAGCCTGGGATCCTAGGGAATGAGCAATTAAGCAACAAAGTGGGAGGAAAAAACTAGCTATTTTGCCTATTTACATAGTGTATTTACCAGATGATTACATGAATACAGGTATAACTGCTTCTATTTTAGAGAACCGAAGAGATTCCTCTATATAGTCATGCAGATTGTGTGGGTGAATTCTCTAAGAAGTTAAGGGAAGAAGTGCTACATCTTGTTTATTGTACTGTGTTTGGGGGAACTATTTTGGAATTAGAGGAGCCCATTTCTCAGTATATTATTTCCAAACTAGGCAACTATAATTACAGTCTGATAAGATGTAACTCAAATAACTTCTGAATGTTAATTTATTTTGAAAGAGGAAATAATCTTGCAAGAGAAATATAGACAAATAGGAAAAGCAGAGTTGTAAATATATTAACCTAGAGATGCTACAAATAAAGTTTAAGAAATATGAAAGTTTCATGGAGTATTTCACATGAAGGAATTTTTTCCTCTTAAAAGTCAAAAGGGCTTCCCTGGTGGCTCAGAGGTTAAAGCATCTGCCTGCAATGCAGAAGACCTGGGTTTGATCCCTGAGTCAGGAAGATCCCCTGGAGAAGGAAATGGCAACCCACTCCAGTAATCTTGCCTGAAGAATCCCATGGACGGAGGAGCCTGGTGGGCTACAGTCCATGGGGTCGCAAAGAGTCAGACACTACTGAGCAACTTAACTAACTTAAAAGTCAAAAAGGATTATGAGTCCACTCATAAAAATGATTTGTTCTTCAGTTTTATCGTGAATTACCTGACTAAAGGATGATTATTTATTGTATTATTCCTTCAAAATTATAGCACATTGTTCACTTTCCAGATTTTTATTTAATTGATATTTATTTAACATTGACTCTGTGCCAGCACTGCAAAACCCACCCACACACCCTACACCAATTTTGTGATTTCATTAGAAACCACTTAATCAAGCAAATTCTATAGTTACCCCTATTTTACATCCTAAATTGGCACATTATATTGCACCCTACTTAACACTATTAAGATTATCTCTCTTTTTTAAATTCTTGACAAATATAATTCCTTGCGTCCTCACAAAATAATTTAAATTATATAAAAACTTGAACTTTGTCTAATTTATCACTGTATTCTTAGCTCTTAGAAGAATATTGGCACTAGATATTCCAAAGACTCGTATTAAATGAAAATGATTTCAGTGGGTCTCAAAATAACTTGTCTTTAAAAGGCATTGGTGCCATTTAAAGTAGATATTAGGTTTCCATTTTCTCATCAATGATTTGTTTCATTGGTTTTGTCATTTCAGATTACATTCTTGAACATCAGATCATGGAAGATAGAAATAATGTTACTGAATTTATCCTCTTAGAACTTTCTATGGACAAGAAAGTCCAGATCCTCTGCTTTTTATTTTTCTTATTCTGTTACCTGGTTATTTGGTTGGGGAATTTGATCATTGTGATTTCTATTACATGCAGTCAGCTAATCACCCAGCCCATGTACTTCTTCCTTAACTGCCTTGCACTCTCAGACCTCTTCTACACCTCCACTGTGACACCCAAACTCATGACTGACTTACTGATGGAGAAAAAGGCCATTTCCTATAAAAACTGCATGACACAGCTTTTCACCACCCACTTCTTTGAGGGGGGATTGAGGTCTTCACCCTCACAGGGATGACCTGTGACTGCTATGTGGCCGTCAGCAAACCTCTCCACAATGCCATCACCATGAACAGGCAAAAACGTCACTCAATTCTCATAGCGTCGTGTGCAGGGGGACTTCTTCATTCTCTTGGTCTCTTTCTTCTTGCGATTGTTTGACCTTTCTGTGGCCCCAGTGAAATAGATCACTATTTCCGTGATGCATATCTTTTGTTGAAACTAGCCTGCACTGATACACACAAAATTGGCTTTTTTGTCATTGCCAATTCTGGCTTGATGGGACTGGTGCTTTTTGTGGTTTTGATGGCCTCCTACACTTTGATTCTGTGTAATGTGTGCACATATTCTGCAGAAAGCCACCATAAAGCACTTTCCACCTGTAGTTCCCACATCACAGTCCGTGATCCTCTTTTTCACACCTGTCACCTTTGTTTACATTAGACCTGCCACAACATTACCAGAAGATAAAGTGTTTACGCTCTTCTACACAATTATTGTCCCCATGCTCAACCCGCTTATCTACACACTTAGAAACATGGAGATGAAAAATTCTATAAGAAGAGTTTGGTGCAATAAAAAGGTTCTGGGAAGGGAGGTTAACAATTTGAAGGTCATTTGTCTCTGACGCCAGTGACTGTCTTCTCATCACTCCCTCTGTTGCTGATTCTCTCCTGCTAATGGGAAAACCAGTCAGAATGTGTAAAAGCCAAGCCTCCAACAACAGCTTGCCTTCAGTGGTTCCTTCTTTATTTTCCTCTCAATGCGTTTTCCTTGATTTCACTTTTCACTAATAATCCCCTTTGTTTAAAAAAAAAAGAAAAGACAACTTTTTACAGAGTAAAAACACACTGAAAAATCTGGAGGGAGAGTGATCCTGCCTGTATTGAAGGCTAAACCTGGGGGAGACCTAGCTCTCAAAATACTTGGCCTCAAGGTATAAAAGGTAATAATATGTTAAAAGGTAAAAGACAGCTAAAGAATTCACCTGCTAATTCAGGAGACACAGGTTCAATCCTTGGGCCAGGAAGATCCTCTGGAGAAGGAAATGGCTACCCACTCCAGTGTTTTTGCCTGGGAAATCCCATGGAGAGAGGAATATGGTGGACTACAGCCCATGGGGATGCAAAATAGCTGGACATGATTCAGCGACTAAACAAAAACAAAAAGGCAGTTATAGGAAAATAAGAACAATCACATACTGCAAACTCCTTTCAGAACTATATACCTAGCCTCGTATCCTACAACTCTAGATTTCTTTTAATCAAGTACCTAGAGATTTTTTTTGGTGTATTTGTGAACTGCTATTATTTTACTTAAGTGAAAAGAATATATAGATCTAAATACAACATAGTGTAAAGTCCAGCCTTATAGTCTACATGGCAAGTCTTACAGTCTGAAAAGCAAGTCACTGTGTGATCTGTTTGTGAAGTAACATTGTAAGTATTGGGGAAAATATATGTGTTTATATATATACAAACTCTTGCTATTTTAACTGGGTTTGACATTAAGTATACATGATCAAGGAATAAATAAACTACAACTGACTTTGCTACAAAAAAGAAGAAAATATAAATCCTTTAGTTCCTCAAAATAGATGATTTATCTCAAAGTAAAAGACTTTCACTTACTATCTAAATCCAAGTGTAGAATAATCCTAAAATAATATTTGACAAAATATAGATCAGACTCAGTGATGGGAATATATATATATTCTGCTGCTGTGCTTAGGTGTTTCTGACTCTGTGGCCACATGGACTGTAGCCCACCAGGCTTCTCTGTCCATGGGGATTCTCCAGGCACAAATATCAGAGTGGGTTGCCATGTTCTCCTCCAGGGGAATCTTCCCAAGCCAGGGACTGAACCCAGGTCTCCCACATTGCAGGCAGACTCTTTACCAACTGAGCCATCAGGGAAGCCCAAGTATACTGGAGTGGGTAGCCTATCTCTTCTCCAGGGGATTTTCCTGACCCAGGAATCAACCAGGGGTCTCCTGCATTGCAGGTGGATTCTTTACCAGTTGAGCTACCAGGGAAGTCTAATGTGTATACATCCATACCTATAGGATTTTCATGATTTTCTAGTGCAAAGTATACATTTTGTTTGAAATACATTTTTAAGATTGCTGCATTTTCTTATGAAAATGTGCATAGTTTTGGATATAAAATGTAACTATTAATAGTATAGATTTGTATTCTATATAATGAGTTAAACTATACTTAATATTATAGATTTATTTTAGGTAATAGGATATTTTCTAATGTTTCTCTCTCTAATAATGTAATATTTTTTAGAATTAATAGGACAGATTATGAATTTTAAAGAATCATATTATTAATATGTCATAAAAATGTTGTTAACTGTTCTCCACACAAAGATAGGCCATATTAATATTTGGCTATATTATGTGTGTGTCTCCTTCAGAATTTTCCACAGTTTATTGTGATCCATGCAGTCAAAGGCTATGGCATAGTCAATGAAGCAGAAATAGAAGTTTTTCTGGAACTCTCTTGCTTTTTCGATGATCCAGCAGATGTTGGCAATTTGATCTCTGGTTCCTCTGCCTTTTCTAAAACCAGCTTGAACATCTGGAAGTTCATGGTGCATGTATTGCTGAAGCCTGGCTTGGAGAATTTTGAGCATTACTTTACTAGCAACAAAGATCTGTCTAGTCAAAGCTATAGTTTTTCCAGCAGTCATGTATGGATGTGAGAGTTGGACTCTAAAGAAAGCTGAGGGCCGAGGAATTGATGCATTTGAACTGTGGTGTTGGAGAAGATTCTTGAATGTCCCTTGGACTACAAGGAGATCCAACCAGTCCATCCTAAAGGAGATCAGTCCTGGTTGTTCATTGGAAGGACTGATGTTGAAGCTAAAACTCCAACACTTTGGCCACCTGATGAGAAGAGCTGACGCATTTGAAAAGACCCTGATGCTTGGAAAGGTTGAGGGGAGGAGGAGAAGGGGACAACAGAGGATGAGATGGCTGGATGGCATCACTGACTCAATGGACATGGGTTTGGGTGGACTGTGGGAGTTGGTGATGGACAGGGAGGCCTGGTGTGCTGCAGTACATGGGGTCTCAAAGAGTCAGACACGACTGAGGGACTGAACTGAACTGAATATGTATGTGTCTTATTTTTGTACTTGCAAGATACTTTGCAAATATTATTTTGCATATTTTGCTTAATATTTAAATGTAAAAAAAGAATGGTGTTTCAGAATTGTACATAATAATCTTAAGGAGGCAGAAGTTATCAAAGTAACTGAATAAATATGTTGTAAATAATGTAAATTAACCAAATCTTACTTATTTTCCCAATTGAATTATCTCCTCAAGTGGATCAGTTGTTTGGAGTTACATTTTCATAAAGATCATCCATTCATCTTCCCAGATAGTTGCGAATATCTAGTAATAACTGATATTTTTCAGTATCCCCATCTCTGTGTTTGCTTATAGTGTTTAATAGCCTTCCATAGAGACCTCAGCTCTGCCTTCATGTGTAAATTAAGCATAAACCATAATCCATGACCTTCAGCCATGAACTACAGAGTTTAATACCAGATATTTTGGGTGAGGAATTTTTAAAAAAGATGCTTACAATATATGCCATTCTTATCTCTCTTGTTAATAAATACAAGTACTAGGAAATAAAGAGGCCAGAATATATTGCTTCATTTCACAGAGACATCATTCATACAAATCTCTCTCTCTCGGAATGAGGCTTAAAATAAGACATTATTCTGCCTGCCTCATTCAGTCTGGATTCATGAGCAGTTCAGGTTGTGGGGTGGTGGTTGCTTTTGGCTAGTAAATCACACTGTATGAGAAAACTCATATATTGATTTTAATTCCTATCACATGGGGATTTCTTATGTTATGTCAGTTCAGTTCAGTTCAGTCGCTCAGTCGTGTCTGACTCTTCGTGACCCCATGAATCGCGGCACGCCAGGCCTCCCTCTCCATCACCAACTCCTGGACTTCACTCAGACTCACGTGCGTCGAGTCAGTGATGCCATTCAGCCATCTCATCCTCTGTCATCCCCTTCTCCTCTTGCCCCCAATCCCTCCCAGCATCAGAGTCTTTTCCAAAGAGTCAACTCTTTGCATGAGGTGGCCAAAGTACTGGAGTTTCAGCTTCAGCATCATTCCTTCCAAAGAAATCCCAGGGCTGATCTCCTTCAGAATGGACTGGTTGGATCTCCTTGCAGTCCAAGGGACTCTCAAGAATCTTCTCCAACACCACAGTTCAAAGGCATCAATTCTTCGGCGCTCAGCCTTCTTCACGGTCCAACTCTCACATCCATACATGACTACAGGAAAAATCATAGCCTTAACTAGACGGACCTTTGTTGGCAAAGTAATGTCTCTGCTTTTGAATATGCTATCTAGGTTGTTCATAACTTTTCTTCCAAGGAGTAAGCGTCTTTTAATTTCATGGCTGCAATCACCATCTGCAGTGATTTTGGAGCCCCCCAAAATAAAGTCTGATACTGTTTCCACTATTTCCCCATCTATTTCCCATGAAGTGATGGGACCAGATGCCGTGATCTTCGTTTTCTGCGTGTCGAGCTTTAAGCCAACTTTTTCACTCTCCACTTTCACTTTCATCAAGAGGCTTTTGAGTTCCTCTTCACTTTCTGCCATAAGGGTGGTGTCATCTGCATATCTGAGGTTATTGATATTTCTCCTGGCAATCTTGATTCCAGCTTGTGTTTCTTCCAGTCCAGCATTTCTCATGATGTACTCTGCATAGAAATTAAATAAGCAGGGTGACAATATACAGCCTTGACATACTCCTTTTCCTATTTGGAACCAGTCTGTTTTTCTATGTGCAGTTCTAACTGTTGCTTCCTGACCTGCATACAGATTTCTCAAGAGGCAGGTCAGGTGTTCTGGTATTCCCATCTCTTTCAGAATTTTATACAGTTTATTGTGATCCATGCAGTCAAAGGCTTTGGCATAGTCAATAAAGCAGAAATAGATGTTTTTTCTGGAACTCTCTTGCTTTTTCGATGATCCAGCAGATGTTGGCAATTTGATCTCTGGTTCCTCTGCCTTTTCTAAAACCAGCTTGAACATCTGGAAGTTCACGGTTCATGTATTGCTGAAGCCTGGCTTGGAGAATTTTGAGCATTACTTTACTAGCATGTGAGATGAGTGCAAATGTGCTGTAGTTTGAGCATTCTTTGGCATTGCTTTCTTTGGGATTGGAATGAAAACTGAGCTTTTCCAGTCCTGTGGCCACTGCTGAGTTTTCTAAATTTGCTGGCATATTCAGTGCAGCACTTTCACAGCATCATCTTTCAGGATTTGAAATAGCTCCTCTGGAATTCCATCACCTCCACTAGCTTTGTTCATAGTGATGCTTTCTAAGGCCCACTTGACCTCACATTCCAGGATGTCTGGCTCTAGGTCAGTGATCACACCGTCGTGATTATCTGGGTCGTGAAGATCTTTTCTGTACAGTTCTTCTGTGTATTCTTGCCACCTCTTCTTAATATCTGCTGCTTCTGTTAGGTCCATACCATTTCTGTCCTTTATCGAGCCCATCTTTGCATGAAATGTCCCCTTGGTATCTCTAATTTTCTTGAAGAGATCTCTAGTCTTTCCCATTCTGTTGTTTTCCTCTATTTCTTTGCATTGATCGCTGAGGAAGGCTTGCTTATCTCTCCTTGCTGTTCTTTGGACCTCTGCATTCAGATGCTTATATGTTTCCTTATCTCCTTTGCTTTTCACTTCTCTTCTTTTTACAGCTAAGTCATACAGTGACTCATTTAGTGGCTCAGTCACACACTTGATAATGTAAGGAACAACACTTCTTGAAACAGGCAATATTGAAAACAATAGCAGTAATAGTAGAATCATAAGTAAGAAGTTAAGTCAAGAACTTCTATTAGGTGTAGCCCAGTGATATCTCCATGTCATCTGACTTAGTTTGCTAAATGACTATAGCTTGCTGTTGATATCCTGGTTGTAGATCCTGAGCATCTGATCTTTATTCAAAGACTGGTTATTGAGATAAGCTTTAGAAACAAACTCAGAATGTCCTTTTTAACAACTTAATTCAACCTCTTAGCAATGTAACATAACCACAAGGAACTATCTAAGGAGTGAGTCTTAGTAAATACAGACCTTAATTTAAAAAACTAGAACTTAATATTCAGTGAAACATAATAGATGCCATAGGCCTGACATCAGTTAGGTGGATTTTTCTTTTAGAGCTCCCCAGTATATGTTGAGATTTCTGTATATGTCGGGAGACAGTCTTTTTATTTACCTGATAAGGCTGTTCAGAACCCAAGTGTCTCCAGTTTCTGGAGGGATGAGGCAGAGAGAAAAAAGGTATAATTTTACCCATAGGAGTAAATCACTAGATTTTTTAAACGATCAGTAACCCGAGGAGAAGTGCTTCTTTATATCTGAAAACACAGAGTAAAAGTCAACAATATGTCAGACAAAAAGTCGTGAAAATTGTGGTCATATTTAACAGTCTACTCCATCCCATGCAATTGATCCCTTTGTTCTGCTGTCCTTGCCCAATGACCAAGGACATCAGTGAAAGCAATAGTCTCGAAGAGACTCATGAAGTTTTTGTGAACGTCTGTATGACCTGTCCAGCAAAGTGGGTGCCCTGATCACTGGAGATTGTGGAAAGCTCCTTTTAACCATTTTTTTCTTTTCTGAGATATTAATCCTGAAGCCAGGAAAGGCATTATCAAATAAAAATAAGGTTTGTCAGGGAGCCAGGAAAAGCCAAGTGGCCATCTTTGACCTCTCATAGCCCCAACTCTTTGGTTTATGGCCATTTTTAATCCATTTTAAATTCCCTGAAGAGGTGTTAACTTTTGTAGAAGCAGAATGAGCTTTGTTCATATGTGCTGTAGTCTGTTCTCAAAAGCCACATTCCAAGAAAACTTTGTTCTTTTAATCAGTGAGAGAAAACCAAATTCCAGTTTGGTAACAGCTTATATTCACTGTGAAACAATAGTTATTCACTTAGTCATAGTAACAATAAGACTTCAAAGGCAGTTTAATGTCTTAACAAACTTGTAGCATGCACAAAACTCTTCTTTCACTTGCAACACACCTGGTTACACTTTCTGTATTCATCACTTCATTTGTCCATTTAGAGGACAGCCACCTGTACGTTTAGACTTACTTTGCTTTCCCTTAATAGAATGGAATTCCATTCCTTATTACTTTTTATTAAAAACACACATCTTACTTTTCTTCAGAAACCATGACTTGTACTTTACCTCATCATTCTGTAGATTGGTAAGGATAAATCACCCAAAGTTATATCATTTATAAAAGTATCTTCACAATGCCTCTGTTAATTAGATCAATAAACAAACATCAATATCATGTATCAATTCAGTAATGATTATTTCCCAGATCACACAAGCCTCAAATTCATTTACTTTAATTTTCTTGAATTTAGAATTGTTTGATTTGTAAGCACTGACTTCTCTTTAGGCCAATTAATTAGAGCTCATTAACCACTTAGCCTTTAGCAATTTTTTCCAAGGATGCAGACATACACCGAGACACACACAAATCTGGACAGACAGAAACCTCACAGTTTTCCACCCGAAATTTAAAATGTCTCTTTGTCCCTTTTATTTTCTTGGCTTGAGTTCCAGCTCATGGCTGGAGTCCCAGATAGAGTGGGCTGTGTATCTCAAGGACATGATAAGAGTTAACTCAGGTTTTTCCCCAGGCATGTTTCTGTTTCTCAGGCAGGATCAGAGCTCCCCAAAAGAGTATTTTCACAAGTCAAACGTTTAGTAATTACATGTGCAAAAAGAACCAGTTTTGCAATTTCAAAAAGATTCCATTTTACCTAGTTTTCTCCGGAGTCTAAAGAATACACATGGCCATTCAGGGTTCAAAATGTCATTTCTCCTTCATGTAGTCATAGCTTCATAGCTAAGCTTTAAACCAAAGAGTGCTCAGATGGGCTCTGATGACAGGGGTAGACTGATCGATAAGATGTCCCAGTAGGGATTCTCTCTCTGGGCAGGTGAGGTCTTCTCTTAAAGCAAAGAAACCCCATATATAAGGGATTTTTAGGCCTTGAGGATCAAAATTATCCCAGGTTTTCAAGATATTATTCAAGGGGGGTGGTTCTGGACTGTTAGGCCCATCTGTAAGAGAGAAAAAAGCAGTGCCCAGTGCCATGGCTTTTTTCTACCAGAGGTGTCTGCCCCTGCTCTAGACGCGGTTGGAGACTGATTTTCCACCTAAGCTTCCTTCCCTGGCCAGAGCTAACCTGTCTCTTACAGGTGAAGGTGTCCTACTCCCAACCCCCCTCGTTCTACCACCCAGGCATGGTGGAGATGCACCAGGGTTAGACCTGATGGCATCCCAGATTGATGTCCAGGTCCTCACCATTAAAACCTTGGTTTGATTTCCCTTTTATTCTGGCACCACCTGGGGTGGAACAGAGTAGTTTTCCAGATGCTTGCCGAGCCAAGACCACTAGGGGAAGCACCCAACTTCTGTGTACCTGCGCACATTCCTCATAACAGTATAAGTGGCAAGTCATAAGGGATGAACAGAAAACCCGAGACATCCTCCTGAGAGTGGCCACACGAGTCTATTTAATAACAAAGGAGGCGATGGAGGGCCCGCCTGCGAGGAAAAAATAATCCTTCATATTCATGGAGTGCCAACATCATCCTTTTTATTCCTGTCCATCAGACTGTACAAAAAGAATACCTAAGGAGTTGAGACAAGAGCCACTGGAGGGCTTCATCTGCTCTGCTAAGAGCTAGCGTTACTAAGCATTGGCTTCTTCCCAATGCACTTTCAATCTGCCCAAATCTGGGGTGTCCCAATCTGTGTCCTCAGGAATCTCATGCTCACCAGCAATGCCTCAATCCATATAGTCCAGAGGCATAGCCATGACAAGAACTTGCCTGTGTGTCTGTGGGGTCAGGATGGTGATTTCCAGTCTGAGAGATGTCCCTGGAACTAGAGCTCCAGCTAGCTCCCTAAAGTGCTCCTGTCTGCAGTGTCCTGTAAAACTTGGAGTGGGGGCCTTGCTAGAAAAGCACAATAACAGCATGGATTGCAAGTCCCTTGAAAGTCTACAATCCGGCACACAAGGTTAATAACTTTAATTCCCCAAGCAGATATGAAATGGTCAGAGGGACCAGGAAAAGCTGACTGGGGAAAAGAAGTTCAGTCCACATGCTTCTGATTTAGTAAAGTAGCTGCTGCTGCTGCTGCTAAGTTGCTTCAGTCATGTCCGACTCTGTGAGACCCCAGAGTTGGCAGCCCACCAGGCTCCCCCACCCCTGGGATTCTCCAAGCAAGAGTACTGTAGTGGATTGCCCTTTCCTTCTCCAATGCAGGAATGTGAAAAGGGAAAGTGAAGTCACTCAGTCGTGTCCAACTCTTAGCGACCCCATGGACTGCAGCCTACCAGGCTCCTCCGCCCATGGGATTTTCCAGGCAAGAGTACTGGAGTGGGGTGCCATTGCCTTCTCCGTAGTAAAGTAGAGACCACAGTAAAAGAGCAAAAGAATCTCAACTCTGAGTGTTCTTACCTTGTCTTGAAGATCTTGGACAAGCCCCCAAGATGATAACCTAGCAGTCAACGGTGACAGATGCCACTGGATTCATGGTGTCTGAAGAAGAAGATATTACTCTGGGGCCAAAGACAGTCTCAGTCACTCAGAGCTTTGTGTATATTTTATTTAAAGTGAAGGTGACAGAAAAAGCTTCTGACACAGACATCAGAAGGGGCTCACTAATTTAAGTGGGGCCATACATACTTCTCAACTAGCCTCTGAGAATAGACAAAAAACATCTCAAGGATGTGAGCATTTTGCCCAGACCCTTTCCTATAACATACATCCAAAGCTCAAAAAGAGGAATGTCCTTGAACCTGAGATACTGCTCCCTACAATGCCTACTTGTCTTAGGCAAAAGAATGTGAAAAAGAAAGCAAGCTTGCCTCCTCCTTAAAGGGGCTTTAGGCTTGGACTCTTTATCAACCTGCTGGGGCAGGTAAGTATACAGTTAAACTCAGAAAACTCTAATGTTGTAATGGTGGTGAGTAAAGCATTTGTATACCATACCACTGATAACTCATATAAGTATATCACTTATAAATTCAGTATGAAGGTCAAAAGATAAAATATCAAAATAATGATAACTACAAAATGAAATAATGGAACCATGTTTGAAGAATTAGATGACAGTATGATACGAAGTCAACAAACAGAGAGACTCAATGAAGAGCTACAAATTAATTTTTTTAAAGGAAACTAACATAAATTCTGGATTTGAAAACTAAAATAATTGAAATGAAAAATTGATAGGTTCAACAGCACATTTGAGATGCTAGCAGAAATAATCCATAAACTTGAAGATGAATTCATAGAAATCAATGTAAAAATAAAGAGAAAAAAATGTTGAGGGAAAATGATCTAAGGCATCCATTCATTACACCATCAAGTATGGAAGGAGAGAGACTCTCAGAAAGCAGGGAGAGAAAGTGGAGGGAGTAAAATTACTTGTCGACGGAATGGCTGACCGGCAGGTCAGAGCGAAAGGGAGGTGCAGCGCAGGGCTCTTAGGGCGCCGGGCGGCAGCAGCCTCCGTCTAAGGCCATAGCACCCTGAACGCGCCCTATCTCGTCTGATCTCGGAAGCTAAGCAGGGTCGGGCCTGGTTAGTACTTGGGTGGGAGACCGCCTGGGCATACCGGGTGCTGTAGGCTCCTTGCCTTCCCTCTCCTTTAGCCCTCGCCCCACGTCCCAACTCTTGGGCTCCCGCAGCCCTGGCCCCTCCTGGGGGTGGGTGGCCAGGGCACCGACTCCCGCTGCAGACCTGGGTTGCCTTCGCGCAGCCCGCGAGCCCCTCCGCATTTGGCTTCCAGGAAACCAGACGACCGTCCCGCGGGTCTCCGTCTGGGGCTCCCTTGGCGTGCCTCAGGCAATCCCGGGGGGCTGCACCAGCTCCAGCCCCAGCCCCAGCCCCAGCCTCAGCCCCAGCCCTACCCCCAGCCCCACCCCCACCCCCACCCCACCCCCATCCTCGAAGACGAACGCCCGAGCTCGCGCGCACCCACGCGCACACACACATACATGTGCACAGACGGTGCATGTATCTTGTTCAGTTATACTTTTGGTGGATATATGCCTGGGAGTGGGACTGCTGAATCATATGGTACTTCTAGTTTTAGTTCCTTCAGGAACCCCCATACTCTTTTCCGTAGTGGCTCTACCAACTCACATTCCTACTAACGGTGGAGGCGAGTTCCCTTTTCTCCACATCCTCTCCAGCATTTGTTATCTACAGACTTTTCCATGAGGACCATTCTGACTAATGTGAAGTGGAACCTCGTTGTAGTTTGGAGTTGAGTCTGTCCAATCATGAGTGATGTGGAGCAAGATGACCTTTTTAAAATGCAGATGCAATTCTATCACCTCCCTGCTCCAACTGCTCTTGTATTTTCCCATCATAGTGAAGATATGACCAAATCCCATCATTGCTTGGTCCCCACTTTTTTCTCTGATTTCTTTTCACTGGAATGCCCTCTATACTCTTTTGGTTCCATCCCATAGGGCATTTTTCATTTCTTGAATGTACTAAGGTTCCCTTGTCACGTAGCCTTCCAAGATGCTATTTTACCTGCCTGAAATTCTTCCTGCATCTCAACCCTGGTTTACGTTGGTTCAACCTATGGATCTCAACTCAATTATTAGTCTGAAAAGCCTTCTCTGACACCCAGTTTTTGGTGAGGGAAGAGGCCCCTATAGAAGTTCTCAAAGTATCTGCCTGTTATTTATTATTAGATTAGTCTCAGTGAAAGAAGGAACTGTGTTTCTTCTTCTCTCAGCATTCTATTTCCAGAAACATATTGCATGCCTACTAGCTCATAGTAGGTGCTCAATATTTATTCAGTGTGTGAAAGACAGAAAAGTTCTGCGAAGCCTCAACTTTTCACTTGGCTCAGCACTTTGGATCTCTTTGTATCTTTGTCGATTCAGTTCTTTTCTTTCTTCTGTTGATGTGCACACTATATTCAAGGCACCATCTAAGGCATGAAGACATATCAATAAATGTAGGTTCTTGCTTTCCAGGAACTCATACATCAGATTTCTATAATTCAGGGTTTTTTTTTTAATGCTCTAGAACAATGTGAACTTTTAGTATTATCCATTTTCATTTCAAAGAAAGATCATTTTACTTACATAGCAAAGGTGGAGACCTTCCAACTTTCAGTCCAATACTTAAAACTTTACCATTTCAGGCAAGTCTTGTGGTTCCTTCTGGAGGTGTGCGGCTCTTCCAGAAATGTGAAGATCTTCCATAGTCTTCAGACTTTGGTGTGATTTGAAATCATCAAGAAAGTTTCCAGGTATAGGTTCCAGACCACCCCCTCAAAGAGTCAGTAGCGAATGGAGTGGATTCCAGCAATATGCATTGTTAACCAGCATCACTGGTGATTCTGTTGCTACAGACTCAATGCAGTGGGCAGGGCCTGGACTGCCCACTGGGTCTGATGTGGAATGGAAAGAAGGGCTTTCCCCCTCCACTGTTTCTAGCCCTGTGACTAGAAACGGTCCCCAAACAAAAATCAGACAAACAAGATTATCCCAGATCGTAGTCCATGAGATGAAGGAACTAAGCATTTGGTTGAGATGGAGCCAAGGGGAAAGGTTGCTCTTTTTTTCTCCACCTCTACTCCTTTCTTCCTTGATGCCTTAGTGATTCATCGTGGAGATTTGAAATAAAGTTCACAAGAGTCATATTTGTTGAATAAAGATTTTGCATTGAACCAACTCTAAAAAATGAAGAAAGTTTCACCTGCCACATGTTTCTTTTAAAAAGTCAATTGCTTTTCAACTCTGGGGTTTCTCCATTGCCTTGTTCAAGTAGCCTTAATCGTAAAAATAAAATAAAACTAAATAAAGTTTCAAATATACCAACAAAGGAAAGCTTCCGTTTCTTAAATCATCTTTCCACTTAGTAGAACACTAGCTCTTTTCTTTGTATTTTGACTAGGCAATTCGTTGTATTGTGGCTCAGATGGGAAGGCATCCACCTGCAGGAGACTCAGGTTTGATCCCTGGGTCGGGAAGATCCCCTGCAGAAAGAAATGGCAAACCACTCCAGTATTCTTGACTGGGAAATGCCACGGACAGAGGAGCCTGACCAGCCACAGTCCATGGGTAGCATAAAAGTTGGGCACAACTGAGCAACTAAGAACAGAAGTATTTCCAAGGACCACATTCAAGAGATTTGGAACTCTTGCTTGACTTCCTCATGTTGACCATGTTGACTAGGCAGCAGATAGCAGCTGATTCATCTGTACAATTAACAAAGAATGTGTCATTCTGTTCTATACTTTTCTGTACTGTAGGAAGAGACTATACAGAGCAGATGTCTGGACTTGTACAGGACTTTTGGTCCTTTAGAGGATTACAGTTGCACCATCAATGCTTGCCAGAGGTGGCAGGAAGGTGGCCCTGAAAGTTTGAGTCCAGACATGTCCAGTGTTTTAGGATATATCAGATGAGTAAGAATGCATTTACCCTTCACTATGTCTCCATAGAAAGTTGCTTTGGGTTTGGAGGTACACACACACACACACACACACACACACACACACACACACACCCTGCCGCCGAGACAGGTCAAGAGCTAGAAACCACAGGTAAGGGAGACGGAGAAAGAGGGAGAGAGAGACAGCAAGAGGACACGCAAGCTTCTCAACCCCCGGCCTCCACACCCTCCCCCCTCCACTCTGGGTATCCACCCGGCCCCAAGTCGATCCGACCCCACCCTCACCCACCGACACACTCACACACACTCTCACACACTCACCCTCTGGCCTGGGGGTGGGGGATGGGTCTCGCCTTAGGTAGCCAGGCCGAAGGGGACCTTTGAGACCTCGGAGCCAGGCCGAAGGGGACCTTTGAGACCTCGGCTTTGAGGAAGTCTGGGGGTCCCCACGGGTGACCGCCAGCCCCAGGGTACCACGTCCAGCCAGGCTCGGCCCAAGGCTGACGCCCCCTCCCTTGGGGAAGCTGCTTCTTCCGTGTGGCCTTCCTCTGAGGTGCGTCACGGGCTGTGCCAGTGTGTCTGTCTCAGATCCGATGCCATCCTCTCTCCCCTGTCTGTCTCCTGTTTGCTGTCTCTCTGTCGCTCACTCTGTGTCTCCCTCTGTCTCTGCCTCCGTGTGTGTGTGTGTGTGTGTGTGTGCACGCGCGCACGCATCTGTCTGTCTGTCTATCTGTATCTCCCTCTCACAGTCCTGGAGTCTATCTCTGAACTTCCATCTCTTTCTGCCTCTGTCTCTCCTGACACCCGGCGGCCCGTCCGTTCCTCTGGCCCCGGCCTCTCACAGGTGCTATGGCTCTGGCTGACGAGGTTGCGACGGCGGGCTGTCGACTGTCTGTGTGTCTGTCCATGTGCCTGCCTGTCACTCGTCTGCTCTCGCAGGAAGGTTGTGTGCTTGTCCGGCGGCGTGGGGGAAAGGTGGGGGCCTCGGTAGGGCGAAGGGGCGGGGCTGAGGCGCTCGGGTGGACCGCGCCTCCGTGGCTCCCGGTGGGTTTGGGCACCGGGCAGGTGTCGGGCAGGATGGGCGCTCAGGGCCCTGGCTGGGCTGCGCCTAGGCCCACAGGAGGCTCAGAGGCCCGAGGGCCGCGGGGGTCGGGTGGCGGCGGGGCCGAAAGCCAGACACCTCAGGGCCACGTGGCCCTGGGCAGCGAAGGGGATCGGGGGAGGCCCGGCTCGCCGAGCGCGGCCGGGCCTGGAGAGGCCCGGGGTGGAGGGCGCCGACACCTCCGCGCCCCTCAGCCCACCCCCCAGGCCCCGCATGCATGCACGCCCGGCATGCCGCTGGGGGTCCCAGAAGCCCTCCGGGCTGCCGAACCTGGCCAGGCGTTTGCTGGCCGCGGGGTGGCAGTGTTCGGGGGCATGGCGGCATTGGCCGGCCCGAGTCTGGTCGTGGGTCGTTCGGCTCAAGTACAGCGTGCGCCCCCGTGGTGAGGTGCAGCGGGCTGGCCTGACCCGCAGGTCAGAGAGAAAGGGAGGCACAGCGCAGGGCTCTTAGGGCGCCCCGCGGCAGCTGCCTCCTTCTACGGCCATACCACCCTGAACGCGCCTGATCTCGTCTGATCTCGAGGGCTCACATTTGATGGTGGTCTTGTCATCTCCTACCTCTTTCTCGTAAAGCTGGCAGCTGAGGGAATGAAGTAAGTGTAAAATTGAATAACAATAGACTGTGTGGAATCTGTGAATGTGGAGCTCTGTGAATCCGTAGGTCTAAGGAGAGACTGGCAGCTGCCGACGTGGAGTATCTGTCCCCATGACCGCGTTTACGTCATCAAATGTGCCATTGACCGCCCTCCCCCCACCCCGGGTGGCAGGGACCCCCACGTGGCAGCCCCCAGGCTCGCTCTCTCTGGCTCATCCACCCTCTAGAAGTTTCCCCAGACCCTCAGTAGGAGTGGGCACTGCTGCGGGTGTGCGTTGTGTGTCCTCGTGCCCCATGTGACGTTGCACGACTAACCGCACTCTGTGTTTGCACCCTTCCTCCCGCGCTCATGGGACCAGGCAGCGTGGTGGGAACACAGGGGCTAGATTCTGCTACAGTCAGGACTTGCTCCTGATGCGCTTCGGGGTGAGTACAGCCCGGCCTGGTCCTGCGGGGGCACGGAGCCCACGCCCCAGGGAGTGGAGGGTCAGTGGGTCTCCGGAGGTTAGCCTGGGAGAACCCTCACAGCAGAGAACGTGACCTTGGTGCCCCACTGCCGCCGGAGTGGTCAGAGCATGGCCAAGGCCCCTCGCATAGGGACGCATGGGTATCCCTCCCACAGCGCCAGTGCTGCCGGCCACGCCCTGCGTGCACGTTCTCGGAGGGAACAGGGCCCAGAGCGTCAGGGTTCACGAGGCTGCCCTGCCCTGGGCCTCTCCGTGCGGAGGCCAGCGTTTCACACGGAGGTGCACCGTCATCTGGGGCTCGGCCACCGCTAAGGGGCTACGCTCCCTTGCAGGTGCTGCTCTGGGTGGTCCTCTGGTGGGTCCGGCCCTGGGGCTCAGCCCTGCTCGAGCAACTCTGAGGGCAGGAGGCTGTCTGCTCTGTCCTGTTCACATCTCAGCTAGAAAGCTGGATTGGGCTTTTGAGTTTTTTTTACCAGCAGCTTTTAGCTATATGTCAGAATAAAGTCAGCCACAGAGTTCTCTCCTTGATCTGCTTGGCCCTCCATGTTTCTCTGAATTCTCAAAGCAGCTGAAGCCCCAAATGGGGTGGGGGGTGGGGGTGTCAGGAGGGGCAGGGGCTGGGGCACCAGCTGCCAACCCAGGACTGACTTTTCTGTGTGTGTGTTTCCAGTTTACCTGCACGAATTCTCCAGATGTTTATACAGCAGCCAGTATACAACAAAGACTACATTTTGAACTCGATGTAATCTTTACTCTGTTAATACTTGTTACATGGACCCGAAGATATTACAGGGTTTTTAATTAGTGAAAAATTCATGAATACCATAGAGAAAATATTTTAGAATTTAATGTTTCTGATATTTATGTAAACTTATGACTTCACTTATATAATTACTTCCTTTTTCTTGCATATTCAGGCTATGAATATCCTTTCAGATCAATTCATGTTCTGATACCTGATTTCAGTCTTTCAAATGAATGTACTGTAGTGCTTGTCTGTATAAATCCTATGAACAAACACAGGGCTTTTGTAAATGATGCATTTATTGTAATTATTCTTGTTTAATTTTTCAATGTTAAACCATGAGAGAAGGGGTTTTCCTGCGATTATAAAATCATCATGACACGTTGTGCTTTATTATCCTTCCAGAATATAACCAAGCTCTCCAACAATCACTCTGAAATAAGCAAACTTAATTTCAACCAATTGTTGTTGGATGTTAACGACTGGCCTAAACTGTACTTTTTCTAGCAAGAAATGCTTTTTGTCCACAGCGTGAAGTGATTTAAAAGTACTGGGTGTTAAATGTGAGCTTCTAATGAAATTTGGGCTGAAAGGATGCCTAGAAGAAGACTGAAAATCTCTCCTGTAACCCAGTCTCTGTGGACCTGGATCCCTCCTCTCCAGTGAGACTCTTTGAGGACCAATCGCGATGCCCTGCACCCGCTGCAGAGCCATCGAGCTGGACAGTGAAGGTGCCACTTCCCAGACAGACAGGGTAGTGTAGCTCTGACAAAGGCCTTATTTTTATGTAAATCATCTTTTTACATGATTGTAAACATGTTTAAAAAATGGACCTAGGCGTACATTTTTAGACTGTGATGACATAGCCATTCTGGATTGTATAAGTAGCAAATGTAATTTTTACTTTTTCAGCAGCACATTAAAAAAGCCAGCAAGAGATGCGTTCAGGTCACAGTGTGATATTTATTATGCAGCTGGTATCTTGGTAGACAGAGACAGCATGTTTCTTTACATGTGGGTTCCACCTTTAATTTACTTGTACAATTCATTGTTATCATTCTATTTTCCTATTAATCTTTTGTGAACTTCCCGAATATGTGACAAAGTATGTACAGTCTACTTTTGAACTATTTTTATCACAGTATTATTTATTGCTTTCTTTCAATAAAGTACTGAAGCAAAATTTCCCAGGGCCAATAAAGAGTGCCGAGGGTAAGCTGTACTCTCACTGAGAACAGACCAGAGCTGGTAATGGGAGCCCGTGTCATCACACGGACATTCTGTTAAGAGAAACGGACGGATGCAATGGAAAGGCCAGAAGGCGGAAGCATAGGTGTCCCTAGAGGACGACCGACGGTGTGTTCATGCCCTTGGCTCCGGAGACAAGAGGCTCCATCACTTCAGCATCTGCGGGGACAGGGCCCCTCTGCTGCTGAGGTGTGGGCAGCAGGCCGAGGGTGGGAACAAAGTGCAGGTGTCGAGGCTCACCATCGGTCACAGGGTGGGGTGTCCGAGGGCAACCTTGAAGGGGATCCAAATGATGCACCCTAGTCCAGCATCAAGTCCTCCCCCAGCATCAGACCCTAGTCCAGCATCAGACCCCAGTCCAGCGTCACGGCCCTAGGCCAGCATCAGGCCCTCCCCTACCCTCAAACCCTCCCCCCACCTCCAACCCTTCCCCAGTATCAGGCCCCCCAGTTCCAGTATGAGGTGTGGCAGCCCTACTTGTCTGATACTCCTGAGCACACTCAGGCAGCCCCAGAGCAGCAGGACAATAGCTCTGGCAGGAGGTGCATCTTTAGGAATCACCTGCGGAGCAGCAGCAGCTGGGCTTTGTTTCAGGCCAAGGAGAGACAAAGAAAAGGCACTTGTGCAGGAGGCAGTGGAGGCTGTGGGCACGTTCTCCCAGCTCTGCTTCCTCCCCGTAGGGGCTTTGCTCTTCTGCTCTCTCACAGGCCCCAGGGTGGTGTCCTTCCAGATTCACGGTCTCCTTGATATCTCAAGCCCAAGTCCTGAGTTGCGTCCCAGTCCGGTGTGGCAGAGGGCTGGGAACACCCAAGCTCAAGGGCTGAAAGGATCCCAGGGGGACAGCCGGGCCCCAGCAAGTGGCAGGGCAGGGGATGAGGGTGGCCGCCTACAGAGGGCCCCGGACCAGCACTGGAAGGAGAGCAGTGATGCCTTAGCTCACTCGGGGACGCTGCCCGGCCTGGCACTCAGAGATGTTACTGCCAGCTGCTCTGGGGATACAGGAAGCCTGGTGAGTGACACCACGCCACCCAGGCCGTGTGGTGGGCACTGCTGCCCATGGCCTCGGTTTTCATTCTGGTTCCAGCTGTCCCTCCAAGGGTGATGGGCTCCTCTTCCGAACGGCACAGGTATTTTCTTTCTGTGGGTGAACGCATCCCTTGTTTCTGTTGGTGCTGTTGTCACTCATCGTGTGTTTTCCTCTTTACAACCTGTGCTTGCTGCTCTTCCAGTTTAACTTAGGAGCAGCCCTTATTTTCTGCATTTCTAGTTGTCAGCATTCACTGGGGCTTTCCAGGTGGCGCTAGGGGTAAAGATCCTGCCTGCCAATGCAATAGATAATGAGAGATGTGGGTTCGATCCCTGGGTTGAGAAGATGCCCTGGAAGAGAGCATGTCAACCCACTCCAGTCTTCTTGCCTGGAGAATCCCATGGACAGAGGAGCTAGTGGGCTACAGTTCCTGGGGTCGCAGAGTCAGACACGACTGAAACAGGTTAGCACACACTCAGGTTTAAGTTCAGTCGCTCAGTTGTGTCCGACTCTTGTCACTCCTTGGATTGCAGCACTCCAGGCTTTCCTGTCCTTCACTATCTCCTGGAGTTTGCTCCAACTCATGTGCATTGAATCATCATGCCATAGAGCCATCTCATTCCTGTTTCATCCACGAGAGAGGTGGCTAGGGCTCGGCAAAGTGTCTGGTCCCACTGGGTGGGTGTGAACCTGCCCTAACCGCTCCCTAACCACGTGACTGTCACTGTGTCCTCCTCTGTAAATCGGGAGGGGGCAGCACCTGCTTGGTAAGGGGCACACACAGCATCTGGTACATAATCAATGCACCATCCATCTCAGCATTGTATTTACTACTAATAGGGATAGCATTTAATAATCTGCTCCTTTTTCTCTCTTGTCACTGAACTGTGCTCCAGACCACATCTGCTTTACTTACCCCTGTAAATCCCACACCCAGCACAAACGAGACTCAACACATTTGTGGCTGAAGAGGCAGGAACATACGCTGTCCTCAAGGAGAGGAAGCTGAGTGATATGGGGGCCTGATGATAACCCTGTGTGATGAGGGGACCCCAGGAGGACCTGTGTGGCTGTGGGGTGGGGTGGGGGGCATGGGCAGAACCCCTGATGAACTCCTGGGGATGGGGGAGGTGGCAGGAAGGAGGGCGGGCTGTTCCTTGTGGGGTGTCCACAGATTGTACCTCACCCCTCACTGAGGAGCACTTAGGCCGTTTCCAAACACATGTCACTGTTAGGATGAAACAATCATCGCCCAGCTCCTACTCAATTTCGTAGAATATGTTTCTAGCACTGGAGTACAATCATCTGCTTTATTCATTCCATGCTCCGTTCATCCACCCATCCAGCCAGCCATCTGTTCATCCATCCACCACTCACTAATCAATCCATCCATCCACTCTTAATTCACCCATCCATCCAACCATCCACTCATTAACTCAGCCGATCATCTCAGACCCATTGAGAAGACAGACGCCTCCTCCACTCCTGCTCCCAGGAGGACCCCCAGGATGATTGACAGGAGCCTCGTGGGGACGACAGGGGAGACACAGAAGGGAGATGCCTGCAGGCCCTCCTCCCTCTGAACGGTGAAGCACCCACCTGGTCCTAACGCCTCCTTGCTGGGGTGTTCAGGCCGGCCCTTTTCCTTCTTGCGAAACAAGCGGCTGATGGAGGACTTGATGCCCTTCTTCTTTGGGGCTTTGTGCAGCAAGCCCTGGCTGCTGGTGCTGCTGCTGGGGTTATTCCCGGGGCTGTCCTGAGAGCCTGTGGAGCTTCGGGGAGAGAAAACGACCTTTAACTGGCACCCTTGTGCAAACACACACCCCTCCACAAGAGCTACTGATAGAAATGGGCACCCAGCAACACCCGCGCCTCAACCTCGCAGCTGACAGTTGGAGTCTCCTTCACCGACCACACTCCACACGAGCAATGCAGGCTCCCAGCATCAGACAACTGCACCGGGAAGCTGAGATTCTCTGCCTCGAGCTCTCCCGCGAGGAGGGCTTGACTCCAGGCCAGCTGGTGCAGAGGGAGCTCTGACCCTCCCTTAGGGTTGCTGCTCGGCAGGTGATTATGCTCCAGGAGAAGACGAGCTCCCCTGCTCTGGGTAGTTCCCCCCGCCTCCCACAGGGTAACCGTCCCCGGCCGTGGCAGGAGAGCGACAGTCACCGTGCAGGGCTGCTGGTCAGGTGACCACACGTGCCCCCCATCGAGTGCTGCCTGGCTCAGGACGGGAGCTCAGCAAGTGGTGGTCTGAATGAGGACAGTGTCAGTCACAGGAGGGGACAGGGTCTCCTGAGAGGAGACCCCTGCAGAAAAGGGAGGGACCCTCAAGAGCGAACCCGAGAGGCACGGGGCCGTCACCGTTAGGAACATGCCCTCTACCAAGAGCAGGAAGAAAGCTCCCACAGGAGTCAATCTGTAGAGATGGACGTTTTCTAAAATCACTGTGGTCACTGAGCTCCCCAGCACCTGAAGTTCACCACTAAACACAGGCACCGAACTCAGTGGTATTCCTTTAAAATCATCCTTGCAACTCTTTCAAGACAAGAGGTGCAGGGCTCCTGAAACTGACGACGCACACACAGGTCGCTTACTTGTGGGCGTCCCTGAGGTCCTCATGGGTGGCTGTGCGCAGCGCCCCCGTGCGCAGGCGGCCCAGCCGAAGGGACTGCGGCCGGGCAAGGGTCGAGGTTTCACATTTGATGGCGGTCTTGTCATCTCCTACCTCTTCCCGTATAGCTGGCAGCTGAGGGAGTGAGGTAAGTGTCAAATTGGCTAACAATAGACTGTTCTGAAAAAGGCAATCACACAGGCCCTACATTATAACCAGAAACTTATTTGAAGATCTATTAGCTATGCTTTCCCCCAAGTACAAAAAAACCCTTGTTATAGCTTAATGCCATCTTAAAGGACTGTCTTGTTCAAAAAAAGCGGGGCTATGGGGCAGCGAGAGCATCTGACTGAGTGCAGAGACCCCGGACGTGAGCCTCCCTGCAGCCGGCCTCGGCCCTCCCTGGAATCCAGCGACCAGATGGCCCTGCGGGGCAGGACAGCAGAGCGATGCTGGCACCCTGAATCCTGCACAGCATGAACTGCCCTGATGAAAGGACTGTGCTCATCGCCAGATGCTGCTCAGAAGCACCACAGCTAGAGTATAAAACCTCTCAGCAAAGCCGTCCAGACCTTTCTGTTTGAAGGAGAAAAAGACACAGCTTGTGCTACCATCCAAGATCATTTCTAGTGATGATGCAGGTTACTGGAACCCATGACAACAAGAGAAACACAGAAAAGGTACCTAACCCCTCCACGCGAACACCATGTGCCTGGATCGTATTTCTCGGTAACATACAGACTGGGGACTACCCACTGAAGTACTTACACGCAGTTCGAGTGTCATTCGCTCACAGTGGATTCCATAAGGCGCCCCCAGGTCTTCACTAAGAGATGATCTTGTATCACCCTAGAGCGGTGGGAGGTTCAAAAGGGAGGAGATATATGGGTACCTATGGCTGATTCCTGTTGAGGTTTGACAGAAAAGAAAATTCTGTAAAGCAATTACCTTTCAATTAAAAAATAAACTAATTAAAAAGAAGAAGAAGAAGAAGATGATGATGATCTCTTGGCCTCCCAGCGTTTCCGCTGGTCCTGGGTGTGAGGAAAGGAAAGACAGTGTGGGAACAGATTAACCCTGCAGGGTCCAAACAGGTCTCACTGATACATTTCGGTGTGTGGTTAAACCAGGGGAGGTTTTAGGAAACATGCATGGCATGTATTGTTATAAACAATGAGTGCGTTGTTTTGCCCAACTAACCTGTGCCTTTTTGGTGGGATTCTGTAAGGAATACTGATCCCGTGCAGCCCCACAGGAGCTTGGTGACAACAAGGTAACTTAGTGCAAAATACAGCTGAACTCATTTAAGAGCAGCTGGATAAACTGGGCTCCCTCCCCTGAGCTCTAACAAGAACCCTCAGACAACAGAAGGCTACAAAGGCTAGAAATTTTCCACATGGAACTGAACAGGGATCAATCTCAAAGTCAAGTAAAAATAAGCATTTATAAAAATCAGAAAACAGCAACGAACAGAGCAGGGAAGTGACACACCTGGGTTGACTATGGACTCAGTGGAGACAAATACCTGCCTCAGAGTCAGGGCCCAGGCCAGCCCCTTCCCCCGGGCCTCCTCCTGAGGAAGGCCTCTGGGTCTGCGCCTGGCTGCCCTCCCCCAGGATGGGAGCTGCCCCACTGGTGCCACATGTGACTAGGAAGGGCAGTGCCTTTTCCTCGCTGAACAGGAGGGCAAAGCAGGCCACAGAGCAGGCGAGCGGCACACCCAGGTCACCAACCCCAGGGGGATGGCGCTGCTCTGCTGTGCTCAGCAGAAGGGCTCCCGTGCACTGAGCTGCCTGAACTGGAGCACAGCCACCCCAGTCCTGCGGGAAGGCCCAGGAGTGCTCGGTCAGCGGGCTGGGAGCACGAGAGGGACAAGGAAGGCCAGCCCTTGGGGCACTGGACTCCAACAACAGGGGCTCATCCAAGTGACCCGAGGGGAGAGGCAGAGAGCTCCCTCCTGATGCTCCCTCCATCAGGGATGCCGTGATGGACACGAGAGCCTCTGGAGGAAAGGTGGCTGGACAGCACCATGGTTAAGTGTCCAGGCTCTGATCAGACCAGTCCGCACCACGCTGCTGGGTGTGAGAGCCTGGGCAGTGTGCCCGGCCTCGCTAAGCCTCAGTGTCTATGTCTGCTGAATGGGGATAGCAGCAGCCTGGACTTCACCTGGGGATGAGATGACAGACTTGGAAAGCACGTGCCCGGCACACAGAGTCTCCTGCACACTGCTACCCACCATCATTAAATTGGCTTCCCACAAATCTAACATCTATGGCTCTGATTCAGTCATTTCTTACATGAAAACACTAAGCGGAAATTCCATGGTGGTCCAAAGGTTAAGACTTGGCACTTTCACTGCCGGGACACTGGAGAGATCCCTGCTTGGGGAACTAAGATCCCATAAGCTGTGCAGCATGGCCAAAAACATAAGTACAGAAATTTTTAGAAATAATAAATAATACTATGTCTATTATAAACAAGCATGAGATGATCAGAAGGCAAACAAGTGGGAGAAAGGCAAATTGTTACAATTGTCCCAACGAATGACCTATTTCCAACAGAACCATCAGCACATTTTAAGTGGTGGGTGAGTTTCATCACTTCCATTAAAACGTCAATTATTCACCAGGACATAACTACACAGTGTTCATTCACGTTAAACGATAAGGACTCTTCAATACTTCACAGAGAAACAAAGGCCTGCTAAATTACTAAATAGTTTACCTTTCGATGCTGCTTCCTTAAATCACTAGGCTGATAGATGCATGCAAAGAAATGAAGAGAAACCAGATTCATTGCGACTTTGAAGCTAAAACTTCAAGAATCCGTAGAGGCAAATACAGTAAAGCAAAAATGATGGCAAACATGTAAGTGACATGAAGATTTAGAGAACATGTGACTGGAAACAGAACATTTTTTTGACCACAGAAGTTAAATAAGCTATTCAAGATTTACTAGAGAAACACTATAAATTATTACTCAGGAAGATACCATTCTATTACAACATCATGATTTATTAAAGCATAGCATTCTGTACAACAAAGGGCCTTAACAGGTGTCTATTCTCAGCCAAATCTCTCTAAAAGTTAGTTTCTCTTAATCAAAAACATGTTATACTTTAAATTAGCAATTTAACTGATGAGGAAGTTACCATAATATCTATTTTAACACTGAACAAATCTAACCACCTATTGGACATTAATGTAAAATCCTGACACAGAATTTGATTTAAAACTTCTCACAAAAAATTCATTAAAGCAAGTTCCCTGTGAAAATATGTAAGAATGAAAGCTAGCATAATAGCAGGTGCAGTTTTTACATTTTATTAACAATAGAAGATACTTTTTTAACGAGTCTAATAGAGACATTAACTGTGCAAAAGCTGATGAGATTTACAGTCTTAAATACAAGCACCAACACAGAAAGGATATTGTGTCAGTTCAGTTCAGTTCAGTTCAGTTGCTCAGTTGTGTCCGACTCTTTGTGACCCCATGAATCGCAGCATGCCAGGACCCCCTGTCCATCACCAACTCTTGGAGTTCACCCAAACTCATGTCCACTGAGTTGGTGATGCCATCCAGCCATTCATCCTCTGTCGTCCCCTTCTCCTCCTTCCCCCAATTCCTCCCAGCCTGAGAGTCTTTTCCAATGCGTCAACTCTTCACTTGAGGTGGCCAAAGTGCTGGAGTTTCAGCTTTAGCATCAGTCCTTCCAATGAACACCCAGGACTGCTCTCCTTTAGAATGGACTGGCTGCATCTCCTTGCAGTCCAAGGGACTCACTCTCAAGAGTCTTTTCCAACAGCACAGCTCAAAAGCATCAATTCTTTGATGCTCAGCTTTCTTCACAGTCCAACTTTCATATCCATACATGACAACTGGAAAAACCATAGCCTTGACTAGATGGACCTTTGGTGGCAAAGTAATGTCTCTGCTTTTGAATACACTATCTATGTTGGTCGTAACTTTTCTTCCAAGGAGTAAGCGTCTTTTAATTTCATGGCTGCAGTCACCATCTGCAGTGATTTTGGAGCCCCAAAAAATAAAGTCTGACACTGTTTCCCCATCTATTTCCTATGAAGTGATGGGACCAGATACCATGATCTTAGTTTTCTGAATGGTGAGCTTTAAGCCAACTTTTTCACTCTCCTCTTTCACTTTCATCAAGAGGCTTTCTAGTTCCTCTCACTTTCTGCCTTAAGGGTGATGTCATCTGCATATCTAAAAGTCCATTAATTCTACACTTAAGAGGATCATTTCTTTATGTAAGCACAATCTCATTTATGAATTACACGATATGTAGTTTAGGATCCATCTACATATATTATGCTTATAACTGTGTGCTGCTGCTAAGTTGCTTCAGTCGTGTCCGACTCTGTGGGACACCATGGACTTCAGCATACCAGGTTCCTCCGTCCATGGGATTTTCCAGGCAAGAGTACTGGAGGGGGTTGCCATTGCCTTCTCCTGTAACTGCATAGTGATACACCAATTCAACTTACTGCTATGGGGGAAAAACACCATTTAATGAGACATGAAGACAAAGCACAAACCCGACTAAGGGGACACACGCTGTGGACCACAGCACGACTATGACCAGAGCAAGTGAGGGGACGGGGGAGGGGAGATGGATGGGTAAACTACAGCCTCGGGGGCTGGTGGGGGATCTGGATTCATGACGAATAAGCAGACAACAGGATGAGGGAGGGAATCAAAACCAGTGATGAAAGCAGACACACTGTCAGAGAACTCCAACAGCAAGGAAAACATACAGAACTGTTCTTTTCCAAATATTTGGAAAGAAATCAAGCATGAATCCGCAGAGAAATCATCAAAGAATTTTAAATATCAACTAATTAGCCAATGATGCAAATTATAAAAACAGTGTCAAAAGACCACAAAGTGGACTAGTTACCACTTCACAGGCCGCTAAAATGATTCACGGTTAATTTAATTACAAGCTGACTAACAATGCAGCTAACATGAAATGGGTGGTAACAGAAAAAAGAGACAATACAAGTCCAGTTACAAAGCAGAATCTTGTACACATGATTTCACGGGGTAAACAGCAATACACTCACAACACCTAAGCTAAACACGCAAGAAAGCTGGAACATGTGCTTTAGAGCCGCACACTCTGTCACCAAAAGCCCTAGGTCGTCATCCCAGTTTTAGACTCGGAAAAGTGAGGCAGCCCGACGTCTTCCCTGGGGCCCTGGGGCCCTGGGGCCCTGGGCTTTTAACCTGGTTTCATACACAGAGCTGGACTGAGCGCATGGCCAGGTCCATCAACAAGCAGACCAGTGTAGATTCTTGGTTTTGTTCCCACCGCATGCCCTGCACCCTGCAGCCAGACATCCCCAATGGAGAATATGCTGTACGGCTTTCCCATGCCATGAGAGCTCCCTATGGTTACTTTCATGAAGCTGTCTGCTCCCTGAGAACAGAAACTTCCCTGCAGCTGCTGTGCCCAGCACAGGCCAGGTGCAACGTTACAGAGGCAGGCTCTGGCTGAGTTCATGATGACGTGCTAAGTAGTGGTCCAAATATCAAGACTAATTTGTCACTGTGCCATTGTGGAATGATTAAAGACTAGGCAGTTTAAAAACTTTTAGACCTCTGAGCGTAGCAAATGTACCTGATTTTCTTCTGGGTATAAAGAGAAAAAACAAAAAACAAACAAAAAACAGCGTGCTGGGGGAGGGATGCGGCAGGGAGGAGGCAGACACATACCAGAGTCATGATGCCCAGCTCGTCTCCCTCCTGCGCCGGGCTGTGCCGCCTCCTTCTGGGCTTCGGCAGGGGTGGGCAGGAGCCAGCATGCGAGGAGGTGGGAAGCAGGTTGAGGGAGCTCACTGATTTAAAACGACGGAGGCTGCCTAAGCTCCCCCTGCCCTCCCTGCTCTCAGTCTCCTCGGCCCGCTGCTCCGTGTTCTCCTTCTCTTCTTCGATCAACCTAAAATGGAATAAAATACATCACCTGCCTTTGTCAGCAGAGGGACCTGTCTGGACAATAAATTTGGGCTGGCATTCTGTGTCATGATTAGCAAATTCCAGAAACAGTTGCTCAATGAACATCTCAGCCAAAAGGTTCTACGTTTCCTCTTTTGAATATTCTCAAACTTAGAATAACTTAGCATTGAGTCTTACAAACTGGCCCTGATCATTCATGCTTGATTTCACTTATTTACTCTAACATTCTGAAGGGGCCCTGGTGGCCACTCTCTTTCCTGTGAAGAGATACCTCAAGTTGACAACCCTTACCTCCCCTGCTCTCAGGGCAGAGATGCACGTCAGTGCCTCAAGTCTTTTCCACTGGGAATCAGGAACTCTGTATAATCAAAACAGCAATTCACAAACAAGCTGCAGTTTCTAAACACAAGTCTCCAGACCAGATGAAGTGCTGAGTTGATCTTTTTTTTTTTTTTTTAAGGTTGTATATATACAAATGCATCACTTTATGAAGTTCTCCACCAGCTTTGTGTGAGTTTCTGGATTCATGTCAATGTGCTGCATTAACCTAGAATTCACAGTTTCTGCTCTTCTCCCCTAATGTGTGGTGGATGTTTTTATATAGCAGTTTAAATACACGATTATGCAAATAAAATGATTTTCAGATTAAAATACAAGATTCTTACAGAAAGTAAACTCTCCAGCTTCACTTCTACTCATACATCTGGAAAGTTTTTCACTGTTGATAACAAGTTGATGGACAGAATTGACCATTTACATCAAGTCAACTTGTCGAATAAGGAAAAATCACTTTTACCTGACAACTTGCTGTAAAAATAAAAATATTAACCTATAACCGTTCCATACTTCCTGCAGGGACGCGGAAAGACCATCTTTCTGAGCTCATCTGTGCTCAAAGACGGCCCACAAAGCTGTCTGTCTTGGCGTCAAATGGGCAGGTGACACCACCTGCGTTTGCTGGTTGTCCTGTATACCCCCTGCCTTTCCCCCGGAGCATCCCGCTTGGCCGACAGGAACGGGCACCTCGGCCTGGGCTGA
The DNA here is from genome assembly GCF_055505025.1 of Bos grunniens. NCBI lineage: Eukaryota > Metazoa > Chordata > Mammalia > Artiodactyla > Bovidae > Bos > Bos grunniens. The sequence continues at coordinate 84,101,104 of NC_141178.1, forward strand.
CGTGGCAAGAACAGTCTGAGCAGCAGCTCTGCCTTGTCCTGTGCAGGGTCACCGGCCTGCAGCCACTCTGAATGTGGACTCGGGACACAGGCATAGCTGTGTGGGTGTGGCACCAGGCAGGCCTCGGGGCTCCCAGCCACCTGGCTGCACCCAGACCCAAGGCCCCCTGCTCACCACGAGGCAGGCCTTTGGATTCTATCCTGTTTTGAAAATTGTTATAACTGCCAAGACGGTGTCTAAAGAAAACATCTTAAATATACTGATGAGATGAGAAAAACTCAAACACATGTCCTTGGACCACTGTCTTACAACAAGCTAATCTTCACACTGCATTAAGTTAAAAAGGAAAATGCAGATCTGAGTGGGAATTTGCCAACCCCAAAACCCCAGCTTTCACCAGGTGGCTTTTCACCAGAACATGGGGGGCTCTGAGGGACACAGGAGGGTCCACGGGCCGCAGGGGACACCATCTCGGCACCTCACCCACCTTGGTGCTCAGAGCTGAGTGGGGATACACCACAACGCCTCCTGCCGCCCCCACAGAGTGCGGAAACCACACCATAGACAGAACGCCCCAGCTGACCGAGCTCTGTAATCAAGGGCCATCTCAAAACTGAAAATTCCTGAAGCAGACCTGAGGTCAGGTTTCTTACTATGGAACACTCAGACGTCCCTAGGAGAAGACAGCTCCTCAGAGAAACCGAGTTTCTGGTGCTGAGTTCAGGATCACCCACCGGATCTCTTCATTGATGATGTCCAGCTGCTCCTGCATCATCACGGTCAGAGTCTTGGCATTGGCCTGCCTGCTGGGCGACAGCTGAGTGGCTGAGCTGAAGAGGGTGACCCTGTCGCCCTCGTCGTCAGACACGCCCTCGTCACTCTCAAACGCCTGGGCCACGTCGGCCAGCATGCTGGCTTGCTGCGTGCGCTCGCAGTCCTGCTCCTTTCGGGTCTGCACCTGGGCACGAGAGGACCATGTCTCGTCAGCAACATTCAGGGCAGCTCAAGTCTATCAGGAACTGAACCCAATTTTACATGGAAGCCCTGACTCTGGATAAATGCGCCATGCTCATGAGACACTGCCATCTCTTAAGCGAACAGGACTCAAGAAACAGGCAGGGGGAGAATGCAGTTCCTTGATGGCCTGGTGACACTCAGGTCTCAGCGTGGACGGCAGGCAATCCTATGAGGTTATTCACAAGGGTGGGCTGATGGAGTCAGAGACAGAAACTGAAAATTACAAAAATACATCCATGCCTCCATCAGCCAGGCTGGAGCAAAATAAGAAAAAAGAACCTTTCAGCTCGGCAGCCCCTGGGTCCCTAATCAGTGGTCATCACTGGTACCAGTTCACCAGAGTGTGCCGTCCTCCCAGGCTCCCAGACCTCCGTTTCCCAGGCTGGTCTGAACACCCACAGAGAGGTGCAAGCAGGGGCAGCCAGGAGACGGGAGGGCCAGCCCCTCCGTGGCTCTCCTCTCGGGACACAGGCCCTTGGGCTGTTCTGGGGGATGGCTCCTCGCACTGCAAGGGTGGCTCTGTCATCAGAGACACATGGGATACTGCCAGCGGGGCCCCGTGCCGCCCTCCCGCTCTCACACCTCACACCCTTCTCTCGGAAAACGTCTCCCCTGCCACACTGTCACCCAGGTCCTGCCTTCTTTCCCAGACAGGACCTCAAAGGAACTGAGGGGCAGCCTCGAGGTGCTGGCTTGCTGGCTCCCTGCCCCTGTGTCCAGTGCCCTAGCCTCCTGTCTTCATCACGACCCCGCCCCAGGGCTGGGCTACCCCATTCGCTGGCTCCAGGACCGCCTGCCATCATTCCTCCTCTGCTCCAGTGAACCAGCTGCCTATGGGTTCACCGCCATCAGCCCGGTCGGCATGTCCTCTCCCTTCTCTCGCCTTCCAATCGCACAAGGGGAACCAGCAGATTCCTCCTCCAGGGCTCCCTGCAGCGCCCACTGCGGGTCTCTGAAAGCTTCTTGGGAGTGGCCTCTATGGTCGCCCTCCCTGCCAGGTCTCCACTTCTCTGCCAGCAGGCGGTGAGCCCCGCCCTGCAGGGCAATCCCCGGGGGCTCGAGGAACCCGTGTTACCAAGCCTCCTCCCTTCCTTGCCCTCCCCCACGCCACCCCCCCGCCCCCGCCCCCAGCATGTCTCTCCCTGGGCTCCAGGCCCTGCCTTCCCTTGCGGTTATTCCTCAGTCCCTTGTGCCCCTTCTCAACCTTGGAATGCAGGATGCCCCACAGCCCTACCCTTGCACCCCATCTCTGTCCACCGGCACCCGCCTGGTGACTTTACCATGCTCATGCCTTTAAATGCCATCTGTACGCCCACAACCCCAAGTCCACCCTGAGCTGAATGAGTTCTCTCCCGGATTCAGGCCGGAACACTCGGCTGTTCTCCTGACACGTCCCTGGAACACCCAATGGGCTCATCCACCTCAACAGGGCTGAGGCCCGGCTCTTAGCTCCCCGCCCCGGCAGCCCTCCTCACCTCAGGATATAGGCTCTGGCCTCGAACTGCTCAGGCCTGAGCCCAGGCTCCTCCCTGATGTGGCCCGCTCTCTCCCTTGTCCCCGCTGGTTGACATGACCCTTTTTCTATCTCCAAGTGGCTACTTCTCTTCCTGCCTCCGGGTCTCTGGTTCAAGGTCACCCTCCTGGTGTCACCTCACTGGCCACCCTGTTTACACACGATCGTCCCCTCCTCCTTGGACAACTCAGGCACTCTGGTCTCCTTTCCCTGCTCATTATTGTTCAACAGGCTGCGCGGGTTTAAAAAGGGGTCCACAAATTCTTCCATCCTCCTCCCTTCAAGAGGCAGAAGAGGCAACTCCTGCTCAGCCCCTGAGCGAGGCAGGACTTGGCAGCTCACTCTCACAAACAGAAGTGAAGGTGTGCGGCCTCGAGACCAGGGTGTGAAAGGCCCTGGGCTAAACCCCCCACTCTCGCTCTCAGAGGGTGTTCTGAGGAAAGCCAGGCCATGGGAAAGCCACACGGCAGGGACCTCGGCCTGTCCCCAGCAGCCAGGTGAGTTTGAAAGCCTGCCATCCAGCCTTGGGGGGCCTTCCCGTGTCTGTGCCCTCAGGAGGCCCTGAATCAGGCCTGCCTGCTACAATGCACAGGCACTGGGGACTGTGAGCTGCTCCCTGGGAAGTCACTAAGCTTTGCAATGATTCGTTACGTAGCAGTGGATAAAGGACACACATGGTTTCTAATTCACTGCTGGAGTCCTACTTCTGACCATGTCTGGCCCAAACTAACTGCTCACTGAATGTGGAAGCTCAAAACACAGACATGTATGAACAAATACATGGCATGAATGAGGTGAAAAGATAAAGGCACTTAAACTCCCAATGAGAATTCTTCTCACTATAAGCTGATGGATATGTGTATCCATTTACTCGTAGGACGATTTCAAAACTGCTAATTAGTACCATACTGGGCCTCACAGTAGGCCACAAATTATCAAAATTGGTTAAGGAAAAAAAGCTTGCCTTCAAAGTAAACTCTTAGCCAGAAAAAGGAAAATGGGGAGACGTAAAGCAATCTATCAGCGCTTTGTTCCAAACCCACCTCAGGACCACGGTGTGAGGGGGCAGGTGCCTCACAAGGTGCCCACCAGGGACGGGAAGGGGGCGGTGGGGTCCTTGCCTTGGATGGCTCATCGTGCAGCGCTGCCAGGCGGCCTTTCTGGGGGCACCGCAGCACCGCCCCGTTGCCCAAGGAGTCTGCCGGCCGGTCCGCCACAGGGAGCCTGAGGTCCGGGGCGCTGCCCAAGTGGGGTCGGCTGAAACACACGGGGAAGAAGAGTGCTGTTAGAAGAAAAGAGACTCACTCTGTCAGACGAGCCAGAGCCTGTCCATTTGGAAGATCGGCAATTTCACAGCAAAAGGGCCCCCGGGAGGGCACTGCCCTCCTGGCTCCAATAGCAACAGGCCACCCGCTGCTCTGCAGACACTCAGGGCTCATCCCCAGCAGCTGGAAAACTCCCGTATGTGGGGAAGGCAGTGCTGACGCGAGGGTTGGAGCTGACTAGGACAGAATAGGCTGTCTGGGGTTGGGGCGTCCAGGGTCCCCCTGGAGCCCACTCTCAGGTCCCAGGACGGGGCCTGCACCTGCTCTGCTTTCCCCTTGGCACCCCACCTCCCCTTCGGCCCACGCCTGCTCTGACCTCCCTCTCCCACGGGAAGTCCGTGGATCACAATGACCGGTCTGCCTGGAACACTGTCTGCACCGCTCTCATTGTTTTTAAAGGCGCCTCAGACAACCCGCAGCAGAAAAGCCTCAGACCCACAGCTTGGAGCTGAGCACCATTGGTGTCTCCCATTAAAGCAGAGGTGAGCATGTCACCAGAGTCTGGGCTGAACAAGGCCCAGCACAGATGCTCAGGCCCTGAGCACTAAGGCCTGGGCCTGCAGGTGCCAGGAGCTCACTCAGCAGGGGCCTGCTGGGAGGCAGGGCAGCCCCGCCTTGACTGTGAGCAGCCTGCACTGCAGGACCGCCCGGGCTCTGCTCAGTCTTGTCTCTGGGACGAGGGTGGTGCCTCCATGTGCAGGAGTCCCTAAACCCAGGAATCAGGGCCTTCCTCCGAGGACAGGACACCCCATACGTCTGCAGAGTGGACAGGGCCGACCACCAGCTCAGCCTGCTCGGGGTCACACGCTGCTCTGCTCGATGGTTTTGCGAACACTGTGCTGCACAGAAGATGGAAGTCTGGAATCTCCCGGAGCCACACCTGTCTTCCCTCCCATCTCCCCTCCCTCCTGACAGAACTGTTCCTTTCTCTGCTCCACTTCCACCCAAGGGCCTGGGGCTTGAGCACACTTGGGACTGAGTAGGGGGTACGACACAGTCCCGCTGTGGACTGAGGACCCTCAAGGGTCCTCTGAGGGCCACGGAGGCATCCGGGTTGGGTCGACCCCCAACCATCACCTCCCAGTCCCCTCGGGGCGTGCAGCCTCCATCTCTCTCCCCCTCCTCACCCGAAGCTCTTTCCTCTGGGAGAAGGTCTCAGAGACAAGGTGACCAATTCCTCTGGGAGGTCCCACCAAATACGCCGTGCCTGCCCTGCCTGTGAGCCAGTTTTCAGTCCCCACTCCCTCCCTCCTGAGGCAGCACAGTGCCCCCCACCTGGCCCACATTGCCCAAAAGCCCCACTCTGAGGCCCCACCTGTGCTGCTAAGTCACTGCTGTGACCCCTCCAGAGCTGCCTCCTGGAGACACCCCTCCAGAGCTGCCTCCTGGAGACACCCCTCCCTCGCACCAGCCACTGTGGCCCACTGTCTTCAGAGCACAGTGGCTCCTCCTGCCCCACGGCTGCTTCCTCTTCTTGTCTCTCACTCTCACTGACACACACGGGACTGGTGACCAGGCCCCAGGCTTCTCCGTCTGAAGCCCCCAATTGTGTCAGGCCTCCGTTTCTGGCACCAGGTCCCTCCTCGTTACCCAAAAACCCCCAAGAGGAGGAGGCTGTGTCCACCTCCTCTTCCTCCACTGTCTATGCAGTCCTCCTCACACTCACCTCGTCCACCCCGGGAGCAGGGGCTCCCCACCTCTGACAGCCCCAGCCCCTCACCCTGGAGGAGCTCTGCCACCAAGTCCGGCCACGTCCCCTCCTGTTCTACAGGGCACGTGCTCTCCTGGAACTCCACCCGCCATGGTTTCAGACACAGGACCAGTTTCTGGCTCTGCCTTTGTCTCAAATGACATCTCCTTTTCTCTAGAAGAAGGCTGGGTGGGGGCTGTGGACTGCGAGGATCCCCTAAGCACACAAACACAGAAATATGCGTATGGGCTCCAAACTGTCTCCTAAGTCAGGATTCAAGCAGTAGTCCATTTCCTACAGATGAATGAATGTCACCAGTAAGCACTTAATAACCTTTGCTAAAGTTTATCTCTCACTTGTGACCATTTTCCGTGAAGAAGACAAAGAAACATTTAAATACTTAATAAGAATTACCTCCCCTATAACAACGAGGAAGAAAAAATCAGGATGCTCAGTAATCTGCTTTCCTCATTCACAAGCCAGGTGATTCCTCCCACCGCAGTCAGAAGACTACAGGTCATTAACCTTCTGCGACTCTTCAGAAACATCAGTGTCACAGTCTGTCAGTCCCCTCAGATGAATACGCCCAAATATCAACTGGTCGGCCCCCTACTTCCAAACCTCTGCCTGTGGTTTTGAGTGTTGTCAATCCTGTGACGACCACTCCGTGGTACCACGTTTGACCCTAAGGAACGATGCTTGTCTCTTCCCTCTCGCTGGCCACGAAGCTACAGGCTCCTTGAGGTGCGACCATGAGCAACACCCAGTCATACTGTCCACACACCAGACAGGCCCTTGTCACACTCGACAGCGCTGAGGGGAGCTGCCCGGGGGAGCAGCCTACCTGTGGTGGAAGCGAGCCCCTCGCAGTCTCGTCTGGTCCACTTCGGCTCTCAGGGTTTCCAGGTTTAGAATCAGCTGGTCCTACGAAACAGCAAATGACACAGCCTGCACCGCTTGCTTTCTGGATGTAAAGTGACTTGCACCAAAATGTGCAGAACAGGTTACATCAGTAGGTATCAACTCCCAACATTGTAATTCTGAGAAAATGTTCTCTAAGAGTCCCTAGCAAATAGAAACACTCAGAACAATATTAACCCTTATAAACCATAATGAAGAGGAAGTTCCATCTCAGGTGTAGAAAAGGTTTCTCTGGAGGAAACATGGCAAGCCATTAACAACGATGAAGTCTGTAGAGAGAAGCTAGACTTCAGGCGGGGGTTTCGGGTCAGGGGGACACGACTCACTCTATTGCCCTCCCTCCTCTCACTGCTTTAAACTGTCTCCATGGAGCTCACCTGCATTCCTCACATTCATTCCTCTACAGCCCACTTCACTTGCTCATGGGGTAAAACAAGTCAAACGGGCCAAGTCTGTGAGTCACTCAACTCAACCTGGAAGCTCTGTGCTGTCGGCCACGGCAGTCACTCGCCTCCTGCAGCCCCTGAGCACGTGAGACAGACTGGTGCAAAGCCCGATGTGGAAATCACACAGAGGATTTCAAGACTCGTGGTGACAGAAGGACGTCGAGTAGCCCGTTGGTTTTTAGGAAATTTTAGATTGTGTAGGTGGCTCGTATTATCTTTCTGACGCACAGCACAGTCCACGTGAATGGCTCACGCTTTGTCTGAGCTTTTGGGTGATCCCTGAAAGGACTACTCAGAATTCTGAACCACACACAACAGCCACACACTCTAAATCCATCTATAATGCAAACACATTCAGTGTTCAAAACCAGAAGTGCTATACGTGTTATAGCAGTGGATTAGCCATAAGGAAAATGGAACTCGACTTCTGCTAAGCATCTGCTCAAACTCATGTCCACTGAGTTGGTGATGCCGTCCAACCATCTCATCCTCTGTCATCCACTCTCTTCCTGACTTCAATCTTTCCCAGCATCAGGGTCTTTTCCAATATGAAAATTCATATTAAAAAACTGGAAATAATTACCTCAAGCAATTTTTAAATGCAATAACAAAGTTGCCAAGTCTGTGTTTTATAAGATGAACATAAATTTCAAGGTTTAAAAAGCTGTTTTAGGACCTAATGTATTAAAAAAAAATGGAGAGAAGACAAAAGAATGATCTATTTGAGATTGGCTCTGTATGAGAAATTGCTGAGACTAATTGACGGGACGGGTCATGGGTATTTATTATACTACTCCATCCACTTTTGTGCATGTTTGCAATTCTCCATCGTAATACATTTAAAAAGTTTATTTTCTGTTAAAGCAGAGTCTTCTCCAGCAACACAATTCGAAAGCATCAATTCTTCAGTGCTCAGCCTTCTTTATGGTCCAACTCTCACACCCATACGGTACTACCGGAAAAACCATAGTTTTGAGTATATGGTTTGTCATATATGGTTTGAGTATATGGTTTGTCAGCAAAGTGATGTCTCTTACTTTTCAATATGCTGTCTATGTTTGTCATAGCTTTCCAAGGAGCAAGCATTTTTTAATCTCATGGCTGCAGTCACCGTCTGCAGTGATTTTTGAGCCCAAGGAAACAAAACCTGTCACAGCTTCCACAATAAGGCATCGGCATTCAAAGATTTTTAAAGCAAAACAAAAGTTGACTTTGAATTGTCTTAGTCTAGTCATAAACAGCATCCTGATCTCAACAGCCTCTGAGCAGCAGTTATGAAAGTAAGAAGTGCACCCCTGATCGGCAGATATTGAGCTCTCTGCCTAAGCGGGGAGGGCGCCTCACCGCAGGTCTCACGATGGGAGTCAGAACCACTGCCCCCTGGAAGTCCGCCTGTGAGGCTCTGCAGTCCAGGCCCAAGAACACAGGCATGGTGGGGACAGTACTGACACGTTAGGCTGGACCCGGGATCCCCACTCCATTTCCCGGATGGTCTGTATTGCCGTGTGGCCAACCTTTCCAGGAAACCTCTCTCAGGACTCGGTGATGCGAGCCTCCACCATCACCCTTTCCTGACGCGCCTTCTGTTGCAGGGCAACTGCGGTTCTCCTGTCTAGAGGCAGCCATCCTACACACACACCGTGTCTGGACCAGCGGTTTGGCATGTGGGACTCCAGCGCCACGTCCGAGGCAAGCAGGCTCCACACCTGGGTGCCATGCCTTCAGTTTCATGGGCCCCAGGCTGGCACCCCTAGGTTTGTGTGAGGGGCAGTTGGGAGGTCCACCTGTATCCCAAGCAGCTCCCCGGACTGGCTGGTCAGAGCAACAAGCAGCCTCTTTGAATGTGGGGAAGCCCTGGCTCCTACCCACTGCCTATGGGCGACCACCTCTGGCCCTGCTCCCAAGGAGGTGGGTGCCCGGATCAGCAGATGGGGCCACACAGGCACACACTCGATGCCAGAGACGGGAGTGGTGGAGAAAGGCAGTGCTGGCCCCCGCCCAAGCCACGTCTCCTGCCCAGACGCCGCCTCCCTGTCAGCACAGGCACCCGCTGCAGCTCCTTGTTCTTTGCCTCCAGTTGGGCCTCCATCTGGCGCAGCCTATCCTCGATGCTGCTGTGTCTCTCTCTCCTGCCTGTCGGCCAAGAACAGCGTCAGCTCCGCTCACAACAACCCTGTCCTGACAGCACGCAGGCTGTGATCGCAGGGGCGGCAAGCGGGCCATGCTCTGTGCGAACCACGGGCCCTGGGTTCGCCGGGGGCACGCCCGCATGCCTGCTCACACAGCCTGAGCGGCTTCGTGTGTGACACATGGCTCACGGAGGATGCTGGTGACCAGCTCGTGAGAGGAGACGTGCTCCCCGTGCCCCAGGCCCCACACCCACGGCCACTGCACTCCCTCCTCGGACTGCCTGTGGCGAGCCCGCGTGGGCAGCAGACAGCGGCAAACCCGAGGCACACGTTCTACCTTCCTAAGCTGGGAAGGAAGTTCGAACCGTTTAGCCTCCTGAGTGGTAGAGCTTCCGGAAGACAAAAGGTCGGACTACAAGGCCGACTGGGGATGGACAGCAGAGATGCCAGGGGAGAGGAGAAACCAAGCCTGGAGAGGAAGATCACAGGCAGAAGGGTGCCCCCTGGCGGCTGTTAGTGACCCTGCTCTGGGAGGGTCTGTGAGCTCGGACACCGGCGGCCTCCCGCGACCTGATGGCCCCTCGGGCGCTCACTGAGCTCCTGGCAAGGCTTCCGACAGCCGCGTCAGCACAGACCCGGCCCGACTCTCTATGTTCAGCCAGTGCACACCGGCAGCGCAGGGCAACACCTTTCCCGTCAGAAGGACAGGGTGGCTGGCTGACTGGCAATGGGGTCGGTGCCCCCAGCAGCGCCACATCCCAAGGACATGGCCTCTGGCCCGCGGGCTCCTGGGGACGGCGAGTGGGGAGTGGGGCCTCGGGTCTGCACGTGCCCTGCTGGGACTTCTTTAACAAGTGTATGGATAACAACTTAAAACTGTGTTCATTACAGAGCTATTTTGGCCATCTCTTAAACGAGAATGGGATTTTTCTAGGTCTCTATCCTGCTAGGCTTTGAGTGGCTGACTGAACTCTGAGTAGCAGTGACTCGGAGCTGAAGCGTCCTAGGCACACACACAACTCGGGACAAAACTGGAGGGAAATTAACGTAGGGATGACGCAGATGTGGGGCGTGCCTGACACTCAGGGAGCACTCCCATCTCAGACGGGCAGCACGACCCCCACGTCTGCGCTCCTGTGTGGACTGAGCAGCACGGGCAGGGGCGCGGTGGGAGAGCAGGGGAACAGGCCCTCCCTGTGCCCGCCCCCCAGGGACCCAGAGCAGCACCTTGGAGAGCGAGGCCACCCTCTGCGCCTGCTCCGCCTCCACCTCGGGCAGCGTCTCTGCCCTCCGCAGTCTCTGCTGCAGCTTCTCTACCAGCTCCAGGCGCTCCTGCAACTGGCGGTTCTTATCCTCTGTCTACAAAGGGAGAGCAGAGGATCAACACAGGCCGAGAGGTGTAGCCACTGTCGCTTTAAGTAAGCTGAGACAAAACCTAAATGCACGTGTCTAGTGGATTCATTCTGTTTCGGAAGCTCCCTCAGGGTAAATTTTCTCTCAGTGTTCCTGGGCTTGGTCTCAGTGAGCAGAACGCCTCCTGCCAGAGTATTTGCTTTTCCTAAACATTCCCCAAGGACATCTTAAAAAAAAAAAAAAAGTTCTTCTGTATTAAAGAAGATCTGTAGAATCTTATTCATTCTTATTGACAAGTTATGGGAAGAAGGGTTCACTACAGACCCTTCTTAAAATATCACCAGAATCATCATTTAGAGGGAACCCTACCGACCGCAGATGGCTATGGGCGTGTAAGCCAAAATATGGCTTTCATCTCCTCTGAAATACAGACCTGATATGAGCATGCCTGGTGAAATGCCAGTCAACTAGTATTTGTAAATGCACGATTATTCTTTTAACAGATCTTATTACTCTGAAAAACTTTCAATGTAGAACATTTAGACAGATTCTTTTTTAAAAAACAAAAAAAATTAAACTATCTATAAGCTCAGGTTCCTGAGAGGTTAGCATTTGTTTCTAAGCAGCTTTCTTACTTTTTCTGTGTGCATATTCCTCTATGTACGTACACAAACAATATGCTATGCTTTAAAACCCGCAGAAAACAATAGCATATGGTACACAGTATTTTCTGATCTGTCTTTTACAGCCATTATTTTGTATATCGTGATGCTTTTAATTAGCATTCCCCATCATACTTTTCAATGGCTTTCTAGTATTTTATTTTTGTGGTGGGACAATGATACACTTTGGCACACACCAGACTGACTCACTTTGTTTTGGAGAAGCCAGATTTGGTTTTCCTGGTTAAGTCCTGATTATCTGAGACCACTCGGGAACAGGAGCGAGTAAGGCTCACCACACCACAGGAAGTACAAACCCTAATCAGACCGGAGCTCTAACCCTGCCTTTTGTCACAGTGACCCCAGTTCCCAACAGGCAGCCAGCTGCCGTGAAGTTCCCTGCTGCTCTCTACTCTTTCGGTAACAACTCTAACAAGCCAGCAGATTCACCTTCAAGTAAAACAAAAGAGTCAGGAATGGAATTCCACAAAATGGTTAAACCAAGTCCCAAATAATTCAAACCTGCAAGTTGCAGTCACCTGCAATTTTTTAAAAATGTATTTCCTTCCAGTACAGCTAATTTACCATGATGTACATCCACACTTTTGAACACAGTATTTTAGGGTCATAAGAACTTTACACTGGGACTTGATTTCCAATGTGGGAGTCACATGAAAAGATCTTTACCTTCCTTCCTCAGTAATTCACTACTATAATGTCAGACACAGTTCATAAAAGCCATTACCTGTCGATGCCTAGAATCCTTATTTGCAATTTCATTTTCAAGTTTATTACTGATGTCGTCCTAAGTTTCAAATCAAACATAAAGTTAACGTCCTCAGAATAAAAGTCGTAGACATGGCAGTTTTCTCGGACGTGAGCAAAAATGCGCCTATCCCAAAGGTCACGTTTGCCACGATTGGCACCCATCTGTCTTAACGTTCTGTCCAGCCACTTGGTTTACCAAGCTTCTTTTCTACATAATAAACCCAAACAGCAAACGAAAAGTATACTAAACTACCCTGTTATTGCAAGAATTCCAGGAGGGAAGGTATCTGGCATGAAGTCAGGACCTCTGTCTGCTACACCATACAGGCGGGCTTGACCCAGAACAAGGAGGGACCTTCAACAGATCCAACGGGGAGCTCTGAGGCTTGTTTCCTCGAGTGAAAGTTGGAAAAATCTCATGCAATTTCCTCAGAATTCAAGTAGAATATTAACGAGTGGAAACAGAAGTCAAATTGTACACAACTGGGAGCAGCCTTCTCAAGCCTAGTTCTTCAAAAGCAGAGTTACACCACATGGATGAAACGCTCAAACCAGGACCAGAACTTGCTGCTGGTGCAACTCCTGTCCGCCACTTCAAAATCCACTTCAGGTCCCTCCCTGGTCACTAAGTAACCAATGTGGGCAAAGTCCTAACTTTAAAAGTGAAAGGTCTTGAAAATGCGTTTTCTAGAATTCTATACGTATTAAACTCTGCCACCTAATCTCCTGTTGCCAAAGAGTAGTGTGAATAGCTTATGCAAACCTGTGCAAATATTTCTGTTTTGAGTTCTCACACAGAATTACTCACACCAAGCTACTAAACAAGTACACGTGCTGTACCACATGTTGGAGGGGTTCTCTCTGAGACGGTCTCACGGGGGAGGGGTGGGCCGGGTGGGTGCTGTCTGTCTGTGCACAGAGGAGAGGCGAGGCTCACAGGAAGAGGCCTGAGTCCCCAGCACTCTCTGTTTTCACAGTGACCGCTAGGGAGTTTCTCATAAATCAGGACACCCACAGACATGACCGCCAGAGACATCACGATTCCACATGGTTACACAGCTCGGGCCTGAGGATCTGAGGGTGAGCAAACACCACTCGACTTGTCTGACCGCCGGTATCACTGTCACAATCCCTTCAAGGAGCGGAACCTCAGAAAACTCGAGAAGATGGCCAGGCAAGCTGCCTCAGCAGAGCCCACACAGCATGCTCCCATCTCTCCGAGAGAACAGGCTCCACAGGTGTCACCAGACTCGCCTGAGTGAATCAGAAGCAAATTTCAGCAGCATCAGGAACACATTCGACAGGCAGTAGCGGGGGGCGGGGATGAACTGGGAGACTCGGGTTGACATATATACAGCACTGATACTACACATAAAGTCAACGAGTGAGGACCTAGTGTACAGCACAGGGAAGTCTGCTCAGTGCTCTGTGGTGAAGCAAATGGGCAGGAAATCTAAAAGAGAGACAGATACGTAAATAGATAGATAGATAGATAGATGACTGATTCACTTTGCTGTACAGCAGAAATTGACACAGCAGTGTAAAGCAACTATACGCCAATAAATGAATGAACGGATGAATGAATTTTTAAAAAAGGAACACAGTGGGCCCTCTAGAACTTGTGGAAATGAGGAGTCCACACCCAGGGTGCGGCACAGCGTCAGGGCTGCCCTCATGTTGGTCCACTGCCAACGGACCGCCTGGACCAGGCCTCTTCTACCCCAGAGACCTCGACGCAGAGGCAGGGAGGCAGCCAGTTGTGGTCTCTCCAGTGCTCTGCTCTTACTCACGCAGCCATCCCAAGACTGAGATCCCCGGGAGAACAAGAAACCCACATTCCACCTCAGGACAACAGACACAGCTGCAGTCACTCACTTCGTGGACGTCCCGCTCAAGTTTTCTGTTCATGTCCTTGGACTTGAGGAGGTCCTTCCTGGCCGTGTCCAGGTCCTCCTCCAGATGTTTCACGTGGGCAGAGAGGGCTGCCAGGCGCTCCTCCATCTGGCTCTGCTCCCGCAACTGCCTCTCTATGATTTCCTGGAGCTCCAACTTCTTAACCACGTCTTCCTTGTGGCTTAGAGAGCCGTCGGAGGGTCTCTAAGGGGGAAAGGAAGCCTTACACAGCCTGGTTTTGGGAGGGAGGGAACACAGTACTTCCGGGCAATCTGTGAGGTCAAAACTGCCTTCTGCGCTCTGGGAGCTCACAGGACCCTCGTGGCCACTCAGACCTACATGGTGCATCGGTGAGAGGTCCCAAAAGCCCCGCACAGACTGGATGGTAAGACGAGAACCAGACAGAGAGCGAGACCAAGGACTTGCCTTTCCATTGGCGCTTGGCATGTTTTCTTGCTCATGATGTACATCAAGCACCCTGCCCGTTAGTATCTTTTCCTGGTTATTCTCCTCTGAAAGAATCATCTGCTAAAACCGAAAAAATTGAATCAGAGTAAAGAAATAAGTAAAGACAGCAAAACTCCACCTGGAAAACTCAACTCTAAACTGAAAACACAACATAAAAAGAAAATACATGGTGATGCTATCCATCCCGAATACCACCAGGTGATTAGAGTCAGAATTTGTCTTCTACTGGACAAAGGGGTACTTAAGAGATCCTGCAACTCTGAGCCACAAGTCTAGTTTACTAGTCATTAAAATAACCCTGGTGGGCGGGTCCTCAATCAGAAAGATAAATAACATCTGATGCCCACCACTACAGCCTTCATTCTTTTTTAAAATGAAAGATTCAAATGACAAACCCTTCATGGAAATTACACAAAGACTGATCAAACTTACCTCTTTATGTGTGGCACCTAATTCTTCTTCTAACAAACTACACCTTTCGAGTGCTACTCGTAATCACGCTCTCAACTCCAATAAAAGGGGCCGAGTCACTGTGTGTTGATGTGTGTATACACGTTAGTACACTTCTTAGTGTATACTCACCCTAATACATGGATACTGTCACAGAATACCTTGAATGTCTCTCATTGATCTTAACGTCAAGAGAATCTGCTTGTTAACAGCTTTAAATTCTAAGTTTGAGAGAACAAAATGTTCTCCTAAATTAACTGTTACCCAGTTTTTAACTGCAAATTGATATACAGAATATAATAAATCTTGAGACATTCATGCCAACTAATACTTTTTAACTGGGGGCTTCCCAGGTGGCTCAGTGGTAAAGAATCCGCCTGCCAATGCAAGAGGGCAGGTTCGATCCCTGGGTCAGGAAGATTCCCTGGAGTAGAAGATGGCCACCCACTCCAGTATTCATGACTGGGAAGCCCCATGAAGAGAGGAGCATGGTGGGCTACAGTCCACAGGGTTGCAAAGATTCAGACATGACTGAGCATGTATGCAGGCAACGCTTTTTAACCATATAAAACTCTGAATTCTTACAGAAAAAAAATGTATATACAAGAATTCAAGACACTCAAAAGTCAACTAGTTACATAAATATGTGCATCATCCGCCTAACAAGGCAGCAAGTGTACAAATCCAGGACGGCCGGATGGCTGGTACCTTCTCGTCCAGGTCCTTGTGGTGTTCAAAGAGCCATTTCAGCGCCCTGAGCACCTCCACCTCACTCCTCATGCCGGCTGGGGACTGCGCCTGCCGCTTGCCTGCTGTCATCCCGACGGGTGGAATATGTCGCGAAACCAGGCACTCCAGGTGCTCCAGCAGCAGCTGCAGGGCAGGGCCAAAGGAACACCTTCAACCTCATGCTCGAATTCCGGGCCGATAACTCCTCTCAGCCTCACGCTATAGCCGGAAACATGCTAAGGCACGTCGGAATCCTGCCAGTTCAGTCGAAAGTTAGAGTGGACTTCCCCAGGGGCCCAGTAGTTAAGACTCCACACTTCTTCAAGGATCATGGGTTTTAACCCCTGGTCAGGGAACTAAGATCCCACACAAAGTGTAGCATGGACAAAAATGTAAGTTAAGAGAACTCCCCCCTCATATGTACTAAAATTACATTAGCTCTCATCAGAAATTTGAAGCAAGGTATGAGAACCCAGAACTGATCCACCCTGGTCTGTTCAGTGGGAAGATGTGGAAAATGACTTGAAAATCAGACAAAGTTTAAAGACAGCACACGGAGGCCAGCGTTGACCCCCGCGGGGCAAATGTCAACACGTGAGAATCCCCCTACTGACCCTGATGTTGTTTCTTTCAGCTTTCAGCTGAGCGATTTCCTCTTTGGCTTTACAAAGCTGCTCCCTGTAGGTGTATCCTTCGGGAGTTGGAAATTCCTAGAAAACAGTTAAATGAGAAACTAAATGCAAACATAAAAAGAGAGTGAGACTGTGAAGACTGACCCTGTCAAGTCTCTCCAGGCTCCACACAAAGGATCTCCATGCCCCTCCAGAGAAGAGGGGTCCACTGACCCCAAGACCACACAGACCACCACAACTCAGACCGGCCTTCAGCCTCCACCTCGACCTGGCAGGCACGCGGCAGGAGAGAACCTGGAATCCAAGCCTGCCTTCTCAAGACCCAGGGACATTTGAGAAACTTTCCAAAACATAAACCTAACAACAAAGTGGATAAAGAGATTCTTAAACGACACACAGACCTGGAGCCACTGGGGAGAGTGAAGAAAAAAAGGAAGGTCTACAACGCCACGAGGTTTTGGAGTGTTCCTCTGGGAAAAAGGCGGATGGCACCTCAAAGCCATCTGTTAGCCTGACTCCACAGAAGCCACCCAGTCATTCAATCAACTTGTTAAAATGTTAAATTTATGTTATATGTACTTTACCACAATTTGCGTGCATGCGGGGCCGTCCATGTGGTGAACTTGCTCAAACTGAACCGCACGGAGTCTTTCGTTCTTCTATTTTTCTTTGCAGAAATTAAAAAAATCCTGGGCTACGTATCCCCTACTACATACTGAGTGTTCAGCACCCAGAACAGTGCCCAGCACTTGTAAGAGGCATGCAGTAGACATGTGTAGCTATGAGGGTGTATGTCATACACGTAAGCAGTAGGTACCTGTCATTAAAATACTGGACACACTGGTCTGTGCTTTGTAACATGGGAGACATTAACGGGCTTAGCCGTTCTGCTTCAAGGACTGACTCTCTAGCTCGATCCTCATGCCCCAGAGTTTCCTCCAGCCCGTATATCCTTTCTTTGCAAGAAGGGAGACATTAAGGGCCTTACCCTTTCTGCTTCAAGGACTGACTCTATAGCTCAGTCCATGTGCCCCAGTGACTTCTCCAGCCAGTGTTTCCCTTCTTGTGGGGCCCCCGCCCATCCTCCATGCAGCAACTGCACAACCTCTTACAAGGTAAACCTGCTGGGGTCGATCCTGCCCACTAAGGCCAGAATGCCCTGGCCGGCAGGGCCCACAACCATGCTAACAAAATGAAACACAACCCCAGTGCTTCGCCGGGTGAGGGCCAATCTGACGGGCCCAGCCCCCGGCTGCTCTCACCTCAGGCCGCTCTGCTTCCAGGACGTGGGCCGAGGCCAAGTCCTTCCTAGTCTTCGCCTTTGCCTTGGGGTTGCAGCGCTGGAATAACGCCCAAAGGCGGGCCCTTCTGCGACCCATCCTCGCAGATAGGGGCAGCCCCCCACTCGGGGGCAACCGCTGTTTCACGGTAGGATACCTCGGCTACCGAGCTATCGCCACCAATCTCACACTACGACCACCACTCTCACACACACTGCTCTCACACACCACTCTCACACACACTGTTCTCACACTACGACCACTGCTCTCACACTATGACCACCAAATGGCATGAAGGCTCCGCCTCCAGCACATCTCCCAGGAGCCCAGAACTGGAACCCACTCGGTCACAAGGGGCTCCGTGGCAACAGGGGGGCTGGGCTCAGGTCCACTGTCAAGGGTGCAGAGAGGGGGGAGGGGCTGCCAAAAAGACAACAATTGAGTGTGGAGTGCAGGAGAAGGCAGGTTGTGCCCACAGCTCAGGCCCCCTGTCAAACACGACCCTGCAAGGTACTGGGTCACAGTCGAACCAACCAGTATAAACTCCTTCAGAAACCACCACCCCTGGGAATGAGCACGTCTTCTAAGTGGGCTTCTGCCCCCTCTACCCCCCAAACAAGCCTCCAGTGAGGCTACTGAAAGGGCAACCCTGAACTCAAGGGCGTCCCCAGAACCCACTCAGCTGAGGAGGACTCACCACGCTAGCTGCCCCTCACTCTCACCCTGAGCTCGGTCCTCCCTGTCAGACTCCCTCACTCGAGCTCAGCAAGGGCTTGACCAACCTCACTCCAGGCACTTAAAATGAACCCACAGTGGGTACAGGGGTTCATTCAACCTGCTGTGAACTCGCCCCCTTTACTTCGACCCTCGGCTGCCAGACGACTCTGCCCCGTGGGGACTGCATGGTGGAGGTTCAGGGGTGTCCCTGCCTCGAGCCGCGACGGCCAGCGCCTCCCAGACCCCGCCTGAGTCTCCCACCCCTCTCCTGGCTCCACTCCCACCCTCGCGGTTCTCCACTCGCCAGGGCACAGGCCACTTGCTCCTGGCTCAGCCCAGACCTCTGCTGTCATTTGAGGACCTCGGTCCCCAGGGTGCTTGGGGTGCTATATCCACCCATCTCACCAATTACACACTCTGGGAGAGACAGGGTACAGTTTGGGGTCCCGCCCGCAGTTCACCCTGAACACGTTCTCTTTTTTTAGCTTTATCTACTGGAGTTCTCTGAGATGTGTTCTTAAAACATCAACTGTTGTTTTCAAAAAGACTGTAAGGTCACTGTGCTCAACTTTACGAATAAAATCTTCATTTTCCACCTTAAAGTGAAACTGGAAGGAAGACTAAAAGCAGTCATTTTTTCAAACTGAAAAAGAAAACCCACATGTGACCATGTCACAGAATACAGGTCACGTAACCCCTCCCTCCTCAGCCTTGGCCTCCACCACCAGCAGCCCGGCATTGCAAGGCCTGCCCTGGGCCGCCAGGGGCAAGGGCAGAGGGGAGACCGGCTCCTCTGTCTCCAGGCCGCGTGGGCCGCCTGCTCCACCTCCTTCCCAAGTTCACGTGGCACTGAAACAGCCCAGGCAAGCTGGGGACTCTGACCAGAAACACAGCCATGGGTACCAAGCAAGGACCCCTGGTTCTTGTTTTCCCTGGTATCAAATTAACTTGATCAAGACAATTACTGTGACTGTTACATGTGGCTTCAGATGACAGAAGACCGCCCCCAGGGTGTCTCCACTTCCAGTGACAGACGCAAGCATCTTGTAGGTCAGCCTACCAAGAGCTAGAAAAGCTAAATAAGGTTTAAAAGAGGTCCTTAGGCAGCCACAATCCAAGATTTCAAACAAAAGTGAAGCTCAGTGAGGGAGCTGGAGACTGAGAGGGCCGCTCGTTCCCTCGGGGCATCTGAGCAAAGCTGACTCTGTGAAGAAAAGGAAGGGGAAAAGTCAAGCAGAGGGGGCTGGCTAACACAGCTCTGGAGGGTTCCTTGGGCTGTGGAGACAAAAAGTCAAGCGCAGGCCTGACGAGTCAGTCCGGATGTCAGAAAACGTACCCAACACTCTGCCCAAACCGGCTGAGCGCTGACTATCAGTCACCTCGTGGTGCTCAGGAGAGACGGTGGGCTTCAAGACCTGCCGAGAACGCGGGGCCCTGGGAGGCACCCCAGGCTTCCAGACACTAGAGACGCTGGAAAGCTCCTCCCTGGGGTTGGGGGGGAAGGTGGGTGAAGGCTGCTGAGACTGAGCTTAAAAGGACCCCCAAGCCTCAAGTCCCTCAGGCCCTGAGTGAACAGACAGCTCTGTCCCCACTGGAGGTCTGCGTCAGAGGAAACTCTGGAGAAGGCAGCATCACTCAGAACCTCTAGGGTTTTCCAAACATAATGTCCAACATGCAACCAAAGAAGCAAAAGAGGGTGTAACAACAAACAGGACCAAGAGAAAAAGAACTGAACCAGATCCAGAGGTATGAGATATATATCAGCGTATCAGAGGTATGCTAGAGGTATCAGATGCAAATGTCACCTGTTCAAAAATATACTTGACAAAAGGAAAAATTTCTGAGAATCAAAACCAATCTAGAACTTTACAATAACAGTGACTGAATTTAAGAACTCAGTCTCTGGCCTTAACATCAGATTGGATGTAGCTGAAGAGACGATCAGTGAACTGAAGGACGGATCGGTTACAATGTATATATATATATATAAGAGGGAAAAGGGATAGAATGTACTGAAGGAATCTGTTGTTAAACTATGTTGTTAAAAACTATAAATGGGGACCCTCATGGTGGAGAAAAGACAGAAAGGGGAATAAGAAATGCCTCCAGGGGTTGAAACTAAAGAGCCTCTTAGTGAAAGTGAAAGGGGAGAGTGAAAAAGCTGGCATAAAACTCAACATTCAAAAAATGAAGATCATAGCATCCAGCCCCATCACTTCATGGCAAATAAATGGGGAAACAGTGGAAACAGTGACACACTTTATTTTCTTGGGCTCCGAAATTACTGCAGATGGTGAAATTAAAAGTTGCTTGCTCCTCGGAAGGAAACCTATGACAAATCTAGACAGCATATTAAAAAGCAGAGACGTTACTCTGCCAACAAAGGTTCATTTAGTCAAAGCTATGGTTTTTCTAGTAGTCATGTATGGATGTGAGAGTTGGCCCATGAAGAAGGCTGAATGCCAAAGAATCAATGCTTCTGAACTGGGGAGTTGGAGAAGACTCTTGAGAGCCCCATGGACTACTAGGAGATCCAATCAGTCAGTCAATCCTAATGCAAATCAGTCCTGAATATTCATTGGAAAGACTGATGCTGAAGCTCCAATACTTTGGCCACCTGATGCAAAGAGCTGACTCATTGGAAAAGAACCTGATGATGGGGAAGACGGAAGGCAGGAGGAGAAGGGGACGACAGAGGATGAGCTGGTTGGATGGCATCACCGACTCGATGGACATGAGCTTGAGCAAGCTCCAGGAGTTGATGATGGACAGGGAAGCCTGGCGTGCTGCAGCCCATGGGGTTGCAACGGGTCAGACATGGAGCGACTGAACTGACTGACAGGGATAGTGGTAAGAGTTGGTTCAAGAATCAGACCATTGAGTCAAAAATGAAAACCACACATTGGTTTCAGCAGCTCTGCGGGTGCCTAAGGCAAGAAGCAAATGTTCAAGCACTCAGAGGAAAAAGGGTGTGGCTTTTAACGGCACAACAACACTGAGAGCTGACTTTCCAAGAACGAGGAAGTCAGAAGATAATGGACTGGCATCTGTAAAATGCTGAAAAACAAATAACCACCAACCTGGAATTCTACATCCAACAAAAACTCTCTTCGAAAGTGAAAGCAAAACAGAGACTTTGAGGGCAAATGGAAATGAGACAACTCATCACCTACACACATGAACTAAAAAAAAAAATATTAAGGCAGTGCTTTGGGAAAAAGAAAAGTAGTCTCTGATGGAAGTATAAAAAACAAGTAAAGACCAACAATGAGGTAACTGTGAGGGTAAATACTAACTCCACAAAACAATGATGTTAATGCCAAAAATATATCTAACCGTTTAAAGTGTGACAGTGACAAGGAGGAAACAGTCGTGTCAGGGAGGCAGTAAGAGTACTAAGTTAGACTTGAATGTAAAACACACACTGTGTCTGCAAATGTACACCCAACAACCTGACAGAGGAGCACAGAACTAGAGAAACACTTCATACTTCTAAAAGAAGGCAAGAGCAAAGAACACAGACTAGGTGGGACAAACAGAAATCACACAGCAACATGGTGTCTACACACTGAAATATCAACATTATAAACAGAGCCAATACTCAAACTGATTCCAGTGAAAACTATACACTATTCAGAGGTACATGTTAAGATGGAAGGTCTTTCAGACAGGTGAAAGGAAAAGATACCCAAGCTAACACGGACAGAAAACTGACGTGGCAACATCACTGTCAAATAGTGTCTAAAGAAAGAAGCATTACTAGCAATAAAAAAGAACATCTCATACTGATACAAGTTCAGTCTAGCAAGAAGATGAGGATTCTAAACTTGAATGTACCTAATAACATAACCTCAAAATATCAATACATAAAAACTGACAGAAATAGAAAAGGAGTAACAGCCGAGTTCGTAATCCCAGTGGGAGACGTTAAAGACACATCTCTCGTGGAACTGGGCTCCCTGGTACGTAGTCACCTGCAACCATGAAGTACCTGAAATGTGGCTGGCTCTACAATGAGATGCGCTGCAAGCCTGAAACACATGCTGGATTTTAAAGTGTTAGCATGAAAAAAGAACGTGAACTATTGCATTAGGTTTTATCATGCTGATTACACACTGAAATGATAATATTTGGGGTGTGTTAAAATAAAATATATTACAGGTAATTTCACCTACTTCTGCTTTTACTCAACGTGGCTACTGGAATCTGAATTACATTTGTGACAAACCTGATGTAACTGATACACACGGAACACTGCATTCCCACTGATACATATTATTTTCAAGAGCCCAACGAATATATAACAAAAAGAACATGTATTGGGCTATTAGGAAAGCTCGAATTATTTCAAAAGACTGAAATAATGCAGAGTATACTTAGGGACTGCAATGGGCTGACAGTTTATGGGCCCTCCAACTTCACCCCGCACATGGTGATGATCCTAGGAGGCAGGCTTTCTGGGAGGGGTCAGGCCAGGAAGGAATGGGCTCCCGTGCTGCGAGGACAGGGAGAAGCAGCAGGCAGTCTAGGAACCGGGAAACAGGCCTCACCAGACGTGGCACCTGCTGATGATCTTGGGACTCCCCAGCCTCCAGGACTACAAGAAACAACTTTCTGTTGTTTATCAGCTAGTCTACGGGATTTACAACAGTAGCCCAAAAGGACAGGGCTCTTTGATAGTGAAAAAGACAGGGCTCTTTGATAGTGAAGGACAGGGAAGCCTGGCGTGCTGCAGTTCATGGGTCACAAAGAGTCGGACACGACTTAACGAATGACCACCATCACCACCAGTTGATCTGAGTTAAGACTAAAACGGAACTCATGGCTTAGGCTATTTAGTCTGTTTCACACAGGCCAAAATGACTCGTATATTTTAAAGTATTTATCCAAAAGTGCCCCTTGATAGCATTTTACAGCTTGTACATAATAGGATGAATACTTTTAAAATAAATTTACTAGTCTATACTTCTAAAATATAATATTTCAAAATATTTTCCTATAAGAGACTTTGAATATTTTTTTCAGTAACTCTCCCTCTTTCCCTCTATGACAGGCACTGAACAATGTTGAGGAAAAATCAGTTTGGTGCTAGGAAGTCACAGGCAGGATACTTACCAACTTTAAAGATTAGTATCAGAAAAAAAAAAAAGATTAGTAGTATATACTATATATTCATAGAGAATTACTTGCTGTCATTAATGCTGGAAGAGCAAAACATACCCATTTCCTTATGGTCCTTTCATAAACAATGCTTCTTAGTTTGTCTTTTAAACACATAAACAGTGTTTCTCTAGTTCTGTGCTCCTCTGTCAGGTCCTTCTGTTATTGTCTGGTGAAGGGGAAACAGTGTTATCAGAAAATGAAACTAATATAAGTTAGATATGATGTTATTGTTCTATTTTTGTATGTTTCTGAATCAAGATTAGATAAACAACAGATGGGCTGCCTTCTGTGGCTGAAAATAGAAATAATGGGTTGTTTGTTTTCTACACAAATAATTTTTTTTTAATTCTACAAATGGCTCTAAGGTGAACTTGACAGTCTTGGCTAAGCTGCTTCTATTACGGTAACACATTTCTATTATTGAAACACAGGTTCTAGTATCAAAATTCCTTGGGACATAGATCATTGGATTAGATGGATGAAAGAGAAAAAAATGAAGGGGGAAACTTTAGGAAAGGAAACATGTTCTTTTGAAAATCAGTGTTTAAAAGACAAAATGATGATTCTAATACAGAATATAAGAACAATTCTTTTTTAAACCTCAGGAATTATGTACTTGGCACAACAGAATAATGAAATTTTTCTTTGTGTATGGCATTCTAGTAAGAGGCTTAACTTTATTTTCTCATTTAATCTTCACAGCCACCTATGAGGTAGATATTACTGTATTTAACATATTATTCCCTATATTTCCATGAGGAAACTGAGACTCAAAGTGTTACAGATGGGACTGTAAACCCCATGTTTTTAATAAATATGTTACATGTGAATGGCTTTCTAGAAATATCAACAAACTTTGAAATGTGTAACTCTTTCATAAAATGCTTTGAGCCTCTTAGAAGCCCCTAAATAAATAGGAAGATGTGGGAAAACAGAAATGAATATTCTCTGTAAAAACAAAAAATAATGCCTGAAGAGACATATAAAATACAAAATAATTATGTGTAATAATAAAATGATAAAGCAGGAGTCAGAGGAACACTAATGGGAGAGTGATCCAAGTTATTATTTGTATTAGAATACTGTAAGTCAAGAGTACATATCATAATTTCTGGGGTAAGCAATAAAAGAATGCACAACTAACTAGGTAATCAGAGAGAGAAATACAATAATACAAAAGAAGTCAAGACAGGAGAGAGAAAAAGAAAAACAGTTTGGGAAAACTGAAATCGAATGATAAGATGGCAGATATTAACCCAAGTACATCACCAATTGCATTATATATAAATGAACTATCGACTACATAAGAGAGTAAGATTGCTGGACTAGGTACAAAAAAAATTTGCTGATAGGAATGTAAAATGAGGCAACCACTATGGAGAACAGTCTGGTGACTATTCAAGCAGTTAAACATAAAACTGCCACGTGATCCAGAATTCCACTCCTAGGAATATACCCCAAATAATTTTAAATCATGTCTAAGCAAAAATAATCCTGCTTATTTAACTTCTATGCAGAGTACATCATGTGAAATGCCAGACTGGACAAAACACAAGCCGGAATCAAGATTGCTGGCAGAAATATCAATAACCTCAGACGTGCAGATGACACGACCCTTACGGCAGAAAGCAAAGAAGGACCAAAGAGCCTCTGCATGAAAAGTGAAAGAGGAGAGTGAAAAAGTTGGCTTACAACTCAACATTCAGAAAACTAAGATCACGGCATCCAGTCCCATCACTTCATGGCAAATAGACAGGAAAACAATGGAAACAGTGACAGACTATTTTGGGGGCCTCCAAAATCACTGCAGATGCTGACTGCATCCATGATATTAAAAGACACTTGCTCCTTGGAAGAAAAGTTATGATCATCTTAGACGGCATATTAAAAAGCAGAGACATTACTTACCAACAAAGGTCCGTCTCATCAAAGCTGTAGTTTTTCCAGTAGTCATGTATGGATGTGAGAATTGAACTATAAAGAAAGCTGAGTACCAAAGAATTGAGGCTTTTGAACTGTGGTGTTGAAGAAGACTCTTGAGAGTCCCTTGGACGGCAAGGAGATCAAACCACTCTATCATAAAGGAAATCAGTCCTGAATATTCATTGGAAGGACTGATGCTGAAGCTGAAACTCCAATACTGTGGCCACCTGATGGGAAGAACTGATTCACTGGGAAAGACCTTGATGCTGGGAAAGATTGAAGACGGGACGAGAAGGGGATGACAGAGGATGAGATGGTTGGATGGCATCACCGACTAAATGGACAGAAGTTTGAGCAAGCTCTGGCAGTTGGTGATGGACAGGGAGGCCTGGCATGCTACAGTCCATGGGGTCACAGAGAGTTGGACACGGCTGAGTGACTGACCTGAACTGAAGCAAAAATGTGCATATGAATGTTCATAACAGAGCAGTGTTATTCATAATAACCATAAAGAGCAAAATAAAGCAAAAGCAAGCAAAGGAAACGAAATAACAAAGAAGAGAAGTCAATGACACTGAAATCATAAAATCAATTAAAAAAAAAATCACACAACCCAAGAGCTGGTTCTTTGAAAACTTTAGTACAATTGATAAGGTTCTAGTACAAATGATTTAAAACGACAGAGAAACACAACTTAACCAATATCAAGAATGAAAAAGAGGGTATCACTAGAGACCGTACTGACATTAAAAATATAATAAGGAAGGACTTCCCTAGTGGCCCAGTGGTTAAGAATCTGCCTGCCAATGCAGGGGACATGGGTTCAATCCCTGGTCCAGGAAATTCCCTCATGCTTCAGAGTGACATGCCCATGTGCCACAACTACTGAAGCCCACACACTCTGCAGCCCAGGCTCTGCAACAAGAGAAGCCACCACAATGAAAAGCCTAAAACAAAGAGTAGCCCCCACACTCTGCAACTAGGGAAAGACTGCACACAGCAATGAAAACCCAGCACAACCAAAACTAACTTTCACTTTCCAATAAAAAACGTTAAAAATACCTAAGTAATATTACAAACAACTCTATGCATATAAACCAGACAATTTAGATGAAGTAGACCAATTCCTCAGACTGCCAAAACTCATCCAAGATGAAACTGATAATATGAACAGTCCTATAACGATTCAACAAATTGAATTTGTAGTTTAAAATCTCCTGAACAAAGATGTTCAGGCCTGATGCTTTCATTGGTAAAATCTAACAATTTTAAAGGGATACCAATTCTACACAATCTCTTCCAGAAAACAGCAGAGAACTAATCCAAACCAATTCTATGAAGTCCGGATTACTTAATATTCAGTTCAGTTTAGTTGCTCAGTCGCGTCCAACTCTTTGAGACCCCGTGGATTGCAGCAAGCCAGGTATCCCTGTCCATCAGCAACTCCCAGGGTTTACTCAAACTCATGTCCATTGAGTTGCTGATGCCATCCAACCGTCTCATCCTCTGTGGTCCCCCATCTCCTCCTGCCCCCCAATCCCTCCCAGCATCAGAGTCTTTTAAAATGAGTCAACTCTTCCCATGAGGTGGCCAAAGTATTGGAGTTACATCTTTAGCATCATTCCTTCCAAAGAACACCCAGGACTGATCTCCTTTAGAATGGACTGGTTGCATCTCCTTGCAGTCCAAGGGACTCTCAAGAGTCTTCTCCAACAGCACAGTTCAAAAGCATCAATTCTTTGGTGCTCCAAAAATCAAGACACTGTGGTATTGGTGGTGAAACAGGCACAAAGATCAACAAGACAGAATAGAGAACCCAAATATAAATCTATACAAGGA
The DNA here is from genome assembly GCF_055505025.1 of Bos grunniens. Classification (NCBI taxonomy): domain Eukaryota; kingdom Metazoa; phylum Chordata; class Mammalia; order Artiodactyla; family Bovidae; genus Bos; species Bos grunniens. The sequence continues at coordinate 84,128,022 of NC_141178.1, forward strand.
CAGATAACTGATTTTTGAGGAAGAAGCAAAAGCAGCTCAATGGTGGAAGGATAGATAGCCTTCCCAACAAATGGTGCTTAAGCTATTGGATATTCACAGGCAAAAAAATGAAACTCACTTGATACAAATTAACTCAAAATTGATCATAGATTTAAATGTGAGACATAAAGCTATAAAACTTCAGAGAATTTGCAGACCCACTGAAGAATTCTTAGAAACGACACCAAAAATGCAGTCCCTAAAAGGAAAAAAACTTGGTAAACTGGACTTTGTTAAAATTTAAGACTTCTAGTCTCCTAGACTTTGTTAAAAGGCTGAAAAAGCAAGCTACAGACTAGAATAAACTATTTACAAACTATATTTCCAACAAAGGATTTGTATCTAGAATCTATAAAGAACTCTCAAAGCTCAAAAGTAAAAAGCAATTCAACTGAAAATGAACAATAGACATGAACAGACATTTTATCAAAGAAGATACATGAATGGCACATGAAGATGTTCAATATTATTAGTCATAAGGGAAATGCAAATTGAAATCATGTAAGATATCACATCATCTGAGAAAAGCTGAATAAAAAACAGTGAAAATACCAAACGGTGGTAAGAATGCTGAGAACATACGTCTCTCATACACTGCTGGTAGAATGTAAAATGGTAGAACCTCTATGGAAAATAGCTGAGTAGTTTCTTAAAAATTCAAATATATGCTTATCCTGCAACCCAGCAATCACACTCCTGGGCATTTATTTACATGAAAGGAAAATTTACGTCTGCACAGAAACCTGTACATGAATGTTCAGAGCAGCTTTATGTGCAATAGCAAAAAGCTGGAAACAACTCAGTATCCTTCAGTGGATGATTAAACAAACTGCAGAACATCTCTGTAACAGAATACTTCTCAGCAATTAAAAACAGTCACTACTGGTTCATGAAGCAACTTGGATGGGTCTCAAGGTATTATGCTAAACGAAAAAAGTCAATCTCAAAAGATTATACACTGTATGAATCTATTTATATAACATTCTTGACAAAATTATAGGGACAGAGAACAAATTAGTGGTTGCCTGGGAACAGGAAAGAGTGGTAGGGAGAAAGGAAGCACAAGAAAGATGTGGTGATAAAAACAGTTCTGTATCATTTTGGGGTTTTGTTTTCTTTTTGCCACGCTGGGGGTCTTGTGGGATCTCAGTTCCCCAACCAGGGATCTGAACTCGTGCCCCCTGCAGTGGAAGCACAGAATCCTAACCACTGGATTGCCAGGGAATTTCCACGGTATCTTAACCAAAGTGATGGCTCCATGAACTTATACATGTGATACAAATGCAAAGACAATAAAAATACATGGACATGTGCATATACAGACACAAAAATGAGTACATGTAAAAACGGGTGAAATATGATAACGGGCTAAAGAGTATACCTATGATAACTTTCCTTTTTTTTTTTTTTAGATCACCTGTGCCTTTTAAACTTCTTATTTATTTATTTGGCTGTGCTGGGTCTTCACTGCTGAGTGCAGGCTTTCTCTAGCTGCAGTGAGTGGGGGCTACTCTCTAGTTGCAGTGTGCGGGCTTCTCATTGCAGCGGCTTCTCTTGTTGCAGAACACAGACTCTAGGGAATAGAGGCTTCAGTAGTTGTGGTACCTGGGCTCAGCTGTCCCGAAGCATGTGGGATCTTCCTGGATCAGGGATCAAACTGGTGCCCCCAGTATCAAACTGGCAGGAGGATTCTTAACCACTTGACCACTAGGGAAGTCCAAGGTCCCAGTTTTGATACTAATGGCTACATAAGATAGCAAGGCACAGTTTCCCAGCCCCCCGCCCCCAGTGAAACTAGCTACAGTATATAGAATTTCTACACTCCTTTAATTTCCTGAGCTGCTGCTGTTGCTAAGTTGCTTCAGTCATGTCCGACCCTGTGCGACCCCAGAGATGGCAGCTCACCAGACGCCCCTGTCCCTGGGATTCTCCAGGCAAGAACACTGGAGTGGGTTGCCATTTCCTTCTCCAATGCATGAAAGGGAAAAGTGAAAGTGAAGTCGCTCAGTCGTGTCTGACTCTTAGCCAGCCCATGGCCTGCAGCCTACCAGGCTCCTCCATCCATGGGATTTTCCAGGCAAGAGTACTGGAGTGGGTTGCCACTGCCTTCTCCCTGTGAGTCTATAACTATTTTCAAGTTTAGGGATTCCCTGGTGGTCCAGTGGTTAAGAATCCACCTTGTAATGCAAGGGACACCAGTTCAATCCCTGGTCTGGGAAGATCCCACATGCCACAGGGCAACTGAGCCAGTGGGCCACAACTAGTGAGCCCGAGCTCTGGAGCCTGCAAGTTGCAACTATTAAGCCCACGCTCCATGACTACTGAAGCCTATGCACTTTCGAGCCTGTGCCCTGAAACAAGAGAAGCCCCTGCAACGGAGAACCTCTTAAACCACAACTAGAGAAAGACTGTGCACAGCAACAAAGACCCAGTGCCACCAAAAAAAAAAAAAAAATTCAAAGCTTAAAAATGCATTATATTCACATGCTGATGTATGTACAGACATCATACATACAAGCATATGTATGCCTTAAGTAAGTCTCAAACTTGCTTAGTCCTCAACTATACAATACCAACTAATCTGATATTGATATGTTACCATGTTAGTAAAACCTGCATTTGTGAGCCCCATCATGAATTATAAAACTGACTTGAATCACCATTTTGTGCTGTTTGCACTGAGTATAAGGCTTTAAGTGTATGCTTCTGTCACTCACTAGCTCTAAGTATCTTGTGCTGTGGCTCAGCTAGCATTGATGGACACTCACTACAGGCTGGGCAGTGCTGTAAGTGCTTCACACACCTAACTTAATCTTCTCAACAATCCCATAAGGCAGGTACTATCATTAGTCATACCATTTGATAATAAATGTGAAGAAAAGAAGACACAGAAAGCTAAGTAGCTCGCCGAAGATCACAGAGCTACAAAGACAGTCCTAAGAGTTCAACCTTGGCATTCTTGTCCAGAGCCCTTGAGCTTATTAACCAGTTTGTTCTCTGTAACCTCTCTAAATTTCAGCTTTTCCTCTATAAAGTGGTGTTAATATATATAGATGTATTAAGGAGATCAAACCAGTCCAGTCAATCCTAAAGGGAATCAACCCTGAATATTCACTGCAAGGACTGATGCTGAAGCTCCAATACTTTGGCCACCTGATGTGAAGAGCTGACTCACTAGAAAAGACCCTGATGCTGGGAAAGACTGAAGGCAGGAGGACAAGGAGATGACAGAGGATGAGATGACTGGATGGCATCACAGACTCAATGGAGATGAGTTTGAGCAAATTCCGGGAGATGGTGAAGGACAGGGAAGCCTGGCATGCTGCAGTCCATGGGGTTGCAAAGAGTCGGACACAACTTAGCGACCGAACAACAACAACATATACAAATAAGAATATATAAAATAGGATACAGCTCCTAGTAAATGACAGCTTAAAAACAGATTAGGAAAGAGTTGCAAATTAATAAAGCTGCAGAAGGCCTATTTGATGGGCACCAGGAACCCTGCTCAATTCCCTGTGCGCAATCAACTACCAAGTGAAAAAGTCAATTGTCAACTGGAATGGTGTTTTTAAGAAGCAAAATAAAACATGCATTAAAATCTAAATCCCAATTCTGGGTGAAAGAAACCAGACATAAAAAAGTACATTCATATAAAACTCTAGAAAATGAACACACTAATCCACAGTGACAGAAAGCAGATCAGTGGCTGTTTCTGCAGGGAGTCAACTCAGAGGGGTGGACTACAATGGGCACAGGGAAGCTTTTGCAGCGTAGTAGTGTCAGTTGCCTGGAGAATCCCAGGGACGGGGAAGCCTGGTGGGCTGCCGTCGATGGGGTCGCACAGAGTCGGACATGACTCAAGCGACCTAGCAGCAGCAGCAGTGTTAGTCACTCAGTAGTGTTGGACTCTGTGCGACCCCATGGACTGTGGCCCACCAGGCTCCTCTGTCCATGGGATTCTCCACGCAACAATACTGGAGTGGATTGCCATTCCCTTCTCCAGAGGATCTTCCCAATCCAGGAATCGAACCTGGGTCTCCTGCATTGCAGGCAGATTCTTTAGTGTCTGAGCCACAGGGAAGATCCCTAGGAAGCTTTTGAGGTGATGGAAATGTATGATATCTTGATAGTGATGATGGTTTCACAGATATATACTTCTGTCAAAACTCAAGCTGAACACTGTTCAATGGGTACAGTTAACTGTATACAAATCATACCTCAATACAATTATGTCAAAACAAAAAACATTAATATTTTTCAAATAAGCAAACTGCCCTGATTAGAACTCTTCACAATTTTTAACTTCATCAAAGTAAAAATTAAATGTTAGCCAGCATACTGCCAAGTTGAGAATATATATAAGGAACACAGACTATCAAAGCTCTATAAAGGAGGAGAAAAGAATCTTCAGCTGATAAAGTTTTTAGAAGATTCTTACTGAGTACTCCCCTAAGCAGCAGCACTTTTATTCACTAAATTAAGACCAGGGTATATGAAGTTTACAAACTCAAAAATAACTTTCTAATATTAAATTTCTGGTTTCTTCAACAAAGGTGCAAGACAGGGAACCTTGTATTTTTTGTTCAAAGTCAAATCAACCAAGCCTTTGTGCTCCTATTCTCTTTCTTCTTTGAAATTTCCATTCCTGTTACCATAGGAACCTGCTAGCTGACAAGCCTTCAAGCATAGCAACAGCCCAAGCTTAGCAAGGAGTGTGAAAGGGGAACAGAGTCAAAGGCCAAAATTTGACTCGTGAGATTCAGAATTCCAATCTCTGTCACTCTACAAAGGGTCTGAGAACCACAGAAACTGTATCCTACTGGGTTTGGGAATATTATGACTAAATTTACTAAATGTGAAACCAAATGTGGAACGGCCTTGAAAATTCAAAAATGGTATTCATTCTATTTTAGATCCAAATTAGAGTAAGAAATTATTTTAAACAATTTTTTAGAATAATTTTAAGTGACGTAAAATAAGACCTTTGAAAACGTTTTTGTAAGAATAAAATTCTAAAGAGAAAAGGTCTAAAACTTTAAGAATTACTTTATATAGAATATATACAAAATTCTATGTTTGTAAAATACCTTTAGTCCCATAGATTTACTTTTCTTTTACAAATTTATTTTGTTAATGTCTTATGACAGCATATTAAATACTTTCCAATATGAGTTCAGTGAGCTAGTTTGCAGAAATATGACTTTATCACAGGGGTATATTTATCTTAAGTCAAAGGGGAGCTCCTGGAGCAGCCCATAAAATCTGACTTTTCTTCAGGAAGTACTTTTAACATTTCAAGTATCATGAATGGTTGTGAATTATAGTCTGACTCAAAAGATAAAACTTTACAAACCAAATTCATCACAATTAATACTTTACAATAAGCATTTTAAGGCATTCTTTTAAAGTGATCTAAAATGCAAGATAATCAATTAAAATTTTAAAAGCTTATTTTTTCTTCAAGTCAGAAATCACTAAATGCAATTAATTCTCCACTACTTGTGTATTTTCCACACTTTTCGATTCAGAAGTTTCCTAATTCCTGGCTGCTTTCCCTATCACACAATAGGCTCTTCAATCCACTTCACCAGGCTGTTGTTTGCTTAGGGAAAACCACCATAATAATACTAACCCAAATAGAAGATAATAAGTCAGTCTGCTGGATAATGCACGTATCCTAAAAATATAAGCCATGAGTTTAAAGAATAAATACAATCAAAGAAATTTCATTTCCTCAAATGCCTATCCACAAAATGTTAATCACGGGTACAAAGAGGTATTAAATTATAGTATCCTCTTAAAAACAAAACAACAGAAAACTCTGTCTTTCAAGGTCAATTCAAATATCATCTGCAACTGATCCTTTCCACACATGATCCTTTTCTTTCTCTTTGAATCCTCTCAGCACTATATGCCTATTTATGGCATTTACCAAGTTCTTCCTTACGTTTCAGTCATTCAGATAAAACCATATTTAATAAAAGTTACTAAGTCTTAGACACTGCAACTGGGAGCTAGATAAAAAAGGACAGCTGGGATTTTTAAAAATAAAGTTTCTGTACTAATTTTACTATTTTAAAAATACAATGTGTTTCTTACAAAAAAAAAAAAAAAACCAGAAAACACAAACATTAAATGAAAAACACAGAACACACAATAAACTGTGCTAATTCAAGAACAATCACTGTTGGTCTTGACAAAAATCTTTCCAGATCACTTACACTACATGAACATGAATACACTTCTTTTCTTCAACAAAAACAGGATGATACCATATATAGTATTTTATTATCTCTTCCTATTTTTTTCCTATTAATTAATGTATTAGATTTGGCTTCCCTGGTGGCTCAGTAGTAAAGAATCCACCTGCCAAGCAGGAGACTCTGGTTCAATCCCTGGCTCAGGGAGATTCCCTGGAGGAGGAAATGGCAAAGCCACTCCAGTATTCTTGCCTGGGAAATCCCACTGACAGAGAAGCCTGGAGGGATCCATCAAGTATAACCATTAGAATTTGACAGGCAAAGATGGAGATGAGATGATTCTTTAGGCAGAAAGAGAATGAGAGGTCTAGAGATAAGAAAGCGGGTTTGTTTTAGTCCTTTACTTTACTATACTACTTACAAGTGTAAACACATACTGTCGAAAGCTTCAAGTCACTTTGACCTTTCCCTGCTCCAAACAAAAAAAAGGGCCAAGTAAAACACTGGTGTTCACAGAAAAGTGGTATCTCTGGTACTCCTGTCAGGACTACCATTACTAACCCCAACAAACTCACAGCTACTTACAATTCCAGGAGATCATGTGCTTGGGTACAGCTCTACAACCTCTACACGGCTACCACCACCTCTTCTGGAATTCACAGTTTATGAAGTTCATTAACTCACTCAAACATTTATTTAGCAGTTATCTATGACTGGTTCCAAATAGGAAAGGAGTTCGTCAAGGGTGTTTATTGTCATCCGGTTTATTTAACTTCTATGCAGAGTACATCATGAGAAACGCTGGCCTGGAAGACACACAAGCTGGAATCAAGATTGCGGGGAGAAATATCAATAACCTCAGATATGCAGATGACACCACCCTTATGGCAGAAAGTGAAGAGGAACTAAAAAGCCTCTTGATGAGAGTGAAAGAGGAGAGTGAAAAAGTTGGCTTAAAGCTCAACATTCAGAAAACGAAGATCATGGCATCCGGTCCCAACACTTCATGGGAAATAGATGGGGAAACAGTATCAGACTTTATTTTTCTGGGCTCCAAAATCACTGCAGACGATGACTGCAGCCATGAAATTAAAAGACACTTACTCCTTGGAAGGAAAGTTACGACCAACCTAGTTAGCATATTCAAAAGCAGAGACATTACTTTACCAACAAAGGTTCATCCAGTCAAGGCTATGGTTTTTCCTGTGGTCATGTATGGATGTGAGAGTTGGACTGTGAAGAAAGCTGACCACTGAAGAATTGATGCTTTTGAACTGTGGTGTTGGAGAAGATTCTTCAGAGTCCCTTGGACTACAAGGAGATCCAACCAGTCCATTCTAAAGGAGATCAGCCCTGGGATTTCATTTTTTTTTTTTTTTTAAGCACAGAAAGAGTTTTTTGTTTGTTTGTTTGTTTGTTTGTTTTTTATTCCAAAAATCATTTACTTTGTTGCAAGTATAGGAGTCAATGCACATTTTGCCATTTAAGAGGAAAGAATGTGTGGATATCTGAGGGAACATATTTGTGGCTTGTTTCCATGATATCTCAGAACTCCCTACCCTGCCTGCCTAAAGATCAGCCCTGGGATTTCTTTGGAAGGAATGATGCTAAAGCTGAAACTCCAGTACTTTGGCCACCTCATGCGAAGAGTTGACTCATTGGAAAAGACTGATGCTGGGAGGGATTGGGGGCAGGAGGAGAAGGGGATGACAGAGTATGAGATGGCTGGATGGCATCACTGATTCGATGGACATGAGTCTGAGTGAACTCCGGGAGTTGGTGATGGACAGGGAGGCCTGGTGTGCTGTGATTCATGGGGTCGCAAAGAGTTGCACACGACTGAGCGACTGATCTGACCTCATCTGATCTGATGTGTTAGGTACTATGTTACCTGCTGGCCCTACAAAGATGAATAAGGACCTCAATAGCAAGTTCTGCTTTCAAAAGCAAGTGTCCTGCAGTAGGACCTGAACTAAAAAATGAGGACAAGTTCGTACCCAGTACAATGGCTATTATTCCAAAACAAAAACCCAGAAAATAACTAGTGTTGGTGAGGATACAGAGATACTGGAACCCTTGTGCATCGCTAGCAAAAATGTAGAATGGAGCAGCTGCTATACAAAACAGTTCGGAGGGTCCTCAAAAAATTAAACAGAATTATCATGCTATCCTAAAATTTCACTTCTGAGAATAACCAAAAAAAAAATTAAAGCAATGTCTGGAACAAATATTTATACATCTGTATTCATAGCAGCTATATTCATAATAGCCAAAAAGTGGAAGGAACTCAAGTGTCTGATGCATGAATGATTAAACTAAATGTTGGGCATAAATATGCAACAAAATATTATTCAGTCTTAAAAAGGAAGGAAATTCTGACACTTGTTACGACATGCATGAACCTTGAAGACATTGTACAAAGTGAAATAAGCCAATCACAAAAGGACAAATATTTTATGAATTCACTTAAATGAGGTACTGGAGTAGTCAAATTCAGAGAGAAAGAAAAAAAGTAGAATGGTGGTTGCCAAAGGTTGAGGGGAGGGGAGAACAGGGAATTAGTGTTTAATAGGTAGTGTTTCAGTTTCAGAAGCTGAAAAAGTAAAGGATAGTGGTAATGACATACCAAGGTGACTGTACTTAATGCCACTGAACTGCACACTTAAAAATGACTGGAATGGGGGAATTCCTTGGTGGTTTCATGGTTAGGACTCTGAACTGTCACTGCTGGGGACTGGGTTGAATCCCTGGTTGAGGAATTAAGATCCCACAAACTGCATGGCATGCCAAAAAACAAACAAGATTCAAATGGTAAGTTTTATGTTATATATATTTTGTGTACATGCATGCTAAGTCACTTCAGTCATGTCGAACTCTTTGCAACACTATGGATTGTAGCCTGTCACACTCCACTGTCCATTGGATTCTCCAGGCAAGAATACTGGATTGGGAAGCCATGCCCTCCCTCGAGGGGATCTCCCCAACCCTAGGCTCGAACCCACATCTCCTGCATTGGCAGGCAGTTTCTTCACCACTAGTGCAACATGTATATTTTGCCACAATTTAAAAAAAAATTCTGAGGAATATTATCTGTAAGTGCTACTATGAAATAGCCAGGATATATTGTTAAATAAAAAAAAAAAGACAAGGTAGAGAAAACAAACAGTATGACACTATACCAAAAGAGCGTGGAAGAATATATAGCTATACACAGATATTATATAGACATTTTCTACAATTACTATAACTTTTAATGGAAGGATAAACAAAAAGCTTTAAAAAAACAACTACCCCCAAGGGAAGGAAAGAATAAGGTTAGGATTCAGCTGGTAAAGAATCCAGCTGCAGACTCCAATTCAATTCCTGGGTCGGGAAGATCCCTTGGAGAAAGGATAGGCTATCCACTCCAGTATTCATGGCCTTCCCTGGTGGCTCAGATGGTAAATAATTTGCCTGAAATTCGGGAGACCTGAGTTCAATCCCTGGGTTGGGAAGATCCCCTGAAGGAGGGCATGACTACCCTCTCCAGTATTCTTGCCTGCAGAATCCCCACGGACACAGGAGCCTAACAGGCTACAGTCCATTGGGTCTCAAAGAGTCAGACACAAATGAGGGACTAAGCACAAACACAGTCCAGAAACTAGATTCCTCTCAATGTGCCTTGTCATATATATCAAGTTTTTAAACATGATTATAAAATAAATTTAAACAAAAAATATTTTTAAGTCGTTCCTCAAAATCAAAATGAAAAACAAACCTACACTGTGTATTGAGTTAAACCAAACAGAGGAGTGCTTAACTCTAAAACACAGCAATCTGACTGCACATCCTTGGTGAAATGCATCCTAAGGACATAAGAAATACAAAGAAACCTTACAGTGCTTTCAGTAATGATACTGATATTATTCTGAAATTATGTGATGTCTGTGTATCATAAGGTTTCGGTATGAGAGGAAACAAAAATTCTAAAATTTTAAATAAAAACTCTCCAATAATATTTCATTACAAGTTATCAGTATAAACTCATGCTGAACTTTCTTTTTTTAAAAAAGTATTTCCTAGCTCCATCTTTGAAGAGACCTATCAATTACTAACCTAGTATCAATAAGCATAGCACCCAGAGAGCAGTCTGTAAAAATCCGTGAAAATTCCTTCCAACTAAAAGGAACCAGCGCTCACAAAAGAAACTGATAATTCAACTTCTGAGGCAGAATTTTACGAAATGAGATTGGATCATACCAGAAAGCAAGGAAGCAGTCAGAAACCACTAGGATAGTATCAAAAACACTTAGGAGCTATCTTGAAGAGGTGCTCACTGCCAAAAGCAGAACAGACTGAGCCACAACAAAATAATAACTGCAAATGGACTGAAACACATAAAATATGATAAAAATCCATGACTTCATAATGATACTTGAAAGGAGAATGATGATATTTGAAAGGAGAAAGATCTCATTAGTCACTTTTGAAAGATTCTTACGAATCAATTTATTATCCTAAAAACTAACAAAGGAGAACAGTTGCATATTTACTGTCTTTTTTATATAAACTGAACACAAGAGTAACTCAACAGTCCAATAATCAAAATGAGGAAGTTTCTATTTATAAAGTATTCTAGCTGAGAAACGAAGAATGACAGAATATCACCATTTTACAAACCCCTAATAAAATTCTTGACCTAGGGAAAGATCGACGGCTGCTAAAATTATACAGAGTAACAAGCAGATGTTACAGGGCCTTGGAACTATTCTTTCAAAACAAAAACAGACAGAAGAACATGGTCAAAAGCATCACAGGGATGCAAACAGCAAAATAAAGTCTGAGACAATCTGCAGGGCAAGTGTGTTATGAGAAAAAAGGAAGATGGGAAAGGGAAGGAGAAACTATAAATTAAGAAGCATATCAGTTCAGTTCAGTAGCTCAGTCATGTCCAACTCTTTGTGATCCCATGAACTGCAGCACGCCAGGCCTCGCTGCCCATCACCAACTCCCAGAGTCTACCCAAATCCATATCGATCGAGTCAATAATGTCATCCAACCATCTCATCCTTTGCCGTCCCCTTCTCCTCCTGCCCTCAAACTGTGCCAGCACCAGGGTCTTTTCCAATGAGTCAGCTCTTCGCATCAGGTGGCCAAAGTATTGGAGTTTGAACTTCAACATCAGTCCGTCCAATGAACACCTAGGACCGATCTCCTTTAGAATGGACTGGTTGGATCTCCTTGTAGTCCAAGGGACTCCGAAGAATCTTCTCCAACACCACAGTTCAAAAGCATCAGTTCTTCAGCGCTCAGCTTTCTTCACAGCCCAACTCTCACATCCATACATGACCACAGGAAAAACCATAGCCTTGAATAGACGGACCTTCGTTGGCAAAGTAATATCTCTGGTTTTTAATATAGTATCTAGGTTGGTCATAAATTTTCTTCCAAGGAGTAAGCGTCTTTTCATTTCATGGCTAAAATCACCATCTGCAGTGATTCTGGAGCCCCCAAAAATAAAGTCTGATACTGTTTCCCCATCTATTTCCCATGAAGTGATGGGACCAGATGCCATGATCTTCGTTTTCTGCATGTTGAGCTTTAAGCCAACTTTTTCACTCTCCTCTTGCACGTTCATCAAGAGGCTCTTTAAATCTTCTGCACTTTCTGCCATAAAGGTGGTGTCATCTGCATATCTGAGGTTATTGATATTTCTCCTGGCAATCTTAATTTCAGCTTGTGCTTCCTCCAGCCCAGCGTTTCTCATGATGTACTCTGCATACAAATTAAATAAGCAGGGTGACAATATACAGCTTTGACGTATTCCTTTTCCTATTTGGAACCAGTCTGTTGTTCCATGTCCAGTTCTGTTTATCAATGTGTAACATCAGGAATCTGATATTCCCCAATTTACCAGTTCCCTTTTGATGTTAAAAAGTAAAAGCCCCGAAAATAAGTTGGGTATTTGTCCTGAAGAGCAGCAATAAAGGGCATGCAATCTTGGAAGACTGTCTTCAGAGGCTGGCTACAAAGCCAGACCCAAAGAACTCAGGTGGAAAAAGCAAGAGACGGCAACTGTGAAGAGGAAAGAAAGCCGGCAGAATCCCAGAAGAGACAATGACAAAAGTGGGCCCTGGGGGCTTGTCAGCAAGGCCCTGCAACAAAAGATACTAGCAATTCTATTCCAATTCACACTTTCTGTACAGAAAGTGATTCCTTTCATCTTTCTCAGCTTAGATTTACTTATCTGGACACACTATACATATACATAGCATTTCGCGTTTCCAATTCACAAATTAAAGGTTGCCTCAAACACACTGGCTACAATGGGAACTGGAGGATATTCTTCTGTCTTCTTTCAGAGTTTTCCAAGACTGCATTATAAGGATTAGCACTCACTACCTCTGAAGCTTCTTCTCTCAGGAAATCATCATCTTGTAAGAGAGCAAAGTACACACTGAGAGCATATCACTGCTCGAAGTGCTAGATTCCTTTTCCTAAAACTCATGTGGGTTTTGGCCTTTTGTTTTCCATATCTTGTTTAAAAAATAAATTCATTCTCAGGATACTGTTTTCTGGTTGCTAAAGCATCAGTTCAGTTCAGTCGCTAAGTCGTGTCTGACTCTTTGCGACCCCATGAATCGCAGCACGCCAGGCCTCCCTGTCCATCACCAACTCCCGGAGTTCACCCAGACTCACGTCCATCTAGTCAGTGATGCCATCCAGCCATCTCATCCTCTGTCATCCCCTTCTCCTCCTGCCCCCAATCCCTCACAGCATCAGAGTCTTTTCCAATGATTTAATTCTTCACATGAGGTGGCCAAAGTACTGGAATTTCAGCTTTAGCATCATTCCTTCCAAAGAAATCCCAGGGCTGATCTCTGCTCCATATTTAATTCATCGGAGAAGGCAATGGCAACCCACTCCAGTACTCTTGCCTGGAAAATCCCATGGGCGGAGGAGCCTGGTAGGCTGCCGTCTATGGGGTCGCACAGTGTTGGAAATGACTGAAGCGATTTAGCAGCAGCATATTTAATTCATAGGGCCTAGATTCTTACAAATCTCTAGGTATCACTTTGCTACATTATCTCATTTTTAAAGTCCATCTAGTCATCTACTGATTACAAAAGATAATCTAATCTTCCAGTGTGCTGAGTGATGGGGCTTAAAAAAATACAGGAAAAACAAATAAAGTTCAAAACTAAAATGAATAGTAGGCGTCAAAATCCAGTCCATCTTACAACTTATATATACTTTTAATTCTAGAGACAGCAGAAGCAGAAGATCTTTTAAAACTAAAACCGGAAAGTTAAAAGATGGCCAGAAGTGAAGTGGAGTCTCTCAGTCGTTTCCGACTCTTTGTGACCCCATGGACTGTAGCCTACCAGGCCTCTCTATCCATGGGATTTTCCAGGCAATAGTACTGGAGTGGGTTGCCATTTCTTTCTCCAGGGGATCTTCCCAACCCAGGGATTGAACCCAGGTCTCCCACATTGTAGGCAGACACTTAACCATCTGAGCCTCCAGGGAAGTCCTAAAAGATGGCCAGAATCTGGACTTTAAAAAAACAAAAACAAAAAAACCTGGTTGAAATTCCAGCCTCGTTTCCCTGTTCCATTAAAATGTGTTCAGGAAATGCTCTAATATCAAGCTCCTGATTATTTTTCCCCTTCAGCATGGTTGCATGTTTTAACTATAAAATTAGTTTAATGAGATAAACTTTGAGGACCAGGATTTTTTTTTTTTTTTGGCCTACTAGCCTAGTTGTTTGGAGAAGGCAATGGCACCCCACTCCAGTACCCTTGCCTGGAAGATCCCGTGGATGGAGGAACCTAGTAGGCTGCAGTCCATGGGGTTGCACAGAGTCAGACATGACTGAAGTGACTTAGCAGGAGCAGCAGCAGCCTAGTTGTTTTTTCTTAAACTTCATTCACAGCGCATTCCTTGGATCCCCCAAAACTGTTGCTAGTTCTCAGCATAACAAATTGTAACTCAAAGACAGATTCATCATTTCTGATGCAACAGTCAGTTAAAACTAATTTCTACTCAAAGAGGAGCTGGTACTCTTCAAACATTCATTCCTAACCTTCTGGAAATGCCACTATTAAAAACCTTCACTTCTTTCCTTAAGACGCTGCGACCCTTCTTCTCCCAAATCTATACTGAACAATTCCTCTCATACATATTTCAAAGTTTTGCTTTTCATTTGCACTACTGCTCTTTTTGTGGGCAGCTGCAGCTTTAAATGTCTCTAATTCTAGAGATTTAGAGGTTAAAAAATGCTTGAGGCCAACACTGCTCTTCCCTGTGAAAGAAGGTAAAGATGCAGTAAGAACTGTTTCCTAGCACATGTCTCCTGAAGAAAATAAAAGCCAACAGCAGTCTAACATCAACAAACTAACATGCTCAGAATAAGTTTTCAGTATGAAATCTCACAGTTTTACTAACACTTATGAAATTTAAGTCAGGGAGAGAGATGTTTTGCCTGTCAAGTGGGCAACAGAGGACTTACAGTAAGTTTAAAACCCCCTCTCTTTGCCCAGTGATGACGCGCTCACAACACTGTGCTATACAAACAAAGAACGTGCACTTTACTATTTAGCTTCCCCGGAGAAGGCAATGGCACCCCACTCCAGTACTCTTGCCTGGAGAATCCCATGGACTGAGGAGCCTGGTGCACTGCAGTCCATGGGATCGCCAAGAGTCAGACACGACTGAGCGACTTCACTTTCACTTTTCACTTTTATGCATTGGAGAAGGAAATGGCAACCCACTCCAGTGTTCTTTCCTGGAGAATCCCAGGAATGCGGCAGCCTTGTGGGCTGCTGTCTATGGGGTCGCATAGAGTCGGACACGACTGAAGCGACTTGGTGGCAGCAGCAACAAGTCTCCCTACTTCAAATATCTCAATCATGGTGGGATCTCTCTAGAAAAATCCACCTGAATGTTCAAAGCACAAAATAAAGGTCAGAGGAATACAGTACCTAAGATGAAAAACGGGATCAAAGAACCTAAAGTCCTTTCTTCCTCTATTAATAGGGCACTGGTAGACTTAGGAGAGATGTAGAGGCAGGGAATATTAGTGGAAGAGAAAAAGAAAAAAGAGAAAACAGAGGAGGAGGAAAGAGAAGGTAAGACGATAGGCTTTACTAATTGTTGAGGTCCTTTAACGGACCAGACCCTGGTGGTCCAGAGTCGACGATAAGAAAGTAAAGGAGAGAAAGAGGCTGATATTCCTTGGTTTACGCAGAAAGCCAAGAAAGCCCCTGGCACAGGGCTCGCTCAGTTCACCGAGGCCTCAGGCTCCCTCTCGATGCGGTGAAGGCGCACAGCGCCTTCTCAAGAGGGTCTTAGAAGCCTGGGCAGAAAAGTGAATTCAGAGGGCTTCTGTGCTCCAAAGAAATAGCCTGAGAGAGAAAAAGAAAGACACGGGGATCAGAGCTCTGATGGAGCAAAGGTGTTTTAATTAACATGGTGTGGGCATATAGACTGTCTTACAAGGTAGTTATTCTCAGCAAAGATAAAGATTAAAATTCCAGACTTATAAAACATAGGCGATCCATATTAAAGAGAGAGAGAGTTGTAAACAATCACTTTTACTGTATGGTTCACAAGAAGGAGAGGGTACTTATCTCCATATAGAAAATCTAATGAAGGAAATGCCTGGATTCCTCAGCCCCCGGGAGACGCTTGAGTATTTAGGAATTAATAAGGAACAGAGAATTTCTGACAGATCCAAAACAGCACACAGGAAGCCTCCTGTTAAATGCTTCCTGAAAACGAATTACCTTATTTTCCTGACAGTTTCAAAGCATTTGTGGGGAGGGGAGTAGAGGAGGAACCTCTTATTTCACTAAATAAAAGGCAACACTGTAAGAAGAACTGCATCTTAATTATCTTTTATTTTCAGCTACATCCTTGCAAGCCTGCCCACTTAAACTTTTACATCACTTTCCTATCTTATTACCTCTACGTTGTGGTTTGGAACTTCAAACAAACACTTTTTTTCCCTCTTCTTCTTATGGAGGAAAAATGGTATTGATTTGCTTAAAAGTACGGATGGGTTAAAAAAAAAAAAAGGACGGAGGGAAATCATTATCTTGAGGAGTAAATGGTTCTTAATAACAGAACTATGGATTTATCCATCCCTTTGACTGTTAGCATGCCACTAAAGGCTTCAGAAGGCTCAAGAGGGAGGTTAACATCCCCCTTGTCAAGTGTTTGTTTCCTTGCTCCTGTGGTATTGGCTTTGCCAAGTAACCCAATTCCCGTATATAAACATTACAGGTCTCTCCAAACTACTTCTATAAAATAAGATATTGTTTGACCAATCTTATAGAGCAGTCATTTATTTCTATAGCTGCTGGTCTGCTCTGCTGCTCTGTCTGCCTACATTCAGAAGGGAACAAAAATTCAAAATTTCATTCATTCTGGGCCCAAAACCAGACCTTTTGTCCTTCCTAGATATTTTGCAACTTCGAGTTGACTCCTCTGCCTAAATTAGTGGCATATGTTTTTGTTAAGAAAAAAGAAAGAAAGAAAAACCACCCCTTATTCTCTTATTGAGGAAGGCAACTAATTCTGAAAAAGGCCTCTAGGAAAATGTTAAAATGTCTTGAAATGTTTAACAGAACCTTATTTCAGAGGCTATGGATGAACCTCCCCGAGGTACCCCAGGGCAAACACACGGAGCGTCCAAGGGGGCAGAGGGGAAAGCCTCGAGGAGGAATATGCAGACTTTGCAAAACTGACGGGAGGGGGGAGAGGGGACAACTTTCAGGACTAGAAACAGGAAGCAGTCCAGATGCTGCGATGCCGCCTGCACCCCCGCACCCAGCCCTCCGTGCATCGTCCTCCCCGCCAGCAGCTGCATGCTCCACCCACAGCCCCCAGTGGCCCGGGAGTGCCACACGCCCCTGCGGCGCCGACCGAGCCCCAGGGTTGGGCCGAGGGCGGCGTGCAGGGAGCGTGGGCCACACTCGACCAGGTTGCTCGGCGCAGATTCGGGACCGAGAGGGTTAATCCAGTCCGCGCACACAGTCCGCCCAGCCCCAAACCCGGGCTCCCCTACCGGCCCGCCACCCACCCCGAGAAAGCCCAGAGACACCCCTCCACAGCACAGCGCCCAAGGCTTTTGTTTTGTCAGAGACGAGAGTAACTATCCTTGAGGAGGAGGTGCCGCAGCTGCTCGTGGCTCTTTGGCACAGGCTTAAACCGAGCAGCGGGCAGCCTCGGCGGCACCTCCTAAGTCCCCACTCCCAAGTCCTTTTCCCGCTGAGCAGGACGGGAAGGGGCCTGCACGACCCGGGGCTCACCTCACACCTCGGGGCTGGGCTCCCGGGGGGCTGTGGCGCCGGCCGGGGCGGCCAAAGGTCCCTCAGGTAAACGGAGCCAGCGAGGACCACCAGCGTGCGCCTCCGAGTGACTGAGAGCTTTCGCGATGGCCGCGGCACATGCGCACGCACGTCTGTGCAGGCGCACTGCGCACGCTCGCCCGAGCGCTCCTATTTTGAGCCCAGCTTCTGAATACCCGTCTGCAGGTTTCGTTGCTCTTTACCTCGCGCCGAGGCTGATGCCTGGCCCTGTCCTGCTCCAACGGAGTCGTTCCGCACTCTGGAAGCTTTTCTTAAATGTCCTCAGTCCCCTTTGCAAAGCTCTCCCTCCCTTCCCTGCTGAGACAGTGCAGCGACTCTCATCACTCAAGCCTGGAATGCTATTATTGAGAGACCACCAAAACCTGTTTGAGAACCAGCGTGCCCCCTGGGAACCCGGGGATTGGAATTGATTAAGAGGTGGGTGCTGAGAGTGGTACTGGGTGCACATAGAAGTAGTCAGCTTTCATATTGCAGAGCTCCAGGCTGAAGCAGCAGAGCAGATACCCTCTTTACCGACACCCACTTTAGTCAGCAGGTGGGGCTTGAGGTTATTGGTGGCATTCCCCGTCTTCTGTTCTTTGGGAAATGTTTCTTCTCTCTTTTTCTTCATAAGTGATTTTATTTTTTTCTCCATAAGCTATTCTAGAACTTAAAGATTCCTTAGAAATCATCTAAACCTAACCTCTCATTATTCAGACGCGGAAAAGAACGGTCCAGAAAGGTTAAAAAGACTTAGCCAAAGCCAGGCAGCGTTTTAAGGGCTGAGTCTGGATTCACTCATTCCAAGCCAAAGCTGTTACCTTTGCCTCTATCATTTTACCTACCTTCCTTTCTCTTCCTTTCCCTCCCTTTTCAACCTAGACTTCACAGGCATCATTTTGTTCTATGGTAGCACACAGGACTTAAAGAAATACTTTGATCTTGTAGCATAGTATGACTGTACTTAACGTTCTTCAACTGTACACTTGGTTAAAATGGTGTATTTTAGTATAATGTTCTGTCTGAATCTTTGCCACCCCATGTTAGGAGACTGACCAAAAACAGCTATATAATCTGTGGTTTGTCCAAACCCTTGGGACACATCTCTGTGGCATCTTTAATTATAGGCAACTACTTTATACAAAGAAAAGTGGAAGTGTTAGTCCCTCAGTCGTGTCCGACTCTTTGTGATCCAATGGACTGTAGCCCACCAGGTTCCTCTGTCCATGGACTTCTCCAGGCAAGAACACTGGAGTGGGTTGCCATTCCCTTCTCCAGGGGATCTTCCCGACCCAGGGATGGAACCCAGGTCTCCTGCATTGCAGCCAGATTCTTTACTGTTTGAGCCACCAGTGAAACAATCTGTTTTAAAGATGCTCCCTAAATGATAATAAATACTGAGCTTAGACAGTCATAAATATCGTTTGATGTCAGAAGATGAGCTATGCGAATTGCACCATAAAAGGGATCTGAAATGACATTTTCAATGTCGTTAATAAATACTAATGCAGTAATATATTTTTTTTAAATAACATTGATCCATAGGCTGATTCTTATCAAGTCATTGTGTCTTGTGGAGCCAACACTGCCTCTACTGAAGGTGAGTGAGTGAAGCAGCTAAGAGCATTTATGAAAAGCAGTATAGACCTGCTTCGGGTACTTCTAGATCCCTTGTACCTTCAGATCCTCTAGAGATGTGCTGCTCTCACATTTTTATGCAGTTTACACATGGTCTTGTGAAAACTGTCAGGCATAGAACATATCTTGGCTCCTAGTGGGAGGTGGGAATGATGTAGAAATTATCGTTGAATGTATCAACATGATCACATCTCAGAAATAGACCACTGAGTGAAAGAAGCGAACTACAAAGTATGTAAATTATGATAGCTCTTTAAAACAGTCACACTGTTTACAAGGCCAAACATGTATATATAATAAGCATAAAAAGTGGACAAGTAGGCAGCACACTAAATTTTATGACAGTGGATGCCTCTAGGCAGGCAGGGTGGGAAATGAGATCTGGGCAGCATGTAAAAGAGGCTTCAACTGTTAATCACACACATGAAGCAAAAGGTTAACAGGAGAACATAGGTAAAACACTCTCCGACATACATCACAGCAGGATCCTCTATGACCCACCTCCCAGAATATTGGAAATAAAAGCAAAAATAAACAAATGGGACCTAATTAACCTTAAAAGCTTCTGCACATCAAAGGAAACTATTAGCAAGGTGAAAAGACAGCCTTCAGAATGGGAGAAAATAATAGCAAATGAAGCAACCGACAAACAACTAATCTCAAAAATATACAAGCAACTCCTACAGCTCAACTCCAGAAAAATAAACGACCCAATCAAAAAATGGGCCAAAGAACTAAATAGACATTTCTCCAAAGAAGACATACAGATGGCTAACAAACACATGAAAAGATGCTCAACATCACTCATTATCAGAGAAATGCAAATCAAAACCACTATGAGGTACCATTTCACACCAGTCAGAATGGCTGCGATCCAAAAGTCTACAAATAATAAATGCTGGAGAGGGTGTGGAGAAAAGGGAACCCTCTTACACTGTTGGTGGGAATGCAAACTAGTACAGCCACTATGGAGAACAGTGTGGAGATTCCTTAAAAAACTGGAAATAAAACTGCCTTATGACCCAGCAACCCCACTGCTGGGCATACACACTGAGGAAACCAGAAGGGAAAGAGACACGTGTACCCCAATGTTCATCGCAGCACTGTTTATAATAGCCAAGACATGGAAGCAACCTAGATGTCCATCAGCAGATGAATGGATAAGAAAGCAGTGGTACATATACACAATGGAGTATTACTCAGCCATTAAAAAGAATACATTTGAATCAGTTCTAATGAGGTGGATGAAACTGGAGCCTATTATACAGAGTGAAGTAAGCCAGAAGGAAAAACATAAATACAGTATACTAACGCATATATATGGAATTTAGAAAGGTGGTAACAATAACCTGGTGTACGAGACAGCAAAAGAGACACTGATGTATAGAACAGTCTTATGGACTCTGTGGGAGAGGGAGAGGGTGGGAAGATTTGGTAGAATGGCAATGAAACATGTAAAATATCATGTAGGAAACGAGTTGCCAGTACAGGTTCGATGCACAATGCTGGATGCTTGGGGCTGGTGCACTGGGACGGCCCAGAGGGATGGTATGGGGAGGGAGGAGGGAGGAGGGTTCGGGATGGGGAACACATGTATACCTGTGGCGGATTCATTTTGATATTTGGCAAAACTAATACAATTATGTAAAGTTTAAAAATAAAATAAAATTAGAAAAAAAATAAAAATAAAAATCTCTGCAGGGAGAAAAGAGTGTTTCTTAGGCAGGTCTGTAAACTTTTCTTTATGGTTGAAATGTTCCCTTTAAAAATAATGTTGAGGGGCTTCCCTGGTGGTCCAGTAACTAAGATTCCACCCTCCCAATGCAGAGGACCTAGGTTAAATCCCTGGTCTGGGAACTAGTGCAAGACAGGGAAGCCTGGAGTGCAGCAGTTGATGGGGTTTCAGAGTCACACATGACTTAGCGACTGAAGAACAACTGGGAACTAGATCCCACAAACTGCAACTAAAGATCCAAGATCTTGTGTGCTGCAACTAACATCCAGTGCAGCCAAATAAATATTTTTAAAAGGAATTTTAAAAAATTTTAAATGAAAGTAATGTTAAATTTTCGAGGACATTGAGCCAATGTGCTCACCGTGAACACAATGTGAAGGGCTGAACAAGGAGAAGTCCAGAGGATGCTAGTTGAGAGGATCAATGAAAGGGACCTTATTTTCAGGGATAAAAATATTCAGATCTAACAGGGATAAAGTGTCGGGCTCTCTTTAATCCCATCTTTCTTTCATTCAATGTTATAACCACCAATAGAAAGTCTTTAGGGCTTCCCTGGTAGCTCAGGAACTTCACCGAGACCCAACACTCTCCCAGGGAGTTGTTAAAACTGGTCTCTTTCTGGATGAACCCATTTTGAAACCATCCATGTTAACCGGTAATACATGGTAATTTAGTATTGCATCTACTTACCTCCCCCAGGCCTCCACCCCTGCAAAAGTCTTTGTATATTCATTTTACGTACAACCTGATCATAAAACATACAACCATACTTAAAACCACTGGGATGGAATTCAGACAACATAAGTTTCGATTTGGCCACTTACTGATCCTTTGTCAACTCTAAAGAAAGCAGCAACCTCTATGAGCTTTACTTTTCATTTTCTTTTTAAACAGGAGATATACGAATGCTGCCTATTTCAAAACAATGAAACAATATAAACATAGGGTTTACATTTATTTACCTTGGAAGAGAGTACATTTTTATGTATTTTAGAGAACGTGCGATAATGAGAAAAGTCTTTTTTTTTGAATTTGGTTAGCTGCTGCCCATAAGAACTGTTTTACACTTCCCAGATGTCCCTTCTGAAATGTTGTTTTTCTCTAGCATTAGTTTATAGTTCTATACCAGTACTTATTTCTACATTGTACTTTCAAATCCTCATTAGATTTCTTTTTTTTTTTATTCTTGCATTCTCACTCTGCCTCTCATTACATGATAGATGCTTCATAAATTTCATTAATGAAATTAGACCAGATCAGAAAATTCCCCAAATTTGGAGTTATCCTTATTCAGGCATGCCATCTGCTGGTTCCCTGGTGTATCTGTTAGTCGGCCTGAATTCCTTAATCCAATAAATTACAATTCATGTTGAAGCATTGCTGAGTTTGTGTGTTGGGCAATTTTCCCACGTTCTTTCCCTTCCTGTGTGCAGGTGCTATTCTTTCATTGAACCTCTCCAGAATTGTTTTTCCTGCAACCTTCTTTTACCTGTTGGCCACTCTAAAAACCCGGAGAAACAGAGTTTACGTTTCAGAACCCCGGAGTGACCAGAACGATATAACTGGGCATGCTCAGTAGGTTGGCCTGATTTGGAACATACTTACAGCTTGAATGGGGGCATTTAATGCTGTTTGTTTCAGAATTGGCTGCATATTGGTCCTAGCACTCTATTGAGAGATGGCAGCCTTTCCCACTCTCTGGGCCCTCCCACTTTTCCATTCTGTCCCTGTGCCCAAATTTGGAGCCAGCCCGCCAGGATCTCCCAGCCAATCAAGAGGCCACACATTGTTGCCTAAGAGACCCCGGATGCCA
This sequence comes from Bos grunniens, assembly GCF_055505025.1. Classification (NCBI taxonomy): domain Eukaryota; kingdom Metazoa; phylum Chordata; class Mammalia; order Artiodactyla; family Bovidae; genus Bos; species Bos grunniens. The sequence continues at coordinate 84,150,783 of NC_141178.1, forward strand.
GCGAAACGATTTATAGGTAGTGATTGGCCTACTGGAAGGGGTGGGGGCTAGACGGAGTCACAGAAACAGGAGCTATGGCAACACCAGCGCTAGAGGCTTGAGGAGAAAGACTTGAAGAGAAAGACTTAAAGAGGTGAGAGCAGTGATCACTGCATGAAAAATATGGAGACTCTTTTGAGAGCTCTTCTCTCAGGTCCTCCTGGGCTTCTCACGAGCCTTGGTAGTGACCCTGGGAATTACATTATGCTCTGTATTAGCAGTTAAATGACCAGGTGCATCATATATATGAAATTAACAACCAACAAATAATTACTTCTATGCTTATCAAAGCACTAGGTCTTTGCATTGTCTTATAGTTTCTCTTTGTTTCCACCTAGTTGAATATAAGATGAATTCATATTTAAATCTAGATCAGATCAAATCAGATCAGTCGCTCAGTTGTGTGCGATTCTTTTCGACCCCATGAATCGCAGCACGCCAGGCCTCCCTCTCCATCACCAACTCCCGGAGTTCACTCAGACTCACATCCCTCTAGTCAGTGATGCCATTCAGCCATCTCATCCTCTGTTGTCCCCTTCTCCTGTTGCCCCCAATCCCTCCCAGCATCAGAGTCCTTTCCAATGAGTCAACTCTTTGCATGAGGTGGCCAAAATACTGGAGTTTCAGCTTTAGCATCATACCTTCCAAAGAAATCCCAGGGCTGATCTCCTTCAGAATGGACTGGTTGGATCTCCTTGCAGTCCAAGGGACTCTCAAGAGTCTTCTCCAACACCACAGTTCAAAAGCATCAATTCTTCGGTGCTCAGCCTTCTTCACAGTCCAACTCTCACATCCGTACCCTATTTCCTGATCATTTCCTGGTAATCTCTATTTCCTTCTCTGATGATACTGCAGCGTACAATGGGTGAGCTGTGTGTTAGTGGAGAAACTCAACCGTGTTCTGCTTTGTAAACACCAAATAAAAACCCGATTATCCTGAGTCTAACCCCAGTGCTCGGTTCCTAATGTTGAGTTGTACCTTCTTTGCCACTAGCTTTAATCCTTAAACCACTCACCTCCACTGTTGTGTTCATTCATTCCGCTGATTGAGACAGGTTTTATTGAGCACCTACTGTGCACTACTGAGTTTAGGATTCAGGTGAGCACATTCAGAAAACCACATTAGCAGAGAAGCACCAGTTTTGTACCACATTGTCTGATCTGAAGTTCAGTGTGTCTGTACAGATAGTGCATGAAGGGAGAGGAAGGAGGATGAACCAAAAAGGTAAATTCATGGTGTACCTAGACTAGCATGCTAAGGATTCTGTAGCCATTATCGAGTCTCTGAAGGTTTTTGAGCTGAAAAATGACTAACAGACCTTTTAAAAAATACTTCCCTGAATAGACTAGTGGTTAGCCAAAGTTGGGGAGGAGGGAAGTGTGGAGATATTGATCAAAGGGTACAAACCTTCAGTTATAAAAGGAATAAGTTCTAGAGACCTTAAGTACAGCATGGTGACTATGTGGTGATGGTGGTGGTAGTTTAGTCGCTAAGTTGTGTCCCACTTTTGCAACCCCATGGACTGTAGCCCACCAGGTTCCTCTGTCCATGGGATTCTCCAGGCAAGAATACTGGAGTGGGTTGCCATTTACTTCTTCAGGGGATCTTCCTGCCCAGGGATCATGGTGACTATTGTTAATAATAATATATTATATACTTGAAATTTGCCAGAAGAGTAGATCTCAAGGGTAATCACACACACAGAAGCACACACATGCACACACACGCACACATGCACACACACACAGTGACTATGGGAGGTGATGGATATGTTACATAGTTTGATTGTGGTAAGCATCCCACAATGTGTACATATACTAAAACATCACCTTAAATATATACATTTTTTTGTTAAAAAAACCCTCTTGTAGTAGACCGTAATCTCCATTATAGTCAAGACTTGTCTTTATACCTGTAATACAGACCTAATAAGTCTTTAGTGAAGTTGTGCAATGGTGACAGTGTGAAGAATGGCTTTGAAGATGGGATTGGAGGTGTGTTACCACTGGAACTTTACCAGAGGACCTATCCTTGCCTTTAAGCATGACACTAGAAGCACACACTGGGGGTAAGGGCCAGAAGCCCTTTTTCTTCCCCTTTATCCAAAGAAAAATTAAAGGGGAACATGCAAGGACAGCCATTAAGGGGGAAAGAGGTCATGAAAAAACAACAGCAAGGTTTGTATGTAGAAGGAGGGAAGGCAACTTGCTTTGTCTTGTAATTTTTTTGTATGTTGTATGAAAGCATCTGAGTGGTCTATACTGTGAACCAGTGTGGACATGCAGATATGCACACTGCCCATCTTCTAGAGTGGACAGAGGAAAAAACTGTAAAAGGATAATGACAAAAACCAGGGCAGGATACCTCCATTTGCCTGCTTCAGGAAGACTATTACCAAGAGGGCTCTTTTGCTCAGCCAGGCCCATCTCCTGAAAACCAAACTTTATTCAAATTGATTTGAAAAAAAGAGCCTAATTCAAATGATTTGTAGCTCTGAAGAACCAGGAAGGAAAAAACAAAAACAAACAAACAAAAAAACATTCAAAACCTTAGGGAGGACCTGGAAAAGCTGCTTTGTCTTAATCAGAAATCGGGCTTAGAATCAGTCAGATTGTTTTCTACTTAAACTGGGAAAAGAGAGTTTCTGAGCTTACAACAGAAGTTTTTAACCTGGTATAAGCAAAATATAATGTTAATATGCAGAGAAGGCAATGGCACCCCACTCCAGTACTTTGCCTGGAAAATCCCATGGATGGAGGAGCTTGGTAGGCTTCAGTCCATGGGGTCACTAAGAGTCGGACACGACTGAGCGACTTCCCTTTCACTTTTCACTTTCATGCATTGGAGAAGGAAATGGCAACCCATTCCAGTGTTCTTGCCTGGAGAATCCCAGGGACGGGGGAGCCTGGTGGCTGCTGTCTGTGGGATCACACAGAGTTGGACATGACTGAAGTGACTTAGCAGCAGCAGCAGCAATGTTAATATGAATTTTTCTAGGGAGAAGATTCATAGTTTTCATCATACCCTCAAAGAGTTTTATAGCCCTGAAAAAAATAAAATAAAAGATTGAAAACAATTGGTTTAAGGAATTCCCTGGCAGTCCAGAGGTTAGGACTCTGTATGTTCATTGCCGAGGGCCAGGGTCAATCCCTGGTTGGGGACTAAGATTCTGCAAGCCGAGTGGCTTAGCCTAAACAGATAAATAAAAATTAAAACACACACACACACACAACTTCAATCAATTTAAATAGAAGAAATGTCAAACATGAATAAATAGCAATAAAAAAGGAAATATGTGATTTTTAACTGAGCAGATCTAGACTCAGTGACCATGCTTTATATATTTGCCTGCTCATGTGTATTTTTATAGCAGCCAATTAATAATACTGTAATGAAATCATTTCTTACATCTTTGCAACTTAGCTGTTAGGAGCTAAGAATGTGAGGGCTCATCTGAACCTCCTTTATTTCCCCTTATTCCAGTGGAGTGGTATCAGCAGGCAACTGCAGGAAGACATTATCTATGGTTTAAAACCCTGAGGTTTTAAAACTATTGGCTTTCTCTGCAGCTCTAATTTAAACCTGAGAGGGAATATTACATGTCAAGTGAGAGTCACAAAATTTCAGATCTAGCATTTGGGGGAATCCTCTGTAAGTCCAAAACTAATGGTTAATTAAAAAAAAAATTTGTTTTTATTTATTTGGCTGTGCCAGGTCTTAGTTGTGGCCTGTGGATCAAAATATTGTCTGGGTGAATTCCCTGGTGGTCCAGGGGAGCTGGGTTCTATCCCTGGTCAGGGAACTACATCCCACATGCCCTAACAAAGACCTGGCTCAGCCAGATAAATAAATAAAAATAAATCTTTTTTAAAAATTGTCTTATATTTGTTGCTATAATTTTTGGAGCCCTGGGTCAGGCAGGCAAATCCTGTGCAGGCTCCAACTCAGCACCACTGCTTTGGATCTGAAACATACCTTCAGAGAGGAAGAAGGCACAAACAAACAGAAACACTGAAGCTATATACTGAAAATGCCATCCATCTGCTTTAAATATTTTTTACCTTAAAATATTTTGTTGTGCCCCCTTCAAGGACAGGCTTTGAAGAACTCTGGAAATAACAGGAAGTTCTAAGAAAGTCTGTGGTGATGCTATTTTTTTTTTTTTAACATTTTATTTTGTGTTGGAGTATAACCAATTAACAGTGTTGTGGTAGTTTCACATGAACAATGAAGGGTCTCACCCATACATATACATGTATCCATTCTCCCCCAGCCAGGCTGCCATTGAGCACAGTTCCTTGTGCTATATCATGGGTCCCTGTTGGTTATTCATTTTAAGTATAGCAGTGTGTACCTGTCCAAGTCAATCCTAAAGGAGATCAGTTCTGAATATTCATTGGAAGGACTGATGCTGAAGCTGAAGCTCCAATTCTTTGGCCACTCGATGCGAAGAGCCCACACATTAGAAAAGACCCTGATGCTGGGAAAGATTGAAGGCAGGAGGAGAAGGGGATGCCAGAGGACGAGGTGGTTAGATGGCATAACTGACTCAATGGACATGAGTTTGAGTAACCTCCGGGAGATGGGAAAGGACAGGGAAGCCTGGCATGCTGCAGTCCATAGGGTTAGTCGGACATGACTGAGTGACTACTTGCAAAAAGTTTCAAAGCTAGTAAGTTTTAGAGCCAGGATCCAAACTGTGTCATGTAAAAAGTTTTGGTTGCAAACAACAGAAATAGATTCTAGCTAATATGTGTGTGCTGTGTGCTTAGTCGCTCAGTTGTTTCCAACTCTTTGTCACCCGCCAGGCTCCTCCGTCCATGGGGATTCTCCAGCCAAGAATGCTGGAGTGGGTTACCATGCCCTCCTCCAAGGACTCTTCCCAACCCAGGGATCGAATCCAGGTCTCCCGCACTGCAGGCAGATTCCTTACCATCTGAGCCACCAGGGATTCCCCTACAAGAAGGGTCTTCTAGCTAATGTAGGTGAAATTTATTGAAGGCTATCAGGTGGCTCAGATAAATGGATAAGAAAGGACATGCATGCATGCTAAGTTGCTTCAGTTGTGTCTGATTCTTTGTGATCCTGTGGACCATAGCCCACCAGGGTCCTCTGTCCAAGGGATTCTCCAGGCAAGAATACTGGAGTGGGCTGCCATGGCCTCCTCCAGCGGATCTTCCTGGCCCAGGGATCAAACGTGCATCTCCTATGTCTCCAGAATTGGCAGGTAGATTCTTTACCACTAGCACCACCAAGGAAGCCCCTCCAAGAAGAGTCTAAGAACAGCTTAACAGTCTACTCAGAGCATCTATGGTACTTTGAATTATCCCCTTGGCTGTAAAGCAAGGATAAGCCAGCATCAGTTACCTGGCCTAGCTTAGTCTTATGACTGAGCAAGGGGAGGCCACTTTGATTAACCAACCCAGCAGACCCTAAACACTGAGGGAAAAGTAATCCCTCATGGAAATTAGAGTGCTTTAATCCTATGAAGACATACACAGGGACTTCCCTGGCTGTCCAATGGTTAGAATTGGATCATAAAGAAGGTTGAGCGTTGAAGAATCAATGCTTTTTAATTGTGGTACTGGAGAAGACCTTTGAGACTCCCTTGGACAGCAAGGAGATCAAATGAGTCAATCCTAAAGGAAATCAACCCTGAATATTCATTGGGAGAACTGATGCTGCAGCTGAAGCTCCAAAACTTTGGCCACCTGATGCAAAGAGCCGACTCCTTGGAAAAGACCCTGATGCTGGGAAAGATTGAAGGCAGGAGGAGAAGGGAGGCAAGAGAGGATGAGATGGTTAGATGGCATCACCAACTCAATGGACATGAGTCTGAGCAAACTTGGAGATAGTGAAGGACAGGGAAGACTGGTGTACTTCAGTCCATGGGGTTGCAAAGAGTTGGACACAACTTAGTGACTGAACAACAGCAGCCATGGTTAAGACTCAACATTTCCAATACAAGGGATGTGAGTTCATCTCCGGTGGGAGAACTAAGATCCCACATGCCATGAGGCCACAAAAATGAAGGCAGACATATACAGTACTGGGTGTACTGTATATTTTCCCCAGTGTATTTTTCTCAATAAACCCAAATCTGTCCATATATAAATTCTTGGCCTTGTCCATTGTACTATTCTACTTCTTAAATATGGTAGCAAGCTAGAGCCCTTGTTAGCTAGATGTCAGAAAGTTAACAGAGGAAGAAGGAGGTCACAAGGGACAAAATGGAGTAGATCAGATTGCACAGTGATTTTATAAATACTTCTTTCTGACCAATATGGTATGTTCTTAGCTAAGAGTGATTCTGATTTTTTCCGCTTGGTCCAATGAAAATCAAACAGAGTTAAACAGACCTGGGTCTGATTCTCTGTTTCACCACCTACTGTCTGTATAACTTGGGGCAAAGCAAAGTGAGCCTCATTTTCTTCATCTGTAAAATAAGCTAAAACCCACCACCTTACCATATTGTTATGGGTTTAATTGAGCAAACCTGTTAAGTGCCTGACATATAAAATACTCCCAGTAAATGTCACTCTCCCCCTAGTCCCTGTCCCAGTGTACTGAAAAAGATTATATGGTGTTAGCATTTTTAGTATTCTGAAGATTATATGATTCATTTCTTCTGAAGATATAGTTTTTCTTACAGAAGAAGATGCAGTTATTTCATGATGGCATTTGCACCTCCAAAAAACACAAATGGTCCCAAAATGCAGACAAAGATGAGTACCTGGACACCCCTAAACCATCAGCTTTTGAATGACCGGGTGAGTAATAAGAACTATTGTCTTAGTTGAAATCATACTTTGAAGGAAAAAAAAGCATTAAAATTTTGGTAATCAAAACATGAAAAGGAATTGCTTAGGATTGTATAGGGGATAAAAAAAAATGAAGGATTTCTTCAAAAATTTTAATTGAAAAAAACTGAAATACATTTAGAACAAAAATAAAGAAAACTTCAATTGAGCCCCAGTTACATGGCCAGAGTTGGCAAGAGAGACAAAGTTCCTGCTTAGAAAGAAAGATCTTAGGGACTTCCCTGGTGGTCCAGTGGCTAAGACTCTTTGCTCCCAGGGCTGGGGCCCAGGTTCTATCACTGGCCAGGAAATTCAGTCCCACATACTGCAACTAAAGACCTTGTGTGCTGTAACTAAGACCCAGCACAGCCAAATCAATTAATAAACATTTTTTAAAGATTTAGGAGATGAGAAGGAGGAGTGTCTACCAGCTCCCCTTCACCTCCATATCCAACTGGTTTTCAGGTTCTGTGAGTCTTCCTCCGAGGTCTCTTCATCCAGACCCCTTTCCTCCTTTGACTTGTGCACATCCAGCTCCACATTCTCAGTTCACGCACTCACCCCCCTTTGCCTGGCACATTGCAGTAACCCCTCAGCTGGTTTCACTGTCTCTAATCCATCCTCTATTCTGGTCCCAGAATGATCTTTCTAAAATACCAAACTAATCCTATGAAGCAAAAGCGATAACAGACTGCTCCAAAGAATAAATTCCACCCTACCCACCGTGCATAGCACTGAGGACCCCTTCATGTGTGTTAGTCACTGAGTCATGTCCGACTCTTGGAGACCCCATGGACTATAGCTGGCCAGGCTCCTCTGTCTGTGGGATTCTCCAGGCAAGAATACTGGAGTAGGTTGCCATGACCTCCTCCAAGGGATCTTCATGACCCATGGATCGAACCCAGTGTCCTTTATATCACCTGCATTAGCAAGTGAGTTTTCTTTTTTAAATTTATTTGGTTGCAATTTTGTTGAAGCATGTGAACCCTTAGTTGAAGCATGTGGGATCTAGTTCCCTGACCAGAAATCAAACCCAGGCCCCCTGCATTGGGAGCATGGAGTCTTAGCCCCTGGATCACCAGGGAAGTCCCAGTAGGTGAGTTCTTTAACACTGGCTCCACCTGGGAAGCCTGAATAGCTTTTGTCAAATTTTATGAGAATTTCTAGGGAATTCCCTGGTGGCCCAGTGGCTCAGAGTCTGTGCTCCCAATGCAGGGGGCTGGGTTCCATCTGTGTTCAGGAAACTAGATCCCACATGCCGCAAGAGTTTGCATGCTGCAGCTAAAGAACCCACATGGCACCACTAAGACCCAGTGCAGTCAAATAAATAAAAATGTTTAAAAATTTCATGATTATTTCTAGATGAGCAATGATAAGAGAAATAACAATTTCTATTAGAAATGATATTTATTTTGTTGTTCAGAACTCCCATTTTATCACCCCCCTGCCATTTTTAGTTTGGTTTAGTTAGGTTCTAGTTTGGAGTAAAACTATTTTCAAAAATCTTAGCCTGCCATATGTAAAATAGATAGGCAATGGGAATTTGCTGCATGGCTCAGGAAACTCACACAGGGGCACTGTATCTACCTAGAGGGGTGGGGTGGGGAGAGAGAGGGGCTGCCAAGTCACTTTAGTCGTGTCCGACTCTGTGCGACCCAATAGACGGCAGCCCGACAGGCTCCCCCATCCCTGGGATTCTCCAGGTAAGAACACTGGAGTGGGTTGCCATTTCTTTCTCCAATGCATGAAAGTGAAGTTGCTCAGTCGTGTTCGACTCTTCGAGACCCCATGGACTGCAGCCTACCAGGCTCCTCCGTCCATGGGATTCTCCAGGCAAGAGTACTGGAGTGGGGTGCCATCACCTTCTCCGAGACAGAGGGAGGGAGGTTCAAAAGGGAGGGAATATATGCATACCTGTGGCTGATTCATGTTGAGGTTTGATAGAAAATAACAAAATTCTGTCAAGCAAAATCCTTCAATAAAAAAATAATTAAAATTAAAAAAACTGTCAAATCACTATGCTGTACACCTGAAACTAACATCATATTGTATGTCAATTATAATTCAATAAAAATTAAATATAATACAAATTAAAAAAATCTTGGCCCGTGTATATACCCATATGTATGTGAATGAATGTATCAGTACTTAGACACACACATGGAATTTGCATATGTATACAGCAAACTGATAATAGTGTGTGCACATGTGCTCAGTCTTGTCTGACTCTTTGCAACTCCACAGACTCTAGGCCTCCAGGCTCCTCTGTCCGTGGAATTTTCCAGGCAAGAATATTAGAGTGGGTTGCCATGCCCTCCTCCAGGGAATCTTCCCATCCCAGGGATTAAACCCACGTCTCTTTATGTCTCCTGCATTGGCAGGTGGGTTCTTTACTGGTTGAGCCACCAGAGAAGCCCAACTATCAATAGTGGTTTCTCCTAAAATGTTGGACAACATGGAAGAGTGGGAGGGAAGTCTGTTGGAAGAGAGAGTTTTTGTTTTTTACTGTATACAGTGCAATGATATTTAATAATTTTAAAAACAGATATAAGTAAAAGCGAGCAAAAAACAGTAATGCTGAGAATTGAAAAACACAGGTTCCAGATCAGCTATACTAAATAATCTCCTGCTTGGCTTCAGTGAGTCTCTTATGCCTCTGATCTTTACTACCTGCCTTTGGAAATTGAGTGGCTTGGATCAGATGACCTCAAAGGCCCCTTCCAGGTCTAACATTCTGACACTGTGAAAGGGGTTAAAAATAGATACCTAAATTTACAGCTGGGCACACCGTGTCCATACGATAACTTCAAGGGCTTTTCTACACTTCTACAACAGGGCATTTGCCAGTGATCAGTGTAATTTTGAGGTCCTCTTTTTGTGTTTTGGCCACACTGCACAGCATATGGGATTTTAGTTTGCTGGCCAGGGATAGAACCCAGGCACCCTGCCTTGCAAGCGTGGAGTCTTAAACACTGTACCACTAGGGAAGTCCCTGGTTTTTGTTTTAATTTTGCCTTTTTTCTATTCTGTAGTAAAATGAAAAATATGAAACTGTCTCAGTCTAAAATAAACCTCATAGGAGTTTAACTTCACAAGAGGCTTTAAGCAGAGAGATTGAATTCAAATGTAGATGCCAAAATTATAGCATCCTCAGATTACAAGATAATTCAGGACTTGTGAAAACGTTGAGAGGAGGAATGTTTTATAAGTATGTATTTCTTTGCTGTCTAGTGTAGGTTTTTTTTTTTTCCATCTAGTGTTTTAATTGAAAGTGATGAACATTTCTTTTTTTTAAAATATGGTTCACACATGTAGTACAGTACACATGTAGTACAGTACACATGTAGTTAAAAGGGTGTTCTGAGAAAAAGCACCTAACCACCATCCATCGGTCATAATTTAGGAGCCCCAAAATGTCTGATGCCTCCATGGTAATGATGTCACATGGTGAAATATGCAACCACAGTGTCAACAGACTAAAATAACAACCATGGGATTCTGACTTAACAGCAGGCTCTGAATAAACTGTGATGTGAGTAAACTGTGATGTAAACCAACTGCAACATTCTGCAAGGAAAGATGATTCTCTCTAATGTTTTCCACTTGAAGTCATACTATTTCCGGGCTCTTTTTTTATTTTAATTGAAGTATGGCTGATTTACAATGTTGTGTTAGTTTCAAGTGTACAGCAAAGGGATTCAATTATACATATCTATTCTTTTCCAGATTCTTTCCCTTATGGGTGATTACACAATATTGAGTAGTGTATGTACTATAAGTAGGTCCTTGTTGGTTATTTATTTTATATATAACAGTTTGTATATGTTAATCCCAAACTCCCAATTTATCCTTCCAACCCTCTTCCAGCTTTTTAAGATCAAAAATCTGATTGCAAAGCCTTGGAATGAAGACTTGCTCCCAACCAGAGACTGTAAGATTCTGAGTCTGCCTGAGGGCCTGACAGTTAAATAATTTGTTCCAAATTATAGTTCTTGTCAAGGGTAGAGTCAGAACCAGATCTGAGTTTGTCTAGTGTTTCTCTTTCTGCCCCTCATGCCTATCAGTTCCCACCTGACTCTAATCGCCTTTTGGTGAAGAGCTGGATTTGCTTGGACTCTGCTTAGACTTGGTCATTGGCCCTCTAAAGACCCTATCTCCTACCCTCTTTATTTGATTTTATTATCAATGACTGACTTTATTTATTATTTATTTATTTAAATATTTATTTTATTTATTTGTTTGACTGCACTGGGTCTTCATGATGGCATGCAGGATCTCTAGATGTGGCGTGTGGAATCTTTTTAGTTGCAGCAAGTGGAATCTAGTTCCCTGACCAGAGATGGAACTCGGGCCCCTACATAGGGAGTTTGGAGTCTTAGCCACTAGACCACCAGGGAAGCCCCCCTGCCACTTTCTTGCTGGCTCTCCACACCCCTTCAAGTCGGTGCCCCTTTCTTTCTGATGCCTTCTGTTGTCATTGAACACCACGATGGTCCTCCCAACCTCCTTTTGAAAGGAGGTTGTCATCCTGGGACCTAATTGTTATTTTTTCCCACTGTCAGGTCAAACCATGGGCAGCAATTCATTGAGAATGTAGGGCTTGAGGTCTGAATAAGGAAGATCAAGGTTGGGGGTCAGAATAGAAAGACCATGGTTCTAGCAGGGTTTCCTAGGTGTTAGTGATAAAGAATCTGCCTGTCAGTGCAGGACATGCAAGAGATGTGGGTTTGATCCCTGGGTCAGGGAGATTCCCCGAGAGTGGGAAATGGCAACCCAGTCCAGTATTCTTGCCTGGGAAATCCCATGGACAGAGGAGCCTGGCAGGCTACAGTCCATGGGGTCTCCAAGACTTGGACATAACGAAGCACAAGAGATGGGAATACCAGACCACCTGATCTGCCTCTTGAGAAATTTGTATGAAGGCCAGGAAGCAAGTTAGAACTGGACATGGAACAACAGACTGGTTCCAAATAGAAAAAGGAGTTCATCAAGGCTGTATATTGTCACCCTGTTTATTTAACTTATGTGCAGAGTACATCATGAGAAACGCTGGACTGGAAAAAACACAAGCTGGAATCAAGATTGCCAGGAGAAATATCAATAACCTCAGATATGCAGATGACACCACCCTTTTGGCAGAAAGTGAAGAGGAACTCAAAAGCCTCTTGATGAAAGTGAAAGAGGAGAGTGAAAAAGTTGGCTTAAAGCTCAGCATTCAGAAAATGAAGATCATGGCATTCAGTCCCATCACTTCATGGGAAATAGATGGGGAAACAGTGGAAACAGTGTTTATTTTTCTGGGCTCTAAAATCACTACAGATGGTGACTGCAGCCATGAATTTAAAAGACGCTTACTCCTTGGAAGGAAAGTTATGACCAACCTAGATAGCATATTCAAAAGCAGAGACATTACTTTGCAAACAAAGGTTCGTCTAGTCAAGGCTACAGTTTTTCCTGTGGTAATGTATGGATGTGAGAGTTGGACTGTGAAGAAGGCTGAGCACCGAAGAATTCATGCTTTTGAACTGTGGTGTTGGAGAAGGCTCTTGAGAGTCTCTTGGACTGCAAGGAGATCCAACCAGTCCATTCTGAAGGAGATCAGCCGTGGGATTTCTTTGGAAGGAATGATGCTAAAGCTGAAACTCCAGTACTTTGGCCACCTCATGCGAAGAATTGACTCATTGGAAAAGACTCTGATGCTGGGAGGGATTGGGGGCAAGAGGAGAAGGGGACGACAGAGGATGAGATGGCTGGATGGCATCACTGACTCGATGGACGTGAGTTTCAGTGAACTCCGGGAGTTGGTGATGGACAGGGAGGCCTGGCGTGCTGCGATTCATGGGGTCACAAAGAGTTGGACACGACTGAGTGACTGATCTGATCTGATCTGAAGCACGCTTGCACCACATGGCTTTTTAGTGAGGAACCAAGTATATTATTCAGCTGAACATACAGTCTGGAACCAATGATTTTTCTTTATAATCTATAAAGATAACCCTTTGGGCCTCTGCTTATCCTCTCTAAAACAGAAAAAGTGAACCAAAAGATCCTAAGATTCCTTTTAGCCCTAAAATTCTATAACATCTGAATCTCCTGTTGTTGTTCAGTCAGCAGGTGTTTTGTTGAGAGCTTCCTCTGGAACCTGTGGATCATATAAGGGAAAGTAGCTGTAATCTACCTGGGAAGAGAAAATGAACAGAATCATCTGGCGGGCAATAGCGAATCCTAGAAAGGGCAGGTGGAGCATGGGCTGCAAGTGGAGGAGGAGTTGAGAAGAGTGAGACCAGTGGGTGCCAGAAAATTGCTGGTGCCCAAGACTTAGGAAGGGAATTAGATGCTTGATAGGACTTTGTTAGACACAAGAGAAGGGTTCAGGAAATGTGTGAATCCTGATTTTTTCTCTTTTTTTTTTGTTATTCTTTATTTTTTCTTGGCTGCACTGAGTCTTCATTGGTGCACGAGGGCTTTCTCTAGTTGCAGCGAGTGGAGGCTACTCTCTAGCTGCAGTACATGGACTCTAGGCCGTGCAGGATCAATAGTTGTGGATCACTGGCTTAGCTGCCCCGAGGCATGTGGAATCTCCCCAACCAGAAATGGAACCTGTATGTCCTGCATTCGCAGGCAGATTCTTAACCCCTGGACCACCATGAAAGCCCTGAATCCTGATTTTTCAGTCTTCTGAAAAATTCTATAGGTTTTTAAATTTTATTCTATAGGCTCTCTTCTATTTTCCTTTTCTTTGTTTGCTTGTTTTGACCACTTCATTGGCCTGTGGGACCTTAATTGCCCAACCAGGGATTGAACCCTTGCTTTCTGCAGCAGAAACACAGAATCTTAACCACTGGACCACCCAGGAAATCCCCTCTACTATTTCTATTATCTAGAAATTCTGAGATCATCTGTCACTGTTATTTGAGGGTCCTAGTAGCCCAAGGGGCAGTTAATTAGGAGGGAGGAGAAAATGGTATTCTTTTTCTTCTTCTCTAAAGTATAAAAAGTGTCTACTTGTGATATATGATATTCCCTGGATAGTAGCAAAGATGGCATTTTATGGCCTTGAGGTTGTTGTTGAATCAATTATTTCAGTCTCCATTTTGCCTGCCCTTTGAAAGCAGAATTTGAGAGTCTAAAAAAAGAAAGGAAAACAGATCTGTTGGAAGCATGAAACCAGCTCCTCATCCTCCTCCACAAAAGGGAAGAAATAGCCCTGAGCTAGTTTCTAAATAGGAATAGTGCAAGAGAATTTAGAAAGTGCCAGGAGGAAGGGAAAACATGGAGCCTGATTTTGAAAGCCCACAGAGCGCAGGGTGGGCGCCAGAGAGACAGTCACGCCTGTTACCTGCTGTCTCTTGCTTCCTGGCTCCAGCTTGCCCTCCTCTGCCAAACCTCCTCACTCGAGTTGTCCCTTCCTCACCCATTCAGATAGATACACAAGTGACTGAAGCTCAGGAAAACACCTCTCCACTAATATGTAAATACACTCACATGGTAGCCATACATCCAAAGGATATTCATTTGTCACAAGCATATTCATTCCTTCCAGCAAGCTTGAGCACTTGTAATATGCCACATACAGCACTCTGCAGTGGAGAAGTCAAGGTGAATAAGACATAGTTTCTGTCCTCAATGGTATATAACAACAAACCTATACAGATAAACACTGAGCTATAAGCCCAGAGGTGCACATATGCAAACATATATGTAATGTACACCCACTGGTATGTGAACTCATGAAATAAAAAAAAAACAGAGCTACTCACTCATAAATTTCACAAGTTCTAATACTAGTCATGCTGAAATATTTGGAGGGAGGTTGTCCGTTTTCCTATTTTTCCTTTGTCAGTTTTGTCATCGCCTTTCATATTCCAAAAATGATTTCACTTTATAGTTCCATTCTTTTCTTATTTCTTGCCTTTAAAAAATTTATTCTCTAAGATGAATTGTCTCACATGGAGAAACTGAGAAAAAGGAAAGTTTGCCCAAGTTATAAATAAAGTTACCCTTTCAGGTACAAAATCTGTCTCTTTATAGTCAGTTGATAAAACGGAAAAGACTGGCAATATTTCGTGATTGATCCTTTAATGATGTCTTTTTAAAATTCATTTATTTTATTTTTGACTGTGCTGGATTTTCATTGCTGTGCATGGGCTTTCTTTAGTTTTGGCAGGCAGGGGCCACTCTCTGGCTGCAGTGAGCAGGCTTCTCATTATGGTGGCTTCTCTTGTTGGGGAGCAGGGCTCTAGGGCATGCAGGCTTCAGTTCCTGTAGCGCTTGTGCTCAGTTGCACCTAGGCATGTGGAATCTCTTGGCACAAAGGATTGAGCCAATGTCCCCTGCATTGGCAGGCAGATATTTAACCACTGGACCATCAGGGAAGTCCTAATGATGTCTTTTTAATGGGTATTTTGAACCACAAAATATGAAATCATTCCATCTTTTTTTTTTTAATTGTAAGTATTTGAAGCAAGAAGAGCTCTGCTTGGAAAATGGGTAACTATTTAAAGTATACTTGATTCTAAGTCAGAAAGAGAAAGACAAACACCATATGAATATCACTTATATGTGGAATCTAAACTGTGGCACCAATGAACCTACCCTCAAAACAGAAACAGACTCACAGACATAGAGATCAGACTTGTGGTTGCCAAGTGGGAGGAGAGGAGGGAGCAGGACAGACCGGGAGTTTGGGGTTGGTAGATGCAAGCTATTACATTTAGAATGGCTAAGCAACAAGGTCCTACTGTATAGCACAGGGAACTATATCTAGTATCCTGGAATAAACCATAATGAAAAAGAACATTAACAAAGGAATGTATATAAATCTATATATCCATATCTAAGTTACTTTCACACTTCCTCAAAGGAAACACGGTCTCAATGACCATTGTCCATGATCAAAGTACAGTTAAGTCCACTCTGTATGAATGAGTTCTGTCCCAAAAGCGAATTCATAGGTCCAATTTGATCGTAAATCCAACACAGTCAGCCTCGGTACCCAACTAACACAACTGGCTACACCCCGCTGTTTGTAAGCTTGCTTCCAGACATCCTGGGCTTGAAATTAAAAAACTGCTCTACTGTACTGTAAAGTACACAAAAGCACAGCCACCTGTAGTGGATGGACACACATGACCGTGCACGCCAGACGCATGAACTAATGTGATTGGACATGCAAACACACATTCGCATCTTTGAAAGTTCGAAACTCAAATGTTTGTATGAGGGGACTTTATCCATCTCTGGCTAATGTGTATTACTCATCAAATTCCTCTATAGTTCTCACTGAGAGTCTCTTCCACCCAAGAGAACTGGAAACATGGTCATACAAAAATGTGTACACTAATGTTCACAGTGGCATTATTCATAATTGTCAAAAATGTAAACACCCAAACATCCATTTGGTGAGAAATGGATAAACAAAATGGTGTCTGGCCAAACAATGGAACAGTGTTCAGCCTGAAAATGAAAGGCAGTTCTGTTTCAAGCTACTCATGAGTGAACTTTGAAGATATTGCGCTACGTGAAATAAACCAGACACAAAAGGACCAATATTGTTTGACTCCACTTTTATGAAGTTCTTAGAATAGGCAAATTCACAGAGAAAGAAAGTAAAATACAGGTTACGAAGAAATAGGGATGTTACTTAACCGGTAGAGTTTCAGCTTGAGTTTTAAAAACAGTTCTGCAGACGGATGTGGGGATGTTGCACAACAGTGTGAGTGTGCATCATGTCACTGAACTGTACACTTAAAAATGGTTAAATTTTAAAAGGCACAGGCAAGAAAAAAGAATGAAGTACTGATATATGCTACAACATAAACTTTGAACATAGTATGCTGAGTGAAAGAAACCAGACACCGAAGCCATCTAGCATATGATTCCATTTATATGAAATATTCAAAATAGACAAATCCATACAGACAGAAAATAGATGAGTGGTTTCTAGGGGCCAGGGAGCAGGGGAGGAGTGATTGATTGTAATGGGTATGGACTTCATTTTGGGGGGTAATGAAAAGGTTCTGAAATTAGACAGTAGTGCTGGCTTTACAGCCTTGTGAATATATGAAAATGCTGGGTGGTGTGGTGTATGAATTGCATCTTAATTTTAAAAAACAAATCAGGATCCCTTTTAAAAAATTATGCTTTGATTTCTTTAACTCTAGATGTATATAATGAACTTGAAATAGTCCATCTTTAAAGCATACAGTCAAAGCCTTCTTTCCTTTTAACGGAGCATCTTTGCCCCAGAATATAGCAGTAGACAGAATATCCTACCCTGTGAGTTACTGAGATTCATTTTCCCGTATGTCTTAGTCCATTCCAGGTGCTATAACAGAACACTGGTGGGGGCGGGGGCTTATAAACAGCAGAAAACTTATTTCTCATAGTTCTAGAGGCCGGAAAGTCCAAGATCAAGGTGCTAGCAGACTCGGTGTCTGCTGGGAACCTGCTTTCTGGCTCAGAGACTCTCCATGTGTCTTCACATGACAAAAGGGCTAAAGGTCACTCTGTAGACTCTTTAATAAAGGACACTAAACCCATTCATGAGGGCTTCCCTGGTGGCTCAGTGGTAAAGAATCCGCCTGCCAATCAGGAAACTCTGGTTCACTCTCTGGGTCAGGAAGATCCCCTGGAGTAGGAAGTGGCAACCCACTCCAGTATTCTTGCCTGGGAAATCCCATCAACAGAGAAGCCTGGCGGGCTACAATCCATGGGGTGGCAAAGAGTCAGACACAACTGAGCGACTGAGCATGGATGCTCACAATCCCATATGTGAATGCTCTCCCTCATGACCTAATCCTCTCAAAGGCCCCACCTACCTCCCTGGGTCATTACCACAGGGTTAGGGTTTCAATTTCGGAATTAAGGGTGACATAAACATTCAATCCATCATAAAGCTCTGTATCTTACTCTTCTTGTTTGTCTGATTGAGTCATCACTTCCTTTCTGTGCTGGCCTACAAGCTCCAGTCTAAACATATTTACTAACCTAAAGAAGGAAAAAAAAAAGTGATGTACACAATGTTTCTGGAAGACTTTACATATCCTCTGGAGAAAGAAATGGCAACCCATTCCAGTATTCTTGCCTGGAAAACCCCATGGACAGAGGAGCCTGGCAGGTTACAATCGTGGGGTTGCAAAGAGTTGGACATGACTGATCGACTTCACTTTACTTTTACTTTTACAAGAAAAGGGGCAATATTGATTTCCTTCAGACAGGAAAACTGTCTAAAGGGTGGAAGAGACTCTTACCTGGAGAGCCTTTTGTGTCTTTTGAATTTTTAATCATGTGAATGTTTTTAATCATGTGAAGGTAATATCTATTCAAAATAATAATAAAATTTTATAAAATACATTCACTAAAAATGGCAAAATGAGAAATACCCGAAATTTAAAATCTAGCTAAGTTTTTCTCATATTGTATTTGTGTTTTTAAACTAACTTTGATACCAATAACTTAAAAAAGAGACTTATAAAAAAAGCAAATAGATAAAATAAAAAGGGACATATTTAAAATGACTATCTTTGCATTTTCATTCTACTTACTATGAATGTAAATCCCTAAATTAATATAACCAGGGCTAATGTTCAGGCAGAATTCATTGGTATGGCTGAGCAGCCTCTGCCGATTTTGATTGGTTGATAGCATTGCCAGTTGTTAAACATTTTTAATATCACCCTGGATAAAATTCAAGGTCTTCAAACTTTTAAAAAGATCTTGTTAATTCTTTTCTTTTACCATAACTAATAGAAGCCTATATTTCAAAGGTCACTGATATTTGCAAAGATCACTAATTATGTCTCTACTCCAATCAGCCAAACTATAGGGTCAGGCATGGTTTTACCATGCTCCTTGTTGTACATTGCTTGATGCTATCAGGCATTTAATAAATATTTTCTAAATGAATAAATGGTACTCACTGGTTTTTCTCTTTTGCCCAACAACAAACTTATTCCATAAATCCACTAGATTATATGGTAACCTTTACAGCTCCATGAAAGCCACAGGAATTAAGTTTGAAGGGGATATTTCCAGTTTATTTTTATTCAGTTTTCTCTCTCCAGTTTAGGTTTAGGCTTTATTTGTCTGTGTGTTTTATGAGCAACATAACAGATTGATAGCATAAGGAATGCATTTTCAATAAAAAAAAGAAAGGAGAGAAGTAAGTAAGCATACAGGTTTTTTTGTTTGTTTGTTTTTAATTTTCCTTTATTTATGGCTGTGCTGAGTCTTCCTCGCTGCACAGGCTTTTCTATAGTTGTGGTGCGCAAGCTTCTCATTGCCAGGGCATCTCTTGTTGCAGAGACTGGGCTCTAGAGCCTTCTCGTTTAAGTTGTGGTGCATGGGATCAACACAGGCTCAGTAGTTGTGGCACATGGGCTTAGTTGCTCCGCTGCATGTAGGATCTTCCCAGATCAGGGATCAAACCCATGTTACCTGCGTTGGCAGGTAGATTCTTTGCCACTGAGCCACCAGGGAAGCCCAAGGATACTGATTTTTAAACTTAGCATTACTTGGGATTTTCATTGTATGAGTCAAGTATTGGCTTTAAAGCTCAATCTCATATTAGAAGTAAAGTCACTTTAAAAAACAATCTGGATAGTAAAGGGCAAGATGTAATGTGAAACCTATTCAATGATAGACAATCCAAAAAGTATTTTATATTTAGCCATGTGTGCATGCTCAGTCGTGACTGACTCTTTTGCGACCCCATGAACTATAGCCCGCCAAGTTTCTCTGTCCATGGGATTTTCCAAGCAAGAATATTGGAGTGGGTTGCCATTTCCTTCTCCAGGGGATCTTCCCAACCCAGGGATCAAACCCAGGTCTCCTGCATTGCAGACAGATTCTTTACCAGCTGAGCCACCAGTGAAGCCCAGGATAATATAACCAAAAAGCAAAAAAAAAAAAAAAAAAAAAAATAACAGCCTCTTCCTTAATCTTGACCTCACTGCCTAAGAACTGTCCTTTCCTTGCCATTTGGTGTGCGATGAGTGGCGCTGATGCCCTAGCAATGGTCCTCACATCTTGAAAGTGCAGCAAGAATCCTTGTAAGAACTACTCTGAAAATGGGATTTTCACAATCCTATTGTCAAGAAATCTCGAAAGGCATTAAAAGTAACTATAAAATATAATTATGGTATGATATAAGATAGTATTGTTCCTGTTTAGTAACTAAGTCGTGTCTGAATCTTTTGTGACCCCGTGGACTGTAAACCCACCAGGCTCCTCTGTCCATGTGATTTCCCAAGCAAGAATACTGGAGCCAGTTGCCATTTCCTTCTTCAAGGGATCTTCCTGACCCAGGGATTGACCCCCTGTCTCCTGCTTGGCAGATGTATTCTTTTCCACTGAGTCACCAGTGATGGTCATATAAGATAGTATAGCATAAAATAATGTAGCACAATGTCGTATACTAATTATATGATATTAATATTAAAAAGGAACTAACTGTAAAATGAGGTATCATACATGGTACTAGGATAAGAAAACGGTCTTAGCTGCTCCCCTACCTCACACATTAGATCCCTGGCTGTGATGGTATGGCTCTTTTTTCTTGAAGAGCTGAAGCAAGTGATGTGGGACAGATATATATATATACTACTATATATATATATATATATATATATATATATAATAGATTTGAAAAAAAAAAAAAAACAACCCAGGAACCTACTGTATAGCACAAGGAACTATATCCAATATCTTATTATAACCTACAGTGGAAAAAAATCTAAAACAGAATATGTGTGTGTGTGTATACATATATAAATCAATATGCTAGATACCTAAAAGATTGTAAAATAACAATGCTTCAATTTAGAAATTTTTTTAAAAAAGAGAAAGATACTGGGCGATTACCAAATTCATGTAGAGTTAATTCTTCCATGGATTATCTACTTTTTGGATTATTCCCAGCACCTTTTAAATTCCAAGGGGATTTCCCCCAGCTGTTAAGCATTCTTCTCAGTCATCTACCCATCTTCAACTGGTAGAAATTCAAGGAATGCAAATTCGTTTTCTATTAGACTAAATAAACACAATTAGAAAGGAGAATCCCCCAAGGCAAGAACACCTATCAAAGCCAAATATAAATTATCTTTGACTGTTATAATCAGGGAAATAGATGAGAAACCAATGTAATTATATTTTTAATCTCTAGAGGAAAAGGTTTGAATGTTTTCTTTTATAGATTTCTTCAGCGCTTTATAATCCTAATGTTCTTTTATATTAATTCTAAATCACTGTTCTTCAATCTGAGCCTGTTCTCTTCTTTTGGGCATCCATGACAATAATTGAGCTGACCTCAATCCTTGCAAATGTGCTTCCTGTCCTTGTTAATGTACAAACATGGTAACTTTATGCTTTGTAATTTAATTATTGTATATCTAATAATTTACCCCTCATGCTTATTATTTTTAACATCACTATGATATTTTCTAACAGGGGTCCCCAACCTCTGGGCCACAGACCCATTGGTACCTCTCATCAGATCAGCAGTGGCATCACATTAGAAATAAAGTGCACAATAAATGTAATGCTGTAGTTTTTCCAGGAGTCATGTATGGAATGCGAGAGTTGAACCACAAAGAAGGCTGAGTGATGAAGAATGGATGCTTTTGAACTGTGGTGTTGGAGAAGACTCTTGAGAGTCCCTTGAACTGCAAGGAGATCAAACCAGTCAATCCTAAAGGAAGTCAGTCCTGATTATTCATTGGAAGGACTGATGCTGAAGCTGAAACTCCATACTTGGGCCACCAGATGTGAAGAGCCGACTCACTAGAAAAGACTGATGCTGGCAAAGATTAAAGGCAGGAGGAGAAGGGGACGACAGAGGACCAGAGGGTAGGAAAACATCACTGACCCAATGGAGGTGAGTGTGAGCCAGCTCCAGCAGATGGCGAAGGACAGGGAAGTCTGGCATGCTGCAGCCCATGGAGTTGCAGAGTCAGAATGACTGAGTGACTGAACTACAATAAAATGCAATGTGCTTGAATCACCCCGAAGCCATCCCTACCTGCCTGTTCCCGCCGTCCATGAAAAATTCTCTTCTATGAAACTGATCCCTGGTGCCAAAAAGTTTGGGGACCACCGTTTATAAAATTAGCTACCATGAGTACAATGAGTCATACACTCTTTTAGGAATTTTATACATATTTTCATTTCTTTAATCTTCCCAGTAACTCTAAATTTCGATATAATTATTCAATCAATGTGACTCTGAATGGCCTCACTCCCAAAGCCCCCATGCATCCTTAATGCCGTATTTTCTCTTATCATGTTGCTGAGCTGATTCACTATTGTGAGGCATTTGGGGTTATTTCTGATTTACTGCAGTTATAATTATATCCCATAAACATTTCTTCCCTCATCATCCTGGGTCCCCACATAGCTCAGTTTCTACAGAGTAGCATGTAGCACTGCCCAAAGTAATTTTAAAGATGAATTTTCATCTTGTCTCTCAAAGAAAAATCACAGGGGATCCAATTCAGAACTCATAACACTACTTACCAGATCCTCTTTCTTCATTCCCCAGTTCTCTCACACTGTATAACTGCTGGAAAGGCAGTTACAGTCTGAACCTCCACAGACTGCCTACACACCAAAACCCTGCAGCTCTCCTGTCTCCATATGCCCCCCACTGGCTCCTTGCTTTAGAGATCACCGCAGCATCGTGGGCTGGTCCTTCCCCTGGCCCTCACCACTCTGGTCTGGCTTCTCTATCATTCTAATAACCCATCCCCAAAGGAAAGAAGTCTCATATTATGTTAGTTAGAAATATGGACTGTGCAGAAACAGGCGGAGAGGAAATCTGGGAACATTCATACATGAATACACTTTATTCACTTATTTGTAAATTAAGGTTTCTGATGTTTTTTTTTTCTTTTTTTTTCATTTGAGAGTCCCCCCTCCCCCTTGAATGATAGTGTCCAAAGTGAGATTGATGAGTGCTGAAAAGATCTGGTAACAGTGAATAGTTTTTGTTTTATTTAAAAATCTTTGGTTTGGCTGCACTGGGTCTTTGTTGCAACACAGGCTTTCTCCAGTTGTGGCATGTGGGCTCTTAGTTCCCCGAGCAGGTTATCAACCCTAGTCCCTTGCAATGGAAGGCAGATTCTTTTTATTTATTTGTTTATGGTTGAGCTGCGTCTTCGTTGCTGTGTGCAGGCTTTCCCTAGTTGTCGTGAGCATGGGACCATTCCTCCCTACTTGCAGGACACAGTCTTCCTACTGCAGTGGCTTCTCTGGTTGCAGAGCACAGGCTCTAGGGTGCTTGTGCTTCAGGGGCTGTGGCATGTGGGCTCAGGAGTTGTGGCTCTCAGGCTTACTTGCCTTGCAGCAGGTGGAATCATCCCAGACCAGGGATGGAACCCATGTCCACTGCACTGGCAGATTCTTAACCACTGGACTTCCAAGGAAGGTTTTAATCAAGAAGTACTCCAACTAATTAAAAAAATAGATGCTATGATTACAAAGAAGTTGACTTGTCATAAGGCTTAAAATACATTTTTACTTTGTATGCCTTTTTTTTTTTAAAGGGCTTCCCTGGTGGCTCAGATGGTAAAAGCGTCTGCCTGTAATGTGGGAAACCCAGGTTCGATTCCTGGGTCGGGAAGATCCCCTGGAGAAGGAAATGGCAATCCACTCCAGCACTCTTGCCTGGAAAATCCCATGGACAGAGACGCCTGATAGGCTACAGTCCATGGGGTCGCAAAGAGTTGGAAATGCCTTCACTTTCACTTTCATGCCTTTTTAGGTGGTCAATGTATTTTATGATTAAAACTAAAGTATTATAAAATTCTGATTACTTTATACTAACTAGAAAATATCTATTGATGAAATGCAATAGTGTATAAAATACAAGTAGCCCCAAACTTTCCTGTTTTCTCTTCTCTAATGGACTAAAGAAGAAAAACAGAGGTTTAGACTCTGATAACAGCTCCTTCTGCTGCTAGCTGTTCCCATAAGAACCTTTCTTTTGATTTTGGCCAGCTCTCATGCTCTCATCTTTGATGAGTCACTAATCTTGGGACTGGTTTGGGGTCATCACTGGGGAAAATTGTGAAGTAACCCAAGCGTTTGTTTGGTATGCCCCAGATTGCTTTAGCATGTACTTCCTGTCTCTGGCACTCTTTTTTTTTTTTTCCAGGTCCTCCTATCAACTTTTCCTTTCCAATCATATCAATCATTTACATATTGATAGGACTTTAACTCGGAGAAGGCAATGGCATCCCACTCCAGTACTCTTGCCTGGAAAATCCCATGGGCTGAGGAGCCTGGTAAGCTGCAGTCCATGGGGTCGCTAAGAGTCAGACACGACTGAGTGACTTCACTTTCTTTTTTCACCTTCATGCATTGGAGAAGGAAATGGCAACCCACTCCAGTGTTCTTGCCTGGAGAATCCAAGGGATGGGGGAGCCTGGTGGGCAGCCATCTATGGGGTCACACAGAGTCAGACACAACTGAAGCGACTTAGCAGCAGCAGCAGCAGCAGCAGCAGGACTTTAACTGGACCTTCCCAGGTGGTGCTAGTGGTAAAGAATCCACCTGCCAATGCAGGAGACCCAAAAGACACAAGTTCGATCCCTGGGTCGGGAAGATCCCTTGGAATAGGAAATGGCACCTCATCCCAGTATTCTTGCCTGGAAAATTCCATGGACAGAGGAGCCTAGCGGGCTCAGCAAAGAGTCAGACAAGAGTGAGTGACTGAGAACACACACACACACACAGGACTTTAACCCTATATACTCCCCCTTCTCAGAGATATTTGCTTGTGTTGCCTTATCTCTAATTGTGAATGCAAAGGTTTGTTTCTGGTCCTGGAGTTTTAATCACTAATGAGCTGATGTAAACTATGGGGGAAGACTGACTGCCCAGGTGTCTTCTCTTAAGGTTGTACAGACAGTCCGTGGCTTAAGATGCTTTGGCTTAGCAACTTTTTGGCTTTACAGTGATGCAAAAGTGATAGACGTTCAGTGGATACCATATTTAACATTTTGTATTTGGGTTTTTTGGGGAGGGGTGGCTAGCCATGTGCAGTAGGATACTTATTTATGGTTCTGGGCAGCCACTGAGCCACAGCTCCCAGTCAGCCACTCGGTCACAAGAGTACAGGCCAAATACACTTAAAACCATCAGTACCCAGACAGCCATTCTGGTTTCACATTCAGTGTGCTTGTATACATGCTAAGTTGTGTCAGTCATGTCCAACTCTGTGCAACCCCATGGCCTGTAGCCCACCAGGCTCCTCTGTCTATGGAACTCTCCAGGCAAGAATACTGCAGTGGGTTGCCATTCCCTTCTCCAGGTGTAGTAGTCAATAAATTACATGAACTAGTCAACGCTTTCTTCTAAAATAGGCTTTGTGGTAGATGATTTTGCCCAACTGTAGGTTCATGTGAGGGCTTCCCTGGTGGCTCAGTGATAAAGAATACCTCTGTCAATGCAGAGACTCAGGTTTGATTCCTGGATCAGGAAGATCCCATGGAGGAGGGCACGGCAACCCACTCCAGTATTCTTGCCTGGAGAATCCCATGGACACAGGAGCCTGCTGAGCTACAGTCTATGGGGTCACAAAACAGCTGGACATGACTGAGCGACTAAACAACAGCAAGGATCATCAGGGTTCTTGTAAGCGTTCTGAGCACGTTAAGGTAGACTGGGCTAAGCTAGGATGTTTGGCAGGTTAAGTGTATTATGTGCATTTTTAATTTATGATACTTTCAACTTATGATGGATTAATTGGGATATAGCCCCATCAGAAGTTAAAGATCTACATTTTACAAGTCTGTATATATTCTCAGTTTACGACTATGACCAGCTCCCAAATTTTTCTGTAACTCCAAGTTTTGAGGTCAAGTGCATGTCTATGTCCACACCGGCCTTGCTTGGGCTCACACACACACACATGTGAGAAAGAACAGGTAGGTGGAAAAACATGGGGTGTACTTGTTAGGGAAAGAAATGCATGCAATTCGTTAAGAATAAGTTACTAAACTCACTTTCTATGCAGTTCTTTATCTCTTTCCTAATGCGTCTCTGGTGTCAGACTAAACCTGGAGCTTTTTTTTTTGTTTGTTTGTTTTTTGCTTTGCTTTTTTTTTTTTTCCAGTTTGACAAATGGATGGACACTCAGAGGAGAAGAATCCTGACAGTCCTGTTAGAACGCTGCTCCCTGTCACAGCAAAAGTTCTGCTGTTGAAAGCTTCAGGAGAAAATTCCAGCAGAAGCTCTGGATTTTACGACCAAGCTCCCAAAGGTGTTATCTTTATACATCTTTTCTTTCCTGGACCCCCAAAGCCTTTGTCACTGTGCACAGGCACAGATAAAGAAGCAGGGTTCGGTGTTTTGTAAAGACAGCCTAGAAAACACTGAACCTTGAGGGAAAAAAGAAAGCGCGCATACAAAACCGAGCACCGACAAGATGCTCACCGCATTTCGTTTGCACAGTTTGGATTGGCCCCATCTCTTTGTGTCTGGCTGTGCACTTAGTGCTCAAAGGAGAGAAAAAGTAAGCCATCGCTAAGTGTCCGTAAAATAGTATTAGCCAGTTGGGGAAATATATACACATGTATATAATGGTTCATCATCAGAATAGCCTTATATTGCACAGCAGAGGACCATAGTAAAACTTAAGAGTGTAGAGTGCAGGCCATTCATAAATAGAAAAGCATGAAATAAGGTGCTAATGTGATAAATACAGAAGCATGTGAGACTAAAGGAGTTCAGAGTGGGCAAATGTGCTCACAGGTTGGAAAAGCATCTGACCATTATTTTCTTACAAATAATTTCACGGTGTATTCAAGTATATTTTTTAAGATATAAAATTGATAGTCATTTTGTTGATTTCTTTTCATAGTCTAGAAAGACCAGAAATTCCCTGTTACTGTGCATTCACAGGGTAACTTTAGTTTTTAAAATTAAGAAAATGAAAAAAAATTAAGAAAATGAATGCAGTAAGATAGATGATGTATTTAATAATTGGTGCTGGGACAATTGGGCAGTATCTGGAAAAAAATTCTAGAAGGATAAAAGATTGATATGAAATTATGGAAAACCATTCCCTACTCAAAGGAGGGAATTCCCTGGTCCAGTAGTTAAGTCTCTGCTCTTTCACTGCTGAGGGCAGAAGTTCAATCCCTGTTTGGGGAACTAAGATCCTGTAAGCCACCAGGCATGACTAAAGGGGAAAAAAATGTAATTAAAGGAAATCTAGGGAAGGAAGACTTTGTGAGTAATCTATAATATTCAGAGCCTCAAAAGAAAAAGTATAACTTAAAATCTTTATTTATTTTATATATTTTGTATATATATTATATATGCTTTATAAATAAAGAAAGCAAGATTTTAAGTTGTGATTATAAAAGTTAAAATTTTCTCCATCGAGAAGAAAACTGTAAATAAATACAGACAGTAAACAGGAGGGAGCTCCCTGGGAGTGGTTAGGACTCAGTGCTTTCACTGATTAGGGCTCAGGTTCAGCCCCTGGCCGGGAGACTATGAACCCACAAGCTGCTGCAGCGTGGACCCCCAAAATTAAAATAATCCGGGGAAAAACATATTGCCAGCAAAGGGGTAATTTTCTTATTTTTTAAAGAACGACTATAAATCTACATTAAGAAGAAAAAAAAAAGCAAAGCCTAGCAGAAAAATGAGCAAAGGAAGTGAACAAATAGTTCACAGTAAGAAAAGCAGATGTTTCGAAAATAGATAAAATGCTTAGCCTCATTTTCATGCCATCGTTTGTGACTCAGATGGATTGAGTTTCTTTTTTAATGATAACATTTTATATTGTTAGGGGTGTGGGAAAACAAGCACCTTCATATGTTGCACCTTCATAGATAAATTGATGCAAACACCAAGGAGAGCAATTTGGTAGTACCCAATTTTTAAATAAAGATTCCTGGACATTCCCTGGCGATCCAGTGGCTTTCACTACCAAGGTTGTGAGTTTGATCCCTGGTCGGGGAACTGAGATCCTGCAAGCCATGAGACATGGCTAAAAACTTAAAAAATCTTTTTAATTAAAAGAAAACAAGATTACCTTTGGCCAGTAGTTTCACTTCTTGGAATTTGTCTGATGGGTATACTTCAACACATGCAAAATGTATGTCTATATAAGAATATTGCATCATTGTTTGTAGTAGCAAAAGGTTGGAAACAATGGAAATGTCTGCTAATAGCAGACTGGTTGCAACTATCTCCTCAATATATCATCAATAAAACAACAAAGGTGCAGAATTATCCTACCACTTTGGAAGAATAAAAGAATGTACCCATATTTGTTGCTTTTCTGGAATGGCACACAAGAAGCCAGTAACAATGGTTACATTCACAGAGGGAAATGAGTGGCTATATGACAAGGATGAGAGAGGCTTTTTTTTTTTTTTTTACTTTTTTTACAGTGTGCCCCTTGGTATCTTTGAATTTAGTATTGATGTACACATATTATTCTAAAATTGAAACAATTTGTTTTTTAAAAAAACATAGTGTTTTAAATGCCCAGTAATAGAGTATTATTCTGCCATATAAAGAATTATTAGGCAGTCATTAGAAAACATGTTTTGGAAGAACAGAGATGCTTATTATGTGTAAAATGAAGAAAGCATGATTTTAAATTGCATGCAGTTTCCCAATTTTGTTCTCATATATACCTGAAAAACAGAAAGGAAAATAACTCTACCAGCTTGTTGATAATGTTTGGTCATCTCTGATTGACAGGGTTCTGGGTATTGTTTTTCTTCAGGTTTCTCAGAATTTTCCATGTTTTTCACAATGAGAATGTTATCATTCCAGGGAGATGTGATACGAAATAGATAATCTTATCATCTATGTGTACCATATGTCAATCTTGGTAGATTTCAACATTTTATTTTATTTCCCAGAACTGACTGTGAGGCAATTGTTCTTTAGCTAGATTTAAAGTAAACAATAAAGTCATTGCACCAAGATGAGCTTTGAGCTGTTTGAAAATGTGGTGGCGGTTGTCTTACAGTTTTGAAAGAGCTTCCCCACCCTCAACTTACCTCATTCCTGTTTAGTTTTAAACAAACAAAAAGCAGCAAAAATCAAAAACAAAGCAAAATTTTATCTATCCCCTGTGCAGGGGAGGGGGAACCCCAACTTAACTACCCAGGTCTAAACCCGATCTAAGTCAAAAGAGGAAAAGGATGAGAGTTGAGAAAAACTTTCTCCCCATCCCCTCCCTCCCAAACCCCACATCTTGATTGAATTAACTAACCATATGAGGATTAAGGGCAGTGCAGTTTCATTCTGGGTTGCACAAAGTGGTTGTGATCTCTGTTTCTGCCTGCAGTGTTGTATAAGATCCTCTAAGCCTTTTCCTCCATCTAGATCCTGAACCTACTGTTTCTCCTATTTGTGCCCCACCTCTGCTTCCCTCTCCCCTACATGTCTTATCTTCAGCCCATAAAATAATCCTGGACATAACACACTGGCCACCTGATGTGAAGAGCTGACTCATTTGAAAAGACCCTGATGTTGGGAAAGATTGAAGGCAGGAGGAGAAGGGGACAACAGAGGATGAGGTGGTTGGATGGCATCACCAACTCAATGGACGTGAGTTTGGGTAACTTTAAAACTCCGTACACAATGGATGGAAGGAGGGAGGAAGAGAGACAGATAGATAAACAGATGGATGGGTAGTGAGTTCCATTACAGAGTGTTCTGCTCCTTTTGGGGGCACTCAAACATTATTTATTATTGAGTTAACCTTGAAAAAGAGGCCAGTTTTCCAAAGATGAAATGAATGTGAAGACTAGCTACCATCTCTGCAATTCATGTTAAGAGATATGGAATGCCTAGTCTGAACCTTATATATGGACTTGACTCTAGTTTCTACTAAGACTTATTTAAAACCTGGAATAAATTATTTTAAAAACTACTACACATAATAGGGTCACCTCCACCATTTGCTGGATATGTAGGATTGACCATAATGCTATGAAAGTGGAATGTACAGAATACTTTTTAAAAAATGTATTAATTTGGCTGCACCAGGTGTCAGTTGCAGCACGTAGAATCCAGTTCTCTAACTAGGGATCAAACCCTGGTCCCCTGCACTGAAAGCATAGAATCTTAGCCACTAGACCACCAGGGAAGTCCCTAGGACAAATACTTAATGCTTCATTGAATCTTAAAGGCTATTTAGGACACATCAATATAGTATTAGTCATTGTGTTCCCTTTATATATTTAGGTAAATCATAAGCATGGAGGGAAAACAGAGGCATATCATGAAAAAAATAAGCAATGTGCCAACTGGAGTTTCTGTAGCCTTCATACAATGTTCATATGCAGACTCCCAGAGATCCTTCAGTTCAATTCAGTTCAGTCACTCAGTCGTGTCTGACTCTTTGTGACCCCATGAATCCCAGCACACCAGGCCTCCCTGTCCATCACCAACTCCTGGAGTTTACCCAAACTTGTGTCCATGGAGTTGGTGATGCCATCCAACCATCTCATCCTCTGTTGTCCCCTTCTCCTCCTGCCTTCATTCTTTCCCAACATCAGGGTCTTTTCAAATGAGTCAGCTCTTCGCATCAGGTGGCCAAAGTAATGGAGTTTCAGCTTCAACATCTGTCCCTCCAATAAACACCCAGGACTGATCTCCTTTAGGATGGACTGGTTGGATCTCCTTGCTGTCCAAGGCACTTTTAAGAGTCTTCTCGAACACCACAGTTCAAAAGCATCAATTCTTTGGCGCTCAGCTTTCTTTATAGTCCAACTCTCACATCCATACATGACTACTGGAAAAACCATAGCCTTGGCTACAAGGACCTTTGTTGGCAAAGTAACATCTCTTCTTTTTAATATGCTGTCTAAGTTGGTCATAACTTTCCTTCGAAGGAGTAAGCATCTTTTAATTTCATGGCTTTAATCATCATCTGCAGTGATTTTGGAGCCCAGAAAAATAGTCAGCCACTGTTTCTCCATCTATTTTGCCATGAAGTGATGGGACCGGATGCCATGATCTTAGTTTTCTGAATGTTGAGCTTTAAGCCAACTTTTTCACTCTCCTCTTTCATCAAGAGGCTCTTTAGTTCTTCTTGACTTTCTGCCATAAGGGTGGTGTCACCTGCATATCTGAGGTCATTGATATTTCTCCCAGCAATCTTGATTCCAGCTTGTGCTTTCTCCAGCCCAGCATTTCTCATGATGTACTCTGCATATAAGTTAATAAGCTGGGTGACAATATACAGCCTTGATGTACTCCTTTTCCTATTTGGAACCAGTCTGTTTTTCCATGTCCAGTTCTAACTGTTGCTTCCTGACCTGCATACAGGTTTCTCAAGAGGCAGGTCAGGTGGTCTGGTATTCCCATCTCTTTCAGAATTTTCCACAGTTTGTTGTGATCCACACAGTCAAAGGCTTTGGCATAGCCAGAGATCTTTAGGAAGTTCCAAAGTCTTATCTGAAGCTTAGTTTCCCCATTTGCAAGGGGAGAATATTAATTATACTACCCTTCAGGTTGTGACAAGGATGGTTAATAGGTGCTCAATAAATATTAGTTGACTTGGATTCTGTCTGAATTAACATTAAAAAAAAGAAAAGAAAAGAAAAAGGGGTACCCAAAGCCAGTGCTCTGTGAGAACCTGGAGGGATGGGATGGGGAGGGAGGTGGAAGTGGTGTTCAGGTTGGAGGGGACACATGTATACCTATGGCCAATGTATGGCAAAACCATCATAATGTTGTAATTATCCTCCAATTAAAAAAAAATCTTCCTGCCTTGTTAGGAAGCACTTAAGGTAAGAGGTAACTTGGTTGTGATTTGGAAAAAAGGACCAAAAAGAAACTACTTGTGAATTCCAGGCCTGGTTTATCAAGTTAAAATTATGTTTGCTCTGATTCATTCACGAATGAATCCATGAATCCACTTCCCCAGTGGCTCAGTGGTAAAGAACCCGCCTGCAGTGCAGAGAAGTAGATTCTATCCCTGGGTCAGGAAGATCCCTTGGAGGAGGGCATGGCAACCCACTCCAGAAAAAAAAATAAAGAATTTCGCTCAGTACCAGGGTGACGGCTCAAAACCTAGAGAAAGTGGACATGTAACCTGAATAGTTTTTTAACATTGTTTCTCCAGGTGAGCTGGCATTGGAAGAATTTAACTGAACTGGATCACCTCTGGATGCTAAAATGTTTACGGTTTAACTGGTATATCAATGTCTCCCCAACTCCCTATGAGCAGGGTGTATGGAAGAAGCATTATATTCAAATGGTGAAAGAACTCCATGTTACCAAGCCCAAGGTAAATTTGGGAAAAGAAGAATTCCTAATATCAGCTACTTAGGAATTCTAGAACTAAGTTGGAGAAGGCCATTGTTTCAAAAGAAATATACCATGACTTTAATTCCCTTGTTCTAAGAACTTAACAGCTCTTTTCAAGATATCCATGTTAGTTGAAAGTAATCTGACACTCACAAATCACAGTTCCACCAGGTTATGACTTGGAGCTCCTCATTCTCTCCAGATTCCTGGATTTCTGTGTCTCTGATGCCTACAGTACACAATTCTGACACTGGGATTCTGTGGGTAATGTGCAGTATTTATTACCTATGGGTCATCAAATTTTACTTAACTAATTCAAATTTTCTGTGATTCTACCAGGCAAACTGAATGTTTATGTTTCTATCATTAATAAAGAAAAGTTTGCAAAAAATTAGTAATTAGGAAATGGCATAATGGGCATATTAAAGTTCTTTTCACTTTAGAAACTAGCAATGTAAAGTCCTTACATAGAATTGTAAACAGTAAACAGTATGAGCATAAATTTTTCTAGTGGTTTTCTATGCATTGCAACCAAAGTTTATGTTCATTCTTATAGTCACAGTTAATTAGATAACTTATGGGAAATTTGTATGAGCTTTTTCTTTATGGCATGATCTATATACATGCACAGTTGTGCATCGTGTTGTATAATAGAAGAGTTCCTGAAAATTATGTGTAAATTACAATTTTAAAATTATTTTTTAAACCACAGGAATTTTTTTTATTTATAGAAAAGCTGCAGTGAGTCATTTTTGAATTGGAGAATCCTTTTGAAAGATGAATAGTTGGCTCTTAACATGCTGATTTACGTTTCATTTTATTGTGTTTACTTGAAGTAGAAACCCTCTACATTTAATATAGTAATAAACTGCATAATTAATATTGTTATAATTACAATGATAAAAGCAGTCTTTCTGATTTCAGTGATGGCTGTTCTTCATGAGAATTTCTTTTAAAAAGAAAAATGTAAAGTGCAGTGGTGGAAGAGTTATTTTAAAAATTACAATAGCTATGACTCCTTTTATCACAAGGCTTTCCTTAACTCTCATTCAACATCACTCATAGCCAGGGAAAGGCTTCAATAGCTGACGCGTGGGCTGTTCTGGGACAGAGGAGAGAAAAGTGATCAACCAGGTTGTAGAATGAAAAAAGGTTTTGAGTATTGTATGTAATACTGATTTTAATACTTGGTCTTCAACAATAACTCTTTTTCCAGAAACCATTTATGCACTTCTCTGGTGGCTCAGATGGTAAGGAACCCACCTGCAATGCAGGAGATGCAGGTTTGATCCCTGGGTTGGGAGGATCCCCTGGAGAAGAGAATGGCCACCCACTCCAGTATTCTTGCCTGGAGAATCCCCATGGTTGGAGGAGCTTGGTGGGCTACAGTCTGCAGGATCATAAAGATTCGGACATGATTGAGCAACTGTTGGGGGCCAGCGTGAGGCACTCCACCCGTGGCAAGGGTCATGAGGAAGGAGGCTCGACATACACAAAGGCGGGATCGAGCCCCAGGAGTCCCCCTGGAAATCCTCGAGCATCTACCCCCATAACCAGAGCCTGCCTACTTTACTACTTTGTACTCTCACCTACACCTCTGACTTTATGGGGGGCTGTCCCCCACCACCTCCTTCAGAGAAGGAGTTAACTTAGAGCTCCAGTTAACAAAAACTCCTGGGTGCGACAAGGGTGTTTTAACCTACAAACTCCTCTGAAGGTTCTCTAGCCTGCCTGACAGGCTTGTCGGGCCACATGTGATTGCTCACAGCCTCCCAACCGTGAGAGGCACGAGATGCTTTAAACCTTCTAAAAACAGGTTCCCTAGAAAAGTTAGAAAACCATTAGTATAAGTATAGTGGGCTGATTAGAAATTGTATTGGTGAAGGGTTTTTCATTTGTTGAGCCAATGTTTGTCGCTAAGTCTCCACATTCCCTACCCTTACACACATTAATGAATATATAGAAGAAATAAGTATTAACCTTTGATATTAATCACGTTAGACCTTAGGCTAAGTAAATTCTTTCCTTAATTAAAACCCACTACACCCTCACCCTATAGGAATGTAACTTTATCTGGTACCTTCGGAAGGTGGAGTCTTTTTGAAGAATAATCACCCCTGGAGAAATAAGTGTCCTGGTTGACTGACCACTGTCACAAGGAGAGGGTCATAAATTGTCAGCAGGCCCCCTGGCCAGAAGATGATGTAACACCCCTAAGACCTCTGTATACATTTGTATGAAGCACCTGACTTTGATAAAAGTCAGGACTGCTGACCCCACATGACTTTTGTATAACACCTCAGTGTATAAAAACAGACCCTGGAAAATAGAGAATTGGGATCAGTTTCTCGAAATACTGGTCTCCCCATGTCGCTCTCTCTCTCAAACTCTGGCTGAGTCTCCATCTGGAGTGTGGAACCCGCCATGCTTACTAATTATGCCTGGGCTTCTAAGATCCGAACCGGGAGGCCTCAGTGTCTCCTCTCCTTTGGGAGAATGGAAGGACGCCTGTGGCCTACATAAGTGGTGCAAGCTTCTCGTCTTGAAGTTTTATTGGTCTCCCACGTAAACCAGGCTACTCAGCCTCTTTTCTCCACTGAATTTTCCTACTGAGCTATCCTCATTCTATTACTCTTTACATCTCTAATTAATTTCTAATTGAGGCTATTGTATCCTTATCCTCGCCGACGCCGTCCCCGTTTCAAACTCCCTGGATCAGCCGGGGCTGGACCTCGGCAAGCAACTAACACACGCATATTTTAAGATGATGAATAGTTCTGACACAAGAAAATTGCCACATTGTTGCTTAGTATTTCATTTCTTTAGGGAGTAGTTTGTTATAGTAAATTTCAGTTTTTCTATTAAAGAAAAAATTGGCAAATTAAACCTGGTAAGATATAAAAAGAAATAATACATGATGACCAAGTGGGATGTATCCAAGGAGAGTAAGATTGGCATAATATTAAAAAATCAGTCCATGTAATTCACAGAATAAAAGACAAAAGATGTCTGGTTATTTCAATATATGCAAACAAAAGCATTTAAAATTTTTTCATCATTTGCCATTTAAAAAAGTCTCAAATGGCTTTGGGTAAAGGGAACAAAGTTTTTGTTTATTTAACAGAAAAGTCATCAGTTTTCATTATTATCTATTCTGTTAATGGGTCAAATATTTTGTACTTTTCA
Source organism: Bos grunniens (assembly GCF_055505025.1). NCBI lineage: Eukaryota > Metazoa > Chordata > Mammalia > Artiodactyla > Bovidae > Bos > Bos grunniens. The sequence goes on from NC_141178.1 coordinate 84,186,099, forward strand.
GAATTAATGATGTTTATTTATGTATATAGTTATGAGCATTCATGCCCAAATTTTCTCCCCTGAAAATGCTTTTTTATTATCATGTATTCTTTATTACCAGTGGTGTTAAACAAGACCTCTTCCAGCAAAAATATATTTCATTCACTATAAACTCAGAAAAATGAAATGAATGTCCATCTTATTTTATTTATTTTATTTTTTTGGCCACCCCGTGTGACTTGGGCTCTTAGTTCCCTGACCAGGGATTGAACTCCTGCTCTTGGCAGTGAAAGTGTGGAGTCCTCATCACTGGACCACCAGGGAATTCCTTGAATGTCCATTTTAAGTGAGATCCCCACTGTGCTGTGCTTAGTTGCTCAGTCGTGTCCAACTCTTTTCAGCCCCATGGCCTGTAGCTTACCAGGCTCCTCTGTCCATGGGGATTCTCCAGGCAAGAGTACTGGAGTGGGTTGCCAGGATTCACACAAAACACTGAACACTAATCTTGTAATGAGCCATTGATTATATAAAAGTAAAATGTCTTCTTACTCTACTACTTACAATCACTCACTAAATCAGTAAATATGTATTAAATACTGTTATGTGCTAGCTACTAAGGGTACAATGGTCTTAACCCCACTTTCTGGGAGCCTAGTCTATGGTCCAGGACACAAACAGTTACCACACTGAATACGAAGTACTATCCTGTAAGAGAAATATGCACAAAGAAAGAGTAGTTGAAACAAGGATAAGAAACTAACTGATTCTGCTTGGAGGAACTTGGGGAATTTTTAAATTTTCACAAACAATTTAAGCAAACCAATTTACTGAGCAAAGCTTCCCTAATCTCTTAAAAGAAAAAAACAATTAAACCTTTAATGGCTTCTCAACATAGCAGTATCTCTTCCCTTAGGCTACAACCGCATAAAAACCCTTACGAATTTTATATACAAAACAAAACAAAACAAAACAAAACAAGACTTTCATTTTGGGCAATTAAAAAATAGACTTTAAAAAAAAAAAAAAAAGACTTTCATTTCCCAATTCTTTAGGAATGGCTGAAGTTTTGATAATTGATAAAATCTATAGTTTACCCCTACATAATGGAAATTATTTCTGTGTTTTAGATGGGTAGAACAGGGTTCTGTTTTTAAGAACGTATATTGTTATGAACAAACCAACTGCAGTTGTGGAATAACTGTATAATGATATGGCAGGAGAGGTGGCGACACAGGATAGAGAAGCTCACTGTGTGGCCTGAAGCTGGAGAGTCCTGGATTCAAATTCTGACCCTGGGTCTTACTGCTTATGTCTTCACAGTAGTAGTGGAAAAATTTATCAGTTTATCTTACCTTCAGTTTTCTCTTCTATAAAATGGAAGCAGTTACGATTACCTTTTAAAGTTATTATGAAGGTTAAATAAAGTAATGTAGGAACGGGACTTTCCTGGTGGTCCAATGGTTAAGACTGTGCTTCCAATGTAAGCGGTGCAGGTTCGATCCCGGTAGGGGGAACTAAGATCCCACATGCCTCACTGTATAACCCCCCTCAAAAAATAATAAGGTAGGAATACTTCCTGAGACAGTGCCTGGCACATACAAGTACCTCTGGGTTAGTGGCTGCTATAATCACTGCCACCATTATCAGTGCCATCATGGTGATGATGATTTTTTTGAAGGATTTATTTATTTATTTATTTTTGGTTACAAAGGGTCTTTGTTACTGCCCTTGGGCATTCTGTAGTTGCAGTGAACAGGGGCTATTCTTTACCTTCCGTGCTCAGGATTCTTATTGCGATGGCTTCTCTTGTTGCAGAGCACAGACTCTAGAGCTCTGGCTCAGTGGTTGTGGCACATGGGCATATGGAATCTTCCTGGACCAGGGATTGACCCAGCGTCCCCTGCATTGGCAGGCAGATTCTTAATCACTAGACCACCAGGGAAGTCCATGTTCTTTGTTTTACTTTTGTTATTATTATAGTGTTTTGAGAACAGAAATAATTTTCTCCTTCTGCTGCTGCTGCTGCTAAGTCTCTTCAGTCGTGTCTGACTCTGTGCGACCCCATAGACAGCAGCCTACCAGGCTCCCCTGTCCCTGGGGTTCTCCAGGCAAGAACACTGGAGTGGGTTGCCATTGCCTTCTCCGACAAACTATGAGCACAATCGGACATTTCTCTGGCTTAAAAAACAAAACAAAAATCAAAGGCTAAACAGAAACCCTCTCTCTGGGTTTTTGACATTTACCATCTGTCACCCTCTAGCAGGGCTTGCTTAAGTTAAAACAGTCATAAATTAAAGACTTCAAAAGTTGTGCTCATTCAAGCTGAAAGGGAAACCAGGGCAAAGTAAACACGGATGGAACACCATTAAGCTACGAGTAGGTGAAGTGTGCTAAAGATTATATGGACCTACTTGTGTGTGTTATTTGCTCAGTCATGTCTGACTCTTTGTGACCCTGTGGACTGTAGCCTGCCAGGCTTCTCTGTCCATGGAATTCTCCAGGCAAGAATACTGGAGTGGGTTGCCATTTCCTCCTCCAGGGGATCTTCTGACCCAGGGATTGAACCTGGGTCTCCTGCATTGCAGGTGGGTTCTTTACCATCTGAGCCACCAGGGAAGCATACTTGTGTGGTTTCTGTAAATGTGCTAATTAGAATCACTATTTCTGCTTAATTATGATAAGGAGCATTAAGGCATAATTAAACCCTCCAAAAGTGAGCTGGGATGTTTGACTCAACATTGGTGTCTATGATATGCGTGCATGCTCAGTCTTGTCTGACTCTTTGCAACCCCATGGACTGTAGCCTGCCAGGCTCCTCCTTTCCATGGAATTTTCCAGGCAAGAATACTGCAGTGGGTTGCCATTTCCTACTCCAGGTGATCTTTCAGACCCAGGGATCGAACCCGAGTCTACTGCATCTCCTGCCTTGGCAGGCAGAGTCTGTACCACTCTGCCACTGGGGGAGCCTTGTGGCTGTTCAGGCTGCAGACTGCAGGTGGCTAAGGCCCCCTCCCTCCACTGGGCCAGTTTGCCACGCCCCCCCCCTGCCCACCACACTCCTACATGAGGCAAGGTGATTGTGAAAATGAAATACTAGCTATGGGGCCTGAGAGGAGAGGAACTGGGTTTTGAGGAAATTCATTTAGGGGACATAAAGAAAGTAAGAAGTAAATAAAATCTGACAATAAAATGGATAATGAAGGACCTACTGTACAGCACAGGGAACTCTGCTTAATGTTATGTGGCAGCCTGGATGGGAGAGGGGCTTGGGGGAGAATGGACACATGAATACATACGTCTGAGTCCCTTTGCTGTCCACCTGAAGCCATCACAACATTGTTAATCAGCTGTACTCCAGTGTAAAATAGAAAGCTGAAAACGAAACAGATACAACAAGTGCAGCTGTGGAGAGAGTGTGGTAGACACAGCCCAGGTGTGATTAAAGTGGAGAAAATCACAGATTCATTAGATAGAAAGTTCTTGCATCATTTAGACAGGTTTATCTAGGAAGATTCAGGAGGAACTAGAGAAACAGGGGAGCAGGAAAAACTTAGGGGAGTGCCTTACAGAGCCAGGATGAGAAGGACAGATCACCAGCGCCCAGGGAGGACCTGAGGCCTGAACACTGGTGTGCACCCTGCCCCTCAAAGTGGGAAGAGGCGTGTGATGCTAGGGGAGGTTAAAGCTTTGTGAGATGGGGCAGTTAGACAAACAGTGTGGGTGTGAAGGACAAAGAACATTCCTTTGAATATCCCTAAACTTTTTGGCACCAGGGACCAGTTTTATGAAAGGGGATTTTCCCCATGAATTGGAGAAGTGGGGATGGTTTCAGGATGATTCAAGTGCATTACATTTATTGTGTACTTTATTTCTATTATTATTACATCAGCTCCACCTCAGATCATCAGGTATTAGATCCCGGAGGTTGGGGACCCCTCTCTCAGCTGTCTCTCCAGGGCATGGCTATCAGGTCACTGAGGCATCTTCTCTGCCTGTCATCACTTAGAGCCTTCAAATAAGAGAATTATCCCCCCAAACAGAAACATTCTCAAAGAAACAGTTTCAAATCTGTGTATATTGCTGTAAGTGGGTGATGTTTTCTACTATTATTAGGTTTGAGTTTCAAGGGTACCTGATTCCCCTTTGAATTCTAGTACTGCCTCATCATAGCTGCTTCATTGAACCACCTTTTGGTGTGAATCATTGATAGAAGCTAGCCTTCCCATGTGGCTCAGTGGTAAAGAATCCACCTGCCAATACTGGAGACATGGGTTTGATCCCTGGGTCGCGAAGATTCCCCTGGGAGAGGAAATGACCACACATTCCAATATTCTTGCCTGGGAAAATCCTATGGACAGAGGAGCCTCGCGGGCTACAGTCTGTGGGGTCCCAAAGAGTTGGATATGACTGAGTGAATGTCTATTTGATTACTAATGTTTTATCATTTTGAAGTTGATTTATTAAAATTATGTAAACATCAAGGTATGTTCATTCCCATTAGTTTTTTGTTGTAGTGGTTGTTTGTTTGTTTTGCTTTTTGGCCACACCATGTGGCATGTGGGATCTTAATTTCCTGACCATGGATTGAACCTGTGATCCCCCTGCATTGGAAGCTCAGAATCTTAACCACTGGACCATTAAAGAAATCCCATCATAAGTTATTATAATAAAATTCCAGACAGAACAAAGCCTTGAAAAAAATACAAGCACTACAGGACAGCCAGGTGCCACCTTAAACTTCAGAGATTTTCCCATGTTGAGTAAAGACGTGAAAAAAACAATTGTTTGAAATCTTAACAGCTGGCCCCATGATTCCTTTTTGGGAAGAGGAAGGAGGGAGCTGTCTCCTTGGGGAAAGCCACTGAGGAGCTAATGCTACAGGCACCTGGACTCCAGGGGAGGGAAAACCTGCCAGGCTGGAGATTAGAGGAAGAGTTTCTTGTTTCTGCTCCTGCAAGGAGAGGGGAGTAGGGGCAGAGGGCAGAAAGGAAAGAAATAAGACCATGAAAGAAAAGCCAGCTGGATGGATGGAAGCTGAGCCCGGGCAGGGGAAAATGACATGTCAGTGTTAGATGGTAACCCAGCCATTCCCAATCAAATTTGTTCCCTATTACTGGGATGTAAAGCCTGACTTCCATCTCTTTACACACGGAAGCAAGATCTCAGTAGTCTAGAAACCAAGAAAGCCCTTCAGGACTATTTACAAAAACCAAGGTGGGGAGGGTAGAACTTCCCTGGCAATCCAGTGGTTAAGACTTCATGCTTTCAGGGGGTGAAGGTTTGATCCTTGGTAAGGGAACTAAGATCCTACACACTGAACTTGGCCAAGGGAGGGAAAAATGCTATTCTTAAAAATAAAACCAAGAGGGGTGGGCTTTGGGCTTCCCAGGGCTGGAATTGGGACCCAGCTGAACTGACATCTTATTTTTTCTTTCCTTTTCCCTACCAAGTTAAGTATAAAAACAAATACCTTTTTGTCTCACGCTCAGCTTTTTTTTCTTGAAGGTTAGAAGTCCTCACTTTCCAGGTTTTGATTTAGCCAAGGATTTCAAAAAGCTTTCTGTTCACAGCGTTCAGCTAAAAACAAGTAACAAAAGCTTGCCTGCTTACTCTAATTGCTTTAGATTAAGACCTTATCTTGCCTGGTTCTCCTCCCCTTAACTCCAGCCTCTGTGGTTACTGTCTTGACCTCCTTCCAGGATAACTTGATTCTTGATGTCCTGATTGTTTTTTTAAGTCTTTAAGCTTTCTCACTGCCCGCCCCCCCCCCCCCCCCATTCTGGATTAAGAGAGGAGGAGAAAGGAGTATTCTCTAAAGCAATTCATGGTTCATGTCTAAGAAAAAACAATGGTTTAAGAATTGGGAAACCCCAGGTTCTGGCCTTAGCTCTACTGTTGACTAGCAGACACGCAAGCTATTTCTAAAATAAATTAGAATTGCATCTTTTTTTTCAATAATTGAGGTTTCTTTTAAATATTTAATTTATTGAGTATTTATTTCACTGCACCGGGTCTTAGTTGCAGCACGTAAGATCAATCTTCCTTGTGGTATGTGGGATCTAGTTCCCTGACCAGGAATCGAGCCCACACCCACTGCATTGGGAGCACAGAGTCTTAGCCACTGGACCACCAGGGAAGTCCTTGAAATACCTCTTTAATGTCTATTCCAGGCTCAAGTCTGAATCTCTGGACCCTCATAGTTTCCCACCACATTTATTCTCTGCTTTCCCCCAGTACCAAGAAAGAATCTGGTGTATTCATGAATCCTAATTCCAAATCATTAAAAACTGGTTTCTGTCTCCTTTTTTTTCCCTTCAAACTTTAGAAAACCTAAATAATTAAAACAGAAGAACTTATAAAACATAGTTTATACAGTGGTTTTCTTGCAAGCAGTCTTTAATAGACTCCTTTCAAATTCTGACAAATACACTAGGTGTTTGGTTTGGATATGCAGAACTAAAAATATCTAAAGGAGAGATTTTTAATTACTTAGTTCAATCTGTGAAATTCCTGCGAATTCTATCTGGAAGAAAGAAAAAGAAAGAATATGGGGGACTTCCCTGGTGGTCCAGTGGCTAAGACACTAGTCCCAGTGTAGGGAGCCTGGGTTTGATCCCTGGTCAGGAAACTAGATTCCACATGCCACAGTGAAGACCTGAAGAAGCCAAATAAATAATGATAAATAAATAAAATTTAGGAGCAAAACAACAATATATATTTTTAACAAATAGAATATGGGCTTTGCAGTCTGAGAGACCTGGCCTTTTTCTTTTTCATGGTAGCAAGCAAACAGGATTTATTTCAGAGAGAAAGTACAAAACTCTCAGCATAGACACAGAGGAGGTGAAGTGCCCCAGACCGGGGCTTTGCAGTGCAACTTTAGATAAGTTACATAACCTCTCTGAGCCTCAACTTTTAAAGACATTTCCCTGTTTTATTCATACTTTTTTAACTTTATTTTTTAATTGCAGGAAAATCACTTTACAATGTTGTGATGGTTTCTGCCATAAAAACATGAAATGCTTCACCAATTTGCATGTCATCCTTGAGCAGGGGCCATGCTGATCTTCTTTGTATCATTCCAATTTAAGTATATGTGCTGCCAAAGTGAGCACTGAGCCTCAATTTCTTCATCTATGAAATGGGAATGATACCTCCCTTGCAGGACTGTTGTGAGGATCACATGCCAGGTATATATTAAGTACTCAATACATGTTCATGTTCTCCTCCATTAAACACCATCTTATTTTTTACTTTGCTCACCAAGAGCACACGTTTGGGCCTGAAACAGCCTAGGTTCAATGGCCTGATCCCACAATTTTAGCAACTCGGTGATTTGGGACAAGTTGTTAACAATCTCGGAAGCACTGTTTTCTCATCTGGAAAATGGAGTTAGCACCAACAGTGCCCAGCTCCACGAAGCGTTCACGAACTAGTCACATCCATCAGAATCACATTAAATCACCATGGAGACAGCAGGGATACTGAGAGAGTGCTGATGTTGAGTGGCTGCTGAGTTGCTGACGAGGGGTCAGCCAGGTGGCCAGGAGGAGGCTCCATCCTTCTCTTTCTTGATTTTACCTTTACTTGCCCCACTTTTCTTTTTTTTTTTTTTTTTAAATATTTTAAATTCTTTTATGGCTATGTTGCTGCTGCTGCTGCTGCTGCTGCTGCTGCTAAGTCGCTTCAGTCATGTCCGACTCTGTGCGACCCCATAGATGGCAGCCCACCAGGTCTCCTCGTCCCTGGGATTCTCCAGGCAAGAACACTGGGGTGGGTTGCCATTTCCTTCTCCAATGCATGAAAGTGAAAATTGCAAGTGAAGTCGCTCAGACGTGTCTGACTCTTTGCGACCCCATGGACTGCAGCCCACCAGGCTCCTCTACCCATGGGATTTTCCAGGCAAGAGTACTGGAGTGGGGTGCCATCGCCTTTCAGTTCAGTTCAGTTCACTTCAGTTCAGTCGCTCAGTTGTGTCCGACTCTTTGCGGCCCCATGAATCGCAGCACGCCAGACCTCCCTGTCCATCACCAACTCCTGGAGTTCACTCAAACTCACATCCATCGAGTCAGTGATGCCATCCAGCCATCTCATTCTGTTGTCCCCTTTTCCTCCTGCCCCTAATCCCTCCCAGCATCAGAGTCTTTCCCAATGAGTCAACTCTTCACATGAGGTGGCCAAAGTACTGGAGTTTCAGCTTTAGCATCATTCCTTCCAAAGAACACCCAGGACTGATCTCCTTTAGAATGGACTGGTTGGATCTCCTTGCAGTCCAAGGGACTCTCAGGAGTCTTCTCCAACAGCACAGTTCAAAAGCATCAATTCTTCAACGCTCAGCTTTCTTCACAGTCCAACTCTCACATCCATACATGACCACTGGAAAAACCATAGCCTTGACTAGACAGACCTTTGTTGGCAAAGTAATGTCTCTGCTTTTCAATATGCTATCTAGGTTGGTCATAACTTTTCTTCCAAGGAGTAAGCGTCTTTTAATTTCATGGCTGCAGTCACCATCTGCAATGATTCTGGAGCCCCCGAAAATAAAGTCTGACACTGTTTTCATTGTTTCCCCATCTATTTCCCATGAAGTGATGGGACCAGATGCGATGATCTTAGTTTTCTGAATGTTGAGCTTTAAGCCAACTTTTTCACTCTCCTCTTTCTCTTTCGTCAAGAGGCTTTTGAGTTCCTCTTCACTTTCCGCCGTAAGGGTGGTGTCATCTGCATATCTGAGGTTATTGATATTTCTCCCGGCAATCTTGATTCCAGCTTTCCATCGCCTTGGTGGGTCTCAATTGCAGCATGTGGGATCTTACATTGTGGGGTGTGGGCTTCTCTCTACATGTGGCTCCCGGGCTCAGTAGTTGTGACTTGCAAACTTAATTGCCCTGTGGCTTGTGGCATCTTAGTTCCCCCACCAGGGATCAAACCCTCATCCCCTGCATTGGAAGGCAGATTTTTAACCACTGGACCACCAGGGAAAGCCCCTCCCCACTTTTCTTTTTCTTTCTCCTTTATCTTCTCTCTCAGTTTCTGCTGTGTGAAAAATGGTTGCATCCAGAGTGGTATGATATGTAACCCATATATTTTCTTTCCCTGCATGGCCTCCATAAATCTTATGTCTGTGTATGACTCCTTCTCAGTGCTGGGTTTTTGATTCCACGTCCCCAGGTAGAATACTGTGTGTTGAACTCTGTGCCATGGATTTGGTGCTGTGCACCCTCCTTTGCCTCTGATACCTCCAAGATGAAAAGACCTAATTGCTAAGAATCCTGGGGGCAAAATTAATTCTCAGGAAGGACCACTACTTAGCATCTTTGCATTTCTCTTTTACCTCTGAAAGAGCATAGTCTGCTTGTTCTGTCTTGTGGCCTCTTGTTTGATCATGCTATGCATAATAAATTAATGTGGCATTTCCAACAGGAGTAATTCTACTTACTTCTTTCCCTGAATATTTAGACTGTGGCCAAATGGCTTCTTGTTTTTACTTAAGAGTTAAACAAAAGGGACTTCCCTGGTGGTGCCGTGGTTAAGACTGTGCCTTCCAATGCAGGGGCTGCAGGTTCAACCCCTGATGGGGGGACCACGATCCCACATGCCTCACTGCTCAAAAACCAAAACGAAAAACAGAAGCAATATTGTAACAAATTCAATAAACAACTTTAAAAATGGTCCACATCAAAAAAATTCTTAAAAAATATACACATGTGCATATGTAGTCTATATGTATGTGCATGAGTATAACCCTTTGTACTAAATAGTTTGGCTTTTTACAGCAAACTACATTAGAAGCCAATTTGTTCAGACATGGATGCTTTGAAATGTAAATTCATAGTCCCTACTAACAAAGAACCATAGGAATTCTATGTTCTGTGCACATTTGGCGGCACAACCCGACATTATACCACCTATTTGGGAGGCTGAATGGTATATTTTATATACATATATATATATATATATATATATATATATATAATATAATCTTGGACTTAAATTCCAAAACCCTGGCTAGAATTTTCTGCTTAGCCTTCCCCCCACAACTGATGGTTTTACCCCAGAGCTAAAGACAAATGAAGAACAAAAACAGGCCTGTTGCTGTGTTGATTATTTCTTGCTCACTTCTATTTCTCTATTAAAAAAAATTTTTAGGTATATATTTTTTAATGTGGACCAATCTTTTTCAATGGCCACATCATACAGCATGCAGGATCTTTAGTTGGGGCGTGCAAACTCTTAGTTGTGGCATGCAGGATCTAGTTCCCTGACCAGGGATGGAACCCCAGCCCCTTTGCATTGGGAGCTCGGAGTCTTAGCCACTGGACCACCAAGGGAGTCCTAGACCCATTGTTTCTTGACTGCTTTCCCTTCGTGCCTGCAGTCCTTTCTCCCCTTAAGATCATTAATTACTGAGACCAGTTTAAGGGCAAGCATTGTGGCCAGGTTTAGATCACAAAATCTCTTGGACCAAAATGAGGTCAAGCTTGATTATCTTTCTCCAGGGACCCCCTCCCCTATCTGCTTACAACACCCAATGTTGACATAAAGGAAATTTCCAGTTATTTCAACCAGATCATCAGATGCTCTGGACCAAACTCAAGACTGTTAGATTTGTACTCTGTATATTTCCTCAGCTTCCCAGGTGGCTCAAGTGGTAAACAATCCACCTACCAATGCAGGAGATACAGGTTTGATCCCTGGGTCAGGAAGATCCCCTGGAGGAGGAAATGACAACCCACTCCAGTATTCTTGTCTGGAAAGTTCCATGGACAGAGGAGCCTGGCAGGCTACAATCCATGGGGTTGCAAAGAGTCAGACACAGCTTAGCCACTGGACACACACACACACACGCATGTAATTCCCCATTTTTGTCTTTCCTCTTGTCATCATGGGCATTAAAGTCTTAAAATGAGGGTCTGGAAGCTTTTTTTCAGGGACAACCAGGAATGGTGGTGGCTGACTAGCCCACTCAAGATGGCTGTTCCCTTGCTCTCTGTCTGTCCCTTGCCCGACCAGTGCCTGCTTCATTTACACTTACTCTGGCCTTCCTACATACTTGCCTTGGGCGCCAGCTAGTGATTGTTCTTATCAAAGGGACGGTGAGGTGTGTGCCTTTCTGTTGGTTTCCCTGCTAATCGATAAGCCCATCTGACATCAACTCCCCTGTAACTGGCAATCTCCCCCTCCACCAGGAGCAAAGACTGCTGCCACATCCTGAAGGTGTATGCTGCACAGGGTGGGAGGTCGCTCCAGGACTTTGCTTCAGACACAGAAGCTCCCCATCTGTCAAACCACTGAAGTCTCTGTTGCCTGATCCATGTGTGCATGCTAAGGCACTTCAGTCAGGCCTGACTCTTTGCAACTTTATGGGCTATAGCCCGGCAGGTCCCTCTGTTCATGGGATTCTCTGGTCAAGAATACTGGAGTGGGTTTGCCATTCCCTTCTCCAGGGGATCTTCCTGGTGCAGGGATCGAACCCCCATCTCCTGTGTCTCCTGCATTGCTAGTGGATTCTTCACTGCTGAGCCACCGGGGAAGCCCTCTGTTGCTCAATCCAGGCTTTCGTCAGTCTTGAAGCTGGGCAAATTCAGGCTTTGTAGGCCTGTGAGGTGCAGTCCAACAGGTGGGCATAAAGAGACCAGTTTCCAGAGCCCCTCAGGAAGGGGTGAGAAACTTGATAGCTTGGGGTGGTGGTGACAATTACCAAGAGGAGAGGTGGTGGGGCGGGGGAGTCCCTGGGACCTGCCAGGGTGGAATAGGAGAGTTTGAGAGGAGCCTGCCTGGGCCTGTGGATCTCCCCCTGGGGGGACTTAGGAGAAAGGGTTCCTCAAATACGCTGATAAATATCCTCTGCACTGTAATAGGATTCCATTTGAAACAGTTACAGCCGAGGTGTTATGAGCCCATTCTTGTGTCACAGAAAGCTAGGCTGTTCCTCCATTTGGAAGGTATTATTTTATTTTCCTTGTTCCTAAAATAGCACAAAGGAAGGCTTCTGTTTGTTCTTTTACCTTGTGCTAATCCTAGAGCAACATGAATATGCTACTGTACGCGGATCTTGAAACAACAGTGAAAACCTCCAACTCAGGAAGACAATTAATTCCCACTCCTTCCCCCTTTCCTCTTGGATTCCAATGACTGGCTGTGTTTAACCCTAGTTTTGCCTACTCTTTCCCAGAAAAGTCACAGCTAACATGCATGGATCTACTAGCAGGAGCATAGCTTCAGTAGGATGTGGGATTCCAGCTTGATTCTCCAGGGGCTGACATCTCATCAGAGAACTAGTCCTGAAGAGCATTATGTTCAGTGCTGAGTTTGCGGGTCTGTATGATAATGGCTTCAGGAATGCAGCTGAGACAAAAATCCCTGAGGGTTGAAACACTCAAGCTTCTTGGAGAAGGTGGGCCTCCAAGGATAGGTGTAGAGAAAAAGTAAAGAGAGCAGGTGAGAAAGTCAGAAAGAGCAAAACAAATATTGTATATTAATGCATGTATGATATGCATTATGGCAGGCTACAGTCTATGGGGTCTATATGACCAAAGTCACAACCAAAGTGACTCAGCATGCATGCACCACACATATATACAGAATCTAGGAAAACAGTACTGATGAACCTATTTACAGAGAAGAAATGGAGATGCAGATGTAGGGAATGGACTTGTGGACACGGCGGGGGAAGGAGAGGCTAGGACAAATTGAGAAGGTAGCATTGATGTATATACACTCACTCACTCTCAAAGTCACTCAGATGTGTCTGACTCTTTGAGAGCCCATGGACTGCAGCCCGCCAGGCTCCTCTGTCCATGGGATTTCCCAGGCAAAAATACTGGAGTGGGTTGCCATTCCCATCTCCAGGAGATCTTCCTAATCCAGGGATCAAACCTGAGTCTCCTTCATTGCAGGCAGATTCTTTACCATTTGAACCACCAAGGAAGCCCCATGTATGCTCATAACTTGTGGGAGGCTGCTATATAGCACAGGGAGCCCAACCTGGAGTCTGTGATGACCTAAAGAGGTGGAATGCGGGGCGAGGGAGGCTCAAGAGGGTAAGGGGATATATACATATATATCATTATGACTGATTAATATTGATGTATGGCAGAGAGCACCACACCATTGTAAGGCAATTACCCTCCAATTTAAAGATATATATAAAGAGAGAGAGGCAGGTGGAGGGTGCAGGTGAGAGCAGCCTGTGTGGGGCATCTCTGTGGAAGGAGAGGGACCCAGTTCACTGGAGACAGCAGTCATGGCTGAAGCAATTTCAGATTCAGTGAAAGCCTAAAGTAGGACTTTCCCTAGATTAATGGAAACCCTGTGCATTGCAAACATATCCATCAGAGCATTAGAGGGAGGTAACGGATGACCTGACTCCTGGGGCCTGCCAGCTGAATATGGAGTCAGTTCGGAGAGGCTCAGCCTCTGTATATCTGCTTGCTCTCCTGTGTTGCTTTGCCCAGTCGGGGCTGAGATAAGAGTGCATTTGCCCCTTCCTGCTCCCTGTAAACTCAGCACGTATTAGGTCTTTCTCTCACTCTCTCCCTTCCTCTGCCTTTTCTGCTCACGGCTAGATGTTGAGAAGTCCTTCCTCGCTGTGAGTTTTGGATGGAATGTCCACGTGTGACATCAGTCTTTAGTGTGCATGCCCAGATTAGCAGGGAGGGTAAACGATGGGAACTCTATCAATACCCACCTGGTCTGAGGATCACGAGTCTCCAGGCCCAGCTTTAACACTTTTTAGCTCCTTGAATGCTGGCATTTCAACTACCTGCTCTTCAGTTTCATTTATTTGTAAAATGGAGACATTAATACCTCCCTATCTACTACTGGGGACCAGCCCCAGCTGATCCAGGGTATTCGAAGGAGAGACGGCCTAGGCGACTATTTATATGCTAATTAGAGATATAGAGAACAAGAGAATGAGGATAGCTCAGTAGGAAAATTCAGTGGAGAAAAGAAGCTGAGTAGCTTGGTTTACGCGGGAGACCAATAAAACTTCAAGACAAGAAGTTTGCACCACTTACGTAGGCCGCAGGCGCCCTCTCGAATAGCGGAAGGTGTCTCACCCTAGACACCTTCTCGAGTGGGTCTTAGAAGCCCAGGCATGATTAGTAAGCGTGGTGGGTTCCGCGCTCCAGATGGAGACTCAGCTGGAAAGAAAGAATGACATGGGGAGACAAAGCGTTGGTGAGCAAGGCCCGTAGCTTTATTTTTAACAGGGGCTTTTATACCCTAAGTTACACATAGAGGATAATAGGGGATGCAAAGTCAGCAGTCTTTGGTTCTTATCAAAAACCAAGGTTTCTTTCCTGCAAATGTATCGTATACAAATGGTTTAGGTGATTTACATCATCTTCTGGCCAGAAGGCCTACTAACATTTTATGACTCTTGACAAGGACTTATCAACAAAGACTTACTTTCTCTAAGAGTAATTATTTCAAGGTTTGGCACCATCTTCCAAAGATAAAATTGCATTCCTATAGGGCGGATGTGTAATGGGTTTACAACAAAGAAAGAATTTATTACCTTAAGGGTCTAAAGTTACTAACACCAAGGCCACTACTTATTTTTTCTACATACCCACTATTAATTGATACATATTCAAGGATACAATTCAGGGGATGTGAAAACTTGGCAACAAGCATTGACTCATCAATGAAATCCTTTACTAGTTTATTCTGACAGTTTTTAACTCTCTGAGAGGCTCTAAGCTATTTGAATATCTTAAGCTTCCCGTGCCTCTGGAGGCTGGGAGACTGTAAACAATCGTATGCATAGCTGCAGGAGTCCGGGTAAACTTGTCAGGCGAGTTAGAGAGCCATCAGAGGGGTTTGGATTTAAACACTCCTAATTGCCCAGGAACTTTATTAATTGGAGCTGTAAGTTAACTCTTTGACAGAGAGAGAGAGATGGTGGTAGGGGACAGCCCCCAGTAAAGTCAGAGGTGAGAGCACAAAGCAATAAAGTAGGCAGACTCTGGTTTTTTGGGGGAAAATGCTCGAGAATATCCGGGGGGACTCCTGAGGCTCGATCCCGCCTTTGCGTATGCCGAGCCTCCTTCCTCATGACCTTTGTCATGAGTGGAATGCCTCACCGGCTCCCCGCATCTCCCCCTTTTTTATTTCTTAAAACAGCCAGATGTAGCTCAGTCGCGAGCCTCTGAATGCTCTGCCGAAGAATCCTGACAATACAAGGAAGAATTATTATTAGAAATAAAATTAAAACAGCCAACGTAGCATAGCCGAGGAAGGTAGACAGAATATTTTTTCCTGAAATGTAGTTAGAGAAAGTATGGAAGAAATCATTTGCTGTTCCAGCGGCAGTAAAATCTAATCGGGAGTGTTCCAGGGTTGCTATTTGATTGTGAAGTTTCCCTAAGTCCAAGCTAATGTCAGAGCTGTTCCAAATACCTGAAATATGGTTTTTAATCTTTTCCCATTCAAAATCTGTCTCATTTACTTTCAGGGGTGTTACACATATCCACTGGTAGTCAGCATGACAGGACAATGCCATTTTCACCTTTAAAGCCTGCAATTCAGTCCCAATATGTATTACTGCTTCCTCTAGGGCGTCTACCCTCATCTCTAATTTTCTGTCTATAGCTTCCTGTGTTGCCAATGCTAAAGAAACATTTTTGGACGTAGAATCAACATATTGAGCAGTATGTACTTGTTGAGTCAATGATATTGCTGCCACAGTAACAGAAGTAATTGCACTTATCAAAGCTGCTATTCCCAAGATAAGTAAGCCCATAAACCGTCGTGTTCGCATTAAATCCTGCAGTTGTTGCAATACAGCAAGAGCATAATTCAGTAAGTGGTTACATCATAAGATAAGGTGGACGTTGTAACATTACAAAGGAGCAAACATTATATTGAGGATTTAAACAAGATGAGAGCATACATTTGTTCACAACAACACCACAAAGGAGCAAACATTATATTGAGGATTTAAACAAGATGAAACAAGGAGCAGCTGTAGGCATCGGCTCGGCGGAGCAGTGTCCGCAGCATCAGGAGGCAGAACGCGAACGGCAGGCTGTGGGCCGCGGCGTCTACGGCGGGCGGAGGGGCGGGGTTCGCGGACTCGGGCTAGCCGCCGCCGCTTGGGCTCCGGGCGTTTTCCTATCGCCGGCGGGAGCGCGCTGGTCTGGACTGCATTCCGCGGGCGCGCTTTCCTCTCTGGCCCTCACTCGCCGCACAGACTTCCTTGCTCTAGGTCGCGGGGTGCAGCAAGGAGGGTGCGGGGCGCCGCTGGCGGCGCGGAGGAGAGAGCTGGCTGGGGGAGGGGGAGCGAGCGAGTGCACGCGCCGCGAACCTGGTCTTTGGGGAATGTGACATGACGAATTTTTCTGAGATCCAAATCGGAGAATCTGCATTCTGTAAAAATATATAAGCATACCCTCTCCCACAAGTTAGCAACACATCTGGCCTTTTACACTCTCCAGTAAGGAGGTCTTTTTACTTGACCAGGGGCCGAGTCGTAGCCTGTAATTCAGGCATCTAGTGTCTCATCATTGTAGTCTGCCCCTGTGTGTTTACGTTTAAGTGATTAATTACAATTTGGACATAACTTTTTGTCTAGCTGTTACCCTAGGGATATGAAATTTATACCTTAAACCAGCTGCATTTTGATGGTGAATTTTGCGAGAATTTTTGGCCTTATCAATCTTTTTATGTAAGTTTAAAACAATTACTTCAGTCAATGCATCTACCAAGGCATTTCCTTCATGTAAAGGGCTGGGCAAGTTGAAATGGACTCTAATATGTCCCACAATATATTTTTTATCTCTGTGTTTAATCTCTTTTTGTAAATCAGATAACAAGGAGAAGATAGTAGTTTTATTTTTTGGAATATTAGCAGTTTCAATATGAGGAAATAACCCCACAATATATCTGGAGTCAGTCAAAAGATTAAAGGTGTGGTCTCTTAAATGTTGAAAAGCCTAAATAACTGCTCAGTCTTGACATTTTATTCCCTTGAATTAAAAGATCTTTTAAAGGCCTTGGAGCTGTAATTTCTTGCACCCAAAAGGCTAGATCACTAGATCCAAATGTTTTGTGGCTCCTAGCTTGAGAAGTCAAGTTTTTTTTGTCTGATAGTAAGGTAAAAGTAAAAGCTGTGTTACTCTTTGACCTTTATTAATTTGTACAGTTTTGTTAGGCGGTGAGATCAAAACTTTTAATTTCTCAATATAATCAGAATCTACTACACCATGCACCACCGAAATTTCTTTTCTTTTTTTTTTTTTTTTTTTGAAAAGAAAGCGAGCTACGCCCCAGGACAAATCTTACAATGTCCTCAGGTAGGGGGCCAGCCACTCCCCTTGGAATTGGAGTAAGCGGCACATCAGGGGTTAATATTGTTGCTAAATCCCCTTTCGCTTTTTTCCTAGCCTGGATGAGACCCCCCTGAGGAGGTTTTCTCTAAGGAGCATGCTCTGCATATTGTGCACGCAGTCTGTTTTAAAAGCTCCACTGTTCAAAAAACTATCTTCCTCAGGCTTAGGCAACGCTTTGAGAGGCTTTGGGGGCAAAGTGGGGAACTCCTGGGTGCTGGGAGGCACAAACGGAGGCGGTGGCGATCACCTTAAATCAGAAAGTGGTGGATAAGTTTTTTAAAGGTTTGTGCAGAGGGGGAGGGAGCTCTCCAGGGCGCTCGGCCGCAGCGTCCTGTAAGCCCTCTCCTTCTTCGGGAGGTAAAGCACTTTCTCCCTCCTTTTTTTTTTTTTTTTTCAATAGCAGAAATTATGATCTGTGCAGAAAGTGGAGACTCACCACCATCTACCGCTATAGCCTCCCTCAAAGGCTATTTAACAGCCTCATGACAGGGGTCCAGGACATTTCTAATCATATTTCACAGAGCCAATAAACATTTGTCTATTTTTAGATGTAGAGAAACCCATTCTTTTTTTTTTTAATTTTTTTTTTTTTGAGAATATTTTTATTCATTTTGTACCCTCTTTAGCCTAGCTAAACTATAGAGGGGACTAGAAAAGAAGCCTCAAGGTGAGGATCAAATTTATCCTTGGGACTAGAGAAAATCCTTCTCCGGGAAACTCCTAGAGGAGGCCCTTTACCCCCACACGGAGGAGGAGGCATGGAGGGATGGGAGCGTCCCGTATTTCTCTTCTCCTGCTCCGGAGATCCTTTAACTGTTTGGTGACTAAATCTTACAAACTGTCTGATTGGGGATGTTTCCCTCAAGCTCCTAGGAGCGGATGGTCTGACAGGGGAAGTTTCTCTTAGGCCTTTTGGGGCATCTTTGTTTAAGAGATGCCAATCTCCATCAGAGTGATATTTAGCTGTTATCTCGCCTAAATTCTCTTTTTGTTTTGGGGAAGGCTGATCTTGTTCCTCATCCCTATCTTTAGGTTGTTCCTGAGTAGTCACGGCTGCTAACATTTTTCTTAGTTGCCGATAGTCAGGCGGGTCTTCGTTTTTCTCATTTTCCTCAGGTTTAACTACAGTTTCAACATCATTTTCCTCTTTAAAAGTTACTCTTTTAGATTTAGGGGCAGGTTTAGCTACAGCATTTTCTTCACTATCCCTTTTAAGATGTACTTTTTCTGAATCAGGGGCAGGATCTAAGACATCTCTAATGATATTCCATAAGGAAAAGGCGTCATTAGGCACCTTTTCTGAGCCATGTTCGGCATGGTAAGTTTTTAGCTGTTTTCCTACTTTTTCCCAGACATCTAAGTTAACGGAGCCTTCATCTGGGAACCAGGGACAGTGCTCTTGTACAAATGAAAGAAATGATTGAATGGCAGATTTTTTAACTTTGATTCCTCTTTTACCTAATAACTGTAAAATTACTCCTATAAAGAGCTGTCTTTCATTTGATTCAGTATTACCCATGTCAGAAAATTAAGTATAGTAAAAGATTTTGCTTTAAGCTATCAAAAGATCAGGCTTTTCTTTGGCCTTTTAACTTCAGAAACTGTTTTCTCGCTCTAAGTCTAATTCTTTAACACTTTCAACACTTCCCACTCCTCTCGCCCTGTCTATCCTACAGGGGGGTCCGCGGCACCCTTGAGTGGGGTCCTAGCCGTCCCGAACACTGGAAGAACAATAGGGCTGGTGACCCAGATTGTTCCGGGGGAGGAACAGTAGGCTGATGGCCCAAACTGTTCCAAGGGAGGAGCAGTAGGGCTGGTCACCCAAACTGCTCCGTGGGGGAACAAGAGGGCTGATAACCCAGTTGTTCCGAGAACGGGGGGCAATAGGGCTGGTAACCCCAATTGCTGGGAGCTTACCTTCGAAAACCCTGTATCGGGCGCCACCTGCTGGGGACCAGCCCCAGCTGATCCAGGGTATTCGAAGGAGAGACGGCCTAGGCGACTATTTATATGCTAATTAGAGATATAGAGAACAATAGAATGAGGATAGCTCAGTAGGAAAATTCAGTGGAGAAAAGAAGCTGAGTAGCTTGGTTTACGCGGGAGACCAATAAAACTTCAAGACAAGAAGTTTGCACCACTTACGTAGGCCGCAGGCGCCCTCTCGAATAGCGGAAGGTGTCTCACCCTAGACTCCTTCTCGAGAGGGTCTTAGAAGCCCAGGCATGATTAGTAAGCGTGGTGGGTTCCGCGCTCCAGATGGAGACTCAGCTGGAAAGAAAGAATGACATGGGGAGACCAAGCGTTGGTGAGCAAGGCCCGTAGCTTTATTTTTAACAGGGGCTTTTATACCCTAAGTTACACATAGAGGATAATAGGGGATGCAAAGTCAGCAGTCTTTGGTTCTTATCAAAAACCAAGGTTTCTTTCCTGCAAATGTATCGTATACAAATGGTTTAGGTGATTTACATCATCTTCTGGCCAGAAGGCCTACTAACATTTTATGACTCTTGACAAGGACTTATCAACAAAGACTTACTTTCTCTAAGAGTAATTATTTCAAGGTTTGGCACCATCTTCCAAAGATAAAATTGCATTCCTATAGGGCGGATGTGTAATGGGTTTACAACAAAGAAAGAATTTATTACCTTAAGGGTCTAAAGTTACTAACACCAAGGCCACTACTTATTTTTTCTACATACCCACTATTAATTGATACATATTCAAGGATACAATTCAGGGGATGTGAAAACTTGGCAACAAGCATTGACTCATCAATGAAATCCTTTACTAGTTTATTCTGACAGTTTTTAACTCTCTGAGAGGCTCTAAGCTATTTGAATATCTTAAGCTTCCCGTGCCTCTTGAGGCTGGGAGACTGTAAACAATCGTATGCATAGCTGCAGGAGTCCGGGTAAACTTGTCAGGCGAGTTAGAGAGCCATCAGAGGGGTTTGGATTTAAACACTCCTAATTGCCCAGGAACTTTATTAATTGGAGCTGTAAGTTAACTCTTTGACAGAGAGAGAGAGATGGTGGTAGGGGACAGCCCCCAGTAAAGTCAGAGGTGAGAGCACAAAGCAATAAAGTAGGCAGACTCTGGTTTTTTGGGGGAAAATGCTCGAGAATATCCGGGGGGACTCCTGAGGCTCGATCCCGCCTTTGCGTATGCCGAGCCTCCTTCCTCATGACCTTTGTCATGAGTGGAATGCCTCACCGGCTCCCCGCAATCTACCTCACACAATTTCCTTGAGGCTCAAATGAAATATGGTTGTGAAAGTGCTTTGGAGACAAAGAAATGTATTTATTAGTAGTAACTCAATACTTGAGGGGTGAATGAGGCGGAAGGTGGTAAAACTGGGACATCTCAATAAATCCCATCCCGTCCTATGATTTTATAAAATTGTTTTACACTACTTTGTCGTTGGTCAGTAACTAGGTTCTGTTCGCCTTTGGCCAACCAGCCTCTCTGTCCATGGATTTCTCCGGGCAAGAATACTGGAGTGAAATGCCATTCCTTTCTCCCAGGGATTTTCCCAACCCAGGAATTAAACCCACATCTCCTGCTTGGCAGGTGGATCCTTTACCACTGAGCCACTAGGGAAGCCCTTTATATTCCTTCAATAAGTTGAATTAGATAGCTTTTTCTGCTGTTCTAACAACCCTCACTGTAGCGGTATCTTTTTTTCCTCCCTAGATCTCCTTAAATGCAGAACCCAGGGCCTCCCTACATGTTCCAGCTCACCTTGCTCAGCTTCCTCACCAGCCACTGGGTCTCCCAGCCACTGAAGCAGCAGCAAAAACTCTCACACAGCATCTCCAAAAGCTCTCTGGACTTCAGTCATCACCCCAGGCCTTCCAGCAGCAGCTGATGTAAAAAATGTGAAAAGATTTTTCCTAAAACGACAAGATGCTCCACACAGAGACTTGGATGTCACTTGGCTCCTCGCTTAGAAACAGCTTAGGAACCTTATTGTGAAAGTAAGTCCTGCAGTATTTCAGGAACAGGTATTCACAACACAAACATTGACATATTTATAAACTTAGGAATGTGATGATAGATACCGTGGAGTGGATAAAGGGACATATGATAAGTGTCCTTGGTGAGGTTGGCTGTGTGAGACCAGGTCCGAGAAGGATATAACCCAGGGCTCCACAAGTGGTTTAGTGATGGGACGATTGACCATGGTGTCATAGTTTGCAGGGGCTGCTGTAGCAAAACCTTAGTCCGTTTAGGCTGCTGTAGCAAAAGTACCATTGATAAGTGGGCTTCCCTGATGTCTCAGAGGTAAAGAAACAGCATGCAATGCAGGAGACTTGGGTTTGATCCCTGGGTTAGGAAGATGCCCTGGAGAAGGAAATGGGAACCCACTCCAGTATTCTTGCCTGGGAAATCCCATGGACAAAGGAGCCTGGTGGGCTACAGCCCACAGGGTCACAAAGAGTTGGACATGACTGAGTGACTAAGCTACCACCACAATTGATGAGTGGCTTAAAAACAACAGACATTTATTTTCTGGAGGCTGGGAAGTCCAAGATTAAGATGTGGGCAGAGTTCGTTTCTTTTGAGGCCTCTCTCTCTGGCTTGCAGACGGCTGCCTTGCCCACAGACTGTCTTCCTTCTCTGCTTGTCGATGTCCTAATCTTCTCTTACTGTGTATATGCTAAGTTGCTCAGTCATGTCCGACTCTTTGGCACCCCATGGACTGTAGCCCGCCAGGCTCCTCTGTCCATGGGATTCTCCAGGCAAGAATACTTGAGTGGGTTCCTATGCCCTCCTCCAAGGTGATCTTCCAGACCCAGGGATCGAACCCACATCTCTTATGTCTCCTGCATTGGCAAGCGGGTTCTTCACCGCTAGTGCCACCTGGGCCTCTTACTATATGGACACAAGTCAGATTGGATTAGGGTCCACCTGTATGACTTTGTTTAACTATAATTACCTTTTTGAAGACACTCTCCTAAGACAGTCACTTAGGGGGTTAGAACTTCAACATAGGTCTTGGGGGTTAGAACTTCAACATAGGAATTGGGGGCAGGGGTTACAACTTAACCCTTAACTCACACTGTGGGCAAGGTAAAGACAATCAAGATGAATGGAGAAGCCACTGGGAACTATTAACAGCAGAAGCTTCCATCATCCTTGGGCCTGGAGAAACAAAAGGGAAAGGGTGTGCTATTCCTAGAACCCATCCAGAGCTGTGGTCATAGGAGAGGGGCCACCAGGCATGGGTGCTATATGACAGAGGAAGGCACCCATGGTGGAGACCAGGCTCTGGCAGGGAGGGAGGGAGGGAGAAGACCCACCCCTCTCTCTCCCCGCCCTTCACACTCCTCTCTTCACACTCTAATAGTGCTTCCCTTTGGTCAAGAGCCGAGAAAGAGGCGCTGAGAACAGCGAGGCCTGGGGGCTGCAGCTTGTAGATGTCAGGCTTTGAGGCAGGGAATGGGATGACAAGTGTGGCCAGGGGTGGGAGGGGAGTGGTAGGATTTGAGTGGGACGATGAAGAATCACCAGCTCAGTGGAGAAAACAAAGACATTTCCAAAGGAGGAATTAATTATGCATACTCAGTAACATAAATGGGCTTTAAAGTATCATTGGAAAACAGAAAATGCTACTTAGCTGCAAAAAATATTAGTCATACATTTGAAACTGAACCACGTATTCATGTAACCATTTCCAGTCCCAGAAGTTACTATTCTAAGATACTTGTTTGCAGAAGTAAAGCAGAATGATAGAAAAATAGGTTTGTCAATCTTGACATGTTGAACACTTATGTTCTTAAAATGGGATGGGAAATATTATTGGAAGGGTTTTGGAATAGAAAGCAGCTCTCTGACTCAGGAGGGTGCCTGTGTGACCACACCCATCAATCGTCACAGCATGGTTATATGAACTCGGTATGACCCCTGTGTTATCGCGCTGGGTGTGCCATAACAAAATACCATAGGCTGGTGGCTTTGACTACAGAAATTTGTTTTCTCACCACTCTGGAGGCTGGAAGCCTGAGACCCAATGTTGACAGGGTGGATGTCTGCTGAGAGCTCCCTTTGGGAGCTCCTTTTCAGTGTGTGCTCACACGGTCTTTCCTAGGTGACTCTGCAGGGGGAAAAAGTGAGGGGGATGGAGGGAGGGGGAGAAAGAGCGATTTCTTGGTGTCCCCCCCCCTTTTTTTTTCTTTTTTTGCTGCTGC
Organism: Bos grunniens; assembly: GCF_055505025.1. Taxonomy (NCBI): domain Eukaryota; kingdom Metazoa; phylum Chordata; class Mammalia; order Artiodactyla; family Bovidae; genus Bos; species Bos grunniens. The sequence continues at coordinate 84,209,611 of NC_141178.1, forward strand.
TGCTGCTAAGTCACTTCAGTTGTGTCCGACTCTGGGCAACCCCATAGACGGTAGCCCACCAGGCTCCCCCGTCCCTGAGATTCTCCAGGTAAAAACACTGGGTGGGTTGCCATTTCCTTCTCCACTTCTTTTTTTTTTTTACCTAAGTTCAAATCATCCTGACTTTATGATCACAGAAATACTATAAATATCCACAGTTGGTGAACACTGTTATAACAAATACAGATAGAAGGATGAATAGAGAGCTACATAGATAGAGTGACTGTAACAGGAATAGGCTCAATCTGCACATGCTGTTTTTAAAGTATAGTGTTGAATTTAGGGTTACTTGAATTTTTAAAAAAAATTTATTTAATCACACCAGGGCTTAGTTGCGGCATGTACAGTCTAGTTTGCTGACCAGGGATCAAACCCAGGCCCCCTGCATTGGGACACAGGCTTGATCCCTGAGTCAGGAAGATCCCCTGGAGGAGGAAATGGCAACCCACTCCAGTATCCTTGTCTGGAAAATCCCATGGACAGAGGAACCTGGCAGGCTACAGTCTATGTAGTCGCAGGAGTTGGAGACGACTGAGTGACTTAGCACGCGCTCATGCATTTCCCTAAAGGATCCACGTCCAAATACAGCCACTCTGGGGGTTAAGACTTCAACATATGAGTTTTGGAGGGGACCCAAACATTCAGTCCATAACATCCCATGTAGTGATATGAAATAGATGACACTTGATATGTTGGTACTGATAGTCATGAAATCAATAAAACTTCATTGCACACCTACTGTGCACCAGAATCTCTGCTAGGCTCTGAGATTATAGGTAGAAGGAAAAAAAAAAAAACTGCCTCAGTCTTTAATGAGTTTATAACTTGAAGAGAGACAGAGAAGCTATTAGAACACAGTGGTCACTGCCAGGAGAGCCTGAGCATTTGTGCTAAGTCACTCGGTCATGTTCGGCTCTTTGAGACCCCTTGGACTGTAGCCCGCCAGGCTCCTCTATCAATGGGATTCTCCGGGCAAGAATACTGGAGTGGGTTGCCATTTCCTTCTCCAGACCCAGGGATCGAACCCACGTCTCTTGGGTCTCCTGAACTGGCAGCAGGTTCTTTTCCACTAGCACCCCTGGTGACTCAGATGATAAAGATTTCACCTGCAATGCGGGAGACCTGGGTTCTATCCCCAGGTCAGGAAGATCTCCTGGAGGAGGGCATAGGTACCAGTATTCTCGCCTGGGATTTCCATGGACAGAGGAGCCTGGCGGGCTGCAGTCCATGGGGTTGCAAAAGAGTCAGGACATGACTGAGCGACTAACACTTTCACTTTCTGTTCAGTGCCTCCTGGGAAGCCCCAGAGCGCCTAGACAGGATGAATAAACCACTCCCTGGGGGCAGCAGAAGTGATGTGCAAGCAGAAATGGAGGATGAGGAGTATTGGATAGTAAACACGGGATGGGACAGACAAGGGGGAGCATTCAGGATTGAGGAAGACGATACACAGAACTAGGGTGACCAGGATCCTGGTTTGCCCGGGGCTGTCCTGGTTTTAGCACTAAAAATCCCACATCTGGGAAAGCTCGGGGTCGCTGAGCCTTATATGCTGCTGCTGCTGCTAAGTCACTTCAGTCGTGTCCAACTCTATGTCACCCCATAGAAGGCAGCCCACTCAAATGAACTTGAAATGAAAAGGGAGATGTTTCAACAGACAACACAGAAAGAGAAAGGATCATAAGAGACAATTAGAAACAACTGCATGACAATAAAATGGATAACCTGGAACAAATGGACAAATTCTTAGAAAAGTACAATCTTCTAAGGCTGAACCAGGAAGAAATAGAAAATATGAATAAGTCAAGCACCAACACCAGTCACAAGCTCTAACTATGAACAGATCAATCACAAGCACTACTAACTGGGATCAAAAGTCTCCAACAAAGAAATGCCCGGGACTTCACAGATGAATGCTTTCAAATGGTAGAGATGTGATAATACCTATGCTGGTCAAACTGTTCCAGAAAAATGTGGAGGGAGGAGCATTCCCAACTCATTCTGCGAGGCCACCATCACCATGAACCAAAAGGAAACAGAAATGCCACACAGAAAAGAAAATTACAGGCTAACATCACTGATGAACATCAATGCAAAAATCCTGGGGAAAAATTGTAGCAAAAACCAAACAAAAACACATGAAAAGGATCATACACCAAGTTGAAGTGGGGTTTATCCCAGGGATTCAAAGATTCTTCGCTATCTGCAAATCAATCAATGTGATACACTATATTAACAAACTGAAAGATAAAAAGCATATGATAATCTTGATCAATGCAGAGAAAGGTTTTGACAAAACTAAATACCAGTTTAAAAAGCACTCCATAAATGGGCATGGAAGATACCTACCTTAACATAAGAAAGGTCATATAGGAAAATCTCTCAGCAAACATTATTTTCAATGGTGTCAAAATGTAAGCATTTCCTCTAAGATCAGCATCAAGATCATGGGGCCCACTCTATTCCTATTAATCAATATAGTTTTTTTTAAAGTCATAGACATAGCAATCAGAGAAGAAAACGAGAAAGAACACATATTGGAAAAGAAGAAGTCCATCTGTCATTGATTGCAGATGACCTGTTTCTATTCATAGAAGACCCTATAGATAGAACCAGAAAATTACTAGAGCTAATCAATGAATTTAGTAAAGCCCAGGATACAAAATTAATACACAGAAATCCTTTGCAGACTTACAGCACAACAAGAAAAATCAGAAAGAGAAACTAAGAAAAAAGTGCCATTCCCCCTGCAACAAGAAGAATAGCATAGCTAGGAATGCTGCTGCTGCTGAGTCACGTCAGTCACGTCCGACTCTGTGCGACCCCATAGATGGGAGCCCACCAGGCTCCCCCATCCCCGGGATTCTCCAGGCAAGAACACTGGAGTGGGTTGCTATTTCCTTCTCCAATGCATGAAAGTGAAATGTGAAAGTGAAGTCGCTCAGTCGTGTCCGACTCTTTGGGACCTCATGGACTGTAGCCTATCAGGCTCCTTGTACATGGGATTTTCCAGGCAAGAGTACTGGAGTGGGTTTCCATTTTTCTTCTCCAATAGCTAGGAATAAAGTTATCTAAACAGACAAAACACATGTATGCAGAAAGACAGGCTGTATGATGAAAGATAGCCAAGTTGAAATAAACAGATAGAAAGATATGCCTTGTTCTTGACTTGAAAGAAATCAATGTTGTGAAAATGTCTATACTACCCAAAGCAATCTGAAGATTCAATTCCTCCCTATCAAACAACCAATGACATTTTTAAAAAGAACTAGGACTAATAATTTTACAATTTATATGGGGGGAAAAAAGACCCAGAAGGGCCAAAGCAATCTTGGAAAGAAAGGTGGAACTGGACGAATCAACCTTCTGACTTCAGACTATACTACCAAGACACTATGGTACAGACACAAAAGCAGAAACAGAGAGCAAAGGAACAAGACACAAAGCTGAGAGATGAACCCACACTCCTATAGGCATCTTTTCTTTGACAAGGGAGGCAAGAAGCTACAATGGAGAAAGGACAGAAAAGAGAGCCTCTTCAGTAAGTGGTGCTGGGAAACTGGACAACTACATGTAAACGAATGAAATTAGAACACTTCTTCATACTATACACAAAAATAATTCACAATGGATTAAAGACCAAAAGTAAGGCCAGAAACTATAAAATTCTTAGAGGAAAACACAGGCAGAACACTCTTTGCCATTTATCACAGCAAGACCTCCGAGAATGACTGAAATAAAAATAAAAATAAATGGCATCTAGAGAAACTTCAAAGTATATAAGCAGCAAAGAAAACTATAAACAAGATGAAAAGACAACCCTCAGAATAGGAGAAAGCAATTGTAAATGAAGCAATTGACAAAGGATTATCTACAAAGTACACAAGTAGATCATCGAGCCTAATATCAGATAAAAAGCAACCAACTGAAAAGTGACCAGAAGACATGAACAAATTTATCCAAAGACGACATTAAGAAGGCCACCAAACACATGCAAAGATGCTCCACATCACTCATTATTAATGAAATGCTAATCAAAACTACGTGAGGTATCACCTCACACCAGTCAGAATGGCCATCATCAACAATTCTACAAATAATAAATGCTGGACAGGACATGGAAGAAAGGGAACCCTCTTGCACTGTTGGTAGACATGTAAATGGATACAGCCACTATGGAGAAGGAATGTAGGTTTCTTTAAAAAGTAGGAATAAAGCTACCATATGATGCAACAATCCCCTACTGGCCATATACCCGGAGAAAACCATACCTCTAAAAAGACACATATACCCCAATGTCCACTGCAGCACTATTTAAAATAGCCAGGGCATGGAAGCAACCTAATGTCTATCAAGAGAACAATGTATAAAGAAGTCGTGGAACATATACACAATGGAATATTACTCAACCACGAAAAGGAACAATACGAGTCAGTTTAACTGAGGTAGATGAACCTAGAAACTGTGATACAGAGTGAAGTAAGTCAGAAAGAGAAAAATAAATATAGTAAATGAACGCATACACATGGAATCTTGTAAAATGGTACTGGTGAATATTTGAAGAGCAGAAACAGATACACAGATGTAGAGGAAGGACTTGTGAACTCAGCTGGAGAAGGAGAGGGTGGGATGAATTGAGAGAGTAGCACTGAAACATCACCTACTACCATATGTAAAATAGCTAGCTAGTGGGAAGTTGCTATATAACATGGGGAGCCCAGCACTGTCCTCTGTGATGACCTAGAGGGTGGGATGGCGGGAAGTGGGAGGCAGGCTCACCAAAGAGTGGATAATATACTTATGGCCTATTCATGTTGTTGTATGAGGAAAACAAACCAAACAATGTAAAGCAGTTATCCTTCAATTAAAAATTAATAAATACAATCTAAAAACTATCATTCAACACATTTGTACTGTCATCTAAAGCTATATGGGATCATCTTCTATTCCTAGCTATTTTTCCACTATAAGTGCTTATAAATGTCATTAAAGGTTTTGAAAATATGATTTTAAAATATGATTTTAATAGCTACACAGTATTGCTTAATATCTCACACATACATAATAACATTTCAGTCTCAACATAGAAACATAATACCAAAAAAGGTTTGCATTTTAAACTAAAGCTTGCATTTTAATTCAGTTCAGTGAGAATTCCTCTGAAGATCTAAAATTCTTATGAAAAGTACATTATGTCGAGTCCTTCTTGCTTTCATCTGTTATGCCATATTCTCATTTACTTCTAAGGACTCTTGGACTTTTGACATTTTTGCCTTAGGCTGTAATTTTTGACTGAGATAAAATCTTAAATTTAGATATTAAGAATGTCAAGAAGCACTCTTGTAAGTGTGAGTCACTCAGTCATGTCCAGTTATTCGTGACCCATGGACTGTAGCCCACCAGGTCCTCTGTCCACAGAATTTTCCAGGCAAGAATATTGGAGTGTGTAGCCATTCCTTTCTCAAGGGGCTCTTCCTGACCCAGGGGTCAAACCCTGGTCTCCCGCATTGCAGGCAGATTCTTTACCATATGAACCACCAGAGAACCCTAACCCTGGTGTACACGGATGTAAAAATCCTCAAAAGAATATTAGCAAACCAAATTGAAGACACATTAAAAAGAATCATACACTATGATCAAATGGAATTTATTCTGTGCCTGCAAGCATGATTTATTATTTGCACATCAATCACTGTGATACACAGTATGAGCAAAATTAAGAATGAAATCATGTGATCATCTCAATAATTGCAGAAAAAGCTTTCAACAAAGTGTAACATCAATTTTGGTACAATCTCTCAATACAGTGGTTAAACATGGAACATCCTAAAGGGTATATAAGACAAGCCCACAGCTAACATCCAAGTCAGTGGTAAAGAGGTGAAAGATTTTCCTAAAAGATCAGGAATAGTACAAGGATGCCCACTCTCCCCAATCTTGTTCAACATAGTAGTGGAAGTGTCCTACCCAGAATAACTAGGCAAGAAAAGGAAATAAAAGCATCCCCATTGGAACAAATGAAGTTACACTGCCATTATTCGATTATGACAGGATTTATATGAAACCATAAAAACTCCACCAAGTAACAAGTATTAAAACTAATAAACTCAGCAATGTAGCAGGAAAATGAGCCATCAGAGAGAGAACAGAACAGTACCATATACAAATGCATCAAACAACAACAACAACAACAACAACCATGAAATAAAATTTACCGATGAGCAGAAACACCTGTACAGTCACAGGCTCCAAGACATAGAGTCTGGATTCAAATCCCACCTTACACTGACCTGCAGAGTGACCCAGGGCAAATCACACAATGATCTGAGGCTCAACATATTCAACTGTAAAATGGACACAAACCCAGTATCTCCTCCCAGGGCTGTGAAACTCCAAGGAAATGCTTATTTAGGCCCGGGCATTGGAGTGTCTCCTGGAGCCTCTCCCTGTATGAAACTCTTCTAGAACTGGGCTCTCCTGATCCTGTGGGTGAGGGTCAAGTGTAGAGCCTGGGAGCCAAATGGGACTAGACAATGACAAGGACAAAAAAAATACTAGTTCTGTGTCAGGGAGGGAAGCCACCTCCTTTCCAGATCTCAGAGTGGGGCCTGCACCGAAGGCCCGGGGGATGCACAATCAGATGTGAACCCCGACCCCACCCCACCCCCAGCAGGGATGGAGCCTTCCTGGCAAGAACCTTCTCTCTGGTCCGGGCTCCAGTGTGATGTGGGGCTGCTCCCTGAGTTCTCCAGGTCTCCACCAGGCAAAGAGCTCTTGGGACTTGGAGGTCTATTAAACCACAGGTGCCTGAGAGTCAGAATGACACAAGGACTAACAACATTGAAAATTAGCTATATTTAAAAAAATGACAGAAGTACAGACAGGTCAGGGGATGAGAAGCAGGAGGATTGACTACCTCTCAAGCCTTTAGCAGAAATATCTCCACAGCAGCTCAGCAGAGCCCACAGGAGGAAAATATAATGGAAAAGCAGGCTATGGGTATATCTCTACACTGCTGGACCCAGGGACCCATGTCCCAATCCACCAACATCCTTTTGCATATCCAGACAGCAAGAGGGAGAAACACAGACCTTGCCTTAGGAAGTCTCAGCCAGACTTAATATTGAGGTTGCTGAGCATGGTTACGTGGTCACTAGGGTCACTCAGTGCCTCCTCTGTGCTCACATCCTCTGTCCTCACAGAAACATACATGGTTCACTACAGAGAACCCTCTGAGGGTACTTGTGTATACTAGAAACAGGCAATGGTGAAGTGTGAAGAGAAGACACAGAAATGGAAACATGCTTCTGGGGTGCTGTACAAATTTCCAAAGATCTGAAGTTCTTGATACTTGGCATTGTTAAAAGAAGCTTCTTAATGTGTAAACGCAGAAAGGATATTTCCAGGAGAAAGGACAAAGGAATCGTCCCATTGGGACAATTTGGTATCCATGTGGGAAAGTAAGTTGGATCCCTTCCTCAAAAGACAGCACCAAATCAATTAGACACATACTAAAAACCAACAATTGAAGGAAAAGCTTTACAAAATTTCGAACCATTTTTGATGAGGGAATATCTTTTCTTTAAATTGAGGTATTGTTGATTTACAATAATTTGTTTAAGGTTTACAGCAAAGTGATTCAGTGATTCAGCCTCTCAGGTACTTCCTTGGAAAAAATTCATTCCCTTTGGGAGGCCCCTAGGCCATGCCCCTCTACTCAGAACAGCTAAGAATCCTGAATAGGCAAAGCAGCATATGGTGGTGCTCAGTGAGGGTTTTTAGACTGAATCAACTATTCTAACATGATACAAGGAACAAGCCCAGAGTTTAAGAGAGGATCTCCAAACCTACCTTCCAAAAGGAGGTCATGCTCCCTTGAATGTCAGTGCGTGAAACAGCGCTTGGGAAGGGAAAAGGTATGTCATGAATATTTGGTCTGCAGAGGAGACAAAGTGGTGTGTAGAGATGATGTGCAGGCATGTCCCAGGACACTGAGCACACGGACAGAGTGACCGGACTCTCAGCCCTGCTCTGGGGGCATTGCACTCTCTCCATCCCTGCCAGAGCGTGAGCAGCTCACACGTGTCTTGGAGAGTATGGTCACATGACCTGGACCTGGCCAATCAGTGTGCTCCATCCCTGGCCACCATGATTGGCACTGACCAATCGGGACCCAGGACCAGGCCTCAAGGGGGATTCAAAGGAAGAGGAGGGCTGGCTCTGCCGGAAGGGGTGGGGCCCTGTGAGGTCAGGCTGCAGCAGTGGGAGGGGGCGTGAGTTCACCTGGGGCAGTTGGTGACCTTCTTGCGCCCGTTAGGGCAGAGCCGCTGGCCTGATAAGGAGGGTGCTGCTGAGCCCAGGGGTTGAGAGCGCCAGTTCCTGCTGTGGTCCCGGAGCTCCACCTGAGACCAGAGGGAAGCCGTCTGCCCGTGAGTCCTCTCCTGCTTGACTGTCAGCTTGTTTGGACTACGCTGGGTTTTCTGTCCAGCTGGCTACGTGAAGACCCTGGAAATGCACCTGTGTGGGTTTTGGCTGGCTTCAGGGAAGAAATGCTAGATGACACTGGGAGACTCCAGTTTAATCTGGATTCAGGTCATATCTCTTGAAAGTGAAGTGAAAGTCCCTCAGTCGTGTCCACCTCTTGGCAACCCTGTGGGCTATACAGTCCATGGAATTCTCCAGGCCAGAATACTGGAGTGGGTAGCCTTTCCCTTCTCCAGGGGATCTTCCCAGTCCAGGGATTGAACCCAGGTTTCCCGCATTGTGGGCAGATTCTTTACCAGCTGAGCCACAAGAGAAGCCCAAGAATACTGCAGTGGGTGGTCTGTCCCTTCTGTAGTGGATCAGCATTCCCGACCCAGGAACCAAACCGGGGTCTCCTGCATGGCAGGAGAATCCTTTACCAGCTGAGCTGTCAGGGAAGCCCAGTATCTCTTAAGGCCAGCTATTCATTGTAGTATCACCCTAATTAGTCTTCATGGGATTAAGGTAGCAACCTGCTAAGGTAGCAATCGATGTCCTTTTTCTACAGGACAAAACTGGGGCTCAAAGAAGGGGGTAACACAGCTAGAGCAAGGAAGTGTGTACCTAAACAAAACCCCCAGATCCTGCTGTTAGAACTCAGGGAAGCCATATGGTGTGGCTTGTCCATGTGATGGGGGCTAAGACACCCAGCCCACACCGGATACTGTGGGGACCTAACTTGGTAACTGCCTTCTTGCAGCTCTGAGACTCAAAAAAGCGATTTTCACTGGAGAGAGGAAGGATACGTCCCTCCATCCAACCCACCACATCCTCCAGGTACTCCCACACCCTGCCCCCTTTCTCTTTCTTTGTGAGGGAATAAGCGTCACGCTCATGTGACCACATTGGCTGTCCACTGTTCACGAGCTACCACCTGGAGCTGCTACTGGAGAGGCCAAGTGCCTTTGCCCCCGAGTACCCCTCTTTCCTTTGCACTGTGGGGGCCTTTCTCAACACCTGCACACCAGAGGCCGTTTCTGAGACATGCAGGGACCCTCCTTCAGTTTGCAACAGATTGCATCCATCACTGTCCTTTCAATGCTTCCTTTGACACTCAGCTCCTGAGCTCCTTTGTCTGCATTGTGACCCACCTGGGTGCCACGGAGGGACAGAGCTGACCATGAATCCAAAGCTCAGATCTGACAGGCAGGAATCTGTGTGTAAAGGGCCTGATTAATCATGCTGTAGAGGCTGTAGTGGGCTCCAGGGATCCGTAAGTAGGACTTGGGCCAAAGTGACTCCACAGCTATTTTAATGCCTGGGGAGGGTCTGGCTATAGTGGGGGTGGGGTGAGTCTCCTGAGGTTCTGAAGGCCCACTGTGTGCAGATTCATGGTGCATAGAGAAGAGAAGGCAGAGTCCTTTCCTGGAGGTGGTCAAAGCTCATGGATGAGCCAGACAGGCAGGCAGGGCACGAAAGCACCTGAGCTGCCATTATGAGTGAATGGTGTGGGGGCAGAGGAAGAGAACCAGGTTTGCTCGCTTATTGGAGCCCAGGGCAGGTTGTCCCCAGACTAAACACTTACTATGGTGATGACCGTCACTGCTGTCTGCAAAGGGTTTACGTTGGTGTGTGTCTTCATCGAGTGGTCAGGCCGTCTCTAAGCTACACTGGCCATGGGCATTGCCTCTCCTTGGAACTTGACATGTTTCGTCTCTTCCCTATGGAACATTCATTTCTGAGAGGGTTTTTGGGCCACAAGGATGTTGGGTTTTTCTCTAGCTTTGTCTCATGAGGAACGCTTTTCCACTTGTTGATGTGGTTTGTTTTCCCAGCTCTCTTTCTTGCCTTATTTTGTCAATTTGTTTCTGCCAGAGGAAGAGCTCAGAATTTGCCTCTGGCTGATATGTGACACTTACAACAGCAACACCTACCTGGATATAATGACCACATTTGCCGAAAGGGCTTTGTTTTGCAGAAGACATCTTGAAAGTACCTACACTGTCCTTTCAGATTCCCAAAGGCTATTTGAAATGAAATAAAAACACGAATTCTCAAGTTTAGTCTTACAATATGTGGGGAGTCAGAAAAATCCCCTGGAGAAGGGAAACACCACCCACTCCAGTATTCTGGCCTAGAGAATTCCATGGAGTGTATACTCCGTGGGGTCACAAAGAATCGGACAAAATCTGATGACTAATCAACAACACCGAAGCTTCACCATTTGTCAGAGATAACAACAGTATTTACACGACTGTGTGCATGTTCAGTGGCTCATACGTGTCAAACTCTTGCAGCCCTGTAGCCCCTAAGATCCTCTCTCTGTGGAATTTTTCAGGCAAGAATACTGAAATGGGTTGCCATTTCCTCCTCCAGGGGATCTTCCCAACCCAGGAATTGAACCCAGGTCTCCTGCATCTCCTACATTGGCTGTCGGGTTCTTTTCTGCTGAACCACCTGGGAAACAAGTCATTACATAACTGGGTTATCCTAAAGTACTTAACTTGGAGTCTGGCACTCGGGAAATTCTCACTGGTGATGTGAATATTCAGTCATATATCATTATTGCTCATATGATAATGAAATGGCCATGCTCATGAAGGAGAAAGAAGAGCCTTTCCAAGTCCAATTAAATCCTTTGCCACACATATCTTTTTAAAAACTTCTGACTTTGAAATGAACATCAAACATAAAGACATTGGTTATGGCCTCCAGAAAAGATTGAGCTGTACCAATAAGTGACGAGGATTCTTCTCCCAGTTCCAAAATGCATGCGTTGTTTCCCGGGCACCAGCGAGCACTTCTCCGGTGGGCTCAGAGAGGCTGAGTCACTCACCAGAGACAACACAGCAGCAGACCAGGACTCCGACCCAGGTCGCTGAAACCACAGCTCCCTCCTGTGCCCATCTGACCTGCCCCTTGAGGGCAGCAGGAAGATCTGGGCTCCCCTGGCCTGAGCCCCCGGGCCTGCCTCCCCTTGTCTGCGCTGGGATGTGTCCATTCCCAACCATGCACTGTGTCCCCCAGCCCTGGGCCGTCATATCAGGCTCCAGGCTCCCGGCAGGTGAGCCCCACGCCCACCAGCACACCTCCGAGCCCTGCCCATCTGGTCTCTGTGCCCGAGTGTCCTGATCCTAACTGTTTTCTTGAGGCAGCCCCAGGACTGAGCCCTGCTTCTTCGAAGCTCCCTTCACCAAGCCCAGTGAGGCTCTGCCCTGTGGCTTCATGACAAGTATGGTGGGCTGAGTAGTGGCTCCGAAAGCCATCCATCCTTCTGCAGCCTCCAGAGGTGGCCTTATTCCGATGAAAGGTCTCGGCAGATGGAAGTAAGTTCCTGACCTCTGCACCAGATCACCCAGGATGCATGTGGACCCTAAATCCAACGACAGATGTCCTTGGAAGAAAAGAGGGGGTGATCTGAGGCACAGAGCCACCCAGGGGAGAAGGTTTGTGCAGATGGACGCACAGGTCGGGGTGATGTGGCCAGAAGCCCAGGGTGGCCTGGCGTCCCCCAAGGACTGGACCAGGCCAGAGGGACCCTCCGCTGGAGCCTCTGGAGGGAGCTCAGCCCTGCCCACACCTGGATCACAGGTTTCTGACTCCAGAACTGGGGGGAGGGGGGATGAATTTGTGTTAAAGCTGTCCAGTCTGTGGCCAGTGGCTGCAGCCACCCCTGGACACTGAGAGTGAACTTGCTGGCTCCAAGGTGAGAACAGTGGCAGGACCCACCCCCTACCCCCCAACCCCAACACACAATCTTGTCATGAGGTTAAATGAGTTCATACACACAGATGGCTGAATCAGGGACTGACATTTGGATCTCAGCCCGCTTCACTTCCTCCTCCTCGTCACCATCACCGTCATTGTGAGGGGCCCTCATCCACTCATTCAGTGGACATACAAGGCCCTGATGCGGGCAGTGAGGCCAGCGAGCTGGGAGGCTCCACACAGGGCTCACCCTGCCTGCTGGGGCCGCATGGAGAAGGCTTGTGCAGTGACACGGAGACCCCGGGAGAGGCTGGATCCTCCGGTCGTGGGAGGCATGGGCGCCTCAGCATCAGCGGTGGAGGGTTGATCTGGGTTCATCCTGGGGGGGTGCAGCCCTTCACTCAAAGTGGGGGAAGAACCCCATGTGGCACCCAGTGTCCGGTAGCCTCCCCTTGCCATGGCAGGCTGCGGGCAGAGCCATGGATGACAAGGAGTCTGCATCTCACTAGGGGCCGAGGCTGGCACTGAGGGAATCCTCAGTGAGGATTTTTTTTTTTAAAAAACCATCATAAGTGACTTCAGCTCCATTGCTTTTTGCCAAAAACCTACAATGATCCCAAGAGCTTTGTATACTCCAAGGGTGGTGACTTGGACATGGAGCCCAGCACAGACCCAAGTCAGTCCTGCCCTGAGTCCCACGGGCCGGCCACACCATGCCCCTTCCTTGGCCTGGCTTTCTTCTGCCAGGACCCCCAGAATGGTGGAAAGGCAAGTGTGGCCTCAAGCTGAGGGGCCCAGCCTGGGCTCCAAAGCCCTGGGGGTCCCCTTGGGACGTCTGGTGGACCTAGTTCCCCCTGCCGTGGGGCAGCTCTCTCTCGGGGACTGTCGTGTTTCTTTGCTTTCTGTTGTGATGGGGCACTCCAGTTATCTCGAGGTGATGGGAAGTCTGTTGGTGTTACATGCTCCTGCCTTAGATGGGGAAACGTTATTGCTGCATTGACACTGCTCACTCGATACTGGGAATCTGTTAAACACAAATGGCAAGGGGAACAGAGCAAAACAGAAAAAGAAAAATAGAGAGTTGCTGGTTTGCTTCAGGTCTCACCTGTGATTAAGAGTGTGTACAGCCTGCATGTGAACCTGGGTTCCCACACCTGCCAGCTACCAGGTGCCAGGCCCTGATTTTAGACCCCCAGCTTCACTAAGGAGTCATTGACAGATACAGTTTGTGTGTATTTCAAGTCTACATTGCGATGACTTGATGCCCATAGATATCATGGAATGATTGCCTTACATACGCATCACCTCACACGGTTAACTCTGTGTGTGTGTGTGTCTTTTATGTTGTTCTTATAATCCGTGAACACAATATAGATAGCTCTCCATTTTTTAAGATCTTCTTTAATTTATCTTAGAAGTTTATAGTTTGCCGTATGTCTTGCACATGTTTGATTAGATATCTTGATATTTTCAGTGCCATTATAAATTCCTAATAGATACAGAATTTACTTTTCTATATTCACTTGGTAAATCCATATATTTCAAATCATTCTAATTGTATTTATTTATGTACACACAATTATGTCTGCAAATCAGTTCTTTTTTCCCCTTTGAAACTGTGATAACCCTTTACTTTTTCTTGCCTTATTGTATGGACTAGGATCTCCAGTCCTGAGTACATTGGTGAACAGAAGTAGTAAGAATAAGTATCCTTGTCTCTTTCACATTATCAGAGGAAAAGCTTTCAGTATTTCACCATCACACATGATATTAGCTTTTTTGTAGATAGTTTAATCAAAATATGTAAATTCTTCTCTGTTAGTTTACTAAGAATTTTTTCTTAGTTGTGAACTAAAATTATTACATTACATTTTCTTGTTTATTTTCTGCAGATTTTGAAACAGGTAATTTTTCTTTTATGTGATTATTTTTCTTTTATGTGATTTAACTTTAAAAAATTTTTGTGATTCTAAAACGACCCCAACCTGATCTCAATGTATTCTCTTTCAGTTGGACTTTATTTCTTAGTGTTTTATTTAGGGTTATTTCATCTATACTCAGAGTCTGTAATTTTACTTTCTTGTACTTCTTCCTGGTTGGATTTAGTATCAAGGTTATGCTAGTCTTATAAAACAAGGTTGGAGAGTGTTCCTTGTTTACTGCAAGAATTCCTGTGAGATTACTGTTTTCTTCCCTAGAATTTTGGAAGAATTGATTGGCAAAACCAGTTGGTTTTATTGTGGGGAGGCTTTTAATTTCAGATGTAATTTTTTTCATGCAAATAAAATTTTCTGATTTTGTATGTCTTCTTGGGTCTATTTCAGTAAAGCATTTCGCTCCTGCTAGAAAGTTATTGAGGCGAGCAGACTCTCCAGTTAGTAAGTGAACTGTGGTTCATAGTATCTTTCTTATCTGCAAGATGTGTTGTCTCCCCTTTTAAAAACCCCTGATGCTGGTGATTTGAGCTTTGTCTCTTTGTCTTAATAAGTCTCTCTAGGGGTTTATCAGTTCTTTCAAAGAGCAAACTTTCGGCTTTGTTTTTAAAAAACTTCATATTTGCTTTCTGTTTGCTTGTTTTCTGCTCCTTTTTTTTTTTTTTCCCCCATCTACCTTGTGTTTCGTTTGCTATGTTTTTTTCCTGGTTTCTTGGGAGAGAGGCTTAATTGATTTTTAGCCTTCCTTTTTTTCCAGTGTATGTGTTTAAGACTTTAAGTTACCCTCTAAACACAGTCGCTGTGTCCCACAGGTTTGAATAAGCCAGATTTTCATTATCTTTTATGGAAAAGTATTTTCTAATTTTCATTGTGTTTTTTAAAATTATTATTCATGAAATTCTTCAAGCAGTGTGTCATTTAACTTCGCAATGTTTGGGGAGCTTTTTCCAGTGACCCTTTTTTGATTTCTAGCTTAATTCCATGAAGAGCCCCATTGTAGGCTTTTGGGGTTACTGTTATAAATCCCGTAGACTAGCTGATAAACAACAGAAAGTTGTTTCTTGTAGTCTTGAGGCTGGGGAGTCCCAAGATCACCAGCAGGTGCCACATCTGGTGAGGCCTGTTTCCTGGTTCCTAGACTGCCTCCTGCTTCTCCCTGTCCTCACAGCACAGGAGCCCATTCCCTCCTGGCCTGACCCTTCGCAGGGTGCCTGCCTCCTCGGATCATCACCACGTGCTGGGTGAAGTTTGAGGGCCCATAAACTGTCAGCCCATTGCAATCCCTAAGTATCCTCTGCATTATTTCAGTCCTTTGAAATAATTCAAGCTTTCCTAATGGCTCAATACATATTCTTTCTGTTATATGTTCCTTGGGCTCTTGAATATGTATCAGTGGGAATGCAGTGTTCCATGTGTATCAGTCAGATCAGGCTTGTCACTCATGTAATTCAGATTCCGGTAGCCACGTTGAATAAAAGCAGAAGTAGGTGAAATTACCTGTAATATATTTTATTTTAACACACCCCAAATATTATCATTTCAGTGTGTAATCAACATGATAAAACCTAATGAAATAGTTCACGTTCTTTTTTTCATGCTAAGTCTTTAAAATCCAGTGTGAGTTTCATGCTTGCAGCGCATCTGATTGTAGAGCCAGCCGCATTTCAGGTACTTCATGGCTGCAGGTGACTACATACCAGGGCCCAGTTCCACGAGAGATGTGTCTTTAACGTCTCCCACTGGGATTATGAACTTGGCTGTTACTCCTTTTCTATTTCTGTTGGTTTTTATGTATTGATATTTTGAAGTTATGTCATTAGGTACATTCAAGTTTAGAATCCTCATCTTCTTGCTAGATTGAACTTGTATCAGTATGAGATGCTCCTTTTTATTGCTAGAAATGCTTCTTTTTTAGAGACTATCTGACAGTGATATTGCCACATCGGTTTTCTGTCCTTGTTGGCCTGGGTATCTTTTAGGTTCACCTGTCTAAAAGATATTCCATCTTAACATGTAGCTCTGTGAATAGTGTACAGTTTTCATTGGAATCAGTTTGACACTTTATCTTTGAATGAGAGTGTTTGCTCTGTTTATAATGTTGATATTCAGTGTGTAGACACCATGTTGCTGTGTGTTTTCTGTTTGTCCCACCTAGTCTGTGTTCTTTGCTCTTGCCTTCTTTTAGAAGTTTGAAGTGTTTCTCTAGTTCTGTGCTCCTCTGTCAGGTTGTTGGGTGCACATTCAGAGACACAGCGTGTGTTTTACATTCAAGTCTAACTTAGTACTTTTACTGCCTCCCTGACACGACTGTTTCCTCCTTGTCACTGTTACACTTTAAACTGTTAGATGTATATTTGGCGTTAACATCATTGTTTTGTAAAGTTAGTATTTACCCTCACAGTTACCTCATTGTTGGTCTCTACTTGTTTTTTATATTTCCATCAGAGACTACTTTTCTTTTTCCCAAAGCACTGCCTGAATATTCTTTTAGTGCATGTGTGTGGGTGATGAGTTGTCTCATTTCCACTTGCCCTAAAAGTCTTTATTTTGCTTTCATTTTCGAAGAGTGTTTTTCTTGGGTATAGAATTCCAGGTTGGTGGTTATTTGTTTTTCAGCATTTTACAGATGCCAGTCCATTATTTTCTGACTTCCTTGTTCTTGAAAAGTCAGCTCTCAGTGTTGCTGTGCCATTAAAAGCCACACCATTTTTCCTCTGAGTGCTTGAACATGTTCTTCTAGCCTTAGGCACCCACAGAGCTGCTGAAACCAATGGGTGGTTATCATTTTTGAGTCAGTGGTCTGATTCTTGAACCAACTCTTACCACTGTCCCTGTCAGCCAGTTCAGTCGCTCAGTATCTGCCCCGTTGCAACCCCATGGACTGCAGCACACGAGGCTTCCCTGTCCATCACCAACTCCAGAGCTTGCTCAGACTCATGACCATCAAGTTGGTGATGCCATCCAACCATCTCATCCTCTGTTGTCCCCTTCTCCTCCTGCCCTCAGTCTTCCCCAGCATCAGGTTCTTTTCCAATGAGTCAGTTCTTTGCATCAGGTGGCCAAAATATTGGAGCTTCGGCATCAGTCTTTGCAGTGAATATTCAGGTCTGATTTGCTTTAGGATTGGCTTGTTGGATCTCCTGGCAGTCCAAGGGGCTCTCAAGAGTCTTCTCCAACTCCCCAGTTCAGAAGCATCGATTCTTTGGCATTCAGCCTTCTTCATGGGGCAACTCTTACATCCATACATGACTACTGGAAAAATCATAGCTTTGACTCAGTGAACCTTTGTCGGCAAAGTAATGTCTCTGCTTTTTAATATGCTGTCTAGGTTTGTCATAGGTTTCCTTCCAAGAAGCAAGCATCTTTTAATTTCACCATCTGCAGTAATTTTGGAGCCCAAGAAAATAAAGTCTGTCACTGTTTCCATTGTTTCTCCATTTATTTGCCATGAAGTGATGGGGCCGGATGCCATGATCTTCATTTTTTGAATGTTGAGTTTTATGCCAGCTTTTTCACTCTCCCCTTTCACTTTCATCAAGAGGCTCTCTAGTTTCAACCCCTGGAGGCATTTCTTATTCCCCTTTCTGTCTTTTCTCCACCATGAGGGTCCCCATTTATACTTTTTAACAACATAGTTTAACAACAGACTCCTTCAATATATTCTATCCTTTTTTTCTCTCTCTTATATATATTTTTTACTCGACCAGTCCTTCAGTTCACTGATCCTCTCTTCAACTACGTCCAATTTGGTGTTAAGCCCAGAGACTGAGTTCTTAAATTCAGTCACTGTTATTGTAAAGTTCGAGAGTCGGTTTTGATTCTCAGAAATTTTTCCTTTTGTCAAGTATATTTTTGAACAGGTGACATTTGCATCTGATACCTCTAGCACACTTCTGATATGCTGATATACATCTGATACCTCTGGATCTGGTTCAGCTCTTTTTCTCTTGGTCTTGTTTGTTGTTACACCCTTTTTTGCTTCTTTGGTTGCATGTTGGACATTATGTTTGGAAAACCCTAGAGGTTCTGAGTGATGCTGCCTTCTCCAGAGTTTCCTCTGACACACACGTCCAGTGGGGACAGAGCTGTCTGTTCACTTAGGGCCTGAGGGACTTGAGGCTGGGGAGGGGGCAGTGTCCTTGTAAGCTCAGTCTCAGCAGCCTTCACCTACCTTCCACCACCACCCCAGGGAGGAGCTTTCCAGCATCTCGGTCTGGAAGCCTGGGCTGCCCCATAGGTCCCCCCCCACCCCTCTCGGCAGGTCCTGAAGTCGGGGGCTGCCCCCATCCGCAAGAGAGTGTAACCAAAGGGCCCGCCTGTGGGCACTTTTTCAGTGTTGCAACCCCAAGGCAAAGACCAAGACCAGGAAGAACTTGGCCTCGGCCCAAGTCCTGGAAGCAGAGTGGCCTGAGGTGAGAGCAGCCAGGGGCTGGGCCCATCAGATTGGGCCTCACCCAGTGAAGTTTTGGGGTTGTGTTTCATTTTGTTAGCATAGTTGTGGGCCCTGCCGGCCAGGGCGCTTTGGCCTTAGTGGGCACGATTGACCCCAGCAGGATTACCTTGTAAGAGGTTGTGCAGGTGCCACGTGGAGGACAGGTGGGGGCCCCACAAGAAGGGAAACACTGCATGGAGGAGTCACTGGGGCACGTGGACTAAGCTATAAAGTCAGTCCTTGAAGCAGAAAGGCTAAGCCCCTTAACGTCTCCCTTCTTCCAAAGAAAGGATACACTGGCTGGAGGAGTCTCTGGGGCGTGAGGATCGAGCTAGAGAGTCAGTCCTTGAAGCAGAAAGGCTAAGCCCGTTAATGTCTCCCATCTTACAAAGCACAGACCAGTGTGTCCAGTATTTTAATGTCAGGTACCTACTGCTTACATGTGTGACATACACCCTCATAGCTACACATGTCTACTACATGCCTCTTACAAGTGCTGGGCATTGTTCTGGGTGCTGGACACTCAGTATGTAGTAGGGGATACGTAGCCCAGGATTTTTTTATTTCTGCAAAGAAAAATAGAAGAACGAAAGATTCCATGTGGTTCAGTTTGAGAAAGTTCACCATGTGGAGGGCCCCATGTGCACGCAAATTGTGGTAAAATACATATAACATAAATTTAACATTTTAACCACTTGATTGAATGACTGGGTGGCTTCAGTGGAGTCAGGCTAACAGATGGCCCTGAGGTGTCATCCACCTTTCTCCCAGAGGAACACTCCAAAGCTTGGTGGCCTTGTAGACCTTCCCTTTATTCTTCACTCTCCCCAGTGGCTCTAGGTCATTGGTCTGTGTGTCATTTAAGAATCTCTTTATCCACTTTGTTGTTAGGTTTATATTTTGGAAAGCTTCTCAGATGCCCCTGGGTCTTGAGAAGGTAGGCTTGGATTCCACGTTCTCCCCTGCCACATGCCTGCCAGGTTGAGGTGGAGGCCGAAGGCTGGTCTGAGTTGTGGTGGTCTGTGTGCTCGTGTGGTCAGTGGACCCCCTCTTCTCTGGAGGGGCAAGGAAATCCTTTGTGTGGAGCCTGGAGAGACTTGACAGCATCAGTCTTCACAGTCTCTCTCTCTTTTTAATTTATGTTTGCATTTAGTTTCTCATTTAACTGTTTTCTAGGAGATTCCAACTCCTACTGAAGAACTAAAAATATGCATGGAGCAGCTTCTTGAAAGAATAAGAAGAAATCGCTGAGCTTAGAGTGGAAAGAAGCAATACCAGGGTCAGTAGGGGGATTCTCACGTGTTGACATTTGCCCCGCGGGGGTCACCGCTGGCCTCCGTGTGCTGTCTTTAAACTTTGTCTGATTTCCAAGTCATTTTTCACACCTTCCCACTGAGCAAACCAGGGTGGATCAGTTCGGGGTTCTCATACCTTGCTTCAAATTTATGATGAGAGCTAATGTAATTTTAGAACATTTGAGGGGGGAGTTCTCTTAACTTACATTTTTGTCCATGTTACACTTTGTGTGGGATCTTAGTTCCCCGATCAGGGATTAAAACCAATGACCCCTGCAGAAGTGTGGAGTCTTGACTACTGGGCCCCTGGGAAAGTCCACTCTAACTTTAGCCTGAACTGGCGGGATTCCGATGTGCCTTAGCATGTTTTCCGCTATAGGGTGAGTCTGAGAGGAGTTATTGGGCCTGAATCAAGCATGAGGTTGAAGGTGCTCCTTTGGCCCTGCCCTGCAGCTGCTACTGGAGCACCTGGAGTGCCTGGTTTCCTGGTATGTGTCATCCCTCCAGATGACGGTGGGCAAGCAGCAGGCGCAGTCCCTAGCCGGCATGACCAGCGACGTGGAGGTGCTCAGCGCACTGAAATTGCTGTTTGAGCACCACAAGACCCTGGACGAGAGGGTACCAGCCACCCAGTCGTCCTGGATTTGTACACTTGCTGTCTTGTTAGGTGGATGATGCATGTATTTATGTAACTACTTGACTTTTGAGCTTCTTGAATTCTTGTATATATATTTTTTCTGTAAGAAGTCAGAGTTTTATATAGTTAAAAAGCATTGCCTGTGTACATGCTCAGTCATGTCCAAATCTTTGTGACACTGTGGACTGTAGCCCACCACGCTCCTCTCTTCATGGGGCTTCCCAGGCGTGAATACTAGAGTGGGTGTCCATCTTCCACTCCAGGCAGTCTTCCCAACCCAGGGATCGAACCTGCCCTCTTGTATTGGCAAGTGGATTCTTTACCACTGAGCCACCTGGGAAACCCCCAGTTAAAAAGTGTTAGTTGGCATAAATGTCTCCAGATTTATTACATTCTGTATATCAACTTGCAGTTAAAAACTGGGTAATAGAATTAATTTAGGATAACATTTTGTTCTCTCAAATTTAGAATTTAAAGCTGTTAACAAGCAGATTTACTTGACGTTAAGATCAATGAGAGACATTAAAGGTATTCTGTGACAGTATCTATGTATTAGGGTGAGTATACACTAAGAAGTGTACTAATGTATATACACACATCAACACACAGTGACTTGGCCCCTTTTGTTTGAGTTGAGAGCGTGATTACGAGTAGCACTCGAAAGGTGTAGTTTGTTAGAAGAAGAATTAGGTGCCACACATAAAGAGGTAAGTTTGATCAGTCATTGTGTAATTTCCGTGAAGGGTTTGTCATTTGAATCCTTTCATTTTAAAAAAGAATGAAAGCTGTAGTGGTGGGCATCAGATGTTATTTATCGTTCTGATTGAGGACCTGCCCACCTGGGTTATTTTAATGACTAGTAAACTAGACTTGTGGCTCAGAGTTGCAGGATCTCTTAAGTACCCCTTTTTCCAGCAGAAGACAAATTCTGACTCTAATCACCTGGTGGTATTCGGGATGGATAGTATCACCATGTATTTTCTTTTTATGTTGCATTTTCAGTTTAGACTTGAATTTTTCCAGGTGTTTTGCTGTCTTTACTTATTTCTTTACTCTAATTCAACTTTTTGGTTTTAGCAGATGATTCTTAAAGAGGAGAATAACCAGGAAAAGATACTAATGCACAGGGTGCTTGATGTAAATCATGAGCAAGGAAACATGCCAAGCGCCAATGGAAAGGCAAGTCCTTGGTCTCACTCTCTGTCTGGTTCTTGTCTTACCATCCAGTCTGTGTGGGGCTGTCGGGACCTCTCACCAACATACCATGTAGGTCTGAGTGGCTGTGAGGGTCTTGTGAGCTCCCAGAGAGCAGAAGGCAGTTTTGACCTCACCGATTGCCCGGAAGTGCTGTGGTCCCTCCCTCTCAAAACAAGGCTGTCTAAGGCTTCCTTTCCCCCTTAGAGACCCTCTAAGCCACGAGGAAGACCTGGCTAAGGTGATCGACCTCCAGGAAGTCATAGACAAGCAGGAGCAGAGCCAGATGGAGGAGCGCCTGGCAGCCCTCTTTGCCCATGTGACTGAAGGAGGACCTGGACATGGCCAGGAAGGACCTCCTCAAGTCCGAGGACGTGAACAGGAAACTGCAGCAGGATGTTCACGAAGTGAGTGACTGCAGCTGTGTCTGTTGTCCTGAGGTGGACTGTGAGTCCCTTGTTCTCCCGGTGATCTCAGCCTTGGCATGGCTGTGTGAGCAAGAGCAGAGCTCTGGTGAGACTGCAACTGGCTGCCTCCCCGCCTCTGCATTGAGATCTCTGGGGTAGAAGAGGCTTGGTCCAGGCATTCCGTTGGCAGTGAACCAACATTAGGGCAGCCCTAGCGCTGTGTTGCACCCTGGGTGTGGACTCCTCATTTCTACAAGTTCTAGGGTGCCCAGTGTGTTCCTTTTTTAAAAATTCATTCATCCATTTTTTGGCGTATAGTTGCTTTACACTGCTGTGTCAATTTCTGCTGTACAGCAAAGTGAATCAGTCATCTATCTATCTATCTATCTATCTACGTATCTCCCTCTCTTTTAGATTTCCTGCCCATTTACTTCACCACAGAGCACTGAGTAGACTTCCCTGTGCTATGCACTAGGTCCTCACTCGTTGACTTTATGTGTAGTATCAGTGCTGTATATATGTCAACCCGAGTCTCCCGGTTCTTCCTCCCCCACCCCCACCCCCACCCCCCGCAACTCCCTGTCAAATGTGTTCCTGATGATGCTGAAATTTCCTTCTGATTCACTCAGGCGAGTCTGGTGACGTCTGTGGAGCCCGTTCTCTCGGAGAGATGGGAGCATGCTGTGTGGACTCTGCTGAGGCAGTTTGCCTGGCCATCTTCTCTGGTTTTCTGAGGTTCCGCTCCTTGAAGGGATGTGTGACAGTGATACCGGCGGTCAGACAAGTCAAGTGGCATTTGCTCACCCTCAGATCCTCAGGCCCGAGTTGTGTAACCATGTGGAATCATGATGTTTCTGGCGGTCGTGTCTGCGGGTGTCATGATTTATAAGAAACTACCTAATGGTCACCGTGAAAACAGAAGAGTGCTGGGGGTTCAGGCCTCCTCCTGTGAGCCTCACCTCTCCTCTGTGCACAGACAGACAGCGCCCACCCTGCCCACCCCTCCCCCTTGAGACCATCTCAGAGAGAACCCCTCCAACATGTGGTACACCAAGTGTCCTTGTTTAGTAGCTTGGTGTGAGTAATTCTGCGTGAGAACTCAAAAAAGAAATATTTGCACAGGTTTGTATAAGCTATTCACACTACTCTTTGGCAACAGGAGATTAGGTGGCAGAGTTTAATACGTACAGAATTCTGGAAAAAGCGTTTTTAAGACCTTTCACTTTTAATGTTAGGACTTTGCCCACATTGGTTACTTAATGACCAGGGAGGGACCTGAAATGGATTTTGAACTGGCACACAGGAGTTGTACCAGCAGCAAGTTCTGGTCCTGGTTTGAGCGTTTCATACATGTGGTGTAACTCTGCTTTAGAAGAACTAGGCTTGAGAAATCTGTGCCCAGTTGTGTTACACTTTGATCTGCTTGCCTCATTCACAAGCCAGGTGATTCCTCCCACCATAGTCAATGACAAGTCATGTCTCAGTCTCCATTCATGTAAAAAAGACTACAGGTTATTAACCTTCTGCAACTCTTAAGAAATGGCAGTGTCACAGTCTGTCAGGCCCCTCAAATAAATACACCCAAATATCAACTGGTCGCCCCCCCCTCACCCAGTTCCAAACCTCTGCCTGTGTTTTTGAGTGTTGTCAATCCTGTGACTACCACTCCGTGGTACCAAGTTTGACCCTAAGGAACAATGTTTGTCTCTTCTCTCTCGCTGGCCACGAAGCTACAGGCTCCTTGAGGTGCGACCATGAGCAACACCCAGTCATACTGTCCACACACCAGAGAGGCCCTTGTCACACTCGACAGCGCTGAGGGGAGCTGCTTGGGGGAGCGGCCTACCCATGGTGGAAGGGAGCCCCTCGTAGCCTCGTCTGGTCCAGTTCGGCTCTCAGGGTCTCCAGGTTTAGAATCAGCTGGGCCTATGAAAAAGCAAATGACACAGCCTGCACCGCTTGCTTTCTGGATGTAAAATGACTTGCACCAAAATGTGTAGAACAGGTTATAGGAGTAGTTATCAACTCCAAATATTTTAATTGTGAGAAAATATTCTCTAAGTGTCCCATAGCAAATAGAAGCACTCAGAACAGTATTAAACCCTATAAACCATAATGAATAAGAAGTTCCATCTCAGGTGTAGAAAAGCTTCTGGAGGAAACACGGCAAGCCATTAACAATGATGAAGTCTGTAGAGAGAAGCTGGACTTGGGACGGGGCTTCGGGTAGGGGGGCAGGACTCACTCTATTGCCCTCGCTCCTCTCATTGCTTTAAACTGTATCCATGGAGCTCACCTGCATTCCTGGGCATTCCTCACATTCATTCCTCTACACCCCACTTCTTCATGGGGTAAAACAAGTCAAACGGGCCAAGTTTCTGAGTCACTTGACTCAACCTGGCAGCTCTGTGCTGTCGGCCATGGCAGTCACTCGCCTCCTGCAGCCCCTGAGCACGTGAGACAGGCTGGTGCAAACCTCGATGTGGAAATCACACAGGATTTCAAGACGCGCAGTGAAAAAAGGACGTCAAATAGCCTGTTGGTTTTTAAGAAAGTTTAGATTGCATATGTGGCTCATATTATCTTTCTAACGGACAGCACAGTCCACGTGAAAGGCTCACGCTTTGTCTCAGCTTTCGGGTGAACCCAGAAAGGACTACTCAGAATTCTGAACCACACACAACGGCCACACACTCTAAATCCATCTATAATGCAAACACATTCAGTGTTCAAAACCAGAAATGCTATACATGTTACAGCAGTGGATTAGCCATAAGGAAAATGTAACTCGACATCTCCTAAGCATCTTTAGTGACTGGAACAATGAACCCAGCTCAATTCAGCTCTTAACAAATTGCTAAACGATTTAGAGATTTAAATAGCTTGTTGTTTTGCATTTCTTCTAATTGCTTTTTAACATTTTTAGCTTCCCATAGGAGAGAATTCTGAAAAAGATACAAACAGCTTTAGTGTCAATTCTTACAGATGTTGCATGGACTGCGGGATGGCTACTCTTCTGTCTGAAAGCATAAAGCACCTTGGGATGAGGGGCGGACCTCGCGCCCAGAGTGAAGTGCCAGCAAGAGGCTGGATGACAACTTTTAACATTAACTTGTACACAGACAATCTCCTCCTTCCCTGACTGATCTTTTAGATACAAGGAGGCCAGGTCCCGGCAGAAGTGAAACTGCTTATAGCTTTTTGCAGTTCAGTGGTCACTCAGGAAACTGGCGCAGGTTTCACATGCCAAATTCAAGCCTGAGACAAAACTATCCCCACCTCAGGGCCAGCCCACAGTTCAGGGTGAAGTGAGGGGACCACACTGTGTGGTCTCTAGTGAGGTGTGTGTTTCATCTTGGGTTTTGTGGGGGGGAAACGTGCCACAGAACTTGTAGTGACCATTGGTCTCTCTCAGACAAGCGTTGCCCAAACGCCAACCTCGGGGAAGGTTCTGGGCCTCGTCTTTAGGGCACTGGTGCAGGTGGGACAGGTTTTCACCGAACCTGAACCAGAATGTTGCCCACTGAGCTGCTCTGGTAGAGGTTCTCAGCCATTTTTCAAAGCAAATGAAAAGAGAGAAGGCTGGAGTTGGAATATGAGAATACTTGCTTTTAGTTGATTCAGTCTTTTCTATCACTTTATGTAAAAGATCCTGAACTAAACTTATTGATTTGACTGTGTCAGGCCTTAGCTTAGCTGCATCATGCGGGATTCCTTTGTCATGGTTGCCACGTGGTCTGTGGGATCTTAGCTCCCCAACCAGCCATCGAACCTGTGTCCCTGACCTTGCAAGGCAGACTCTCAGTCACTGGACTGCCAGCAAAGCCCCAGAAATAAACTTCTAAGAAAGAAACGAAAGGGTGAGGGTGGACCTAGAAGAAAGTTCTAGCATGGTGGCTGGTAACACTGGGGCCATCAGTGGATCCGGCTCTCTGACGCTTTCTGTAAAGGTTGCAGGCACACATCTATGTCTGTTCCTTTACACACTGCCTGTGGATGCTGTCACGCTTATTCACTAGCATGAAATGCTGCTACTCAATTATTCATACCAGTAAAGACATTCACTCCGGGGCCCTCTATGGGAAGAGTTTTCCAACTCCTATGCTGGAGATTTCCCCCACACACAGGCCGGGCCAGGCCGGGCCAGGCCGGGCCAGGCCAGAAGCGCCTCTTTCTAAAGAGGCCATGGGGCTGGCTCACCTTACCCTCCAAAGCTGCCATTCTCTCCTTCAGATGAAGCTGAAGTTTCTCATCTGATTCGCATAGAAGCTTATCCAAGGTATCTGATAAGCATTTATTGTGCTCTTCATTTTTAGTCTCTGCATCGCCTAAAACAGGAAAAACAAAAACTCATAAACTTCAAGAGCAAGTATGGTCTTTCTTTTAAAACACCAGGGAGCCGCGATGTGAGCGGCCTATGTCTTGGTTCCCGAGGCAGTCCCCTCCCATGGCCACCTCTGGTGGGCTCTTAAGCATCACCAGAGCAGATGGGCAGGTGCAGAGGGAGGCAGGGACTTCACTTGTCAAAGGTCACTCCCAATGCTTCTCTTTGGCAGAGCACCTGGTGGACCTTACTGGCACCAGATATTACTCGTCGCAGGGGCTTGGGGAGCAAGCAGATTTACACTCAGAAACAAGCAGACTTTAAAGGGGATCGGCTTACACACATGTTGGTGGAGGAATTTCCCAGTATACAAACAGAATCTTGAGTCTGGATTAAGGGGGTAAAATGAATTCAATTTATAAAGCAAAAGGTGAGAAAATTCATTTTGGAAAAAAAGCCAGTGGAGATAGGCTTTCACATATTTGTCTTTACATGCAACATCACTTGAATTCTTTGAAATAATTGCTGTTGTTCAGTTGCTCAGTCGTGTCTGACCCTTTGTGACCCCATGGACTGCAGCACGCCAGGCTTCCCTGTCCTTCACTATTTCCCAGAAGTTGCTCAAACTCATGTCCATCGAGTCAGTGATGCCATCCAACCATCTCGTCCTCTGTCACAC
Organism: Bos grunniens; assembly: GCF_055505025.1. Classification (NCBI taxonomy): domain Eukaryota; kingdom Metazoa; phylum Chordata; class Mammalia; order Artiodactyla; family Bovidae; genus Bos; species Bos grunniens. The sequence continues at coordinate 84,236,723 of NC_141178.1, forward strand.
CTTCTCCTCCTGCCTTCGCTCTTTCCCAGCATCAGGATCTTTTCCAAGGAGTGTGTTCTTCGCATCAGGTGCCCAAGTATTGAATCTTCAGCTTCAGCATCAGTCCTTCCAATGAATATTCAGGACTGATTTCCTTTAGGATTCATTGGTTTGATTGCCATACAGTCCAGGGGACTCTCGAGTCTTTTCCAACACCTCAGTTGAAAAGCATCAATTCTTTGATGCTCAGCCTTCTTCATGGTCCAACTCTCACATCCGTACATGACTACTGGAAAATCCGTTTCTTTAAGTAGGTGGACCTTTGATGGCAAATGATGATCTTAGTTTTTTGTTTTTTATTTTTTAATGTTCAGTTTCAAGCCATCTTTTTCACTTTTTTTCACCTTCATCAAGAGGCTCTTCATCAAGGTCCTCGTGGCTTTCTGCCATAAGGATGGTGTCATCTGCATATCTGAGGTTATTGATATTTCTCCTGATAATCTTGATTCTAGCTTTTTCTTCATCCAGTCCAGCATTTCTCATGATGTACTCTGGATATAAGTTAAATAAGGAGGACGATAATATACAGCCTTGACTTACTCCTTTCCTGATTTTGAACCAGTCTGTTGTTCCATATCCAGTTCTAACTGTTGCTTCTTGACCTGCATACAAATTTCTTAGGAGGCAGGTCAGGTGGTCTGGTATTCCCATCTCTTGATGAATTTTCCACCGTTTTTTTGTGATACACACAGTCAAAGGCTCTGGTGTAGTCAATTAAGCAGAAGTATGTGCTTTTCTGTAAGTCTCTTGCTTTTTCAATGACCCAACATATGTTGGAAATTTGATCTCTGATTCCTCTGCCTTTTCTAAATCCAGCTTGAACATCTGGAAGTTCATAGTTCACATACTACTGAAACCTGCCTTGGAGAATTTTGAGCATTACTTTGCTACCGTGTGAGATGAATGCAATTGTGCAGTAGTTTGAGCATTCTTTGGCATTGCCTTTCTTTGGGATTGGAATGAAAACGGACCTTTTCCAGTCCGGTGGCCACTGCTGAGTTTTTCCAAATTTGCTGGCATATTGGGTTCAGCACTTTCACAGCATCATCTTTCAGGATTTGAAATAGCTCAACTGGAATTCCATCACGTCCACTAGCTTTGTTCGTAGTGATGCTTCCTAAGGCCCACTTGACTTCACATTCCAGGATGTCTGGCTCTAGGTGAGTGATCACACCATCGTGAATATCTTGGTTGTGAAGATCTTTTTTGTACAGTTCTTCTGTGTATTCTTGCCACCTCTTCTTAATATCTTCTGCTTTTGTTAGGTCCATACCATGTCTGTCCTTTATTGTGCTATCTTTGCAGGAAAAGTTCCCTTGGTGTCTCTAATTTTCTTGGAGAGATCTCTAGTCTTTCCCATTCTATTGCTTTCCTCTATTTCTTTGGATTGATCACTGAGGAAGGCTTTCTTATCTCTCCTTGCTATTCTTTGGAACTCTGCATTCAAATGGGTATATCTTTCCTTTTCTCCTTTGCCTTTTGCTTCTCTTCTTTTCACAGCTATTTGTGTGGCCTCCTCAGAAAACCATTTTGCCTTTTTTGCATTTCTTTTTTTGGGGGGATGGTCTTGATTACTGTTTCCTGTACAATGTCACCAACTTCCGCCCATAATTCTTCAGGCATTCTATCAGATTTATTCCTTTGAATCTCTTTTATCACTTCCACTACATAATTGTAAGGGATTTGATTTAGGTCATACCTGAATTGTCTAGTGGTTTTCCCGACTTTCTTCAATAGAAGTATGAATTTAGCAATAAAGAGTTCATGATCTGAGCCACAGTCAGCTTCCGGTCTTGTTTTTGCTGACTGTATAGAGCTTCTCTATCTTTGGCTGCAAAGAGTATAATCTGTCTGATTGTGGTGTTGACCATCTGGTGATGTCCATGTGTAGAGTCTTCTCTTGTGTTGTTGGAAGAGGGTGTTTGCTATGACCAGCGTGTTCTCCTGGCAAAACTCTATTAGTCTATGCCCTGCTTCATTCTGTACTCCAAGGCTAAATTTGCTGTTACTCCAGCTATTTCTTGACAAATTAAGGTGCGTGAGTGTAAAGTCACTTCATTCGTGTCCCACTCTGTGCGACCCTATGTGCTGTAGCCTGCCAGGCTCCTCTGTCCATGGTATTCTCCAGGCAAGAACAATGGAGTGGATTGCCATGCCCTCCTCCAGGGGATCTTCCCGACCCACATAGTGGCACCTGTGAAGCTGCACAAATTAGGGGGGGGGTCATATGTATTTTCATTTTGTAATCTATGGCTTTGTACTATTAAAAGACTCTTAGTTCTTGGAGGATCTCTTCAGTATTGAAATGTTGCTGCGATGAGCTGTGACAGATGCCAGGATACTTGGCCTCTGGAGGAAAGGAATTCGATCCAGTGCCAGTGATGAGGCTTGATTGCTCAGAGCTTTTTATGTAATAAAGTTTTATTAAAGTATAAAGGAGACAGAGAAAGCTTCTGATATATGTCAGGAGCCACCACGAGAGATCCCAACCATGACAAACGTCATGTGGAGAGGACCGACAGACAAAGGCGAAACAGGACTCAAGGGATTCTCTGGATCTGCTCCAGCATCTACCCCAAAACTAAAATCTGTGTGTCTACTGTTTATTATATTATGCTTTTCACCAACTTTTTTGACATTTACAGGGGGCTATCCCTGACCACCTTTTTCTGAAACAAATCAACTTAGGGCTATAGTTACTAAGTCTCCTGGGCTTGAAAGGAACATTTTTCCTGTAACCCCTCTGTTACTATTTTAGCTTGTTTGGCAGGTTTATCCACATTCTTACAACTAATGCACATGATTGTTCACAACACCCCAAGCATAACCTTTGAGCGATAAAAAAGCTTTATTAAAATAATACTGCATTGTTGAGCCAATGTTTGCTGCTGAGTTTCCTTGTCCTTTACCCAATGTGCGCCTGGGAGTACATTAACAAAAATAGTTGGTATGCAAGAAAAACAAGCAGTAGCCTTGGCATTAGCAACATAAAACCCTTGAGTTAGTAAGTTCTTTCTTTGTTGTAACCCACTGTGCCTTTGTTCCATAAGAATGTATCTCTGTTTCTTGAGGGGGACTGTAGACTAAAACGATAAAGGGAAAACAGGTTTTCTGGGCGACCAACCTTTATCAAAAAAGAGTTACAAAATGTTAACAGGCCACAGGGCCAGAAGATGGTGTGCACAACATAAGACCCTTGTTTATAAAAAGCTATACAAAAAATGTCCTGCTTTTGATAAGGGTGAAACTGATGTAATGTTGAGCTGACTCTATATAACTCTGTATCTTTCACTTCTGGAAATATGCAACTTAGGGTATAAAAGCTCCTTTTGAAAATAAAGCTACAGACCTGGCTTCATCAGAGCTTGGTCTCCCTGTGTCATTTTTTTTTTTTCCTTTTCATGCTTTTTTCCTCTCTGTTCTTTTTTTAGGATGACTACTTAAAACACAGGGGCTCTCTGTTCACTTTTTGCCTGGGCTTCTAAGACCCTATCGGGAAGGCGCCCTGCGTCTTCACCAGGGAGAGGGCGCCCTGCGTCCTAACCCCATCTGAGAGGGCGCCTGCGGACTCTGTGAACAGAACAAGTTCTGTGTCAGGAACTTTATTGGCTTTCTGTGTAAACCAAGGAAGATTAAGCCTATTTTCCCCCCCTTTTATCTATCTCCTTTACTTTCTCTATTTGCCGACACCGTTCTCCTGAGGGAATCCCTGGATCCAACTGGGGCTGGACCCCGCTAAGTGGCACCCGAAACAGGGTCCCGAAGGTAAGTCTCCCCCATTGTACAGTTTTTCGAACAGCTAGGACCCCACTCAGGATGCCGCAGACCCCCCTGCATAAAATAGGTAAAGTAAAAAACAGTGGGAAGTAAAAATCTTTTCGATGAAGAGATAAAAAAGATAATTTTCTGACACGGGTAACAGTGAGTCAAAAGAATGACAACTCTTTATAGGAGTAATCTTACAACTGTTAAACAAAAGAGGAATTAAGTTTAAGAAAGCTAATGTTCAATCCTTTTTACATTTGTACAAGAGCAATGTCCTTGGTTTCCAGAAGAGGGCACTGTTAACCTAGATATCTGGGAAAAAGTAGGGAAGCCCCTAAAAACTTATTACACTTTACATGGCCCAGAAAAGGTCCCCACTGACACCTTTTCTCTATGAAATATGATTAGAGACTCTTTAGATCCTGCTCATGAATCTGGTTAATCCACTACATTAATTGCCAATGTGATTTAGTAATAAAATATATAAATAACTTACATTAATTTATTAAAATGTATTATTATTATTTTGTAATTAAATAATATAATTTTAATATTAATAAATGTTTATGAATCTAATAATATATAAATGTATTACATTTATTACATAATGCTATTATTACATTATTATATTATATATTATATATATTAATTATACTTATGTATATACACATACATTATATATGATTAATATTTAATATTAGCTACGAATTACATTATAATTATTTACATTACATAAATAATATTACAAAAATTTATTGTAAATACTTATATTTACAGTATATTACTTTAATTAATTAAAATGTACAATTATATAAATACATATATTTATTTATGACAATGCGTAAATAATTATAAATTATTAATAAAAACAATTCGTTAATTGTTTATAATTAATATACTTCACCTCAAGATGAAAAAGATTTAAAAGAGGCAGCAGCCCGATACCATTCTAATAAAGATTGGTCTTTTTTAGCTAAAAATGCTCCTAAGAGCTTAAGAGAAACATCCCCAACCAGACCATCCATAAGATTCAGTCACCAAACAGTTAAAAGATCTCCGGAACAGGGAAAGAGAAACATGAGCCAAAAAGGGTTCCTGTAGATGCTTTTGCTCTGTGGAATGTGATTAGAAATGTCCTGGACCCCCGTCATGAGGCTGTTAGATAGCCTGTGGGGGAGGCTATGGCGGTGGATGGTGGTGGGTCTCCACTTTCTGCGCAGATCATATTTTTCTACCATTGATGAAGAAAAGGAGGGAGACTGTGCTCTACCTCCTGAGAAAGGAGGGGGCTTACAGGGCACTGCAGCTGGGCGCCCTGGCGAGCCCCCTGCCCCTCTACGCAAACCTTTAAAAACTTATCCACCACTTTCTGATTTAAGGCGATCGCCGCCGCCTCCGTTTGCGCCTCCCAGGGCCCTCCCGATCTCTGAGTCGGGAGGCACCTAACAAGTCAAGAGTCTTCGGAATAGTGTTTTATGTAGTGGTATCTGAGCCAATAACGAAACTTGTAACAGTAGTTGCCTGGATTCTTCAAAAAAAAAATGATAATAATCCTGGCTTTAAAATCTGTCTTATCTCCTGGTAGGCCTTATCACACCTCATCACTGGACCCGGCTTTTTTCCCTCAGGCTTTCCTAGGTATTCTTGCTCATTTTTCATGTGAAACTTAGAATCAGTTTATCCTGAAAATCAGTCTGAATGGCTGTTAATTAGGATTGCATTAGATGTTAGACTAACGAGAAGTGACATTTATATGACATTCAATCTGATCATTGAGAATACTGTGTGTCTTCACAATGACCCAAGTGCTTGCAGGTGTGTAGTTTCCTCCAGATGGTGTTGAAGTTTCCTTTATGTTCCCTCTGGAAACACTGGGCATCTGTACTGGAGATGCGGCATGAATGCAGCAGACACAAATTCCTGCCCTTGGACTTTTGGCTACCTGAGGTCATGAAGATATTCCCCTATGTCATCTACCGGTTTTTCTTTCCTTTCCACTTAGGTTCACTATTCACTTGGAACTGACTTCTGTTGGATCGATTTTATTCCATCTAGATGGGCAGTTAATTAAGCAGCATTTACTTTAAATCTACTTGCCTGCTCACTGGTACTGAGTCAGTGAGTGAATGAATGAAAGTCACTTAGTCGTGTCTGACTCTTTTCAGCCACCTGGACTGTACACTCCATGGAATTCTCTAGGCCAGAATACTGGAGTGGGTAGCTTATCCCTTCTCTAGTGGATCTTCCCAAGCCAGGAATCGAACTGGGGTCTCCTACATGGCATGCAGATTCTTTACCATCTGAGCTATCAGGGAAGTCACTGGTACTAGTAGTGTAATAAAGCAAGTACTCATGTATGGGCAGAACTAGATATATCTCAAAGACAGAATCAACTTTATTTTCTTCAATTCATGTCTGGAACTGGTGGAAGGAAGGACCCAAGAATGGAATCGTTGTTTGGGCCTGAGAAACAATAAGCAGTGATTACTATGGGGGGAGGGGTGGGGGGGGCATCTGCAGGAACAGAGTAGAGGCAGAAAGTCATGGCTGTGGCCCTGCTGATACTGAGGCAGATCTTAGACTTCAGAATGAAGATGGGAGGTAGGCAGGTGGAGATGAAAGTATCAAGTTATATCTCTGAGCACCATTCCCTTTACAAAATTAGTTCTCTGAAAGCAAAAAAGTATTAAGATCCTCCATGTAGTCAAAAATCTGTGTACACTTTACAGTGAGTCCTCTATAACCTCGGTTTAATGTCTGTGGATTCAAAAACCATGGGACATGCCATAGTATATATTTATTGAAAAAAATACAGGTGTAAGTGGACCTGTGCAGTTCAAATCTGTGTGGTTTGAGGGGTAACTGTGTTTGTAATGCATTTTGCTTATCCATTGCCCATGGATGAACGTTTGGGTTGCATCTCCCTTTTGTCTGTTGTGAATGGTGCTGGTATGAATATTCGTGTACAAGTATCTGTTGGAGTCCCTACTGGCAATTCTTTTGGGTTTAGACCTAGAGTAGTTTTGTTTCAGGAAGGAGGACCCCTTCCAGGGCCCGAAGCTGGGCTCTTGTCTAACACTCAGAAATGAATTGTCCAAGGAGACACATGTGCTGACAAATCAAGAGATTTTATTGGGAAAGGGCACCCGGGTGGAGAGCAGTAGGGTAAGGGAACCCAGGAGAACTCCTCTGCCGCGTGGCTCGCAGTCTTGGGGTTTATGGTGATGGGATTAGTTTCCGGGTGGTCTTTGGCCAATCATTCTAATTCAGAGTCTTTCCTGGTGGTGCACGCATCGCTCAGCCAAGATGGATGCTAGCGAGAGGGATTCTGGGAAGTGGATGGACACACAGTGTCTCCTTTTAACATTTCCCGAACTCTTCCTGTTGGTGGTGGCTTATTAGTTTCGTATTCCTTATCAGGATCTCCTGTCATAAAACAACTCATGCAAATGGTTACTATGGTGCCTGGCCAGGGTGGGCAGTTTCAATTAGTGTGCTTCCCCTAACAGTTTTGCCAGCTCATAGGTCAATTTTAACTTTTTGAGGAATGTGTGAATTTTTTTCCACAGTGGCCACATCATCTTCCATTCTCCCCAGCAAGATACAGGGTTCCAGTGTCTCCACGTTCTCCCACCACTTGTTAATCCTGTGCACTCTTGTCATATTCTGTTGTTTCTGATCTTTACATTGAAGCTATCTTAGATGTGAGATGTTTCTCATTGTGGTTTTAACTTGCATTTCTCTAGTGACAAACCATGTTAAGTATCGTTTCATGACCTTAGTATAATCCACATGCAGTAAAATTTAAGGGTATAGTTTTATGTTTTCTGACAGATAAATACACCCATGTACAGCCACCACAAGCAAGATACAGAATGTTTCCATCACCACAAATCTTCTCTTGTCCTTTTCCCAACCATTTTGATCAACACCAGGCAGCCAATGATTTGCTGGTTTCGAGAGATTAGATCTATTTTCTAGGATTTCATAAAAACCGGATCTTGTGTTTGCATTTGTGTCAGACTTCTTTTGTTTGGCATAATAGGTTTTCTGTTGTTGCTTTTTGTTTGTTTTTAAATTTCCTTAATTTATTTCTAATAACCATCAGGGCTTTTCCTGAAAAGGAAATGTCCCCATTTTTTATAACATTTATCAGAAATATATGGATACTATTTTATTTTTTATGCTGTCTGTGGCATTCGTAATTTTTCGTTTTTTTTACAATTTGGCTACGCTGGGTCTCAGTTGCAGTTTGTGGGATACAGTTCCCTGACTATGAATCAATCTGGGCTCCCTGCTTTGGGAGTGCAGAGTCGTAGCACCAGGACCACCTATATGTTTTCTCTTTTTAAAATTGTGTCATAGTCATTTTACAATGTTACATTATTCTCTGCTGTACAATGAAGTAAATCATTTATATGTGCATATATATCTGCTCCCCTTTGAGCTTCCCACCCACCCCCTCATTCCTCTTCTTTAGGTCAATGGAGAGCACCAAGCTGAGCTCCGTATATTAGACAGCTGCTCTCCACTAGCTGTCTGGTTAAAGACCTGAGGATTACTAGAAATAAATAAAGGAAATTTAAAAACAAACAAAAGCAACAACAGGAAACGTACATCTTAACAGGGCATGCATGTCCCTGCTGGCCTCTCAGTTTGCCCCTCCCCCCTCTCCTGCTGCGTCGTCAAGGTCCTTCTCTGTGTCTGTGCCTCTATGTGGGCTCTGGCGATAAGGGCCTCAGCACCATTTTCCATATACGCTGTGCTTAGCTGCTCAATCCTGTTCATTCTGTTGCCTGCAAGGCTCCTCTGCCAAAGGGGATTCTCCACACAAGTATACTAGAGTGGGTTGCCATGCCCTTTTCCAGGGTGTCTTCCCAAACCAGGGATCAAACTCAGGTTTCCCACATTGCAGGCAGATTCTTTACTCTCTGAGCCACAAGGGAAGCCCAACAATAGTGGAACGGGTAGCTTATCCTTTCTTAGGGGATATTGCCAACCCAGGAATTGAACCGTGGTCTCTGGCATTACAGGAAGATTCTTTACCAGCTGAGCTACTATGGAAGCCTACAGATAGACAGAAAAACGTATAAATTCATATATACAAATATATATATATATATATATGAAGATATATATATATATATATATATATATGAAGATACAATATATGTTTTTGTTTTTCTGTCTCATTTCACTTTATGACTGACCGTCCATCCACATGTCTTCAGAGGACCCACTTTCATTCCTTTAACGCCTACATAATATTACACTGTATACATGTAGCACTCTTCCTTACCCATTTCGCAGTTGATGGACATTTAGGTTGATTCCATGTCCTGCTGCTGCTAAGTCACTTCAGTCGTGTCTGATTCTGTGCAATCCCATAGACCGCAGCCCACCAGGTTCCCCCGTCCCTGGGATTCTCCAGGCAAGAATACTGGAGTGGGTTCCCATTTCCTTCTCCAATGCATGAAAGTGAAATTGAAAGTGAACTCACTCAGTCCTGTCCGGCTCTTCCTGTCCCCATGGACTGTAATCTACCAGGCTCCTCCATCCATGGGATTTTCCAGGCAAGAGTACTGGAGTGGGTTGCCATTTCCTTCTCCAGATTTCATGTCCTAGTTATTGTAAATAGGGCTGCAATGAACATGAGCGTGCATCTATCTTTTTGAATTATGGTAGTCTCAGCAAACCCAGTGGGATTGCTGGGTGGTATGGTAGTTCTCTTTTCAGTTTTTTAAGGAACCTACATACTGCCCCCCAAAGTGGCTATGTCAATTTACATTCCCACCAACAATTCATGGGGTCACAAAGAGTCAGACATGACTGAGCGACTGAATTGAACTGAACTGAATAGTGATAGAATAGTGAGTGATGTTGAGATTCTGTTGTGTTTGGTATTCCATCCTATGACTTACTTATACAATGAATAAGTACATTTGAATAGATTCTGATCGACCCTTTGCACTATATAAAATGACAGGCTTAGACAAATGCATATTGACAGGTATCCATCCTAAACGATCACTTCCAATTCCCCACTCCGTGATCTGCTTATCATCTATGTAGCTTTACCTTTCCAAGAATGTCACAATGGCGTCATACTGGGTGCAGCCTTTTCAACTGGATTCTTTCACTTAGCCATGTGCATCTAAGATTTATCCCTTTCAAGGTTGATGTTTCATTCCTTTCCACTGTTGAGTGTTATTCCTTTGCATGTATATAGGAGGAAAATAAATTTCCCTCTCCCCTTCCAGGTTCTTGGTTGAGCCCTCCTTCTCCATCATTAAACACAAATTATCAGGAGAAAGAAGTTTAATGAACATGTATACCTTTTGCATAGAGAGGAGATGCCAAGGAAAACTGAGTCCTCCCTGAAATGACCAAAGACTTCACCATAAATAGCTCTTCAACCCCAAACAGAAGAAAGACCTTGAGGGGAAGGCAGAGGCCATTTATGGCAGGTTATCATGCAAAGCACAGTAAATAAACAGAAGATTGTTTGCAGATTTAAGTCCTGACTTCCTCACTGATAAGTGTTCCTTCCTTGAGATGTAATTATTCCTCTCCTAGGTTCAAAGGGGGACACCCTTACAAATGGAGATTTCTCTCATAAATGTAAATGTACCTCACAAAAGGGTAACCTCAGTCTTCCCTGGCGAGCTAGCTGCTAAAAATCTGCCTGCTAATGCGCTGGACACAGGTTCTATCCCTGATCCAGGAGTATCCCACATGCCTCAGAGCAGCTGAGCTCATGCACCACAACTACTGAGCCAGCGCTCTAGAGCTGGGGAGCCACAACTACTACATGCAGGCGCCACAACTACTGAAGCCTGCACACCTAGAGCCCACGCTCTGCAACAAGAGCAGAACCAGCTCTCCACAGCTGGAGAAAGGCCTCTCAAAGCAACGAAGACACAGCATGGCCATAAAGAAATGAACACATTTAAAACAAAATAGGGGGCAACCTCTACTCAGGTTTTTATTATTATTATTTTAAATTAAACTAAACTAACTCATGTCAGACATAATTTGGGGTGGTGTGTTCTGGTCCCCTTGATATCTGTGTACACCAATTTGCTTGCACATTCATCTACTGAAAGATATCCTGATTTCTTCAAGTTTGTAGCCATTGTGAATAGAACTGCTGTGCAAAACTGCATCCTCGTTTGCATTTGGATGTAGAATTTCAGAGCAACTGTGTAAATACTGAAAGCATGATTGTTGGATCCCAAGGTGAAACCTGTGAGCTTTGGGGAAAACTACCAGACTGCCTCTCATGGGGACTGTACATGCATTCCACCAGCAATGAGGAATTGCTGTTGTTCCTCACCCTCCAGCAATTAGTATTATCTTATATTTGGCGTTTAGCAGTCCTAAGAGGTGTGGTGTGATATATCATGATTTTCATTTGTAATTCCCTGACTGTACATGATGGTGAGCCTGTGTGCTATTTATTTTTAACAACTAAGGAAATTCTGACATGTGTTGCAAATTGAGTAAAGTTTGAAGTCATATGCCAAGTGAAACAAGCTAAACAGTAATGGACAAATAATCTATGATTCCACTGTGAGATGTCCAGATAAGTCCACTGCAAACACAAAGTAGAATAAGGCTGCCAGGGGATAAGGGGAGTTGGACCTGTTGGACTTGAACAAGGGCCAGTGACCGTGCACGATGATGGTGGTGGTCAGTCAGTCAGTTCAGTCGCTCAGTCGAATCTGACTCTGTGACCCCATGAATCACAGCACACCAGGCCTCCCTGTCCATCACCAACTCCTGCAGTTTACCCAAAGCATGTCCATTGAGTCAGTGATGCCATCTAACCATCTCACCCTCTGTGGTCCCCTTTTCCTCCAGCCTTCAATGTTTCCCAACATCAGGGTCTTTTCAAATGAGTCAGCTCTTCGCATCAGGTGGCCAAAATGTTGGAGTTTCAGCTTCAACATCAGTCCTTCCAACGAACACCCAGGACTGATTTCCTTTAGGATGGACTGGTTGGATCTTGTAGTCCAAGGGACACTCGAGAGTCTTCTCCAACACCACAGTTCAAAAGCATCAGTTTTTCTGCGCTGAGCATGAGACACAGGACACAGCCAGCAGTAACACCTTCTCACACAGATTTCCAGTCAGTGCCTGTCAACCTTCTACACCCTTGGTTTCTCTCCTTTGGGTCTGAGAGCTCAAGGCCTCATGAAATTGAGGTGTTCTCCTTCTCAGAAAATGGAACTTGGCACACAGCGCCATGCCTCATTCTGCCAGCCAAGGCTATCAGCTCCTCTTACTGAAGAGCCATGTGTCACACGTGTCCTATAAAAATCCTCAAATTAACAACAATGCCAACAAGAAGACCTAGGGTGGGGGAGGGCTGAGCTTAATGAAATTATCACCAGATGTGCCAGACTGCCAGCTGCTAAGGTATGTGGCATCAACTTCCCACTGGCCTGACATCTTGGAGGTCATATCCTCAAACTGGTGACAAGACACCTATGAGGGACACTGTGGCAACATGATCAGCAGGTAGTGAAACCTGGAGGGAAAAGTGGAAGTGGACAGAAGGTGGATCCTGCAGCAAGAGTAGGTTCTCCGAGTTGCTGTGCTTGGCATGTGCTATGCTTAGTTGCTCAGTCATGTCTGACTCTTTGCGACCTCATGAACTGTGCCCTTCCATGCTCCTCTATCCATGGGGATTTTCCAGGCAAGAATACTGGAGTAGGGGATCTTCCCAACCCAGGGATCGAACCCACGTCTCCTGCATTGCAGGCAGATTCTTTTACCGTCCAAGCCTTCCCAGAAGAGAGATTGTAAATGGAACTGAGTAAAGGTCAGGTTATTTGACCAGAGACCAAGCCCTTGGCCTCTGAAAGCTCTTGAATTTTTATTTGCTTTGCTCTCACTACTGTTTCTTGACTTTCCAAGAATTTCAGAAGGTTAGGGGGTAGGGAGAGGAAAGCAGTGAATGATCAAGGAGAATTGTAGTCCTACAACTAAACTATGATCCTAAGATATTGTCTTATATCTTATATAAGACATATATAAAAAGACTTCCACCTCCACGAACCCAACTCAGGAGATATTCAGAGTTTGAATGTTGCCAAAGAAATTTTCATTTCCTTCTTTCATATTGCATAATGCATCCTCCTTAATTTTCAGTCTCTAAAATCTAAATTAATGGGGACATCTGCTTCTAGCAAATGCAGTCAGTGTTGTCTTGCCACCACCAGTATGCAATCATAAAACCAAAAGAAGAAAAAGAGGAGTAAAAAGGACAACACGGTACAGCTTCCAGAAACCAGACCCTTTCCCAAATCACCCCCTTTCCACACCCATCTTGCTTCTTCCCATGTGTCACAATCTGCTGTCATAATTCAACTGCAAATACACATGTGTGCTCAGTCATTTCAGGCATGTCCGACTCAGTGCATCCCTATGGACTGTAGCCCACCAGGATTCTCTGTCCATGGGATTCTCCATGCAACAATACTGGAGTGGGTTGTCTTGCCCTCCTCCAGGCGATCTTCCTGACCTAGGGATCAAACTTTTATCCCTAGTCTTCTGTGCGTCCTAAATTGGCAGATGGGTTCTATACCACCAGAGTCACCTAGGAAGCACCCTGCTATAAATATACTTAACAGGAAATGCACTCCAGGCCTGTTTGGTCTCTCGTCAATCAAAAACCACCAAGATTTGGTCAGAACTGAAAAATTCAAACAATAAAATCTTTGTAAAGACAAACTACACTCAAGGAATCTATATGCCCCTGACCAGTTCAGCTACAAACGACTCCAAAGGGGAGAGTCTAACTCTTTCTGGGGAGAGGGGTGCCCCACTCCCAGCCCGATGGTCGTTAGGTCCCCCAGCATTGCTTTTGCTCTAGGCCAAAGCTGTCCAGTGAAGTGTACTATGGACTACAAACTCAAGCTCCATATAATACCTTAAATTTTCTAGTAACCACATTTAAAAACATAAAGAAGCAGATGAAATTAATTTTCAAATTATATTTTAATCCAGTAAACAAAAAGTATTATCATTTCAACATGTGATCAATATGTCACAAGTCATGGCTGGCGTGCAGGTAAGTCTGACCTTATTTTGATGACTAAATACATTCCTTTCTAAGACAAAGTGCCACTCCTAGGATGGGAAGCTAAAATGGGAACCCCTTTACCTTGGGAGTAAGCCTGTCAGGTAAAACACAAGACATCTAGTTAAATTTGGTTTTCAGTGAATAATTTTTAGTATAAGTACATCCCAAGTATTGCAGGAGATGGACTTCTACTAAACAAAAGAAAAAAAAAAGTTTTCATTGTTTCCCTAAAATTCAAATTTAACTGGGATTCGTGTATTTCTGTTTGGTAAATCCAGCCACCTAAAAAGCATGATTAGAATGGATTCCTTCTTTAGCTAAAAGAGAGTACATCAGTGGTGGGTGAACACAGCTCTCTCCCATCAGGGCCAGAGTTAACGATCACGGGAGGATGACGTGTCATCAGGTGGCCAGTAGGGTTCAGAAGTGCAAAGGTGCGTCTTCCTTGGCCCAGCACAGACCACAAGGTACTGGCACCCCCACAAAAGACCAGGCGATAAAGGCAGAGGAGATGAAGGCAGAGGGAGAAAACATGGCCAGTTCAGGAAGCAGCAGCAGGTGATGGTGCCCAGGAGGTCACAGGCCAGCCTGCTGGGGAGCCTCACAGTTCAAGGTGTGAAGCGCTCTTCCCAGGGTTCAGTGGTGATCACACCTGCAGGAAGGTGCACAGCTAAGCAGTAGGGGGTCACTGAAGCCCAGTGGCTACTCTGCTCCACCCTTGTTTCTTTTCCATGAAGGTAACAAACTATCTGTACATCCTGTACTCCCATGAACCTTGTACAAGACCTTGATCTTAATGCAGCATCTGCACCTTTCCAACATGCTGTAGGATTTTCTTTACCAATCAAATTGTTCTTTATTTTTACTTTATGTACTAAGAACTCTCACAATGGGTGACGAGAGAGAAGTATCGTGTCCAACTTATTAGATATTCCTTAGTATCTTCCAAGAGAGAGTGGTGAAACATGCCCCCCCCCAAATTCCTAAATTTCCTCAGAATTGCAAAACAGTAGTACCTGGTTAAAGCTAAGGGGCACGGTGGGCCCAGAACCTTGGGGAAGATGTGTTTCAGGTTAATTTAGTATTGAGCATGTGTATGGCTAGGAGGAATGATTCAGAGCGTCTCATACAGTAGATGAGGGTGGACCTTAGGAAACTCCAGTTTTAACCACTTCCCAGGTGATGCTAACACGGCTGGTCCAGTGATGACACTTGGAGAACCACTGACTTACGCAAGGAGACAGCTTCCACAGAAACTGAAACAGCACTTTTTGAGACACTTACTCTATTTTATTCTGAGAGCTTCCTCACATGGAGAACCCAGATGCCAACTTGAAAATTAGCAGAGTAGCTCTTCCACAACTAAGGTTGTAAAGAAAAAACAATATGGAGATGCATTGGAAGGGAGAGATAGAGTCTAGTCAGGACCCATACTCCTGATGGGTAACCCAGAATTAGGAGGGGACATTACCAACTTGGTATCTTCCCTGGGAGGACATGCTGAGCACCTGAGCCCTGGTGACCTGAATGAGGAAGACAAGCCCCCATATCTTGATTTGAAACCAGCAGAGCTACGTCTGGGAGAGAGCTGGGGGCTGTGGTAAGCCAAGACCCCATGCTTAATAGGTTAGTGCCAAACTTACTGACGCTGAATGTTGTCAGTAATGACGCTCAATGTAGCCACAGGTCACATGGGAAAGAGAATTATATACTAATTTTAGGACACGTGCCAAAGGGGCAAGGATTTCTTGAAACTTTATCCAGGGATGAAATCACTTGACATTTAAAAAAATCTTCCCTGTACCCAGCTGTCCCAGTGCTAGAAGGAGACTTTTCTGACATTCCTCACTTACCTTGCTAGCACTGCTTGCCCTGCTATGTCTCTGTGTTCCCTGTGGAACAGACATATCCAGCCCAGCCATGCCCACAACGCTCCTCCAAAATGGCTTTGCCCTCAAGGGCCTGGATTCCCACACAATCGCCTCCTTTCCTACCATTCACGGTGGGTGGACTCAGCTGTGACTTGCATCCCCTCAAGTTGATTCCCACTTCAGGTCAGCTCCAGCCAGAACTACACCTGCAACTGTTGAGGTGGGGCTTACATTCAGCTGCACTGGGGGCCAGCCAGACCCACCAGCATGCCCAAAGCAACGCATGCACATCTAACAGAACACCAAACTCAGCCTACACAGGAGACACCCTGGATTTCCTGTCTCTGGTGACCTGGGGGAACTGTTCCTTTGGGCCGCATAGGAGACACTCTACAAAAATCCACTTATTCAGACATAGTTCATCTACCTAATATTAATGCATAGAAACAAAAAGGCAAAATAAAGAGACAAAGAATCTATGCTAAATGAACAGCTAAGACATAAACTCAGAAAAAGAACTAAACAAGATGGAGATAAATAATCTACATCAAATGACTGCAAAGTAAGGGTCATAAAGATATTTACTGGGTCTTCCCTGCTGGTTCATTTGTTAAGATTTTTCAGACAATGTAGGCAACAAGGGTTCAACCCGTGGTCTGGGAACTAAGATCCCAGGCTGTGGGGCAAGTAAAGCTGCATGTCACAGCTGTTGAACTCATGTACCCTAGAGCCTGTGCTCCACAAGAGAAGACAGAATGATGGGAAGCCCACGCACCATAACTGAGTGCAGCCCCCACTCTATGCAACTAGAGAAAGCCAATGACACAGCAAGCCCCAGTGGACCCATTAAATAAACGAATAAAAGATATTTACTTGTATCAGGGGAAGCATGAAAGAACAGAGTGAGAACTCCACAAACAGGCAATAAGTATAAAAAAGAACTGATTATAATGGAAGAATACAATAACTGACATGAAAAATACAGCAGATGAGTCAAGAGATTGGATGATTCAGAGGACAGATCAGTAAGCTGACATACAGAGCAGTGCCGGTGCACTGGGCTGACCCAGAGGGAGGGGGCGGGGCCTCAGGATGGGGAGCACATGTGCACCCGTGGCGGATTCATGTCAATGTAGAGCAGAACCACTACCGTACTGTAAAGTAATTAGCCTCCACTTAAAATAAATACATTTATATTTAAAAAAAGACAAAGAAATACAGAGTAGTGGAAATCACCCGATCTGAGCACCAAAAAGAAGAAAATAAGCCAAAAAATTGAGGATAGTTTAAGGCATTTGGTGGATAATATCAAACATACTAACATTCACATTATAGGAATTCAAGGAGAAGAGAGAAAGATAAACTCTCCCTTGAAGAAACAATGACTGAAAATTTCCCTATATTGTTGAAGGAACCACACCCAGGTCCAAGAAGCACAGAGAGTCCAACACAGAGTAAACCAAAGGAGAAACATGCCAAGACATATACTAATCAAACTAAGAAAAACTTAGCAAAAAGAGAAAATATTAAAAGCAGAAAGGGAAAAGCAGCAAAGAACAAGGGAATCCCCATAAGTTTAACAGCTGATCTTTCTGAAGAAACGCTGCAGGCCAGAAGGGTGTGGCATGATATACTTAAAGTTATGAAAGGGAAAAACTTACCAGCAAGACTACTCCAACCAGCTATGACCTCACTCAGATTCAAAGAACTCAGTACCTTTACAAATAAGCAAAAGTTAAAAAATTCAGCACCACCAAAGTAGCTTTACAAAACAAATATTAAAGGATGCTCTCTAGGCAGGAAATAGAAGGGAGTGAATAGACATGGAAAAAAACAGAATAATAAAGTATATAATAGTATCATGCATAGCAATAATTACCTTACCTATAAATGGATAAAATGGTCCAACTGAAACACAGACTGGCTGAATGGAAACAAAAACAAGCCCCATATAAATGTTGTCGATAATACATGCACCTCAGACCTAGGGACACACACAGACTAAAACTGAGGGCCTGGAAAAAAGGTATCCCATGCAAATGGAAATCAAAAGAAAGCTGGAGTAGCAATTCTCATCTCAGATAAAACAGACTTTTAAATAAATACTATTACAAGAGACAAGGAAGGACACTACATAATGATAAAGAGATCGATCCAGGAAGAGGATATTGCAATAATAATACACACGCATCCAACACAGGAGCACCTAAATACGTAAGACAAATACAAATAACCAAAAAACAGGGAATCGACAGTAAGAAAATAATACTAGGGGACTTTAACACCCCACTTATACCAATGGACAGATCATCCACAAAGAAAATTAATATAGAAACATAAGCCTTAAATCACACATTAGACTAGATGGACCTTATTGATATCTTTAGCATATTCCATCACCAAACAGCAGAATACATTTTTTTTTTTTTCTCAAGTGCACATGAAACACTCTCTGAAATGGATCACGTCTTGGGTCGCAAATCAAGCCTTGCAAATTTTAAGAAACTGAAATCACAGCAAGAATCTTTTCTGATCACACTGATACATGATTAAGGATCATTTATAGGAAAATTTGTAAAAAACACAAACACATGGAGAAATCAAACAGGTCACTGAAGAAATCAAAGAGGAAATTTAAAAATACCTAAAAACAAATGGCAATGAATAAATGATAACCCAAAACCTATGTGATGCAATAAATCAATGCTAAGAGGGAAGTTTATAGCAATACAAGAAGCCTACCTCAAGAAATGAAAAGAACATCAAATAAACAACCTAATCTAACACCTAAAGAACCTAGAAAAAGAGGAAAATGGCCACAAAACCTCCAAAGTGAGCAGAAGGAAAGAAATCATAAAGATCAGAGCAGAAATAAATGGAAATGAAGGAAACACGAGCAAAGATCAATAGAACAATAAGATACGTCTTGGAGAACATAAACAAAATTGACAAATCATTAGCCGGACTCATCAAGAAAAACAAGGAGAAGACTCAAAGCAACTTGAAATGACAAAGGAGATGTTACAACAGACCACACAGAAAGACAAAGGGTCATAAGAGACAATTAGAAATAACTGCATGACAATAAAATGGATATCCTGGAACAAAAGGACAAATTCTTAGAAAAGTACAATCTTCTAAAGACTGAACCAGGAACAAATAGAAAATATGAATAAATCAAGCACAATAATTGAAATATTATTTAAATTAAAATAAATTAAATATTAATTTAAATAAATCAATTTAATAGTTAACAGTTAATGTAATCAATATAATAAATTACTTTATAATATTAATACAATAAATAATTTAATATTTAATAATTAAATTAACTCAATAATTTAATTTAATAATTTCCATTATTAAAGTAAAAAATATTCAATTATTCAAGTACAAAGGAATCGTCCCATTGGGACAATGTGGTATCCATGTGGGAAGGTAAGTTGGATCCCTACCTCACAAAACACCACCAAACCAATTAGGCACATACTAAAAACCAACAATTGAAGGAAAAACTTTACAAAATTTTGAACAATTTTTGATGAGGGAATATCTTTTCTTTAAATTGAGGTATTGTTGATTTGCAATAATTTGTTTGTTTAAGGTGTACAGCAAAGTGATTCAGTGATTCAGCCTCTCAGGTGCTTCCTTGGACAAAATTCATTCCCTTTGGGAGGCCCCTGGGCCATGCCCTCAGAACAGCTGCTGCTGCTAAGTCGCTTCAGTCATGTCGGACTCTGTGTGACCCCATAGACCCACCAGGCTCCCCTGTCCCTGGGATTCTCCAGGCAAGAACACTGGAGTGGGTTGCCATTTCCTTCTCCAATGCATGAAAGAGAAAAGTGAAAGGGAAGTCGCTCAGTCCTCTCCGACTCTCTGCAACCCCATGGACTGCAGCCTACAAGGCTCCTCTGCCCATGGGACTTTCCAGGCAAGAGTACTGGAGTGGGTTGCCATTGCCTTCTCTGTCAGAACAGCTAAGAATCCTGAATAGGCAAAGCAGCAAGCATATGGTGGTGCTTGTGGGGGTTTTTAGACTGAATAAATTATTCGAACAATATAAGAAACTGGAGAAGGCAATGGCACCCCACTCCAGTGTTCTTGCCTGGAGAATCCCAGGGACGGGGGAGCCTGGTGGGCTGCCGTCTATGGGGTCGCACAGAGTCAGACACGACTGAAGTGACTTAACAGTAGCAGTGGTAGCAATACAAGAAACAAGTCCAGAGGTTAAGAGAGGATCTCCAAACCTACCTTCAAACAGGAAGTCTTGCTCCCTTGAATGTGGGTGTGTGAAACAGCGCTTGGGAAAGGAAGAGGTGTGTCATGAATATTTTGTCTGCAGAGGACAAAGCGGTGTGTAGAGAGGATGTGCAGGCACGTCCCAGGACACTGAGCACACGGACACATGGACTGGACTCTCAGCCCTGCTCTGGGGGCATCACACTATCTCTACCCCTGACACAGGGTGAGCAGCTTGCACGTATCCTGGAGAGTATGGTCACATGACCTGGACCTGACCAATCGGTGTGTTCCATCCTCCCTGGCCACCGTGAGTGGCTCAGGACTGGGGTGGTGACCAATCAGGGCCCAGGGCCGGGCCTCACACTGGAATCAAGGGAAGAGGAGGGCTGGTTCTGCCGGAAGGGGTGAGGCCAGGTGAGGTCAGGCTACAGCTGTGGGAGGGGATTGAGGTCAGCCTGGGGCAGTTGGTGGCCTTCCTGCGCCCGTCAGGGTAGAGCCGCCGGCCTGAGAAGGAGGGCACTGCTGAGCCCAGGGGTTGAGAGCACCAGTTCTTGCTGTGGTCCGGGAGCTGCCCTGAGGCCAGAGGGAGGCCGTCTGCCCGTGAGTCCTCTCCTGCTTGTCTGTCAGCTTGTTTGAACCACACTGGATTTTCTGTCCAGCTGGCTACGTGGAGACCCTGGAAATGCTCCTCTGTGAGTTTTGGCTGGCTTCAGGGAAGAAATGCCAGATGATACTGGGAGACTTCAGTTTAATCTGGATTCAGGTCATATCTCTTGAAAGTGAAGTGAAAGTCCCTCAGTCATGTCTAACTCTTGGCAACCCCATGGGCTATACAGTCCATGGAATTCTGCAGGCCAGAATACTGGAGTGGGTAGCCTTTCCCTTCTCCAGGGGATCTTCCCAGTCCAGGGATTGAACCCAGGTTTCCTGCAATGCAGGAATATTCTTTACCAGCTGAGCCCCAAGAGAAGTCCAAGAATACTGAAGTGGGTAGCCTGTCCCTTCTGTAGTGGATCAGCATGCCCAACCCAGGAATCAAACCAGGGTCTCCTCATGGCAGGAGGATTCATTACCAGCTGAGCTATCAGGGAAGCCCAGTATCTCTTAAGGCCAGCTATTCATTGATATCTCTTAAGGCCAGCTATTCATTGATATCTCTTAAGGCCAGATATTAATTGTAGGATTACCCTAATTAGTCTTCATGGGATTAAGCTGGCAACCTGCTAAGGTAGCAATTGATGTCCTTTATCTAGAGGACAAAACGGGGGCTCACAGAAGTGGGTAACACAGCTACAGCAAGGAAGTGTGTACCTAGACAAAACCCCCCGATCTTCTGTTAGAACTCAGGGAAGCCATGTGGTGTGGCTTGTCCATGTGACGGGGGCTAAGGCACCCAGCCCACACTGGATACTGTGGGGACCTGACTTGGTAACTGCCTTCTGGCAGCTCTGAGACTCACAAAAGCAATTTGCACTGAAGAGAGGAGGGACACCTCTCTTCATCCTCCCCACCACACCCTCCGGGTACTCCCACACCCTGCCCCCTTTCTCTTTCTTTGTGAGGGAATAAGTGTCACGCTCATGTGACCACATTGGCTGTCCACTGTTCACGAGCTACCACCTGGAGCTGCTACCGGAGAGGCCAAGAGCCTTTGCCCCCGAGTACCTCTCTTTCCTTTGCACCGTGGGGGCCCTCCTCCACACCTGCACACCAGAGGCCGTTTCTGAGACATGCAGGGACCCTCCTTCAGTTTGCAACAGGTTGCATCCATCGCTGTCCTTTCAATGCTTCCCTTGACACTCAGCTCCTGAGCTCCTTTGTCTGCATTGCGGCCCACCTGGCTGCCACGGGAGGGACAGAGCTGACCATGAATCCAAAGCTCAGATCTGACAGGCAGCAATCTGTGTGTAAAGGGCCTGATTAATCATGCTGTAGAGGCTGTAGTGGGCTCTAGGGATCCGTAACCAGGGCTTGGGCCAAAGTGACTCCACAGCTGTTTTAATGCCTGGGGAGGGTTCTGGCTACAGTGGGGGTGGGGTGAGTCTCCTGAGGTTCTGAAGGCCCACTGTGCAGGTTCATGGCACACAGAGAAGAGAAGGCGGAGTCCTTTCCTGGAGCTGGTGGGCTGCGGGCACAGCCATGGATGACCAGGAGTCTGCATCTCACTAGGGGCCGAGGCTGGTGCTGAGGGAATCCTCAGTGAGGATTTTTTTCCTTAAAAGCCATCCTAAGTGACTTCAGCTCCATTGCTTTTTTGCCAAAAACCTACAATGATCTCAAGAGCTTTGTACACACCAAGGGTGGTGACTGGACATGGAGCCCAGCACAGACGGAAGTCAGTCCTGCCCTGAGTCCCACGGGCCAGCCACACCTTCCCCCTTCCATGGCCTGGCTTTCTTCTGCCAGGACCGGCAGAATGGTGGAAAGGCAAGTGTGGTCTCAAGCTGAGGGGCCCAGCCTGGGCTCCAAGCCCCTGAGCGTCCCCTTGGGACGTCCGGTGGACCTAGTTCCCCCTGCCGTGGGGCAACTCTCTCGGGGACTGTCGTGTTTCTTTGCTTTCTGTTGTGATGGGGCACTCCAGTTATCTCAGGGCGATTGGGAAGTCTGCTAGTGTTACATGCTCCCGCCTTAGATGGGAAAACATTATTGCTGCATTGACGCTGCTCACTCGATACTGGGTATCTGTTAAACACAAATGGCAAGGGGAACAGAGCAAAACAGAAAAAAAAAAATGGAGAGTTGCTGGGTTGCCTCAAGTCTCACCTGTGATTAAGAGTGTGTACAGCCTGCATGTGAACCCCGGTTCCCACACCTGCCAGCTACCAGGTGCCAAGCGCCGATTTTAGACCCCCAGCTTCACTAAGGAGTCATTGACAGATACAGTTTGTGTGTATTTCAAGTCTACATTGTGATGACTTGATGCCCATAGACGTCGTGGAATGATTGCCCCACATTCGCATCGCCTCACACGATTAACTCTGTGTGTGTGTGTGTGTGTGCCTTTTATGTTGTTCTTATAATCCATGAACACAATACAGATAGCTCTCCATTTTTTTAGATCTTATTTATCTTAGAAGTTTATAGTTTGCTGTATGTTTTGCACATGTTTAATTAGATAACTTGATATTTTTAGTGCCATTATAAATTCCTAATAGAGATAGAATTGACTTGTCTATATTCCCTTGGTAAATCCACTTACTTCAAATCCTTCTAATTGTATTTTTTTTTTGTATACACAATTATGTCTGCAAATAAGTTCTTTTTTTTCCCCTTTGCAACTGTGATAACCCTTTCCTTTTTCTTGACTTATTGTACGGACTAGGATCTCCAGTACAGTGGTGAACAGAAGTAGTGAGAATAAGTATCCTTGTCTCTGTCCAATTATCAGAGGAAAAGCTTTCACTATTTCACCATCACACAGGATATTAGCTTTTTTGTAGATATTTTTATCAAAATATGTAAATTCTTCTCTGTTAGTTTACTAAGCAGTTTTTTCTTAGTCATGAACTAAAATTATTACATTAAAAATTCTTAAGTTTATCTTCTGCAGATTTTGAAACAGGTGATTTTTCTTTTATGTGGTGATTTAACTTTTAAAAATTTTGTGATTCTAAAACAACCCCAACCTGATCTCAATGTATTCTCCTTCAGTTGGACTTTACTTGTTAGTGTTTTATTTAGGATTATTTCATCTATACTCAGAGTCTGTAATTTTACTTTCTTGTACTTCTTCCTTGTTGGTTTTAGTATCAAGGTTATGCTAGTCTTATAAAACAAGTTTGCAGAGTGTTCCTTGTTTACCCCGAGAATTCCTGTGAGACTACTGTTTTCTTCCCTAGATTTTTGGAAAAACTGATTGGCAAAACCAGTTGGTTTCATTGTGGGGAGGCTTTTAATTTCAGATGTAATTTTTTTCATGCAAATAAAATTTTCTCATATTGTATGTCTTCGTGGGTCTATTTCAGTAAAACATTTCCCCCCCTGCTAGGAATTTATTGAGATGAGCAGACTCTCCAGTTAGTAAGTGAACTGTGGTTCATAATATCTTTCTTATCTGCAAGATGTGTTGTCTCCCCTTTTAAAAACCCTCGATGCTGGTGATTTGTGCTTTGTCTCTTTTTCTTAATAAGTCTTTCTAGGGGTTTATCAGTTTTTATCATTCCTTTCAAAGTGCCAACTTTTGGCTTTCTTTTTAAAGAAACTTCATATTTGCTTTCTGTTTCCTTGTTTTCTGCTCTTTCTTTTTTTTTTTTTTTTCCATCTGCCTTGTGTTTCATTCGCTATGGTGTTTTTTCTGGTTTCTTGGGAGGGAGGCTTAATTGATTTTTAGCCTTCCTTCTTTTCCAGTGTACGTGTTTAAGGCTTTAAGTTACCCTCTAAACATAGTTCGCTGCATCCCACAGGTTTGAATAAGCCAGATTTTCATTATCTTTTATGGAAAAGTATTTTCTAATTTTCATTGTGTTTTTTAAAATTATTAATCAGGAAATTCTTCAAGCAGTATGTCATTTAACTTCCGAATGTTTGGGGAGGTTTTTCTAGTGACCCTTGTTTGATTTCTAGCTTAATTCCATGAAGAGCCGTGTTGTAGGCTTTTGGGGCTACTGTTATAAATCCCGTAGACTAGCTGATAAACAACAGAAAGTTGTTTCTTGTAGGCCTGGAGGCTGGGGAGTCCCAAGATCACCAGCAGGTGCCTCGTCTGGTGAGGCCTGTTTCCTGGTTCCTAGACTGCCTGCTGCTTCTCCCTGTTCTCGCAGCACAGGAGCCCATTCCCTCCTGGCCTGACCCCTCCCAGAGTGCCTGCCTCCTTGGATCATCACCACCTGCCGGATGAAGTTTGAGGGCCCATAAACCATCAGCCCATTGCAGTCGCTAAGTATACCCTGCATTATTTCAGTCCTTTGAAATAATTTGTGCTTTCCTAATGGCCCAATATATATTCTTTTTGTTATATGTTCCTTTGGCTCTTGAAAATAATATGTATCAGTGGGATGCAATGTTCCATGTGTATCAGTCAGATCAGGCTTGTCACTCATGTAATTCCGATTCCAGTAGCCACATTGAGTAAAAGCAGAAGTAGGTGAAATTACCTGTAATATATTTTATTTTAGCACACATAAAATATCATTTCAGTGTGTAATCAACATGATAAAACCTAATGAAATAGTTCACATTCTTTTTTTCATGCTCAGTCTTTAAAATCCAGTATGTGTTTTAGGCTTGCAGCGCATCTCATTGTAGAGCCAGCCATATTTCAGGTACTTCATGGCTGCAGATGACTACATACCAGGGGGCCCAGTTCCACGAGAGAGGTGTCTTTAATATCTCCCACTGGGATTATGAACTCGGCTGTTACTCCTTTTCTATTTCTGTCAGTTTTTATGTATTGATATTTTGAGGTTATGTTATTAGGTACATTCAAATTTAGAATCCTCATCTTCTTGCTAGACTGAACTTGTGTCAGTATGAGATGCTCCTTTTTATCACTAGAAATGCTTCTTTCTTTAGAGACTATTTGACAGTGATGTTGCCACATCAGTTTTCTGTCCTTGTTGGCCTGGGTATCTTTTAGTTTCACCTGTCTAAAAGATATTCCATCTTAACATGTAGCTCTGTGAATAGTGTACAGTTTTCATTGGAATCAGTATGACACTTTATCTTTTAATGAGAGTGTTTGCTGTGTTTATAATGTTGATATTCAGTGTGTAGACACCATGTTGGTGTGTGTTTTCTGTTTGTCCCACCTAGTCTGTGTTCTTTGCTCTTGCCTTCTTTTAGAAGTTTGAAGTGTTTCTCTAGTTCTGTGCTCCTCTGTCAGGTTGTTAGGTGCATATTTGCAGACACAGCGTGTGTTTTACACTCAAGCCTAACTTAGTACTTTACTGCCTCCCTGACTCGACTGTTTCCTCCTTGTCACTGTTACACTTTGAACTGTTAGATATATATTTGGCGTTAACATCATTGTTTTGTAGAGTTAATATTTACCCTCACAGTTACCTCGTTGTTGGTCTCTACTTGTTTTTTATATTTCCGTCATAGACTACTTTTCTTTTTCCCAAAGCACTGCCTGAATATTTTTTTAGTTCATGTGTGTGGGTGATGAATTGTCTCATTTCCCTTTGCCCTCAAAGTCTCTATTTTGCTTTCACATTCGAAGAGTATTTTTGTTGAGTATAGAATTCCAGGTTGGTGGTTATTTGTTTTTCAGCATTTTACAGATGCCAGTCCATTATCTTCTGACTTCCTTGTTCTTGGAAAGTCAGCTCTCAGTGTTGCTGTGCCACTAAAAGCCACACCTTTTTCCTCTGAGCGCTTGAACATGCTGTTCTTGCCTTAGGCACCTGCAGAGCTGCTGAAACCAATGTGTGGTTTCATTTTTGAGTCAGTGGTCTGATTCTTGAACCAACTCTTGCCACTGTCCCTGTCAGCCAGTTCAGTCGCTCCGTATCTGCCCCGTTGCGACCCCATGGACTGCAGCACACCAGGCTTCTCTGTCCATCACCAACTCCCCGAGCTCGCTCAGGCTCATGACCATCGAGTCATTGATGCCATCCAACCATCTCATCCTCTGTCGTCCCCTTCTCCTCCTGCCTTCAGTCTTCCCCAGCATCAGGTTCTTTTCCAATGAGTCAGTCCTTCGCAGCAGGTGGCCAAAATATTGGAGCTTCGGCATCACTCTTTGCAGTGAATGTTCAGGTCTGATTTGCTTTAGGAGTGACTTGTTGGATCTCCTGGCAGTCCACAGGTCTCTCAAGAGTCTTCTCCAACTCCCCAGTTCAGAAGCATCGATTCTTTGGCGTTCAGCCTTCTTCATGGGGCAACTCTCACATCCATACATGACTACTGGAAAAACCATAGCTTTGACTAAATGACCTTTGTCGGCAAAATAATGTCTCTGCTTTTTAATATGCTGTCTAGGTTTGGCATAGCTTTCCTTCCAAGGAGCAAGCATCTTCTAATTTCACTGTCTACAGTAATTATGGAGCCCAAAAAATAAAGTCTGTCACTGTTTCCATTGTTGCCCCATTTATTTGCCACGTAGTGCTGGGGCCGGATGCCATGATCTTCATTTTTTGGAATGTTGAGTTTTGCCAGCTTTTTTACTCTCCTCTTTCACTTTCATCAAGAGGCTCTTTCGTTTCAACCCCTGGAGGCATTTCTTATTCCCCTTTCTCTTTTCTCCACCATGAGGGTCCCCATTTATAGTTTTTAACAACGTAGTTTAACATGGGGCTCCTTCAATATATTCTATCCTTTTTTTCTCTCTTATATATATTTTTACCTGACCCATCCTTCAGTTCACTGATCATCTCTTCAGCTATGTCCAATTTGATGTTAAGGCCAGAGACTGAGTTCTTAAATTCAGTCACTGTTATTGTAAAGTTCGAGAGTCAGTTTTGATTCTCAGAAAGTTTTCCTTTCGTCAAGTATATTTTTCAACAGGTGACATTTGCATCTAATACCTCTAGCATACCTCTGATATGCTGATATACATCTGATACCTCTGGATCTGGTTCAGTTTTTTTTTTTTTTTTTCTCTTGGTCCTGTTTGTTGTTACACCCTCTTTTGCTTTTTTGATTGCATGTTGGACATTATGTTTGGAAAACCCTAGAGGTTCTGAGTGATGCTGTCTTCTCCAGAGTCTCCTCTGACACAGACCTCCAGTGGGGACAGAGCTGTCTGTTCACTCAGGGCCTGAGGGACTTGAGGCTGGGGGTTCCTTGTAAGCTCAGTTTCAGCAGCCTTCACCCACCTTTCCCCCCGAGCCCAGGGAGGAGCTTTCCAGCGTCTCCATCTGGAAGCCTGGGCTGCCTCCCAGGGCCGCCCTCTTCTCAGCAGGTCCTGAAGCCCACCATCTGTCTCCTGAGCACCACGAGGTGACAGATAGTGCTCAACCAGTTCGGGCAGAGTGTTGGGTACATTTTCTGATATCCGAACTGATTCTCTAGGCCTGCACACAAATTTTTGTCTTCCCAGCCCAAGGAACCATCCAGAGCTGTGTTATCCAGTCCCCTCTGCTTGACTTTTTCCCTGCCTTTTCTTCGCAGAGTCGGCTTTGTTCAGATGGCCCAAGGGAAGGAGCGGGCCTCTCAGTCTTCAGTTCCCTCACTGGGCTTCCCTTTTGTTTGAAATCTTGGATTGTGGCTGCCTAAGGACCTCTTTTTAAACTGTATTTAGCTTTTCTAGTTCTCGGTAGGCTGACCTACAAGCTGCTTGCATCTGTCACTGGATGTGGGGACACCCTGGGTGTAGTCTGTCATCTGAAGCCACATGCAACAGTCACAGTACTTGTATTGATCAACTTTGATACTGGGGAAAACAAGAACCAGGTGTCCTTGCTTAGTACCCACGGTTGTGTTTCTGGTCAGAATCCCCAGCTTGCCCAGGCTGTTTCAGTGCCACGTGAACTTGGGAAGGAGGTGGAGCAAGCAGCCGACGTGGCCTGGAGACAGAGGAGCCGGTCTCCCCTCTTCCCTTGCCCCTGCCGGCCCAGGGCAGGCCTTGCGACGACGGGCTGCTGGTGGTGGAGGCCAAGGCTGAGGAGGGAGGGGTTACGTGACCTGTATTCTGTGACATGGTCACATGTGGGTTTTCTTTTTCAGTTTGAAAAAATGACTGCTTTTAGTTTTCCCTCCAGTTTTACTTTAAGGTGGAAAATGAAGATTTTATTCTTAAAGTTGAGCACAGTGATTTTACAGTCTTTTTGAAAGCAACAGTTGAGGTTTTAAAAACACATCTCAGAGAACTCCAGTAGATAAAGCCAAAAAAAGAGAACGTTGTCAGGGTGAACTGTGGGCAGGACCCCAAACTGTACTCTGTCTCTCCCAGAGTGTGTAATTGGTGAGATGGGTGGATATAGGACCCCAAGCACCCTGGGGACTGAGGCCCTCAAGTGACAGCAGAGGTCCAGGCTGAGCCAGGAGCAAGTGGCCTGTGCCCTGGCAAGTGGAGAGCCGCAAGGGTGGGAGTGGGGCCAGGAGAGGGGTGGGAGACTCGGGGGCGGAGGGTGGGGCAGCACCTGGTGGCGTCTGCGAGGCACTGGCTGTCACGGCTCGAGGCAGGGACATCCCTGAACCTCCACCTTGCAGCCCCCACGGAGCAGAGTCATCTGACAGCCCAGGGTTGAAGTTAAAAGGATGAGTTCACAGCAGGTTGAATGAACCCCTGTACCCACTGTGGGTTCATTTTAAGTACCTGGAGCGAGGTTGGTCAAGCCCTTGCTGAGCTTGAGTGAGGGAGTCAGTCAGGGAGGACTGAGCTCAGGGTGAGAGTGAGGGGCAGCTAGCGTGGTGAGTCCTCCTCAGCCGGGTGGATTCTGGGGACGCCCTTGAGTTCATGGGTGCCCTTTCAGTAGCCTCACTGGAGGCTTGTTTGGGGCTTAAAGGGGTGTAGAAGCCCATTTAGAAGACGTGCTCATTCCCAGGGGTGGTGGTTTCTGAAAGAGTTTATACTGGTCGGTTCGACTGTGACCCAGTACCTTGCAGGGTCATGTTTGACAGGGGGCCTGAGCCATGGGCACGGCCTTCCTTCTCCCGCACCCCACACTCACCTGTCATCTTTTTGGCAGCCCGTCCCCCCTCTCTGTACCCTTGACGGTGGGCCTGAGCCCAGCCCCCCTGTTACGACAGAGCCCCTTGTGACTGAGTGGGTTCCGGTTCTGGGCTCCTGGGAGACGTGCTGGAGGCAGAGCCTTCGTGCCATTTCTCCTTGAGACAGTGGTGCTATTGGTCATAGTGTGAGAGCAGTGGTCATAGTGTGGGAGTGGTGTGTGTGAGAGCAGTGTGTGTGAGAGCGGTGGTCATAGTGTGAATAGCAGTGGTTGTAGTGTGAGATTGGTGGTTATAGCTCAGGAGCGGAGGTATCCTACCGTGAAACAGCAGTTGCCCCCGAGTGGGGGGCTGCCCCCATCCGCGAGGATGGGTTGCAGAAGGGCCCGGCTGTGGGCGCTTTTTCAGTGCTGCAACCCCAAGGCAAAGGCCAAGACAAGGAAGAACTTGGCCTCGGCCCAAGTCCTGTAAGGAGAGTGGCCTGAGGTGATGTCAGGATGCATTTAACAGGAGGCTTCCTGTGTGCTGTTTTGGATCTGTCAGGAATTCTCTGCTCCTTATTAATTCCTGAATACTCAGGAATTAAGAGGAGAGGCAAGCCTCTCCTGCTGGCCGAAGAATCCAGGCATTTCCTTCATTAATTTTTCTATATAGTGATAAGTACCCTCTTCCTTCTTGTGAACCATACGGTAAAAGTGACTGTTTACAACTCTCTCTCTCTTTAATATGGTTCGCCTATGTTTTGTAAGTCTGGAATTTTAATCTTTATCTTTGCTGAGAATAACTACCTTGTAAGACAGTATATATTTCCACACCATGTTGATTAAAACACCTTTGTTCCATCAGAGCTCTGGTCCCCGTGTCTTTCTCTCTCTCTCTCTCTATCTCTTTTTCAGGCTGATCCCTTGGAGCTCTGCAGAGGCTCTCTGAATTCACTTTCCTGCCTGGGCTTCTAAGACCCTCTCGAGAAGGCACTTTGCATGTTCACTCCATTGAGAGGGCACCTGAGGCCTCTGTGAACAGAGCAAGCCCTGTGTCGGGGGCTTTATTGGCTTTCTGCATAAGCCAAGGAATATCAGCCTCTTTCTGTCCCTTACCTTCTTGTCGTCAACTCCGGACCACCAAGTTCCGGTCCATTAAAGGACCTCAACAAGTGGCACCCAGAACAGGGACTTGGTGCACGTAGGCAGATTCTTGGACGGAGTGACCCCAGGGCCTATTGAGGCCGGTAAGTACTAAGACATGGGTAAAAAGGCTGGAAAGCCCCATCACTTTTCTACTTTAATTCATCACTTATTTAAAGTTCAGGGATCTAACGAAATGCATGCTGATTTTTTAGCTAGATTAGAAACTGCTATTTCCCGTAGTGTATTTGGAGAAGCCAAAAGGCAACTAGAGAAATTATTTGCTTTACAACTCTCTCTCTCTTTGATATGGATTGCCTATGTTTTGTAAGTCTGGAATTTTAATCTTTATCTTTGCTGAGAATAACTACCTTGTAAGACAGTATATATGCCCACACCATGTTGATTAAAACACCTTTAATTACTTGCAAATTACCTGCATTATGTGATAATGCAAATCAGGGATGTCAAAAAGCTATGGCTCCAATTCGTGAGAAAGGGACTATTGATTATTTGAAGGCTTGTCGCAATCTAGGATTAGAAACTCAAAAGATGCAAATGGTAGCTGAAACAATAGCTGCTGCCTTAAGAAAGGGAAATAAAGGATGCTTTACATGTGGAAATAAGAACCATTTGAAAAGGGACAGCCCTAAGAAAGCTTAAAAAAAAAAAGAAAAGAAAAATATATAAAGATAAAAGACCTCCAAAAATCTGCCCTCGCTACAGTAGAGGAATGCATTGGGCAAAAGATTGTAAGTCTAAATCTGACATTGAAAGGAAACCTATTCCAGAAAACTGCAAGCAGGGACCCCCCAGGTCCCCTTCAGCAAAAACCTGAGACAAATTCCATCTTTTACCTGAAACCCTCAACATCTGGCAGTGCTGCCATCGATATACCAGCTTTGGTTTTAGATACTATGAAGTTAATGAGCTCTATTTAAATTCAAATTCACATGAACTGAAAAATATTAAATATATGTAATTATTTACATATGAGTATAATTTAAATATAATTGTTTGCTAATCTAATTAAGACATGTCTTAAATCATCAACATTATATAATACTTTTATTATGCCTAGGTTTAAGGTAAACTAAATTTGTCAAAAAGGTAACTCTTCATATATATATATATATATATATATATATATATATATATATATGAGATAAAAACTTTTGGATAAACTATTAAAAGTTATTATATTTTTAATAGAATAATCTATTATTGTAATCTGTTATTATAATCTAAAATAGTCTCTTAGGATTGGAATAACTTAAATTTCTAGAGTTCTACTAAACTAAATAATAAAAGTTTATTAAATAGCTAGGTCATTTCCAAATAAAATAAGATTTTAAAACATTAATTACTAAACATTAAATTCCTCTTACAAAAAGTTTTTCTTACAGAAAGACTAAAGAGATTTTAAACTATTAATAAATATATTTTATAATGTATAATATATTGATATATATAAATATAAATATATATTTATATGTAATAAATATATTCACCAATCTATAAAATGCTAATGTACAAGACACTTCATAGTTGCTAAGGAAAAGTGAGATATATGCTTTTAATAAAAAGATATGAGATATGACATACTCAGATATACATTCCACATTTTCCCTGGGGGCCCCTCCTCATTTAACAAACAATACAATTATTAAAATAACTTGGAAGAATGACGAGCCTATTTGGACAGAGCAGTGGCCCCTCATGAAAGAGAAATTACAGGCAGCTAAGGAACTTATAGATGCACAACTAGAATTAAAACATATTGAAGAGTCTTGTTCTCCTTGGAACTCTGCTATCTTTGTCATAAAAAAAAAAACAAAAAACCTAACAAATGGCGTCTCCTAACAGACCTTAGAAAAGTTAGTGCATCTGTGAAACCTATGGGTGCATTGCAACCAGGACAAGATTGCTTTTTTAATAAACCTTTACACCCTTTAGACCAATAGAGATTCGCTTTCTCTCTCTCTTATCCTAATCATATTAGACCTCATAAACGGTACCAATAGACTGTACTGCCACAAGAGATGATGAATTCTCCCACCATGTGTCAGTACTACGTAGCCAAAACCCTTGAGCCTGTGAGAAAGCAATTTCCTAACTTTCTTGTTATTCAGTATATGGATGATATATTGTTTTCGGCTCCATCTATCTTAAACACTGAACACATGTTTGATATAGCTCAACTATGCTTTAAAAACTCTAGATGAATCATTGCCCCTGAAAAAATTCAAACCTCTACACCATACTATTACTTGGGGTTCGTTGTTAATAGGCAACGCATTACTCCCCAACTAACTCAGATCCGTGCTGATAAATTATCAACCGTAAATGATTTTCAAAAGCTCTTAGGGGATATTAATTGGATTAGACCTTCTTTAGGCATTGCTAATTATCAACTGAATAGTCTATTTAGTACTTTAAAAGGAGATCCTGATTTAAATAGCCCTTGTTCACTTTCTCAAGAGGCACGAGAAGAACTCTGTTTGGTGCAAAATAAATTAGAAAAACAATTTCTTACTCGCATCAAAATAGATTTACCTCTAGAATTGTTTATACTCCCCTCTCATTCTCCCACAGGACTTATTGCCCAACAAGAAGACCCAGTAAAATGGATCTATATCCGTTTTATGGAAATAAAGTCACTTACACCCAACCTTGATTTAATTGCTCTAATCGTTATCAATGGAAGAATTAGGACTAAAACTCTAATTGGCTCCGATCCTCATAAAATTGTAATACCTATCAATAAATACGTATTACAGGTATTCCTTATAATCCACAGACACAAGACATAGTCAAAATAAAACACATCACACACTAAAGTTACAAATAAAAAAAATTAAAAAGGGGAATACACAGGTACACTACTGTCTTCCTTATCTAAAGCAGACTTTACTAGCTTCTAACATATTTTCTAAACCTATAACTATTGTTACTACAGCTTTATTTGTTTTAAATTTTTTAACCTCTTCTTAAGATTCAACCCAAGGGGGCCCCCGGCATTCAAAATGGAGATGAAATAAGAACCCCAGGAAGAAGAAATTCCAATACGGGCCATGTCTGCTCCAAAGATCTCCAGAAAGCACCGCCTTCGACGGCATCACCCCGATGATCTCCTCACTTGGAGACAAATAAAAGCCCTACTAATCAAGCTGAAAATTTGGTCTCTCAACAGGGGTTGCCTCCGAGTCCTGAGTACATTCTCCCGGCAATGCTCAGTCTTTTGGCCTGTACCTCCCCCTGCTCAAGCTCAGACTAACACCCAACCCCCCTCTATTGCAGGTGGTCGAATGGACGGAGAGAGGACCAATCATTTCAACTAATGACTATACATATGCTTTCTCCCTAGTACATGAAAGGGCCTTCATACCCTGGGCAGGAAAGAAAACTAATTAATATTTCTTTAGGCTATGAAGTCCTTCCCTTGTGCACGGGCCCAGCAAAATTGTGCATAAACGTCAGCCGACAAATTTGGGCTGACAAATTTAGGCTTTCATCCTACCTCCAAAAGAAGACTTTCAGACACTGCTTGGATTATTTACTGCCCTTTCGTTGTCTGTAAACCATGTTTATACTACTGAAACTTTCGGGAAAGAGTTAGGGAAAGAACAAAGAACTTTATGCAAAGGGTTTACTTATAAAAACTTTACTTATACTCCCATTCCTTGGGACAAATGTCAAACCAATCAAGAAAATCAATGTTTGTGGCTAATCATACAATTGTTGCTTGGGGACCCCATGGTATGTGGTTATCTGACTGCTCAGATGATATTAACAACACTGTGTGTGATATGGAAGGTCACTGACACTATGATGGAACATTACTATGACAAACGACTTCTTGAGTGACTTGACCATGGATTAGCCCCACCTCCTCCTAAGATCGTCCTCCATAAACAGAGTGGGCCTGAACAATGGGCCATTTGGAAACTTGCTGCAAGCATCAGAGCACAGAACAACTTGGAACTTGGACCGGACATTTCATAGGGACCAGTCGTCACAATAACTATTTCTTTCGCTACAGTCAGTCATATTTTATACAGGCCTGTGTCCCACTTCCTTTTGTTATAGCCATAGAAAATTTACCATTTAATAAGACTTTTACATTCTGTAACTTGTATTAATTGCAAACTATATACTTGTATTAACACCTCTATTTCTTTAAGCTTTTTGTGTTATTCCTGTTCACGTCAATCACAGTGCCTACAACTGGGAACAAATCAAATTTCATTTAATAAATATACGTGATAATGCCTCTCTGAATGTACAACTACTATAAAAGAAAATCTTTAAAACTTTTTTCTAAAAATCTGCCCTCTTCCCCTAATTTGGAAACTTTAGCTGAACAAATTACCTGGGCTAGACCCACGAGGATGGTTTCAAAGTATTACCCACAGTATCGGGTCTGGAACACAGCTTTGGTGATTGTCTTGATAATTTTATTTGTTGTTTACCGTCACCTTTCTATAAGGTTGGTTAATACTAACCAAATTCATTTGGTCAAGACCTTTTTTTTACAAATATAATAAAATAGAGGGAATTGTCAGGAAGCATTTAACAAGAGGCTTCCTGTGTGCTGTTTTGGATCTGTCAGGAATTCTCTGCTCCTTATTAATTCCTGAAGAGGAGAGGCAAGCCTCTCCCACGGGCTGAAGAATCCAGGCATTTCCTTCATTAGTTTTTCTATACAGTGATAAGTACCCTCTTCCTTCCTGTGAACCATATGGTAAAAGTGATCGTATACAACTCTCTTTCCCTTTAATATGGATCACCTATGTTTTGTAAGTCTGGAATTTTAATCTTTATCTTTGCTGAGAATAACTACCTTGTAAGACAGTATATATTTCCACACCATGTTGATTAAAACACCTTTGTTCCATCAGAGCTCTGGTCCCCATGTATTTCTCTCTCTCTCTCTCTCTCTCTCTTTCAGGATGATCTCTTGGAGCGCAGAGGCTCTCTGAGTTCACTTTCCTACCCGGGCTTCTAAGACCCTCTCGAGAAGGTGCTCTCCGTCTTCACTCCATCGAGAGGGCACCTGAGGCCTCCGTGAACAGAGCAAGTCCCATGTCGGGGGCTTTATTGGCTTTCTGCATAAATCAAGGAATATCAGCCTTTTTCTCTCCTTTACCTTCTCATCATCGACTCTAGACCACCAGGTTCCAGTCCATTAAAAGACTTCAACAAGGTGAGAGCAGCCAGGGACTACGCCCGTCGGATTGGCCTTCACCCAGTGAAGCGTTGGGGTTGTGTTTCATTTTGTTAGCATAGTTGTGGGCCCTGCTGGCCAGGGCATTTTGGCCTTAGTGGGCAGGATCGACCCCAGCAGTTTACCTTGTAAGAGGTTGTGCAGGTGCTGCATAGAGGATGGGCGGGGGCCCCACAAGAAGGGAAACACTGGCTGGAGGAGTCACGGGGGCATGTGGACTGAGCTATCAAGTCAGTCCTTGAAGCAGAAAGGCTAAGCCCCTTAACGTCTCCCTTCTTCCAAGGAAAGAATACACTGGCTGGAAGAGTCTCTGGGGCATGAGGATCGAGCTAGAGAGTCAGTCCTTGAAGCAGAAAGGCTAAGCCCGTTAATGTCTCCCATCTTACAAACCACGGACCAATGTGTCCAGTATTTTAATGACGGGTACCTACTGCTTACGTGTATGACATACACCCTCATAGCTTCACATGTCTACTACATGCCTCTTACAAGTGCTGGGCACTGTTCTGGGTGCTGGACACTCAGTATGTAGTAGGGGATATGTAGTCCAGGATCTTTCTATTTCTGCAAAGAAAAATAGAAGAACAAAAGACTCCGTGTGGTTCAGCTTGAGCAAGTTCACCACGTGGACGGCCCTGCATGCATGTAAATTGTGGTAAAATACATATAACATAAATTTAACATTTTAACCACTTGACTGAATGACTGGGTGGCTTCAGTGGAGTCAGGCTAACAGATGGCCTTGGGGTGCCATCCACCTTTGTCCCAGAGGAACACTCCAAATCTTGGTGGCCTTGTAGACCTTCCCTTTATTCTTCACTCTCCCCAGTGGCTCTAGGTCATTGGTCTGTGTGTCATTTAAGAATCTCTTTATCCACTTTGTTGTTAGGTTTATGTTTTGGAAAGCTTCTCAGACGTCCCTGGGACTTGAGAAGGCAGGCTTGGATTCTGGGTTCTCCCCTGCCACGTGCCTGCCAGGTCGAGGTGGAGGCCAAAGGCCAGTCTGAGTTGTGGTGGTCTATGTGGTCTTGGGGTCAGTGGACCCCCTCTTCTCTGGAAGGGCAAGGAGATCCTTTGTGTGAAGCCTGGAGAGACTTGACAGGGTCAGTCTTCACAGTCTCTCTCTCTTTTTAATTTATATTTGCATTTAGTTTCCCCTTTAACTGTTTTCTAGGAGTTTCCAACTCCTAGTGTAGAACTCAAAATATGCAGGGAGCAGCTTCTTAAAAGAGAAGAGGAAATTGCTGAACTGAAAGCAGAAAGAAGCAACACCAGGGTCAGTAGGGGGATTCTCATGTGTTGACATTTGCCCCACGTGGGTCACCGCTAGCCTCCGTGTTGCTGTCTTTAAACTCTGTCTGATTTTTAAGTCATTTTTCACATCTTCCCACTGAGAAGACCAGGGTGGATCAGTTCGGGGTTCTCATACCTTACTCCAAATTTATGATGAGAGCTAATGTAATTTTAGTACCTTTGAGAGGGGAGTTCTCAACTTACATTTTTGTCCACGCTACACTTTGTGTGGGATCTTAGTTCCCCAATCAGGGATTAAAACCCATGACCCCTGCAGAAGGGTGGAGTCTTAACTACTGGGCCCCTGGGGAAGTCCACTCTTAACTTTAGACTGAACTGGCAGGATTCCAACGTGCCTTAGCATGTTTCCAGCTGTAGCGTGAGGCTGAAAGGAGTTATCGGCCCTGAAGTCAAGCATGAGGTTGAAAGTGCCCCTTTGGCCCTGCCCTGCAGCTGCTGTTGGAACACCTGGGGTTACTGGTTTCCCGGTACGTTCCATCCCTCTGGATTACAGTGGGCAAGTGGCAGGCACAGTCCCCAGCTAACATGACCAGTGAGGTGGAGGTGCTCAGGGCACTGAAATTGCTGTTTGAGCACCACAAGGCCCTGGACGAGAAGGTACCAGCCACCCATCCATCCTGGATTTGTACACTTAGTGCCTTGTTTTGACCTCACCGATTGCCTGGAAGTGCTGTGTTCCTTCCCTGTCAAAACAAGGCTAAGGCTTCCTTTCCCCCTTAGAGACCCTCCTACGGCTCTCTAAGCCACGAGTAAGACCTGACTAAGGAGATCGCACTCAGGAAGTCATAGAAAAGCAGTCACAGGAGGAGAGCCAGTTGAAGGAGTGCCTGGCAGCCCTCTCTTTCCACGTTACAGATCTGGAGGAAGACCTGGACACGGCCAGGAAGAACCTCCTCAAGTCCAAGGACATGAACACGAAACTGCAGTGGGACATCCGCGAAGTGAGTGATGGCGGTCCTGTCTGCCTGAGGTGGACTGTGGGTCCCTTCTTCTCCCGGTGATCTCAGCCTTGGGATGGCTGCGTGAGTAAGAGCAGAGCACTGGAGAGACCACAACTGGCTGCCTCCTCACCTCTGCGTTGAGGTCTCTGGGGTAGAAGAGGCCTGGTCCAGGCAGTCCGTTGGCAGTGGACCGGCATGAGGGCAGCCCTGGCGCTGTGCTGCACCCTGGGTGTGGACTCCTCCTTTCCACAAGTTCTAGGGGACCCATTGTGCTCCTTTTGTAAAAACTCATTCATCCATTCATTCATTAATTGGTGTATAGTGGCTTTACACTGCTATGTCAATTTCTGCTGTACAGCAAAGTGAATCAATCATCTATCTATCTATCTGTCTATCTATCTGCCTCTCTTTTAGATTTCCTGCCCATTTACTTCACCACAGAGCACTGAGTAGACTTCCCTGTGCTGTACACTAGGTCCTTACTCATTGACTTTATGTGTAGTATCAGTACTGTATATATGTCAACCCCAGTCTCCCAGTTCATCCCCGCCTCCACCTGCCTGTTGAATGCTGAAATTTCCTTCTGATTCCCTCAGACGAGTCTGGTGACATCTGTGGAGCCCGTTCTCTCAGAGCGATG
Organism: Bos grunniens; assembly: GCF_055505025.1. Classification (NCBI taxonomy): domain Eukaryota; kingdom Metazoa; phylum Chordata; class Mammalia; order Artiodactyla; family Bovidae; genus Bos; species Bos grunniens. The sequence continues at coordinate 84,275,528 of NC_141178.1, forward strand.
GGAGCATGCTGTGTGGGCTCTGCTGAGGCAGCTTGCCTGGCCATCTTCTCGAGTTTTCTGAGGTTCCGTTCCTTGAAGGGATGTGTGACAGTGATACAGTCAGACAAGTCGAGTGATGTTTGCTCACCCTCAGATCTTCAGGCCCGAAGAAATGTGGAATCATGATGTTTCTGGCGGTCGTGTCTGTGGGGGTCATGATTTATGAAAAACATTCCAGGGATGTGGTGCTGCTACGGGAATCGTCCCCACTGCCAGCCAGCCAGCCAGTCAGCCACCTTGTCCTTCTGGTGGGAAAGTGTTGCCCCGCACTGCCGGTGGGCACTGGCTGGTGATGAAGAGTCAGGCGGGGTTGTGCTGGCGTGGCTGTTGGGAGCGTTGCCCGGAGCTCAGTGAGCAGCTGAGGGGCCGTCCATCCGTTGGTGGGTGGTGGGCGGTGTCGGGTGCTCGCAGACCCTCCCAGAGCAGGGTCACTAACAACCGCCAGGGGGCGCCCTTCTGCCTGTGATCTTCTCCAGGCTTGGTTTCTCCTCCCCGCTGGCATCTCTGCTGTCCTTCCCCGGTTGGCCTCGTAGTCCGACCTTTTGTATTCCAGAAGCTCTGCCACTAAGGAGGCTAAACGGTTCAAACTTCCTTCCCAGCTTAGGAAGGTAGAATGTGTGCCTCGCGCGTCCTGCTGCCTGCACTGGCTTGCCACATGCAGTCCGAGGAGGGGGCGCAGTGGCGGCGGTTGCGGCGCCCAGGGCAGAGGGGAGCACGTCTTCTCTCACGAGCCGGTCACCAGCACCCTCCGTGAGCCACGCGTCACACACAAAACTGCACAGGCTGCGTGAGCAGGCATGCGGGCATGCCCCCCACGAACCTGGGGCCGGTGGTCCACACAGAGCATGGTCTGCTTGCCGCCCCTGCGGTCACAGCCCGCGTGCCGTCAGGACAGGGTCGTTGAGAGCGGAGCTGATGCTGTTCTTGGCGGACAGGCGGGAGAGAGTCATGGCAGCATGGAGAATAGGCTGTGCCAGATGGAGGCCCAACTGGAGGAGAACAAGGAGCTGCAGCTGGTGCCTGTGCTGACGGGGAGGCGGCGTCTGGGCAGGAGACACGGCTTGGGCAGGGGCCAGAGCTGCCTTTCTCCGCCGCTCCCTTCTCTGCCGCCGAGTGTGTGCATGTGTGGCCCCATCTGCTGATCCGGGCACCCACCTCCTCGGGAGCAGGGCCAGAGGTGGTCGCCCATAGGCGGTGGGCAGGAGCCAGGGCGTCCCCACGTTCAAAGAGGCTGCTTGTTGCTCTGACCAGCCAGTCTGGGAGCTGCTTGGGATACAGGTGGACCTCCCAACTGCCCCTCAGACAAACCTGAGGGTGCCAGCCCAGGGCCCATGAAACTGAAGGCATGGTGCCCAGGTGTGGAGCCTGCTTGCCTCGGACGTGGCGCTGGAGTCCCACATGCCAAACTGCTGGTCCAGACACGGTGTATGTGTAGGATGGCTGCTCCTAGGCAGGACGAGAACCGTAGTTGCGCTGCGACAGAAGGTGCGTCAGGAAAGGGTGATGGTGGAGGCTCACATCACCGAGTCCTGAGAGAGGTTTCCTGGAAAGGTTGGCCACACGGCGATACAGACCATTCAGGAAATGGAGTGGGGATCCCAGGTCCAGCCTCACATGTTAGTACTGTCCCCACTATGCCTGTGTTCTTGGGCCTGGACTGCAGAGCCTCAAAGACGGGCTCCCAGGGGGCAGTGGTTCTGACTCCCATTGTGAGACCTGTGGTGAGGCGCCTTCCCGGCTTAGGCAGAGAGCTCAGTGGCTCCCGATCAGGGGTGCTCTTCCTTACTTTCAGAACTGCTGTTCAGAGGCTGTTGACATCAGGATGCTGTTTATGACTAAGCCAATTCAAAGTCAACTTTTGTTTTGCTTTAAAAATCTTTGAATGCCGATGCCTTACTGTGGAAGCTGTGACAGGTTTTATTTCCTTGGGCTCAAAAATCACTGCAGACGGTGACTGCAGCCATGAGATTAAAAACTGCTTGCTCCTTGGAAAGCTATGACAAACATAGACAGCATATTGAAAAGTAGAGACATCACTTGCTGACAAAGATCCATATAGTCAAAGCTATGGTTTTACCAGTAGTCACGGATGGGTGTGAGAATTGGACCATAAAGAAGGCTGAGCCCTGAAGAACTGATGCTTTCGAATTGTGTTGCTGGAGAAGACTCTGTTCTAACAGAAAATAAACTGTTTTTAAATGTATTACAATAGAAAATTTCAAACATGCACAAAAGTGGATGGAGTAGTATAATAAATACCCATGACCCATCAATTAATCTCAGCAATTTTTAACACAAAGCCAATCTCAACTAGATCATTCTTCTCTCCATTTCTTTATACAGTAGATTCTAAAACAGCTTTTTAAACCTTGAAATTGAATTGATGCTCATTTTATAAAACACAGCCTTGCCAACTTTGTTATTACATTTAAAAAATGCTTGAGGTAATTATTTCCAGTTTTTTAATATGAATTTTCATATTGGAAAAGACCCTGATGCTGGGAAAGATTGAAGGCAGGAAGAGAGTGGATGACAGAGGATGAGATGGTTGGATGGCATCACCAACTCAATGGACATGAGTTTGAGCAGATGCTTAGCAGAAGTCAAGTTACATTTTCCTTATGCTAATCCACTGCTGTAACACGTATAGCATTTCTGGTTTTGAACACTGAATGTGTTTGCATTATAGTTGAATTTAGAGTGTGTGGCTGTTATGTGTGGTTCAGAATTCTGAGTAGTCCTTTCTGGGATCACCTGAAAGCTGAGACAAAGCGTGAGCCCTTCACGTAGACTGTGCTGTGCGTCAGAAAGATAATACGAGCCACCTACACAATCAAAAATTTCCTAAAACCCAATGGGCTCCTTGACATCCTTCTTTCACTGTGAGTCTTGAAATCTTCTGTGTGATTTCCACATCTAGTGTTGCACCAGCCTGTCTCACGTGCTCAGGGGCTGCACGAGGCGAGTGACTGCCATGGCCGACAGCACAGAGCTTCCAGGTTGAGTCGAGTGACTCGGAAACTTGGCCCGTTTGACTTGTTTTACCCCATAAGGAAGTGAAGTGGGCTGTAGAGGAATGAATGTGAGGAATGCCCAGGAATGCAGGTGAGCTCCATGGAGACCGTTTAAAGCAACGAGAGGAGTGAGGGCAATAGAGTGAGTTGTGTCCCCCTGACCCGAACCCCCGCCTGAAGTCGAGCTTCTCTCTACAGACTTCATCGTTGTTAATGGCTTGCCATGTTTCCTCCAGAGAAACCTTTTCTGCGCCTGAGATGGAACTTCCTCCTCATTGTGGTTTATGGGTGAATATTGTTCTGAGTGTTTATATTTTCTAGGGACTCCTAGAGAACATTTTCTCAGAATTAAAATGTTCGGAGTGGATACCTACTCACATAACCTGTTCTGCACATTTTGGTGCAAGTCATTTTACATCAGGAAAGCAAGCGGTGCAGGCTGTGTCATTTGCTGTTTCGTAGGACCAGCTGATTCTAAACCTGGAAACCCTGAGAGCTGAACTGGACCAGATGAGAGTGCGAGGGGCTCCCTTCCACTATGGGTAGGCTGCTCCCCCGGGCAGCTCCCCTCAGCGCTGTCGAGTGTGACAAGGGCCTGTCTGGTGTGTGGACAGTATGACTGGGTGTTGCTCATGGTCGCACCTCAAGGAGCCTGTAGCTTCGTGACCAGCGAGAGGGAAGAGACAAGCATCGTTCCTTAGGGTCAAACTTGGTACCATGGAGTGGTAGTCACAGTATTGACAACACTCAAAACCACAGGCAGAGATTTGGAAGTGTGGGGGCGACCAGTTGATATTTGGGTGTATTCATTTGAGGGGCCTGACAGACTGTGACACTGATGTTTCGGAAGAGTCGCAGAAGGTTAATGACCTGTAGTCTTTTTTACATGAATGGAGACTGAGACATGACTTGCCGTTGACTGTGGTGGGAGGAATCACCTGGCTTGTGAATGAGGCGAGCAGATTACTGAGCATCCTGATTTTTTCTTCCTCATTGTTCGAGGGGTGGTAATTCTTATTAAGTATTTAAATGTTTCTTTGGCTTCTTCACGGAAAAATGGTCACAAGTGAGAGACAAACTTTAGCAAAGGTCATTAAGTGCTTAACTGGTGACATTCATTCATCTGTAGGAAATCGACTACTGCTTGAAGCCTGACTTAGGAGACAGTTTGGAGCCCATACGCATATTTCTGTGTTTGTGTACTTAGGGGATCCTCACAGTCCAGGGCCCCAACCCAGCCTTCTTCTAGAGTAAGGGGATATCATTTGAGACAAAGGCAGAGCCAGAAACTGGCAGGTGGAGTCCGAAACCACAGTGGGTGGAGTTCAAGGAGAGCACGTGCCCTGCAATATGGATAGGGGACATGGCTGGACTTGCTGGTAGAGCTCCCCCAAGGTGAGAGGCTGGTGCTGTCAGAAGTGGGGAACCCCTGCTCCCGGGATGGACAAGGTGAGTGTGAGGCAGACTGTGTAGACAGTGGAGAAAGAGGAGGTGGACATGGCCTCCTGCTCTTGGGGGGTTTTGGGTAATGAGGAGGGCCCTGGTGCCAGGATCCGAGGCCTGGCATGGTTGGGGGGCTCAGATGGAGAAACCTGGGGCCTGGTCACCAGTCCCCTGTGTGTCAGTGAGTGTGAGAGACAAGAAGAGGAAGCAGCCGCGGGGCAGGAGGGCCCGCTGTGCTCTGAAGACAGTGGGCCACAGCGGCTGGTGCGAGGGAGGGGTGTCTCCAGGAGGCAGCTCTCGAGGGGTCACGGCAGTGACGTAGCAGCACAGGTGGGGCTTCGGAGTGGGGCTTGCGGGCACTGTGGGCTGGGTGGGCAGCACTATGCTGGCTCAGGAGAAAGGGAGTGGGGACTGAAAACCTGGCTCACAGGCAGGGCAGGCACAGCATATTTAGTGGGCCTCCCAGAGGAATTGGTCACCTTGTCTCTGAGACCTTCTCCGGGGGGGATAGAGCTTCGGGTGATGAGGGGGAAAGAGATGGAGGCTGCATCCCGCGAGGGGACTGGGAGGTGATGGTTGGGTGGCGACCCAATCCGGAGGCCTCTGTGGCCCTCAGAGGACCCTCGAGGGTCCGCAGTCCACAGTGGGACTGTGTCGTACCCCCTACCCAGTTCCCAAGTGTGTTCTGGCCCCAGGCCCTTGGGTGCAAGTGGGGCAGAGAAGGGAGCAGTTCTGTCAGGAGGGAGAGGAGACAGGAGGGAAGACAGGTGTGGCTCCGGGAGATTCCAGACTTCCATCTCCTATGCAACACAGTATTCCTTGCAAAACCGTCAAGCAGAGCAGCGGGTGACCCCGAGCAGGCTGAGCTGGTGGTCGGCCCTGGCCACTCTGCAGACGTATGGGGTGTCCTGTCCTCGGAGGAAGGTCCTGTCTCCCAGGTTTAGGGACTCCTGCACGTGAAGGCACCACCCTCTTCCTAGGGACAAGACTGAGCACAGCCCGGGCGGTCCTGCCGTGCAGGTGGCTCACAGTCAAGGCGGGGCCACCCTGCCTCTCAGCAGGCCCCTGCTGAGTGAGCTCCTGGCACCTGCAGGCCCAGGCCTTAGTGCTCAGGGCCTGAGCATCTGTGCTGGGCCTTGTTCAGCCCAGAGTCCAGTGACACGCTCACCTTTGTTTTAATGGGAGACACCAGTGGTGCTCAGCTCCGAGGTGTGGGTCCTAGCCCTTTCTGCTGCGGGTTGTTTGAGACACCTTTAAAAACAATGAGAGCAGTGCAGACAGTGTTCCAGGCAGACTGGTGATTGTGATCCACAGACTTCCCGTGGGAGAGGGAGGTCAGAGCAGGCGTGGGCCGAAGGGGAGGTGGGGTGCCAAGGGGAAAGCAGAGCAGGTGCAGGCCCTGCCCTGGGACCTGAGAGTGGGCTCCAGAGGGACCCTGGATGCCCCAGCCTCAGACAGCCGATCCTGTCCTAGTCAGCTCCACACCCTCGCGTCAGCACTGCCTTCCCCACATATGGGAGTTTTCCAGCTGCTGGGGATGAGCCCTGAGTGTCTGTGGAGCAGCGGGTGGCCTGTTGCTGTTGGAGCCAGAGGGCAGTGCCCTCCCGGGGGCCCTTTTGCTGTGAAATTGCCAATCTTCCAAATGGACAGGCTCTGGCTCGACTGACAGAGTGAGCTCTCTTTTCTTCTAACAGCGCTGCTCTTTGCCGTGTGTTTCAGCTGACCCCACTTGGGCAGTGCTCTGGACCTCAGGTTCCCTGTGGCAGACTGGTCAGCAGACTACTCAGGAGATCGGGCAGTGCTACAATGCCCCCAGAAAGGCCAGCTGGCAGCGCTGCACGATGAGCTGTCAGAGGCAAGGACCCCGCGGCCCTCTTCCCGTCCCTGGTGGGCACCTTGTGAGGCACCTGCCCCCTCACACTGTGGTCCTGAGGTGGGTTTGGAACAAAGCGCTGATAGGTCGCTTTATGTCTTCCCATTTTCCTTTTTCTGGCTAAGAGTTTACTTTTAAGGCATGCTTTTTTTTTTCTTAAAATAACCAATTTGGATAACTTGTGGCCTACTGTGAGCTCCAGCATGGTACTAATTACCACAGTTTTGAAATCATCCTACGAGTAAATGGATACACATATCCATCAGCTTATAGTGAGAAGAATTCTCATTGGGAGTTTAAGTGCCTTTATCTTTTCACCTCATTCATGCCATGTGTTTGTTCATACATGTCTGTGTTTTGAGCTTCCATATTCAGTGAGCAGTTAGTTTGGGCCAGACATGGTCAGAAGTAGGACTCCAGCAGTGAATTAAAAACCGTGTGTGTCCTTTATCCACTGCTACGTAACGAATCATTGCAAAGCTTAATGACTTCCTAGGGAGCAGCTCACAGTCCACAGTGCCTGTGCATTGTAGCAGGCAGGCCTGGTTCAGGGCCTCCTGAGGGCACAGACACAGGAAGGCCCCCCAGGGCTGGATGGCAGGCTTTCAGATTCACTTGGCTGCTGGGGACAGGCCCAGGTCCCTGCCGTGTGGCTTTCCCATATGGCCTGACTCTCCTCGGAACACCCTCTAAGAGTGAGAGCGTGGGGTTTAGCCCGGGGCCTTTTGCACCCTGATCCCGAGGCCGCACACCTTCACTTCTGTTTGCAAGAGTGAGCTGCACAGTCCTGCCTCGCTTAGGGGCTGAGCAGGAGTTGCCCCTTCTGCCGCTTGAAGGGAGGAGGAGGGAAGAATTTGTGGACCCCTTTTTAAACCCGCACAGCCTGTCGAACAGTAATGAGCAGGGAAAGGAGACCAGAGTGCCCGAGTTGTCCAAGGAGGAGGGGACGATTGTGTGTGAACAGGGTGGCCAGCAAGGTGACACCAGGAGGGTGACCTTGAACCAGAGACCCCGAGGCAGGAAGAGAAGTAGCCACTTGGAGATAGAAAAAGGGTCGTGTCAACCAGTGGGGACAAGGGAGAGAGCGGGCCGCATCAGGGAGGAGCCCGGGCTCAGGCCTCAGCAGCTTGAGGCCAGAGCCTGTTTCCTGAGGTGAGGAGGGCTGCCGGGACGGGGAGCTAAGAGCTGGGCCTCGGCCCTGTTGAGGTGGACAAGCCCATGGGGTGTCCCAGGGACTTGTGAGGAGAGCAGCTGAGTGTTCCGGCCTGCATCCGGGAGAGGACTCACTCAGCTCAGGGTGGACTTGGGGTCGTGGGCATACAGATGGCATTGAAAGCCACGAGCACGGTAAAGTCATCAGGTGGGTGCCCGTGGAGAGAGATGGGGTGCAAGGGTAGAGCTGTGGGGAACCCTGCATTCCAAGGTTGAGAAGGGGTGCAAGCGACAGGAATAACTGCAGGGAGGGCAGGGCCTGGATCCCAGGGAGAGACATGCTGGGGCGGGTGTGGGGGAGGGCAAAGAGGGGAGGGGGCTTGGTAACATGGGTTCTTCAAACCCCCGGGGAGCTGCCCTGCAGGTTGGGGCACACCCACCGCCTGCTGGCAGAGAGCTAGGAACCGGGCGGGAGGGGACCATAGAGGCTGCTCCCAGGGAGCTTTCAGAGACCCACAGTGGGTGCTGCAGGGAGCCCTGGAGGAGGAATCTGCTGGTTCCCCTTGTGCTATTGGAAGGCGAGAGAAGGGAGAGGATTTGCTGACCGGGCTGATGGGGGTGAACCCATAGGCAGCTGGTTTGCTAGAGCGGAGCAGGAATGATGGCAGGTGGTCCTGGAGCCAGCGAAGGGGGTAGCCCAGGCCTGGGGCGGGGTTGTGATGAAGACAGGAGGCGAGGGCACTGGCCACAGGGGACAGGGAGCCAGCAAGCCAGCACCTCGAGGCTGCCCCTCAGTTCCTTTGAGGTCATGTTTGGGAAAGAAGGCAGGACCTGGGTGACAGTGTGGCAGAGGGGACGTTTTCAGAGAGAAGGGTGTGAGGTGTGAGAGCCGGAGGGTGGGACGGGGCCCCGTGGGCCCTCTCCCGTGTGTCTCTGATGACAGAGCCACACTTGTGGTGCGAGGGGCCGTCCCCCAGAACAGCCCGAGGGCCTGTGCCCAGAGAGGAGAGCCGCAGGGGGGCTGGCCCTCCTGTCTCCTGGCTGACCCTGCTCACTCCTGTCTGTGGGTGTTCAGACCAGCCTGGGAAATGGAGGGCTGGAAGCCTGCGAGGATGGCACTCTCTGGTGAACTGGTACCAGAGGTGACCGCTGATAGGGACCCAGTGGCTGCCGAGCTGAAGGGTTCTTTTTTCTTATTTTCCTCCAGCCTGGCTGATGGAGGCATGGATGTATTTTTGTAATTTTCAGTTTCTGTCTCTGACTCCATCAGCCCACCCTTTTGAATAACCTCATAGAATGCCTGCCGTCCTGGGTGTCACCAGGCCATCTAGGAACTGGATTCTCCCCCTGCCCGTTTCTTCAGTCCTGCTCGATTAAGAGATGGCAGTGTCTCATGAACATGGCCCATTTATCCACAGTCAGGGTTTCCATGTAAAATTGGGTTCAGTTCCTGATAGACTTGAGCTGCCCTGAATGTTGCTGACGAGACGTGGTCCTCTCGTGCCCAGATGCAGACCCTGAAGGAGCAGAACTGGGAGCACGCGGAGCAAGCCAGCATGCTGGCCGACGTGGCCCAGGCATTTGAGAGTGACGAGGGCGTGTCTGACGACGAGGGCGACAGGGTCACCCTCTTCAGCTCGGCCACTCAGCTGTCGCCCAGCGGGCAGGCCAATGCCAAGACTCTGACTGTGATGCTTCAGGAGAAGCTGGACACCATCAATGAAGAGATTCAGTGGGTGATTGCGAACTCGGCTCCCCAGAAACTCGGTTTCTCTGAGGAGCTGTCTTCTAGGGACATCTGAGTGTTCCATAGCAAGAAACCTGACCTCAGGTCTGCTTCAAGAATTTTCAGTTTTTAGATTGCCCTTGCTTATAGAGCTCGGTCAGCCAGGGCGTTCTATCCACGGTGTGGTGTCAGCACTCTGTGGGGGGGCGTTGTGGGGTGTTCCCCGTCAGCTCTGAGCCCCAAGGTGGGTGAGGTGCCGAGGCGGTGTCCCCTATGGCCCTTGCACCCTCCTGTGTCCCTCGGAGCCCCCCACGTTCTGGTGAAAAGCCACCTGGTGAAAGCTGGAGTTTTGGGGTTGGCAAATTCCCACTCAGATCTGCATTTTCCTTTTTAACTTAATGCAGTGTGAAGATTGGCTTGTTGTAAGACAGTGGTCCAAGGACATGTGTTTGAGTTTTTCACATCTCATCAGTATATTTAAGATGTTTTCTTTAGACACCATCTTGGCAGTTATAACAATTTTCAAAACGGGATAGAATCCAAAGGCCTCCCTCGTGGTGAGCAGGGGGCCTTGGGTCTGGGTGCGGCCGGGTGGCTGGGGGCCCCGAGGCCTGCCTGGTGCCACACCCGCACAGCTATGCCCGTGTCCCGAGTCCACGTTCAGAGTGGCCGCAGGCTGGTGACCCTGCACAGGACCAGGCAGAGCTGCTGCTCAGACTGTTCTCGCCACGTCAGCCCAGGCTGAGGTGCCCTTTCCTGTCGGCCGAGTGCGGGGATCCCGGGGAAAGGCAGGGGGTGAATGGGACAACCAGCAAACGCAGGTGGTGTCGCCTGCCCATTTGACGCCAAGACAGACAGCTTTGTGGGCCGTGTTTGAGCAGAGACGAGCTCAGAAAGATGATCTTTCTGCATCCCTGCAGGAAGTATGGAATGGTTATATATTAATATTTTTATTTTTACAGCAAGTTGTCAGGTAAAAGTGATTTTTCCTTATTTGACAAGTTGACTTGATGTAAATGGTAAATTCTGTCCATCAACTTGTAATCAACAGTGAAAAACTTTCAAGATGTATGAGTAGAAGTGAAGCTGGAGAGTTTACTGTCTGTAAGAATCTTGTATTTTAATTTGAAAGTCATTTTATTTGCATAATCGTGTATTTAAACTGCTATATAAAAACATCCACCACACATTAGGGGAGAAGAGCAGAAACTGTGAATTCTAGGTTAATGCAGCACATTGACATGAACCCAGAAACTCACACAAAGCTGGTGGAGAACTTCATCAAGTGATGCGTTTGTATATACACAACCTTAAAAAAAAAAAAAAAATCAACTCAGCACTTCATCTGGTCTGGAGACTTGTGTTTAGAAACTGCAGCTTGTTTGTGAATTGCTGTTTTGATTATACAGAGTTCCTGATTCGCAGTGGAAAAGACTTGAGGCACTGACATGCATCTCTGCCCTGAGAGCAGGGGAAGTAAGGGTTGTCAACTTGAGGTATCTCCTCAGAGGAAGAGAGTTGCCACCAGGGTCCCTGCAGAAGGTTAGAGTAAATAAGTGAAATCAAGCGTGAATGATCAGGGGCCAGTAAGACTCAACGCTAAGTCATTCTAAGTTTGAGAATATTCAAAAGAGGAAACGTAGAACCTTTTGGCTGAGATGTTCATTGAGCAACTGTTTCTGGAATTTGCTAATCATGACACAGAATGCCAGCCCAAATTTATTGTCCAGACAGGTTCCTCTGCTGACAAAGGCAGGTGATGCATTTTATTCTATTTTAGGTTGATCGAAGAAGAGAAGGAGAACACGGAGCAGCGGGCCGAGGAGACTGAGAGCAGGGAGGGCAGGGGGAGCTTAGGCAGCCTCTGTCGTTTTAAATCAGTGAGCTCCCTCAACCTGCTTCCCACCTCCTCGCATGCTGGCTCCTGCCCGCCCCTGCCCAAGCCCAGAACGAGGCGGCACAGCCCGGCACAGGAGGGAGACCAGCTGGGCATCATGACTCTGGTATGTGTCTGCCTCCTCCCTGCCGCATCCCTCCCCCAGCACGCTGTTTTTTGTTTGTTTTTTGATTTTTCTCTTTATACCCAGAAGAAAATCAGGTACATTTGCTACGCTCAGAGGTCTAAAAGTTTTTAAACCGCCTAGTCTTTAATCATTCCACAATGGCACAGTGACAAATTAGTCTTGATATTTGGACCACCAACTTAGCATGTCATCATGAACTCAGCCAGAGCCTGCCTCTGTAACGTTGGGCCTGGCCTGTGCTGGGCACAGCAGCTGCAGGGAAGTTTCTGTTCTCAGGGAGCAGACAGCTTTGTGAAAGTAACTATAGGCAGCTGTCATGGCGTGGGAAAGTCGTGCAGCACATTTTCCATTGGGAATGCCTGGCTACAGGGTACAGGGCATGCGGTGGGAACAAAACCAAGAATCTACACTGGTCTGCTTGCTGATGGACCTGGCCACGCACTCCGGCCAGCTCTGCGTGTGAAACCAGGTTAAAAGCCCAGTGCCCCAGGGCCCCAGGGAAGATGTCAGGCTGCCTCACTTTTCCAAGTCTAAAACTGGGATGACGACCTAGGGCTTTTGGTGACAAAGTGTGCGGCTCTAAAGCACATGTTCCAGCTTTCTTGGGTGTTTAGCTTAGGTGTTGTGAGTGCATTGCTGTTTACCCCATGAAATCACGTGTACAACACTCTGCTTTGTAACTGGACTTGTATTATCTCTTTTTTCTGTTACCACCCATTTCATGTTAGCTGCATTGTTAGTCAGCTTATAATTAAATTAACCGTGAATCATTTTAGAGGCCTGTGAAGTGGTAACTAGTCCATTTTGTGGTCTTTTGACACTGTTTTTATAATTTGCATCATTGGCTAATTAGTTGATATTTAAAATTCTTTGACGATTTCTCTGTGGTTTCATGCTTGATTTCTTTCCGAATATTTATGAAAAGAACAGTTCTGTATGTTTTCCTTGCTGTTGGAGTTCTCTGACAGTGTGTCTGCTTTCATCATTGGTTTTGATTTCCTGTCTCATCCTGTTGTCTGCTTAGTCGTCCTCAATCCAGATCCCCCCCCCCAGCCCCCGAGGCTGTAGTTTACTCATCCATCTCCCCTCCCCCGTCCCCCCACTTCCTCTGGTCATAGCAGTGCTGTGGTCCACAGCGTGAGTCCCCTTAGTCGGGTTTGTGCTTTGTCTTCCTGTCTCGTTAAATGGTGTTTTTCCCCCATAGCAGTAATTTGAATTGGTGTATCACTATGCATTTACAGGAGAAGGCAATGGCAACCCACTCCAGTACTCTTGCCTGGAAAATCCCATGGATGGAGGAGCCTGGTAGGCTGCAGTCCATGGGGTCACACAGAGTTGGACAGGACTGAAGGGACTTAGCAGCAGCAGCACGCAGGTATAAGCATAATGTAGATGGATCCTAAACTACATATCATGTGTAATTCATAAATGAGATTGTGCTTACATGAAGAAATGATCCTCTTAAGTGTAGAATTAATGGACTTTTAGATATGCAGATGACACCACCCTTATGGCAGAAAGTGAAGAGGAACTAGAAAGCCTCTTGATGAAAGTGAAAAAGGAGAGTGAAACAGTTGGCTTAAAGCTCACCATTCAGAAAACTAAGATCATGGCATCTGGTCCCATCACTTTATGGGAAATAGATGGGGAAACAGTGTCAGGCGTTATTTTTGCGGGCTCCAAAATCACGGCAGATGGTGATTGCAGCCATGAAATTAAAAAGACGCTTACTCCTTGGAAGGAAAGTTAATGACCAACCTAGATAGGATATTAAAAAGCAGAGACATTACTTTGCCAACAAACGTCCATCTAGTCAAGGCTATGGTTTTTCCAGTGGTCATGTTTGGATATGAAAGTTGGGATGTGAAGAAAGCCGAGCGCTGAAGAATTGATGCTTTTGAGCTGTGGTGTTGGAGAAGACTCTTGAGAGTGAGTCCCTTGGACTGCAGGGAGATGCAACCAGTCCATTCTAAAGGAGATCAGTCCTGGGTGTTCATTGGAAGGACTGATGCTAAAGCTGAAACTCCAGTACTTTGGCCACCTCAAGTGAAGAGTTGACTCACTGGAAAAGACTCTGATGCTGGGAGGGATTGGGGGCAGGAGGAGAAGGGGACGACAGAGGATGAGATAGCTGGATGGCTTCACCGACTCGATGGACATGAGTTTGGTTGAACTCCAAGTGTTGGTGATGGACAGGGGGGCCTGGCGTGCTGCGATTCATGGGATCACAAAGAGTCGGACACGACTGAGCAACTGAACTGAACTGAACTGACACAATATCCTTTCTGTGTTGGTGCTTGTATTTAAGACTGTAAATCTCATCAGCTTTTGCACAGTTAATGTCTCTATTAGACTCGTTAAAAAAGTATCTTCTATAGTTAATAAAATGTAAAGACTGCACCTGCTATTATGCTAGCTTTCATTCTTACATATTATCACAGGGAACTTGCTTTAATGAATTTATTCTGAGAAGTTTTAAATCAAATTCTATGTCAGGATTTTACATTAATGTCCAAGAGCTGGTTAGATTTGTTCAATGTTAAAATAGATATTATGGTAACTTCCTCATCAGTTAAATTACTAATTTAAAATATAACATGTTTTTGATTAAGAGAAACTAACTTATAGAGAAATTTGGCTGAGAATAGACACCTGTTAAGGCCCTTTGTTGTACAGAATGCTATGCTTTAATAAATCATGATGTTGTAATAGAATGGTATCTTCCTGAGTAATAATTTATAGTGTTTCTCTAGTAAATCTTGAATAGCTTATTTATCTTCTGTGGTCAAAAAAACTGTTCTGCTTCCAGTCATATGTTCTGTAAATCTTCATGTCACTTACATGTTTGCCATCATTTTTGCTTTACTGTATTTGCCTCTATGGATTCTTGAAATTTTAGCTTCAGAGTCGCAATGAATCTGGTTTCTCTTCATTTCTTTGCATGCATCTATCAGCCTAGTGATTTAAGGAAGCAGTGTCGAAAGGTAAACTATTTAGTAAGGTAGCACGCCTTTGTTTCTCTGTGAAGTATTAAAGAGTCCTTATCGTTTAACATGAATGAACACTGTGTGATTATGTCCTGGTGAATAATTGACGTTTTAATGGAAGTGATGAAACTCACCCACCACTTAAAATGTGCTGATGGTTCTGTTGGAAATAGGTCATTCGTTGGGACAGTTGTAACAGTGTGCCTTTCTCCCACTTGTTTGCCTTCTGATCATCTCATGCATGTTTATAATAGACATAGTATTATTTCTTATTTTTAAAATGTTCTTTACTTATGTTTTTGGCCATGCTGCACAGCTTATGGGATCTTAGTTCCCCAAGCAGGGATCAGACCAGTGTCCCGGCAGTGAAAGTGCCAAGTCTTAACCTCTGGACCACCATGGAATTTCCGCTTGGTGTTTTCATGTAAGAAATGACTGAATCAGAGCCATAGATGTTAGATTTGCGGGAAGCCAATTTAATGATGGTGGGTAGCAGTGTGCAGGAGACTCTGTGTGCCAGGCACGTGCTTTCTGAGTCTGTCATCTCAGCCCCAGGTGAGATCCAGATTGATGCTATCCCCAGTCAGCAGACATAGACACTGAGGCTTAGCGAGGCCGGGCACCCTGCCCAGGCTCTCACACCCAGCAGCACGGTGCGGACTGGTCTGATCAGAGCCTGGACACTTAACCATGGTGCTGTCCAGCCACCTTTCCTCCAGAGGCTCTCGTGTCCATCACGGCATCCCTGATGGAGGGAGCATCAGGAGGGAGCTCGCTGCCTCTCCCCTCGGGTCACTTGGATGAGCCCCTGTTGTTGGAGTCCAGTGCCCCAAGGGCTGGCCTTCCTTGTCCCTCTCCTGCTCCCAGCCCACTGACCGAGTACTCCTGGGCCTTTCCGCAGGACTGGGGTGGCTGTGCTCCAGTTCAGGCAGCTCAGTGCCCAGGAGCCCTTCTCCTGGGCACAGCAGACCAGTGCTGTCCCCCTGGGGTTGGTGACCTGGGTGTGCCATTCGCCTGCTCTGTGGCCTGCTTTGCCCTCCTGTTAAGTGGACACGGTGCTGCCCATCCTGGCCATGTGGGCACCAGTGGTGTGGCTCCCATCCTGGGTAGGGCAGCCAGGCTGTGGACCCAGAGGCCTTCCTCAGGAGAAGGCCCAGGCGAAGGGGCTGGCCACAGTCCCTGACTTTGAGGCAGGTGTTTGTCTCCACTGAGTCCGTAGTCAACCCAGGTGTGTCACTTCCCTGCTCTGTTCGTTGCTGTTTTCTGATTTTTATAAATGCTTATTTTAACTTGAATTTGAGATCGATCCCTGTTCAGTTCCATGTGGATAATTTCTAGCCTTTGTAGCCTTCTGTTGTCTGAGGGTTCTTGTTAGAGCTCAGGAGAGGGTGCCCAGTTTATCCAGCTGCTGTTAAATGAGCTCAGCTGTATTTTGCACTGTCACTTTGTTGTCACCAAGCTCCCGTGGGACTGCACGGGATCAGTATTCTTTACAGAATCCCACTAAAAAGGCACAGGTTAGTTGGTTAAAACAACACACTCATTGTTTATAAAAATACATGCCATGCATGTCTCCTAAAACCTCCCCTGGCTTAACCACACACCCAGATGTGTCAGTGAGACCTGTCTGGACCCTGAGGGGTTAATCTGTTCCCCACACTGTTGCCACCACTGTCTTTCCTGTCCTCACACCCAGGACCAGCAGAAACGCTGGGAGTCCAGGAGAGATCATCTCTCTTTTTTTTTTTTTTAATTTGTTTATTTTTTAGTTGAAAGATAATTGCTTTACAGAATTTTCTTTTCTATCCAACCTCAACATGAATCAGCCATAGGTACCCATATATCTCCTCCCTTTTGAACCTCCCACCCCACTAGGGTGATACAAGATCATCTCTTAGTGAAGACCAGGGGGTGCTTTACGGAAACCACTGTGAGCGAATGACACTCGAACTGCGTGTAAGTACTTCAGTGAGTAGCCCCGAGTCTGTATGTTACCGAGAAATACGATCCAGGCACATGGTGTTCGCGTGGAGGGGTTAGGTACCTTTTCTGTGTTTCTCTTGTTGTCATGGGTTCCAGTAACCTGCATCATCATTACAAATGATCTTGGGTGGTGGCACAAGCTGTGTCTTTTTCTCCTTCAAACAGAAAGGTCTGGACGGCTTTGCTGAGAGGTTTCGTACTCTAGCTGTGGTGCTTCTGAGCAGCATCTGGCAATGAGCACAGTCCTTTCATCAGGGCAGTTCATGCCATGCAGGGTCCACGGTGCTGGCGTCGCTCTGCTGTCCTGCCCGGCAGGGCCATCTGGTCGCTGGATTCCAGAGAGGGCAGAGCCCAGCTGCAGGAAGGCTCCCATCCATGGTCTCTGCACTCAATCGGATGCTCTCGCTGCCCCATAGCCCTGCTTCTCTTGAACAAGACAGTCCTTTAAGATGGCATTAAGCTAGAACAAGGGGGTTTTTTTGTACTTGGGGGAAAGCATAGCTAATAGATTTTCACATAAGTTTCTGGTTATAATGTAACGCCTATGTGATTGCCATTTTCAAAACAGTCTATTGTTAGCCAATTGGACACTTACCTCACTCCCTCAGCTGCCAGCTATACGGGAAGAGGTAGGAGATGACAAGACCACCATCAAATGTGAAACCTCGACCCCCGCCTTACCGCTGTCCCTTCGGCTGGGCCGCCTGCACACGGGGGCGCTGCACACAGCCACCCATGAGGACCTCAGGGACGCCCACAAGTAAGCGGCCTGTGTGCCCGTCATCAGTTTCAGGAGCCCTGCGCCTCTTGTCTTGAAGGAGTTGCAAGGATGATTTTAAAGGAATACCCTCGGGTTTAGTGCCTGTGTTTAGTGGTGAACTTCAGGTGCTGGGGAAGAAGAGCTCAGTGACCTCAGTGATTTTAGAAAACGTCCTTCTCTACAGATTGACTCCTGTGGGAGCTTTCTTCCTGATCTTGGTAGAGGTCTGCCCGGCCCGGGGCATGTTCCTGACAGTGATGGCCCTGTGCCTCTCAGGTTCGCTCTTGAGGGTCCCTCCCTTTTCCTCAGGGGTCTCCTCTCAGGAGACTCTGTCCCCTCCTGTGACTGACACTGTCCTCATTGAGACCACCACCTAAGCTCCCGTCCTGAGCCAGGCAGCACTCGATGGAGGACACATGTGGTCACTTGGCCAGCAGACCTGCACGGTGACCGTCGCTCTCCTGCCATGGCCGGGGACAGTCACGCTGCAGGAGGTGGGGGGAACTGCCCAGAGCAGGGGAGCTTGCCTTCTGCTTGAGCGTTTTCACCTGCTGAGCAGCGACCCTGATGGAGGGTCGGAGTGCCCTCTGCACCAGCTGGCCTGGAGTCCAGCCCTCCTCGGGGGAGAGCTTGAGGCAGAGAATCTCAACTTCCTGGGGTGGTTCTCTGTGTCTCGGAGCCTGCATTGCTTGTGTGGAGTGTGTTTGGTGAAGGAGACTCCACTGTCTGCTTCGAGGTTGAGGTGCGGGTGTTGCTGGGTGCCCATTTCTATCAGTAGATCTTGTGGAGGGGTGTGTGTTTGTACAAGGGTGCCAGTTAAAGGTCCTTTTCTCTCCCTAAAGCTCGACAGGCTCTCAGGACAGCCCCGGGAACAACCCCAGCAGCGGCACCAGCAGGCAGGACTCGCTGCACAAAGCCCCAAAGAAAAAGGGCATCAATTAAGTCCTCCATCAGCCTCTTGTTTCGCAAGAAGGAAAAGGGCCGGCCTGAAGACCCCAACAAGGAGGCATTAGGACCAGGTGGGTGCTTCACCTTTCAGAGGGAGGAGGGCCTGCAGGCATCTCCCTTCTGTGTCTCCCCTGTTGTCCCCACAAGGCTCCAGTCACTCACTCTGGGGGTCCTCCTAGGAGCAGGAGTGGAAGAGGCGTCTGTCTTCTCAATGGGTCTGAGATGATCAGATGAGTTAATGAGTGGATGGATGGATTGATTAGTGAGTGGATGGTTGGATGAACAGATGGCTGGCTGGATGGGTGGATGGACGGAGCATGGAATGAATAAAGCAGATGATTGTACTCCAATGCTAGAAACATATTGTACGAAATCAATTGAGTAGGAGCTAGGCAATGATTGTTTCCTCCTAACAGTGACATGTGTTTGGAAACTGCCTAAGTGCTCATCAGTGAGGGGTGAAGTACAATCTGTGGACACCCCACAAGGAACAGCCCGCCCTCCTTCCTGCCACCTCCCCATCCAGGAGCTCATCTGCCCATGCCCCTACCCCACCCCACAGCCATGCAGGTCCTCCTGAGGTCCCCTCATCACACAGGGTTATCATTAGGCCCTCATCTCGCTTGGCTTCATCTCCTTGAAGACAGGGTATGTTCCTGCCTCTTCAGCCACAAATTTGTTGAGTCTTGTTTGTGCTGGGTGTGGGATTTACGGGGGTAAGTAAAGCAGATGTGATCTGGAGCACAGTTAAGTGACAAGAGAGAAAAAGGAGCAGGTTATTAAATGTGATCCCTGTTATTAATATATACAATGCTGCGATGGATGGTGCATTGATTATATACAAGATGCTGTGTGTGCCCCTTCCCAAGCAGGTGTTGCCCCCTCCAAATTTACAGAGGAGGACACGGTGACGGTCACACGGTCAGGGAGTGGTGAGGGCAGGTTCACACCCACGCAGCAAGACCAGGCACTTTGCCAAACCCCAGCCACCTCTCTGGTGGATGCCACCGGAATGAGATGGTTCTATGGCATGATGATTCAATGGACATGAGTTGGAGCAAATTCCAGGAGATACTGAAGGACAGGAAAGCCTGGAGTGCTGCAGTCCGCGGAGTGGCAAAGAGTCGGACACACCTGAGTGGCTGAACTAAAACCTGAGTGTGTGCTAACCTGCTTCAGTCGTGTCTGACTTTGCGACCCCAGGGACTGTAGCCCACTAGCTCCTCTGTCCATGGGATTCTCCAGGCGAGAATACTGGAGTGGGTGGCCACGCCCTCCTCCAGGGCATCTTCTCGACCCACGGATCGAACCCACATCGCTTGTTATCTGATGCACGGGCAGGCAGGATCTTTATCCCAAGCACCACATGGAAAGCCCCAGTGAACGGTGACAACTAGAAATGCAGAAAATAAGGGCTGCTTCTAAGTTAAACTGTAAGAGCAGCAAGCACGGGTTATAAAGAGGAAAACACATGCCACCCCGCGGAAACTGCGACAGCCAGACAGAGGCGGTTGCTGTGGGGCGCCCTAAGAGCCTTGCTCGTCGCCACCCTTTCACTCTGATCTGCAGGTCAGGCCAACAGGCCGCACCTCTCCTTGGGGGGCGTGCTGTACTTGAGGTGCACTGCCTGCGAAAGGACACCAGCCTGCTGACGCCAGCCCGCCACCAAACACCGCCAAAACCAGACCAGGAATCGCCAGGCCAGGCCCGGGGGCCCGAAGGGCTTCCAGGACATCCCAGTGACGGGGAGGGTGGGCGTGTTTGCGCGTGGGGCCTGGGGGGTAGGCTGAGGGGTGCGGAGGTCTTGGCCCATTCCCACCCCCAGCCACTCCAAGCCCGGCTGCGTTCGCTGAGCAGGGCCTGCCCCCAATCCGTTTCTCTGATCAGGGCCACGCCGCCCTAGAGGTGTCGATCTTCGGGACCTGCCGTGACCTGACTCCCGCGGCCCGCTGGACTCTAAACCTCCTTCGGGACTATGCGCAATGAATCTTGAGCGCCCATCTTGCTGGGCACCTGCCTGGTGCTGAAACACACCTGGAGCCATGGAGGCGCAGTCCACTGGAGCGCGTCAGCCCCGCCCCTTCGCACTACCGAGGCCCCCCTTTGCCCCCACGCCGCCCGCCAAGCACTCGACCTTCCTGAGAGAGCAGATGAGCCACAGGCAGGCGCACAGACAGACACACAGACACTCGCACGCACCCATGCCAAGGGAGACAGCTGGCCTGCGCAAGCTCCTCAGCCAGAGCCAGAGCACCTGGCAGAGGCCGGGGCCAGACGAACGGGCCGGCGGCCGGCTGTCAGAAGATACAGAGGCAGAAATACATGAAGATTCCGAGACAGACTCCAAGACGGCGAGAGGAGATACACAAGCGCACACACACACACACACACACACACACACACACACACTTGAGTGTGGTCTTTGGAAATACTTCTGTTCCTAGTTGCTGGGTTGAGCCCAACTTTGATAGGACCCATGGACTGCGGCCCATCAGGCTCCTCTGTCCGTGGCATTTCCCAGGCGAGAATACTGGAGTGGGTTGGCATTTCCTTCTCCAGGGGATCTTCCCAACCCAGGGATCAAACCCGAGTCTCCTGCGCGTGGATGCCTTGCCATCTGAACCAGGACATTGCTAATTCCCTAGGCAAAATACAAAGAATAGAGCTCGTGTTCTACTAAATGGAAAGATGATTTCAGAAACAGAAGCTGTCCTTTGTTGGTATCTGTCAATCTTTATGTGGTTTTTGTTGATTTTTACTATTAAGGCTACTGGAACAAGGCAAGAGAGAAACCCCAGAATTGAAAAGCAACTGGCATTTTTGAAAGAAACATGTGCAGGCGAAGCTCTCTTCCTTTTTGAGAGGTGGTTAAATGCAAAATCTTGATTCAACACATAAGACTTTTGTGAACTTTATTTCAAATCTCCATGATGAACCCCTAAGGCATCCAGGAAGAAAGGACTAGAGGGGCAGACAGAAAGAGCAGCCTTTCCCCTTGGAGCCATCTCAACCAGCTGCTTAGTTCCTTCATCTCAAGGACTACCATCTGGGCTTCTCTGGTTTGTCTGATTCTTGTTTCGGGACCGTTTCTAGTCACAAGGCTGTCAACAGAGGGGGTGGTGTGTGTGTGTGTGGGAAACCCTTCTCTCCATTCCACATGAGACCCAGTGGATAATCCAGGCCCTGCCCACTGCATTGAGTGTGCAGCAACAGTATCAACGGTGATGCTGGTTAACAACGCATATTCCTGGAATCCACTCCGTTGGCTACTGACTGTGTGTGGTGGTGGTCTGGAACCTACACCTGGAAGCTGTCTTGATGATTGCAAATGACACCAAAGTCTGAGGACGATGGAAGACCTTCACATTTCTGCAAGAGCCACACACCTCCAGAAGGAACCACAAGACTTGCCTGAAATGGTCAAGGTATAAGTATTGGACTCAACGTTGGAAGGTCTCCACCTTTGCTATGGAAGTCAAACGATCTTTCTTTGAAATGAAAATGGAGCCTACTGAACGTTCACATTCTTCTAGAGCATTTGAAAAGCCCTAACTTGTAGAAATCTGCTGTACGAGTTCCTTGAAAGCAAGAACCTATATTTATGGATGTGTCTTAATGCCGTAGATTGTGCCTCAAATATAGTGTACACATCAACCCAGGAAAGCAAAGAATTGAATCGACAAATATACAAAGAGATCAAAAGAGACACCTTGAGGCTTCCCAGAGCTTTTCTATCTTTCACACACTATGTAAATACTGAGCACCTACGAAGAGCTAGGAGGCAAGTAATAAGTTTCTGGAAATAGAATGTGGAGAGAAGAAGACACAGAGTTCCTGCTTTCACTGAGACGACTCTAATGATACATCACAGGCAGATCCTGTGAGATTATAGAGGGGCCTCTTCCTTCACCAAAACCTGGGTGTCAGGGAAGGCTTTTCAGAGGAACCATTGCATTGAGGTCCATAGGGTGAACCTAGGTAAACCAGGGTTGAGATGCAGGAAGAATTTCAGGCAGGGAAAATAGCATCTTGGAAGGCTATGTGACCAGGGAAACTTAGGACATTCAAGAAATGAAAAATGCCCTATGGGATGGAAGCCAAAGAGTGCAGAGGGCATTCCAGGCAAAAGACATCAGAGAAGAACGTGAGGAGCAAGCCTGAAGGGAAGTGGTCATATCTTCAATATGATGGGAAAATACAAGAGCCGTTGGAGCAGGGAGGTGACAGAATTGCATCTGCACTTCCAAAAGGTCATCTTGTTCCACATCACTAATGACTGGAGAGACTCAACTCCAAACTCCAAGGAGGGAAGACTTCACATGAGTCCGATTGGGCCTCACTGCAATGTCTGTCAATAACAAATGCTGGAGAAGATGTGGAGCAAAGGGAACTCTCCTCCATGGTGAGTAGGAATGGGAGTTGGTGGAGCCGGTATGGACAAGAATATGGAGGTTCTCGAAGGAACTAAAAGTGGAAGTAGCGTATGGTTCAGCAGTCCGACTCCCAGGCATAGATCCACCCACAGTATAAGTGAACAAGATAGATGCCCCGTTTGGGCACATCTATCTGTGCGTGCGCGTGCGTGATCGCCTGCTAGGCAGGGGGTGGGGTGGGGGATGGGGCTCTGGCTGGAGTCGGTGCAAGCCCCGGGATTGCCTGAGGCAAGCCAAAGGAGCCCCAGATGGAGAAGGGACTGCCTGTCCTCTGGTGTCCTGGAAGTCGAATGCGAATGCGGAGGGGCTCGCGGGCAACGTGGAGGCAACCCAGGTCTGCAGCGGGAGCTGGGGCCCGGGCCACCCACTCCCCCTGCCCTGGGAGGGGCTGGGGCTGCGGGGGGGATCCAAGAATTGGGACGCGGGAGGTGGGAGGGGGTGGGGCTAAAGGACCTCTTCTGGCAGGCAAAAAGCCTCGAGCACCCGGGATTCCCAGGTGGTCTCCCATCCAAGATACTAACCAGGCCCGACCCTGCTTAACTTCTGAGAGCAGACAAGATCTAGCGCCTTCAGGCTGATATGTCCGGAGACTGAAGCGGTTGGCGCCGGGCGCCCTAAGAGCCTTGCACTTCGCCTCCCTTTCGCTCTGACCTGCAGGTCGGGCCAACGGGCCGCACCTCTCGTCGGGGGGCGTGCTGTATTTGAGCCGCATGACCCCCGACCTGACTCCAGCCTGCTGACGCCGGCCCGCCCCCCGAACACTGCCAACACCAGACCAGCAAGCGTCTGCCCGGGCCCGGGGGCCCGAAGGGCTTCCAGGACCACCCAGTGACCGGGAGGGCATGCGTGCGTGCGCGCGGGACCTGGGGTGTGGGCTGAGGGGTGCGGAGGTCTCGGCGCCCTCCCACCCCCGGCCACTCCAGACCCGGCCGCGCTGGCTGAGCGGGGCCACCCCCGATCCCATTCGCTGCTCAGGCCCGCGGGGCCCTGGAGGTGTCGGTCTTCGGGGCCCCCCGGTTCCCAACCCCCGCGGCCCAGGGACCTTTGAACATCCTGCGGGCCTAGGCGCAGCGAAACTTGAGTGCCCAACTTCCCGGGCACCTGCCTGGTGCCCAAACCCACCGGAAGCCACGGAGGCACGGTCGACCAGAGCGCCTCAGCCCCGCCCGTTCGCACTACCGAGGCCCCCTTTTGCCCCCACGCCGCCCGCCAAGCACTCGACCTTCCTGAGAGAGTAGACGAGCCACAGGCAGGCACACAGACAGACACTCGCACGCACCCACACCAAGGGAGACAGCTGGCCTGCGCAAGCTCCTCAGCCAGAGCCAGAGCACCTGGCAGAGGCCAGGGCCAGACGAACGGGCCGGCGGCCGGCTGTCAGGAGATACAGAGGCAGAAATACATGAAGATTCCGAGACAGACTCCAAGACGGCAAGAGGAGATACACACACACACACACACACACACTTGAGTGTGGTCTTTGGAAATACTTCTGTTCCTAGTTGCTGGGTTGAGCCCAACTTTGATATGACCCATGGACTGTGGCCCATCAGGCTCCTCTGTCCGTGGCATTTCCCAGGCGAGAATACTGGAGTGGGTTGCCATTTCCTTCTCCGGGGCGGGGCGGGGGGGGTGATATTCCCGACCCAGGGACCAAACCCCAATCTCCTGCGGGCGGATGCCTTGCCATCTGAACAAGGACATTGCTAATTCCCTAGGCCAAATACAAAGAATAGAGCTCGTGTTCTACTAAATGGAAAGATGATTTCAGAAACAGAAGGTGTCCTTTGTTGGTATCTTTGAATCTTTATGTAGTTTTCGTCGATTTTTACTCTTAAGGCTACTTGAACAAGGCAAGAGAGAAACCCCAGAATTGAAAAGCAGTTGACGTTTTTGAAAGAAACATGTGCAGGTGAAGCTCTCTTCCTTTTTGAGAGATGGTTAAATGCAAAATCTTGATTCAACACATATGACTTTTGTGCACTTTATTTCAAATCTCCATGACGAACCCCTAAGGCGTCCAGGAAGAAAGGAGTAGAGTGGCAGACAAGAAGAGCAACCTTTCCCCTTGGTGCCTTCTCAACCAGCTGCTTAGTTCCTTCATCTCAAGGACTATCATTGGGCTTCTCTGGTTTGTCTGATTCTTGTTTTGGGGACCGTTTCTAGTCACAAGGCTGTGAACAGCGGGTGGGGGTGTTGGGCTCTGTGGGGGTGGGGGTAGCCCTTCTCTCCATTCCACATGAGACCCAGAGGACAATCCTGGCCCTGCCCACTGCATTGAGTGTGCAGCAACAGTATCAACGGTGATGCTGGTTAACAACGCATATTCCTGGAATGCACTCCGTTGGCTACTGACTGTGTGTGGTGGGAGACCTGGAAGCTTTCCTGATGATTGCAAATGACAGCAAAGTCTGAGGACATTGGAAAATCTTCACATTTCTGCAAGAGCCACACACCTCCAGAAGGAACCACAAGACTTGCCTGAAATGGTCAAGGTATAAGTATTGGACTCAACGTTGGAAGGTCTCCACCTTTGCTATGGAAGTCAAACGATTTTTCTTTGAAGTGAAAATGAATCATACTGAACGTTCACTGAACGTTCTAGAGCTTTTGAAAAGCCCTAACTTGTAGAAATCTGCGGTACGAGTTCCTTGAAAGCAAGAAACTATATTTATGGATATGTATTAATGCCTTATATTTTGCCTTGATTATAGTGTACACATCAACCCAGGAAAGAAAGAATTCAATCGCCAAATATACAAGGAGATCAAAAGTGCCGAGCCAAGTGACACCTTGAGGCCTCCAAGATCTTTTCTGTCTTTCACACACTAAGTAAATACTGAGCACCTACGATGAGCTAGGAGGCGTGTAATAAATTTCTGGAAATAGAATGTGGAGAGAAGAAGACACAGAGTTCCTGCTTTCACTGAGAGGAATTTAATGATACATCACAGCCAGATCCTTTGCAAACTTATAGTGGGACCTCTTCCCTCACCAAAACCTGGGTGTCAGGAAAGGCTTTTCAGAGTAACAATTGGTTTGAGATCCGTAGGTTGAACCTACGTAAACCAGGGTTAAGATGCAGGAAGAATTTCACGCAGGGAAAATAGCATCTTGGAAGGCTATGTGACCAGGGAAACTTAGGACATTCTAGAAATGAAAAATGCCCTATGGGATGGAAGCCAGAGTGCAGAGGGCATTCCAGTGAAAAGGCATCAGAGACAAACTTCGGGAACAAGCAATGAAGGGATGTGATCATATATTCAATATGATGGGAAAATCCAAGAGCAGTTGTGGCAGGGAGGTGATAGAATTGCATCTGCATTTCCAAAAGTTCATCTTGCTCCATAACACTAATGATTGCAGCGACTCAACTGCAAATTACAAGGAGGGACCACTTCCTCGAATCCGAATGGTCCTCATTGCAAAGTCTATCAATAACAAATGCTAGAGAAGATGTGGACCAAAGGGAACTCTACTCCACATGCAGACTGTGTGGGTGAATTCTCTAAGAAATTACGGGAAGAAGTGCTCCATCTTGTTTATTGCATTGTGTTTAGGGGAACTAATTTGGAATTAGTGGAGCCCATTTCTCAGTATATTATTTCCAAACTAGGCAACTATAATTACAGTCTGATAAGATGGAACTCAAATAACTTCTGAATGTTAATTTATTTTGAAAGAGGAAATAATCTTGCAAGAGAAATATAGACAAACAGGAAAAGCATAGTTGTCAATATATTAACCTAGAGATGCTTCAAATATTGTTTAAGAAATATGAAAGTTTCATGGAGTATTTCACATGAAGGAATTATTTCCTCTTAAAAGTCAAAAGGGCTTCCCTGGTGGCTCAGAGGTTAAAGCATCTGCCTGCAATGCAGAAGACCTGGGTTTGATCCCTGAGTCAGAAAGATCCCCTGGAGAAGGAAATGGCAACCCACTCCAGTATTCTTGCCCGGAGAATCCCATGGATGGAGGAGCCTGGTGGTCTACAGTCCACGGGGTCGCAAAGAATCAGATACTACTGAGCAACTTAACTAACTTAAAAGTCAAAAAGTCAAAAATGAGTCCACTCATAAAAATGATTTGTTCTTCAGTTTTATCATGAATTACCTGACTAAAGGATGATTATTTATTGTATTATTCCTTCAAAATTATAGCACATTGTTCACTTTCCAGATTTTTATTTAATTGATATTTATTTAACATTGACTCTGTGCCAGCACTGCAAAACCCACCCACACACCCTACACCAATTTTGTGATTTCATTAGAAACCACTTAATCAAGCAAATTCTATAGTTACCTCTATTTTACATCCTAAATTGGCACATTATATGTCACCCTACTTAACACTATTAAGATTATCTCTTTTTTTAAAATTCTTGATAAATATAATTCCTTGCTTCCTCACAAAATAATTTAAATTATATAAAAACTGGAACTTTGTCTAATTTATCACTGTATTCTTAGCTCATAGAAGAATATTAGTACTAGATAGTCAAAGACTCGTATTAAATGAAAATGATTTCAGTGGGTCTCAAAATAACTTGTCTTTAAAAGGCATTGGTGCCATTTAAAGTAGATATTAGGTTTCCATTTTCTCATCAATGATTCGTTTCATTGGTTTTGTCATTTCAGATCACTTTCTTGAACATCAGATCATGGAAGATAGAAATAATGTTACTGAATTTATCCTCTTAGAACTTTCTATGGACAAGAAAGTCCAGATCCTCTGCTTTTTATTTTTCTTATTCTGTTACCTGGCTATTTGGTTGGGGAATTTGATCATTGTGATTTCTATTACATGCAGTCAGCTAATCACCCAGCCCATGTACTTCTTCCTTAACTGCCTTGCACTCTCAGACCTCTTCTACACCTCCACTGTGACACCCAAACTCATGACTGACTTACTGATGGAGAAAAAGGCCATTTCCTATAAAAACTGCATGACACAGCTTTTCACCACCCACTTCTTTGAGGGGGGATTGAGGTCTTCACCCTCACAGGGATGGCCTGTGACTGCTATGTGGCCGTCAGCAAACCTCTCCACGACGCCATCACCATGAACAGGCAAAAACGTCACTCAATTCTCATAGCGTCGTGTGCAGGGGGACTTCTTCATTCTCTTGGTCTCTTTCTTCTTGCGATTGTTTGACCTTTCTGTGGCCCCAGTGAAATAGATCACTATTTCCGTGATGCATATCTTTTGTTGAAACTAGCCTGCACTGATACTCACAAAATTGGCTTTTTTGTCATTGCCAGTTCTGGCTTGATGGGACTGGTGCTCTTTGTGGTTTTGATGGCCTCCTACACTTTGATTCTGTATAATGTGTGCACATATTCTGCAGAAAGCCACCATAAAGCACTTTCCACCTGTAGTTCCCACATCACAGTCCGTGATCCTCTTTTTCACACCTGTCATCTTTGTTTACATTAGACCTGCCACAACATTACCAGAAGATAAAGTGTTTACGCTCTTCTACACAATTATTGTCCCCATGCTCAACCCGCTTATCTACACACTTAGAAACATGGAGATGAAAAATTCCATAAGAAGAGTTTGGTGCAATAAAAGGTTCTGGGAAGGGAACTTAATGATCTGAAGGTCATTCGTCTGACGCCAGTGACTGTCTTCTCATCACTCCCTCTGTTGCTGATTCTCTCCTGCTAATGGGAAAATCAGTCAGAATGTGTAAAAGCCAAGCCTCCAACAGCAGCTTGCCTTCGGTGGTTCCTTCTTTATTTTCCTCTCAATGTGTTTTCCTTGATTTCACTTTTCACTAATAATCCCCTTTGTTTAAAAAAAAAAAAAAAAGAAAAGAAAACTTTTTACAGAGTAAAAACACACTGAAAAATCTGGAGGGAGAGTGATCCTGCCTGTATTGAAGGCTAAACCTGGGGGAGACTTCGCTCTCAAAATAGTTGGCCTCAAGGTATAAAAGGTAATAATATGTTAAAAGGTAAAAGACAGTTGAAGAATCCACCTGCTAATGCAGGAGACACAGGTTCAATCCTTGGGCCAGGAAGATCCTCTGGAGAAGGAAATGGCTACCCACTCCAGTGTTTTTGCCTGGGAAATCCCATGGAGAGAGGAATCTGGTGGGCTACAGCCCATGGGGATGCAAAACAGCTGGACATGATTCAGCGACTAAACAAAAACAAAAAGGCAGTTATAGGAAAATAAGAACAATCACATACTGCAAACTCCTTTCAGAACTATATACCTAGCCTCCTATCCTACAACTCTAGATTTCTTTTAATCAAATACCTAGAGATCTTTTTGTGTGTATTTGTGAACTGCGATTATTTTACTTAAGTGAAAAGAATATATAGATCTAAATACAACATAGTGTAAAGTCCAGCCTTATAGTCTACATGGCAAGTCTTACAGTCTGAAAAGCAAGTCACTGTGTGATCTGTTTGTGCAGTAACATTGTAAGTATTGGGGAAAATATATGTGTGTGTGTATATATATATATATATATATATATATATATATATATATATACATACACACAAACTCTTGCTATTTTAACTGGGTTTCACATTAAGTATACATGATCAAGGAATATATAAACTACAACTGACTTTGCTACAAAAAAGAAGAAAATATAAATCCTTTAGTTCCTCAAAATAGATGATTTATTTCAAAGTAAAAGACTTTCACTTCGTTTCTAATTTCAAGTGTAGAATAATCCTAAAATAATATTTGACAAAATATAGATCAGACTCAGTGATGGGAATATATATATATTCTGCTGCTGTGCTTAGGTGTTTCTGACTCTGTGGCCACATGGACTGTAGCCCACCAGGCTTCTCTGTCCATGGGGATTCTCCAGGCACAAATATCAGAGTGGGTTGCCATGTTCTCCTCCAGGGGATCTTCCCAAGCCAGGGACTGAACCCAGGTCTCCCATACTGCAGGCAGACTCTTTACCAACTGAGCCATCAGGGAAGCCCAAGTATACTGGAGTGGGTAGCCTATCTCTTCTCCAGGGGATTTTCCTGACCCAGGAATCAACCAGAGGTCTCCTGCATTGCAGATGGATTCTTCACCAGGTGAGCTACCAGGGAAGTCTAATGTGTATACATCCATACCTATAGGATTTTCATGATTTTCTAGTGCAAAGTATACATTTTGTTTGAAATACATTTTTAAGATTGCTGCATTTTCTTATGAAAATGTGCATAGTTTTGGATATAAAATGTAACTATTGATAGTATAGATTTGTATTCTATATAATGAGTTAAACTATATTTAATACTATAGATTTATTTTAGGTAATAGGATATTTTCTAATGTTTCTCTCTCAAATAATGTAATATTTTTTAGAATTAATAGGAAAGATTATGAATTTTAAAGAATCATATTATTAATATGTCATAAAAATGTTGTTAACTGTTCTCCACACAAAGATAGGCCATATTAATATTTGGCTATATTATGTGTGTGTCTCCTTCAGAATTTTCCACAGTTTATTGTGATCCACACAGTCAAAGGCTATGGCATAGTCAAGAAAGCAGAAATAGACGTTTTTCTGGAACTCTCTTGCTTTTTCGATGATCCAGCAGATGTTGGCAATTTGATTTCTGGTTCCTCTGCCTTTTCTAAAACCAGCTTGAACATCTGGAAGTTCATGGTGCACGTATTGCTGAAGCCTGGCTTGGGGAATTTTGAGCATTACTTTACTAGCAACAAAGATCTGTCTAGTCAAAGCTATAGTTTTTCCAGCAGTCATGTATGGATGTGAGAGTTGGACTGTAAAGAAAGCTGAGGGCCGAAGAATTGATGCATTTGAACTGTGGTGTTGGAGAAGACTCTTGAATGTCCCTTGGACTACAAGGAGATCCAACCAGTCCATCCCAAAGGAGATCAGTCCTGGGTGTTCATTGGAAGGACTGATGTTGAAGCTAAAACTCCAACACTTTGGCCACCTGATGAGAAGAGCTGACGCATTTGAAAAGACCCTGATGCTTGGAAAGGTTGAGGGGAGGAGGAGAAGGGGACAACAGAGGATGAGATGGCTGGATGGCATCACTGACTCAATGGACATGGGTTTGGGTGGACTCCGGGAGTTGGTGATGGACAGGGAGGCCTGGTTTGCTGCAGTACATGGGGTCTCAAAGAGTCAGACACGACTGAGGGACTGAACTGAACTGAATATGTATGTGTCTTATTTTTGTACTTGCAAGATACTTTGCAAATATTATTTTCATATTTTGCTTCATATTTACATGTCAAAAAAGAATGGTGTTTCAGAATTGTAAATAATAATCTTAAGGAGGCAAAAGTTATCAAAGTAACTGAATGAATATGTAGTAAATAATGTAAATTAACCAAATCTTACTTATTTTCCCAATTGAATTATCTCCTCAAGTGGATCAGTTGTTTGGAGTTACATTTTCATAAAGATCATCCATTCATCTTCCCAGATAGTTGCGAATATCTGGTAATAACTGATATTTTTCAATATCCCCATCTCTGTGTTTGCTTATAGTGTTTAATAGCCTTCCATAGAGACCTCAGTTCTGCCTTCATGTGTAAATTAAGCATAAACCATAATCCATGACCTTCAGCC
This sequence comes from Bos grunniens, assembly GCF_055505025.1. NCBI lineage: Eukaryota > Metazoa > Chordata > Mammalia > Artiodactyla > Bovidae > Bos > Bos grunniens. Next base: position 84,306,491 of record NC_141178.1, read on the forward strand.
ACGAACTACAGAGTTTAATACCAGATATTTTGGGTGAGGAATTTTTTAAAAAGATGCTTACAATATATGCCATTCTTATCTCTCTTGTTAATAAGTACAAGTACTAGGAAATAAAGAGGCCAGAATATATTGCTTCATTTCACAGAGACATCATTCATACAAATCTCTCTCTCTCGGAATGAGGCTTAAAATAAGACATTATTCTGCCTGCCTCATTCAGTCTGGATTCATGAACAGTTCAGGTTGTGGGGTGGTGGTTGCTTTTCGCTAGTAAATCAAACTGTATGAGAAAACTCATATACTGATTTTAATTCCTATTGCGTGGGGATTTCTTATGTTATGTCGGTTCAGTTCAGTTCAGTTGCTCAGTCCTGTCCGACTCTTCGTGACCCCATGAATCGCAGCACGCCAGGCCTCCCTGTCCATCACCAACTCCTGGACTTCACTTAGACTCATGTCCATCGAGTCAGTCATGCCATCCAGCCATCTCATCCTCTGTCGTCCCCTTCTCCTCTTGCCCCCAATCCCTCCCAGCATCGGAGTCTTTTCCAAAGAGTCAACTCTTTGCATGAGGTGGCCAAAGTACTGGAGTTTCAGCTTTAGCATCATTCCTTCCAAAGAAATCCCAGGGCTGATCTCCTTCAGAATGGACTGGTTGGATCTCCTTGCAGTCCAAGGGACTCTCAGGAGTCTTCTCCAACACCACAGTTCAAAAGCATCAATTCTTCGGTGCTCAGCCTTCTTCATGGTCCAACTCTCACATCCAAACATGACTACAGGAAAAACCATAGCCTTGACTAGACGGACCTTTGTTGGCAAAGTAATGTCTCTGCTTTTGAATATGCTATCTAGGTTGTTCATAACTTTTCTTCCAAGGAGTAAGCGTCTTTTAATTTCATGGCTGCAGTCACCATCTGCAGTGATTTTGGAGCCCCCCAAAATAAAGTCTGATACTGTTTCCACTATTTCCCCATCTATTTCCCATGAAGTGATGGGTGCAGATGCTGTGATCTTCGTTTTCTGCATGTCGAGCTTTAAGCCAACTTTTTCACTCTCCACTTTCACTTTCATCAAGAGGCTTTTTAGTTCCTCTTCACTTTCTGCCATAAGGGTGGTGTCATCTGCATTTCTGAGGTTACTGATATTATCCTGGCAATCTTGATTCCAGCTTGTGTTTCTCCCAGTCCAGCATTTCTCATGATGTACTCTGCATAGAAATTAAATAAGCACGGTGACAATATACAGCCTTGATGTACTCCTTTTCCTATTTGGAACCAGTCTGTTTTTCCATGTCCAGTTCTAACTGTTGCTTCCTGACCTGCATACAGATTTCTCAAGAGGCAGGTCAGGGGTTCTGGTATTCCCATCTCTTTCAGAATTTTATACAGTTTATTGTGATCCATGCAGTCAAAGGCTTTGGCATAGTCAATAAAGCAGAAATAGATGTTTTTCTGGAACTCTCTTGCTTTTTCCATGATCCAGCAGATGTTGGCAATTTGATCTCTGGTTCCTGTGCCTTTTCTAAAACCAGCTTGAACATCTGGAAGTTCACGGTTCGTGTATTGCTGAAGCCTGGCTTGGAGAATTTTGAGCATTACTTTACTAGCATGTGAGATGAGTGCAATTGTGCGGTAGTTTGAGCATTCTTTGGCATTGCTTTCTTTGGGATTGGAATGAAAACTGACCTTTTCCAGTCCTGTGGCCACTGCTGAGTTTTCCAAATTTGCTGGCATATTCAGTGCAGCACTTTCACAGCATCATCTTTCAGGAGTTGAAATAGCTCCTCTGGAGTTCCATCACCTCACTAACTTTGATCATAGTGATGCTTTCTAAGGCCCACTTGACTTCACATTCCAGGATGTCTGGCTCTAGGTCAGTGATCACACCGTCGTGATTATCTGGGTCGTGAAGATCTTTTCTGTACAGTTCTTCTGTGTATTCTTGCCACCTCTTCTTAATATCTGCTGCTTCTGTTAGGTCCATACCATTTCTGTCCTTTATCGAGCCCATCTTTGCATGAAATGTCCCCTTGGTATCTCTAATTTTCTTGAAGAGATCTCTAGTCTTTCCCATCCTGTTGTTTTCCTCTATTTCTTTGCATTGATCGCTGAGGAAGGCTTGCTTATCTCTCCTTGCTGTTCTTTGGAACTCTGCATTCAGATGCTTATATCTTTCCTTATCTCCTTTGCTTTTCACTTCTCTTCTTTTTACAGCTAAGTCATACAGTGACTCACTTAGTGGCTCAGTCACACACTTGAGAATGTAAGGAACAACACTTCTTGAAACAGGCAATATCGAAAACAATAGCAGTAATAGTAGAATCATAAGAAGTTAAGTCAAGAACTTCTATTAGGTGTAGCCCAGTGACATCTCCATGTCATCTGACTTAGTTTGCTAAATGACTATAGCTTGCTGTTGATATCCTGCTTGTAGATCCTGAGCATCTGATCTTTATTCAAAGACTGGTTATTGAGATAAGCTTTAGAAACAAACTCAGAATGTCCTTTTTAACAACTTAATTCAACCTCTTAGCAATGTAACATAACCACAAGGAACTATCTAAGGAGTGAGTCTTAGTAAATACAGACCTTAATTAAAAAAACTGGAACTTAATATTCAGTGAAACATAATAGATGCCATAGGCCTGACTTCAGTTAGGTGGATTTTTCTTTTAGAGCTCCCCAGTATACGTTGAGATTTCTGTATATGTCGGGAGACAGTCTTTTTATTTACCTGATAAGGCTGTTCAGAACCCAAGTGTCTCCAGTTTCTGGAGGGATGAGGCAGAGAGAAAAAAGGTATAATTTTACCCATAGGAGTAAATCACTAGATTGTTTTAAACGATCAGTAACTCGAGGAGAAGTGCTTCTTTATATCTGAAAACACAGAGTAAAAGTCAACAATATGTCAGACAAAAAGTCGTGAAAATTGTGGTCATATTTAGCGGTCTACTCCATCCCATGCAATTGATCCCTTTGTTCTGCTGTCCTTGCCCAATGACCAAGGACATCAGTGAAAGCAATAGTCTCGAAGAGACTCATGAAGTTTTTGTGAACGTCTGTATGACCTGTCCAGCAAAGTGGGTGCCCTGATCACTGGAGATTGTGGAAAGCACCTTTTAACCATTTTTTTCTATTCTGCGATATTAATCCTGAAGCCAGGAAAGGCATTATCAAATAAAAATGAGGTTTGTCAGGGAGCCAGGAAAAGCCAAGTGGCCATCTTGGACCTCTCATAGCCCCAACTCTTTGGTTTATGGCCATTTTTAATCCATTTTAAATTCCCTGAAGACATGTTAACTTTTGTAGAAGCAGAATGAGCTTTGTTCATATGTGCTGTAGTCTGTTCTCAAAAGCCACATTCCAAGAAAACTTTGTTCTTTTAATCAGTGAGAGAAAACCAAATTCCAGTTTGGTAACAGCTTATATTCACTGTGAAACAATAGTTATTCACTTAGTCATAGTAACAATAAGACTTCAAAGGCAGTTTAATGTCTTAACAAACTTGTAGCATGCACAAAACTCTTCTTTCACTTGCAACACACCTGGTTACACTTTCTGTATTCATCACTTCATTTGTCCATTTAGAGGACAGCCACCTGTACGTTTAGACTTACTTTGCTTTTCCTTAATAGAATGGAATTCCATTCCTTATTACTTTTTATTAAAAACACACATCTTACTTTTCTTCAGAAACCATGACTTGTACTTTACATCATCATTCTGTAGATTGGTAAGGATAAATCACCCAAAGTTATATCATTTATAAAAGTATCTTCACAATGCCTCTGTTAATTAGATCAATAAACAAACATCAATATCATGTATCAGTTCAGTAATGATTATTTCCCAGATCACACAAGCCTCAAATTCATTTACTTTAATTTTCTTGAATTTAGAATTGTTTGATTTGTAAGCACTGACTTCTCTTTAGGCCAATTAATTAGAGCTCATTGAACCACTTAGCCTTTAGCAATTTTTTCCAAGGATGGAGACATACACCGAGACACACACATATCTGGACAGACAGAAACCTCACAGTTTTCCACCTGAAATTTAAAATGTCTCTTTGTCCCTTTTAATTTCTTGGCTTGAGTTCCAGCTCATGGCTGGAGTCCCAGATAGAGTGGGCTGTGTATCTCAAGGACATGATAAGAGTTAACTCAGGTTTTTCCCCAGGCATGTTTCTGTTTCTCAGGCAGGATCAGAGCTCCCCAAAAGAGTATTTTCACAAGTCAAACTTTTAGTAATTACATGTGCAAAAAGAACCAGTTTTGCAATTTCAAAAAGATTCCATTTTACCTAGTTTTCTCCGGAGTCTAAAGAATACACATGGCCATTCAGGGTTCAAAATGTCATTTCTCCTTCATGTAGTCATAGCTTCATAGCTAAACTTTAAACCAGAGAGTGCTCAGATGGGCTCTGATGACAGGGGTAGACTGATCGATAAGATGTCCCAGCAGGGATTCTCTCTCTGGGCAGGAGAGGTCTTCTCTTAAAGCAAAGAAACCCCATATATAAGGGATTTTTAGGCCTTGAGGATCAAAATTATCCCAGGTTTTCAAGATATTATTCAAGGGGGGTGGTTCTGGACTGTTAGGCCCCATCTGTAAGAGAGAAAAAAGCAGTGCCCAGTGCCATGGCTTTTTTCTACCAGAGGTGTCTGCCCCTGCTCTAGACGGGGTTGGAGACTGATTTTCCACCTAAGCTTCCTTCCCTGGCCAGAGCTAACCTGTCTCTTACAGGTGAAGGTGTCCTACTCCCAACCCCCCTCGTTCTACCACCCAGGCATGGTGGAGATGCACCAGGGTTAGAGCTGATGGCATTCCAGATTGATGTCCAGGTCCTCACCATTAAAACCTTGGTTTGATTTCCCTTTTATTCCGGCACCACCTGGGGTGGAACAGAGTAGTTTTCTGGATGCTTGCCGAGCCAAGACCACTAGGGGAAGCACCCAACTTCTGTGTACCTGTGCACATTCCTCATAACAGTATAAGTGGCAAGTCATAAAGGGATGAACAGAAAACCCAAGACATCCTCCTGAGAGTGGCCACACGAGTCTATTTAATAACAAAGGAGGCGATGGAGGGCCCGCCTGCGAGGAAAAGCTAATCCTTCATATTCATGGAGTGCCAGCATCATCCTTTTTATTCCTGTCCAGCAGACTGTACAAAAAGAATACCTAAGGAGTTGAGACAAGAGCCACTGGAGGGCTTCGTCTGCTCTGCTAAGAGCTAGCGTTACTAAGGGAAGAAGCCCAATGCACTTTCAATCTGCCCAAATCTGGGGTGTCCCAATCTGTGTCCTCAGGAATCTCATGCTCACCAGCAATGCCTCAATCCATATAGTCCAGAGGCATAGCCATGACAAGAACTTGCCTGTGTGTCTGTGGGGTCAGGATGGTGATTTCCAGTCTGAGAGATGTCCCTGGAGCTAGAGCTCCAGCTAGCTCCCTAAAGTGCTCCTGTCTGCAGTGTCCTGTAAAACTTGGAGTGGGGGCCTTGCTAGAAAAGCACAATAACAGCATGGATTGCAAGTCCCTTGAAAGTCTACAATCCGGCACACAAGGTTAATAACTTTAATTCCCCAAGCAGATATGAAATGGTCAGAGGGACCAGGAAAAGCTGACTGGGGAAAAGAAATTCAGTCCACATGCTTCTGATTTAGTAAAGTAGCTGCTGCTGCTGCTGCTGCTGCTAAGTTGCTTCAGTCGTGTCTGACTCTGTTGAGTCAGACCCCAGAGTTGGCAGCCCACCAGGCTCCCCCACCCCTGGGGTTCTCCAAGCAAGAGTACTGTAGTGGATTGCCCTTTCCTTCTCCAATGCAGGAAAGTGAAAAGGGAAAGTGAAGTCACTCAGTCGTGTCCAACTCTTAGCGACCCCATGCACTGCAGCCTACCAGGCTCCTCCACCCATGGGATTTTCCAGGCAAGAGTACTGGAGTGGGGTGCCATTGCCTTCTCCGTAGTAAAGTAGAGAGCACAGTAAAAGAGCAAAAGAATCTCAACTCTGAGTGTTCTTATCTTGTCTTGAAGATCTTGGACAAGCCCCCAAGATGATAACCTAGCAGTCAACGGTGACCGATGCCACTGGATTCATGGTGTCTAAGAAGAAGATATTACTCTGGGGCCAAAGACAGTCTCAGTCACTCAGAGCTTTGTGTATATTTTATTTAAAGTGAAGGTGACAGAAAAAGCTTCTGACACAGACATCAGAAGGGGCTCACTAATTTAAGTGGGGCCATATATACTTCTCAACTAGCCTCTGAGAATAGACAAAAAACATCTCAAGGATGTGAGCGTTTTGCCCACACCCTTTCCTATAACATACATCCAAAGCTCAAAAAGAGGAATGTCCTTGAACCTGAGATACTGCTCCCTACAATGCCTACTTGTCTTAGGCAAAAGAATGTGAAAAAGAAAGCAAGCTTGCCTCCTCCTTAAAGGGGCTTTAGGCTTGGACTCTTTATCAACCTGCTGGGACAGGTAAGTATACAGTTAAACTCAGAAAACTCTAATGTTGTAATGGTGGTGAGTAAAGCATTTGTATAACATACCACTGATAACTCATATAAGAATATCACTTATAAATTCAGTATGAAGGTCAAAAGATAAAATATCAAAATAATGATAACTACAAAATGAAATAATGGAACCATGTTTGAAGAATTAGATGACAGTATGATACGAAGTCAACAAACAGAGACTCAATGAAGAGCTACAAATTATTTTTTTTAAAGGAAACTAACATAAATTCTGGATTTGAAAACTAAAATAATTGAAATGAAAAACTGATAGGTTCAACAGCACATTTGAGATGCTAGCAGAAATAATCCATAAACTTGAAGATGAATTCATAGAAATCAATGTAAAAATAAAGAGAAAAAAATGTTGAGGGAAAATGATCTAAGGCATCCATTCATTACACCATCAAGTATGGAAGGAGAGAGACTCTCAGAAAGCAGGGATTGAAAGGGGAGAGAGTAAAATCACTTGTAGACGGAATGGCTGACCGGCAGGTCAGAGCGAAACGGAGATGCAGGGCAGGGCTCTTAGGGCGCCCGGTGGCAGCAGCCTCTGTCTAAGGCGAATAGCGCCCTGAACGCGCCCTATCTCATCTGATCTCGGAAGCTAAGCAGGGTCGGGCCTGGTTAGTACTTGGGTGGGAGACCGCCTGGGTATACCGGGTGCTGTAGGCTCTTTGCCTTCCCTCTCCTTTAGCCCCCGCCCCACGTCCCAACTCTTGGGCTCCCGCAGCCACAGCCCCTCCTGGGGCTGGGTGGCCAGGGCACTGACTCCCGCTGCAGACCTGGGTTGCCTCCGCGGGGCCCGCGAGCCCCTCCGCATTTGGCTTCCAGGAAACCAGACGACCGTCCCGGGTCTCCGTCTGGGGCTCCTTGGCGTGCCTCAGGCAATCCCAGGGGGCTGCACCAGTTCCAGCCCCAGCCCCAGCCCCACCCCCACCCCACCCCACCGTCCCGCGGGTCTCCGTCTGGGGCTCCCTTGGCGTGCCTCAGGCAATCCCAGGGGGCTGCACCAGCTCCAGCCCCAGCCCCAGCCCCACCCCCACCCCACCCCACCCCCATCCTCGCCTGCGAACGCCGGAGCTCGCGCGCACCCGCGCGCACACACAGATATATGTGCACAGACGGTGCATGTATCTTGTTCAGTTATAATTTTGGTGGATATATGCCTGGGAGTGGGACTGCTGAATATGGTACTTCTAGTTTTAGTTCCTTTAGGAACCTCCATACTCTTTTCCATAGTGGCTCTACCAACTCACATTCCTACTAACGGTGGAGGCGAGTTCCCTTTTCTCCACATCCTTTCCAGCATTTGTTATCTACAGACTTTTCCATGAGGACCATTCTGACTAATGTGAAGTGGAACCTCGTTGTAGTTTGGAGTTGAGTCTGTCCAATCATGAGTGATGTGGAGCAAGATGACCTTTTTAAAATGCAGATGCAATTCTATCACCTCCCTGCTCCAACTGCTCTTGTATTTTCCCATCATAGTGAAGATATGACCAAATCCCTTCATTGCTTGGTCCCCCCTTTCTTCTCTGATTTCTTTTCACCGGAATGCCCTCTGCACTCTTTTGGTTCCATCCCATAGGGCATTTTTCATTTCTTGAATGTACTAAGGTTCCCTTGTCATGTAGCCTTCCAAGATGCTATTTTACCTGCCTGAAATTCTTCCTGCATCTCAACCCTGGTTGACATTGGTTCAACCTATGGATCTCAACTCAATTATTAGTCTGAAAAGCCTTCTCTGACACCCAGTTTTTGGTGAGGGAAGAGGCCCCTATAGAAGTTCTCAAAGTATCTGCCTGTTATTTATCATTAGTCAGTGAAAGAAGGAACTGTGTTTCTTCTTCTCTCAGCATTCTATTTCCAGAAACTTATTGCATGCCTACTAGCTCATAGTAGGTGCTCAATATTTATTCAGTGTGTGAAAGACAGAAAAGTTCTGCGAAGCCTCAGCTTTTCACTTGGCTCAGCACTTTGGATCTCTTTGTATCTTTGTCAATTCAGTTCTTTTCTTTCTTCTGTTGATGTGCACACTATATTCAAGGGACGATCTAAGGCATGAAGACATATCAATAAATATAGGTTCTTGCTTTCCAGGAACTCATACATCAGATTTCTATAATTCAGGGTTTTTTTTTAATTAATGCTCTAGAACAATGTGAACTTTTAGTATTATCCATTTTCATTTCAAAGAAAGATCATTTTACTTACATAGCAAAGGTGGAGACCTTCCAACTTTCAGTCCAATACTTATACCTTTACCATTTCAGGCAAGTCTTTTGGTTCCTTCTGGAGGTGTGCAGCTCTTCCAGAAATGTGAAGATCTTCCATAGTCCTCATGGAGTGGATTCCAGCAATATGCATTGTTAACCAGCATCATTGGTGATTCTGTTGCTACAGACTCAATGCAGTGGGCAGGGCCTGGACTGCCCACTGGGTCTGATGTGGAATGGAAAGAAGGGCTTACCCCCTCCACTGTTTCTAGCCCTGTGACTAGAAACGGTCCCCAAACAAAAATCAGACAAACAAGATTATCCCAGATCGTAGTCCATGAGATGAAGGAACTAAGCAGCTGGTTGAGATGGAGCCAAGGGGAAAGGTTGCTCTTTTTTTCTCCACCTCTACTCCTTTCTTCCTTGATGCCTTAGTGATTCATCGTGGAGATTTGAAATAAAGTTCACAAGAGTCATATTTGTTGAATAAAGATTTTGCATTGAACCAACTCTAAAAAATGAAGAAAGTTTCACCTGCCACATGTTTCTTTTAAAAAGTCAATTGCTTTTCAACTCTGGGGTTTCTCCATTGCCTTGTTCAAGTAGCCTTAATCATAAAAATAAAATAAAACTAAATAAAGATTCAAATATACCAACAAAGGAAAGCTTCCGTTTCTTAAATCATCTTTCCACTTAGTAGAACACTAGCTTTTTTCTTTGTATTTTGACTAGGCAATTAGTTGTATTGTGGCTCAGATGGGAAGGCATCCACCTGCAGGAGACTCAGGTTTGATCCCTGGGTCGGGAAGATCCCCTGGAGAAAGAAATGGCAAACCACTCCAGTATTCTTGACTGGGAAATGCCACGGACAGAGGAGCCTGACTGGCCACAGTCCATGGGTAGCATAAAAGTTGGGCACAACTGAGCAACTAAGAACAGAAGTATTTCCAAGGACCACATTCAAGAGATTTGGAACTCTTGCTTGACTTCCTCATGTTGACCATGTTGACTAGGCAGCAGATAGCAGCTGATTCTTCTGTACAATTAACAAAGAATGTGTCATTCTGTTCTATACTTTTCTGTACTGCAGGAAGAGACTGTACAGAGCAGATGTCTGGACTTGTACAGGACTTTTGCTCCTTTAGAGGATTACAGTTGCACCATCAATGCTTGCCAGGGGTGGCAGGAAGGCGGCCCTGAAAGTTTGAGTTCAGACATGTCCAGTGTTTTAGGATATATCAGATGAGTAAGAATGCATTTACCCTTCACTATGTCTCCATAGAAAGTTGCTTTGGGTTTGGAGGTACACACACACACACACACACACACACACACACCCTGCCGCCGAGACAGGTCAAGAGCTAGAAACCACAGGTAAGGGAGACGGAGAAAGAGGGAGAGAGAGACAGCAAGAGGACACGCAAGCTTCCCAACCCCCGGCCTCCACACCCTCCCCCCTCCACTCTGGGTATTCACTCGGCCCCAAGTCGACCCGACCTCACCCTCACCCACCGACACACTCACACACACTCTCACACACTCACCCTCTGGCCTGGGGATGGGGGCTGGGTCTCGCCTTAGATAGCCAGGCCAAAGGGGACCTTTGAGACCTCGGCTTCAAGGAAGTCTTGGGGTCCCCACGGGTGACCGCCAGCCCCAGGGCACCGCGTCCAGCCGGGCCCGGCCCAAAGCCGACGCCCCCTCCCTTGGGGAAGCTGCTTCTTCCGTGTGACCTTCCTCTGAGGTGCGTCACGGGCTGTGCCAATGTGTCTGTCTCAGATCCGATGCCATCCTCTCTCCCCTGTCTCCTGTTTGCTGTCTCTCTGTCACTCGCTCTGTGTCTCCCTCTGTCTCTGGCTCCGTGTGTGTGTGTGTGTGTGCGCGCGCGCACGCACACGCGTCTGTCTGTCTGTCTATCTGTATCTCCCTCTCACAGTCCTGGAGTCTATCTCTGAACTTTCATCTCTTTCTGCCTCTGTCTCTCCTGACACCCGGCGGCCCGTCCGTTCCTCTGGCCCCGGCCTCTCACAGGTGCTATGGCTCTGGCTGATGAGGTTGCGACGGCGGGCTGTCAACTGTCTGTGTGTCTGTCCGTGTGCCTGCCTGTCGCTCGTCTGCTCTCGCAGGAAGGTTGTGTGCTTGTCCGGCGGCGTGGGGGAAAGGTGGGGGCCTCAGTAGGGCGAAGGGGCGGGGCTGAGGCACTCGGGTGGACCGCGCCTCCGTGGCTCCCGGTGGGTATGGGCATCGGGCAGGTGTCGGGCAGGATGGGCGCTCAGGGCCCTGGCTGGGTTGCGCCTAGGCCCACAGGAGGCTCAGAGGCCCGAGGGCCGCGGGGGTCGGGCGGCGGCAGGGCCGAAAGCCAGAAACATCTGGGCCGCGTGGCCCTGGGCAGCGAACGGGATCGAGGGAGGCCTGGCTCGCCGAGCGCGGCCGGGCCTCAAGAGGCCCGGGATGGAGGGCGCCAAGACCTCCGCGCCCCTCAGCCCACCCCCCAGGCCCCGTGCGCACGCACGCCTGGCATGCCACTGGGGGTCCCGGAAGCCCTCCGGGCTGCCGAACCTGGCCAGGCGTTTGCTGGCCGCGGGGTGGCAGTGTTCGGGAGCGTGGCGCCATTGGCCGGCGGAGTCTGGTCGCGGGTCGTTCGGCTCAAGTATAGCGCGCGCCCCCACGGTGAGGTGCGGCCTGCTGGCCCGACTGGCAGGTCAGAGCGAAAGGGAGGCACAGTGCAGGGCTCTTAGGGCCCCCGGCGGCAGCCGCCTCCTTCTAAGGCCATACCACCCTGAACGCGCCTGATCTCATCTGATCTCGAGGGCTCACATTTGATGGTGGTCTTGTCATCTCCTACCTCTTTCTCGTAAAGCTGGCAGCTGAGGGAATGAGGTAAGTGTAAAATTGAATAACAATAGACTGTGTGGAATCTGTGAATGTGGAGCTCTGTGAATCCGTAGGTCTAAGGAGAGACTGGCAGCTGCCGACGTGGAGTATCTGTCCCCATGACCACGTTTACGTCATCAAATGTGCCATTGACCGCCCTCCCCCGACCCCGGGTGGCAGGGACCCCCACGTGGCAGCCCCCAGGCTCGCTCTCTCTGGCTCATCCACCCTCTAGAAGTTTCCCCAGACCCTCAGTAGGAGTGGGCACTGCTGCGGGTGTGCGTTGTGTGTCCTCGTGCCCCATGTGACGTTGCACGACTAACCGCACTCTGTGTTTGCACCCTTCCTCCCGCGCTCATGGGACCAGGCAGCGTGGCGGGAATGCAGGGGCTGGATTCTGCTACAGTCAGGACTTGCTCCTGATGTGCTTTGGGGTGAGTACAGGCCGGCCTGGTCCTGCGGGGGCATGGAGCCCACGCCCCAGGGAGTGGAGGGTCAGTGGGTCTCTGGAGGTTAGCCTGGGAGAACCCTCACACCAGAGAACGTGACCTTGGTGCCCCACTGCCGCCGGAGTGGTCAGAGCATGGCCAAGGCCCCTCGCATAGGGACGCATGGGTATCCCTCCCACAGCGGCAGTGCTGCCAGCCATGCCCTGCGTGCACATTCTCGGAGGGAACAGGGCCCAGAGTGTCAGGGTTCACGAGGCTGCCCTGCCCTGGGCCTCTCCGTACGGAGGCCAGCATTTCACACGGAGGTGCACCGGCATCTGGGGCTCGGCTGCTGCTAAGGGGCCACCCTCCCTTGCAGGCGCTGCTCTGGGTAGGCCTCTGGTGGGTCTGGCCCTGGGGCCCAGCCCTGCTCGAGCAACTCTGAGGGCAGGAGGCTGTCTGCTCTGTCCTGTTCACATCTCAGCTAGAAAGCTGGATTGGGCTTTTGAGGTTTTTTTACCAGCAGCTTTTAGCTATATGTCAGAATAAAGTCAGCCACAGAGTTCTCTCCTTGATCTGCTTGGCCCTCCATGTTTCTCTGAATTCTCAAAGCAGCTGAAGCCCCAAATGGGGTGGGGGGGTGGGGGTGTCAGGAGGGGCAGGGGCTGGGGCACCAGCTGCCAACCCAGGACTGACTTTTCTGTGTGTGTTTCCAGTTTACCTGCACGAATTCTCCAGATGTTTATACAGCATCCAGTATACAACAAAGACTACATTTTGAACTCGATGGAATCTTTACTCTGTTAATACTTGTTACATGGACCCGAAGATATTACAGGGTTTTTAATTAGTGAAAAATTCATGAATACCATAGAGAAAATATTTTAGAATTTAATGTTTCTGATATTTATGTAAACTTATGACTTCATTTATATAATTCCTTCCTTTTTCTTGTATATTCAGGCTATGAATATCCTTTCAGATCAATTTCATGTTCTGATACCTGATTTCAGTCTTTCAAATGAATGTACTGTAGTGCTTGTCTGTATAAATCCTATGAACAAACACAGGGCTTTTGTAAATGATGCATTTATTGTAATTATTCTTGTTTAATTTTTCAATGTTAAGCCATGAGAGAAGGGGTTTTCCTGCGATTGTAAAATCATCATGACACGGTGTGCTTTATTATCCTTCCAGAATGTAACCAAGCTCTCCAACAATCACTCTGAAATAAGAAAACTTAATTTCAACCAGTTGTTGTTGGATGTTAACGACTGGCCTAAACTGTACTTTTTCTAGCAAGAAATGCTTTTTGTCCACAGCGTGAAGTGATTTAAAAGTACTGGGTGTTAAATGTGAGCTTCTAATGAAATTTGGGCTGAAAGGATGCCTAGAAGAAGACTGAAAATCTCTCCTGTAACCCTGTCTCTGTGGACCTGGATCCCTCCTCTCTGGTGAGACTCTTTGGGGACCAATCTCAATGCCCTGCACCCACTACAGAGCCATCGAGCTGGACAGTGAAGGTGCCACTTCCCAGACAGACAGGGTAGTGTAGCTCTGACAAAGGCCTTATTTTTATGGAAATCATCTTTTTACATGATTGTAAACATGTTTAAAGAATGGACCTAGGCGTACATTTTTAGATTGTGATGACATAGCCATTCTGGATTGTATAAGTAGCAAATGTAATTTTTACTTTTTCAGCGGCACATTAAAAAAGCCAGCAAGAGATGCGTTCAGGTCACAGTGTGATATTTATTATGCAGCTGGTATCTTGGTAGACAGAGACAGCATGTTTCTTTACATGTGGGTTCTGCCTTTAATTTACTTGTACAATTCATTGTTACCATTCTATTTTTCTATTAATCTTTTGTGAACTTCCCGAATATGTGACAAAGTATGTACAGTCTACTTTTGAACTATTTTTATCATAGTATTATTTATTGCTTTCTTTCAATAAAGTACTGAAGCAAAATTTCCCAGGGCCAATAAAGAGTGCCGAGGGTAAGCTGTACTCTCACTGAGAACAGACCAGAGCTGGTAATGGGAGCCCGTGTCATCACACGGACATTCTGTTAAGAGAAATGGACGGATGCAATGGAAAGGCCAGAAGGCGGAAGCATAGGTGTCCCTAGAGGACGACCGACGGTGTGTTCATGCCCTTGGCTCCGGAGACAAGAGGCTCCATCACTTCAGCATCTGCGGGGACAGGGCCCCTCTGCTGCTGAGGCGTGGGCAGCGGGCCGAGGGTGGGAACAAAGTGCAGGTGTCGAGGCTCGCCATCGGTCACAGCGTGGGGTGTCCGAGGGCAACCTTGATGGGGACCCAAATGATGCACCCTAGGCCAGCATCAGGCCCTCCCCGACGCTCAAACCCTCCCCCCACCTCCAACCCTTCCCCAGTATCAGGCCCCCCACCTCCAGTATGAGGTGTGGCAGCCCTACTTGTCTGATACTCCTGAGCACACTCAGGCAGCCCCAGAGAAGCAGGACAATAGCTCTGGCAGGAGGTGCATCTTTAGGAATCACCTGCGGAGCAGCAGCAGCTGGGCTTTGTTTCAGATCAAGGAGAGACAAAGAAAAGGCACTTGTGCAAGAGGCAGTGGAGGCTGTGGGCACGTTCCCCCAGCTCTGCTTCCTCCCCGTAGGGGCTTTGCTCTCCTGCTCTCTCACAGGCCCCAGGGTGGTGTCCTTCCAGATTCACGGTCTCCTTGATATCTCAAGCCCAAGTCCTGAGTTGTGTCCCAGTCCGGTGTGGCAGAGGGCTGGGAACACCCAAGCTCAAGGGCTGAAAGGATTCCAGGGGGACAGCTGGGCCCCAGCAAGTGGCAGGGCAGGGGATGAGGGTGGCCGCCTACAGAGGGCTCCGGAGCAGCACTGGAAGGAGAGCAGTGATGCCTTAGCTCACTTGGGGATGCTGCCCGGCCTGGCACTCAGAGATGTTACTGCCAGCAGCTCTGGGGATACAGGAAGCCTGGTGAGTGACACCACGCCACCCAGGCCGTGTGGTGGGCACTGCTGACCATGTCCTCGGTTTTCATTCTGGTTCCAACTGTCCCTCCAAGGGCTGACGGGCTCCTCTTCCGAACGGCACAGACATTTTCTTTCTGTGGGTGAACGCATCCCTTGTTTCTGTTGGCGCTGTTGTCGCTCATCGTGTGTTTTCCTCTTTACAACCTGTGCTTGCTGCTCTTCCAGTTTAACTTAGGAGCAGCCCTCATTTTCTGCATTTCTAGTTGTCAGCATTCACTGGGGCTTTCCAGGTGGCGCTAGGGGTAAAGATCCTGCCTGCCAATGCAAGAGATAATGAGAGATGTGGGTTCAATCCCTGGGTTGAGAAGATGCCCTGGAAGAGAGCATGGCAACCCACTCCAGTCTTCTTGCCTGGAGAATCCCATGGACAGAGGAGCTAGTGGGCTACAGTTCCTGGGGTCGCAGAGTCAGACACGACTGAAACAGGTTAGCACACACTCAGTTTTTAGTTCAGTCACTCAGTTGTGTCCGACTCTTGTCACTCCTTGGATTGCAGCACTCCAGGCTTTCCTGTCCTTCACTATCTCCTGGAGTTTGCTCCAACTCATGTCCATTGAATCATCATGCCATAGAGCCATCTCATTCCTGTTTCATCCACGAGAGAGGTGGCTGGGGCTCGGCAAAGTGTCTGGTCCCACTGGGTGGGTGTGAACCTGCCCTAACCGCTCCCTAACCAGGTGACTGTCACTTTGTCCTCTGTAAATCGGGAGGGGGCAGCACCTGCTTGGTAAGGGGCACACACAGCATCTGGTACATAATCAATGCACCATCCATCTCAGCATTGTATTTACTACTAATAGGGATAGCATTTAATAATCTGCTCCTTTTTCTCTCTTGTCACTAAACTGTGCTCCAGACCACATCTGCTTTACTTACCCCTGTAAATCCCACACCCAGCACAAACGAGACTCAACACATTTGTGGCTGAAGAGGCAGGAACATGCGCTGTCCTCAAGGAGAGGAAGCTGAGTGATATGGGGGCCTGATGATAACCCTGTGTGATGAGGGGACCCCAGGAGGACCTGTGTGGCTGTCGGGTGGGGTGGGGGGCATGAGCAGAACCCCTGATGAGCTCCTGGGGATGGGGAAGGTGGCAGGAAGGAGGGCGGGCTGTTCCTTGTGGGGTGTCCACAGATTGTACTTCACCCCTCACTGAGGAGCACTTAGGCCGTTTCCAAACACATGTCACTGTTAGGATGAAACAATCATCGCCCAGCTCCTACTCAACCAATTTCGTAGAATATGTTTCTAGCACTGGAGTACAATCATCTGCTTTATTCATTCCATGCTCCGTTCATCCACCCAGCCAGCCAGCCATCTGTTCATCCATCCACCACTCACTAATCAATCCATCCATCCACTCTTAATTCATCCATCCATCCAACCATCCACTCATTAACTCAGCCGATCATCTCAGACCCATTGAGAAGACAGACGCCTCCTTCACTCCTGCTCCCAGGAGGACCCCCAGCGTGATTGACAGGAGCCTCATGGGGACGACAGGGGAGACACAGAAGGGAGATGCCTGCAGGCCCTCCTCCCTCTGAACGGTGAAGCACCCACCTGGTCCTAACGCCTCCTTGCTGGGGTGTTCAGGCCGGCCCTTTTCCTTCTTGCGAAACAAGCGGCTGATGGAGGACTTGATGCCCTTCTTCTTTGGGGCTTTGTGCAGCGAGCCCTGGCTGCTGGTGCTGCTGCTGGGGTTATTCCCGGGGCTGTCCTGAGAGCCTGTGGAGCTTCGGGGAGAGAAAACGACCTTTAACTGGCACCCCTGTGCAAACACACACCCCTCCATAAGAGCTACTGATAGAAACGGGCACCCAGAAACACCCGTGCCTCAACCTCGCAGCTGACAGTTGGAGTCTCCTTCACCAACCAGACTCCACACGAGCAATGCAGGCCCCCGGTGTCAGACAACCGCACCGGGAAGCTGAGATTCTCTGCCTCGAGCTCTCCCGAGAGGAGGGCTTGACTTCAGGACAGCTGGTGCAGAGGGCGCTCTGACCCTCCCTTAGGGTTGCTGCTCGGCAGGTGACGACGCTCCAGGAGAAGACGTGCTCCCCTGCTCTGGGTAGTTCCCCCCGCCTCCCACAGGGTAACCGTCCCTGGCCGTGGCAGGAGAGCGACGATCACCGTGCAGGGCTGCTGGTCAGGTGACCACACGTGCCCCCCATCGAGTGCTGCCTGGCTCAGGATGGGAGCTTAGCAAGTGGTGGTCTGAATGAGGACAGTGTCAGTCACAGGAGGGGACAGGGTCTCCTGAGAGGAGACCCCTGCAGAAAAGGGAGGGACCCTCAAGAGCGAACCCGAGAGGCATGGGGCCGTCACCGTCAGGAACGTGCCCTCTACCCAGAGCAGGAAGAAAGCTCCCACAGGAGTCAATCTGTAGAGATGGACACTTTCTAAAATCACTGAGGTCACTGAGCTCTTCTTCCCCAGCACCTGAAGTTCACCACTAAACACAGGCACCGAACTCAGTGGTATTCCTTTAAAATCATCCTTGCAACTCTTTCAAGACAAGAGGTGCAGGGCTCCTGAAACTGACGATGCACACACAGGTCACTGACTTGTGGGCGTCCCTGAGGTCCTCATGGGTGGCTGTGCGCAGCGCCCCCGTGCGCAGGCGGCCCATCCGAAGCGACCGTGGCCAGGCGAGGGTCGAGGTTTCACATTTGATGGCGGTCTTGTCATCTCCTACCTCTTCCTGTATAGCTGGCAGCTGAGGGAGTGAGGTAAGTGTCAAATTGGCTAACAATAGACTGTTCTGAAAAAGGCAATCACACAGGCCCTACATTATAACCAGAAACTTATTTGAAGATCTATTAGCTATGCTTTCCCCCAAGTACAAAAAAACCCTTGTTATAGCTTAATGCCATCTTAAAGGACTGTCTTGTTCAAAAAAAGCGAGGCTATGGGACAACGAGAGCATCTGACTGAGTGCAGAGACCCCGGACGGGAGCCTCCCTGCAGCCGGCCTCGGCCCTCCCTGGAATCCAGCGACCAGACGGCCCTGCGGGGCAGGACAGCAGAGCGATGCTGGCACCCTGAATCCTGCACGGCATGAACTGCCCTGATGAAAGGACTGTGCTCATCGCCAGATGCTGCTCGGAAGAACCACAGCTAGAGTACAAAACCTCTCAGCAAAGCCGTCCAGACCTTTCTGTTTGAAGGAGAAAAAGACACAGCTTGTGCCACCATCCAAGATCATTTGCAGTGATGATGCAGGTTACTGGAACCCATGACAACAAGAGAAACACAGAAAAGGTACCTAACCCCTCCACGCGAACACCATGTGCCTGGATCGTATTTCTCGGTAACATACAGACTGGGGACTACCCACTGAAGTACTTACACGCAGTTCGAGTGTCATTCGCTCACAGTGGTTTCCATAAGGCACCCCCAGGTCTTCACTAAGAGATGATCTTGTATCACCCTAGAGTGGTGGGAAGTTCAAAAGGGAGGAGACATATGGGTACCTATGGCTGATTCATGTTGAGGTTTGACAGAAAAGAAAATTCTGTAAAGCAATTATCTTTCAGTTAAAAAATAAACTAATTAAAAAAAAAAAAAAGAAGAAGAAGATGATCTCTCTTGGACTCCCAGCGTTTCCGCTGGTCCTGGGTGTGAGGAAAGGAAAGACAGTGTGGGAACAGATTAACCCTGCAGGGTCCAAACAGGTCTCACTGATACATTTCGGTGTGTGGTTAAACCAGGGGAGGTTTTAGGAAACATGCATGGCATGTATTGTTATAAACAATGAGTGCGTTGTTTTGACCAACTAACCTGTGCTTTTTTGGTGGGATTCTGTAAAGAATACTGATCCCGTGCAGCCCCACAGGAGCTTGGTGACAACAAAGTAACTTAGTGCAAAATAGAGCTGAACTCATTTAAGAGCAGCTGGATAAACTGGGCTCCCTCCCCTGAGCTCTAACAAGAACCCTCAGACAACAGAAGGCTACAAAGGCTAGAAATTTTCCACATGGAACTGAACACGGATCAATCTCAAATTCAAGTTAAAATAAGCATTTATAAAAATCAGAAAATAACAACGAACAGAGCAGGGAAGTGACACGCCTGGGTTGACTATGGACTCAGTGGAGACAAACACCTGCCTCAGAGTCAGGGCCCAGGCCAGCCCCTTCCCCCGGGCCTCCTCCTGAGGAAGGCCTCTGGGTCTGCGCCTGGCTGCCCTCCCCCAGGATGGGAGCTGCCCCACTGGTGCCACATGTGGCTAGGAAGGGCAGTGCCGTGTCCTCGCTGAACAGGAGGGCAAAGCAGGCCACAGAGCAGGCGAGCAGCACACCCAGGTCACCAACCCCAGGGGGACGGCGCTGGTCTGCTGTGCTCAGCAGAAGGTCTCCTGTGCACTGAGCTGCCTGAACTGGAGCACGGCCACCCCAGTCCTGCGGGAAGGCCCAGGAGTGCTCGGTCAGCGGGCTGGGAGCAGGAGAGGGACAAGGAAGGCCATCCCTTGGGGCACTGGACTCCAACAACAGGGGCTCATCCAAGTGACCCGAGGGGAGAGGCAGAGAGCTCCCTCCTGATGCTCCCTCCATCAGGGATGCCGTGATGGACACGAGAGCCTCTGGAGGAAAGCGGGCTGGACAGCACCATGGTTAAGTGTCCGGGCTCTGATCAGACCAGTCCACACCACGCTGCTGGGTGTGAGAGCCTGGGCAGTGTGCCCGGCCTCGCTAAGCCTCAGTGTCTATGTCTGCTGAATGGGGATAGCAGCAGCCTGGACCTCACCTGGGGATGAGATGACAGACTTGGAAAGCACGTGCCCGGCACACAGAGTCTCCTGCACACTGCTACCCACCATCATTAAATTGGCTTCCCGCAAATCTAACATCTATGGCTCTGATTCAGTCATTTCTTACATGAAAACACTAAGCGGAAATTCCATGGTGGTCCAAAGGTTAAGACTTGGCACTTTCACTGCCGGGACACTGGTCTGATCCCTGCTTGGGGAACTAAGATCCCATAAGCTGTGCAGCATGGCCAAAAACATAAGTATAGAAACTTTTAAAAATAATAAATAATACTATGTCTATTATAAACAAGCATGAGATGATCAGAAGGCAAACAAGTGGGAGAAAGGCAAACTGTTACAACTGTCCCAACGAATGACCTATTTCCAACAGAACCATCAGCACATTTTAAGTGGTGGGTGAGTTTCATCACTTCCATTAAAACATCAATTATTCACCAAGACATAACCACACAGTGTTCATTCATGTTAAACGATAAGGACTCTTCAATACTTCACAGAGAAACAAAGGCCTGCTAAATTAGTAAACAGTCTACCTTTCGACGCTGCTTCCTTAAATCACTAGGCTGATAGATGCATGCAAAGAAATGAAGAGAAACCAGATTCATTGCGACTTTGAAGCTAAAATTTCAAGAATCCGTAGAGGCAAATACAGTAAAGCAAAAATGATGGCAAACATGTAAGTGACATGAAGATTTACAGAACATGTGACTGGAAACAGAACATTTTTTTTGACCACAGAAGTTAAATAAGCTATTCGAGATTTACTAGAGAAACACTATAAATTATTACTCAAGAAGATACCATTCTATTACAACATCATGATTTATTAAAGCATAGCATTCTGTACAACAAAGGGCCTTAACAGGTGTCTATTCTCAGCCAAATTTCTCTATAAGTTCGTTTATCTTAATCAAAAACATGTTATACTTTAAATTAGTAATTTAACTGATGAGGAAGTTACCATAATATCTATTTTAACACTGAACAAATCTAACCACCTTTTGGACATTAATGTAAAATCCTGACACAGAATTTGATTTAAAACACAGATTTGATTTCAAGATCCAAAATCTTGAAATTAAAATGGAATCACAGATAAATAGCCTGGAGACAAGGATTGAGAAGATGCAAGAAAGGTTTAACAAGGACCTAGAAGAAATAAAAAGAGTCAATATATAATGAATATAATGAATATAATGAATAATGCAATAAATGAAATTAAAAACACTCTGGAGCCAACAAATAGTAGAATAACAGAGGCAGAAGATAGGATTAGTGAATTAGAAGATAGAATGGTAGAAATAAATGAATCAGAGAGGATAAAAGAAAAACGAATTAAAAGAAATGAGGACAATCTCAGAGACCTCCAGGACAATATTAAATGCTACAACATTCGAATCATAGGGGTTCCAGAAGAAGAAGACAAAAAGAAAGACCATGAGAAAATACTTGAGGAGATAATAGTGGAAAACTTCCCTAAAATGGGGAAGGAAATAATCACCCAAGTCCAAGAAACCCAGAGAGTCCCAAACAGGATAAACCCAAGGAGAAACACCCCAAGACACATATTAATCAAATTAACAAAGATCAAACACAAAGAACAAATATTAAAAGCAGCAAGGGAAAAACAACAAATAACACACAAGGGAATTCCCATAAGGATAACAGCTGATCTTTCAATAGAAACTCTTCAAGCCAGGAGGGAATGGCAAGACATACTTAAAATGATGAAAGAAAATAACCTACAGCCCAGATTATTGTACCCAGCAAGGATCTCATTCAAGTATGAAGGAGAAATCAAAAGCTTTTCAGACAAGCAAAAGCTGAGAGAATTCTGCACCACCAAACCAGCTCTCCAACAAATACTAAAGGATATTCTCTAGACAGGAAACACAAAAATAGTGTATAAACTCGAACCCAAAACAATAAAGTAAATGGCGACGGGATCATACTTATTAGTAATTACCTTAAACGTAAATGGGTTGAATGCCCCAACCAAAAGACAAAGACTGGCTGAATGGATACAAAAACAAGACCCCTACATATGTTGTCTACAAGAGACCCACCTCAAAACAGGGGACACATACAGACTGAAAGTGAAGGGCTGGAAAAAGATTTTCCATGCAAATTGGGACCAAAAGAAAGCAGGAGTCACAATACTCGTATCAGATAAATTAGACTTTAAAACAAAGGCTGTGAAAAGAGACAAAGAAGGTCACTACATAATGATCAAAAGATCAATCCAAGAAGAAGATACAACAATTATAAATATATATCCACCCAACATGGGAGCACCGCAGTATGTAAGACAAATCCTAACAAGTATGAAAGGAGAAATTAACAATAACACAATAATAGTGGGAGACTTTAATACCCCACTCACACTTATGGATAGATCAACTAAACAGAAAATTAACAAGGAAAAAAAAAAAAACATGTATCTATAAAGCTCACTAAAGCAAAGCACAGTAAAATGAGGTATGGCAATAAAAGGTGTTAAATTTATCAAATAAAAAAATAAATAAATAAAGTGCTGAAAAATTAAAGCTGTCAAAAACAAAAAACAAAAAACAAAGTAGGGGCAGTATTCTTTAACAATGACAATATCATAAAAAACAAAGAAAGGCTGTAAAAGTGTTCCAGATTAAAAGAGACTTTATCAACATGACAATGAAATGCAATATCTGATCCTGGACTAGATCTTGTACTAGAAGGAAAAAGTGCTAAAAAGGACACTGAGGGTCAGTTAACAGTATTAGAATACAGACAGTAGATTTAATAAAAGTATTTTATTCATGTTAAATCACTGAAGTTGACAACTGTACTATTACAGTTATTAACCGAATATCCCTATTCTTAGGAAATTCAGAAATATGTACTGAAGTATGTGGGATACTTCATGGGAATAAAAACCATGATATCTGCAGCAGGCCTTCCAAGAGTTTAGAAAAAAACTTTTTGGGTGGGGAGCAGACAAATAATAAAGAAATGGGGTGAAATGATAAGAACAAGTGAAAAATCTGGGCAGAGGTTATATGGATATTATTTGTATTATTTTTGGAACTTTTCTTTAAGCTTGACATTAAAAATTAAAAATGTGCAAAAAAAAAAAAAAAACTTCTCACAATAAATTCATTAAAGCAAGTTCCCTGTGAAAATATGTAAGAATGAAAGCTAGCATAATAGCAGGTGCAGTCTTTACATTAACCATAGAAGATACTTTTTTAACGAGTCTAATAGAGACATTAACTGTGCAAAAGCTGATGAGATTTACAGTCTTAAATACAAGCACCAACACAGAAAGGATATTGTGTCAGTTCAGTTCAGTTGCTCAGTCATGTCTGACTCTTTGTGACCCCATGAATCGCAGCATGCCAGGACCCCCTGTCCATCACCAACTCTTGGAGTTCACCCAAACTCATGTCCATTGAGTTGGTGATGCCATCCAGCCATCTCATCCTCTGTCCTCCCCTTCTCCTCCTTCCCCCAATTCCTCCCAGCATGAGTCTTTTCCAATGTGTCAACTCTTCACTTGAGGTGGCCAAAGTGCTGGAGTTTCAGCTTTAGCATCAGTCCTTCCAATGAACACCCAGGACCGATCTCCTTTAGAATGGACTGGTTGGACCTCCTTGCAGTCCAAGGGACTCACTCTCAAGAGTCTTCTCCAACACCACAGCTCAAAAGCATCAATTCTTTGATGCTCAGCTTTCTTCACAGTCCAACTTTCATATCCATACATGACAACTGGAAAAACCATAGCCTTGACTAGATGGACGTTTGTTGGCAAAGTAATGTCTCTGCTTTTGAATACGCTATCTATGTTGGTCATAACTTTGCTTCCAATGAGTAAGCGCCTTTTAATTTCATGGCTGCAGTCACCATCTGCAGTGATTTTGGAGCCCCCAAAAAATAAAGTCTGACACTGTTTCCCCATCTATTTCCTATGAAGTGATGGGACCAGATACCATGATCTTAGTTTTCTGAATGGTGAGCTTTAAGCCAACTTTTTCACTCTCCTCTTTCACTTTCATCAAGAGGCTTTCTAGTTCCTCTCACTTTCTGCCTTAAGGGTGATGTCATCTGCATATCTAAAAGTCCATTAATTCTACACTTAAGAGGATCATTTCTTCATGTAAGCACAATCTCATTTATGAATTACACATGATATGTAGTTTAGGATCCATCTACATATATTATGCTTATAACTGCGTGCTGCTGCTGCTAAGTCCCTTCAGTCGTGTCCGACTCTGTGCAACCCCATGGACTGCAGCCTACCAGGTTCCTCTGTCCATGGGATTTTCCAGGCAAGAGTACTGGAGTGGGTTGCCACTGCCTTCTCCTGTAACTGCACAGTGATACACCAATTCAACTTACTGCTATGGGGGAAAAACACCATTTAATGACACATGAAGACAAAGCACAAACCCGACTAAGGGGACACACGCTGTGGACCACAGAACGGCTATGACCAGAGCAAGTGAGGGGATGGGGGACGGGAGATGGATGGGTAAACTACAGCCTCGGGGGCTGGGGGGGATCTGGATTCATGATGACTAAGCAGACAACAGGATGAGAGAGGGAATCAAAACCAATGATGAAAGCAGACACACTGTCAGAGAACTCCAACAGCAAGGAAAACATACAGAACTGTTTTTTTCCAAATATTTGGAAAGAAATCAAGCATGAAACCACAGAGAAATCATCAAAGAATTTTAAATATCAACTAATTAGCCAATGATGCCAATTATAAAAAACAGTGTCAAAAGACCACAAAATGGACTGGTTACCACTTCACAGGCCGCTAAAATGATTCACGGTTAATTTAATTATAAGCTGACTAACAATGCAGCTAACATGAAATGGGTGGTAACAGAAAAAAGAGACAATACAAGTCCAGTTACAAAGCAGAATGTTGTACACGTGATTTCATGGGGTAAACAGCAATACACTCACAACACCTAAGCTAAACACACAAGAAAGCTGGAACATGTGCTTTAGAGCCGCACACTCTGTCACCAAAAGCCCTAGGTCGTCATCCCAGTTTTAGACTCAGAAAACTGAGGCAGCCCGACGTCTTCCCTGCGGCCCTGGGGCCCTGGGCTTTTAACCTGGTTTCACACGCAGAGCTGGACTGAGCGCGTGGCCAGGTCCATCAGCAAGCAGACCAGTGTAGATTCTTGGTTTTGTTCCCACCGCATGCCCTGCACCCTGCAGCCAGGCATCCCCAGTGGAGAATGTGCTGTACGGCTTTCCCATGCCATGAGAGCTGCCTATGGCTACTTTCACGAAGCTGTCTGCTCCCTGAGAACAGAAACTTCCCTGCAGCTGCTGTGCCCAGCACAGGCCAGGCCCAACGTTACAGAGGCAGGCTCTGGCTGAGTTCATGATGACGTGCTAAGTAGTGGTCCAAATACCAAGACTAATTTGTTGCTGTGCCATTGTGGAATGATTAAAGACTAGGCGGTTTAAAAACTTTTAGACCTCTGAGCGTAGCAAATGTATCTGATTTTCTTCTGGGTATAAAGAGAAAAAACAAAAAACAAAAAAAAACAGCGTGCTGGGGGAGGGATGCGGCAGGGAGGAGGCAGACACATACCAGAGTCATGATGCCCAGCTGGTCTCCCTCCTGTGCCAGGCTGTGCCGCCTCGTTCTGGGCTTGGGCAGGGGCGGGCAGGAGCCAGCATTCGAGGAAGTGGGAAGCAGGTTGAGGGAGCTCACTGATTTAAAACGACGGAGGCTGCCTAAGCTCCCCCTGTCCTCCCTGCTCTCAGTCTCCTCGGCCCGCTGCTCCGTGTTCTCCTTCTCTTCTTTGATCAACCTAAAATAGAATAAAATACGTCACCTGCCTTTGTCAGCAGAGGAACCTATCTGGACAATAAATTTGGGCTGGCATTCTGTGTCATGATTAGCAAATTCCAGAAACAGTTGCTCAATGAACATCTCAGCCAAAAGGTTCTACGTTTCCTCTTTTGAATATTCTCAAACTTAGAATAACTTAGCGTTGAGTCTTACAAACTGGCCCTGATCATTCACGCTTGATTTCACTTATTTACTCTAACATTCTGAAGGGGCCCTGGTGGCCACTCTCTTTCCTGTGAAGAGATACCTCAAGTTGACAACCCTTACCTCCCCTGCTCTCAGGGCAGAGATGCACGTCAGTGCCTCAAGTCTTTTCCACTGGGAATCAGGAACTCTGTATAATCAAAACAGCAATTCACAAACAAGCTGCAGTTTCTAAACACAAGTCTCCAGACCAGATGAAGTGCTGAGTTGATCTTTTTTTTTTTTTATTTTTTTTTAAGGTTGTATATATACAGACGCATCACTTGATGAGGTTCTCCACCAGCTTTGTGTGAGTTCCTGGATTCATGTCAATGTGCTGCATTAACCTAGAATTCACAGTTTCTGCTCTTCTCCCCTAATGTGTGGTGGATGTTTTTATATAGCAGTTTAAATACACGATTATGCAAATAAAATGACTTTCAAATTAAAATACAAGATTCTTACAGGAAGTAAACTCTCCAGCTTCACTTCTACTCATACATCTGGAAAGTTTTTCACTGTTGATAACAAGTTGATGGACAGAATTGACCATTTACATCAAGTCAACTTGTCGCATAAGGAAAAATCACTTTTACCTGACAACTTGCTGTAAAAATAAAAATATTAATATATAACCGTTCCATACTTCCTGCAGGGACGCGGAAAGACCATCTTTCTGAGCTCATCTGTGCTCAAACACGGCCCACACAGCTGTCTGTCTTGGCGTCAAATGGGCAGGCGACACCACCTGCATTTGCTGGTTGTCCCATTCACCCCCTGCCTTTCCCCCGGAGCATCCCGCTCGGCCGACAGGAACGGGCACCTCGGCCTGGGCTGACGTGATGAGAACAGTCTGAGCAGCAGCTCTGCCTGGTCCTGTGCAGGGTCACCGGCCTGCGGCCACTCTGAACATGGACTCGGGACACGGGCATAGCTGTGCGGGTGTGGCACCAGGCAGGCCTCGGGGCCCCCAGCCACCTGGCTGCACCCAGACCCAAGGCCCCCCGCTCACCACGAGGCAGGCCTTTGGATTCTATCCTGTTTTGAAAATTGTTATAACTGCCAAGACGGGTGTCTAAAGAAAACTTCTTAAATATACTGATGAGATGAGAAAAACTCAAACACACGTCCTTGGACCACTGTCTTACAACAAGCCAATCTTCACACTGCATTAAGTTAAAAAGGAAAATGCAGATCTGAGTGGGAATTTGCCAAGCGCAAAACCCCAGCTTTCACCAGGTGGCTTTTCACCAGAACATGGGGGCCTCTGAGGGACACAGGAGAGTCCACGGGCCACAGGGGACACCGCCTCGGTACCTCACTCACCTTGTGGCTCAGAGCTGAGGGGGGACACCCCGCAACGCCCCCCCCCCCGCCCCCACAGAGTGCTGACACCACACCACGGACAGAATGCCCTGGCTGACCGAGCTCTGTAATCAAGGGCCATCTCAAAACTGAAAATTCTTGAAGCAGACCTGAGGTCAGGTTTCTTACTATGGAACACTCAGACGTCCCTAGGAGAAGACAGCTCCTCAGAGAAACCGAGTTTCTGGGGAGCTGAGTTCAGGATCACTCACCGGATCTCTTCGTTGATGGCGTCCAGCTGCTCCTGCATCATCACGGTCAGAGTCTTGGCATCAGCCTGCCTGCCGGGCGACAGCTGAGTGGCCGAGCTGAAGAGGGTGACCCTGTCGCCCTCGTCGTCAGACACGCCCTCGTCACTCTCAAATGCCTGGGCCACGTCGGCCAGCATGCTGGCTTTCTGCGTGCGCTCCCAGTCCTGCTCCTTCGGGGTCTGCACCTGGGCATGAGAGGACCACGTCTCATCAGCGACATTCAGGGCAGCTCAAGTCTATCAGGAACTGAACCCAATTTTACATGGAAGCCCTGACTCTGGATAAATGGACCATGCTCATGAGACACTGCCATCTCTTAAGCGAACAGGACTCAAGAAACAGGCACGGGGAGAATCCAGTTCCTAGATGGCCTGGTGACACTCAGGTCTCAGCGTGGACAGCAGGCAATCCTATGAGGTTATTCACAAGGGTGGGCTGATGGAGTCAGAGACAGAAACTGAAAATTACAAAAATACATCCATGCCTCCATCAGCCAGGCTGGAGGAAAATAAGAAAAAAGAACCCTTCAGCTCGGCAGCCGCTGGGTCCCTATCAGCGGTCATCACTGGTACCAGTTCACCAGAGTGTGCCATCCTCGCAGGCTCCCAGTCCTCCGTTTCCCAGGCTGGTCTGAACACCCACAGAGAGGCGCAAGCAGGGGCAGCCAGGAGACGGGAGGGCCAGCCCCTCCACGGCTCTCCTCTCGGGACACAGGCCCTCGGGCTGTTCTGGGGGATGGCTCCTCACACTGCAAGGGTGGCTCTGTCATCAGAGACACATGGGATAGTGCCAGCGGGGCCCCGTGCCGCCCTCCCGCTCTCACACCTCACACCCTTCTCTCGGAAAACGTCCCCCCTGCCACACTGTCACCCAGGTCCTGCCTTCTTTCCCAGACAGGACCTCAAAGGAACTGAGGGGCAGCCTCGAGGTGCTGGCTTGCTGGCTCCCTGCCCCTGTGTCCAGTGCCCTAGCCTCCTGTCTTCATCACGACCCCGCCCCAGGGCTGGGCTACCCCATTTGCTGGCTCCGGGACCGCCTGCCATCATTCCTCCTCTGCTCCAGCGAACCAGCTGCCTATGGGTTCACCCCCATCAGCCCGGTCAGCATGTCCTCTCCCTTCTCTCGCCTTCCAATCACACAAGGGGAACCAGCAGATTCCTCCTCCAGGGCTCCCTGCAGCGCCCACTGCGGGTCTCTGAAAGCTCCTTGGGAGTGGCCTCTATGGTCCCCCTCCCCGCCAGGTCTCCACGTCTCTGCCAGCAGGCGGTGAGCCCCGCCCTGCAAGGCAATTCCCCAGGGGCTCGAGGAACCCGAGTTACCAAGCCCCTTCCTTTCCTTGCCCTCCCCCACGCCACCCCCTGCCCCCAGCATGTTTCTCCCTGGGCTCCAGGCCCTGCCCTCCCTGCGGTTATTCCTCAGTCCCTTGCGCCCCTTCTCAACCTTGGAATGCAGGATGCCCCACAGCCCTACCCTTGCACCCCATCTCTCTCCACCGGCACCCGCCTGGTGACTTTACTGTGCTCGTGCCTTTAAATGCCATCTGTATGCCCACGACCCGAAGTCCACCCTGACCTGAATGAGTTTTCTCCCGGATGCAGGCCGGAACACTCAGCTGTTCTCCTGACACGTCCCCGGGACACCCAATGGGCTCGTCCACCTCAACAGGGCTGAGGCCCGGCTTAGCTCCCCGCCCCAGCCGCCCTCCTCACCTCAGGAAACAGCCTCTGGCCTCGAGCTGCTCAGGCCTGAGCTCAGGCTCCTCCCTGATGTGGCCTACTCTCTCCCTTGTCCCCGCTGGTTGACATGACCCTTTTTCTATCTCCGAGTGGCTACTTCTCTTCCTGCCTCTGGGTCTCTGGTTCAAGGTCACCCTCCTGGTGTCACCTCACTGGCCACCCTGTTTACACACGATCATCCCCTCCTCCTTGGACAACTCAGGCACTCTGGTCTCCTTTCCCTGCTCATTACTGTTCAACAGGCTGCATGGGTTTAAAAAGGGGTCCACAAATTCTTCCATCCTCCTCCCTTCAAGAGGCAGAAGGGGCAACTCCTGCTCAGCCCCTGAGCGAGGCAGGACTTCACAGCTCACTCTCGCAAACAGAAGTGAAGGTGTGCGGCCTTGAGACCAGGGTGTGAAAGGCCCCGGGCTGAACCCCGCACTCTCGCTCTCAGAGGGTGTTCCGAGGAGCGCCAGGCCATGGGAAAGCCACACGGCAGGGACCTCGGCCTGTCCCCAGCAGCCAGGTGAGTCTGAAAGCCTGCCATCCAGCCCTGGGGGGCCTTCTCTTGCCCTCAGGAGGCCCTGAACCAGGCCCGCCTGCTACAATGCACAGGC
This sequence comes from Bos grunniens, assembly GCF_055505025.1. NCBI lineage: Eukaryota > Metazoa > Chordata > Mammalia > Artiodactyla > Bovidae > Bos > Bos grunniens. The sequence goes on from NC_141178.1 coordinate 84,336,333, forward strand.
ACTGGGGACTGTGAGCTGCTCCCTGGGAAGTCACTAAGCTTTGCAATGATTCGTTACGTAGCAGTGGATAAAGGACACACACGGTTTTTAATTCACTGCTGGAGTCCTACTTCTGACCATGTCTGGCCCAAACTAACTGCTCACTGAATGTGGAAGCTCAAAACGCAGACATGTATGAACAAATACATGGCATGAATGAGGCGAAAAGATAAAGGCACTTAAACTCCCAATGAGAATTCTTCTCACTATAAGCTGATGGATATGTGTATCCATTTACTCGTAGGACGATTTCAAAACTGTGCTAATTAGTACCATGCTGGGCCTCACAGTAGGCCACAAATAATCAAAATTGGTTAAGGAAAAAAAGCATGCCTTCAAAGTAAACTCTTAGCCAGAAAAAGGAAAATGGGGAGACGTAAAGCAATCTATCAGCGCTTTGTTCCAAACCCACCTCAGGACCACAGTGTGAGGGGGCAGGTGCCTCACAAGGTGCCAACCAGGGATGGGAAGGGGGTGGCGGGGTCCTTGCCTCGGATGGCTCATCGTGCAGCGCTGCCAGCCGGCCTTTCTGGGGGCACCGCAGCACCGCCCCATTGCCCAAGGAGTCTGCCGGCCGGTCCGCCACAGGGAACCTGAGGTCCGGGGCGCTGCCCAAGTGGGGTCGGCTGAAACACACAGGGAAGAAGGGTGCTGTTAGAAGAAAAGAGAGCTCACTCTGTCAGACGAGCCAGAGCCTGTCCATTTGGAAGATCGGCAATTTCACAGCAAAAGGGCCCCCGGGAGGGCACTGCCCTCCTGGCTCCAATAGCAACAGGCCGCCCGCTGCTCTGCAGACACTCAGAGCTCATCCCCAGCAGCTGGAAAACTCCCGTATGTGGGGAAGGCAGTGCTGCCGCGAGGGTGTGGAGCTGACTAGGACAGGATCGGCTGTCTGGGGTTGGGGCGTCCAGGGTCCCCCTGGAGCCCGCTCTCAAGTTCCAGGGCAGGGCGTGCACCTGCTTTGCTTTCCCCTTGGCACCCCACCTCCCCTTTGGCCCACGCCTGCTCTGACCTCCCTTTCCCACGGGAAGTCTGTGGATCACAATCACCGGTCTGCCTGGAACACTGTCTGCACCGCTCTCAGTGCTTTTAAAGGCGCCTCAGACAACCCGCAGCAGAAAAGCCTCGGACCCACAGCTCGGAGCTGAGCACCATTGGTGTCTCCCATTAAAGCAGAGGTGAGCGTGTCACCAGAGTCTGGGCTGAACAAGCCCCAGCACAGATGCTCAGGCCCTGAGCACTAAGGCCTGGGCCTGCAGGTGCCAGGAGCTCACTCAGCAGGGGCCTGCTGGGAGGCAGGGCAGCCCCACCTTGACTGTGAGCCGCCTGTACTGCAGGAACGCCCGGGCTCTGCTCAGTCTTGTCTCTGGGACGAGGGTGGTGCCTTCATGTGCAGAAGTCCCTAAACCCAGGAGACAGGGCCTTCCTCCGCGGACAGGACACCCCATATGTCTGCAGAGTGGCCAGGGCCAACCACCAGCTCAGCCTGCTTGGGGTCACAGGCTGCTCTGCTCGACGGTTTTGCGAACACTGTGCTGCACAGGAGATGGAAATCTGGAATCTCCCGGAGCCACACCTGTCTTCCCTCCCATCTCCCCTCCCTCCTGACAGAACTTTTCCCTTCTCTGCTCCACTTCCACCCAAGTGCCTGGGGCTAGAGCACACTTGAGAACTGAGTGGGGGGTACGACACAGTCCCGCTGTGGACTGGGGACCCTCGAGGGTCCTCTGAGGGCCACAGAGGCCTCCGGGTTGGGTCAATCCCCAACCATCACCTCCCAGTCCCCTCGCGGGGTGCAACCTCCATCTCTCTCCCCCTCCTCACCCGAAGCTCTTTCCTCCGGGAGAATGTCTCAGAGACAAGGTGACCAATTCCTCTGGGAGGTCCCACCAAATACGCTGTGCCTGCCCTGCCTGTGAGCCAGTTTTCAGTCCCCACTCCCTCCCTCCTGAGGCAGCACAGTGCCCCCCACCCAGCCCACACTGCCCACAAGCCCCACTCTGAGGCCCCACCTGTGCTGCTAAGTCACTGCTGTGACCCCTCCAGAGCTGCCTCCTGGAGACACCCCTCCCTCGCACCAGCCGCTGTGGCCCACTGTCTTCAGAGCACAGCGGCTCCTCCTGCCCCGCGGCTGCTTCCTCTTCTCGTCTCTCACTCTCACTGACACACACGGGACTGGTGACCAGGCCCCAGGCTTCTCCATCTGAAGCCCCCAATTGTGTCAGGCCTTGGTTCCTGGCACCAGGTCCCTCCTCGTTACCCAAAAACCCCCAAGAGGAGGAGGCCGTGTCCACCTCCTCTTCCTCCACTGTCTACGCAGTCCTCCTCACACTCACCTCGTCCACCCTGGGAGCAGGGGTTCCCCACCTCTGACAGCCCCAGCCCCTCACCCTGGAGGAGCTCTGCCACCAAGTCCGGCCACGTCCCCTCCTGTTCTGTAGGGCACGTGCTCTCCTTGAACTCCACCCACCATGGTTTCAGACACAGGACCAGTTTCTGGCTCTGCCTTTGTCTCAAATGACATCTCCTTTTCTCTAGAAGAAAGCTGGGTGGGGGCTCTGGACTGCGAGGATCCCCTAAGCACTCAAACACAGAAATATGCGTATGGGCTCCAAACTGTCTCCTAAGTCAGGATTCAAGCAGTAGTCCATTTCCTACAGATGAATGAATGTCACCAGTAAGCACTTAATAATCTTTGCTAAAGTTTCTCTCTCACTTGTGACCATTTTCCGTGAAGAAGACAAAGAAACATTTAAATACTTAATAAGAATTACCACCCCTATAACAACGAGGAAGAAAAAATCAGGATGCTCAGTAATCTGCTCTCCTCATTCACAAGCCAGGTGATTCCTCCCACCGCAGTCAAAAGACTACAGGTCATTAACCTTCTGTGACTCTTCAGAAACGTCAGCGTCACAGTCTGTCAGGCCCCTCAGATGAATACGCCCAAATACCAACTGGTCGGCCCCCTACTTCCAAACCTCTGCTGTGGTTTTGAGTGTTGTCAATCCTGTGACGACCACTCCGTGGTACCAAGTTTGACCCTAAGGAACGATGCTTGTCTCTTCCCTCTCGCTGGCCACGAAGCTACAGGCTCCTTGAGGTGCGACCATGAGCAACACCCAGTCATACTGTCCACACACCAGCCAGGCCCTTGTCACACTCGACAGCGCTGAGGGGAGCTGCCCGGGGGAGCAGCCTACCTGTGGTGGAAGGGAGCCCCTCGCAGTCTCATCTGGTCCACTTCGGCTCTCAGGGTTTCCAGGTTTAGAATCAGCTGGTCCTACGAAACAGCAAATGACACAGCCTGCACCGCTTGCTTTCTGGATGTAAAGTGACTTGCACCAAAATGTGCAGAACAGGTTACATCAGTAGGTATCAACTCCCAACATTGTAATTCTGAGAAAATGTTCTCTAAGAGTCCCTAGCAAATAGAAACACTCAGAACAATATTAACCCTTATAAACCATAATGAGGAGGAAATTCCATCTCAGGTGTAGAAAAGGTTTCTCTGGAGGAAACATGGCAAGCCATTAACAACGATGAAGTCTGTAGAGAGAAGCTAGACTTCAGGCGGGGGTTTCGGGTCAGGGGGACACGACTCACTCTATTGCCCTCCCTCCTCTCACTGCTTTAAACTGTCTCCATGGAGCTCTCCTGCATTCCTCACATTCATTCCTCTACAGCCCACTTCACTTGCTCATGGGGTAAAACAAGTCAAACGGGCCAAGTTTGTGAGTCACTCAACTCAACCTGGAAGCTCTGTGCTGTCGGCCATGGCAGTCACTTGCCTCGTGCAGCCCCTGAGCACGTGAGACAGGCTGGTGCAAAGCCCGATGTGGAAATCACACAGAGGATTTCAAGACTCATGGTGAAAGAAGGACGTCGAGTAGCCCGTTGGTTTTTAGGAAATTTTAGATTGTGTAGGTGGCTCGTATTATCTTTCTGACGCACAGCACAGTCCACGTGAATGGCTCACGCTTTGTCTGAGCTTTTTGGTGATGCCTGAAAGGACTACTCAGAATTCTGAACCACACACAACAGCCACACACTCTAAATCCATCTATAATGCAAACACATTCAGTGTTCAAAACCAGAAGTGCTATACGTGTTATAGCAGTGGATTAGCCATAAGGAAAATGGAACTCGACTTCTGCTAAGCATCTGCTCAAACTCATGTCCACTGAGTTGGTGATGCCGTCCAACCATCTCATCCTCTGTCATCCACTCTCTTCCTGACTTCAATCTTTCCCAGCATCAGGGTCTTTTCCAATATGAAAATTCATATTAAAAAACTGGAAATAATTACCTCAAGCAATTTTTAAATGCAATAACAAAGTTGCCAAGTCTGTGTTTTGTAAGATGAGCATGAATTTCAAGGTTTAAAAAGCTGTTTTAGGACCTACTGTGTTAAAAAAAAAATGGAGAGAAGACAAAAGAATGATCTATTTGAGATTGGCTCTGTATGAGAAATTGCTGAGACTAATTGATGGGACGGGTCATGGGTATTTATTATAGTACTCCATCCACTTATGTGCATGTTTGCAATTCTCCATCGTAATACATTTAAAAAGTTTATTTTCTGTCAAAGCAGAGTCTTCTCAAGCAACACAATTCGAAAGCATCACTTCTTCAGTGCTCAGCCTCCTTTATGTTCCGACTCTCACACCCATACGTTACTACTGGAAAAACCATAGTTTTGAGTATGTGGTTTGTCATATATAGTTTGAGTATATGGTTTGTCGGCAAAGTGATGTCACTTACTTTTCAATATGTTGTCTATGTTTGTCATAGCTTTCCAAGGAGCAAGCATTTTTTAATCTCATGGCTGCAGTCACCGTCTGCAGTGATTTTTGAGCCCAAGGAAACAAAACCTGTCACAGCTTCCACAATAAGGCATCAGCATTCAAAGATTTTTAAAGCAAAACAAAAGTTGACTTTGAATTGGCTTAGTCTAGTCATAAACAGCATCCCGATCTCAACAGCCTCTGCGCAGCAGTTATGAAAGTAAGAAGTGCACACCTGATCGGGAGATATTGAGCTCTCTGCCTAAGCGGGGAGGGCGCCTCACCGCGGGTCTCACGATGGGAGTCAGAACCACTGCCCCCTGGAAGTCCGCCTGTGAGGCTCTGCAGTCCAGGCCCAAGAACACAGGTATGGTGGGGACAGTACTGACACGTGAGGCTGGACCCGGGATCCCCACTCCATTTCCTGGATGGTCTGTATTGCCGTGTGGCCAACCTTTCCAGGAAACCTCTCTCAGGACTCGGTGATGTGAGCCTCCACCATCACCCTTTCCTGACGCGCCTTCTGTTGCAGCGCAACTGCGGTTCTCCTGTCTAGAGGCAGCCATCCTACACACACACCGTTTCTGGACCAGCGGTTTGGCATGTGGGACTCCAGCGCCACGTCTGAGGCAAGCAGGCTCCACACCTGGGTGCCATGCCTTCAGTTTCATGGGCCCCAGGCTGGCACCCCTAGGTTTGTCTGAGGGGCAGTTGGGAGGTCCACCTGTATCCCAAGCAGCTCCCCGGACTGGCTGGTCAGAGCAACAAGCAGCCTCTTTGAATGTGGGGAAGCCCTGGCTCCTACCCACTGCCTATGGGCGACCACCTCTGGCCCTGCTCCCAAGGAGGTGGGTGCCCGGATCAGCAGATGGGGCCACACAGGCACACACTCGATGCCAGAGACGGGAGTGGTGGAGAAAGGCAGTGCTGGCCCCTGCCCAAGCCATGTCTCCTGCCCAGACGCCGCCTCCCTGTCAGCACAGGCACCCGCTGCAGCTCCTTGTTCTTTGCCTCCAGTTGGGCCTCCATCTGGCGCAGCCTATCCTCGATGCTGCTGTGTCTCTCTCTCCTGCCTGTCGGCCAAGAACAGCGTCAGCTCCGCTCACAACAACCCTGTCCTGACAGCACGCGGGCTGTGATCGCAGGGGCGGCAAGCGGGCCATGCTCTGTGCGAACCACGGGCCCTGGGTTCGCCGGGGGCATGCCCGCATGCCTGCTCACACAGCCTGCGCGGCTTCGTGTGTGACACATGGCTCACGGAGGATGCTGGTGACCAGCTCGTGAGAGGAGACGTGCTCCCCGTGCCCCAGGCCCCACACCCACGGCCGCTGCACTCCCTCCTCTGACTGCCTGTGGCGAGCCCGCGTGGGCAGCAGACAGCGGCAAACCCGAGGCACACGTTCTACCTTCCTAAGCTGGGAAGGAAGTTCGAACCGTTTAGCCTCCTGAGTGGTAAAGCTTCCGGAAGACAAAAGGTCGGACTACAAGGCCGACTGGGGATGGACAGCAGAGATGCCAGGGGAGAGGAGAAACCAAGCCTGGAGAGGAAGATCACAGGCAGAAGGGTGCCCCCTGGCGGCTGTTAGTGACCCTGCTCTGGGAGGGTCTGTGAGCACCGGACACCGGCGGCCTCCCGCGACGTGATGGCCCCTCGGGCACTCACTGAGCTCCTGGCAAGGCTTCCGACAGCCACGTCAGCACAGACCCGGCCCGACTCTCTATGTTCAGCCAGTGCCCACTGGCAGCGCAGGGCAACACCTTTCCCGTCTGAAGGACAGGGTGGCTGGCTGGCTGGCAATGGGGTCGGTGCCCCCAGCAGCGCCACATCCCAAGGACATGGCCTCTCACCCACGGGCTTCTGGGGACGGCGAGTGGGGAGTGGGGCCTCGGGTCTGCACGTGCCCTGCTGGGACTTCTTTAACAAGTGTATGGATAACAACTTAAAACTGTGTTCATTACAGAGCTATTTTGGCCATCTCTTAAACGAGAATGGGATTTTTCTAGGTCTCTATCCTGCTAGGCTTTGAGTGGCTGACTGAACTCTGAGCAGCAGTGACTCGGAGCTGAAGCGTCCTAGGCACACACACAACTTGGGACAAAACTGGAGGGAAATTAACGTAGGGATGATGCAGAAGTGGGGTGTGCCTGACACTCAGGGAGCGCTCCCATCTCAGACGGGCAGCACGACCCCCATGTCTGCGCTCCTGTGTGGACTGAGCAGCACGGGCAGGGGCGCGGTGGGAGAGCAGGGGAACAGGCCCTCCCTGTGCCCGCCCCCCAGGGACCCAGAGCAGCACCTTGGAGAGCGAGGCCACCCTCTGTGCCTGCTCCGCCTCCACCTCGGGCAGCGTCTCTGCCCTCCGCAGTCTCTGCTGCAGCTTCTCTACCAGCTCCAGGCGCTCCTGCAACTGGCGGTTCTTATCCTCTGTCTACAAAGGGAGAGCAGAGGATCAACACATGCCGAGAGGTGTAGCCACTGTCGCTTTAAGTAAGCTGAGACAAAACCTAAATGCACGTGTCTAGTGGATTCATTCTGTTTCGGAAGCTCCCTCAGGGTAAATTTTCTCTCAGTGTTCCTGGGCTTGGTCTCAGTGAGCAGAATGCCTCCTGCCAGAGTATTTGCTTTTCCTAAACATTCCCCAAGGACATCTTAAAAAAAGAAAAAAAAGTTCTTCTATATTAAAGAAGATCTGTAGAATCTTATTCATTCTTATCGACAAGTTACGGGAAGAAGGGTTCACTACAGACCCTTCTTAAAATATCACCAGAATCATCATTTAGAGGGAACCCTACCGACCGCAGATGGCTACGGGCGTGTAAGCCAAAATATGGCTTTCATCTCCTCTGAAATACAGACCTGATAAGAGCATGCCTGGTGAAATGCCAGTCAACTAGTATTTGTAAATGCACGATTATTCTTTTAACAGATCTTCTTACACTGAAAAACTTTCAATGTAGAACATTTAGACAGATTCTTTTTTAAAAAACAAAAAAAATTAAACTATCTATAAGCTCAGGTTCCTGAGAGGTTAGCATTTGTTTCTAAGCAGCTTTCTTACTTTTTCTGTGTGCGTATTCCTCTATGTACGTACACAAACAATATGCTATGCTTTAAAACCCGCAGAAAACAATAGCATATGGTACATAGTATTTTCTGATCTGCCTTTTACAGCCATTATTTTGTATATCGTGATGCTTTTAATTAGCATTCCCCATCATACTTTTCAATGGCTTTCTAGTATTTTATTTTTGGGGTGGGGACAATGATACACTTTGGCACACACCAGACTGACTCACTTTGTTTTGGAGAAGCCAGATTTGGTTTTCCTGGTTAAGTCCTGATTATCTGAGACCACTCGGGAACAGGAGCGAGTAAGGCTCACCACACCACAGGAAGTACAAACCCTAATCAGACCGGAGCTCTAACCCTGCCTTTTGTCACAGTGACCCCAGTTCCCAACAGGCAGCCAGCTGCCGTGAAGTTCCCTGCTGCTCTCTACTCTTTCGGTAACAACTCTAACAAGCCAACAGATTCACCTTCAAGTAAAACAAAAGAGTCAGGAATGGAATTCCACAAAATGGTTAAACCAAGTCCCAAATAATTCAAACCTGTAAGTTGCAGTCACCCGCAATTTTTTAAAAATGTATTTCCTTCCAGTACAGCTGATTTACCATGATGTACATCCACACTTTTGAACACAGTATTTTAGGGTCATAAGAACTTTACACTGGGACTTGATTTCCAATGTGGGAGTCACATGAAAAGATCTTTACCTTCCTTCCTCAGTAATTCACTACTATAAAAGTCAGACACGGTTCATAAAAGCCATTACCTGTCGATGCCTAGAATCCTTATTTGCAACTTCATTTTCAAGTTTATTACTGATGTCGTCCTAAGTTTCAAATCAAACATAAAGTTAACATCCTTAGAATAAAAGTCCGAGACACGGCAGTTTTCTCGGACGTGAGCAAAAATGCGCCTATCCCAAAGGTCACGTTTGCCACGATTGGCACCCATCTGTCTTAACGTTCTGTCCAGCCACTTGGTTTACCAAGCTTCTTTTCTACATAATAAACCCAAACAGCAAACGAAAAGTATACTAAACTACCCTGTTATTGCAAGAATTCCAGGAGGGAAGGTATCTGGCATGAAGTCAGGACCTCTGTCTGCTACACCATACAGGCGGGCTTGACCCAGAACAGGGAGGGACCTTCAACAGATCCAACGGGGAGCTCTGAGGCTCGTTTCCTCGAGTGAAAGTTGGAAAAGTCTCATGCAATTTCCTCAGAATTAAAGTAGAATATTAACGAGTGGAAACAGAAGTCAAATTGTACACAACTGGGAGCAGCCTTCTCAAGCCTAGTTCTTCAAAAGCAGAGTTACACCACATGGATGAAACGCTCAAACCAGGACCAGAACTTGCTGCTGGTGCAACTCCTGTCCGCCACTTCAAAATCCACTTCAGGTCCCTCCCTGGTCACTAAGTAACCAATGTGAGAGCAAAGTCCTAACTTTAAAAGTGAAAGGTCTTGAAAACGCATTTTCTAGAATTCTATACGTATTAAACTGTGCCACCTAATCTCCTGTTGCCAAAGAGTAGTGTGAATAGCTTATGCAAACCTGTGCAAATATTTCTGTTTTGAGTTCTCACACAGAATTACTCACACCAAGCTACTAAACAAGTACACCTGCTGTACCACATGTTGGAGGGGTTCTCTCTGAGACGGTCTCACGGGGGAGGGGTGGGCCGGGTGGGTGCTGTCTGTCTGTGCACAGAGGAGAGGCGAGGCTCACAGGAAGAGGCCTGAGTCCCCAGCACTCTCTGTTTTCACAGTGACCGCTAGGGAGTTTCTCATAAATCAGGACACCCGCAGACATGACCGCCAGAGACATCACGATTCCACATGGTTACACAGCTCGGGCCTGAGGATCTGAGGGTGAGCAAACACCACTCGACTTGTCTGACCGCCAGTATCACTGTCACACATCCCTTCAAGGAGCAGAACCTCAGAAAACTCGAGAAGATGGCCAGGCAAGCTGCCTCAGCAGAGCCCACACAGCATGCTCCCATCTCTCCGAGAGAACAGGCTCCACAGGTGTCACCAGACTCGCCTGAGTGAATCAGAAGCAAATTTCAGCATCATCAGGAACACATTCGACAGGCAGTTGTGGGGGGCGGGGGGCGGGGATGAACCGGGAGACTCGGGTTGACATATATACAGCACTGATACTACACATAAAGTCAACGAGTGAGGACCTAGTGTACAGCACAGGGAAGTCCGCTCAGTGCTCTGTGGTGAAGCAAATGGGCAGGAAATCTAAAAGAGAGACAGATACGTAAATAGATAGATAGATAGATAGATGACTGATTCACTTTGCTGTACAGCAGAAATTGACACAGCAGTGTAAAGCAACTATACGCCAATAAATGAATGAATGGATGAATGAATTTTTAAAAAAGGAACACAGTGGGCCCCCTAGAACTTGTGGAAATGAGGAGTCCACACCCAGGGTGCGGCACAGCGTCAGGGCTGCCCTCACATTGGTCCACTGCCAACGGACTGCCTGGACCAGGCCTCTTCTACCCCAGAGACCTCGATGCAGAGGCAGGGAGGCAGCCAGTTGTGGTCTCTCCGGTGCTCTGCTCTTACTCACGCAGCCATCCCAAGGCTGAGATCCCCGGGAGAACAAGAAACCCACATTCCACCTCAGGACAACAGACACAGCTGCAGTCACTCACTTCGCGGATGTCCTGCAAAAGTTTTCTGTTCATGTCCTTGGACTTGAGGAGGTCCTTCCTGGCCGTGTCCAGGTCCTCCTCCAGATGTTTCACATGGGCAGAGAGGGCTGCCAGGCGCTCCTCCATCTGGCTCTGCTCCCGCAACTGCCTCTCTATGATTTCCTGGAGCTCCATCTTCTTAACCATGTCTTCCTTGTGGCTTAGAGAGCCGTTGGAGGGTCTCTAAGGGGGAAAGGAAGCCTTACACAGCCTGGTTTTGGGAGGGAGGGAACACAGTACTTCCGGGCAATCTGTGAGGTCAAAACTGCCTTCTGCGCTCTGGGAGCTCACAGGACCCTCGTGGCCACTCAAACCTACATGGTGCATCGGTTAGAGGTCCCAACAGCCCCGCACAGACTGGATGGTAAGACGAGAACCAGACAGAGAGCGAGACCAAGGACTTGCCTTTCCATTGGCGCTTGGCATGTTTTCTTGCTCATGATGTACATCAAGCACCCTGTCCGTTAGTATCTTTTCCTGGTTATTCTCCTCTGAAAGAATCATCTGCTAAAACCAAAAAAATTGAATCAGAGTAAAGAAATAAGTAAAGACAGCAAAACTCCACCTGGAAAACTCAACTCTAAACTGAAAACACAACATAAAAAGAAAATACATGGTGATGCTATCCATCCCGAATACCACCAGGTGATTAGAGTCAGAATTTGTCTTCTACTGGACAAAGGGGTACTTAAGAGATCTTGCAACTCTGAGCCACAAGTCTAGTTTACTAGTCATTAAAATAACCCTGGTGGGCGGGTCCTCAATCAGAAAGATAAATAACATCTGATGCCCACCACTACAGCCTTCATTCTTTTTTAAAATGAAAGGATTCAAATGACAAACCCTTCACGGAAATTACACAAAGACTGATCAAACTTACCTCTTTATGTGTGGCACCTAATTCTTCTTCTAACAAACTACACCTTTCGAGTGCTACTCGTAATCACGCTCTCAACTCAAATAAAAGGGGCTGAGTCACTGTGTGTTGATGTGTGTATATACGTTAGTACACTTCTTAGTGTATACTCACCCTAATACATGGATACTGTCACAGAATACCTTGAATGTCTCTCATTGATCTTAACATCAAGAGAATCTGCTTGTTAACAGCTTTAAATTCTAAGTTTGAGAGAACAAAATGTTCTCCTAAATTAATTATTACCCAGTTTTTAACTGCAAATTGATATACAGAATATAATAAATCTTGAGACATTCATGCCAACTAATACTTTTTAATTGGGGGCTTCCCAGGTGGCTCAGTGGTAAAGAATCCGCCTGCCAATGCATGAGGGCAGGTTCGATCCCTGGGTCAGGAAGATTCCCTGGAGTAGAAGATGGCCACCCACTCCAGTATTCATGACTGGGAAGCCCCATGAAGAGAGGAGCATGGTGGGCTACAGTCCACAGGGTTGCAAAGATTCGGACACGACTGAGCATGTATGCAGGCAACGCTTTTTAACCATATAAAACTCTGAATTCTTACAGAAAAAAATGTATATACAAGAATTCAAGACGCTCAAAAGTCAACTAGTTACATAAATATGTGCATCATCCGCCTAACAAGGCAGCAAGTGTACAAATCCAGGACGGCCGGATGGCTGGTACCTTCTCGTCCAGGGCCTTGTGGTGTTCAAAGAGCAATTTCAGCGCCCTGAGCACCTCCACCTCACTCCTCATGCCGGCTGGGGACTGCGCCTGCCGCTTGCCTGCTGTCATCCCGACGGGTGGAATATATCGCGAAACCAGGCACTCCAGGTGCTCCAGCAGCAGCTGCAGGGCAGGGCCAAAGGAACACCTTCAACCTCATGCTTGAATTCCGGGCCGATAACTCCTCTCAGCCTCACGCTATAGCCGGAAACATGCTAAGGCACGTCGGAATCCTGCCAGTTCCGTCGAAAGTTAGAGTGGACTTCCCCAGGGGCCCAGTAGTTAAGACTCCACACTTCTTCAAGGATCATGGGTTTTAACCCCTGGTCGGGGAACTAAGATCCCACACAAAGTGTAGCGTGGACAAAAATGTAAGTTAAGAGAACTCCCCCCTCATATGTACTAAAATTACATTAGCTCTCATCAGAAATTTGAAGCAAGGTATGAGAACCCAGAACTGATCCACCCTGGTCTGTTCAGCGGGAAGATGTGGAAAATGACTTGAAAATCAGACAAAGTTTAAAGACAGCACACGGAGGCCAGCGGTGACCCCCGCGGGGCAAATGTCAACACGTGAGAATCCCCCTACTGACCCTGGTGTTGTTTCTTTCAGCTTTCAGCTGAGCGATTTCCTCTTTGGCTTTACAAAGCTGCTCCCTGTAGGTGTATCCTTCGGGAGTTGGAAATTCCTAGAAAACAGTTAAATGAGAAACTAAATGCAAACATAAATTAAAAAGAGAGCGAGACTGTGAAGACTGACCCTGTCAAGTCTCTCCAGGCTCCACACAAAGGATCTCCATGCCCCTCCAGAGAAGAGGGGTCCACTGACCCCAAGACCACACAGACCACCACAACTCAGACCGGCCTTCAGCCTCCACCTCAACCTGGCAGGCATGCGGCAGGAGAGAACCTGGAATCCAAGCCTGCCTTCTCAAGACCCAGGGACATTTGAGAAACTTTCCAAAACGTAAACCTAACAACAAAGTGGATAAAGAGATTCTTAAACGACACACAGACCTGGAGCCACTGGGGAAAGTGAAGAAAAAAAGGAAGGTCTACAAGGCCACGAGGCTTTGGAGTGTTCCTCTGGGAAAAAGGCGGATGGCACCTCAAAGCCATCTGTTAGCCTGACTCCACAGAAGCCACCCAGTCATTCAATCAACCGGTTAAAATGTTAAATTTATGTTATATGTACTTTACCACAATTTGCGTGCATGCGGGGCCATCCACGTGGTGAACTTGCTCAAACTGAACCACACGGGGTCTTTCGTTCTTCTATTTTTCTTTGCAGAAATTAAAAAAATCCTGGGCTACGTATCCCCTACTACATACTGAGTGTTCAGCACCCAGAACAGTGCCCAGCACTTGTAAGAGGCATGCAGTAGACATGTGTAGCTATGAGGGTGTATGTCATACACGTAAGCAGTAGGTACCTGTCATTAAAATACTGGACACACTGGTGTGTGTTTTGTAACATGGGAGACATTAACTGGCTTAGCCGTTCTGCTTCAAGGACTGACTCTCTAGCTCGATCCTCATGCCCCAGAGATTCCTCCAGCCCGTATATCCTTTCTTTGCAAGAAGGGAGACATTAAGGGCCTTACCCTTTCTGCTTCAAGGACTGACTCTATAGCTCAGTCCATGTGCCCCAGTGACTTCTCCAGCCAGTGTTTCCCTTCTTGTGGGGCCCCCGCCCATCCTCCATGCAGCAACTGCACAACCTCTTACAAGGTAAACCTGCTGGGGTCGATCCTGCCCACTAAGGCCAGAATGCCCTGGCCGGCAGGGCCCACAACCATGCTAACAAAATGAAACACAACCCCAATGCTTCGCCGGGTGAGGGCCAATCTGACGGGCCCAGCCCCCGGCTGCTCTCACCTCAGGCTGCTCTGCTTCCAGGACGTGGGCCGAGGCCAAGTCCTTCCTAGTCTTCGCCTTTGCCTTGGGGTTGCAGCGCTGGAATAACGCCCAAAGGCGGGCCCTTCTGCGACCCATCCTCGCGGATAGGGGCAGCCCCCCACTCGGGGGCAACCGCTGTTTCACGGTAGGATACCTCGGCTACCGAGCTATCACCACCAATCTCACACTACGACCACCACTCTCACACACACTGCTCTCACACACCACTATCACACACACCGTTCTCACACTATGACCACTGCTCTCACACTATGACCACCAAATGGCATGAAGGCTCCGCCTCCAGCACATCTCCCAGGAGCCCAGAACTGGAACCCACTCGGTCACAAGGGGCTCCGTGGCAACAGGGGGGCTGGGCTCAGGTCCACTGTCAAGGGTACAGAGAGGGGGGAGGGGCTGCCAAAAAGTCAACAATTGAGTGCGCAGTGCAGGAGAAGGCAGGCTGTGCCCACAGCTCAGGCCCCCTGTCAAACACGACCCTGCAAGGTACTGGGTCACAGTCGAACCAACCAGTATAAACTCCTTCAGAAACCACCACCCCTGGGAATGAGCACGTCTTCTAAGTGGGCTTCTGCCCCCTCTACCCCCCAAACAAGCCTCCAGTGAGGCTACTGAAAGGGCAGCCCTGAACTCAAGGGCGTCCCCAGAACCCACTCAGCTGAGGAGGACTCACCACGCTAGCTGCCCCTCACTCTCACCCTGAGCTCGGTCCTCCCTGTCGGACTCCCTCACTCGAGCTCAGCAAGGGCTTGACCAACCTCACTCCAGGCACTTAAAATGAACCCACAGTGGGTACAGGGGTTCATTCAACCTGCTGTGAACTCGCCCTCTTTACTTCGACCCTCGGCTGCCAGATGACTCTGCCCCGTGGGGACTGCATGGTGGAGGTTCAGGGGTGTCCCTGCCTCGAGCCGCGACAGCCAGCACCTCCCAGACCCCGCCTGAGTCTCCCACCCCTCTCCTGGCTCCACTCCCACCCTCGCGGTTCTCCACTCGCCAGGGCACAGGCCACTTGCTCCTGGCTCAGCCCGGCCCTCTGCTGTCATTTGAGGACCTCGGTCCCCAGGGTGCTTTGGGTCCTATATCCACCCATCTCAGCAATTACACACTCTGGGAGAGACAGGGTACAGTTTGGGGTCCTGCCCGCAGTTCACCCTGAACACGTTCTCTTTTTTTAGCTTTATCTACTGGAGTTCTCTGAGATGTGTTCTTAAAACATCAACTGTTGCTTTCAAAAAGACTGTAAGGTCACTGTGCTCAACTTTACGAATAAAATCTTCATTTTCCACCTTAAAGTGAAACTGGAGGGAAGACTAAAAGCAGTCATTTTTTCAAACTGAAAAAGAAAACCCACGTGTGACCATGTCACAGAATACAGGTCACGTAACCCCTCCCTCCTCAGCCTTGGCCTCCACCACCAGCAGCCCGGCAATGCAAGGCCTGCCCTGGGCCGCCAGGGGCAAGGGCAGAGGGGAGACCGGCTCCTCTGTCTCCAGGCCGCGTGGGCCGCCTGCTCCACCTCCTTCCCAAGTTCACGTGGCACTGAAACAGCCCAGGCAAGCTGGGGACTCTGACCAGAAACACAGCCATGGGTACCAAGCAAGGACCCCTGGTTCTTGTTTTCCCTGGTATCAAATTAACTTGATCAAGACAATTACTGTGACTGTTACATGTGGCTTCAGATGACAGAAGACCCCCCCCCCCCAGGGTGTCTCCACTTCCAGTGACAGACGCAAGCATCTTGTAGGTCAGCCTACCAAGAGCTAGAAAAGCTAAATAAGGTTTAAAAGAGGTCCTTAGGCAGCCACAATCCAAGATTTCAAACAAAAGCGAAGCTCAGTGAGGGAGCTGGAGACTGAGAGGGCCGCTCGTTCCCTCGGGGCATCTGAGCAAAGCTGACTCTGTGAAGAAAAGGAAGGGAAAAAGTCAAGCAGAGGGGGCTGGCTAACACAGCTCTGGAGGGTTCCTTGGGCTGTGGAGACAAAAAGTCAAGCGCAGGCCTGACGAGTCAGTCTGGATGTCAGAAAACGTACCCAACACTCTGCCCAAACCGGCTGAGCGCTGACTATCAGTCACCTCCTGGTGCTCAGGAGAGACGGTGGGCTTCAGGACCTGCCGAGAACACGGGGCCCTGGGAGGCACCCCAGGCTTCCAGACACTGGAGACGCTGGAAAGCTCCTCCCTGGGGTCGGGGGGGAAGGTGGGTGAAGGCTGCTGAGACTGAGCTTAAAAGGACCCCCAAGCCTCAAGTCCCTCAGGCCCTGAGTGAACAGACAGCTCTGTCCCCACTGGAGGTCTGCGTCAGAGGAAACTCTGGAGAAAGCAGCATCACTCAGAACCTCTAGGGTTTTCCAAACATAATGTCCAACATGCAACCAAACAAGCAAAAGAGGGTGTAACAACAAACAGGACCAAGAGAAAAAGAACTGAACCAGATCCAGAGGTATGAGATATATATCAGCGTATCAGAGGTATGCTAGAGGTATCAGATGCAAATGTCACCTGTTCAAAAATATACTTGACAAAAGGAAAAATTTCTGAGAATCAAAACCAATCTAGAACTTTACAATAACAGTGACTGAATTTAAGAACTCAGTCTCTGGGCTTAACATCAGATTGGATGTAGCTGAAGAGACGATCAGTGAACTGAAGGACGGATCGGTTACAATATATATATAAGAGGGAAAAGGGATAGAATGTATTGAAGGAATCTGTTGTTAAACTATGTTGTTAAAAACTATAAATGGGGACCCTCATGGTGGAGAAAAGACAGAAAGGGGAATAAGAAATGCCTCCAGGGGCTGAAACTAAAGAGCCTCTTTGTGAAAGTGAAAGGGGAGAGTGAAAAAGCTGGCATAAAACTCAACATTCAAAAAATGAAGATCATAGCATCCAGCCCCATCACTTCATGGCAAATAAATGGGAAAACAGTGGAAACAGTGACACACTTTATTTTCTTGGGCTCCGAAATTACTGCAGATGGTGAAATTAAAAGATGCTTGCTCCTCGGAAGGAAACCTATGACAAATCTAGACAGCATATTAAAAAGCAGAGACGTTACTCTGCCAACAAAGGTTCATTTAGTCAAAGCTATGGTTTTTCCAGTAGTCATGTATGGATGTGAGAGTTGGCCCATGAAGAAGGCTGAATGCCAAAGAATCAATGCTTCTGAACTGGGGAATTGGAGAAGACTCTTGAGAGCCCCATGGACTACTAGGAGATCCAATCAGTCAGTCAATCCTAATGCAAATCAGTCCTGAATATTCATTGGAAAGACTGATGCTGAAGCTCCAATACTTTGGCCACCTGATGCAAAGAGCTGACTCATTGGAAAAGAACCTGATGATGGGGAAGACTGAAGGCAGGAGGAGAAGGGGACGACAGAGGATGAGCTGGTTGGATGGCATCACCGACTCGATGGACATGAGCTTGAGCAAGCTCCAGGAGTTGGTGATGGACAGGGAAGCCTGGCGTGCTGCAGCCCATGGGGTTGCAACGGGTCAGACACAGAGCGACTGAACTGACTGACAGGGACAGTGGTAAGAGTTGGTTCAAGAATCAGACCATTGAGTCAAAAATGAAAACCACACATTGGTTTCAGCAGCTCTGCGGGTGCCTAAGGCAAGAAGCAAATGTTCAAGCACTCAGAGGAAAAAGGGTGTGGCTTTAAACGGCACAACAACACTGAGAGCTGACTTTCCAAGAACAAGGAAGTGAGAAGATAATGGACTGGCATCTGTAAAATGCTGAAAAACAAATAACCACCAACCTGGAATTCTACATCCAACAAAAACTCTCTTCGAAAGTGAAAGCAAAATAGAGACTTTGAGGGCAAATGGAAATGAGACAACTCATCACCCACACACATGAACTAAAAAAAAATATTAAGGCAGTGCTTTGGGAAAAAGAAAAGTAGTCTCTGATGGAAATATAAAAAACAAGTAAAGACCAACAATGAGGTAACTGTGAGGGTAAATACTAACTCTACAAAACAATGATGTTAATGCCAAAAATATATCTAACCGTTTAAAGTGTGACAGTGACAAGGAGGAAACAGTCGTGTCAGGGAGGCAGTAAGAGTACTAAGTTAGACTTGAATGTAAAACACACGCTGTGTCTGCAAATGTATACCCAACAACCTGACAGAGGAGCACAGAACTAGAGAAACACTTCATACTTCTAAAAGAAGGCAAGAGCAAAGAACACAGACTAGGTGGGACAAACAGAAATCACACAGCAACATGGTGTCTACACACTGAAATATCAACATTATAAACAGAGCCAATACTCAAACTGATTCCAGTGAAAACTATACACTATTCAGAGGTACATGTTAAGATGGAAGGTCTTTTAGACAGGTGAAAGTAAAAGATACCCAAGCTAACACGGACAGAAAACTGACGTGGCAACATCACTGTCAAATAGTGTCTAAAGAAAGAAGCATTACTAGCAATAAAAAAGAACATCTCATACTAATACAAGTTCAGTCTAGCAAGAAGATGAGGATTCTAAACTTGAATGTACCTAATAACATAACCTCAAAATATCAATACATAAAAACTGACAGAAATAGAAAAGGAGTAACAGCCGAGTTCATAATCCCAGTGGGAGACGTTAAAGACACATCTCTCCTGGAACTGGGCTCCCTGGTACGTAGTCACCTGCAACCATGAAGTACCTGAAATGTGGCTGGCTCTACAATGAGATGCGCTGCAAGCCTGAAACACATGCTGGATTTTAAAGACTTAGCATGAAAAAAAGAACGTGAACTATTGCATTAGGTTTTATCATGTTGATTACACACTGAAATGATAATATTTGGGGTGTGTTAAAATAAAATATATTACAGGTAATTTCACCTACTTCTGCTTTTACTCAACGTGGCTACTGGAAGCTGAATTACATGAGTGACATACCTGATGTAACTGATACACACGGAACACTGCATTCCCACTGATACATATTATTTTCAAGAGCCCAACGAACATATAACAAAAAGAACATGTATTGGGCTATTAGGAAAGCTCGAATTATTTCAAAAGACTGAAATAATGCAGAGTATACTTAGGGACTGCAATGGGCTGACAGTTTATGGGCCCTCAAACTTCACCCCGCATGTGGTGATGATCCTAGGAGGCAGGCACTCTGGGAGGGGTCAGGCCAGGAAGGAATGGGCTCCCGTGCTGCGAGGACAGGGAGAAGCAGCAGGCAGTCTAGGAACCAGGAAACATGACTCACCAGACGTGGCACCTGCTGATGATCTTGGGACTCCCCAGCCTCCAGGACTACAAGAAACAACTTTCTGTTGTTTATCAGCTAGTCTACGGGATTTACAACAGTAGCCGAAAAAGACAGGGCTCTTTGATAGTGAAAAAGACAGGGCTCTTTGATAGTGAAGGACAGGGAAGCCTGGCGTGCTGCAGTTCATGGGTCACAAGGAGTCCAACACGACTTAACGAATGACCACCACCACCACCACCACCACCACGAGTTGATCTGAGTTAAGACTAAAACGGAACTCATGGCTTAGGCTATTTAGTCTGTTTCACACAGGCCAAAATGACTCGTATATTTTAAAGTATTTATCCAAAAGTGCCCCTTGATAGCATTTTACAGCCTGTACATAATAGGATGAATACTTTAAAAAAAATTTACTAGTCTATACTTCTAAAATATAATATTTCAAAATATTTTCCTATAGGAGACTTTGAATATTTTTTCAGTAACTCTCCCTCTTTCCCTCCATGACAGGCACTGAACAATGTTGAGGAAAAATCAGTTTGGTGCCAGGAAGTAACTGGCAGGATACGCGTGCGCGCGGGGCCTGGGGGCTGGGCTGAGGGGTGCGGAGGTCTCGGCGCCCTCCCACCCGCGGCCACTCCAGACCCGGCCGCGCTCGCTGAGCCAGGCCATCCAGCCCCCCCCCCCCCGATCCCATTCGTTGCTCAGGCCCGCGCGGCCCCGGAGGTGTCGGTCTTCGGCGCCCGCCGCCTCCCAACCCCCGCGGCCCAGGGGCCTCTGAACCTCCTGCGGGCCTAGACGCAGCGAAACTTGAGCGCCCAACTTGCCCGGCACCTGTCCGGTGCCCAAACCCACCAGAAGCCAGGGAGGCGCGGTCGACCGGAGCGCCTCAGCCCCTCCCCTTCGCACTACCGAGGCCCCCCCTTTGCCCCCACGCCAAGCCCTCGACCTTCCTGAGAGAGCAGACGAGCCACAGGCAGGCACACAGACAGACACACAGACACTCGCACGCACCCACGCCAAGGGAGACAGCTGGCCTGCGCAAGCTCCTCAGCCAGAGCCAGAGCGCCTGGGAGAGGCCGGGGCCAGACGAACGGGCCGGCGGCTGGCTGTCAGGAGATACAGAGGCAGAAATACATGAAGATTCCGAGACAGACTCCAAGACGGCAAGAGGAGATACACACACACACACACACAACACACACACACACACACACACACACACACACACACTTGAGTGTGGTCTTTGGAAAGACTTGTGTTCGTAGTTGCTGGGTTGAGCCCAACTTTAATACAACCCATGGACTGCGGCCCATCAGGCTCCTCTGTCCGTGGCATTTCCCAGGCGAGGATACTGGGAGTGGGTTGCCATTTCCTTCTCCGGCGGGATCTTCCCGACCCAGGGATCAAACCCCAGTCTCCTGCGCGCGGATGCCTTGCCATCTGAACCAGGACATTGCTAATTCCCTAGGCAAAATACAAAGAATAGAGCTCGTGTTCTACTAAATGGAAAGATGATTTCAAAAACAGAAGCTGTCCTTTGTTGGTATCTTTGAATCTTTATGTAGTTTTCGTGGATTTTTACTGTTAAGGCTAACTGAACAAGGCAAGAGAGAAACCCCAGAATTGAAAAGCAATTGACGGTTTTGAAAGAAACATGTGCAGGTGAAGCTCTCTTCCTTTTTGAGAGATGGTTAAATGCAAAATCTTGATTCAACACATATGACTTTTGTGCACTTTATTTCAAATCTCCATGACAAAACCCTAAGGCGTCCAGGAAGAAAGGAGTAGAGGGGCAGACACAAAGAGCAACCTTTCCCCTTGGTGCCATCGCAACCAGCTGCTTAGTTCCTTCATCTCAAGGACTATCATCTGGGCTTCTCTGGTTTGTCTGATTCTTGTTTCGGGGACCGTTTCTCGTCACAAGGCTGTCAACAGTGGGGGTGGGTGGTGTGTGTGTGGGGGGGGGGGAGGGGGGGAGCCCTTCTTTCCATTCCACATGAGACCCAGTGGACAATCCAGGCCCTGCCCACTGCATTGAGTGTGCAGCAACAATATCAACGGTAATGCCGGTGAACAATGCGTATTCCTGGAATCCACTCCGTTGGCTACTGACTGTGTGTGCTGGTGGTCTGGAACCTAGACCTGGAAGCTTTCTGGATGATTGCAAATGACACCAAAGTCTGAGGACGATGGAAGATCTTCACATTTCTGCAAGAGCCACACACCTCCAGAAGGAACCACAAGACTTGCCTGAAATGGTCAAGGTATAAGTATTGGACTCAACGTTGGAAGGTCTCCACCTTTGCTATGGAAGTCAAACGATCTTTCTTTGAAATGAAAATGGAGCCTACTGAACGTTCACATGCTTCTAGAGCATTTGAAAAGCCCTAACTTGTAGAAATCTGCTGTACGAGTTCCTTGAAAGCAAGACCCTCTATGTATGGATATGTCTTCATGCCTTAGATTGTGCCTCGAATATAGTGTACCCATCAACCCAGGAAAGGAAAGAATTGAATCGCCAAATATACAAAGAGATCAAAAGTGCCGAGCCAAGTGACCCCTTGAGGCTTCCAAGAGCTTTTCTGTCTTTCACACACTAAGTAAATACTGAGCACCTACGATGAGCTAGGAGGCATGTAATAAGTTTCAGGGAATAGAAGGCGGAGAGAAGAAGACACAGAGTTCCTGCTTTCACTGAGACGACTCTAATGATACATCACAGGCAGACCCTTTGAGAACCTATAGAGGGGCCTCTTCCCTCACCACAAAACCTGGGTGTCAGGGAAGGCTTTCCAGAGGCACCATTTCGTTGAGGTCCATAGGTTGAACCTAGGTAAACCAGGGTTGAGATGCAGGAAGAATTTCAGGCAGGGAAAATAGCATCTTGGAAGGCTATGTGACCAGGGAAACTTAGGACATTCAAGAAACGAAAAATGCCCTATGGGATGGAAGCCAAAGAGTGCAGAGGGCATTCCAGGCAAAAGACATCAGAGAAGAACGTGAGGAGCAAGCCTGAAGGGAAGTGGTCGTATCTTCAATATGCTGGGAAAATACGAGAGCCGTTGGAGCAGGGAGGTGACAGCATTGCATCTGCATTTCCAAAAGGTCATCTTGCTCCACGTCACTAATGATTGGAGAGGCTCAACTCCAAACTCCAAGGAGGGACCACTTCACATGAGTCCGGCTGGGCCTCACTGCGATGTCTGTCAATAACCGATGCTGGAGAAGATGTGGAGCAAAGGGAACTCTCCTCCACGGTGAGTAGGAATGGGCGTGGGTAGAGCCGGTATGGAAAAGAATATGGAGGTTCCCGAAGGAACTAAAAGTGGAAGTAGCCTATGGTCCAGCAGTCCGACTCCCAGGCATAGATCCACCCACGGTATAAGTGAACAAGATAGATGCCCCGTTTGGGCACATCTATCTGTGCGTGCGCGCGCACATGCGCATGCGCGATCGCCTCGAGGCAGGGGGTGGGGCGGGGGCCGGGGCTCTGGCTGGAGTCGGTGCAAGCCCCGGGATTGCCTGAGGCAAGCCAAAGGAGCCCCAGGTGGAGACGGGACTGCCGGTCGTCGGGTGTCCTGGAAGCCGAATGCGAATGCGGAGGGGCTCGCGGGCCGCGCGGAGGCAACCCAGGTCTGCAGCGGGAGTCGGGGCCCCGGCCACCCGCTCCCCGCGGCCCGGGAGGGGCTGGGGCTGCGGGGGGGGATCCAAGAATCGGGACGCGCGGCGGGGGCTAAAGGACCTCTTCTGGTAGGCAAAAAGCCTCGAGCACCCGGGATTCCCAGGTGGTCTCCCATCCAAGATACTAACCAGGCCCGACCCTGCTTAGCTTCCGAGATCAGACGAGATCGGGCGCCTTCAGGCTGATACGGCCTGAGACGGTGGCGGTTGGCTCGGGGCGCCCTAAGAGCCTTGCGCTTCGCCTCCCTTTCGCTCTGCCCTGCAGGTCGGGCCAACGGGCCGCACCTCTCGTCGCGGGGCATGCTGTACTTGAGCCGCACGACCCGCGACCGGACTCCAGCCTGCTGACGCCGGCCCGCCCCCCCCCCCGAACACCGCCAACACCAGACCAGCAAGCGCCTGGCCGGGCCCGGGGGCCCGAGGGGCTTCCAGGACCCCCCATTGACCGGGAGGGCGTGCGTGCGTGCGTGCGCGCAGGGCCTGGGGGCTGGGCTGAGGGGTGCGGAGGTCTCGGCGCCCTCCCACCCGCGGCCACTCCAGACCCGGCCGCGCTCGCTGACCCGGGCCTCCCCCCCGATCCCATTCGCTGCTCAGGCCCGCGCGGCCCCGGAGGTGTCGGTCTTCGGCGCCCGCCGCCTCCCAACCCCCGCGGCCCAGGGGCCTCTGAACCTCCTGCGGGCCTAGACGCAGCGAAACTTGAGCGCCCAACTTGCCCGGCACCTGTCCGGTGCCCAAACCCACCAGAAGCCAGGGAGGCGCGGTCGACCGGAGCGCCTCAGCCCCTCCCCTTCGCACTACCGAGGCCCCCCCTTTGCCCCCACGCCAAGCCCTCGACCTTCCTGAGAGAGCAGACGAGCCACAGGCAGGCACACAGACAGACACACAGACACTCGCACGCACCCACGCCAAGGGAGACAGCTGGCCTGCGCAAGCTCCTCAGCCAGAGCCAGAGCGCCTGGGAGAGGCCGGGGCCAGACGAACGGGCCGGCGGCTGGCTGTCAGGAGATACAGAGGCAGAAATACATGAAGATTCCGAGACAGACTCCAAGACGGCAAGAGGAGATACACACACACACACACACAACACACACACACACACACACACACACACACACACACACACACACTTGAGTGTGGTCTTTGGAAAGACTTGTGTTCGTAGTTGCTGGGTTGAGCCCAACTTTAATACAACCCATGGACTGCGGCCCATCAGGCTCCTCTGTCCGTGGCATTTCCCAGGCGAGGATACTGGGAGTGGGTTGCCATTTCCTTCTCCGGCGGGATCTTCCCGACCCAGGGATCAAACCCCAGTCTCCTGCGCGCGGATGCCTTGCCATCTGAACCAGGACATTGCTAATTCCCTAGGCAAAATACAAAGAATAGAGCTCGTGTTCTACTAAATGGAAAGATGATTTCAAAAACAGAAGCTGTCCTTTGTTGGTATCTTTGAATCTTTATGTAGTTTTCGTGGATTTTTACTGTTAAGGCTAACTGAACAAGGCAAGAGAGAAACCCCAGAATTGAAAAGCAATTGACGGTTTTGAAAGAAACATGTGCAGGTGAAGCTCTCTTCCTTTTTGAGAGATGGTTAAATGCAAAATCTTGATTCAACACATATGACTTTTGTGCACTTTATTTCAAATCTCCATGACAAAACCCTAAGGCGTCCAGGAAGAAAGGAGTAGAGGGGCAGACACAAAGAGCAACCTTTCCCCTTGGTGCCATCGCAACCAGCTGCTTAGTTCCTTCATCTCAAGGACTATCATCTGGGCTTCTCTGGTTTGTCTGATTCTTGTTTCGGGGACCGTTTCTCGTCACAAGGCTGTCAACAGTGGGGGTGGGTGGTGTGTGTGTGGGGGGGGGGGAGGGGGGGAGCCCTTCTTTCCATTCCACATGAGACCCAGTGGACAATCCAGGCCCTGCCCACTGCATTGAGTGTGCAGCAACAATATCAACGGTAATGCCGGTGAACAATGCGTATTCCTGGAATCCACTCCGTTGGCTACTGACTGTGTGTGCTGGTGGTCTGGAACCTAGACCTGGAAGCTTTCTGGATGATTGCAAATGACACCAAAGTCTGAGGACGATGGAAGATCTTCACATTTCTGCAAGAGCCACACACCTCCAGAAGGAACCACAAGACTTGCCTGAAATGGTCAAGGTATAAGTATTGGACTCAACGTTGGAAGGTCTCCACCTTTGCTATGGAAGTCAAACGATCTTTCTTTGAAATGAAAATGGAGCCTACTGAACGTTCACATGCTTCTAGAGCATTTGAAAAGCCCTAACTTGTAGAAATCTGCTGTACGAGTTCCTTGAAAGCAAGACCCTCTATGTATGGATATGTCTTCATGCCTTAGATTGTGCCTCGAATATAGTGTACCCATCAACCCAGGAAAGGAAAGAATTGAATCGCCAAATATACAAAGAGATCAAAAGTGCCGAGCCAAGTGACCCCTTGAGGCTTCCAAGAGCTTTTCTGTCTTTCACACACTAAGTAAATACTGAGCACCTACGATGAGCTAGGAGGCATGTAATAAGTTTCAGGGAATAGAAGGCGGAGAGAAGAAGACACAGAGTTCCTGCTTTCACTGAGACGACTCTAATGATACATCACAGGCAGACCCTTTGAGAACCTATAGAGGGGCCTCTTCCCTCACCACAAAACCTGGGTGTCAGGGAAGGCTTTCCAGAGGCACCATTTCGTTGAGGTCCATAGGTTGAACCTAGGTAAACCAGGGTTGAGATGCAGGAAGAATTTCAGGCAGGGAAAATAGCATCTTGGAAGGCTATGTGACCAGGGAAACTTAGGACATTCAAGAAACGAAAAATGCCCTATGGGATGGAAGCCAAAGAGTGCAGAGGGCATTCCAGGCAAAAGACATCAGAGAAGAACGTGAGGAGCAAGCCTGAAGGGAAGTGGTCGTATCTTCAATATGCTGGGAAAATACGAGAGCCGTTGGAGCAGGGAGGTGACAGCATTGCATCTGCATTTCCAAAAGGTCATCTTGCTCCACGTCACTAATGATTGGAGAGGCTCAACTCCAAACTCCAAGGAGGGACCACTTCACATGAGTCCGGCTGGGCCTCACTGCGATGTCTGTCAATAACCGATGCTGGAGAAGATGTGGAGCAAAGGGAACTCTCCTCCACGGTGAGTAGGAATGGGCGTGGGTAGAGCCGGTATGGAAAAGAATATGGAGGTTCCCGAAGGAACTAAAAGTGGAAGTAGCCTATGGTCCAGCAGTCCGACTCCCAGGCATAGATCCACCCACGGTATAAGTGAACAAGATAGATGCCCCGTTTGGGCACATCTATCTGTGCGTGCGCGCGCACATGCGCATGCGCGATCGCCTCGAGGCAGGGGGTGGGGCGGGGGCCGGGGCTCTGGCTGGAGTCGGTGCAAGCCCCGGGATTGCCTGAGGCAAGCCAAAGGAGCCCCAGGTGGAGACGGGACTGCCGGTCGTCGGGTGTCCTGGAAGCCGAATGCGAATGCGGAGGGGCTCGCGGGCCGCGCGGAGGCAACCCAGGTCTGCAGCGGGAGTCGGGGCCCCGGCCACCCGCTCCCCGCGGCCCGGGAGGGGCTGGGGCTGCGGGGGGGGATCCAAGAATCGGGACGCGCGGCGGGGGCTAAAGGACCTCTTCTGGTAGGCAAAAAGCCTCGAGCACCCGGGATTCCCAGGTGGTCTCCCATCCAAGATACTAACCAGGCCCGACCCTGCTTAGCTTCCGAGATCAGACGAGATCGGGCACCTTCAGGCTGATACGGCCTGAGACGGTGGCGGTTGGCTCGGGGCGCCCTAAGAGCCTTGCGCTTCGCCTCCCTTTCGCTCTGCCCTGCAGGTCGGGCCAACGGGCCGCACCTCTCGTCGCGGGGCATGCTGTACTTGAGCCGCACGACCCGCGACCGGACTCCAGCCTGCTGACGCCGGCCCGCCCCCCCCCCCCGAACACCGCCAACACCAGACCAGCAAGCGCCTGGCCGGGCCCGGGGGCCCGAGGGGCTTCCAGGACCCCCCATTGACCGGGAGGGCGTGCGTGCGTGCGTGCGCGCAGGGCCTGGGGGCTGGGCTGAGGGGTGCGGAGGTCTCGGCGCCCTCCCACCCGCGGCCACTCCAGACCCGGCCGCGCTCGCTGACCCGGGCCTCCCCCCCGATCCCATTCGCTGCTCAGGCCCGCGCGGCCCCGGAGGTGTCGGTCTTCGGCGCCCGCCGCCTCCCAACCCCCGCGGCCCAGGGGCCTCTGAACCTCCTGCGGGCCTAGACGCAGCGAAACTTGAGCGCCCAACTTGCCCGGCACCTGTCCGGTGCCCAAACCCACCAGAAGCCAGGGAGGCGCGGTCGACCGGAGCGCCTCAGCCCCTCCCCTTCGCACTACCGAGGCCCCCCCTTTGCCCCCACGCCAAGCCCTCGACCTTCCTGAGAGAGCAGACGAGCCACAGGCAGGCACACAGACAGACACACAGACACTCGCACGCACCCACGCCAAGGGAGACAGCTGGCCTGCGCAAGCTCCTCAGCCAGAGCCAGAGCGCCTGGGAGAGGCCGGGGCCAGACGAACGGGCCGGCGGCTGGCTGTCAGGAGATACAGAGGCAGAAATACATGAAGATTCCGAGACAGACTCCAAGACGGCAAGAGGAGATACACACACACACACACACAACACACACACACACACACACACACACACACACACACTTGAGTGTGGTCTTTGGAAAGACTTGTGTTCGTAGTTGCTGGGTTGAGCCCAACTTTAATACAACCCATGGACTGCGGCCCATCAGGCTCCTCTGTCCGTGGCATTTCCCAGGCGAGGATACTGGGAGTGGGTTGCCATTTCCTTCTCCGGCGGGATCTTCCCGACCCAGGGATCAAACCCCAGTCTCCTGCGCGCGGATGCCTTGCCATCTGAACCAGGACATTGCTAATTCCCTAGGCAAAATACAAAGAATAGAGCTCGTGTTCTACTAAATGGAAAGATGATTTCAAAAACAGAAGCTGTCCTTTGTTGGTATCTTTGAATCTTTATGTAGTTTTCGTGGATTTTTACTGTTAAGGCTAACTGAACAAGGCAAGAGAGAAACCCCAGAATTGAAAAGCAATTGACGGTTTTGAAAGAAACATGTGCAGGTGAAGCTCTCTTCCTTTTTGAGAGATGGTTAAATGCAAAATCTTGATTCAACACATATGACTTTTGTGCACTTTATTTCAAATCTCCATGACAAAACCCTAAGGCGTCCAGGAAGAAAGGAGTA
Source organism: Bos grunniens (assembly GCF_055505025.1). Lineage (NCBI taxonomy): Eukaryota > Metazoa > Chordata > Mammalia > Artiodactyla > Bovidae > Bos > Bos grunniens. The sequence continues at coordinate 84,364,686 of NC_141178.1, forward strand.
GAGGGGCAGACACAAAGAGCAACCTTTCCCCTTGGTGCCATCGCAACCAGCTGCTTAGTTCCTTCATCTCAAGGACTATCATCTGGGCTTCTCTGGTTTGTCTGATTCTTGTTTCGGGGACCGTTTCTCGTCACAAGGCTGTCAACAGTGGGGGTGGGTGGTGTGTGTGTGGGGGGGGGGGAGGGGGGGAGCCCTTCTTTCCATTCCACATGAGACCCAGTGGACAATCCAGGCCCTGCCCACTGCATTGAGTGTGCAGCAACAATATCAACGGTAATGCCGGTGAACAATGCGTATTCCTGGAATCCACTCCGTTGGCTACTGACTGTGTGTGCTGGTGGTCTGGAACCTAGACCTGGAAGCTTTCTGGATGATTGCAAATGACACCAAAGTCTGAGGACGATGGAAGATCTTCACATTTCTGCAAGAGCCACACACCTCCAGAAGGAACCACAAGACTTGCCTGAAATGGTCAAGGTATAAGTATTGGACTCAACGTTGGAAGGTCTCCACCTTTGCTATGGAAGTCAAACGATCTTTCTTTGAAATGAAAATGGAGCCTACTGAACGTTCACATGCTTCTAGAGCATTTGAAAAGCCCTAACTTGTAGAAATCTGCTGTACGAGTTCCTTGAAAGCAAGACCCTCTATGTATGGATATGTCTTCATGCCTTAGATTGTGCCTCGAATATAGTGTACCCATCAACCCAGGAAAGGAAAGAATTGAATCGCCAAATATACAAAGAGATCAAAAGTGCCGAGCCAAGTGACCCCTTGAGGCTTCCAAGAGCTTTTCTGTCTTTCACACACTAAGTAAATACTGAGCACCTACGATGAGCTAGGAGGCATGTAATAAGTTTCAGGGAATAGAAGGCGGAGAGAAGAAGACACAGAGTTCCTGCTTTCACTGAGACGACTCTAATGATACATCACAGGCAGACCCTTTGAGAACCTATAGAGGGGCCTCTTCCCTCACCACAAAACCTGGGTGTCAGGGAAGGCTTTCCAGAGGCACCATTTCGTTGAGGTCCATAGGTTGAACCTAGGTAAACCAGGGTTGAGATGCAGGAAGAATTTCAGGCAGGGAAAATAGCATCTTGGAAGGCTATGTGACCAGGGAAACTTAGGACATTCAAGAAACGAAAAATGCCCTATGGGATGGAAGCCAAAGAGTGCAGAGGGCATTCCAGGCAAAAGACATCAGAGAAGAACGTGAGGAGCAAGCCTGAAGGGAAGTGGTCGTATCTTCAATATGCTGGGAAAATACGAGAGCCGTTGGAGCAGGGAGGTGACAGCATTGCATCTGCATTTCCAAAAGGTCATCTTGCTCCACGTCACTAATGATTGGAGAGGCTCAACTCCAAACTCCAAGGAGGGACCACTTCACATGAGTCCGGCTGGGCCTCACTGCGATGTCTGTCAATAACCGATGCTGGAGAAGATGTGGAGCAAAGGGAACTCTCCTCCACGGTGAGTAGGAATGGGCGTGGGTAGAGCCGGTATGGAAAAGAATATGGAGGTTCCCGAAGGAACTAAAAGTGGAAGTAGCCTATGGTCCAGCAGTCCGACTCCCAGGCATAGATCCACCCACGGTATAAGTGAACAAGATAGATGCCCCGTTTGGGCACATCTATCTGTGCGTGCGCGCGCACATGCGCATGCGCGATCGCCTCGAGGCAGGGGGTGGGGCGGGGGCCGGGGCTCTGGCTGGAGTCGGTGCAAGCCCCGGGATTGCCTGAGGCAAGCCAAAGGAGCCCCAGGTGGAGACGGGACTGCCGGTCGTCGGGTGTCCTGGAAGCCGAATGCGAATGCGGAGGGGCTCGCGGGCCGCGCGGAGGCAACCCAGGTCTGCAGCGGGAGTCGGGGCCCCGGCCACCCGCTCCCCGCGGCCCGGGAGGGGCTGGGGCTGCGGGGGGGGATCCAAGAATCGGGACGCGCGGCGGGGGCTAAAGGACCTCTTCTGGTAGGCAAAAAGCCTCGAGCACCCGGGATTCCCAGGTGGTCTCCCATCCAAGATACTAACCAGGCCCGACCCTGCTTAGCTTCCGAGATCAGACGAGATCGGGCGCCTTCAGGCTGATACGGCCTGAGACGGTGGCGGTTGGCTCGGGGCGCCCTAAGAGCCTTGCGCTTCGCCTCCCTTTCGCTCTGCCCTGCAGGTCGGGCCAACGGGCCGCACCTCTCGTCGCGGGGCATGCTGTACTTGAGCCGCACGACCCGCGACCGGACTCCAGCCTGCTGACGCCGGCCCGCCCCCCCCCCCCGAACACCGCCAACACCAGACCAGCAAGCGCCTGGCCGGGCCCGGGGGCCCGAGGGGCTTCCAGGACCCCCCATTGACCGGGAGGGCGTGCGTGCGTGCGTGCGCGCAGGGCCTGGGGGCTGGGCTGAGGGGTGCGGAGGTCTCGGCGCCCTCCCACCCGCGGCCACTCCAGACCCGGCCGCGCTCGCTGACCCGGGCCTCCCCCCCGATCCCATTCGCTGCTCAGGCCCGCGCGGCCCCGGAGGTGTCGGTCTTCGGCGCCCGCCGCCTCCCAACCCCCGCGGCCCAGGGGCCTCTGAACCTCCTGCGGGCCTAGACGCAGCGAAACTTGAGCGCCCAACTTGCCCGGCACCTGTCCGGTGCCCAAACCCACCAGAAGCCAGGGAGGCGCGGTCGACCGGAGCGCCTCAGCCCCTCCCCTTCGCACTACCGAGGCCCCCCCTTTGCCCCCACGCCAAGCCCTCGACCTTCCTGAGAGAGCAGACGAGCCACAGGCAGGCACACAGACAGACACACAGACACTCGCACGCACCCACGCCAAGGGAGACAGCTGGCCTGCGCAAGCTCCTCAGCCAGAGCCAGAGCGCCTGGGAGAGGCCGGGGCCAGACGAACGGGCCGGCGGCTGGCTGTCAGGAGATACAGAGGCAGAAATACATGAAGATTCCGAGACAGACTCCAAGACGGCAAGAGGAGATACACACACACACACACACAACACACACACACACACACACACACACACACACACACACACACACACACACACTTGAGTGTGGTCTTTGGAAAGACTTGTGTTCGTAGTTGCTGGGTTGAGCCCAACTTTAATACAACCCATGGACTGCGGCCCATCAGGCTCCTCTGTCCGTGGCATTTCCCAGGCGAGGATACTGGGAGTGGGTTGCCATTTCCTTCTCCGGCGGGATCTTCCCGACCCAGGGATCAAACCCCAGTCTCCTGCGCGCGGATGCCTTGCCATCTGAACCAGGACATTGCTAATTCCCTAGGCAAAATACAAAGAATAGAGCTCGTGTTCTACTAAATGGAAAGATGATTTCAAAAACAGAAGCTGTCCTTTGTTGGTATCTTTGAATCTTTATGTAGTTTTCGTGGATTTTTACTGTTAAGGCTAACTGAACAAGGCAAGAGAGAAACCCCAGAATTGAAAAGCAATTGACGGTTTTGAAAGAAACATGTGCAGGTGAAGCTCTCTTCCTTTTTGAGAGATGGTTAAATGCAAAATCTTGATTCAACACATATGACTTTTGTGCACTTTATTTCAAATCTCCATGACAAAACCCTAAGGCGTCCAGGAAGAAAGGAGTAGAGGGGCAGACACAAAGAGCAACCTTTCCCCTTGGTGCCATCGCAACCAGCTGCTTAGTTCCTTCATCTCAAGGACTATCATCTGGGCTTCTCTGGTTTGTCTGATTCTTGTTTCGGGGACCGTTTCTCGTCACAAGGCTGTCAACAGTGGGGGTGGGTGGTGTGTGTGTGGGGGGGGGGGAGGGGGGGAGCCCTTCTTTCCATTCCACATGAGACCCAGTGGACAATCCAGGCCCTGCCCACTGCATTGAGTGTGCAGCAACAATATCAACGGTAATGCCGGTGAACAATGCGTATTCCTGGAATCCACTCCGTTGGCTACTGACTGTGTGTGCTGGTGGTCTGGAACCTAGACCTGGAAGCTTTCTGGATGATTGCAAATGACACCAAAGTCTGAGGACGATGGAAGATCTTCACATTTCTGCAAGAGCCACACACCTCCAGAAGGAACCACAAGACTTGCCTGAAATGGTCAAGGTATAAGTATTGGACTCAACGTTGGAAGGTCTCCACCTTTGCTATGGAAGTCAAACGATCTTTCTTTGAAATGAAAATGGAGCCTACTGAACGTTCACATGCTTCTAGAGCATTTGAAAAGCCCTAACTTGTAGAAATCTGCTGTACGAGTTCCTTGAAAGCAAGACCCTCTATGTATGGATATGTCTTCATGCCTTAGATTGTGCCTCGAATATAGTGTACCCATCAACCCAGGAAAGGAAAGAATTGAATCGCCAAATATACAAAGAGATCAAAAGTGCCGAGCCAAGTGACCCCTTGAGGCTTCCAAGAGCTTTTCTGTCTTTCACACACTAAGTAAATACTGAGCACCTACGATGAGCTAGGAGGCATGTAATAAGTTTCAGGGAATAGAAGGCGGAGAGAAGAAGACACAGAGTTCCTGCTTTCACTGAGACGACTCTAATGATACATCACAGGCAGACCCTTTGAGAACCTATAGAGGGGCCTCTTCCCTCACCACAAAACCTGGGTGTCAGGGAAGGCTTTCCAGAGGCACCATTTCGTTGAGGTCCATAGGTTGAACCTAGGTAAACCAGGGTTGAGATGCAGGAAGAATTTCAGGCAGGGAAAATAGCATCTTGGAAGGCTATGTGACCAGGGAAACTTAGGACATTCAAGAAACGAAAAATGCCCTATGGGATGGAAGCCAAAGAGTGCAGAGGGCATTCCAGGCAAAAGACATCAGAGAAGAACGTGAGGAGCAAGCCTGAAGGGAAGTGGTCGTATCTTCAATATGCTGGGAAAATACGAGAGCCGTTGGAGCAGGGAGGTGACAGCATTGCATCTGCATTTCCAAAAGGTCATCTTGCTCCACGTCACTAATGATTGGAGAGGCTCAACTCCAAACTCCAAGGAGGGACCACTTCACATGAGTCCGGCTGGGCCTCACTGCGATGTCTGTCAATAACCGATGCTGGAGAAGATGTGGAGCAAAGGGAACTCTCCTCCACGGTGAGTAGGAATGGGCGTGGGTAGAGCCGGTATGGAAAAGAATATGGAGGTTCCCGAAGGAACTAAAAGTGGAAGTAGCCTATGGTCCAGCAGTCCGACTCCCAGGCATAGATCCACCCACGGTATAAGTGAACAAGATAGATGCCCCGTTTGGGCACATCTATCTGTGCGTGCGCGCGCACATGCGCATGCGCGATCGCCTCGAGGCAGGGGGTGGGGCGGGGGCCGGGGCTCTGGCTGGAGTCGGTGCAAGCCCCGGGATTGCCTGAGGCAAGCCAAAGGAGCCCCAGGTGGAGACGGGACTGCCGGTCGTCGGGTGTCCTGGAAGCCGAATGCGAATGCGGAGGGGCTCGCGGGCCGCGCGGAGGCAACCCAGGTCTGCAGCGGGAGTCGGGGCCCCGGCCACCCGCTCCCCGCGGCCCGGGAGGGGCTGGGGCTGCGGGGGGGGATCCAAGAATCGGGACGCGCGGCGGGGGCTAAAGGACCTCTTCTGGTAGGCAAAAAGCCTCGAGCACCCGGGATTCCCAGGTGGTCTCCCATCCAAGATACTAACCAGGCCCGACCCTGCTTAGCTTCCGAGATCAGACGAGATCGGGCGCCTTCAGGCTGATACGGCCTGAGACGGTGGCGGTTGGCTCGGGGCGCCCTAAGAGCCTTGCGCTTCGCCTCCCTTTCGCTCTGCCCTGCAGGTCGGGCCAACGGGCCGCACCTCTCGTCGCGGGGCATGCTGTACTTGAGCCGCACGACCCGCGACCGGACTCCAGCCTGCTGACGCCGGCCCGCCCCCCCCCCCCGAACACCGCCAACACCAGACCAGCAAGCGCCTGGCCGGGCCCGGGGGCCCGAGGGGCTTCCAGGACCCCCCATTGACCGGGAGGGCGTGCGTGCGTGCGTGCGCGCAGGGCCTGGGGGCTGGGCTGAGGGGTGCGGAGGTCTCGGCGCCCTCCCACCCGCGGCCACTCCAGACCCGGCCGCGCTCGCTGACCCGGGCCTCCCCCCCGATCCCATTCGCTGCTCAGGCCCGCGCGGCCCCGGAGGTGTCGGTCTTCGGCGCCCGCCGCCTCCCAACCCCCGCGGCCCAGGGGCCTCTGAACCTCCTGCGGGCCTAGACGCAGCGAAACTTGAGCGCCCAACTTGCCCGGCACCTGTCCGGTGCCCAAACCCACCAGAAGCCAGGGAGGCGCGGTCGACCGGAGCGCCTCAGCCCCTCCCCTTCGCACTACCGAGGCCCCCCCTTTGCCCCCACGCCAAGCCCTCGACCTTCCTGAGAGAGCAGACGAGCCACAGGCAGGCACACAGACAGACACACAGACACTCGCACGCACCCACGCCAAGGGAGACAGCTGGCCTGCGCAAGCTCCTCAGCCAGAGCCAGAGCGCCTGGGAGAGGCCGGGGCCAGACGAACGGGCCGGCGGCTGGCTGTCAGGAGATACAGAGGCAGAAATACATGAAGATTCCGAGACAGACTCCAAGACGGCAAGAGGAGATACACACACACACACACACAACACACACACACACACACACACACACACACACACACTTGAGTGTGGTCTTTGGAAAGACTTGTGTTCGTAGTTGCTGGGTTGAGCCCAACTTTAATACAACCCATGGACTGCGGCCCATCAGGCTCCTCTGTCCGTGGCATTTCCCAGGCGAGGATACTGGGAGTGGGTTGCCATTTCCTTCTCCGGCGGGATCTTCCCGACCCAGGGATCAAACCCCAGTCTCCTGCGCGCGGATGCCTTGCCATCTGAACCAGGACATTGCTAATTCCCTAGGCAAAATACAAAGAATAGAGCTCGTGTTCTACTAAATGGAAAGATGATTTCAAAAACAGAAGCTGTCCTTTGTTGGTATCTTTGAATCTTTATGTAGTTTTCGTGGATTTTTACTGTTAAGGCTAACTGAACAAGGCAAGAGAGAAACCCCAGAATTGAAAAGCAATTGACGGTTTTGAAAGAAACATGTGCAGGTGAAGCTCTCTTCCTTTTTGAGAGATGGTTAAATGCAAAATCTTGATTCAACACATATGACTTTTGTGCACTTTATTTCAAATCTCCATGACAAAACCCTAAGGCGTCCAGGAAGAAAGGAGTAGAGGGGCAGACACAAAGAGCAACCTTTCCCCTTGGTGCCATCGCAACCAGCTGCTTAGTTCCTTCATCTCAAGGACTATCATCTGGGCTTCTCTGGTTTGTCTGATTCTTGTTTCGGGGACCGTTTCTCGTCACAAGGCTGTCAACAGTGGGGGTGGGTGGTGTGTGTGTGGGGGGGGGGGAGGGGGGGAGCCCTTCTTTCCATTCCACATGAGACCCAGTGGACAATCCAGGCCCTGCCCACTGCATTGAGTGTGCAGCAACAATATCAACGGTAATGCCGGTGAACAATGCGTATTCCTGGAATCCACTCCGTTGGCTACTGACTGTGTGTGCTGGTGGTCTGGAACCTAGACCTGGAAGCTTTCTGGATGATTGCAAATGACACCAAAGTCTGAGGACGATGGAAGATCTTCACATTTCTGCAAGAGCCACACACCTCCAGAAGGAACCACAAGACTTGCCTGAAATGGTCAAGGTATAAGTATTGGACTCAACGTTGGAAGGTCTCCACCTTTGCTATGGAAGTCAAACGATCTTTCTTTGAAATGAAAATGGAGCCTACTGAACGTTCACATGCTTCTAGAGCATTTGAAAAGCCCTAACTTGTAGAAATCTGCTGTACGAGTTCCTTGAAAGCAAGACCCTCTATGTATGGATATGTCTTCATGCCTTAGATTGTGCCTCGAATATAGTGTACCCATCAACCCAGGAAAGGAAAGAATTGAATCGCCAAATATACAAAGAGATCAAAAGTGCCGAGCCAAGTGACCCCTTGAGGCTTCCAAGAGCTTTTCTGTCTTTCACACACTAAGTAAATACTGAGCACCTACGATGAGCTAGGAGGCATGTAATAAGTTTCAGGGAATAGAAGGCGGAGAGAAGAAGACACAGAGTTCCTGCTTTCACTGAGACGACTCTAATGATACATCACAGGCAGACCCTTTGAGAACCTATAGAGGGGCCTCTTCCCTCACCACAAAACCTGGGTGTCAGGGAAGGCTTTCCAGAGGCACCATTTCGTTGAGGTCCATAGGTTGAACCTAGGTAAACCAGGGTTGAGATGCAGGAAGAATTTCAGGCAGGGAAAATAGCATCTTGGAAGGCTATGTGACCAGGGAAACTTAGGACATTCAAGAAACGAAAAATGCCCTATGGGATGGAAGCCAAAGAGTGCAGAGGGCATTCCAGGCAAAAGACATCAGAGAAGAACGTGAGGAGCAAGCCTGAAGGGAAGTGGTCGTATCTTCAATATGCTGGGAAAATACGAGAGCCGTTGGAGCAGGGAGGTGACAGCATTGCATCTGCATTTCCAAAAGGTCATCTTGCTCCACGTCACTAATGATTGGAGAGGCTCAACTCCAAACTCCAAGGAGGGACCACTTCACATGAGTCCGGCTGGGCCTCACTGCGATGTCTGTCAATAACCGATGCTGGAGAAGATGTGGAGCAAAGGGAACTCTCCTCCACGGTGAGTAGGAATGGGCGTGGGTAGAGCCGGTATGGAAAAGAATATGGAGGTTCCCGAAGGAACTAAAAGTGGAAGTAGCCTATGGTCCAGCAGTCCGACTCCCAGGCATAGATCCACCCACGGTATAAGTGAACAAGATAGATGCCCCGTTTGGGCACATCTATCTGTGCGTGCGCGCGCACATGCGCATGCGCGATCGCCTCGAGGCAGGGGGTGGGGCGGGGGCCGGGGCTCTGGCTGGAGTCGGTGCAAGCCCCGGGATTGCCTGAGGCAAGCCAAAGGAGCCCCAGGTGGAGACGGGACTGCCGGTCGTCGGGTGTCCTGGAAGCCGAATGCGAATGCGGAGGGGCTCGCGGGCCGCGCGGAGGCAACCCAGGTCTGCAGCGGGAGTCGGGGCCCCGGCCACCCGCTCCCCGCGGCCCGGGAGGGGCTGGGGCTGCGGGGGGGGATCCAAGAATCGGGACGCGCGGCGGGGGCTAAAGGACCTCTTCTGGTAGGCAAAAAGCCTCGAGCACCCGGGATTCCCAGGTGGTCTCCCATCCAAGATACTAACCAGGCCCGACCCTGCTTAGCTTCCGAGATCAGACGAGATCGGGCGCCTTCAGGCTGATACGGCCTGAGACGGTGGCGGTTGGCTCGGGGCGCCCTAAGAGCCTTGCGCTTCGCCTCCCTTTCGCTCTGCCCTGCAGGTCGGGCCAACGGGCCGCACCTCTCGTCGCGGGGCATGCTGTACTTGAGCCGCACGACCCGCGACCGGACTCCAGCCTGCTGACGCCGGCCCGCCCCCCCCCCCCGAACACCGCCAACACCAGACCAGCAAGCGCCTGGCCGGGCCCGGGGGCCCGAGGGGCTTCCAGGACCCCCCATTGACCGGGAGGGCGTGCGTGCGTGCGTGCGCGCAGGGCCTGGGGGCTGGGCTGAGGGGTGCGGAGGTCTCGGCGCCCTCCCACCCGCGGCCACTCCAGACCCGGCCGCGCTCGCTGACCCGGGCCTCCCCCCCGATCCCATTCGCTGCTCAGGCCCGCGCGGCCCCGGAGGTGTCGGTCTTCGGCGCCCGCCGCCTCCCAACCCCCGCGGCCCAGGGGCCTCTGAACCTCCTGCGGGCCTAGACGCAGCGAAACTTGAGCGCCCAACTTGCCCGGCACCTGTCCGGTGCCCAAACCCACCAGAAGCCAGGGAGGCGCGGTCGACCGGAGCGCCTCAGCCCCTCCCCTTCGCACTACCGAGGCCCCCCCTTTGCCCCCACGCCAAGCCCTCGACCTTCCTGAGAGAGCAGACGAGCCACAGGCAGGCACACAGACAGACACACAGACACTCGCACGCACCCACGCCAAGGGAGACAGCTGGCCTGCGCAAGCTCCTCAGCCAGAGCCAGAGCGCCTGGGAGAGGCCGGGGCCAGACGAACGGGCCGGCGGCTGGCTGTCAGGAGATACAGAGGCAGAAATACATGAAGATTCCGAGACAGACTCCAAGACGGCAAGAGGAGATACACACACACACACACACAACACACACACACACACACACACACACACACACACACACACACACACACACACTTGAGTGTGGTCTTTGGAAAGACTTGTGTTCGTAGTTGCTGGGTTGAGCCCAACTTTAATACAACCCATGGACTGCGGCCCATCAGGCTCCTCTGTCCGTGGCATTTCCCAGGCGAGGATACTGGGAGTGGGTTGCCATTTCCTTCTCCGGCGGGATCTTCCCGACCCAGGGATCAAACCCCAGTCTCCTGCGCGCGGATGCCTTGCCATCTGAACCAGGACATTGCTAATTCCCTAGGCAAAATACAAAGAATAGAGCTCGTGTTCTACTAAATGGAAAGATGATTTCAAAAACAGAAGCTGTCCTTTGTTGGTATCTTTGAATCTTTATGTAGTTTTCGTGGATTTTTACTGTTAAGGCTAACTGAACAAGGCAAGAGAGAAACCCCAGAATTGAAAAGCAATTGACGGTTTTGAAAGAAACATGTGCAGGTGAAGCTCTCTTCCTTTTTGAGAGATGGTTAAATGCAAAATCTTGATTCAACACATATGACTTTTGTGCACTTTATTTCAAATCTCCATGACAAAACCCTAAGGCGTCCAGGAAGAAAGGAGTAGAGGGGCAGACACAAAGAGCAACCTTTCCCCTTGGTGCCATCGCAACCAGCTGCTTAGTTCCTTCATCTCAAGGACTATCATCTGGGCTTCTCTGGTTTGTCTGATTCTTGTTTCGGGGACCGTTTCTCGTCACAAGGCTGTCAACAGTGGGGGTGGGTGGTGTGTGTGTGGGGGGGGGGGAGGGGGGGAGCCCTTCTTTCCATTCCACATGAGACCCAGTGGACAATCCAGGCCCTGCCCACTGCATTGAGTGTGCAGCAACAATATCAACGGTAATGCCGGTGAACAATGCGTATTCCTGGAATCCACTCCGTTGGCTACTGACTGTGTGTGCTGGTGGTCTGGAACCTAGACCTGGAAGCTTTCTGGATGATTGCAAATGACACCAAAGTCTGAGGACGATGGAAGATCTTCACATTTCTGCAAGAGCCACACACCTCCAGAAGGAACCACAAGACTTGCCTGAAATGGTCAAGGTATAAGTATTGGACTCAACGTTGGAAGGTCTCCACCTTTGCTATGGAAGTCAAACGATCTTTCTTTGAAATGAAAATGGAGCCTACTGAACGTTCACATGCTTCTAGAGCATTTGAAAAGCCCTAACTTGTAGAAATCTGCTGTACGAGTTCCTTGAAAGCAAGACCCTCTATGTATGGATATGTCTTCATGCCTTAGATTGTGCCTCGAATATAGTGTACCCATCAACCCAGGAAAGGAAAGAATTGAATCGCCAAATATACAAAGAGATCAAAAGTGCCGAGCCAAGTGACCCCTTGAGGCTTCCAAGAGCTTTTCTGTCTTTCACACACTAAGTAAATACTGAGCACCTACGATGAGCTAGGAGGCATGTAATAAGTTTCAGGGAATAGAAGGCGGAGAGAAGAAGACACAGAGTTCCTGCTTTCACTGAGACGACTCTAATGATACATCACAGGCAGACCCTTTGAGAACCTATAGAGGGGCCTCTTCCCTCACCACAAAACCTGGGTGTCAGGGAAGGCTTTCCAGAGGCACCATTTCGTTGAGGTCCATAGGTTGAACCTAGGTAAACCAGGGTTGAGATGCAGGAAGAATTTCAGGCAGGGAAAATAGCATCTTGGAAGGCTATGTGACCAGGGAAACTTAGGACATTCAAGAAACGAAAAATGCCCTATGGGATGGAAGCCAAAGAGTGCAGAGGGCATTCCAGGCAAAAGACATCAGAGAAGAACGTGAGGAGCAAGCCTGAAGGGAAGTGGTCGTATCTTCAATATGCTGGGAAAATACGAGAGCCGTTGGAGCAGGGAGGTGACAGCATTGCATCTGCATTTCCAAAAGGTCATCTTGCTCCACGTCACTAATGATTGGAGAGGCTCAACTCCAAACTCCAAGGAGGGACCACTTCACATGAGTCCGGCTGGGCCTCACTGCGATGTCTGTCAATAACCGATGCTGGAGAAGATGTGGAGCAAAGGGAACTCTCCTCCACGGTGAGTAGGAATGGGCGTGGGTAGAGCCGGTATGGAAAAGAATATGGAGGTTCCCGAAGGAACTAAAAGTGGAAGTAGCCTATGGTCCAGCAGTCCGACTCCCAGGCATAGATCCACCCACGGTATAAGTGAACAAGATAGATGCCCCGTTTGGGCACATCTATCTGTGCGTGCGCGCGCACATGCGCATGCGCGATCGCCTCGAGGCAGGGGGTGGGGCGGGGGCCGGGGCTCTGGCTGGAGTCGGTGCAAGCCCCGGGATTGCCTGAGGCAAGCCAAAGGAGCCCCAGGTGGAGACGGGACTGCCGGTCGTCGGGTGTCCTGGAAGCCGAATGCGAATGCGGAGGGGCTCGCGGGCCGCGCGGAGGCAACCCAGGTCTGCAGCGGGAGTCGGGGCCCCGGCCACCCGCTCCCCGCGGCCCGGGAGGGGCTGGGGCTGCGGGGGGGGATCCAAGAATCGGGACGCGCGGCGGGGGCTAAAGGACCTCTTCTGGTAGGCAAAAAGCCTCGAGCACCCGGGATTCCCAGGTGGTCTCCCATCCAAGATACTAACCAGGCCCGACCCTGCTTAGCTTCCGAGATCAGACGAGATCGGGCGCCTTCAGGCTGATACGGCCTGAGACGGTGGCGGTTGGCTCGGGGCGCCCTAAGAGCCTTGCGCTTCGCCTCCCTTTCGCTCTGCCCTGCAGGTCGGGCCAACGGGCCGCACCTCTCGTCGCGGGGCATGCTGTACTTGAGCCGCACGACCCGCGACCGGACTCCAGCCTGCTGACGCCGGCCCGCCCCCCCCCCCCGAACACCGCCAACACCAGACCAGCAAGCGCCTGGCCGGGCCCGGGGGCCCGAGGGGCTTCCAGGACCCCCCATTGACCGGGAGGGCGTGCGTGCGTGCGTGCGCGCAGGGCCTGGGGGCTGGGCTGAGGGGTGCGGAGGTCTCGGCGCCCTCCCACCCGCGGCCACTCCAGACCCGGCCGCGCTCGCTGACCCGGGCCTCCCCCCCGATCCCATTCGCTGCTCAGGCCCGCGCGGCCCCGGAGGTGTCGGTCTTCGGCGCCCGCCGCCTCCCAACCCCCGCGGCCCAGGGGCCTCTGAACCTCCTGCGGGCCTAGACGCAGCGAAACTTGAGCGCCCAACTTGCCCGGCACCTGTCCGGTGCCCAAACCCACCAGAAGCCAGGGAGGCGCGGTCGACCGGAGCGCCTCAGCCCCTCCCCTTCGCACTACCGAGGCCCCCCCTTTGCCCCCACGCCAAGCCCTCGACCTTCCTGAGAGAGCAGACGAGCCACAGGCAGGCACACAGACAGACACACAGACACTCGCACGCACCCACGCCAAGGGAGACAGCTGGCCTGCGCAAGCTCCTCAGCCAGAGCCAGAGCGCCTGGGAGAGGCCGGGGCCAGACGAACGGGCCGGCGGCTGGCTGTCAGGAGATACAGAGGCAGAAATACATGAAGATTCCGAGACAGACTCCAAGACGGCAAGAGGAGATACACACACACACACACACAACACACACACACACACACACACACACACACACACACACACACACACACACACTTGAGTGTGGTCTTTGGAAAGACTTGTGTTCGTAGTTGCTGGGTTGAGCCCAACTTTAATACAACCCATGGACTGCGGCCCATCAGGCTCCTCTGTCCGTGGCATTTCCCAGGCGAGGATACTGGGAGTGGGTTGCCATTTCCTTCTCCGGCGGGATCTTCCCGACCCAGGGATCAAACCCCAGTCTCCTGCGCGCGGATGCCTTGCCATCTGAACCAGGACATTGCTAATTCCCTAGGCAAAATACAAAGAATAGAGCTCGTGTTCTACTAAATGGAAAGATGATTTCAAAAACAGAAGCTGTCCTTTGTTGGTATCTTTGAATCTTTATGTAGTTTTCGTGGATTTTTACTGTTAAGGCTAACTGAACAAGGCAAGAGAGAAACCCCAGAATTGAAAAGCAATTGACGGTTTTGAAAGAAACATGTGCAGGTGAAGCTCTCTTCCTTTTTGAGAGATGGTTAAATGCAAAATCTTGATTCAACACATATGACTTTTGTGCACTTTATTTCAAATCTCCATGACAAAACCCTAAGGCGTCCAGGAAGAAAGGAGTAGAGGGGCAGACACAAAGAGCAACCTTTCCCCTTGGTGCCATCGCAACCAGCTGCTTAGTTCCTTCATCTCAAGGACTATCATCTGGGCTTCTCTGGTTTGTCTGATTCTTGTTTCGGGGACCGTTTCTCGTCACAAGGCTGTCAACAGTGGGGGTGGGTGGTGTGTGTGTGGGGGGGGGGAGGGGGGGAGCCCTTCTTTCCATTCCACATGAGACCCAGTGGACAATCCAGGCCCTGCCCACTGCATTGAGTGTGCAGCAACAATATCAACGGTAATGCCGGTGAACAATGCGTATTCCTGGAATCCACTCCGTTGGCTACTGACTGTGTGTGCTGGTGGTCTGGAACCTAGACCTGGAAGCTTTCTGGATGATTGCAAATGACACCAAAGTCTGAGGACGATGGAAGATCTTCACATTTCTGCAAGAGCCACACACCTCCAGAAGGAACCACAAGACTTGCCTGAAATGGTCAAGGTATAAGTATTGGACTCAACGTTGGAAGGTCTCCACCTTTGCTATGGAAGTCAAACGATCTTTCTTTGAAATGAAAATGGAGCCTACTGAACGTTCACATGCTTCTAGAGCATTTGAAAAGCCCTAACTTGTAGAAATCTGCTGTACGAGTTCCTTGAAAGCAAGACCCTCTATGTATGGATATGTCTTCATGCCTTAGATTGTGCCTCGAATATAGTGTACCCATCAACCCAGGAAAGGAAAGAATTGAATCGCCAAATATACAAAGAGATCAAAAGTGCCGAGCCAAGTGACCCCTTGAGGCTTCCAAGAGCTTTTCTGTCTTTCACACACTAAGTAAATACTGAGCACCTACGATGAGCTAGGAGGCATGTAATAAGTTTCAGGGAATAGAAGGCGGAGAGAAGAAGACACAGAGTTCCTGCTTTCACTGAGACGACTCTAATGATACATCACAGGCAGACCCTTTGAGAACCTATAGAGGGGCCTCTTCCCTCACCACAAAACCTGGGTGTCAGGGAAGGCTTTCCAGAGGCACCATTTCGTTGAGGTCCATAGGTTGAACCTAGGTAAACCAGGGTTGAGATGCAGGAAGAATTTCAGGCAGGGAAAATAGCATCTTGGAAGGCTATGTGACCAGGGAAACTTAGGACATTCAAGAAACGAAAAATGCCCTATGGGATGGAAGCCAAAGAGTGCAGAGGGCATTCCAGGCAAAAGACATCAGAGAAGAACGTGAGGAGCAAGCCTGAAGGGAAGTGGTCGTATCTTCAATATGCTGGGAAAATACGAGAGCCGTTGGAGCAGGGAGGTGACAGCATTGCATCTGCATTTCCAAAAGGTCATCTTGCTCCACGTCACTAATGATTGGAGAGGCTCAACTCCAAACTCCAAGGAGGGACCACTTCACATGAGTCCGGCTGGGCCTCACTGCGATGTCTGTCAATAACCGATGCTGGAGAAGATGTGGAGCAAAGGGAACTCTCCTCCACGGTGAGTAGGAATGGGCGTGGGTAGAGCCGGTATGGAAAAGAATATGGAGGTTCCCGAAGGAACTAAAAGTGGAAGTAGCCTATGGTCCAGCAGTCCGACTCCCAGGCATAGATCCACCCACGGTATAAGTGAACAAGATAGATGCCCCGTTTGGGCACATCTATCTGTGCGTGCGCGCGCACATGCGCATGCGCGATCGCCTCGAGGCAGGGGGTGGGGCGGGGGCCGGGGCTCTGGCTGGAGTCGGTGCAAGCCCCGGGATTGCCTGAGGCAAGCCAAAGGAGCCCCAGGTGGAGACGGGACTGCCGGTCGTCGGGTGTCCTGGAAGCCGAATGCGAATGCGGAGGGGCTCGCGGGCCGCGCGGAGGCAACCCAGGTCTGCAGCGGGAGTCGGGGCCCCGGCCACCCGCTCCCCGCGGCCCGGGAGGGGCTGGGGCTGCGGGGGGGGATCCAAGAATCGGGACGCGCGGCGGGGGCTAAAGGACCTCTTCTGGTAGGCAAAAAGCCTCGAGCACCCGGGATTCCCAGGTGGTCTCCCATCCAAGATACTAACCAGGCCCGACCCTGCTTAGCTTCCGAGATCAGACGAGATCGGGCGCCTTCAGGCTGATACGGCCTGAGACGGTGGCGGTTGGCTCGGGGCGCCCTAAGAGCCTTGCGCTTCGCCTCCCTTTCGCTCTGCCCTGCAGGTCGGGCCAACGGGCCGCACCTCTCGTCGCGGGGCATGCTGTACTTGAGCCGCACGACCCGCGACCGGACTCCAGCCTGCTGACGCCGGCCCGCCCCCCCCCCCGAACACCGCCAACACCAGACCAGCAAGCGCCTGGCCGGGCCCGGGGGCCCGAGGGGCTTCCAGGACCCCCCATTGACCGGGAGGGCGTGCGTGCGTGCGTGCGCGCAGGGCCTGGGGGCTGGGCTGAGGGGTGCGGAGGTCTCGGCGCCCTCCCACCCGCGGCCACTCCAGACCCGGCCGCGCTCGCTGACCCGGGCCTCCCCCCCGATCCCATTCGCTGCTCAGGCCCGCGCGGCCCCGGAGGTGTCGGTCTTCGGCGCCCGCCGCCTCCCAACCCCCGCGGCCCAGGGGCCTCTGAACCTCCTGCGGGCCTAGACGCAGCGAAACTTGAGCGCCCAACTTGCCCGGCACCTGTCCGGTGCCCAAACCCACCAGAAGCCAGGGAGGCGCGGTCGACCGGAGCGCCTCAGCCCCTCCCCTTCGCACTACCGAGGCCCCCCCTTTGCCCCCACGCCAAGCCCTCGACCTTCCTGAGAGAGCAGACGAGCCACAGGCAGGCACACAGACAGACACACAGACACTCGCACGCACCCACGCCAAGGGAGACAGCTGGCCTGCGCAAGCTCCTCAGCCAGAGCCAGAGCGCCTGGGAGAGGCCGGGGCCAGACGAACGGGCCGGCGGCTGGCTGTCAGGAGATACAGAGGCAGAAATACATGAAGATTCCGAGACAGACTCCAAGACGGCAAGAGGAGATACACACACACACACACACAACACACACACACACACACACACACACACACACACACTTGAGTGTGGTCTTTGGAAAGACTTGTGTTCGTAGTTGCTGGGTTGAGCCCAACTTTAATACAACCCATGGACTGCGGCCCATCAGGCTCCTCTGTCCGTGGCATTTCCCAGGCGAGGATACTGGGAGTGGGTTGCCATTTCCTTCTCCGGCGGGATCTTCCCGACCCAGGGATCAAACCCCAGTCTCCTGCGCGCGGATGCCTTGCCATCTGAACCAGGACATTGCTAATTCCCTAGGCAAAATACAAAGAATAGAGCTCGTGTTCTACTAAATGGAAAGATGATTTCAAAAACAGAAGCTGTCCTTTGTTGGTATCTTTGAATCTTTATGTAGTTTTCGTGGATTTTTACTGTTAAGGCTAACTGAACAAGGCAAGAGAGAAACCCCAGAATTGAAAAGCAATTGACGGTTTTGAAAGAAACATGTGCAGGTGAAGCTCTCTTCCTTTTTGAGAGATGGTTAAATGCAAAATCTTGATTCAACACATATGACTTTTGTGCACTTTATTTCAAATCTCCATGACAAAACCCTAAGGCGTCCAGGAAGAAAGGAGTAGAGGGGCAGACACAAAGAGCAACCTTTCCCCTTGGTGCCATCGCAACCAGCTGCTTAGTTCCTTCATCTCAAGGACTATCATCTGGGCTTCTCTGGTTTGTCTGATTCTTGTTTCGGGGACCGTTTCTCGTCACAAGGCTGTCAACAGTGGGGGTGGGTGGTGTGTGTGTGTGGGGGGGGAGGGGGGGAGCCCTTCTTTCCATTCCACATGAGACCCAGTGGACAATCCAGGCCCTGCCCACTGCATTGAGTGTGCAGCAACAATATCAACGGTAATGCCGGTGAACAATGCGTATTCCTGGAATCCACTCCGTTGGCTACTGACTGTGTGTGCTGGTGGTCTGGAACCTAGACCTGGAAGCTTTCTGGATGATTGCAAATGACACCAAAGTCTGAGGACGATGGAAGATCTTCACATTTCTGCAAGAGCCACACACCTCCAGAAGGAACCACAAGACTTGCCTGAAATGGTCAAGGTATAAGTATTGGACTCAACGTTGGAAGGTCTCCACCTTTGCTATGGAAGTCAAACGATCTTTCTTTGAAATGAAAATGGAGCCTACTGAACGTTCACATGCTTCTAGAGCATTTGAAAAGCCCTAACTTGTAGAAATCTGCTGTACGAGTTCCTTGAAAGCAAGACCCTCTATGTATGGATATGTCTTCATGCCTTAGATTGTGCCTCGAATATAGTGTACCCATCAACCCAGGAAAGGAAAGAATTGAATCGCCAAATATACAAAGAGATCAAAAGTGCCGAGCCAAGTGACCCCTTGAGGCTTCCAAGAGCTTTTCTGTCTTTCACACACTAAGTAAATACTGAGCACCTACGATGAGCTAGGAGGCATGTAATAAGTTTCAGGGAATAGAAGGCGGAGAGAAGAAGACACAGAGTTCCTGCTTTCACTGAGACGACTCTAATGATACATCACAGGCAGACCCTTTGAGAACCTATAGAGGGGCCTCTTCCCTCACCACAAAACCTGGGTGTCAGGGAAGGCTTTCCAGAGGCACCATTTCGTTGAGGTCCATAGGTTGAACCTAGGTAAACCAGGGTTGAGATGCAGGAAGAATTTCAGGCAGGGAAAATAGCATCTTGGAAGGCTATGTGACCAGGGAAACTTAGGACATTCAAGAAACGAAAAATGCCCTATGGGATGGAAGCCAAAGAGTGCAGAGGGCATTCCAGGCAAAAGACATCAGAGAAGAACGTGAGGAGCAAGCCTGAAGGGAAGTGGTCGTATCTTCAATATGCTGGGAAAATACGAGAGCCGTTGGAGCAGGGAGGTGACAGCATTGCATCTGCATTTCCAAAAGGTCATCTTGCTCCACGTCACTAATGATTGGAGAGGCTCAACTCCAAACTCCAAGGAGGGACCACTTCACATGAGTCCGGCTGGGCCTCACTGCGATGTCTGTCAATAACCGATGCTGGAGAAGATGTGGAGCAAAGGGAACTCTCCTCCACGGTGAGTAGGAATGGGCGTGGGTAGAGCCGGTATGGAAAAGAATATGGAGGTTCCCGAAGGAACTAAAAGTGGAAGTAGCCTATGGTCCAGCAGTCCGACTCCCAGGCATAGATCCACCCACGGTATAAGTGAACAAGATAGATGCCCCGTTTGGGCACATCTATCTGTGCGTGCGCGCGCACATGCGCATGCGCGATCGCCTCGAGGCAGGGGGTGGGGCGGGGGCCGGGGCTCTGGCTGGAGTCGGTGCAAGCCCCGGGATTGCCTGAGGCAAGCCAAAGGAGCCCCAGGTGGAGACGGGACTGCCGGTCGTCGGGTGTCCTGGAAGCCGAATGCGAATGCGGAGGGGCTCGCGGGCCGCGCGGAGGCAACCCAGGTCTGCAGCGGGAGTCGGGGCCCCGGCCACCCGCTCCCCGCGGCCCGGGAGGGGCTGGGGCTGCGGGGGGGGATCCAAGAATCGGGACGCGCGGCGGGGGCTAAAGGACCTCTTCTGGTAGGCAAAAAGCCTCGAGCACCCGGGATTCCCAGGTGGTCTCCCATCCAAGATACTAACCAGGCCCGACCCTGCTTAGCTTCCGAGATCAGACGAGATCGGGCGCCTTCAGGCTGATACGGCCTGAGACGGTGGCGGTTGGCTCGGGGCGCCCTAAGAGCCTTGCGCTTCGCCTCCCTTTCGCTCTGCCCTGCAGGTCGGGCCAACGGGCCGCACCTCTCGTCGCGGGGCATGCTGTACTTGAGCCGCACGACCCGCGACCGGACTCCAGCCTGCTGACGCCGGCCCGCCCCCCCCCCCGAACACCGCCAACACCAGACCAGCAAGCGCCTGGCCGGGCCCGGGGGCCCGAGGGGCTTCCAGGACCCCCCATTGACCGGGAGGGCGTGCGTGCGTGCGTGCGCGCAGGGCCTGGGGGCTGGGCTGAGGGGTGCGGAGGTCTCGGCGCCCTCCCACCCGCGGCCACTCCAGACCCGGCCGCGCTCGCTGACCCGGGCCTCCCCCCCGATCCCATTCGCTGCTCAGGCCCGCGCGGCCCCGGAGGTGTCGGTCTTCGGCGCCCGCCGCCTCCCAACCCCCGCGGCCCAGGGGCCTCTGAACCTCCTGCGGGCCTAGACGCAGCGAAACTTGAGCGCCCAACTTGCCCGGCACCTGTCCGGTGCCCAAACCCACCAGAAGCCAGGGAGGCGCGGTCGACCGGAGCGCCTCAGCCCCTCCCCTTCGCACTACCGAGGCCCCCCCTTTGCCCCCACGCCAAGCCCTCGACCTTCCTGAGAGAGCAGACGAGCCACAGGCAGGCACACAGACAGACACACAGACACTCGCACGCACCCACGCCAAGGGAGACAGCTGGCCTGCGCAAGCTCCTCAGCCAGAGCCAGAGCGCCTGGGAGAGGCCGGGGCCAGACGAACGGGCCGGCGGCTGGCTGTCAGGAGATACAGAGGCAGAAATACATGAAGATTCCGAGACAGACTCCAAGACGGCAAGAGGAGATACACACACACACACACACAACACACACACACACACACACACACACACACACACACACACACTTGAGTGTGGTCTTTGGAAAGACTTGTGTTCGTAGTTGCTGGGTTGAGCCCAACTTTAATACAACCCATGGACTGCGGCCCATCAGGCTCCTCTGTCCGTGGCATTTCCCAGGCGAGGATACTGGGAGTGGGTTGCCATTTCCTTCTCCGGCGGGATCTTCCCGACCCAGGGATCAAACCCCAGTCTCCTGCGCGCGGATGCCTTGCCATCTGAACCAGGACATTGCTAATTCCCTAGGCAAAATACAAAGAATAGAGCTCGTGTTCTACTAAATGGAAAGATGATTTCAAAAACAGAAGCTGTCCTTTGTTGGTATCTTTGAATCTTTATGTAGTTTTCGTGGATTTTTACTGTTAAGGCTAACTGAACAAGGCAAGAGAGAAACCCCAGAATTGAAAAGCAATTGACGGTTTTGAAAGAAACATGTGCAGGTGAAGCTCTCTTCCTTTTTGAGAGATGGTTAAATGCAAAATCTTGATTCAACACATATGACTTTTGTGCACTTTATTTCAAATCTCCATGACAAAACCCTAAGGCGTCCAGGAAGAAAGGAGTAGAGGGGCAGACACAAAGAGCAACCTTTCCCCTTGGTGCCATCGCAACCAGCTGCTTAGTTCCTTCATCTCAAGGACTATCATCTGGGCTTCTCTGGTTTGTCTGATTCTTGTTTCGGGGACCGTTTCTCGTCACAAGGCTGTCAACAGTGGGGGTGGGTGGTGTGTGTGTGGGGGGGGGGAGGGGGGGAGCCCTTCTTTCCATTCCACATGAGACCCAGTGGACAATCCAGGCCCTGCCCACTGCATTGAGTGTGCAGCAACAATATCAACGGTAATGCC